>NW_027362773.1:249751473-252426473 GCF_046119375.1 Phyllobates terribilis | reverse complement strand
AATCCCAATCTGATTTTAATCCTTAGAGTAAAATTAAAATCTAGATTTGACTACTATATATTTAATACCAAGGGTTGCGCGTGCCCAAGGTGCAGATGGAAAATGTTTTACTCGACACTTTCGACTTGGCATTTTCCGATCTTCATTAGTGACACTACTGTCTTCAGTAAAATTAATTTTGTCCTAGGAGTGGTGGCATGTCTGGAAACAATGCTACTATATTGCTTTATTCTCTCATGAAATATTCATCTATGTTCATTTAAAAAAAAAAAAGACGAAGCACATCAAGAAATCTGAACACACAACCAACCTATTTCTCTCTGAAGACTTCGCAAAACAACATAGAGTGGTGTAAAAAAGTGTTTGCCCCTTACTAATTTCTTATTCTTTTGCATGTTTGTCACACTTAAATGTTTCAGATCACAAAACAAGTTTAAATATTAGACTAAGATAACACAAGTAAGCACAACATGCAGTTTTTAAATGAAGGTCTTTATTATTCCAGGAAGAAGAAATCCAAACCTACAGGGTTCTGTGTGAAAAAAGTGATTGCCCCTCCCCTTTATAACATAAATTAACTGCGGTTTATCACATCTTTGGGAAGCTGAGTTCAGTTTCCCTAGCCAAACACAGGCCTGATTAATGCCACATCTGTTCTCAAGAAATCACTTAAATAGGACCTGCCTGACAAAGTGAAGTAGACCAAAAGATCCTCAAAAGCTAGACATCATGCTGCGATCCAAAGAAATTCAGGAGCAACTGAGAAGCAAAGTAATTTAGATCTATCAGTCTGGAAAAGGTTATAATGCCATTTCAAAAGCTTTGGGATATAAGAAAGTTACTTCTGGATAGAACTATAATAATAGTAAAAAAAGCTTATGTTAAAAGAGCAGCACATATATAGTCATTTTTTATAAATATATATGAGTAATGAACCCCCTTAAAATTCTCACTTAGCCATAAAATAAAATGATATCACAGTTTAGAGAGAAATAAAATGATTTGGCTGATGATGACCTCTTGGTGCGTGAGTTGCGTAATAGTATGGAGTTGGTGGTAGTAAGTTTCTGCACAGTATTATAGTATTTCACTTCCACTTTAATGGAGGGAATCAGAAAAAGTTCTGATTAGAGGTGAGAACGATTTGTAGAATCTCGAATTCAAGTCAAATTTCCTGAAATTTGCGGTTTCATGCATATTCGAACATTTTGCAAAAGAAACTTATCTGACCCCATTTCCCACCCTGCTAAAGCATCAGTGAGAGGGGTGATATGGGTTTGAGTGGCCACGCTGGCTTCCCCATAATGCCCCAGAGGGTTGTCTTACCTTCTACATTGTTGTACCTTGTACCATATGATCTTTGGTAGATAAGAAAATAACCAGCTCACCCTTGTAAATTCATCCAAACAACAAGGAACCAGCAAACACACTACTGAACAGCGTCCATACGATACGAAGAGAAAAAAAAAAATATTTCCGCCTTCCAATAATCTTAATAAATATCCTTTTAATATGGATTCTTAAAATACATACATGCTAGGAGCATGAATGTGTATGGGGGGGTAGGGGGAGAACATCATAAAAAATCAAACGAGTTTCAAATACAAGTCGCACTCTCGTAGTCAGACCAAGTTTAAGCAAGCGGTTTGCTTCGAAACACATTTAGGTTTTTCTTATGATGTTCTCCTCTACCCCCTACACATTCATGTTCCTAGTGTGTATGTCTTTTAAGGATATATATTAAAAAGACCATATGATCTAAGTGACTTTATTTACTGCAAATAGAATTTTTGGGCAAAGCTTTTTATTTCAAATTTCAAAAGATCCGTTCATCTCTAATTCTGATACCAGTCATTTAACCCAGTCTATGCAGACGTCAATGTTAAACATGGTATAGTACGGATTGTATAATCTGCTTGTGTATTTAACCATGCACATGGTAAAAAGATAGCATACATGTAAAAAAAAATAAAATAAAGAAATAACAAAAATGATGGTAGAAAGAAAGAAAGTTGAAAAGCAAAAAAAAACCCCTCAAACTAAATAAAGGAATGTAATAGATATTACTGATATTATTGACGTGCTATTACTGATACAATTAAAAAAAACATATCCTGCAACCTCATTAGTATATTATTTTAACCCTTTACTTCCAAGATGCTCAGCTTAAGGGCAAAGTTAGATGGCCATATAAATTGGAACGTGATCGGAAGATAGTGCACGAACTGCCCAGCAGTTCTCTCGACTCGAGCGTGACAGCTGCATAGAAATATATGAAGTTGTGACGCTTGGGTTTCGAGAGCCGCCTGCGTTCCGATCTCGTTCTGATTTATATGGCCGTCCATCTGTGCCACAAGATCAGAATGAGCAAATCAAAAAAAAACCCAAAACCAAACAAATTCTTAGGAGGTTCTAAGGAGGTTGATTCCAAATGTTGGAAATTCTATAGAGAAAAGATGTATTGCTTTCATATTTAACAATTGAATATCCACTAAAACCATAAGTTTTCAAGAAGAACACATTTCTAGAACACCTGTAGAACATTTAGGAGCACATCTAGGACAATGACACTTTATGTGGACACAATGACGTCTTGCTTAATTAATTAGGAAAAGTTATCTGCTTCCTCTATAAAACAGAGAAGTTGCCCTACCTGACATTTTGCTTGGATTTTGACAGGTCAGTTGTAGAGTGATTGATGACTGCCAAGAGACCAATCTGCCTAATACCACTGCTGGGTAATTGCCTCAATTAAGTAATGAAAATGTCCTTGTTTTACGTACTGTACAGAATAAAAGGAGCACTGTGCAGTGAGCGAGATTTTGTTTTTGCTTTTATATTTCACTTATAATTTCCAGCTTCCATCGTTTTATGCTGTACAGAAAAAACCTAGCACAGAAACAAAATGAGCAAATACCCTGCAGTAAGTAAAAAATAAATAGTAATAGTACATGTAAGGAACATAGGGGATTAGCTGATTCTATTTTGATCAAAAGAGCGTAAAAGCCATCCCACCGTGACAAGGTGACCCAATTAGGATGGATCTAAACCCTTGAAGTTGACCCCAGAGCTCTGTCCCCATCTATTTTGAAGCCTGCTGACACAAAACGAGGTGAGCTACAAGAGTTAGGTACCGTCCCGATTGGGTACACCTTGACGCGGTGCGATGGCTTTTGCACTCTTTTGTTCAAAATAGGGTCAACTAAGTCCCCTATGTTATTTACGTGCACTGTTACTATTTATTATTTAGTTATTGCAAAGTATTTGTTCATTTTGTTTTTATTCTAGATTTTTTTCTGTTCAAGTGGGCACTGTGTGAATGCACACCTACACATTGCACTTACACCAACATGTCCTCCGGCTCATTTCTTTGGTTTTGCTTTAATTGTATGCTGAAATCAACATGGATATAGTATAAATGACAAGTAGAATAAGTAGAATAAGTACTGTATGCATTTTTCAGTTTATCTAATGTTATGTGCACGTTGAGGTATTTTAGGAGACTGAGCAGAAACTATCTAATTGAGCAGAATCCCTGACCTCAATGGGGGTTTCATTTTGGTCAGAATTGTGGGCGTTTACTTTTTCCTCTCTATGAGGCAGCCTTTTTATGATTGGACAGTGTCGTAGTGGGATGAAAGTTCACGCCCACAGAGCTGAACAAAAGGAAATGCCCAGTTGAAAAGTTGAAAAATAAAAAAAAAAAAGAATATATTAGGCGCAAGTAATTTCAATGCACTGGATTTCTACAATGGATTGGAGATAAAGACGATTAAAAAAATAGACGGTTTTATGTACATTATTGCTACTATGTGCAAATATTTTATTAGGCTAAAATTGGTTAAAGGTTTTCTTTTATATGTTTTTTTTAATTGCTAATTTGTTTTTCTTCATATTATGATATTTATGAGAACAACATTAGTAATCTTGGAATTTTACATGGGCCACCATGGCTTTTTAAGATCCATAAATCCTATCCTTTTAGGAAGAGTTTTCAGCAGTCTCCTTATCAGCAAAGGCAAAATTAAAATGACAGGTAACACATGTATACACAGCTGATAATGCCAGGCAAAATCTTAAAAACAAAGAAAAATTCCTCACCGTTCAACTCTGCAGCTGCCGCTGATGCTGCCTGTCCACTGTCCAGTCCTCCAAGCCTTTGTCACATCTCTGGCCTGATGTTCACTCTAGGTTTCTGACAATGAGCCTGTCCTGGAGTTTACTGCGCATACTCCGTATCCTACTTAATGAACGCCAGTTTTAATGAATCGGGGCCAAAGTTTTCAGACTAAACTCCTAAATTAATTTACGCCCCAGAAAAAAAACTTTAAAATCCAGTTCTGAGACATTTAGTATCAATCCGCAGGATAGGTGATAAGTGCATGATCGTTGGTTGCCCCACCACTGGCTGATTTCTTTTTCCATCAGCTCTACAAATACTGAATAGAGCTGTAGGGTACATTTAAATTTGAGTTCCTCAACACTACAGTTGTGCTTTGAGAAGGAAACAAGGGGCTTCGGATATCAGTGTGGGGCGCAGAAGTGGGATATCAAACAATAGATAAAAGCTGATAAATTAAGAAAAAGTCTACAAAAACAGCACACACCACCAAATTTGTCTTTCGTTTATGGACTTTACTATTGTATGTTTAGGACCTCACCAACCTTTGACAAGAATTTAAAAGCATTTGACTACAGATTCACAAAGTCATGTCAGCAAGAAACATTAACAGGAAACTGTTATCATTGCCATTTTACCAGCACAGTGGAGCAGCAGCCCAGTCTCGGTCACTATATCTGCAAGCCAGCTAGGTCACATTATACACTATATGCCATTCCTCTCACCTCCTACTCTCCCTCATACTGCTTGCTGTGATAGACATCAAAATTGGACATGCTTCAGAATTTTTCTGCTTACCATTCGGTCCAAGAAAAAAATCAGAAATGTGCACAGCCTCGTAGAATCTCGTGGGTATGAGTGCCATCTGTGAAAGCCATGCATAGTACTTGTGACAAAACAGCTTCTTATCTTAAGCAGCCAGACATGTAGATTTATTAAGCCAATAGAAATACTCTATTGTGTTTGCGTTGACTTGTGAATGTATGTGTATTTCTGTGGCTGGTCAAGAAGGACATACTATTATGTGTATAAACCTGAAAGTTGACTTCTCTTGGTTTGAAACAATGATGTTTGTTACTATGCTAATTGCATATTGTACTAAAGCCAGCTAGATGTTGATTTAAAGAGCCCCCTGCTATACCAACTATGTAAATTGATTAAATGATCAATCAATCAGACCTGAGCCCTGTGGAATAATACCCTCCCTAATCCTTGCCCTGTGGATGTGTGCTTGTAAGAACAATTGTTACTATTTAAGGAACAAGACCTCTGTCAGGTCTCAGGCAGAGTTTTGCAAAATGAATCAAGGAATCAGGGAGACATTCTTCAGGACAGCAGATGGATAGCATCGCTCGATCCAGAGTGACACAGATTTGCATTCTACATGATTCCGGCCTAAGGGTATAAGACCCTGACTGGAAGGATACAGATCTGCTCCACTGACCATCAGAGAACCCATGGATACATTTTTGGAGACCATGTTGGGACAATGAAGTCACCTGGTCCCATGGATATATTGCTTGGGGTGGGACCCTCCGGTCGCCAGGAACCCATGTCTCCCATTGGAGACATTCGCAGAAGCCAGATTGGGACCAGGGGTCATCTGGCCCCATGGTATCTCTCATAGAGGCCAGGGGTGGGTCCCTCGGGTCTTCTGGCCTTGTACCTCAATGGACTGTTAGCTTGCTGCTACCTCTTCTTGGTGAGTGCCTGCCACTGGTTGAGACATTTGGCCCTGGAAGTCCCAAAGTCGCAGTTGTTCTATCCAAGGCGGGCCAGGTGAGACTGTGTAAAGTTGTACCATCTTGGGTATTTGTTGGGACTGTTCTATCTGTTTATTGTCTGTTTTGTGGTTCAATAAAGTATTGCCACACTGTTTTTTCCTCACCCTGTGTTGTCTGAGTTGTGCTCTGCCCACAGAAGACCCCGGATCTTCACAGTACTCATCCAGGAAAATTGGTCACGTGCACAAGCCCTAACACTAAAAAATGAGAAAAGGAGAGCACAGAGCTGTCAGAACCAGGAGACGGATCTCTAATAAATTTGTATCAGTTTTGCAAGATCAATCAGTGATATCTACAGCATCAAAATGTTAGACTTTTTTTTTTAATGGAGACTATTTAGAAAGTTGCTTAACTTTGCATTTAGGAAGAAAATTAACAATAAAAAAGATCTGTGTGAAGGTGTACAAAGCCTTTAAATTCCTTGATTAAAGTAGAAAGACTTGTTAAAACCAACAGCACCCACGCTATGCCCCTGGTTCCTGATATACTGTATATTGAAAAAGGCTCATTGGCAGAGTTGAAACACTGTTCACATTGGCTTGGAATAAATACTATTTTTCACTTTTTTGAAATGGTAGTGCTGAAAATCTTCAGTGTTCATTATATATACATACATATATATATATACACGGTAAAAAAAAATATATATATATATACATATATATATATATATATATATATATACAGTTATATCAAAAAGTTTGGGCACCCCTATTAATCTTAAGCTTATTGTTTTATAAAAATTGATGTTTTTTGCAACAGCTATTTTAATTTGATATATGTAATAACTGTTGGACACAGTAATGTTTCTGCCTTGAAATGAAGTTTATTGTACTAACAGAAAATGTGCAATCTGCATTCAAACAAAATTTGACAGGTGCATAACTATGGGCACCTCACCAGAAAAGTGACATTAAGATTTAGTAGATCCTCTTTTTGCAAAAATAACAGCCTCTAGTCGCTTCCTGTAGCTTTTAATGAGTTCCTGGATCCTGGATGAAGGTATTTTTGACCATTCCTCTTTACAAAACAATTCCAGTTCAGTTAAGTTTGATGGTTGCCGAGCATGGACAGCCCTCTTAAAATGATCCCACAGATGTTCAATGATATTCAGGTCTGGGGACTGGGATGGCCATTCCAGAACATTGTTCCTCTGCATGAATGCCTGAGTAGATTTGGAGCGGTGTTTTGGATCATTGTCTTGCTGAAAGATCCATCCCCTGCGTAACTTCAACTTTATCACTGATTCTTGAACATTATTGTCAAGAATCTGCTGATACTCAGTGGAATCCATGCGTCCCTCAACTTTAATAAGATTCCCGGTGCCGGCATTGGCCACACAACCCCAAAGCATGATGGAACCTCCACCAAATTTTACTGTGGCTAGCAAGTGTTTTTCTTGGAATGCTGTGTTTTTTTGCCGCCATGCATAACGCCTTTTTGTATGATCAAACAACCCAATCTTAGTTTCATCAGTCCACAGGACCTTCTTCCAAAAAGAAATTGGCTTCTCCAAATGTGCTTTTGCATACCTCAGCCGACTCTGTTTGTGGCGTGCTTGCAGAAACGGCTTCTTTCGCATCACTCTCCCATACAGCTTCTCCTTGTGCAAAGTGCGTTGTATAGTTGACAGATGCACAGTGACACAATCTGCAGCAAGTTGATGCTGCAGCTCTCTGGAGGTGGTCTGAGGATTGTCCTTGACTGATCTCACCATTCTTCTTCTCTGCCTTTCTGATGTTTTTCTTGGCCTGCCACTTCTGTCCTTAACAAGAACTGTCCCAGTGTTCTTCCATTTCCTTACTATGTTCCTCACAGTGGAAACTGACAGGTTAAATCTCTGAGACAGCTTTTTGTATCCTTCCCCTGAACAATTATGTTGAATAATCTTTGTTTTCAGATCATTTGACAGTTGTTTTGAGGAGCCCATGATGCCACTCTTCAGAGGAGATTCAAACAGGAGAACAACTTGCAAGTGGCCACTTTAAGTAGCTTTTCTCATGATTGCATACACCTGGCTCTGAAGTTCAAAGCTCAATGAGGTTACAAAACCAAAAAAAGTGCTTTAGTAAGTCAGTAAAAAGTAGGTAGGAGTATTTAAAACAAGAAAATGATAAGGGTGCTCATACTTATGCACCTGTCAAATTTTGTTTGAATGCAGATTGCACATTTTCTGTTAGTACAATAAACCTCATTTCAAGGCAGAAACATTACTGTGTCCAACAGTTATTACATATATCAAACTGAAATAGCTGTTGCAAAAGCACCAATTTTTATAAAACATTAAGCTTAAGATTAATAGGGGTGCCCAAACTTTTTCATATAACTGAATATATATATTTATATTTATATATATATATATATATATATATATATATATATATATATATATATATATATATATACATATATATACACTCAGTGGGGAAAATAAGTATCTGTATATGACTCGCCCCCTGGGCCGTGGGGCACCCGGAACCGGGCTTCTATGCGATGCTGGGGGTAGTAGTGGCAACCCGATCCCGTGGCTCAGGGTGGTCAGACCAAATGGTGTGGCAGTCTATTTATAGATTTGGGAATGTCCGACTACGCCACCCGTGGATTGCGGTCAGAGATAACCGCCGCTGCAAGGCAGACCACTGAGGCTGGTGTTGGTGTGCAGCACAGGGGTAGGACAACTCCCCACGGGAAGAGTGTAGCCTCAGGGCAGTGTAGGTGAATGCTGGGGGTGATAGTGCAGGCCGCAGTAATAAGAGTTCAGAGCCCGCTTCAAACAGTTCATGGTCTTTATTGTAGGTATTACTACTGACCCAACAGGAGTACCGAATAGGAATGGGCCTGGGTGTCTGAGAGCATTCGGGCGAGCCCCACTGGTCAGGGTGAGTGTGAAGGCCTACCGTTCTCTCTCTGCCCTTGCTGACTATCCCCCTTTTCATGATGTAATAGCCCACGTCCCTGAGCTGGCCGTGTACTTCGCCTGTATGGCTTGCGACTCGGGCCTTAGGTACCTTTTGCTTCTCCGTGCTGTACTGGTCCCTCTGTGTGGCGGAGCCTCCAGGCTTCTTAGGCCAAGGGACCTAAAATCCCTCGCGAGTTGGTTCTCTGCTGCTGGGCTTACAACCCTCACAGCCTCGGACCCCAATGTCCGGTAGTGTAGTTCTCTCAGCCAGGACCGGCTCTCGTCGCCTCTGTCCCTGGCTCGCAGCTTTTCCTCTGCCTCATGGACTCCTTGGCTACAGTTGAACTGTCTCTCCTTCTCTGGGACTAGTCTCAGTCCTGAGCTAGGTAGTCCAGTTCTCTCTAACCCTGCCTTCAGTTCCAGCTTTTATAGGGGCAGCCAGCTCTCCCTACTGGCCTGGGACAGGAGGTGCTGTATGCTAATTGTCCCTGACCAGGGAACCTCCCTCCTGCTCTCAGACACAGCCTTTAATATTTGTGGCATCCAGGCCTGGGGTGACACATTCACCCCTAGTAAAATTTAGTACTCCGGGACTAAACAGGAAACACATATTCGGGGTATAAACAATAACATAACATATATACAAGTACATTTTGTCCTTAAGGTCACGGCGCTTCCGTGACCGGGTGTCCATATCACCCAACAAGGTGAAGTTTTCCACAGTGTGGGGACCTGTCCCTATAAACTCCAAGTTCCTGGCCTTGGGCGTGGTGGCAAGGCTGAGCTACCTACTTTGGACCACAAGGAGGCCACGCCGGACAGGTTTATCTTCTGTGGCCATCTTCACAAGAGGGCACCAAGTGCAACTAACTACATGGTAGTTCCGGTTATTCACCGTCCATAACCTGTCAGTCCATTGTAGCTAGGGAAACTGGAAAAACATTATTAATAACCAGGGTACAAACATAAAACATTAAATATATACACTGTGCATTTAGATCTTCCAGCGAGCTGGTATTTGACCCCTAGTGCTCTGGGTTGACCTACTTACCCACTCTCTGGTGGTGGTCTAACCTGGCTTTCCCCACTAGTATTAAGGGTACAGCTACTAGCTGGGTTTACAGGCAGGGCAGGCAGCTGTCTGCAGGTCCTTTGGCTTACCGCAGGCATGGCAGGGTCACTGTCAGCAGAGGGTTAACTCTCCTGGGCTGCTGGCATGGGTTCTTCTGCCTCCGGAGCTGCTTGCTCTTCTTGTTCTTCCTGCTCTCCTGTAGGCTCCTGCTGGGTAGGTTGAAGGAAGTGTAGGACGGGTACCGCTATGGCATCGTTTATCCGAGTCCAGGACCGGGGGAACTCTCCGAGAACGGTGCTGACCATTTCCTCCTTGTCCACTGCGAGCTCAAGGTCATCTTGATCTTCACTTGGATTCTGCAGTTGCTCGGGGCACCGTTTTAGGTGGTCTCTGGAGACAGTGCTAGTGGTTTCTCCTCGGTCCTTGGTAATTACACATAACTTCGGGTTGTTGTGGTTGGACGGCAGTACTGTGTACGGGTCGCTCTCCCACTGGTCATCTAGCTTGTGAAGCCTTCTCTTCCACTTCAGGACCTGGTTACCAGGGTCCAGGGGACCAGCAGCGGCGTGTTGGTTGAAGAGCCTCTCTTGCTTTTCTCTCGCTTGAGCCAGACTCCTCTCCACACTCTCCTGTACCTTCTTGTACTGTAGCCGCCGTTCCGTATCCCAGTCCGCATCTGGGGAGGTGTCCTCGGGTATCTGGACTCCCATCTCCAGGTCTATCGGCAGCTTACCTGGTCTTGCTCGCATCAGGTAAGCCGGGGTGCAGTTGGTAGCATTCACCGGGATATGGTTGTACAAGTCTATCAGGTCTGGCAGCTTCTCCGGCCACAGGCTGCGTTCCTCCAGGGGCAATGTCTTGAGGAGATCAATGATGATATTATTCATTTTCTCACACAGCCCGTTGGTTTGCGGGTGGTAAGGCGTTGTCCGAATCTTCCTACAGCCGTAGAGGTTGCAGAACTCCTGGAAGACTTCTGCCTCAAACGCTGGACCTTGATCTGTCAAGACCTATTCCGGATACCCGTGTGGATGGCAGAAGTGTTGTTGGAAGGCTCTGGCCGCTGTTTGGGCTGTCAAGTCTTTAACAGGAACCACCACCAGGAACCGGGAATAGTGGTCCACTGTTGTCAGGGCATAGACGTAGCCCGACCAGCTTGGAACCAGTTTCACATGGTCCAGAGCTACAAGCTCAAGAGGCTGCCTGGTGACGATGGGCCTCAAGGGTGTCTTCTGGCTGGTAGCGTCCTTCCTTCTGAGGTGACATGGGCCGCCGTCCCTGCTCCACTTCTCTATGGCCCCTCTCATACCGATCCAGTAGAATCCAGGTCTTTCACCAGGCGAACTGCAGGGTCACTATCTTGCGTTTCAGCCCAGCCGTGGTGGGGTAAGGGGTTGAACATGACGGTGGTTAGGTCTTTGTCTCTTACCCAGTGAGAATACTGAGTGGCCCCATACCGGTGGAACGCAGGGAGCTCTACTTCCTCCAGCTCTTTCGAGTCTTCTTCTCCTTCGGGTAGGTGGGGCATTCTTGATAGAGCGTCTGCGTTGGCGTTGGTTCTGCCTGCCCAGTATTTGATTGTGAAGTCATAATTTGATAGCCGGGCCATCCACCGCTGTTCTAGGGCACCAAGTCTTGCATTGTCCAGGTGTGTCAACAGGTTGTTGTCCATGTACACAGTGAACTTTGCGGAGGCCATGTAATGTTTAAACCGTTCTGTGACGGCCCACACCACTGCCAAGAATTCTAGCTTGAAGGAGCTATAATTCTCCGGGTTCCTTTCAGTGGGCCTCAGCTTCCGGCTGGCGTACGCGGTCACCCTTTCTCTGCCCTGTTGGTTTTGGGACAGTACGGCTCCTAGCCCCACATTACTGGCGTCTGTGTGGAGGATAAAAGGCTGGCAATGATCGAGGTAGGCCAGGATCTCATCCCCCATGATGGCCATCTTCAACTGGCGGAAGGACTCCTCTTCCGGCTTGTCCCACTTGAAGGGTGGCTTGTGACTTCTGGATTTAGACTGACCTATCTGGAGGTCCTGCACTGGAGCTGCCATCTTAGTGAACCCGGGAATGAACCTTCGGTAGTAGCCTACCAACCCGAGGAATTGCCTCACTTCTTTGATGCTAGAGGGGCTTGGCCAGCTCTTGATGGCTGTAACCTTGTCGGGGGCAACTCCCTCAGCACTCACCACGTGCCCTAGGTACTGTACCTTCGGTTTTAACAGGTGACACTTTGAGGGCTTCACTTTCAGGCCATAGCCTGCCAGGGCTTCGAAGACCTCGGCCAGGTGCTTTAGATGGTCCTCGTAAGTCTTCGAATAGACAATCACGTCGTCCAGGTAAAGTAGGACCGTCTCGAAGTTTCGGTGCCCTAGACAGCATTCCATCAGCCTCTGGAAGGTCCCGGGTGCATTGCAGAGCCCGAATGGCATACAGTTGAATTCACTCAATCCCATCGGGGTGGTGAAGACGGTCTTCTCCTTGTCAGCCTCTGCCACAGGAACCTGCCAGTACCCGCTAGTAAGGTCCAAAGTAGAGAAGAAATTAGCTGATTTTAGTGCAGCTAAAGACTCCTCTATCCTAGGTAACGGGTACGCGTCTTTATGGGTGATACGATTGATTTGTCTATTGTCCACGCACATTCTCATGGTACCGTCTTTCTTTTTTACCAGAACCAAGGGGGCTGCCCAGGGGCTACAGCTGTCTCTTATGACCCCGGCTTCTTTCATTTCTCTCAGCATGCCCTTTGCGTTCTGATAATGTGCAGGGGGTACAGGTCTGTGTCTCTCTTTTATTGGTGGGTGGCTCCCCGTGGGGATGTGGTGTTCTACCCCTTTCACCCTCCCGAAGTCTAGCGGGTGCTTACTAAAGATTCTCTCGTACTCCTGAACCACCCGGTAGACTCCTTGTATTTGGTGCGAGGGAGTGGAGTCAGCACCCTCGTGGAGTTTCTGGCACCAGTCCTCCTTGTGTTTCTGGGAGCCATTATCCTCCACCGGTGGAGATGGGGGCAAAGGTTCCATGACCCTGAGAGCATTGTGTTCGACAGCAAACAATTTGGCTAATCTAGCGTACCGGGGCAAGTGTACTTCCCTTTCCCCAATGTTTAAGATCCGGACGGGCACCCTTCCATGGCGGACATCAACCACCCCCCGGGCTGTCAAAATGGTGGGCCTGCTGTCTGAGTACACGGGTTCTACCATGGCTTGGTAGTCTCTCCCTCTTAACCCGATTGCAGTCCGACACCAGATCATCATTTCACTTTTGGGAGACATGGCAATGGGGAATGGGTCGCTCATCCTCACGCTACTGATCTCACCACCAGACAGTTCTACCTGTTGCCGTCTCATCAGGGCTGTTATCTCTTTCTGGAGGACCCTTTGTTGGCTGGAGCTCGCATTCATCGCCACCTGCTGCAAAATTACAATCACTTCTGAAAGACAATTTTCAATCACGTTAGTACCCAAGGTTATTTTAGGGTGACTTTCTCGACGGTCAATGTCCACAATGATCACTCCCTGTGCCGGCAGTTCAACTTTACCAATCTTAAAGGTCATCTCTCTGAACCCCACCTGCGGCACGGGCTGGCCATTGCTGGCGATGATGCTCAAGTCACTGTCTGGATAGCGGGTTATGTCAGTGTCACTTCAGTACTGCTTGAAAAGTACATAGGGGATGGTAGTCACTTGGGACCCGGTGTCCAGCAGTGCACTCATGGGGATACCATCCAGCACTACGGGTAAAACCGGGCGTCCCCCTACGTACTTATCACGCCAATTAGACGGGCCTGATGACCTTATGCTTGGGGGTTGGCCCTCTACCCCAGGTCGGACCCATTTAAAGTACAGTACCTGGCTATGTGTCCCGGCTGGCTGCAACGGCGGCAAATCGGCTGTCCATCCTCAGTGTAACGGTCGGCGGGCCTCCCTCTGAACGATGGGATCCTCCTCTGTCGACGCCACGGGACATCCTCCGGACTTGAAGCCAGCTTGATTGGTCCTGACGGGTCCATCTGTAATGAGTGTACGGTCCTGGTCAATGCAGCAACACTCTTTGTTAGTTCTTGGACCTGATGGTGCAGGTTTGCAGGCGGGGATGGATTTAAGGCCTGTGCATCAGCCCCCACAAGGTCTGCGGGGTAGGGCGCCGCCCCCTGGTGGTAAGTGATGGCAGGGAGCCGGGAAGCTACAGCGCCACCTGGTGCGGGTTCTCGGAGCACCCGAATGGCCCTATCTTTGAACTGCGCAAAAGTCAAATCGGGGTTCTGTAGGGCCATGAGGCGCAGCTGGGTTCTGTTGGCGCTGGACAGCAGACCTTCTATGAACTGATCAGTCAACAGTTTATCGGTATCCTGCACGCTGCCAGGGTCAGCTTGTTTGATTGCTCCCAGAGCTTCTTGCAGGTTCAAGGCATAGTCTCTGATACTATCTTGGGCTCACTGCTTACAGCCATAGAGCTGCATTTTGATCTCTGCTGAGGTACGGGTGTCAAAGGTACCCCGCAGCCGGGTCAGAATGTCCTTTACAGTCCTTTTCTCCTCATCTGACCATGATTTCACTTCCCGCTGGGCTGCACCGGTTAGCTGCCCCGTCAGCATGCTCACTTTTGGTTCTTCTGTCAGGGGATAAACTTTAAATAAACAGTCTTTCCTTAAAGTCAGTTAATGTATGGGATTCCCCTGAGTATTGGGGCAGCCAGGCCGCTCCGGGGATGTAGGGCATGGAGAACGGCATCACCGCTGCTGCAGCCACGCTGGTGGTAGAAGGTCCCTCCGAGTCCGACATCTTCCTCCCCCATAGTTAACCGTGGCCTACGTTCCGTTGATCCTCTTCCGTAGTCCGCGGCTCCGCTGGTGCTGCTCCGGGCGAGGACCTTGCGTCGCGTCCTGGTGACGTCGGCGTCACTCTCTCTCCTTCCAGGACCTTGCGCAGCGTCGGTGCGTAGGGCGGGGCTTCAGGTATCGCGCGGTTTGGACGTCCACGCCCCTCTTCTTCCCGCGTGGCGTCCCGAAGATGGCACCCGATGGTGGGAAAGCGGCTGAGGACGGCGGGAAACGGCTGAAGATGGCGGGAAATGGCTCCGGATGGCGGGAAACCTCTTTTTAAGGTACGTATACAGTCTTTTTCAGGCACGCAATACCCGTTTGTGGTGGGTTGGTCATGATCCTACTGACTACGCCAAAGCTGACTCGCCCCTTGGGCCGTGGGGCACCCGGAACCGGGCTTCTATGCGATGCTGGGGGTAGTAGTGGCAACCCGATCCCGTGGCTCAGGGTGGTCAGACCAAATGGTGTGGCAGTCTATTTATAGATTTGGGAATGTCCGACTACGCCACCCGTGGATTGCGGTCAGAGATAACCGCCGCTGCAAGGCAGACCACTGAGGCTGGTGTTGGTGTGCAGCACAGGGGTAGGACAACTCCCCACGGGAAGAGTGTAGCCTCAGGGCAGTGTAGGTGAATGCTGGGGGTGATAGTGCAGGCCGCAGTAATAATAGTTCAGAGTCCGCTTCAAACAGTCCATGGTCTTTATTGTAGGTATTACTACTGACCCAAAAGGAGTACCGAGTAGGAATGGGCCTGTGTGTCTGAGAGCATTCGGGCGAGCCCCACTGGTCAGGGTGAGTGTGAAGGCCTACCGTTCTCTCTCTGCCCTTGCTGACTATCCCCCTTTTCGTGGTGTAATAGCCCACGTCCCTGAGCTGGCCGTGTACTTCGCCTGTATGGCTTGCGACTCGGGCCTTAGGTACCTTTTGCTTCTCTGTGCTGTACTGGTCCCTCTGTGTGGCGGAGCCTCCAGGCTTCTTAGGCCAAAGGACCTGAAATCCCTTGCGGGTTGGTTCTCTGCTGCTGGGCTTACAACCCTGACAGCCTCGGACC
The DNA here is from genome assembly GCF_046119375.1 of Phyllobates terribilis. Lineage (NCBI taxonomy): Eukaryota > Metazoa > Chordata > Amphibia > Anura > Dendrobatidae > Phyllobates > Phyllobates terribilis. The sequence continues at coordinate 252,410,722 of NW_027362773.1, read as the reverse complement.
CCAATGTCCGGTAGTGTAGTTCTCTCAGCCAGGACCGGCTCTCGTCGCCTCTGTCCCTGGCTCGCAGCTTCGCCTCTGCCTCACTGACTCCTTGGCTACAGCTGAACTGTCCCGCCTTCTCTGGGACTAGTCTCAGTCCTGAGCTAGGTTGTCCAGTTCTCTCTAACCCTGCCCTCAGTTCCAGCTTTTATAGGGGCAATCAGCTCCCCCTACTGGCCTGGGACAGGAGGTGCTGTATGCTAATTGTCCCTGACCAGGGAACCTCCCTCCTGCTCTCAGACACAGCCTTTAATATTTGTGGCATCCAGGCCTGGGGTGACAAATATATGTATAAGTAGACTGTATATATAATGTTTTTATCTACTATTATTATTATTTAAGTAAATTTTTTTTTAACAATGACTTTTTAATTTTTATCTATTATACTTCTCTTAATTAGTTCTACAAAAAATTAGTGACGTAATCAAAATCTCTTTTTATGCCTTCTTATGCCTTCATGAAGGCATTATCATGGTCTGAACTAAAGATAGAGTAGGGGTCAACAATATAAGAGGGGTTTAGGCTACTTTGGCTGGGAACTAGAAGACACTTTTATTCATTGACAAGACTCATGTTTGTTTCATGAACTGTGGATTGAAAACTGAAAAATTAGGTCCACATTTCTATTTTTTTCCAACAAACAATAGTTTAATTCATTTTAGCTGACTGACTTGTGCAGTTGTGGAAGATACATTCTACAAAAACAAATGTCAGATAAATTTCCATTCATAGGGTTTAATTCTAAGTATAGGAATTTTTCTTTAAGCGGTTTGTTGGGTCACAGAATAAGACCATTGAATAAGTCAATATCAGATTAACATCAGATCGGTTGGGGGGTCCGTTTTCTGGCCATCACAATGATTAGCTGATTAAAGGGGACATTGCATACTGAAAGCGGCACAGCTCCATATACTGTATATCGTGTAGTGGCAGTGAATAGTACTGCAATTTTTCTAACGATAGGTTATCAATACTAAAGAAAACATGGCCCGAACCGGTGTGAAAGAAAAAGTCGTTGTAAAGAGCTCACTGATACCAGCGCGGTCCTGTAATAGGAGCCACTGGTGTAACAAGTCAGGTTATGATATATTTTCCTCCTAATTCTTCCCCATCTCCTGTGAATGATATTAAGAAGTGGACGGAACCGCAGCATCTCAGCCAAGAAGTGGAGACCACGTAACGTTAGAAGGTGAGGTCACCGAGTGCTGAGGAGCAGAGTGCATAAAAGTCACCAACGCTCGGCTAGTAACATCAAAGCATGGATTTTCATGGCGGCTACATGGAAGCATTACATGATGTATCACAATGCTAAATGATGGATGTAATAGAGTAAAGCCGCCACCACTGGCCTATGGAGAAGTAGAATTGTGTCCTGTAGAGTAATGGATCACACTTCTCAATCTGGTATCTGATGTAAGAGTCTGGGTTTGGTGAACGCTTTGAGAACATTACCTGTCTGACTGCATTGTGCTATCTGTACAGTTTGGTGGAGGAGGGTTAATGCTTTTGGGATGGTTTTCAGAGATTGGCCATGTCCCTCTTGGTTCCAGTGAACGTAAATATTAATGCTTCAGGATACAAAACATTTTGGAAAATTGTAGCTTCCAACTTTGTGGGAACAGTTTGGGGGGAGGCCTTTTCTGTTCCAGCATGATTGTGCCCAGTCTACAAAGCATGGTCCATACAGACATGGCTGGAGGAGTTTGATGTGGAAGAACATGACCAACTTTACAGAGTCTTGATCTCAACCCCATCCAACACCTTTGGGATGAACTAGAATGGAAATAACAAGTTAGGTCCTCTTATCCAACATCAGTGTCTGACCTCACAAATGTTCTGGATGAATGGGCAAAAATTCCGACAGATACCTTCAAAATCTTGTAAAAAGTCTTTACAGAAGAATGGAATATGTTATAGGTGCATAGTGGGGATAAACTCCATATTAGCACCTATGCATGTAGGATTTAGTCAGAAAAGCTCCTGTAGCTGACATGTGCTGGTGTCCCAATACTTTTGTCCATACACTGTATCTATGTTTTGATTTCAAAACTAAGAGAAAATAAAGTTTAAAAAGCAGAGGGTAATAATTAGACAAGTCTCAGAGGCTGACCACCGCTTGCTTCTCTCGGTTGGTTTCTTCCAACTCCCTCAGCTAGATTGACAGGTCACTTCCTAGTCCTATGCACACATAGGGAGAGACGTTTTATTCTAGCAGTGCTGGGCAAGCAGAACCTTTCAGGTTCCCTTTAAACACCTTCCAAACCCTTTAAGTTAGCTGTACATGACAAATCTCTAAATCGCAAAATGTTTTATGTGGATTTAGCAGCTTTTGACAGTTTTCTATATACAGTGGGGGAAATAAGTATTTAGCCCCTGGCTGTTTTTGTAAGTTTGACCACTGACAAAGACATGAACAGTCGACAATTTTAAGGGTAGGTTAATTTTAACATTGAGAAATAGAATATCCAAAAAAATAAAATCAAGAAAATCACATTGTATAAATGAGATAATTTTTTTGCTTTTTGCAGTGAGAAATAAGTATTTGATCCCTCTGGGAAACAACACTTAATACTTGGTGGCAAAACCCTTGTTGGCAAGCACAGCAGTCAGACGTTTTTTGTAGTTGATGATGATGGTTGTGCACATGTCAGGAGGTCCACTCCTCTTTGCAGATCATCTCTAAATCATTAAGATTTTAAGGGCATCGCTTGACAACTCGGAGCCTCAACTCCCTCCATAAGTTTTCTATGGGATTAAGGTCTGGAGACTGGCTAGGCCACTCCATGACCTTAATGTGCTTCTTTTTGAGCCACTCCTTTGTTGCCTTGACTGTATGTTTTGGGTCATTGTCTTGCTGGAAGACCAAGCCACGACCCATCTTCAATGCTTTTACTGAGGGAAGGAGGTTGTTGGCCAAAAACTAGCGATACATGACCCCATCCATCTTCCCTTCAGTACGGTGTAGTCATTACGTCCCCTTTGCAGAAAAGCACCCCCAAAGTATAATGTATCCCCCACCATGTTTCACCGTTGGGACAATGTTCTTAGGGTTGTACTCATCTTTCTTCTTCCTCCAAACACGGCGAGTTGAGTTAATGCCAGAGAGCTCAATTTTTGTCTCATCTGACCACAGCACCTTCTTCCAATAACTCACAGAATCATCAAGGTGTTCATTGGCAAACTTCAGATGGGCCTGCACATGTGCCTTCTTGAGCAAAGGGACCTTGCCGGCACTGCAGGATTTTAAACCTTTAAGGGTGTGCTGCCAATGGTTTTCTTGGTGACTGTGGTCCCAGCTGCCTTGAGATCAATAACAAGTTCCCCCCGTGTAGTTTTAGGCTGATCTCTCACCTTCCTCATGATCTAGCATACTCCACAAGGTGAGATTTTGCATGGCCCCCAGACCGATGTTAATTGACAGTCATTTTGTATTTCTTCCATTTTCTTACTATTACACCAACAGTTGTCTCCTTCTCACTCAGCGTCTTACTTATGATTTTGTAGCCCATTCCAGCTTTGTGCAGGTCTATGATCTTGTCCCTGACCTCCTTAGAAAGCTCTTTGCCCATGTTGTAGAGGTTAGAGTCTGATTGATTGAGTCTGTGGACAGGAGTCTTTTATACAGGTGACTATATAAGACAGCTGACTTTAATGCAGGTAACGAGTTGATTAGGAGCGTCTAACTGGTCTGTAGGAGCCAGAACTCATAATGGTTTGTAGGGGATCAAATACTTATTTCTCACTGCAAAATGCAAAAAAAAATTATCTAATGTATCTAATTATCTAATTTATACAATGTGATTTTCTTGAATATTCTATCTCTCAATGTTTATATTAACCTACCCTTAAAATTATACACTGTTCATGTCTTTGTTAGTGGGCAAATTTACAGAAATTGCAAGGGATCAAATACTTATTTCCCCCACTGTAGCTATGAATTTATTTGATCTATTTTGTGGGATGGATAAGTATTTGCAAAGTATTTTGCAGCAACAAATTTATTATATATTTTGCAGCAATAAATTAATGATATTAACATTTTTTTCTACTAACAGTAGAAGTCTTAAAGGGCTTGTCTCAAAAAGAAAATCCATTAGAAATGATATGAAAGCAGTGGGTCTGACTTCTCTCACCCAGCTGTTATCACCAAAGAAAACCTGAAATATAGTATTATACGGAGCATGTTCAAATGAAAGGCCATTCTTGTAATGCATGGACGTACCAGGTCCTAAAGAGCAGGAGCAGCTCTTTGCTTGGAACCCCCCTTTGTGTTATTCCTATATCCTGATAGGGTGTATGGCCAGGGATTGTTCTCCTGAGACAATTAATTGAAAAGTTTTCTCCTTGGTCTATCTATGCAGTGGTTACTTTATAACATCGCAGTCAATCACAGTGAAGGAAATGTCCAATTTCCTTTACTAAGTAAAATAAGACATACAAGATGAATTACTTGAGCGTTATGCTGATATTAACACTTTTATTTATCCACCAGGGATATGCCAAATGAGGAATGCTAGTACACATAGTGACATCAATAACTGGAGCAAAGTTAAAAAATAACATTAAAAAAGTTAAGACAAAGCAGGAATTATTAGGAACTCAAATGGTCCAATCTGTCAGGAGAAAGTGGAAAATATCCAAATAAAAAAGTGTAAGTGTCCAAATAAAAGTATCATATACTGTCTAAATAATAATTATATCTTGTGCTGAAATCAGAATTCAACAACTCATAACAGCATTGCATTCACTAGAGATGAGAACATCTGGCAAAATTCGATTTTGCCTGTTCGCATGGATTTTCTCGGGAAATTTGATTCACAGATTAGTTATTTTTTACAGACCTCAGAGCATAATAAACATAATATGTAAAAATAAAAAGAGTTTCCTTATACTCATCTCACTGAGCACCTTTCCGGCCTCTCTGTTCCTCACCGTGAACTGCGCGGTCCTCTTAGCATCTTCTGATCCCCATTGTGAGCGTTGAAATCACCGACCTCTACCTTGGAGAGTTTTGCACCTGTTCACGAAAGGTTATGACAGCATGATCTCATGATGTGTGCCATGACCTTGCCAATGCATGCACAAAACCGGGATCCCACCACTTGTGGTGAGGATCAGAAGATACATCGAGAACCGGATGCATAACTTTGAGGAGCGGACAGGCACCCTCACAGATGAAACTAATAAGGTGAATATAAGGACTTTTTGCTAGTCCTTTAATTTTCAGAAAAATGGCAGCCTGAGGCAAATCCACATGTAAGCAGTTAACAAACAAAATCCTAATTTTGATGAATAAGGATTTTTGCAAAATTCAAGTAGAATTCAGTTTCACTTGCATATAATCACTCATCTCCAGCATTCACCATTTAGTGAAGTTTTCCTCCTCCATGATAGTAGTGGAGCTCAGAGGTGCAGCATTACAAGCGCAAAGGTGGTGGGCTTACCAGTCCCTGATGCTTGATGGACTCTAAAGGACCTTGGCCACAATAGACCTAAAAATGGCACATTTTCGGGATTTTGTTTCAAGTTACACACCCAGTGGAGCCCTTAGATGGTGGAGATCCAGTTTCAGATGTCCCTCAAATATTCCTCATGAATTAGTCTTAAATCTATATAATATATCATAAATATGCTAAATCCTCTTATTGTACGGAATTAGTTTTATACACATATATATACATACTAGATGGTGGCCCGATTCTAACGCATCGGGTATTCTAGAATATGTATTTAGTTTATTTATGAAGATTTAAGAATAATGCAATGAATACACAGGATTTTCTGTGGGGTTAAAATCCGCACCAATATCTCTGATTGGTCGCGGCCGGCCGGGCGCGACCAATCAGCGAAGCGGGGTTTAAAAGGGTTGTCCACTACTTTAAATTAACCCCCAATGTATCTGACGCGCCCCCTGGGCCAGTGTTGTTTGGGGGATACCCGGAGCCGGATCAGATGGGGGTTGTAGTCTCCGAGTGGCGGTGACCCGGTCCGTGCCCAGGGTGTCAAGCTCAGTGTGTGGCAGTCCTACAGATGTTACTGGATGTTCTTTAGTGTCGACTACGCCACCCGTTGATTTGCGGTCACTACGGCCGCCACTGCAGCAGGGTCCACTGAGGCTGGTGGTGTGTGTGCAGCTCAGGTAGTATAACCCCCAACGGGAGGGGTATAGCCTCAGGGGGTCAGTTGTAGAGGGTGGTGGTTGTGGTGGTGCAGTGAGGATGGTATTAAGACTCAGAGTCGGGCTGTGCAGTTCAGGGTTTTTACTTACTGCTGTTGTTCTGGTCACTCCGGCCTTGAGTGACCACCCGAGCCGTGCTGCGTCCACCAGGTCCTGGACTCGGCCAACCCCCAGGTGATTCTGGAGCGTGTTCCTGAGCTCCCTTTCTGACTTGTCCTTCTCTCTGGCCTTCCCCACCAGGGATCCACCTAAGTCCGGCTCCCTCGGGCCTCTTGTTGGTAAAACCCTTGTCTCTGGGTTCCCTGACCCTATTCTTGGTTTGCCTTCCGGGTGGATTTGGTGGGTGGTCGTGGCAGATCCTGCCCACGACCTCCAGTCTCTGGCTAAGGATTAGTGCCCTCCACCAGCTTGGGATCCGGTACCCTTGTGCCAACTCTTCACCCTCTGGTCTAATTTTGGGTTCTTGGAGTTCCCTCTTCTCCCCCTCTGGGTCCTTCTTTTCTCCTCTCTCTCACTCTCTTGGCCTTGGAGCTGGCTGAGCTGCTCTGCTTGTCGGACCAAACCTCTACAAAAGACCCTGTTCTAAGATGGTTCCCACCTTATATACTCCCTCTATGTGTGAGCTCAGGTGACCAGCACCCAATGAGCTCCTAGCATTACCCAGACTGCTCCCCCTATCTGCCCCTACACTACTGGGATGTTCCACCCCCCTCCCACTCCAGCCAGGGACAGACGCTGTCGTACCTGCACATTTCTCTAGTGGGAGTACCATTGGTCTGTCCCCCGGAAATGGGATGTATGTAGTGCATGCAGCCTACTGAGCTCAGTTCCACACTCAATCCTTACCCGGGAGTGGAATACCACACCTCTGGCTTGAGGTGTAATACCCCTGTAGCAGCCGAATCCTCAGGGTGCTACATTCCCCCCTGGTAAATCACAGCACGTCCTCGGGCTGTAAGATATAAAAAACATCCAAAACATACAATTTATTTTTTTTTTTCATAAACATAAACATATAAAACATCACATATATTATCAGCAATAAAACTTTTCATATAAAACTTTTCATAAATAACATAAACACTCTTGCTCCTCCGGCCACGGTGCAACTTGTGACCGGGAAAAGTGCGACAGTCTCCTTTAGAAACACGGTTTTCCTATAAAACCTATAGAGGGCGCCTTAGAAAGCGCAACTATATACAGGGGGAATATGGCCGCTCTCAGTCCTCGGCCAGGTAATGGGAATAGGGACACACGGGTTAACAGTTCACTGTACCCCGATGGGTAACTATTTACAGTCTCTTTACCGTACTTTAACGACGGCGTCCTCCTGCTCCTTCTTTGTCTTCAGACCCGTCCGGGTCCTCTTGCTCCTCCTCACACCGCAGCTCCTCCTCCGTCAGGCGATGTACATGGAGGGCGTAGGGTCCTTTGGCACACTTGTGCCGGGTGAAGGTGACCTCGTCCCCTACATACAGGTCACGACCTCTGTGTCCCTCCGGCAGATGGCTTTCTACGTCTCTGCGGGTGACAAAGACGTCGCCGGGGGTATGATGGTCTTTTATGAAGCCCCACCCATGCTGCAGGTTGAATTTAATCACAGTCCCGGTGGTACGGGGACCATGAGCTGCACGGGGGTTCCTCCTGGTCCGGCTCTTCTGCTCCGCGCTCCTTTTCTGTGCTTGCTGTTCCCGGACCCGCCTCTCTCTCCGCTCCTTCTCGAAGACCTCGAGCTGCTGGCGGCAGCACTCTGCACGCTCCGCTGCGGCCGCCCGAGTCTCCTGAGTGAACCCCATGAGGTCTCCTCCGGTGGGGTCCCACTCAAACTGTGCCTCCTCTAGCGGGGGCTGGGTCCTCCTGACAGGCTTCGGAGCCGGAATCAGGGGCTCACACAGGGGCCTCGCCCTTTGGAGTTCCAGTTGGTAGTACTCCTGGGGCCATATGAAGGGCTGCCCATCCGGGCACGTATGCTGGACGAACAGGTCCTCACCCAGGTGCGGTACTTTGGGTGTTATGGGCGCTGTGGTGGTAGCGGCGCCCGGGTTGACCAGGCCTTGCGACCAGGCTTGGGGCACCCTAAAGGAAAAGGGCACCGTAAGAACGGCGGCGCCCGTGGTTACTCGGCCCTGCGACCAGGCTGGTGGCTCCGCGGAGGTAGGGGGCGCTGTTGGAATGGCGGCGCCCGGGTGTACTAGGCCTTGCGACCAGGCCGATGGTATTTCCTGCTTTGCCGCGCTCAGGGTCGAAGCGCGTGACGTCACAGGGGTCGCGGCCGCGGTTTCCGGTTGAGGCCTAGTCTGCGGCGGTGACGATGCAGCGACGGGCATGGCAGGGGGAATTTCGGGCTCTGCGACGGGGAGCTGGGGCAGGCACGCGGTTTCCCGGCTCGGGGTAGAGATGTCCCCTTTACCTGCCTCCATTCGTTCAGCTCCCTTCTCGGCGCCGTCTCCGGCCTTGAGTCCTCCTGCACCATCCTCAGAGGCGGTCTGTCTCCTCGTCTCGGGTGGCGTGCTCCGCTGACGGGTTTCGGTCCGCTGGGCCATCTCTCGGCTCCACTCCGCCAACGTCTCTCGCTGCACCCGGGCCATCCTCCGTGCGAGGCCCTCCAGCGCAGTCTGTGCACACTCCCGGTCTCGGGGGAGCTGTGCTAGGATCTCCACTAAGCCTAGTGGGGTTGTTGCTTGCAGCAGGCTCCTGACCACTGGGTCGGTGCTGCCTGACTCTCCCTCCATCTCCGGGTAGGCTCTCTCTGGACTCCTCTCCAGACTTCTTGTCTCCGGGTGCGCTCTCTCTAGACTGCTCCAGGTGACACTCATCTTCGTTCTCTTGTTCTGTCTCCGCCCACATTGAGGGTGGTCCCGGGGCAACTTAGTGATTGTCAGTTCCAGGGGCAGTTCTCTCACGCTGATGGACACTTCCAGCATCACAGTCTCTGTTGGTGGGCGCGGTTTCCGCTTTTGGCGCCATTCTTCGACCTGGCCCACGATGGGAGGTGACCTCTTGCCACCCTCTGGCACGCCCATAATGGCGTCCGCTCTTCCAAGGCGGGAAATCTTTGGAAATGGCGGGAATCGTCTCCCAGTGGCGGGAAACTCCATGGATGGCGGGAAAAAGCTGCAAATGGCGGACAACCGGCGGGAAACGACCTGTGATGGGGTCCGTTGGCGGGGACCCTCCGGAACCGGCGGGAGACTTCTTTTTAAGGTAACGGTGAACTTTTCTTCAGGCACGCAGTACCCGGTGGTTGCGGGCACGTGATCCTGCCGACTACGCCAAAGTTGACGCGCCCCCTGGGCCAGTGTTGTTTGGGGGATACCCGGAGCCGGATCAGATGGGGGTTGTAGTCTCCGAGTGGCGGTGACCCGGTCCGTGCCCAGGGTGTCAAGCTCAGTGTGTGGCAGTCCTACAGATGTTACTGGATGTTCTTTAGTGTCGACTACGCCACCCGTTGATTTGCGGTCACTACGGCCGCCGCTGCAGCAGGGTCCGCTGAGGCTGGTGGTGTGTGTGCAGCTCAGGTAGTATAACCCCCAACGGGAGGGGTATAGCCTCAGGGGGCCAGTTGTAGAGGGTGGTGGTTGTGGTGGTGCAGTGAGGATGGTATTAAGACTCAGAGTTGGGCTGTGCAGTTCAGGGTTTTTACTTACTGCTGTTGTTCTGGTCACTCCGGCCTTGAGTGACTACCCGAGCCGTGCTGCGTCCACCAGGTCCTGGACTCGGCCAACCCCCAGGTGATTCTGGAGCGTGTTCCTGAGCTCCCTTTCTGACTTGTCCTTCTCTCTGGCCTTCCCCACCAGGGATCCACCTAAGTCCGGCTCCCTCGGGCCTCTTGTTGGTAAAACCCTTGTCTCTGGGTTCCCTGACCCTATTCTTGGTTTGCCTTCCGGGTGGATTTGGTGGGTGGTCGTGGCAGATCCTGCCCACGACCTCCGGTCTCTGGCTAAGGATTAGTGCCCTCCACCAGCTTGGGATCCGGTACCCTTGTGCCAACTCTTCACCCTCTGGTCTAATTTTGGGTTCTTGGAGTTCCCTCTTCTCCCCCTCTGGGTCCTTCTTTTCTCCTCTCTCTCACTCTCTTGGCCTTGGAGCTGGCTGAGCTGCTCTGCTTGTCGGACCAAACCTCTACAAAAGACCCTGTTCTAAGATGGTTCCCACCTTATATACTCCCTCTATGTGTGAGCTCAGGTGACCAGCACCCAATGAGCTCCTAGCATTACCCAGACTGCTCCCCCTATCTGCCCCTACACTACTGGGATGTTCCACCCCCCTCCCACTCCAGCCAGGGACAGACGCTGTCGTACCTGCACATTTCTCTAGTGGGAGTACCATTGGTCTGTCCCCCGGAAATGGGATGTATGTAGTGCATGCAGCCTACTGAGCTCAGTTCCACACTCCATCCTTACCCGGGAGTGGAATACCACACCTCTGGCTTGAGGTGTAATACCCCTGTAGCAGCCGAATCCTCAGGGTGCTACATATCCTCCCAGGGACCCTAATGAATTTCGTAAATACCTCATGTTGCCAATACTGCCTGTGCGCAGCGCTATCGTTGACTGTGCACAGGCAGCACATTACCCCGGGCTGCAGCCGGCTCTTGCTTCCGCTTACGTCACGACTATTTGCGGCTGCAGCCAGGGGTCTCCTGTTCCACGTTCCACGGTGAGTGATGGGTTGTGGGCGGGGTTATCCCCCATCGCGTCACACCCGGCATCCACCGCGCGCCCATTCATTGAGAGAGCGTGGTTCAAACAGACAAACAGACAGAATTAGACAATTATATATATATATACATATATATATATATATATATACATATATATATATATATATATATATATATGTTAGGAGGGCGGTTGCAAACAACTTTAATATAATGGAACGCAACCGACCCCGGGGTCCGCAATGCAGCCTGGAGGACTGCTGCCAACACTTTCCGGGTGGAAAGGAAAGCGACAAACTTAAATATTAAACCCTTCCGTGTTTCTGCACACAGGAACGGGTATAGCGGTTCGCTCTATCTAACTGCACGGGAGAAGAGCGTCCGGGATAGCACCTACTTAACGGAAAAACCACTCCGCGTTAAAGCACACGGAGCGGGTTTCAGCGGTTCACACAATCTCCAAGAACCGCAGGGAGACGTGCGACCGAGGGAAAAGCAGTAGCCCTATCTTCGATACAGGCGCTACGCAGTAGGAGTTGGCGCTAAGATGTGTGTGTGACTCACGCCGACGGGTACGTGCCCTCTGCCGGTTTGCTACCGGACAGAGGAGTATTTCTCCACGTGGTCCACAGGTGTCTAGAGGGAGTAGGACCTCTGCAGGCTGCTCGGGGTGAAGGCGACCCCCTCTGACAGAGCCAGACTGCAAGGCGAAGCTACCTGCCTACTTTCACTAGCCTACCTACTTTCACTAGACCTGCCTGAGGAAACTACACGTGGAGCACAGTCGTCCACACAACAGCATCATGCTCAATGATCCGAGCGCGCCGCCATGTTTGTGGGCAGGCCTTTTAAAGACTAAGCCCTGCCCACCGACGCGCCATTGGTGACGCCACCCGTGGACCAATCAGACAGTGCCAGGTCACCGGATCAGGCGGTTGCCAAACCACCAATCATGATCTGCCAGGTCACGAACATGCTCAGTGTGGCGAATCCTGGACTTAGACTCCACATGGACCAGCTAGGCATTGAGGCTGATGGAGATGCTGAACAGCATCAGCCCTGGCTGGACTGAAATGGGAAACCACAGAAGGTCCTGGACCCATTTCAAATCCAGCACCAGACCAATGCCTAACAATATATATATATATATATATATATATATATATATATATACAGTACAGACCAAAAGTTTGGACACACCTTCTCATTTAAAGATTTTTCTGTATTTTCATGACTATGAAAATTGTACATTCACACTGAAGGCATCAAAACTATGAATTAACACATGTGGAATTATATACTTAACAAAAAAGTGTGAAACAACTGAAAATATGTCTTATATTCTAGGTTCTTCAAAGTAGCCACCTTTTGCTTTGATGACTGCTTTGCACACTCTTGGAATTCTTTTGATGAGCTTCAAGAGGTAGTCACTGGAAATGGTCTTCCAACAATCTTGAAGGAGTTCCCAGAAATGCTTAGCACTTGTTGGCCCTTTTGCCTTCACTCTGCGGTCCAGCTTACCCCAAACCATCTCGATTGGGTTCAGGTCTGGTGACTGTGGAGGCCAGGTCATCTGGCGTAGCACCCCATCACTCTCCTTCTTGGTCAAATAGCCCTTACACAGCCTGGAGGTGTGTTTGGGGTCATTGTCCTGTTGAAAAATAAATGATGGTCCAACTAAACTCAAACCGGATGGAATAGCATGCCGCTGCAAGATGCTGTGGTAGCCATGCTGGTTCAGTATGCCTTAAATTTTGAATAAATCCCCCACAGTGTCACCAGCAAAGCACCCCCACACCATCACGCCTCCTCCTCCATGTTTCACGGTGGGAACCAGGCATGTAGAGTCCATCCGTTCACCTTTTCTGCGTTGCACAAAGACACGGTGGTTGGAACCAAAGATCTCAAATTTGGACTCATCAGACAAAAGCACAGATTTCCACTGGTCTCATGTCCATTCCTTGAGTTCTTTAGCCCAAACAAGTCTCTTCTGCTTGTTGCCTGTCCTTAGCAGTGGTTTCCTAGCAGCTATTTTACCATGAAGGCCTGCTGCACAAAGTCTCCTCTTAACAGTTGTTGAAGAGATGTGTCTGCTGCTAGAACTCTGTGTGGCATTGACCTGGTCTCTAATCTGAGCTGCTGTTAACCTGCGATTTCTGAGGCTGATGACTTGGATAAACTTATCCTCAGAAGCAGAGGTGACTCTTGGTCTTCCTTTCCTGGGGTGGTCCTCATGTGAGCCAGTTTCTTTGTAGCGCTTGATGGTTTTTACAACTGCACTTGGGGACACTTTCAAAGTTTTCCCAATTTTTCGGACTGACTGACCTTCATTTCTTAAAGTAATGATGGCCACTCGTTTTTCTTTACTTAGCTGCTTTTTTCTTGCCATAATACAAATTCCAGCAGTCTATTCAGTAGGATTATCAGCTGTGTATCCAACAGACTTCTGCACAACACAACTGATGGTCCCAACCCCATTTATAAGGCAAGAAATCCCACTTATTAAACCTGACAGGGCACACCTGTAAAGTGAATACCATTTCCGATGACTACCTCTTGAAGCTTATCAAGAGAATGCCAAGAGTGTGCAAAGCAGTCATCAAAGCAAAAGGTGGCTACTTTGAAGAACCTAGAATATAAGACATGTTTTCAGTTGTTTAACACTTTTTTGTTAAGTATACAATTCCACATGTGTTAATTCATAGTTTTGATGCCTTCAGTGTGAATGTACAATTTTCATAGTCATGAAAATACAGAAAAATCTTTAAATGAGAAGGTGGGTCCAAACTTTGGGTCTGTACTGTATGTATATATATATACATATATATATATACACACAATGGCTTGTGAAAATATTTACCCCCTTGGTTTTTTACCTTTTTTTACATTTCAACCTGTGTTTAAATATTTTTTGTAATCTGATTTGTTTGTGATGTATCAGCACTAAATAGTCTTAGTTGGTGAATTGAGGTGAGAAACATATGGGAATAAATTTAATTTATGGAATCAAATAACTAAAAATTTACATGTACATATGTATTCACCCCTGTTATGATGAAGTCCCTAAACATTTCTGGAGCAAGCAATTACCTTCATAAGAGTGTCACATGGTCTGTCAGTATATACACTTTATCTTTTCTGAAAGGCCACAGAGGCTGTAGCACCATTAAGCAAGAGGCACCACTAACCAAACAACACCATGAAGACCAAGGAGATCTCGAAACAAGCTAGGGACAAAGTTGTTGAGAAGTACAAGTCAGGGTTGGGTTGTAGAGAAATCTCCCAATCTCTGATGATCCCCCGGAGCACCATCAAATCCATTATCATCAAATGGAAAGAACATGGTACCACAACAAACCTGCCAAGAGAGGGCTGACCACCAAAACTCTTAGCCCGGGCAAGGCGGGCATTAATCAGAGAGGCAGAACAGAGACCAAAGCTAACCCTGAAGCAGCTGCAGAGTTCCCAAGCAGAGACTGGAGTATCTATCCATACGACCACAATTAAGCAGCACACTTCATATAGGTGGTCACTATGGAAGAGTGAGCAGAAAAAAGCCTTTACTTACGCACAAAAAATGTAAGGCTCATTTTGAGTTAGCAAAAATACATGTGGGAGACTCTCCAAATGTATGGAGGAAGGTACTGTGGTCAGATGAGACCGAAATTGAACTTTTTGGCCACGAAGATAAACGCTATGTCTGGCACCAAACCAACACAGCTCATCACTCTAAGAACACCATTCCCACAATGAAACATGGTGGCAACATTATGCTGCAGGGATGTTTTTTGGCAGCAGGGACAGGGAAAATGGTCTGAGTCGAGGGAAAAATGGATGGTGTGAAATAAAGGGATATTCTTGAGCAAAACCTGTTTCAGTCTTTCAGTGATTTAGACAGAGGTTCACCTTCCAACAAGACAACGACCCAAAGCATACTGCTAAAGAAACACTTGAGTAGTTTAAGGGGAAACGTGTAAATGTTTTGGAGTGGCCTCGTTAAAGCCCAGGCCTTAATCCAATTGATAATCTGTGGTCAGACGTGAAGATTGCTGTTCACCAGAGGAAACCACCTAACTTGAAGGAGTTAGAGGAGCATTTTTACCTTGAAGAATCGGCAAAAATTCCAGTAGCAATATGTGGAAACCTCATATCCACTTATCCAAGGCGACTTGCAGCTGTAGTTGTCGAAAAAGGAGGCTCTACAAAATACTGACATTAGGGGGGTGAATAGTTATGCACACTGAAGTTTTCAACTATTTGTCCTATTTGTTGCTTACTTCACAATAAAAATAAAACCAAATGTTCAAAGTTCTAGGCATGTTCTTTACACGATTGGATGCAAACCCTTAGAATAAAAAGCCCTGAAATTCCAGCTTATAGGTAGCAAAACACAAAAAATTACAAGGGGGTGGGTGAACACTTTAGGGAGTCACTGTATATATATATATATATATATATATATATATATATATATAAATATATATGTATATGTATATACACAGTATATATACATATATATGTATATATACACTCCTAGCTTCACTACACATTCTGTATTCGTAACAGTAGCTTTGTTACAATGTTCACTACATTCATATTTTTTTCATTCAGCTCAAATTGTGAAATCCTATAAAAATCCTCTAAGTACAAAAGAATCCATATATTATATTTAATTATCTCTTAAAATCAGAGGTGCATGCTTCTGCTTTCTGTGTACCTTTGGCAGAACGCGATTGAATCATTATACTGTGAGATCTGTAAGCTTTGAAGTGTTAATCATTGGATCCACAATTGTTTTGAGCCAATGAAATGAGTTCAACTGCAGTTGGTTGGATTTTCTGAAGAGGGTGGTAGAGAACTGCAAGTAAAGCCTGACGGAATGAATGAAGAAATACAGCCGAGAAGTGGAACAGCCGATGAAGTTATA
The DNA here is from genome assembly GCF_046119375.1 of Phyllobates terribilis. NCBI lineage: Eukaryota > Metazoa > Chordata > Amphibia > Anura > Dendrobatidae > Phyllobates > Phyllobates terribilis. The sequence goes on along the minus strand of NW_027362773.1, from coordinate 252,394,918 downwards.
ATAGGTGTTCAGTGGTATTTGAAGGAAGGCAATAATATATGAAAGAAACATCAGTCTCGTTGATCTCTTAGCAGGTATATGATATAGAACTTGACATATTGCTTTCTAACTCAGCGTACCTATAGTAATCATGTAATAAAGTTATGTATATATATATATATATATATATATACTATATATACATATATGTTATACATTATCTTAAGAATATCCACCAGTAGAAAACTTAATTAATATGAATGTATAACGTTTCACATATTTTATTTGAATTTAATCCTTTAGTGATAAGTCTCTGAAAGAGAAATATATATATATATATATATATATATATATATAAATATATATATATATATATTTTTTTTTAGTTAAAATGTTATAGCTAGTGATTTATTATTAAAAACCTCCTGGGAGGCCATCATATTGGAACCACAACCTTCCTTCGATGTAGCAAGTTGTGCGCCCTTTATGGCAGCCGACATGAATGAGAGTAAATTGACAAAGAAATGTCATAGATCCACAGAGTCTCCAGGAAGTCGTTAAGTATCGCTGCCTCCCCTAGACATGACAAAGTGTCAGGGTAGATGTAGACCCTTATCTGTGTGTATTGTATGTTTTGTTACTATTCTACCTTATTTAGGCTTCCAGTTGTATAAAAGATCTGTCATTCCATCTCTTTTAATGATATTGACATAACTCTGCTCGTTCTATCCCAGGTAACACAGCAAAGCTGACAAGCTACGAAGAACAGTGTTAGCCTATTGTCACTGTTCTAGTGACTACGGTGAAAAGTGAAATATTTTGATGCTGTTAAGCAAATAATTCACATAGAAATAAAAAGCAACAACATTTCTTTTTAGAAATGTTTATAATAAACCTGATATTAAAATAAAACGTAATTTCCTTATATATTACCTGCCTTTAAATGCCAAAAATTATTAAAATATCACTTAACTAAAGATAGTAAAATCAATTTGGCAGTTTTGATATTCACATACAGAGTGGTTGACATTTTGGAGGATCAATGCAGAATTGACAATGTTTAACGACTGGAGAACCATGATAGATTAAGATTTAAGGGCAAGAAAAGTTTTTCTAGTTGAATTCTCAAGTCATAACTTCGATTTTTTTTTTCATTTGATTTATCTGTATGAGTTTTTTTTGGGGACGAGTCTTATATTATATAGGTGCCATCTTTTATTACAAATACATTAGTGTTTCAATATTATAAATTTTATATTATGGAAAAAAATGCAGAAAAAATGAAACTGCAGATTTTATTTAATTGTTTTTGCGGAAAGCACCAATTGTTACAGTGAAATAAACTTATGGTGCATGGTTACAATTGTGACAATGGCAAGTAAGTATTTTTAATAAAATGTATTTATTTAAAAAAATAAGTTTGCTTTTTACTTAATGTTCTGTGATTTTTTTTAATGCTACTTTCTTTTCTAGGCTACTATCCAAAGGTTTCTACAAATAACTGTGTTAGACATGTCTTGACAAGTGTTGAGTGAATTTGTTCGGCATTTCAAATTCGGGTTCGTGTTCGGGGTTCCAGCTTGTTCGCGCCAAAGTATTGGAAAAGTGACCTCCGCACAGCTCCCTGAAACACTGGAATTGCAGTCAGGTTACTTTTCGCTGGAGATCAACGGGAGCAATGCTGGAAAATGATAAAGGCGGCGGCAGGTGAGTTTGAAACAGGGGGCAGGGGAATTATATTTAAAGCACCACTCCAGTGGTGCACTAAAAAAAAACAGCTGGAGTGGTGCTTTAAATGACAGCTGAAATCCTGCTGTAACAGCCAGGACACATGCAGACCTGTCATTGGCTGTTATCTGTTTGGATACCACAGTCAATAGCTTCAGTCGCATTTTGAGGGTTATGAGAGTGATGGCACTCCCTCTCTCACACGATCACAGGGTGCCAATTGTTGTCATGGAAACCAGCGGTTAAACAATTGACTTCCCGGTCCGCCAGGTATGGTTGCCTGTTAGGCCCAATCATAAGCTTGGTCTAACAGATCTTTTGTTAGTGTAACTCTGACGTTTCGAATACCCTGCAATACATGGTCATGCATAAGTCTCTTGGTCTGAGTCACCGATCATGGGTCCTCCAACAGGTTAATGACCCAAACACACAGCTAAAAACATCCAAGAATGGCTAAGAGCAAAAGCTTGGGCTATTCTGAAGTGACATCTATGAGCCCTAAATCCTATTGAACATCTGTGGAAGGTGCTAAACATGCAATCTGGAGAAGGCACCCGTCAAAAATTGGGACAGCTGGAGCAGATAGCTCATGAATATTAAGCCAAAATACCTATGGACAGGTGCAGAATTCTTATTGAGAGTTCCAGAAAGTTTGTTTTCAGTGATTGCTTCAAAAGGGTGTACAACAAAATATTAAAGGGAACCTGTCATGTCAAAAAATGCTATTAACCTACAGATATGGGTTTCATCTATACGTTGATAGCATTCTAAACCTATGAGTCTGATGCACTAAAAGCTTGGATACTGAAAGGAAATTTTTCCTGGCAGCCTCTGGCTTTCAGTCATAGATGTGTGGCCAGCGGTGCTTCAGTTACAGCACAGTACATACTGAATGGTGGCTGTAACCATGTCACGGCACTGACTGACAGCCGGTTAAGCACTAATGCACTGTACAGTCAACTGGGGTGTGGTTACAGCCGCTGCTCACTGTGTACTGAGCGGTGACTGCAGCTGCATTACATGTGAGGAATGCAAACAAGAATTCCTCACATGTATTAAAGCTGTCAAACAGTCGCAAATCATGCACACGGGAGTGATGTAAACATAACACTGAGCAGCTGTAACTACTCGGTGCTCGCCCGAGCATACTCTGCAAAAGGGTTAACAGAACATACTCGCTCAACACTAGTCTTTACATTTCAGAAGGGTCTTGCATAGACAATAAAGACATTACAGAATAACACATAACTCAACAGATACCAAAAGGATTGAGGGCCCTGCTCACAAGCTTACAATCTATGAGGAAATAGGGGAGACACTTTCTGCTTTCCAGAAAGCTGCTTATTATGTCCTGACTCCCCTTTACATTCCCCCAAAAAACTTTTGAAGTGCTCCAGTGAGGTATGAAAATTCTGATGGTCTAGTCCGATGGGCATCATCTGTTCCTTCTCTCCCCTGCTAATCGTCGTGCTCCCACTATGATTGATGTGGATGATGCGTCTTGAATCTTCCACATAGCCAAATGAAATCTCACTCCTGTGCAGGGACTTTGCCAGCTCGCGCAGTCACGCTTTGTTGTGCCCTACTGCGGGCAGAACCTAAACCCTAACTGCACGTGTGCTGGCATATCTCTTTCCAGCTACTGCTTACCGGAATAAGTTCCTCCATATTGTTTTGTTCCCTGCCTCCAAATTTAAACTCCTCCTCTGTGATTTCCATTTTTTAGGCTCTGTCCGCAGTAGAGTAGAGCAAAGTGCGCCGGCGAGAGCTGGCGATGTCCCTGCTCAGGCGCGAGATTACATTCGGCTATGTTGGTAACACAGGGTGCGTCATAGACATCAATCACAGTGGGAGGACAGCATTTAGCAGGTGAGAGGAGGAATAGATGCTTCTGCAATGATGCCCATGGGACAAGACAGTCCAAATAAGCATTCTTCGCTGGAGCACTTTGAAAGGTTTTTTTGATATACAGGGGAGTCTAGATAATATGCACATTTGGTACTAAATCAATATTTCCCTGGTGTAAACAAAAATTAGCCCAATGTTCCCATTTTGTCCCAATATTATGAATTTTAAGGAAGCACCTTTGAGTCCAAAATGATAATTTTCCATCTCCAGAGTCAACGACTCTCTTGAGTTTTCATCAGATTTACTATATTTTCATCAATAACCTCAAATCATGTTAATCTAAATTTACCATGAACATAAAGTACAATCTGTCATGAAAAAACAGTCTAAAAATCACTAGGATATATTGATGTATTCCAGAATTATTACCACATTAAGTATCACGTCAGATTTGAAAAATTTGGCCTGGTCAGGAAGATGAAAACGGGCTCTGGTGGGAACAGGTTAATACTAGGGATGCATGGGTCGATCAACAGAAGATCCAGTTTTAGTAAAATTTCCTAAAATTTGTGGTTTCACGCAAATTCGAACACTGTAAGATTTAATTTGCCATTTGCAAAAAACAAAACTTGCCCGGCATAATTTTCCACACTGCAGAAGCCCAAGATATCGGGCTAATGTTATTTTACGTTGCCACATGGGCTTCCCCATCATGCCTTATAGCTGACATTTTACAGATTATCATCCTTTTTACAGTGGTGGCCAGTACCTCGGACATCACAGACCTGTGGTTCCCAGTGGAGCTCAGTTTTCACTGTAGAGTAGTTTTCCATCTCCAGAGTGACTGGTTCTCCTTTCTGTAGTGTATACCTGACAAATCAAATTTTTGGGAAAAATTTGGTGAAGCCGGCTAATTGAAATCTCTAAAGATTGCTCATCGGTAGACACAATTTTTGAACAAGAGAAGAGCAGTTTCTTAAAGAAAGGAGTCATGTTTTTCTAATCTCATACAACCCTATAAATTATTCAGCCACACATATCATATATAGCACCTATATTATGATTTTCCACCACTACATTTGTATAATACGAACATGTAATATTAATTAATTAGTATTAGCAGTTGAATAGATTATATGACACTCTGCTAACATTGTTATGACCAAGAAAAGCAATGACCAAAGAGCTATGGTATAATAAATCTTGAAAAATCAATAAAAATTGGGGTCATATATTGCTTTAAAAGACCGAAAATGCTCATAAGTTGCAGCTATTAAGGTCCGACCCCTCCTAATACCTGTGTGTAGTTAGATCCTATAAATCTATATTGCAGTCACCTTAAATGCTTTTAACTTTCTGAAAGTTCAGCTCACTACCCCAAAATGTGCCAATATATTCGCAATGTATTTTACAGGACCTATAAATAAATATAATAATGAATCCATGCCATATTTCTTTCCTGTTGGATGATGTTTTATAGGGACACCCACTCATTCAAAAGAGCAAAAAATCTAATGCACTTAAATATAGATTTCAAAGCTAATGTTTTATGGAAAAATATTATATTGATCATCCATTAAAATGCGGCGTGACTCTGAGAGGGAGATGATTCATAGTAGGCTGTAAAGATCATTCTTCCGAGGGCATTCAAAGTGAAGTTGGCCATTATGAAAAATTTTCTTTTGTAATTAACCCATTTATTTTCAGTTAAATGACGAGGCAAGGCAATATTTAGAGGAACAATAATGTAAACTAATGCCAGTCTTAGGGGAGTACAACCAGTGGGGTCACACGGGGCAGCATCTCACCCAACTAAAAGAGGTGGTAGAAATCACCAGGCACCCAAGGTTTCCTACTACTACAATTCTTAATATCAGTTGTATATATCTATACATTACATAGCATTGTATTTTAATTACTTTATGGGTGGAAGTGTTATTTGTCCCCCAATAATAATATTGGGTGGTACTTCTACTAAGGCATTATTCAGTAGATGATTATGCCGTTTATGGAGGTGGCACACTATCTGCTATTTACCCTTTAATAAAAAGGCAAAAAAGAGCTAATTTTATTCATTTTTTCTATATGCATTTCAGCTGTCATAGCTTTTTCATTATTTTTCACTTGTGTGGCAGTATGGGGCTTTGTTTTGTGCTAAACAAATTGTATTGCTTTTAGCACTGTTTTTGAGTAAGTATAAATTACCATGTACTTTATATAATATTTTTGTGACGTAAACATAAAAAAATGTTTTGGTTTCATTATTTTTGTTATATTTTTTACTGTTTTATTTTTTTTTTTCACACTAAATAAATAATTGAATTCTCTGGGTTATTACAGTCTTTTCTATACTGATTAATACTGATTATGAGTATTTATTTTACTTTTTGTTATATTTATGTGATAAAGTTTATTTTATATGAAAAGAAATGATTTTTTATGGTAACTTTTCACTTTTTTATAACTTTTTTTCAGATGTTTTTAATGTATATTACTCAATTATTTATTCCCCATGAAATCAACAAAGATCTCTAGGGATAATTTTTTCCCCTTTATTAATTATTTTTTTCCACTTGGGGCCCAAGTTACAGGGGAAAAAAACTCCCTACAGTAGCAGAAGTCACAAGTAGGGCTGATCTGCTAGGACCCAAAAGCTCTGCTATGCTGCCAGACATCCAACAATTATGTGATTTCCAGTTCCTACAAAAGCATTGGCAAAGCCAATGGCTTCTCTACAATGCAAAGTGTTCATTAAGTGCTGTGTAGCCGTTGAAATAGAAGACAGAAATGTCTTCTACTGCTTCTGTCTTAAACTGCTTCTGTCTTCTCTGTCTAACAGCCAGCCAACTGACTTGCTCCTGCTAGACTACTTAAATAGGAGCCTTGAATCCACACTGTAAATTTACGATGGTATGGGGTTAAAGCCCAGAACTAGCTGTAGTTGGTCATTATGGAGTTAATAATTAAGCAACTGTATGGAAGTGCTATTAGTCCAATTAATGACATGGTTATTTACAACCATAAATATGCACTGTATAATATGTTTTTTTGCATATACCATGGCGGCACCAAATGATTATGCACAGGGCATTATCATAATCCAAGATCTGATTAAGGGAAGAATCTAACCAAACTGAATGTGACCCTATTTTTAATCTGATATATTAGACTCTACTCAAAAACTGAACACACAGAGGTGACTGCAGTTGACCTAAATATGCCATGAGTATGGGTAGAAGGATTTGTCAGTGTTAACTGGCAATCTTCAAAGTCAAAATGCTACAGAACTACTACTTTGTTAATAAGGAAAGGCCTCTAAGGTGTTGGGACTCTTGTACACAGCTATCAGTATTGTTAGAACCCTCCTGTTTGTTTTTTCCATCTTGTGTTTTGCGTTCACATGACCATCTGCCTTTATATTCCAGCTCCGCCCTTTTGGCTGTGCTGGACTTCAGTGTTGTTTGACTGTTTTGCTAGCCAGGTGCTTCTGTGCCTATCTTTGTCAGTTCGCTTGGTCCTTCTGGGACCTCTAGTAGCTTTTTGTCAGTTTATCTTTTGTGTTCTGCAACAACTTTCTCTGTTAAGGAGATGTCCCATTTTTGTTCCCGTCCTTAGTTCTTTTAGGGACCCCTCCCTTTATGCTATAGGTCTTTGTTCAGACTAGCCGAGAACTAAGGCGGGTCTGTTCGCAAGGAACAGGCAGCCTGCTACATCGCAGGGATTCAGGAGGTGGCCGAGCTCCAGCAACACGTGAGTAGCTGTTCTGGAGCGCATTTTGTGGAACCCAAGGTAGGACTGCCTGATGTTTTTTATGGTAAACAGCAAAAATTTTTTTCTTTTAAAAATGCTTGTTTGTTATATTTTTGTTTGAGACCAAGGTCCTCTGGGAATGAATCACAGCGCATTGTTTTTATTATGTCACATTTGCGCAATGAACCACAGGGGTGGGCCTTTTCTCTCCAACCTAATGATCCATGCTTAAGGTCGGTAGAAGAATTTTTTCTGCTATGGGTCTATTATATGACGATCCTGATCGAATGTCATCTGCTGAGGCTGAACTCAGGCGTTTGATTCAGGGGTCAGGTGATGTTGAAAATTATTTCACACACTTTAGAAGGGGGGCTTCAGAAGTCAAATGGAATGATCCTGCTCTGAAATGTCTATTTCTTGCTGGTCTGAGTGAAAGGGTTAAGGATTTGCTAATTGCATTCCCCGCACCTGAGACTCTGCAGGATGCCATGCAATTAGCTGTTTGTGTGGATAGGAGGCTGAGATCTAGGCAGAATGAGGTAAAGACTCCTGTAATGCCAGGTCCTAGTCCCCAGAAAATCTGCTCAGACGGTGGAGAACCGATGGAGGTTGGGGTGATATCGCTCCGCTCTCAGGAAAGAGACCGGAGGTTCGCCGAGGGATTGTGTCTGTATTGTGGGTAAAGCTGACCATTTGATTAAGTATTGTGAGCTTCGTTTAAGTAAATAAAATAAAAGATCAGGTACGCCGTATAGCTTGTTTACGCTCTGCAGGAGTATTTCTTTCAGGGAGTACTACTTTGCAGGAAAATTTGATTGAATTTCAGGTATTTGTGGATTGTGGTTCAGCACTTAATGTGATTGATAAAGGGTTTTTGGAAAAACTTAAATTAAAATCCAAACCTTTGTCATCACTTATTTCTGTGATTTCAATTGATAACACTCCCTTGAAATGTATTACTCACAAGGTTGGTTGGACTTGGTTGTATTAAATAATTCACCCTCTCTGGTCGTTCTAGGGTTGCCTTGGTTAAAACTGCAAAATCCTTTGCTGGACTGGTCGACTAATATGATAAAGTCTTGGAGTCCGAAATGCTATGATAAATGTTGTAATGGTCGCATTGCGGCTGTGGGAAAAGGGGAATTACCTGTACCTATTCAAGATTTTTGGAGGGTTTTTTCGGAGGAGGAGTCACAAGTTTTACCTCCTCATAGGGATTATGATTGCGCCTTTGAGTTTGTTCTGGGAGCTACTCTTCCCAAGAGTCGCTTGTTTAATCTGACTATCCCTGAAAGAAAGGCCTTGGAGGAGTACATAGAGACTAGCCTGGCTGCTGGTCACATTAGACCTTCTAAGTCACCTGTGGCAGTTGGATTTTTCTTTGTTTAAAAAAAAAGGACGGGGGTTTGCTTCCGTGCATGGATTTTCGTGAAATTAATAAGATTACCATACGCAATTCCCACCCATTGCCGTTAATTCCTGACTTGCTTAACCAGTTAGTGGGGACCAAGTGGTTCTCTAAGATTGATCTCCGGGGGGCATACAATTTGTTACGAGTGAAGGAGGGTGATGAATGGAAAACCGCTGTTAACACTCCGGTAGGTCATTTTGAGAATCTGGTGATGCCTTTTGGTCTTACCAATGCACCTGTATTTTTTCAGAACCTTATTAATGACATCCTGAGACCTTTGATTGGTAAGAATGTGGTTGTGTTTTTAGATGACATTTTGATTTATTCACCAGATCTGGAGTCCCATTGGCAGAGTGTACGTGAAGTTTTGCAGTTATTGAGTGATAATTCACTCTTTGCTAAGCTGGAGAAATGTGAGTTCGCTGTTCAAAAAATTAATTTTTTGGGCTACATTGTCTCCAGCGAGGGCTTTGAGATGGACCCGGTGAATGGTCAGGCTGTGCAGGAATGGCCTAGTCCTATTGGTTTGAAATCTATACAGAGATTTTTGGGTTTTGCCAATTATTACAGGAAATTCATTAAGAATTTTTCTCTAATTGTTAAGCCTCTGACCGATCTCACCAGGAAAGGTGTGAATACGGTCCAATGGACTACTGAGGCCATTGAAGCGTTTGAGTATCTCAAAGAGAGGCTCAGTTCAGCACCTATCCTTATGCAGCCTGATGAGACCAAGCCTTTTTTGGTCGAGGTCGATGCTTCATTGGTGAGGGTCGGAGCAGTTTTGTCTCAGGGAACAGGGATGGAGTACATCCTTCTGCCTTCTTTTTGAAAATTTTTTCGGAAACTGAATTGAATTATGATGTTGGAAATCAGGAGTTGCTGGCTATTAAACTCGCGTTTGAACATTGGCGTCATTTTTTGGAAGGCGCTAGATTTCTTATTCAGGTTTTCACAGATCATAAGAATTTGATCTATCTGGATGCTGCCAAACGCTTGAATGCCTGTTAAGCTAGGTGGGCACTTTTTTTTCTCGGTTTCATTTTTCTGTTACCTATATCCCTGGTTCTAAGAATGTTAAAGCCGATACTTTATCTCGCACCTTCAAAATATGAATGTTGTGTAGTGTAAGTGCATCAACATGCTTACATTTTTCTATCTTTTTTGGCTTCCAGTGCCACTTCAATCCTCTTCTGGACCACGTGACAACAGTGTTTTTAAAGGGGATTACTTTTTTTATTAAACATAACAAAGGCAACTCATCTTGATTAAAATAAAACAAGAAGTCATATTAAATCGCAGCATAGTTTGCATCAGACTCATCAAGATCAGAAGTTATGGTGTCACAACCGCCAGTGGACTAACCACTGAGGCTTCATCTTAGTGAAGGGTTTTATCGGAAGTGGGTCAACCGTGATGTTGCAAATTAATTTAGTAAAAGATTTAAAGCAGTTTCTTGCTGATAACCATCGAGGAAAAGTCTGGAAACTAATGTTGCAGCATCACCCCAATCAAAAGATAATTCAACAACTAATTAAAAATAGTCAGATGTAGAGATCAACCACTGCTTTAAGGTTCTGGGAAAGGTGGTGGTACCCACTGCTTCTACAGTGACCTTACTGCAGGGTCAGACAGTGCTTACAATTCCCATCTGGGCTTATATCTCCTTGGAAGGAGTAGAACTTCAAGTTGAGCCCAAAAGAACAGGGTAAGTGATGCCGGGGCTGTTAGTAGCCTGCACTTTGGCAATAATACATCATGTGCGTGTTCTTGTAAGATGCTGCAACTTCAGCGGAAAGACCTAAAGATAACTCTGAAAGCAGAAAAAGCGAAAAAGCATGGGCATACATGAAGCAAGAGAGCCCCACTAAGACCAGTGCAATTAATCTAAAACCAATAAATGGAGATTCTTATACATTGGCAGTGTCCGTAAAGCAAGAGAGGAGTGATTATAATGAGAAAGGTGGGCGCTACCTACTGGAACAAATGGAAGCAGATTTGTCTGAATTTTCCTCCAGACAATTTGGACAGGTGGAAGATCTCTTGTGGCAGTATCAAGATGTGTTTGCCTGGCACAACAATAGTTTTGAGTGTACAGATGCCATACAGCATGACATCCCTACAGGAGGTACAGCCTCAATCCAGGAAAGATATCTCCAAATTCCCACCTTAGTTGTATCAATAGGTGAAAGACCTGTTTATGCAGATGCTTTTGGCATGTATGATATAGGCAAATAAAAGCCCGTGGGCCACGCTGACTGTGTCAGTCCAGAAAAAGAACGGGCCCCTAAGGTTTTATGTGGACTATTGACAGCTGAATGCCTTCACAGTGCTGGACTCATACCCCTTGCCAAGGATTAAAGAGTCCCTGTCAGCATTGGGAAATTCCAAGTCGTTTTCCTCCCTGGATTTGGCCATCTGCTATTGGCAAATCCTCATGACCGAGCGTGATCGGCCGAAGATGGCATTTATCCTCCCTATAGGACTATTTCAGTTTAAGTTGATGCCATTTAGATTGACCAATATGCCATGAACATCCCAGCAGCTGATGGAAAGATGACTTTGTGACTTGAAATTTGAGGTAACTATGTCTCTATGTACTCCACTGCATTTGAAGAGCATTTAGCTCGGGTGGGACAGGTGTTGGAGCAACTCCAAAAGCATGGGCTGAAGATATAGCCCTGGAAGGGCGATCTGTTTCAGAAGAAGAATGAATAATTGGGACTAGTGTTGAGTTAACCTGCTCAGATATTATTATTATTATTATTTATTATTATAGCGCCATTTATTCCATGGCGCTTTACATGTGATAGGGATATACATAACAAAAGCATTTACATAATCTTAACAAAACGAGTCAGCGACTGGTACAGGAGGAGCGAGGACCCTGCCCGCGAGGGCTCACAGTCTACGAGGGATGGGTGAGGATACAGTAGGTGAGGGTAGAGCTGGTCGTGCAGTGGTGTTTACTGCAGGTTGTAGGCTTGTCGGAAGAGGTGGGTCTTCAGGTTCCTTTTGAAGGTTTCCACGGTCGGCGAGAGTCTGATATGTTGGGGTAGAGAGTTCCAGAGTAGGGGGGAAGCACGGGAGAAATCTTGTATACGAGTGTGGGAGGAGGAGATAAGAGGGGAGTAGAGCAGGAGATCTTGTGAGGATCGGAGGTTGCGTGCAGGTAAGTACCGGGAGACTAGGTCACAGATGTATGGGGGAGACAGGTTGTGGATGGCTTTGTATGCCATGGTTAGAGCTTTGAACTGAATTCTCTGGGCAATAGGGAGCCAGTGAAGGGATTGACAGAGAGGAGAGGCCGGGGAATAGCGGGGGGACAGGTGGATTAGTCGAGCAGCAGAGTTTAGGATAGATTGGAGAGGTGCAAGAGTGTTGGAAGGGATGCCACGGAGCAGGAGGTTGCAGTAGTCGAGGCGGGATATGATGAGGGCATGCACTAGTGTTTTTGCAGAGTCTTTGCTGAGGAATGCACGGATCCGGGAGATGTTTTTGAGTTGGAGTCGGCAGGAGGTGGAAAGGGCTTGAATATGTGGTTTGAAGGAGAGATCAGAGTCCAGGGTTACCCCAAGGCAGCGAGCTTGTGGGACTGGGGAGAGTGAACAGCCATTGACGTTGATGGATAGGTCGGATGGGGGATGTGAATGAGAGGGTAGAAAGATGATGAACTCTGTTTTATCCATGTTGAGTTTTAGAAACCTGTCGGAGAAGAAGGATGAGATGGCGGACAGACATTGTGGGATTCTGGTTAGTAGGGAGGAGATATCGGGTCCAGAGAGGTAGATCTGTGTGTCGTCAGCATAGAGGTGATACTGAAAGCCGTGAGACTCTATGAGCTGTCCCAGGCCGAAGGTGTAGATGGAGAAGAGCAGGGGTCCTAGAACTGAACCTTGGGGGACACCGACAGATAGGGGGCGAGATGAGGAGGTGGTGCGTGAGTGGGAGACGCTGAATGTCCTGTCTGTTAAGTATGAGGAGATCCAAGATAGAGCCAAGTCCGTGATGCCAAGAGATGAGAGAATCTGGAGTAAGAGGGAATGGTCCACTGTGTCAAAGGCAGATGACAGGTCCAGAAGGAGGAGGATGGAGTAGTGTCGCTTGGATTTGGCATTTAGTAGGTCGTTTGTGACTTTGGTCAGGGCAGTTTCAGTCGAGTGATGCGGTCGGAAGCCAGATTGTAGACGGTCGAAGAGGGAGCAGGAGGAGAGGTGGGAGGACAGTTCAAGGTGGACATGTTGTTCTAGAAGTTTTGAGGCAAAGGGGAGAAGTGATATGGGGCGGTAGCTGGTCAGAGAGGAAGGGTCAAGGGAGGGCTTTTTGAGGATGGGTGTGATTGCGGCATGTTTGAAACATGAGGGGAAGACTCCGGTTGTTAGTGATAGATTGAAGAGGTGGGTTAGGGTTGGGATGAAGACTGAGGTGAGGTTAGTGATGAGGTGGGATGGGATTGGGTCAAGTTCGCAGGTGGTGAGGTGTGATTTGGAGAGTAAAGAGGAGACTTGACCTTCTGTAATGGTGGAGAAGTGGGGTTTGGAGGAGGATGGTTGAGAAGATATGAGGAGGGGTTGTGTGGACTTTAGGCCAAAGTTTTGTCTGATGGTGTCAATCTTCTGTTTGAAGAATGAGGCAAAGTCGTCGGCTGAGATGAGAGAAGAGGGAGGAGGTGCTGGGGGACGAAGGAGAGAGTTGAAAGTGTTAAATAGCTGTTTAGGGTTGTGAGATAGGGAGGATATGAGAGATAAGAAGTAGGTTTGTTTTGCTGTAGTGAGTGCGGACTTGAAATTAGTGAGGGATTGCTTGAATGCGATGAAGTGCTCGATGGAGTGAGACCTTTTCCATCTCCGCTCCGCAACCCTGGAGGCCCGGCGCAGTTCTTTGGTAAGTTTAGTGTGCCAGGGTTGCCTGTTGAATGTGCGAGGTGTGGTGTGTGTGAGAGGGGCGATCGAGTCTAGAGCTGCAGCTATTGTGGTGTTATATGAAGCAGCAGCAACGTCTGCATCGTGCAAGGAATTTATGTCTGTGAGAGGAAGGAGGGATTCAGAGAGAGAGTGTAGGTCAAGGTGTTTGAGATTTCTGCGAGGGTGTGTGAGTTTGTGGAGTGGGGATTGTGCACCCGGAGAGGAGAGGGTAGAGAATGTGAGGAGGTTATGGTCAGAGAGAGGGAGTGGTGAGTTAGAGAGGTTAGATAGGGAACAGAGGCGGGTGAAGATGAGGTCCAGTGTGTGGCCATCTTTGTGGGTGGGTGTGGAAGACCATTGAGTGAGTCCAAAGGAGGAGGTGAGGGATAGGAGCTTAGAGACAGACGAGTGGGGAGTGTCAATGGGGATGTTGAAGTCACCCATTATGATAGTGGGGATGTCAGTGGAAAGGAAGTGAAGCAGCCAGGTAGTGAAATGGTCTAAGAAGGTGGTGGCTTGCCCTGGGGGTCGGTAAACGACGGCCAGTTGGAGGTTGGAGGGGGAATAGATGCGCACACAGTGCACCTCAAAAGAGGGGAGTGTAACGGAGGGTGGCAGTGGGATTTTGGTGAAAGCGCAGAGTTCCGATAGGAGGAAACCTATGCCTCCACCATGTTTGCCATTGTGGCGGGGGGTGTGGGAAAGGTGGAATCCGCCATATGAAAGGGCAGCTGGGGAGGCTGTGTCAGAGGGGGTGAGCCAGGTTTCGGTGATGGCGAGGAAGGAGAGTTTGTTTGTAATGAAAAGATCGTGGATGAAGGAAAGTTTGTTGCAGACAGAGCGAGCGTTCCATAGAGCTCCTGTTAGTATAGCTGAGGAGGTGGGTATTAGTTGGATGGGTATGAGGTTAGAAGGGTTGCGACAGTTTGAGGAAGGTCGTGGATAGGAGGTAGAAGTGACTGTGGGGATATGGCGAGGAGGACCAGGATTTGGAGAGATATCTCCAGCAGTGAGGAGGAGCAGAGAAAGTGTTAGCAGGTGGGAGCAAGAGAGAGCATGAGGTGGCTGTCTGTGTTTGGAGATCCAGGATTGAATGCTGAGGAATAATTTGGAGGAGGAGGTGAGATGAATGGGGAGAATAGAGGGAGAGATGAAGAGTTTCTTACTTGGTGTAGGGATTTGAGGGGTTATTAGAAAGTGGAGGACTATAGAGGAAAAAGTGAGAGCTAACAGAAACATAGTTAAAAGAGACTAAGTGGTCAAAGTGTGGGTTACCTGACTCCAGCCCTGACTAACTGCCTCTGAAATAACTGCCACTTCTCTCCGAAGCCACTTTGCACAAGAAGACGCGTGCACACCCCAGCACGCGTGCACCCCTTACAGAGAGTCTAAATATATAGGCCACATTAAACTATATCAGGTGTAGGGCATTGTGGGAACGGCTTGTGGATAAATTAACAGCTGGTCATTTGAACAGGAGATGGCTGGGTGATCAAAGACAGAGCCAGGACACAAGTCTCTGCAGTTTAACACCTCTAAAAATCAGATAAGGTATATAGTGGGGAAAGAAGAAACATATGTGAATATTGATTGGAGTGGGACAGATGAAGCAGGGGAATTATGCAGAGCATATACCAGAGAGATGGGTCAGCAGAGCATTAGCAGACAGCATACATAGGAGCAGGGGAATTATGCAGAGCATATACCAGAGAGATGGGTCAGCAGAGCATTAGCAGACAGCATACATAGGAGCAGGGGAATTATGCAGAGCATATACCAGAGAGATGGGTCAGCAGAGCATTAGCAGACAGCATACATAGGAGCAGGGGAATTATGCAGAGCATATACCAGAGAGATGGGTCAGCAGAGCATTAGCAGACAGCATACATAGGAGCAGGGGAATTATGCAGAGCATATACCAGAGAGATGGGTCAGCAGAGCATTAGCAGACAGCATACATAGGAGCAGGGGAATTATGCAGAGCATATACCAGAGAGATGGGTCAGCAGAGCATTAGCAGACAGCATACATAGGAGCAGGGGAATTATGCAGAGCATATACCAGAGAGATGGGTCAGCAGAGCATTAGCAGACAGCATACATAGGAGCAGGGGAATTATGCAGAGCATATACCAGAGAGATGGGTCAGCAGAGCATTAGCAGACAGCATACATAGGAGCAGGGGAATTATGCAGAGCATATACCAGAGAGATGGGTCAGCAGAGCATGATCAGATAATGTGTTATCTGATCATGCTCTGTCATATTAGAGTATCTTCAGCGTGCTCGTCTATTATGTTTACCTCTCTGCATCTGCATGTTTTCTGGGGGCAGACAGACGCAACACATGCAGGGATTGTCTATTTGTTAGGCAATCCCTGCATGTGTTGCATCTGTCTACAGCTTGAAAACATGCAGCCACAGGGAGGCAAATATATTAGACAAGCACTCCGAAGATACTCGGATAAGACAGAGCATGCTTACTTTATCCGAGCATATTCGCTCAACACTACTTGGGGCATATGGTCTCCAGTGAAGGCGTCCATCTGTCAAATAATAAGGTGGCCACCATGCAAAAGTAGCCTGCTTCTATGACTCTGAGAGAGTTAAGAGTGTTCTTTGGTCTCTCTGGATACTATCAAAGGAAAGGTTTATAAAGGACTTTGCAAAGACTGCAGCCCCGGTGCATGAGTTATTGAGAGGAACAGTAGGATGGGCCTAATGACGGCGAAGACCAAGAGAAGAGGAGGACTTTTGGGCATTAACACTTGCATTAATGAATTCTCCAATCCTGGTATATGCTCACTTTTCCCAACCATTTATTTAGTACACCGATTGAAGTCTCTACGGGTTGGGAGCCTTGTTGACTCAAGTCTAAGATGGACAGGAATGGGTGATCACATATATCAGCCACTTTTTACAGGTCATGGAAGGAACTATAGCTTATTCAAAAGGGAGCTATTGGACCTGGTGTGGGCTATGATTGAGAAGTTTGTGGAATATCTGTCAGGGTTCGAAGTTCTGGTGTGAACTGATAATAACCTTTTGGCTCATTTGAAATGTCTAATTTCCAGTATCAGATAGCCTACCAGGCAAAGATCGAAAATATTCACTCTGAACTCTCGAGAGTGATCCATGAACGACTGGCCCAAGATGTGGACGAAAAGTTGAAGGGGGATGACACCCCAGACTTCAGATGGTTTGCAACAGTGGCCTCTCAAGAGTACACAGAAGAATGCCAGCTAAGCAGGGTGTTTGATCACCCATGAGACAAATGGAAGCAAGTTCAATTGAATGAACCAGAATTTGTTGAAAATATGGAAATGACTAAAATTAGGCCAGAAACCTATTTGTGTGGAAAGGGCAGACTTGTTTATTGGTGTACTTCAGATACTTGGACATTGGGAGCAGCTCTGGATGAAGAATGGCCTGTTATACAGGTGGATACAGTTGTCAAAAGAATTTGGGACTACGTGGCAACTGGTGGTTTTCGAAAAAATTGTGCTCAGTGTGGCAAAGGAAGCCCAAGAGAAGGTTCCACTTCGTAATGGAGAAAGGAAGTACCATTAGTGCGAACTGAGAACACCTATGTAGAAGCCCTTGGAAGTGTTGATGGTAGACTACCTCATGATCGGCTCATCCTGCAATGGCTGTCAGTACTGTCTAGTGACGGCGGATCATTTTACATGTTTGCAGTCGTGATCCTCAACAGTGATCAAACAGCTGAGTCAGCGGCTTGTGCTGTCTTTACTTCATCCGGGTATATGGATGTCCAAAGGGAATTCACTCTGACCAAGTAGCTTGTTGTCTAGGAAGAGTCCTGGATGATTCACACCGACTATATAGCATTGAGAAGTCCATAACGATGCCCTACCATCCCAAGGTAAATGGAGGGTGGGAACTTTTCATCATAATGTTATTACAGATGTTGAGGACCTCTGTAGGGTGACAAGAGGATGAAATGGCCTGATTTCATACCAGAACTAGTGTGGGTCTACAAGAATTCTACAATAATCGGGTTCATACCACAACAGGGTATACTCCCTACACGTTGCTGTTTGTCCTTAATGTCCATGAGATTGCTGAATTAGAGCTTGACCCTCCAAAGAACTGCACAAGTGCGACTTTTGTGCGGGAACACAAACATTGGTTACAGGCATTGAGACATCTGGTCAGCCAGAGGTTTAAGGAGAAGAGACACCGTGAAGCGACCCTAGTGCAAGTGGCAGCTGGAGAATCGAGTTTTGGTTTGAGCGAAGTGCTCTCAGGGCACAATGGACTACAGGAGGAAAGCTGTACCCCATCTAGTGACAAGGAGAGTACACCCCGAGACCCCTGTGTATGACATTTAGGCAGGAGGATGACACACTAGGAAGAGTGCTGCACCATAACATGCTCTGGCCATGTGTGCCTGATTAAGAGGGTGATTGAGATCCTGAGAGAACAGGGGATCCCTGTACCTTCTATAGTCACTGATGCCAGGGATGATTGTTGGGTGGTACCCAATGTACCAGAGAAAGTAGCACCAATACCTAGGACTAACTTAGAAGATAGCTTGTAGGCTGAGGCCACAGGAAGGGTGCTTGAAGTCCCGTATGTCCCAGAAGAGACATTCAGTATGGACCTTTCAGAACTGAGTGTATAAACGCTGGTGCATTGTGCAGACGCTGCCATGTAGTGGACATAAGTGGCCAATGTAGGCAATTGAGAAGTACTGAAAAAAACACACGAGATTTGTTGCTAGAGGGAGAGCAAAAGTCCGGACACATTAGAGATACGTGACCTGACTGTGATGCAGGAGAGAAATATAAAAGCTGCAGGGATCAGCAGAGGCAGTCATTAGGTGCCTGGACTTATACCAATTTACTACCAGTGGAGAGAAGAAAACAATGTTGACTTATGGCCAAGTTATTAGAGCACATGTTGGAGAATGCAGGATCAGTAATGCCATGGACTAAGCCAGGGACACAGAATCGTTCCAGAAGGTAAGACGTCACTTATACTGGAATGAATATGGGAGCGAAGACTGGAGTGCTACCGATCATGTGAGCAGTGGTATTGATCATGTGAGAAGTAGGGAGCATGAGTTTATCTCCCCTAATATTGTAAATCAGGGTTCCCCAACTCCAGTCCTCAAGGCCCACCAACAGGTCATGTTTTCAGGATTTCCTTAGTATTGCACAGGTGATAATTCCATCATCAGCACAGGCAATAGTTACATCACCTGTGCAATACTAAGGAAATCCTGAAAACATGACCTGTTGGTGGGCCTTGAGGACTGGAGTTGGGGAACCCTGTTGTAGATGACAAGAGAATGTCTATTGTTGACTAGAACTGCCTGCAGACTGTGGTGAGAGACCGGACCAAGACTTGCGGCCTAAGGGCATACATAGTTGGTGGATTTTTGCTGAGGTTCTGGTGTGCCAACCGCAACTGGGAGTTGGAATGGACTAATGGAAGCCCTGCGGTATCTACATGATCGCTGTCAGTAGACAGGTCACAGTATCTTTATTATCACACGTTAACGTACATTAACTCTGTTATTCACATATGTGTCCATATTGTATTTGTCTGCTGTTTCAGCTAGTATTGTAGTGCGTGCATATCCAGCTAGTATTGTAGTGCGTGCATATCCAATAGTGAGTTGATTCACAGATGGTCAACTGAGCTAGTTGAGTAGCACAGAGCTCAATGTGTCAAAGAGTGAATGGATTTGTGTTTATGGGGCAGACAGGAACAATTAGTTGATGAATTGAATATCGGTGATGCACTTTTCAGTGCAGTTGTACTGGATTTGTTGTTTTCTAGGGCAGTGCTCCGGTTACTAGTGTGTTACGATACTGGCGTAGTACTGCTGGAAACCAGTGGCCGAAGGAGCATGAACAGAAACAGCAAGCAGTTATAGATGTACTTGGATAAAAAAAAGGAGTTGTAGGGAACAATCTGTAGATGAATGAGAACAGTCTGAGAATGTTCAGGAACTGAGACTGGAACTAAGCTAACAGCTAGACACAATACTCAAGCAATGAGTTAGAAATCCATGTGGCTTTAAATAGGCCCAAATCGGAAACAAGATGGATTCCAAGGTTCAGAATCTGCCATCTTAGTAAGGGGCAATTGAAGAACACAACAGCAGCCTCCAGTGGTAAGGAATAAGATTGCAGCATAATTATTAAGGTGAACAATAGCAGCCACTAGTGGTCAAACTGTAGAAAGACAACAGAAATTCGGACAAAGTAATTTTCTTCCATTTTGACTTGTCTTGTTAATTACATTGATCAAGATCCTAAAATAGATCAATCATAAGTTAAGCATACGCTTCCTAAGGAAGCAGGGTGAAACGTGAGTCAGGGCTCAGGAAACCTCCAGGCAGGCTCTTTAGACTGGTTTGGTATTATTTATTCTTGTATTATGACACTCTGTACATCGGCTGATTGATTTGCTCATTATGTATTTGACTTTGTGATGCATTTCCCTTGTTCTTTAGGAGGACTTGGTCACAACTTGGGGTATTGACCGTTTAGACACATGTCTTTCTACTATTCTATATATTTATATTTTTTTATTTAATTTGCTATTATTTGGTTATAATTCCGGAAATGTATTCTATAGCCTGTATATATATTTTGTGAATACTGTGCATACCTATACATTGTGCTTGCTAGCTGCACATGTAAGTTATACACAGTTTTGTCTAGCAGCCTGTCTACTTTAGCATTGATGTCAGCTCGCAGTTACATTGTTAATTTACGTCACATTATTATGCTGTGATTGCCTTGCTCTACTGTGTTGCCTCCCTGGTTGTGTCCAGTGAGGTTACCTTGCCTTTTATTATTTTTCGGTTTTTAAATATGTCTAATAAAATATACACTGCTCAAAAAAATAAAGGGAACACTTAAACAACACAATGTAACTCCAAGTCAATAACATTTCTGTGAAATCTACCTGTGCAGTTATGAAGCAACACTGATTGTGAATCAATTTCTCCTGCTGTTGTGCAAATGGAACAGACAACTGGTTGAAATGATAGGCAGTTAGCAAGATACCCCCTATAAAGGAGTGGTTCTGTTGGTGGTGACCACAGACAATTTCTCTGTTCTCATCCTTTTTAGCTGTTGTTTTGGACACTTTTTCATTTTGCATTTGCTCTGACCTCTAGAGATACAGTAGCATGAGGCGGTGTCTACATTACAACCCACAGAAGTTGCTCAGGTAGTGCAGTTCATCCAGGATGGCACATCATTGCTAGCTGTGGCAAGAAGGGAAGCTGTGTCTGTCAGCACAGTGTCCAGAGCATGGAGCAGATACCAGGAGATGTGGAGGGAGCCATAGGAGGGCAACAACCCAGCAGCAGGACCATTACCTCCTCCTTTGTGCAAGGAGGAACAGGAGGAGCACTGCCAGAGCCCTGCAAAGTGACCTCCAGCAGGCCCCAAATGTGCATGTGTCTGCACAAACGGTTAGAAACTGACTCCATGAGGGTGGTATGAGGGCCCGACATCCACAGATGGGGGTTGTGCTCACAGCCCAACACCGTGCAGGACGCTTGGCATTTGCCACAGAACACCAGGATTGGCAAAGTCGCCACTGGTGCCCTGTGCTCTTCACAGATGAAAGCAGGTTCACAATGAGCACATGTGACAGATGTGACAGAGTCTGGAGACGCCGTGGAGAGTGATCTGCTGCCTGCAACATCCTTCAGCATGACCGGTTTGGCAGTGGGTCAGTAATGGTGTGGGGTGGCATTTCTTTGGAGGGCTGCACAGCCCTCCATGTGCTCGCCAGAGGTAGCCTGACTGCCATTAGGTACCAAGATAAGATCCTCAGACCCCTATGAGACCATATGCGGGTGCGGTTGTCCCTGGGTTTCTACTAATGCAGGACAATGCCAGACTTCATGTGGCTGGAGTGTGTCAGCAGTTCCTGCAAGATGAAGGCATTGAAGCTATGGACTGGCCCGCCCGTTCTCCAGACCTGAATCCGATTGAGCACATCTGGGACATCATGTCTCGCTCCATCCACCAATGTCACGTTGCACCACAGACTGTCCAGGAGTTGGCGGATGCTTTAGTCCAGGTCTGGGAGGAGATCCCACAGGAGACCATCCACAACCTCATCAGGAGCATGCCCAGGCATTGTAGGGAGGTCATACAGGCACGTGGAGGCCACACACAATACTGAGCTTCATTTTGACTTGTTTTAAGGACATTACATCAAAGTTGGATAAGCCTGTAGTGTGTTTTTCCACTTTAATTTTGGTGGTGACTCCAAATCCAGGCCTCCATTGGTTAATAAATTTGATTTCCATTGATGATTTTTGTGTGATTTTGTTGTCAGCACATTCAACTTTGTACAGAACAAAGTATTCAATGAGAATATTTCATTCATTCATTCAGATCTAGGATGTGTTATTTCAGTGTTCCCTTTATTTTTTTGAGCAGTGTATATTTTGATATAGTGGATAGCTATTGCACCCTTGTTTTTATTCCTTGGTCTTTTAGAAATAAGAGTTGTTTCATCTTGTTAATAAATAATAGTCTGTTCTTTTATAACCACATGTTCTCTGTGCTGCTGCATCATCCAACCTGTTTACATTAGTATGGTAGGGATTTTTCTGTAGCAAACCCTACTATAATAGTGTGGTGGTATATTTACCTGTATTGTGGTATTATTTGGTATTATTTGCTGTTAGTCTGTAATATTTAGATATTTGTGTTGTTTGTTGGTTTGTTTTGTGTCTCTTGAGGTGGGGGAGGGGTGGAACATATTTCCTTATAAATGTTAGCAGAATCACAGAAGCCAATGCAACAAAGCAAAAACTTAGTGGTTGAGGGGAGGGTGGGAAGGAACTATGTCCAATAAGTGACCAGGACTCCCTAGAACTCTAGTTATACCCCTGTCTAGAACAGTTTTTCCAGAATTGACTCCATACTGTATTTTGTGCCTAAACCAAAAGCATGTTTAGAAATATCAATAAAACATTACGCACATTCTCAGTTCTGAATTAATAATCATGAAAGTCTCATTTTTTAATTTAAATTATTACAGAGGCATTTTTCTCCTGCCATCAGTATAATGTCTCCAAGGATCTTCTAAGTCTATATTTCTGGATTCTGGTGTCTGGGGAAAGCTAAAATCCAACAATGGAGATGTTAAATGACTTGAAGTAATCGTTTTGGCTTTGGAAGTCTCCACTGACCATAATGGATCTTCTCCAAATGATGCAGTTCACGTTAGTATGTTGTACTGAGTGTGTTCTTCTTTTGCAGCTATAGAATATAAGCTTTAATATTTGGGAATGATATTGTTGTAGACTACCTTTACAGTATATCATATGTGTAGGGTCTGGGATGTGGGGATAAACAAGTATTAATTTTCTATACTGCTAGACACTCTATGTTGCAATTATTATTTATCTGCAGACAGGAGGCATAAAAATCTCAGTACAGAAGGTGTGACCATGACTATGCCCGGTAAGGAGAGGGGACCGCCAATGCCAGCTACAATTTCATCTGGATTTGTTTCCTCAGACATACATTCAAGTGAAATGCATTGCGGTACAGAGACCTGTTGGCTCCCTGCACTGCAGTACACGCTGCCAGCCAATCAGAGGCCAGCAGCAGATGTCTGCTTGCCCGTGATGGGTGTCACATGGCAATGATGCCATGCACTGCCCATGCCGGCATGCCAAAGTCATCTGCCAGCTTCTGCGCCGGTTATAGATAAGGACTCAACACATAGTGGGAGGAGATGGTAAGAATAATCATTTGTTTCTTTTTAAAAAGTGCTGGAAAATAATGGAAGGGGCCCAGGATGAGAAACAGTATACCAGGATGAGGGACATTATACCAGGATGGGGCCCAGAATGAGGGACATTATACCAGGAAAGTTGCTCAGAATGGTGGACATTGTTAAAGGATGGGGCTCAGGATGGGATGAATTATTGCTGAAAGGGGCCAGGATGAGACATTATTACTGGAAGTTGCAGAGGATGGAAGACATTATTATAGAAAAGGGCCCAGAATGGGGGACATTACTACATGATGGGGAACATTATACCAGGAAAGGGCCCAGGATAAGGGATATTGTTATAGCATGGAGCCCAGGATTGGGGGCATTATTACTGGAAGGGCCCAGGATGGAGGGCATTACTACAGGAAGTTGTCAAGATGGGGGAGATTATTTCAGTAAACAGCCAGAAAGAGGGATATTATTACATGGGGAGTGAACACACATTCATTTATAGCATCTAGAATGCTAGAAGGGCCCATACATCTGACCAACATGCAGATGGGGACCCAGGTCCTAATTTTGCATTGGGATTCTTCAGACTCTAGTTATTAGCCCTGTCTGCAGGACAACTTACAAGGGGACTGCAGAACTGAACTGTTATATACAGCTGCCAGCAGGAAAGAGACAGACTGAGAACTCACCCACTATGTTTATATATTTAAAAGGGGTTTCTGGGCATATAATATTAATGACCTATTAATTGGATAGATAATCAATATCATATTGCTGGGGTCCGACACCTGGCAACCTCACCGATCATCTGTAATTACATCGGGTAGGCAGATATAAACATTGAATGGAGCTGAACAGCAGAGCTCAGTTCAATATGTACAGTAGATGTCGCTGCAGGGTACTGCAGATCAACTCCGGTCTTATTAAAATTCTAAGCATGTCATCAAATATTATATAGATACCAAGAGAAACTTCGGCACTCCAATGTAGATGCTAGAAATATTTTATTAAGGCAAACTCCATAGGAAATAAACAGGCCAACGTTTCAACCACGTGCGGTCTTTATCAGGGCCTATACTAAACATAAATAAAGAAACATACATAGGTATTATCAGTATATCCAAGACATGATGTATACAAAAACTAAAATCATACATAAAATAACAAAAGTATACGGGTTTTTTTCAAGGAAAAAATGGCACATAATAGGTATGTAGGCTATAGCTATAGTATTATTATAACAGGATAATGTCACTGGTCCCTTTTCAGTGGTGAGCCACATGCATAATAAGAATTGAAAGGGGGAAGAGGAATGACAATGAAACCTTATTGCTGTTCATCTATAGAGTGAATAAGACCAGCACATAAAGAGATGACATGAAAACAGGGAAAGATGCTCAACAATATTCACATACCTGATAATGTGGGGTATATTCAGGATAAATGCCGCGGTAAGGTGCCGTGTGGTGTCGAGGGGAGAGAACATCTTTCTTTTATATCTCGTGTGGCAGGCGCCGTGATTAGAGCGGCATGCGTACCGCTGCCAAATGGTTTATCCGGTCATGCGCAATGTGAACTTCCGGTGTGCGTGCTGGAACGCAAGAGAAAGCGGTGAGACGCAAGTGATTTCCGGACATGCGCAGTGCATGTGGTGCGCTTCAAATCTATTCGTGGACATGTATAGACTGCAGGAAAATGCATCTAGCTCTAGGGAAAAATTACATATGTGCCAGACATAAGGTTAGAAAGGGGTAGAAGAGAAGGGACCTAAAAGGCTAAAAGGCATGATAGGAACATAACACTGTATTAAGTGGGGGATCCAGAAGAGTCATAGGGTGTACATATGCCATTCTTTTCAAAGGCAATAAAAGACCTTAGTTAATGACCTATAAGACAAAAAAGAAATAATCAATAACAATAAATGTTTGACCACTATACACATATCATATTCAGCAAATTTATGGAAGTCTTTAGGAACAAAAAATTTTTGTGGGAAAAAAATTTTTTGGAAATTTTTTTTTCAACCAAATAGTCTAATAATGCTGTGCTTCATATTCCCTATTAAGGCCTTTCGGGGTAAGGGTCTGTAAAGTGTGGATCCAATATAAATCACATTTTTTGAGAGCTCGGATCCGATTGCCCCCTCGTCTATTCGGTGGTACATGGTCAATCACCTGGTATCTCAATTGTGATATACCATGGGACATGGCTGAGAAATGTGCGGGTATAGGTAGCAGTGTACGTCCACATCGAAGAGTGGATTTATGCTGTGAAATGCGGTCTCGGATATGCTGGGTGGTCTCACCAACATATCCGAGACCGCACGGGCACTTGATCAAATAGACTACATAAGTAGAATCACAGGAAAAATATCCTTTAATAGGAAAACGTTTGCCGGAGTGGGGGTGTGTAAATGTATCACCCTTTATGATGTTGGAGCATTGTAAGCATCCAAGACAAGGGAAAGTGACCCTACGTGGGGTGACTAAAGTACGTTGTACTGGTCCTTTATGTGTGGATCCCACATCCGCCCTGACCAAATGGTCACGGATATTTTGAGATCTCCTGTGACATAATAGGGGGACGTCAGTAAATTCCAACACTTCAGGGTAAGATTTGCCTAATAGCGACCAATGTTGTTTAATGCACTTAAATATTGCTGCACTGAAAGGGTGGTAAGTATTAACGAAAGTTAATCGTAGATTACTTTTCCGCTGAAAACTGGATTGGAAGGGTTGATTCAAAATGTGAGACGGATAGCCTCTCTGCCTAAACTTAGTGTTCATTTCCTCATGTCTAATTTTTCTGGCGTCTGCTGTAGACACTATCCGATCTACCCTACAGTGCTGTGATTTGGGTAGAGACCTTTTGGCATGGCGTGGGTGACAGCTAGAATATTGTAGTAAACTGTTTTTGTCTGTTGGTTTTATGTACAAGTCGCTTGTCAAACATCCAGTGTCAGTGAGTGAGATCCATGTATCCAAAAAATGTACAGAATGTTGATCCTGATATATAGTAAATTTTAAGTTAGGAGCTCGAGTATTGAGGTCATTGTAGAAAATTATAAGGTCATTCTCTGTACCAGTCCAGATAAAAAATATATAATCGATAAACCGTTTCCAACACAATACTTGCTTATCGAACAGAAGATGAGTGTAAACACAATCAGTCTCAAAATTACTCATAAATATATTAGCATAGGCGGGCACTACATTGGAGCCCATTGCTGTACCCCTCTTTTGGAAATAGAACTGATCCTCAAACATAAAAAAGTTTTTTGTAAGGATCAAAGTTAATAAATCAATGCAGAAATCCATCTGATCAACTGAGAGGGTTGTGTGGGTTCTTAAAAATTTTAATGTAGCTTGAATACCTTCCTGATGGTCAATACTGGTCTATAAACAGTTTACGTCCATTGTTACTAGGATACTACTAGTGGGAATGGGTCCTAGTTCATTTATACATGTTAGAAAATGGGTAGTGTCCTTTAGGTATGAAGTAATCTTGTGTATGTGAGGTGTCAAAATTTTTTCTAGAGTAATTGCTAGAGGGGACAGAATTGAATCTGTGCAGGCAACAATAGGTCTCCCAGGTGGCTTTTGTAGATTTTTATGTATCTTTGGTAAGGTATAAAATACCGGTATTATTGGATTGGTATTGACCAAAAATTCTGATAGTTTGGAATCAATTGTGCCTTTATGTGAATGACATGAGACCAAATTTGTAATGAGGCTAGATATCTCAGAAGTTGGATTGCGAGATATGGGTAAATATGTATCAGTATTATTCAATTGGGTATAAACTTCTGAGATGTAATATATCCGATCCATAATAACAATTGCGCCCCCTTTATCGGCTGGCTTTATAATAAGATCCTTTCTCTTTTTTAAGGAGGAGAGAGCCCTACTTTCCTCAAGATTAAGATTATTTTTATTGTGTAGATCTCCTCTCTTAATTGCCTGTAGGACGTGGTTGATATCCTTTTGGACCAAGTCGATATATGTTTCGACGTGGTGGTATGTACGAGGTGGTTGGAAATGACTAGGAATACGTAATTCTAAACCATGTAAAGTAAACATTTCGTCATTATGGCTACTTCGAAGAGCGTTCATAAGACCTCCTCCAGATGAGAAATGGACTTTTAATCTAAAAGTTCTATAAAAGCGTTGAAGCTCCTGCTCCAGTAGGAATGTATCAAAGGCTGGCGTGGGGCAGAATGACAGTCCTTTTTGTAGTAAGTCTAATTCGGCCGGAGCTAGGGTATGCGAGGAGATGTTATATACGATGTTAGTCCTACCTGGGACCGAGTTGTCATCCGAACGCTGCCTGATTGTCGATCGCCTCCCCCTCCTCGTCTTATTCTGGGTGGACGATTTCTGCGTTGGTCCAAAAAATTGTTCGGTTGGTAGGTACCTTGTTCGCTGTCTGTGAAAGAATTGCGGCCTGGAGAGGAATTGTATCCCCGCCTGTATGATCTGCTGCTTCTGCCCTGATCTGAGGAACGCCATCTATATACCTGATTGTTGAGATAGTCCTCAGTGTCACGAAGAAACTTGGACTTCTTCCTTAACTGGAGTTCGTTACGGTATTCAGAAATAGTTTTGTCCACTTTACTTTTCAATATTGTAAATTCTTCGGATGAGATTGTGTTATTCAATTGCTGTTCCGTGGAGGTAATCCTGGTATGAAGATCAGTTATTTCCTTCTGTAGAAAGTCAATAGTCAATAAAATAATATCCATTGAACATTTGTTGAGGATCCCCTCAAACTTAGCACAGTAATCGGAGTTTTCATTAAATAAAGTAGGACGTAGATTAACCCTTAATCCGCATGGGATACGTTGTATTTTATGGTATTCCGCAAAGGTAATACAATGTAGATCCAAGGCAGTGTATCTCTTTAGTTCCTTCTCCAGGTCCCTTGTGCGTACCTCTTCAATGGGGGTATGAAGAAAAGTGCCAGGGGTTGTGACACGTGCAAGAATTCCACTTGCTTCCTCCTGGTTAAAAGCAAAAGTTGTAAACGACATGGAAGCCACAGGAGCGGGATCCCAAAAAAAATCAATATAGAAGAAATGAGGGGTCGCTCACTGTATCGTATATCCGGGTGCTCTGAAGTAAAATATTTGCAAAGATACCAAGAGAAACTTCGGCACTCCAATGTAGATGCCAGAAATATTTTATTAAGGCAAACCCCATAGGAAATAAACAGGCCAACGTTTCGACCACGTGCAGTCTTTATCAGGGCCTATACTAAACATAAATAAAGAAACATACATAGGTATTATCAGTATATCCAAGACATGATGTATACAAAAAGTAAAATCATACATAAAATAACAAAAGTATACAGGGTTTTTTCAAGGAAAAAATGGCACATAATAGGTATGTAGGCTACAGCTATAGTATTATTATAACAGGATAATGTCACTGGTTCCTTTTCAGTGGTGAGCCACATGCATAATAAGAATTGAAAGGGGGAAGAGGAATGACAAGGAAACCTTATTGCTGTTCATCTATAGAGTGATTAAGACCAGCACATAAAGAGATGACATGAAAACAGGGAAAGATGCTCAACAATGTTCACATACCTGATAATGTGGGGTATATTCAGGATAACTCCAGTTAAGGAAGAAGTCCAAGTTTCTTCGTGACGCTGAGGACTATCTCAACAATCAGGTATATAGATGGCGTTCCTCAGATCAGGGCAGAAGCAGCAGATCATACAGGCGGGGATACAATTCCTCTCCAGGCCACAATTCTTCCACGGACAGCGAACAAGATACCTACCAACTGAACTATTTTTTGGACCAACTCAGAAATCGTCCACCCAGAATAAGATGAGGAGGGGGAGGCGATCGACAATCAGGCAGCGCTCGGATGACAACTCGGTCCCAGGTAGGACTAACATCGTATATAACATCTCCTCGCATACCCTAGCTCCGGCCGAATTAGACTTACTACAAAAAGGACTGTCATTCTGCCCCACGCCAGCCTTTGATACATTCCTACTGGAGCAGGAGCTTCAACGCTGTTATAGAACTTTGAGATTAAAAGTCCACTTCTCATCTGGAGGAGGTCTTACGAACGCTCTTCGAAGTAGCCATAATGACGAAATGTTTACTTTACATGGTTTAGAATTACGTATTTCTAGTCATTTTCAACCACCTCGTACATACCACCACGTCAAAACATATATCGACTTGGTCCAAAAGGATATCAACCACGTCCTACAAGCAATTAAGAGAGGAGATCTGCACAATAAAAATAATCTTAATCTTGAGGAAAGTAGGGCTCTCTCCTCCTTAAAAAAGAGAAAGAATCTTATTATAAAGCCAGCCGATAAGGGGGGCGCAATTGTTATTATGGATCGGACATATTACATCTCAGAAATGTATACCCAATTGAATAATACTGATACATATTTACCCATATCTCACAATGCAACTTCTGAGATATCAAGCCTCATTACAAATTTGGTCTCATGTCATTCACATAAAGGCACAATTGATTCCAAACTATCAGAATTTTTGGTCAATACCAATCCAATAATACCGGTATTTTATACCTTACCAAAGATACATAAAATCTACAAAAGCCACCTGGGAGACCTATTGTTGCCTCCACAGATTCAATTCTGTCCCCTCTAGCAATTACTCTAGAAAAAATGTTGACACCTCACATACACAAGATTACTTCATACCTAAAGGACACTACCCATTTTCTAACATGTATAAATGAACTAGGACCCATTCCCACTAGTAGTATCCTAGTAACAATGGACGTAAACAGTTTATAGACCAGTATTGACCATCAGGAAGGTATTCAAGCTACATTAAAATTTTTAAGAACCCACATAACCCTCTCAGTTGATCAGGTGGATTTCTGTATTGATTTATTAACTTTGATCCTTACAAAAAACTTTTTTATGTTTGAGGATCAGTTCTATTTCCAAAAGAGGGGTACAGCAATGGGCTCCAATGTAGTGCCCCCCTATGCTAATATATTTATGAGTAATTTTGAGACTGATTGTGTTTACACTCATCTTCTGTTCGATAAGCAAGTATTGTGTTGGAAACGGTTTATCGATGATATATTTTTTATCTGGACTGTTACAGAGAATGACCTTATAATTTTCTACAATGACCTCAATACTCGAGTTCCTAACTTAAAATTTACGATACATCAGGATCAACATTTTGTACATTTTTTGGATACATGGATCTCACTCACTGACACTGGATGTTTGACAAGCGACTTGTACATAAAACCAACAGACAAAAACAGTTTACTACTATATTCTAGCTGTCACCCACGCCATGCCAAAAGGTCTCTACCCAAATCACAGCACTGTAGGGTAGATCGGATAGTGTCTACAGCAGACGCCAGAAAAATTAGACATGAGGAAATGAACACTAAGTTTAGGCAGAGAGGCTATCCGTCTCACATTTTGAATCAACCCTTCCAATCCAGTTTTCAGCGGAAAAGTAATCTACGATTAACTTTCGTTAATACTTACCACCCTTTCAGTGCAGCAATATTTAAGTGCATTAAACAACATTGGTCGCTATTAGGCAAATCTTACCCTGAAGTGTTGGAATTTACTGACGTCCCCCTATTATGTCACAGGAGATCTCAAAATATCCGTGACCATTTGGTCAGGGCGGATGTGGGATCCACACATAAAGGACCAGTACAACGTACTTTAGTCACCCCACGTAAGGTCACTTTCCCTTGTCTTGGATGCTTACAATGCTCCAACATCATGAAGGGTGATACATTTACACACCCCCACTCCGGCAAACGTTTTCCTATTAAAGGATATTTTTCCTGTGATTCTAGTTATGTAGTCTATTTGATCAAGTGCCCGTGCGGTCTCGGATATGTTGGTGAGACCACCCAGCATGTCCGAGACCGCATTTCACAGCATAAATCCACTCTTCGATGTGGACGTACACTGCTACCTATACCCGCACATTTCTCAGCCATGTCCCATGGTATATCACAATTGAGATACCAGGTGATTGACCATGTACCACCGAATAGACGAGGGGGCAATCGGATCCGAGCTCTCAAAAAACGTGAGTTATATTGGATCCACACTTTACAGACCCTTACCCCGAAAGGCCTTAATAGGGAATATGAAGCAAAACATTATTAGACTATTTGGTTGAAAAAAAAAATTCTAAAAAATTTTTTTCCCACAAAAATTTTTTCTTCCTAAAGACTTCCATAAATTTGCTGAATATGATTTGTGCATAGTGGTCAAACATTTATTCTTATTGATTATTTCTTTTTTGTCTTATAAGTCATTAATTAAGGTCTTTTATTGCCTTTGAAAAGAATGGCATATGTACACCCTATGACTCTTCTGGATCGCCCACTTAATACAGTGTTATTTTACAATCAGGCCTTTTAGGTCCCTTCTCTTCTACTGAAGGAATTACCCCTTTCTAACCTTATGTCTGGCACATATGTAATTTTTCCCTAGAGCTAGATGCATTTTCCTGCAGTCTATACATGTCCACGAATAGATTTGAAGCGCACCGCATGCACTGCGCATGTCCGGAAATCACTTGCATCTCACCGCTTTCTCTTGCGTTCCAGCACGCACACCGGAAGTTCACATTGCGCATGACCGGATATACCATTTGGCAGCGGTACGCACGCCGCTCTAATCACGGCGCCTGCCACACGAGATATAAAAGAAAGATGTTCTCTCCCCTCGACACCACACGGCACCTTACCGCGGCATTTATCCTGAATATACCCCACATTATCAGGTATGTGAATATCTTTATGTGCTGGTCTTATTCACTCTATAGATGAACAGCAATAAGGTTTCCTTGTCATTCCTCTTCCCCCTTTCAATTCTTATTATGCATGTGGCTCACCACTGAAAAGGGACCAGTGACATTATCCTGTCATAATAATACTATAGCTATAGCCTACATACCCATTATGTGCCATTTTTTCCTTGAAAAAACCCTGTATACTTTTGTTATTTTATGTATGATTTTACTTTTTGTATACATCATGTCTTGGATATACTGATAATACCTATGTATGTTTCTTTATTTATGTTTAGTATAGGCCCTGATAAAGACCGCACGTGGTCGAAACGTTGGCCTGTTTATTTCCTATGGGGTTTGCCTTAATAAAATATTTCTAGCATCTACATTGGAGTGCCGAAGTTTCTCTTGGTATATTTTACTTCAGAGCACCCGGATATACGATACAGTGAGCGACCCCTCATTTCTTCTATATCAAATATTATATGACCAGAGAATCCCTTTAATAAATAGCTCCATGTGGTAAAGAGAGAGGAAGAGCGGGTTCAAGACTATTGAAAGCCTGACAAGAAATTTACTGTGGAACAGAGAAGAAAGAGTATCAAATACGTCATATGGTCTTAGGAAAAAAAAATAGTTTTTTTCAAACCTATTGGAAAATAGACATTAATTTGTTGAATACCCTTCGCCTTCCAATGCTTCTTGCTGGTCTTTGTTTACATGACTGCAGCAGTGATGTCCCATTTAAAACATGACCGCTGCAGCCAATCACTGGTCTCAGTGGTGATGTTGCGGTATCAGTGATTGACAGCGCAGGTCTTGTATTGTTAACTGGACATCACCGATGTAGTCCTGTAAACAAAGATTGATGGGGAGCAGTAAAAAGGCAGTGGTGGCACTTCGGGGGACATATAGTGCCCACCACAGATGATGGTGATGTAATTTAGTTTAAAAGAAGTTCTAAATTTATCAAGATAATTGAAAAAATATGTTGTATCAAAAGCATGCAAATATTTTAGAAAGATATATTTAAGAGACAATGGTACGGGGAAATGGGAATGTAAGGAAATGAGCACACTTTCAATATTTGTAGCGAAAAATCTGCAAATACTGATGCATTGGCAGGAAAAATGCTGCATAAAATATGCGTTTTTGATGTTTTTTTGCTATGTTTTAACTTTAGTTTTTAATAAGTTTTTTACTTGCATTTTTACCCATGCATTGGAATGGGTGAAAAATGCTGCAAAAACGCTGGGACAATTGACATGCTGCAGATTTGAAACTGCTTCAAACGTGCAAGGACAAAAAAAGCAATGTGTGCATGAGACTTCAGCAATCTCAGTAACTTTGATGGTACTAGGAAATGCTTCAGTTTTTGTGACAAACCTGAACAGAATAAAACTCAACGAAAATGTAACAAAAATGTGTCAAAAAGAGTGTCTTTTTTTCCGTAGCGTTTTTCCTTCCAACACATCAGGATATTTGCAGCAGAATTTTCTGCTGCACTTTCAGAACGAGTGCACATAGACTAAGTAAGGCATGATTCAGAAAGAGTAAAGTGAGAGTAAAAAATGTTATTATGTTAGAACAATCATAGGATAATGTAATATTATATAATAAACAGATTACATTATACCCTAAAGAAATTGGGAAAAACCAATGATATGATACAATTTCCATAGAAGATGCCCAAAACGATAGTGACAGTGCTCAAAAGACATTGGGACAGCATGGGCATCGCCCCAGGAAGCATTTCTGACCCCCAGGTCTCTGCTGTCAACAATGTGGTCAGAGGTATTAAGCCACTTTTACGGGCTCACAAGAAAACGTTCAAAAACGAAACTGAAAGTGCTTTCCTGTGAAACATGTTAAGGAAGTTCCTTTCCAGGGTAAAGACTTGTGTATAAGGTAAAATAAATAACCCCCAAAAAAATACTCCTACACACCTTGGGCTATGATCACAAGTAGCATTTTTTATGGGATTTTGCACTTTTGTATTGCTTTCAACCGTGACAAATGCATTCACCGGGAAATGTCATTTTAACATTTTACAATCTTATCTGGCCATGTGCTGTGCGACACATGCATACAGTGCTGAAAAGACATGGGAACAGCATGGGGAAGACCCCTGGAAGCATCTCTGACACCCAGGTCACTGCCTAAAAGTGTGCCCATCAGAAGTGATCCTTGCCGCATCAGAAGATGCAGACTTGCAACTATCCCCATGCAAGTCCTTGTCCCAGGGCAGTGTTCAATTGTACCTCCCCATTCCTTGCAATGCAAGAACAAGTATGCATCCTGCCACCCACCCACCCCCAGGCTGCAATACCATACTGCTAGCTTGCACTTGAAATGGGACCTTTTAGTTTGGAGGAGGCCGAAGCTGGCCACTACCTCATGGCTGCTTTGGCAGCGAGGTCTCCATACTCAGTCCCCAGCCGCCCGGCGGCCGGGTGTCCATGCTCCTTCCCCAGGCGCCACGGGGCGACAGAGTGTCCATACTCGGTCCCCAGCCGCCCTGCAGCCGGGTGTCCACACACGGTCCCCAGCCGCCTGGGGGCGGCCGGGTGTCCATAAACGGTCCCCAGCTGCCCCTTTTTCTCTGCGGAACATCCCCCACACACTTTTCTTAGGCCGGCCTGCTTTAGGGCAGCATTGGACAAGCCCACCAGAGAACCAGACTCCTCCGGTGGGCCCTGGCTTCTCCATCAGGGGAGTTGAGAGTGCCAAGGTGAGGAGCATGATGATGATGATAGAAGTTAGCATCTGCTTTGTTTTCTTGGAATGCAAGCTTAAGTGTGCAACCTGCCACCCACTCAACCACCCCCATGCTGCAATACCATACTGCTAGCTTGCACTTGAAATGGGGCCTTTTAGTTTGGAGGAGGCCGAAGCTGGCCACTACCTCATGGCTGCTTCAGCAGCGAGGTATCCATACTCAGTCCCAAGCCGCCCGGCGGCCGGGTGTCCACACACGGTCCCCAGCCGCCCCTATTTGAAGGACAGCCTAACAACAAACACGTGGACAAGTGAATGTGGCCAGGGATGGTCCATCTCATGCCTTCACACTGGGTTAATTTTGTGGAAGCCGGGACAGAGTTGGACACTGGAATGCAACACGTCCTCCAGACATAGAGGATTGCAGTTCCTGGGTCAATCAGGCTTCAAAATAAAGTTCAGAAGGTAGACAGCAGCAGTGGTCGGACTCCTACACAATGAGTAAATTATTCATGATCATGAGACCATCCATCTCCTTAGCTTTCTGTTCCTTGGAAAGCAAGCGCATGTATGTAGTAGCGGCTAGGCCTGAGGTGGTCAGCGTTTTGGCGCATATCCTACCTCCTCCGAGGATTACTGGATGTTTTCCTGCTACTATCCCAGTTCTATGACTCCCTGTTAAAACAAAGCTTCAGGTGATGAATGATGGATGAGGTGGTGGCAAAGGAGAAAGAGCAGGAGGAACAGGGACCATTCACATCAAAATCAGGCCAGTCAACCACACATGTCTAGTGGGATATGTTTCTGTACCAAAAGGAGAGGTTCGGCTACACAGTTATTGGGCATGCAGTGAGTGCAATGCCTGCCAAAAATTTCGAGGCACTCCAATGCCCCTTGGAAGTGACATGGAGGTCAGAGGGCCTTAACTAAACCGGTTTTTCCATTTATAGCAACTGGGTCTCCTGTGCACTGTTGGCCTAAGCAGTGAATGGAAGGCTTTCCAAAAATTATGAGGAACTGCAATGCCCCTTGAAACAGACGTGGATTACAGCATACTAAAAACCTTCTACCCATTATTGGGGAGTGGGTCTCCCTTAGTGTTCGCCTATGCATTGAAAAGCAAAAGCTGACTAAAATTAGGAGGAAATGCAATGCCCGTTGGAAGAGTCATGGAGGTTAGAGTTAATTAAAAACAACATTTCAATGCCCCTTGGAAGAGCTGTGGAGTTCAGAATGGTTTAACAAGACGGTTTTAATGCCCCTTGGAAGAGACGTGGAGGTCGCAGTAGCTTAACAAGATGGTTTTAATGCCCCTTGGAAAAGACGTGGAGGTCGCAGCAGCTTAACAAGACGGTGTTAATGCCCCTTGGAAGAGACGTGGAGGTTGCAGTAGCTTAACAAGATGGTTTTAATGCCCCTTGGAGAAGTGGTGGAGGTCGCAGTAGCTTAACAAGACGGTTTAAATGCCCCTTGGAAGAGACGTGGAGTTCGCAGTAGCTTAACAAGACGGTTTTAATGCCCCTTGGAAGAGACGTGGAGGTTGCACTAGCTTAACAAGATGGTTTTAATGCCCCTTGGAGAAGTGGTGGAGGTCGCAGTAGCTTAACAAGATGGTTTTAATGCCCCTTGGAAGAGACGTGGAGGTCGCAGTAGCTTAAATAGATGGTTTTAATGCCCCTTGGAAGAGACGTGGAGGTTGCAGAAGCTTAACAAGGCGGTTTAAATGCCACTTGGAAGAGCCATGCTGCACAGCATCTTAAAAACATTATTCCCATTATTGGGGAGTGGGTCTCCCATAGTCTTTGCCTATGCCTTCCAAGCAAAAGCTAACAAAAATTAGGACTGAGGAACTTGCAATGCTGGCAACATGGACCAAGGTCACCCTGGTGGTATAGTGGTGGTGGAGGCTGAGGATAAGGAGAAGAGCAAAATACAGCCGCCATGAGGAAGCGTATACCCATGTGTGGGTGTGAAGCGGTGCATGGGAATAAACCTCCCAAAATAACACAGTGGATTTGACTTTATGTTACTCTGCTGTCATTTGGCGGTGATGAGAAGTCTGGCCCAATCCAGCCCTTGTTCATTTTGATAAGGGTCAGCTTGTCAGCATTGTCAGTTGACAGGCGAGTGCGCTTATCAGTTATAATTCCCCCACCGGCACTAAAAACACACTCCAATAACACGCTAGCGGCAGGGCAGGCCAGGACCTCCAAGGCGTACAGAGCAAGTTCATTCCAAGTGTCCAGCTTGAATACCCAATAATTAAAAGACACAGAGGAATCACGGAGGATGCTGGTACAGTCGGCAAGGTACTCCCTCACCATCTTTTGAAACTTTCAACTCCTTGTGAGAGTCCCCCGCGCCTCAGGGCCTGTAAGCTGGGCGGGTCTCAGAATACTGTCCCAGAATGTTGACAGTGTTCCACTGCCTCTGCTGGATTGGAGTTGCGTCTCTCTCGCCAGTACGCCTTGGTTGGTCAACGAAATGTGACCTCTGCCGCTAGCGTGTTCAGATGGGAATTTTTTTAACAGTTCTGTAGCAAGGGCCTTCTGGTACTGCCACATTTTTGTAGACCTCTCCACCTCAGGAATAAGAGAGTGAAAGTTCTCCTTGTAGCGGCGGTCTATAAGTGTCACCAACCAGTAATTACTGTGACCCAACATTTTGACAACGCGAGGGTCACGGTTAATGCAGCGTAAAATAAATTCAGCCATGCGTGCCAGACTGGTAACGGGCAAGACTTCCGTGTCCTCACCAAGATGACGACGGACCATGCTCTCCTCCTCCTCCCCCCTGTCCTCAGGCCACCCACTCTTTACCGACAGTATGACAGTTGTACAGGTACTACCCTCTACAGCGCATGATACCAGCTCCTGTTCTTCCTCCTCCTCCTCATCTCCCTCATTGTCCCCCAATGCACGTTGGGATGAGATGAGGCTGGGCTGTGTGTAATCGCCCGCTACGGCTTCTTGATCCATCTCATCATACTCTGGCTGCAATGCCTCCTCTTTAATTCTCTGCAGAGAGCATTGCAAAAGACAGACAAGTGGGATACTGACGCTAATGATGGCGTCATCGCCACTCACCATCTTGGTGGACTCCTCAAAGTTTGTCAGGATGGTACATATGTCAGACATCCAGGTCCACTCCTGAGGTCTTATGTGTGGAGTGTGACCTGAATATCGACGACCTTGTTGCAGCTGGTACTCCACAACTGCTCTCTTCTGCTCACAAATCCTTTGCAACATGTGGAGAGTAGAGTTCCAACGTGTGGGGACATCACACACCAGTCGGTGTGCCGGAAGCTGCAAACGCTGCTGCAACACAGCAAGGGCGGCGCAAGCTGTAGCCGACTTCCGAAAATGAGCTGACAGGCAGCGTACTTTGACGAGCAGATCTGGCAACTCGGGGTATGATTTAAGAAACCGCTGAACCACGAGGTTAAGCACATGAGCCAGGCATGGTACGTGTGTGATCTCGCCTCGCCTCAGAGCCGCCACCAGGTTACGGCCATTGTCACACACGACCATGCCTGGATGAAGGTTCAGCGGTCTCAGCCACAGATCTGCCTGCTCTTTCACAGCTGTCCACAACTCATAAGCAGTTTGAGGTTTATCACCTAAGCTTATGAGTTTCAGCACAGCCTGTTGCCACTTGGCTGAGGCAGTACTGCAGTGCTTCCAGCTTGTAACTGATGTGGTGATATCTGAGATGGAGGCTGAACATGAGGAGGAGGAGGAGGATGATGCGCAGGAGCTGTACACTGTAGGGGCAACTCTGACTGACATAGGGCCCACAATCCTCGGTGTGGCGAGGATGTGTTCCGTCCCAAGGTCCGACTGGGTCCCGGCTTCTACTATGTTTACCCAGTGTGCCGTCAGGGAGATGTACAATCCCTGGCCACAAGCACTTGTACATGTGTCCGTTGTCAGGTTTACTCTCCCAGTAACTGCGTTGTTGAGGGCACGGCAGATGTTTTGGGACACGTGCTTGTGCAGTGCGGGGATGGCACACCGGGTAAAATAGTGTCGGCTGGGGACCGAGTACTGAGGGACGGCCACTGCCATAAGGTTGCGGAAGGATTCCGTCTGCACCAGCCTAATAGGCAGCATTTCCAACGCAAGCAGTCGTGAAATGTGCGAATTTAGGACTGTGGCCTGTGGGGCGTTGGCTGCGAATTTGCGCTTTCGTTCAAAGGTCTGGGATATGGACAATTGAACGTTGCGGTGGGACGTGGACGTTGATGCTGTTTCTTGATAAATTGCCTTAACAAGTGAAAACTGAGAGGAGGGGGCATCTTTGCATGCAGTATGGACAGGGGATTGCCTTGCACGCACAACAGGGGGTTCTATTACATGAACAACAGTGGAAGAAGCAGTGGTGACACCCGCTCACACTGGTCGTGGACCCTGGGGTTCACCCCACAAGGTCGGGTGCTTTGCTGCCATGTGTCTGATCATGCTGGTGGTGGTCAGGCTGGTAGTTTTGTCACCCCTGCTGATGCTGGCATGGCAGGTGGTACAAATGGCCTTTTTGGGGTTATCAGCAGAGTCTTTAAAAAAATCCAGACTCTGGAAGACCTACCGGTTTTACTGGCAACGTCCCTCGTGTTGGTGTTACGGGGAACGGTTGCCCGACTTCTGTCTGCGACCACCACACTGCTTCTTCCTGCCTGTTGGGGTACTCTGCCTCCCTCCCCCTGTGTGCTGATGGCTTTGCTCTGCGTGTCCTCCTGCCACGTTGGGTCAGTTACTAGATCATCCACCACCTCCTCCTCTTCCACTTGCGCACCACGATCCTCCTCCTCACTTTGTGGCAATTGTGTCTCGTAATCGTCCACCTCTTGTGACAAATTGCCAGTGTCGACTTCCTCTGGCCGTGGCTGTTCAAATATTTGGGAATCGCTACATGGGATCTCCTCTTCCACCACTTCAAGTGGAGCAGGAGAGGGGCATAAATATGGAAATGGACCAGTGAACAGCTCTTCAGAGTGTCCAAGTGTGGGATCATTTGCTGTCTGACGACACTCGGCGGTCGAGACTCACGACTACTAAAACTTGACCGTGTGGAAGACAGACCGGAGGTGGTGGTGCCCAGGTAACTGGAAGTATTATTTGCTATCCAATTAATAACCTGTTCACACTGATCAGTTGCCAATAGTGGTCTTGTTGTTGTGTGCTTCCCTAGTAATTCGGTCAAGAACTGGGAGCGAGAAGATGTGGCTGTTGGTTGTGGCACATTTTCACCTTGTCCACGGCCCCGTCCTCTGCATGCACCATCACCAGAACGTCCAATTCCACGTCCCTTGCCACGCGCCTTGATCACTGTAAATTAAGTAAAATAGCTTACACTCGCACTATCAATGAAAAAAGGGTAATAAAAAGGAGATTAGAACCGTGGATGAGGAAAACCACAGTTATATTTTTGTGGCCTACACCAGACTCTTTTAAACAGATATATTTGTGTCTGACCAGTCAGGGAGACACTATTACAGTTTTTTTTTACGGCAAAAAAATGCCAAAAAAAGGATAATACAGAGATTTGACCCGTGGAACTGCAAAACCACAGTTATATTTTTCTGGCCTACACCAGACTCTTTTAAACAGATATATTGGTGTCTGAACAGTCACAGACACACTCAATTTTTTTTTTGGGGGGGGGGGGGAAATACCTAAAGGTTAATAAGACGCGTATTTGGACAGTCTGACTGAGGAAAAAAAAAATACAGGATTTAGATGAAAATTTTTTTTTTCCTGGCCCCTGAGACCAGGGAATAAGTCTAGCAATTTGACCAGCAGGAGCACGCAGGACTGTAATGCAGCGTTTGCTGGTATAACCACTGCGTCTCCTATACAGCCTGCCTGCCTGCCTGCCTGATATCTGGGATGGATATTAGTCCTGAGAAGGACTGTTTGTTTGATTTGGCAGGCTTTAGAGACCCTACACTAACAATTTTGCAGGATAAATCTCTCCCTAGCTCAGCAGCACTGACCCTACACTGTCTGATCCGAAGCGACTGTGTCCAAGATGGCAGCGCCCGGCTTTAAATACTCGAGGTGACACTGTGCAGCCAGCCAATCACTGTAATACCCACAAACAACATGGCTGCGGCATTACAGTGACTGGCTGGCAATCCCTGCATGTTCATTGGCTCTGTAAAGAGCGCCAAACGTGCAGGGCGGAGACCCGAGCTCCCGCCCGAGTAACCCGGAAATGCTCGGTGCTCGCCGAACATCCCGATTAGTGAGATGTTCGGGCGAGTACCGAGCAGTGTCGAGCATGCTCGCTCAACACTAGCGAGCATGCTTGTTACTCGAGATTTACGAGCATGCTCTGGTGTTCTCTGAGTATCTTCAGCGTGCTCGGGTGCTATGTTTGAGTCACGCTGTGCGAATGAGTTGCGACTGTTTGATAGCTTTAATACATGTGAAGAATGCCTGTTTCTTAGGTATTCCTCACATGTATTAAAGCTGTCAAACAGTTGCAAATCATGCACACGTCGCGACTAAAACATAACACCCGAGCACGCTGAAGATACTCGGCGAGCACCCGAGCATGCTCGCCGAAAGGGTTAACAGAACATACTCGCTCATCACTAATAACTAACACAGGACTAGATATTGGAAGGGTATGTGATTCACCCGAAATTTGATTTGCTCTATTCAAGTGGGAAATTCGATTTGCATTGAATAAATTAGATGCCAATTGAATCATCCAGAAAGAGTTAAAAAAATATTATACTCACCTCTCTCTGGCCCACCCTAAATCCGCCCTGTCTCCGATAGCCTCATCTATCTTCTGCCTTCTTACTTCTTTCCTTCCTTTTGAGTCTTCCATTCACTAGCTCCCATATTACACGTGGGATACAATGCATTTCATTGCAGAGATTTTGAGCACATTTCAATATTTTACGTTGCAGTCAAACAAAAATATCCAAACACTATTAATACACTTGGAAATGGAAAATGCCAGAAACTAGATAAAGATTTTATACAACATTATTAGAGCTGGCCTTATTCCATACAAAGAAGCCTAACGGAATTCATTAGCACAATTATAAATGTAAATAATTATTTGAACATCCTGAATAGCCATACATTTGTTCTAGCCATTGGTGCTGATAAAGCAATTTTTGTCCCTAAGTGCTGGATTATGGAGGCCATCAAATTTCAAATTCAATGGACATTGTCCTTACCATAGCCTAAGAAAGAATAAAAATGGAAAACTGTCCAACAACTTTAAATTTACAAAATAAGAAATATATTTTTTTGTGAATAGCTGAAATCATTCCACAAAGACATACAAGCGCACAGTGGGTTAACTTTTAATATTATACTCTAAATCTAAGATCCACATAATTGACATAAATCATTCTAATATGCAAAACAAACAATTATGTTATGTAATATTCATAAATAGTTCTGCAATACTCTACTCAAAAATAGCACTTATATACTGTACACATAAATAATGTGATAGTGTCCTGTAAACAAATATAAATGTGCCGATCTATATATAAATAGCACCAGAAGCAGTAAAAAACAATAGTACTGCTATTTATAAAAATAAAAAATACTGCTATACT
Source organism: Phyllobates terribilis (assembly GCF_046119375.1). Lineage (NCBI taxonomy): Eukaryota > Metazoa > Chordata > Amphibia > Anura > Dendrobatidae > Phyllobates > Phyllobates terribilis. The sequence goes on along the minus strand of NW_027362773.1, from coordinate 252,352,465 downwards.
CTATACATAAATAGTAGCTCTACACTGGCCATGTAAATAATGCATTACTGTTCAGTACACAAGGATAAATCTACTGATTTATACATAAATAGCACCACAAACAGTAAACAGCAATAGTACTGCTACCTATAAATATAAAAAATACCACGATACACTACACATAAATAGTAGCCCTATACTGGACATGTAAATAATGCAATACTGTTCTGTTTACAGGAATAAATATACTGATCTGCACATAACTAGCACCATTAACAGTAAACAGTAACAGTGCTATCTATAAATCGAAAATATACTTCTATACTGTACACATAAATAGTAGCTTTATACTGGAAATGTAAAAAAAATGTGATACTGTTCAGTACACAAGAAAATATATGCTGACCTGCACATAAATAGCACTACTAAGAGTAAACAACAATAGTACTGGTATCTGCTATCTGTAAATATATATATATATATATAAAAAACTGCTATAAATTACACATAAATAATAGCTCTACACTGGAAACATAATTAATTTCATACTGTTATGTATACAAGAAAAAATGCACAGATCTGCATATAAATAGTACTACTAACAGTAAGCACCAATAGTATTGCTATCTATAAATATAAAAGATACTGTCATACTCTACACATAAAAAGTAGTGCTATATATACAGTATATACATAGCACCACATGTATATATTATATACAGTACAGACCAAAAGTTTGGACACACCTTCTCATTTAAAGATTTTTCAGTATTTTCTTGACTATGAAAATTGTACATTCACACTGAAGGCATCCAAACTATGAATTAACACATGTGGAATTATATACTTAACAAAAAAGTGTGAAACAACTGAAAATATGTCTTATATTCTAGGTTCTTCAAAGTAGCCCCTTTTGCTTTGATGACTGCTTTGCACACTCTTGGCATTCTCTTGATGAGCTTCAAGAGGTAGTCACCGGAAATGGTTTTCACTTCACAGGTGTTCCCTGTCAGGTTTAATGGGATTTCTTGCCTTATAAATGGGGTTGGGACCATCAGTTGTGTTGTGCAGAAGTCTGGTGGATACACAGCTGATAGTCCTACTGAATAGACTGTTAGAATTTGTATTATGGCAAGAAAAAAGCAGCTAAGTAAAGAAAAACTAGTGGCCATCATTACTTTAAGAAATGAAGGTCAGTCAGTCTGAAAAATTGGGAAAACTTTGAAAGTGTCTCCAAGTGCAGTTGCAAAAACCATCAAGCGCTACAAAGAAACTGGCTCACGCGAAGACCGCCCCAGGAAAGGAAGACCAAGAGTCACCTCTGCTTCTGAGGATAAGTTTATCCGAGTCACCAGCCTCAAAAATTGCAGGTTAACAGCAGCTCAGATTAGAGACCAGGTCAATGCCACACAGAGTTCTAGCAGCAGACACATCTCTACAACAGCTGTTAAGAGTAGACTTTGTGCAGCAGGCCTTCATGGTAAAATAGCTGCTAGTAAACCACTGCTAAGGACAGGCAACAAGCAGAAGAGACTTGTTTGGGCTAAAGAACACAAGCAATGGACATTAGACCAGTGGAAATCTGTGCTTTGGTCTGATGAGTCCAAATTTGAGATCTTTGGTTCCAACCACCGTGTCTTTGTGCGACGCAGAAAAGGTGAACGGATGGACTCTACATGCCTGGTTCCCACCGTGAAGCATGGAGGAGGAGGTGTTATGGTGTGGGGGTGCTTTGCAGGTGACACTGTTGGGGATTTATTCAAAATTGAAGGCATACTGAACCAGCATGGCTACCACAGCATCTTGCAGCGGCATGCTATTCCATCTGGTTTGTGTTTACTTGGACCATCATTTATTTTTCAACAGGACAATGACCCCAAACACACCTCCAGGCTGTGTAAGAGCTATTTGACCAAGAAGGAGAGTGATGGGGTGCTACGCCAGATGACCTGGCCTCCACAGTCACCAAACCTGAACCAAATCAAGATGGTTTGGGGTGAGCTGGACCGCAGAGTGTTGGCAAAAGGGCCAACAAGTGCTAAGCATCTCTGGGAGCTCCTTCAAGATTGTTGGAAGACCATTTCCGGTGACTACCTCTTGAAGCTCATCAAGAGAATGCCAAGAGTGTGCAAACTAGTCATCAAAGCAAAAGGTGGCTTCTTTGAAGAACCTAGAACATGAGACATATTTTCAGTTGTTTCACACTTTTTTGTTAAGTATATAATTCCACATGTGTTAATTCATTGTTTTGATGCCTTCAGTATGAATGTGCAATATTCATAGTCAGAAAATACAGAAAAATCTTTAAATGAGAAGGTGTGTCCAAACTTTTGGTCTGTACATATATATATATATATATATATATATATAATATATACACATAGCAGTACTCTTTATGTGTAGAGTATTCATATTTATTAATAGCACTACTATTATTACTACTATTTATTGATAGCAGTACTATTGATAGATACTGTAGATAGATAGATAGATACGTATATATGGAACAGAGGGAGGCACAGAACACTAATCTGTGCGAGGAAGGCAGCAGTTCAGCAAACACAATGCACTAGGTGGGATGACTATACTGTACATGAGAAGCGATGTGAAGTTTTTTACTTTTTTGGTAAGTTAAGTTTAAGAACTTTTAAATGCCAATGCTGCTGAAAAAATGTAAACTTGCAATAAATATGATTAAATATTTAGGCATTCATATCCCAAGTACATCAAAATATCTTCATTCATTATGTTTCATGACCATTATTCAGAAAACAAATATAAACTGTAGAATTTTCAAAGATATAGACAGCGGAGGAGCAAGTTAATTAAAAAAAGAGTAAATAAGATTCTCGAAACATTAAAAATCCATATTACATATAACTAATATATATATTTAGGTACTTTCAGAAATTCAGCACATATTGACAACGTTCACAGAGAGCCAAAAGTCAGGCATGGAGAAGAAACCCGCTGAGTGCGGGATGCTGAAGAAGATGCCACTTTTTCTTAATAAGATATATAAGTTTTATACATTCTCATTTACTCATCTTTGGGGCATCAATCTAAAGCATGCAAGATATGCTAATTATGGTGCCTCTTGGTCTAATTGGCCAAAAGGGCCTCATGTAGTTATATGCCAAAGGAGTCATAGCCATGGCCACCATTGTCTCTCAGTCCCTGAAGAACCACAACTGGAATATTAGTACATTTGAAGCTCAATTTTATGTGCATTATTTATAAGAGGGGTCTGCCTGCTGACATTATGTGGAGTACAGAATCATTTGTGTTTACCATGTATGCAATTATATTCTAGTCATACTGTAAATTTTTGCCATAAATTAAACTTGTCCTTTCTATTTCATAAAGAATTAGAAATTATTTCATCTATGAAAACTATACAATAAATTGTTTCTGTATACTTTATTTTATTTTGTACTATTTATACTTACACAATACTTCATTGTTTTCATTGAGCTTTTGGCATCCGACATAGTAACTAGTGATGGGCGAGCACTAAAATGCTCGGGTGCTCGATGATCGGGTAGAGCAAATTGGAATACTTGGGTGCTCGACCGAGCAACGAGCCCAATGTAAGTCTATGGGAAACTCGAGCATTTTTCATGCGGCTCCCCCTGGCGGTCTGCAGAGGGCCTCAAAATTGCCCAAATCAATGGGAACAGTGCTCAAATGATATGGGGACAGCATGGGGAAGACCCCTGGAAGCATTTCTGACTCCCAGGTCACTGCTGTCACCAACGTTGTCAGAGGTATTACGCCACTTTTACGGACTCACAATAAAACATACAAAAACGAATCCAAAATGGATTTTCCTGGGAAATATGTTAAGGGACATCCTTTCCAGGGTAATGACTTGTATATAAAGCAAAATAAATAACCAAAACCAAAAATACTCCTCCACACCTTGGGCTATGTTCACACATAGCGTTTTTGATGTGTTTTTGCACTTTTGCATTGCTTTCAACCAAGACAAATGCATTCACTGGGAAATGTAATTTTAACATTTTACAACCTTATCTGGCCATGTGGTGTGTGACACATCATCAGACACATGCATACAGTACTGAAAAGACATGGGAACAGCATGGGGAAGACCCCTGGATGCATCTCTGACTCCCACCTCACTGCCTAAAAGTGTGACTATTATAAGTGATCCTTGGCACATGCGAAGATGACTCCCGCCATGCACCTGTCGTTGCAGACTTGCAACAATCACCGTCCACGTCCTTGTCCCAGTGCAGCGTTCCGTTGTCCCTACCCCATTCCTTGTAATGCAAGCGCAAGTATGCAACCAGCCACCCATCTTCCCACAGGCTGTAATACTATACTGCCAAATTTTTGACAGCTGCTTGCACTTGAAATGTGGCCTTTTAGGCTTGTGGAGGCTGAAGCTGTCCACAATCTTATGGCGGCGGCGACCGGGTATCCATACTCGGTCCCCAGCCTCCACTATTTGTCCCGGTGTGGTCTCCGCCTTCCACAAGCACGCGTCCCACAATATTACCCGTGCCCTCCCCAGTGAACTTACTGGGAGGACCGCCTACCCACAAACATGTGGTCAAGTGAATGTGGCCAGGGACAGTAAGGAGCCAGTCCACAGCTTTTTTTGCTGAATTGTATTTCACCACAGCCATATTCTTTAGCTTAGTGAAAGGACTTGGGAAACCATATCTACTCCAGCTATCATTTCTTCCAGGAAGTCCTCTAAAGCTACTTTCACTTGAAATGTGGCCTTTAAGGCTTGTGGAGGCGGAAGCTTTTCATAACCTCATGCCAGCAGCGGCCGGGTGTCCATACTCGGTCCCCATCCACCACTATTTCTCCTGGTATCATCTCCGCCTTCCACAAGCACGGGTTCCACAATATTACCCGTGCCCTCCCTAGTGCACTTACTGGGAAGGACCACCTACTACCTAACCACAAACACCTGGTCAAGTGAATGTGGCCAGGCACGGTACGGAGCCAGTCCACAGCTTTTTTTGCTGAGTTGTATTTCACCACAGCCATATTCTTTAGCTCAGTGAAAGGACTGGTTGGTATAGAGGGAAACCGTATTTACTCTGGGTGTCATTTCTCCCAGGAAGTCCTCTAATGCAGCTTGTTGCAAAAGCAATGGCAGCCCGTCCAACATCAACTCGCACTTGTTGGTAGTGCTTTGACACACAAACATCTTTCTTTGCGCATTTAATTTCATGTCTACAGAGTTGGGCAATGGCCTGATCTGCAATGCGGTTTGAGAAATAACATGCATAAGCACGTCCAATCCACATTAAAAAAGCAGCCATAGAGTGTCCGGGAACCTTCCCCCACACTTCTCTTAGCTAGGGCTGCTTCTCGGCAGGGTTGGACGGGCCCTCTAGAAAACCGAAGACTCCTCCGGTGGGCCCTGGCTTCTCCTTCAGGAGAGTTCATAGTGCCGAGGTGAAGCCATGATGGTGATAGAGGCCACCATCTGCTTAGTTTTCTGTTAATTGGAATGCAAGCAAAGTATGCAGCTAGCCACCCACCCACAGGCCGCAATACTAAACTGCCAGATTTCTGGGCAGCTGCTTGCACTTGAAATGTGACCTTATAGGCTCATGGAGGTGGAAGCTTTTCACAACCTCATGCCAGCGGTGACTGGGTGTCCATACTTGGTCCCCAGCCGCCACTATTTCTCCCGGTGTCGACTCTACCTTCCACAAGCACGAGTCCCACAACATTACCCGTGCCCTCCCCAGTGAAATTACTGGGAAAGACCGCTTACCCACAAACACCTGGTCAATTGAATGTGGCCAGGAATGGTACAGAGCCAGTCCACAGCTTTTTTTGCTGAGTTGTATTTCACCACAGCCATATTCTTTGCTTGGTGAAAGGACTTGGGAAACCATATCTACTCCAGCTGTCATTTCTCCCAGGAAGTCTTCTAAAGCTGCTTTCACTTGAAATGTGACCTTTTAGGCTCGTGGAGGTGGAAGCTTTTCACAACTTCATGCCAGCGGTGACTGTTTGTCCATATTCGGTCCCCAGCCGCCACTATTTCTCCAGGTGTCATCTCCGCCTTTCACAAGCACGGATTCCACAACATTACCCGTGCCCTCCCCAGTGTACTTACTGGGAAAGACCGCCTACCCACAAACACCTGGTCAAGTGAATGTGGCCAGGGATGGTACGGAGCCAGTCCACAGCTTTTTTGCTGAGTTGTATTTCACCACAGCCATATTCTTTATCTTGGTGAAAGGACTTGGGAAACAATATCTACTCCAGCTGTTATTTCTCCCAGGAAGTCCTCTAAAGCTGCTTTCACTTGAAATGTGACCTTTTAGGCTCGTGGAGGTGGAAGCTTTTCACAACCTCATTCCAGCGGTGACTGGGTGTCCATACTCGGTCCCCAGCCGCCACTATTTCTCCCGGTGTCGTCTCCGCCTTTCACAAGCACGGATCCCACAACATTACCCGTGCCCTCCCCAGTGAACTTACTGGGAACGACCGCCTACCCACAAACACCTGGTCAAGTGAATGTGGCCAGGGATGGTACGGAGCCAGTCCACAGGTTTTTTTGCTGAGTTGTATCTACTCCAGCTGTCATTTCTCCCAGGAAGTTCTCTAAAGCTGCTTTCACTTGAAATGTGACCTTTTAGGCTTGTGGAGGCGGAAGCTTTTCACAACCTCATGCCTTGTGTCCTAACTCGGTCCCCAGCCGCCACTATTTCTCCTGGTGTTGTCTCCACCTTCTACAAGCGCGGGTCCCTGAACATTACTGCTGGTACTTTTCTGTGGGAATCTGCTTGCCTCCTACCAGCCTGGAATATTTCCAGTAAACTATGGTACGACGCCATGGTATTAGCATTGCCCACAGTAACAGTAGCGAAGCCATCCCCAATTTCCTTCTCAGGAATTTTATTTGGTGGACTGAGTGGCTGGCCAAATACATTTTCTCACAACGGAGCTGAAGATAGAGTGGCAGTAGGTGTAAGTTTCTCCAGCCTGTTAGATATCAGAGGGTGAATATAAGCACATTGGATCAGTGGTTTGCACTGAAGCCTTGCAGTGCTGGGATCCTGGGTTCAAATCCCTACAAGGACAACATCTGCAAGGATTTTATATGTTCTCCCCATGTTTGCGTGGGTTTCCACCTCAGTAAAAAAGCAGCCATAGAGTGTCCGGAAACCTTCCCAAACACTTTTCTTAGCCAGGACTGCTTCTCAGCAGGTTTTGGATGCTACCACCAGAGAATCCTCTGGTATGCCCTGGCTTCTACATCAAGAGAGTTCATGATAGCGCTAACTTTGCAGCTGCTATGGGGCTCTTGAGCGGGGGAGAAACGTGAGCCCTCAGAATCAAATCCTCTGGTGGGCACAATGTTTTTCAATCTGAAAGAGATTCTCAGTGGGAGTTGTATTTCACCACAGCCATATTCTTTAGCTCAGTGAAAGTACTGGCATAGAGGGAAAAAGTATCTACTCCGGCTGTCATTTCTTCGTCACCAGGTTCCGCTCATTGTCACACACGACCATGCCTGGCTTTATATTCAGCGTTGAGAGCCACAGATCAGGCTGCTGTGTTACAGCTTTCAACAACTCTGCAGTGCTGGGCGGTTTGTCACCTAAGCATTAAGCATGTTATCTTCAGCACAGCCTGTTGCCGCTTGGCCAAGGCAGTGCTGCAGTGCTTTCAGCTTGTGAATGATGTGCTCATTTCAGAGATGGAGGAGGAGTTGCAGGAACTGAACAATGTGATTACATTGAGGTTATATTGGTGACTCTGTTTTTTATACTATAGAAAAATCCTACTGGTTTTTTTTTTACGTTATTTTTTAAGACAAATGCATTCACCGGGAAATGTAACTTTAACATTTTACAACCTTATCTGGCAATGTGGTGTGTGACACATCATCAGACACATCCTGTTTAATTTTTTATGGAGGGACTCTGAAAGTCACAAAGCCTATTTTTATAGGGCCATCAGGCGGCCCTTACTATTCTTAAAAGGCCAGCAGTTGGCCCTCGCTATTGTTAGAGAGCCATCAGCTGTCTATGCTTTGTTGTTTCCATTATTAACGAGTGGGTCTCCTATACTGATATTGCGTATGCAGTGACTGCAAGGGCAGCCAAAAATTCGGACGCAACCCAATACCCCTTTGAAGAGACATAGATGAGTGTCTCAGTAAAAAAAATGTTCCCATTATAAAGTAGTGGGTCTCCAATAGTGGTAATGCCCATGCTGTGACTGCAAGGGCTACCAAAATTTGGGAAAAACGCCACTAAGAATTTAAAGACACATAGAGCAGGGCCACAGTAACGAGTATGACATGTTCCCATTAGAAAGGAGCGGGTGTGCTATACAGTTATAGGGTATGCAGTGAGTCCAATGGCTGACCAAATTTAGGAAAAACCCCACTAAGAATTTAAAGACACATAGCGCATGGCCACAGTAACCACAAATTCCAATTAGAAAGGAGAGAGTCTGATATACAGTTATAGTGTATGCAGTGAGTCCAACAGCTGACCAAATTTAGGAAAAAACCCATTAACAATTTAAAGACACATAGAGCAGGGCCACAGTAGTGAGTATGACAAGTTCCCATTAGAAAGGAGAGAGTCTGCTATACAGTTATAGGGTATGCAGTGAGTCCAACTGCTGACCAAATTTAGGAAAAACCCCACTAAGAATTTAAAGACACATAGAACAGGGCCACAGTAATGAGTACAACAGGTGGATGCACTTATCAGTTATAATTCCCCCAGCGGCATTAAAAACCCGCTCTGATAAAATGCTGGCAGCTGGGCAGGCCTGGACCTCCTAGGCATATAGAGCCAGTTCATTCCACGTATCCACCTTGGATACCCAATAATTATAAGGCAGAGAGGAATCACGGAGGATGTTGATATGGTTGGCAAGGTACTCCCTCAGCATCTTCCCAAACTTTCCAAACTCCTTGTGAGAGTACCCCGCGCCTCAGGGCTTGTGCGATGGGAGGGGCTGAGAAAATTCTCCTTGAACTTTGACAGTGTTCCCCTGCCTCTGCTGGATTTTAGTTGTGTCTCTCTCGCCTGTAGTCCTTGGTTGTCCAATGAACTATGACCTCTGCCGCCAGCATTTTCAGGTGGGAATTTTTTAATTGTTCCGCAACAAGGGCCTTCTGGTACTGCCCCATTTTTATAGACCTGTCCACCTCAGGAATATGATATAGAAAGTTCTCCTTGTAGCGTGGCTCTAGAAGTGTAACCAACCAGTAATGACTGTCACCCAAAATTTTGAGAACGCGAGGGTCATGGGAAAGGCAGCGTAACATAAACTCAGCCATGCGTGCCAGACTGCTAACAGGCAAGACTTCCGTGTCCTCACCAAGAGGACGAGTGACCATGCTCTCCTCCTCCTCTTCCTCTCTGTCTTCAGGCCATCCACGCTGAACAGACGGTATGACAGTTGTGCAGGTAGTCCCGTCTATAGCGCATGAAACTTGCTCCTGTTCTTCCTCCTCCTCTTCCTCTTCCTCATTGTCACACCATCCAATGGGATGAGATGAGGCTGGACTGTGTGTAATCACCGCTCCTGTTCTTCCTCCTCCTCTTCCTCTTCCTCATTGTCACACCATCCAATGGGATGAGATGAGGCTGGACTGTGTGTAATCACCCTGTATGGTTCCTTGCTCCATCTCATAGTGCTCCGCCTGCAATGCATCCTCTTTGATCGTGAGCAGAGAGCATTTCAGAAGACAAAGAAGCGGGATGGTGATGCTAATTATGGCGTCATCGCTGCTCACCATCTTGGTTGAGTCCTCAAAGTTTTGGAGGATGGTACATATGTCTAACATTCATGTCCACTCCTGAGGTCTTATGTGTGGAGTCTGAACTGAATACCTAGGGCCTTGTTGATGCGGGTACTCAACAACTGCCCTCTTCTACTCACAAATCATTCCCAACATCTGCAGTGTAGAATCCAATGCGTGGGGACATCACACACCAGTCTGTGAGCCGGAATCTGCAAATGCTGCTGAAGCACGGCAAGGGCGGCGGAAGCTGTAGCTGACTTTCTAAAATGGGCACATAGGCGGCATACTTTGACAAGCAGATCTGGCAGCTCCGGGTAGGATTTGAGAAATCGCTGAACCACGAAGTTAAGCACATGTGCCAGGCATGGTACGTGTGTGAGCTCCCCTCACCTCAGAGCCGCCACCAGGTACCGGCCATTGTCACACACGACAATGCCTGGCTGTAGGTTCAGCGGTGTGAGCCACAGATCTGCCTGCTCTTTCAGGGCTGTCCACAACTCTTCAGCATTGTGCGGTTTGTCACCTAAGCATATTAGCTTCAACATAGCCTGTTGCCACTTGGCCGAGGCAGTGCTGCAGTGCTTCCAGCTTGTGACTGATTTGGTTATTTTAGAGATGGAGGCTGAAGAGGAGGAGGTGCAGGAGCTGTAGACTGTGGGGGCAACCCTTATTGACCTAAGGCCTGTGATCCTTGGCATTGGGAGGACGTGTTCAGTCCCAAAGTCCGACAGGGTCCCGGCTTCCACTATGGTAACCCAGTGTGCCATCAGCGAGATGTACTGTCCCTGCCCACAAGCACTTGTCCACGTGTCCGTGGTTAGGTGCACTTTCCCAGTAACTGTGTTGTGGAGGGCACAGCTAATGTTTTGGGACACATGATTGTGTAATGCAGGGGCGGCACACTGGGAGAAATAGTGGCGGCGGGGACCGAGTACCAAGAAACGGCCACCGTCATCAGGTTGCGAAATGCTTCCATCTCCATGAACCTTAAAGACAACATTTCTAGCGCAAGCAGTTGCGAAATGTGGGAATTTAGTAGTGGGGCCTGTGGGGCGTTGGCTGCGTATTTGCGCTTGCATTCCAAGGAATGGGGTATGGACAACTGAACGCTGCGCTGGGACAAGGACGTGGACGTGCTTACTGATGCTGCTACTTGAGAGTGTAAAATGAAAGTTGCAGGGCAGGAGGCATCTTCGCATGCACTATGGACAGAGGATTGGCTTGCATGCACAACAGCGGAAGAAACAGTGGTGCCACCTGCAGACACTATTCCTGGACCCTGTGGTTTGGCCCACAAAGTCGGATGTTTTGCTGCCATGTGCATGATGATCATGCTGGTGGCAGTCAGGCTGGTCGTTTTGCCACGCCTGCTGATGCTGGCCTGGCAGGTGGTGCAAATGGCCTTTTTGGGGTTATCGGCAAAGTCTTTAAAAAACAACCAGACTCGGGAACACCTAACAGTTGTACTGGCAACTTCCTTCGTGTTGGTGTTATGGGGAATGGTTGCCTGCCTTCTTTCTGCCACAACCACTCTGCTTCTTCCTACCTGTTGAGGTGCTCTGCCTCCCTCCCCCTGTGTGCTGCTGTCCTCGCTCTGCATGTCCTCCTGCCAGGTTGGGTCAGTTACTATATCATCCACCACCTTTTCTTCCACTTCCGCACTCTGGTCCTCCTCCTGACTTTCTGGCAATTGTGTCTCATCATCGTCCACCTCTTGTGACACTTTCCCACCGTCGCCTTCGTGTGACCGTGGCTGCTCAAATATTTGGGAATCGCTACATGCGATCTCCTCTTGCCCCGCTTCAAGTGGACCGGGCGAGAGGCCCAAATCTATAAATGGAAAAGTGAACAGGTCTTCGGAGTGTCCAAGTGTGGGATCAGTTGTCTCTGGGCACTCGGCATGGTGGGAGGAAGGAGGTTCAGAGTGAGGAATATGCAGTCCAGACTCCCGGCTATTGAGACTTGACCGTGTGGAAAACAAGGTGGTGGTGGTGGTGGCTAAGTGACTGGAAGCATTATCTGCTTTCCAACCAATAACCTTTTCACACTGCTCTGTGTTCAATAGTGGTATTCTGCGGTCCCCTATTAATTGGGACAGGAAGGTCGAGCGAGAAGATGTGGGTGATTATTTTTGTGCCACAATTTCAGTTTTCCCACGGCCTCGGCCTCTTTATGCACCATCATCACCATCACGTCCAGTTCCTTATCCCTTGCCACGTGCCTTGCCCATTTTAAATGGAGGACAATATCTTCCACGCTCACTACAAATGACTGAATTTGGAGCGAACTTATATCTGATCCGTGTGACGGACAAACCACAGTTTTAAATACCTGGCCTCTAGGTAACTATTTGAACAGCAAACTGGTGTCAATTGATTCACTGACCCACTGAAACAAATTTTTAATGGAAGCCAGAAATGGCAGTATTTTCTGAAAACGTATATGTGATCCGTGTGACGGAGAAAACACAGTTCTAAATACCTGGCCTGTAGGTAACTATTTTGAACAGCAAACTGGTGTCAATTGCTTCACTGCCACACTGAAAAATGTTTTAATGGAGGTCAGAAATGGCAGTATTTTCTGAAAACATACATGTGATCCGTGTGCCGGAGAAAACACAGTTTTAAATAACTGGATTTTTAGCGCTGTAATAAGGAAAGGACCTGGCTGTATTCTGCAGTGCCAACAAGCAAATGGCGCAGAACAACGGTGGTCTCTGGATTGCTTTTTAAGCAAATAATGAGGATTAAGATCCCAAAAAATATTATTCCTGGTCCCTGAGACCTTGGCCTATTTCTAGAAATATCTAACAGCAGCAGCAGACAAAATTGGAATGGAGCCTCTTGTGCTATGTGCACTGCAGTCTGCTATATACCCTGCCTGCCTATATACACTGCCTGAATGATATCTCTGCAGATGGATTAGTCCTCAGAAGGACTGTTTGTTGAGATGGATATGTGTCTCTAATATAGTTTGGTACACCTACACTAACTAGAAACCAACAAATCTCTCCCTAGCTCAGCAGCACCTCTCCCTACACTGTCTGATTGCCAAGTGACTGTGACAAGCATGGCGTCGCCAGGTCTGATATAGACCTGATGACGCTGTGCAGCTAGCCAATCACTGAAATGCCACAACCAACATGGCTATGGCATTACAATGAGTGGCAGGCAATCCCTGCATGTTCATTGGCTCTGTAAAGAGTAGCAAACATGCAGGGAGGGGACCCGAGCTTCTGCCGAGCATCTCGAGCAGTGAGATGCTCGGGCGAGCACTGAGCAGTAGCGAGCATGCTCGCTCATCACTAATAGTAACATGAAAAAAGTGCAAACATTTCAAAGACATATAAGGACAACTTTAACATGGAAAAAATATTTTTACATATGTTAGTGGTTATGTAAGAGGGAAGACTGGGGTGTAAGTACTTTCAGAACAAGGGATCCGGAACTGCCCAGGCCGTACCTCTGCAGGGGGAAGACAGACTTCCAATACATGAGTCAGGTGACTGCGAAGCTGGGGGCATGTCCAGAGTGAGAGCTGGGAGGTCAGGTGACCGGAAAACTGGTGGCGTGGCTAGAGAGAGGGAGAGACGAGGACTTTTGCACGGGAAAGGGAGAGCAGAGTCCCGCTCAGGAGAGCAGTGTGAGAGGGTCCAGGCTCCTGGCTCCAGTACTGGGAGCAAGAGCCGAGTGCAGTGGACTGGAGGAGTCAAGCCGACTAGAGGGAGTAGAGGCGCAGGGTCTGTGGAGCTGAGCACGTGAGGTGCCGTGTTATGGACTAGGGGCTCAGTGGGTAAAACCGGAGACCGCCCGCTGCCGCCAGAAGACGAAGCATTGTTTGGGCGGGGAAGCCTTAAGAAATCAACACCGGCATCAGCTGGCAACTGCCTTGTGGAGGAAGAGAGTCAGCTAAGTGTAAAAACTGTCGTTTACAACCGGTTCGACGCTGCTATATCTAGTTAAACTGTGAACTGTCGGTTAAAGACTTTTACTTGCTACTTCCCTTGTTTTCCCCCATATTTTCCCCTGTTACTCCCTGCGTGGAGATTGACCCTGTTATCATAAACTTCCCCTGTTTATTAACCCTGCATTGGCTGCTCTGTGTTTCTGTGTCGCTGCATCTAAAGTACCCGTGTTACAGTTACATTTAATTAATAAAATTACTTCAGTTTCATTCTTAAATCTTTATTCATTTTCAAAACTACTGACATTCAGTTTGCAGCCTAATCCAAGTTTAAGATTTTCATCTTGTGTGAGTATCTCCCCTAGTAATATAGGTTGGATGTGAGCTCTGTGTGTACATTGGTGTTATTGTCTTCATTTACTTATTTATCAGCAAAGCTTCTATCCTGCATTTATTTCCTTTCCTCCTTCTCTACGACCTACTTACTTTTTCTGAGACTGTGTATGCATTATTCTGTCACGGGTGTGTCAGATGTGTCAGTCATCTAGAGGCTGAAATTTTTGCCCATTCTTCTTTGTAAACTCGCTCTAGCTTAGTGAGACTGGATGGAGAGTGACTGTGAACAGCAATTTTCATGTCTTTGCCACAGATTCTGGACTGTGACCATTCACACACATGATTATGCTTTAATCTAAACCATCCTTTGTAGCTGTGGCAGTATGTTTAGGGTTGTTGTCCTGCTAGAAGGTGAACCTAAGCCCCAATCTCAAGTCTTTTGCAGCCTCTATCAGGTTTTCCTCCAGGATTGCCCTGTATTTACAGTACTTCCTTCCATCTTCGTATTAACTCTGACCAGCTTCCCTGTCCTGCTGAAAAAAATCCTTACCACAGCATGATGCTGCCACCACATATATGAAGGTGAAGATGGTGTTTTCAGGATGATATGCAGTGTTGGTTTTTCACCACGCATAGTGTTTTGCATGTTACCCAAAAAAGTTCTAGTTTGGTCTCATCTGACCAGAGCACCTTCTTTCACATGCTAGCTGTATCTCCTACATGACTTTTTGCAAACTGCAAATGGGACTTCTTATGGTATGCTTTCAAAAATGTCTTTCTTCTAGCCACCCTTCCATAAAGGCCAAATTTATGGAGTTTACGACTAACAGTTGACTTGTGGACAGATTTTCCCACCTGAGTTGTGGATCTCTGTAGCTCCTCCAGAATGACCATGGGCCTTTTGGCTGCTTCTCTAATTAGTACTATCCTTGCATGGGATGTTAGTTTAGGTGGACAGCCATGTCTTGGAGGTTTGCAGTTGTGCCATGCTCCTTTCATTTTGGCTGAAAGATTGAACAGTGCTCCATGAGACATTAAGAGCTTGTGTTATTTTTTATAACCTAACCCTGGTTTAGTCTTCTCCACAACTTTATCCCTTACCTGTCTGGTGTGTTCCTTTGTGTTTATGATGCTGTTTGATCCCTAATGTTCTCAAACAAATCTCTGAGGCATTCAGAAACAGTTGTAGTTATAATGACAATAACTTACACACAGGTGGACTCAATTTACTAATTATGTGACTTCTGGAGGCAATTGGTGATGATGATTTTATTGAGGGGTATCAGAATACAGGGAGCTAAATACAAATGCATGTCACAATTTTCAGTTTTACATTTTTAAAATAATTAGAAAACCATGCATCATTTCCTTTACCATTGACAAATACTTGCTACTTAGTGTTGGTATATCACATAAAATCTCAATAAAATACATTTAAATTTGTGTGTGTGGTGTGAAAAAATGTGGAAAATTTAATGGGGTATGAATACTTTTTCAATGCAGTTTAAATGAGGCTGCAAGTGGACAAGAACCAGGCTGATTCTCAGCAAGTATTCCACACTTTGAGCCAACCCATGTGCATTAACAACTGTTCCCCACTGTTAACAGATAACAGAGACTTAACCGAGCTAAACAAGCATCAATCAAGCCCATGGGAATGGAATGAGGAGAGGAACAGTATGGAGGATCAATGCACTTGATAGGTAATGGTGAAATACAAAATTCAAAGTTTATTTTCGCAGTGATGGAATATTCATTTGCAACCAGTAATGTGCACATGTACTTGTCTTTTCCACCCCACCCAGCAATGTAATTAGTTTGATGGCCCTAAAGCTCCTGACAGGTTCCCTTTAAGCGCACCTAGTGAGTAGTCCGCGGCTTTATCTTCTACCGCAAACATTTGAAATACAGTTGTCATCCGGCATTAGATTGTATTTTAATTTGAATGCCAGAGCATGAAACATGAAGTTTGTTAAGTCATTTTCATTTCCGCTGCCTATCCTAAAATATTAGAAAACAAAAGGTTAACTCAAAATGGAGTTTTTACTTTGCTTAAAGGGCATTTGCATCAAAGCATCCATGAATGCAATTCTCTTGTTTAATGAATTTTTTATGCTTATTTAATGAATTTCACCCAGGCTAGATGTTTTTTTATTTTCATAAAATGGATAAGGACTTTCAGTCTTATTAAATGATAAAAATGGCATTGAATTTATGAAGTGTGCTCACTCATTAGGTGTGATATATCCTCATGAAAGTCTTCACAATCAGAAATATTATAAAGAAGCGTTGCAAATTTGCCACTTGTTATAAATATTGCTCCAAATGTACTGTCAGTTACGATATCATGAGATGACTGAGCTAAATTACTGCATGCAGGGATTAATTATTATTCAATTCAGCAATATTGTCTAAAGATCCTTTAGCATCTGCATGCTACATTATATATAAGATGCATGCAAATCCCTCTATGCTTGCCCTAAATGCTCCTGAGCCCATAATGAACCTGATGGGAAGTGTAACTTATTTGGCACTGTATTGAAAAGTATAGTCGACTACTTTTTACAAGTCAAGGGCTAGTTTGAAATTCTAATGATAGCAGGAATTCTGTGAACAAGGATCACAAGCACAGTACACCTTAGATGAATATTTTTATTGGATGAGTTTAAACTATTTAATTTTATTTTTTACACATGCTTTTGGTATAGATGACATATCAGTTTTATTTTGCAGATCAAAACTAATACAGCAATAGCAAATATACCGGCAGTCCCTGACTTACAAACATACAATCTCTAGTTATGAAGGATGATTGTTCAAAAAAACCCCATCATAATACCTCACTGCTGACCTCTCAGGCCGCCGGCCCAGTCCTCTTCTTTCCACCATCGCTGCTGCCCCATGAGGAAGCCCAACGCGCGTCAGGGCTTCTGATGTGGTATCCCACCAGGGGTAATATGGGTAAGAGATATTTTCTGTCTTTTGCGTAGATGCAGTTTTATACTTAGTTTGATGATAAATGAAGCCATACCGGCATAGACTTATGCCTGATACATATTGAAATGTCACATGTCTTATGAGTTTTTCTGCATTCAGTATTTATTAGTAGTTGACTATTATGTAAGCACATGCATTTTATATTTCTCTATGGAATTACATACTCTTCCTGCCCCAATATCTATCTGTGGTATACATGCCATTAACACCCGAATCCCTTCTCTATCGATTTTGTATTGACACATGTTAATATATGTTTATGCCTCATTATTATAATCTAATAAAGCTTTTGTAATTTTATGTATGGACTAGTGTCTCCATGTTTTCAGTAGCTATTTCCGCCATTGCTTGTAGAGTCTTCGGCCTTTTCAGTATAGATCAGAACTTCCGTCTGCGTCCAGGCCAAAGCTCACTGCGCGTCATAAGATCGTGTCGTGATCACAACCTTATGATGCGCAATGATCTCCAGCCTGGATGTAGCCTATAGGGAAGAGGTTGAAGAAGAGGCGCGCCCAACGACGGAGTGAAAAGAACTAGACTGTAAGTGTGACGCTCTCTCCGGTGGAAGCCCTTTTAGTTTACCCTGGGTGATGGGGGAGTCGGAGTCGGGTCCTGTGATGGAGAGATGGAATGCAGCCGTGGCCCGGACCCGACCCGTGCTCAGGGCCGTCACAGTTAAAAAAGAGATGGTGTGGGCTTATCCAGGCTGAGTGGCTAATTAACGACTACGCCACCTGTGTTGCCTGATGAGGGGCCACCAGCGCCGCTGCAGTTCGCTGAGGCATGGTGTTATGGCGGTCAAAGTTCTTACTACTCCCCACAGGTGGAGCAAGGCCTCAGGGCAGAGGGACAGGATGGAGGGGGTAGTAGTAGAGGAGGGAGGATGCCGCGTCCCGCGGTGTGGCGCAGAAATAACAGTCCGGAGGCCATAGGGGTGAACTTCCAAGGCTTTACTCACATAGCTGGCAAAGGAAGGAGACTCCCTGCGGAGTCCTGCGCTCACCAGAGACGGGGGTCCGACATCCTCCGAGTAAGTCTAGCATTCAGTCGGGACCCTACAGCAGAGTGTTCCTGAATTACAGACCGATTCCTTTCCTGTCCGTGTGTGTGCAAATAGGCTGGGTCTCCCTCTGAACTCCTCTCAGAACAAGGGCATGGGTGGCAGCTCCGCTCCGCCTGCATCCTGCCTGGGATCCATTTGCTGTGGAGCCACACTCTTAAGCTCCGGGCCTTCTTGGTCCTGGTCATTGGCCGGGTTAAGACATTCCTCATCTTCAACCTGCCCCTCGACCCCCAAGGCTAAGGTATGAGGGCTGTGTCCCTTGCCGGTGCAGGCCCACACAGGATCTGCGCTCCGGGAGGGAGGTCACAGTTACACACAGTATATGACAGCACAGACGAACAGCCGAAAGACCAAGATCAATGATGGCTTTCTATTAAATATGAAATCTAAAGTGTAACTAGCTTGTAAGTCCTCCACCCTCACCCACTAAATGGTTCCCCTAACTCTTGGTTCCCCAGTCTCCCTGTAACCAGGGGAGCAGCTCCTAGTGCATACTAGCTCCCACTGGTGGAGAAATGTGGTGTTGGATGCAAGGGTTGGGTCACGACTATCACACTGGTCTTACCTCAGTGGAGGAACTCTACACTCCATTAGAGAATCCCTGTGGAGGTCGAACCCTCAGGGGCGCCACATTAGCAACAGGGCAGTGGAAGTGGTGAGTATTAGTTGAAAAATAATACTCTGGCCACCGAGATCTTTGCATATTAAAGCTAGAGATGAGCGTTGTTCGACTCGAACTGTTCGCCAATCTCAAATTCGAGCTGTTTTGGGCGGTGTTCGAGCCGTTCGGCGAACACGAACGATTTGAGAAAAATTCGGCTGTTCGAGGTTATGTTCGATAACTGTTCGTGCACCAAAATCATAACTGGATTTTTTCTCAGTAATGATGAAAATTAATGTTAATACGCAGTTTGAGTGTACAGCGGGGCGGGGGGAAGGGATGGATCTCTGCAGGAATAATGAAGATCTCCATTTTTTTTTCTCTTTCCCGCATTTACAGTGGGGAGGTGCAATCTGTCAGCCTATCAGCAGCGCACACACGGAGCAAAGTGCTTTTTTTCACACAAGCAAGGGCATGAGTCATTGGCAGTCTATGTCACATGTCCTTGCCCTATAAGACCCAGCCATTTTCCCCGTCGCCACCATTTTCTCACTGCTGCAGCTGCGTGTTAGACGGCACCGCTGTTGCTGTGTGCGCTATACCTTGTTAATTTCAAGCCAATTTTCGCACAAATCTACAGATAGCTTGGGAGTAGGGAATAGTTGTGATTGCAGTCCTTTTAAGGACTAGGTTACAGCATTTCCTACGACTTGTATCAGGCTGGTCTGTGCTCTTAAATAAATAGGTTGTGGGAGTAAAGACTAATTGTAATTGCAGTCCTTTTCAGGACTAGGTTACATCAGTTCCTATCAGTTTTTGCCAGGCAGGTCTGTGCCAGTGCTGTGCAAGTTTTTTTCACAGCATTTGGCTGAATCTAGCAAAGCTAATCCTTTTTGGCCTATTGCAGAGTGTGTTAGTCAGTGGAGTAGCCTTTATGTGTTGCAAGATATACCACCTGTGTATAGAATACCAATTTTTTTACTGCACCTAGTGAAGTAAAATCTTTTGGGCATAGCATCATTCTATTAGTCCATCTATACTGACCTCCATCAGGTTGCAAATTGAATATAATTTTTTTCTGCATCTAGCTCTGAAAAAATATTTGGGCTTCTAGCAGTGTGTGGGACTTGTTCTATTAGTCCATCTATACTGAACTCCATCAGATTGCAAACTGAATATAATTTTTTTCTGCATCTAGCTCTGAAAAAATATTTGGCCTTCTAGCAGTGTGTGGAACTTGCTCTATTAGTCCATCTATACTGACCTCCATCACGTTGCAAATTCAAAATAATTTTTTGTCTGCATCTAGCTCTGAAAAAATATTTGGCCTTCTAGCAGTGTGTGGAACTTTCTCTATTAGTCCATCTATACTGACCTCCATCAGGTTGCAAATTAAAAATAATTTTTATCTGCATCTAGCTCTGAAAAAATATTTGGCCTTCTAGCAGTGTGTGGGACTTTCTCTATTAGTCCATCTATACTGACCTCCATCAGGTTGCAAATTAAAAATAATTTTTATCTGCATCTAGCTCTGAAAAAATATTTGGCCTTCTAGCAGTGTGTGGGACTTTCTCTATTAGTCCATCTATACTGACCTCCATCAGGTTGCAAATTAAAAATAATTTTTTGTCTGCATCTAGCTCTGAAAAAATATTTGGCCTTCTAGCAGTGTGTGGGACTTTCTCTATTAGTCCATCTATACTGACCTCCATCAGGTTGCAAACTGAATATATTTTTTTTCTGCATCTACCTCTGAAAAAATATTTGGGCTTCTAGCTGTGTGTGGGACTTGTTCTATTAGTCCATCTATACTGACCTCCATCAGGTTGCAAACTGAATATAATTTTTTTCTGCATCTAACCCAGCCAATAGTTTTGGCCTAATACCACAGTTTGGCCACTCAGCTCTGCTCGGTTCCCATCCATTGTTTTTTTGTGCAAACAACTCCAGAGTTGTGAATTAGTTAACCACCAAAATGAGTGGAAAAAGGCCTGCTGCTGGTGGAAAGGGGAATAGGCGTGTTGGGAAGGGGAAAAAAGGTTGTGTCTGTGGGGTAGGTGTTAAAGCAACAGTAACATCTGCAGAAGAAAGACCATCTTCCAGCCAAACTAAACTGTCTACTTCTTTTAGCGGACAAAGTGATAAGATCCCTTTCTTACGGCCACGCCAATCGCTACAAATTCCAGATGAGGCACAAAAACAGCAGGTGCTTCAATGGATATCAAGTGCTCCTTTAAGTGGGCTCTCCTCCACATCAACTTCAACATCACAAATACTCCAGTCCTCAAAGGTGTCACCCCAATCGCACTTGCTTCCTCACAGCTCCCAAATCTCCAGCTGCCCATCTGAGTATGAGGTAGAACAGATGGTTGAGTCTGCAGAGCTTTTTACTCATACTATAGCCTGGGAATCAGAGGTCGGCTCCAGCGCTTCTGTGAATCCAGACGAGGAAATGATCTGCACTGATGCCCAGAATCTTTATGAGTCGGATCCAGGACCAGACGCAGAAGGTTCTGACCATAATGTAGACCCTCATTCCCAAACTGTAACTCCTGTTGGTGGAGACAATGAGGAAGACAATGATGAGACTCAAATACCTGATTGGAGCGACAACTTTAGTTTTTTGCCAGGGCAGGAACAGGTTGGCTCTGAGGATGACTGGTGTGATAACGCACAGGGTGATGATGATGAGGTTGAAGATCCCACTTACTGTCAACCCACAGTCAGCCAAGAGATGAGGTCAGCAGAGGAGGTGGAGGAGGATGCTAGTGACGACGAGGTCAGGTTGCGCCTTCCTGGACAGAGACGTAGTACTGGAAGCACGTCAACAACTGCATCCTCAAACACAACTCTGCCTCTCACCACAAGTCGTGGTGGCTCTTCAGGTCGCATGGGTGCTAAGCCTTGCATAGCCTGGGCATTTTTTCAGATCGATAAAGATGACCCAACTCGTGTTATCTGTAACATTTGTCAGCAAAAGCTAAGTAGAGGCCAAAAAATACATAGTTTGAGTACTTCATGCATGAACCGGCACATGGACATGAAGCATAAGTTGCAGTGGGAAGCTCACTGTGCTACAATGCGGCCTAGCCGGCCGGGCCAACCACCGTCTGCCATATCTTGTGCATCCGCGGCCTCTTCATCCTCTGTGACTGGGGGGACAGCAGTCACACCTGTTTTGGGGCGCAGACCTGCCACCTCTTTACCCGCAACAGCCAGCGTGATTGGCAGGTCATCATTTTCTTTGTAGGTGGTAACACCAGCTGGTGTTGAGCGCTGTCCGACATCGATAGCACCACCTTTGGATCAAGGCAACCTAACATATCCGCCTGCATCTTCCTCACAGACTGGCAGTTTGCCGGGGACACCCTTATCAACCCCGTCTAAGCATAATAGCCAGCCCTCGGTCCCTCAGATGTGGACAAGTAAAAGACCATTTCCTCCTAGCCATGAGAAAGCTAAGAGGTTGAATTTCACCATCTGCAAGCTCTTGGCTACAGAAATGCTGCCTTTCCGCCTGGTGGACACAGAGGATTTTCGAGACCTTATGTCCGTCGCAGTGCCCCAGTACCAGATGCCCAGTTGGCACTACTTCTCAAAGAAAGGTGTGCCTGCGCGCCACCAGCATGTCGCACACAACATCACCGCTTCTTTGAGAAACTCTGTGTGTGACAGGGTGCATTTCACCACAGACACTTGGACGAGAAGGCATGGACAGGGGTATTACATGTCGCTGACTGGGCACTGGGTAACTATGGTGACAGCAGGACAAGGGGCTGCTGTCCAAGTCTTGCCGTCCCCACGAGTTGTGCGTCAATCCTCTTTATCTCAAAGTTCCTCCATTGCTTCTGCCTCCTCAACTTCCTCTCGGTCCTCCACCTGCACCCAAAGTCTGTCTGGTCATGCCACAAGCTTTCTAACTGCGCAGAAGGGATCCTGCACACCTCCTTACTATGCTGGGAGTAGGGCTCAACGTCATCAGGCGGATTTTACTTTGAAATGTCTGGGAAATGTGAGTCACACAGCTGAGGAGTTGTGGTCAGCTCTGGAGAACCAATTTCATGAATGGTTGTCTCCACTGGACCTGAAACCAGGGAAGGCCGTGTGCGACAATGCTGCAAACCTGGGTGCGGCCCTTCGCCGGGGCAATGTCACACACGTGCCTTGTATGGCTCACGTGTTGAACCTGGTTGTCCAGCAATTTTTAGCCCACTATCCCGGACTAGATGGCCTTCTGCAGAGGGCACGGTCGCTGTGTGCTCACTTCCGCCGTTCGCATCCCGCAGCTCAGCGACTTACATCTCTACAGAAGTCGTTGGGCCTGCCACTTCACCGGCTAAAATGCGATGTGCCTACCCGGTGGAATTCAACTCTGCACATGTTGCAGCGACTGTGGCAGCACCGACAAGCCCTGGTGCAATACGTTCTGACGTATAGCCTGGGCCAACGAGATCCAGAGGTGGGGCAAATCACGCTGGAGGAGTGGTCTCAGATCAGGGACCTATGCACCCTTCTGCACAGTTTTGAAATGGCGACGAAGATGTTTAGTGCTGACGATGCCATTATCAGCATGACTATTCTGGTGATTTACATGCTGGAGCACATGTTAAACAGAATTCGGAGTCAGGTGGTGGCACAAGAGGAGGTGGAGGAAGTAGAGGAGGAGGAGTTGTATGCGGAAGGGCTAACATCTGCAAGGTCCAGACGGTCGGCAGCACCAAGGCGGCAGGCATGTGAGGGTGGGGGAGATGGTTTTACCAGGGTGCATGGTAGCAGCCAAACTAGTGAGGAAGGTGCAGGAGCCCAGGAAGAAGTGGAGGACGAACTGATGGAAGACTCATCAGATGAGGGAGACCTTGATCACATTTCTGTTGTGCGAGGTTGGGGGGAGAGGACAGAGGAAGGAAGCATGATTGTTACCTCGCCACCAACACAACAGGGACTTGGTGCTCCTGGATGCGCAACACACATGAGTGCCTTCTTGCTGCACTACCTGCAACATGACCCTCGAATTGTGAGAATTAGAAATAATCCTGACTACTGGGTTGCCACACTGTTAGATCCCCGGTACAAAAGTAAATTTGCAGAAATTATTCCTGCCATAGAAAGGGATGCACGCATGCAGGAGTATTAGCAGAGACTGTTGCAGAATCTTACATGTGCTTTTCCACAAAACACCAGTGGTGCACATAGTGAATCTCACAGTTCCAACTTGCCAACCATGGGACCGTCGAGTGTTCAGCACTCAAACCGTAACAGAACCACAGTATCTGCTGGTAACATCAATTTTGCGGAATCATTTCACCACTTTTTTAGCCCATCCTTTGCAAGGCCACAGGAGACAAGAAGTCTGACATATAGTCAACGCCTGGAGACGATGGTACAGGAGTATCTCCATGTAAACATTGAATGCATGACTGTGTCACTGGACCCTTGCTCTTTTTGGGCTTCCAATCTGGATAAATGGCCGGAGCTAGCCACTTAGGCCTTGGAGATCTTGTCATGCCCCGCAGCCAGAGTTCTGTCTGAACGTGTGTTCAGCGCTGCTGGTGGTGTGCTGACAGATAAGCGCACGCGGCTCTCCACTGATAATGTAGACAGACTCACGTTCATAAAGATGAACAAATCATGGATCCGAAACGACTTTTCTACCCCTGTGTCATCCTGGGGAGAGTAAAAGCTTGATGATTGGTTAAAATCACCTCACCAACTGTTTTAAACTTTCAAATTACTAATCATGTTTATCTGTATCTTGGCTGGAAAATAATTTGGGCTTTGTAGCAATGTGCAGCACTGATTCTATTAGGCCATCTATAATAAGCTCCACCAGATTTAAAATTACTAATCATGTTTATCTGTATCTTGGCTGGAAAATAATTTGGGCTTTGTAGCAGTGTGCAGTACTGATTCTATTAGGCCATCTATACTAAGCTCCACCAGATTTAAAATTACTAATCATGTTTATATGTACCTTGGCTGGAAAATAATTTGGGCTTTGTAGCAGTGTGCAGCACTGATTCTATTAGGCCATCTATACTAAGCTCCACCAGATTTAAAATTAATAATAATTTTTAGCTGCATCTAGCCCGGAAAATAATTTTGGGGCTCCGAGATGCGCAAGACACATAAGTGCCTTCTTGCTGCACTACCTGCAACATGACCCTCATATTTTCAGATTTCGAAGTAATCCTGACTACTGGGTTGCCACACTCTTAGATCCCCCAAACTTTTCGATCAACCTTTTCATTTTAATAAAGACCAAAAAAATGGTCATTTTTGAAATTATAAGCATTAGCAGGTTATTAGAAACTGAAATCAAACAGTTTTCAACTCAAAACTTTATTCTAGGTGATGTTACATTTTCATATAGGACTCCTTGTTCGAAAGGAGCTTCTGAACTCTCTCGTCCATTGAATTTGTCAGGTTTTGGATGGTTTCTGCTTCAATTGTTTTGCATGAGGACAGAATACCCTCCCAGAGCTGTTGCTTAGATGTGAACTGCCTCCCGCCATCATAGACACTCCTTTTGATGATGCTCCAGAGGTTCTGAATAGGGTAGAGGTCAGGGGAGCATGGGGGTCACACCATAAGTTTGTCCCCTTTTATGCCCATATCAGCCAGAGATGCAGATGTTTTATGTGCAGCATGAGATGGTGCATTATCATGCATAAAAATGATCTTGCTGTGGAATACACGGTTCTTCTTCTTGAACCATGGCAGGAAATGCTGTTTGAGAAACTCCACATACATTATGGAGTTCATCTTTACCCCTTCAGGGATTCTAAAGGGGCCAACAATCTCTCTCCCCATGATTCCAGCCCAAAACATTACTCCACCTCCTCCTTGTTGGCGCTGTAGCCGTGTTTGCGTGGGGTGTCCATCAACCAGCCATCCTCCACTCCATCCATCTGGACCATCGAGCGTTGCACGGCACTCATCCGTGATCAAAACAGTTTTGAAATCAGTCTTCATGTAATGTTTGGCCCACTGGAGCCATTTCTGCTTGTGTGAAGTGGATAGAGGAGGTCGACAGGATGGCGCATGCACAGCTGCAAACCTCTGAAGGACCCTGCATCTTGTTGTTCGGGGGACGTTGGAGGCACCAGCAGCTTCAAAAACTTGTCTGCTGCTATGACAAGGCTTTTTTGCCGCTGCTCTTTTAACCTGACGTAATTGCCTGTAGGAAAGAGTCTTCAATTTGCCCTTATCAGCACGCACACGTGTGTACTGTGAATCAGCTACATACTTCTTGATTGCCAAGACACTTCATCCTGATCATCGCACAATGTTGATTGTAGTCATGCCTTGACCTAAACACTCCACAATTTGTTGCTTCTCAGCAGCCGACACATCCTTTTTCTTTCCCATTTTGGCAGAAAATGTAGGCTGCTTAATAATGTGGGACAGCCTTCTTAAGTAGTCTTGCCTTTCATTGGACACACCTGCCAAACTAATTAGCACAGGTGTCTGCAATTGCTTACAGTGATATAAAGAACCCTGACACACATCACCATCAATGAGTTTAACTGACAAACAAACAAATTCTTCCCTTATCACTCCTAAACACTTTTTGCATAATAATTTGGAACACAGTGTACATGTGCTTTTCCACAAAACACCAGTGGTTCACGTAGTGAATCTTACAGTTCTAACTTGCCAACCGTGGTCTGTATGGAGTTGTTCAATAAAGGGCCCGAAATTAAGATAACATAGATGGGAGAGGTCTCCATGAATAGGAATTCCTAAGTATTTGATACCCTGTGAGGGCCAGGCAAAGGGAAAGTTGGACTGGATGGAATCCTGTATTGATTTGGGGAGGGAGACATCGAGGGCCTCAGACTTCGCTGCATTGATTTTAAAATTTGACCATGTAACAAAGTGATCTATTTCAGCCATAACAGCATGGATGGATATATGTCATTGAGTGATATATACTAGGACATCATCAGCAAATAGAGAGCACTTGTACTCGGTGCCTCCCACCTCAATCCACCTAATATTGGGGTTATGGCGAATTGATGAGAGCAGGTGCTCCGTCACTAGGATGTATAAGAGAGGGGACAGAGGACATCCCTGCCTTGTCCCATTGGTGATTGTGAAAGGTGATGAAAATGTTCTGATGCACCTCCTTCGCCTTGGGACACCCGGAGCCGGACCCTTTTTGGTGGATGCTGGTGGTTGTAGTCTCCGTGGCGGCGACCAGGTTCCGTGGCTCAGGGCGGTCAAACCAGTGGCGGAACTATTTATGTGGTTTTCATGTTTAAATGTCCGACTACGCCACCCGTGGATTGCGGTCAGAGTGAACCGCCGCTGCAGGGCAGACCGCTGAGGCTGGTGTTGTGGGTGCAGCAGAGCGTAGCATAACTCCCCACGGGAGGAGTATAGCCTCAGGGCAGTGTATGCGGAGGATGGGGGTGATGGTGCAGGGCAGCAGCAGTAACGACACGGAGTCAGTGATGCAGTCCAGGGTCTTTACTCACAGTTCTTATTATCCAGACCACGTCTGCAGGTAACGGCTGCCCATGTCGTACTGTGCTCACCAGGTGAGGGGCTCAGACAACTCCCAGATAACTTTGGAGCGCTTCACAGGACCCCCTTTGTGTGTCCTTTGTCTGGCCTTTCTTACCAACCCTTCTGTCCGGCTGCCTCGGGCCTCCTCTTGGTAAACTTGGCGCCAGTTTCCCTGACCCTATGTGGTGCCTTCCTAGTGGGTGTAGCGAGGGGCTGCGCCACATAAAATGTCACAGCCTCCGGTTTCTAGCTGAGGGTCGTTTCCTGCCTCCACTAGTTTCGGGGACCGGTCTCCCCCTTTGGCCTGTCCCCTCCACGCAGGTGGATTCAAGCGTGCGGTGGCGACTCGCCCGTCCGCACCCCTGGGATCCCTTCATTCCTCGTTCCTGGAGCCTTCTCCGCTCCTCTTCCTTCCTTCTCCCTCTTCCAGGCCTGGGCCTCTGTTACTAGGCCCGCCTCCGGAGCAGAGCTTATGCAGAGCCCCTGCTCCCTGTCACTTCTGCTCAGACTTCTCTGCACTGAACTAAGATGGTGCCCACCTTTTATACTCCCTTCTCAATGCACCCAGGAACTGCTTCCTCCCTGCTTCTGCACTACAGGGTTCCCCTTTCTCAGTGTTCCCTCCCCCCACTCCAGCCAGGGACAGGGACTGTCGTGCCCATCTCAGGGGCATATTGGTCGCCCTGCCCCACGGCAATGTGGTGTAATGCATGCCGGTGTCGGGTCCTGATCCACACTCCATCCTTACCTGAGAGTGAGATATCACACCTCTGGGTGAGGTGCAATACCTCTGTAGCAACCGAGCCCTCAGGGTGCTACAGTTCCATTTATCTTCAGCCTAGGTGACGTATTGCGATACAGGGCCGTGATTTTGGCAAAAAAAGGGTCCCCTAGACCCCTACCCCAAGCTTTTTAAGAGAATCATATATGGCGTGCCAGGAGACTCTATGGAATGCTTTCTCAGCATCCAATGAGAGTATCTAATTATAAATTTTTAACTGCATCTAGCCCAGGAAATACTTTGTGCCTAGTAGCAGTGTCTGCTAGTCAGCGGATTATCCCGGCTGTTAAGCAAGCTACACCACCTGTAGTTTGGACACTTAATTTTTTCAAAGGAAATGCTTCGGGACCACGGGATACTCAGTGAAGAGCATCAGGAGGCACCCCAAGGCATAGGGGCTGGGACTGGCAGTAGGATGCCTTGCGGTGGACAGCCGAGCTCGATCCTTATAAAAGCTTTTTAACTGCAGCAGCTTTAGTGGACGCTACTGGAGCTGGAATTACGCGGCTGCTGGCATGAGACTTGCCCTCCAATAGATCCTTGTAAATGGATTTAAAGTGTATTCATTCAAATTAGAGAGACAATTTAAATTAAAAAGCTTAGAGCTGCCTCCACCACAGGGGGGCTCGCTCGACCCACCAGCAGACAGGCACCAGTATTGGGAGAGGGGGGCTGGCCGTCAGGGTTCACTGCGGCTCTGGCACAAACCCGGCGACACGGAGGTGGCACGGGCAGGAGCGGACTGGCCCTGTCGGCTTCTCACTTTTTGGATTTTAGAAGGGCATGACATGCCTATATCTGTGTCTCCCCCTCATTTTACTCCTCCACCTCTTTTCTTTTCGCATGACTATATGTACTTGTCACTTTTCCATGTGTTAGTTGTGTCTTCTGAGCAGTTTGTCAGCTTTTGGACACCTTTGAAGGTGTTTTCTATGTGTTTCTATGTGTTTTTGTTTGCCTGCCATTGGTTTTAATGGTGTTCGAAGGTGTTCGACGAACAGTTCGACGAACAGTTCGGCGAACACACGGGTGTTCGACGAACCGAACCGAACTCGAACACTACGGGGGTGGCTCAACACTAATTAAAACCCTTGAAATGCACACATAGTGTCCGTTAGATTGACATGACCCTAGAGAGCAGGGTCTTTGTCGAAAAACAGACAAAAAGTTGGTAATTTCAATTGTATTTTGTTACATTCAAGAAAACCTCCACATTTGAGTACTGAAACCATTACAAATTGTGTGGCTGTAGAAGGGACAACAGCCATAATACATTGTGTGCCCTTATGTTTGCAGCTGTGTTAAAGGAAATATAACAGGTAATTCTATTTAGTCTTCAATTGTCTTCTATATTTAAGGGGAACCACTGATGTCAGACCTGCACTACACTTTTCATGCTCTGCAGGGTTATCGCAGTTCCAAAATGTCACAAGAACCAATTGAGGGAAGCTTCACTTCAGATGATAATTCTTAAAACCCTGGTATCCCTGTTCTTATATGAGTCACACTACCAGAGGACAGAAATGGCAAGTTTTCCAAAATTCAATGGATGTTGGAAAAATGCAAGAATAGCGTCAAGGCTGCTGCTCATCTGTACCAGGTCCACTGTGTATATTGGAAGGAAATGCTTAAAAGGATAAAAGGATTGTGTCAATGAAGCAAGATGACCCAATAAATGTCAACTTCTAATATTTTGAAGCACTGAGTGGATTGACATGGTATCCAAGTAGCTTTGACATTGGAAGTAAAGATAGTTTCCCCATAGCTGAAAGACACATGATGCAAGACCAGTAGATAGACTGAAAGGAAAACATGTTGCTTGGGGAGGATTAGCCCAGCACCAAGCAGAGAAGGATAGAACTGGAGATTGACAAGGTAACTACAAAATCCAAAGAAGAGGAGATTGGGAAGTTTACACTACAAATGGAGGAATATCAAGTTACTTTGACTTTGTCTGCAGAGCCTACTCAGCAGGAGAAAGCACACTGTACTTAGACTACTAATCAATAAGTCTTCAACAAATAATGGTAAGTATTATTTGCTTCTTCTATGGCAGAACCGGCAGGCCAGCCTATGTATCTACTATATACCATGATGAGTATAGATGAGTGAATCTTTTCCAATTAAAGTTTTCAACTTTGCCTAAATTTCCCCCAAAATTTGATTTTCAGCTAATAAATTTGCACAAATTTCAAAACTGGAAAGCTTGTAATTGCTCATAAAATACACGTGGGGGAGAGTAGAAAGATATAGAGAAACTTCTTGACCATATGAAAGTGCACTTTTCAGGCAAGAAAGATAGGACTCCACTGACCATAAGAGCATACAGTTTAAAGGCAAGAGACAGAAAGAGAGGAACCCTATGACCATAAGAATTTACACTCTACAAGAGAGAGAGGACCCCATTGATTATAAAAGCTTACATTCTACAGGAGAGCTAGAGAGGACCCCATTGACCATAAAAGCTTACCCTTTACAGGTGAAAGAGATTTACCCAGTGACTCTGGAGATCGAAAATGATTGACATACAAAATGTTCTCCACTGGGAACCTCTAATCTATGATGACTCAGGTATTGACCACCACTGCACAAGGTGTGATAATCCACTAGATGTCATAGCTGCAAGGCACTATGGGTTTGACAATGCAAAATTATGTTTGCATACTCCCTGATGCTTCAGCAGTGTGGGAAATGGGTGCAGGGCAAGTTTTTTTCTGCAATCTGCGGATTGAACCTCAAAGAGTTCGAATTAGCGTGAAACCTCGAATTTCGGGAAACTCAATCCTCCCTGAATTGATCTGGTCCTCTCTAATGGTGAGCTATTAATATGAGTGGGCACCATGTAATATAGTTTATACATATCCCCAGTGAAAGGCTACCATAGATGGTAAAGTTCAGTGACGTGAATTTGCTATTATTTCTTTTATGGTCAAAAAAGTTATTAGGAGAAAAAACTACTTCCACATGAAGAGTGCTTGATGAAAAATGGGTGGAGACAGTAAAAGAGCCCAGAGACCAATGAATACATTTTAAAGGACACTCTGATGTGGCATTATGCTCAGTTAATATACAAACCAGTGCCAATACAACTAAGATCAATTAGTGGAAAGTAAACTAAATTTTTAATGCTGGTTGAGCTGTGTCAATTTTAATATTTGATGTGCATTAAGAAATCCTATTTAAAATATTAAAATATAATTCAGATTGTCTGCTCGTTGTGGATGTTTCTCTACTTTTGCTTAAAACAAATTACAGACTTTAAATAATATGTTTGAGATTTGCCCAGAGGGACAGATTATTTAGAAATTTACAATTTTGCAGTTTTTGGCATTTGTATGAGTAGTATTTAGATTTTTTTTATATCAGTGATACGTCTAATATATTTGAATATATTTTATATACAAATAATAAAATGTCTATAAATCACTGGCCTGTGATGAAGAATTATGGAAATTTAGGTGCCATATGGTGCCGTCTAGAAGAAAAAAATATCTCTCTTAGATTATTATGGATCTTATTTTCCTATGTGTAAAATCAAAGGCATGCAAATCATAAATACAAACATTAGCAGCATGGTATGGGAGAGAGTAATAAAGTAATAAATATGGAATTTATGGCGAATCCAATACCAATATCTTAAGAAAAAGAAAATATATTTAACACAAAGACACCTGGCATCCATTAATGTATGAAATCAATGGGTTTTAGTTAATTTATAATTTGTCAAAATATGAGCATGCACCTTTAAAAAATATAAGGAATCAGACAGACTCAGCCAATAAAAGATATAAAACTCAATATATCAATTATACTTTTATGTCACTTTTTTCTTTTTTGACTTGTGGATTTTGCTGACTTTTTTTTGCGCCAAATGCATAAAAATGGCATATTCATGAAATTGTCTTATTTTCTCTCTTTAACTGGTTTTGTGGGTTTTTGGCAAGCGAAGTCACATGTTTTATCAAAGTGTCACAAAAATGCGCCAAAATGACAGGCAAATTATGACGTCATTTCAGGGATGGGACTGGAACAGAGTTGCACCAAATTTTGTGATTTTTTTTATAATAGTCACATTTCATGAATCTGTATAAAACATCTGGAAAAGCCACATTGATGTAAAAATCAGAAAATGAATTAAAACACAAAAGACAACTTGAAAAAAAGGTGTGAATCACTTGATAAATTTGTTGTAAATTAACCCCTTCACGACCTATGACATATAGATACGTCATAAGTCTCCTCTCCCTTTTTAGTACCAACTCATCGCCCACACCTTTTCAGGCACATGACAGCTGATTTCATCAGCTGCCATGTTCTCCTAACAACCACGGGTGGAATCGCGAACCACCCGCAGCTGTTAACATGTTAAATGCCGCTGTCAATCTTTGACAGCTGCACATAACATGATCGCGCTGGAAGCGCATCATTAGCTCCGCCCTTAGGCGCACCTGTCACATGATCGTGGGACGCGGATGGGTTGGCATGATAACCCAGGGTCTTCAGGAAACCCCTGTGGTTGTCACTGCCAAACTGCTATGAGGGTTGCCCCACCCCGTGAACATTTTTGTTACTCATAGCAGAGCTTAAGCCCTGGTATGTGTAACACAGGCAATCAGATGATTGCAGCTTTTAATTGCAGCTTTTAATTTCCTATGAAGACTATTGAAGAATGCAAAAAGTAAAAAAAAAGTTTTAAAAAGTATAAACAAAAATAAAAAAACACAAAAGTTCAAATCACCCCCTTTTCGTTCCATTCAAAATACAATAAAAAAAAATAAAACATAAACATATTTGGCATCGCCGCGTTCAGAATCGCCCGATCTATCAATATAAAAAAAGAATTAATCCAATCGGTAAACAGCGTAATGAGAAAAAGATCAGAACGCCAGAATTACTTTTTTTGGTCGCCGCAACATTTCAACAAAATGCAATAACGGGCGATCAAAACATCGAATGTACCCAAAATGGTATCAATAAAAATATCAGCTCAGAGCGCAAAAAATAAGCCCTCATCCTACCCCAGATCCCGAAAAATGGAGATGCTATGGATCTTGGAATATGGCGACATTTTTTTTATTTTTTACAATCTTTGGATTTTTTTTCACCAATAAAAAAGAACCTATACATGTTTGGTTTCTAAGAACTCATAATGACCTGGAGAATAATAATGGCAAGTCAGTTTTTGCATTTAGTGAACATGGTAAAAAAAAAAAAAAAAAGCAATTGTGGAATTGAACTTCTTTTGCCATTTCACCGCACTTGGAATTATAAAAACACAAAAAATGGAAAAACCCAAGGTGGTGAAGAAGTTAAAAAGTCTCTAATTGAGAAGTATCCATAACAAGAAAATGGCGCAAAATGCAATGATAACTTGAGCCTATAGGGCCAAATTCATTATTACATTCATGTTTTTGGGGGCATTTTTTTTCACCAAATTTGTAATTCTATTTGTGCTTTTTTTAAGTCTATTTTATATGTGTTTGTGTTCACCCAAATGTACTCATGTACTTCAGATTTTATGTACACCAGAAATGACTGAGTACTTTTTTTTACATTTTGAAAAAATGCAACTTTTTACTCTAAAAGTCGCAAAAATTATTAAAGACAAAAATAAGAAGATGATTTTTTACTTTGCTCAAATTTCATGAACCGTATGTGGCATTTTTATTAATCTGGGACAAGATACATCAGTAAATACTATAAGATAAAAAAAAGAAACCTGACTTAAAAAAAAACTGAAAATGATCATACTGTGCTAAACACCAAACTGCACTTCCCCATAATTAAATACAAGGAAAAATAAATAATAATAATAATAATAATAATAATAATAATAATAATAATAATAATAAATTGTATAATATTTAAAATATTTTTTAATAAGTATTTGTAGTAAAATCATAGTTTTACATTGGCTGTGGTTTATACAGTTCTAGAATCATTATATCCTCCATGTTAATACAGTGTCTTGAAAAAGTATTCATGCCCCTTGAACTTTTCCACAGTTTTTCATGTTACACCGACAAACTTAAAATGTATTTTATTGGGATTTTATGGGATATATCAGTACAAAGTTGCAAGTATTTGTGAAGTGTAAAGGAACTGATATATGGTTGTCTAAATATTTTAAAATATAAATCTGAAAATTGTGACTTGCATTTGTATTCAGCCCCCTTTCACTGCAATTACTGCTGCACGTCTTTTGGGGTATATCTCTACCAGCGTTGCACATCTAAAAGCTGAAATTTTGTGCCAATTCTTCTTCGCAAATCAGCTCTGGCTCAGTGAGATTGGATGGATGCGTCTGTGAACAGCAATTTTCAAGTCTTGCCACAGATTCTTGATGGGGTTTAGGTCTGGACTGTCACTTGGCCACTCACACACATGAATATGCTTTGATCTAAAGCATCCATTGTAGCTCTGGCAGTTTGTTTAGGGTCATTGTCCTGCTGGAAGGTGAAGCCCCAGTCTTAAGTCTTTTGTAGCCACTAACAGATTTTCCTCCATGATTGTCCAGTATTTAGGTCCATCCATTTTCCCATCAACTTTGACCAGCTTCCCTGTCTCAGGAGAAAAATAGCCTCCCCACAGCATGATGCTGCCACCACCATGTTTGACTGTGAGGATGGTGATTTCAGGGTGATGTGCAGTGTTAGTTTTCCACCACACATAGTGTTTTGCATTTAACCCAAAAAGTTCTACTTTGGTCTCATCTGATCAGAGCACCTTTTTCCAAATGCTAGCTGTATCTCCTACATTACTTTTTGCAAACTGCAAACAGGATTTCTTATGACTTGCTTTCAAAAATGGCTCTTTACTTGACACTCTTCCATAAAGGTCAGGTTTGTGGATTATACAACTAATGGTTGTCCTGTTGACAGATTCTCCCACCTGAGCTGTGGATCTCTGCAACTCCTTCAGAGTGACCATGGGCCTCTTGCCTGCTTCTCCAATTAGTGTTCTCCTTGCATTGGATGTCAGTTGAGGTGGACGGCCATGCCTTGGTATGTTTGTAGTTGTGCCATACTCCTTCCACTTTTGGATGATGGATTGAACAGTGTTCTGTGAGATGTTCAGAGCGAGGGCTTTTTTTTATAACCCAACACTGCTTTACTCTTCTGCACAGCTTTATCCTTGACCTGTCTGGTGTGTTCCCTGGTTTTCATGATACTGTCTAAACCCTAATATCATCAAACAAACCTTTGAGGCCTTAACAGAAATGCTGTAGTTGCGGTAAATATTGAGAATAAATTACACACAGGTGAGCTCAGTTTACTAATTATGTGACTTCTTGAGACAATTGATCACTCAGGATTTATATTTTTACAATAGTTAGAAAACCATGTATTATTTCCTTTACACTTTACAAATACTTGCTACTTTGTGTTGGTATATCACATAATATCCCTATAAAATACATTTAAGTTTATGGGTTTAATGTGAAAAAATGTGGAAAAGTTCATAGGGTATGAATACTTTTTCAAGGCACTGTAATACCAATAATTATGCAATCAGTTATTTGGTGGTTAATAACCACTGTCTAATAAAAATTAATAGGTTATGTTCTGACTTTTCTTTAGTCTACTCCTGAAAAATAACAGCCACCTTATCCATGGAAATAAATTTAAATCTAATTTCTACAATAAAAAAGAACCCATTAAGGACTAGGACAGTTTGAGCTTTGCGAAGATTTTTTAAATATATTGTTTTAAATTTTTATAAGCATCAAGGTTGAAAAAAGAAACAAGTCTATTGAGTACAACCTATAATCCTATCATATAGACCTAGAAACTAAAAACCTCATTAGGTAGATTTTAATTGCCCTATATTAGAGAAAATATTCTTCCTGGCTCCACATATTATTGAATTAATCTCCAGTACATCCACTACACTTAATTTTTAATATATAGTTTTTAAGAAGACTATTCATGATCATTACACCATCTTGTGGCTGAGTGTTCCTTAGTCTTACTTCTACTTCAGTAAAAATACTCTTCTGTAATAGTGGCAACACCTTCTTTCCTTTAGAAACAGAGGATGCCTGCTTGACTTTGTTGCAGGTCTAGGTGTAAAAAAATCAATAGATAACACACAGTCCATTGGAAAGATTTATCTTTCTGTCCTTTTTGGAAGAGTTTACAGCAGTTTCTTATCAGCAGAGGCAGGATAACAATGAGAGGTAACACCTCTGAACACAGCTGATAACACATGATCCACCAATCACAGTACTTGATGTAAGGGTCAGTGCCTGCTCATTGTGACTAATGTATTTGTGGATTTTCTGAAAAATCAGAAAGTTAGCATCTAAAAAAGCCCCAGTGGCCAGTGAAAATTACAAGATTTCTATTTTTTTATTTTTAATAGATTTCTATTTTTTATTTTAAATTGATTTTTTAATAATATTTCTATATCTCAATCTTTAATGAGATTGTAATTAGAGATGAGCAAACACCTGGATGCTCAGGTTCGGCGGGATTTTTCGAACAGCTATTAAAAGTTCCTGTTCAGGTACCCGAACCCGAATGGGGGGCCTGAATATCTGTGGTTTTCCATGCTGTCATCTGCGTGACATCGCCGGAAACAGGGGCTCTGATCGGCGGTTACCGATGGTCAGAACACTGCGGAATCACGCTGCCAGATGTCAGCATGATCCCGCAGCTGTGACTGTGAGCCGCGGTAAAAAGATTACTGCGAGTCACAGTCATCGGCTCATGAGACTACTACTCTCATCAGCCAACGCCTGCTGTCACTGTAAACAACAAGTGCAGGCGCCACTGATGGGAGTATTCATCAGCCGCTGCCTGTGCTCCAAGCAAAAAAAAAGTTAAAATCAATAAGTAAATATTCAAATAAAAATAAAAACCACAGTTATACTCACCTACATCTAATCCCTGAAGCCTGTGCCCCCTGTAAAAAAAATAAAAAACACCATAATACCTTAATGCCTAATCCCTGATGGCCATGTCACCTGTAAAAAAGAAAAAATAATTAACCACCATAATACTCACCTATCTGCCATAATCCAGGTAATCCACACTGTCCCATGGCGATTGCATCACTTGTAGAACAGTCACATCAGCAGATGTGACTGTTCTACCTGGTCGCTGGCTACACACTGACAGGAGCATAATCGCTTCCGCAGTGTATAGCACTGGACTGCCATAAGAGAGGTCACAGGAGTTCTCAACTGATGAGCTCCGGTGATCTCATTTACTGCACTGCCGCTTCATGAAAAAATGTTCACGCAGTGATGGTGCCATAAGTGAAATCACCAGAGCTCATCAACTGATGAACTCCTGTGACCTCTCTCATGGCAGCTTAGTGCTACACACTGCCTGTGTCAGTGTGTAGCCGGCTATCCTATGGAGCAGTCATATCTGCTGATGTGACTGTCCTGTAAGTGAGATCAGCATGGGACAGTTTGGATTGTTTCATCACGTCAGACAGGTGAGGGATATTATTGTTTTTTATTTATTTTTTACAGGTGAGAAAGGCTTCAAATGGATTGGGTGTTAGGTGAGAATAAGGTTGCTTTTTATTTTCTGTTTTTTTTACAGGGGACAATGGCTTCACGGATTAGACATTAGGTGAGTATAACAGTGTTTTTTATTTTTTAAAAAATATATAAAAAATGGTGTGGACTTTTAGTTAAAATAATAATTTTCATAACCAGCAGAGGGAAAGACAATGACTGGAGGCTGATGTTAATATTTTATGAACTGGCCAATAGCTATAAAGGTTCCCAGGATGTTAATATCAGCTCACAGCTGTATTCTTATCCTTTACTGGTTATTATAGGGGAGACTCCCCAAAAAATGATGTGGGGTGCCCCCTGTATTCACTAACCAGCAAAGGCTAAACAGACAGCTGTGGGCTGAAATTAATACCCTAGCAATGGGCCATTGTTATTGGCGCCCTCCAAGACTAAAAACATCAGCTCTCAGACACCCCAGAAATTGCTCATCAATAAGATGCACCAATTCTGATGCTTAGCCTTCGTCTTCCCACTTGATCTGTGGTGGTGGCAAGTAGGACAATAGGGTTGGGGTTCATGTCAGCCTTGTATTGGCAGATGACATGAAGCCCAGAGGTTATTAATCGAGAGGTATCTATAAGACACCCCCATTACTAACCCCAGAGTAAAATTTGTGAAATAAAGACACAGTCAGAAAAAAATCTTTAATTCTTTTATTTTTAAATAACAAACACAGTTATACACACGTAATGCCTATACATTGAAGCCATTGTCTCCTGTAAAAAGCAGAAAATAAAAAATAAAAAAATACTCACCTAATGCCCATTCCATTGAAGCCTTGGTCTCCTGTAAAAAACAACCATATCCCTCACTTGTCCGATGTTCAGTTCCATGCTGTAATCCATGTCTATGAGAAATAGTTTTCAACCTGGACGGTGCCAGGATGCGACAGTCCAGGCTGAAAACCACTGGACAATGGGCTGCTGTGAGCACAGCATCAGTGACTAGCGGTGACCTCATTGAGGTTGCCTCCAGTCAGTGAGGCTGCATTCCCAGCAGGGGCTAACAAATGAATTCCTTTCACTGCAATTACATCAGCGCACCGATGTGGTAAAGTTTTCACGGTGCTCGCGCTGTCGACATTGAATTGAAGGGAGTTCATTCGCTCTGAACTCCGCTCACATTTCTCACAGCACCGCGAGCATGAGAGCTTTCTCACGCTCGCGGTGATGTCAGTGAGGTAAACGGAGTTCATTGGATATGAACCCCCTCTCACCTTTTTCCTTCACCGTGAGACACTGAGGTGGGCAAGCATGCGCAGATCAATGTCTCTGCTGGATGGCAAGCTGTATAGTCTTATCATGCAACAATTCAGCATTGCCATCTAGATGTAGCAGAGCTAGACCCGTCGCTGGACAAATGGACTATTATCTTCACGTCGGCAACAGGTGAGGAATATGTTGCTTTATTATTTTATTTTTTTACAGGAGACATGTGCTTTAATGGATTGGGCATTATGGTAAGTATAAGGCATTTTGGTAAATGTAGATTTAATAAAGGAGTCTGTGTCATTATTTAAAATAAAGGACTTTATTCAGGGTGTTTATATTATATTTAACTATTTGACTCTGGGGTTTGTTATGGGGGAGGTTTATAGACGCCTCTCCATTACTAACCTGGGCTTGATGTCAGCTCCCAATACAAAGCTGACATCAACCCCAACCCTAGTACCCCACTTGCCACCACACCAGGGCAAGTGGGAAGAGTGGAGGCTAAGCGCCAAAATTGGCACATCTTATGGATGTGCCTTTTCTGGGGCCGCTGAGGGATTATATTATTATCCTCAGAGTGGTCCAGCATCCAAGGCCCCTTACCCTATTAATATCAGCTCACAGCTGTCTGTTTAGCCTTTGCTGTAGCATCGGTCGTCCCTGCCCTCTGCTAGGCAGGGACGCCGCCCCTCTCACCTCCGCGCTCCTCGCGTGGGCCCCTCCAGCGCTCCTGTTTCTGTCAGTGCAGCGGCGTCCCTGCCCCATGTCAGACAGGGACACCGTCTCTCCCGCCCCCCCGCATCCTGGCGCGGCTTCTCCCTGCGTTCCGTTCCCTACTGTGGCCGGCGCGCGTCCCTCTTCCAGCAGAGTGCTTAGGGCACGCGCACGCGCACTCCCCCCCTCTTAAAGGGACAGCGCGTGTCTTCCTAAAGAGTCCCCGGCCAATGGCCAGAGGACTTCCCACATTTAAGTCACCTCCTCCAAAATGGAGGTGCCCGAACAAAGTTGTTTGCACTGTGTCTTACCTGTGCTTCAGCCCTCAGGTTCCGCTGCTAGCCTGACTTCTCGTCCTGCCTGCCAGCCTGTTATCCGTCCATTACCTGCCGAGCCTGCCAGCCTGCTCACCTGGAGCGCTCACCTGTTACCTGCCTGTTACCTGCCTTGGCTATCTGCCCGCTCACCTGGGAGCATCTGCCTGCCCCGTCTGTCAGACCGCTCACCTGGGAGCGTCCACCAGTTACCTGTCTGTTACCTGTCTCGTCTGTCAGACCGCTCACCTGGGAGCGTCCACCAGTTACTTGCCTGTTACCTGTTTCGTCTGTCAGACGGCTCACATGGGAGCATCCACCAGTTACCTGCCAGTTACCCATCTCATCTGTCTGCCAGCTCACCTGGGAGCATCCACCAGTTACCTGCTTGTTACCTGCTGTGTTCGTCAGCCTGCTCACCTGGGAGCACCTGCTTGCTTTCTGCTAGCCTGCCTGGAGTGCCTGCCGTCACTTGCTGTGACCACCTTCCTGGTAAACCTAAAGACTGCTACTTGCCCTGCTTTCTCGAACTGTGACCTCCTGTCAGCTACCAGAGACTTCCGCCTGCTTGCCGTGTCCATCCACCATACCGGTCAGTCCCAGCCCTCTGACCCGTGGGAGCCACCTGCTCTCTTACAAGGTCGTCCCCAGAGTAGCACCTGGTCCCTCTGCCCGGATCCTCCCTGGTCACGGTGTCGTTAGCTGCCGTACGACCAGGGTCGGTTTGGGTGGATACTTAGTCACGCCCCTCTGGGTCCCTCCTTGCACCTCGGCACAGAGGTTCCACCACCCGGACCCGTAACATTTGCTGATTAGAATTTAAAGGCGGTTCCCATGTCAATTTTTTCTGGGGTCCCCTTGTAATCAAGCCAGTAAAGGTTAATCAAACAGCTGTTAACTGTTATTAATAGCCAGGGAACATTTAGGCTATTAATATTAGCCCCCAGTTGTCGGGTTTCCCTCTGCTGGTTATAAATAATCAGCGGGAGCCCACGCAATTTTTTTTTATTCAGTTCTTCATTTTACACGTAATGTACTCAGCGGGTAATGAGGACAACTCCCATCATTGTCCCCTGCTCGCTCTGATGTGCGAGCAGCCGACAATGATGTGAGCTGCTTTCAGCACCCAGCGCAGGGGAACAGCGTGAACTGTACCGCTGATTGCCTGGCGCCGGCACTGTGATCAAACATGTATCCCCCGCTCATCATACAACATCACTATCCTAGCCAAACGCCTCCTAACAAAAGCATTAGTGGAAACTTGATCATTTACTGAACTTTGGCCGATTTTTGCTGATTTTGAGGAAAATGCTGGGGAATCAGAACACAAATCCGAATGTGCAATGTTCATGCTGACTTTGAAATTGGCGAACATTTTTCAAACAAGTTCACTCATCTCTAATTGTAATATAAAAAACAATTGCCAATGGGTTAATTTCTGATGATAATTTCCTTTTATTGACAAGTGTTTAACCCGGCAAGAAGTGCCGTGTTGCCTCCAAAACACTGCCATATCACTGGGTCTTAATGGCATACAAAGGGAGTCTACACCCCTAAAACTAAATTTAAACTATCTATACAGTCTTATTGGGGACTAAGCTCTTATAAAAAAATTCATCCCTGTAGTGTAGTTTTTACTTCCTTAGTTTCTCAATAAAACAGTTTGATTTCTTATGCAAATGAGGCAGCTTCGGTACATACTTGACATGGCCAATGCCACAGCACACCGTTCCGAGCCACAATGACCATGTAGTGTGCCTTCTGTCATGTTGAGAGTGCTTGCTTGCCCAGAGCGAGAGCTCCTTGAATTGAATCCCCAATCCTGCACATAAGCACTAACACTGCAGGAGCCTAGAGATCGAACAGTGCCATTTAAGGTGCATTCTCATCCCTTTCTCCTGTTCATCTGCCATTCACTACCCTGATACACAGAAGTGTAGCGAATGACCCATGCAGGAAAGGATTATTATTAATATTATTTATTATTATAGCGACATTTTTTCCATGGCGCTTTACATGTGAAAAGGGATATACATAACAAAAAACAATACAATAATCTTGAACAAAACAAGTCACCAACTGATAAAGGAGGAAAGAGGACCCTGCCCGTGAGGGCTCCCAATCTAAAAAGGATGGGTGAGGGTACAGTAGGTGAGTAAGTCCCCTATATGACTGTAGATATACTTTAAAATAAGATTTGGGGGGTGATAGACGCTGTGCATCAGTGTAGTGAATGGCAGCTAAAGACAGGAGAAAGTGATGAGAGCGCGCCCATACTGGCACTGTTCTCCCGTTAGGCTTCTGCCGTGTAAGTGCGCAAATGCAGGGTCAGGGATTCAATTCTCATTCTGGGCAAAAAAGCACTGTCAATCAACATAAGGGAAGGCATGCTTCATGGCCATGGAACAGCGTGCTAGGACTTTAGCCATGTCAAGGATGTAATGAAGTTGCCTCATTTGCATAAGAAATAAAACTGTTTTACTGAGAAACTACGGAAGTAAAAACTACACTACAGGGATGATTTTTTTATAAGGGCTAAGTCCCCTTTTTGACTGTATACATCGTTTAAATTACCGTATTTTGCAGATTATAAAACGTACCAGATTATAAGACACACCCAAAATTTTGGGGTGGAAAAATAGGAAAAAATATTTTTTTTTAAATAAAATGGTGCAGCTTACAATCCATTTTACCTGGGGTATGGTGGCGGTTGAGCGAGGGTCAAAGGAGCCAGAGTCACTGCTTCAAGAGGTCAGTGGCGACTTTGGCAGGAGTGGGTCGATGCTGTGGGCCCTATCCAATCAGAAGGGTCGCTGATTTAGGAGGACTGGGGCAGTGGCGGCGGCAGGAGTGGAGTAATGCTGCCAGCCCTGTCCTCATAAGAAGTCGGTGGTGAGCTGAGGTTCCCTTTCTCATACATAGCCCTGTGGTGGGCTTTGGGAAAATGACCACTGGAGGCGGCGTATGCACAGATCGAGATCTCAAGAGATGAGATCTCATCTCCCGAGATCTCAATCTGTGCATACTACGGTGGCCATTTTCCCAAAGCCCATCACAGTGCTGTGTACTGGAGGGGGGACCTCCGCTCACCACCGACTTCTTCTGAGAGGACAGGGCCCGCAGCATCGCCCCACTTCTACTGCAGCAGCCGCCAACCTCCTGAATCTTTGACCCTGCTCCGCCAACGCCGCCCCCAGGTAAAATACTGTACCTTTGCATTATAAGACACACACCCTTTTTCCTCCCAAATTTGGGGGGAAAAAAGTACATCTTATAATCCAAAAAATATCATAAGTTTTAAGGGGTGATAGACTCCCTTTAAATAATATTAAATATTTTATATTTATCCCACAGTGTAGAAACCTGTTAAATCCTTTACATATATATACTGTATATTCAATGCTGTAATTGGAACTCAATAATGAATTTCCCATTAGCGAGCCTAAAGGGATCAGTGAGTTTAGCCGAGTGTCACATTTAGATTATTGGTGACATTTTTTACGCCTTTTGTAGTTACACACGTAGGAAAACAAGAAAGCGAGACAAGAATACATGTAAAGTAGCTCTCCATCGCAATTTGAAGCTTAAGTCAAGCATCT
The DNA here is from genome assembly GCF_046119375.1 of Phyllobates terribilis. Taxonomy (NCBI): domain Eukaryota; kingdom Metazoa; phylum Chordata; class Amphibia; order Anura; family Dendrobatidae; genus Phyllobates; species Phyllobates terribilis. The sequence goes on along the minus strand of NW_027362773.1, from coordinate 252,309,149 downwards.
CAAGATGCCGAATACCATCCTCTGGGCTTTACTGCTTTGCTTAGCTACTTTAGGTAAATGCACATGTAGTATGTCTTTAATAGCCGGGACGCCGTTAAAGTAGCATATTTATTTCACTCAGTTGCTCATATAATTACTAGATTGAGCCTAATTGTCTAGAAAATGAATGATTTGCTTATGCAGCATGAACAAATAGTGCATTAGGGGTTAAGCAAAAAAAATAAAAAATAAAAAAGGCTTCCACTTAAAGGGATCATAATAAATAGTTTCATCTTAGAATTTAGCTGTTCTCTCTAATGCAGACATGGATGTTACAGTGGTTCTCCTTCTGATAGGGTTACGGGGTAATGAAATGTATTTTTCTGTTGATTATTTTGCTCTCTTCTGCGCTGAGTGATAAGTAGCTAACCAACGAAGCTTGTAATTACAGTCTTACAGAAATGGCTCTGATCTGTATATAAATCTCACCATCCAATTACAAGATGTAATAATTTTGCACTCAAGCTGGTAATGAGGTCTAATACGCGAGCATTTGATAATCCTCTCTGGATGCTGCCTTGATCAGATGTTGGCTTTGTAATTATACTGGCAGAAAATCATTATTTCATGTTCAGAAAAAAAAAAAATTAGGTTGGTGGGAAGTTAATTTTCTCTGTGGTCTCCGAAGCGTATACACCAATTTAATGATTTTAATCGTGATTGTTAGCTCTTTTGCAATCGATTTGTAATGATGGCGTGTAGGGAACTCCATCGGCACGTGTGCAAATAATTGTGTATGATGGATGGTTGGATGTTGTCATGTGATTAGAGAAATTATTAGCATAATTTCCAGGTAATTAGAATGTGCAGTTTTTTTTTTATGTTATAGCCCTTGGGGCACGGGATTCCACGTCCCCTTTAACCAAATGCTGAAATTCGTACGGTCTTTGTTATACTGTAGACTACAAAAAATATTCGAAAATTACTACAGTATTTACATTTTTGGTGACTTCACTAAACCTACTGGTATGAGGGTTTTGAGGGTCTTACTTCAATGTCTCTGTTTGAGGTTTCCCAGTTCAAAGTATGGGAAATAACTAATTTGTTGGATATGTTTAAATATTGATTTAAAGCCCCCCTATAAATCTTAAAAACGGAATTGATAGTTATGACTAGTAAATTACTGGTGGGACTGATATAGTCCATTAATCTATATGCTAACTGGCAGCTGTTTCCCTGGTGGTTTGTTATTCCGTCTTCAGGATCTAGTCATGTAGAATTTATAGAAGCTTGAACTTCTCTCTTTCAACTTCGCGAATTCATATTTTTAGGCATAGGAGAAAATGTAACACACTGGTTGTATGAATTTTGTTTCTTCCACTGCCTTTCTTAACTATGCTGTCAAATCTTCCATTGATTTTATTGCCTAATACATCTAAAATTAAAATTTAATCTTTAATTAAAAATGTCCTCCCATTTTGTGTTCACAGCTCCTATGCAGACCTTTGTGTCTCCATAATGACAACAAACAAACTCTTAAGTAATTGGAACCCACATATTATTTTCCAGCTCTCCCCCATTGTTTAATGCATTTATTTGAAAAAGAGGAAGAAGGGGACCAGAAATCAGAGAGTAAGACTGTAGCACCAGACTACACAGGATTTGTTTGTTGTCTGTTACCAAGGAGATACATAGTTTTGCATAGAAGCTTTAAAAACAACTGTAGAACATTTTTAATCAAGACCAATTTAAATTTTACACTGAAATAGTGACAAAAATGTTTGGTAGACCCACAACTTCTACATGACTTTAATTTTGTCTTATAAATTTAAGGTTCTAAAGTATTTTTATTTAAATAGTGTGACATAAAATTAATGCAATATAAATTCTTCTAAATGTTTGTACATTAATTTCTAGGTGGAATTTACAAAGGAACATAAAAAAAATAGAGCTCTCTGAAAATATGCTTCAAAATCTGACATATTATTTTAAGAGGATCAGCTACCTGGTATAATGTTGGTTTATTTTATTCTTGCTGCTCCCATGAGTTTTATGCTTTTTTTGTTTTTTACAATCTTTCTATTTAGTTCTAATTTTTATGGTCTTTTCCCAAAGGGCGGTTCTCTCAAAGTAATTATGAAGGGTAGATAAAGACATGCCCCTGAAAATCTTACAATCTGCTCCCCCTTTTTAAGGACCATAAAAATTAGCCCCAAATAAAAAGACCTGTATGTCTGGAACCATAAAGCAGATTTAAAAAAACAAACAAAAACAAACAAAAAACAAAATAAAAGACTGAAAATTCAGAAAAACAGCGCAAATAACATAAGAGAAAAAACTCAACAATTTTGCCCTGGTGACAGGTCCTCTTTAAGGAGAATACAAGTACTAAATTGTTAGAACACTCCTGTTAGTTTTTGCTATCTTGTGTTTTGCGGTCACGTGACCATCTGCCTATTTATTCCAGCTTCGCCCTTCTGGCTTTGCTGGACTTCAGTGTTGTTTTACTGTCTCTCTAGCCAGGTGCTTCGGTGCCTATCTCTGTCTAATTCGCTTGTTCCTCTCGGACCTCTAGTTCGTTTTGTCTGTTTGTCTTTTGTGCTCTGCATCTACTTCAGTTTAGGAGGTGTCCCATTTTTGTCCCAGTCCTTAGTTCTTTTAGGGACCCCTCCCTTATCTCTATAGGTCTTCATTCAGACTAGCCGAGGACTAAGGCGGGTCTGTTCACAAGGAACAGGCAGCCCGCTACATCGTAGGGATTCAGCTTAGTCTTACTGTAGGGACAGCTTTCCCCTATCTTTCCTTAGTTTATGTTGCAGATCATAACAGTAAGTCCAGCCCAAAAAAAAAAACTAAAAGAAAAGAAATTTGGGGATCAGTATGGTTTCTGTACAGGAGTTGGCTCAACGCCTGCAGGCATTGTCTCTGGAGGTGGCTGAGCTTCAGCAACAAATGAGTAGCTGTCCTGGAGCGCATTTTGTTGAACCCAAGGTAGGACTGCCTGATTTTTTTTAATGGTAAACAGCAAGATTTTTTTTCCTTTAAAAATGCTTGTTTGTTATATTTTCATTTGAGATCAAGATCCTCTGGGAATGAATCACAGCGCATTGGTTTTATTATGTCACTTTTGCGCAAAGAACCACAGGGTTGGGCCTTTTCTCTCCAGCCTAATGATCCGTGTTTAAGTTCTGTTGAAGAATTTTTTTCTGCTATGGGGCTATTATATGACGATCCGGATCGAATCTCATCTGCTGAATCAGAACTTAGACGTTTGAATCAGGGGTCAAATGATGTTGAAAATTATTGCACACACTTCAGGAGATGGGCTTCAGAAGTTAAATGGAATGATTCTGCACTAAGATGTTTATTTCTTGCTGGCCTGAGTGAAAGGATTAAGGATTTGCTAATTGCATTCCCTGCACCTGAGACTCTGCAGGAAGCTATGCAGTTAGCTGTTCGTGTGGACAGGAGACTGAGGTCCAGGGCTAATGATGTAAAAACTCCTGTAACTTCAGGTTCTAGTTCCCAGAAAATCTGCTCTGACAGCGGAGAACCAATGGAGGTGGGGGCAATGTCACTCCGCTCTCAGGAGATTCGCCGAAGGTTTGTGTCTTTATTGTGGTAAAGATGATCATTTGATTAAGTATTGTGAGCGTCGCTTAAGTAAAGAAAAAAAAAAAAGGGCAGTTATGCCCGTATAGCCTGTTTACGCTCTGCAGGAGTGTTTCTTTCTGGGAGTACTACTCTGCATCGAGATTTGATTGAATTTCAGGTATTTGTGGATTGTGGTTCAACACTTAATGTGATTGATAAAGGGTTTTTGGAAAATCTTAAATTGAAATCCAAACCTTTGTCATCACCTATTTCTGTGGTTGCAATTGATAACACTCATTTGAAATGTATTACTCACAAGACTGCTGCATTTCCTCTCACTATCAATGGAGATCACCAAGAAATTTTGGACTTGGTTGTTTTGGATAATTTGCCCTCTCCAGTTGTTCTAGGATTGCCTTGGTTAAGACTGCACAATCCTTTATTGGACTGGTCTACTAATGTGATTAAGTCTTGGAGTCCGAAGGGCTATGATAAATGTTGTAATGGTCGCATTGCGGCTGTGGAAAAGGGAGAATTACCTGTACCTATTCAAGATTTTTGGAGGGTTTTTTGAGAGGAGGAGTCACAAGTTTTACCTCCTCATAGGGATTATGATTGCGCCATTGAGTTTGTTCCGGGTGCTACTCTTCCCAAAAGTCGCTTGTTTAATCTGACTATCCCTAAAAGAAAGGCCTTGGAGGAGTACATAGAGACTAGCCTGGCTGCTGGTCACATTAGACCTTCTAAGTCGCCTGTGGCAGTTGGATTCTTCTTTGTTAAAAAAAAGGACGGCGGTTTACATCCATGTCTGGATTTTCGTGAAATTAATAAGATTACCGTACGCAATTCCTACCCATTACCGTTAAGTCCTGACTTGTTTAACCAGTTAGTGGGAGCCAAGTGGTTCTCCAAAATTGATCTCCGAGGGGCATACAATTTGTTACGTGTGAAGGAAGGTGATGAATGGAATACTGCTTTTAACACTCCAAAAGGTCACTTTGAGAGTCTGGTGATACCTTTTGGTCTTACCAATGCACCTGCATTTTTTCAGAACCTTATTAATGACATCCTGAGACCTTTGATTGGTAAGAATGTGGTTGTGTATTTGGATGACATTTTGATTTATTCACCAGATCTCGAGTCCCATTGGCAGAGTGTACGTGAAGTTTTGCAGTTATTGAGTGATAATTCACTCTTTGCTAAGCTGGAGAAATGTGAATTCGCTGTGCAGAAAATTAGTTTTTTGGGCTACATTGTCTCCAGCGAGGACTTTGAGATGGACCCTGTGAAGGTTCAGGCTGTGCAGGAATGGCCCAGGCCTATTGGTTTGAAATCTATACAGAGATTTTTGGGTTTTGCCAATTATTACAGGAAATTCATTAAGAATTTTTCTGTAATTGTTAAACCTCTAACCGATCTCACCAGGAAAGGTGCGAATACGACCCAGTGGACTACTGAGGCCATTGAAGCGTTTGAATATCTCAAAGAGAGGTTCAGTTCTGCCCCTATCCTTATGCAGCCTGACGAGACCAAGCCTTTTTTGGTCGAGGTCAGTGCTTCACCAGTGGGGGTCGGAGCAGTTTTGTCTCAAAAGAACAAGGGTGGAGTACATCCTTGTGCCTTTTTTTTGAAAAAAATTTCGGAAACCGAACTGAATTATGATGTTGGCAATCGGGAGTTGCTGGCTATTAAACTTGCGATTGAACACTGGCGTCAATTTTTGGAAGGCACTAGATTTCCTATTCAGTTTTTCACAGATCATAAGAATTTGATCTATCTGGATGCTGCCAAGCGTTTGAATGCCGTCAAGCTAGGTGGGCACTTTTTTTTTCTCGGTTTCATTTTTCTGTTACCTATATCCCTGGTACTAAGAATGTTAAAGCCAATGCTTTATCTCGCAGCTTCTCTCCTACGGTCGGTGCCGAGGAGGAGGATAGCATTTTGCAGAAAGGAGTTGTGGTGGCGGCTTTGGACTCCATTTTGGAGAATGGGATTCTGAATGCTCAAGATGATGCTCCATCTAACACTCCCCATGGGAGGTTGTTCGTGCCTAGAGCCTTTAGGAGAGATTTGTTTGTGGAGTGTCATGAGTCTCGGTTGGCAGGTCATCCTGGAGTTTCGGAGACTAAGAGACTTATCAGTCGCAGTTTTTGGTGGCCTGGATAGCAGAAGGAAGTCATCAAGTGGGTGCGTCAGTGTACTGTGTGTGCTAGGTGAAAGGCTTCACATACTCCTGCTGCGGGGTTGCTTTTCCCTCTGGAGGTTCCTAGTGCGCCTTGGACGCATCTCACTATGGATTTTATTACTGACCTTCCTGTGTCCGAGGGTTTTACTGTCATCTGGGTGGTCGTGGACAGTTTTAGTAAGATGTGTCATTTGGTTCCATTCATTAAGTTGCCCTGCAACAAGACACTCACTAAGGCGTTTGTTAAGGAGATTGTCAAGCTCCATGGCGTTCCCACGGATATTGTTTCTGATAGAGGACCTCAGTTTGTGGCTCGCTTTTGGCGTGCTTTTTGTGACAGGTTGGGAGTCCATTTGTCATTTTCGTCTGGTTATCATCCTGAGTCGAATGGACAGACTGAAAGAAAGAACCAGGATGTAGAACAGTTTTTGCGTTGTTTTGTGGCGGACAATCAAGAGGTGTGTCTGAGTTTCTGCCTCTCATAGAATTTGCTCTTAACAATCATACATCCTCCTCTGCTGGGTGTTCTCCTTTTTTTTGTTGTACTGGGAGACATTCGTCTTTTAGTTCGTTCTCCAAATTGGGGTCGGAGGTGCCGGAAGAGGAGAATTTTTCTGGTGATTTGGAGAGAGTTTGGACTAATGTACATTGTAACCTGCAAGAGGCTAACAAGAAGTCCAAGAAGTATTTTGACAGGAAATGTAAAGAGGTTTTGTTTACTGTGGGTGACATGGTTTGGTTGTCCTCGAAGAACCTGGGGTTGAGGATTCCCATTAAAAAACTGGGTCCTAAGTTTGTGGGTCCATTTAAAGTGCTTCAGGTTGTTAACCAGTCTGCTGTTAGGTTGGATGTCCCTACTTCCTGGAAGATTAATCCTGTGTTTCATGTTTTCTTGTTGAAAAAGGCTGATGTATCTAATAGGGACGCCACTGTCACAGTTCCTCCTGTGGTGGAAGACGGCGAATATGAAATTTCTTGTATTTTGAATTCTAGATGGCATAGAGGGAAATTACAGTATCTTGTCTCCTGGAAGGGTTTCGGTCCCGAAGACAACTCCTGGGTAAGGACGGATGATGTCTCTGCTCCTAAGCTTGTTAAAGCTTTCCACAGGAGGTGTCCTGATAGGCCTGGGCCTGGAGGATCCGGAGGATCCTCATAGAAGAGGGGGTACTGTTAGAACCCTCCTGTTAGTTTTTGCTATCTAGTGTTTTGCGGTCACATGACCATCTGCCTATTTATTCCAGCTCTGCCCTTCTGGCTTTGCTGGACTTCTGTGTTGTATTACTGTCTCTCTAGCCAGGTGCTTCGGTGCCTATCTCTGTCTAGTTTGCTTGGTCCTCTTGGACCTCTAATTTGTTTTGTCTGTTTGTCCTTTGTGCTCTGCATCTACTTCTGTTTAGGAGGTGTCCCATTTTTGTCCCAGTCCTTAGTTCTTTTAGGGACCCCTCCCTTATCTCTATAGGTCTTCGTTCAGACTAGCTGAGGACTAAGGCGGGTCTGTTCACAAGGAACAGGCAGCCGGCTACCTCGTAGGGATTCAGCTTAGTCTTACTGTAAGGACAGCTTTCCCCTAGCTTTCCTTAGTTTATGTTGCAGATCATAACATAAATAAAAGGACATTAGAAATTGCCCACCAAATTCATTTATCATTATTAACCATCCAGAAGATAAATGATAAATGCTCTGTATTTGGCTGCTATTGAGTTAACTGTTTTCAAAGACTAAGTGGGTGTTATCAGACGGGTTTTACTGGGGGCAAATACTTCTTCTCCTTGTACGATGAAGACCAATCATAAGAAGGCAGCAATACCCAAAGGAAATAAGAACATTACCCCAGAATAGTTTAGAGCAGGTTTCTCAGTGTGTGACATGCATAAAAGACAGCCCTGATCTCCTGATATAACTTCATGCATGAGTCAGCGTGGAGGATGGGCAGTGCTACTGAATGTAGCTGTGTCACATTACAAACCTTCATTCAGCTCTCCTGATTTCTGAGAGTGTCAGTACCACACTAATATCTGTTTTGCTCAAGCGTCTTGTAATTGCTCTTTAGTAAGATCAGGCTCTCATTTACATCTCACACAGGAGTTGCCTGCCTGTTCTAGACTACTCTTGTATGAGATGTAATGAGACCCTGCTCTGATCTCAGGAAAGTGAATACAAGTTGAACACAATGGACATAGATGTGATTATTAACATCTCTGGACAAGCAGTGTGGGGGGTTGAGGCAGTACAGTAGATCTGACAGTGTTATGAAAGGAGAGGAGCTGATAGAAGGGTTTGTAATGTGAAACAGCTAAAGTCAGCTGTGCTGCCCTTCCCCCCATAGGACCCTTATCTTAAAGGTGCTACTAATCTGTGCTTTCTAATCATGCAGAAGATTAGACAAGGAGATCAGTCTGTCTATTAAGGCCCTGTCACATATAACGAGATCGCTAGCGAGATCGTTGATACGTCACGGGTTTTGTGACGCAATAGCGACATTTCTAGCGATCTCGTTACGTTTGACAGGTAGCAACGATCAGGCCCCTGCTGTGAGATCGTTGATCGTTACAAAGCTTCCTGGACCATTCCTGGGTCGTTGCACTCCCGCTGGGCAGTGTGCATCGCTGTATTTGACACATAACCAACGACCTCGTCAGCGATTCAGAGCAGAGACACGTAGGCGTGCATAAATTGGACTTTTCCGCGCCCCTCGTCCCCGATTGGTGGTCGCTACAGCGTTCTCATTTCCGGCCGCGCATAAAGAAGGCAACAGAATAGCGATTCCATCCTTTGTTTCTGACCTCGTGCTTGATTGCAGATCGTAGCAGAGTTCTCCGGGCTGTTAATATCCGTTCATTGGACTAGTGCTGATTTTTGCGGATCATTGTAGCGTTCTCCAGCTGTGACTCCGCTTTGAAGAAATCAGGCATCTTTAGCGAGGTAGGAATTGTTTGAGGTCTCAAATGAGTTTCCATTTTTAATTCATTTATAGGACATTTACCAATTATCTGCTATCATTGCTCTTCAGGGAGGGAGGGCTTGGCTTCTATCTGTATATATATGCTTTTGCATGGACAAATATTTTAGGGGTCTCATGCACACGCACCCACACAGCACGTTTTCTGTCATGCTCACTAACAGAATGGAACACGGTTTTCCATGATATTTTTTATGTATAGTTTAAATACTTGTGTTAATTGTTTTGTTGAAAGTGTTCTCATCTTTTCATGTTATGTTTGCAGTTTGCACATCATGGACGACGGGCAGTGAGCTATTGTGGTTGCTGCATTGCTGGTTGAGGAAGCTCGGCGTGAAGATGAGGCACGAGAGCTACAGAGGCGTTCCAAACGAAAACGTCGCATGTGGACCAGAGAGTGGCTGCAGAAGAGGTCTGAATTGTCCCACATGCAACTTGTAAGAGAGCTTCAGGAGAAGAACCCTCATGATTTCCGCAACTATCTGAGGATGTCAGAGGAATCTTTTAAAGAGTTACTGGAACGAGTTACGCCACGTATTCAACGGAAGGATACAGCGATGCGTGCTGCCATTCTGGCAGATGAAAGATTGGCAGTGACACTGAGATTCTTGGCCACCGGACGCTCACTCCAAGACTTGCATTTTTCTGCAGCCATTTCAAGGCCCATGCTCAGTGTTCTAATCCCGGAGACATGTAATGCGATTTACCACAGTCTATGTAGTTACATACAGTTTCCCAACACGGAGGAGGAATGGAAAAAGAATGCCTCTGATTTTGAGCAGCTGTGGCAGTTCCCTAACTGTCGTGGGGCTTTGGACGGGAAACATGTCCGAATCACTCAGCCACCAAATAGCGGATCCTATTTTTATAATTATAAGGGCTATTCAGCATCATCATGATGGCCCTTGTTAACGCCAATTACGAATTTATAAATGTAGATGTTGGCATGAACGGCAGGGTTTCTGATGGTGGTGTTTTAGAGCACACACTTTTTGGAGAGCGATTGGACAACTGTGACCTACACTTGCCTCCCAACTCAGAGACTACAGGTAACCATAATTTTGTTTTTGTCGGCGATGAAGCCTTCCTACTTCATCCCAATCTTATTAAACCGTTCCCCCAAAAAAGTCTTACCCAGGAAAGAAGAATTTTCAATTATCATTTGTCAAGGGCACGTCATGTTGTAGAAAATACCTTCGGTATCATGGCCAACCGCTTCAGAGTTTTTCATATGCCAATTAACATGAAGCTTACATCAATAGACTCTGTTGTTTTGGCCTGTTGCACGCTTCACAACTTCCTGCGTCGACGTGATGCAATTACGTACTGTCTGCCTGGCTTTGTGGACTCTGTGGACCTAGCCAATGGGAAAGTGGAGCTCGGAGAATGGCGTGCAAACGATCCTGCAATTGCAGGCCTTCAACCAGTGGGATATGGCAGAAACACCCAGGATGCGAAGACCTGCCGCGACAACTACTGCCAGTATTTTAACGGTCCTGGTGCTGTTACTTGGCAGCATCAGAACTTATAGTGGGCAACTACTGACAATTATACACTACTTTCAGTTTTGTACTGATTTGTGTAATAAACTGTGTTTTACTTTGCAAAAGCTTTGTTTCTCATTGTTTCAGTAGTAAGGGCCCGTATATACATACGTGTACTCCAGGGGCGTACATAGGAATCATGGGACCCCATAGCAGAAGTTATAATTGGGGACCCCACAAAAAAAAAAAAAAAGTAAATAATTGTTGGGGACACAGAAGAGCAGATCTCACAACCTTCCAGCCTTTGCATAGCAACTTTCTTCCTTTCTGAACTCCTAGATTCCTCTTTAATAGCCCCATAAAATGTGATGCCAACAAAAGTGTCCCCCTTAACACAGTATGATACCCCGATGGTGAATTCCTCCTTTTTAGCCTCCACATGCACAGTGTAATGACCCTACTGTCAGGGCTGAGGAGTCGGAGTTGGAGTCGGTATAAAAAGGACCGACTCATAAAATATATAATAAATTGGGAACAGTAGTTCAATGCAGTTTGTGTGGAATATTTTTTTCCAAAGAATTTAGGAAATTTATGAAATGTCCTATAAATGTTCTATTCCTGATTGGATCTGGACTTTTAGCTGAGATGAATCTGTGCTATAGGAAATGTATCACATGAGCCATGTATGTGGGAGTTGGAGTCGTGGAGTCGGAGTCATGGAAATTGAGGAGTCGGTTTGGCTTACCGACTCCACAGCCCTGTATACCAGGATGGGAGAGCATATACATATGCATACAATACATAATGCACTCGCTGTGGTCCTCCACACAGTATAATGCAGCCCCCCATAGGGTAAAAGGCAGCCCCAGTCCTCCAGTATTATCAGTACTGACTGATTTACAAAAATAAATAAATACATACTTACCACTCCTCATTCCCTGCTGCTTCAGTCTCTGCAGCCTGTCTCTCTCATCATGACAGCAGCTGGCAGCTCCATTGTCTGACACAGCGTAGTGCATCGTAGCAGCGTTGCCGCTGTTTGATTAACCGCCGCCCACCGGCACTGTACTCAGTAATGGCTGCGCGTAGTGTGCTGTGCGGCTGTGTCTTGTAGTAATTACGCAGCAGGGGCGACACAAGCACAATTAAAGGTGCAGTGTCGCCCCTGCCGTCATTACCACAAGACACAACCGCACAGCGCGCGGCCATGTCTGAACACAGTGGCAGTGGGCGGCGGCGGCAATCAAACAGCGGAGAGTGGGGTACATAATGGGGGAGACTGCTATGGGGTCCGCTGGCTCACGGGCCCCCTACGGCCACGGGCCCCATAGCAGTTATGTGGCCTGCCGCCAATGGCGGTACGCCACTGGTGTACTCATATGTATACAGATACATCCATATACATCCATATACACATACATATTCAGATACATAAAAATCTACACCCATATCCACACTTATATACAGATAACTAGATATACATATACATAGTCACAGACACAAAAGTATGCATACCTATCTAAAAATATAGATATATATTTATACTTAAAACCACCTAGACACCATGTTCCTGTGTGACCGTCAGACTGGAGACGCTGCTGCGTTCTACAGATGACGCATTATCAATACAGCGTCTCCAGTCTGACAGATGCTAATAATTCAGGTTGCAGCTAGCACGCAGTAGCGTCCTCTAATAAGTGCGCGGGCGACGTTAATACGTCGTGGGCGTGGTTACCGACGTTGATGCGTCGTGGGCGTGTTTAACGACGTAGTTGTGGCCTAGCTCATCAGTAGCAATATGGCATCCAGAGTGAGAGCATCCCCTTGGGGCGATGCCGAGGTGCGCTACCTTGTAGCACAACTGGATGCACTGGATTATGAGTGCCATGTGCACTCTGAATGTCCAGTGCTCCATAAACAGGCGGTGCTGCAGAGGATCGGTCGGGGCCTGGTCCGGAGATTTGGGGTGCAGCGCTCTGCTACCCAAATCAGGAAGAAGCTCACGGATCTGAAATATAGATCTGCCGACCGTATCGCCAGCATCCGGTCACAGACTTTGCCCCATCGTGGTGAGTAGTTTAAAAATACGTTAGCACAATATATGGCAGCACATTAGTTACAACTGCAATTACCTTAGGTATCTAATGTTATTTGTTTTCCAGCACCTGCAGCCCCGGAGCCCCAGCTGCAGTCATCCACAGGCTTGCCAGCATCACTCCGTGATATAGGTGCAGCTTCATCTTACGGTAATGCTTTCACATAAAATACGGTCCATACAACTTGGAAAGTATAGGGCTGTCATGTACTATGAAGTGTTGAGTCTTTCCATAGCCGGTGATGCCAGGGGATCCGGGTGGTCCATCAGCTTGTCATCACCCGAGCAAACTGAAAACCGTAAGTGTTAAATAACAAACATGTACCTGATAGGCTGTGTGCCCACGATGCGTTTTTTAAGGCGTTTCTGCAGCGTTTTTACAGCTGTGGAAATGCATTAAAAGCGCATGGTAGAAGGGCAGCAATGTTCCCCAATGATAATCCGTATGTGCTGTGCACATGCTGCGGAAATTTCCGCTGCAGATTATCATTGCGGAAAAAAACGAAGCACTACCAATTATTTTGCAGAAGGGGTTTTCTTTTGCGTCGCCATTGACTTGCATTATAATGCGCCAATTCCGCAATACTGCATCTGTACTTGCATAATTAGCGCGTTTCTAATGTGCGGATGGTACCCGGGTGTGGTGCATCGTGGGCACATAGCCTTAATTTGATGAATGTACAGAATTATTGGACTTAAGTTTAACAATTACCTCCGTAGAAATCCCAACATTACACGATCTCCTGGCGTCACAGCGGAGACTTAGTGAAGAGATCCACCAGCATGGAGTGATGCTGGCAAGATTTGTGGCAGCCCAAGAGCGTCGCTGCAGCCAATAAAATTTTTTTTTTATGTTGTTGATATTTTTTGGTTTGTTGTTATATTTATTCTATTTTTATAAAAAAAAGTTAAAGTTTATATCCACTGTTGTCTACACTTTGTTACAAACAAACAAGATATTTCATCACTCACACCCATTATATGTATGCATCTGTATAGATCAGAGGTCTCAAACACGCATCCCGCGGGCCGCATGCGGACCCTCCGGCTGCTTCATGCGGCTCGCAGGCACAGACCCCGTAAGTATCGCGGCTCTTTCCAGCAGCCGCCGACATCAGCGCTGTAATGCGGAGTATTGCTGTGCGGAGACCGGCTCTCTGCACAGCAACACCAGTGCCAGCCGCCGGCCTATCAGAGGCCAGCAGCTGACATCTGTGTCCCAGCGCAGTGGCGTATGACGTCACTGCCATGCGCAGATGTCAGCTGCTGGCCTCTGATAGGCCGGCGGCTGGCACTGGTGTTGCTGTGCAGAGAGCCGGTCTCCGCACAGCAATACTCTGCACTACAGCGTTGATGTCCGCGGCTGCTGGAAAGAGCCGCGATACTTACGGGGTCTGTGCCTGCGGGCTAATTGAGGTTATCAGCTGATGTTGTGGGGGGGCAGGAAAGCCAACTCCGAATACTGTCTGCTGAGTTGTGTATCTAATCCTATCCTGTGTGATACTGCCTGAAGAGTTGTGTATCTAACCCTATCCTGTGTGATACTGCCTGACGAGTTGTGTATCTAATCCTATCCTGTGTGATACTGCCTGACGAGTTGTGTATCTAATTCTATCCTGTGTGATACTGCCTGAAGAGTTGTGTATCTAATCCTATCCTGTGTGATACTGCCAGAAGAGTTGTGTATCTAATCCTATCCTGTGTGATACTGCCTGACCGAGTTGTGTATCTAATCCTATCCTGTGTGATACTGCCTGACGAGTTGTGTATCTAATCCTATCCTGTGTGATACTGCCTGACGAGTTGTGTATCTAATCCTATCCTGTGTGATACTGCCTGAAGAGTTGTGTATCTAACCCTATCCTGTGTGATACTGCCTGACGAGTTGTGTATCTAATCCTATCCTGTGTGATACTGCCTGACGAGTTGTGTATCTAATCCTATTCTGTGTGATACTGCCTGACGAGTTGTTTATCTATTCCTATCCTGTGTGATACTGCCTGAAGAGTTGTGTATCTAATCCTATCCTGTGTGATACTGCCTGACGAGCAGTGCGGGGGCAGGAAAGCCGACTCCAAAGTCGGCTTTCATAGCCGCCTGCTAATTGAGGTTATCAGCTGATGTTGTGTGGGGGCAGGAAAGCCGTCTGAAGTCAGCTTTCATAGCCGCCTGCTAATTGATGTTATCAGCTGATGTTGTGCGGGGGCAGGAAAGTCGACTCCGAAGTCGGTTTTCATAGCCGCCTGCTAATTGAGGTTATCAGCTGATGTTGTGTGGGGGCAGGAAAGCCATCTGAAGTCGGCTTTCATAGCCACCTGCTAATTGATGTTATCAGCTGATGTTGTGCGGGGGTAGGAAAGTCGACTCCGAAGTCGGCTTTCATAGCCGCCTGCTAATTGATGTTATCAGCTGATGTTGTGCGGGGGCAGGAAAGCCGTCTGAAGTCGGCTTTCACAGATGCCAGCTAATTCAAGAAGAAGAGAGAAGAGGAAAGAATAGGAAAGAATAGGAACATAGTATGAAAAGTTGAAAGAAGACCTAACATGTTGATCCAGAGGAAGGAAAAAAAAACCATGCTCCGTTTCGGGGAAACAAATTCCTTCCTGACTCCACATACAGCAATCAGACTAGTTCCCTGGATCAACGCCCTATCAAGAATCTAGTATATACAACCTATAATCAGAGTCAGACTCATGGTGCATGGTATGGCAGATCATTGCCATACAGTGCACCATGACTATGACCCCAAAGACTAAACAAGGGAAGTAGGAAGAGGAGGGGAAGAAGACTAGAGATGAGCGTTGTTCTACTCGAATTGTTCGCCAATCTCAAATTCGAGCTGTTTTGGGCGGTGTTCGAGCCGTTCGGCGAACACGAACAATTTGAGAAAAATTCGGCTGTTCGAGGTTATGTTCGATAACTGTTCGTGCACCAAAATCATAACTGGATTTTTTCTCAGTAATGATGAAAATTAATGTTAATACGCAGTTTGAGTGTACAGCGGGGTGGGGGGAGGGGCAGGGGATGGATCTCTGCAGGAACAATGAAGATCTCCATTTTTTTTTCTCTTTCCCGCATTTGCAGTGGGGAGGTGCAATCTGTCAGCCTATCAGCAGCGCACACACGGAGCGAAGTGCTTTTTTTCACACAAGCAAGAGCATGTGTCATTGGCAGTGTATGTCACATGTCCTTGCCCTATAAGACCAAGCCATTTTCCCCGTCGCCACCATTTTCTCACTGCTGCAGCTGCGTGTTAGACGGCACCGCTGTTGCTGTGTGCGCTATACCTTGTTAATTTCAAGCCAATTTTCGCACAAATCTACAGATAGCTTGGGAGTAGGGAATAGTTGTGATTGCAGTCCTTTTAAGGACTAGGTTACAGCATTTCCTACGACTTTTATCAGGCAGGTCTGTGCTCTTAAATAGATAGATTGTGGGAGTAAAGACTAATTGTAATTGGAGTCCTTTTCAGGACTAGGTTACATCAGTTCCTATCAGTTTTTGCCAGGCAGGTCTGTGCCAGTGCTGTGCAAGTTTTTTTCACAGCATTTGGCTGAATCTAGCAAAGCTAATCCTTTTTGGCCTATTGCAGAGTGTGTTAGTCAGTGGAGTAGCCTATCTGTGTTGCAAGATATACCACCTGTGTATAGAATACCAATTTTTTTACTGCACCTAGTGAAGTAAAATCTTTTGGGCATAGCATCATTCTATTAGTCCATCTATACTGACCTCCATCAGGTTGCAAATTGAATATAATTTTTTTCTGCATCTAGCTCTGAAAAAATATTGGGCTTCTAGCTGTGTGTGGGACTTGTTCTATTAATCCATCTATACAGACCTCCATCAGGTTGCAAACTGAATATATTTTTTTCTGCATCTACCTCTGAAAAAATATTGGGCTTCTAGCTGTGTGTGGGACTTGTTCTATTAATCCATCTATACAGACCTCCATCAGGTTGCAAACTGAATATATTTTTTTCTGCATCTACCGCTGAAAAAATATTGGGCTTCTAGCTGTGTGTGGGACTTGTTGTATTAGTCCATCTATACTGACCTCCATCAGGTTGCAAACTGAATATATTTTTTTCTGCATCTACCTCTGAAAAAATATTGGGCTTCTAGCTGTGTGTGGGAATTGTTCTATTAATCCATCTATACAGACCTCCATCAGGTTGCAAACTGAATATATTTTTTTCTGCATCTACCTCTGAAAAAATATTGGGCTTCTAGCTGTGTGTGGGACTTGTTCTATTAATCCATCTATACAGACCTCCATCAGGTTGCAAACTGAATATATTTTTTTTCTGCATCTACCTCTGAAAAAATATTGGGCTTCTAGCTGTGTTTGGGACTTGTTGTATTAGTCCATCTATACTGATCTCCATCAGGTTGCAAACTGAATATATTTTTTTCTGCATCTACCTCTGAAAAAATATTGGGCTTCTAGCTGTGTGTGGGACTTGTTCAATTAATCCATCTATACAGACCTCCATCAGTTGCAAACTGAATATAATTTTTTTCTGCATCTAACCCAGCCAATAGTTTTGGCCTAATACCACAGTTTGGCCACTCAGCTCTGCTCGGTTCCCATCCATTGTTTTTTTGTGCAAACAACTCCAGAGTTGTGAATTAGTTAACCACCAAAATGAGTGGAAAAAGGCCTGCTGCTGGTGGAAAGGGGAATAGGCGTGTTGGGAAGGGGAAAAAAGGTTGTGTCCGTGGGGTAGGTGTTAAAGCAACAGTAACATCTGCAGAAGAAAGACCATCTTCCAGCCAAACTAAAATGTCTACTTCTTTTAGCGGACAATGTGATAAGATCCCTTTCTTACAGCCACGCCAATCGCTACAAATTCCAGATGAGGCACAAAAACAGCAGGTGCTTCAACGGATATCAAGTGCTCCTTTAAGTGGGCTCTCCTCCACATCAACTTCAACATCACAAATACTCCAGTCCTCAAAGGTGTCACCCCAATCGCACTTGCTTCCTCACAGCTCCCAAATCTCCAGCTGCCCGTCTGAGTATGAGGTAGAACAGATGGTTGAGTCTGCAGAGCTGTTTACTCATACTATAGCCTGGGAATCAGCGGTCGACCCCAGCGCTTCTGTGAATCCAGACGAGGATATGATCTGCACTGATGCCCAGAATCTTTATGAGTCGGATCCAGGACCAGACGCAGAAGGTTCTGACCATAATGTAGACCCTCATTCCCAAACTGTAACTCCTGTTGGTGGAGACAATGAGGAAGACGATGATAAGACTCAAATACCTGATTGGAGCGACAACTTTAGTTTTTTGTCAGGGCAGGAACAGGTTGGCTCTGAGGACGACGGGTGTGATAACGCACAGGGTGATGATGATGAGGTTGGAGATCCCACTTACTGTCAACCCACAGTCAGCCAAGAGATGAGGTCAGCAGAGGAGGTGGAGGAAGATGCTAGTGACGACGAGGTCAGGTTGCGCCTTCCTGGACAGAGACGTAGTACTGGAAGCACGTCAACAACTGCATCCTCAAACACAACTCTGCCTCTCACCACAAGTCGTGGTGGCTCTTCAGGTCGCATGGGTGCTAAGCCTTGCATAGCCTGGGCATTTTTTCAGATCGATAAAGATGACCCAATTCGTGTTATCTGTAACATTTGTCAGCAAAAGCTAAGTAGAGGCCAAAAAATACATAGTTTGAGTACTTCATGCATGAACCGGCACATGGACATGAAGCATAAGTTGCAGTGGGAAGCTCAGTGTGCTACAATGCGGCCTAGCCGGCCGGGCCAACCACCGTCTGCCATATCTTGTGCATCCACTGCCTCTTCATCCTCTGTGACTGGGGGGACAGCAGTCACACCTGTTTTGGGGCGCAGACCTGCCACCTCTTTACCCGCAACAGCCAGCGTGATTGGCAGGTCATCATTTTCTTTGGAGGTGGTAACACCAGCTGGTGTTGAGCGCTGTCCGACATCGATAGCACCACCTTTGGATCAAGGCAACCTAACATGTCCGCCTGCATCTTCCTCACAGACCGGCAGTTTGCCGGGGACACCCTTATCAACCCCGTCTAAGCACAATAGCCAGCTCTCGGTCCCTCAGATGTGGACAAGTAAAAGACCATTTCCTCCTAGCCATGAGAAAGCTAAGAGGTTGAATTTCACCATCTGCAAGCTCTTGGCTACAGAAATGCTGCCTTTCCGCCTGGTTGACACAGAGGATTTTCGAGACCTTATGTCCGTCGCAGTGCCCCAGTACCAGATGCCCAGTCGGCACTACTTCTCAAAGAAAGGTGTGCCTGCGCTCCACCAGCATGTCGCACACAACATCACCGCTTCTTTGAGAAACTCTGTGTGTGACAGGGTGCATTTCACCACAGACACTTGGACGAGTAGGCATGGACAGGGGCGTTACATGTCGCTGACTGGGCACTGGGTAACTATGGTGACAGCAGGACAAGGGGCTGCTGTCCAAGTCTTGCCGTCCCCACGAGTTGTGCGTCAATCCTCTTTATGTCAAAGTTCCTCCACTGCTTCTGCCTCCTCAACCTCCTCTCGGTCTTCCACCTGCACCCAAAGCCTGTCTGGTCATGCCACAAGCTTTCTAACTGCGCAGAAGGGATCCTGCACACCTCCTTACTTTGTTGGCAGTAGGGCTCAACGTCATCAGGCGGTTTTTACATTGAAATGTCTGGGAAATGTGAGTCACACAGCTGAGGAGTTGTGGTCAGCTCTGGAGAACCAATTTCATGAATGGTTGTCTCCACTGGACCTGAAACCAGGGAAGGCCGTGTGCGACAATGCTGCAAACCTGGGTGCGGCCCTTCGCCGGGGCAATGTCACACACGTGCCTTGTATGGCTCACGTGTTGAACCTGGTTGTCCAGCAATTTTTAGCCCACTATCCCAGACTAGATGGCCTTCTGCAGAGGGCACGGTCGCTGTGTGCTCACTTTCGTCGTTCGCATCCCGCAGCTCAGCGACTTACATCTCTACAGAAGTCGTTGGGCCTGCCACTTCACCGGCTAAAATGCGATGTGCCTACCCGGTGGAATTCAACTCTGCACATGTTGCAGCGACTGTGGCAGCACCGACAAGCCCTGGTGCAATATGTTCTGACGTATAGCCTGGGCCAACGAGATCCAGAGGTGGGGCAAATCACGCTGGAGGAGTGGTCTCAGATCAGGGACCTATGCACCCTTCTGCACAGTTTTGAAATGGCAACGAAGATGTTTAGTGCTGACGATGCCATTATCAGCATGACTATTCCGGTGATTTACATGCTGGAGCACATGTTAAACAGAATTCGGAGTCAGGTGGTGGCACAAGAGGAGGTGGAGGAAGTAGAGGAGGAGGAGTTGTATGCGGAAGGGCTAACATCTGCAAGGTCCAGACGGTCGGCAGCACCAAGGCGGCAGGCATGTGAGGGTGGGGGAGATGGTTTTACCAGGGC
The DNA here is from genome assembly GCF_046119375.1 of Phyllobates terribilis. NCBI lineage: Eukaryota > Metazoa > Chordata > Amphibia > Anura > Dendrobatidae > Phyllobates > Phyllobates terribilis. Next base: position 252,289,416 of record NW_027362773.1, on the reverse strand, counting down.
GCATGGTAGCAGCCAAACTAGTGAGGAAGGTGCAGGAGCCCAGGAAGAAGTGGAGGACGTACTGATGGAAGACTCATCAGATGAGGGAGACCTTGATCACATTTCTGTTGTGCGAGGTTGGGGGGAGAGGACAGAGGAAGGAAGCATGATTGTTACCTCGCCACCAACACAACAGGGACTTGGTGCTCCTGGATGCGCAACACACATGAGTGCCTTCTTGCTGCACTACCTGCAACATGACCCTCGAATTGTGAGAATTAGAAATAATCCTGACTACTGGGTTGCCACACTGTTAGATCCCCGGTACAAAAGTAAATTTGCAGAAATTATTCCTGCCATAGAAAGGGATGCACGCATGCAGGAGTATCAGCAGAGACTGTTGCAGAATCTTACATGTGCTTTTCCACAAAATACCAGTGGTGCACGTAGTGAATCTCACAGTTCCAACTTGCCAACCGTGGGACCGTCAAGTGTTCAGCACTCAAACCGTAACAGAACCACAGTATCTGCTGGTAACATCAAGTCCAGGGCCTTTACTCACAGTTCTTATTATCCAGACCACGTCTGCAGGTAACGGCTGCCCACGTCGTACTGTGCTCACCAGGTGAGGGGCTCAGACAACTCCCAGATAACTTTGGAGCGCTTCACAGGACCCCCTTTGTGTGTCCTTTGTCTGGCCTTTCTTAATAACCCTTCTGTCCGGCTGCCTCGGGCCTCCTCTTGGTAAACTTGGCGCCAGTTTCCCTGACCCTATGTGGTGCCTTCCTAGCGGGTGTAGCGAGGGGCTGCGCCACATAAAATGTCACAGCCTCCGGTTTCTAGCTGAGGGTCGTTTCCTGCCTCCACTAGTTTCGGGGACCGGTCTCCCCCTTTGGCCTGACCCCTCCACGCAGGTGGATTCGGGCGTGCGGTGGCGACTCGCCCGTCCGCACCCCTGGGATCCCTTCATTCCTCGTTCCTGGAGCCTTCTCCGCTCCTCTTCCTTCCTTCTCCCTCTTCCAGGCCTGGGCCTCTGTTACTAGGCCCGCCTCCGGAGCAGAGCTCATGCAGAGCCCCTGCTCCCTGCCAATTCTGCTCAGACTTCTCTGCACTGAACTAAGATGGTGCCCACCTTTTATACTCCCTTCTCAATGCACCCAGGAACTGCTTTCTCCCTGCTCCTGCACTACAGGGTTCCCCTTCCTCAGTGTTCCCTCCCCCCACTCCAGCCAGGGACAGGGACTGTCGTGCCCATCTCAGAGGCATATTGGTCGCCCTGCCCCACGGCAATGTGGTGTAATGCATGCAGGTGTCGGGTCCTGATCCACACTCCATCCTTACCTGAGAGTGAGATATCACACCTCTGGGTGAGGTGCAATACCTCTGTAGCAACCGAGCCCTCAGGGTGCTACAGTTCCATTTATCTTCAGCCTAGGTGACGTATTGTGATACAGGGCTGTGATTTTGGCTATAAAAGGGTCCCCTAGACCCCTACCCCAAGCTTTTTAAGAGAATCATATATGGCGTGCCAGGAGACTCTATGGAATGCTTTCTCAGCATCCAACGAGAGTATCTAATTACAAATTTTTAACTGCATCTAGCCCAGGAAATACTTTGTGCCTAGTAGCAGTGTCTGCTAGTCAGCGGATTATCCCGGCTGTCAAGCAAGCTACACCACCTGTAGTTTAGACACTTAATTTTTTCAAAGGAAATGCTTCGGGACCATGGGATACTCAGTGAAGAGCATCAGGAGGCACCCCAAGGCATAGGGGCTGGGACTGGCAGTAGGATGCCTTGCGGTGGACAGCCAAGCTCGATCCTTATAAAAGCTTTTTAACTGCAGCAGCTTTAGTGGACGCTACTGGAGCTGGAATTACGCGGCTGCTGGCATGAGACTTGCCCTCCAATAGATCCTTGTAAATGGATTTAAAGTGTATTCATTCAAATTAGAGAGACAATTTAAATTAAAAAGCTTAGAGCTGCCTCCACCACAGGGGGGCTCGCTCGACCCACCAGCGGACAGGCACCAGTATTGGGAGAGGGGGGCTGGCCATCAGGGTTCACCGCGGCTCTGGCACAAACCCGGCGACACGGAGGTGGCACGGGCAGGAGCGGACTGGCCGTGTCGGCTTCTCACTTTTTGGATTTTAGAAGGGCATGACATGCCTATATCTGTGTCTCCCCCTCCTTTTACTCCTCCACCTCTTTTATTTTCGCATGACTATATGTACTTGTCACTTTTCCATGTGTTAATTATGTCTTCTGAGCAGTTTGTCAGCTTTTGGACACCTTTGAAGGTGTTTTTTATGTGTTTCTATGTGTTTTTGTTTGCCTGCCATTGGTTTTAACAGTGTTCGAAGGTGTTCGACGAACAGTTCGACGAACAGTTCGGCGAACACATGGGTGTTCGACGAACCGAACCGAACTCGAACACTACGGGGGTAGCTCAACACTAAAGAAGACCAGCTGTGAAGAAGACCAGAGGACACAGGGAGAAGACAGAAGACAGGTGATGAAGCCTGGAGCGGGAAGAGGAGAAGGGGAGGAGGTTATCACCAGCGGAGAGCAGGGATGGGAATGAAGGGTAGGGAATGGAGGGGACGGAACGGAGATTGGGATGGGATCGGAGGGCAGGGGTGAGGGGTCCCACCCTCGGGAAGAGGTAAAGCAGAAAATAAGACAACAAAAAACATTTTTATTTCAATCAGGGGGAGATCGGAGGGCAGGGGTAAAGTTAAAAAAGAAGACAATAAAACATTTTTTTTATAGACAAACAAAAATGTGAACAATTTTAACAATTTAAATAAGTATTAAATTAACAATATTTACAAAATGCTAACAAAAATTGAAATGAAACATCACTACAGTTCTTCGTATCGATTGCCTGTATTTGTTTATCCATGCCTGGGGGAAACAAAAGAATTCAAACACATGAGATTCTGGGGGGGTGGGGGGGGCAAGGCTTTGTGGATGCCAGATCCTCTGCACTGGTGTGCTGCAAAGTGGGTCCGGCATATGGGTCCAAGAATGTTGTTGAAAAGGGCCAGGGTCGATCAGAGTATGTACAGTAGAAGTTTCATAAAGTTCACCGGCTGCCGCTTTATTTAAAGTCTCAAACATGACCCTTTCTGCGTGCGCCCTCTGTCGGTCATCCAGCCTCTGTAGTCTCTCGCCAGCAAAGCTGTCCCGCTTGGCCTGGGACTGCAGCAGTAGAATCTTGTTTGCCAGAGATATTAGATCTGGCGATGGCGGCAAGCTGGCCTTTCTTTTCCTTAATTTTCTTTGTCGCCGAGGCACAAGGTCTTCACTTGTAGAGGCCATAGGGTCTTCATTCGCCGATGCCATAGGTTCCTCATTCCCTGACAGCACACTCGCCTCCTCCATACCACGTTCCGTAGCCGGGATGTCGTCATCTTGCCGATGGTGCTGTGGGAACACAAAATTAAAGCTAAGATTTGGTTACAACATCCAGCAGGTATCTAATGACCAGCAGGGGTACACGTGTACTAGAAAACAAATGTGAGGGGCGGCTAAACTATGGCATGTACATTGAAAGTATAAATGCTATTTACAGGGAAGCAAAGAAGGTACTTACATCTTCAACAGGGGAGTCAGTCCGGATGTCGGGGTCTTCTTCCGGGGTCGGCCGCATCGTACACGCCATTCGCCGAGGTAGCTCCTGGTCACGGGTGAAGTCAAGCAAGTCATAATACCATAATGTCGGCACATAAACCTCATCTGTGCTGGTACCCGACTTCTTTGACTTCTCCACCCGGTTGAGTTCTTTCTTATATACGGTGCGTAGACCCTGGATTTTTCTCTTCACCAGCTCTTCATCCACCTTCTCGTTGGGGCCATGCCTTTTAAAGAGGGCAATCAATTGCTGGTATGCCTCCCTCTTTTTCTCTCTATTGCAGTAGTCTGTTGATTTTATTTGCCAAAGGCACGGCAGGGAGCGGTAGAGGTCAATCATTTCCCTCACAAACTCTTCACTTTTGAAAGCCATCTGAAAAAGCATAGCATACAGTGAGCATACATGAAACATTTTAAAACATAGTAAAAAATACTGCACACTGTTTGTTGACCCCCTTAAAAATGGCCTCTGATACATAAGCAAATGTATACTTGTTGGGTGTGGCAAAAACCCACTAAAATAACTTACCGTGTAAACAAAGCAATATAGTTGCCTGAAGAACCAAAAAATCGATGTTGAGTCACAGCTGAAGAAAATCCACAAACCAGAACGCTTGTCAGGAACAAAGCCCAGATGAATGGAATCACAGCTATAGAACGCTACTAGGATCCAAAAATCAGGACGCTGACAGGGCCTTAACAAATCCCAGATGAATGAATCTTGCCCGGAGAACACTGCTATGATCCGAAAGCAGAGCGCAGATAGGAACAAAGGAACGGAATTGCTGCAACGTCGCCTTATTTTAAACCTGCCGCCAATCAGAACGCAGTAGCGTCCACCAATCGGAGATGAGGGGGCACGGAAAAGTAATTTTATGCGCGCCTTTGTGACACGGTACAGTCCCTATCAAGGTGTGGATCGTTGAAATAGCTGCTGTGTGAAAGCTCCCCAGCGACCAGCGAGATCATTAGTTAGATCGCTGGGGCGGTCGAAATCGTTGGCAAGTTCTGCATGTTTGACGGCTCCCCAACGATCTCTCCAGCGATCTCAAAAAAGTGACGTAGTAACGATCTCGCTAGCGATCTCGTTATGTGTGACAGGGCCTTTATACATCTCACAAATTGAGAAACCTGATCCATTCTATGATGGTGGCATGTTCTTCTTTCCTTTGAGTGTTGCTCCCTGCTTGAGATTGGTCAGCATCATACAGGGAGAAGAAGTACATGCCCCAGTGAAAACTTTCTGATAACACTCACTTGGACTTGAAAAAGTAAATTTATTAGGTGCCAAATAATTTGACTGCTAATATCTCCTCAAATAAAAGAAAAACAAAAACTTTTGATTGCGCTCTGCATCCTCTATTATTTCAGGTGTTTAGTTCAATATGAGCAGATTGGTGAAAGGTCCTCTTCAAAGTGGAAATGTAGAAATGAAAGAAGTATTGGTGAAAAGAATAGCCTTCTTTCTTCACACTACAGAAGTTAATATTAAACAAATAAGTGTACAGGTGTAATGGTGACCCAAACAACCCTTTGTGTATAGGTTGGAAGGCTCATACATTGTTGCTATCACTAAAGTTAAAACAAATGTATCATTATATTAGTCAAATAACTATGGTAGATCAGGTACACAGTGAGGGTTTGTATGGTGTTTTGATGCTTGATTCTGTATATATAAAAAAAAACAGCAACCAAACAGTGGTGCACAGGGCAAGGATGCCATTGAGATTAAAATGAAATTAGACCTCAGGCAGGGATTCATGATATTGAACTCTGTCCTTTGTAAATATCACTAAGCCTCTATAGATAACGTTTTTGTTCTTTCTACCTGACTGCACTCTCAGATTACCTATTAATGTACTAATGTTCTTCTGTCCTTGGTGAATGTTCCTTCTTACCAACAAGACTGCCCATATTCAGAGACAAAGCCAAGTTATATACCATATAAGAAGGAAAGGAGTGAAGATGGTGGGTTCAAGATCAAACATTGATACATACTGTCATTGATATAGTAATAGTACCAAACAAAGAAAGATTTTCACACAGACTGAAAAACAGCCAAACAAGCTTTCACAAGAACACTTGGTCTTTGTCTTGTATATGCTGGCAAAAGTGGTTAACACCGTTGCTTTCCAGTGCTTGGCTCCAGGGTTCAATTGCCATAAAGGACAACATCAGAGTGGGGTTTGTATGTTATCTTCTTGTTTGTGTGGATTTCCTCTGGGTTCTCCAGTTTCCACCCATACTCCAAATTTATACTGTTAAGGAATTTAGATTGTGATCCCCAATGGGGCAGTGATGATAATGTCTGAAAAATATGATAGCACTATTTAAATAAGCAAAATAAATTAAGGCTGTCCATCATAACATCCAAATAATATTATCAGTTTAAAAACAATGTATTAAACAAATGGTAGAAAAAATTCTCAGGAACCGACCCACGCGTTTTGACCTTGGAAATTTTTACTTACCGCTCATTCATAACTATGACTAAGAATTTCCCAGTTTGAAACACATAACCCAGTTCTTGGGAATTTAGTCTACCATGAGTTTTAATACTATGTAAAAAACATGTTGTTTTTAAACTAATAATATTTCTTGGATGTGATGTTGGATGACCTGATTGCAGTTGGATTCTCTTTGTTACCAACAGAGTCTAGGTTCATGCACCACCTAAATTAAGAAATCTGCATACTACATTGCTGCTGTGAGTAAGGGTGCTTTCACATTGCGTTCTGTGTCCCTATCGGGCATACATCCGAAATCCCCGGTAAAACAGGGTCCGGACGCAAGTGCCGACAGGGCTGAGTGAACGTGAGCTCTGATGTGCATCATTTTCGGTAGTGTCCGCCTACAGGAGGCGGACACTCAGACGCAGTCTGCTACGTTTGAGTGTCCGCCTCCAGTAGGCGGATACTACCGAAAATGATGCACATCAGAGCACACGTTCGCTCTGTCTGCATCATTACAGTCTATGGCCCCGTCGCTGCATACGCCCGGACCCCATTTTGTGGGGGATTTTGGACATTTGCCCCGATGGGGACACAGAATGCAATGTGAAAGCACCCTGAACTGAAAATGTACATATGTATATATATATATATAATATATATCTTTTGTATGTGCTGTTTTGGGCTCTACATTGCATATTAAATGTAACCTGATTCATTGAATGTATACCGCAATGTTACTTGTGGATACTGGCATGAACTATAAAATGAGCTGTGAAACAAGAAGTTAGTCAGAGTGTGGCTGAAGCCACATAGATTGACTGGGGAGTCTGTGTTTCTTGAATATGTTTTATATGCATAAATCTTCATGATGAATGATGCATTTACATATGGTGATAATTATTTGTGGTTTCGAGCTTTTTTATTTTTACAATGTGAACAAAAGAAAAATGCAAATTGTGTTTTATAAGTGCAAACCAGACTAGCATTCATATTGAAATGGTTCTCTAAAAGACTGAGATCTGTACTGACATATTCTTGATAGACGGTTTGTTTGCTTCTTAGACTCCCATTTCCATTCATACAGTTATGAGACTGTGCCTCATTGAAGGACCATAAAGTTTTGTACAAGTGCCAAGCTTAAGAAAGTCTTTAACACCCAGAATTGTTCCTTGTTGCATAAAATTTGTGCTTCTAAAATGGTTATAGTAATAAAAGGACACAAACATCTTTTTAAAAAACAATGGTAAAAACATGATCAAGAAGTGAGCAAATACCAATACATATAGATCTCAATTGAATAGCTATGGGCAAATCAACAATGAAGTCACTGGACAAGGTCTTCAAATCAAGGAACATTTCACTGTCGAGACACGACTCATACATAGTTTGGTCTTTTCTGTAGTAACATATGGATGCTAAATCTGGACGATGAAGAAACAAGACAGAAGAATCAACGCCTTTGAAATGTGGTGCTGAAGAAGGATGTTATCAATAGCAAGGTTGGCAAGAAGAACAAATAAATCAATTTTGGAACAAATCAAGTCAGACATGTCAAAGCAAGGATCATCAAGCTACGACTTGCCTACTTTGGACACATCATACAAAGAGACCAATCTACTGGAGAAGGAGATCATGGTTGAAAGAATAAAAGGAACAAGGTGAAGAGGAACACCAGCAACTTAATGGCTTGATACAATCAAGATAACGGCAGAGAAGACTCTGGTGGACCTATCTAGGCTCGCAGAAATCAATCTTCATACAGAGCATTCAACTATCAAGCCGCCATGGCTCGAGATTGAGTTGGAGGCCGATAATAATAATAATGTCTTGCAATATTCAACAAAACAGTATATGGCATAAAACAAAAGGCTTGATAAAGAGGGAACATCAAAGAAATGTTATAATAAAAATCAGAAACATTCATAATTACATCCAAAATCAAATGGAAGGCTAAATAAATTCTGATTTTATGGAATATGTTGTGTTGGTAAATTCTGCAAATCTAAACTTTTTTTTCACCCTTTTATTGTATTTTTGAGCTTGCATTGGTGACTCTCTTCTGGCAAATGTCGCTTTGCAAATGTAAGATATATTATTCCTAAGCCCCATGAATCTCTATTAAGTCTGCTAAACTAACTTATTCAGACACAGCTGTTGAATGCATTAGCTTTCCATGATACTAAAGCAAAATTAATGCTTCTTCTCCGCACTGAAGTGTTATTAGCTATTCATCAAACATATTACTTTTGTGCATTTTTCATTATAAGAATCAACATTAGGAACTTTAATAAAGCCAGAGTGTTAGAGCATCTCTCTCCTCTTTGCTCAGATAGAATATGTGAAGACATTATGGCTTTGATGTTTCCTGGCCAATACAATATAAATCTAAGTAACGATGAGAGAGACTCTTTTAACAATTGAGGGAACTGATCATTCTGAATGAATCTCATGGTGTTTGAGAAAGTATAATTATTGCTTACGGTTGTAGATTTTTCTGCACATCATACAGCATGATCCTTATTTCTACAACATATGTTATATCATATTATAATTATAATGAGCAAAAAAACAATCATCTCATGCATAGCGAAATTTTTATATTGGATTCCCTACCAAATAGTATAATCCAATATAGGTAATTAATTAGGGTTTTTGCATACCTCAACGACCGTAAAAAAAGTCAGCAGTGGATTATATACATGTTTTAGATTTTCAATTCCACTTCATGCCCTATTTCTTGGGGAATAGAGCAAATTGTTATTGGACTTGTAATGCAATGCAAAAATGGATGCCTTTATTCTCTGTTATAGATATAACTGCCAATCTATAAGAAGTCTCATAATTAACCAAGAGATTGCAATCTAACTTTACATAAATCCTATGCAACTGACCCTCTCCTTTGGAAACAGGTAATTAAGGAAAATCCTAATTACTAGCAGATGTGAGGCCAATTTTAGCTTGAATGCACAAGAATGTGGAGAAGGGCAGATCTATGACTGGTAGATATTAGAGTCCCAGCTAAAAACAAAATGTAAAATCTTTTGTCTACCTTATAGAAATTATGAGGTTTTATGAACTGCATCGAAATAATAGATAGGAAAGTCATATTTTCAAAAATGTCATGAAATGGCAAATTCAAAGCATGGTTCCGCTTTGCTGGGCAATGGCCAAGGTTCCACCAAATAGATATTGGCCATATAGATGACAATATCTATGCCATGACTCCTATCTATGAACAGATATAATCGTGATAGGAAAGATGACAGTAATATCTCCCACCTGGGACCTTCAAGGGTGAAGATATCGTAAAAACAGTGAATCTCATAATTTTCTAAGACTAACACACATCCTATAGTTCTCTGAAATCCAGCCCTGTTATGAGTCAACAGAGGAGAGGTATGTGGGTGCAACTTTTGTTAATAAAAAGCCAATGCCAATTATGATCCTCATTTAATGCCAGGTAGATATATTGCTGTGTATGATTGATCCACAATTCATTGGAGTCCCTCCTTCAATAAATCTGAGCCATTTACATGACCCAGGTTTAGTAATTTTCTTTTGTTATTCCTTTTTATTTTATGTAATTGAATATATCGTATTGTTTGTTCCCATTTTGTATCATCTTGTAAATATTTTTTATGAACATTCCCTATCTTTCTGGATTATATACAGTATATATATATTTAATATCTCTGTTCCTCTTGCTCTGTAAACTGCACCCCTGTAACGGCCTGTAAAGCAATTTGTGGTGGCACCCAGTATTTTTTCTTGGGTTACTGTGGAGATTGGCAGTGACCATATAGAGGTACAGTACAGACCAAAAGTTTGGACACACCTTCTCATTTAAAGATTTTTCTGTATTTTCTTGACTATGAAAATTGTACATTCACACTGAAGGCATCAAAACTATGAATTAACACATGTGGAATTATATACTTAACAAAAAAGTGTGAAACAACTGAAAATATGTCTTATATTCTAGGTTCTTCAAAGTAGCCACCTTTTGCTTTGATGACTGCTTTGCACACTCTTGGCATTCTCTTGATGAGCTGCAAGAGGTAGTCACCGGAAATGGTCTTCCAACAATCTTGAAGGAGTTCCCAGAGATGCTTAGCACTTGTTGGCCCTTTTGCCTTCACTCTGCGGTCCAGCTCACCCCAAACCATCTCGATTGGGTTCAGGTCTGGTGACTGTGGAGGCCAGGTCATCTGGTGTAGCCCCCCATCACTCTCCTTCTTGGTCAAATAGCCCTTACACAGCCTTGAGGTGTGTTTGGGGTCATTGTCCTGTTGAAAAATAAATGATGGTCCAACTAAACGCAAACCGGATGGAATAGCATGCCGCTGCAAGATGCTATGGTAGCCATGCTGGTTCAGTATGCCTTCAGTTTTGAATAAATCCCTAACAGTGTCACCAGAAAAGCACCCCCACACCATCACACCTCCTCCTCCATGCTTCACGGTGGGAACCAGGCATGTAGAGTCCATCCGTTCACCTTTTCTGCGTCGCACAAAGACACGGTGGTTGGAACCAAAGATCTCAAATTTGGACTCATCAGACCAAAGCACAGATTTCCACTGGTCTAATGTCCATTCCTTGTGTTCTTTAGCCCAAACAAGTCTCTTCTGCTTGTTGCCTGTCCTTAGCAGTGGTTTCCTAGCAGCTATTTTATCATGAAGTACTGCAGCACAAAGTCTCCTCTTAACAGTTGTTGAAGAGATGTGTCTGCTGCTAGAACTCTGTGTGGCATTGACCTGGTCTCTAATCTGAGCTGCTGTTAACCTGCTATTTCTGAGGCTGGTGACTGAGAAAAACTTATCCTCAGAAGCAGAGGTGACTCTTGGTCTTCCTTTCCTGGGGCGGTCCTCATGTGAGCCAGTTTCTTTGTAGCTCTTGATGGTTTTTGCAACTGCACTTGGGGACACTTTCAAAGTTTTCCCAATTTTTCGCACTGACTGACCTTCATTTCTTAAAGTAATGATGGCCACTCGTTTTTCTTTACTTGGCTGCTTTTTTCTTGCCATAATACAAATTCTAACAGTCTATTCAGTAGGACTATCAGCTGTGTATCCACCTGACTTCTGCACAACACAACTGATGGTCCCAACCCCATTTATAAGGCAAGAAATCCCTTATTAAACCTGACAGGGCACACCTGTGAAGTGAAAACCATTTCCGGTGACTACCTCTTGAAGCTCATCAAGAGAATGCCAAGAGTGTGCAAAGCAGTCATCAAAGCAAAAGGTGGCTACTTTGAAGAACCTAGAATATAAGACATATTTTCAGTTGTTTCACACTTTTTTGCTAAGTATATAATTCCACATGTGTTAATTCATAGTTTTGATGCCTTCAGTGTGAATGTACAATTTTCATAGTCATGAAAATACAGAAAAATCTTTAAATGAGAAGGTGTGTCCAAACTTTTGGTCTGTACTGTATATACAGTGCCTACAAGTAGTATTCAACCCCCTGCAGATTTAGCTGGTTGACACATGCGGAATTAACTTGGCATTGTGACATTTGTACTGTAGATCAGCCTGGAAGTGGGAAATGCACTGCAGCAAATTTTTTTTTTTTTTTTTTTAAACGTTAAAAGTTAATTCAGAGTGTCATTTATTATTCAACCCCTCAAACCACAAGAATTCTGTTTGGTCCCCCTAAAGTATTAAGAAGTAGTTCAGGCACCAAGAATAATGAGCTTCACATGTGTGGATTAAAGATCTCTTTTGCCAGCCTTTTCTGACTATTTAAGACCCTCCCCAAACTTGTGAACAGCACTCAGACATGGTCAACATGGGAAAGACAAAGGAGCATTCCAAGGCCATCAGAGACAAGATCGTGGAGGGTCACAAGGCTGGCAAGGGGTACAAAACCCTTTCCAAGGAGTTGGGCCTACCTGTCTCCACTGTTGGGAGCATCATCCGTAAGTGGAAGGCTTATGGAACTACTGTTAGCCTTCCGCGGCCTGGAAAGCCTTTGGAAGTGTCCTCCCGTGCCGAGGCCAGGCTTGTCCGAAGAGTCAAGGCTAACCCAAAGACAACAAGGAAGGAGCTCCAGGAAGATCTCATGGCAGTGGGGACATTGGTTTCAGTCAATACCATAAGTAACGTACTCCACCGCAATGGTCTCCGTTCCAGACGAGCCCGTAAGGTACCTTTACTTTCAAAGCGTCATGTCAAGGCTCGTCTACAGTTTGCTCATGATCACTTGGAGGACTCTGAGACAGACTGGTTCAAGGTTCTATGGTCTGATGAGACCAAGATCGAGATCTTTGGTGCCAGCCACACACGTGACGTTTGGAGACTGGATGGCACTGCATACGACCCCCAGAATACCATCCCTACAGTCAAGCATGGTGGTGGCAGCATCATGCTGTGGGGCTGTTTCTCAGCCAAGGGGCCTGGCCATCTGGTCCGCATCCATGGGAAGATGGATAGCACGGCCTACCTGGAGATTTTGGCCAAGAACCTCCGCTCCTCCATCAAGGATCTTAAGATGGGTCGTAATTTCATCTTCCAACAAGACAACGACCCAAAGCACACAGCCAAGAAAACCAAGGCCTGGTTCAAGAGGGAAAAAGTCAAGGTGTTGGAGTGGCCTAGTCAGTCTCCTGACCTTAACCCAATTGAAAACTTGTGGAAGGAGCTCAAGAATAAAGTCCACATGAGACACCCAAAGAACCTAGATAACTTGGAGAAGATCTGCATGGAGGAGTGGGCCAAGATAACTCCACAGACCTGTGCCGGCCTGATCAGGTCTTATAAAAGACGATTATTAGCTGTAATTGCAAACAAGGGTTATTCCACAAAATATTAAACATAGGGGTTGTATAATAATTGACCCACATTTTTATGTTTAAAATTTAATAAAATTCAACTGAGCAACATAACTTTTTGGTTTGTAAGATTTATGCTTCTGTTCATAAAACCTACTCTCGTTTGCAGTTTGAAGGCTCTAACTTATTTGCATCTTATCAAACCAGCTAAATCTGCAGGGCGTTGAATACTACTTGTAGGCACTGTACATATATTCCATGCGTTTTAATCATTGGTGTGTTTACTATATGGTCACTGCGAGTTTCCCAATGATCGGCCTAGTAGAGGAAGCAGTCGTCACCTCGTCCATCAATCGTTGGGCAATTGCATATTGCCCTGATGATTGGAGGTAGTGGAGTGTTGTTCTTTGACACTGTCTCTGCATGCATGCAAAGATGTGTATACAAAAGCAGCAATTTTTTGGTCCTTGTGATCATTTAATCAATGAGACAGCTGTGATGAGACAATGGTGCTTGGTATAAAAATAAATGCCACAATGTGGTATTACAATAAATGCCACATTTTCATGGCTGCTTTCCACTATAATTGAGGCTAATTTGAAGTTTAAAACATAATCTTCTGCTGGGAGAAATGTTACTGAAAGAATTGAATAAACATTAAAATAAAACTAAATAAAAATAAATAATAATAATAATAAAAAACAATATAACAAGCATCAAAATTAAACTATGGATAAACTCCCACCAACATGTACACAGTTTGTGCAATTCCTCTAACTTAAGCCATAGTATATATTAAAATAATTTTTTCCGAATATGTAACAAAAATATAAATACATTTTTATGATTCTCTTATGTGAACTAAATATCGGTAGTTTAAACTTGTAAAAATGTGTCCCCATTTCTCAAACCCAATGATAAAAATGAATATTATGTGCATAAACATTGTATAAAAAATAAGTAAAGTAAAATTTATCACAAAAAAAATTATAAAATTCACTTCAAAGTTAGAGTCAGACAAGCATATGAATGATCATCCAAATTTCTTCCAGAAAATTCAGACGATTTTCATTTATTCATCCATGCGCCATTCGTGTGTCCGTTTTTTACATCCGTGCTTCATCTGTTTTTAAACATCGACATTTTACAATATACATGATCAAATGCAATTTCCTAGGTTGGTAATGGCAAAGTATCCTTAAAAATCAGATGCCAAACAGATGATCCATATGGGATCCAATTTTTTTTGTGCACTTATAAACTTATATAGGCGATTCGCATCTGATACTCGGAAGAGAATATCGCATGATGAGATTTTTTTTTCACATGAGAACTCGTTTTTTGTGAAAAAATTGTCATCTGAATAGCCGTATTGAACTCCATTGACCAGTGTGCTGTCTGATTGATTACTCTAGACAGCACACATCCATATAATATACTCATCTGAAAGTGCCCTAACCCCTTTCCGAATGGGTGCGTTTTCACTTTTACTTTATCATATAATGTACTGGAAAAAAAAAATAAACTGAGAAAAATTCCAAGTGGGGTGAAATGGTGAAAAAAAACTATAATTTTGCAATTTTTTTTTGTTTTGTTTTTATAGCGCTCATTGTGCTGTAAAAATGACCTGGCAAATGATTCTTCAGGTCAGTACAATTATGCCCATGCCATAAGTATGTTTTGTTTTGCATTATTGTAGTTTTGGAAAAAAATATATTTTTGTTTGCTATGCAATTTTCTGAATCCTGTAACCTGTTTATTCTTTTGGCCATTTACATTTGTGCGCTGAGCTGTGATATTTATTGGTGCCATTTTGGGTAGAAAAACAGCAATTTTGATGTTTCGATTTTTTTTTTTCTCTTTTCGGCATTTAACTTATAGGTTAAGTAATTTTACATTTTGATAAAACTGATTTTTATGGATATGGATAATACTAAATGCTGTAAGTTTATTTTTATTTTATACATCTGTTTAATTTTAAATTTGGGAAAATGGAGGTGATTTAATTTTTTATACTTTTTAAATATTTCTGTTTAAATTTAAATAAATTTTGATTTTATCTTGTAGTCTCTCTAAGGGATTTAAACCTGTTATAGTTTGATCACTTGTATTATTTTCTGTAATACTATTATATTGCAATATATATTAAAATGCATAATCCCAAAGCAATATACCAAGAATACCAAGATGGCAGAGACAGGTACCTCCAGTAAGCCCTTGGCTGTCATGTCAACCCATCAGCTCTCCACAATCAAATTGCCAAGGAGGCACCAGAACAATTGTGCCATTTGAATGCAGCTGTCAGAGATTTGACACAATTACGAAAAAAAATACGAAGAATAGTCTCAAGAAATTCATAGTGAAGTTAAACTCATTCATAAAAAATCCCTGAAACTTGTTTTTTAATTAGATAAGGGATGTTTTACTAAAAAAAAAATTGTGGAAAATTGGCACATTTATTGTATTACTCGCCCTTTTTGATCGGAAAAACGGAAACATGAATTTATGAAAAAAAAAACCCAATGATTATGTACTTCTCCTATATAATATAAAAGAAAAGCCAATGAGGAAAGTACAAGAATTCAAAGATGTCTTCCTCCAAAAGCAAAAATCCACTCAAAATGTTGAATAATTTGTAGAGATTCTCTGGATTTCTCTCCTTTGAAGTGAAACAATAGAAGGGTCAGTTCAAAGAAATCCCTTTTTATTCCTTTTTTTTTTCCAGACATTGCCTTATCGAAATTGGGCTCAGTCGCCCTAGGGTAAAGAATACGAGCAGCTTAAAGATTAAATGCTTTGTTATTGGTTGTACGGGCTGGACTTGTACAGATAAATTTATAAGTACAACGGACCAGCAAAGGGCAAATAAGCGAAATCCATGACAGAAGTCTCTTCTAGTGATGAATACGTCTGGTAAATTGCTATAAGGTACGCGGCACAATAGGCTCTTATTTGTCAGACACACAGCCTAACCCTGAGGTTATCATCATGGGTCCAGCAGATACAGAGAAGCCTCTTAACACTATTACCTTGTAATCATATCTGCTACAGGCTCAAATCTCAGCTGGGAGCGAGCTTACTTTAAGATGTGCCAGCATGTGAGTGTGTGATATTTTTTTTCTAGTTAAGCACTTGAAAAATAATGTTCAATTCTATAGAAATGGCAAGATATAGGATAGCATAATTCTATGAGCCTGAAATATTAGACATGCACTGAATTTAGATATCTAAGATTGACACAGATTGGAAATTATTTAATTAAAAGCTTAGTTTTATATATTTTTATTACTATGCAATTTTTTTTTAGGTAGGTGTGTAAAAAATGCCACTAAGAATTAAACATATCTGCATCAATTCAAAGCTAATCGAATTCAAGTCAGACTTTATGAAATTCGCAGGTCTCGGCAAATTTGAGCAATTTGTGATTCAAATTGCACAAATCAAACATTGCAAAAGATTACATCAGTCACAGCAGCTTGACACGGCCTCAGATCTATCTGTATAGTCTTTCCCGTAATAACATACAGCTATTTGCTGCGCTATACAATCAGGAGAGATAATCATAGCCTGTATAAAAGCCTAGGCAGAGAATGCAGCAGCCATTTTAGGATGATTTTAGAATAGTGATAGGACAACAGAGCTGACAGTTCAGCAATAGAAATAAGAAGGAAAAAATCCTAAAAAATGGAAAAATACAGTGGCATGTAAAAGTTTTTGGCAACCCTGGCCTAAATGACTGTTATTGTGAACAGTTAAGCAAGTTGAAGATGAAACAATCTCTAAAAGGCTTAAAGTAAAAAATGATACATTTCCTTTGTATTTTAGGGAAAAATATATATATATTTTT
Organism: Phyllobates terribilis; assembly: GCF_046119375.1. Classification (NCBI taxonomy): domain Eukaryota; kingdom Metazoa; phylum Chordata; class Amphibia; order Anura; family Dendrobatidae; genus Phyllobates; species Phyllobates terribilis. The sequence continues at coordinate 252,272,729 of NW_027362773.1, read as the reverse complement.
TTTCATTTTTTACATTTTAAAACTTACAAAATGGAAAATGGGCCAATCCAAAATTTTGGGCACCCTGCATGGTACCCAGTAGTACCCCCTTTTGAAAGCATTTTTACTTTGCAGCAACCAGCCTTAAACTTTTTTGCAACAAAAAATTTAAATTTATGACAAAATATCCATTTTTTGTTCAATAGTGCCAATAAAAACTACATCTCATTGCATGTGCAGACAACAATCCCTCCTAAAGGTCAGTAGTCAAAAAAATGAAAAAGCGATGCACAAAAAAAAAGCATGGACCGCACCTCCAAAAATCAGACATTGATCTAATGCCTTGCTGCAAAAATTTGCAAACTAAACATGAGGCTCTTAGTTTAACATTCTGATCAGACTGTATGAAGCCCACTGCCACGCCACGGCGAACCTCTTAGTGGGTCCTAACTTCTTTTGCCTTAAAGGAGGAGGCGCTGTGCGCTGGCCACCATCTCAGTGACAATGCACCAGCAGGGTGGGCTACCTGGTGCCTTAAAGTACCCCTGCTGCAAGACTGAGATCCCAAGACTCCAGACCACACCGCCCCAAAAGCACAGAGCCACAGAAACAATGGCCGACACATTGCACCAACACCACATGAAAGGAGTATTGTAACTCACCTTCCACAAGCTCTCAAGTGAGAGCAAATATAGGCTGGACCCTTTTTACAGTCTATTTTTGCTCTTACTTGAGAGCTTGAGGAAGGTAACAAAAGACCCACTAAGAGGTTTGCCGTGACGTGGCAGTGGGCTTCATACATTCTGATCAGAATGTTAAACTAAGAATCTCATGTTCAGTTTGTAAATTTGTGCCGAGAGGCATTAGATCAATATAAGATTTTTGGAGGTGCGGTCCATGCTCTTTTTTAGTGCAAAAAAATGAAAAAGCTATGGCTTTCATAATATGATAAAACAATTTAAAACATAAGCTCCATTTTATGAATACCGGCAATTTTTACACTGGTCTTAAAGAGGGAGTGTGTTGGAGTCAGACACTCCACATTCATTAAGCTGCACATGCTGCTTAGTGAATCTGGAGCGTCTGACAAGTGGCACGCGCCTCAGTGTGCCTCATCACAAATCTCACTCCAGTCAGAGACTGGAGTGAGACTACATTCCCACGATGAGCTTTTGGTGTATTTTGATGCTGCGTATATATGCATCAAAAATGCAGTGTCTTACAGTTTCTGCAAAGTGGATGGCATTAATAGAAATCTCCTGCCCACTCTGCTTTTATTTTACTCTGCGTAAACTGACCTGTGGTCCGTGTTTCAAATCTGCTTCATGTTAATTTCTCCTCCCAGTTTGCTGAATTTTCTGTAATAATTTTTCCCATAGACTTACATTAGATGTGGAAAATCTACAGGTAAAAAACGCAAATGCTACTTTAGTGCCTTTCCGTGGCGGATGTGCATCAAAAAAGCATGTTGTCCACACCTATGTATATCAATAAAGTTTTGTCAAAGCCAAATACTAAGAAGTATCAAAAACAAAGCAGCTTTATATTAAATAAAGCTGCTTTGTATTTGATACTTCTTAGTATTTGGCTTTGACACACCAAAAAGAGACGAAAAAATGCAGGGTCAAAAATGCAATGAAAATGCATGCTAAAAAATACACACAAAAACACAATGAAAAAACGAAAGTAACCTAATTCCCTATGTGGGAACGTAGCCTAAGAATTCTGGCTCATCATAAATTAGATTGGCTGTGGTGCCACGCCCTCGTCATGCCAATGTCTCATACCAGTTCCGCCAATTTTTTGTCAAGAGTCGCAAAATTTTTGCGCAATTCATCATGGCACAAAAAGTTTGAGACTTTTCCAAGTGGTTTACGTCTGAATGATGATGTAATCGCTTTTATGAATCATGACTAGTGATGAGCGAGCACTAAAATGCTCGGGTACTCGTTGTTCGGGTCGAGCACATTGGAATACTTGGGTGCTTGACCTGAGCAACGAGCCCAATGTAAGTCTATGGGAAGCTCGAGCATTTTTCTGGCGGTCCGCCGTGCGGTCTGCAGAAGGTCAAAAATTGCCCAAATCGATGTGAACAGTGTTCAATTAAACGTCAGGCAGGCAGAATATATTGGCAGACAGGCAGGCAGGGTATATAGGAGGGTGCATGAAAAACATAGCAGGGCACTTGGAACACACTAGTGCCCTCCGATTTTCATGCACTCGTCTCTTTAAAAAAGCCGACCGGCAAATCATCAGCGGCATACACCGGTACTCGACAATTTAGAACAGAAAGAATAGAGCATCACACATAGATTAGATGGATAGAAACATGTCAGTCACATATATAATAAGTATAGTGACAGTGTTGGTTACTGTACTTGTCATTTAGTGTTAAAGGATTTATTAAAAAAAAATAATAGTGTTTTCATGCACCCGTCTCTTTAAAAAAGCCGGCCAGCAATTCATCAGCTGTATACATCGGTACCCGACAATTTAGAACAGAAAGAATAGAGCATCACACATAGATTAGATAGATAGAAACATGTCAGTCACATATATAATAAGGACAGTGATAGTGTTGGTTACTGTACTTGTCATTTAGTGTTAAAATAAAGGATTTATTAAAACAAAATTGGCGTGGGGTTCCCCTTAATTTTAGTCTCTAGCGGAGGTTAAGCAGAAGGGGCTGGGAAGGGGGTAATACACACGGAGCTTCCCATGCTACTAATATCAGCCCCCAGCTGAATACCTAGACTTTACTAGCTATTAAAATGGGGGACCCCAAAAAAAATGACGTGGGGTCCCCCCTATTTTAATAGCTAGCAAAAGCTAGGCAGACAGCTGGGGACTGATATTAATAGCCCAGGAAGGGTGCCATGAATCTTGGCCCCCTCCCAGCCTAGAAACACCAGCCGTCAGCCGCCCCAGAAATGGCGCATCCATCTCGAGTACTGAGATGCTCGGGCGAGTACCGAGCAGTGGCGAGCATGCTCGCTCATCACTAATCATGACCTTATTGTGTTCTTCTATAAAAGTAGTAAAACAAAAAAGTTATATAGATGATATCACTGCAATCCAATACTATATAGCTCTATCATTAGTTATCCAACATGGTGAAAGCTTCTTGTGTTTGATGGAGTCGGCTGAGATGGCTGTCGGCTGAGTAATCTTTTAGCTGACAGCTTTCTAATGTGTATGGCCAACTTAAGTTTGGTATTTCTTAAAAGTAAGTGAGACATTGCAAGAGGAGACCTGGCCTTTTGCAGCTTCACATAATTAGCATAATTTATGCCAGAAATTGGTGTAAATTAGAGTGAAAAAGTTTGAGTTTGTAGCACAAGGACTGCCGATGGTGCACCATATGTATTAAGAATAAGCATGCAAATAGTCTCTTCAGAGAGCAAGAAGACTTGAACTCTAGTGCCACCTATTGGAAGTAGCAATCCTACACGTCAATATCGACCTTTTAACAAGCCTTATCACATGCCTTAGCATAAAAGTCAAATCAGAATCTCAATTTGCAGACATGGTGTTTCGGGGTATTGTCCCTCTTCAGTGCAAAGCATGAGATCTGATTTGGCTAGGTGAGAGGCTAAGGCATTTAGGTCTCCTCATACTGACGTGTCAGACCTGGCATGCCACTTTCCACAAGGAGAAAACTTACCCCTTAATATATGCATACGTCTTAATAAATATGATGCATTTTACTCCAACTCTGATCATAGTAAGTGACTCCATATGTTTTCTAAATCAATTATTGCTAAGTGGCATAACTGGAATTGACTTAGTCTTACTAGTACAGAGATCCCATAGTTTAAATTATGAGAAGAAACAAAGCAAAGATCAGACATTGCCCCGTAATTAGCTGTACATGATTAGCCTTAGTCATGAAACTCTCGTCAGCAGAGGCAAAGTTTCTGACACAAGAAGGTATATATTCAATGTGGGAGCTGGTACTCAACTGCCTAATGAAGTTGAATTGAGTATTTTAAGCCCTTGGCAGTGCCTCCAGGCAGCTTGGAATCTTCTCTATGGAAGAACAGAAGGATGAATGTCAATGTACAGGAGTGGAAGGCACAGACAATGAGATCCAGGGCAAAGAGTGAGGTCCCCTTCATCCACCCTTCCCCATTAACAATAATCACATGCCAAGAGATTCAAAACCAGCTGCAGTCCCATATTATTCCAATTTATTTATGAGAAACTGACATATTCCATAGGTATGACTGAAAGACCATTTCATGTAAATTTAGATATTATATCTACATTCTTGTAAATGTAGTATATTATTATCAGACCCTATGGAAAAGTGAAAGGTAAAATGTAATAGGCTTATTAATGCTGATTTACTAATAAACCATTATCAAAATAATAAAAAAAATAATACTATCAATGTAACATCACAACCCAGAAAAACAAATTATACCATTATGTTATTTCATTGAAAAAATCTTTATTTTTAAATACTTGGACTATTTAAAAAAAATCATTTTGCTATTTTCAAAAATATTTCTTATACATTTCATTTTTTTTCCGTCCGTAGAAGAAACATGACCATCAGCCTCTCTTTAAACAAGCCTTATAAAGAGAATTTTTAAATTATATTGTATTATTTGGATTTGCCTGTCTGCAAATACCCGGAGTGCACCAAGAAGTAGCTGAGCTGGACTGTATCTACAAAGCTGGTAAAGGGTAAAAACAATTGTCTCATGATGTCTACTTCTGTCTATATGCCCTCTTAAGACATATGGACATTAATAAGTGTGATCCTTCATTTAGGACTCCTTTTTGAGCCAGAATGCAGGGTCACTTTGTAAATGCAGTTCCCCTCCAGCTTCATTACATTGTCAGACGTTCAATTGTTAAGATTTTTGGCTCAGATCATGGGATCAATATAAATAAAAAGCAGTTTTGCAAATATTATACTGTAGATAGCAAAAATGCAAATGACATTACTGTAGAAAACTAGAGAATAACAAGATTTATAAAGAAGAAATTAAAGCATTATTTTGGGTAAACTCCCAAGTAGCGCTGAGATAACCATACTGTATATAACTGATTATGGCTGAGTTATCATATAGAGCAGGACTATATACTGTAGATCTGTTACAGGGACTGAAAGTAGATTATGACAACTCTTAAAGTGGTTGTCCTGTCCAAATTGATAAGCTGCAGTCACTCTGTGTGACTACAGACTTATAAATCCCCCCAACACACGCACTGTGGGGTGCGAGGATTCACCTGTTTTTGACAGGGATAGGAGGGTATGTATGAGTTATACATATCCCCTGCCAGTTGGCGCGTCCTCACTCCATACACTTGTATGGAGCGAGGCCGTGCCCTCTAGTCGCCCACACCCACTGGCAACCACATCACTAGACGAGGTGTGGCCTCACTCGATACAAGTTTATGGAGTGAGGCCGCTTCCATTAGACGAGTTCTGGTCAGGAATATGTATAACTCATACATACCCTCCGGTGCAGGTCGAAAACCGGCAAATCCCCTCAGCGCACAGTGCATGCACTGGTTGGATTCATAAGTCTGCAGTCACACAGAGTGACTGCAGACTTATCAATTTGGACAACCTCTTTAAAGCTTTTGCGGACTGTTTTTTTCACTAGCGAATTTTGTTAGCAGCTCCCAGAGAACCATTTCACCTCTCTACAAGTATCTCATCTTCACTGCAGAGGCCCCTCTGGAGAAACTGCCTGCTAGTCAAGTAAGTTTTCAGTGGAATATTCAAAAGTCCAGGTCAAACTCAGAGGAATGGTAAAAGAAATAAAATCAGCAGGCAGAGAAGAGGTCAGGATTAGTGTTGAGCCACCCCCGTAGTGTTCGAGTTCGGTTTGTCGAACACCCGTGTGTTCGCCGAACTGTTCGTCGAACTGTTCGTCGAACACCTTCGAACACCGTTAAAACCAATGGCAGGCAAACAAAAACACATAGAAACACATAGAAAACACCTTCAAAGGTGTCCAAAAGCTGAAAACTGCTCAGAAGACACAACTAACACATGGAAAAGTGACAAGTACATATAGTCATGTGAAAAGAAAAGAGGTGGAGGAGTAAAAGGAGGGGGAGACACAGATATAGGCATGTCATGCCCTTCTAAAATCCAAAAAGTGAGAAGCCGACACGTTCAGTCCGCTCCTGCCCGTGCCACCTCCGTGTCGCCGGGTTTGTGCCAGAGCCGCGGTGAACCCTGACGGCCAGCCCCCCTCTCCCAATACTGGTGCCCGTCCGCTGGTGGGTCGAGCGAGCCCCCCTGTGGTGGAGGCAGCTCTAAGCTTTTTAATTTAAATTGTCTCTCTAATTTGAATGAATACACTTTAAATCCATTTACAAGGATCTATTGGAGGGCAAGTCTCATGCCAGCAGCCGCGTAATTCCAGCTCCAGTAGCGTCCACTAAAGCTGCTGCAGTTAAAAAGCTTTTATAAGGATCGAGCTCGGCTGTCCACCGCAAGGCATCCTACTGCCAGTCCCAGCCCCTATGCCTTGGGGTGCCTCCTGATGCTCTTCACTGAGTATCCCGTGGTCCCGAAGCATTTCCTTTGAAAAAATTAAGTGTCCAAACTACAGGTGGTGTAGCTTGCTTAACAGCCGGGATAATCCGCTGACTAGCAGACACTGCTACTAGGCACAAAGTATTTCCTGGGCTAGATGCAGTTAAAAATTTGTAATTAGATACTCTCGTTGGATCCTGAGAAAGCACTCCATAGAGTCTCCTGGCACGCCATATATGATTCTCTTAAAAAGCTTGGGGTAGGGGTCTAGGGGACCCTTTTATAGCCAAAATCACGGCCCTGTATCACAATACGTCACCTAGGCTGAAGATAAATGGAACTGTAGCACCCTGAGGGCTCGGTTGCTACAGAGGTATTGCACCTCACCCAGAGGTGTGATATCTCACTCTCAGGTAAGGATGGAGTGTGGATCAGGACCCGACACCTGCATGCATTACACCACATTGCCGTGGGGCAGGGCGACCAATATGCCTCTGAGATGGGCACGACAGTCCCTGTCCCTGGCTGGAGTGGGGGGAGGGAACACTGAGAAAGGGGAACCCTGTAGTGCAGGAGCAGGGAGGAAGCAGTTCCTGGGTGCATTGAGAAGGGAGTATAAAAGGTGGGCACCATCTTAGTTCAGTGCAGAGAAGTCTGAGCAGAAGTGGCAGGGAGCAGGGGCTCTGCATGAGCTCTGCTTCGGAGGCGGGCCTAGTAACAGAGGCCCAGGCCTGGAAGAGGGAGAAGGAAGGAAGAGGAGCGGAGAAGGCTCCAGGAATGAGGAATGAAGGGATCCCAGGGGTGCGGATGGGCGAGTCGCCACCGCACGCCCGAATCCACCTGCGTGGAGGGGTCAGGCCAAAGGGGGAGACCGGTCCCCGAAACTAGTGGAGGCAGGAAACGACCCTCAGCTAGAAACCGGAGGCTGTGACATTTTATGTGGCGCAGCCCCTCGCTACACCCGCTAGGAAGGCACCACATAGGGTCAGGGAAACTGGCGCCAAGTTTACCAAGAGGAGGCCCGAGGCAGCCGGACAGAAGGGTTGGTAAGAAAGGCCAGACAAAGGACACACAAAGGGGGTCCTGTGAAGCGCTCCAAAGTTATCTGGGAGTTGTCTGAGCCCCTCACCTGGTGAGCACAGTACGACGTGGGCAGCCATTACCTGCAGACGTGGTCTAGATAATAAGAACTGCGAGTAAAGGCCCTGGACTGCATCACTGACTCAGTGTCGTTACTGCTGCTGCCCTGCACCATCACCCCCATCCTCCGCATACACTGCCCTGAGGCTATACTCCTCCCGTGGGGAGTTATGCTATGCTCTGCTGCACCCACAACACCAGCCTCAGCGGTCTGCCCTGCAGCGGCGGTTCACTCTGACCGCAATCCACGGGTGGCGTAGTCGGACATTTAAACATCAAAACCACATAAATAGTTCCGCCACTGGTTTGACCACCCTGAGCCACGGAACCGGGTCGCCGCCACGAAGACTACAACCACCAGCATCCACCAAAAAGGGTCCGGCTCCGGGTGTCCCAAGGCCCAGGGGGTGCATCAGAACATTTTCATCACCTTTCACAATCACCAATGGGACAAGGCAGGGATGTCCTCTGTCCCCTCTCTTATACATCCTAGTGACGGAGCACCTGCTCTCATCAATTCGCCATAACCCCAATATTAGGTGGATTGAGGTGGGAGGCACCGAGTACAAGTGCTCTCTATTTGCTGATGATGTCCTAGTATATATCACTCAATCACATATATCCATCCATGCTGTTATGGCTGAAATAGATCACTTTGTTACATGGTCAAATTTTAAAATCAATGCAGCGAAGTCTGAGGCCCTCGATGTCTCCCTCCCCAAATCCATATAGGATTCCATCCAGTCCAACTTTCCCTTTGCCTGGCCCTCACAGGGTATCAAATACTTAGGAATTCCTATTCATAGAGACCTCTCCCATCTATGTTATCTTAATTTTGGGCCCTTTATTGAACAACTCCATACAGACCACGGTTGGCAAGTTAGAACTGTAAGATTCACTACGTGAACCACTGGTGTTTTGTGGAAAAGCACATGTACACTGTATTCCAAATTATTATGCAAAAAGTGTTTAGGAGTGATAAGGGAAGAATTTGTTTGTTTGTCAGTTAAACTCATTGATGGTGATGTGTGTCAGGGCTCTTTATATCACTGTAAGCAATTGCAGACACCTGTGCTAATTACAACGCCTATTAAGAATAAACTCCTATTAAGAATATAAGACCAAAAAAGGGGGGAAAAAGAATAGGGTAAAGGGAATATCTATAGTATGTAGAGTAAAGACCACATTCCAAGAAAAAACCAGCCGGAGAGTGAGCTGTTAAACAATATATACGTTTTTATTAATGAATCATGTCAACATAAAAGAAAATCTCTAGTTGAAAGTTACAAAAAATGATAAATAAACATGGTGGTGTGAGAAGCATAACTAGGGCAGATAGAAAAATGCCAAGAGAAGGAAAACCAAATCCCTGTCAGCAGAATCACACACACCAGCAGGCCCAAATTAACCACATGTGTATAGAACAAATATGTTCAGCTAATAGGTGAACATACACGTATACCTTATATATAAGTCCGTTAAGGTAAATATAATAGAATAATCTTATATAAGGGAATAGACTAGTGGTCATTCACAAAAACTGGCAATAGAAGCCAGTCACAGTAAATGCTATAAGTCCCATTGGGCCGTATAGTATAAAGCCTAAATGTCACTAGAACCAATAGGAAAGTATAGGAATGACACAATGTACACATGTAAGTAATCAAGGCATATATTAAACGTATTATATTAGCGACGATATTCTTTACCTTGAGACATATTGGGCATGTCGGTGTGCGGGTGCCGGTGACAGGGAGCTGGCAGCGCGCCTCGACGCGCGTTTCACCTACGTGGCTTCGTCAGGAGGCGTGGCTTAACAGTGTGCTGGTGAGTATTTAAATATGACGCGATGTAGACGGCTGGCCAATCGGCGTGCGCTATTAACCAAAGCCACGCCCCTCCGGGAAATCCGGAGGGGTATGCGCTTCTCATGTGACAGGGCGGAAGTACGCACCGCTCACTCGTCGTCATGGCAACGCAGAAATGCCGGAAATGCCATTGATATTGAAGGTAATAGGACAAGGGCACATATCACAGAACGTTTAACAATCAGACGCAGACACACCATGGAGCAAGCACACCGGCAACAGGCGGGTGGCCAGTCCGCCCATGTCAGTGAAGCTCCAGGACGGTCTGTGAATGAATAAACGGGATAGGGTAAACTAAAATCAGTATATGTCCACAGGGGTATGTAAAAGAAATTATATAAACTCTGCAAAACTGAGATGAGCGCGTATCACAAAGGATCCTCGCCCTCAGCTATAGCAATGTCACTAGAATAATGCAAGAGAGGGGGATATGTTGAATCAGTACAGTATGCTAGATAAAGACATAAAAGTAACATGGGCACAATAGATATATCACATTCATGATTAAAGGGTAATAATTTCATATAGTTACATTCATAATTAGGTATAAGTAATATATAGCCCCTAACAAACTGACAAAACATACCCTCATCAGTAATACATGTAATGCTAACCACCTATATATATTTTACACCTTCCCATATAAATTACAAGTATGACGTCATGTATTGGTATACATCAGGATATGCAGTCCTTGGCTGCAAAGATCATAAGGTCAACACAGTAGAGAACATGCTCTCATCTATAGTACATGTGATGCTGGCCACCCACATATATTACACCATCCCGTGTAAATAACGAATATAATATCACATATTCATGTATATCAAGATATGTAGTCCTTGGCTGCACAGGTCCTTGGGTCAACACAATAAAGGCCATATGGATTAATGCGGACGTCCAGACCAACATACTTCCGTCAATAGGATTGTACACATCGAATGAGTCATATCACTAAAGTGAAACAAACAAAACAGTTAAAAATAGAAATATAATACAAAGTAAAATCCACTGTTAAAAATAAAATGGACACTAGTTCCATTTATGCCAAAAAAGGCTTGAAGCTAACGTTTTCGTTAAGGCCTTTAGGGGCTACTGTATCCAAAATTGTGATCCAGCGTGTTTCTTTTTGCAGTAGTTTCTGTTTAATGTTACCACCTCTAATACCTAGCGAGATGTGGTCGATGCCACAGACTATTGTACCTTTAGGATTGCATTTATGAGTCATATAATAATGCTTAGGAATAGTTAAGCACTCTTGTGGTCATTCCCACGTAAATCAATCCGCAAGGACAAGTAAGATGATATATCACAGATTCAGTGTCACAAGAAATGTGATGTACAATTTTAAAAGGTCTGTCATGGCTTGAGTTCCAAAATTCTGTAGTCTTTGGAACAAATTTACAGATAGAACATCTGCCGCAAGAGAAACTACCCCATGATGGGCCTTTGCTGCCAAAGATAAAGCGATTACCAGGAGGTATATAGTGGCTTCTTGAAAGTAGATCACCCAATGTCTTTGATCTGCGCCAAGAAATACATGGTTGAGGTGCCAGATGTTTACGTAAATCCCTATCCGTGAGGAGAATTGACCAATATTTGGACAGAGTATCTTTAATCTTTCTCCAATTAGCATTAAATGTTGAAACAAATCTCGGATTGTCATCCGCTTGATTAAGTCTATATGCCTTATGTGACCTGGAGGATGAATCAAGAAGGGCCTGTCTAGAGATAGAAGAGGCTCTAGCCCGGCCCCTATCGATATCACGCTGTCTATAACCTCTACTCCGAAATCTCCCGGCCAGCTCATCTGCTTGCTCTTTAAACCCATCATCACTTGAGCAGATCCTGCGTGCCCTCAAGAACTGACCAATCGGTATGGAGCTCTTAAGTTTAGGGGGATGGGAGGAGGAAAAATGAAGAAGCGAGTTTGTTGATGTTTCTTTGCGGAAAATGTTCGTACCTAATGTGCCATCCAAGTTTTTTGAGATAAATAAATCCAAAAAATCAATCTGTTGCTGGCTGTATTTCCACGTTAGTTTTATATTAAGATCATTGACGTTCAAATTGTCAAGAAACATTTCCAACTGCGACGTGGAGCCCTGCCATATAAAAAGTACATCGTCTATATAGCGAGACCAAAGGGCAACTCCGTTATGTCCCGGGGTGTTAAGGACAACGTCCCTCTCCCACAGGCCCAGGAACAAATTTGCATATGAGGGCGCACAAGCCGCCCCCATTGCAGTCCCCTGGAGCTGTAGGAAGGGGCGGTCCTTAAACACAAAATAATTATGTGTAAGAATAAATCTTAATAATTTCAAGATAAATTCAATAAGATCAATCTCCAGGTTGGTCATAGAAAGAAAAATTTTTGCAGCTTTCATACCCTGGTCATGCCGTATAGACGTATAGAGGGACTCCACGTCGCAGGTTACTAGCCACATATCCTCCTCAAGTGTGACACCATCGAGTCTTCTCAGGACATCCGTGGTATCCCTGACAAAGGATGGTAAAGTCTCAACACATTGCTGCAGGTAGAAGTCAATAAATCCACAGGCAGGTCCACAAAGACCTCCAATCCCCGAGACAATAGGTCTGCCCGGAGGGAAAAGGGGGTCCTTGTGGACCTTAGGCAGCAAATAAAAGGTGGGATTCACTGGGAAATCCGGGACTAATGCTTCAGCCATCTTTGATGTAACTATTTTAGATTCGAGAGCATCATCAATCAGGTCTACAAGTTCCCTGCGGAAGGTATTGAGTGGAATATTTTCTAATCTCCTATATTTATCAATACAGTGTAGATGTTGGAATGCCTCCGCTTCGTATAGCTCCACCGGCCAGATGACCACATTCCCCCCCTTGTCTGCTTTTTTGATAACAACGTTTTTCATATTCTGTAATTCTTTAATTGCACGGCGTTGGGATGATGAAAGATTATCCACATATATTTTAGAATCCATGCCAATAAGATCTTCCCGTACCAGTTTTACAAAAATTTCAATTTGTGGACATGAAGACAGGGGGGGGAAAGCCCTGGAACTCCGGTGGAGATGCACGGGTACGTTCGGCGACGGCTGTGTTGTTTGTTCCGCTTCCAGTGCTTCTAAATCTTGAAGTGCAAGTGCCTCAACTGTAGATGGAAGGACCTCTGAGCTTGAAAAAAATTTTTTAAAATTTAGCTTTCTGGCAAACAATTCTAGATCTTTGATTGCTGTAAAGCAATCAAATCTCTCTACAGGCGAGAAAGAAAGTCCCTTGGATAAAACCTCAAGTTGTACTTTAGATAAAGGATTTTTGGATAAATTAATTACCTGTGCTAATTAGTTTGGCAGGTGTGTCCAATGAAAGGCAAGACTACTTAAGAAGGCTGTCTCACATTATTAAGCAGCCTAGATTTTCTGCCAAAATGGGAAAGAAAAAGGATGTGTCGGCTGCTGAGAAGCAACAAATTGTGGAGTGTTCAGGTCAAGGCATGACTACAATCAACATTGTGCGATGATCAGGATGAAGTGTCTTGGCAATCAAGAAGTCTGTAGCTGATTCACAGTACACACGTGTGCGTGCTGATAAGGGCAAATTGAGGACTCTTTCCTACAGGCAATTACGTCAGGTTAAAAGAGCAGCGGCAAAAAAGCCTTGTCATAGCAGCAGACAAGTTTTTGAAGCTGCTGGTGCCTCCAACGTCCCCCGAACAACAAGATACAGGGTCCTTCAGAGGTTTGCAGCTGTGCATACGCCATCCTGTCGACCTCTTCTATCCACTTCACACAAGCAGAAACGGCTCCAGTGGGCTAAACATTACATGAAGACTGATTTCAAAACTGTTTTGTTCATGGATGAGTGCCGTGCAGCGCTCGATGGTCCAGATGGATGGAGTGGAGGATGGCTGGTTGATGGACACCCCACGCAAACACGGCTACAGCGCCAACAAGGAGGAGGTGGAGTAATGTTTTGGGCTGGAATTATGGGGAGAGAGATTGTCGGCCCCTTTAGGATCCCTGAAGGCGCTAAAGATGAACTCCATAATGTATGTGGATTTTCTCAAACAGCACTTCCTGCCATGGTTCAAGAAGAAGAACCGTGTATTTCATAGCAAGATCATTTTTTTGCATGATAATGCACCATCTCATGCTGCACATAAAACATCTGCATCTCTGGCTGATATGGGCATAAAAGGGGACAAACTTATGGTGTGACCCCCATGCTCCCCTGACCTCTACCCCATTCAGAACCTCTGGAGCATCATCAAAAGGAGTTTCTATGATGGCGGGAGGCAGTTCACATCTAAGCAACAGCTCTGGGAGGGTATTCTGTCCTCATGCAAAACAATTGAAGCAGAAACCATCCAAAACCTGACAAATTCAATGGACGAGAGAGTTCAGAAGCTCCTTTCGAACAAGGGGTCCTATGTGAAAATGTAACATCACCTAGAATAAAGTTTTGAGTTGAAAACTGTTTGATTTCAGTTTCTAATAACCTGCTAATGCTTATAATTTCAAAAATGACAATTTTTTTGGTCTTTATTAAAATGAAAAGGTTGATCGAAAAGTTTGGGGGATCTAAGAGTGTGGCAACCCAGTAGTCATGATTACTTCGAATTCTGACAATATGAGGGTCATGTTGCAGGTAGTGCAGCAAGAAGGCACTTATGTGTCTTGCGCATCTCGGAGCCCCAAAATTATTTTCCGGGCTAGATGCAGCTAAAAATTATTATTAATTTTAAATCTGGTGGAGTTTAGTATAGATGGCCTAATAGGATCAGTGCTGCACACTGCTACAAAGCCCAAATTATTTTCCAGCCAAGATACAGATAAACATGATTAGTAATTTTAAATCTGGTGGAGCTTATTATAGATGGCCTAATAGAATCAGTGCTGCACACTGCTACAAAGCCCAAATTATTTTCCAGCCAAGATACAGATAAACATGATTAGTAATTTGAAAGCTTAAAACGGTTGGTAGGGTGATTTTAACCAATCATCAAGCTTTTACTCTCCCCAGGATGACACAGGGGTAGAAAAGTCGTTTCGGATCCATGATTTGTTCATCTTTATGAACGTGAGTCTGTCTACATTATCAGTGGAGAGCCGCGTGCGCTTATCTGTCAGCACACCAACAGCAGCGCTGAACACACGTTCAGACAGAACGCTGGCTGCGGGGCATGACAAGATCTCCAAGGCGTAAGTGGCTAGCTCCTGTCATTTATCCAGATTGGAAGCCCAAAAAGAGCAAGGGTCCAGTGACACAGTCATGGCTTCAATCTTTACTTGGAGATACTCCTGTACCATCGTCTCTAGGCGTTGACTATGTGTCAGACTTCTTGTCTCCTGTGGCCTTGCAAAGGATGGGCTAAAAAAGTGGTGAAATGATTCCGCAAAATTGATGTTACCAGCAGATACTGTGGTTCTGTTACGGTTTGAGTGCTGAACACTTGACGGTCCCACGGTTGGCAAGTTGGAACTGTGAGATTCACTACGTGCACCACTGGTGTTTTGTGGAAAAGCACATGTAAGATTCTGCAACAGTCTCTGCTGATACTCCTGCATGCGTGCATCCCTTTCTATGGCAGGAATAATTTCTGCAAATTTACTTTTGTACCGGGGATCTAACAGTGTGGCAACCCAGTAGTCAGGATTATTTCTAATTCTCACAATTCGAGGGTCATGTTGTAGGTAGTGCAGCAAGAAGGCACTCATGTGTGTTGCGCATCCAGGAGCACCAAGTCCCTGTTGTGTTGGTGGCGAGGTAACAATCATGCTTCCTTCCTCTGTCCTCTCCCCCCAACCTCGCACAACAGAAATGTGATCAAGGTCTCCCTCATCTGATGAGTCTTCCATCAGTTCGTCCTCCACTTCTTCCTGGGCTCCTGCACCTTCCTCACTAGTTTGGCTGCTACCATGCGCCCTGGTAAAACCATCTCCCCCACCCTCACATGTCTGCCGCCTTGGTGCTGCCGACCGTCTGGACCTTGCAGATGTTAGCCCTTCCGCATACAACTCCTGCTCCTCTACTTCCTCCACCTCCTCTTGTGCCACCACCTGACTCCGAATTCTGTTTAACATGTGCTCCAGCATGTAAATCACCGGAATAGTCATGCTGATAATGGCATCGTCAGCACTAAACATCTTCGTCGCCATTTCAAAACTGTGCAGAAGGGTGCATAGGTCCCTGATCTGAGACCACTCCTCCAGCGTGATTTGCCCCACCTCTGGATCTCGTTGGCCCAGGCTATACGTCAGAACGTATTGCACCAGGGCTTGTCGGTGCTACCACAGTCGCTGCAACATGTGCAGAGTTGAATTCCACCGGGTAGGCACATCGCATTTTAGCCGGTGAAGTGGCAGGCCCAACGACTTCTGTAGAGATGTAAGTAGCTGAGCTGCGGGATGCGAACGGTGGAAGTGAGCATACAGCGACCGTGCCCTCTGCAGAAGGCCATCTAGTCTGGGATAGTGGGCTAAAAATTGCTGGACAACCAGGTTCAACACGTGAGCCATACAAGGCACGTGTGTGACATTGCCCCGGCGAAGGGCCGCACCCAGGTTTGCAGCATTGTCGCACACGGCCTTCCCTGGTTTCAGGTCCAGTGGAGACAACCATTCATGAAATTGGTTCTCCAGAGCTGACCACAACTCCTCAGCTGTGTGACTCACATTTCCCAGACATTTCAAAGTAAAAACCGCCTGATGACGTTGAGCCCTACTGCCAGCATAGTAAGGAGGTGTGCAGGATCCCTTCTGCGCAGTTAGAAAGCTTGTGGCATGACCAGACAGGCTTTGGGTGCAGGTGGAAGACCGAGAGGAGGTTGAGGAGGCAGAAGCAGTGGAGGAACTTTGACATAAAGAGGATTGACGCACAACTCGTGGGGACGGCAAGACTTGGACAGCAGCCCCTTGTCCTGCTGTCACCATAGTTACCCAGTGCCCAGTCAGCGACATATAACGCCCCTGTCCATGCCTACTCGTCCAAGTGTCTGTGGTGAAATGCACCCTGTCACACACAGAGTTTCTCAAAGAAGCGGTGATGTTGTGTGCGACATGCTGGTGGAGCGCAGGCACACCTTTCTTTGAGAAGTAGTGTCGACTGGGCATCTGGTACTGGGGCACTGCGACGGACATAAGGTCTCGAAAATCCTCTGTGTCCACCAGGCGGAAAGGCAGCATTTCTGTAGCCAAGAGCTTGCAGATGGTGAAATTCAACCTCTTAGCTTTCTCATGGCTAGGAGGAAATGGTCTTTTACTTGTCCACATCTGAGGGACCGAGGGCTGGCTATTGTGCTTAGACGGGGTTGATAAGGGTGTCCCCGGCAAACTGCCGGTCTGTGAGGAAGATGCAGGCGGACATGTTAGGTTGCCTTGATCCAAAGGTGGTGCTATCGATGTCGGACAGCGCTCAACACCAGCTGGTGTTACCACCTCCAAAGAAAATGATGACCTGCCAATCACGCTGGCTGTTGCGGGTAAAGAGGTGGCAGGTCTGCGCCCCAAAACAGGTGTGACTGCTGTCCCCCCAGTCACAGAGGATGAAGAGGCCGCGGATGCACAAGATATGGCAGACGGTGGTTGGCCCGGCCGGCTAGGCCGCATTGTAGCACACTGAGCTTCCGACTGCAACTTATGCTTCATGTCCATGTGCCGGTTCATGCATGAAGTACTCAAACTATGTATTTTTTGGCCTCCACTTAGCTTTTGCTGACAAATGTTACAGATAACACGAGTTGGGTCATCTTTATCGATCTGAAAAAATGCCCAGGCTATGCAAGGCTTAGCACCCATGCGACCTGAAGAGCCACCACGACTTGTGGTGAGAGGCAGAGTTGTGTTTGAGGATGCAGTTGTTGACGTGCTTCCAGTACTACGTCTCTGTCCAGGAAGGCGCAACCTGACCTCGTCGTCACTAGCATCTTCCTCCACCTCCTCTGCTGACCTCATCTCTTGGCTGACTGTGGGTTGACAGTAAGTGGGATCTCCAACCACATCATCATCACCCTGTGCGTTATCACACCCGTCGTCCTCAGAGCCAACCTGTTCCTGCCCTGACAAAAAACTAAAGTTGTCGCTCCAATCAGGTATTTGAGTCTCATCATCGTCTTCCTCATTGTCTCCACCAACAGGAGTTACAGTTTGGGAATGAGGGTCTACATTATGGTCAGAACCTTCTGCGTCTGGTCCTGGATCCGACTCATAAAGATTCTGGGCATCAGTGCAGATCATTTCCTCGTCTGGATTCACAGAAGCGCTGGAGTCGACCTCTGATTCCCAGGCTATAGTATGAGTAAACAGCTCTGCAGACTCAACCATCTGTTCTACCTCATACTCAGACGGGCAGCTGGAGATTTGGGAGCTGTGAGGAAGCAAGTGCGATTGGGGTGACACCTTTGAGGACTGGAGTATTTGTGATGTTGAAGTTGATGTATAGGAGAGCCCACTTAAAGGAGCACTTGATATCCGTTGAAGCACCTGCTGTTTTTGTGCCTCATCTGGAATTTGTAGCGTTTGTCGTGGCCGTAAGAAAGGGATCTTATCACATTGTCCGCTAAAAGAAGTAGACATTTTAGTTTGGCTGGAAGATGGTCTTTCTTCTGCAGATGTTACTGTTGATTTAACACCTACCCCACGGACACAACCTTTTTTCCCCTTCCCAACACGACTATTCCCCTTTCCACCAGCAGCAGGCCTTTTTCCACTCATTTTGGTGGTTAACTAATTCACAACTCTGGAGTTGTTTGCACAAAAAAAACAATGGATGGGAACCGAGCAGAGCTGAGTGGCCAAACTGTGGTATTAGGCCAAAACTATTGGCTGGGTTAGATGCAGAAAAAAATTATATTCGATTTGCAACCTGATGGAGGTCAGTATAGATGGACTAATAGAACAAGTCCCACACACAGCTAGAAGCCCAAATATTTTTTCAGAGGTAGATGCAGAAAAAAAATATATTCAGTTTGCAACCTGATGGAGGTCAGTATAGATGGACTAATAGAGAAAGTCCCACACACTGCTAGAAGGCCAAATATTTTTTCAGAGCTAGATGCAGACAAAAAATTATTTTGAATTTGCAACCTGATGGAGGTCAGTATAGGTGGACTAATAGAACAAGTCCCACACACTGCTAGAAGGCCAAATATTTTTTCAGAGCTAGATGTAGAAAAAAATTATATTCAGTTTGCAACCGGATGGAGGTCAGTATAGATGGACTAATAGAACAAGTCCCACACACAGCTAGAAGCCCAAATATTTTTTCAGAGGTAGATGCAGAAAAAAATTATATTCAGTTTGCAACCTGATGGAGGTCAGTATAGATGGATTAATAGAACAAGTCTCACACA
The DNA here is from genome assembly GCF_046119375.1 of Phyllobates terribilis. NCBI lineage: Eukaryota > Metazoa > Chordata > Amphibia > Anura > Dendrobatidae > Phyllobates > Phyllobates terribilis. The sequence continues at coordinate 252,253,909 of NW_027362773.1, read as the reverse complement.
CAGCTAGAAGCCCAATATTTTTTCAGAGGTAGATGCAGAAAAAAAAATATTTTTAATTTGCAACCTGATGGAGGTCAGTATAGATGGACTAATAGAGAAAGTCCCACACACTGCTAGAAGGCCAAATATTTTTTCAGAGCTAGATGCAGAAAAAAATTATATTCAGTTTGCAACCTGATGGAGGTCAGTATAGATGGACTAATAGAACAAGTCCCACACACAGCTAGAAGCCCAAATATTTTTTCAGAGGTAGATGCAGATAAAAATTATTTTTAATTTGCAACCTGATGGAGGTCAGTATAGATGGACTAATAGAGAAAGTCCCACACACTGCTAGAAGGCCAAATATTTTTTCAGAGCTAGATGCAGATAAAAATTATTTTTAATTTGCAACCTGATGGAGGTCAGTATATATGGACTAATAGAGAAAGTCCCACACACTGCTAGAAGGCCAAATATTTTTTCAGAGCTAGATGCAGATAAAAATTATTTTTAATTTGCAACCTGATGGAGGTCAGTATTGATGGACTAATAGAGAAAGTCCCACACACTGCTAGAAGGCCAAATATTTTTTCAGAGCTAGATGCAGAAAAAAATTATATTCAGTTTGCAACCAGATGGAGGTCAGTATAGATGGACTAATAGAACAAGTCCCACACACAGCTAGAAGCCTAAATATTTTTTCAGAGGTAGATGCAGATAAAAATTATTTTTAATTTGCAACCTGATGGAGGTCAGTATAGATGGACTAATAGAGAAAGTCCCACACACTGCTAGAAGGCCAAATATTTTTTCAGAGCTAGATGCAGATAAAAATTATTTTTAATTTGCAACCTGATGGAGGTCAGTATAGATGGACTAATAGAGAAAGTCCCACACACTGCTAGAAGGCCAAATATTTTTTCAGAGCTAGATGCAGACAAAAAATTATTTTGAATTTGCAACCTGATGGAGGTCAGTATAGGTGGACTAATAGAACAAGTCCCACACACTGCTAGAAGGCCAAATATTTTTTCAGAGCTAGATGTAGAAAAAAATTATATTTAGTTTGCAACCTGATGGAGGTCAGTATAGATGGACTAATAGAACTAGTCCCACACACAGCTAGAAGCCCAAATATTTTTTCAGAGGTAGATGCAGAAAAAAATTATATTCAGTTTGCAACCTGATGGAGGTCAGTATAGATGGATTAATAGAACAAGTCACACACACAGCTAGAAGCCCAATATTTTTTCAGAGGTAGATGCAGAAAAAAAAATATTTTTAATTTGCAACCTGATGGAGGTCAGTATAGATGGACTAATAGAGAAAGTCCCACACACTGCTAGAAGGCCAAATATTTTTTCAGAGCTAGATGCAGAAAAAAATTATATTCAGTTTGCAACCTGATGGAGGTCAGTATAGATGGACTAATAGAACAAGTCCCACACACAGCTAGAAGCCCAAATATTTTTTCAGAGGTAGATGCAGATAAAAATTATTTTTAATTTGCAACCTGATGGAGGTCAGTATAGATGGACTAATAGAGAAAGTCCCACACACTGCTAGAAGGCCAAATATTTTTTCAGAGCTAGATGCAGATAAAAATTATTTTTAATTTGCAACCTGATGGAGGTCAGTATATATGGACTAATAGAGAAAGTCCCACACACTGCTAGAAGGCCAAATATTTTTTCAGAGCTAGATGCAGATAAAAATTATTTTTAATTTGCAACCTGATGGAGGTCAGTATTGATGGACTAATAGAGAAAGTCCCACACACTGCTAGAAGGCCAAATATTTTTTCAGAGCTAGATGCAGAAAAAAATTATATTCAGTTTGCAACCTGATGGAGGTCAGTATAGATGGACTAATAGAACAAGTCCCACACACAGCTAGAAGCCCAAATATATTTTCAGAGGTAGATGCAGATAAAAATTATTTTTAATTTGCAACCTGATGGAGGTCAGTATAGATGGACTAATAGAGAAAGTCCCACACACTGCTAGAAGGCCAAATATTTTTTCAGAGCTAGATGCAGATAAAAATTATTTTTAATTTGCAACCTGATGGAGGTCAGTATAGATGGACTAATAGAGAAAGTCCCACACACTGCTAGAAGGCCAAATATTTTTTCAGAGCTAGATGCAGACAAAAAATTATTTTGAATTTGCAACCTGATGGAGGTCAGTATAGGTGGACTAATAGAACAAGTCCCACACACTGCTAGAAGGCCAAATATTTTTTCAGAGCTAGATGTAGAAAAAAATTATATTCAGTTTGCAACCTGATGGAGGTCAGTATAGATGGACTAATAGAACAAGTCCCACACACAGCTAGAAGCCCAAATATTTTTTCAGAGGTAGATGCAGAAAAAAATTATATTCAGTTTGCAACCTGATGGAGGTCAGTATAGATGGATTAATAGAACAAGTCCCACACACAGCTAGAAGCCCAATATTTTTTCAGAGGTAGATGCAGAAAAAAAAATATTTTTAATTTGCAACCTGATGGAGGTCAGCATAGATGGACTAATAGAGAAAGTCCCACACACTGCTAGAAGGCCAAATATTTTTTCAGAGCTAGATGCAGAAAAAAATTATATTCAGTTTGCAACCTGATGGAGGTCAGTATAGATGGACTAATAGAACAAGTCCCACACACAGCTAGAAGCCCAAATATTTTTTCAGAGGTAGATGCAGATAAAAATTATTTTTAATTTGCAACCTGATGGAGGTCAGTATAGATGGACTAATAGAGAAAGTCCCACACACTGCTAGAAGGCCAAATATTTTTTCAGAGCTAGATGCAGATAAAAATTATTTTTAATTTGCAACCTGATGGAGGTCAGTATATATGGACTAATAGAGAAAGTCCCACACACTGCTAGAAGGCCAAATATTTTTTCAGAGCTAGATGCAGATAAAAATTATTTTTAATTTGCAACCTGATGGAGGTCAGTATTGATGGACTAATAGAGAAAGTCCCACACACTGCTATAAGGCCAAATATTTTTTCAGAGCTAGATGCAGAAAAAAATTATATTCAGTTTGCAACCTGATGGAGGTCAGTATAGATGGACTAATAGAACAAGTCCCACACACAGCTAGAAGCCCAAATATATTTTCAGAGGTAGATGCAGATAAAAATTATTTTTAATTTGCAACCTGATGGAGATCAGTATAGATGGACTAATAGAGAAAGTCCCACACACTGCTAGAAGGCCAAATATTTTTTCAGAGCTAGATGCAGATAAAAATTATTTTTAATTTGCAACCTAATGGAGGTCAGTATAGATGGACTAATAGAGAAAGTCCCACACACTACTAGAAGGCCAAATATTTTTTCAGAGCTAGATGCAGAAAAAAATTATATTCAGTTTGCAACCTGATGGAGGTCAGTATAGATGGACTAATAGAACAAGTCCCACACACAGCTAGAAGCCCAAATATTTTTTCAGAGGTAGATGCAGAAAAAAATTATATTCAGTTTGCAACCTGATGGAGGTCTGTATAGATGGATTAATAGAACAAGTACCACACACAGCTAGAAGCCCAAATATTTTTTCAGAGGTAGATGCAGATAAAAATTATTTTTAATTTGCAACCTGATGGAGGTCAGTATAGATGGACTAATAGAGAAAGTCCCACACACTGCTAGAAGGCCAAATATTTTTTCAGAGCTAGATGTAGATAAAAATTATTTTTAATTTGCAACCTGGTGGATGTCAGTATAGATGGACTAATAGAGAAAGTCCCACACACTGCTAGAAGGCCAAATATTTTTTCAGAGCTAGATGCAGAAAAAAATTATATTCAGTTTGCAACCTGATGGAGGTCAGTATAGATGGACTAATAGAACAAGTCCCACACACAGCTAGAAGCCCAAATATTTTTTCAGAGGTAGATGCAGATAAAAATTATTTTTAATTTGCAACCTGATGGAGGTCAGTATAGATGGACTAATAGAGAAAGTCCCACACACTACTAGAAGGCCAAATATTTTTTCAGAGCTAGATGCAGATAAAAATTATTTTTAATTTGCAACCTGATGGAGGTCAGTATAGATGGATTAATAGAGAAAGTCCCACACACTACTAAAAGGCCAAATATTTTTTCAGAGCTAGATGCAGAAAAAAATTATATTCAGTTTGCAACCTGATGGAGGTCAGTATAGATGGACTAATAGAACAAGTCCCACACACAGCTAGAAGCCCAAATATTTTTTCAGAGGTAGATGCAGATAAAAATTATTTTTAATTTGCAACCTGATGGAGGTCAGTATAGATGGACTAATAGAGAAAGTCCAACACACTGCTAGAAGGCCAAATATTTTTTCAGAGCTAGATGCAGATAAAAATTATTTTTAATTTGCAACCTGATGGAGGTCAGTATAGATGGACTAATAGAGAAAGTCCCACACACTGCTAAAAGGCCAAATATTTTTTCAGAGGTAGATGCAGAAAAAAATTATATTCAGTTTGCAACCTGATGGAGGTCTGTATAGATGGATTCATAGAGCAAGTCCCACACACAGATAGAAGCCCAATATTTTTTCAGAGGTAGATGCAGAAAAAAAATATATTCAGTTTGCAACCTGATGGAGGTCTGTATAGATGGATTAATAGAACAAGTCCCACACACAGCTAGAAGCCCAATATTTTTTCAGAGGTAGATGCAGAAAAAAAATATATTGAGTTTGCAACCTGATGGAGGTCAGTATAGATGGACTAATAGAGAAAGTCCCACACACTGCTAGAAGGCCAAATATTTTTTCAGAGCTAGATGCAGAAAAAAATTATATTCAGTTTGCAACCTGATGGAGGTCAGTATAGATGGACTAATAGAACAAGTCCCACACACAGCTAGAAGCCCAAATATTTTTTCAGAGGTAGATGCAGATAAAAATTATTTTTAATTTGCAACCTGATGGAGGTCAGTATAGATGGACTAATAGAGAAAGTCCCACACACTGCTAGAAGGCCAAATATTTTTTCAGAGCTAGATGCAGATAAAAATTATTTTTAATTTGCAACCTGATGGAGGTCAGTATAGATGGACTAATAGAGAAAGTCCCACACACTGCTAGAAGGCCAAATATTTTTTCAGAGCTAGATGCAGATAAAAATTATTTTTAATTTGCAACCTGATGGAGGTCAGTATTGATGGTCTAATAGAGAAAGTCCCACACACTGCTAGAAGGCCAAATATTTTTTCAGAGCTAGATGCAGAAAAAAATTATATTCAGTTTGCAACCTGATGGAGGTCAGTATAGATGGACTAATAGAACAAGTCCCACACACAGCTAGAAGCCCAAATATTTTTTCAGAGGTAGATGCAGATAAAAATTATTTTTAATTTGCAACCTGATGGAGGTCAGTATAGATGGACTAATAGAGAAAGTCCCACACACTGCTAGAAGGCCAAATATTTTTTCAGAGCTAGATGCAGATAAAAATTATTTTTAATTTGCAACCTGATGGAGGTCAGTATAGATGGACTAATAGAGAAAGTCCCACACACTACTAGAAGGCCAAATATTTTTTCAGAGCTAGATGCAGAAAAAAATTATATTCAGTTTGCAACCTGATGGAGGTCAGTATAGATGGACTAATAGAACAAGTCCCACACACAGCTAGAAGCCCAAATATTTTTTCAGAGGTAGATGGAGAAAAAAATTATATTCAGTTTGCAACCTGATGGAGGTCTGTATAGATGGATTAATAGAACAAGTCCCACACACAGCTAGAAGCCCAAATATTTTTTCAGAGGTAGATGCAGATAAAAATTATTTTTAATTTGCAACCTGATGGAGGTCAGTATAGATGGACTAACAGAGAAAGTCCCACATACTGCTAGAAGGCCAAATATTTTTTCAGAGCTAGATGCAGATAAAAATTATTTTTAAATTGCAACCTCATGGATGTCAGTATAGATGGACTAATAGAGAAAGTCCCACACACTGCTAGAAGGCCAAATATTTTTTCAGAGCTAGATGCAGAAAAAAATTATATTCAGTTTGCAACCTGATGGAGGTTAGTATAGATGGACTAATAGAACAAGTCCCACACACAGCTAGAAGGCCAAATATTTTTTCAGAGGTAGATGCAGATAAAAATTATTTTTAATTTGCAACCTGATGGAGGTCAGTATAGATGGACTAATAGAGAAAGTCCCACACACTACTAGAAGGCCAAATATTTTTTCAGAGCTAGATGCAGAAAAAAATTATATTCAGTTTGCAACCTGATGGAGGTCAGTATAGATGGACTAACAGAACAAGTCCCACACACAGCTAGAAGCCCAAATATTTTTTCAGAGGTAGATGCAGATAAAAATTATTTTTAATTTGCAACCTGATGGAGGTCAGTATAGATGGACTAATAGAGAAAGTCCCACACACTGCTAGAAGGCCAAATATTTTTTCAGAGCTAGAGCAGATAAAAATTATTTTTAATTTGCAACCTGATGGAGGTCAGTATAGATGGACTAATAGAGAAAGTCCCACAGACTGCTAAAAGGCCAATTATTTTTTCAGAGGTAGATGCAGAAAAAAATTATATTCAGTTTGCCACCTGATGGAGGTCTGTATAGATGGATTAATAGAGCAAGTCCCACACACAGATAGAAGCCCAATATTTTTTCAGAGGTAGATGCAGAAAAAAAATATATTCAGTTTGCAACCTGATGGAGGTCTGTATAGATGGATTAATAGAACAAGTCCCACACACAGCTAGAAGCCCAATATTTTTTCAGAGGTAGATGCAGAAAAAAAATATATTCAGTTTGCAACCTGATGGAGGTCAGTATAGATGGACTAATAGAGAAAGTCCCACACACTGCTAGAAGGCCAAATATTTTTTCAGAGCTAGATGCAGAAAAAAATTATATTCAGTTTGCAACCTGATGGAGGTCAGTATAGATGGACTAATAGAACAAGTCCCACACACAGCTAGAAGCCCAAATATTTTTTCAGAGGTAGATGCAGATAAAAATTATTTTTAATTTGCAACCTGATGGAGGTCAGTATTAGAGATGAGCGTTGTTCTACTCGAACTGTTCGCCAATCTCAAATTCGAGCTGTTTTGGGCGGTGTTCGAGCCGTTCGGCGAACACGAACAATTTGAGAAAAATTCGGCTGTTCGAGGTTATGTTCGATAACTGTTCGTGCACCAAAATCATAACTGGATTTTTTCTCAGTAATGATGAAAATTAATGTTAATACGCAGTTTGAGTGTACAGCGGGGTGGGGGGAGGGGCAGGGGATGGATCTCTGCAGGAACAATGAAGATCTCCATTTTTTTTTCTCTTTCCCGCATTTGCAGTGGGGAGGTGCAATCTGTCAGCCTATCAGCAGCGCACACACGGAGCGAAGTGCTTTTTTTCACACAAGCAAGGGCATGTGTCATTGGCAGTGTATGTCACATGTCCTTGCCCTATAAGACCAAGCCATTTTCCCCGTCGCCACAATTTTCTCACTGCTGCAGCTGCGTGTTAGACGGCACCGCTGTTGCTGTGTGCGCTATACCTTGTTAATTTCAAGCCAATTTTCGCACAAATATACAGATAGCTTGGGAGTAGGGAATAGTTGTGATTGCAGTCCTTTTAAGGACTAGGTTACAGCATTTCCTACGACTTTTATCAGGGAGGTCTGTGCTCTTAAATAGATAGATTGTGGGAGTAAAGACTAATTGTAATTGGAGTCCTTTTCAGGACTAGGTTACATCAGTTCCTATCAGTTTTTGCCAGGCAGGTCTGTGCCAGTGCTGTGCAAGATTTTTTCACAGCATTTGGCTGAATCTAGCAAAGCTAATCCTTTTTGGCCTACTGCAGAGTGTGTTAGTCAGTGGAGTAGCCTATCTGTGTTGCAAGATATACCACCTGTGTATAGAATACCAATTTTTTTACTGCACCTAGTGAAGTAAAATCTTTTGGGCATAGCAGCATTCTATTAGTCCATCTATACTGACCTCCATCAGGTTGCAAACTGAATATAATTTTTTTCTGCATCTAGCTCTGAAAAAATATTTGGCCTTCTAGCAGTGTGTCGGACTTTCTCTATTAGTCCATCTATACTGACCTCCATCAGGTTGCAAAGTAAAAATAATTTTTATCTGCATCTACAGTACCTCTGAAAAAATATTTGGGCTTCTAGCTGTGTGTGGGACTTGTTGTATTAGTCCATCTATACTGACCTCCATCAGGTTGCAAACTGAATATATTTTTTTCTGCATCTACCTCTGAAAAAATATTGGGCTTCTAGCTGTGTGTGGGACTTGTTGTATTAGTCCATCTATACTGACCTCCATCAGGTTGCAAACTGAATATATTTTTTTCTGCATCTACCTCTGAAAAAATATTGGGCTTCTAGCTGTGTGTGGGACTTGTTGTATTAGTCCATCTATACTGACCTCCATCAGGTTGAAAACTGAATATATTTTTTTCTGCATCTACCTCAGAAAAAATATTGGGCTTCTAGCTGTGTGTGGGACTTGTTGTATTAGTCCATCTATACTGACCTCCATCAGGTTACAAACTGAATATATTTTTTTCTGCATCTACCTCTGAAAAAATATTGGGCTTCTAGCTGTGTGTGGGACTTGTTGTATTAGTCCATCTATACTGACCTCCATCAGGTTGCAAACTGAATATATTTTTTTCTGCATCTACCTCTGAAAAAATATTGGGCTTCTAGCTGTGTGTGGGTCTTGTTCTATTAATCCATCTATACAGACCTCCATCAGGTTGCAAACTGAATATAATTTTTTTCTGCATCTAGCTCTGAAAAAATATTTGGCCTTCTAGCAGTGTGTGGGACTTTCTCTGTTAGTCCATCTATACTGACCTCCATCAGGTTGCAAACTGAATATAATTTTTTTCTGCATCTAGCTCTGAAAAAATATTTGGCCTTCTAGCAGTGTGTCGGACTTTCTCTATTAGTCCATCTATACTGACCTCCATCAGGTTGCAAATTAAAAATAATTTTTATCTGCATCTACAGTACCTCTGAAAAAATATTTGGGCTTCTAGCTGTGTGTGGGACTTGTTGTATTAGTCCATCTATACTGACCTCCATCAGGTTGCAAACTGAATATATTTTTTTCTGCATCTACCTCTGAAAAAATATTGGGCTTCTAGCTGTGTGTGGGTCTTGTTCTATTAATCCATCTATACAGACCTCCATCAGGTTGCAAACTGAATATAATTTTTTTCTGCATCTAGCTCTGAAAAAATATTTGGCCTTCTAGCAGTGTGTGGGACTTTCTCTGTTAGTCCATCTATACTGACCTCCATCAGGTTGCAAACTGAATATAATTTTTTTCTGCATCTAGCTCTGAAAAAATATTTGGCCTTCTAGCAGTGTGTCGGACTTTCTCTATTAGTCCATCTATACTGACCTCCATCAGGTTGCAAACTGAATATATTTTTTTCTGCATCTACCTCTGAAAAAATATTGGGCTTCTAGCTGTGTGTGGGACTTGTTGTATTAGTCCATCTATACTGACCTCCATCAGGTTGCAAATTGAATATAATTTTTTTCTGCATCTAACCCAGCCAATAGTTTTGGCCTAATACCACAGTTTGGCCACTCAGCTCTGCTCGGTTACCATCCATTGTTTTTTTGTGCAAACAACTCCAGAGTTGTGAATTAGTTAACCACCAAAATGAGTGGAAAAAGGCCTGCTGCTGGTGGAAAGGGGAATAGGCATGTTGGGAAGGGGAAAAAAGGTTGTGTCCGTGGGGTAGGTGTTAAAGCAACAGTAACATCTGCAGAAGAAAGACCATCTTCCAGCCAAACTAAAATGTCTACTTCTTTTAGCGGACAATGTGATAAGATCCCTTTCTTACGGCCACGCCAATCGCTACAAATTCCAGATGAGGCACAAAAACAGCAGGTGCTTCAACGGATATCAAGTGCTCCTTTAAGTGGGCTCTCCTCCACATCAACTTCAACATCACAAATACTCCAGTCCTCAAAGGTGTCACCCAAATCGCACTTGCTTCCTCACAGCTCCCAAATCTCCAGCTGCCCGTCTGAGTATGAGGTAGAACAGATGGTTGAGTCTGCAGAGCTGTTTACTCATACTATAGCCTGGGAATCAGAGGTCGACTCCAGCGCTTCTGTGAATCCAGACGAGGAAATGATCTGCACTGATGCCCAGAATCTTTATGAGTCGGATCCAGGACCAGACGCAGAAGGTTCTGACCATAATGTAGACCCTCATTCCCAAACTGTAACTCCTGTTGGTGGAGACAATGAGGAAGACGATGATAAGACTCAAATACCTGATTGGAGCGACAACTTTAGTTTTTTGTCAGGGCAGGAACAGGTTGGCTCTGAGGACGACGGGTGTGATAACGCACAGGGTGATGATGATGAGGTCGGAGATCCCACTTACTGTCAACCCACAGTCAGCCAAGAGATGAGGTCAGCAGAGGAGGTGGAGGAAGATGCTAGTGACGACGAGGTCAGGTTGCGCCTTCCTGGACAGAGACGTAGTACTGGAAGCACGTCAACAACTGCATCCTCAAACACAACTCTGCCTCTCACCACAAGTCGTGGTGGCTCTTCAGGTCGCATGGGTGCTAAGCCTTGCATAGCCTGGGCATTTTTTCAGATCGATAAAGATGACCCAACTCGTGTTATCTGTAACATTTGTCAGCAAAAGCTAAGTAGAGGCCAAAAAATACATAGTTTGAGTACTTCATGCATGAACCGGCACATGGACATGAAGCATAAGTTGCAGTGGGAAGCTCAGTGTGCTACAATGCGGTCTAGCCGGCCGGGCCAACCACCGTCTGCCATATCTTGTGCATCCGCGGCCTCTTCATCCTCTGTGACTGGGGGGACAGCAGTCACACCTGTTTTGGGGCGCAGACCTGCCACCTCTTTACCCGCAACAGCCAGCGTGATTGGCAGGTCATCATTTTCTTTGGAGGTGGTAACACCAGCTGGTCTTGAGCGCTGTCCGACATCGATAGCACCACCTTTGGATCAAGGCAACCTAACATGTCCGCCTGCATCTTCCTCACAGACCGGCAGTTTGCCGGGGACACCCTTATCAACCCCGTCTAAGCACAATAGCCAGCCCTCGGTCCCTCAGATGTGGACAAGTAAAAGACCATTTCCTCCTAGCCATGAGAAAGCTAAGAGGTTGAATTTCACCATCTGCAAGCTCTTGGCTACAGAAATGCTGCCTTTCCGCCTGGTGGACACAGAGGATTTTCGAGACCTTATGTCCGTCGCAGTGCCCCAGTACCAGATGCCCAGTCGGCACTACTTCTCAAAGAAAGGTGTGCCTGCGCTCCACCAGCATGTCGCACACAACATCACCGCTTCTTTGAGAAACTCTGTGTGTGACAGGGTGCATTTCACCACAGACACTTGGACGAGTAGGCATGGACAGGGGTGTTACATGTCGCTGACTGGGCACTGGGTAACTATGGTGACAGCAGGACAAGGGGCTGCTGTCCAAGTCTTGCCGTCCCCACGAGTTGTGCGTCAATCCTCTTTATGTCAAAGTTCCACCACTGCTTCTGCCTCCTCAACCTCCTCTCGGTCTTCCACCTGCACCCAAAGCCTGTCTGGTCATGCCACAAGCTTTCTAACTGCGCAGAAGGGATCCTGCACACCTCCTTACTATGCTGGCAGTAGGGCTCAACGTCATCAGGCGGTTTTTACATTGAAATGTCTGGGAAATGTGAGTCACACAGCTGAGGAGTTGTGGTCAGCTCTGGAGAACCAATTTCATGAATGGTTGTCTCCACTGGACCTGAAACCAGGGAAGGCCGTGTGCGACAATGCTGCAAACCTGGGTGCGGCCCTTCGCCGGGGCAATGTCACACACGTGCCTTGTATGGCTCACGTGTTGAACCTGGTTGTCCAGCAATTTTTAGCCCACTATCCCAGACTAGATGGCCTTCTGCAGAGGGCACGGTCGCTGTGTGCTCACTTCCGCCGTTCGCATCCCGCAGCTCAGCGACTTACATCTCTACAGAAGTCGTTGGGCCTGCCACTTCACCGGCTAAAATGCGATGTGCCTACCCGGTGGAATTCAACTCTGCACATGTTGCAGCGACTGTGGCAGCACCGACAAGCCCTGGTGCAATACGTTCTGACGTATAGCCTGGGCCAACGAGATTCAGAGGTGGGGCAAATCATGCTGGAGGAGTGGTCTCAGATCAGGGACCTATGCACCCTTCTGCACAGTTTTGAAATGGCGACGAAGATGTTTAGTGCTGACGATGCCATTATCAGCATGACTATTCCGGTGATTTACATGCTGGAGCACATGTTAAACAGAATTCGGAGTCAGGTGGTGGCACAAGAGGAGGTGGAGGAAGTAGAGGAGGAGGAGTTGTATGCGGAAGGGCTAACATCTGCAAGGTCCAGACGGTCGGCAGCACCAAGGCGGCAGGCTTGTGAGGGTGGGGGAGATGGTTTTACCAGGGCGCATGGTAGCAGCCAAACTAGTGAGGAAGGTGCTGGAGCCCAGGAAGAAGTGGAGGACGAACTGATGGAAGACTCATCAGATGAGGGAGACCTTGATCACATTTCTGTTGTGCGAGGTTGGGGGGAGAGGACAGAGGAAGGAAGCATGATTGTTACCTCGCCACCAACACAACAGGGACTTGGTGCTCCTGGATGCGCAACACACATGAGTGCCTTCTTGCTGCACTACCTGCAACATGACCCTCGAATTGTGAGAATTAGAAATAATCCTAACTACTGGGTTGCCACACTGTTAGATCCCCGGTACAAAAGTAAATTTGCAGAAATTATTCCTGCCATAGAAAGGGATGCACGCATGCAGGAGTATCAGCAGAGACTATTGCAGAATCTTACATGTGCTTTTCCACAAAATACCAGTGGTGCACGTAGTGAATCTCACAGTTCCAACTTGCCAACCGTGGGACCGTCAAGTGTTCAGCACTCAAACCGTGACAGAACCACAGTATCTGCTGGTAACATCAATTTTGCGGAATCATTTCACCACTTTTTTAGCCCATCCTTTGCAAGGCCACAGGAGACAAGAAGTCTGACACATAGTCAACGCCTAGAGACGATGGTACAGGAGTATCTCCAAGTAAACATTGAAGCCACGACTGTGTCACTGGACCCTTGCTCTTTTTGGGCTTCCAATCTGGATAAATGGCCGGAGCTAGCCACTTGTTCAGCGCTGCTGGTGGTGTGCTGACAGATAAGCGCACGGGGCTCTCCACTGATAATGTAGACAGACTCACGTTCATAAAGATGAACAAATCATGGATCCGAAACGACTTTTCTACCCCTGTGTGATCCTGGGGAGAGTAAAAGCTTGATGATTGGTTAAAATCACCCTACCAACGGTTTTAAGCTTTCAAATTACTAATCATGTTTATCTGTATCTTGACTGGAAAATAATTTGGGCTTTGTAGCAGTGTGCAGCACTGATCCTATTAGGCCATCTATACTAAAGCTTCACCAGATTTAAAATTAAAAATAATTTTTAGCTGCATCTAGCCCGGAAAATAATTTTGGGGCTCCGAGATGCGCAAGGCACATAAGTGCCTTCTTGCTGCACTACCTGCAGCATGACCCTCATATTGTCAGAATTCGAAGTAATCATGACTACTGGGTTGCCACACTCTTAGATCCCCCAAACTTTTCGATCAACCTTTTCATTTTAATAAAGACCAAAAAAATGGTCATTTTTGAAATTATAAGCATTAGCAGGTTGTTAGAAACTGAAATCAAACAGTTTTCAACTCAAAACTTTATTCTAGGTGATGTTACATTTTCACATAGGACCCCTTGTTCGAAAGGAGCTTCTGAACTCTCTCGTCCATTGAATTTGTCAGGTTTTGGATGGTTTCTGCTTCAATTGTTTTGCATGAGGACAGAATACCCTCCCAGAGCTGTTGCTTAGATGTGAACTGCCTCCCGCCATCATAGACACTCCTTTTAATGATGCTCCAAAGGTTCTGAATGGGGTAGAGGTCAGGGGAGCATGGGGGTCACACCATAAGTTTGTCCCCTTTTATGCCCATATCAGCCAGAGATGCAGATGTTTTATGTGCAGCATGAGATGGTGCATTATCATGCAGAAAAATGATCTTGCTGTGAAATACACGGTTCTTCTTCTTGAACCATGGCAGGAAGTGCTGTTTGAGAAAATCCACATACATTATGGAGTTCATCTTTAGCGCCTTCAGGGATCCTAAAGGGGCCGACAATCTCTCTCCCCATGATTCCAGCCCAAAACATTACTCCACCTCCTCCTTGTTGGCGCTGTAGCCGTGTTTGCGTGGGGTGTCCATCAACCAGCCATCCTCCACTCCATCCATCTGGACCATCGAGCGCTGCACGGCACTCATCCGTGAACAAAACAGTTTTGAAATCAGTCTTCATGTAATGTTTGGCCCACTGGAGCCGTTTCTGCTTGTGTGAAGTGGATAGAGGAGGTCGACAGGATGGCGCATGCACAGCTGCAAACCTCTGAAGGACCCTGCATCTTGTTGTTCGGGGGACGTTGGAGGCACAAGCAGCTTCAAAAACTTGTCTGCTGCTATGACAAGGCTTTTTTGCCGCTGCTCTTTCAACCTGACGTAATTGCCTGTAGGAAAGAGTCCTCAATTTGCCCTTATCAGCACGCACACGTGTGTACTGTGAATCAGCTACATACTTCTTGATTGCCAAGACACTTCATCCTGATCATCGCACAATGTTGATTGTAGTCATGCCTTGACCTAAACACTCCACAATTTGTTGCTTCTCAGCAGCCGACACATCCTTTTTCTTTCCCATTTTGGCAGAAAATGTAGGCTGCTTAATAATGTGAGAGAGCCTTCTTAAGTAGTCTTGCCTTTCATTGGACACACCTGCCAAACTAATTAGCACAGGTGTCTGCAATTGCTTACAGTGATATAAAGAGCCCTGACACACATCACCATCAATGAGTTTAACTGACAAACAAACAAATTCTTCCCTTATCACTCCTAAACACTTTTTGTATAATAATTTGGAACGCAGTGTACATGTGCTTTTCCACAAAACACCAGTGGTTCACGTAGTGAATCTTACAGTTCTAACTTGCCAACCGTGGTCTGTATGGAGTTGTTCAATAAAGGGCCCAAAATTAAGATAACATAGATGGGAGAGGTCTCTATGAATAGGAATTCCTAAGTATTTGATACCCTGTGAGGGCCAGGCAAAGGGAAAGTTGGACTGGATGGAATCCTATATGGATTTGGGGAGGGAGACATCGAGGGCCTCAGACTTCGCTGCATTGATTTTAAAATTTTACCATGTAACAAAGTGATCTATTTCAGCCATAACAGCATGGATGGATATATGTGATTGAGTGATATATACTAGGACATCATCAGCAAATAGAGAGCACTTGTACTCGGTGCCTCCCACCTCAATCCACCTAATATTGGGGTTATGGCGAATTGATGAGAGCAGGTGCTCCGTCACTAGGATGTATAAGAGAGGGGACAGAGGACATCACTGCCTTGTCCCATTGGTGATTGTGAAAGGTGATGAAAATGTTCTGACGCACCCCCTGGGCCTTGGGACACCCGGAGCCGGACCCTTTTTGGTGGATGCTGGTGGTTGTAGTCTTCGTGGCGGCGACCCAGTTCCGTGGCTCAGGGCGGTCAAACCAGTGGCGGAACTATTTATGTGGTTTTCATGTTTAAATGTCCGACTACGCCACCCGTGGATTGCGGTCAGAGTGAACCGCCGCTACAGGGCAGACCACTGAGGCTGGTGTTGTGGGTGCAGCAGAGCGTAGCATAACTCCCCACGGGAGGAGTATAGCCTCAGGGCAGTGTATGCGGAGGATGGGGGTGATGGTGCAGGGCAGCAGCAGTAACGACACGGAGTCAGTGATGCAGTTCAGGGCCTTTACTCACAGTTCTTATTATCCAGACCACGTCTGCAGGTAACGGCTGCCCACGTCGTACTGTGCTCACCAGGTGAGGGGCTCAGACAACTCCCAGATAACTTTGGAGCACTTCACAGGACCCCCTTTGTGTGTCCTTTGTCTGGCCTTTCTTACCAACACTTCTGTCCGGCTGCCTCGGGCCTCCTCTTGGTAAACTTGGCGCCAGTTTCCCTGACCCTATGTGGTGCCTTCCTAGCGGGTGTAGCGAGGGGCTGCGCCACATAAAATGTAAGTGACGCGCCCCTGGGCCTGTGTCGCGCTGCGTTGCGCACGCGGGAGCTTACCCGGAGCCGGATCTGTTTAGGGTTGTAGTCTCGTGGCGGTGACCCGGTCCGTGCCCAGGGAGTCAAACTGGACGGCAGTCTGTTAGCGGTAGAAAATGGTTGATGACTACGCCACCCGTTGAATGCAGCCAGGGGGCTGCTGCTGCAGGGCAGACCGCTGAGGCCGGTGGAAGGATGGTGCAGCGTGATAGTATAACCCCCAACGGGAGGGGTATGGCCTCAGGGCAGCCGACGTGGATGATGGGGGTAGCAGGAACCACTCAGAGACGGTATGGTAGCGTTCAGGGTCTTTACTGGTAACAACGATATAGACCCTCCCGGAGTACTTGCTAGCGAACGGGGCCTGGTCAGTCCTTGAGCAGATGGGATCTCCCCTGGCCAGGCGTAGTTGTAGGCCTCCCAAGCTGACTGTACTCTTCTGGCTACCTTGCTAGAAGCTGATGTAAGTAGCCCACGTCCCTGAGTGTACCGTGTGGTGCTCACCCGTATGGCCGGTGACTCGGGGCCTTCTAATGGCTTCCGCTCCACGATGGCGGTGCTGGTCCCACGCGTGTGACCGGGCCTTCGGGCTTCTGGGCCAGGGGACCTGAAATCCCCTGCCTGACGGATTCTGCTGCTGGGTAGAAGTTAGTCCCCACAGCCTCGGACTCCGGGTCCGGTAAAGAATCTTCTTAGTCAGGGCGAGCTCTTTAGCTGCCAGCCCCTGACTCCTTGTGACTCTGCTGCTTCCTATGCTGCTCTTGTCTCTACTCTTCCTGGACTCACTAACCCTGCCTCAGCCCCGGGTTTATACAGGGGAAGTTCTTCCCCTCCCAAGGCTGGGCAGGAGGTGTGGCATGCACAGGATCCCTGACCAAAGGACCTCCCACCTGCTCTCAGACGTAATATCTCTATCACTGTGACAACCAGACCCCTGGGGTGTCACACTCCCCCCTAGTGAAATTTAGTACTCCGGGACTAAACACTTTTTAGAAAAATATAACAAGGTATATCAAAGAACAATAAAATACAATAAGGAAACACAATAAGATGGTCACGGATGTCCGCAACCGGGTGCAGTCTTTGAAGAAAAGCAAAGGTGTCCATTTCACCAACACAGGGAGACGTAACCAGGTAGGGGTCTGTCCTACCCCGAGTCCTTAACAGTCTCTAGTCCATCCTGGGTTACGCTCCAACTATATACAAAGGATTCCCGGTAAATCCACCGAAGACTCCTAAAAACAACTAGAAACACAAAATTACACACAAGCAACAATAAACAGGTAAACATTGTAAAACAACTTAAACATTTAGATCCTCCAACGTGCGGGTAACTGGCCTCTAGTGGCCCTAGTGGACCTACGGAGCTGACTGTCTGGCCCTGAACTACAGGGTGTAGGAGCTGTCAAGGGTAAACTGGGCAGCTGTCTACCGGCTCTTTGTCTCACTAGAGGTACGGCAGGCTCACTATAAGCAGAGGGTGGATTCTCCTGTTCCGCTTGGGTGGAGTCTTCTGCCTCCTGGACCGGCTGCTCTTCCAGCTCTACCCGTTGCTCCGTAGGTTCTTGGGATGATGGTTGGAGGAAGGTGAGTACGGGTACCACAACTGCACCATTGACTTGAGTCCAAGACCGAGGGAAGTCCCCGAGCACGGTACTAACCATATCTTCCCTTTCTTCCACGGGTCGATGGTCTTCCTGTTCCTCCTCAGGGTTCCTCAGTTGTTCGGGGCACTTCTTCAGGTGGTCCCGGGATACAATGGCTGTGGTTTCCCCTCCGTCTTTACTGATGGTACAGACCTTCGGGTTCTCGTGGCTTGAGGGCAGTACGGTGTACGGGTCCTTCTCCCACTGGTCGTCCAAATTGTGGAGCCGTCTCTTCCTCTTCAAGACCTGCTCTCCGGGTACCAGGGAAACAGCGGGAGCATACTGGTTGTAAGTCTTCTCTTGTCTTTCCCTAGCCTGACAGAGACTTCGCTCCACGCTCTCCTGTACTTTCCGGTACTGCTGCTGCCTCTCTGTGTCCCAGTCTGTTTCTGGTGAAGTGTCCTCGGGCGTCAGGACTCCCATTTTCAGGTCAACAGGTAACTTACCAGGTCTTGCCCTCATTAGGTAAGCCGGGGTACAGTTGGTGGAACCTACCGGGATGTGGTTGTATAGGTCCACCAGATCGGGCAACTTCTCAGGCCACAGACTGCGTTCTTCCAGGGGCAACGTTTTTAGAAGATCCATTACCACCTGGTTCATTTTCTCACAAAGTCCATTAGTTTGCGGATGGTAGGGTGTCGTCCTTATCTTCCGGCAGCCATACAGATTGCAGAATTCCTGGAAGACCTCCGCTTCAAAGGCAGGTCCATGGTCCGTCAGCACTTGGTCCGGGTACCCGTGTGGACGGCAAAAGTGCTGCTGGAAGGCTCTAGCTGCTGTTCGAGCCGTTAAGTCCTTGACGGGGACGACAACCAGAAACCGGGAGTAATGATCCACGATGGTTAACGCGTAGACGTAGCCACTTCTGCTGGGGGTCAGTTTTACATGATCCAAGGCTACCAGTTCCAACGGTTGCCGGGTGACGATGGACTGCAGGGGAGTCTTCTGGCTGGCCCGGTCCTTCCTTCTCAGATTGCACGGGCCACAGTCTCTGCACCACTTCTCGATGGTTCCCCTCATGCCTACCCAGTGGAACCGCTCGCGCAGCAGGAACTCCAGCTTTTTCCACCCGAAGTGTCCAGCTCCGTCGTGGTATGCCTCCATCACCATGGCTGCGTCTCTTCGTGGCACCACTACTTGCCAGAGTAGTTCATGCGTCCTGGAGTTAACCATTCTGCGGCACAACTTCCCCTTGTAAAGGAACAGTCGACTCTTCTCTGCCCATAGTTGTTTGGCTTCCTCTGGAGCGTCTGATTCCAGGCTAGCCTCCGGGCGAGTCAGCATCTCCTTCACCAGTCGGACGGCAGGGTCGCTGTCTTGCGTTTCCGCCCAGTTGTAGTGAGGTAAGGGGTTCAACGTAGCAGCCTGCTTACTCCTTACCCGGTGGGAATACTGGATAGTCCCATGACGGTGGAACGCAGGGAGTTCAACTTCTTCCAGTCCCTCCGGATCTTCTCCTCCGTCCGGCAGGTTGGGCATCCTGGACAGGGCGTCCGCGTTGGTATTGGAGCGCCCTGCCCGGTATTTAATTGTGAACTCGTAGTTGGACAGACGGGCCATCCACCTCTGCTCCAGGGCACCGAGTCTTGCCGTGTCCAGGTGTGTCAGCGGGTTGTTATCCGTGTATACGGTGAACCGGGAAGAAGCGAGGTAATGCTTAAAGCGCTCGGTGACTGCCCATACCACGGCCAGGAACTCTAGCTTAAATGAGCTATAATTCTCGGGATTCCTTTCGGTGGGTCGCAGTTTTCGGCTGGCATAGGCGATTACTCGCTCTTTCCCCTGCTGAATCTGGGACAGTACGGCTCCTAGCCCGATGTTACTGGCGTCGGTGTAGAGGATGAAGGGCTGGCTATAGTCCGGATACGCCAAGATTTCATCCCCCGTGAGGGCCATCTTCAGCTGGCGGAAGGACTCTTCCTCTAGCTCTTCCCATTTGAAGGGCGGCTTCTGGTTCTTGGCCTTCCGGGACTGGCCTATCAGGAGGTCCTGCATAGGCGCCGCCTTTTTGGTGAAACCGGGAATAAACCTTCGGTAGTAGCCTACCAACCCTAGGAACTGCCGCACTTCTTTTACGCTGGAAGGGCTTGGCCATCCTTTGATTGCGGTGATCTTATCGGGGTCGGGAGCCACTCCGTCAGCGCTCACCACGTGTCCCAGGTATTGCACCTTTGGTTTCAGGAGGTGACACTTGGAGGGTTTCACCTTTAGGCCGTAACTCGCCAGAGCTTCGAACACCTCCGCCAGGTGTTTCAGGTGGTCCTCATAGGTTTTGGAGTATACGATGACATCGTCCAGGTACAACAGGACCGTCTCGAAGTTTCTGTGGCCCAGACAGCACTCCATTAATCGTTGGAAGGTTCCTGGGGCGTTGCAGAGTCCGAACGGCATGCAGGTGAACTCGCTAAGTCCCATCGGGGTGGTGAATGCGGTCTTCTCCCGGTCCGCCTCTGCTACAGGAACCTGCCAGTACCCGCTAGTGAGATCCAAGGTAGAGAAGAAGTTAGCAGATCTTAAAGCAGCCAATGACTCCTCTATCCTTGGTAAGGGGTACGCATCCTTGTGTGTGATACGGTTGATTTTCCGGTAATCTACACACATCCTCATGGTGTTGTCTTTCTTTTTGACTAAAACTAGTGGGGCTGCCCAGGGGCTACAGCTATCCCGGATTACCCCAGCCTCCTTCATGTCTCTAAGCATCCCCTTGGCGTGTTGGTAATGTGCAGGGGGTACGGGTCGATACCTCTCTTTTATGGGAGGATGATCTCCCGTGGGGATGCGGTGTTCTACCCCCTTGACTCGCCCGAAGTCTAACGGGTGTTTACTAAACACTCTCTCATACTCTTGAACCACCCGATAGACTCCTTGTTTCTGGTGTGAGGGAGTGGAGTCAGTACCCAGATGTAGTTGCTGACACCAGTCCTCCATGTCTTTCTTAGAGCCGTTACCTTCCTCCGGGTGAGATGGAGGCAAGGGTTCCACAGATTGTATAGAATTTTGATTAGTGGTATATAATTTGGCTAGCGTGGCATACCGGGGCAGGTACACTTCCCTCTCCCCGATATTTATTATGCGAACGGGCACCCTCCCATGGCGTACATTGACCACCCCCCGTGCTGTCAAAATGGTGGGCCTACTGTCTGAGTAAACTGGTTCTACCATTGCCTGGTAATCTCTACCTCTCAGACCAATAGCTGCCCGGCACCAAATCATCATTTCACTTTTTGGGGGCATGGCAATAGGAAAAGGGTCACACATTCTTACGCTACCAATCTCACCGCCGGAGAGTTCCACTTGTTGCCGTTGCATCAGTGCCCGGATCTCTTTCTGGAGCACCCGCTGCTCGCCGGAGCTGGCATTCTTGGCAACCTGCTGTAAAAGGAAAATCACCTCTGCAAGACAATTTTCAATTACATTAGTTCCTAGAGTTATTTTTGGGTGACTCTCATGTTTGTCAATATCTACAATGATCAGTCCCTGTGCGGCCAGTTCGACTCTACCAATTTTGATGGTCACCTCTTTAAATCCGATCTGTGGCACGGGCTGACCATTGCTGGCGATGATACTCAAGTCGCCGTCAGGGTAGCGGGTAATATCCGAGTCATTCCAGTACTGCTTGAAGAGCACGTACGGGATGGTGGTGACCTGTGACCCGGTGTCCAGTAGGGCACTCATGGGAATGCCATCCAGTACCACAGGCAAGACTGGACGTCCTCCCACATATCTGTCGCGCCAGTTCGATGGGCCTGGTGATCTTTTTCCTGGGGGTTGGCCCTCTACCCCAGGTTGTGCCCATTTAAAGAACAGTACCTTTCCATATGTCCGGGTTGATTGCAGCGGCGGCAGATGGGTCGTCCGTCCTCGCTGTATCGGTCACTGGGTCTTCCTCTGGCCGGTGGGGTCCTCCTTGGTCGACGCCACGGGATGTCCTCCGGTCCGGATGCCAGCTGGATCTTCCCTGGAGTGGAAACCTGTAAAGACTGCACAGTTCGGGTTAGCGCAGCAACGCTTTTAGCTAGCTCTTGGACCTGATGGTGTAGGTCTGGAGCCGGGTCATTGTCCAAAGCCTGCGCATCAGCTCCCACAGGCCCTGCTGACAAGGGCGCCGCCTCCTGGTAGTAAGTGGTAGTGGGGCGTCTGTGGGTCACAACGCCACCTGGTGCCGGTTCTCGGAGCACCCGGATGGCTCTGTCCTTGAACTGTGCAAATTCTAGATGAGGGTCCTGTAAGGCCATTGCCCGCAACTGGGTGCGGTGGGAATTGCAATATAAACCCTCTATAAATTGTTCGGTCAACAGCCTGTCCTCGTTTCCCACTCCATTAGGGTCGGTCTGCTTAATGGCCCTCAGGGCCTCTTGTAGGTTGAGTGCATAGTCCCTTATACTCTCATGCGCTCGCTGCTTGCACCCGTAGAATCTATGTTTAATCTCGGCTGAGGTGCGGGTATCAAAGGTGTCCTTCAGCCGGGTTAGTATCCCTGCGACAGTCTTCCTCCCAGGTGGCCAGGATTTTACTTCCCTTTTGGCTGCCCCAGTTAGTTGGGCCACCAGGATGCTCACTTTTTGCTCTTCTGTGAGGGGGTACACCTGGAAGAGGCTATCCAGCTTTTCTCTAAAGTCATGCAGGGTATGTGACTCCCCTGAGTACTGGGGTAGCCAAGCTGCTCCCGGGATATAGGGCATGGTGAAGGGCATAACTGCAACAGCGGTAGCGCTGGCGGGGGTTGAGGCAGTGGAGCTCTCCTCCGTATCCGACATCTTCCTCCCCCCTAGTGGACCGTGGCCTACCTTGCGATGATCCTGTTCCGTAGGCCGCGGCTCCGCAGTGGATCGTCAGGGTTGAGGACCTTCCGTCGCGCTCCTGTGACGTCGGCGTCTGCTGGGCTCCTTCCAGGACCTTACGCAACGTCCGGACGTGAGGCGGGGCTTCAGTTCTCGCGCGCTTTCGGAGTCCACGCCCCTCTTCTTCCCGCGCGGCGTCCTCAAGATGGCGTCCAATGGCGGGAAAACTCCACGGATGGCGGGAAGAAGGCTGAAGATGGCGCCGGATGGCGGGAAACTTCACCGATGGCGGGAATCTTCACTACTGGTAAGTTTGAACAGTCTTTGCTTTTCAGGCACGCAGTACCCGGTGGTTGCGGGCACGTGATCCTGCCGACTACGCCAAAGTTGACGCGCCCCTGGGCCTGTGTCGCGCTGCGTTGCGCACGCGGGAGCTTACCCGGAGCCGGATCTGTTTAGGGTTGTAGTCTCGTGGCGGTGACCCGGTCCGTGCCCAGGGAGTCAAACTGGACGGCAGTCTGTTAGCGGTAGAAAATGGTTGATGACTACGCCACCCGTTGAATGCAGCCAGGGGGCTGCTGCTGCAGGGCAGACCGCTGAGGCCGGTGGAAGGATGGTGCAGCGTGATAGTATAACCCCCAACGGGAGGGGTATGGCCTCAGGGCAGCCGACGTGGATGATGGGGGTAGCAGGAACCACTCAGAGACGGTATGGTAGCGTTCAGGGTCTTTACTGGTAACAACGATAGACCCTCCCGGAGTACTTGCTAGCGAACGGGGCCTGGTCAGTCCTTGAGCAGATGGGATCTCCCCTGGCCAGGCGTAGTTGTAGGCCTCCCAAGCTGACTGTACTCTTCTGGCTACCTTGCTAGAAGCTGATGTAAGTAGCCCACGTCCCTGAGTGTACCGTGTGGTGCTCACCCATATGGCCGGTGACTCGGGGCCTTCTAATGGCTTCCGCTCCACGATGGCGGTGCTGGTCCCACGCGTGTGACCGGGCCTTCGGGCTTCTGGGCCAGGGGACCTGAAATCCCCTGCCTGACGGATTCTGCTGCTGGGTAGAAGTTAGTCCCCACAGCCTCGGACTCCGGGTCCGGTAAAGAATCTTCTTAGTCAGGGCGAGCTCTTTAGCTGCCAGCCCCTGACTCCTTGTGACTCTGCTGCTTCCTATGCTGCTCTTGTCTCTACTTTTCCTGGACTCACTAACCCTGCCTCAGCCCCGGGTTTATACAGGGGAAGTTCTTCCCCTCCCAAGGCTGGGCAGGAGGTGTGGCATGCACAGGATCCCTGACCAAAGGACCTCCCACCTGCTCTCAGACGTAATATCTCTATCACTGTGACAACCAGACCCCTGGGGTGTCACATAAGAGCCTCCGGTTTCTAGCTGAGGGTCGTTTCCTGCCTCCACTAGTTCGGGGACCGGTCTCCCCCTTTGGCCTGACCCCTCCACGCAGGTGGATTCGGGCGTGCGGTGGCGACTCGCCCGTCCGCACCCCTGGGATCCCTTCATTCTTTGTTCCTGGAGCCTTCTCCGCTCCTCTTCCTTCCTTCTCCCTCTTCCAGGCCTGGGCCTCTGTTACTAGGCCCGCCTCCGGAGCAGAGCTCATGCAGAGCCCCTGCTCCCTGCCACTTCTGCTCAGACTTCTCTGCACTGAACTAAGATGGTGCCCACCTTTTATACTCCCTTCTCAATGCACCCAGGAACTGCTTCCTCCCTGCTCCTGCACTACAGGGTTCCCCTTCCTCAGTGTTCCCTCCCCCCACTCCAGCCAGGGACAGGGACTGTCGTGCCCATCTCAGGGGCATATTGGTCGCCCTGCCCCACGGCAATGTGGTGTAATGCATGCAGGTGTCGGGTCCTGATCCACACTCCATCCTTACCTGAGAGTGAGATATCACACCTCTGGGTGAGGTGCAATACGTCTTTAGCAACCGAGCCCTCAGGGTGCTACAGTTCCATTTATCTTCAGCCTAGGTGACGTATTGCGATACAGGGCCGTGATTTTGGCTATAAAAGGGTCCCCTAGACCCCTACCCCAAGCTTTTTAAGAGAATCATATATGGCGTGCCAGGAGACTCTATGGAATGCTTTCTCAGCATCCAACGAGAGTATCTAATTACAAATTTTTAACTGCATCTAGCCCAGGAAATACTTTGTGCCTAGTAGCAGTGTCTGCTAGTAAGCGGATTATCCCGGCTGTTAAGCAAGCTGCACCACCTGTGGTTTAGACACTTAATTTTTTCAAAGGAAATGCTTCGGGACCATGGGATACTTAGTGAAGAGCATCAGGAGGCACCCCAAGGCATAGGGGCTGGGACTGGCAGTAGGATGCCTTGCGGTGGACAGCCGAGCTCGATCCTTATAAAAGCTTTTTAACTGCAGCAGCTTTAGTGGACGCTACTGGAGCTGGAATTACCGCGGCTGCTGGCATGAGACTTGCCCTCCAATAGATCCTTGTAAATGGATTTAAAGTGTATTCATTCAAATTAGAGAGACAATTTAAATTAAAAAGCTTAGAGCTGCCTCCACCACAGGGGGGCTCGCTCGACCCACCAGCGGACAGGCACCAGTATTGGGAGAGGGGGGCTGGCCGTCAGGGTTCACCGCGGCTCTGGCACAAACCCGGCGACACGGAGGTGGCACGGGCAGGAGCGGACTGGCCGTGTCGGCTTCTCACTTTTTGGATTTTAGAAGGGCATGACATGCCTATATCTGTGTCTCCCCCTCCTTTTACTCCTCCACCTCTTTTATTTTCGCATGACTATATGTACTTGTCACGTTTCCATGTGTTAGTTATGTCTTCTGAGCAGTTTGTCAGCTTTTGGACACCTTTGAAGGTGTTTTCTATGTGTTTCTATGTGTTTTTGTTTGCCTGCCATTGGTTTTAACGGTGTTCGAAGGTGTTCGACGAACAGTTCGACGAACAGATCGGCGAACACACGGGTGTTCGACGAACCGAACCGAACTCGAACACTACGGGGGTGGCTCAACACTAGTTGCCACACTCTTAGATCCCCCAAACTTTTCGATCAACCTTTTCATTTTAATAAAGACCAAAAAAATGGTCATTTTTAAAATTATAAGCATTAGCAGGTTGTTAGAAACTGAAATCAAACAGTTTTCAACTCAAAACTTTATTCTAGGTGATGTTACATTTTCACATAGGACCCCTTGTTCGAAAGGAGCTTCTGAACTCTCTCCTCCATTGAATTTGGCAGGTTTTGGATGGTTTCTGCTTCAATTGTTTTGCATGAGGACAGAATACCCTCCCAGAGCTGTTGCTTAGATGTGAACTGCCTCCCGCCATCATAGACACTCCTTTTAATGATGCTCCAAAGGTTCTGAATGGGGTAGAGGTCAGGGGAGCATGGGGGTCACACCATAAGTTTGTCCCCTTTTATGCCCATATCAGCCAGAGATGCAGATGTTTTATGTGCAGCATGAGATGGTGCATTATCATGCAGAAAAATGATCTTGCTGTGAAATACACGGTTCTTCTTCTTGAACCATGGCAGGAAGTGCTGTTTGAGAAAATCCACATACATTATGGAGTTCATCTTTAGCGCCTTCAGGGATCCTAAAGGGGCCGACAATCTCTCTCCCCATGATTCCAGCCCAAAACATTACTCCACCTCCTCCTTGTTGGCGCTGTAGCCGTGTTTGCGTGGGGTGTCCATCAACCAGCCATCCTCCACTCCATCCATCTGGACCATCGAGCGCTGCACGGCACTCATCCCTGAACAAAACTGTTTTGAAATCAGTCTTCATGTAATGTTTGGCCCACTGGAGCCGTTTCTGCTTGTGTGAAGTGGATAGAGGAGGTCGACAGGATGGCGTATGCACAGCTGCAAACCTCTGAAGGACCCTGCATTTTGTTGTTCGGGGGACGTTGGAGGCACAAGCAGCTTCAAAAACTTGTCTGCTGCTATGACAAGGCTTTTTTGCCGCTGTTCTTTCAACCTGACGTAATTGCCTGTAGGAAAGAGTCCTCAATTTGCCCTTATCAGCACGCACACGTGTGTACTGTGAATCAGCTACATACTTCTTGATTGCCAAGACACTTCATCCTGATCATCGCACAATGTTGATTGTAGTCATGCCTTGACCTAAACACTCCACAATTTGTTGCTTCTCAGCAGCCGACACATCCTTTTTCTTTCCCATTTTGGCAGAAAATGTAGGCTGCTTAATAATGTGAGAGAGCCTTCTTAAGTAGTCTTGCCTTTCATTGGACACACCTGCCAAACTAATTAGCACAGGTGTCTGCAATTGCTTACAGTGATATAAAGAGCCCTGACACACATCACCATCAATGAGTTTAACTGACAAACAAACAAATTCTTCCCTTATCACTCCTAAACGCTTTTTGCATAATAATTTGGAACGCAGTGTACATGTGCTTTTCCACAAAACACCAGCGGTTCACGTAGTGAATCTTACAGTTCTAACTTGCCAACCGTGGTCTGTATGGAGTTGTTCAATAAAGGGCCCAAAATTAAGATAACATAGATGGGAGAGGTCTCTATGAATAGGAATTCCTAAGTATTTGATACCCTGTGAGGGCCAGGCAAAGGGAAAGTTGGACTGGATGGAATCCTATATGGATTTGGGGAGGGAGACATCGAGGGCCTCAGACTTCGCTGCATTGATTTTAAAATTTGACCATGTAACAAAGTGATCTATTTCAGCCATAACAGCATGGATGGATATATGTGATTGAGTGATATATACTAGGACATCATCAGCAAATAGAGAGCACTTGTACTCGGTGCCTCCCACCTCAATCCACCTATTATTGGGGTTATGGCGAATTGATGAGAGCAGGTGCTCCGTCACTAGGATGTATAAGAGAGGGGACAGAGGACATCCCTGCCTTGTCCCATTGGTGATTGTGAAAGGTGATGAAAATGTTCTGACGCACCCCCTGGGCCTTGGGACACCCGGAGCCGGACCCTTTTTGGTGGATGCTGGTGGTTGTAGTCTTCGTGGCGGCGACCCGGTTCCGTGGCTCAGGGCGGTCAAACCAGTGGCGGAACTATTTATGTGGTTTTGATGTTTAAATGTACGACTACACCACCCGTGGATTGCGGTCAGAGTGAACCGCCGCTACAGGGCAGACCGCTGAGGCTGGTGTTGTGGGTGCAGCAGAGCGTAGCATAACTCCCCACGGGAGGAGTATAGCCTCAGGGCAGTGTATGCGGAGGATGGGGGTGATGGTGCAGGGCAGCAGCAGTAACGACACGGAGTCAGTGATGCAGTTCAGGGCCTTTACTCACAGTTCTTATTATCCAGACCACGTCTGCAGGTAACGGCTGCCCACATCGTACTGTGCTCACCAGGTGAGGGGCTCAGACAACTCCCAGATAACTTTGGAGCACTTCACAGGACCCCCTTTGTGTGTCCTTTGTCTGGCCTTTCTTACCAACACTTCTGTCCGGCTGCCTCGGGCCTCCTCTTGGTAAACTTGGCGCCAGTTTCCCTGACCCTATGTGGTGCCTTCCTAGCGGGTGTAGCGAGGGGCTGCGCAACATAAAATGTCAGAGCCTCCGGTTTCTAGCTGAGGGTCGTTTCCTGCCTCCACTAGTTCGGGGACCGGTCTCCCCCTTTGGCCTGACCCCTCCACGCAGGTGGATTCGGGCGTGCGGTGGCGACTCGCCCGTCCGCACCCCTGGGATCCCTTCATTCCTCATTCCTGGAGCCTTCTCTGCTCCTCTTCCTTCCTTCTCCCTCTTCCAGGCCTGGGCCTCTGTTACTAGGCCCGCCTCCGGAGCAGAGCTCATGCAGAGCCCCTGCTCCCTGCCACTTCTGCTCAGACTTCTCTGCACTGAACTAAGATGGTGCCCACCTTTTATACTCCCTTCTCAATGCACCCAGGAACTGCTTCCTCCCTGCTCCTGCACTACAGGGTTCCCTTTCCTCAGTGTTCTCTCCCCCCACTCCAGCCAGGGACAGGGACTGTCGTGCCCATCTCAGGGGCATATTGGTCGCCCTGCCCCACGGCAATGTGGTGTAATGCATGCAGGTGTCGGGTCCTGATCCACACTCCATCCTTACCTGAGAGTGCGATATCACACCTCTGGGTGAGGTGCAATACGTCTGTAGCAACCGAGCCCTCAGGGTGCTACAGTTCCATTTATCTTCAGCCTAGGTGAAGTATTGTGATACAGGGCCGTGATTTTGGCTATAAAAGGGTCCCCTAGACCCCTACCCCAAGCTTTTTAAGAGAATCATATATGGCGTGCCAGGAGACTCTATGGAATGCTTTCTCAGTATCCAACGAGAGTATCTAATTACAAATTTTTAACTGCATCTAGCCCAGGAAATACTTTGTGCCTAGTAGCAGTGTCTGCTAGTCAGCGGATTATCCCGGCTGTTAAGCAAGCTACACCACCTGTAGTTTAGACACTTAATTTTTTCAAAGGAAATGCTTCGGGACCATGGGATACTTAGTGAAGAGCATCAGGAGGCACCCCAAGGCATAGGGGCTGGGACTGGCAATAGGATGCCTTGCGGTGGACAGCCGAGCTCAATCCTTATAAAAGCTTTTTAACTGCAGCAGCTTTAGTGGACGCTACTGGAGCTGGAATTACGCGGCTGCTGGCATGAGATTTGCCCTCCAATAGATCCTTGTAAATGGATTTAAAGTGTATTCATTCAAATTAGAGAGACAATTTAAATTAAAAAGCTTAGAGCTGCCTCCACCACAGGGGGGCTCGCTCGACCCACAAGCGGACAGGCACCAGTATTGGGAGAGGGGGGCTGGCCATCAGGGTTCACCGCGGCTCTGGCACAAACCCGGCGACACGGAGGTGGCACGGGCAGGAGCGGACTGGCCGTGTCGGCTTCTCACTTTTTGGATTTTTGAAGGGCATGACATGCCTATATCTGTGTCTCCCCCTCCTTTTACTCCTCCACCTCTTTTATTTTCGCATGACTATATGTACTTGTCACTTTTCCATGTGTTAGTTATGTCTTCTGAGCAGTTTGTCAGCTTTTGGACACCTTTGAAGGTGTTTTCTATGTGTTTCTATGTGTTTTTGTTTGCCTCAATTGGTTTTAACGGTGTTCGAAGGTGTTCGACGAACAGTTCGACGAACAGTTCGGCGAACACACGGGTGTTCGACGAACCGAACCGAACTCGAACACTACGGGGGTGGCTCAACACTAGTCAGTATAGATGGACTAATAGAGAAAGTCCCACACACTGCTAGAAGGCCAAATATTTTTTCAGAGCTAGATGCAGATAAAAAATTTTTTAATTTGCAACCTGATGGAGGTCAGTATAGATGGACTAATAGAGAAAGTCCCACACACTGCTAGAAGGCCAAATATTTTTTCAGAGCTAGATGCAGAAAAAAATTATATTCAGTTTGCAACCTGATGGAGGTCAGTATAGATGGGCTAATAGAACAAGTCCCACACACTGCTAGAAGCCCAAATATTTTTTCAGAGCTAGATGCAGAAAAAAATTATATTCAATTTGCAACCTGATGGAGGTCAGTATAGATGGACTAATAGAATGATGCTATACCCAAAAGATTTTACTTCACTAGGTGCAGTAAAAAAATTGGTATTCTATACACAG
Source organism: Phyllobates terribilis (assembly GCF_046119375.1). Classification (NCBI taxonomy): domain Eukaryota; kingdom Metazoa; phylum Chordata; class Amphibia; order Anura; family Dendrobatidae; genus Phyllobates; species Phyllobates terribilis. Next base: position 252,223,724 of record NW_027362773.1, on the reverse strand, counting down.
GTGGTATATCTTGCAACACAGATAGGCTACTCCACTGACTAACACACTCTGCAATAGGCCAAAAAGGATTAGCTTTGCTAGATTCAGCCAAATGCTGTGAAAAAAACTTGCACAGCACTGGCACAGACCTGCCTGGCAAAAACTGATAGGAACTGATGTAACCTAGTCCTGAAAAGGACTGCATTTACAATTAGTCTTTACTAGAGATGAGCGTTGTTCTACTCGAACTGTTCGCCAATCTCAAATTCGAGCTGTTTTGGGCGGTGTTCGAGCCGTTCGGCGAGCACGAACGATTTGAGAAAAATTCGGCTGTTCGAGGTTATGTTCGATAACTGTTCGTGCACCAAAATCATAACTGGATTTTTTCTCAGTGATGATGAAAATTAATGTTAATACGCAGTTTGAGTGTACAGCGGGGTGGGGGGAGGGGCAGGGGATGGATCTCTGCAGGAATAATGAAGATCTCCATTTTTTTTTCTCTTTCCCGCATTTGCAGTGGGGAGGTGCAGTCTGTCAGCCTATCAGCAGCGCACACACGGAGCGAACTGCTGTTTTTCACACAAGCAAGGGCATGTGTCATTGGCAGTGTATGTCACATGTCCTTGCCCTATAAGACCAAGCCATTTTCCCCGTCGCCACCATTTTCTCACTGCTGCAGCTGCGTGTTAGACGGCACCGCTGTTGCTGTGTGCGCTATACCTTGTTAATTTCAAGCCAATTTTCGCACAAATCTACAGATAACTTGGGAGTAGGGAATAGTTGTGATTGCAGTCCTTTTAAGGACTAGGTTACAGCATTTCCTACGACTTTTATCAGGCAGGTCTGTGCTCTTAAATAGATAGATTGTGGGAGTAAAGACTAATTGTAATTGCAGTCCTTTTCAGGACTAGGTTACATCAGTTCCTATCAGTTTTTGCCAGGCAGGTCTGTGCCAGTGCTGTGCAAGTTTTTTTCACAGCATTTGGCTAAATCTAGCAAAGCTAATCCTTTTTGGCCTATTGCAGAGTGTGTTAGTCAGTGGAGTAGCCTATCTGTGTTGCAAGATATACCATCTGTGTATAGAATACCAATTTTTTTACTGCACCTAGTGAAGTAAAATCTTTTGGGCATAGCATCATTCTATTAGTCCATCTATACTGAACTCCATCAGGTTGCAAATTGAATATAATTTTTTTCTGCATCTAGCTCTGAAAAAATATTTGGGCTTCTAGCAGTGTGTGGGACTTGTTCTATTAGTCCATCTATACTGACCTCCATCAGGTTGCAAACTGAATATAATTTTTTTCTGCATCTAGCTCTGAAAAAATATTTGGCCTTCTAGCAGTGTGTGGGACATTCTTTATTAGTCCATCTATACTGACCTCCATCAGGTTGCAAATTAAAAATAATTTTTATCTGCATCTAGACCTGAAAAAATATTTGGCCTTCTAGCAGTGTGTGGGACTTTCTCTATTAGTCCATCTATACTGACATCCATCAGGTTGCAAATTAAAAATAATTTTTATCTGCATCTACCTCTGAAAAAATATTTGGCCTTCTAGCAGTGTGTGGGACTTTCTCTATTAGTCCATCTATACTGACCTCCATCAGGTTGCAAACTGAATATATTTTTTTTCTGCATCTACCTCTGAAAAAATATTGGGCTTCTAGCTGTGTGTGGGACTTGTTCTATTAATCCATCTATACAGACCTCCATCAGGTTGCAAACTGAATATAATTTTTTTCTGCATCTACCTCTGAAAAAATATTGGGCTTCTAGCTGTGTGTGGGACATGTTCTATTTATCCATCTATACAGACCTCCATCAGGTTGCAAACTGAATATAATTTTTTTCTGCATCTAGCTCTGAAAAAATAGTTGGCCTTCTAGCAGTGTGTGGGACTTTCTCTATTAGTCCATCTATACTGACCTCCATCAGGTTGCAAATTAAAAATAATTTTTATCTGCATCTAGCTCTGAAAAAATATTTGGCCTTCTAGCAGTGTGTGGGACTTTCTCTATTAGTCCATCTATACTGACCTCCATCAGGTTGCAAATTAAAAATAATTTTTATCTGCATCTACCTCTGAAAAAATATTTGGGCTTCTAGCTGTGTGTGGGACTTATTCTATTAGTCCATCTATACTGTAGTGCCGGCGTCCCTGCCCTCTGCTAGGCAGGGACGCTGCTCCCCTCACCGCTCTGCCCCGTGCCCGGCGTCTCTCTCCCGCTCTGCTGTCAGCGCGCGCTCCTTCCCGGCATCCTCCTCCCGCTCTGCTCTCAGCGCGCGCTCCTTCCCGGCCCCTGTGCTTAGGGCGCGCGCACTCCCCTCCTCTTAAAGGGGCCGCGCGCGCCGTCCTAAGGAGTCCCCGGCCAATGGCCGGAGGACTTCATCATATATAGGCACCTCCTCCAAAATGGAGGTGCCCGAGCAATGTTGTTTGCACCTGTGTCTCACCTGTGCTTCAGCCCTCAGGTCCCGTTGCCAGTTACCTGCCAGTTACCTGTCAGATTCCTGCCTGATTACTTGCTACCTGTCTGCTAGTCTGAGGTCCGACGGTCTGCCTTACTACTCCTGTCAGTCTGTCTAAGGACCAGCCTGCCCGCTCACCTGGGAGCGCACCTCAGCTACCTGCCTGCTTGCCTGAGGTCCGACGGTCTGCCTTACAACTCCGGTCAGTCTGTCTATGGACCAGCTTGCCCGCTCACCTGGGAGCGCTTCTCCGTTACCTGCCTGCTTGCCAGCCCAGAGGCTCCGCTGTCACGTGCTGTGACCACCAGCTACTCCAGACTCTTGCCCGCTCACCTGGGAGCGCTTCTCCGCTACCTGCCTGCTTGCCTGCCCGGAGGCTCCGCTGTCACGTGCTGTGACCACCAGCTATTCCTGAGACTCTTGCCCGCTCACCTGGGAGCGCTTCTCCGTTACCTGCCTGCTTGCCTAACTGGAGGCTCCGCCGTCACGTGCTGTGACCACCTGCTATTCCAGAGACTCTCGCTTGCTCACCTGGGAGCACACATTCTCCATCTGCCTTGCTAGCCTACCTGGAGGTTCAGCCATCTCAGGTCGTACCTACCCTTTACCCAGAGACTGCCCTGATCACTTGCCGTGTCCTCCTGCCCGTACACCCAGAGACTGTCCTGCTCACCTCCTGTGACTACCTGCCTGGTCGCCACCCGCTCCCTTACAAGGACCGCCCCCTTGTATTGTAGCCCAGAGGTTCCGCCTCCCAGACCCGTTACATATACTGACCTCCATCAGGTTGCAAACTGAATATAATTTTTTTCTGCATCTAGCTCTGAAAAAATATTTGGCCTTCTAGTAGTGTGTGGGACTTTCTCTATTAGTCCATCTATACTGACCTCCATCAGGTTGCAAATTAAAAATAATTTTTATCTGCATCTAGCTCTGAAAAAATATTTGGCCTTCTAGCAGTGTGTGGGACTTTCTCTATTAGTCCATCTATACTGACCTCCATCAGGTTGCAAATTAAAAATAATTTTTATCTGCATCTAGCTCTGAAAAAATATTTGGCCTTCTAGTAGTGTGTGGGACTTTCTCTATTAGTCCATCTATACTGACCTCCATCAGGTTGGAAATTAAAAATAATTTTTATCTGCATCTAGCTCTGAAAAAATATTTGGCCTTCTAGCAGTGTGTGGGACTTTCTCTATTAGTCCATCTATACTGACCTCCATCAGGTTGCAAATTAAAAATAATTTTTATCTGCATCTACCTCTGAAAAAATATTTGGGCTTCTAGCTGTGTGTGGGACTTGTTCTATTAGTCCATCTATACTGACCTCCATCAGGTTGCAAACTGAATATAATTTTTTTCTGCATCTAGCTCTGAAAAAATATTTGGCCTTCTAGCAGTGTGTGGGACTTGTTCTATTAGTCCACCTATACTGACCTCCATCAGGTTGCAAATTCAAAATATTTTTTTGTCTGCATCTAGCTCTGAAAAAATATTTGGCCTTCTAGCAGTGTGTGGGACTTTCTCTATTAGTCCATCTATACTGACCTCCATCAGGTTGCAAACTGAATATATTTTTTTTCTGCATCTACCTCTGAAAAAATATTTGGGCTTCTAGCTGTGTGTGGGACTTGTTCTATTAGTCCATCTATACTGACCTCCATCAGGTTTCAAATCGAATATAATTTTTTTCTCCATCTAACCCAGCCAATAGTTTTGGCCTAATACCACAGTTTGGCCACTCAGCTCTGCTCGGTTCCCATCCATTGTTTTTTTGTGCAAACAACTCCAGAGTTGTGAATTAGTTGACCACCAAAATGAGCGGAAAAAGGCCTGCTGCTGGTGGAAAGGGGAATAGGCGTGTTGGGAAGAGGAAAAAAGGTTGTGTCCGTGGGGTAGGTGTTAAAGCAACAGTAACATCTGCAGAAGAAAGACCATCTTCCAGCCAAACTAAAATGTCTACTTCTTTTAGCGGACAATGTGATAAGATCCCTTTCTTACGGCCACGCCAATCGCTACAAATTCCAGATGAGGCACAAAAACAGCAGGTGCTTCAACGGATATCAAGTGCTCCTTTAAGTGGGCTCTCCTCCACATCAACTTCAACATCACAAATACTCCAGTCCTCAAAGGTGTCACCCCAATCGCACTTGCTTCCTCACAGCTCCCAAATCTCCAGCTGCCCGTCTGAGTATGAGGTAGAACAGATGGTTGAGTCTGCAGAGCTGTTTACTCATACTATAGCCTGGGAATCAGAGGTCGACTCCAGCGCTTCTGTGAATCCAGACGAGGAAATGATCTGCACTGATGCCCAGAATCTTTATGAGTCGGATCCAGGACCAGACGCAGAAGGTTCTGACCATAATGTAGACCCTCATTCCCAAACTGTAACTCCTGTTGGTGGAGACAATGAGGAATACGATGATAAGACTCAAATACCTGATTGGAGCGACAACTTTAGTTTTTTGTCAGGGCAGGAACAGGTTGGCTCTGAGGACGACGGGTGTGATAACGCACAGGGTGATGATGATGAGGTTGGAGATCCCACTTACTGTCAACCCACAGTCAGCCAAGAGATGAGGTCAGCAGAGGAGGTGGAGGAAGATGCTAGTGACGACGAGGTCAGGTTGCGCCTTCCTGGACAGAGACGTAGTACTGGAAGCACGTCAACAACTGCATCCTCAAACACAACTCTGCCTCTCACCACAAGTCGTGGTGGCTCTTCATTTCGCATGGGTGCTAAGCCTTGCATAGCCTGGGCATTTTTTCAGATTGATAAAGATGACCCAACTCGTGTTATCTGTAACATTTGTCAGCAAAAGCTAAGTAGAGGCCAAAAAATACATAGTTTGAGTACTTCATGCATGAACCGGCACATGGACATGAAGCATAAGTTGCAGTGGGAAGCTCAGTGTGCTACAATGCGGCCTAGCCGGCCGGGCCAACCGCCGTCTGCCATATCTTGTGCATCCGCGGCCTCTTCATCCTCTGTGACTGGGGGGACAGCAGTCACACCTGTTTTGGGGCGCAGACCTGCCACCTCTTTACCCGCAACAGCCAGCGTGATTGGCAGGTCATCATTTTCTTTGGAGGTGGTAACACCAGCTGGTGTTGAGCGCTGTCCGACATCGATAGCACCACCTTTGGATCAAGGCAACCTAACATGTCCGCCTGCATCTTCCTCACATACCGGCAGTTTGCCGGGGACACCCTTATCAACCCCGTCTAAGCACAATAGCCAGCCCTCGGTCCCTCAGATGTGGACAAGTAAAAGACCATTTCCTCCTAGCCATGAGAAAGCTAAGAGGTTGAATTTCACCATCTGCAAGCTCTTGGCTACAGAAATGCTGCCTTTCCGCCTGGTGGACACAGAGGATTTTCGAGACCTTATGTCCGTCGCAGTGCCCCAGTACCAGATGCCCAGTCGGCACTACTTCTCAAAGAAAGGTGTGCCTGCGCTCCACCAGCATGTCGCACACAACATCACCGCTTCTTTGAGAAACTCTGTGTGTGACAGGGTGCATTTCACCACAGACACTTGGACGAGTAGGCATGGACAGGGGCGTTACATGTCGCTGACTGGGCACTGGGTAACTATGGTGACAGCAGGACAAGGGGCTGCTGTCCAAGTCTTGCCGTCCCCACGAGTTGTGCGTCAATCCTCTTTATGTCAAAGTTCCTCCACTGCTTCTGCCTCCTCAACCTCCTCTCGGTCTTCCACCTGCACCCAAAGCCTGTCTGGTCATGCCACAAGCTTTCTAACTGCGCAGAAGGGATCCTGCACACCTCCTTACTATGCTGGCAGTAGGGCTCAACGTCATCAGGCGGTTTTTACATTGAAATGTCTGGGAAATGTGAGTCACACAGCTGAGGAGTTGTGGTCAGCTCTGGAGAACCAATTTCATGAATGGTTGTCTCCACTGGACCTGAAACCAGGGAAGGCCGTGTGCGACAATGCTGCAAACCTGGGTGCGGCCCTTCGCCGGGGCAATGTCACACACGTGCCTTGTATGGCTCACGTGTTGAACATGGTTGTCCAGCAATTTTTAGCCCACTATCCCAGACTAGATGGCCTTCTGCAGAGGGCAGGGTCGCTGTGTGCTCACTTCCGCCGTTCGCATCCCGCAGCTCAGCGACTTACATCTCTACAGAAGTCGTTGGGCCTGCCACTTCACCGGCTAAAATGCGATGTGCCTACCCGGTGGAATTCAACTCTGCACATGTTGCAGCGAATGTGGCAGCACCGACAAGCCCTGGTGCAATACGTTCTGACGTATAGCCTGGGCCAACGAGATCCAGAGGTGGGGCAAATAACGCTGGAGGAGTGGTCTCAGATCAGGGACCTATGCACCCTTCTGCACAGCTTTGAAATGGCGACGAAGATGTTTAGTGCTGACGATGCCATTATCAGCATGACTATTCCGGTGATTTACATGCTGGAGCACATGTTAAACAGAATTCGGAGTCAGGTGGTGGCACAAGAGGAGGTGGAGGAAGTAGAGGAGGAGGAGTTGTATGCGGAAGGGCTAACATCTGCAAGGTCCAGACGGTCGGCAGCACCAAGGCGGCAGGCATGTGAGGGTGGGGGAGATGGTTTTACCAGGGCGCATGGTAACAGCCAAACTAGTGAGGAAGGTGCAGGAGCCCAGGAAGAAGTGGAGGATGAACTGATGGAAGACTCATCAGATGAGGGAGACCTTGATCACATTTCTGTTGTGCGAGGTTGGGGGGAGAGGACAGAGGAAGGAAGCATGATTGTTACCTCGCCACCAACACAACAGGGACTTGGTGCTCCTGGATGCGCAACACACATGAGTGCCTTCTTGCTGCACTACCTGCAACATGACCCTCGAATTGTGAGAATTAGAAATAATCCTGACTACTGGGTTGCCACACTGTTAGATCCCCGGTACAAAAGTAAATTTGCAGAAATTATTCCTGCCATAGAAAGGGATGCACGCATGCAGGAGTATCAGCAGAGACTGTTGCAGAATCTTACATGTGCTTTTCCACAAAACACCAGAGGTGCACGTAGTGAATCTCACAGTTCCAACTTGCCAACCGTGGGACCGTCAAGTGTTCAGCACTCAAACCGTAACAGAACCACAGTATCTGCTGGTAACATCAATTTTGCGGAATCATTTCACCACTTTTTTAGCCCATCCTTTGCAAGGCCACAGGAGACAAGAAGTTTGACACATAGTCAACGCCTAGAGACGATGGTACAGGAGTATCTCCAAGTAAACATTGAAGCCATGACTGTGTCACTGGACCCTTGCTCTTTTTGGGCTTCCAATCTGGATAAATGGCCGGAGCTAGCCACTTACGCCTTGGAGATCTTGTCATGCCCCGCAGCCAGCGTTCTGTCTGAACGTGTGTTCAGCGCTGCTGGTGGTGTGCTGACAGATAAGCGCACGCGGCTCTCCACTGATAATGTAGACAGACTCACGTTCATAAAGATGAACAAATCATGGATCCGAAACGACTTTTCTACCCCTGTGTCATCCTGGGGAGAGTAAAAGCTTGATGATTGGTTAAAATCACCCTACCAACCGTTTTAAGCTTTCAAATTACTAATCATGTTTATCTGTATCTTGGCTGGAAAATAATTTGGGCTTTGTAGCAGTGTGCAGCATTGATTCTATTAGGCCATCTATAATAAGCTCCACGAGATTTAAAATTACTAATCATGTTTATCTGTATCTTGACTGGAAAATAATTTGGGCTTTGTAGCAGTGTGCAGCACTGATCCTATTAGGCCATCTATACTAAAGCTTCACCAGATTTAAAATTAATAATAATTTTTAGCTGCATCTAGCCCGGAAAATAATTTTGGGGCTCCGAGATGCGCAAGACACATAAGTGCCTTCTTGCTGCACTACCTGCAGCATGACCCTCATATTGTCAGAATTCGAAGTAATCATGACTACTGGGATGCCACACTCTTAGATCCCCCAAACTTTTCGATCAACCTTTTCATTTTAATAAAGACCAAAAAAATGGTCATTTTTGAAATTATAAGCATTAGCAGGTTGTTAGAAACTGAAATCAAACAGTTTTCAACTCAAAACTTTATTCTAGCTGATGTTACATTTTCACATAGGACCCCTTGTTCGAAAGGAGCTTCTGAACTCTATCGTCCATTGAATTTGTCAGGTTTTGGATGGTTTCTGCTTCAATTGTTTTGCATGAGGACAGAATACCCTCCCAGAGCTGTTGCTTAGATGTGAACTGCCTCCCGCCATCATAGACACTCCTTTTAATGATGCTCCAAAGGTTCTGAATGGGGTAGAGGTCAGGGGAGCATGGGGGTCACACCATAAGTTTTTCCCCTTTTATGCCCATATCAGCCAGAGATGCAGATGTTTTATGTGCAGCATGAGATGGTGCATTATCATGCAGAAAAATGATCTTGCTGTGAAATACACGGTTCTTCTTCTTGAACCATGGCAGGAAGTGCTGTTTGAGAAAATCCACATACATTATGGAGTTCATCTTTAGCGCCTTCAGGGATCCTAAAGGGGACGACAATCTCTCTCCCCATGATTCCAGTCCAAAACATTACTCCACCTCCTCCTTGTTGGCGCTGTAGCCGTGTTTGCGTGGGGTGTCCATCAACCAGCCATCCTCCACTCCATCCATCTGGACCATCGAGCGCTGCACGGCACTCATCCGTGAACAAAACAGTTTTGAAATCAGTCTTCATGTAATGTTTGGCCCACTGGAGCCATTTCTGCTTGTGTGAAGTGGATAGAGGAGGTCGACAGGATGGCGTATGCACAGCTGCAAACCTCTGAAGGACCCTGCATCTTGTTGTTCGGGGGACGTTGGAGGCACCAGCAGCTTCAAAAACTTGTCTGCTGCTATGACAAGGCTTTTTTGCCGCTGCTCTTTCAACCTGACGTAATTGCCTGTAGGAAAGAGTCCTCAATTTGCCCTTATCAGCACGCACACGTGTGTACTGTGAATCAGCTACATACTTCTTGATTGCCAAGACGCTTCATCCTGATCATCGCACAATGTTGATTGTAGTCATGCCTTGACCTAAACACTCCACAATTTGTTGCTTCTCAGCAGCCGACACATCCTTTTTCTTTCCCATTTTGGCAGAAAATGTAGGCTGCTTAATAATGTGAGACAGCCTTCTTAAGTAGTCTTGCCTTTCATTGGACACACCTGCCAAACGAATTAGCACAGGTGTCTGCAATTGCTTACAGTGATATAAAGAGCCCTGACACACATCACCATCAATGAGTTTAACTGACAAACAAACAAATTCTTCCCTTATCACTCCTAAACACTTTTTGCATAATAATTTGGAACACAGTGTACATGTGCTTTTCCACAAAACACCAGTGGTTCACGTAGTGAATCTTACAGTTCTAACTTGCCAACCGTGGTCTGTATGGAGTTGTTCAATAAAGGGCCCAAAATTAAGATAACATAGATGGGAGAGGTCTCTATGAATAGGAATTCCTAAGTATTTGATACCCTGTGAGGGCCAGGCAAAGGGAAAGTTGGACTGGATGGAATCCTATATGGATTTGGGGAGGGAGACATCGAGGGCCTCAGACTTCGCTGCATTGATTTTAAAATTTGACCATGTAACAAAGTGATCTATTTCAGCCATAACAGCATGGATGGATATATGTGATTGAGTGATATATACTAGGACATCATCAGCAAATAGAGAGCAATTGTACTCGGTGCCTCCCACCTCAATCCACCTAATATTGGGGTTATGGCGAATTGATGAGAGCAGGTGCTCCGTCACTAGGATGTATAAGAGAGGGGACAGAGAACATCCCTGCCTTGTCCCATTGGTGATTGTGAAAGGTGATGAAAATGTTCTGACGCGCCCACTGGGCCTTGGGACACCCAGAGCCGGACCCTTTTTGGTGGATCCTGGTGGTTGTAGTCTCCGTGGCGGCGACCCGGTTCCGTGGCTCAGGGCGGTCAAACCAGTGGCGGAACTATTTATGTGGTTTTGATGTTTAAATGTCCGACTACGCCACCCGTGGATTGCGGTCAGAGTGAACCGCCGCTCCCGGGCAGACCGCTGAGGCTGGTGTTGTGGGTGCAGCAGAGCGTAGCAAAACTCCCCACGGGAGGAGTATAGCCTCAGGGCAGTGTATGCGGAGGATGGGGGTGATGGTGCAGGGCAGCAGCAGTAACGACACGGAATCAGTGATGCAGTCCAGGGCCTTTACTCACAGTTCTTATTATCCAGATCACGTCTGCAGGTAACGGCTGCCCATGTCGTACTGTGCTCACCAGGTGAGGGGCTCAGACAACTCCCAGATAACTTTGGAGCGCTTCACAGGACCCCCTTTGTGTGTCCTTTGTCTGGCCTTTCTTACCAACCCTTCTGTCCGGCTGCCTCGGGCCTCCTCTTGGTAAACTTGGCGCCAGTTTCCCTGACCCTATGTGGTGCCTTCCTAGCGGGTGTAGCGAGGGGCTGCGCCACATAAAATGTCACAGCCTCCTGTTTCTAGCTGAGGGTCGTTTCCTGCCTCCACTAGTTTCGGGGACCGGTCTCCCCCTTTGGCCTGACCCCTCCACGCAGGTGGATTCGGGCGTGCGGTGGCGACTCGCCCGTCCGCACCCCTGGGATCCCTTCGTTCCTCGTTCCTGGAGCCTTCTCCGCTCCTCTTCCTTCCTTCTCCCTCTTCCAGGCCTGGGCCTCTGTTACTAGGCCCGCCTCCGGAGCAGAGCTCATGCAGAGCCCCTGCTCCCTGCCACTTCTGCTCAGACTTCTCTGCACTGAACTAAGATGGTGCCCACCTTTTATACTCCCTTCTCAATGCACCCAGGAACTGCTTCCTCCCTGCTCCTGCACTACAGGGTTCCGCTTCCTCAGTGTTCTCTCCCCCCACTCCAGCCAGGGACAGGGACTGTCGTGCCCATCTCAGGGGCATATTGGTCGCCCTGCCCCACGGCAATGTGGTGTAATGCATGCAGGTGTCGGGTCCTGATCCACACTACATCCTTACCTGAGAGTGAGATATCACACCTCTGGGTGAGGTGCAATACCTCTGTAGCAACCGAGCCCTCAGGGTGCTACAGTTCCATTTATCTTCAGCCTAGGTGACGTATTGCGATACAGGGCCGTGATTTTGGCTATAAAAGGGTCCCCTAGAACCCTACCCCAAGCTTTTTAAGAGAATCATATATGGCGTGCCAGGAGACTCTATGGAATGCTTTCTCAGCATCCAACGAGAGTATCTAATTACAAATTTTTAACTGCATCTAGCCCAGGAAATACTTTGTGCCTAGTAGCAGTGTCTGCTAGTCAGTGGATTATCCCGGCTGTTAAGCAAGCTACACCACCTGTAGTTTGGACACTTAATTTTTTCAAAGGAAATGCTTCGGGACCACGGGATACTCAGTGAAGAGCATCAGGAGGCACCCCAAGGCATAGGGGCTGGGACTGGCAGTAGGATGCCTTGCGGTGGACAGCCGAGCTCGATCCTTATAAAAGCTTTTTAACTGCAGCAGCTTTAGTGGACGCTACTGGAGCTGGAATTACGCGGCTGCTGGCATGAGACTTGCCCTCCAATAGATCCTTGTAAATGGATTTAAAGTGTATTCATTCAAATTAGAGAGACAATTTAAATTAAAAAGCTTAGAGCTGCCTCCACCACAGGGGGGCTCGCTTGACCCACCAGCGGACAGGCACCAGTATTGGGAGAGGGGGGCTGGCCGTCAGGGTTCACCGCGGCTCTGGCACAAACCCGGCGACGCAGAGGTGGCACGGGCAGGAGCGGACTGAACGTGTCGGCTTCTCACTTTTTGGACTTTAGAAGGGCATGACATGCCTATATCTGTGTCTCCCCCTCCTTTTACTCCTCCACCTCTTTTCTTTTCGAATGACTATATGTACTTGTCACTTTTCCATGTGTTAGTTGTGTCTTCTGAGCAGTTTGTCAGCTTTTGGACACCTTTGAAGGTGTTTTCTATGTGTTTCTATGTGTTTTTGTTTGCCTGCCATTGGTTTTAATGGTGTTCGAAGGTGTTCGACGAACAGTTCGACGAACAGTTCGGCGAACACACGGGTGTTCGACGAACAGAACCGAACTCGAACACTACGGGGGTGGCTCAACACTAGTCGTTGGGCCTGCCACTTCACCGGCTAAAATGCGATGTGCCTACCCGGTGGAATTCAACTCTGCACATGTTGCAGCGACTGTGGCAGCACCGACAAGCCCTGGTGCAATACGTTCTGACGTATAGCCTGGGCCAACGAGATCCAGAGGTGGGGCAAATCACGCTGGAGTAGTGGTCTCAGATCAGGGACCTATGCACCCTTCTGCACAGTTTTGAAATGGCGACGAAGATGTTTAGTGCTGACGATGCCATTATCAGCCTGACTATTCCGGTGATTTACATGCTGGAGCACATGTTAAACAGAATTCGGAGTCAGGTGGTGGCACAAGAGGAGGTGGAGGAAGTAGAGGAGGAGGAGTTGTATGCGGAAGGGCTAACATCTGCAAGGTCCAGACGGTCGGCAGCACCAAGGCGGCAGGCATGTGAGGGTGGGGGAGATGGTTTTACCAGGGCGCATGGTAGCAGCCAAACTAGTGAGGAAGGTGCAGGAGCCCAGGAAGAAGTGGAGGACGAACTGATGGAAGACTCATCAGATGAGGGAGAACTTGATCACATTTCTGTTGTGCGAGGTTGGGGGGAGAGGACAGAGGAAGGAAGCATGATTGTTACCTCGCCACCAACACAACAGGGACTTGGTGCTCCTGGATGCGCAACACACATGAGTGCCTTCTTGCTGCACTACCTGCAACATGACCCTCGAATTGTGAGAATTAGAAATAATCCTGACTACTGGGTTGCCACACTGTTAGATCCCCGGTACAAAAGTAAATTTGCAGAAATTATTCCTGCCATAGAAAGGGATGCACGCATGCAGGAGTATCAGCAGAGACTGTTGCAGAATCTTACATGTGCTTTTCCACAAAACACCAGTGGTGCACGTAGTGAATCTCACAGTTCCAACTTGCCAACCGTGGGACCGTCAAGTGTTCAGCACTCAAACCGTAACAGAACCACAGTATCTGCTGGTAACATCAATTTTGCGGAATCATTTCACCACTTTTTTAGCCCATCCTTTGCAAGGCCACAGGAGACAAGAAGTCTGACACATAGTCAACGCCTAGAGACGATGGTACAGGAGTATCTCCAAGTAAACATTGAAGCCATGACTGTGTCACTGGACCCTTGCTCTTTTTGGGCTTCCAATCTGGATAAATGGCCGGAGCTAGTCACTTACGCCTTGGAGATCTTGTCATGCCCCGCAGCCAGCGTTCTGTCTGAACGTGTGTTCAGCGCTGCTGGTGATGTGCTGACAGATAAGCGCACGCGGCTCTCCACTGATAATGTAGACAGACTCACGTTCATAAAGATGAACAAATCATGGATCCGAAACGACTTTTCTACCCCTGTGTCATCCTGGGGAGAGTAAAAGCTTGATGATTGGTTAAAATCACCCTACCAACCATTTTAAGCTTTCAAATTACTAATCATGTTTATCTGTATCTTGGCTGGAAAATAATTTGGGCTTTGTAGCAGTGTGCAGCACTGATTCTATTAGGCCATCTATAATAAGCTCCACCAGATTTAAAATTACTAATCATGTTTATCTGTATCTTGGCTGGAAAATAATTTGGGCTTTGTAGCAGTGTGCAGCACTGATCCTATTAGGCCATCTATACTAAGCTTCACCAGATTTAAAATTAATAATAATTTTTAGCTGCATCTAGCCCGGAAAATAATTTTGGGGCTCCGAGATGCGCAAGACACATAAGTGCCTTCTTGCTGCACTACCTGCAACATGACCCTCATATTGTCAGAATTCGAAGTAATCATGACTACTGGGTTGCCACACTCTTAGATCCCCCAAACTTTTCGATCAACCTTTTCATTTTAATAAAGACCAAAAAAATGGTCATTTTTGATATTATAAGCATTAGCAGGTTATTAGAAACTGAAATCAAACAGTTTTCAACTCAAAACTTTATTCTAGGTGATGTTACATTTTCACATGGGACCCCTTGTTCGAAAGGAGCTTCTGAACTCTCTCGTCCATTGAATTTGTCAGGTTTTGGAAGGTTTCTGCTTCAATTGTTTTGCATGAGGACAGAATACCCTCCCAGAGGTGTTGCTTAGATGTGAACTGCCTCCCGCCATCATAGACACTCCTTTTGATGATGCTCCAGAGGTTCTGAATGGGGTAGAGGTCAGGGGAGCATGGGGGTCACACCATAAGTTTGTCCCCTTTTATGCCCATATCAGCCAGAGATGCAGATGTTTTATGTGCAGCATGAGATGGTGCATTATCATGCAAAAAAATGATCTTGCTGTGAAATACACGGTTCTTCTTCTTGATACATGGCAGGAAGTGCTGTTTGAGAAAATCCACATACATTATGGAATTCATCTTTAGCGCCTTCAGGGATCCTAAAGGGGCCGACAATCTCTGTCCCCATGATTCCAGCCCAAAACATTACTCCACCTCCTCCTTGTTGGCGCTGTAGCCGTGTTTGCGTGGGGTGTCCATCAACCAGCCATCCTCCACTCCATCCATCTGGACCATCGAGCGCTGCACGGCACTCATCCGTGAACAAAACAGTTTTGAAATCAGTCTTCATGTAATGTTTAGCCCACTGGAGCCGTTTCTGCTTATGTGAAGTGGATAGAGGAGGTCGACAGGATGGCGTATGCACAGCTGCAAACCTCTGAAGGACCCTGCATCTTGTTGTTCGGGGGACGTTGGAGGCACCAGCAGCTTCAAAAACTTGTCTGCTGCTATGACAAGGCTTTTTTGCCGCTGCTCTTTTAACCTGACGTAATTGCCTGTAGGAAAGAGTCCTCAATTTGCCCTTATCAGCACGCACACGTGTGTACTGTGAATCAGCTACATACTTCTTGATTGCCAAGACACTTCATCCTGATCATCGCACAATGTTGATTGTAGTCATGCCTTGACCTAAACACTCCACAATTTGTTGCTTCTCAGCAGCCAACACATCCTTTTTCTTTCCCATTTTGGCAGAAAATGTAGGCTGCTTAATAATGTGAGACAGCCTTCTTAAGTAGTCTTGCCTTTCATTGGACACACCTGCCAAACTAATTAGCACAGGTGTCTGCAATTGCTTACAGTGATATAAAGAGCCCTGACACACATCACCATCAATGAGTTTAACTGACAAACAAACAAATTCTTCCCTTATCACTCCTAAACACTTTTTGCATAATAATTTGGAACACAGTGTACATGTGCTTTTCCACAAAACACCAGTGGTTCACGTAGTGAATCTTACAGTTCTAACTTGCCAACCGTGGTCTGTATGGAGTTGTTCAATAAAGGGCCCAAAATTAAGATAACATAGATGGGAGAGGTCTCTATGAATAGGAATTCCTAAGTATTTGATACCCTGTGAGGGCCAGGCAAAGGGAAAGTTGGACTGGATGGAATCCTATATGGATTTGGGGAGGGAGACATCGAGGGCCTCAGACTTCGCTGCATTGATTTTAAAATTTGACCATGTAACAAAGTGATCTATTTCAGCCATAACAGCATGGATGGATATATGTGATTGAGTGATATATACTAGGACATCATCAGCAAATAGAGAGCACTTGTACTCGGTGCCTCCCACCTCAATCCACCTAATATTGGGGTTATGGCGAATTGATGAGAGCAGGTGCTCCGTCACTAGGATGTATAAGAGAGGGGACAGAGGACATCCCTGCCTTGTCCCATTGGTGATTGTGAAAGGTGATGAAAATGTTCTGATGCACCCCCTGGGCCTTGGGACACCCGGAGCCGGACCCTTTTTGGTGGATGCTAGTGGTTGTAGTCTTCGTGGCGGCGACCCGGTTCCGTGGCTCAGGGTGGTCAAACCAGTGGCGGAAGTATTTATGTGGTTTTGATGTTTAAATGTCCGACTACGCCACCCGTGGATTGCGGTCAGAGTGAACCGCCGCTGCAGGGCAGACCGCTGGGGCTGGTGTTGTGGGTGCAGCAGAGTGTAGCATAACTCCCCACAGGAGGAGTATAGCCTCAGGGCAGTGTATGCGGAGGATGGGGGTGATGGTGCAGGGCAGCAGCAGTAACGACACGGAGTCAGTGATGCAGTCCAGGGCCTTTTCTCACAGTTCTTATTATCCAGACCACGTCTGCAGGTAACGGCTGCCCACGTCGTACTGTGCTCACCAGGTGAGGGGCTCAGACAACTCCCAGATAACTTTGGAGCGCTTCACAGGACCCCCTTTGTGTGTCCTTTGTCTGGCCTTTCTTACCAACCCTTCTGTCCGGCTGCCTCGGGCCTCCTCTTGGTAAACTTGGCGCCAGTTTCCCTGACCCTATGTGGTGCCTTCCTAGCGGGTGTAGCGAGGGGCTGCGCCACATAAAATGTCAGAGCCTCCAGTTTCTAGCTGAGGGTCGTTTCCTGCCTCCACTAGTTTCGGGGACCGGTCTCCCCCTTTGGCCTGACCCCTCCACGCAGGTGGATTCGGGCGTGCGGTGGCGACTCGCCCGTCCGCACCCCTGGGATCCCTTCATTCCTCGTTCCTGGAGCCTTCTCCGCTCCTCTTCCTTCCTTCTCCCTCTTCCAGGCCTGGGCCTCTGTTACTAGGCCCGCCTCCGGAGCAGAGCCCATGCAGAGCCCCTGCTCCATGCCACTTCTGCTCAGACTTCTCTGCACTGAACTAAGATGGTGCCCACCTTTTATACTCCCTTCTCAATGCACCCAGGAACTGCTTCCTCCCTGCTCCTGCACTACAGGGTTCCCCTTCCTCAGTGTTCCCTCCCCCCACTCCAGTCAGGGACAGGGACTGTCGTGCCCATCTCAGAGGCATATTGGTCGCCCTGCCCCACGGCAATGTGGTGTAATGCATGCATGTGTCGGGTCCTGATCCACACTCCATCCTTACCTGAGAGTGAGATATCACACCTCTGGGTGAGGTGCAATACCTCTGTAGCAACCGAGCCCTCAGGGTGCTACAGTTCCATTTATCTTCAGCCTAGGTGACTTATTGTGTTACAGGGCCGTGATTTTGGCTATAAAAGGGTCCCCTAGACCCCTACCCCATGCTTTTTAAGAGAATCATATATGGCGTGCCAGGAGACTCTATGGAATGCTTTCTCAGCATCCAACGAGAGTATCTAATTACAAACTTTTAACTGCATCTAGCCCAGGAAATACTTTGTGCCTAGTAGCAGTGTCTGCTAGTCAGCGGATTATCCCGGCTGTTAAGCAAGCTACATCACCTGTAGTTTGGACACTTAATTTTTTCAAAGGAAATGCTTCGGGACAACGGGATACTCAGTGAAGAGCATCAGGAGGCACCCCAAGGCATAGGGGCTGGGACTGGCAGTAGGATGCCTTGCGGTGGACAGCCGAGCTCGATCCTTATAAAAGCTTTTTAACTGCAGCAGCTTTAGTGGACGCTACTGGAGCTGGAATTACGCGGCTGCTGGCATGAGGCTTGCCCTCCAATAGATCCTTGTAAATGGATTTAAAGTGTATTCATTCAAATTAGAGAGACAATTTAAATTAAAAACCTTAGAGCTGCCTCCACCACAGGGGGGCTCGCTCGACCCACCAGTGGACAGGCACCAGTATTGGGAGAGGGGGGCTGGCCGTCAGGGTTCACCGCGGCTCTGGCACAAACCCGGCAACACGGAGGTGGCACGGGCAGGAGCGGACTGAACGTGTCGGCTTCTCACTTTTTGGATTTTAGAAGGGCATGACATGCCTATATTTGTGTCTCCCCCTCCTTTTACTCCTCCCCCTCTTTTCTTTTCGCATGACTATATGTACTTGTCACTTTTCCATGTGTTAGTTGTGTCTTCTGAGCAGTTTGTCAGCTTTTGGACACCTTTGAAGGACACCTTTGAAGGTGTTTTCTATGTGTCTCTATGTGTTTTTGTTTGCCTGCCGTTGGTTTTAACGGTGTTCGAAGGTGTTCGACGAACAGTTCGACGAACAGTTCGGCGAACACACGGGTGTTCGACGAACCGAACCGAACTCGAACACTACGGGGGTGGCTCAACACTAGTCTTTACTCCCACAATCTATCTATTTAAGAGCACAGACCTGCCTGATAAAAGTCGTAGGAAACCTAGTCCTTAAAAGGACTGCAATCACAACTATTCCCTACTCCCAAGCTATCTGTAGATTTGTGCGAAAATTGGCTTGAAATTAACAAGGTAGAGCGCACACAGCAACAGCGGTTCCGTCTAACACGCAGCTGCAGCAGTTAGAAAATGGTGGCGACGGGGAAAATGGCTTGGTCTTATAGGGCAAGGACATGTGACATACACTGCCAATGACACATGCCCTTGCTTGTGTGAAAAACAGCAGTTCGCTCCGTGTGTGCGCTGCTGATAGGCTGACAGACTGCACCTCCCCACTGCAAATGCGGGAAAGAGAAAAAAAAATGGAGATCTTCATTATTCCTGCAGAGATCCATCCCCTGCCCCTCCCCCCACCCCGCTGTACACTCAAACTGCATATTAACATTAATTTTCATCATTACTGAGAAACAATCCAGTTATGATTTTGGTGCACGAACAGTTATCGAACATAACCTCGAACAGCCGAATTTTTCTCAAATCGTTCGTGTTCGCCGAACGGCTCGAACACCGCCTAAAACAGCTCGAATTTGAGATTGGCGAACAGTTCGAGTAGAACAACGCTCATCTCTAGTCAGGATGAAAGCCTAAGTCAAAACCAGAGCGAAGTAATCAAAGACAAATGTAGAAGGAAAGGAAGGGCTTGAGGCAGCCCACAGTCAAGTCCAAGTATAAATCCAGGTAAGACAGCAGAGTAATAGTTAATTATTTAGATTGATATCAGAAATGGGGGACCAATACACTGTGCCGAACTGGAATGCCAAGGGCCCACCGGTAACATTGACTCCGGTGGCCCTCTGTTCAGCAACATGCAAATATCACATTGCCCTCATTCACAAATTTGGGTATGTTTCTTTATAATAATAAATGGAGTAGTTTACTAAATTAATGTTGAGTTGATACCCTTGTCTGTACATAGTGAAACAAATCTACTTCTCATATAGGTGGAGTGAAGAGCCCATTCCTGCATGAGGGCCCACCGGAGGATTCTCCTGTTCTCATGTGGGCCAGTCTGAGCCGGCCAATACAGATTGGAGGTGATGGTGCAGCAGAGTGGGTCTTGATGGATGACATGTGGAAGGATCAGGACAGCTGGTTAGCAGGAAGGCAGACACACAAGCAGAGTAGGTAGCACTGGTGAAGCAGAGCCAATTAAGCGCATACACAGAGGAATAGTGACTAGTGTTGAGCGATACCTTCCGATATCGGGAAATATCGGATCGGATTGGATCGGACCGATACCGAAAAAGTATCGGATATCGCCGATTCCGATACCGGAAACCAATGCAAGTCAATGGGACATAAATATCGGAATTAAAATAAACCCTTTCTTTCCTTGTAGGTTATTTCTACATGAAGGAAAACAACTAAGAATAATGTAGAATGTATTGGGGGAGGTGGGGGAGACAATAAAGGCATAGAGGTTTAGCCCAGTCAAATGGAATAGCAGGAATTAATATTTTTTTATTATGTTCTGAGTTACGGAAATATTAACTATGTTAAGTATTTTTATATTTTGTCAGATATTTATGTTTCACTACTTCCATGCTCTTCACCTTCTTTTTTACTTCTCCCACACTTTCTCCTTCATCATCCTCAGCATCTTTTTCATCCACTTCTTCTTCACCTTCTTCTTCTTCACCTTCTTCGTATTATTCTTTTTTTTACATTCTTCATATTCTACTTCTTCATCTTCTTCATATTCTTCTTCTTCATCATATTCTTATTTGTGACAGGCATTCCTGTAGTTGTTATCTATAAAAGGTTGGACATTACACCTTTCGTTCTGCCCGTCACAAAAGATTTACAACAGGATTTGTCCGCGTTCAGTTTGGCCTGCAGCAGCAGGTCTTTTCCAGGGGCACCACGAGGAGGAACGGACTCACCCCCATACACTGCTTAGTCATCTTCTGCTTATAATTTAGATATTATCTTTTGCTCTGATTTTTAGTCTTATGCTTAATGTTCTTCCGCTTTTTGTTCTGCAGCTTCTTGTATTTCTGCTTCTTGGTTTTCTGTCTCTTGTTTTTCTGTATCTTGGTGCTTGTCTTCTCTTCTTTGTCTTCTTGGTCAACTTCTTCAGGGTCATCTTCTTGGTCTTCTTCGGGGTGGTCTTCAGGGTCGTCGTCTTCGGGGGTCCTCGTCTTCGGGGTCCTCGTCTTCTTCGGGTTGGTCTTCTGGGTCCTCGTCTTCGGGGTCCTCGTCTTCTTCGGGGTGGTCTTCAGGGTCCTCGTCTTCTTCGGGGTGGTCTTCAGGGTCCTCGTCTTCTTCGGGGTGGTCTTCAGGGTCCTCGTCTTCAGGGTCATTGTCTTCGGGGTCCTCGTCTTCTTAGGGTTGGTCTTCAGGGTCCTCGTCTTCAGGGTCCTCGTCAGGGAGATCCAGAGTGATTACCAAGAACCATTTCAAAAAGCTTGAACTTGGAAATGTAGCAGAAGGTACAAGAAAGCTGAGGAACTACCGAGGACCAGCTGACGGTACTGGAACCCGGATGGATAGCAGAAGGTACAAGAGCCAATGGAACTACCGAGGACCAGCTGATGTTACTGGAACTCGGTTACTAAGCAGGAGGTACCTGTGCCAGAAAGCACTACCAAGGACCAGCAGACGTTGGTGGAACTTGGATACCGAGAAGGAGGCACCTAATCCAAAGGCACTGCCGAGAACCAGCTGACGGTACTGGAACCCGGATGGGTAGCAGAAGGTACAAGAGCCAATGGAACTACCGAGGACCAGCTGATGTTACTGGAACTCGGTTACTAAGCAGGAGGTACCTGTGCCAGAAAGCACTACCAAGGACCAGCAGACGTTGGTGGAACTTGGATACCGAGAAGGAGGAACCTAATCCAAAGGCACTGCCGAGAACCAGCTGACGGTACTGGAACCCGGATGGGTAGCAGAAGGTACCCATGTAAAAAAAAAGTTCAAGGCCGCGAGCCGGCCGCAGTTACCAAAACCCACAGTCCTACAGAGGGTGCTTGTCCTATTGGCACTATGGAACCAGCCTTCATTGCCAGATCCCGCAGCCCACATAGGAGTCACCTAAACTGCAGGCACCATAGAGTCGGCTAACCCGACCGCAACACGACAGGACAACGCATTGGAGGCAAAGTGACGTTGACACTACCCGGAAACAGCTGGCGTGCTGGAACCAGGCTGGGCAGGAGGGAGTACCCGTGCCAAAGACACTGCCGAGAACCAGCTGACGGTACTGGAACCCGGATGGGTAGCAGAAGATACAAGAGCAAATGGAACTACCGAGGACCAGCTGACGGTACTGGAACCCGGATGGGTAGCAGAAGGTACAAGAGCCAATGGAACTACCGAGGACCAGCTGATGTTACTGGAACTCGGTTACTAAGCAGGAGGTACCTGTGCCAGAAAGCACTACCAAGGACCAGCAGACGTTGGTGGAACTTGGATACCGAGAAGGAGGCACCTAATCCAAAGGCACTGCCGAGAACCAGCTGACGGTACTGGAACCCGGATGGGTAGCAGAAGATACAAGAGCAAATGGAACTACCGAGGACCAGCTGACGGTACTGGAACCCGGATGGGTAGCAGAAGATACAAGAGCAAATGGAACTACCGAGGACCAGCTGACGGTACTGGAACCCGGATGGGTAGCAGAAGGTACAAGAGCCAATGGAACTACCGAGGACCAGCTGATGTTACTGGAACTCGGTTACTAAGCAGGAGGTACCTGTGCCAGAAAGCACTACCAAGGACCAGCAGACGTTGGTGGAACTTGGATACCGAGAAGGAGGCACCTAATCCAAAGGCACTGCCGAGAACCAGCTGACGGTACTGGAACCCGGATGGGTAGCAGAAGATACAAGAGCAAATGGAACTACCGAGGACCAGCTGACGGTACTGGAACCCGGATGGGTAGCAGAAGATACAAGAGCAAATGGAACTACCGAGGACCAGCTGACGGTACTGGAACCCGGATGGGTAGCAGAAGGTACAAGAGCCAATGGAACTACCGAGGACCAGCTGATGTTACTGGAACTCGGTTACTAAGCAGGAGGTACCTGTGCCAGAAAGCACTACCAAGGACCAGCAGACGTTGGTGGAACTTGGATACCGAGAAGGAGGCACCTAATCCAAAGGCACTGCCGAGAACCAGCTGACGGTACTGGAACCCGGATGGGTAGCAGAAGATACAAGAGCAAATGGAACTACCGAGGACCAGCTGACGGTACTGGAACCCGGATAGGTAGCAGAAGGTACAAGAGCCAATGGAACTACCGAGGACCAGCTGATGTTACTGGAACTCGGTTACTAAGCAGGAGGTACCTGTGCCAGAAAGCACTACCAAGGACCAGCAGACGTTGGTGGAACTTGGATACCGAGAAGGAGGCACCTAATCCAAAGGCACTGCCGAGAACCAGCTGACGGTACTGGAACCCGGATGGGTAGCAGAAGATACAAGAGCAAATGGAACTACCGAGGACCAGCTGACGGTACTGGAACCCGGATGGGTAGCAGAAGGTACAAGAGCCAATGGAACTACCGAGGACCAGCTGATGTTACTGGAACTCGGTTACTAAGCAGGAGGTACCTGTGCCAGAAAGCACTACCAAGGACCAGCAGACGTTGGTGGAACTTGGATACCGAGAAGGAGGCACCTAATCCAAAGGCACTGCCGAGAACCAGCTGACGGTACTGGAACCCGGATGGGTAGCAGAAGATACAAGAGCAAATGGAACTACCGAGGACCAGCTGACGGTACTGGAACCCGGATGGGTAGCAGAAGATACAAGAGCAAATGGAACTACCGAGGACCAGCTGACGGTACTGGAACCCGGATGGGTAGCAGAAGGTACAAGAGCCAATGGAACTACCGAGGACCAGCTGATGTTACTGGAACTCGGTTACTAAGCAGGAGGTACCTGTGCCAGAAAGCACTACCAAGGACCAGCAGACGTTGGTGGAACTTGGATACCGAGAAGGAGGCACCTAATCCAAAGGCACTGCCGAGAACCAGCTGACGGTACTGGAACCCGGATGGGTAGCAGAAGATACAAGAGCAAATGGAACTACCGAGGACCAGCTGACGGTACTGGAACCCGGATGGGTAGCAGAAGATACAAGAGCAAATGGAACTACCGAGGACCAGCTGACGGTACTGGAACCCGGATGGGTAGCAGAAGGTACAAGAGCCAATGGAACTACCGAGAACCAGCTGATGTTACTGGAACTCGGTTACTAAGCAGGAGGTACCTGTGCCAGAAAGCACTACCAAGGACCAGCAGACGTTGGTGGAACTTGGATACCGAGAAGGAGGCACCTAATCCAAAGGCACTGCCGAGAACCAGCTGACGGTACTGGAACCCGGATGGGTAGCAGAAGATACAAGAGCAAATGGAACTACCGAGGACCAGCTGACGGTACTGGAACCCGGATGGGTAGCAGAAGGTACAAGAGCCAATGGAACTACCGAGGACCAGCTGATGTTACTGGAACTCGGTTACTAAGCAGGAGGTACCTGTGCCAGAAAGCACTACCAAGGACCAGCAGACGTTGGTGGAACTTGGATACCGAGAAGGAGGCACCTAATCCAAAGGCACTGCCGAGAACCAGCTGACGGTACTGGAACCCGGATGGGTAGCAGAAGATACAAGAGCAAATGGAACTACCGAGGACCAGCTGACGGTACTGGAACCCGGATGGGTAGCAGAAGATACAAGAGCAAATGGAACTACCGAGGACCAGCTGACGGTACTGGAACCCGGATGGGTAGCAGAAGGTACAAGAGCCAATGGAACTACCGAGGACCAGCTGATGTTACTGGAACTCGGTTACTAAGCAGGAGGTACCTGTGCCAGAAAGCACTACCAAGGACCAGCAGACGTTGGTGGAACTTGGATACCGAGAAGGAGGCACCTAATCCAAAGGCACTGCCGAGAACCAGCTGACGGTACTGAAACCCGGATGGGTAGCAGAAGGTACCCATGTAAAAAAAAAGTTCAAGGCCGCGAGCCGGCCGCAGTTACCAAAACCCACAGTCCTACAGAGGGTGCTTGTCCTATTGGCACTATGGAACCAGCCTTCATTGCCAGATCCCGCAGCCCACATAGGAGTCACCTAAACTGCAGGCACCATAGAGTCGGCTAACCCGACCGCAACACGACAGGACAACGCATTGGAGGCAAAGTGACGTTGACACTACCCGGAAACAGCTGGCGTGCTGGAACCAGGCTGGGCAGGAGGGAGTACCCGTGCCAAAGACACTGCCGAGAACCAGCTGACGGTACTGGAACCCGGATGGGTAGCAGAAGGTACAAGAGCCAATGGAACTGCCGAGAACCAGCTGGCGGTGCTGGAGCCCAGGGTAAATACTAAAAACAGAAGAGCCAGAGGTGTATTTGGAGGAGGTTTTAAATCCGTACTACAGTGGATGTGGACAAAGCAGGAGAATTTGCCGGACACACAGCTGGGGATCAGCTGACGTTACTGAATCCCAATAACACTGGAGCAAGCGTTGACTGTGCAGACGGCACTTCTGAGCAGCAACTAGCGGTATTGGAGCCCAGGGTAAATACTAAAAACGGAGGAGCCAGAGGTGTAATTGGAGCAAGTTTTAAATAAGTAGCACAGTGAATATGGACAGAGCAGGAGAAATTGCCGTGAACACAGCAGGGGAACAGCTGACGTTACCGAACCCCAATAACACCGCAGCAAGTGTTGACTGTGCAGACGGCACTTCCGAGCGCCAACTGGCGGTGCTGGAGCCCAGGGATAAGAATGAAAACAGAGGAGCCAGAGGTGTAATTCGAGCAACTTTAAAATGTGTAGTACAGTGGATGTGGACAAAGCAGGAGAAATTGCCGTCCGCACAGCAGGAGAACAGCTGACGTTACTGAACCCCAATAACACGGCAGCAAGTGTTGACTGTGCAGACAGCACTTCCGAGCGCCAACTGGCGGTGTTGGAGCCCAGGGTAAATACTAAAAACGGAGGAGCCAGAGGTGTAATTGGAGCAAGTTTTAAATAAGTAGCACAGTGAATATGGACAGAGCAGGAGAAATTGCCGTGAACACAGCAGGGGAACAGCTGACGTTACCGAACCCCAATAACACCGCAGCAAGTGTTGACTGTGCAGACGGCACTTCCGAGCGCCAACTGGCGGTGCTGGAGCCCAGGGATAAGAATGAAAACAGAGGAGCCAGAGGTGTAATTGGAGCAACTTTAAAATCTGTAGTAGTGAGAATGTGGACAGAGCAGGAGAAATTGCCGTCCGCACAGCAGGGGAACAGCTGACGTTACTGAACCCCAATAACATGGTAGCAAGTGTTGACTGTGCAGACAGCACTTCCGAGCGCCAACTGGCGGTGCTGGAGCCCAGGGATAAGAATGAAAACAGAGGAGCCAGAGGTGTAATTGGAGCAACTTTAAAATCTGTAGTAGTGAGAATGTGGACAGAGCAGGAGAAATTGCCGTCCGCACAGCAGGGGAACAGCTGACGTTACTGAACCCCAATAACACGGCAGCAAGTGTTGACTGTGCAGACAGCACTTCCGAGCGCCAACTGGCGGTGTTGGAGCCCAGGGTAAATACTAAAAACGGAGGAGCCAGAGGTGTAATTGGAGCAAGTTTTAAATAAGTAGCACAGTGAATATGGACAGAGCAGGAGAAATTGCCGTGAACACAGCAGGGGAACAGCTGACGTTACCGAACCCCAATAACACCGCAGCAAGTGTTGACTGTGCAGACGGCACTTCCGAGCGCCAACTGGCGGTGCTGGAGCCCAGGGATAAGAATGAAAACAGAGGAGCCAGAGGTGTAATTGGAGCAACTTTAAAATCTGTAGTAGTGAGAATGTGGACAGAGCAGGAGAAATTGCCGTCCGCACAGCAGGGGAACAGCTGACGTTACTGAACCCCAATAACATGGTAGCAAGTGTTGACTGTGCAGACAGCACTTCCGAGCGCCAACTGGCGGTGCTGGAGCCCAGGGATAAGAATGAAAACAGAGGAGCCAGAGGTGTAATTGGAGCAACTTTAAAATCTGTAGTAGTGAGAATGTGGACAGAGCAGGAGAAATTGCCGTCCGCACAGCAGGGGAACAGCTGACGTTACTGAACCCCAATAACACGGCAGCAAGTGTTGACTGTGCAGACAGCACTTCCGAGCGCCAACTGGCGGTGTTGGAGCCCAGGGTAAATACTAAAAACGGAGGAGCCAGAGGTGTAATTGGAGCAAGTTTTAAATAAGTAGCACAGTGAATATGGACAGAGCAGGAGAAATTGCCGTGAACACAGCAGGGGAACAGCTGACGTTACTGAACCCCAATAACATGGTAGCAAGTGTTGACTGTGCAGACGGCACTTCCGAGCGCCAACTGGCGGTGCTGGAGCCCAGGGATAAGAATGAAAACAGAGGAGCCAGAGGTGTAATTCGAGCAACTTTAAAATGTGTAGTACAGTGGATGTGGACAAAGCAGGAGAAATTGCCGTCCGCACAGCAGGAGAACAGCTGACGTTACTGAACCCCAATAACACGGCATTAAGTGTTGACTGTGCAGACAGCACTTCCGAGCGCCAACTGGCGGTGTTGGAGCCCAGGGTAAATACTAAAAACGGAGGAGCCAGAGGTGTAATTGGAGCAAGTTTTAAATAAGTAGCACAGTGAATATGGACAGAGCAGGAGAAATTGCCGTGAACACAGCAGGGGAACAGCTGACGTTACCGAACCCCAATAACACCGCAGCAAGTGTTGACTGTGCAGACGGCACTTCCGAGCGCCAACTGGCGGTGCTGGAGCCCAGGGATAAGAATGAAAACAGAGGAGCCAGAGGTGTAATTGGAGCAACTTTAAAATCTGTAGTAGTGAGAATGTGGACAGAGCAGGAGAAATTGCCGTCCGCACAGCAGGGGAACAGCTGACGTTACTGAACCCCAATAACATGGTAGCAAGTGTTGACTGTGCAGACAGCACTTCCGAGCGCCAACTGGCGGTGCTGGAGCCCAGGGATAAGAATGAAAACAGAGGAGCCAGAGGAGTAATTGGAGCAACTTTAAAATGTGTAGTACAGTGGATGTGGACAAATCAGGAGAAATTGCCGTCCGCACAGCAGGAGAACAGCTGACGTTACTGAACCCCAATAACACGGCAGCAAGTGTTGACTGTGCAGACGGCACTTCCGAGCGCCAACTGGCGGTGTTGGAGCTCAGGGATTACAGTTCAGGTGGTAGAAACATGAACAGAACAGGAGACCTGGATACTGTTGCCAACCAATTATTTATTCTGGAAGAGGACTGGCAAATTCATGAGAGATCCAGGCCTTGTTCATTTTGAGAAAAGTAAGCCGGTCAACGTTATCGGAGGATAGTCGCATGCGACGGTCTGTTAGTACACCACCTGCGGCACTAAAGACGCGTTCCGATAATACACTAGCAGCAGGGCAAGCTAGCACCTCCAGTGCATACTGACTAAGCTCTGGCCATGTATCCAGCTTACAGACCCAAAACTTGAAGGGAGAAGAGCCGTCTGGGAGTACACTAAGAGGGCAAGACATGTAGTCTGTCACCATCTGACGGAAACGTTGCCTCCTGCTGACTGGAGCTGTCTGTGATGGTGTAGACATTTGTGGCGGCGGGGACACAAAACTTTGCCACATTTCGGCCATACTGGTCTTGCCTTGTGCTGAGGCGCTGCTTCTGCTCCCTCTTTGTGCAGAGCTTCCTCCACTGCCTCGACGCACTGAGCTGCTTTGTAAAGCACTAGCAGCACTGCTCTCGGTTGGAATGGAGAACATGATGGAATGCACCAGTGCGTCTTGGTACTCCCGCATTTTACGCTTCCGGTTCAATGGTGTTATGAGGCTTTGTAAGTTGTCCCGGTAGCGAGGATCTAGGAGGGTGGACACCCAATAATCAGCCGTGTTGAGAATGTGGGCGATGCGGCGGTCGTTTCTGAGGCACTGCAGCATGAAATCAACCATGTGCTGCAGACTGCCAACTGGCCAAGAAACGCTGTCCCCTGCTTGAGGCGTGATCTCTGCCTGCTCTGCATCACCCCACCCTCGCTCTAGATACTGACTACTAGAGCATTGTGTACCTCCCTCCTCTGGACAGATGTCTTCCTCATCCATTGACTCCTCCTCATCCTCCTCACAAAGTGTCCCCTGCCTA
This sequence comes from Phyllobates terribilis, assembly GCF_046119375.1. Classification (NCBI taxonomy): domain Eukaryota; kingdom Metazoa; phylum Chordata; class Amphibia; order Anura; family Dendrobatidae; genus Phyllobates; species Phyllobates terribilis. The sequence goes on along the minus strand of NW_027362773.1, from coordinate 252,194,987 downwards.
GGCCTTTGTGAGGAACCACGTTGCGCAGACTGTAGAGAAGCAGATGGCATTTGTGACTCCTCATCCTCCACCTCTTCCAAAACCTCGTCCCTTAGTGCTTGCAGTGTTTTTTCAAGCAGGCAGATAAGGGGGATAGTCATGCTGACTAGTGCATCATCTGCACTCGCCATCCGCGTGGAATAATCGAAGGCACGCAAAACGTGGCAAATGTCCTTCATAGAGGCCCACTCAGTGGTGGTGAAGTGTGAACGGCGCGCACTGCGACTTGTTTGCGCCTGCTGCAGCTGGTACTCCATTACTGCTGCCTGCTGCTCACACAACCTCTCCAACATATGTAACGTTGAATTCCACCTGGTGGGTAGGTCACATATGATGCGATGTTCCGGAAGACATAATCGGCGCTGCAGAGCTGCAATGCGTGATCTTGCATTGCTGGAACGCCGCAAGTGAGCGCACTCTATGCGGACCTTGTGAAGCAGTGCATCAAGATCCGGATAGTCCCTCAAAAAACTCTGCACGACCAAGTTGAGCACATGTGCCAGACATGGGATGTGAGTGAGGTTGCCTAGGCCCAGAGCTGCCACCAGATTTCGGCCATTGTCACACACTACCATGCCTGGCTGGAGATTCGCTGGCACAAACCACACGTCACTCTGCTGCTTGATGGCATTCCAGAGCTCCTGCGCTGTGTGGCTTCGATTCCCCAAAGAAATTAATTTTAATACGGCCTGTTGACGTTTGGCCACGGCTGTGCTCATATCGGTCATCATAACAGGTAACCGTTCACGGGTCGATGTGGAGGTAGACCGTGACGGCTCCTGCAGCGCAGATTCAGAGGAACTGGAGTATGAGGAGGAGTCAATGTGTACAGACTGGATTCCTGCAATCCTTGGAGTTGGCAGAACACGTACAGCGCCACTCTCAAGATCTGTACCCGGCTCCACAACATTTACCCAATGGGCAGTGAGGGAAAGGTATCGTCCCTGTCCATGCTTACTGGTCCACGCATCAGTGGTCAGGTGGACCTTGCTACTGACGGCGTTTTGTAGCGCATGTTTAATTTTTCCCTCCACATGATGTTGCAGGGCAGGGACGGCTTGCCTGCTGAAATAAAAGCGGCTGGGCACGTTGTATTGTGGGACTGCCAATGCCATAAAGTTACGGAATGTGTCAGTCTCCACCAGCCTGAATGATAGCATTTCAAGGGCCAGTAGTTTAGCAATGCCAGCATTCAGAGCCTGTGCTCGGGGGTGGTTTGCCGAGTATGGGCGCCTTTTCTCCCATGCCTGTGCTAACGATGGCTGTAGACTGGCCTGGGAGTGTGAGGATGACTGGGAAAGTGGTGCTGTGGGTGGAATTACACTGTGTCTCTGTACAACAGTGCCAGAGATTCTTCCATGGCGATCCTGTGAGGAAGCCGAACCAGCTGTGTGTGAGCTGGAGGAAGAGGCTACAACACGAGCTGAAGAGGTGGTAGGTGGCGCTGTAGGTTGGCCTAGGTCTTCAGTGTGTTTGTGTAACTCCACCACGTGCTTGGTCCGCACATGTTTCCACATATTTGTGGTATTGAGGTTGCTGACACTTTTCCCTCTTTTCACCTTCTGATTACACAGCTTGCATTTGACAAAGCAAATGTCATCTGCAACTGTGTCAAAAAAGGACCAGGCACTGCAAGTCTTGGGAGCGCCCGCTTTGGATTTTGGAAGAGCCATGCTCCTAATGGGTGCCGAAGTGGAGGCTACAGGCAACCAAGTCTGCCCCCTCCCTCTCCCTCCTTTTTGGGCCGTTCGGGGAATCTCTTCCTCAGAGCTGCTCCCACCACCTTCCTGTCCCTCACGCCATGATGGGTCAAGGACCTCATCATCTACACCACCCTCTTCAAACAACTGCTTCTCCTGGGTAGTCTCGACAGCACAGTACGCACCAGAAAGTGGCACCTGAGTCTCATCATCAGATGCGTACTGAGGTGTGCTGCTGACCATAGGCACTGGCCCACCCGCCTCTTCAGATTCAGAGAGACAAAACGGTTGCGCATCACTGCATACTACCTCTTCTTCAAATTCTCGAATTCTGCTTGGCTGGCCCCCTCTTTCCAAGCCAAGAGATTCAGAGAACAGAAGTAGAGATGGCTCCTGTCCAGGGCTCTCTGACTGCCTGGGCAATTTGGCAGGTGGTGAAGAGACAGATGGGTGCTCTTCAGTGCTCAGGACCTGAGAGGATCTGGAACTAATTGAAGTCGATGCGTTAGCTGCCATCCATCCGACAACGGCTTCAATTTGGTCCTCGCGCAGCAGTGGGGTACGGCTAGCTCCTACAAAGCTGCGCATAAAGGACTGTTCCCTGGTAAAACTGGGGGATGCTGAGTCACTGGTGCCCGCAGCAGGCACAGAATCCCCACGTCCTCTCCCTGCAGGCACAGAATCCTCACGTCCTCTCCCTGCAGAAACTCCACGCCCACGCCCACGACCACGACCACATGCCTTACTCCCTGCCTTCTTCATCTTGGTAGACTGATAAAGATAGGCAGAAAAGTACTAAGGGCTTAGTGTGCTTATTCCTGAACAGCTGCTAACAGGTATAAGAAACACTAATTTTATAAAGTGTGGACTAGACTTTAATATGAGCTAATGTGGCCTACACAACTGTAAAGTGGAGTGTTTGGTGAACTTTATTTAGGTTTTTTTTGTCACAAAAAGACACTGGATGTGCCTAAAGATGTAATAACGATAGTATCACAAACTTTTTGTAGCTATTACAATGTAGGAAGGTAACCTACAATGCAATAGATGAGGCTGCAAAAAATAGGCTAATACTAATCTGGCTGGGGCTGCAGGGCCCAATGCTGCAGAAAGGCTCCTCTATCTACTCCTATATAGTGTGTTTGGAATCAATTTAGCTGAATATGGATGGAACCACCACACTAATAGGAGATATCAGGAAAAATTATGAATTGGCAATAAAGGACAATGTATGAGGCAGTGACACACACTGAGTGCACTACAACCAGACGGGGTTGAAGCACACACTACAGGGTGAGCTGCACTCACACACCAGACCTTGCAGACAGCGGTGAACAGTACAGATGCAGAGCACTGTGCACTAGTGCTGCAAGACGGAAAAAAATTCTCTATCTACTCCTATATAGTGTGTTTGGAACCAATTTAGCTGAATACAGATGGAACCACCACACTAATAGGAGATATCAGGAAAAATTATGAATTGGCAATAAAGGACAATGTATGAGGCAGTGACACACACTGAGTGCACTACAACCAGACGGGGTTGAAGCACACACTACAGGGTGAGCTGCACTCACACACCAGACCTTGCAGACAGCGGTGAACAGTACAGATGCAGAGCACTGTGCACTAGTGCTGCAAGACGGAAAAAAATTTCTCTATCTACTCCTATATAGTGTGTTTGGAACCAATTTAGCTGAATACAGATGGAACCACCACACTAATAGGAGATATCAGGAAAAATTATGAATTGGCAAAAAAGGACAATGTATGAGGCAGTGACACACACTGAGTGCACTACAACCAGACTTGGCTGAAGCACACACTACAGGGTGAGCTGCACTCACACACACAGACCTTGCAGATAGCGGTGAACAGCACAGGGAACTGTGCACTAGCACTGCAAGGCACAGTGATTTAGAAAGTAGCTTGGGTAAAGCAGTATAGAGCAAATAGGTAGCTAAAACTGTCCCTCAGAACAACAGCGTCCTATCCCTAACTGAATTCACAGCAGAGTGAGCTCAAAATGGCGGCGGTGGCTTTTATAGTGCATCATGACATCATTTCAGCAGCCAATCACAGCCATGCCATTAGTTAAGATGCCTACATGCCTAACAGGATGTGCCCACACTTCTTAGGATCCTCATTGGCTGAATAAAATGAAAATGTCTCATTGCATTATGGGAACTTCCGATTCCGGTATACGATATTGCAATAGTATCGGAATTAAGTATCGGAATTCCGATACCGCGAATATCGGCCGATACCCGATATTTCAGTATCGGAATGCTCAACACTAATAGTGACTCTATAGGAAACTGGTATATTTTACCATGATTAACTAAGTTAATCATAGGAATGCAGTCTGGTATCATCCAGCAAGGCAATCAGTAATCACAGGTATAACAGAGAAGTAAATGCAGCATGATATCGTCCTGATAAGAAAAGGTTAATCACAGATATAACAGAAAAGTAAATTCAGTCTGGTATCTTCCATCAGGAAAAATGGTTGATAGCAGCGATATATGCAAACTGGAGAGGAAATGGCTTATCGCAGTAGAGCAGCAAAGTATAGGCAAACTGGAGATTTGTTACCTTGTTTGCAGAGGCCAAGTGTGAAAGGGACAGAGAATAGTTGTGAGAAGTTGGTATTTCAGAGATTGTTGTGTACACCACAAAAACTGGACTGAGCTTGGAAAAAACTCTTGCTTTTGCAGTTCAGAAGTAACAGACGAGGTGAAAAACATCTGGCTGGAGCTGACCAAAAGATGTAGCAGCAAATTCCTGACAAACTAGAGACAACTACTGACAGTGCTACTTCACACTTAAGCTCTTGACATAAGCCAGTGCTGACCTTCAAAGTCCTAGGGTGAGGATGTCAAAGAAGGTTGCCTTGTTACCTGAGAAACCAGGTGTGAGCCACTAAAAAGAGAAATGACCATAGGAGAAGGGAGCAAGGGTGAGCACTTGTGACAGGACAGGGTGAGTAATAGCAAACAATAAGTAATCTAGCACTAGGATTATATTTATGGTGCTTTTACATTCTGTTTTGACACCCGTTCATTGGTCCCATCGAGGCTTACGTCCAAACCCACAGCAAACGGTATTTGGGCGTATGCGCCGACGGGGCTATAGACTATAATGGTGCCGACAAAGTAAACGTGTGCTATGATGTGCATCATTTTCGGGCGTGTATGCCTACTGGAGACAGACACCCAGATGCAGTCTACTACGTCTGAGTGTCCACCTTCTGTAGGCATATATGCTCGAAAATTATAAACATCCAAGAGCACTTTCACTGTGTTGGCATCATTATTGTCTATGGCCCAATTGGTGCATACACTCGAATCCCGTTTTGCAGGGCGTTCAGACATAAGCCGACGGGACCAACGAACATGTAACAAAACACAATGTGAAAGCACTCTAAGGATTTATAACTGGCAAGGGTCAGGATACCATGGGGAAGTTTAAATAGAGTGCTGTGATCTGCCATTGGCAACTGTACACCATTAGGTCTGCTGACCGCCCCAGTTCTTGATCAGTCAGCAAGACCTAATTTACATGAATTAAAATACTGAATGATGCTGGCAACATGATATCACACCTTATTTATTAGTATGATGAGCTGCACAATGAATGCATTGCACAGTGATAATGTAGGCACAACTCCCTCTGCCATCAGTACCGCTCACTGAGTCAGTCCAGCCATATCTGACAGTGGAGGCAGGTGGTGAAGGAACTGGGTCAGGTGAGTGTGTAACATGATCAAGTTGTAATATCCATCCCTCATCAAGTTGTGGATCAAATATAACTTCAATACCAGTATCCCAGTTGATTAGCTGATTAGGTGCTGCAGTCAATAGCAAACATGGGATCAAGATGTTGTAGTCAATAGTGACCATGGCATTTAAATTGAGGGAAGGAGCTCCCTTTGTCACCCCATGGGTGCCTTCAACAACATGTAGTATGCTAATGGGGGAGTAACAGAGGCAGAACCTAAAAGGCTATACGTTAATAAAAGACTGGAATCATGACAGCCAACAGAATACATTTGTTAGATATTTAGACTATTTTCAAACCGTTATTGGAGTATACTAGTGTTGAACTAAAATGCTTGGGTGCTCGAAGCTCGCGCCGAGCTCACCGTGATACTCGGGTGTTCGACCCGAGCAACGAGCCCAATGTTAGTCTATGGGAGACCCGAGCATTTTTGCGGCGGCACCCACGGCAGTCTGTAGAAAGCCTGAAAAGTGCCCAAAACTATAGTGACAGTGCTCAAAATACATGGGGACAGCATTTTCATCACCCCAGGAAGCATTTCTGACCCCCAGGTCACTGCTGTCAACAACGTGGTCAGAGGTATTAAGCCACTTTTACGTGCTCACAATAAAACTTTCAAAAACTAAACTGAAACGATTTTCCTGTGAAATATGTTAAGGAACTTCCTTTCCAGGGTAAAGACTTGTGTATAAGGTAAAATAAATAACCAAAAACAAAAATACTCCTCCACACCTTGGGCTATGTTCACAAGTAGCATTTTTTATGCATTTTTGCACTTTTGTATTGCTTTCAACTGTGACAAATGCATTCACCGGGAAATGTCATTTTAACATTTTACAATCTTATCTGGCCATGTGCTGTGTGACACATGCATACAGTGCTGAAAAGATATGGGAACAGCATGGGGAAGACCCCTGGAAGCATCTCTGACACCCAGGTCACTGCCTAAAAGTGTGTCCATAAAAAGTGATCCTTTCCGCATCAGAAGATGCCGACTTGCAACTATCCCCATGCAAGTCCTTGTCCCAGGGCAGTGTTCAATTATATCTCCGCAATTCCTTGCAATGCAAGCGCAAGTATGCAACCTGCCACCCACCCACCCCCAGGCTGCAATACCATACTGCTAGTTTGCACTTGAAATGGGGCCTTTTAGTTTGGAGGAGGCCAAAGCTGGCCACTACCTCTTGGCTGCTTTGGCAGCGAGGTATCCATACTCAGTCCCCAGCTGCCCGGCGGCCGGGTGTCCACGCTCGGTCCCCAGCCGCCAGGGGGCGGCCGGGTGTCCATACTCGGTCCCCAGCCGCCCATATTTCTCCTTGGAAGTTCCCCCACACTTTTTTTAGCCCGGCCTGCTTTAGGGCAGCATTGGACGAGCCCACCAGAGAACCAGACTCCTCCGGTGGGCCCTGGCTTCTCCATCAGGGGAGTTGAGAGTGCCAAGGTGAGGAGCATGATGATCATGATAGAAGTTAGCGTCTGCTTTGTTTACTTGGAATGCAAGCCCATGTATGTAGTAGCGGCTAGGCCTGAGGTGATCAGCATTTTGGCACATATCCTACCTCCTCCGAGGATTGCTGGATGTTTTCCTGCTACTATCCCAGTTCTATGACTCCCGTTAAAACAAAGCTTCAGGTGATGAATGATGGATGAGGTGGTGGCAAAGGAGAAAGAGCAGGAGGAACAGGGACCATTCACATCAATATCAGGCCAGTCAACCACACATGTCTTGTAGGATATGTTTCTGTACCAAAAGGAGCGGTTCGGCTACACAGTTATAGGGCATGTAGTGAGTGCAATGCCTACCAAAAATTTCGAGGCACTCCAATGCCCCTTGGAAGTGACATGGAGGTCAGAGGGCCTTAACTAAACCATTTTTTCCATTTATAGCAACTGGGTCTCCTGTGCACAGTTGGCCTAAGCAGTGAATGGAAGGCTTTCCAAAAATTATGAGGAACTGCAATGCCCCTTGAAACAGACGTGGATTACAGCATACTACAAACCTTCTACCCATTATTGGGGAGTGGGTCTCCCTTAGTGTTCGCCTATGCGTTGAAAAGCAAAAGCTGACTAAAATTAGGAGGAAATGCAATGCCCGTTGGAAGAATGGTGGAGGTCGCAGTGGAATAAAAAGACAATATCAATGCCCCTGGGAAAAGTGGTGGAGGTCGCAGTAGCTTAACAAGATGGTTTTAATGCCCCTGGGAAAAGTGGTGGAGGTCGCAGTAGTTTAACAAGATGGTTTTAATGCCCCTTGGAAGAGACGTGGAGGTCACAGTGGAATAAAAAGACAATATCAATGCCCCTGGGAAAAGAGGTGGAGGTCGCAGTAGCTTAACAAGACGGTTTTAATGCCCCTTGGAAGAGACATGGAGGTCGCAGTGGAACAAAAAGACAATATCAATGACCATGGGAAAAGTGGTGGAGGTCGCAGTAGCTTAGCAAGACGGTGTTATTGCCCCTTGGAAGAATGGTGGAGGTCGCAGTAGCTTAACAAGATGGTTTTAATTACCCTGGGAAAAGTGGTGGAGGTCGCAGTAGCTTAACAAGACGGTTTTAATGCCCCTTGGAAGAGACGTGGAGGTTGCAGTGGAATAGAAAGACAATATCAATGCCCCTGGGAAAAGTGGTGGAGGTCGCAGTAGATTAACAAGACGGTTTTAATTCCCCTGGGAAAAGTGGTGAAGGTCGCAGTAGCTTAACAAGACGGTTTTAATGCCCCTGGGAAAAGTGGTGGAGGTCGCAGTAGCTTAACAAGACGGTTTTAATGCCCCTTGGAAGAATGGTGGAGGTCGCAGTGGAATAAAAAGACAATATCAATCACCCTTGAAAAAGTGGTGGAGGTCGCAGTAGCTTAACAAGACAGTTTTAATGCCCCTTGGAAGAATGGTGGAGGTCGCAGTAGCTTAACAAGATGGTTTTAATGCCCCTTGGAAGAGATGTGGATGTTACAGTGGAATAAAAAGACAATATCAATGCCCCGTGGAAGAGACGTGGAGGTCACAGTAGCTTAACAAGACGGTTTTCATGCCCCTTTCAAGAGCAATGCAGTACAGCATATTAAAAACATTATTCCCATTATTGGGGAGTGGGTCTCCCATAGTCTTTGCCTATGCCTTCCAAGCAAAAGCTGCAAAAAATTAGGATGGAGGAACTTGCAATGCTGGCAACACGGACCACGGTCACACTGGTGGTATAGTGGTGGTGGAGGCTGAGGATAAGGAGAAGAGCAAAATACAGCCGAAATGAGGTAGCGTATACCCATGTGTGGGTGTGAAGCGGTGCATGGGAATACACCTCCCGAAATAACACAGTGGATTTGACTTTATGTTACTCTGCTGTCATTTGGTGGTGATGAGAAGTCTGGCCCAATCCAGCCCTTGTTCATTTTGATAAGGGTCAGCTTGTCAGCATTGTCAGTTGACAGGCGAGTGTGCTTATCAGTTATAATTCCCCCAGCCGCACTAAAAACACGCTCCGATAACACGCTAGCGGTAGGGCAGGCCAGGACCTCCAAGGCGTACAGAGCGAGTTCATTCCAAGTGTCCAGCTTGGATACCCAATAATTAAAAGGCACAGAGGAATCACAGAGGACGCTGGTACGGTCAGCAAGGTACTCCGTCACCATCTTTTGAAACTTTCCACTCCTTGTGAGAGTACCCCGCGCCTCAGGGCCTGTAAGCTGGGCGGGTCTCAGAAAACTGTCCCAGAATGTTTTCAGTGTTCCCCTGCCTCTGCTGGATTGGATTTGCGTCTCTCTCGCCTGTACGCCTTGGTTGGTCAACGAACTGTGACCTCTGCCGCTAGCGTGCTCAGAAGGGAATTTTTTTAACAGTTCTGCAGTAAGGGCCATCTGGTACTGACCCATTTTTGTAGACCTCTCCACCTCAGGAATAAGAGAGTGAAAGTTCTCCTTGTAGCGGGGGTCTAAAAGTGTCACCAACCAGTAATGACTGTCACCCAACATTTTGACAACATGAGGGTCACGGTTAAGGCAGCGTAACATAAAGTCAGCCATGCGTGCAAGACTGGTAACGGGCAAGACTTCCGTGTCCTCACCAAAATGATGACTGACCATGCTCTCCTCCTCCTCCTCCCCCCTGTCCTCAAGCCACCCACGCTGAACCGACTGTATGACAGTAGTACAGGTACTACCGTCTACAGCGCATGATACAAGCTCCTGTTCTTACTCCTCCTCCTCCTCTCCCTCATTGTCCCCCAATCCACATTGGGATGAGATGTGGCTGGCTGTGTGTAATCGCCCATTACGGGTTCTTGCTCCATCTCATCATACTCTGGCTGCAATGCCTCCTCTTTAATTCTCTGCAGAGAGCGTTGCAAAAGACAGATAAGTGGGATGCTGACGCTAATGATGGCGTCATCGCTAGAGATGAGCGGTGTTCGACTAGAACTGCTCGGCAATCTCAAATTCGAGCTGTTTTGGGCGGTGTTCGAGTCGTTCGATGAACGCGAACGATTTGCAAAAAATTTGGCTGTTCGAAGTTATGTTCGATAACTGTTCGTGCACCAAAAGTGTGTCCTGCATGTCTGGCGCTATTTAGAGCACCAATTATGCAGGGATTGTCTGCCAATCACTGTAATGCCACAGCCATGGTGGTTGTGGCATTACAGTGGTTGCCAAAATCGATGGCAACAGTGCTCACAGTGAAACATGAAAAGCCGGCAATTCACCAGAGGCATACACCGGTACCCGACAATTTAGAACAGAAAGAATAGAGTATCACACATAGATTAGATAGATAGAAACATGTCAGTCACATATATAAGAAGTACAGTGACCGTGTTGGTTACTGTACTTGTCATTTAGTGTTAAAGGATTTATTAAAAAAAATATTAGTGTTTCATGCACCGTCTCTTTAAAAAAGCCAGCCGGCAATTCAGCATCGGTACCCGACAATTTATAACAGAAAGAATAGAGCATCACACATAGATTAGATACATAGAAACATGTCAGCCACATATATAATAAGTACAGTGATAGTGTTGATTACTGTACTTGTCATTTAGTGTTAAAATAAAGGATTTATTAAAAAAAAAATTGGCGTGGGGTTCCCCATAATTTTAGTCTCTAGAGGAGGTTAAGCAGACGGCTGGGGCAGATGTTTGAAGCCTGAGAAGGGGGTAATACCCACGGAGCTTCCCAGGCTACTAATATCAGCCCCCAGCTGAATACCTAGCCTTTACTAGCTATTAAAATGGGGGACCCCAAAAAAATGACGTGGGGTCCCCCCTATTTTAATAGCTAGCAAAGGCTAGGCAGACAGCTGGGGGCTGATATTAATAGCCCAGGAAGGGTGCCATGAATATTGGCCCCCTCCCAGGCTAGAAACACCAGCCGTCAGCCGCCCCAGAAATGTCGCATCCATAGGATGCACCAATTCTGGCACTTAGCCTCGCTTTTCCCACTGCCCTGTAGCGGTGGCAGTGGGGTAATAGGGCTGGGGTTGATGTCAGCTTTTAATGCCAGCTGACATCAAGCCCAGGTTAGTAATGGAGAGGCATCTATAAGACACCCCCTTTACTAACCCCATAGTCAAAGTTACAAAAAAAACACAAACACCCAGAATAAAGTCCTTTAATTGAAATAAACACACAATTCTTTATTGTTCTAAATTAAACCATACTTACCATCACGCCCATTCCAGCTGAAGCCAATGTCTTCTGCAATAAAAGTAAAATAATAAAGCAACATCATCCTTACCTTTCCATGGTTCCCAAGACAGCTTCAGCTCTGCTACATTCACATGACAGGCTGGATCGCAGCCGAAAGCTGATATCCAGCTTGCCATGCAGCAGACACTGAGAAGCGCAGGCATGCTTGTGCTCCTCAGTGTCTCGCTGTGACGGCATAAAGATGAGCCGAGGTCATGTCCATTGAGATGGAAGGCATTGAGATGACAGGCTGGATGGCAGCTGAGCGCTGCCATCCAGCTTGTCATCCTTCAGAGACACTGCAGAGCGCAAGCATGACTTAGGGCCAGCTGATAATGCCAAGCTGGCCCTAACCCCTTTATTACCCAGTGAGCCGCCGACCAGGGCCTGGATGAGTTGGGTACAGCACCAGAAGATGGCGCTTCTATGAACGCGCCATTTTCTGGGGTGGCTGTGGACTGCAATTTGCAGCGGGGGGGGGGAGCCCAGAAAGCTTGGGCCTCCCTGCGCTGCGGATTCCAGCCCCCAGCTGCCTAGTTGTACCTGGCTGGACACAAAAATAAGGCGAAGCCCCCTGTATTTTTTTTTTTTAATTATTTCATGAAATTCATGAAATAATTTAAAAAAAAATGGCTTCCCTATATTGTTGTGTCCGGCCAGGTACAAATAGGCAGCTGGTGGTTGGGGGCAGCCCGTTCCTGCCTGCTGTACCTGGCTGGACACAAAAATAGGGCTAAGCCCCACGTATTTTTTTTTTCATTATTTCATGAAATTCATGAAATAATGAAAAAAAAAAGGGTTAGCTATATTGTTGTGTCCGGCCAGGTACAAATAGACATCTGGTGGTTGGGGGCAGCCTGATCCTGGATGCTGTACCTGGCTGGCATACAAAAATATGGCGAAGCCCACGTCAAAATTTTTGGGAAAAATTAATTAAAAAATAATAAAAAAAAAAATAATTTAGGGACTGCATCTTTATTAACCCCTCACGTGGAGGGGTTAATAAAGATGCAGTCCCTAAATGTGTTTTTTTTTAAAAAATTTATTGAATTTTTCACCAAAAATTTGACGTGGCCTTCGCCATATTTTTGTGCCCAGCCAGGTACAGCAGGCAGGAACAGGCTGCCCCCAACCCCCAGATGCCTATTTGTACCTGGCTGGAAACAAAAATACAGGGAAGCCCTTTTTTTAATTATTTCATGAATTTCATGAAATAATTTAAAAAAAATTGCCGTGGGGCTTCGCCCTATTTTTGTGTCCAACCAGGTACAGCAGGCAGGAACGGGCTGCCCCTAACCACCAGCTGCCTATGTGTACCTGGCCGGACACAACAATATAGGGAAGCCCTTTTTTTTTAATTATTTCTTGAATTTCATGAAATAATTAAAAAAAAAATACCTGGGGCTTCGCCCTATTTTTGTGTCCGGCCAGGTACATATAGGCAGCTGGGGGCTGGAATCCGCAGAGCAGGGAGGACCCAAGCTTTCTGGCCCTTTCGGCTGCCATCCAGCCTGTCATGTGAATGTAGCAGAGCTGAAGCTGTCGTGGGAATCATGGAAAGGTAAGGATGATGTTGCTTTATTATTTTACTTTTATTGCAGAAGACATTGGCTTCAGCTGGAATGGGCGTCATGGTAAGTATGGTTTAATTTAGAACAATAAAGAATTGAGTGTTTATTTAAATTAAAGGACTTTATTCTGGGTGTTTGTGTTTTTTTTTAACTTTGACTATGGGGTTAGTAATGGGGGTGTCTTATAGATGCCGCTCCATTACTAACCTGGGCTTGATGTCAGCTGGCATTATAAGCTGACATCAACCCCAGCCCTATTACCCCACTGCCACTGCTACAGGGCAATGGGAAGAGCGAGGCTAAGTGCCAGAATTGGCGCATCCTATGGATGCGCCATTTCTGGGGCGGCTGACGGCTGGTGTTTCTAGCCTGGGAGGGGGCCAATATTCATGGCACCCTTCCTGGGATATTAATATCAGCCCCCAGCTGTCTGCCTAGCCTTTGCTAGCTATTAAAATAGGGGGGACCCCACATCATTTTTTTGGGGGTCCCCCATTTTAATAGCTAGTAAAGGCTAGGTATTCAGCAGGGAGCTATTAGTAGCCTGGGAAGCTCCGTGGGTATTACCCCCTTCCCAGGCTTCAAACATCTGCCCCAGCCGTCTGCTTAACCTCCGCTAGAGACTAAAATTACGGGGAACCCCACGCCAATTTTTTTTTTAATAAATCCTTTATATTAACACTAAATGACAAGTACAGTAATCAACACTATCACTGTACTTCTTATATATGTGACTGACATGTTTCTATCTATCTAATCTATGTGTGATGCTCTATTCATTCTGTTATAAATTGTCGGGTACCGCTGCTGAATTGCCGGCCAGCTTTTTTAAAGAGACGGTGCATGAAAACATTATTATTTTTTTGAATAAATCCTTTAACATTAAATGACAAGTACAGTAAGCAACACTGTCACTGTACTTCTTATATATGTGACTGACATGTTTCTATCTAATCTATGTGTGATGCTTTATTCTTTCTGTTCTAAATTGTCAGGTACCGGTATATGCCGCTGCTGAATTGCCGGCCGGCTCTTTTAAAGAGAGTGTCTTCTGAGCAGTTTGTCAGCTTTTGGACACCTTTGAAGGTGTTTTCTATGTGTTTCTATGTGTTTTTGTTTGCCTGCCATTGGTTTTAACGGTGTTCAACGGTGTTCGACGGTGTTCTAAGGTGTTCGACGAACAGTTACACGAACATCCCGGTGTTCGACGAACCGAACCCGAACACTACGGGGGTGGCTCAACACTAGTCATCGCCACTCACCATCTTGGTGGACTCCTCAAAGTTTGTCAAGATGGTACATATGTCAGACATCCAGGTCCACTCCTGAGGTCTTATGTGTGGAGTCTGACCTGAATATCGACGGCCTTGTTGCAGCTGGTACTCCACAACTGCTCTCTTCTGCTCACAAATCCTTTGCAACATGTGGAGGGTAGAGTTCCAACATGTGGGGACATCACACACCAGTCGGTGTGCTGGAAGCTGCAAACCCTGCTGCAACACAGCAAGGGCGGCGGAAGCTGTAGCCGACTTGCGAAAATGAGCTGAGAGGCGGCGTACTTTGACGAGCAGATCTGGCAACTCGGGGTAAGATTTAAGAAACCGCTGAACCACGAGGTTAAGCACATGAGCCAGGCATGGTATGTGTGTGATCTCGCCTCGCCTCAGAGCCGCCACCAGGTTACGGCCATTGTCACACACGACCATGCCTGGATGTAGGTTCAGCGGTCTCAGCCACATATCTGCCTGCTCTTTCATAGCTGTCCACAACTCACAAGCAGTGTGAGGTTTATCACCTAAGCTTATGAATTTCAGCACAGCCTGTTGCCGCTTGGCTGAGGCAGTACTGCAGTGCTTCCAGCTTGTAACTGATGTGGTGATATCTGAGATGGAGGCTGTACATGAGGAGGAGGAGGAGGATGATGCGCAGGAGCTGTACACTGTGGGGGCAACTCTGACTGACATAGGGCCCGCAATCCTCAGTGTGGGGAGGATGTGTTCCGTCCCAAGGTCCGACTGGGTCCCGGCTTCCACTATGTTTACCCAGTGTGCCGTCAGGGAGATGTACCGTCCCTGGTCACAAGCTCTAGTCCACGTGTCCGTTGTCAGGTGGACTCTCCCAGTAACTGCGTTGTTGAGGGCACGGCAAATGTTTTGGGACACGTGCTTGTGTAGTGTGGGGATGGCACACCGGGCAAAATAGTGTCGGCTGGGGAACGAGTACCCAGGGACGGCCACCGCCATAAGGTTGTGGAAGGATTCCGTCTCCACCAGCCTAAAAGACAGCATTTCCAACGGAAGCAGTCATGAAATGTGCGAATTTAGGACTGTGGCCTGTGGGGCGTTGGCTGCAAATTTGCGCTTTCGTTCAAAGGTCTAGGATATGGACAATTGAACGCTGCGGTGGGACGTGGACGGGGACGTTGATGCTGTTTCTTGAGAAACTGCCATAACAAGTGAAGACTGAGAGGAGGGGGCATCTTTGCATGCAGTATGGACAGGGGATTGCCTTGCACGCACAACAGGGGGTTCTATTAGATGCACAACAGCGGAAGAAGCAGTGATGACACCACTGACACTGGTCGTGGACCCTGGGGTTCGCCCCACAAAGTCGAGTGCTTTGCTTACATGTGCCTGATCATGCTGGTGGTGGTCAGGCTGGTAGTTTTGTCACCCCTGCTGATGCTGGCATGGCAGGTGGTACAAATGGTCTTTTTGGGGTTATCAGCAGAGTCTTTAAAAAAATTCCAGACTCTGGAAGACCTACCGGTTGTACTGGCAACGTCCCTCGTGTTGGTGTTACGGGGAACTGTTGCCCGCCTTCTGTGTGCGGCCACCACACTGCTTCTTCCTGCCTGTTTGGGTACTTTGCCTCCCTCCCCCTGTGTGCTGCTGGCCTCACTCTGCATGTCCTCCTGCCATGTTGGGTCATTTACTAGATCATCCACCACCTCCTCCTCTTCCACTTGCGCCCCACGATCCTCCTCCTCACTTTGTGGCAATTGTGTCTCGTCATCGTCCACCTCTTGTGACAAATTGCCAGCGTCGACTTCCTCTGGCCGTGGGTGTTCAAATATTTGGGCATCACTACATGGGATCTCCTCTTCCACCACTTCAAGCGGAGCAGGCGAGGGGCCCAAATATGGAAATGGACCAGTGAACAGCTCTTCAGAGTGTCCAAGTGTGGGATCAGTTGCTGTCGGATGACACTCGGCATGGTGGGAGGAAGGAGCATCAGGGTGAGGAGGAGTATGCGGTCGAGACTCACGGCTACTAAAACTTGACCGTGTGGAAGACAGACCGGAGGTGGTGGTGCCCAGGTAACTGGAAGTATTATCTGCTATCCAATTAATAACCTGTTCACACTGATCAGTTCGCAATACTGGTGTTGTAGTGTGCTTCCCTAATAATTCGGTCAAGAAGTGGAAGCGAGAAGATGTGGCTATTGGTTGTGGCACATCTTCACCTTGGCCACGGCCCCGTCCTCTACACGCACCATCACCAGAACGTCCAGTTCCATGTCCCTTGCCACGCGCCTTGCCCTTTGTAAATGAAGTAAAATAGCTTACACTCGAACTATCAATGGAAAAAGGGTAATAAAAAGGAGATTAGAACCGTGGAAGAGGAAAACCACAGTTCTATTTGTCTGGCCTACACCAGAACTTTTTAAACAGATATATTTGTGACTGAACAGACAGGGAGACACTATTACTGTTTTTTTTTACGGCAAAAAATGCCAAAAGCAGGATAATACAGAGATTTGACCCGTGGAACTGCAAAACCACAGTTATAGTTATATGGCCTACACCAGACTCTTTTAAACAGATATATTGGTGTCTGACCAGTCAGGGAGATATTATTACAGGTTTTTTTTACGTCAAAAAATGCCAAAAGCAGGATAATACAGAGATTTGACCCGTGGAACTGCGAAACCACAGTTCTATTTCTCTGGCCTACACCAGACTCTTTTAAACAGATATATTGGTGTCTGACCAGTCAGGGAGAAACTATTACAGTTTTTTTTATGGCAAAAAATGCCAAAAGCAGGATAATACAGAGATTTGACCCGTGGAACTGCAAAACCACAGTTATAGTTATGTTGCCTACACCAGACTCTTTTAAACAGATATATTGGTGTCTGACCAGTCAGGGAGACACTATTATAGTTTTTTTTTACGGCAAAAAATGCCAAAAGCAGGATAATACAGAGATTTGACCTGTGGAACTGCAAAACCACAGTTCTATTTCTCTGGCCTACACCAGACTCTTTTAAACAGATATATTGGTGTCTGACCAGTCAGGGAGACACTATTACAGCTTTTTTTTACGGCAAAAAATGCCAAAAGCAGGATAATACAGAGATTAGACCCGTGTAACTGCAAAACCACAGTTATAGTTATGTGGCATACACCAGAATCTTTTAAACTGATATATTGGTGTCTGACCAGTCAGGGAGACACTATTACAGGTTTTTTTTTTACGGCAAAAAATGCCAAAAGCAGGATAATACAGAGATTTGACCCATGAAACTGAAAAACCGCAGTTCTATTTTTCTGGCCTACACCAGACTCTTTTAAACAGATATATTGGTGTCTGAACAGTCACAGACACACTCAATTTTTTTTTTTGGGGGGGAATACCAAAAGGTTAATAAGATGCGTATTTGTACATTCTGACTGAGGAAAAAAAAAAAAAGGATTTAGAAGAAAAAAAAAGGATTTTTCTTGGCCCCTGAGACCAGGGGATAAGTCTAGAAATTTGACCAACAGAAGCACACAGGACTGTAATGCAGCGTTTCCTGGTATAACCACTGCGTCTCCTATACAGCCTGCCTGCCTGCCTGCCTGATATCTGGGATGGATATTAGTCCTGAGAAGGACTGTTTGTTTGATTTGGCAGGCTTTAGAGACCCTACACTAACTATTTCGGAGTATAAATCTCTCCTTAACTCAGAAGCACTGACCCTACATTGGCTGATCCGGAGCGACTGTGTCCAAGATGGCGACGCCCGGTTTTAAATACTCGAGGTGACGCTGTGCGGCCAGCCAATCACTGTAATGCCCACAAACAACATGGCTGCAGCATTACAGTAACTGGCTGGCAATCCCTGCATGTTCATTGGCTCTGTAAAGAGCGCCAAACGTGCAGGGCGGAGACTCGAGCTCCCGCCCGAGTAAGCCGGAGATGCTCGGTGCTTGCTGAACATCCTTAGTAGTGAGATGCTCTGGCAAGTAACGAGCAGTGTCTCGCATGCTCGCTCAACACTAGAGTATACACCTAGTTCCAAATTATGAAAATGTTATTTTTCTCTGATTTTCCTAAATGGTCCATGCAAATGAGTGAGTATAATGTTAAAATCATCAACTGTTAGAGTGTGAATCATATTGTATTGGACAAACCTCCCAATGATAACAGTATCTTTTTCAAAACTAAAAAAAAACATCAAAGTGCACTATTCCAAATTATTACACACAACAAAGTTTGCAAACAATTTAACTATGAGTAAGAAGATGTCAATACCTTTGGAATCCCTCCATAATTTCTTTTAATGCACTAATCTGATTTTTAATTTATTTAAATAAACTGGATGTTTTGGTGATGGATTATCCCTTTTTCTTAGTTTACCAAACACTGTATAGGTTGTAAAGAACTGAAAATGGTCATTTGTTGAATTTTCAGCATTAAGAGGTTACATTTACTGAAAATAAAAGCTTTTTTCAATTAAAACATCTTAACAGGCAAAGTTACATGTTAACATACGACCCCTTCTTTGAGATCACCTTCACAATTCTTGCATCCATTGAACTTATGAGTTTTTGGATAGTTTCTGCTTGAATTTCTTCACAGGATGTCAGAATAGCCTCCCGGAGCTGCTGTTTTGCTGTGAACTGCCTTCCGCCCTCATAGATATTTTGCTTGAGGATACTCCAAAGGTTCCCAATAAAGCTTAGGTCAGGGGAAGATGGTGCCCCCCATGAGTTTTTCTCTTTTTATGACCATAGCAGCCAATAACTCAGAGGTATTATTTGCAGCATGAGATGGTGTATTGTCAGCATGAAGTTGATTTTGCTACAGATGGCGCAGTTATTCTTTTTTCCTATGAAATGGAAGAAAGCGGTCAGCCAAAAACTCTATATAGTTTGCCTAGGTCATTTTCACACCTTCAGATATCTCATAGGGGCCTGCCAGCTCTCTCCCCATGATTCCATCCCAAAACATGACTCCATCACCTTCTTGCTGACGTCACAGTCTTCTTGGAACATGGTGGTCATCCATCAACCATCCACTACTCCATCCATCTGGGCTTTCCAGGATTGCATGGCACTCATCAGTAAAGAAGACTGTTTTACAATGAGACTTCATGTATGTCTGGGCCCATTGCAGCCGTGTCTGCTTGTGAGCACTGTTTAGAGGTGGCCATATAGTCAGTTTATGCACAACTGCAAGCCTCTGAAAGATTCAACACCTTGTGGTTCACAGGACTCCAGAGGTACCAGCAGCTTCAACTACCTGTTTCCTGCTTTGTAATGGCATTTTAACTCTCTTAATCTGATGAAGTTGTCTGGCAGAAACCTTAGGCATTTTGCCTTTATCTGCACAAACCCATCTGTGCTCTGTACCAGCCACAAATCTCTTCACAGTATGATGATCACACTTAAGCTTTCATATAATATCTAATGTGTTCATACCTTGTTCAAGGCATTGCACTATTTGATGCTTTTGGGTAGCAGAGATCCATTTTCTACTTTCCTGCCTATTAGTGCTTAGGCACATTTTCTTTTTACAAATCCCCTTTTAAGTACTGTAGCTTTCCTTTAATTGGGCTCACCTGGCAAACTAATTATCACAGGTGCTTCAGATTGATTTCAGTGATCCAAAGAGCCCTGAGACACATCCATGAGGTTATTTGAAGAACAAAAAAATACATCTTTGTGACACATAAATCCAATTTGCACAATAATTTGGAATGCGGTTTATATTTGGGTATGTGTCAAGAAACAGATTCATAGCCACCTATACAACAGGGGTAACCTTAAGAGGGTCCTTTTAGCCCTCTGTCTGACTGGTATATAGTCATTAAAAAGCTAACTTTTACATATCTGGACAAAATGAAAAAAAACATCTGGTTCTTAGAAATTCTTAATGACTAACAAAAATTACTGATTTTTTCATAATTGTGTCCACCATTGAAAGCTACTACAAAGTACTCCAATTATTAATTTGGCTTAATTAATAGTGATGAGCGAACGTGCTCGCCACTGCTCGGTACTCACCTGAGCATCACTGTGCTTGACAAGCTCAGTGCTCGGCGAGTATTTCCGGGGTTGCTCGGGCAGGAACTCACGTCCCCTCCCTGCATGTTTGGCGCTCTTTAGAGAGCCAATGAACATGCAGGGATTGCCTGCCATGCAATGTAATGCCGTAGCCATGTTGGTTGTGGGAATTACAGTGATTGGCTGGCCGCACAGCATCATCAGGTGTATATAAGACCTGGCGCCACTATGCTCGTCACAGTCTATCCCGGAAACAGGCAGTGTAGGGAGAGGTGCTGCTGCGTCAGGGAGAGATTTGCTTGTTTATAGTTAGTATAGTTATTCAACAACATATATATACTCGTGGTACCCCTCGTGGCACATTGTTGGTACCCCTTGTTTAATGAAAGAAAAACCCACAATGGTCACAGAAATAACTTGAATCTGACAAAAGTAATAATAAATTAAAAATCTATGAAAATGAACAAATGAAAGTCAGACATTGCTTTTCAACCCTGCTTCCACAGAATTTAAAAAAAAATTAAACTCATGAAATAGGCCTGGACAGAAATGATGGTACTCTTAACTTGATATTTTGTTGAACAACCTTTTGAGGCAATCATTGCAATCAAACGATTCCTGTAACAGTCAATGAGACTTCTGCACCTCTCGACAGATATTTTGGCCCACTCCTCATGAGCAAACTGCTCCAGTTGTCTCGTGTTTGAAGATTGCCTTTTCCAGATGGCATGTTTCAGTTCTTTCCAAAGATGCTCAATAGGATTTAGGTCAGGGCTCATAGAAGGCCACTTCAGAATAGTCCAATGTTTTCCTCTTAGCGATTCTTGGGTGTTTTTAGCTGTGTGTTTTGGGTCATTATCCTGTTGCAAGACCCATGACCTGCAACTGAGGCCCAGCTTTCTGACACTGGGCAGCACATTTCTCTCTAGAATCCCTTGATAGTCTTGAGATTTCATGGTACCCTGCCTCGATTCAAGACACTCTGTGCCAGATGCAGCAAAGCTGCCCCAGAGCATAACAGAGTCTCCTCCATGTTTCACAGTTGGGCTCAGTTTTCTTTTCTTGATATGCTTCATTTTTCCATCTGTGAACATAGCGCTGATGTGACTTGCCAAAAACTTCCATTTTTGTCTCCATATGACATTCTCATGCTTTGGGGCTTGTCAACATGAAGTTTGGCAAATTCCAGTCTGGATTTTTTATGAGTTTATTTCAACAATGGTGTTCTCCTTGGTTGTCTCCCATGAAGTCAACTTTGGATCAAACAATGACGGATGGTGCGATCTGACACTGATGTTCCTTGAGCTTGAAGTTCACCTTTAATCTCATTAGAAGTTATCCTGGGCTCTTTTGTTACCATTCGTATTATCCGTCTCTTTGATTTGTCATCAATTTTCCTCCTGTGGCCACGTCCAGAGAGGTTGGCTACAGTCCCTTGGATCTTAAATTTCTGAATAAGATATGCAACTGAAGTCACAGGAACATCACGCTGCTTGAAGATGGTCTTATAACCTTTACCTTTAACATGCTTGTCTATAATTTTCTTTCTAATCTCCTGAGACAACTCTTTCCTTCACTTCCTCTGGTCCATGTTGAGTGTGGTAGACACCATGTCGCCAAACAGCACAGTGAGTATCTGTAGCCCTATATAGAGGCCCACTGACTGATTACAAGGTTGCAGACACCTGTGATGCTAATTAGCTGACACAACTTGATTAAACATGTCCCTTTTATCACATTATTCTCAGGGGTACCATCATTTCTGTCCAGGCCTATTTCATGAGTTTAATTTTTTTTTAAATTCTGTGGAAGCATTGTTGAAAACCAATGTCTGACTTTCATATGTTCATTTTCATAGATTTTTAATTTATTATTACTTTTGTCAGATTCAAGTTATTTCTGTGACCATTGTGGGTTTTTCTTTCATTAAATGAGGGGTACCAACAATTTTGACCATTTGCGTATATATATATATACAACGGAACTAACAGTCCTTCTGAGGACTAATCCAGCTGCATATATTCAGTGGTGATAGCAGGAGTTAGGAATCAGGCAGGGTATGTGGCAGACTGCAGTGCATGATACAGCACAAGAGGGTCCATTGAAGGTCCTGTTAGTATAGGTATTCCACAACATATACAGTTATATGAAAAAGTTTGGGCACCCCTATTAATCTTAAGCTTAATGTTTTATAAAAATTGGTGTTTTTGCAACAGATATTTCAGTTTGATATATGTATTAACTGTTGGACACAGTAATGTTTCTGCTTTGAAATGAGGTTTATTGTACTAACAGAAAATGTGCAATCTGCATTCAAACAAAATTTGACAAGTGCATAAGTATGGGCACCCTTATCATTTTCTTGTTTTAAATACTCCTACCTACTTTTTACTGACTTACTAAAGCACTTTTTTTGGTTTTGTAACCTCATTGAGCTTTGAACTTCATAGCCAGGTGTATGCAATCATGAGAAAAGCTACTTAAAGTGGCCACTTGCAATTTGTTCTCCTGTTTGAATCTCCTCTGAAGAGTGGCATCATAGGCTCCTCAAAACAACTGTCAAATGATCTGAAAACAAAGATTATTCAACATAGTTGTTCAGGGGAAGGATACAAAAAGCTGTCTCAGAGATTTAACCTGTCAGTTTCCACTGTGAGGAACATAGTAAGGAAATGGAAGAACACAGGGACAGTTCTTGTTAACGCCAGAAGTGGCAGGCCAAGAAAAACATCAGAAAGGCAGAGAAGAAGAATGGTGAGATCAGTCAAGGACAATCCTCAGACCACCTCCAGAGAGCTGCAGCATCAACTTGCTGCAGATGGTGTCACTGTGCGTCGGTCAACTATACAACGCACTTTACACAAGGAGAAGCAAAATGGGAGTGTGATGCGAAAGAAGCCGTTTCTGCAAGCACGCCACAAACAGAGTCGGCTGAGGTATGCAAAAGCACATTTGGAGAAGCCAATTTCTTTTTGGAAGAAGGTCCTGCGGACTGATGAAACCAAGATTGAGTTGTTTGGTCATACAAAAAGGCGTTATGCATGGCGGCAAAAAAACACAGCATTCCAAGAAAAACACTTGCTACCCACAGTAAAATTTGGTGGAGGTTCCATCATGCTTTGGGGCTGTATGGCCAATGCCGGCACCGGGAATCTTGTTAAAGTTGAGGGATGCATGGACTCCACTCAGTATCAGCAGATTCTTGACAATAATGTTCAAGAATCAGTGACAAAGTTGAAGTTACGCAGGGGATGGATCTTTCAGCAAGACAATGATCCAAAACACTGCTCCAAATCTACTCAGGCATTCATGCAGAGGAACAATTACAATGTTCTGGAATGGCCATCCCAGTCCCCAGACCTGAATATCAGTGAACATCTGTGGGATCATTTGAAGAGGGCTGTCCATGCTGGGCGACCATCAAACTTAACTGAACTGGAATTGTTTTGCAAAGAGGAATGGTCAAAAATACCTTCATCCAGGATCCAGGAACTCATTAAAAGCTACAGGAAGCGACTAGAGGCTGTTATTTTTGCAAAAGGAGGATCTACTAAATATTAATGTCACTTTTCTGGTGAGGTGCCCATACTTATGTACCTGTCAAATTTTGTTTGAATGCAGAGTGCACATTTTCTGTTAGTACAATAAACCTCATTTCAAGGCAGAAACATTACTGTGTCCAACAGTTATTACATATATCAAACTGAAATAGCTGTTGCAAAAACACCAATTTTTATAAAACATTAAGCTTAAGATTAATAGGGGTGCCCAAACTTTTTTATATAACTGTATATACTTCTCAAAAAAATAAAGGGAACACTCAAATAACACATCCTAGATCTGAATGAATGAAATATTCTCATTGAATGTTTTGTTCTGTGCAAAGTTGAATGTGTTGATAACAAAATCACACAAAAATCATTAATGGAAATCAAATTTATTAACCAATGGAGGCCTGGATTTAGAGACACCCCCAAAATTAAAGTGGAAAAACACACTACAGGCTGATACAACTTTGATGTCCTTAAAACAAGTCAAAATGAGGCTCAGTATTGTGTATGGCCTCCACGTGCCTGTATGACCTCCGTACAATGCCTGGGCATGCTCCTGATGAGGTTGTGGGTGGTCTCCTGTGGGATCTCCTCCCAGACCTGGACTAAAGCGTCTGCCAACTCCTGGACAGTCTGTGGTGTAACATGACGTTGGTGGATGGAGCGAGACATGATGTCCCAGATGTGCTCAATCGGATTCAGGTCTGGGGAACAGGTGGGCCAGTCCATAGCATCAATGCCTTCATCTTGCAGGAACTGCTGACACACTCCAGCCACATGAGGTCTGGCATTGTCCTGCATTAGGAGGAACCCAGGGACATCGCACCAGCATATAGTCTCACAAGGGGTCTGAAGATCTCATCTCGGTACCTAATGGTAATCAGGCTACCTCTGGCGAGCACATGGAGGGCTGTGCCGCCCTCCAAAGAAATGCCACCCCACACCATTTCTGACCCACTGCCAAACAGGTCATGCTGAAGGATGTTGCAGGCAGCAGATTGCTCTCCAAGGCATCTCCAGACTCTGTCACGTCTGTCACATGTGCTCAGTGTGAACCTGCTTTTAAGAGTACAGGGCGCCAGTGGCGACTTTGCCAATCCTGGTGTTCTGTGGCAAATGCCAAGTGTCCTGCATGGTGTTGGGCTGTGAGCACAGCCCCCATCTGTGGACATCGGGCCCTCATACCACCCTCATGGAGTCGGTTTTTAACTGCTTGTGCAGACACTTGCACATTTGTGGCCTGCTGGAGGTCAATTTGCAGGGCTCTGGCAGTGCTCCTCCTGTTCCTCCTTGCACAAAGGCAGAGGTAGCGGTCCTGCTGCTGGGTTGTTGCCCTCCTACGCCACCTCCACGTCTCCTGGTGTACAAGCCTGTGTCCTGGTAGCGCCTCCAGCCTCTGGACACTATGCTGACAGACACAGCAAACATTCTTGCCACAGCTTGCATTGATGTGCCATCCTGGATGAGCTGCACTACCTGAGCAACTTCTGTGGATTGTAGAGTCCGTCTCATGCTACAACGAGTGTGAAAGCACAACCAACATTTAAAAGTGACCAAAACATCAGCCAGAAAGCATTGGTACTGAGATGTGGTCTGTGGTCCCCACCTGCAGAACCACTCCTTTATTGAGGGTGTCTTGATAATTGCCAATAATTTCCATCTATTGTCTATTCCATTTGCACAACAGCATGTGAAATTGATTGTCAGTCAGTGTTGCTTCCTAAGTGGACAGTTTGATTTCACAGAAGTTTGATTTACTTGAAGTTATATTCTGTTGTTTAAGTGTTCCCTTTATTTTTTTGAGCCGTGTATATCCATCTGAACTAACAGTCCTTCTGAGGACTAATCCAGCTGCATATAATCGGTGCTACGCAGGAAGGCAGTGTATGTGGCAGACTGCAGCGTATGATACAGCACAAGAGGGTCAATTGAACGTCCTGTCTGCTGCTGTAATAATTACAGATATTTGTAGACATAGCCCCAGATATCAGGGGTCAGGGCAAATTTTTTTTTTCATCTTAATCCTGGTTATTTGCTTAAAAAGCAATACAGAGTACACCATTTTTCTGCTCCATTTGCGTGTTCTCACTGTAGAATAAAACCAGATCTGTTCCGTATTTCAGCAATAAAAATCCAGAAATTTGAACTGAATGTGGAAAATCTTGGCCTCCTTTTCCATTCTGTTGCAGTGTGTCGGTCAAGCTATTCACACTAGGTCTCTGTGAAGAATATTATTATTAAATTACAGGACTGGTATTTAAAATCGTGGTTCTCTATCAGACATATCACCTATTAGACGGTTCCAAAATCAGACATTTCTTAAATTTCCATTCTATTGCAGTGTGTCGGTCAAGTTATTCACACTATGTGTCTGTGAAGAATAATATTACTAAATTACAGGCCTGCTATATAAAACCATGTTCTCTGTCAGACATATCAACTATAAGACTGCTCCAAAATCAGACATTTCTTCCATTCTCATTTCGTTGCAGAGTGTCGGTCAAGCTATTCACACTAGGTGTCTGTGAAGAATAGTATTAGTAAATTACAGGCCTGCTATTTAAAATCGTGGTTCTCTGTCAGACCTATCACCTATAAGACAGTTCCAAAATCAGACATTTTTTCCATTTCCATTCTGTTGCAGTGTGTCGGTCAAGCTATTCACACTAGGTCTCTGTGTAGAATAATATTTGTAAATTACAGGCCTGCTATTTAAAATCGTGGTTCTCTGTCAGACGTATCACATATACAGTACAGACCAAAAGTTTGGACACACCTTCTCATTTAAAGATTTTTCTGTATTTTCATTACTTTGAAAATTGTACATTCACACTGAAGGCATCAAAACTATGAATTAACACATGTGGAATTATATACTTAACAAAAAAGTGTGAAACAACTGAAAATATGTCTTATATTCTAGGTTCTTCAAAGTAGCCACCTTTTTCTTTGATGACTGCTTTGCACACTCTTGGCATTCTCTTGATGTGCTTCAAGAGGTAGTCACCGGAAATAGTCTTCCAACAATCTTGAAGGAGTTCCCAGAGATGCTTAGCACTTGTTAGCCCTTTTGCCTTCACTCTGCGGTCCAGCTCACCCCAAACCATCTCGATTGGGTTCAGGTCTGGTGACTGTGGAGGCCAGGTCATCTGGTGTAGCACCCCATCACTCTCCTTCTTGGTCAAATAGCCCTTACACAGCCTGGAGGTGTGTTTGGGGTCATTGCCCTGTTGAAAAATAAATGATGGTCCAACTAAACACAAACTGGATGGAAGAGCATGCCGCTGCAAGATGCTGTGGTAGCCATGCTGGTTCAGTATGCCTTCAATTTTGAATAAATCCCCAACAGTGTCACCAGCAAAGTGCCCCCACACCATCACACCTCCTCCTCCATGCTTCACGGTGGGAACCAGGCATGTAGAGTCCATCTGTTCACCTTTTCTGCGTCGCACAAAGACACGGTGGCTGGAACCAAAGATCTCAAATTTGGACTCATCAGACCAAAGCACAGATTTCCACTGGTCTAATGTCAATTCCTTGTGTTTTTTAGCCCAAACAAGTCTCTTTTGCTTGTTGTCTGTCCTTAGCAGTGGTTTCCTAGCAGCTATTTTACCATGAAGGCCTGCTGCACAAAGTCTCCTCTTAACAGTTGTTGTAGAGATGTGTCTGCTGCTAGAACTCTGTGTGGCATTAACCTGGTCTCTAATCTGAGCTGCTGTTAACCTGCAATTTCTGAGGCTGGTGACTCGGATAAACTTATCCTCAGAAGCAGAGGTGACTCTTGGTCTTCCTTTCCTGGGGCGGTCCTCATGTGAGCCAGTTTCTTTGTAGCTCTTGATGGTTTTTGCAACTGTACTAGGGGACACTTTCAAAGTTTGCCCAATTTTTCAGACTGACTGACCTTCATTTCTTAAAGTAATGATGGCCACTAGTTTTTCTTTACTTAGCTGCTTTTTTCTTGCCATAAAACAAATTCTAACAGTCTATTCAGTAGGACTATCAGCTGTGTATCCACCTGACTTCTGCACAACACAACTGATGGTCCCAACCTCATTTACAAGACAAGAAATCCCACTTATTAAACCTGACAGGTCACATCTGTGAAGTGAAAACCATTTCCGGTGACTACCTCTTGAAGCTCATCAAGAGAATGCCAAGAGTGTGCAAAGCAGTCATCAAAGCAAAAGGTGGCTACTTTGAAGAACCTAGAATATATGACATATTTTCAGTAGTTTCACACTTTTTTGTTAAGTATATAATTCCACATGTGTTAATTCATAGTTTTGATGCCTTCAGTGTGAATGTACAATTTTCAAAGTCATGAAAATACAGAAAAATCTTTAAATGAGAAGGTGTGTCCAAACTTTTGGTCTGTACTGTAACTGCGCTCAAAAATCAACCATTTCTCATGAACGTGGAAAATATTGTCCTCCATTTAAAATGGGCAAGGTGCGTGGCAGGGGGGGTGGGGAGTTGGCGTGATGGTGATGGTGCATGTCGAGGCCGAGTACGTGGTCGTTGGCAAGCTGAAATTGTGTCACAACAGACACCCACATCTTGTCGCTCGACCTTCCTGTCCCAATTACTACAGGACCTCAGTTCACTACTATTGCATCCAGAGCAGTGTCAAAAGATTGTTGGTTGGATAGCAGATAATGCTTCCAGTCACTTTGCCACCACCACCTCCACCCTGTCTTCCTCATGGTCAAGTCTCAGTAGCTGTGGGTCTGGACCGCATATTCCTCACCCTGATCCTCCTTCCTCCCACCATGCCGAGTGCTCGGAGACAACTGATCCCACACTTGGACACTCAGAAGAGATGTTCACTTTTCCATTTGTAGATTCGGACCTCTCACCCTGCTAGCTTCAAGCGAGTCAATAGGAGAAGGCGTGTAGCGATACCCAATTATTGGAGCAGCCACGGTCACACGAAGTTGCGGTGGGAAAGTGCAATTACTGACGCAAGAGGTGGATGATGATGATGATGAGACACAATTGCCAGAAAGTCAGGAGGAGGACCAGGGTGCGGAAGTGGAAGACGAGGTGGTGAATGATATAGTAACTGACCCAAACTGGCAGGGGGACATACAGAGCGAGGACAGCAGCACACAGGGGGAGGGAGGCGTAGCACCACAAGAGGCAGGAAGAAGCAGTGTGGTGGCCACAGACAGAAGGAGGGAAAGCGTTCCTCGTAATGCCAACATGATGGAAGTTGCCAGTACAACTGTTAGATCTTCCTGAGTCTGGTTGTTTTTTAAAGACTCTGCAGATAACCCCAAAAAGGCCATTTGCAGGGGTAGCAAAACTTGCAGCCCGACCACCACCAGCATGATCAGGCACATGTCAGTAAAGCACCCGACTAAGTGGGCCGAACCCCAGGGTCCAGCAACAGTGTCTGCGGGTGACACCACTGCTTGTTCCGCTGTTGTGCATGCAAGTCAGGTCCATGTCCATGGCGCATACCAAGATGCCTCCCGCCCTGCACCTGTCTTTGCACTATCTTGACTAGAACCGTTAGCAAGCACGTCCACATCCTTGTCCCAGCACAGCGTTCAGTAGTCCCTACCCCAGTACTTGGAACGCAAGTGCAAATATGCAGCCAACACCCCACAGGCCACACTACTAAATTCACACATTTCGTGAATGCTTGCACTCAAAATGTTGCCTTTTAGGCACGGGGAGACGGTAACTTTCCACAACCTGATGGCAGCGGCTGTCTCTCGGTACTCGTTCCCCAGCCGCCACTATTTCTCCCGGTGTGCCATTCCCGCATTACACGAGCACGTTTCCTACAACATTAGACGCGCCCTCAACAACGTAGTTACTGGGAAATTCCACCTAACCACGAACACGTGGACAAGTGCTTGTGGGCAGGGAAGGTACATCTCGCTGACCGCACACTGGGTTAATATAGTGGAAGCCGGGACCAGTCGGACCTTGGGACGGAGCACGTCCTCCTGAAGCCAAGGATTGTGGGCCCTAGTTCAATCAGGGTTGCTCCCACATTCTACAGTTCCTGCACCTCCTCCTCCACCTCCTCTTCAGCCTCCATCTCCAAAATGACTACATTAGTCGCAATCTGGAAGCACTGCAGCACTGCCTCGGCCAACCGGCAACAGGCTGTGCTGAAGCTAATATGCTTAGGTGACAAACCACACAATGCTGAAGAGTTGTGGACAGCTCTGAAAGAGCAGGCAGATCTGTGGCTGACACCGCTGACCCTACAACCAGGCATGGTCGTGTGTGACAATGACCGGAACCTGGTGGCGGCTCTGAGGCGAGGCAAGCTCACACACGTACCATGCCTGGCCCATGGTTCAGTGGTTTCTCAAAACCTACCTGTATCTGCCGAATCTGCTTTTAAAAGTACATGGCCTGTGTGCATATTTTAGAAAGTCAGCTACAGCTTCTGCCGCCCATGCCATGCTTCAGCAGCATTTGCAGCTATCAACTCACCCACTGATCTGCGATGTCCCCACGCGTTGGAACTCTACATTGCAGATGTTAGTAAGGATTTGTGAGCAGAAGAGGGCAGTTGTTGACTACCAGCATCAACAGGGCCGTCGTTACTCAGGTCAGACTCCACACTTAAGACCCTAGGAGTGGACATGGATGTCTGACATATGTACCATCCTCCAAAACTTTCAGGACTCCACCAAGATGGTAAGCAGCGACGATGCCATAATTAGCGACACCATCCCACTTCTCTGTCTTCTGAAACGCTCTCAGCTCTCAATTAAAGAGGATGCATTGCAGGCGGAGCAGGATGAGTTGGATAAAGGAATCATACATGGTGATTCCACACAGCCCAGGCTCATTTCATCCCAATGTGGATTGGGTGACAATGAGGAAGAGGAGGAGGAGGAAGAACAGGAGCTAGTTTCCTGCGCTATAGACGGTACTACCTGCACAACTGTCATACCGTCTGTTCAGTGTGGATGGCCTGACAACAGGGAGGAGGAAGAAGAGAAGGAGGATGAAGAGGAGAGCATGGTCAGTCATCCTCTTGGTGAGGACACGGAAGTCTTGCCTCTTTGCAGTCTGGCAAACTTGGCTGAGTTTATGTTACGCTGCCTTTCCCGTGACCCTCGCGTTGTCCAAATTTTGAGTGACAGTCATTACTGGTTGGTGACACTTCTAGATCCACGCTACAAGAAAAACTTTCTGTCTCTTATTCCCACGCTGGACAGGCCTAATAAAATTTGGCAGTACCAGAATGCCCTTATTGCAGAAATATTAAAAAAATTCCCATCTGAAAATGCTGGTGGCAGAGGTCTCAGTTCATTGGACAACCAAGGACTACAAGCAAGAGAGACGCAAATGCAATCCAGCAGAGGCAGGGGAACACTGTAAAAGTTCTGGGACAGTTTTCTCAGACCCTCCCATCACACAAGTCCTGATGCGCGGGGTACTCTCACAAGGAGGGACAAGTTTCAGAAGATGCTAAGGGAGTACCTTGCCGACCGTACCAAAGTCCTCCATGATTCCTCTGTGCCTTATAATTATTGGATATCCAAGCTGGACACATGGCATGAACTGGTTCTCTACACCTTGGAGGTCCTGGCCTGCCCTGCCCTGCCACTAGCGTTTTGTCAGAGCAGGTTTTTAGTGCCGCTGGTGGAATTATAACCAAAAGGCGCATCTGCCTGTCAACTGAAAATGCTGACAGGCTGACTCTTATAAAAATGAACAAGGGCTGGATTGGGCCAGACTTCTCAACACCACGGAATGATAGCAGCGTAACAAAACTCAAATACAGTGGTTTTTTTTGGGAGGTCTGACTCTATTCCCATGCACCGCTGTCTTCACACCCAGACATGGATATACGCTTCCTGATTTTGTCTATTTGCTCTTGTCCCCCCGCTCTCCGCATCCTCATCCTCCGCCACCATATCACCACCATATGTACCATACCAACATATCTACGACTCTTGCAAGGAACATTGGAGATCCTCCAAATTTTTGGCAGCCGTTGCTTCACTGCATAGGCAAAAAGTATAGGATTCCCAATTCCTAATAATGGGAGCATTTTTTTCAGGAGGCCCTTCAACCTCTACGCCTCTTGGAAGGGGCATTGGAGGTCCTCCAAATTTTTGATAGCCGTTGCTTCACTGCATAAACAAACAGTATAGGAGACACACTTCCTAATAATGAGAACATTGTTTTCAGGAGGCCCTCTGACCTCTATGTCTCTTGCAAGGAGTTTTGGAGTACCTCCAAATTTGCAGTCACTGCGTAGGCAAACAGTATGGGAGACCGTATCCTTTCTAATGGGAATATGTTGTTACTGAGGCCCACCTCTGTGTGTATTTAAATTGTTAGTGGGGTTTTTCCCAAATGTTAGCAGCCCTTGCAGTCACAGCATGGGCATTACCACTGTAGGAAACCCACTCCTTCACAATGGGAACATTTTTTTTTTACTGAGACCATCCTCTATGTCTCTTCAAAGGGGTATTGAGTTGTGTCCAAATTGTTGACAGCCCTTGCAGTCAGTGTAGGAGACCCACTCATTAATAATGGGAACAACAAAGCATAGCCGGCTGATGGCTCTCTAACAATAGTGAGGGCTGACGGCTGGCCCTAGTAGGGGCCGCCTGATGGCCCTATAAAAATAGGCTTTGTGACTTTCAGAGTCCCTTCATCATAAATGAAACACAATGTGTCTGATGATGTGTCACACACCACATGGCCAGATAAGGTTGTAAAATGTTAAAATTACATTTCCTGGTGAATGCATTTGTCTTGGTTGAAAGCAATGCAAAAGTGCAAAAACGCATAAAAAACAAACATGTGAACATAGATGTGGAGGAGCATTTTTGTTTTTGCATATTTATTTTGCCTTATATACAAGTCATTACCCTGGAAAGGATGTTCCTTAACATATTTTCCAGGAAAATCCATTTTGGTTTCGTTTTGTATGTTTTATTGTGAGTCCGTAAAAGTGGCGTAATACCTCTGACAACATTGTTGACAGCAGTGACGTGGGAGTCATAAATGCTTCCAGAGGTCTTCCTCATGCTGTTCCCATATAATTTGAGCACTGTTCCCATCGATTTGGGCAATTTTTAGGCCCTCTGCAGACAGCCAGAGGGATCGGCCGGTAAAATGCTTGAGTTTCCCATTACTCGGTCCAAGCACTCGAGCATTCCAATTTGCTTGACTCAAACAACGAGTACCCGAGCATTTTAGTGCTCACTCATCACTATTAATTAACTATCATGTTATTGTGGCCTCCAAACCCCGCCTTTTTCCCATTATAATTGCCTGCCTTCTCTTACAGTAACTCATTATCCATACTCAGTTTCTATATATTTGGAGTACAGATTCGGGCATTTTTTAGTGTTTTTCTTTCTTCTGAGCTAAATACTACGATCACCTGTCTACTGTTTGGCTCCTGTATTGAGGGATAAGCTCCACAACTCCAGGGCAAAAGTATAGCAAAAAAGAGCACATAATGCTAAACCCACAATTACAGGCGCTTATCCAGAAGCCAGAGCGCAAATCAAGTGATTGCAGTATCTGGCACATGAGCGTGCAAACTTCTCCATCCACAGCGAGAATCCATACTCCAAATATATACAAATGGAGTATGGATAATGAGTGAATATATTGAAGGCAGTCAATTACACTTGGGGAGTTTGGAGACCACAATAATGTGATTTTTCTACATACATGAAGCCAAATTGTAGTTTTGCAACAGTAGGAGAACCACAGGTCACACAACTGCTTAGCCTAGACTGTGACATGGCCTGAAACCAATGATGATGATACGTAACAATATGAATTTGCAAAGTTACTAAATGTTTTATGAATATAAAATCTACTTAGATTGGGATGTAATAATTTCCTTTTAATACTTTAAAATATGTATAAATATCTCAAATAATGATTGGACTTAAAGGGGTATTCCATCTTATAAATGTATGTACAGGATATCTACAGATATTAAAATAATGCCTGATAGGTACAGGTCTCTTGTCTAGGACAAGACACAAAAATTCTGCCAATTACAATATTTTGACAAAATTATTTGTTTTTATTCCTTTTTTAAATAGGAATTATTTAAGTACATATTCTATGTTAGAGCAACATCTAGTGGAAAACAAAGGAAAAGTGCTTGAACAAGTCATTTTATTTATAAGCCACTAATGTTGAAATCTTATAAAATATAGCTTAGAAAAATTACAATCATGAATGCAGATATCTCTGGAGGTTAAATAACTTACAATATATGATCACGGAGGCAGAATTTTTGTGGACTTCCTGTCTTTTCTTACAATTACCCTTTCTTAATTCCGCTTCTTGTGGAGAATTATAAACTGTGATCCAAAAAAAATATTCCTTTTAATGTCAATTATAGCATAACCTCAAATAATGCCAACATTGCCTAATATGGCAAAAGTCTGATTAAAAAATTACTGTTGAGATAGAGAGAGGTGTCCTTCTCTATTCATTGACCACCTCGACATTAAAGTGTACCTGTCATTCCATGTATCTTTTTCAGAATAGGTTATCATCTGTGAGAACATGAGGAATAACACAATTTCTGGCTATTATATGACTTGTATCCTGAATTTGTCCCTAGTTTTTCCCCTCTACTGGCTGTAACTATAATATTCAGTTGTCTCTGAGCTAGTGGGTGGAGATTAGCTTTTATTATGTCTCTTATGAACAGTACACTGCACACAGTAGCACATGCAGCAAAAGCAATAGTAGCATGGAAGACATTATACACCAGTACTGAGATGTGTGGCTGTGAATCCAGTTCTGTGGTGAGATAAAAGAGTTGCTTGAAGTTGAAGCTCCTTCTTCTTGTGTCTGTTCATGTCTGTTTGTCTCCCACTGAGCGCTTTATGCTTCCTCCCCCCTCTTCTCTCCATATAATTTAATAGAAGAAGTAACCTGATCCCTCACTGTTCTGGTACTCTGTCTTGCTTCAACTCCAAAATTAGCTGGTTTTTTTTCAGAATGACAGTAAGTTAAGGAGGCAAGGGAGAGCGGAAGAAGTTGCTCTTGAGTGGATAAAAGCAGATTTTTCTGATAACATGTATTACAATTTTTTTTATATTTGCCTGTACTATTGATCTCTGCAAAGTTCATTGAAACAACAAAGAGCATTTAAGGACCGGTAGAATCATACTGATGTCTATCCCTTTTTCATGTATTATATTTAATATTTAAACCTATTGACATGGTCTTGACCAAATGCACAAGAAACAAGGCAATCCTTAGCTATTTTGATTCATATATACAGTTCTCAGGGTGCATTACTTTGGAATTGTTTTCTTGATTCTTAAATTGTTATATTATAAAATCAATAAATTAAATTATTATTATAAGTATGATTATTATTATTTACCATAATTGTGGGTATAAAGGAACCTCAGCAGATGACCAGGCTGTTAGTGAAAACAAATCTCTATACAAAAATCAACACTGAAATTACTGCCATACGGTGACCATATAGTGGTAGATATCAGTCTGGCATAAGACATAAGAGATTACAGTACAGTAATAGATGGCGATTTACAGATGACGTTCTTTCTTATGGAGTCATTCACTTTTCCTGTCTCTTTCATCTGGCCCAGACCGACGTGATAACATCTTCTAGCTACAACTCGTCTGCAGAAATTACAACAAAGACACATTTGACTTTCACATTTCTAGCACTGTCTTCATATATTCTCAACCTGCACAAACTCCTTATCCTACTGATAACCCAATGCTGAGCCACTGTTGCCGTATATGTCCCCATTACTGCATCTGGTGTTTAGCAGCATAACAGTGCCCCTTACTGCATCACATAGTAATGCCTCCCACTGTGCCACTTACAAAGTATAATGTCTCCTCTTTGTGTAGGGGATCGGCTCTTTTATTGTACATTAAATACACTGTAACTTTAAGGCATCATGATCCCCTCTGAGTCTTATGTTTGGACTAGTCACCTCCCCCTGCTGTGGTTGGTATGTGCTGAGAGAGAAGAACCAGGAAGTGGACTCCTCGTGTGTGTCTGAGGTAATAGGGAGAGACTCCTGCAGGAATCTGATCACAGAGACTATAAAGAAGACACTGTTACTCTATGGAAAGAGAAGATTACGGACTATAGCAAGTTTTGTTGTTTGGGACTGCGTCAAGTAGAAGTGAAATTTATCCTTTCCCTGGAGATTGAGGACTTGAGATAACACACAACACAGCATGTCAGCCATTTCTGTGAGAGTGAAACAAGGCTTGCCTGCCATCTGCAAGAAAGAGATCCCGTATACAAGGAAAGGACTCAACTGAATTCATCTGGCTCTTTCACACCAGGAACAAGATGCGGCTGCCATCTGCGCCTGATCTGCGCAACTGCGAGTGACTCATCAGCGTGAACTGTTAGGGTTTAGCGTAGTTTGCTGTAGTTAGGATGCTGTAGCAGCGTGGCCCGAATAGTGGATAGCCAGATAGGGGATTAGCTCAGAGTAGTTTGCGAAAGTTGTTATGCACTGTTTGTTCTGAGCTTTCTTTGCCATAGCTGGAGCATAGTTTGTGACTCGTTCCAGCTATATCTTCCTATGTTCATGTTGATAATATCGTTATTGTAAATATTGTTATTTTCATCTCCCGGCATATAATTCCTTTGTACATAATAAAGCCAGAGTTTTGTTTCAGCCTTCTCGTCTGCTGTCCCGTACTTGAATCTACCTTGCGGTGTTCTTTGGACACCTCTACAAATGGCCCTGCGAGCAGGGTACGGTCACAGAGATGGAGATGGTTGACACTAATCTGGCTAATGTGAGTACGCCAGGTAATGGTGGAACCCCTGCAAGGGCCCTCCCTATGAGCACGTTGTTTAGTGTTCTGCCCAAATTTGATGGCCAGAATATACCCTTGACAGACTGGGTCACCAGATTGCAGAGTGCTGCCAAGATATATAATGTCAGCTGAGAACTACAAGTTGAAATCTCTCTATGGCCGCCCTGGAGGGTGAGTCGCGCACAAATGTTTTCTTGCAACCGGAAACCACACGTAGTACCTTAGAAGAGATGGTGACGTTTCTGGATGAGATATATGGTGAACAGGCTAGTGCGGGGCACCTCCGGGCAAAATTCTTATATCGATTGCAGCGAGAAGAGGAGGTTGTCTCCCAATATGCCACAGCATTGCAGGAACTACTTGCAGAGGTACAAAAGAAGGAGGCAGGCGAAGTAGGCGGCATGGGATCTGTAGACCGGATATTACGAGAACAATTTATTCTGGGACTCTACAGTGCTTTCCTGAGACAGATTCTGAGTGAGCGAGTGAGAGTGGATCCGGCCTTAAGTTTTCGACAAATATTAGCAGAGGCGGTGGCCCGAAGTAAGGAAGACAGCTGTGCGTCTGGAGTGGTGCATACTCAGGCCGTCACAACTGTCAGGGGCAGAGGTAATGAAGCGACCCTGTTCAGGGTAGTGCACGACCTGCAGAGTTTCCTCAATATTATGCAAGAAAAACTGACACAAATGGAAAGGAGGATGGGAGCCAGCTCTGCCGCTGAGATCGGCCCTAACAGATTCTTATCAGACCTTCCCTCAGGCCCCTGAATCTAGACCTCTCCACACTGGTCCATTGAACCCTTACGGTCTGCCGCCCACAATGTCTGTTGGTTGGCCTTGTTATCAAGGTCCTCAATATCCTCCACCAGTGGTCCCCCGGTCTGAGCCACTCTACTCGAGGCCCCAGCGTCCTTCACAGTGGCCAGCCGGTTGGATGTCAAGGGCCCTGTCCACACGCGGACGACGAGAGGGACGCCAGGTTGCACAGTGCTGGCGATGTGGAAGTGAAAGACATTTCGCTAGAGAGTGTCGCAATTATTTGCAGGGATTTCCAGCGCCGCTGATAAACCTACAGCCCCTGCAGTAGTGGGCTGTACTGCAGGGGGGTAGAAGGACAAACCACCCAGCACTATTCTGGACATCTGGTTGGAGGCTGTCCCATCCTGCGAGCTGAGTTAGAAGGAATCCCAGTGGACTGTTTGGTGGATACCATATCACAGGTGACGACTATGCCCGAGTCATACTTCAATCGCTACTTCCAGGCGATGGCCAAGCCAGAGTGGGAGATGTTAATTCGGGTGACGGCGGCTAATCATCAACCGATTCCAGTCACGGGGGTCGTGTGGATGAACGTGCGGTTATGTGGACAAGATGTGGGAAGGAAAGGTATCCTGTGGTCCCTGAACCATTCAAAGAAGATGTACCGGTGATAATGGGTATGAATATACTGCGGGAGTTAGACCAGATCATGTTCACTAAATGGGGGCCTGGCTACTGGAAACAGGTCACCCTGCATAAGACCACTCAGAAAGCGTTTCAACGGCTGATTCGTGTTTGTGGGACTCAGAAGAGCATCCCGATACTGCAGTCTGTGTGAATTATCCGAGTGCCGGGAAGGGCGTCCCTCAACTTCCCTCCTGGTCAGGAGACCATTCTCCCACTGCCCGTGGGAACTTTCCCCAACCTTGAAGGCTATTAAACCAGTGGGTCTAGGTGAAATAGACCAGAATGGCCTGGTGGCCCGGTCCCTGGTAGTGGTCCGAGAAGGGAGAGTACCCATCCGAGTCGTGAATATGGGGCAGAGAGAAGTCCATTTACCACCGAGAGTGGAGCTGGCCCAGGTGTACCTACATCGAAGTGAAGTGTTGAGTCCGAGAGAAATGACCCTGGCCCCAGTAGATGATGCAGTCTGGACTCTGGCCATCACAGCCAAAGAGAAGGGGGCACCGACTCTAGAATGGAATGGGTGAGCCCTCCTGACTCAGATGAGGGTGGATGTGATAGCCCTAAATTTCGATCAGATACAAGCAGTGAAAGCAATGCTTTGGGAGAATCAGGCCATGTTTGCCCCTAACGCTGACGACTTTGGCTGCACAGATGGCATCACTCATGAGATACCGATGGGGGACACTCCTCCGATTCGAGAAAGATATCTACAGATACCCCCTGAGCTGTACCAAGAGTTGAAGTCCCTGATGAAACAGATGTTGGATTCGGGAGTGGTGCAGAGTAGTCAGAGCCCATGGGCAGCACCAGTTGTGCTTGTCAAGAAGAAGGATGGGACCCTTCGTTTCTGCATGGACTACAGGAGGTTGATTGCGTGCACCATGCAAGATTCATACCCCCTTCCCAGTATCGAAGAGTCTTTGATGGCCCTGGGAAAAGCGAAGTACTTCTCTACTCTGGATTTGGCTAGCGAGTACTGGCAAGTACCGGTGGCAGAAAAGGACAAGGCAAAGACAACATTCATACTCCCCATGGGACTGTTTGAATTTAATATGATGCCATTCGGATTATCCAACACACCGGGGATGTTCCAGCGGTTGATGGAGAAGTGTTTGGGTGACCTAAATTTTGAAGCTACTCTGATATACCTGGAGGATATCATCGTTTACTCTGTTACTTTTCAAGAGCATCTGGACAGACCCCGGCAGGTGCTTGGAAGATTGTGGACCCATGGCCTGAAGATAAAGCCGAAGAAGTGTCATCTTTTCAAGAAAGAGATCGAGTACCTGGGCCACAAGGTGTCTCAAGATGGAGTCTTGCCTGCCCAATCTAAAGTTGCTGCGATACAACAATGGCCAGCACCTAGAACCCTAAAAAGGCCTTCCTTGGATTGACCGGGTACTACCGGCAGTTCATCAAAGACTATGCGAAAATAGCGGGCCCGCTGCATGAGCTACTGAGAGGGACTGTTGGGGGACCAAGAATCCAGGGCATACCCAGGGAACAGAAGCAGGAGGAGGCCTTCCAGACACTGAAAGACGCCCTGACATCAGATCCCATCTTGGCCTACGCAGATTTTGACCCACCGTTTCTCTTATACACGGATGGCAGTCTTCATGAACTAGGAGCAGTCCTCTCGCAGATTCAAGATCGGTATGAAAGAGTCATCGCCTTTGCTAGTAGATCCTTGAGGGATATGGAGCGAAACCCCCATAACTACAGCTCCTTCTGGCTGGAACTCCTCGCCCTAGTATGGGCCATGACGGAGAAATTCGCAGAGTACTTAACGGGAGCCAAGATCCAAGTGTGAATGG
The DNA here is from genome assembly GCF_046119375.1 of Phyllobates terribilis. Taxonomy (NCBI): domain Eukaryota; kingdom Metazoa; phylum Chordata; class Amphibia; order Anura; family Dendrobatidae; genus Phyllobates; species Phyllobates terribilis. Next base: position 252,155,352 of record NW_027362773.1, on the reverse strand, counting down.
ATAACAACCCATTGGCCCATCTGGACACTGCCAAGCTGGGGGGAATGGAGCAGCGTTGGGTTGCCCGTCTCGCGAAATTTGACTTCTCAATTCGCTACCGCTCTGCCACGGAGAGTACCAACATGGATGGATTGTCAAGAGTAACCTTCGAGACTCCAGGAGAAGACTGTGATGAGAACCTAGAAGAAGAGGAGATCCCAGATTTCAGCAAATTGACACCCATCGTGGTAGCGGCACAGTAAAGGGGGAGGCTCGACCTCTACCCAAGTCACTGGGAAGGAATAACAAAGAATGGGGTCGGGTCCAAGATGAGGATGCAGGGTTGCACCAAGTGAAAAGCTGGGTAGTCCAAGAAAAATGGCCTGACAAGACAGAAAGAGCTGCCCTTGATCTCGAAACGAAGTCCGTGATACGCCAGTGGGATAGATTGAAAGTTCGAGAAGCTGTTCTATATCGCAAGTGGCAACAGCCTGCTGACTTAGAGGCAAGATGGCAAGTAGTAGTCCCTGGAAGGGTGGCACGAGAACTTGCCAAAGAAGCTCATGAGTTTGGAGCTCACTTCGGCCCAGGAAAAACTTACAAGTGGCTGCAGAATTATGTATATTGCCCCCGGCTGGAGGAGGCAGTTGAAGAAGTGTGCCGATAGTGTCGAATGTGTGACCTCACCAAAAGCACAGAACAGAGGGCACCCATACAGACCATACAAACCAAGGAGCCACTTGAAGTGTTGATGATAGATTACCTCCTAGTGGGACAATTGATTAGAGGCCTACAGTACTGCCTGGTAATGACCGGCCACTTCTCCAAGTTTGGGGTGGTCACCCCGACTCGAAACCAGGCAGCTGAGTCTGCTGCACTTGGCCGTTTGTCAGGATTTCATCTGGGTCTATAGGTGTCCGAAGCGGATCCATTCAGACCAAGGAGTGTGTTTTCAGGGTAAAGTGATGGAGGAACTGTACCAACTGTATGGCATTGAAAGGACCCGAACAACCCCATATCACCCCCAAGGGAGTGGGGCCTGTGAGCGCTTTAATCGAACTCTGCTTCAAATGTTGAGGACATAAGAAGAAGACAAGAAGACGCATTGGCCTGACTATGTACCGAAATAGTCTGGACCTATAACAATCGGGCCACACCACCACAGGTTATACCCCACACACTCTACTGTTTGGTGTTTGTTGAAGACTGGTGGACCATTCCTGAGTCTGCGGAAGTTCCCCAGTCAGTGGGAGTTGACATTCCCGACAAGGATGCATTGCCAGCTTATGAAGAGGAGGAAACCACGGCTCCAGCTGAACCTTCAGTTGAAGAGGACAATCACACAGGCGTTATGCCTATTGAGGACAGTCAAGATCTCCGGAGATCCAGTAGGCCCAATGCAGGGATTCCACCAGAAAGGTACAATGCTGATCAGTTTATTTGGTCCACTCATATGTATTGTGATGAAAGTGGTCCTGTGTTGTATACCGCTGCATGAAGCCTTTATTTCCGTTATACAGCGAGGCCGAGGACGGCCATCTTTAAGTGGGGAGGCATGTAGGGGATTGGCTCTTTTGTTGGACATTGAATACACTGTGACTTTAAGGCATCATGCTCCCCTCTGAGTCTTATGTTTCGACTAGTCGCCTCCCCCTGCTGTTGTTGGTATGTGCTGAGAGAGAAGAACCAGGGAGTGGACTCCTCGTGTGTGTCTGAGGCAACAGGGAGAGACTCCTACAGGATTCTGATCACAGAGACTATAAAGAAGACACTGTTACTCTATGGAAAGAGAAGATTACGAACTATAGCAAGTTTTTTTGTTTGGGACTGCGTCAAGTAGAAGTGAAATTTATCCTTTTCCTGAATGTTTTCCCTGGAGATTGAGGACTTGAGATAACACACAATGCAGGCTGTCAGCCATTTCTGTGAGAGTGAAACAAGGCTTGCCTGCCATCTGCAAGAAAGAGAGCCCGTATACAAGGAAAGGACTCAACTGAATTCATCTGGCTCTTTCACACCAGGAACAAATGGAGGCTGCCATCTGCGCCTGGTCTGCGCAACCGTGAGTGACTCATCAGCGTGAACTGTTAGGGTTTAGCATAGTTTGCTGTAGCTAGGACACTGTAGCAGCGTGGCCCGACTAGCGGAAGGCCAGATAGGGGATTAGCTCAGAGTAGTTTGTGAAAGTTGTTGTGCACTGTTTGTTCTGAGCTTTCTTTGCTATAGCTGGAGCATAGTTTGTGACTCGCTCCAGCTATATCTTCGTATGTTCATGTTGATAATATCGTTATTGTAAATATTGTTATCAATAAAGCCCGAGTTTTGTTTCAGCCTTGCGGTGTTCTTTGGACACCGCTATATTTGTGCCCTCTAGATGGTAAAATTGCTCCTAGAAATTTAGAAAATATTAATTCACCGTGGAAATGCCCTAAAAACAGTGTCCACATTTTGCACCAAGAAAGTGATAATGCTCCTTTGACAGTCACAATGCCCTGAGTGCCCCAATAATGCTTCTTAAGTGCTCACTTAACATTTAATAATGTCCCGAGTCCCCCCATGTACAGCTCCCCTATATACAGTACAATGGGCCCACAGCTCCCTTATACACAGTACAATGGGTCCACAGCTCCCCTATACATAGTATAGTGGGCCTGCAGCTCCCTTATATACAGTAAAATGGGCCCACAGCTCCCCTATCCACAGTATAATGGGCCCACAGCTCCTATCTACACAGTATGATGCACCCACAGCTCTCCTATACACAATACAATGGGCCTACAGCTCCTCTAAATACAGAATAATGAACTCCACAGTAGTTCTCACACTGTATAATTTCCCCCACAGTAGTCCCCACACCATATGATGGCCCTCACAGTAGGCCCCAAATTTTATTATGGCACCCACATTAGCTCCATGCTATATAATGGTCCACACACTTTATGGAGGCCCCCACAGTCGTACTTACAATGTATGAGAGCCCCTACAGTAGTCCTCACACTGTATTAGGTCCTACACAGTAGTTCCCACACTGTAAGCAGCCCCACAGTAGGTTCCAAATGTTATAATGGCATGCACATTAGCTCCATGCTATAAACTAACCCCACACTTTATGGAGAGCCCCACAATATCCTCCACACTGTATGAAGGACCCCATCAGTAATCTCTACAATGTATGAGGGGCCCTCATACTTTATGATGCCCCCACAGTCACATGATGCCCCATATTTTAGAGTACCCTAAGGTCGGACAGCCCCTTTAAAGGCTCTCCTTGTAGGTTAGTGCAGTCACCAAATAAAAAACGTTGCGCTTATTAGTTTGAAAATCAAAGGCATAAAGTGCACCAGTAGTTGAAAATCTCTGGATGCCTGAAATCTAGTGATGAGCGAGCATACTCGCAAGTACTTGGTACTCGCCCGAGCATCTCAGTACTCGAGATGCTCGGAGCTCGCCGAGTACTTGCGAGATGCTCGGGCGGATGCTCGGGTCCCCTCCCTGCATGTTTGCGCTCTTTAGAGCGCCAATCAACATGCAGGGATTGCCTGCCACTCATTGTAATGCCGCAGCCATGGTGGTTGTGGCATTACAGTGATTGGCTGGCCGCACAGCGTCATCAGGACTATATCAGACCTGGCCCCGCTGTGCTCGTCACAGTCACTCCGGAATCAAGCAGAGTAGGGAGAGGTGCTGTTGAGCTAGGGAGAGATTTGCTTGTGTATTAGGTAGTGTAGGGAGAAAAAACGTACACTGCACATATCCATCTTAACAAACAGTCCTTCTGAGGACTAATCCATCAGCAGAGATATCAGGCAGGCAGGGTATATAGGCAGGCAGTATATATAGCAGACTGCAGTGCATATAGCAAAAGAGGTTCCATTCCAATTCTGCCTTCTGCTGCTGTTAGATATTTCTAGACAAAGTGGTACCACAAAAAATCCCAAAGGCATATTGCCTAATAGTACACTATATGAACCACAGGTAGTGTGCAGTAACAAGTACTAAACTCCAAAAGCATGTATACCACCAAGAGAAAAGAGCGGAGCTTTTATGGCAAAGATAAAAAGGTATAAATTTTATTGACACAGAGTATAAGACAACACAAAAACATATAATAAAAAGACATGTGCAAGGGGGCTAGGAGCGGTAGCAGCGAATACTGACAGTACTAGGGGGGGGGGATGGGAATAACGAAGTGATACATAACGGCAAAATCATGAATCAATAGATATAGCTTGCATCCATAAAGTGCATAGATCCCCGAACCCCTAACTGTGGCAATGGGGCTCCACAGAGTAGAGCCCTACGAATGGACTATAAATTAAGGCAGTATCCAGATTAAGTAAATCACTAATAAATATGTCAGCCATAAAAAGTCCAAATAGCAATGGAAAAAGTAATAAAACCCCTTATTGGGGCATGTAGAAAAAAAACAAAAAAAAAAAACAAAACACCACAGTAGGGGAGGATGGCAGATAGACAATGCTTACCCTAGGTCAGTAATCCAGTAAGTAGAAGGGAAAGCCCGCTTCCCGACGCGCGTTTCGCGTGTATATTGATCGGCTTTCTCAAGGGAAGGTGTAATAATGTGGAAACAGGACCTTAAAATACATCATGTGGGAGGTCAGGTGGTGCACCACGTGACCGTCGGGTGGCCAATCACATCCATACTGCGGCGCATGCGCAGTGGAACAAGCAGGTCCCGCAGCTGCAACACGGCTGTCACTTCTGGGAGTACGCAGCAAAGGGCTGCATAGTCACAGAAGGGAAGACGCCGGGCGCAGCTGCACGGGGCAAGGTCGCACCACACGCACGCGCACAGAATGTGGGTGGCAACAAAGCAGAGGATACACTAAAAAGAACAGAGCATGGGAGTCGCTCTGTTGAAAGAAACATATCACAATGAATGGGACACCCCTCCATATAAATCAATAAATTAGCACTCAATGATAATCACATACTGAAGCACCAATAATTCATAATACATGGAATACAGGGTAATCGTTAAGTCGGATGGATACATATAACAATCTCCATCCATAGTTCTGATGCATACAGAGAATCGAAGCTAGTGATTGCGAAGACGAGGTTGGTGCGTGGCTGTATATCTTGGGAGGGTAGAAAGGACCTATACAAAAATTAGTGGACAAAAATATGCAAAAACAAAAATTAAGAAACATAAAAACCACACCAAAGAAAAGAATGAAAATAAAATAAAAAATAGAAAATAAAAAATAAAAATTAAAAACTGCTACAGAAAAATACAACAAATACGCAGAGCAGACCAAAGAGAAAATGTCACCAGGAGGAGGTACACGCAGGGAAGTTCATAAAAATGGAGCATAGCTAATGGTCTCGTTCAGACCATTAGGGGACAGAGTATCCAGTGTAACTATCCACTTTGTTTCTGTCTGGGCCAATATACGTTTCACGTTACCCCCTCTTGCCCCAAGATGGACAATGTCTATGCCCCGAATAAGTAATGATGATGGATTACAATCATGAAAGAGGCGGAAATGACGGGGAAGAGTTTTTAGTTCAGAGGGGTCCGTCACGGACTTGGCCGCAGCAATGTCCCTAACGTGTTCCCGGACTCTGACCCTGAGTTCCCTGGATGTAAGGCCAACATAAATGAGTGGACATCCACACGTAGCGTAGTAAACCACATTGGTGGAACTGCAGGAGATACGGTGTCGGATGACAAATTGTTTATCCCCTGACGCAGAGTCAAAAGTCCGGGTGCGTAGGACATTGCTGCATGCCAAGCAGTGACCGCATGGAAAACACCCTAGAGTAGGTTGAAATGTTGAAAGAAAAGTTTTATTAGGAGGGACGTAATGACTCTTGACTATCATGTCATTAAGATTTTTTGCCCTCCTCGACGTCATGGACGGAGAATCTCCAAGGGTGTCCACCAGAGCAGGTTCTGTCAATAAGATGGGCCAGTGTCTCTTAAGGATAGTGCGCATCTCGTTCCACTTTGTATTATATGTAGAGATAAAGCGAGTCTGATTGTCAGTGGACCTATTGATTCTCTGGCCATATAGAAGTTGGGAGCGGGGTGTTGCTTTGGCTCTATTATATCCTCTTTTAATCGAACGCTTACTGTAGCCGCGTTCGAGAAATCGAGATTGAAGAGATTTAGCCTGGTCTTCAAAGGCCTCAGAAGAGGAACAGATCCGCCTCACCCTCAGGTACTGTCCAACCGGGACGGCCCCAATAGTTGCGGGATTATGTGCGGAAGAGGCATGGATGAGTGAGTTTACAGCAGTCGGCTTCCTAAATACGTCAGTTCTAATGGAGAGGTCAGAATCCACCTCCAGGCTGACGTCTAGGAAGTCGATTTTAGCTGCATTCGCTTGATATGTTAGGCGGATATTCAAATCATTATTGTTAATCTCACTCATAAACCTTTTGAGCTGCTGCGGTGTACCCCTCCACAAGAAAAGGATATCATCAATATACCTATACCAGCATAAGATATGGGTGGCGGCCCACGCCCCCTCGTCGCCAAAAAGTGATCTCTCCCAGGCCCCCAGGAAGAGATTGGCGTACGAGGGCGCGCAGGCCGCGCCCATAGCCGTGCCACGTAGCTGGAGGTAAAATTGGTCCTTGAAGATGAAAAAGTTGTGGGTCAAGATAAACCGCAGCAGCTCAAGGATGAAATCGCAAAGAGGGTCGCCCAGGCAAAGAGGGTCGCCCCCCTAGTACTGTCAGTATTCGCTGCTACCGCTCCTAGCCCCCTTGCACATGTCTTTTTATTATATGTTTTTGTGTTGTCTTATACTCTGTGTCAATAAAATTTATACCTTTTTATCTTTGCCATAAAAGCTCCTCTCTTTTCTCTTGGTGGTATACATGCTTTTGGAGTTTAGTACTTGTTACTGCACACTACCTGTGGTTCATATAGTGTGCTATTAGGCAATATGCCTTTGGGATTTTTTGTGGTACTAATTATTTCTGTGTCTTTCACAGCTCGTCCCATTATTCTCATGGACTATAGGGCCCGTGACGTCACATGGCTCTCAACTTTAAATGATGTGTGCAAGGAGGATTTGGTTACCAACACCAATGATATTGCTCCAAATACGCAGATTTTAATGGTACAACTTAAAGACCTCATTAGGAGGAGGACACGCACGTGGTGGAACCACGCTTTTTTGGAGAGATACATACAGCGGGGTCTGATACCCAGGGGACTCCGTATCTAGGTGTTCCCCTCATTCCCCATTAATCACGAAGCATTTAAAGACAAATGGGAAGAATGCACCAATGCTTGCTCTAAAGGGCTTCTTACCCTTTTGAGAGACCGCAATCAGGCATCCATTATTGAAATGGAGAACGAGATAGAGGCTCTTTTAACTAATGTAAAACATGACTTGACAGTACCCGCTGTCAAGCAATTCAATGAGGAGATCGACGCAGAGATCCAGACTCTGGCAGACGAACTGCAAAAAGTCAAGACTAACAAGTTTCAGAGAGACATTAATGACCTGAAGGCTAATAGGGTATATAGATGGAGGAATCCTCTAAGGCAATCACGCCAGCGTTCTCGGAGTGAGTTATCATCTAGATCTAGATCTTCATCCTTACGCTCAGATATTTCCAGCGACCACTCTACTTTGCTCCCTAAGTCTGATAATTCAGGGCCTAGGAATAAAAATAGTAATAACTACCGAGTTAATACAAGACAAAATGCCAAACGCTCAGCCCCGACTAAGGAACAACCGACGAATGACAGTCAGAATAGCCTCCAGGTAATTAATCTCTCCTCATACACTTTCTCGGAAGCAGAATTGCAGGTACTTCGTTTGGGCCTGACCTTCTCCCCCTCTAATGGATTTCATCTTTTCACAGCCCTCAAGGACCTAAATCTTTTTTCACGTAAATTAATTTTGAAGAAATTGCATTATAAGGACCGTACCATGCCATCGGCGATGAGCTCTGCTGAGAGGGAGGCGCTACAATCATTGGAGGACCTCCTCAGTGAACAGGCGACTGAAGCCAGAGGTAGGTTCCCCCCACAAATCTATCCAAAATCCACACGCTTTCCCCCCCTTCTAATCAGCCCAGCTGTTGAGATATTTACCAGACTGGTCTCGGAGGACTTTAGGAAAATCTCCAAGGCACGGGGACAGGATAATCTTACAGGCCCACAGAGATCAGCCCTTAATAAACTCCAGTCATACCCTGATGTGGTATTCAAATGTGCTGACAGGGGTGGGAACGTGGTGGTTTGGCCGTGTGCCCTCTATGAAAAAGAGGCACTACGGCAGTTACGTGATAAAAACACCTACACAAAATTGAGCTATAACCCGCTTCCCTCCTTCTCAGCAGAGCTACAATCCATTTTGGCTAGGGCCTTTGAGGCCAATGTTATAGACAAAAAGGTCCTTGAGGGTCTTACTGTACGGTTTCCTAGGGTCTCCACCTTCTATCTGCTGCCTAAGGTCCACAAAGACGCCATAAACCCACCGGGGCGCCCGATCGTGTCCGGTATTGAGAGCCTCTGAGAACCTATCTGCAAATTTGTCGATTTTTATTTAAAACCTCTCGTAGAGACTCTCCCTTCATACTTAAAGGACACGACGGGCGTTCTTACTCACTTTGACGGCGTCTCTGTGGACTCTGACACTTTATTGGTTACAGCGGATGTGGAGACCCTATACACGTGTATTGATCATTTTGACGGTCTGGAGGCGGTCCGCCTCTTCCTCGGGGCCTCCAACCTGGGCGACCCTCTTTGCGATTTCATCCTTGAGCTGCTGCGGTTTATCTTGACTCACAACTTTTTCATCTTCAAGGACCAATTTTACCTCCAGCTACGTGGCACGGCTATGGGCGCGGCCTGCGCGCCCTCGTATGCCAATCTCTTCCTGGGGGCCTGGGAGAGATCACTTTATGGCGACGAGGGGGCGTGGGCCGCCACCCATATCTTATGCTGGTATAGGTATATTGATGATATCCTTTTCTTGTGGAGGGGTACACGGCAGCAGCTCAAAAGGTTTATGAGTGAGATTAACAATAATGATTTGAATATCCGCCTAACATATCAAGCGGATGCAGCTAAAATCGACTTCCTAGACGTCAGCCTGGAGGTGGATTCTGACCTCTCCATTAGAACTGACGTATTTAGGAAGCCGACTGCTGTAAACTCACTCATCCATGCCTCTTCCGCACATAATCCCGCAACCATTGGGGCCGTCCCGGTTGGACAGTACCTGAGGGTGAGGCGGATCTGTTCCTCTTCTGAGGCCTTTGAAGACCAGGCTAAATCTCTTCAATCTCGATTTCTCGAACGCGGCTACAGTAAGCGTTCGATTAAAAGAGGATATAATAGAGCCAAAGCAACACCCCGCTCCCAACTTCTATATGGCCAGAGAATCAATAGGTCCACTGACAATCAGACTCGCTTTATCTCTACATATAATACAAAGTGGAACGAGATGCGCACTATCCTTAAGAGACACTGGCCCATCTTATTGACAGAACCTGCTCTGGTGGACACCCTTGGAGATTCTCCGTCCATGACGTCGAGGAGGGCAAAAAATCTTAATGACATGATAGTCAAGAGTCATTACGTCCCTCCTAATAAAACTTTTCTTTCAACATTTCAACCTACTCTAGGGTGTTTTCCATGCGGTCACTGCTTGGCATGCAGCAATGTCCTACGCACCCGGACTTTTGACTCTGCGTCAGGGGATAAACAATTTGTCATCCGACACCGTATCTCCTGCATTTCCACCAATATGGTTTACTACGCTACGTGTGGATGTCCACTCATTTATGTTGGCCTTACATCCAGGGAACTCAGGGTCAGAGTCCGGGAACACGTTAGGGACATTGCTGCGGCCAAGTCCGTGACGGACCCCTCTGAACTAAAAACTCTTCCCCGTCATTTCCGCCTCTTTCATGATTGTAATCCATCATCTTTACTTATTCGGGGCATAGAAACAAAGTGGATAGTTACACTGGATACTCTGTCCCCTAATGGTCTGAACGAGACCATTAGCTATGCTCCATTTTTATGAACTTCCCTGCGTGTACCTCCTCCTGGTGACATTTTCTCTTTGGTCTGCTCTGCGTATTTGTTGTATTTTTCTGTAGCAGTTTTTAATTTTTATTTTTTATTTTCTATTTTTTATTTTATTTTCATTCTTTTCTTTGGTGTGGTTTTTATGTTTCTTAATTTTTGTTTTTGCATATTTTTGTCCACTAATTTTTGTATAGGTCCTTTCTACCTATCAATATACACGCGAAACGCGCGTCGGGATGCGGGCTTTCCCTTCTACTTACTGGATTACTGACCTAGGGTAAGCATTGTCTATCTGCCATCCTCCCCTACTGTGGTGTTTTTTTTTTTTTTTTTTTTTTACATGCCCCAATGAGGGGTTTTATTACTTTTTCCATTGCTATTTGGACTTTTTATGGCTGACATATTTATTAGTGATTTACTTAATCTGGATACTGCCTTAATTTATAGTCCATTTGTAGGGCTCTACTCTGTGGAGCCCCATTGCCACAGTTAGGGGTTCGGGGATCTATGCACTTTATGGATGCAAGCTATATCTATTGATTCATGATTTTGCCGTTATGCATCACTTCGTTATTCCCATCCCCCCCCCCCCTAGTACCGCTGCTACCGCTCCTAGCCCCCTTGCACATGTCTTTTTATTATATGTTTTTGTGTTGTCTTATACTCTGTGTCAATAAAATTTATACCTTTTTATCTTTGCCATAAAAGCTCCGCTCTTTTCTCTTGGTGGTATATATTTCTAGACAAAGGCCCAGGTCTCAGGGGCCAGGAATGCTTTTTTTAGGATCTTAATCTTCATTGCTTAAAAAGCAATCCAGAGAACACCGTTTTTCTGCGCCATTTGCTTGTTGGCACTGCAGAATACAGCCAGGTCGTTTCCATAATACTGCGCTAAAAATCCAGCTATTTAAAACTGTGTTTTCTCCATCACATGGATCACATATACATTTTCAGAAAATACTGCCATTTCTGGCCTCCATTAAAAATTTGTTTCAGTGTGTCAGTGAAGCAATTGACACCAGTTTGCTGTTCAAAATAGTTACCTACAGGCCAGGTATTTAAAACTGTGGTTTCTCCGTCACACGGATCACATATAAGTTCGCTCCAAATTCAGTCATTTGTAGTGAGCGTGGAAGATATTGTCCTCCATTTAAAATGGGCAAGGCACATGGCAAGGGACGGGAAACTGGATGTGATGGTGATGGTGCATGCAGAGGCTGAGGACAAGGCAGTGGGCAAGCTGAAATTGTGCCACAACAAACACCCACATCTTCTCGCCCGACCTTGCTGTCCCAATTCCTAGGGTAACGCAGCACACCACTATTGAACCCAGAGCAGTATCAAAAGGTTGTTGGTTGGATAGCGGATAATGCTTTCAGTCACTTAGCCACCACCACCACAACCCTGTCTTCCACATAATCAAGTCTCAGTAGCCGTGAGTCTGGACCACATATTCCTCACCCTGATCCTTCTTCCTCCCACCATGCCGAGTGCCCGGAGACAACTGATCCCACACTTGGACACTCTGGAGAGCTGTTCACTTTTCCATTTATAGATTCTGGACTCTCGCCCGGTCCACTTGAAGCGGGGCAAGAGGAGATCACATGTAGTGATGCCCAATTGTTTGAGCAGCCACGGTCACACAAAGGCGACGGTGGGAAAGTGTCACGATGATGAGACAAAATTGCCAGAAAGTCAGGAGGAGGACCAGAGTGCGGAAGTGGAAGACGAGGTGGTGGATGATACAGTAACTGACCCAACCTGGCAGGAGGACATGCAGAGCGAGGACAGCAGCACACAGGGGGAGGGAGGCAGAGCACCCCAACAGGCAGGAAGAAGTAGTGTGGTGGCCGCAGACAGAAGGCAGGCAACCGTTCCCCGTAACACCAACACGAAGGAAGTTGCCAGTACAACTGTTAGGTCTTCCCGAGTCTGGTTGTTTTTTAAAGACTCTGCCGATAATCCCAAAAAGGCCATTCGCACCACCTGCCAGGCCAGCATCAGCAGGGGTGGCAAAACGACCAGCCTGACCACCACCAGCATGATCAGGCACATGGCAGCAAAGCACCTGACTTTGTGGGCTGAACCCCAGGGTCCAGGAATAGTGTCTGCGGGTGGCACCATTGCTTCTTCCGTTGTTGTGTATGCAAGCCAATCCCCTGTCCATGGTGCATGCGAAGATGCCTCCTGCCCTGCACCAGTCGTTGCACACTCTGAAGTAGCAGCATCAGGAAGCACGTCCACATCCTTGTCCCAGCGCAGCGTTCAGTTTTCCATACCCCAGTCCTTGGAACGCAAGCGCAAATACGCAGCCAATGCCCCACAAGCCACACTACTAAATTCTCACATTTCATGATTGCTTGCGCTCGAAATGTTGCCTTTTAGGCTCGTGGAGATGGAAGCATTCCGCAACCTGATGGCAGCGGCCGTCCCTCGGTACTCGGTCCCCAGCCGCCACTATTTCTCCCGGTGTGCCGTCCCCGCATTACACAAGCATGTGTCCCAAAATATTAGCGATGCCCTCAATAACGCAGTTACCGGGAAAGTCCACCTAACCACGGACACGTGGACAAGTGCTTGTGGGCAGGGACGGTACATCTCGCTGACGGCACACTGGGTTAACTTAGTGGAAGCCGGGACCCAGTCAGATCTTGGGGCGGAACATGCCCTCCCGACGTCAAGGATTGCGGGCCCTAGCTCAATCAGGGTTGCACCCACGGTCTACAGTTCCTGCACCTCATCCTCCTCAGCCTCCTCCTCCTCTTCAGCCTCCATCTCAGAAATGACCACATCAGTCATAAGCTGGAAGCACTGCAGCACTGCCTCGGCCAAGCGGCAACAGGCTGTGCTGAAGCTAATATGCTTAGGTGAAAAACTGCACAATGCTGAAGAGTTGTGGACACCTCTGAAAGATCAGGTAGATCTGTGGCTCACACCGCTGAACCTACAGCCAGGCATGGTTGTGTGTGACAATGGCCGGAACCTGGTGGCGGCTCTGAGGCGAGGCGAGCTCACACACGTACCATGCCAGGCCCATGTGCTTAACCTTGTTGTTCAGCAGTTTCTCAAATCCTACCCGGAGCTGTCGGATCTGCTTGTTAAAGTATGCCGCCTGCGTGCCCATTTTAGAAAGTCACCTACAGCTTCCGCAGTCCTTGCAGTGTTTCAGCAGCGTTTGCAGCTTCCGGCTTACAGACTGGCGTGTGATGTCCCCACGCGTTGGAACTCTACACTGCAGATGTTGGGAAGGATTTGTGAGCAGAAGAGGGCAGTTGTTGAGTACCAGCATCAACAAGGCCATTGGTATTCAGTTCAGTCTCCACACATAAGACCTCAGGAGTGGACCTGAATGTCAGACATATGTACCATCCTCCAAAACTTTGAGGACTCCACCAAGATGGTGAGCGGTGATGACGCCATAATTAGCATCATCATCCCGCTTCTCTGTCTTCTGAAACGCTCTCTGTTCACAATCAAAGAGGATGCATTACAGGCGGAGCACAATGAGAAGGAGCAAGGAACCATACAGGGTGATTACACACAGCCCACCCTCATCTCATCCCAACGTAGATTGGGTGACAATGAGGAAGAGGAGGAGGAGGAGGAAGAGCAGGAGCTAGTTTCATGCGCTGTAGATGGTATGCCATGCCATACCGTCTGTTCAGCGTGGATGGCCAGAGGACAGAGAGGAGGAGGAGGAGAGCATATTCAGTCATCCTCTTGGTGAGGACACGGAAGTCTTGCCTGTTAGTAGTCTGGTACGCATGGCTGAATTTATGTTACGCTGCTGTTATGATCTGCAAACAAGTACTAAGAACCAGACAATGTGAACTGAGGTCTAAGATGGCAGACATACAAGAAACAGAGGCATGTTCACACTAGCAAAAAAGAAGCAAGACAAAAATATATCTCATACCCTACCATAATTATATATAAATGTAAAGCAAAGTTGCATAATAAATATAGGGTACTTAGTGAACTATTTTTGATCAAAAAAAGTATACAAGCCGTCCCACCAGCGGCAAGGTGACCCTAAATTGGGACGGTACCTATACTGCCTATATTAAAAACCTTACTGTATATCAAAGTTGAAGTAATGCATATAAAAGGGTAGACAAATAGGACCGGGTCCCAACTCCAGACCACCTAGGCCCGTGGTAAGCTACATATATACCAATCAGCTCAACAAAGGGCATGCCACACCCTTAAATTGCACAGAATGCAAACAAGTCAAAAAACCAGACAATGTGAACTGAGGACTAAGATGGCAGACATACAAGAAACAGAGGCATGTTCACACTAGCAAAAAAGAAGCAAGACAAAAATATATCTCATACCCTACCATAATTATATATAAATGTAAAGCAAAGTTGCATAATAAATATAGGGTACTTAGTGAACTATTTTTGATCAAAAAAAGTATACAAGCCGTCCCACCAGCGGCAAGGTGACCCTAAATTGGGACGGTACCTATACTGCCTATATTAAAAACCTTACTGTATATCAAAGTTGAAGTAATGCATATAAAAGGGTAGACAAATAGGACCGGGTCCCAACTCCAGACCACCTAGGCCCGTGGTAAGCTACATATATACCAATCAGCTCAACAAAGGGCATGCCACACCGTTAAATTGCACAGAATGCAAACAAGTAAAAAAAACAGACAATGTGAACTGAGGTCTAAGATGGCAGACATACAAGAAACAGAGGCATGTTCACACTAGCAAAAAAGAAGCAAGACAAAAATATATCTCATACCCTACCATAATTATATATAAATGTAAAGCAAAGTTGCATAATAAATATAGGGTACTTAGTGAACTATTTTTGATCAAAAAAAGTATACAAGCCGTCCCACCAGCGGCAAGGTGACCCTAAATTGGGACGGTACCTATACTGCCTATATTAAAAACCTTACTGTATATCAAAGTTGAAGTAATGCATATAAAAGGGTAGACAAATAGGACCGGGTCCCAACTCCAGACCACCTAGGCCCGTGGTAAGCTACATATATACCAATCAGCTCAACAAAGGGCATGCCACACCCTTAAATTGCACAGAATGCAAACAAGTCAAAAAAACAGACAATGTGAACTGAGGTCTAAGATGGCAGACATACAAGAAACAGAGGCATGTTCACACTAGCAAAAAAGAAGCAAGACAAAAATATATCTCATACCCTACCATAATTATATATAAATGTAAAGCAAAGTTGCATAATAAATATAGGGTACTTAGTGAACTATTTTTGATCAAAAAAAGTATACAAGCCGTCCCACCAGCGGCAAGGTGACCCTAAATTGGGACGGTACCTATACTGCCTATATTAAAAACCTTACTGTATATCAAAGTTGAAGTAATGCATATAAAAGGGTAGACAAATAGGACCGGGTCCCAACTCCAGACCACCTAGGCCCGTAGTAAGCTACATATATACCAATCAGCTCAACAAAGGGCATGCCACACCCTTAAATTGCACAGAATGCAAACAAGTCAAAAAACCAGACAATGTGAACTGAGGTCTAAGATGGCAGACATACAAGAAACAGAGGCATGTTCACACTAGCAAAAAAGAAGCAAGACAAAAATATATCTCATACCCTACCATAATTATATATAAATGTAAAGCAAAGTTGCATAATAAATATAGGGTACTTAGTGAACTATTTTTGATCAAAAAAGTATACAAGCCGTCCCACCAGCGGCAAGGTGACCCTAAATTTGGACGGTACCTATACTGCCTATATTAAAAACCTTTATGTATATCAAAGTTGAAGTAATGCATATAAAAGGGTAGACAAATAGGACCGGGTCCCAACTCCAGACCACCTAGGCCCGTGGTAAGCTACATATATACCAATCAGCTCAACAAAGGGCATGCCACACCCTTAAATTGCACAGAATGCAAACAAGTCAAAAAACCAGACAATGTGAACTGAGGTCTAAGATGGCAGACATACAAGAAACAGAGGCATGTTCACACTAGCAAAAAAGAAGCAAGACAAAAATATATCTCATACCCTACCATAATTATATATAAATGTAAAGCAAAGTTGCATAATAAATATAGGGTACTTAGTGAACTATTTTTGATCAAAAAAAGTATACAAGCCGTCCCACCAGCGGCAAGGTGACCCTAAATTGGGACGGTACCTATACTGCCTTTATTAAAAACCTTACTGTATATCAAAGTTGAAGTAATGCATATAAAAGGGTAGACAAATAGGACCGGGTCCCAACTCCAGACCACCTAGGCCCGTGGTAAGCTACATATATACCAATCAGCTCAACAAAGGGCATGCCACACCCTTAAATTGCACAGAATGCAAACAAGTCAAAAAACCAGACAATGTGAACTGAGGTCTAAGATGGCAGACATACAAGAAACAGAGGCATGTTCACACTAGCAAAAAAGAAGCAAGACAAAAATATATCTCATACCCTACCATAATTATATATAAATGTAAAGCAAAGTTGCATAATAAATATAGGGTACTTAGTGAACTATTTTTGATCAAAAAAAGTATACAAGCCGTCCCACCAGCGGCAAGGTGACCCTAAATTGGGACGGTACCTATACTGCCTATATTAAAAACCTTACTGTATATCAAAGTTGAAGTAATGCATATAAAAGGGTAGACAAATAGGACCGGGTCCCAACTCCAGACCACCTAGGCCCGTGGTAAGCTACATATATACCAATCAGCTCAACAAAGGGCATGCCACACCCTTAAATTGCACAGAATGCAAACAAGTCAAAAAAACAGACAATGTGAACTGAGGTCTAAGATGGCAGACATACAAGAAACAGAGGCATGTTCACACTAGCAAAAAAGAAGCAAGACAAAAATATATCTCATACCCTACCATAATTATATATAAATGTAAAGCAAAGTTGCATAATAAATATAGGGTACTTAGTGAACTATTTTTGATCAAAAAAAGTATACAAGCCGTCCCACCAGCGGCAAGGTGACCCTAAATTGGGACGGTACCTATACTGCCTATATTAAAAACCTTACTGTATATCAAAGTTGAAGTAATGCATATAAAAGGGTAGACAAATAGGACCGGGTCCCAACTCCAGACCACCTAGGCCCGTGGTAAGCTACATATATACCAATCAGCTCAACAAAGGGCATGCCACACCCTTAAATTGCACAGAATGCAAACAAGTCAAAAAACCAGACAATGTGAACTGAGGTCTAAGATGGCAGACATACAAGAAACAGAGGCATGTTCACACTAGCAAAAAAGAAGCAAGACAAAAATATATCTCATACCCTACCATAATTATATATAAATGTAAAGCAAAGTTGCATAATAAATATAGGGTACTTAGTGAACTATTTTTGATCAAAAAAAGTATACAAGCCGTCCCACCAGCGGCAAGGTGACCCTAAATTGGGACGGTACCTATACTGCCTATATTAAAAACCTTACTGTATATCAAAGTTGAAGTAATGCATATAAAAGGGTAGACAAATAGGACCGGGTCCCAACTCCAGACCACCTAGGCCCGTGGTAAGCTACATATATACCAATCAGCTCAACAAAGGGCATGCCACACCCTTAAATTGCACAGAATGCAAACAAGTCAAAAAACCAGACAATGTGAACTGAGGTCTAAGATGGCAGACATACAAGAAACAGAGGCATGTTCACACTAGCAAAAAAGAAGCAAGACAAAAATATATCTCATACCCTACCATAATTATATATAAATGTAAAGCAAAGTTGCATAATAAATATAGGGTACTTAGTGAAGCTGGTGGGACGGCTTGTATACTTTTTTTGATCAAAAATAGTTCACTAAGTACCCTATATTTATTATGCAACTTTGCTTTACATTTATATATAATTATGGTAGGGTATGAGATATATTTTTGTCTTGCTTCTTTTTTGCTAGTGTGAACATGCCTCTGTTTCTTGTATGTCTGCCATCTTAGACCTCAGTTCACATTGTCTGGTTTTTTGACTTGTTTGCATTCTGTGCAATTTAAGGGTGTGGCATGCCCTTTGTTGAGCTGATTGGTATATATGTAGCTTACCACGGGCCTAGGTGGTCTGGAGTTGGGACCCGGTCCTATTTGTCTACCCTTTTATATGCATTACTTCAACTTTGATATACAGTAAGGTTTTTAATATAGGCAGTATAGGTACCGTCCCAATTTAGGGTCACCTTGCCGCTGGTGGGACGGCTTGTATACTTTTTTTGATCAAAAATAGTTCACTAAGTACCCTATATTTATTATGCAACTTTGCTTTACATTTATATATAATTATGGTAGGGTATGAGATATATTTTTGTCTTGCTTCTTTTTTGCTAGTGTGAACATGCCTCTGTTTCTTGTATGTCTGCCATCTTAGACCTCAGTTCACATTGTCTGGTTTTTTGACTTATTTGCATTCTGTGCAATTTAAGGGTGTGGCATGCCCTTTGTTGAGCTGATTGGTATATATGTAGCTTACCACGGGCCTAGGTGGTCTGGAGTTGGGACCCGGTCCTATTTGTCTACCCTTTTATATGCATTACTTCAACTTTGATATACAGTAAGGTTTTTAATATAGGCAGTATAGGTACCGTCCCAATTTAGGGTCACCTTGCCGCTGGTGGGACGGCTTGTATACTTTTTTTGATCAAAAATAGTTCACTAAGTACCCTATATTTATTATGCAACTTTGCTTTACATTTATATATAATTATGGTAGGGTATGAGATATATTTTTGTCTTGCTTCTTTTAAACAAGTACTAAGGAAAGAAGGGGAAAGCTTTCCCTACAGTAAGACTAAGCTGAATCCCTACGATGTAGCGGGCTGCCTGTTCCTAGCAAACAGACCCAACTTAGTCCTAGGCTAGTCTGAACGAAGACCTATAGAATAAAGGGAAGGGGTCCCTAAAAGAACTAAGGACTGGAACAAAAATGGGACACCTCCTGAACAGAGAAGGTTGTTGCAGAACACAAAAGATAAACTGACAAAAAGGTACTAGAGGTCCCAAAAAGACCAAGCGAACAGAGAAATATAGGCTCAGAAGCACCTGCCTAGCAAAACAGTCAAACAACACTGAAGTCCAGCAAAGCCAAAAAGGCGGAGCTGGAATATAAAGGCAGATGGTCACGTGACCGCAAGACACAAGATGGAAAAAAAAAACAGGAGGGTTCTAACAGTACCCCCTCTTTTAAGAGGATCCTCCGGATCCTCCAGGCCCAGGCCTATCAGGAAACCTCTTGTGGAAAGCTCTAACAAGCCTAGGAGCAAAGACATCACCCTTCCAGGAGACGAGATACTGTACTCTCCCTCTATGCCATCTAGAATTCAAGATACGTGAAATTTCAAATTTGCCGTCTTCCACCACAGGAGGAACTGAGACAGTGGCATCACTATCAGATACATTAACAACCTGAAGCACTTTAAATGGACCCACAAACTTAGGACCCAGTTTTTTAGAGGGAATCCTCAGCCGCAGGTTCCTTGAGGACAACCAAACCATGTTACCCACAGTAAACAAAACCTCCTTTCGTTTCCTGTCAAAATACTTCTTGGACTTCTTGTTAGCCTCTTGAAGGTTGCCAAGTACATTAGTCCAAACTCTCTCCAAATCATCGGAAAAATTATCCTCCTCCGGCACCGCCGACCCCAATTTGGAGAACGAACCAAAAGACGGATGTCTCCCAGTACAACAAAAAAAAGGAGAACACCCAGCTGAGGAGGATGTATGATTGTTAAGAGCAAATTCTGCGAGAGGCAGAAACTCAGACCACACCTCTTGATTGCCCATCACAAAACAACGCAAAAACTGTTCTACATCCTGGTTCTTTCTTTCAGTCTGTCCATTAGACTCAGGATAATACCCAGACGAAAATGACAAATGGGCTCCCAACCTGTCACAAAAAGCACGCCAAAAGCGAGCCACAAACTGAGGTCCTCTATCAGAAACAATATCAGTGGGAATGCCATGAAGCTTGACAATCTCCTTAACAAACGCCTTAGCAAGTGTCTTGGTGCAGGGTAACTTAATGAATGGAACCAAATGACACATCTTACTAAAACAGTCCACGACCACCCAGATGACAGTAAAACCCTCGGACACGGGCAGATCAGTAATAAAATCCATTGTGAGATGCGTCCAAGGCGCACTAGGAACCTACAGAGGGCAAAGCCTTTGACCTAGCACACACCGTACATTGACGCACCCACTTGATGACTTCTTTCTGCCATCCAGGCCACCAAAAACTGCAACTGATTGTCTCTTAGTCTCATAAATTCCTGCCAACCGAGACTCATGACACTCCACAAACAAGTCTCTCCTAAAGGTACTAGGCACGAACAACCTCCCATGGGGAGTGTTAGATGGAGCATCATCTTGAGATTTCAGAATCCCATTCTCCAAAACGGAGTCCAATGCCGCCACCTCAACTCCTTTCTGTAAAATGCTTTCCTCCTCCTCGGCACCGACCGTAAGAGAGAAGATGCGAGATAAAGTATCGACTTTAAGATTCTTAGTACCAGGGATATAGGTAACAGAAAAATGAAACCGAGAAAAAAAAAGTGCCCACCTAGCTTGACGGGCATTCAAGCGCTTGGCAGCATCCAGATAGACCAAATTCTTATGATCTGTGAAAACTTGAATAGGAAATCTAGCGCCTTTGAAAAAATGACGCCAATGTTGAAACGCGAGTTTAATAGCCAGCAACTCCTGATTAACAACATCATAATTCAATTCAGTTTCCGAAAAATTTTTCGAAAAGAAGGCACAAGGATGTACTCCATCCCTGTTCTCCTGAGACAAAACTGCTCCGACCCCCACCAATGAAGCATCGACCTCGACCAAAAAAGGCTTGGTCTCATCAGGCTGCATAAGGATAGGTGCTGAACTGAACCTCTCTTTGAGATACTCAAACGCTTCAATGGCCTCAGTAGTCCATTGGACCGTATTCGCACCTTTCCTGGTGAGATCGGTCAGAGGCTTAACAATTACAAAAAAATTCTTAATGAATTTCCTGTAATAATTGGCAAAACCCAAAAATCTCTGTATAGATTTCAAACCAATAGGCCTAGGCCATTCCTGCACAGCCTGAACCTTCACAGGGTCCATCTCAAAGCCCTCGCTGGAGACAATGTAGCCCAAAAAACTAATTTTCTGCACAGCGAATTCACATTTCTCCAGCTTAGCAAAGAGTGAATTATCACTCAATAACTGCAAAACTTCACGTACACTCTGCCAATGGGACTCCAGATCTTGCGAATAAATCAAAATGTCATCCAAATACACAACCACATTCTTACCAATCAAAGGTCTCAAGATGTCATTAATAAGGTTCTGAAAAAATGCAGGTGCATTAGTAAGACCAAAAGGCATCACCAGATTCTCAAAATGACCTACCGGAGTGTTAAAAGCAGTTTTCCACTCATCACCCTCCTTCACTTGTAACAAATTGTATGCCCCCTGGAGATCAATCTTAGAGAACCACTTGGCCCCCACTAACTGGTTAAACAAGTCAGGAATTAACGGCAATGGATAGGAATTGCGTACGGTAATCTTATTCATTTCACGGAAATCCAGACACGGACGCAAACCCCCGTCCTTTTTTTTAACAAAGAAAAATCCAACTGCCACAGGCGACTTAGAAGGTCTAATGTGACCAGCAGCCAGGCTAGTCTGTATGTACTCCTCCAAGGCCTTTCTTTCAGGGATAGTTAGATTAAACAAGCGACTCTTGGGAAGAGTAGCTCCCGGAATAAACTCAATGGCGCAAACATAATCCCTATGAGGAGGTAAAACTTGCGACTCCTCCTCCGAAAAAACCCTCCAAAAATCTTGAATAGGTACACATAATTCCCCTTTTCCCACAGCCACAATGCGACCATTACAACATTTATCATAGCATTTCGGACTCCAAGACTTTATCATATTAGTAGACCAGTCCAGCAAAGGATTGTGCAGTTTTAACCAAGGCAATCCTAGAACGACCGGAGATGGCAAATTATCTAATACAACCAAGTCCAAAATTTCTTGGTGAAGACCATTGATAGTGAGGGGAAATGCAGCAACCTTGTGAGTAATACTTTTCAAGGGAGTGTTATCAATTGCAATCACAGAAATAGGTGATGACAAAGGTTTGGAATTCAATTTAAGTTTTTCCAAAAACCCTTTATCAATCGCATTAAGTGTTGAACCACTATCCACAAATACCTGAAATTCAATCAAATTTTCCTGCAAAGTAGTACTCCCTGGAAGAAATACTCCTGCAGAGCGTAAACAAGCTATACGGGCGTACCTGACCTTTTTTTTTCTTTACTTAAATGAAGCTCACAATACTTAATGAAATGGTCAGTTTACCACAATAAAGACACAATCCCTCAGCGAACCTCCGGTCTCTTTCCTGAGAGCGGAGCGACATCGCCCCAACCTCCATCGGTTCTTCGCCATCTGAGCAGATTTTCTGGGGACTAGGACCTGGCATTACAGGAGTCTTTACCTCATTTTGCCTAGATCTCAGCCTCCTATCCACAGGAACAGCTAATTGCATGGCATCCTGCAGAGTCTCAGGTGCAGGGAATGCAATTAGCAAATCCTTAACCCTTTCTCTAAGACCACCAAGAAATAGTGATTTCAGAGCAGGATCATTCCATCTGACTTCAGAAGCCCACCTTCTAAAGTGTGTGCAATAAATCTCAGCATCATCTGACCAGATACATATGAGTTCTGCCTCAGCATATGAGACTCGATCAGGATCGTCATATAATAGACCCATAGCAGAAAAAAACTCTTCTACCGACCTCAAACATGGATCATTAGGTTGGAGAGAAAAGGCCCACCCTTGTGGGTCATTGCGCAAAAGTGACATAATAAAACCAATGCGCTGTGATTCATTCCCAGAGGACCTTGGTCTCAAACGAAAATATACCAAACAAGCATTTTTAAAGGAAAAAAAATCTTGCTGTTTACCATAAAAATCATCTGGTAGTCCTACCTTGGGTTCCACAAAATGCGCTCCGGAACAGCTACTCACGTGTTGCTGAAGCTCAGCCACCTCCGGAGTCAACCCCTGCAAGCGTCAAGCCAAATCCTGGACGGAAGCCATGCTGATCCCAGTATTAATATTTCATTATTTTTTTGGGCTGGACTTACTGTTGTGATCTTCAAACAAGTACTAAGGAAAGAAGGGGAAAGCTTTCCCTACAGTAAGACTAAGCTGAATCCCTATTAGAGATGAGCGGTGTTCGACTCGAACTGTTCGCCAATCTCAAATTCTAGCTGTTTTGGTCGGTGTTCGAGCCGTTCGTCGAACATGAACAATTTGAAAAAAATTCGACTGTTCGAGGTTATGTTCGATAACTGTTCGTGCACCAAAATCGTAACTGGATTTTTTCTCAGTAATGCTGAAAATTAATGTTAATACGCAGTTTGAGTGTACAGCGGGGCGGGGGAAGGGGCAGGGGATGGATCTCTGCAGAAATAATGAAGATCTCCATTTTTTTTTCTCTTTCCCGCATATACAGTGGGGAGGTGCAATCTGTCAGACTATCAGCAGCGCACACACGGAGCGAAGTGCTGTTTTTCACACAAGCAAGGGCATGTGTCATTGGCAGTGTATGTCACATGTCCTTGCCCTATAAGACCCAGCCATTTTCCCCGTCGCCACCATTTTCTCACTGCTGCAGCTGCGTGTTAGACGTCACCACTGTTGCTGTGTGCGCTATACTTTCAATGTTAATTTCAAGCCAATTTTCGCACAAATCTACAGATAGCTTGGGAGTAGGGAATAGTTGTGATTGCAGTCCTTTTAAGGACTAGGTTACATCATTTCCTGCGACTTTTATCAGGCAGGTCTGTGCTCTTAAATAGATAGGTTGGGAGTAAAGACTAATTGTAATTGCAGTCCTTTTCAGGGCTAGGTTACGTCAGTTCCAATCACTTTTATCAGGCAGGTCTGTACTCTTAAATAGATAGGTTGGGAGGAAAGACTAATTGTAATTGCAGTCCTTTTGAGGACTAGGTTACATCATTTCATACGACTTTTATCAGGCAGGTCTGTGCTCTTAAATAGATAGGTTGGGAGTAAAGACTAATTTTAATTGAGGTCCTTTTGAGGGCTAGGTTACATCAGTTCCTATCACTTTTTGCCAGGCAGGTCTGTGCCAGTGCTGTGCAAGTTTTTTTCACAGCATTTGCCTAAATCTAGCAAAGCAAATCCTTTTTGGCCTCTTGCAGTTTGTGTTAGTCAGTGGAGTAGCCTATCTGTGTTGAAAGCTACACCACCTGTGTATAGAATACAATTTTTTTTACTACACCTAGTGAAGTAAAACCTTTTGGGCATCATTCTATTATTCCATCTATACTAACCTCTACCAGGTTGCAAATTCTAAATAATTTTTATCTGCATTTAGCTCTGAAAAAATATTTGGGCTTGGGCTTGTAGCAGTGTGCGGGACTTGTTCTATTAGTCCATCTATACTAACCTCCACCAGGTTGCAAATTCAAAATAATTTTTATCTGCATCTAGCTCTGAAAAAATATTTGGGCTTGGGCTTGTAGCGGTGTGTGGGACTTGTTGTATTAGTCCATCTATGCTAACCTCCACTAAGTTGCAAATTCAAAATAATTTTTATCTGCATCTAGCTCTGAAAAAATATTTGGGTTTCGGCTTGTAGCAGTGTGTGGGACTTGTTCTATTAGTCCATCTATACTAACCTCCACCAGGTTGCAAATTCAATATAATTTTGTTCTGCATCTAGCTCTGTAAAAATATTTCGACTTGTAGCAGTGTGTGGGACTTGTTCAATTAGTCCATCTATACTAACCTATACCAGGTTGCAAATTCAAAATAATTTTTATCTGCATCTAGCTCTGAAAAAATATTTTGGCTTGTAGCAGTGTGTGGGACTTGCTCTATTAGTCCATCTATACTAACCTCCATCAGTTTGCAAATTCAATATAATTTTTTTCTGCATCTAGCTCTGAAAAAATATTTCGGCTTGTAGCAGTGTGTGGGACTTGTTCTATTAGTCCATCTATACTAACCTCCACCAGGTTACAAATTCAAAATAATTTTTATCTGCTTCTAGCTCTGAAAAAATATTTCGGCTTGTACAAGTGTGTGGGACTTGTTCTATTAGTCAATCTATACTAACCTCCAACAGGTTGCAAATTCAAAATAATTTTTATCTGCATCTAGCTCTGAAAAAATATTTCAGCTTGTAGCAGTGTGTGGGACTTGTTCTATAAGTCCATCTATACTAACCTCCACCAGGTTGCAAATTCAATATAATTTTTTTCTGCATCTAGCTCTGAAAAAATATTTAGGCTTGTAGCAGTGTGTGGGACTTGTTCTATTAGTCCATCTATACTAACCTCCACCAGGTTGCAAATTCAAAATAATTTTTATCTGCATCTAGCTCTGAAAAAATATTTCGGCTTGTAGCAGTGTGTGGGACTTGTTCTATAAGTCCATCTATACTAACCTCCACCAGGTTGAAAATTCAAAATAACTTTTATCTGCATCTAGCTCTGAAAAAATATTTCGGCTTGTAGCAGTGTGTGGGACTTGTTCTATTAGTCCATCTATACTAACCTCCACCAGGTTGCAAATTCAAAATAATTTTTATCTGCATCTAACCCAGCCAATACTTTTGGGCTAATACCACAGTTTGACCACTCAGCTCTGCTCGTTTCCCATCCATTGTTTTTTGTGCAAACAACTCCAGAGTTGTGAATTAGTTAACCACCAAAATGAGTGGAAAAAGGCCTGCTGCTGGTGGAAAGGGGAATAGGCATGTTGGGAAGGGAAAAAAAGGTTGTGTTCGTGGGATAGGTGTTAAAGCACCAGTAACATCTGCAGAAGAAAGACCATCTTCCAGCCAAACTAAGATGTCTACTTATTTTAGCGGACAATGTGATAAGATCCCTTTCTTACGGCCACGCCAATCGCTACAAATTCCAGATGAGGCACAAAAACTCCAGTCCTCTGAGGTGTCACCCCAATCGCACTTGCTTCCTCACAGCTCCCAAGTCTCCAGCTGCCCATCTGAGTATAAGGTAGAACAGATGGTTAAGTCTGCAGAGCTGTTTACTCATACTATAGCCTGGGAATCAGAGGTCGGCTCCAGAGCTTCTGTGAATCCAGACGAGGAAATGATCTGCACTGATGCCCAGAGTCTTTATGAGTCGGATCCAGGACCAGACGCAGAAGGTTCTGACCATAATGTAGACCCTCGTTCCCAAACTGTAATTCCTGTTGGTGAAGACAATGAGGAAGACGATGATGAGACTCAAATACCTGATTGGAGCGACAACTTTAGTTTTTTGTCAGGGCAGGAAGAGGTTGGCTCTGAGGACGACGGGTGTGATAACACACAGGGTGATGATGACGAGGTTGGAGATCCCACTTACTGTCAACCCACAGTCAGCCAGTCGATGAGGTCAGCAGAGGAGGTGGAGGAGGATGCTAGTGACGACGAGGTCAGGTTGCGCCTTCCTGGACAGAGACGTAGTACTGGAAGCATGTCAACAACTGCATCCTCAAACACAACTCTGCCTCTGACCACAAGTCATGGTGGCTCTTCAGGTCCCATGGGTGCTGAGCCTTGCATAGCCTGGACATTTTTTCAGATCGATAAAGATGACCCAACTCGTGTTATCTGTAACATTTGTCAGCAAAAGCTAAGTAGAGGCCAAAAAATACATAGTTTGAGTACTACATGCATGAACCGGCACATGGATATGAAGCATAAGTTGCAGTGGGAAGCTCACTGTGCTACAATGCGGCCTAGCCGACCGGGCCAACCACCGTCTGCCACATCTTGTGCATCCGTGGCCTCTTCATCCTCTGTGACTGCGGGGACAGCAGTCACACCTGTTTTGGGATGCAGACCTGCCACCTCTTTACCCGCAAAAGCCAGCGTAATTGGCAGGTCATCATTTTCTTTGGAGGTGGAAACACCAGCTGGTGTTCAGCGCTGTCCGACATCGTTAGCACCACCTTTGGATCAAGGCAACCTAACATGTCCGCCTGCCTCTTCCTCACAGACCGGCAGTTTGCCGGGGACACCCTTCTCAACCCCGTCTAAACACAACAGCCAGCCCTCGGTCCCTCAGATGTGGACAAGTAAAAGACCATTTCCTCCTAGCCATGAGAAAGCTAAGAGGTTGAATTTCACCATCTGCAAGTTCTTGGCTACAGAAATGCTGCCTTTCCGCCTGGTGGACACAGAGGATTTTCGAGACCTTATGTCCGTCGCAGTGCCCCAGTACCAGATGCCCAGTCGGCACTACTTCTCAAAGAAAGGTGTGCCTGCGCTCCACCAGCATGTCGCACACAACATCACCGTTTCTTTGAGAAACTCTGTGTGTGACAGGGTGCATTTTGCCACAGACACTTGGACAAGTAGGCATGGACAGGGGCGTTACATGTCGCTGACTGGGCACTAGGTAACTATGGTGACAGCAGGACAAGGGGCTGCTGTCCAAGTCTTGCCGTCCCCACGAGTTGTGCGTCAATCCTCTTTATCTCGAAGTTCCTCCACTGCTTCTGCCTCCTCAACCTCCTCTCGGTCCACCACCTGCACCCAAAGCCTATCTGGTCATGCCACAAGCTTTCTAACTGCGCAGAAGGGATCCTGCACACCTCCTTACTATGCTGGCAGCAGGGCTCAACGTCATCAGGCAGTTTTTACTTTGAAATGTCTGGGAAATGTGAGTCACACAGCTGAGGAGTTGTGGTCAGCTCTGGAGAACCAGTTTCATGAATGGTTGTCTCCACTGGACCTGAAACCAGGGAAGGCCGTGTGCGACAATGCTGCAAACCTGGGTGCGGCCCTTCGCCGGGGCAATGTCACACACGTGCCTTGTATGGCTCACGTGTTGAACCTGGTTGTCCAGCAATTTTTAGCCCACTATCCCGGACTAGATGGCCTTCTGCAAAGGGCACGGTCGCTGTGTGCTCACTTCCGCCGTTTGCATCCCGCAGCTCAGCGACTTACATCTCTACAGAAGTCGTTGGGCCTGCCACTTCACCGGCTAAAATGCAATGTGCCTACCCGGTGGAATTCAACTCTGCACATGTTGCAGCGACTGCGGCAGCACCGACATGCCCTTGTGCAATACGTTCTGACATATAGCCTGGGCCAACGAGATCCAGAGGTGGGGCAAATCACGCTGGAGGAGTGGTCTCAGATCAGGGACCTATGCACCCTTCTGCACAGTTTTGAAATGGCGATGAAGATGTTTAGTGCTGACGATGCCATTATCAGCATGACTATTCCGGTGATTTACATGCTGGAGCACATGTTAAACAGAATTCGGAGTCAGGTGGTGGCGCAAGAGGAGGTGGAGGAAGTAGAGGAGGAGGAGTTGTATGCGGAAGGGCTAAGATCTGCAAGGTCCAGACGGTCGGCAGCACCAAGGCGGCAGGCATGTGAGGGTGGGGAGATGGTTTTACCAGGGCGCATGGTAGCAGCCAAACTAGTGAGGAAGGTGCAGGAGCCCAGGAAGAAGTGGAGGACGAACTGATGGAAGACTCATCAGATGAGGGAGACCTTGATCACATTTCTGTTGTGCGAGGTTGGGGGGAGAGGACAGAGGAAGGAAGCATGATTGTTACCTCGCCACCAACACAACAGGGACTTGGTGCTCCTGGATGCGCAACACACATGAGTGCCTTCTTGCTGCACTACCTGCAACATGACCCTCGAATTGTGAGAATTAGAACTAATTCTGACTACTGGGTTGCCACACTGTTAGATCCCCGGTACAAAAGTAAATTTGCAGAAATTATTCCTGCAATAGAAAGAGATGCACGCATGCAGGATTATCAGCAGAGACTGTTGCAGAATATTACATTTGCTTTTCCACAAAACACTAGTGGTGCACGTAGTGAATCTCACAGTTCCAACTTTCCAACCGTGGGACCGTCAAGTGTTCAGCACTCAAAACGTAACAGAAACACTGTAACATCAATTTTGCGGAATCATTTCACCACTTTTTTTAGCCCATCCTTTGCAATGCCACAGGAGACAAGAAGTCTGACACATAGTCAACGCCTAGAGACGATGGTACAGGAGTATCTCCAAGTAAACATTGAAGCCATGACTGTGTCACTGGACCCTTGCTCTTTTTGGGCTTCCAATCTGGATAAATGGCCGGAGCTCGCCACTTACGCCTTGGAGATCTTGTCATGCCCCGCAGCCAGCGTTCTGTCTGAACGTGTGTTCAGTGCTGCTGGTGGTGTGCTGACAGATAAGCGCACGCGGCTCTGCACTGATAATGTAGACAGACTCACGTTCATAAAGATGAACAAATCATGGATCCGAAATGACTTTTCTACCCCTGTGTCATCCTGGGGAAAGTAAAAGCTTGATGATTTGTTAAAATCACCTCACCAACCGTTTTAAGCTTTCAAATTACTAATCATGTTTATCTGTATCTTGGCTGGAAAATAATTTGGGCCTTGTAGCAGTGAGCAGTACTGATTCTATTAGGCCATCTATACGAAACTCCACCAGATTTAAAATTACTAATCATGTTTATCTGTATCTTGGCTGGAAAATAATTTGGGCCTTGTAGCAGTTTGCAGTACTGATTCTATTAGGCCATCTATACTAAGCTACACCAGCTTTCAAATAAATAATAATTTTTAGCTGCATCTAGCCCGGAAAATAATTTTGGGGCTTCTAGATGCGCAAGACACATGAGTGCCATCTTGCTGCACTACCTGCAACATGACCCTCAGATTGTCAGAATTCGAAATAATCCTGACTACTGGGTTGCCACACTCTTAGATCCCCCACACTCTTCGATCAACCTTTTCATTTTAATAAGCAACCAAAAAATGGTCATTTTTGAAATTATAAGCATTACCAGGTTATTAGAAACTGAAATCAAACAGTTTTCAACTCAAAACTTTATTCTAGGTGATGTTACATTTGCACATAGGACCCCTTGTTTGAAAGGAGCTTCTGAACTCTCTCGTCCATTGAATTTGTCAGGTTTTGGATGGTTTCTGCTTCAATTGTTTTGCATGAGGACAGAATACCCTCCCAGAGCTGTTGCTTAGATGTGAACTGCCTCCTGCCATCATAGACACTCCTTTTGATGATGCTCCAGAGGTTCTCAATGGGGTTGAGGTCAGGGGAGCATGGGGGTCACACCATAAGTTTGTCCTTTTTTATGCCCATATCAGCCAGAGATGCAGAAGTGTTATGTGCAGCATGAGACGGTGCATTATCATGCATGAAAATGATCTTGCTGCGGAATACACGGTTCTTCTTCTTGAACCATGGCAGGAAGTGCTGTTTGAGAAACTCCACATACATTATGGAGTTCATCTTTACCCCTTCAGGGATCCTAAAGGGGCCGACAATCATTCTCCCCATGATTCCAGCCCAAAACATTGCTCCACCTCCTCCTTGTTGGCGCCGTAGCCGTGTTTGCATGGGGTGTCCATCAACCAGCCATCCTCCACTCCATCCATCTGGACCATCGAGCATTGCACGGCACTCATCCGTGAACAAAACAGTTTTGAAGTCAGTCTTCATGTATTGTTTGGCCCACTGGAGCCATTTCTGCTTGTGTACAGTGGATAGAGGAGGTCGACAGGATGGCTTACACACAGCTGCAAACCTCTGAAGAACCCTGCATCTTGTTGTTCGGGGGACGTTGGAGGCACCAGCAGCTGCAAAAACTTGTCTGCTGCTATGACAAGGCTTTTTTGCCCCTGCTCTTTTAACCTGACGTAATTGCCTGTAGGAAAGAGTCCTCAATTTTCCCTTATCAGCATGCACACGTGTGTACTGTGAATCAGCTACATACTTCTTGATTGTGCGATGATCAGGATGAAGTGTCTTGGCAATGTTGATTGTAGTCATGCCTTGACCTAAACACTCCACAATTTATTGCTTCTCAGCAGCCGACACATCCTTTTTCTTTCCCATTTTGGTAGAAAATGTAGGCTGCTTAATAATGTGGGACAGGCTTCTTAAGTAGTCTTGCCTTTCATTGGACACACCTGCCAAACTAATTAGCACAGGTGTCTGCAATTGCTTACAGTGATATAAAGAGCCCTGACACACATCACCATCAAAGAGTTTATCTGACAAACAAAAAAATTCTTACCTTATCACTCCTAAACACTTTTTGCATAATAATTTGGAACACAGTGTACATGTGCTTTTCCACAAAACACCAGTGGTTCACGTAGTGAATCTTACAGTTCTAACTTGCCAACCGTGGTCTGTATGGAGTTGTTCAATAAAGGGCCCAAAATTAAGATAACATAGACGGGAGAGGTCTCTATGAATACGAATTCCTAAGTATTTGATACCCTGTGAGGGCCAGGCAAAGGGAAAGTTGGACTGGATGGAATCCTGTATGGATTTGGGGAGGGAGACATCGAGGACCTCAAACTTCACTGCATTGATTTTAAAATTTGACCATGCAACAAAGTGATCTATTTCAGCCATAACAGCAGGGATGGATATATGTGATTGAGTGATATATACTAGGACATCATCAGAAAATGCTGAACACTTGTACTCGGTGCCTCCCACCTCAATCCACCTAATACTGGGGTTATCGCGAACTGATGAGAGCAGGTGCTCCGTCACTAGGATGTATAAGAGAGGGGACAGAGGACATCCCTGCCTTGTCCCATTGGTGATTATGAAAGGTGATGAAAATGTTCCATTTATCTTCAGCCTAGGTGACGTATTGCGATACAGGGCCATGATTTTGCGTATAAAAGGGTCCTCTAGACCCCTACCCCAAGCCTTTTAAGAGAATAATATATGGCGTGCCAGTAGACTCTATGGAATGCTTTCTCAACATCTAACGAGAGTATCTAATTACAAATTTTTAACTGCATCTAGCCCAGGAAATACTTTGTGCCTAGTAGCAGTGTCTGCTAGTCAGCGGATTATCCCAGCTGTTCAGCTAGCTACACCACCTGTAGTTTGGACACTTAATTTTTTCAAAGGAAATGGTTCGGGCCCCCGGGACACTCAGTGAAGAGCATCGGGGAGGCACCCCAAGGCACAGGGGCTGGGACTGGCGGTAGGACGCCTTGCGGTGGACCGCCAAGCTCGATCCTTATAAAAGCCTTTTAACTGCAGCAGCTTTAGTGGACGCTACTGGAGCTGGAATTACCACGGCTGCTGGCATGAGACTTGCCCTTCAATATATCCTTGTAAAAGGATTTAAAGTGTACTCATTCAAATTAGAGAGACAATTTAAATTAAAAAGCTTAGACCTGCCTCCACCACAGGGGGGCTCGCTCGACCCACCAGCGGACAGGCCCCAGTATTGGGAGAGGGGGGCTGGCCGTCAGGGTCCACCGCGGCTCTGGCACAAACCCGGCGACACGGAGTTCGCACGGGCAGGAACGGACTGGCCGTGTCGGCTTCACACTTTTTTGGTTCTAGAAGGGCATGACATGCCTATATCTGTGTCTCCCCCTCCTTTTACTCCTCCACCTCTTTTCTTTTCGCATGACTATATGTACTTGTCACTTTTCCATGTGTTAGTTGTGTCTTCTGAGCAGTTTGTCAGCTTTTGGACACCTTTGAAGGTGTTTTCTATGTGTTTCTATGTGTTTTTGTTTGCCTGCCATTGGTTTTAACGGTGTTCGAAGGTGTTCGACGAACAGTTCGGCGAACATACGGGTGTTCGACGAACCGAACTCGAACACTACGGGGGTGGCTCAACACTAATCCCTATGATGTAGCGGGCTGCCTGTTCCTAGTGAACAGACCCACCTTAATCCTAGGCTAGTCTGAACTCAGACCTATAGAATAAAGGGAAGGGGTCCTTAAAAGAACTAAGCACTAGAACAAAATTGGGACACCTCTTGAATAGAGAAGGTTGTTGCAGAACACAAAAGATAAACTGACAAAAAGGTACTAGAGGTCCCAAAAGGACCAAGCAAACAGAGAGATATAGGCACAGAAGCACCAGGTTAGCAAAACAGTCAAACAACACTGAAGTGCAGCACAGCCAAAAAGGCGGAGCTGGAATATAAAGGCAGATGGTCACGTGACCGCAAAACACAAGATGGAAAAAACAAACAGGAGGGTTCTAACAGCTGCCTTTCCCATGACCCTCGCGTTCTCAAAATTTTGTGTGACAGTCATTACTGGTTGGTGACACTTCTAGACCCACTCTACAAGGAGAACTTTATATCTCTTATTCCTGAGGCAGACAGGTCTACAAAAATGGGGTTGTACCAGATGGCCCTTGTTGTGGAACTACACTGTGTTCCAAGTTATTATGCAAATAATATTTTCTCAGATTTTTCCAAACTACCTATATGAATTGCAGTCATTGTAATTTTCCAGTCAAATAACTATTAGAGTACAATTGAAAGGTTTTTGTACAAACTGCCTATGATAACAGTATATTTTTAAAAAAATAAAAAACTCAAACTGCATTAAAAATGCATGTTCCAAATTATTATGCACAGCAGAGTTTTCAACCTTTTCATTTTAATAAAGAACAAAAAAATGTTTATTTTTGAAATTCTAAGCATTAGCAGGTTATTACAATCTGAAATCAAACAGTTTTCAACTCAAAACTTTATTCTAGGTGATGTTACATTTGCACATAGGACCCCTTGTTCGAAAGGAGCTTCTGAACTCTCTCGTCCATTGAATTTGTCAGGTTTTGGATGGTTTCTGCTTTAATTGTTTTGCATGAGGACAGAATACCCTCCCAGAGCTGTTGCTTAGATGTGAACTGCCTCCCGCCATCATAGACACTCCTTTTGATGATGCTCCAGAGGTTCTCAATGGGGTTGACGTCAGGGGAGCATGGGTGCCACACCATAAGTTTGTCCCCTTTTATGCCCATAGCAGCCAGAGATGCAGATGTGTTATGTGCAGAATGAGACGGGGCATTATCATGCATGAAAATGATCTTGCTGCGGAATACACGGTTCTTCTTCTTGAAACATGGAAGGAAGTGCTGTTTGAGAAACTCAACATACAATATGGAGTTCATATTTACCCCTTCAGGGATCCTAAAAGGGCCGACAATCTCTCTCCTCATGATTCCAGCCCAAAACATTACTCCACCTCCTCCTTGTTAGCGCCGTAGCCGTGTTTGCATGGGGTGTCCATCAACCAGCCATCCTCCAGTCCATCCATCTGGACCATCGAGATCATTTCATGCATGATAATGCCCCGTCTCATGCTGCACATAACACATCTGCATCTCTGGCTGCTATGGGCATAAAAGGGGACAAACTTATGGTGTGGCACCCATGCTCCCCTGACCTCAACCCCATTGAGAACCTCTGGAGCATCATCAAAAGGAGTGTCTATGATGGCGGGAGGCAGTTCACATCTAAGCAACAGCTCTGGGAGGGTATTCTGTCCTCATGCAAAACATTTAAAGCAGAAACCATCCAAAACCTGACAAATTCAATGGACGAGAGAGTTCAGAAGCTCCTTTCGAACAAGGGGTCCTATGTGCAAATGTAACATCACCTAGAATAAAGTTTTGAGTTGAAAACTGTTTGATTTCAGTTTGTAATAACCTGCTAATGCTTATAATTTCAAAAATGACCATTTTTTGTTCTTTGTTAAAATGAAAAGGTTGAAAACTCTGCTGTGCATAATAATTTGGAACATGCATTTTGAGTGCAGTTTGAGTTTTTTATTTTTTTTTTAAATATACTGTTATCATAGGCAGTTTGTACAAAAACCTTTCAATTGTACTCTAATAGTTATTTGGCTGGAAAATTACTATGACTGCAATTCATATAGGTAATTTGGGAAAATCTGAGAAAATATTATTTGCATAATAATTTGGAACACAGTGTATTAAAAAAATTCCCATCTGAAAACGCTGGGGGCAGAGGGCACATTTCGTTGGACAACCAAGGAGTACAGGCGAGAGAGACTCAACTTCAATCCAGCAGTGGCAGGGGAACACTGAGAGAATTTTCTCAGCCCCTCCCATCGCACAGGCCCTGAGGCCCGGGGTACTCTCACAAGGAGTGCAAAGTTTGGGAAGATGCTGAGGGAGTATCTTGCCGACCGTACCAACGTCCTCCGTGATTCCTCTGTGCCTTATAATTATTGGATATACAAGCTGGATACGTGGAGTGAACTGGCTCTCTATGCCTTGGAGGTCCTGTCTTGCCCTGCCGCCAGCGTTTTATCAGAGCAGGTTTTTAGTGCCGCTGGTGGAATTATAGCTGATAAGCGCATCCGCCTGTCAACTGAAAATGCTGACAGGCTGACTCTTATAAAAATGAACAAGGTTGGGATTGGGCCAGACTTCTCAACACCACCGAATGATAGCAACGTAACATAAACTCAAATCCAGTGTCTTTTCTTGGGAGGTGTATTCCCATGCACCTTTTCACACCCAGACATGGGTATATGCTTCCTGATTTGGGCTATTTGCTCTTGTCCTCCTCCTTCTCCTCATCCTCCTTCACCATATCACCAGGGTGACCGTGGTCCATGATGCATCACCCACATAATTTTTTTAAAGGGTGTTTATGCTGCTCATAAAAAAAAAATGTATACACTATGTTCATGTATACCCTCCAGGGGTACATTTTTGTCAGCCCATACACTTAGTGCATGGGCATTACAAGTATAGGAGGACCACTCCTTTCTAATGGGAACATTTTTTTATGAGGCCTTCCTCCACGTCTCTTCCAAGGGGCATTGGAGTGCCTCCCAATTTTTGGCAGCCCTTGCATTCACTGCATAGGCAAACACAATGGGAGACCCACTTCCTAATAATAGTAACATTGTTTTCAGGAGGCCCTCCTCTACGTCTCTTCCAAGGGGCATTGAAGTGGGAGTGCCTCCAAATTTTTGGCAACACTTGCATTCACTGCATAGGCCAGCACTATGGGAGACCCACTTCCTAATAATAGGAACATTGTTTTGAGGAGGCCCTCTGACCTCCATGTTTCTTCCAAGGGGCATTGAAGTGCCTCGAAATTTTTGGCAACCCTTGCATTCACTGCATAGGTCAACACTATGTGAGACCCACTTCCTAATAATGGGAACATTTTTTCATGAGGCCCTCTACGTCTCTTCCAAGGGGCATTGGAGTGCGTCCAAATTTTTGGCAACACTTGCATTCACTGCATAGGCAAACACAATGGGAGACCCACTTCCTAATAATGGGAACATTGTTTTCAGGAGGCCCTCTGGCCTCCATGTCTCTTCCAAGGGGCATTGAAGTGCCTCCAAATTTTTGGCAACCCCTGCATTCACTGCATAGGTCAACACTATGTGAGACCCACTTCCTAATAATGGGAACATTTTTTCATGAGGCCCTCTACGTCTCTTCCAAGGGGCATTGGAGTGCCTCCAAATTTTTGGTAACCCTTGCATTCACTGCATAGGCAAACATAATGGGAGACCCGCTTCCTAATAATGGGAACATTGTTTTCAGGAGGCCATCCTCTAAGTCTCTTCAAAGGGGTATTGGGGTGCATCCAAATTTTCAAAGTGGTATTGGGGTGCGTCTAAATTTTGTCAGCCCTGCCACTCACTGCATACGCAATAACAGTATAGGAGACCCACTCTTTAGTAATGGGAACAATAAAACACAGCCGGCTGATGGCTCTCTAAGAATAGTGAGGGCCAACTGCTGGCCCTTTAAGAATAGTAAAGGCCGCCTGATGGCCCTATAAAAATAGGCTTTGTGACTTTCAGAGTCCCTCCTTCATAAATGAAACACAATGTTTTTGATGATATCTCACGCACCACATGGTCAGATAAGGTTGTAAAATGTTAAAATGACATTTCCTGGTAAATGCATTTGTCACGGTTGAAAGCAATGCAAAAGTGAAAAAACGAATCAAAAACGCTATGTGTGAACATAGCCCAAGGTGTGGAGGAGCATTTTTGTTTTTGGTTATTTATTTTCCTTTATATACAAGTCATTACTCTGGAAAGGATGTTCCTTAACATATTTCCCAGGAAAATTCATTTTGGTTTTGTTTTTGTATGCTTTATTGTGAGTCCGTAAAAGTGGCGTAATACCTCTGACAACATTGTTGACAGAAGTGACCTGGGAGTCAAAAATGCTTCCAGGGGTCTTCCCCATGCTGTCCCCATGTCATTCATTTGAGCACTGTTCCCATCGATTTGGGCAACTTTTAGGCCCTCTGCAGACCGCCGGGCGTAGCCGGCGGAAAAATGCTCGAGTTTCCCATAGACTTACATTGGGCTCGTTGCTCGGGTCGAGCACCCGAGTATTCCAATGTGCTCGAACTGAGCATTGAGCACCCGAGCATTTTAGTGCTCGCTCATCACTACTGAAATCATAATGGTTGTGATGTTCCTGGATTAAAATAAGTTAATTTTTGAAATGTCTTTTTTCATTTATGCCTAATGCTAATCAGTAGTCTCAACAAGTATTATTGGTACTAAATAGATATATTTAGGTATTTCTATTTGTAGCAGCCTAACATTTGCTATGGCATAGATACTGTAGTTCAACTAGGTAGAGAAGCAAGGCAACAAATCATTATTGAAAGAAATTAAAGTTAATCAATAAAGAAGATTGCAAAGAACTTTTGAAAGTTTGTTCAAGTGCAGTAGCACTTAAAGGAAATCTGTCAGCAGGGTTTTACTATGTAAATTGATGGCAATATGATGTAGGGGCTGAGACACCTTTTTTAGCGATATCTAACTTATTAAGCCGTGTGCTGTTTCCATACAGTAAATGTTTAATCAAGAAGATATTATCACTGCCCAGACTAGCTGCCTTGTGCCAAGTTGTCTGACTCCACCCCCAGCCCATTCAATAGACATTTACACAAAAAGCTGTGCTTTGGGCGGGACTAGCTTTCTGAGCTCTGCTGCATGCCATGTCTAAAAACTCTGATTGTGTCACAACGGCTGCACCCAATAAACTAAGTGATGCATCATTGGAATCAGGGTCTCTTTGCCTACATTATGCTGCTCTCAGATGAGGTAGCAAATCCTAGTGAGAGATTTCCTTTAAGTCAGTGGTGGCATCTCCTAGTTAAGTAAACAGTGCTTACATGCTCTTTACAATAGAGCTTGTAAGAACTACTCTAAAGCTGAATGGATGACTGGATCTGACCAATTTCAGTGCCACTCTGCTCCTCCAGTACTGCAGAGGTGAAGCTACCTTTGTTTGCAGCATTTGAGACCGCACATGTTTGGCCAGTAGCGCAATGATGCCTCTGGTGTGAACGGTCAATTAAGCTGAAGCACACCAGCCCTCTTCAAGCTGGAAACAGAGTGACAGGAGAGTGGTGTGCTCCTGTAGGAAATGATGAGAAAACCCCTATAACTCATTCAGTGTCTCCTGCTATCTCTGATGCTTTTCTCAGATTAGATGACAAAGAAAACCAAACAGATACACTTTAAATAAGTAAATTTAAAACAATATGAAAGTTGATCTGAACATTGTGGTCAGAAATCAGCTGCGAGGAGCTCATAGAAAAAAAAATAATGTTTTTTAAACTCTCACATCAGAACTCCATGACTGATTCTCAGTGAGCTCATTCTGCAGCCAGCAAATGACGGTACAAAAAAGAGACAGTAGAAGACCAGCGGTGCAAACATTTTCATGAAATCTAAATGCAAAAATTATTTTTAGACAAAAATATTTGCATTTCAAACTAAATAAAATAACCCCCCCACCTCTTTGCAGTTGACCATATTCTTTAATATACAATATAAAAAAGAAAATGCAAAACTCTAGTACTCCCCCTAAGATATTGTTACTCATTAGGCACCAAAGTGTCAAACTTTGCAATGTAATTCCATAGATATGTACCATTAATGTAGCATATAGATAGTATCGGTATGAGATACAGATGCATCTCACTAAATTAAAATATCATCAAAATTTTAATTTATTTCAGCTCTTCAATCCAAAAAGTGAAGCTCATATATTATATAGAGTCATTACAGACAGAGTGATCTATTTCAAGTGTTTATTTCTGTTAATGTTGATGATTATGGCTTACAGCCAATGAGAACACAAAAGTCATTATCTCTGTATATTAGAATACTTTATAACAACAGTTTGAAAAATGTTTTCAAAATACAAAATGTTAGCCTACTGAAATGTATGTTTAGTAAATGCCCTCAATACTTGGTCAGGGCTCCTTTTGCATCAATTACTGCATCAATGCGGCGTGGCATGGAGGCGATCAGCCACTGCTGAGGTGTTATGGAAGCCCAGGTTGCTTTGATAGCAGCCTTCAGTTCGTCTGCATTGTTGGGTCTGGTGTCTCTCATCTTCCTCTTGACAATACCCCATAGATTCTCTATGGGGTTAAGGTCAGGCGAGTTTGCTGCCAATCAAGCACAGTGATACTGTTGTTTGTAAACCAGGTATTGGTACTTTTGACAGTGTGGACAGTGTGGATGAAATTTCCATCTCCAAAAAGCTTGTCGGCAGAGGGAAGCATGAAGTGCTCTAAAATTTCCTGGTAGACGACTGCGCTGACTTTGGTCTTGATAAAACACAGTGGACCTACACCAGCAGATGACATGGCTCCCAAAACCATCACTGATTGTGGAAACTTCACACTAGACCTCAAGCAGCTTGGATTGTGGCATCTCCACTCTTCCTCCAGACTCTGGGACCTTGATTTCCAAATGAAACTTGGAACTCTGGGACCTTGTGTAGTGTGTCAATGACTGCCTTCTGGACATCTGTCAAGTCAGCAGTCTTCCCCATGCTTGTGGAGCCTACTGAAACAGACTAAGGGACCTTTTTAAACTCTAAGGAAGACTTTGCAGGTGTTTTTTTGTTAATTATTTTAATTTACTGAGATAATGGCTTTTGTGTTTTTCATTGGCTGTAAGCCATAATCATCAACATTAACAGAAATAAACACTTGAAATAGATCACTCTGTAATGACTAGGGTGTGGAGACAGATGAATAGGAGGGAACAGCTTCTGAATAATATTTAGAAGGAGAGAACAGGGGAAAGTTAGGGCACTGAGTTGAGGTGGTAGGCTTGTTTAAAGCAATAGATTTTCAAAGCACACTTAAAAATGTAAGGGCTAGGTATCAGTTGGATCATCTGCGGTAGTGGATTCAGAGAACTGGTGCAGCACGAGAGAAGTCTTGGAGACGGAGGTGCGAGGTTCGGATTATGGAGGATGTTAGTGGAATGGAGGGCACGTGTAGGGCGATAGACAGAGAAGAGAGAGGAGATACAAGGCGGTGCAGAACGGTGATATTACCTCAAAGTAACATAGAAGAATCATTTACCACGCTCTCAGGCGTTTTATCTGGAATGAAATTTTCATTGTCGAGACTCGAATAAGCACACAGGAATGTGGTATAGGGTAATGTATCAGGACATAGAGCCACAATAAAAATGGCGCCACCGGAGAGAAGATGACGAGCTCTGGTTGGTCAATCCCAGTTGTTACTTGACGGTGGAAGTCTATGCAGGTCTTCTCTCTCCAAAAAATCTGCATTGTTACCAAAAAAGAAATTGAAAATTGATCCATGGGCCCTGGGTAGGGTATAGAGGATTAAAACAAATTTCAGGCCCCTCTGGGTAAAATCCAATTTTGATCTTTGGGAATGTTTCTATCTGCGCAACTGCACAATTTACTAGATTGACCAACATACACTGTCAGCGATGCTATAAAGTAGCACAAGCGTTAAATAAAAGAGATTTAAATTTACATTGTACCCCAGAGTAGACTCAGAAAATTACATTGATCATATAATAGAGAAAGGAAAATGGAAGCTCCCTGCAGCTCACACGTATGTTCTGACTAATTTTCTCAATTCCAGAGAGGCTTTTGCTTCTTTTGCAAGTCTCACTTCCCACTGACAGCCTACGGCAAACAGCGTTCTGGCTTGTACTTAATTGCTTCTTAAAGTTAACAGTGCATCACATTATATGATTTCATTGTGACTCAAGACTCGGAAAGGGACAGGCATTGCAATGGGAGTCCCCATGCTCTGGTGCTCTGCCTGTGAGCAAAGCTCCCTCCTAAAGTAAGCCTGGAGTGGCCTCTCTTTGAAGAAGAACAGATGTGGATTTACATATTTTGTAGCCTCTTTCCTCAAATGAGATTAGTTGGAGTTTTCTAAACCTTAGTTGTAGGTGCATCTTTAATGAACACCTACAGAAAGTCAGTCCGAGCTGTTAATCCTTAGGAAAATGAAGTATAGGCTGGAGTGGATACAAAGGAAATCCCCACCATTCATGTTATATGCTTCATATAAGAACCTTACTAATTTTTAATCTTTCAGGACCTAGTAATTTTTCATATACTTTGTGCTTTTTTTCCCACTTTTTCCAAGAGCCATCATTTTTTAATTTTTACGTTGACATAGCCATATTAGGGCTTGTTTTCTTTGCAAGACGAGCTATAGTTTTGAATGGCAGTTTTTTTTTGCCATATAATGTACTGAAAAGTTAAATGAAAGAAAGAAATGGGGTGAAATGAGGAAAAAAATATTTCCTTAATTTTTGGAGTTTGATAAAAATGACCTGGCAAAATGATTCCCAAAGTAATTCCAATTATGAAAATACCAAATTTGTATATATTTTTTTATATTTTAATAGTTAAAATAAATTGGTTTGAGTCACCATTTTCTGTTTTTTGCATTGGTGAATTTTTGAGCTTTTACTAGTACGTTTTTGGGGACTCTGATCTGCAAATTTGCTAGGATGTGCAGAAACAGCAATTCTGACATTTTTTTTTTTGTTTGTTTTTTCTTTATGACGTTTGCCATATGGCTTAATTAATTTTTATATTCATAAATTAGACAATTACGTCAATGACAAATACTTTTATATATTTTTTCCTTTTCTGTTTTCAAATGGTCAAAAGAGGGTGATTTAAACTTTTATTTATTTTTTTTATATTTTTAATTTTTTTGTTTTATTACGGTAGACATATTGGTAGACATATTTTTTAGTCCCCATATTGACTTAATCCTATGATGCAATTCACAAAAAATACAAGAAATGTCAAACACTATCAAAGAGAAATAGGAAGATTAACACAAGGCAAAGTTCAAGGAAGCAATCAGGCTGCTTACTTGAACTCTACCTTATACCTGAGACTATTTGATCCATTGACTATGTACTTCAGTATACTTTAGAATTGCCAGATATAGTAAAAATAAAATAGGTGTATCAAAGGTGTCGAGGAGTGGTCTTCAGAAGATCCCATGGTAACACACTGGCACACTGCATTGAAGCAATCAGAACTAAGTCCAATTGTTACTCTATGTGCACACAGCATCTTTTTCAGGTGAATCTGCCCCTCCTATGAATTATATTTTAAAATAAAATGATCTGTTTGTCAGTAAAAAAAGATCTCGTCTGTTTTAGCAACTATACTCCGTCCCAGACAGGTACTCAACTTATTAAGACGTTTGATAAATAGGGCTGATGGCTGCTGAACAGTATGTGTCGATTCTTGAAGGTGTTGGATGCACCAATGCATAAAGGTTCTCTACTGAATTCAGGTCTGAGAAATGTGAGGGTCAGTCAATGGCATCAATACCTTTGTCATCCCAAAACTACCTTCACACTCTGGAAAAATGAGGCTAGACATTGTCCTTCATCAAGAGAAACATATGGCCTAATGGACCAGTATAAAGTCTAACAACGGCTCTGAGGTTATCATCCTGATACGTAACAGCTGTTAGGGTTTTGTTAGCTATTACTGTAT
Source organism: Phyllobates terribilis (assembly GCF_046119375.1). NCBI lineage: Eukaryota > Metazoa > Chordata > Amphibia > Anura > Dendrobatidae > Phyllobates > Phyllobates terribilis. The sequence goes on along the minus strand of NW_027362773.1, from coordinate 252,112,674 downwards.
GTGGAGGTTTGTGCAAACCTCCAAAGATATATAGTACTTCCCCAGACTCACCGCCAAAACAGTCATGCTGGATAATACAGTGCATTGTGAAAGCATTTGACCCCCTTGAACTTTTCTACCTTTTGCCACATTTCTGGCTTCAAACATAAAGATCTAAAATTCTAATTCTTTTGGGAAGAATCAACAACAAGTGGGACACAATAGTTAAGTGGAACGAAATTTATTGGATATTTTAAACTTTTTTAACAAATTAAAAACTGAAAAGTGGGGCGTGCAATATTATTCGGCCCCTTTACTTTCAGTGCAGTAAACTCACTCCAGAAGTTCATCGAGGATCTCTGAATTATCCAATGTTGTCCTAAATGACTGGTAATGATAAATACAATCCACCTGTAGGTAATCAAGTCTCCGTATAAATGCACCTGCTCAGTGATAGTCTCAGGGTTCTGTTTCAAGTGCAGAGAGCATCATGAAGACCAAGGAACACACCAGGCAAGTCCGAGATACTGTTGTGGCAAAGTTTAAAGCTGGATTTGGATACAAAAAGATTTCCCAAGTTTTAAACATCTCAAGGAGCACTGTGCAAGCGATCATATTGAAATGGAAGGAGTATCAGACCACTGCAAATCTACCAAGACCCGGCCGTCCCTCTAAACTTTCATCTCGAACAAGGAGAAGACTGATCAGAGATGCAGCCAAAAGGCCCATGATAACTCTGGATGAACTGCAGAGATCTACTGCTGAGGTGGGAGAGTCTATCCATAGGACAACAATCAGTCGTACACTGCACAAATCTGGCCTTTATGGAAGAGTGGCAAGAAGAAAGCCATTTCTCAAAGATATCCTTAAAAAGTCTCATTTGAAGTTTGCCACAAGTCACCTGAGAGACACACCAAACATGTGGAATAAGGGGCTCTGGTCAGATGAAACCAAAATCGAACTTTTTGGCCACAATGCAAAACGACATGTTTGGCGTAAAAACAACACAGCTCATCACCCTCAAAACACCATCCCCACTGTCAAAGATGGTGGTGGCAGCATCATGATTTGGGCCTGCTTTTCTTCAGCAGGGACAGAGAAGATGATTAAAATTTATGGGAAGATGGACGGAGCCAAATACAGGACCATTCTGGAAGAAAACCTTTTGGAGTCTGCAAAAGACCTGAGACTGGGACGGAGATTTATCTTCCAACAAGACAATGATCCCAAACATAAATCAAAATCTACAATGGAATGGTTCAAAAATAAATGTATCCAGGTGTTAGAATGGCCAAGTCAAAGTCCAGACCTGAATCCAATCGAGAATCTGTGGAAAGAGCTGAAAACTGCTGTTCACAAATGCCCTCCATCCAACCTCAATGAGCTCGAGCTGTTTTGCAAGGAAGAATGGGCAAGAATTTCAGCCTCTCGATGTGCAAAACTGATAGAGACATACCCAAGCAACTTGCAGCTGTAATCACAGCAAAAGGTGGCGCTACAAAGTATTAACTTAAGGGGGCTGAATAATATTGCATGCCCCACTTTTCAGTTTTTCATTTGTTAAAAAAGTTTAAAATATCCAATAAATTTCATTCCACTTCACAACTGTGTCCCACTTGTTGTTGATTCTTCTAAAAAAAATTGAATTTTATATCTTTATGTTTGAAGCCAGAAATGTGGCAAAAGGTAGAAAAGTTCAAGGGGGCCAAATACTTTCACAATGCACTGTATAGCAGTTCTTTCACATGCGCTTCATCTGAACCTGCTCTGTGTAGAGAACACTTTAAAGGCAGACCTGCAAATGCTGGTGTTCTTTGCCAAATACATGCTGCTGAGCTGTTAACACAGATACCAACAAAGGATGTTGGGCCCTCACGCTAACCTGATGGAGTCTATTACTGACAATTTAGTCAGAAGCATGCACATAATTAGCTGCTGAGGGTCATTTTGTACGGCTCTGGAAATGCTCTTACTATTCCTTTGCTGTTAGGTCCATGCCCTTCTATTACCTTGTCCAGCTCTCCTGGTGTAACGGGCCATATTCTGACATCTGCCCTATGCTCTTCAGACTTCTGGGAGACACAGCGAATCTTTAAATCATTCCACTATATTTTTGTATTTTCTATGGTTTGGTCCATATCCATCTGTTCATGGTGCTCTACTGGGCATTTTATCACTTGTAGCAGTGATCTGTACATATAGATGATTAGTAGGAGAAAAAATATGATGTCCTCATCATTCTCCTCTACTTTATGTCATAGCTGAAAATTCACCTTCACACATCGGAGATTGAATGAAATGCCCGCTAAGTCAATCACTGTAATTTTTCATGTGTCAAGACAGGATGATGAAGTAGAAGCTAGAGATAACCATGTAAGTGTCAGAATAAAAGAAGTAGTGTATCATAAGGGTGATTATAGTTTATCTAGAGTTCATTTTATACAAATCTAAGCCCTTTAAAAATAGTTTTTAAGCCTTGGAAAACTGCTTCAATTCAGACTGTTTCTAAATACAATGGTGATATTTCAATGCACGCATAGGCCAGTGTTCACATCAGTGTCACTACACATAATTTACATATGTGTGTGATGTTCTATGTAGCAGACTATTTCCCACGTGGACGTATACTTTTAGGTGAAACTGATCTTGGATATCGTAAACTACATCGTGATAAGTGAAACTCCATTTTACAAAAATAATCTTTTGTCATATGCAGAAGTAGTGCTGTTGCTTCAAAAGCATCCAGCAACTGCTACAAATAACACAAGCACAGGAGACAGGAAATGTTCTGCTTCAGAACCATCCAGCAACTAGAGGGGTTAACACAGTCACAGGAAACAGGAAGTGTTTTAGCAGAACCCCAGGGGGATTGTGGGGAACTTGTCATTGTAGACTGGCTGAAGCCGAAGAGAAAGGTGGTGTGTTGTCTGGATCTGACAGAGGGCAACTGAACAGGATTCAGATCAGGAAAGAAACTAAACACAGTTCAGATAAACTCCCTGAACTAACAGTGCAGAGTATTATTGGGCAGGAAGATAAGGACTTGAATGAATTGTGTCACAGGGATCATCTCCCTCATCGGGCCCTCCCCCCCTCCATTTCCATTCAGGATAGAGAATGCTGTGTGCTGCTGTGTCCTTGTGAGGGAAGGGCCTGTGATTGTGTATGCATAGAAGTGGGCTTCTAAGAGATCTAATCTATGCTGTGTTGTGCTACTGAAGATACTGTGGTACTATGCCTTGTGAAGAGGCTACTGTTTTGTTACTGGAGCCGGTTGCTCAAGAAAATCATAATGTAGTGTAATGAAGATTGTTGCTGTAAAATCTCTATATTGCTGTGGCCGTGCTTCAGATTAAATTCCACTGTTAAGCTGTTGAAGGGGACCCTTGTCAGATGTGTCTGGTCAGCAATTGAGTCTGTCGTGTGCCTGACAGAAGCTGCGGAGTATGGTTGCCCTGAGTAGCGGTTCCCCCAGGATTCCAAAGAATTCATGAAACCCGTCTAGCCCTATCTGAACCTAGCGGCGTACGTGTAACATTAATGGCCTGTACGGGGAATACTGAGCGGGAATTAGCGTGTAGAGGGAGAAGAGGAAAAGTGTATGGAAAAACACAGAAACACCAGCATCTCAATTCAACTCTGCTACACCAGTTAAAGGGGACCAGCCCTAAAGAAAACTCACTAGCAGCAATGGATGTGGAAATACAAATGGACAGAATTTGTGAGCTGCTTCTTCAGTTAACCTGTGAAGAATTGAGAACAGTAGCAGAACATATAAAGATATCCGAAGAACAGATTTCTAAAGCACACAACTGCAGGCAACTGTTAACTGCCAATAATGCAAAAATGGATGAACTGGGGAAGAAAGAAGTTGAAGACGTCATGGGGACGTTCCTCCAGGAGCTAACACAGTTTCTAACCAGGTTGAAGTTGGAGGATGAAGGGGCGGCACCAATTACCAAAAGCGGGAATCTCCGTCCGCAGACTGAACTATAGGAATTGAAAGAACAATTCAAAGCCCTAACAACAGCCCTGCAGGAATCAACCAAAACTGCTGAACGGGTGACAGACTCAGACAGAACCTTTACCCTGATCGGGTTAGATAAATCAGGAAGACAGTCCTCTATAACACCACAAATCACCATAAGGAAAGAATTCAAGATCCTGGGACAGATTGGAGAGTGTGAACAGAAATATAAACTGTCTTATATGAACTTGTTGCACCAGATCGATGCAGGCTTACAGAAAGGCTACCAGCCAGATGAGATCATTGATAGGGTGGTGAAAGCGATCAGCCCAGGACTGAACCTCCGTAGTATGCTAGAAATGAAGAGTCAATTGACCTTGCAACAGCTGAAGATGATTTTAAAAGGGCACTATAAAGAAGAGAGTACTTCAGAATTGTTCCACCAACTCATTAACCTCTCACAGAAAAATAATGAATCACTCCAAAGTTTCTTGTTCAGAGCAATTGAACTGAAGGATATACTGTTGTTTGCATCCAGAGATGTAGAAGCGGAGAAGTTTGATGCTGGACTAGTCCAGAAGAAGTTCTTGATATCATTGGGAATTGGGTTAATCAGCAAATACATCAAGTTGCAGCTGAAACAGTACCTAGAAGATCCTTGCATTCTGGACATAGTCCTAATTGAAAAAATGAATGAAGCTGCTAGTTTGGAGTCAGAGAGCGAACAGAAGTTAAATTAAGGCCCTGCTGCTAAAATCACCAAAATGAGTCATCTGAAGTTGGAGACCCCCGGTGGCCAGTCTGAAGATCATCATGGAAACCCTCCAGTGACACCTCCGATAGGGAACCTTAAATCACCAACAAAAGAGAGGACCGCCAGAGCTGACTGGGAGGAAGCAATAGGAGAACTGCAAGCCGAGTTGATTGAGGTGAAAAAGTTGGGCCAGAACCTGCATCCCTCAGACCCAGGAGTGGGTTCCAAAACAGAAGATACTCGGCTTGTGAAGCGTGCCGTTCATCAAACCAGAGTACGGTGTGTGTCCACTGTCTAAGATATGGTGAGGAAGGACATTATGCCAATGAATGCAAATGGTCACGGTTGTTTGGGTTAAAAGACAGGAGGTTACCAGTGCGGGGCGACTGGTAACTGCGACACAAAGGAGGCCCCAGAAGCAAATCCAAATCTCACCAAACCCCAGAACGGCGCATGAGGTAAAATGACTGCATCAGTACTATTCCCAAGTGTGTTCCCGTCTACAACAGCTGCAAGAGAGACAGGGGCATCAGTTACTTAATGCCCAGTGCGGAGGTCTCCTGGGAGGAGAATTCCTCAGTCAGTAAAAATAGCCTAATCAGCCTAATCGGTGAAAGGTACTTTATACAGTGCCAGCTAGATGGACTCCTGGTAAAAGCATTGTGGGACACAGGAGCCCAAGCGAGCCTTTTAAATGAAGAATGGAGATGGCGCTACCTGCCACATACCTACCTCCGGTCGCTAAAGAACTCTTAGGACCAGTGGAAAGAACAACCAACTTGATCTGTGAACGTTTCTTCTGGCCGTACATGCAGAGAGATATTGAGAGGTACGTGACCAGAGAGTGTGGGTGTCTGAAAGATAAATGTCCCAACACATCAACCCGGGCACCTATGGGCAACATCCAAACTACGTATCCGTTTGAGATGGTCTCAATAAACTTTCTACATCTCGAGACGTGCAAGGGTGTTTGCGAATACATATTGGTGGTGATGGACCATTTTACTCGACTTGCCCAAGCATATGCCACCACTAATAAAGCTGTTCCGACAGCGGCAGAGAAGATCTTCAATGGTTTTGCTTTGAGGTTTGGGTTCCCTACGAGGTAATACCATGGCCAAGGAAGAGAATTTGAGAACCAGCTCTTTGCATGCAAGGAAAGTACTGTAGAATTCAGATAACCCACAAAACGCCCTATCACCCAGAGGGTAATGGATAAGTGGAAGATTTTAACCAGACATTATTCTCAATGTTGAGTACTTTAACAGCTGACGAGAAGAAAGGCTGGAAGAGTTCTCTGTCAAAAGTGGTACATGACTATAACTGTACAAAGAGCGATGCAACGGGTTACTCACCCTTCTTGCTATTGTATGGACGATCGCCAAGACTGCCAATTGACATCATGTTTGATACTCCGGTGTCAGAGACTTACAGAACGTATCCAGTGTACGTTCAGAAATGGAAGGAACAGATGGCAGAGGCATACAACATAGCGCCCAAAGTGGTTACCCAAGGACATAGCAAAAGTAAGGAGAACTATGAACGAAAATATTATGGAGCAGAATTGGCACCGGGAAGCCGGGTGCTAGTCAAGAATGTAAGTGAGAAAGGTGGTCCAGGAAAACTTTGTTCGTACTGGGAAGACAAGGTGTATGTGGTCGTAAAGAGGAAAGCCGATGACAGTCCAGTGTATGAAATCCGATTGGAAAGAGGGGACAAGAAAACCAAAATAATGAATAGGAATTTATATCTACCCTGTGATTATCTCTCACCACAACAAGACTTCCCAGAAGCAGACCGACATCGACTGAGATCGACTAGGAGACCATCACAGATTGAAGCTCCGGTGGTGAATAGTGACCTTGAAAGTTCCGATGAAGAAGAGCACACCGTTGTATTTCTTAGCCCGGCAAAGGGAGGGATGTACCATCCTCAAGAGAGTGAACTAAGTCCTGAGGCTCCATAGTTTATACCCAGGAGTGCAGATGAAGTCCAATTCAGATCTAATGATCGAACACCGGTCACTGTAGCGACCGATCAACACTCAGGAGAAGCAGAATTACCAAACCGTATGGAACCAGGTGATTCCGGAGAAGTACAGGAACTTACAGAGGCAGGTCCAGGAGCATCTGAGGAAGCACGGGAAACTCCTGTGACCAAAGAACCCATGGCATCTGAGGAACAACCCACCAGGAGGATGTCGACTCGAGAAGTGAGGAGGCCCGTGATGCTGATGTATGAGACACTTGGTGAACCGAGTCAAGTGCCAAGGACTGTCGACTGGAAACAGGTATCTCTGCCTACGGACCAGGTAAGCCCACTGGAGTGGTATTCACCACTGAGAGTCAGTATGGAAGATGTTGCCTGGTGGAAAGACTTGTTTTCATGCTTTGATTTTCCTTAAAAGACTTTGTAGAAACAAAGAACTGTTAAGGCCTTGTGAGAGAGAGAGCTGGTTGAAGATGTACGAAAAGCTCCAGCTGAAAAGACGCTGATTATGTTAATTGTGTTAATTGCTTATTTCTTACAGGAGTGCTACAAGAAAAAGGTCATAGAATAGGTTGCTATAAATGTTTATAAATGTAATGCAATTTGTATATAAAGTTACTCAACTTTCACCACTGTCTCAGAATTGGTCAGATTGACCAATTAAGACGAATGTCGAGGACGACATTCAAAAAGGAGGGAAGAGAGTGACATGCAGAAGTAGTGCTGTTGCTTCAAAAGCATCCAGCAACTGTTACAAATAACACAAGCACAGGAGACAGGAAATGTTGTGCTTCAGAAGCATCCAGAAACTAGAGGGGTTAACAAAGTCACAGGAGACAGGACGTGTTTTAGCAGAGCCCCAGGGGGATTGTGGGGAACTTGTTATTGTAGTCTGGCTGAAGCCAAAGAGAAAGGTGGTGTGTTGTCTGGATCTGACAGAGGGCAACTGAACAGGATTCAGATCAGAAGAGAAAGTAAACACAGGTCTGATAAACTCCCTGAACTAACAGTGCAGAGTATTATCGGGCAGGAAGATAAGGACTGGAAGGAATTGTGTCACAGGGATCATCTCCCTCATAGCCCCCCCCCTCCATCTCCATGCAGGATAGAAAATAATGTGCGCTGTTGTGTCCCTTTGAGGGAAGGGCCTGTGATTGTGTATGCATAGAAGTGTGCTCTTAAGAGATCTAATCTATGCTGTGTTGTGCTTCTGAAGAGACTGTGGTATTGTGCCTTGTGAAGAGGCTATTGTATTGTTACTGGAGCCGGTTGCTCAAGAAACTGAGACTGTACTGTAATGAAGATTGTTACTGTAATATTACTGAATTGCACTGGCCGTGCTTCAGACTTAATTCCACTGTTGAAGGGGAGCCTGAGAGAACCTGCAGCCTATGGTCGCCCTGAGTAACAGTTCCCCCAGGATTCCAAAGAATTCATGAAACCCGTCTCGCCCTGTCTGAACCTAACGGTGTGCCTGTTACACTTTTCTTTACTGTAGAATTTGACAGCATAGACAAAGAATAGCAAGCACAAAACTTAACTCCTTCACTACCAGATGATTTTTTTTTTTTTCATTTTCGTTTTTTTCCTCCCCTTCTTCCAAGAGCCATAACTTTGTTATTTTTCTGCCCATATTTTTGGTGGGATGAGTTGTACTTTTGAATGACAGCATTCATTTTACCATATAGGTGTATTGTAAAAGGGAAATAGAATTCCAAGTGAGTTGAAATTGCAAAAAAAGTGCAATTCCACAATTTTTTGGGGGTATTTTATTTACCATGTTCATTATATGGTAAGACTGACCTGGCAATATGATTTCCCTTGTCAGTACGAGTAGGCAGATACCAAATATGCATAGTTTTTCTTTTATTTAGGTGATGAAAAAAAATTCAGAAATTTTGGTAAAAAAAAAATAATTTTGCTTATGTTGCCATTTTCCGAGACTCATAACGTTTTCATTTTTTGGGATCTGGGCCGGGTGAGGGCTTATTTTTTGCGCCCAGATGTGATATTTTAATGATGTTTTGATCGCCTCTCATTGCACTCTGTTGCAATGTTGCGCAGTCCAAAAACTTAATTCTGGCGTTTTGTTTTTTTCTCATTACACCATTTACCGACCGGATTAATTATTTTTATATTTTGATAGATGAGACATTTCTGAATGCAGCCATACCAAATATGTGCATTTTTTACTGTTTTAATTTTGATGTTGCAAAAGGGGGGTAATTTGAACTTTTGTGATTTTTTTGTTTGTTTTTTTTCATATTTTTAAAAACTTTTTTTATTACTTTATACTGAATTTAATTACCCCCTTATGAGAATGTTAGCTGAGATCATCTGATCTCTAGTGCTCATACAGAAATCATGATCTATGAACGCCGGCCCCAAGCTAGCATTCACAGGAGGCTCATAATGACAGGTACAGGGGTCATCAGCAGATCCCTGTCTTTCATGGCAACATATCGACGCCCTGAGATCACGTGATGAGGGCGTTGATGGGCAGGATGAATGACAAGCTTTAGGCTGGCGTGTTTAAATGCTTGTTAAATAACTTGTGCCTTCTTAACATATGACGTTGGTTAAAACTCCTCTACTTCACACAGTAAAAAGATAGGCCCTTAACTTCATGGGGTAGACTCTAGATTAGATTTTAGTCTCCAGATTTTAGTGAATGACATCACTGCAAGCCATCTGGGTCTGGTATGGAAAAGAAAACAAAGTAATTCATTTGTGACTTTGTCTGCTGTAATGCACTGACATATTTGGTCATCTCCCTGTGTAAGTGCTTTAACTGCTTGGGGAAATAACAACTTGTCTTAGAAAGTTTTCCAAAAATATTCTCATAATGAAAGAGCCCCTTCTTTCTGCTGGGAATGGTTCTGACTGAATAGGAAGATATTGGCTGACATTAAGTCCATGGCTTTCATGTTAGTGAAACCATTTTATGAATCTGTGCTTCAGTGTCCTATTCAATCCTTTAACTTTTCCACTGCTCTGAGACTGGTTTGAGATGTGCAATGCCTGCTGTATTTTTGAGTCCTCTTTGCCAGTGAAATGTGTTCCCCTTCATTGTCACTTTCTTTTGCATATGGACCAACCACTCATTGGCTTCTGCTTTTGTGATTGCTTTTTCAAGGTGACAGGCCTTAGGCCATCCTGAAGAGAGATCTACACAGCTAAGCACAAACTCTTATGTGCTTAATTTGGGTAACTTTATGAAATTCATCTGCAGTTACTAGAACTGGAACAATGGCCTTGGTCAATGTCCTTGTGGAACCTTGACAGTTTTTCTTGGGTTGTGGATGGAACAGACAGTATAAGCAGAAATATATACAGTAGTAGTGATTAAACCCTGGTGCTAGCCAATGTGGATTCACCATACTCATCATGCCTTCTTTAGTGTAATGACTTGGACCATGCGTCAAATGGGTCATCAAAGGGAGAAGATACCTACGAAGACAACACTTCTGACATGTTGTTCCCTTAGTCTTCTATTCCTCTTTGTTGCTATAGTTTCCCTAACAGCTTGAAGTCCACAGATTTACACTGATGCACAATACATACATAGTTCTCAGTTAATGGCATAATGATGGTTGATTTAGCAGCAGTACCTGCCAGAGCATTAACCTGAAATTTCCTTGTCCTACTTTTTTTTACTTTAATTTTTTTGTAAGCCTAAGCTTAATATTCAGATGCTTAGGTAGACCCAGAGTCCTAAAGAACTGTCTGATACTTTTAGCATTATGTGTAGGCCAACCTGAGGAAATCCTTGCTCCTCCAAAGGGTCAATAGTGCCACTCCAGAAGCGTAGCTGGAATTGGTGTAAATGTTTGATGGCCAATCTTCTGACAATGTACGCACTGCAGCATATGCCTTTTGCTCTGCCTCATGCACTGAACAGGAGGACGGGGATGGTTCCTGTTTCAATACATCTTCCAAGGTTACTCCTCTCATTGTAGTACCTGCAACCAGCTACAAAAATCTCAAAATATGTATCAGCAATTGGGATTGCAATAACATTCTTTCATTTCACTTTTCATTAGTTCTAAACAATCAATTTAGTCATCAGGATTAGAAAATAGGGAAAAATAAAAATAGATTCCATGAATAGACTCATTCTCTTTTTGTATCCCTGTTCTGGCCATTCCTCTTTCCCCTCTTTTGGACCAAGCAGCAACAATGTAGCTGTGCTCAATATACAGTATATGTGAATATTACACACACAGAGATGGTACTTAGCTTGTACAATCCAGAATAGATAGAATCCTATAGTGATTACGCTTATGTTCTGAACAGTTATTTAATATGTTGATATAATTCATTCATATAAGTAACATTTAGGTTATTTTATTTTACTTACAAGTGATAGACTAACCATTAGTATAAACACTGTACATATTTAATAGTTATATTGGTAGGGGTTAGTAAAGCTACCTCATATTTTGTATAGATGTTTTTAATAGCAGCAGCCACTATTTAGAAACAAGAATGTACACTTCCCTTGGAATATTTAGTATAAATGCTCCACCCATGATATAAGATTGAAGACAAAATCTAATATTAAACAAATAAATAAGAAAAAAAAATCTTCTTTTCTTCATGAATGAGGCTTGTGATTGTTTGTGTTGGAGGAGAACCAGTGGGCCTTTCTTTGTGTAATATGTCTTCCTCTATGTATGTCAGCAACGCTCTTGGGCTCTTGGTCTGAGTTACTGTTTGTTTCTGTTACAACTCAGAGGCTCTCAGTTTTGACTGGTAAACAGTTATTTCACACATTCATACATTCTTTTAGCTTTGAACAAACTGACCCCACCATCATTTCAGTACAAGCTACTATCCTACTTCCCACTCCCTCCTTATCTTCTGTACTCATACCCAGATGCCCATATTTATCCTATACTAGACTCTAGAGCATGATAAACATAAGATATAGGAAAAAAATAACTAAAAATCACCTAAACATTTACCTCTCCGGCCATCCTCGCTGCTCACTGTCCTCATGTGGTCTTCAGTGTTCATTTCCCTTCCCTGAACCCTGAACCTCTAGAGGCTGTGACCTTGTACATCATGATGTCATGTTATGCAAGCACAGGGGTGTCCCATGCCTAGCAGAGGCCAGAAGTTTTGTGTCAAGTGTGTACAATGTAAGATCTCGGCATACACTGCTTTTCATACAGTCCTCAGGATCTCTTTTTACTGCCATTGCAGGCGGAAACACTGGGCCTCTTTATGCTAGAATGGGACTTTGTCCTTTGTGACCTTGCGATGCACAAGCGCAGGGATGCCCCAGGCCTAGCAGCGGCTGACGTTTTAGGCTTATAGCGCATGTTGTAAGGACTCGGTGCATACGGCTTCTCATACAGTCCTCAGCGCATCATTTTACCACCACCGCATGCTGAGGCAGTGGGCTTGTTCCTACTAGACTGTGAATTAGTAAATTATGACCTTACAATGTGCATACGCAGAGACATCTCGGCTTGGTTACAGCCGGAAGAACCAGCCTAGCTTCAAGAGGCCAGGGATTCGCCACACCATGACATTAAGAAAGGTACCTAGAACCATGTGGGGAATAGTGGACTGAGAACAATGGAGGTAGCTGGCTAGGTGAGTAAGGTAAGCGATATTTTGTTTTCATTTTTAAACATATTAGCAGCCCTGTCCAGTTCAAACAAATTGTGGCCAGAAATGATTATCTTCCTTATTCTATGAGAGACAGAGGCACCCAAAGAATTTCAACAGATCAAGCTTGCTGCTGTTCCTTGGGATAGTCCTTACTCTCAGTATCAAAGAGGTGATATCATTGTCTTGAATTCAACTTATCTCAATCACTCACTGAATCAATCCAGTGACTACAAAATATTAAAGCAGATAAAATAAGCATTCAGAGCATATAATACTGAAATTTCTGTAAATTTTCCATATTAACCTTGCTAGCCCGAATGGGATAGTTCTCTACTGAAATAGAGAGCATGCAGAAGACAAAGATTTACTTTCCGTAGATTTTTGCATCTCTCCTCTGAAAATATGCCTTTTTCAGCAGGTGTCTCAGCAGGTGTTCTGGGAATCTTAGTTGTGCTTCCAAAATGTAAAATATGTTCTAACTCGAGCTTAGAAGTTTCTCGGATTCAGTCTACAACGTGTGTGAACAAAGAAATACACAGGCATTTGATTTCCAACTTTCTCCAAAGAAATCTGAAAAGTTGATTAAATTTATAGACTTGATGAATATGGGTATAAATGCAATTCCATTAAACTCAGTGTCACATTAGGTGCCAAATAGTGATGAGCGGATCAAGCAAAATCTGAAATTTGGTGCAGATTTTCCTGGGAAGTTTGATTCACAGAGAAGTAATTGTGAATTGAATGTCCATTATTATGCTCTGGGCTCTGTCCAGACTGCAAAGCATAATATATGTAACAAGCTATTGAACCCGTTCTATGCCCGGGTGGCGAACATTTTTATTGGTATATTATCCTCCATCCTGTTGCGTGCTGCCCCCATAATGTTACGTGCTGCCCCCATCCTGTTACTTTCTGCCCCCATCCTGTTATGTGCAGCCCCCATCCTACTATGTGCAGCCCCCATTCTGCTATGTGCAGTCCCCATCCTGCACCCCTATCCTGCTATGTGCAGCCCCCATCCTGTTATGTGCAGCCCCCATCCTGTTATGTGCAGCCCCCATTCTTCTATGTGCAGCTCCCATTCTTCTATGTGCAGCCCCCATCCTGCGCCCCCATCCTGTTATTTGCTGCCCCCATCCGGAGGCCGGGGGAGGAGTGTGGCGCCAGAGTATGCGTGTGCCCATACCACGCTGTCCGGCGCCAATGTGTCTTCACTAAAATGGCGCCGGATAGAGCGCTATGAGCATGCACCGATTCTGATGCCGCACTCCTCCCCCGGACTCCGGCCAAAACAGAGGTGCTGTGGCAACATTCCTTTGGGTCAGGTATGTACTTATGGCACCGGATCTCGCGGTATGCATTCAGTGTCTTCGCATACAGCGATTTCCGGCGCCATATACTTCTCTTATCTGTAACGGCTGGATGCGTTCTTCTGTGTGGAGCGAGACTGCGCAGGGGCATTGCGCATGTGCAGTATATAGAGGTTTCATACAGAAGGACACATCCCTGGTTATATTATAGATGTCCCCCAATTCTGTTAATATCCCCCATCCTGGTATATGGCTAGTGCTGAGCGAATTTGTTCAGCGAATGTTCGAAAGTTTTAAATTCGGCACAATTATGGCACATTCAGATTCGTGATCACAAAGGCAAACAAATTTTCTTAAAATCGGAAACGTTTGATGAATTTGTGCTGGACCGCGAATAAAGGGCAACCACGGCGTTTTGAACAGTTTTGTTAGCATAGTGCAAGTCTATGATGAGCGGTGACATGTGCCAGGTGAGTGTGGGGGCTGTGGAGAACTTAGAACAGGTCAGATCAGCTGCGCACTGTGAAGCATCTACACTGTCTAGATATAAGGGCTTCTGCAATTGGCTGCAGAAATCACATGTCCTCTCAATATAAAAAGTGGCCATGTTCCCTCAGCGCCATTATATCCATATCACTGCTGGAGACAGACTCTGCTCAGTGTTCTCCTGTGTAATGAGAGATATTAGCTAGATAGATGGGTGCTTGTGTGGTAGTCAGATAGTGTAGATAATTCCTGGCCTGTGTACCTCTGCAACCGCTGGTGCAGCACATTTTTGGTGTTCTTGTGTAAGTACTGAGATTCTGACAGAAACAGAGGGCCCATGCCATACAATAGTGCTGGGCACCGCTGGTATAGAGCTCCATGTCTCAGTATACCTTGAATCTTTTTTTTTTGCACTTGCTATTGGATCAAGCAAGCAAAGTATCTTTTCATTCAGTGGAGTTGAAGTTGTGCTCTGCACAGTCTGCAGAGCTTTTTATTGCGGAGCACAAAATCTGTTTTTTTTTCTGCTGTTATTGTGATATTGAAAGCTGTGTGCACTAAAGTTTTTTTTTTAGTGTCAGATACTATTTTAGTGGAGTTAAACTTCAGGTGGTTTCAGAGTAAAAAAATTCTTTTTTTCTCTTGCTATGCCCAGTCCTAAAAATATTTTTTCCTGTGCCAAAAGTCATACAGAGCTATAAGCCAGCTACTACATCAGTGGCGGTCAAATTCAGCTTGTACGCACAGTCAAACATATATATATTTTTGGTTGTCAGGCAGAGTCCACCAAAGGTTTTTTACTGTGGCAAAGTTTATCCAGTCTGCTAAAAGGCAGATCCTATTTTAGTGGTGTTGATGATGAACTTGTCCTGGTTTCACAGTAAAAAAAAACAACTTCTCTAACTAGGCCCAGTCCAAAAATGTTTTTTTCCTGTGCCAAAAGTCATACAGTGCTATAAGCCAGCTTCAGTAAAATGGGCGCATGCGCCGATTCCGACACCGCAGTCCGCCACCAACCAGAACAGAGTAGCCCCGGCAACACTCCTCCGGTCAGGTAAGTATGTCCTTATGGCGGTATGCATTCAATGCCTACACATAACGCGATCTCCGGCACCATACACTCCTCTTACCTGTAATGTCTGGATGGGTTCTCCTGTCGGGAGCCAGACTGCGCAGGCATGTCGAGCCTGCGCAGTCTATAGAGGCTTTGGAATGAGGGATGCATCTACCATTATATTACATGTGTAAAAAGTAGAGATGAGCGTTGTTCTACTCGAACTGTTCGCCAATCTCAAATTCAAGCTGTTTTGGGCGGTGTTCGAGCCGTTCGGCGAACACGAACGATTTGAGAAAAATTCGGCTGTTCGAGGTTATGTTCGATAACTGTTCGTGCACCAAAATCATAACTGGATTTTTTCTCAGTAATGATGAAAATTAATGTTAATACGCAGTTTGAGTGTACAGCGGGGTGGGGGGAGGGGCAGGGGATGGATCTCTGCAGGAATAATGAAGATCTCCATTTTTTTTTCTCTTTCCCGCATTTGCAGTGGGGAGGTGCAGTCTGTCAGCCTATCAGCAGCGCACACACGGAGCGAACTGCTGTTTTTCACACAAGCAAGGGCATGTGTCATTGGCAGTGTATGTCACATGTCCTTGCCCTATAAGACCAAGCCATTTTCCACGTCGCCACCATTTTCTCACTGCTGCAGCTGCGTGTTAGACGGCACCGCTGTTGCTGTGTGCGCTATACCTTGTTAATTTCAAGCCAATTTTCGCACAAATCTACAGATAGATTTGGGAGTAGGGAATAGTTGTGATTGCAGTCCTTTTAAGGACTAGGTTACAGCATTTCCTACGACTTTTATCAGGCAGGTCTGTGCTCTTAAATAGATAGATTGTGGGAGTAAAGACTAATTGTAATTGCAGTCCTTTTCAGGACTAGGTTACATCAGTTCCTATCAGTTTTTGCCAGGCAGGTCTGTGCCAGTGCTGTGCAAGTTTTTTTCACAGCATTTGGCTGAATCTAGCAAAGCTAATCCTTTTTGGCCTATTGCAGAGTGTGTTAGTCAGTGGAGTAGCCTATCTGTGTTGCAAGATATACCACCTGTGTATAGAATACCAATTTTTTTACTGCACCTAGTGAAGTAAAATCTTTTGGGCATAGCATCATTCTATTAGTCCATCTATACTGACCTCCATCAGGTTGCAAATTGAATATAATTTTTTTCTGCATCTAGCTCTGAAAAAATATTTGGGCTTCTAGCAGTGTGTGGGACTTGTTCTATTAGTCCATCTATACTGACCTCCATCAGGTTGAAAATTAAAAATAATTTTTATCTGCATCTAGCTCTGAAAAAATATTTGGCCTTCTAGCAGTGTGTGGGACTTTCTCTATTAGTCCATCTATACTGACCTCCATCAGGTTGCAAATTAAAAATAATTTTTATCTGCATCTAGCTCTGAAAAAATATTTGGCCTTCTAGCAGTGTGTGGGACTTTCTCTATTAGTCCATCTATACTGACCTCCATCAGGTTGCAAATTAAAAATAATTTTTATCTGCATCTAGCTCTGAAAAAATATTTGGCCTTCTAGCAGTGTGTGGGACTTTCTCTATTAGTCCATCTATACTGACCTCCATCAGGTTGCAAATTAAAAATAATTTTTATCTGCATCTACCTCTGAAAAAATATTTGGCCTTCTAGCAGTGTGTGGGACTTTCTCTATTAGTCCATCTATACTGACCTCCATCAGGTTGCAAATGAAAAATAATTTTTATCTGCATCAAGCTCTGAAAAAATATTTGGCCTTCTAGCAGTGTGTGGGACTTTCTCTATTAGTCCATCTATACTGACCTCCATCAGGTTGCAAATTAAAAATATTTTTTATCTGCATCTACCTCTGAAAAAATATTTGGGCTTCTAGCTTTGTGTGGGACTTGTTCTATTAGTCCATCTATACTGACCTCCATCAGGTTGCAAACTGAATATAATTTTTTTCTGCATCTAGCTCTGAAAAAATATTTGGCCTTCTAGCAGTGTGTGGGACTTTCTCTATTAGTCCATCTATACTGACCTCCATCAGGTTGCAAATTAAAAATATTTTTTTTTCTGCATCTACCTCTGAAAAAATATTGGGCTTCTAGCTGTGTGTGGGACTTGTTCTATTAATCCATCTATACAGACCTCCATCAGGTTGCAAACTGAATATAATTTTTTTCTGCATCTACCTCTGAAAAAATATTTGGGCTTCTAGCTGTGTGTGGGACTTGTTCTATTAGTCCATCTATACTGACCTCCATCAGGTTGCAAACTGAATATAATTTTTTTCTGCATCTAGCTCTGAAAAACTATTTGGCCTTCTAGTAGTGTGTGGGACTTTCTCTATTAGTCCATCTATACTGACCTCCATCAGGTTGCAATTTAAAAATAATTTTTATCTGCATCTAGCTCTGAAAAAATATTTGGCCTTCTAGCAGTGTGTGGGACTTTCTCTATTAGTCCATCTATACTGACCTCCATCAGGTTGCAAATTAAAATAATTTTTATCTGCATCTAGCTCTGAAAAAATATTTGGCCTTCTAGCAGTGTGTGGGACTTTCTCTATTAGTCAATCTATACTGACCTCCATCAGGTTGCAAATTAAAAATAATTTTTATCTGCATCTACCTCTGAAAAAATATTTAGGCTGCTAGCTGTGTGTGGGACTTGTTCTATTAGTCCATCTATACTGACCTCCATCAGGTTGCAAACTGAATATAATTTTTTTCTGCATCTAGCTCTGAAAAAATATTTGGCCTTCTAGCAGTGTGTGGGACTTTCTCTATTAGTCCATCTATACTGACCTCCATCAGGTTGCAAATTAAAAATAATTTTTTTTCTGCATCTACCTCTGAAAAAATATTGGGCTTCTAGCTATGTGTGGGACTTGTTCTATTAATCCATCTATACAGACCTCCATCAGGTTGCAAACTGAATAGAATTTTATTCTGCATCTACCTCTGAAAAAATATTTGGGCTTCTAGCTGTGTGTGGAACTTGTTCTATTAGTCCATCTATACTGACCTCCATCAGGTTGCAAACTGAATATAATTTTTTTCTGCATCTAGCTCTGAAAAAATATTTGACCTTCTAGCAGTGTGTGGGACTTCTTCTATTAGTCCACCTATACTGACCTCCATCAGGTTGCAAATTCAAAATAATTTTTTGTCTGCATCTAGCTCTGAAAAAATATTTGGCCTTCTAGCAGTGTGTGGGACTTTCTCTATTAGTCCATCTATACTGACCTCTATCAGGTTGCAAACTGAATATATTTTTTTTCTGCATCTACCTCTGAAAAAATATTTGGGCTTCTAGCTGTGTGTGGGACTTGTTCTATTAGTCCATCTATACTGACCTCCATCAGGTTGCAAATCGAATATAATTTTTTTCTGCATCTAACCCAGCCAATAGTTTTGGCTTAATACCACAGTTTGGCCACTCAGCTCTGCTCGGTTCCCATCCATTGTTTTTTTGTGCAAACAACTCCAGAGTTGTGAATTAGTTAACCACCAAAATGAGTGGAAAAAGGCCTGCTGCTGGTGGAAAGGGGAATAGGCGTGTTGGGAAGGGGAAAAAAGGTTGTGTCCGTGGGGTAGGTGTTAAAGCAACAGTAACATCTGCAGAAGAAAGACCATCTTCCAGCCAAACTAAAATGTCTACTTCTTTTAGCGGACTATGTGATAAGATCCCTTTCTTACGGCCACGCCAATCGCTACAAATTCCAGATGAGGCATAAAAACAGCAGGTGCTTCAACGGATATCAAGTGCTCCTTTAAGTGGGCTCTCCTCCACATCAACTTCAACATCACAAATACTCCAGTCCTCAAAGGTGTCACCCCAATCGCACTTGCTTCCTCACAGCTCCCAAATCTCCAGCTGCCCGTCTGAGTATGAGGTAGAACAGATGGTTGAGTCTGCAGAGCTGTTTACTCATACTATAGCCTGGGAATCAGAGGTCGACTCCAGCGCTTCTGTGAATCCAGACGAGGAAATAATCTGCACTGATGCCCAGAATCTTTATGAGTCGGATCCAGGACCAGACGCAGAAGGTTCTGACCATAATGTAGACCCTCATTCCCAAACTGTAACTCCTGTTGGTGGAGACAATGAGGAAGACGATGATGAGACTCAAATACCTGATTGGAGCGACAACTTTAGTTTTTTGTCAGGGCAGGAACAGGTTGGCTCTGAGGACGACGGGTGTGATAACGCACAGGGTGATGATGATGAGGTTGGAGATCCCACTTACTGTCAACCCACAGTCAGCCAAGAGATGAGGTCAGCAGAGGAGGTGGAGGAAGATGCTAGTGACGACGAGGTCAGGTTGCGCCTTCCTGGACAGAGACGTAGTACTGGAAGCACGTCAACAACTGCATCCTCAAACACAACTCTGCCTCTCACCACAAGTCGTGGTGGCTTTTCAGGTCGCATGGGTGCTAAGCCTTGCATAGCCGGGGCATTTTTTCAGATCGATAAAGATGACCCAACTCGTGTTATCTGTAACATTTGTCAGCAAAAGCTAAGTAGAGGCCAAAAAATACATAGTTTGAGTACTTCATGCATGAACCGGCACATGGACATGAAGCATAAGTTGCAGTGGGAAGCTCAGTGTGCTACAATGCGGCCTAGCCGGCCGGGCCAACCACCGTCTGCCATATCTTGTGCATCCGCGGCCTCTTCATCCTCTGTGACTGGGGGGACAGCAGTCACACCTGTTTTGGGGCGCAGACCTGCCACCTCTTTACCCGCAACAGCCAGCGTGATTGGCAGGTCATCATTTTCTTTGGAGGTGGTAACACCAGCTGGTGTAGAGCGCTGTCCGACATCGATAGCACCACCTTTGGATCAAGGCAACCTAACATGTCCGCCTGCATCTTCCTCACAGACCGGCAGTTTGCCGGGGACACCCTTATCAACCCCATCTAAGCACAATAGCCAGCCCTCGGTCCCTCAGATGTGGACAAGTAAAAGACCATTTCCTCCTAGCCATGAGAAAGCTAAGAGGTTGAATTTCACCATCTGCAAGCTCTTGGCTACATAAATGCTGCCTTTCCGCCTGGTGGACACAGAGGATTTTCGAGACCTTATGTCCGTCGCAGTGCCCCAGTACCAGATGCCCAGTCGGCACTACTTCTCAAAGAAAGGTGTGCCTGCGCTCCACCAGCATGTCGCACACAACATCACCGCTTCTTTGAGAAACTCTGTGTGTGACAGGGTGCATTTCACCACAGACACTTGGACGAGTAGGCATGGACAGGGGCGTTACATGTCGCTGACTGGGCACTGGGTAACTATGGTGACAGCAGGACAAGGGGCTGCTGTCCAAGTCTTGCCGTCCCCACGAGTTGTGCGTCAATCCTCTTTATGTCAAAGTTCCTCCACTGCTTCTGCCTCCTCAACCTCCTCTCGGTCTTCCACCTGCACCCAAAGCCTGTCTGGTCATGCCACAAGCTTTCTAACTGCGCAGAAGGGATCCTGCACACCTCCTTACTATGCTGGCAGTAGGGCTCAAAGTCATCATGCGGTTTTTACTTTGAAATGTCTGGGAAATGTGAGTCACACAGCTGAGGAGTTGTGGTCAGCTCTGGAGAACCAATTTCATGAATGGTTGTCTCCACTGGACCTGAAACCAGGGAAGGCCGTGTGCGACAATGCTGCAAACCTGGGTGCGGCCCTTCGCCGGGGCAATGTCACTCACGTGCCTTGTATGGCTCACGTGTTGAACCTGGTTGTCCAGCAATTTTTAGCCCACTATCCCAGACTAGATGGCCTTCTGCAGAGGGCACGGTCGCTGTGTGCTCACTTCCGCCGTTCGCATCCCGCAGCTCAGCGACTTACATCTCTACAGAAGTCGTTGGGCCTGCCACTTCACCGGCTAAAATGCGATGTGCCTACCCGGTGGAATTCAACTCTGCACATGTTGCAGCGACTGTGGCAGCACCGACAAGCCCTGGTGCAATACGTTCTGACGTATAGCCTGGGCCAACGAGATCCAGAGGTGGGGCAAATCACGCTGGAGGAGTGGTCTCAGATCAGGGACCTATGCACCCTTCTGCACAGTTTTGAAATGGCGACGAAGATGTTTAGTGCTGACGATGCCATTATCAGCATGACTATTCCGGTGATTTACATGCTGGATCACATGTTAAACAGAATTCGGAGTCAGGTGGTGGCACAAGAGGAGGTGGAGGAAGTAGAGGAGGAGGAGTTGTATGCGGAAGGGCTAACATCTGCAAGGTCCAGACGGTCGGCAGCACCAAGGCGGCAGGCATGTGAGGGTGGGGGAGATGGTTTTACCAGGGCGCATGGTAGCAGCCAAACTAGTGAGGAAGGTGCAGGAGCCCAGGAAGAAGTGGAGGATGAACTGATGGAAGACTCATCAGATGAGGGAGACCTTGATCACATTTCTGTTGTGCGAGGTTGGGGGGAGAGGATAGAGGAAGGAAGCATGATTGTTACCTCGCCACCAACACAACAGGGACTTGGTGCTCCTGGATGCGCAACACACATGAGTGCCTTCTTGCTGCACTACCTGCAACATGACCCTCGAATTGTGAGAATTAGAAATAATCCTGACTACTGGGTTGCCACACTGTTAGATCCCCGGTACAAAAGTAAATTTGCCGAAATTATTCCTGCCATAGAAAGGGATGCACGCATGCAGGAGTATCAGCAGAGACTGTTGCAGAATCTTACATGTGCTTTTCCACATAACACCAGTGGTGCACGTAGTGAATCTCACAGTTCCAACTTGCCAACCGTGGGACCGTCAAGTGTTCAGCACTCAAACCGTAACAGAACCACAGTATCTGCTGGTAGCATCAATTTTGCGGAATCATTTCACCACTTTTTTAGCCCATCCTTTGCAAGGCCACAGGAGACAAGAAGTCTGACACATAGTCAACGCCTAGAGACGATGGTACAGGAGTATCTCCAAGTAAACATTGAAGCCATGACTTTGTCACTGGACCCTTGCTCTTTTTGGGCTTCCAATCTGGATAAATGGCCGGAGCTAGCCACTTACGCCTTGGAGATCTTGTCATGCCCCGCAGCCAGCGTTCTGTCTGAACGTGTGTTCAGCGCTGCTGGTGGTGTGCTGACAGAAAAGCGCACGCGGCTCTCCACTGATAATGTAGACAGTCTCACGTTCATAAAGATGAACAAATCATGGATCCGAAACGACTTTTCTACCCCTGTGTCATCCTGGGGAGAGTAAAAGCTTGATGATTGGTTAAAATCACCCTACCAACCGTTTTAAGCTTTCAAATTACTAATCATGTTTATCTGTATCTTGGCTGGAAAATAATTTGGGCTTTGTAGCAGTGTGCAGCACTGATTCTATTAGGCCATCTATAATAAGCTCCACCAGATTTAAAATTACTAATCATGTTTATCTGTATCTTGGCTGGAAAATAATTTGGGCTCTGTAGCAGTGTGCAGCACTGATCCTATTAGGCCATCTATACTAAGCTCCTCCAGATTTAAAATTAATAATATTTTTTAGCTGCATCTATCCCGGAAAATAATTTTGGGGCTCCGAGATGCGCAAGACACATAAGTGCCTTCTTGCTGCACTACCTGCAACATGACCCTCATATTGTCAGAATTCGAAGTAATCATGACTACTGGGTTGCCACACTCTTAGATCCCCCAAACTTTTCGATCAACCTTTTCATTTTAATAAAGACCAAAAAAATTGTCATTTTTGAAATTATAAGCATTAGCAGGTTATTAGAAACTGAAATCAAACAGTTTTCAACTCAAAACTTTATTCTAGGTGATGTTACATTTTCACATAGGACCCCTTGTTCGAAAGGAGCTTCTGAACTCTCTCGTCCATTGAATTTGTCAGGTTTTGGATGGTTTCTGCTTCAATTGTTTTGCATGAGGACAGAATACCCTCCCAGAGCTGTTGCTTAGATGTGAACTGCCTCCCGCCATCATAGACACTCCTTTTGATGATGCTCCAGAGGTTCTGAATGGGGTAGAGGTCAGGGGAGCATGGGGTCACACCATAAGTTTGTCCCCTTTTATGCCCATATCAGCCAGAGATGCAGATGTTTT
Source organism: Phyllobates terribilis (assembly GCF_046119375.1). NCBI lineage: Eukaryota > Metazoa > Chordata > Amphibia > Anura > Dendrobatidae > Phyllobates > Phyllobates terribilis. The sequence continues at coordinate 252,089,465 of NW_027362773.1, read as the reverse complement.
ATGTGCAGCATGAGATGGTGCATTATCATGCAAAAAAATGATCTTGCTGTGAAATACACGGTTCTTCTTCTTGAACCATGGCAGGAAGTGCTGTTTGAAAAAATCCACATACATTATGGAGTTCATCTTTAGCGCCTTCAGGGATCCTAAAGGGGCCGACAATCTCTCTCCCCATGATTCCAGCCCAAAACATTACTCCACCTCCCCCTTGTTGGCGCTGTAGCTGTGTTTGCGTGGGGTGTCCATCAACCAGCCATCCTCCACTCCATCCATCTGGACCATCGAGCGCTGCTCGGCACTCATCCGTGAACAAAACAGTTTTGAAATCAGTCTTCATGTAATGTTTAGCCCACTGGAGCCGTTTCTGCTTGTGTGAAGTGGATAGAGGAGGTCGACAGGATGGCGTATGCACAGCTGCAAACCTCTGAAGGACCCTGCATTTTGTTGTTCGGGGGACGTTGGAGGCACCAGCAGCTTCAAAAACTTGTCTGCTGCTATGACAAGGCTTTTTTGCCGCTGCTCTTTTAACCTGACGTAATTGCCTGTAGGAAAGAGTCCTCAATTTGCCCTTATCAGCACGCACACGTGTGTACTGTGAATCAGCTACATACTTCTTGATTGCCAAGACACTTCATCCTGATCATCGCACAATGTTGATTGTAGTCATGCCTTGACCTAAACACTCCACAATTTGTTGCTTCTCAGCAGCCGACACATCCTTTTTCTTTCCCATTTTGGCAGAAAATGTAGGCTGCTTAATAATGTGAGACAGCCTTCTTAAGTAGTCTTGCCTTTCATTGGACACACCTGCCAAACTAATTAGCACAGGTGTCTGCAATTGCTTACAGTGATATAAAGAGCCCTGACACACATCACCATCAATGAGTTTAACTGACAAACAAACAAATTCTTCCCTTATCACTCCTAAACACTTTTTGCATAATAATTTGGTACACAGTGTACATGTGCTTTTCCACAAAACACCAGTGGTTCACGTAGTGAATCTTACAGTTCTAACTTGCCAACCGTGGTCTGTATGGAGTTGTTCAATAAAGGGCCCAAAATTAAGATTACATAGATGGGAGAGGTCTCTATGAATAGGAATTCCTAAGTATTTGATACCCTGTGAGGGCCAGGCAAAGGGAAAGTTGGACTGGATGGAATCCTATATGGATTTGGGGAGGGAGACATCGAGGGCCTCAGACTTCGCTGCATTGATTTTAAAATTTGACCATGTAACAAAGTGATCTATTTCAGCCATAACAGCATGGATGGATATATGTGATTGAGTGATATATACTAGGACATCATCAGCAAATAGAGAGCACTTGTACTCGGTGCCTCCCACCTCAATCCACCTAATATTGGGGTTATGGCGAATTGATGAGAGCAGGTGCTCCGTCACTGGGATGTATAAGAGAGGGGACAGAGGACATCCCTGCCTTGTCCCATTGGTGATTGTGAAAGGTGATGAAAATGTTCTGATGCACCCCCTGGGCCTTGGGACACCCGGAGCCGGACCCTTTTTGGTGGATGCTGGTGGTTGTAGTCTTCGTGGCCCGCTTCCGTGGCTCAGGGTGGTCAAACCAGTGGCGGAACTATTTATGTGGTTTTGATGTTTAAATGTCCGACTACGCCACCCGTGGATTGCGGTCAGAGTGAACCGCCGCTGCAGGGCAGACCGCTGAGGCTGGTGTTGTGGGTGCAGCAGAGCGTAGCATAACTCCCCACGGGAGGAGTATAGCCTCAGGGCAGTGTATGCGGAGGATGGGGGTGATGGTGCAGGGCAGCAGCAGTAACGACACGGAGTCAGTGATGCAGTCCAGGGCCTTTACTCACAGTTCTTATTATCCAGACCACGTCTGCAGTAGAGATGAGCGTTGTTCTACTCGAACTGTTCGCCAATCTCAAATTCGAGCTGTTTTGGGCGGTGTTCGAGCCGGTCGGCGAACACGAACAATTTGAGAAAAATTCGGCTGTTCGAGGTTATGTTCGATAACTGTTCGTGCACCAAAATCATAACTGGATTTTTTCTCAGTAATGATGAAAATTAATGTTAATACGCAGTTTGAGTGTACAGCGGGGCGGGGGGAGGGGCAGGGTATGGATCTCTGCAGGAACAATGAAGATCTCCATTTTTTTTTCTCTTTCCCGCATTTGCAGTGGGGAGGTGCAATCTGTCAGCCTATCAGCAGCGCACACACGGAGCGAAGTGCTTTTTTTCACACAAGCAAGGGCATGTGTGATTGGCAGTGTATGTCACATGTCCTTGCCCTATAAGACCAAGCCATTTTCCCCGTCGCCACCATTTTCTCACTGCTGCAGCTGCGTGTTAGACGGCACCGCTGTTGCTGTGTGCGCTATACCTTGTTAATTTCAAGCCAATTTTCGCACAAATATACAGATAGCTTGGGAGTAGGGAATAGTTGTGATTGCAGTCCTTTTAAGGACTAGGTTACAGCATTTCCTACGACTTTTATCAGGCAGGTCTGTGCTCTTAAATAGATAGATTGTGGGAGTAAAGACTAATTGTAATTGGAGTCCTTTTCAGGACTAGGTTACATCAGTTCCTATCAGTTTTTGCCAGGCAGGTCTGTGCCAGTTCTGTGCAAGTTTTTTTTCACAGCATTTGGCTGAATCTAGCAAAGCTAATCCTTTTTGGCCTATTGCAGAGTGTGTTAGTCAGTGGAGTAGCCTATCTGTGTTGCAAGATATACCACCTGTGTATAGAATACCAATTTTTTTACTGCACCTAGTGAAGTAAAATCTTTTGGGCATAGCATCATTCTATTAGTCCATCTATACTGACCTCCATCAGGTTGCAAACTGAATATAATTTTTTTCTGCATCTAGCTCTGAAAAAATATTTGGGCTTCTAGCAGTGTGTGGGACTTGGTCTATTAGTCCATCTATACTGACCTCCATCAGGTTGCAAATTAAAAATAATTTTTTTCTTCATTTAGCTCTGAAAAAATATTTGGGCTTCTAGCAGTGTGTGGGACTTGTTCTATTAGTCCTTCTATACTGACCTCCAGCAGGTTGCAAATTGAATATAATTTTTTTCTGCATCTAGCTCTGAAAAAATATTTGGGCTTCTAGCGGTGTGTGGGACTTGGTCTATTAGTCCATCTATACTGACCTCCATCAGGTTGCAAATTAAAAATAATTTTTTTCTGCATCTAGCTCTGAAAAAATATTTGGGCTTCTAGCAGTGTGTGGGACTTGGTCTATTAGTCCATCTATACTGACCTCCATCAGGTTGCAAATTAAAAATAATTTTTTTCTTCATTTATCTCTGAAAAAATATTTGGGCTTCTAGCAGCGTGTGGGACTTGTTCTATTAGTCCATCTATACTGACCTCCATCAGGTTGCAAATTAAAAATAATTTTTTTCTGCATCTAGCTCTGAAAAAATATTTGGGCTTCTAGCAGTGTGTGGGACTTGGTCTATTAGTCCATCTATACTGACCTCCATCAGGTTGCAAATTAAAAATAATTTTTTTCTGCATCTAGCTCTGAAAAAATATTTGGGCTTCTAGCAGTGTGTGGGACTTGGTCTATTAGTCCATCTATACTGACCTCCATCAGGTTGCAAATTAAAAATAATTTTTTTCTTCATTTATCTCTGAAAAAATATTTGGGCTTCTAGCAGCGTGTGGGACTTGTTCTATTAGTCCATCTATACTGACCTCCATCAGGTTGCAAATTAAAAATAATTTTTTTCTGCATCTAGCTCTGAAAAAATATTTGGGCTTCTAGCAGTGTGTGGGACTTGGTCTATTAGTCCATCTATACTGACCTCCATCAGGTTGCAAATTGAATAAAAAAAATTTCTGCATCTAGCTCTGAAAAAATATTTGGGCTTCTAGCGGTGTGTGGGACTTGGTCTATTAGTCCATCTATACTGACCTCCATCAGGTTGCAAATTAAAAATAATTTTTTTCTGCATCTAACCCAGCCAATAGTTTTGGCCTAATACCACAGTTTGGCCACTCAGCTCTGCTCGGTTACCATCCATTGTTTTTTTGTGCAAACAACTCCAGAGTTGTGAATTAGTTAACCACCAAAATGAGTGGAAAAAGGCCTGCTGCTGGTGGAAAGGGGAATAGGCGTGTTGGGAAGGGGAAAAAAGTTTGTGTCCGTGGGGTGGGTGCAGAAGAAAGACCATCTTCCAGCCAAACTAAAATGTCTACTTCTTTTAGCGGACAATGTGATAAGATCCCTTTCTTACGGCCACGCCAATCGCTACAAATTCCAGATGAGGCACAAAAACAGCAGGTGCTTCAACGGATATCAAGTGCTCCTTTAAGTGGGCTCTCCTCCACATCAACTTCAACATCACAAATACTCCAGTCCTCAAAGGTGTCACCCAAATCGCACTTGCTTCCTCACAGCTCCCAAATCTCCAGCTGCCCGTCTGAGTATGAGGTAGAACAGATGGTTGAGTCTGCAGAGCTGTTTACTCATACTATAGCCTGGGAATCAGAGGTCGACTCCAGCGCTTCTGTGAATCCAGACGAGGAAATTATCTGCACTGATGCCCAGAATCTTTATGAGTCGGATCCAGGACCAGACGCAGAAGGTTCTGACCATAATGTAGACCCTCATTCCCAAACTGTAACTCCTGTTGGTGGAGACAATGAGGAAGACGATGATAAGACTCAAATACCTGATTGGAGCGACAACTTTAGTTTTTTGTCAGGGCAGGAACAGGTTGGCTCTGAGGACGACGGGTGTGATAACGCACAGGGTGATGATGATGAGGTCGGAGATCCCACTTACTGTCAACCCACAGTCAGCCAAGAGATGAGGTCAGCAGAGGAGGTGGAGGAAGATGCTAGTGACGACGAGGTCAGGTTGCGCCTTCCTGGACAGAGACGTAGTACTGGAAGCACGTCAACAACTGCATCCTCAAACACAACTCTGCCTCTCACCACAAGTCGTGGTGGCTCTTCAGGTCGCATGGGTGCTAAGCCTTGCATAGCCTGGGCATTTTTTCAGATCGATAAAGATGACCCAACTCGTGTTATCTGTAACATTTGTCAGCAAAAGCTAAGTAGAGGCCAAAAAATACATAGTTTGAGTACTTCATGCATGAACCGGCACATGGACATGAAGCATAAGTTGCAGTGGGAAGCTCAGTGTGCTACAATGCGGTCTAGCCGGCCGGGCCAACCACCGTCTGCCATATCTTGTGCATCCGCGGCCTCTTCATCCTCTGTGACTGGGGGGACAGCAGTCACACCTGTTTTGGGGCGCAGACCTGCCACCTCTTTACCCGCAACAGCCAGCGTGATTGGCAGGTCATCATTTTCTTTGGAGGTGGTAACACCAGCTGGTCTTGAGCGCTGTCCGACATCGATAGCACCACCTTTGGATCAAGGCAACCTAACATGTCCGCCTGCATCTTCCTCACAGACCGGCAGTTTGCCGGGGACACCCTTATCAACCCCGTCTAAGCACAATAGCCAGCCCTCGGTCCCTCAGATGTGGACAAGTAAAAGACCATTTCCTCCTAGCCATGAGAAAGCTAAGAGGTTGAATTTCACCATCTGCAAGCTCTTGGCTACAGAAATGCTGCCTTTCCGCCTGGTGGACACAGAGGATTTTCGAGACCTTATGTCCGTCGCAGTGCCCCAGTACCAGATGCCCAGTCGGCACTACTTCTCAAAGAAAGGTGTGCCTGCGCTCCACCAGCATGTCGCACACAACATCACCGCTTCTTTGAGAAACTCTGTGTGTGACAGGGTGCATTTCACCACAGACACTTGGACGAGTAGGCATGGACAGGGGCGTTACATGTCGCTGACTGGGCACTGGGTAACTATGGTGACAGCAGGACAAGGGGCTGCTGTCCAAGTCTTGCCGTCCCCACGAGTTGTGCGTCAATCCTCTTTATGTCATTTTTCCTCCACTGCTTCTGCCTCCTCAACCTCCTCTCGGTCTTCCACCTGCACCCAAAGCCTGTCTGGTCATGCCACAAGCTTTCTAACTGCGCAGAAGGGATCCTGCACACCTCCTTACTATGCTGGCAGTAGGGCTCAACGTCATCAGGCGGTTTTTACATTGAAATGTCTGGGAAATGTGAGTCACACAGCTGAGGAGTTGTGGTCAGCTCTGGAGAACCAATTTCATGAATGGTTGTCTCCACTGGACCTGAAACCAGGGAAGGCCGTGTGCGACAATGCTGCAAACCTGGGTGCGGCCCTTCGCCGGGGCAATGTCACACACGTGCCTTGTATGGCTCACGTGTTGAACCTGGTTGTCCAGCAATTTTTAGCCCACTATCCCAGACTAGATGGCCTTCTGCAGAGGGCACGGTCGCTGTGTGCTCACTTCCGCCGTTCGCATCCCGCAGCTCAGCGACTTACATCTCTACAGAAGTCGTTGGGCCTGCCACTTCACCGGCTAAAATGCGATGTGCCTACCCGGTGGAATTCAACTCTGCACATGTTGCAGCGACTGTGGCAGCACCGACAAGCCCTGGTGCAATACGTTCTGACGTATAGCCTGGGCCAACGAGATTCAGAGGTGGGGCAAATCACGCTGGAGGAGTGGTCTCAGATCAGGGACCTATGCACCCTTCTGCACAGTTTTGAAATGGCGACGAAGATGTTTAGTACTGACGATGCCATTATCAGCATGACTATTCCGGTGATTTACATGCTGGAGCACATGTTAAACAGAATTCGGAGTCAGGTGGTGGCACAAGAGGAGGTGGAGGAAGTAGAGGAGGAGGAGTTGTATGCGGAAGGGCTAACATCTGCAAGGTCCAGACGTTCGGCAGCACCAGGGCGGCAGGCATGTGAGGGTGGGGGAGATGATTTTACCAGGGCGCATGGTAGCAGCCAAACTAGTGAGGAAGGTGCAGGAGCCCAGGAAGAAGTGGAGGACGAACTGATGGAAGACTCATCAGATGAGGGAGACCTTGATCACATTTCTGTTGTGCGAGGTTGGGGGGAGAGGACAGAGGAAGGAAGCATGATTGTTACCTCGCCACCAACACAACAGGGACTTGGTGCTCCTGGATGCGCAACACACATGAGTGCCTTCTTGCTGCACTACCTGCAACATGACCCTCGAATTGTGAGAATTAGAAATAATCCTGACTACTGGGTTGCCACACTGTTAGATCCCCGGTACAAAAGTAAATTTGCAGAAATTATTCCTGCCATAGAAAGGGATGCACGCATGCAGGAGTATCAGCAGAGACTGTTGCAGAATCTTACATGTGCTTTTCCACAAAATACCAGTGGTGCACGTAGTGAATCTCACAGTTCCAACTTGCCAACCGTGGTCTGTATGGAATTGTTCAATAAAGGGCCCAAAATTAAGATAACATAGATGGGAGAGGTCTCTATGAATAGGAATTCCTAAGTATTTGATACCCTGTGAGGGCCAGGCAAAGGGAAAGTTGGACTGGATGGAATCCTATATGGATTTAGGGAGGGAGACATCGAGGGCCTCAGACTTCGCTGCATTGATTTTAAAATTTTACCATGTAACAAAGTGATCTATTTCAGCCATAACAGCAGGGATGGATATATGTGATTGAGTGATATATACTAGGACATCATCAGCAAATAGAGAGCACTTGTACTCGGTGCCTCCCACCTCAATCCACCTAATATTGGGGTTATGGCGAATTGATGAGAGCAGGTGCTCCGTCACTAGGATGTATAAGAGAGGGGACAGAGGACATCCCTGCCTTGTCCCATTGGTGATTGTGAAAGGTGATGAAAATGTTCTGACGCACCCCCTGGGCCTTGGGACACCCGGAGCCGGACCCTTTTTGGTGGATGCTGGTGGTTGTAGTCTTTATGTGGTTTTGATGTTTAAATGTCCGACTACGCCACCCGTGGATTGCGGTCAGAGTGAACCGCCGCTACAGGGCAGACCGCTAAGTCTGGTGTTGTGGGTGCAGCAGAGCGTAGCATAACTCCCCACGGGAGGAGTATAGCCTCAGGGCAGTGTATGCGGAGGATGGGGGTGATGGTGCAGGGCAGCAGCAGTAACGACACGGAGTCAGTGATGCAGTTCAGGGCCTTTACTCACAGTTCTTATTATCCAGACCACGTCTGCAGGTAACGGCTGCCCACGTCGTACTGTGCTCACCAGGTGAGGGGCTCAGACAACTCCCAGATAACTTTGGAGCGCTTCACAGGACCCCCTTTGTGTGTCCTTTGTCTGGACTTTCTTACCAACACTTCTGTCCGGCTGCCTCGGGCCTCCTCTTGGTAAACTTGGCGCCAGTTTCCCTGACCCTATGTGGTGCCTTCCTAGCGGGTGGAGCAAGGGGCTGCGCCACATAAAATGTCAGAGCCTCCGGTTTCTAGCTGAGGGTCGTTTCCTGCCTCCACTAGTTCGGGGACCGGTCTCCCCCTTTGGCCTGACCCCTCCACGCAGGTGGATTCGGGCGTGCGGTGGCGACTCGCCCGTCCGCACCCCTGGGATCCCTTCATTCCTCGTTCCTGGAGCCTTCTCCGCTCCTCTTCCTTCCTTCTCCCTCTTGCAGGCCTGGGCCTCTGTTACTAGGCCCGCCTCCGGAGCAGAGCTCATGCAGAGCCCCTGCTCCCTGCCACTTCTGCTCAGACTTCTCTGCACTGAACTAAGATGGTGCCCACCTTTTATACTCCCTTCTCAATGCACCCAGGAACTGCTTCCTCCCTGCTCCTGCACTGCAGGGTTCCCCTTCCTCAGTGTTCCCTCCCCCCACTCCAGCCAGGGACAGGGACTGTCGTGCCCATCTCAGGGGCATATTGGTCGCCCTGCCCCACGGCAATGTGGTGTAATGCATGCAGGTGTCGGGTCCTGATCCACACTCCATCCTTATCTGAGAGTGAGATATCACACCTCTGGGTGAGGTGCAATACGTCTGTAGCAACCGAGCCCTCGGTGCTACAGTTCCATTTATCTTCAGCCTAGGTGACGTATTGTGATACAGGGCCGTGATTTTGGCTATAAAAGGGTCCCCTAGACCCCTACCCCAAGCTTTTTAAGAGAATCATATATGGCGTGCCAGGAGACTCTATGGAATGCTTTCTCAGCATCCAACGAGAGTATCTACTTACAAATTTTTAACTGCATCTAGCCCAGGAAATACTTTGTGCCTAGTAGCAGTGTCTGCTAGTCAGCGGATTATCCCGGCTGTTAAGCAAGCTACACCACCTGTAGTTTGGACACTTAATTTTTTCAAAGGAAATGCTTCGGGACCACGGGATACTTAGTGAAGAGCATCAGGAGGCACCCAAAGGCATAGGGGCTGGGACTGGCACTAGGATGCCTTGCGGTGGACAGCCGAGCTCGATCCTTATAAAAGCTTTTTAACTGCAGCAGCTTTAGTGGACGCTACTGGAGCTGGAATTACGCGGCTGCTGGCATGAGACTTGCCCTCCAATAGATCCTTGTAAATGGATTTAAAGTGTATTCATTCAAATTAGAGGGACAATTTAAATTAAAAAGCTTAGAGCTGCCTCCACCACAGGGGGGCTCTCTCGACCCACCAGCGGACAGGCACCAGTATTGGGAGAGGGGGGCTGGCCGTCAGGGTTCACCGCGGCTCTGGCACAAACCCGGCGACACGGAGGTAGCCGTCTCGGCTACTCACTTTTTGGATTTTAGAAGGGCATGACATGCCTATATCTGTGTCTCCCCCTCCTTTTACTCCTCCACCTCTTTTCTTTTCGCATGACTATATGTACTTGTCACTTTTCCATGTGTTAGTTGTGTCTTCTGAGCAGTTTGTCAGCTTTTGGACACCTTTGAAGGTGTTTTCTATGTGTTTCTATGTGTTTTTGTTTGCCTGCCATTGGTTTTAACGGTGTTCGAAGTTGTTCGACGAACAGTTCGACGAACAGTTCGGCGAACACACGGGTGTTCGACGAACCGAACCGAACTCGAACACTACGGGGGTGGCTCAACACTAGTAAAAAGTTAAAAAAGGACTTATATATATATGTAATCGTCTTATCCCGTCTGTCTGTCTGTCTGTCTTTCTGTCTGTCTGTCTGTCTGTCTGTCTTTCTGTCTGTCTGTCTTTCTGTCTGTCTGTCTGTCCAGGAAATCCCACGTCGCTGATTGGTCCGGCCGCGGCCAATCAGCGACGCGGGATTTCAGAAAAAGATGGCGGCCGTTAGCGGCTGATCTGCTGGACGGAGGTCAGCGGCGATGCAGCAGGGAGATGACCGGCGCTAGCCGCTCATCTCCCCGCTGCTGGCAGCACAAGTACCCCGACAGGCGGCGCCGCTCACCTCCATGCGGCTAACGTCGGGAGATCAGCGGCTTGGCCCGCTGATTTCCGGAGGGCAAGTGTGAACGGGGGAATGGGGAGTGGCGCCGCCTGTCGGGATGCTTCTGCTGCGAGCAGCCGCTCATCTCCCAGCTTCTCGCAACGGAAGTAGCCGCACAGGCAGCGCCGCTCCCCGATCCTCACTAATACGACACTGATTGGTCGCGGTCGACGCACGCGACCAATCAGCGATATGGGCGGAAAATTTAAAAGCCGCTCTGCTGATTTCTCGCAGTCACCGGCCGCAACCAATCAGCGATATGGGCGGCAAATTTAAACGCCGCTCTGCTTATTGGTCGCGGTCGACGGCCGCGACCAATCAGCGATTTTGGTGACAAATTTAAACACCGCTCTGCTGATTGGTCGCGGTTGCCACCTGCGACCAATCAATAGTATTGGCGCCAAATTTAAACGCCGCTCTGCTGATTGGTCGCGGTCGCCGGCCGCGACCAATCAGCATTATTAGCACCAAATTTAAACCATGCTCTGCTGATTGGTCGCGGCCGGCCACCGCGACCAATCAGCGATTTTGGTGCCAAATTTAAACACCGCTCTGCTGATTGGTCGCGGTTGCCAGCCGCGACCAATCAGCAGAATTGGCGCCAAATTTAAACCCCGCTCTGCTGATTCGTCGTGGCCGCAAGCCGCGACCAATCAGCGAGATTGGCGCCAAATTTAAACAACGCTCTGCTGTTTGGTCGCGGCCGCTGGCCGACCGCGACCAATCAGCATTATTGGCGCCAAATTTAAACCATGCTCTGCTGATTGGTCGCGGCCGGCCACCACGACCAATCAGCGATTTTGGTGCCAAATTTAAACACCGCTCTGCTGATTGGTCGCGCTTGCCAGCCGCGACCAATCAGCAGTATTGGCGCCAAGTTTAAACACCGCTCTACTGATTGGTCGCGGCTGCCGGCCGACCGCGACCAAACAGCGATTTTGGTGCCAAATTTAAACACCGCTCTGCTGATTGGTCGCGGCCGCCAGCCGTGACTAATCAGCGAGATTGGCGCCAAATTTAAACAATGCTCTGATGATTGGTCGCAACCGCCGGCCGCGACCAATCAGCGATTTTGGCGCCAAATTTAAACATCGCTCTGCTGATTGGTCGTGGCCGCCGGCCGACCGCGACCAATCAGCGACTTTGGCGGCAAATTTAAACACCGCTCTGCTGATTGGTCGCGGACGCCAGCCGCGACCAATCAGCGAGATTGGCCCCAAATTTAAACAACGCTCTGCTGATTAGTCGCGGCCGCCGGCCGTGACCAATCAGCGAGATTGGTGCCAATTTTAAACAACGCTCTGCTAATTGGTCGCGTTTGCACACCGCGACCAATCAGCATTATTGCCGCCAAATTTAAACACCGCTTTGCTAATTGGTCGCGGTCGCGACTAATCAGTGATTTTGGCGCCAAATTTAAACACGCTCTCCAGTCCTCACTAACACGGTTCGCTGATTGGTCGCGGCCGCCGCCCGCGACCAATCACCGATATTGCCGCCAAATTTAAACACCGCTTTGCTGATTGGTCGCGGTTGCCGGCCGCGACCAAGCAGCGATTTTGGCGCCAAATTTAAACACTGCTCTGCTAATTGCGCCCGGTCGGCCGCATACATATTCTAGAATACCCGTTGTGTTAGAATCGGGCCACCATCTAGTATTCAAATAATTTCTCACTTCTCTGACTCGTCCGCTCATCACTGTCATCCATCTAGTTCTTGTCACATCTTCGTATCACTGCCATGAGCGGTGAATCTCTATTTACAGTAAGCCAGCACTTTCGGCTCTGATGAAGCACGGATGGTTCTGCTCAAGTGCTTGTAAGGTGCTATGTATGGCCCCCTCATCCCTATCCTGGTATGTATGGCCCCTCATCCCCAATCCTGGTATATATGGCCCCCCTCATCCCTATCCTGGTATGTATGGCCCCTCATCCATATCCTGGTAAGCATGGTACTCCTCATCCCCCAATCCTGGTATGCATGGCCCCTCATCCCCATCACACTGTGCACACACAAAAAAACAAACACTTCTACTCAAATTTCTTCCCTGTTCTCCAGCGCTGTGTCCCGTTCTGCCGGAGGCCGGGGGGGGGAGTGTGGCGCCGTAGTACGGGCGTGCCCATACTGCAAATGTGTCTTCAGTAAAATGGCTCTGGATAGCGCACTATGCACATGCACTGATTCCGACGTCGCAATCTGCCCCGGCCTCCAGCCAGAACAGAGGCGCCGCGGCAACACTCCTCCGGGTCAGGTAAGTATGTCCTTATGGCGCTGGCAATCGCGGTATGCGTTCAGTGCCTACGCATAACACGATCTCCGGCACCATATACTCCTCTTACCTGTAATGGCTGGATGCGCTCTTCTGTCTGGAGCCAGACTGCGCAGGCGAATCGCGCCTGCGCAGTCTATTAAGGCTTCAGACAGTGGGATGCATCTACCATTATATTATAGATATGTAAAAAGTTAAAAAAGACTTATACTCAAATAATTTCTCACTTCTCCGACTCGTCCGCTCATCATTGTCATCCATCTAGTTCTTGTCACATTGTCACATCTTCGTACCACTGCCATGAGCGCTGAATTTCTCTTTACACTAAGCCAACACTTTCGGCTCTGATGAAGCCCAGATGGTTCTGCTCATGTGCTTGTAAGGTACTATGTCATGACATTAGCAATTTCTAAAAAATATGCATTTTGGTGAATGCAGATTTTTGTAATATTCAAATAGAATTCAATTCCACTCAAATATATTTGCTCATCTCTAGAGCCAAGCACTCAAATAAATGCAAAATAATATTTAAATTATTTTAGACAGCCTTCAGAGCGTGCTAGTTTCTTCATCACTTCTTTACAATACCAATTAACAAAACACAGACAAGTTGACATATTGGGCCATTCTTCTACTGAGAAAATGGCATATCTGTGAATGTTTTGTTTATTAAATTAGTCAATTGGGAAAAATTATCAAAACTGTCTAAAAGAAAAATTGTCTCTTGCTCATAGCAGTGAATCAGAGCTAAAGCTCTCATTGTTGAACAGCATGATCCTGTACAATGAATGGAACTTAAGGAATCAGTTCCGTATTAGTGATGAACAAGCGTGCTCATTTAACCCTTTAACCAAGCATGCTCGGGTGCTTACCGAGTAACTCCGGCGTGCTTGTATATTATGTTTGAGTCCCTATGTCTGCTTGATTTATGGCCGTAAGACAGCCTCAACACATGTGAGGATTCCCTAACAAACAGGCAATCCATGCATGTGTTGAGGCTGTCTAACAGCCATAAATCTAAATATAAGTCATCTGCAGGGACTCGAACATAATATACGAGCACATCAAAGATACTCGGTAAGCACCCGAGCATGCTCGGTCAAAGGGTTAGACGAGCAAGTTCGCTCATCACTATTTCCTATCATTGAAAACCACCAGGCACATAGCAAATATTGAAATGCTGATGCTGGAAAGAAGATATAAAAAGCTGTAGAGTTCAGTTTCAAAATTTGTGCATAAAATCTACACCAATTACGCAATATGTGAACTTACCCTAAGGCACAGTCTTTGATGCACTGTTCAAGCCAAAGTAGATACAGACTAAGGTTAATGTGTAAATTACACTGTGTTCCAAATTATTAATGCCCCATCTCATGCTGCACATAACACATCTGCATCTCTGGCTGCTATGGGCATAAAAGGGGAAAAACTTATGGTGTGGCACCCATGCTCCGCTGACCTCAACCCCATTGAGAACCTCTGGAGTAGTGTTGAGCCACCCCCGTAGTGTTCGAGTTCGGTTCGGTTCGTCGAACACCCGTGTGTTCGCCGAACTGTTCGTCGAACTGTTCGTCGAACACCTTCGAACACCGTTAAAACCAATGGCAGGCAAACAAAAACACATAGAAACACATAGAAAACACCTTCAAAGGTGTCCAAAAGCTGACAAACTGCTCAGAAGACACAACTAACACATGGAAAAGTGACAAGTACATATAGTCATGCGAAAAGAAAAGAGGTGGAGGAGTAAAAGGAGGGGGAGACACAGATATAGGCATGTCATGCCCTTCTAAAATCCAAAAAGTGAGAAGCCGACACATTCAGTCCGCTCCTGCCCGTGCCACCTCCGTGTCGCCGGGTTTGTGCCAGAGCCGCGGTGAACCCTGACGGCCAGCCCCCCTCTCCCAATACTGGTGCCTGTCCGCTGGTGGGTCGAGCGAGCCCCCCTGTGGTGGAGGCAGCTCTAAGCTTTTTAATTTAAATTGTCTCTCTAATTTGAATGAATACACTTTAAATCCATTTACAAGGATCTATTGGAGGGCAAGTCTCATGCCAGCAGCCGCGTAATTCCAGCTCCAGTAGCGTCCACTAAAGCTGCTGCAGTTAAAAAGCTTTTATAAGGATCAAGCTCGGCTGTCTACCGCAAGGCATCCTACTGCCAGTCCCAGCCCCTATGCCTTGGGGTGCCTCCTGATGCTCTTCACTGAGTATCCCGTGGTCCCGAAGCATTTCCTTTGAAAAAATTAAGTGTCCAAACTACAGGTGGTGTAGCTTGCTTAACAGCCGGGATAATCCGCTGACTAGCAGACACTGCTGCTAGGCACAAAGTATTTCCTGGGCTAGATGCAGTTAAAAATTTGTAATTAGATACTCTCGTTGGATGCTGAGAAAGCATTCCATAGAGTCTCCTGGCACGCCATATATGATTCTCTTAAAAAGCTTGGGGTAGGGGTCTAGGGGACCCTTTTATAGCCAAAATCACGGCCCTGTATCACAATACGTCACCTAGGCTGAAGATAAATGGAACTGTAACACCCTGAGGGCTCGGTTGCTACAGAGGTATTGCACCTCACCCAGAGGTGTGATATCTCACTCTCAGGTAAGGATGGAGTGTGGATCAGGACCCGACACCTGCATGCATTACACCACATTGCCGTGGGGCAGGGCGACCAATATGCCTCTGAGATGGGCACGACAGTCCCTGTCCCTGGCTGGAGTGGGGGGAGGGAACACTGAGGAAGGGGAACCCTGTAGTGCAGGAGCAGGGAGGAAGCAGTTCCTGGGTGCATTGAGAAGGGAGTATAAAAGGTGGGCACCATCTTAGTTCAGTGCAGAGAAGTCTGAGCAGAAGTGACAGGGAGCAGGGGCTCTGCATGAGCTCTGCTCCAGAGGCGGGCCTAGTAACAGAGGCCCAGGCCTGGAAGAGGGAGAAGGAAGGAAGAGGAGCGGAGAAGGCTCCAGGAACGAGGAATGAAGGGATCCCAGAGGAGCTGACGGGCGAGTCGCCACCGCACGCCCGAATCCACCTGCGTGGAGGGGTCAGGCCAAAGGGGAAGACCGGTCCCCGTAACTAGTGGAGGCAGGAAACGACCCTCATCTAGAAACCGGAGGCTGTGACATTTTATGTGGCGCAGTCCCTCGCTACACCCACTAGGAAGGCACCACATAGGGTCAGGGAAACTGGCGCCAAGTTTACCAAGAGGAGGCCCGAGGCAGCCGGACAGAAGGGTTGTTAAGAAAGGCCAGACAAAGGACACACAAAGGGGGTCCTGTGAAGCGCTCCAAAGTTATCTGGGAGTTGTCTGAGCTCCTCACCTGGTGAGCACAGTACGACGTGGGCAGCCGTTACCTGCAGACGTGGTCTGGATAATAAGAACTGTGAGTAAAGGCCCTGGACTGCATCACTGACTCCGTGTCGTTACTGCTGCTGCCCTGCACTATCACCCCCATCCTCCGCATACACTGCCCTGAGGCTATACTCCTCCCGTGGGGAGTTATGCTACGCTCTGCTGCACCCACAACACCAGCCTCAGCGGTCTGCCCTGCAGCGGCGGTTCACTCTGACCGCAATCCACGGGTGGCGTAGTCGGACATTTAAACATCAAAACCACATAAATAGTTCCGCCACTGGTTTGACCACCCTGAGCCACGGAACCGGGTCGCCGCCACGAAGACTACAACCACCAGCATCCACCAAAAAGGGTCCGGCTCCGGGTGTCCCAAGGCCCAGGGGGTGCATCAGAACATTTTCATCACCTTTCACAATCACCAATGGGACAAGGCAGGGATGTCCTCTGTCCCCTCTCTTATACATCCTAGTGACGGAGCACCTGCTCTCATCAATTCGCCATAACCCCAATATTAGGTGGATTGAGGTGGGAGGCACCGAGTACAAGTGCTCTCTATTTGCTGATGATGTCCTAGTATATATCACTCAATCACATATATCCATCCATGCTGTTATGGCTGAAATAGATCACTTTGTTACATGGTCAAATTTTAAAATCAATGCAGCGAAGTCTGAGGCCCTCGATGTCTCCCTCCCCAAATCCATATAGGATTCCATCCAGTCCAACTTTCCCTTTGCCTGGCCCTCACAGGGTATCAAATACTTAGGAATTCCTATTCATAGAGACCTCTCCCATCTATGTTATCTTAATTTTGGGCCCTTTATTGAACAACTCCATACAGACCACGGTTGGCAAGTTAGAACTGTAAGATTCACTACGTGAACCACTGGTGTTTTGTGGAAAAGCACATGTACACTGTGTTCCAAATTATTATGCAAAAAGTGTTTAGGAGTGATAAGGGAAGAATTATCTTTGTTTGTCAGTTAAACTCATTGATGGTGATGTGTGTCAGGGCTCTTTATATCACTGTAAGCAATTGCAGACACCTGTGCTAATTAGTTTGGCAGGTGTGTCTAATGAAAGGCAAGACTACTTAAGAAGGCTGTCTCACATTATTAAGCAGCCTACATTTTCTGCCAAAATGGGAAAGAAAAAGGATGTGTCGGCTGCTGAGAAGCAACAAATTGTGGAGTGTTTAGGTCAAGGCATGACTACAATCAACATTGTGCGATGATCAGGATGAAGTGTCTTGGCAATCAAGAAGTATGTAGCTGATTCACAGTACACACGTGTGCGTGCTGATAAGGGCAAATTGAGGACTCTTTCCTACAGGCAATTACGTCAGGTTAAAAGAGCAGCGGCAAAAAAGCCTTGTCATAGCAGCAGACAAGTTTTTGAAGCTGCTGGTGCCTCCAACGTCCCCCGAACAACAAGATGCAGGGTCCTTCAGAGGTTTGCAGCTGTGCATACGCCATCCTGTCGACCTCCTCTATTCACTTCACACCAGCAGATACGGCTCCAGTGGGCCAAACATTACATGAAGACTGATTTCAAAACTGTTTTGTTCACGGATGAGTGCCGTGCAGCGCTCGATGGTCCAGATGGATGGAGTGGAGGATGGCTGGTTGATGGACACCCCACGCAAACACGGCTACAGCGCCAACAAGGAGGAGGTGGAGTAATGTTTTGGGCTGGAATCATGGGGAGAGAGATTGTCGGCCCCTTTAGGATCCCTGAAGGCGCTAAAGATGAACTCCATAATGTATGTGGATTTTCTCAAACAGCACTTCCTGCCATGGTTCAAGAAGAAGAACGGTGTATTTCACAGCAAGATCATTTTTTTGCATGATAATGCACCATCTCATGCTGCATATAAAACATCTGCATCTCTGGCTGATATGGGCATAAAAGGGGACAAACTTATGGTGTGACCCCCATGCTCCCCTGACCTCTACCCCATTCAGAACCTCTGGAGCATCATCAAAAGGAGTGTCTATGATGGCGGGAGGCAGTTCACATCTAAGCAACAGCTCTGGGAGGGTATTCTGTCTTCATGCAAAACAATTGAAGCAGAAACCATCCAAAACCTGACAAATTCAATGGACGAGAGAGTTCAGAAGCTCCTTTCGAACAAGGGGTCCTATGTGAAAATGTAACATCACCTAGAATAAAGTTTTGAGTTGAAAACTGTTTGATTTCAGTTTCTAATAACCTGCTAATGCTTATAATTTCAAAAATGACCATTTTTTTGGTCTTTATGAAAATGAAAAGGTTGATCGAAAAGTTTGGGGGATCTAAAAGTGTGGCAACCCAGTAGTCATGATTACTTCGAATTCTGACAATATGAGGGTCATGTTGCAGGTAGTGCAGCAAGAAGGCACTTATGTGTCTTGCGCATCTCTGGGCCCCAAAATTATTTTCCGGGCTAGATGCAGCTAAAAATTATTATTAATTTTAAATCTGGTGGAGCTTAGTATAGATGGCCTAATAGGATCAGTGCTGCACACTGCTACAAAGCCCAAATTATTTTCCAGTCAAGATACAGATAAACATGATTAGTAATTTTAAATCTGGTGGAGCTTATTATAGATGGCCTAACAGAATCAGTGCTGCACACAGCTACGAAGCCCAAATTATTTTCCAGCCAAGATACAGATAAACATGATTAGTAATTTGAAAGCTTAAAACGGTTGGTAGGGTGATTTTAACCAATCATCAAGCTTTTACTCTCCCCAGGATGACACAGGGGTAGAAAAGTCGTTTCGGATCCATGATTTGTTCATCTTTATGAACGTGAGTCTGTCTACATTATCAGTGGAGAGCTGCGTGCGCTTATCTGTCAGCACACCACCAGCAGCGCTGAACACACGTTCAGACAGAATGCTGGCTGCGGGGCATGACAAGATCTCCAAGGCGTAAGTGGCTAGCTCCGGCCATTTATCCAGATTGGAAGCCCAAAAGGAGCAAGGGTCCAGTGACACAGTCATGGCTTCAATGTTTACTTGGAGATACTCCTGTACCATCGTCTCTAGGCGTTGACTATGTGTCAGACTTCTTGTCTCCTGTGGCCTTGCAAAGGATGGGCTAAAAAAGTGGTGAAATGATTCCGCAAAATTGATGTTACCAGCAGATACTGTGGTTCTGTTACGGTTTGAGTGCTGAACACTTGACGGTCCCACGGTTGGCAAGTTGGAACTGTGAGATTCACTACGTGCACCACTGGTGTTTTGTGGAAAAGCACATGTAAGATTCTGCAACAGTCTCTGCTGATACTCCTGCATGCGTGCATCCCTTTCTATGGCAGGAATAATTTCTGCAAATTTACTTTTGTACCGGGGATCTAACAGTGTGGCAACCCAGTAGTCAGGATTATTTCTAATTCTCACAATTCGAGGGTCATGTTGCAGGTAGTGCAGCAAGAAGGCACTCATGTGTGTTGCGCATCCAGGAGCACCAAGTCCCTGTTGTGTTGGTGGCGAGGTAACAATCATGCTTCCTTCCTCTGTCCTCTCCCCCCAACCTCGCACAACAGAAATGTGATCAAGGTCTCCCTCATCTGATGAGTCTTCCATCAGTTCGTCCTCCACTTCTTCCTGGGCTCCTGCACCTTCCTCACTAGTTTGGCTGCTACCATGCACCCTGGTAAAACCATCTCCCCCACCCTCACATGCCTGCCGCCTTGGTGCTGCCGACCGTCTGGACCTTGCAGATGTTAGCCCTTCCGCATACAACTCCTCCTCCTCTACTTCCTCCACCTCCTCTTGTGCCACCACCTGACTCCGAATTCTGTTTAACATGTGCTCCAGCATGTAAATCACCGGAATAGTCATGCTGATAATGCCATCGTCAGCACTAAACATCTTCGTCGCCATTTCAAAACTGTGCAGAAGGGTGCATAGGTCCCTGATCTGAGACCACTCCTCCAGCGTGATTTGCCCCACCTCTGGATCTCGTTGGCCCAGGCTATACGTCAGAACGTATTGCACCAGGGCTTGTCGGTGCTGCCACAGTCGCTGCAACATGTGCAGAGTTGAATTCCACCGGGTAGGCACATCGCATTTTAGCCGGTGAAGTGGCAGGCCCAACGACTTCTGTAGAGATGTAAGTCGCTGAGCTGCGGGATGCGAATGGCGGAAGTGAGCACACAGCGACCGTGCCCTCTGCAGAAGGCCATCTAGTCTGGGATAGTGGGCTAAAAATTGCTGGACAACCAGGTTCAACACGTGAGCCATACGAGGCACGTGTGTGACATTGCCCCGGCGAAGGGCCGCACCCAGGTTTGCAGCATTGTCGCACACGGCCTTCCCTGGTTTCAGGTCCAGTGGAGACAACCATTCATGAAATTGGTTCTCCAGAGCTGACCACAACTCCTCAGCTGTGTGACTCACATTTCCCAGACATTTCAAAGTAAAAACCGCCTGATGACGTTGAGCCCTACTGCCAGCATAGTAAGGAGGTGTGCAGGATCCCTTCTGCGCAGTTAGAAAGCTTGTGGCATGACCAGACAGGCTTTGGGTGCAGGTGGAAGACCGAGAGGAGGTTGAGGAGGCAGAAGCAGTGGAGGAACTTTGACATAAAGAGGATTGACGCACAACTCGTGGGGACGGTAAGACTTGGACAGCAGCCCCTTGTCCTGCTGTCACCATAGTTACCCAGTGCCCAGTCAGCAACATGTAACGCCCCTGTCCATGCCTACTCATCCAAGGGTCTGTGGTGAAATGCACCCTGTCACACACAGAGTTTCTCAAAGAAGCAGTGATGTTGTGTGCGACATGCTGGTGGAGCTCAGGCACACCTTTCTTTGAGAAGTAGTGCCGACTGGGCATCTGGTACTGGGGCACTGCGACGGACATAAGGTCTCGAAAATCCTCTGTGTCCACCAGGCGGAAAGGCAGCATTTCTGTAGCCAAGAGCTTGCAGATGGTGAAATTAAACCTCTTAGCTTTCTCATGGCTAGGAGGAAATGGTCTTTTACTTGTCCACATCTGAGGGACCGAGGGCTGGCTATTGTGCTTAGACGGGGTTGATAAGGGTGTCCCCGGAAAACTGCCGGTCTGTGAGGAAGATGCAGGCGGACATGTTAGGTTGCCTTGATCCAAAGGTGGTGCTATCGATGTCGGACAGCGCTCAACACCAGCTGGTGTTACCACCTCCAAAGAAAATGATGACCTGCCAATCACGCTGGCTGTTGCGGGTAAAGAGGTGGCAGGTCTGCTCCCCAAAACAGGTGTGACTGCTGTCCCCCCAGTCACAGAGGATGAAGAGGCCGCGGATGCACAAGATATGGCAGACGGTGGTTGGCCCGGCCGGCTAGGCCGCATTGTAGCACACTGAGCTTCCCACTGCAACTTATGCTTCATGTCCATGTGCCAGTTCATGCATGAAGTACTCAAACTATGTATTTTTTGGCCTCTACTTAGCTTTTGCTGACAAATGTTACAGATAACACGAGTTGGGTCATCTTTATCGATCTAAAAAAATGCCCAGGCTATGCAAGGCTTAGCACCCATGCGACCTGAAGAGCCACCACGACTTGTGGTGAGAGGCAGAGTTGTGTTTGAGGATGCAGTTGTTGACGTGCTTCCAGTACTACGTCTCTGTCCAGGAAGGCGCAACCTGACCTCGTCGTCACTAGCATCTTCCTCCACCTCCTCTGCTGACCTCATCTCTTGGCTGACTGTGGGTTGACAGTAAGTGGGATCTCCAACCTCATCATCATCACCCTGTGCGTTATCACACCCGTCGTCCTCAGAGCCAACCTGTTCCTGCCCTGACAAAAAACTAAAGTTGTCGCTCCAATCAGGTATTTGAGTCTCATCATCGTCTTCCTCATTGTCTCCACCAACAGGAGTTACAGTTTGGGAATGAGGGTCTACATTATGGTCAGAACCTTCTGCGTCTGGTCCTGGATCCGACTCATAAAGATTCTGGGCATCAGTGCAGATCATTTCCTCGTCTGGATTCACAGAAGCGCTGGAGTCGACCTCTGATTCCCAGGCTATAGTATGAGTAAACAGCTCTGCAGACTCAACCATCTGTTCTACCTCATACTCAGACGGGCAGCTGGAGATTTGGGAGCTGTGAGGAAGCAAGTGCGATTGGGGTGACACCTTTGAGGACTGGAGTATTTGTGATGTTGAAGTTGATGTGGAGGAGAGCCCACTTAAAGGAGCACTTGATATCCGTTGAAGCACCTGCTGTTTTTGTGCCTCATCTGGAATTTGTAGCGATTGGCGTGGCCGTAAGAAAGGGATCTTATCACATTGTCCACTAAAAGAAGTAGACATTTTAGTTTGGCTGGAAGATGGTCTTTCTTCTGCAGATGTTACTGTTGCTTTAACACCTACCCCACGGACACAACCTTTTTTCCCCTTCCCAACACGCCTATTCCCCTTTCCACCAGCAGCAGGCCTTTTTCCACTCATTTTGGTGGTTAACTAATTCACAACTCTGGAGTTGTTTGCACAAAAAAACAATGGATGGGAACCGAGCAGAGCTGAGTGGCCAAACTGTGGTATTAGGCCAAAACTATTGGCTAGGTTAGATCCAGAAAAAAATTATATTCAATTTGCAACCTGATGGAGGTCAGTATAGATGGACTAATAGAATAAGTCCCACACACAGCTAGAAGCCCAAATATTTTTTCAGAGGTAGATGCAGAAAAAAATTGTATTCAGTTTGCAACCTGATGGAGGTCACTATAGATGGACTAATAAAACAAGTCCTACACACAGCTAGAAGCCCAAATATTTTTTCAGAGGTAGATGCAGAAAAAAAATATATTCAGTTTGCAACCTGATGGAGGTCAGTATAGATGGACTAATAGAGAAAGTCCCACACACTGCTAGAAGACCAAAAATTTTTTCAGAGCTAGATGCAGACAAAAAATTATTTTTAATTTGCAACCTGATGGAAGTCAGTATAGATGGACTAATAGAGAAAGTCCCACACACTGCTAGAAGGCCAAATATTTTTTCAGAGCTAGATGCAGACAAAAAAATATTTTTAATTTGCAACCTGATGGAGGTCAGTATAGAAGGATTAATAGAGAAAGTCCCACACACTGCTAGAAGGCCAAATATTTTTTCAGAGCTAGATGCAGATAAAAAATATTTTTAATTTGCAACCTGATGGAGGTCAGTATAGATGGACTAATAGAGAAAGTCCCACACACTGCTAGAAGGCCAAATATTTTTTCAGAGCTAGATGCAGAAAAAAATTATATTCAGTTTGCAACCTGATGGAGGTCAGTATAGATGGACTAATAGAACAAGGCCCACACACAGCTAGATGCCAAAATATTTTTTCAGAGGTAGATGCAGAAAAAAATTATATTCAGTTTGCAACCTGATGGAGGTCTGTATAGATGGATTAATAGAACAAGTCCCACACACAGCTAGAAGCCCAAATATTTTTTCAGAGGTAGATGCAGAAAAAAATTATATTCAGTTTGCAACCTGATGGAGGTCTGTATAGATGGATTAATAGAACAAGTCCCACACACAGCTAGAAGCCCAATATTTTTTCAGAGGTAGATGCAGAAAAAAAATATATTCAGTGTGCAACCTGATGGAGGTCAGTTTAGATGGACTAATAGAGAAAGTCCCACACACTGCTAGAAGGCCAAATATTTTTTCAGAGCTAGATGCAGATATAAATTATTTTTAATTTGCAACCTGATGGAGGTCAGTATAGATGGACTAATAGAGAAAGTCCCACACACTGCTAGAAGGCCAAATATTTTTTCAGAGCTAGATGCAGAAAAAAATTATATTCATTTTGCAACCTGATGGAGTTCAGTATAGATGGACTAATAGAACAAGTCCCACACACAGCTAGAAGCCCAAATATTTTTTCAGAGGTAGATGCAGAAAAAAATTATATTCAGTTTGCAACCTGATGGAGGTCTGTATAGATGGATTAATAGAACAAGTCCCACACACAGCTAGAAGCCCAATATTTTTTCAGAGGTAGATACAGAAAAAAAATATATTCAGTTTGCAACCTGATGGAGGTCAGTATAGATGGACTAATAGAGAAAGTCCCACACACTGCTAGAAGGCCAAATATTTTTTCAGAGCTAGATGCAGGCAAAAAATCATTTTTAATTTGCAACCTGATGGAGGTCAGTATAGATGGACTAATAGAGAAAGTCCCACACACTGCTAGAAGGCCAAATATTTTTTGAGAGCTAGATGCAGATATAAATTATTTTTAATTTGCAACCTGATGGAGGTCAGCATAGATGGACTAATAGAGAAAGTCCCACACACTGCTAGAAGGCCAAATATTTTTTCAGAGCTAGATGCAGAAAAAAATTATATTCAGTTTGCAACCTGATGGAGGTCAGTATAGATGGACTAATAGAACAAGTCCCACACACAGCTAGAATGCCAAATATTTTTTCAGAGGTAGATGCAGATAAAAATTATTTTTAATTTGCAGCCTGATGGAGGTCAGTATAGATAGACTAATAGAGGAAGTCCCACACACAGCTAGAAGCCCAAATATTTTTTCAGCGCTAGATGCAGACAAAAAATTATTTTGAATTTGCAACCTGATGGAGGTCAGTATAGATGGACTAATAGAGAAAGTCCCACACACTGCTAGAAGGCCAAATATTTTTTCATAGCTAGATGCAGACAAAAAAATATTTTTAATTTGCAACCTGATGGAGGTCAGTATAGATGGACTAATAGAGAAAGTCCCACACACTGCTAGAAGGCCAAATATTTTTTCAGAGCTAGATGCAGAAAAAAATTATATTCAGTTTGCAACCTGATGGAGGTCAGTATAGATGGACTAATAGAACAAGTCCCACACACAGCTAGAAGCCCAAATATTTTTTCAGAGGTAGATGCAGAAAAAAATTATATTCAGTTTGCAACCTGAATGAGGTCTGTATAGATTGATTAATAGAACAAGTCCCACACACAGCTAGAAGCCCAAATATTTTTTCAGAGGTAGATGCAGAAAAAAATTATATTCAGTTTGCAACCTGATTGACGTCAGTATAGATGGACTAATAGAGAAAGTCCCACACACTGCTAGAAGGCCAAATATTTTTTCAGAGCTAGATGCAGACAAAAAATTATTTTTAATTTGCAACCTGATGGAGGTCAGTATAGATGGACTAATAGAGAAAGTCCCACACACTGCTAGAAGGCCAAATATTTTTTCAGAGCTAGATGCAGATATAAATTATTTTTAATTTGCAACCTGATGGAGGTCAGTATAGATGGACTAATAGAGAAAGTCCCACACACTGCTAGAAGGCCAAATATTTTTTCAGAGCTAGATGCAGAAAAAAATTATATTCAGTTTGCAACCTGATGAAGGTCAGTATAGATGGACTAATAGAACAAGTCCCACACACAGCTAGAAGGCCAAATATTTTTTCAGAGGTAGATGCAGATAAAAATTATTTTTAATTTGCAGCCTGATGGAGGTCAGTATAGATGGACTAATAGAGAAAGTCCCACACACTGCTAGAAGGCCAAATATTTTTTCAGAGCTAGATGCAGACAAAAAATTATTTTGAATTTGCAGCGTGATGGAGGTCAGTATAGATGGACTAATAGAACAAGTCCCACACACTGCTAGAAGGCCAAATATTTTTTCAGAGCTAGATGCAGAAAAAAATTATATTCAGTTTGCAACCTGATGGAGGTCAGTATAGATGGACTAATAGAACAAGTCCCACACACTGCTTGAAGCCCAAATATTTTTTCAGAGCTAGATGCAGAAAAAAATTATATTCAGTTTGCAACCTGATGGAGGTCAGTATAGATGGACTAATAGAACAAGTCCCACACACTGCTAGAAGCCCAAATATTTTTTCAGAGCTAGATGCAGAAAAAAATTATATTCAATTTGCAACCTGATGGAGGTCAGTATAGATGGACTAATAGAATGATGCTATGCCCAAAAGATTTTACTTCACTAGGTGCAGTAAAAAAATTGGTATTCTATACACAGGTGGTATATCTTGCAACACAGATAGGCTACTCCACTGACTAACACACTCTGCAATAGGCCAAAAAGGATTAGCTTTGCTAGATTCAGCCAAATGCTGTGAAAAAAAACTTGCACAGCACTGGCACAATCCTGCCTGGCAAAAACTGATAGGAACTGATGTAACCTAGTCCTGAAAAGGACTGCAATTACAATTAGTCTTTACTCCCACAATCTATTTAAGAGCACAGACCTGCCTGATAAAAGTCGTAGGAAATGCTGTAACCTAGTCCTTAAAAGGACTGCAATCACAACTATTCCCTACTCCAAAGCTATCTGTAGATTTGTGTGAAAATTGGCTTGAAATTAACAAGGTATAGCGCACACAGCAACAGCGGTGCCGTCTAACACGCAGCTGCAGCAGTGAGAAAATGGTGGCGACGGGGAAAATGGCTTGGTCTTATAGGGCAAGGACATGTGACATACACTGCCAATGACACATGCCCTTGCTTGTGTGAAAAAAAGCACTTCGCTCCGTGTGTGCGCTGCTGATAGGCTGACAGATTGCACCTCCCCACTGTAAATGCGGGAAAGAGAAAAAAAAATGGAGATCTTCATTATTCCTGCAGAGATCCATCCCCTGCCCCTCCCCCCACCCCGCTGTACACTCAAACTGCGTATTAACATTAATTTTCATCATTACTGAGAAAAAATCCAGTTATGATTTTGGTGCACGAACAGTTATCCAACAACAGTTATCGAACATAACCTCGAACAGCCGAATTTTTCTCAAATCGTTCGTGTTCGCCGAACGGCTCGAACACCGCCCAAAACAGCTCGAATTTGAGATTGGCGAACAGTTCACGTCGAACAACGCTCATCTCTACTCTGGAGCATCATCAAAAGGAGTGTCTATGATGGCGGGAGGCAGTTCACATCTAAGCAACAGCTCTGGGAGGGTATTCTGCCCTCATGCAAAACAATTAAAGCAGAAACCATCCAAAACCTGACAAATTCAATGGACGAGAGAGTTCAGAAGCTCCTTTCGAACAAGGGTTCCTATGTGCAAATGTAACATCACCTAGAATAAAGTTTTGAGTTGAAAACTGTTTGATTTCAATTTGTAATAACCTGCTAATGCTTATTATTTCAAAAATGACCATTTTTTTGTTCTTTATTAAAATGAAAAGGTTGAAAACTCTGCGGTGCATAATAATTTGGGACATGCATTTTGAGTGCAGTTTGAGTTTTTTATTTTTTTAAAAATATACTGTTATCATAGGCAGTTTGTACAAAAACCTTTCAATTGTACTCTAATAGTTATTTGACTGGAAAATTACAATGACTGCAATTCATATAGGTAATTTGGGAAAATCTGAGAAAATATTATTTGCATAATAATTTGGAACACAGTGTAAAGACAAATGGAGTGATTCATTAAAGATTTTATGCACAAAGACAAAAAATTGGCATAAAATGTGTTGAAAAAGTTGAAACATTTTTGCGCAACTGACTGGAGTGGCATTTCTGTAGAGGTAGATGAGCTGAATTCATTAGGTGGCATGCGCTACATACTCCAGCGAGCCCTTCATTAAGACTGGAGTATGCAATTCAAGTCTTAATAAATTGGCCCCATTGAATGTGCACCTGCTGTATGTTCTCATCCACACATTGCAGAAAATATTACAGCGGAAAGTGTCCTGCAGCGTGAGCTTTAAATCTAAAGGTCAATTTATGGAGCAAATTTTCACTGTGGATTTCTCTTAAAATCTTAGCAAATTTGCAGTATTTCTGCAACAAAAGTCACATGATTTGAAGCTAATTTTGCACCTTTGATTTAACTGCAGATTCTTTCTTTCATGACTACTCTTGACTTTGGCTTAAAAACTACATAAATAATTTAATAAAATAAACTGTACGTTTGAAGGAAGTCTTAAAGAGGTTGTCCACTACTTTTACATTGATGACCTATCCTTAGGATAGGTCATCAATGTCTGATTGCCCCGGGGTCCAACACCCTGCACCCCTGCTGATCAGCTGTCATCGGTGGCGGCGGCGGCCGTCGGCCAGACATACTCTCTTGCTGAGCTGCTCCGTCTTCTGGTAGTGGCCGATGCTTGGTGCTGCACATCCACTTCCTATTCAAATCAATACGAGGCAGATGTGTAGTAGCCTGCGGCGGCCACTACCAGATGACGGCCAGTTCCGAAAGCGAGTATTTCCAGCCGCAGCCGCCGCCGACGACTTTGATGACAGCTTATCGGCGGGAGTGCTGGATGTTGGACCCAGGCTGGTCAAACATTGATAACCTATCATAATGATTGTTTTTATGTAATATATGCATAAGATTCCTTCTTTTTTTTATTACTTAAATTTTTAAGATTTTTTTTTTAAATCTTATTCTCAATACTGGCATTGTAAAATGCATTCGATTTTTAGAGTTATTTCACTGGTAAAACACAGATATCACTTAGAAGTTGCCTCTTGTTATTTTTTGTGTTTGAAAACTCATTCAAAGGCTGACCTTCATGTTCTGTAGGATTTAAAGGGTTGATGATACAAGCTTACCATTCGACAAAACAAAAAAGGATGCACATTGAATTTTTCATAATAATATATTACAGCTGTCCAGTAGGATCCTTCTAGAGATCGACATACAGAACTCCTGAGACCTGCTGCCCAAACAAAGGATAATTCATCCGGACACAAGTTGTGATTCCTCCAGTCGACTACATGATAAATTCATAGAGACAGAGCTTTGCGGGCCCTGCTTTACACAGATCACACACACACTGACCTATTCCTTTTCTTCCAGAGAATGCAACAACCAAACAGTAAAAGCTTCTGACAGAGTCATGTTTGATGCAAAGCACTTGGCCATATTCTCACTTGAAAGAGAAAAAGTATCAGAAAAGCACAGACTCAAAGCTACAGGATTGTATGAAAGCGATCAACTACCTGAATATTCTGTAAATATAAAATCCTGTTTGATTTCGAGTCTGTTCTTCCTCACATTCCTATTCTATACACAGGAGTTATCGTACCAGGTTAACATTTGTTTGTTTTACCTCTTTTCCTAAATTATCATTGTTAACTTATTGTACTTATGTATAACCTAAACAATCCCCTTATAATCCTAATATTTAATTGATATGCATCAAAATATAAAACGCAAATAAATACAAATTACCAAAGCAGGATACCCCAAAATAAAGATAAATTGGCACAGTGCAAATATCAAAACTGCCATACTATAAAATTAAGTTGATCAACTGAGGGCTATATAACCCTCTGTATACCTGCCTAACTGCGGAGGTTGGCAACATAAAGTGATAGCGACAGTGGTGCCCCCGCTCCTTAACAAATAACCCTAAAAGATCCTAGGATGCCCTATAGATAAATGGGTTAATGTGATTAAGGACCATATAAATAATAGTACTGTAGGCAGGTAAACAGAAAAAAGATACTTATCCATATGACACTGTTGTCATAGCCTCGACACGTTTCACCATAAAAAGCTTCCTCAGGAGGACATCATGATAGGTTACAAGCACAGCATGGTCTTTACATGGTATTTATTTGAGTTTTGTATTTTAATGCATATCAATTAAATATTAACATTTTAAGGGGATTTTTTAGGTTATAGATTTATTGTTCCCTAAGCAATAGGCATTTATTTGTGATATAAATAATTTCTTGTACTTAAATTACATCCACTTGCATTATATAAAAGTTTATAAAAAGCCAAGGAAAAACCTTTTCCTTTACCTACTACATAGTGGTTAGGGAAAGTAACCAACTAAGGCTATGTGCCCACGATGCAGAAATGCTCAGGATTTTTTCCTGAGCGTTTCTGCATCTCCCTGGCAGAAAAAACACATGCGGATTGTACATGCAGATTGTTCATGCGTTTTCCTGCCAGGGACATGCGGATGTGAAGCGTTCTTCACATTCATTTCCGCATGCGGGTTGTCAAGCGCTTTCCAAGCGATTTTAGCATCACTTGGAAAGTGCGTGTCAACTTGGTCACACTATATAAATCCATGCAACCGGCATGGATTTATATAGTGTGACCGAAAGAATGGTAAAAATTAAAAAATATATATGTATATATACTTACCCTCTGATGGTCCCTGGAGTCTTTATTCGCTCCGTCCTGGCTGCCGGCAGCGGTACACTGAAGGACCTGCCGACGTCAGCTTCGCGTGACCCGTCACATGACTATGACGTCAGCGCAGGTCCTCCAGTCCATCGCAATCTGCCGGCATGAAAGGATGAGTGCAGCGGGGGCCATCAGAAGGTACAGTACAGACCAAAAGTTTGGACACACCTTCTCATTTAAAGATTTTTCTGTATTTTCATGACTATGAAAATTGTACATACGCACTGAAGGCATCAAAACTATGAATTAACACATGTGGAATTATATACTTAACAAAAAAGTGTGAAACAACTGAAAATATGTCTTATATTCTAGGTTCTTCAAAGTAGCCACCTTTTGTTTTGATGACTGCTTTGCACACTCTTGGCATTCTCTTGATGAGTTTCAAGAGGTAGTCACCGGAAATGGTCTTCCAACAATCTTGAAGTAGTTCCCAGAGATGCTTAGCACTTGTTGGCCCTTTTGCCTTCACTCTGCGGTCCAGCTCACCTCAAACCATCTCGATTGGGTTCAGGTCTGGTGACTGTGGAGGCCAGGTCATCTGGCGTAGTACCCCATCACTCTCCCTCTTGGTCAAATAGCCCTTACACAGCCTGGAAGTGTGTTTGGGGTCATTGTCCTGTTGAAAAATAAATGATGGTCCAACTAAACGCAAACCGGATGGAATAGCATGCCGCTGCAAGATGCTATGGTAGCCATGCTGATTCAGTATGCCTTCAATTTTGAATAAATCCCCAACAGTGTCACCAGCAAAGCACCCCCACACCATCACACCTCCTTCTCAATGCTTCACGGTGGGAAACAGGCATGTAGAGTCCATCCGTTCACTTTTTCTGCGTCGCACAAAGACACGGTGGTTGGAACCAAAGATCTCAAATTTGGACTCGTCAGACCAAAGCACAGATTTCCACTGGTCTAATGTCCATTCCTTGTGTTCTTTAGCCCAAACAAGTCTCTTCTGCTTGTTGCCTGTCCTTAGCAGTGGTTTCCTAGCAGCTATTTTACCATGAAGGCCTGCTGCACAAAGTCTCCTCTTAACAGTTGTTGTAGAGATGTGTCTGCTGCTAGAGTTCTGTGTGGCATTGACCTGGTCTCTAATCTGAGCTTCTGTTAACCTGCTATTTCTGAGGCTGGTGACTCGGATAAACTTATCCTCAGAAGCAGAGGTGACTCTTGGTCTTCCTTTCCTGGGGTGGTCCTCATGTGAGACAGTTTCTTTGTAGCGCTTGATGGTTTTTGCAACTGCACTTGGGGACACTTTCAAAGTTTGCCCCATTTTTCAGACTGACAGACCTTCATTTCTTAAAGTAATGATGGCCACTCGTTTTTCTTTACTTAGCTGCTTTTTTCTTGCCATAATACAAATTCTAACAGTCTATTCAGTAGGACTATCAGCTGTGTATCCACCTGACTTCTGCACAACACAATTGATGGTCCCAACCCCATTTATAAGACAAGAAATCCCACTTATTAAACCTGACAGGGCAGACCTGTGAAGTGAAAACCATTTCCGGTGACTACCTCTTGAAGCTCAACAAGAGAATGCCAAGAGTGTGCAAAGCAGTCATCAAAGCAAAAGGTGGCTACTTTGAAGAACCTAGAATATAAGACATATTTTCAGTTGTTTCACACTTTTTTGTTAAGTATATAATTCCACATGTGTTAATTCATAGTTTTGATGCCTTCAGTGTGAATGTACAATTTTCATAGCCATAAAAATACAGAAAAATCTTTAAATGAGAAGGTGTGTCCAAACTTTTGGTCTGTACTGTAAGTATAATCTTTATTTTTTATTTTATTCTTTTTTTCACAGTTTCTATAGTACCCGGGTCCGGAGGAGAGTCTCCTGTCCTCTAGACCCGGTTACCATCCACACATTGGAATGCATGCTTTCCGCATGTCCTTATCTAGTGAAGCGGAATGCATGCGTTCTATTGCAAGTCAATGGCGGCGAAAATGCAGTACTTCCGCAAAATAATTGGTAGTGATACGATTTTTTCCGCAATGATAATCCGCAGCAGAAATTTCCGCAGCATGTGCACAGCACATGCGGATTATCATTGGGGAACATGGCATGCCGTCTACCGTGCATTTTTTAAGCATTTCTGCAGCGTTTTTGCTGCTGCGGAAACGCTTAAAAAGCGCATCGTGGGCACACAGTCACAGGCTGTGTTCGCATCTGTGTTTTGATCCTTTATCACAGATCCGGACAAAAATACCAACAAAATAGTGCAGCATGACAAATGGGAAGGACCCAATTATGGTAAATTAAGCACTTTAAGCATGACTTGTGTCCGTTATAGCCAATGAGGCACTTTAGGCACTACTGGTGTCCATAATGTGGCTGATCATTCACGTCCATTTATTTTATTGTACAGCTCCTATGATGAAGCAAAAAATAGAATTAAAATGCTCATATGTGAACAGAGCCTACAGGAAAGGATACTAATAGAGATGTGCAAAACCGAACTCAACCCTTTCACACCAAAACCTGTTTTCACCTTCCTGACCAGGTCAATTTTTTTAATTCTGACCAGTGTCACTGAGATAATAACTCTGGAACGCTTCAACGGATCCCATTGATTCTCAGATAGTTTTTTTCGTGACATATTGTACTTCATGATAATGGTAAAATTTATTTGATATGACTTACGTTTATTTGTGAAAAAATTGGAAATTTGGCAAAAATTTTGAAAATTTTGCAATTTTCAAACTTTTAATTTTTATGCCTTTAAATCAGAGAGATACAGTTGTGCTCAAAAGTTTACATACCCCGGCAGAATTTTTCCTTTCTTAGCCTTGTTTCAGAGAATATGAATGATAACAAAAAACTTTTTCTCCACTCATGGTTATTGGTTGGGTGAAGCCATTTATTGTCAAGCTACTGTGTTTTCTCTATTTAAATCTTAATGACAACCAAAAACATCCAAATGACCCTGATGAAAAGTTCACATACCCCAGTTATTAATACTGTATTTTGCCCCCTCTAACATCAATGACAGCTTGAAGTATTTTGTGGTAGTTGTGGATGAGCTTCTTTATTTTCTCAGATGGTAAAGCTGCCCATTCTTCTTGGCAAAAAGCCTCCAGTTCCTGTAAATTCCTGGGCTGTCTAGCATGAACTGCGCACTTGAGATCTCCCCAGAGTGGCTCAATGATATTGAGGTCAGGAGACTGAGATGGCCACTCCAGAAGAAAATTTCTTCCTCAGAGAAAAAGAGGACTTGTGCTCTATATCGCCACCTATTGGAAGTAGAAATCCTACAAGTCACAATCAACCCTCCTTACCTTGACGTGCCAGAGCTGGTGTGTCACTCTCCATAAGGAGAAATGTTACCCCTTAAACCTCAGTCCAGAGCCTCTCACCTAGCCAAATCAGTTCTCATACTTTACACTGACGAGGGCCAACAGCCCGAAACGCCGTGTCTGCAAATTGAGATTCTGATTTGGCTTTTATCCTAAGTCGTATTGCACGACTCGTTAAAGGGTTGATTGTGACTTGTGGGATTGCTACTTCCAATAGGTGGCACTATAGAGCACAAGTCCTCTTTTTCTCTCAAGAGGCAATTTGCATGTCGGGGTATGTAAACTTTTGAGCACAACTGTATGTCACACAAAATAGTTAATAAGTAACATTCCTCACATGTCTACTTTACATCAGCACAATTTTGGTAACATACATTTTTTATGTTGGGAAGTTATAAGGGTTAAAAGTTGACCAGCGATTTCTAATTTTTACACAAAATTTACAAAACCATTTTTTTTAATGACAACACCACATTTGAAGTGACTTTGAGGGGTCTATATGACAGAAAATACCCCAAAGTGACACCATTCTAAAAACTGAACCATCAAGGTGTTCAAAACCAGATTCAAGAAGTTTATTAACCCTTCAGGTGCTTCACAGGAATTAATGGAATGTGGAAGAAAAAAATAAACATTTACCTTTTTTTTCACAAAAATGTTACTTAGATCCGTTTTTTTTTACTTTCACAATGGTAACAGGAGAAAATGGACCCCAAAATCAAAATTTGTTGTGCAATTTCTCCTGAGCACATTGATACCCGATATGTGGGGGAAAGCCACTTATGTGTGAACATAAGTTCACTTATTATGCAAACTTATGTGTGTGGTGAGCACCTTGAACCCCAGGTACTTCGCCGAAATTTGTAACATTGAGCCGTGAAAATAAAGAAATCACATTTTTACCACAAAAATTTTTTTTAGCCCCAATTTTGCATTTTCATAAGAGTAACATGAGAAATTGCACCATGCAATTTATTGTGCAATTCTCCTGAGTATGCTGATACCCAATATGTGGAGTAAACTACTGTTTGGGCGCATGGCAGAGCTTGGAAGTGAAAGAGCACCATTTGACTTTTTGAATGCAAAATTTGCTGGAATAATTAACGGACTCCATGTCTCGTTTGGACAGCCCCTGATGTGCCTAAACAGTGGAAACCCTCCACAAGTGAAACCATTTTGGAAACTAGACCCCTCAGGGAACTTTTTTAGATGTGTGGTGAGCACCTTGAAATCCCAAGTGTTTCACATAAGTTATAACGTTGAGCCGTGAAAATAAAATAAACTACATTTTCCTTCAAGAATATTTTTTAGCCACATATTTTGCATTTTCACAGGGGTAACAGGAGAAAATGGACCCCAAAATTTGTTGCGCAATTTCTCGCAGATACCCCATATGTGGTTGAAAGCTACTTTTGAGGCATAGTACAAAGCTCAGAAGGGGCAAGAAGTGCCATTTTGGAGTTCAGATTTTGCTGGACTGGTTTGACGGTGCCATGTCACATTAGTAGAGCACCTGAGGTGCCAGAACAATTGAACTCCCCATAAGTGACCCCATTTCTGCAAACTACACCTCTCAATGAATTCATCTAGGGGATTATATTGACACTATAGATGTGTCATATCATTTTATATCATTGGGCAGTGAAGAAAAAATAATTACATTTTTTACCACTAAAATTTTGTTTCAGCCCCAGATTTTACATTTTTACACTGGGAAATGGGTAAAAATGGCACCAAAATTTGTCCCAAAATTTTTGCTGAATTTAGAAATACCCCATATGTGTCTGTGCAGTACTGCTTAGCCATATGGCGAGACTCGGGAGGGACGGAGTGCTTTTTGCTTCCTGAAGCACAGATTTTCCTAGAATAGTTTGCGGACCCCATATACAGAGCCATTACATGCTAGTAGAGCAGAATCCCCCCTCAAGTGACCCCATTTTGAAAAGTATACCCCTTTGGGAATTTATCTACAGGTGTAGTGACAATTTTAACTCCATGAGTGTTTTCCAGAAACAAGCAGCAGTTAATGTTGCTAAGTGAAGATTGCAAAACTTCCATTGTAGTGACCAAAACATTGTAGTAACCAGTAGGTTGTAGTGACCAGTACGTTATGTCCAGCTCGTGCTTCTGGAGACATGCACCCGTAAATTAGGCAGGCTCTCATCGCTACAAGAATGCCAAACATGTGGACGCTAGCTGTGGTTTAGGTACACTGTGGAGCTCAGAAGGGATGGGGACATTTGGATTTGGAAGCGCAGAATTCGCTGGATTTCTTTTGGGGGGGGCGAGGTGCCATTTCATTTTTTCAGAGCCTTTGTGCTACCAGTAACATGGATGCCCCCTATATTTCCTTTAGCAGATGACGGACCTGAATGGGAACTTGCTTTTTTGTGAATGGAGTTGAAGCTTTTATCGGAAACATTTTACATAATATTTTGGATCACATTTATCCTGCGCTCTACGCTGAGCACTTATATTGGTATTTCCATCTAAATCTCCGAGTGAAGTGATTCAGATGAAACCCCGGAGAGATCCATTCACTATAATGAGGCAGCAGAGTTACTCTAGACTCCATCTGGTCTCTGTTCAGCGTCGTCCTTATATCAGGAAGTGCACAAAACTGGCCAACGGCACTGTTATGCATGCCTAATAGAAACACGGACACTGCTGGATCATAGGCCAGACGGCGCCCATAGTGCCTTCATCTAGCTCATTATAGGGAATCTTCCACTGGGGTTTCCATCTGAATCATTTATTTCAGATATTTACACCAAAACTCCAGTATAAACGCTCAGCGCAGAGCGCAGGATAAATGTGAGCCGAGCCATTCTGCGAACTTTGGGAGGCAGAATGAACAAATTAACAAAAGGTGAAGAATTAGTTTTATTTATTTTTTACGCCTTTCCTCATGCGGTAAAAGGGATTAGGCGACTTTATTCTTCGGGTGGGTGCAATTACAGCCAATACGGGTTGTTATGATTGGCAGCTGTCACACACTAAAAGACACTTTTTATTTTAAAGACTAGTTTTTGCATCGCCATATTTTGAGAGCTATCATTTTTCCATATTTCGGCCGACAGAGTTATGTGAGGGCTTGTTTTTTTGCGGAACGAGTTGACGTTTTTATTGGTACCATTTACAGGCAAATTACATCTTTTGCTTGCTTTCTATTCTGTTTTTTGAGAGGCAGAATGAACAAAAACCAGCAATTCAGGAATTGTTTTTGGGGGATTTTTTTTATAC
The DNA here is from genome assembly GCF_046119375.1 of Phyllobates terribilis. NCBI lineage: Eukaryota > Metazoa > Chordata > Amphibia > Anura > Dendrobatidae > Phyllobates > Phyllobates terribilis. The sequence continues at coordinate 252,052,892 of NW_027362773.1, read as the reverse complement.
TGTTTCACATGTGGTAAAATTGATAAGGCAACTTTATTCTTCGTGTCAGTACCACATTTATATAGTTTTTTTTTATGATCTGGCGCTTTTACACAATAAAAACTATTTTATAGAAAAAATAATTATTTTTGCATCTCTTTATTCTGAATAGCTATAATTTTTTTATTTTGACAGAGCTATATTGCGGCTTGTTTTTTGCAGGACAGGATAACGTTTTCAGCGATACCATTTTTATTTTCATTTGTCTTTGCGATCACGATTTATTCCACTTTTTGTTCGACAGTATGATGACAAAGCATCATTTTTTGCCTAGTTTTTCATTTATTTTTTTACAGTGTTCACTGAAGGGGTTAACTAGTAGGAAAGTTTTATAGGTTGGGTCGTTCCGGACGTGGGATACCAAATATGTGTACTTTTTTGGTCATTTTTAACACAGATAAATGTATTTATTGGATTAATATTTTGCTTTTTTTGTTCTTTATTTTGTGATTTTTAAAAAATATTTTTCTAATTTTTAATAACTTTTTCACTGTTTCACATTGTCCAACTATGGGACATAAATTTTCCCTGCCTTGATCGCTGATCTAATACTCTTCAATGCATCTGCACTGCAGAGCATCAGATCAGCGTCTGACAGGCAGGAAAGAGGCGTTTTAGCTACTGCTCTCTGAGCAGGCGCTGAGAAGCCACATTCCTGCAGGACCCTGCGGCCATCTTGGGACCGGGGATCACCATGGTGACCATCAGCATAAAGCGTTGCGATCACATTGTGCTGATGGAAGGAGACATGGAGCTCACTCCCTGTGCGATTCCCTGTGATGTCGCTGTCACTATTAGCAATGGCATCACAGGGGTAGTGTCAGCTTTCACATAGAGCTGACACCCACACTCAATTGCGGCAGTGCTCAGCATGAGCCCCTGCGATCGCAGCACGGCGCTTTGTGGGAATGAGGCTACCGTGGTGCAGTATGTATGGCGCATGTCGGGAAGGGATTAAAGGTTCGGGGTTCGTATCGGACAGTTAAGTGTCTGGTGCTACACACCAAACACGGACTTCTCCCAGAAGTCTGTTGCAATGTTTAGAATTTCGGGGGAAGTGAGAGAATGAATTTTTGTGCTCCAAAGTTTGGGTCTCCATTATTTTGAATGGGGTTCGGATTCCGGTTCAAGTTTGGGTACAATTGTGATACTCAATCCGAACTTTGGAATAAAGTTTGGGTCAGGTACTAGAAACCGAAGTTCCACGGGTCCGCTCATCCCTAGATACAAACAATCTGTCAATATGATGGCTACGTACTGATTCACAAAAAATTGTATAAAAATCGATCAAAATGTCATATGTAAAAAAAAATGGTGTAAATGAAACTGACAAACTGTTCCGCAGAAAACAAGCCCTAATATGGCTCATTCGGGAAAAAAAATAAAAAAGTTACTGTTCTCAGAATATGATGAAACAAAAACAAATCAATTTTTGTAAAATATTGTTTTTAGTCTGTAAAAGCAGCAAAGCATAAAAAAAACCCATATACCTGGTATCGTTGTAATCATACTGACCCGACAAATCGGTCTTATCATTTTTACTACACTGTGAACAGCTCAAAAAAATAAATAAATAAATAACTTACTTGCTGTTTTTTGCTCATTCTGCATCTGAAAAATCTGATTAAAAAGCGATCAAAAAATGTAATGTGACCCAAAATGGTATAAAAAAAATCTCAAACTTGTCGTGCAAAAAATAAGCCCTCATACAGCTCTGATTGCCAAAAAATCAAATATTTACAGTTCTTAGAAAATGGCGATGAAAAAACTTTAATAAAAAAGCATTTTTACTGTGTGAGAGCAGCAAAACTTAAAAAACCCAATAAATTTGTTATAGCACACAACCCAAATAATAAATCCGCCTTATAACTTATACCACATGATGAACCCCGCAAAGATAAAAAAGAGAACTATTCTTGTACTGCTGTCTATTTGTTCATTCTGCCTCACAAAAATCGTAATACGTCTCGGCTCACATTTATCCTGTGCTCGTCACAGAGCAGTTACATTGGGGTTTCCGTGTAAATCCCAAAAAATGTGATTGAGAAAAAACCCCGATGGAAGCACTCACTTATGAGGCAGATGGAGTCACACTGGACTTCGTCTGGTCACTTCCGGCAGTGTCCCATCATTTTAGGCATCTTTTAAGGGCACAAGTGCGGCCCGCAAACTATTCTAGCAAAATCTGTGCTCCAAGATCAAAATAGCGCTTCTTCCTTCTCATCTCTGACGTGTGGCAAAACAGTAGTTTCTGATGACATATAGGACATCACCGCGTGTGGGAGAAACTGCACAATAAATTGTAGGGTCCAGTTTCACATATTAACTGATATATTTGCAGCAAATTAAAAAATAAAATTTTTACCACTAAAATTTCATATTTTACCAATATAATGTTATAAACTTCTGTGAGGCACCTATGGGTTCAAAATATTCACTACACCCCTAGATTAATTCGAGTGAAGTTTCCAATATTAGGTCACTTGTAGGGGTTCTGCTGATTTGGCACCTCAGGGGCTCAGCTAATGGAGCCCGCAATCTATTCAAATGGAATCTGTGCTCTAAAAGCCAAGTAGCACTCCATCCCATCCGATCCCTCCATGTGCTCAAACAGTAGTGTACAACCACATATGGGGTACTGCCACATTCAGTAAAAATTGTATAAAAAAATATGGAGTCCATTTTCTCCAATTATTCCTTGTAGAAATACTAAATTTGTTGCTAAATCATTATTTTAGTGGAAAAAAAATTTTTTTTTTGTTTTCATGTCAAAATATTATAAAGTTTCATGAATCATCGGTAGGTTAAAAATGCTCAGTACATTGATAGATGAATTCCTTGTGGGGTCTAGTTTCCAAAATGGGGTCACTTGTGGGGTGTTTCTGCTGTTTTGACATGTCAGGGGCTCTGCTAATACAACATGACATTCACCATCTATTCTAGACAAATTTACACTCCAAAAATCAAATAGTGCTCTTGCCTTTCTGAGCCCTGCCATGTGCCCAAACAGCAGTTTTTGACTGCATATTGTGTATCATCGCATTCAGGTGAAATTATGCAACAAATTATTGGGTCTGTTTTATTCTATTATCCATTGTGAAAACTACAAATTTGAGGCTTACCACGTACACGTGCTAAGGCACGTCATTACACAGGTCATGTGATTAGTGCTGGTGTCTCACACACCCTCACTGCTATGCTTTAAAATAGGCTGGCCACTACTACATAATCATGTCTACCTCCTCCACAACACACGACTCCTGATGAAGGTTTAAGGAAACGTGCATTGGGGCAGCGGGGACACTTCATCAAGCTGCCTCATATACATGTAAGTGTACTAGCTTAATCTTTACTTAATTGGGAAGATTAACCCAATATTACCAATGTATATCAAAGATTGCTATCTTGATATATATTGATTAATTGCTGTTTGTATACACAAGTGTTTTCCCTGCATCAGTGCTCAGCAGCCTTTGATTCATTAATCTATGTGTATATTTAATTATATTAATAATTTAAATAAAAGCTGATTTTATGGATTGATATACTATGTGGGTGTTTTGTACTCACTCTCTTGTTGTGACTTATACTATCTGAGTTCTTTTGTTATTTGATAAATTTGGGGCTAAAACAACATTTTAGCATAAAAAAACGTAATTTTCGTTTTCATATCTACAGTTTAAAAAGTTCTGTGAAGAACCTACAGGTTCAACAAGCTCAACACTCCTTGAAGGGTCTAGTTTCAAAAATGGGGTTACTTTTGGGGGTTTCTGCTGTTTTGGTAACTCAGGGGCCCTGCAAATGAGACATGGCATCCTGCCATTCCAAATACCAAATGTCGCTTCTTCCCTTCCCAGCCCTGCCGTGTGTCCAAACAGAACTTTTAGCCATGTGGGGTATCACTGTGCTCCAAAGAAAGTGTGTAACAAACTGAGGGGCCAATTTTTCATGTTATCTCTTGCAAAAGTGAAACATTTTGGGCTAAAACAACATTTTCGTGAAAAAAAATACAATTTTCAATATGATGATCTGATGTTATCAAATTCTGTGTAATATCTATAAGTTCAAAATTCTCGCTATACCCCTGGATAAAATTCTTGAGGAGTGTAAATTCCAAAAGGTCACTTGTGAGTAGTGTTGAGCCACCCCCGTAGTGTTCGAGTTCGGTTTGGTTCGTCGAACACCCGTGTGTTCGCCGAACTGTTCGTCGAACTGTTCGTCGAACACCTTCGAACACCGTTAAAACCAATGGCAGGCAAACAAAAACACATAGAAACACATAGAAAACACCTTCAAAGGTGTCCAAAAGCTGACAAACTGCTCAGAAGACACAACTAACACATGGAAAAGTGACAAGTACATATAGTCATGCGAAAAGAAAAGAGGTGGAGGAGTAAAAGGAGGGGGAGACACAGATATAGGCATGTCATGCCCTTCTAAAATCCAAAAAGTGAGAAGCCGACACGTTCAGTCCGCTCCTGCCCGTGCCACCTCCGTCGCCGGGTTTGTGCCAGAGCCGCGGTGAACCCTGACGGCCAGCCCCCCTCTCCCAATACTGGTGCCTGTCCGCTGGTGGGTCGAGCGAGCCCCCCTGTGGTGGAGGCAGCTCTAAGCTTTTCAATTTAAATTGTCTCTCTAATTTGAATGAATACACTTTAAATCCATTTACAAGGATCTATTGGAGGGCAAGTCTCATGCCAGCAGCCGCGTAATTCCAGCTCCAGTAGCGTCCACTAAAGCTGCTGCAGTTAAAAAGCTTTTATAAGGATCGAGCTCGGCTGTCCACCGCAAGGCATCCTACTGCCAGTCCCAGCCCCTATGCCTTGGGGTGCCTCCTGATGCTCTTCACTGAGTATCCCGTGGTCCCGAAGCATTTCCTTTGAAAAAATTAAGTGTCCAAACTACAGGTGGTGTAGCTTGCTTAACAGCCGGGATAATCCGCTGACTAGCAGACACTGCTACTAGGCACAAAGTATTTCCTGGGCTAGATGCAGTTAAAAATTTGTAATTAGATACTCTCGTTGGATGCTGAGAAAGCATTCCATAGAGTCTCCTGGCACGCCATATATGATTCTCTTAAAAAGTTTGGGGTAGGGGTCTAGGGGACCCCTTTATAGCCAAAATCACGGCCCTGTATCACAATACGTCACCTAGGCTGAAGATAAATGGAACTGTAGCACCCTGAGGGCTCGTTTGCTACAGAGGTATTGCACCTCACCCAGAGGTGTGATATCTCACTCTCAGGTAAGGATGGAGTGTGGATCAGGACCCGACACCTGCATGCATTACACCACATTGCCGTGGGGCAGGGAGACCAATATGCCTCTGAGATGGGCACGACAATCCTTGTCCCTGGCTGGAGTGGGGGGAGGGAACACTGAGGAAGGGGAACCCTGTAGTGCAGGAGCAGGGAGGAAGCAGTTCCTGGGTGCATTGGGAAGGGAGTATAAAAGGTGGGCACCATCTTAGTTCAGTGCAGAGAAGTCTGAGCAGAAGTGGCATGGAGCAGGGGCTCTGCATGAGCTCTGCTCCGGAGGCGGGCCTAGTAACAGAGGCCCAGGCCTGGAAGAGGGAGAAGGAAGGAAGAGGAGTGGAGAAGGCTCCAGGAACGAGGAAGGAAGGGATCCCAGGGGTGCGGACGGGCGAGTCGCCACCGCACGCCCGAATCCACCTGCGTGGAGGGGTCAGGCCAAAGGGGGAGACCGGTCCCCGAAACTAGTGGAGGCAGGAAACGACCCTCAGCTAGAAACCGGAGGCTGTGACATTTTATGTGGCGCAGCCCCTCACTACACCCGCTAGGAAGGCACCACATAGGGTCAGGGAAACTGGCGCCAAGTTTACCAAGAGGAGGCCTGAGGCAGCCGGACAGAAGGGTTGGTAAGAAAGGCCAGACAAAGGACACACAAAGGGGGTCCTGTGAAGCGCTCCAAAGTTATCTGGGAGTTGTCTGAGCCCCTCACCTGGTGAGCACAGTACGACGTGGGCAGCCGTTACCTGCAGACGTGGTCTGGATAATAAGAACTGTGAGTAAAGGCCCTGGACTGCATCACTGACTCCGTGTCGTTACTGCTGCTGCCCTGCACCATCACCCCCATCTTCCGCATACACTGCCCTGAGGCTATACTCCTCCCGTGGGGAGTTATGCTACGCTCTGCTGCACCCACAACACCAGCCTCAGCGGTCTGCCCTGCAGCGGCGGTTCACTCTGACCGCAATCCACGGGTGGCGTAGTCGGACATTTAAACATCAAAACCACATAAATAGTTCCGCCACTGGTTTGACCACCCTGAGCAACGGAAACGGGTCGCCGCCACGAAGACTACAACCACCAGCATCCACCAAAAAGGGTCCGGCTCCGGGTGTCCCAAGGCCCAGGGGGTGCATCAGAACATTTTCATCACCTTTCACAATCACCAATGGGACAAGGCAGGGATGTCCTCTGTCCCCTCTCTTATACATCCTAGTGATGGAGCACCTGCTCTCATCAATTCGCCATAACCCCAATATTAGGTGGATTGAGGTGGGAGGCACCGAGTACAAGTGCTCTCTATTTGCTGATGATGTCCTAGTATATATCACTCAATCACATATATTCATCCCTGATGTTATGGCTGAAATAGATCACTTTGTTACATGGTCAAATTTTAAAATCAATGCAGCGAAGTCTGAGGCCCTCGATGTCTCCCTCCCCAAATCCATATAGGATTCCATCCAGTCCAACTTTCCCTTTGCCTGGCCCTCACAGGGTATCAAATACTTAGGAATTCCTATTCATAGAGACCTCTCCCATCTATGTTATCTTAATTTTGGGCCCTTTATTGAACAACTCCATACAGACCACGGTTGGCAAGTTAGAACTGTAAGATTCACTACGTGAACCACTGGTGTTTTGTGGAAAAGCACACTGTGTTCCAAATTATTATGCAAAAAGTGTTTAGGAGTGATAAGGGAAGAATTTGTTTGTCAGTTAAACTCATTGATGGTGATGTGTGTCAGGGCTCTTTATATCACTGTAAGCAATTGCAGACACCTGTGCTAATTAGTTTGGCAGGTGTGTCCAATGAAAGGCAAGACTACTTAAGAAGGCTGTCTCACATTATTAAGCAGCCTACATTTTCTGCCAAAATGGGAAAGAAAAAGGATGTGTCGGCTGCTGAGAAGCAACAAATTGTGGAGTGTTTAGGTCAAGGCATGACTACAATCAACATTGTGCGATGATCAGGATGAAGTGTCTTGGCAATCAAGAAGTATGTAGCTGATTCACAGTACACACGTGTGCGTGCTGATAAGGGCAAATTGAGGACTCTTTCCTACAGGCAATTAAGTCAGGTTAAAAGAGCAGCGGCAAAAAAGCCTTGTCATAGCAGCAGACAAGGTTTTGAAGCTGCTGGTGCCTCCAACGTCCCCCGAACAACAAGATGCAGGGTCCTTCAGAGGTTTGCAGCTGTGCATACGCCATCCTGTCGACCTCCTCTATCCACTTCACTCAAGCAGAATCGGCTCCAGTGGACCAAACATTACATGAAGACTGATTTCAAAACTGTTTTGTTCACGGATGAGTGCCGTGCAGCGCTCGATGGTCCAGATGGATGGAGTGGAGGATGGCTGGTTGATGGACACCCCACGCAAACACGGCTACAGCGCCAACAAGGAGGAGGTGGAGTAATGTTTTGGGCTGGAATCATGGGGAGAGAGATTGTCGGCCCCTTTAGGATCCCTGAAGGCGCTAAAGATGAACTCCATAATGTATGTGGATTTTCTCAAACAGCTCTTCCTGCCATGGTTCAAGAAGAAGAACCGTGTATTTCACAGCAAGATCATTTTTTTGCATGATAATGCACCATCTCATGCTGCACATAAAACATCTGCATCTCTGGCTGATATGGGCATAAAAGGGGACAAACTTATGGTGTGACCCCCATGCTCCCCTGACCTCTACCCCATTCAGAACCTCTGGAGCATCATCAAAAGGAGTGTCTATGATGGCGGCAGGCAGTACACATCTAAGCAACAGCTCTGGGAGGGTATTCTGTCCTCATGCAAAACAATTGAAGCAGAAACCATCCAAAACCTGACAAATTCAATGGACGAGAGAGTTCAGAAGCTCCTTTCGAACAAGGGGTCCTATGTGAAAATGTAACATCACCTAGAATAAAGTTTTGAGTTGAAAACTGTTTGATTTCAGTTTCTAATAACCTGCTAATGCTTATGATTTCAAAAATGACCATTTTTTTGGTCTTTATTAAAATGAAAAGGTTGATCGAAAAGTTTGGGGGATCTAAGAGTGTGGCAACCCAGTAGTCATGATTACTTCGAATTCTGACAATATGAGGGTCATGTTGCAGGTAGTGCAGCAAGAAGGCACTTATGTGTCTTGCGCATCTCGGAGCCCCAAAATTATTTTCTGGGCTAGATGCAGCTAAAAATTATTATTAATTTTAAATCTGGTGGAGCTTAGTATAGATGGCCTAATAGGATCAGTGCTGCACACTGCTACAAAGCCCAAATTATTTTCCAGTCAAGATACAGATAAACATGATTAGTAATTTTAAATCTGGTGGAGCTTATTATAGATGGCCTAATAGAATCAGTGCTGCACACTGCTACAAAGCCCAAATTATTTTCCAGCCAAGATACAGATAAACATGATTAGTAATTTGAAAGCTTAAAACGGTTGGTAGGGTGATTTTAACCAATCATCAAGCTTTTACTCTCCCCAGGATGACACAGGGGTAGAAAAGTCGTTTCGGATTCATGATTTGTTCATCTTTATGAACGTGAGTCTGTCTACATTATCAGTGGAGAGCCGCGTGTGCTTTTCTGTCAGCACACCACCAGCAGCGCTGAACACACGTTCAGACATAACGCTGGCTGCGGGGCATGACAAGATCACCAAGGCGTAAGTGGCTAGCTCCGGCCATTTATCCAGATTGGAAGCCCAAAAAGAGCAAGGGTCCAGTGACACAGTCATGGCTTCAATGTTTACTTGGAGATACTCCTGTACCATCGTCTCTAGGCGTTGACTATGTGTCAGACTTCTTGTCTCCTGTGGCCTTGCAAAGGATGGGCTAAAAAAGTGGTGAAATGATTCCGCAAAATTGATGTTACCAGCAGATACTGTGGTTCTGTTACGGTTTGAGTGCTGAACACTTGACCGTCCCACGGTTGGCAAGTTGGAACTGTGAGATTCACTACGTGCACCACTGGTGTTTTGTGGAAAAGCACATGTAAGATTCTGCAACAGTCTCTTCTGATACTCCTGCATGCGTGCATCCCTTTCTATGGCAGGAATAATTTCTGCAAATTTACTTTTGTACCGGGGATCTAACAGTGTGGCAACCCAGTAGTCAGGATTATTTCTAATTCTCACAATTCGAGGGTCATGTTGCAGGTAGTGCAGCAAGAAGGCACTCATGTGTGTTGCGCATCCAGGAGCACCAAGTCCCTGTTGTGTTGGTGGCGAGGTAACAATCATGCTTCCTTCCTCTGTCCTCTCCCCCCAACCTCGCACAACAAAAATGTGATCAAGGTCTCCCTCATCTGATGAGTCTTCCATCAGTTCGTCCTCCACTTTTTCCTGGGCTCCTGCACCATCCTCACTAGTTTGGCTGCTACCATGCGCCCTGGTAAAACCATCTCCCCCACCCTCACATGCCTGCCGCCTTGGTGCTGCCGACCGTCTGGACCTTGCAGATGTTAGCCCTTCTGCATACAACTCCTCCTCCTCTACTTCCTCCACCTCCTCTTGTGCCACCACCTGACTCCGAATTCTGTTTAACATGTGCTCCAGCATGTAAGTCACCGGAATAGTCATGCTGATAATGGCATCGTCAGCACTAAACATCTTCGTCGCCATTTCAAAACTGTGCAGAAGGGTGCATAGGTCCCTGATCTGAGACCACTCCTCCAGCGTGATTTGCCCCACCTCTGGATCTCGTTGGCCCAGGCTATACGTCAGAACGTATTGCACCAGGGCTTGTCGGTGCTGCCACAGTCACTGCAACATGTGCAGAGTTGAATTCAACCGGGTGGGCACATCGCATTTTAGCCAGTGAAGTGGCAGGCCCAACGACTTCTGTAGAGATGTAAGTCGCTGAGCTGCGGGATGCGAACGGCGGAAGTGAGCACACAGCGACCGTGCCCTCTGCAGAAGGCCATCTAGTCTGGGATAGTGGGCTAAAAATTGCTGGACAACCAGGTTCAACACGTGAGCCATACAAGGCACGTGTGTGACATTGCCCCGGCGAAGGGCCGCACCCAGGTTTGCAGCATTGCCGCACACGGCCTTCCCTGGTTTCAGGTCCAGTGAAGACAACCATTCATGAAATTGGTTCTCCAGAGCTGACCACAACTCCTCAGCTGTGTGACTCACATTTCCCAGACATTTCAAATTAAAAACCGCCTGATGACGTTGAGCCCTACTGCCAGCATAGTAAGGAGGTGTGCAGGATCCCTTCTGCGCAGTTAGAAAGCTTGTGGCATGACCAGACAGGCTTTGGGTGCAGGTGGAAGACCGAGAGGAGGTTGAGGAGGCAGAAGCAGTGGAGGAACTTTGACATAAAGAGGATTGACGCACAACTCGTGGGGACGGCAAGACTTGGACAGCAGCCCCTTGTCCTGCTGTCACCATAGTTACCCAGTGCCCAGTCAGTGACATGTAACGCCCCTGTCCATGCCTACTCGTCCAAGTGTCTGTGGTGAAATGCACCCTGTCACACACAGAGTTTCTCAAAGAAGCGGTGATGTTGTGTGCGACATGCTGGTGGAGCGCAGGCACACCTTTCTTTGATAAGTAGTGCCGACTGGGCATCTGGTCCTCGGGCACTGCGACGGACATAAGGTCTCGAAAATCCTCTGTGTCCACCAGGCGGAAAGGCAGCATTTCTGTAGCCAAGAGCTTGCAGATGGTGAAATTCAACCTCTTAGGTTTCTCATGGCTAGGAGGAAATGGTCTTTTACTTGTTCACATCTGAGGGACCGAGGGCTGGCTATTGTGCTTAGACGGGGTTGATAAGGGTGTCCCCGGCAAACTGCCGGTCTGTGAGGAAGATGCAGGCGGACATGTTAGGTTGCCTTGATCCAAAGGTGGTGCTATCGATGTCGGACAGTGCTCAACACCAGCTGGTGTTACCACCTCCAAAGAAAATGATGACCTGCCAATCACGCTGGCTGTTGCGGGTAAAGAGGTGGCAGGTCTGCGCCCCAAAACAGGTGTGACTGCTGTCCCCCCAGTCACAGAGGATGAAGAGGCCGCGGATGCACAAGATATGGCAGACGGTGGTTGGCCCGGCCGGCTAGGCCGCATTGTAGCACACTGAGCTTCCCACTGCAACTTATGCTTCATGTCCATGTGCCGGTTCATGCATGAAGTACTCAAACTATGTATTTTTTGGCCTCTACTTAGCTTTTGCTGACAAATGTTACAGATAACACGAGTTGGGTCATCTTTATTGATCTGAAAAAATGCCCAGGCTATGCAAGGCTTAGCACCCTTGCGACCTGAAGAGCCACCACGACTTGTGGTGAGAGGCAGAGTTGTGTTTGAGGATGCAGTTGTTGACGTGCTTCCAGTACTACGTCTCTGTCCAGGAAGGCGCAACCTGACCTCGTCGTCACTAGCATCTTCCTCCACCTCCTCTGCTGACCTCATCTCTTGGCTGACTGTGGGTTGACAGTAAGTGGGATCTCCAACCTCATCATCATCACCCTGTGCGTTATCACACCCGTCGTCCTCAGAGCCAACCTGTTCCTGCCCTGACAAAAAACTAAAGTTGTCGCTCCAATCAGGTATTTGAGTCTCATCATCGTCTTCCTCATTGTCTCCACCAACAGGAGTTACAGTTTGGGAATGAGGGTCTACATTATGGTCAGAACCTTCTGCGTCTGGTCCTGGATCCGACTCATAAAGATTCTGGGCATCAGTGCAGATCATTTCCTCGTCTGGATTCACAGAAGCGCTGGAGTCGACCTCTGATTCCCAGGCTATAGTATGAGTAAACAGCTCTGCAGACTCAACCATCTGTTCTACCTCATACTCAGACGGGCAGCTGGAGATTTGGGAGCTGTGAGGAAGCAAGTGCGATTGGGGTGACACCTTTGAGGACTGGAGTATTTGTGATGTTGAAGTTGATGTGGAGGAGAGTCCACTTAAAGGAGCACTTAATATCCGTTGAAGCACCTGCTGTTTTTGTGCCTCATCTGGAATTTGTAGCGATTGGCGTGGCCGTAAGAAAGGGATCTTATCACATTGTCCGCTAAAAGAAGTAGACATTTTAGTTTGGCTGGAAGATGGTCTTTCTTCTGCAGATGTTACTGTTGCTTTAACACCTACCCCACGGACACAACCTTTTTTCCCCTTCCCAACACGCCTATTCCCCTTTCCACCAGCAGCAGGCCTTTTTCCACTCATTTTGGTGGTTAACTAATTCACAACTCTGGAGTTGTTTGCACAAAAAAACAATGGATGGGAACCGAGCAGAGCTGAGTGGCCAAACTGTGGTATTAGGCCAAAACTATTGGCTGGGTTAGATGCAGAAAAAAATTATATTCAATTTGCAACCTGATGGAGGTCAGTATAGATGGACTAATAGAACAAGTCCCACACACAGCTAGAAGCCCAAATATTTTTTCAGAGGTAGATGCAGAAAAAAATTGTATTCAGTTTGCAACCTGATGGAGGTCAGTATAGATGGACTAATAGAACAAGTCCTACACACAGCTAGAAGCCCAAATATTTTTTCAGAGGTAGATGCAGAAAAAAAATATATTCAGTTTGCAACCTGATGGAGGTCAGTATAGATGGACTAATAGAGAAAGTCCCACACACTGCTAGAAGGCCAAATATTTTTTCAGAGCTAGATGCAGACAAAAAATTATTTTTAATTTGCAACCTGATGGAGGTCAGTATAGATGGACTAATAGAGAAAGTCCCACACACTGCTAGAAGGCCAAATATTTTTTCAGAGCTAGATGCAGAAAAAAATTATATTCAGTTTGCAACCTGATGGAGGTCAGTATAGATGGACTAATAGAACAAGTCCCACACACAGCTAGAAGGCCAAATAATTTTTCAGAGCTAGATGCAGATAAAAATTATTTTTAATTTGCAACCTGATGGAGGTCAGTATAGATGGACTAATAGAGAATGTCCCACACACCGCTAGAAGGCCAAATATTTTTTCAGAGCTAGATGCAGATATAAATTATTTTTAATTTGCAACCTGGTGGAGGTCAGTATAGATGGACTAATAGAGAAAGTCCCACACACTGCTAGAAGGCCAAATATTTTTTCAGAGCTAGATGCAGAAAAAAATTATATTCAGTTTGCAACCTGATGGAGGTCAGTATAGATGGACTAATAGAACAAGTCCCACACACAGCTAGAAGCCCAAATATTTTTTCAGAGGTAGATGCAGAAAAAAATTATATTCAGTTTGCAACCTGATGGAGGTCTGTATAGATGGATTAATAGAACAAGTCCCACACACAGCTAGAAGCCCAATATTTTTTCAGAGGTAGATGCAGAAAAAAAATATATTCAGTTTGCAACCTGATGGAGGTCAGTATAGATGGACTAATAGAGAAAGTCCCACACACTGCTAGAAGGCCAAATATTTTTTCAGAGCTAGATGCAGACAAAAAATTATTTTTAATTTGCAACCTGATGGAGGTCAGTATAGATGGACTGATAGAGAAAGTCCCACACACTGCTAGTAGGCCAAATATTTTTTCAGAGCTAGATGCAGATATAAATTATTTTTAATTTGCAACCTGATGGAGGTCAGTATAGATGGACTAATAGAGAAAGTCCCACACACTGCTAGAAGGCCAAATATTTTTTCAGAGCTAGATGCAGAAAAAAATTATATTCAGTTTGCAACCAGATGGAGGTCAGTATAGATGGACTAATAGAACAAGTCCCACACACAGCTAGAAGGCCAAATATTTTTTCAGAGGTAGATGCAGATAAAAATTATTTTTAATTTGCAGCCTGATGGAGGTCAGTATAGATGGACTAATAGAGAAAGTCCCACACACTGCTAGAAGGCCAAATATTTTTTCAGAGCTAGATGCAGACAAAAAATTATTTTGAATTTGCAACCTGATGGAGGTCAGTATAGATGGACTAATAGAGAAAGTCCCACACACTGCTAGAAGGCCAAATATTTTTTCAGAGATAGATGCAGAGAAAAAATTATTTTTAATTTGCAACCTGATGGAGGTCAGTATAGATGGACTAATAGAGAAAGTCCCACACACTGCTAGAAGGCCAAATATTTTTTCAGAGCTAGATGCAGATAAAAATTATTTTTAATTTGCAACATGATGGAGGTCAGTATAGATGGACTAATAGAGAAAGTCCCACACACTGCTAGAAGGCCAAATATTTTTTAAGAGCTAGATGCAGAAAAAAATTATATTCAGTTTGCAACCAGATGGAGGTCAGTATAGATGGACTAATAGAACAAGTCCCACACACAGCTAGAAGCCCAAATATTTTTTCAGAGGTAGATGCAGAAAAAAAATATATTCAGTTTGCAACCTGATGGAGGTCAGTATAGATGGACTAATAGAGAAAGTCCCACACACTGCTAGAAGGCCAAATATTTTTTCAGAGCTAGATGCAGAAAAAAATTATATTCAGTTTGCAACCTGATGGAGGTCAGTATAGATGGACTAATAGAACAAGTCCCACACACAGCTAGAAAGCCAAATATTTTTTCAGAGCTAGATGCAGATAAAAATTATTTTTAATTTGCAACCTGATGGAGGTCAGTATAGATGGACTAATAGAGAAAGTCTCACACAGCGCTAGAAGGCCAAATATTTTTTCAGAGCTAGATGCAGATATAAATTATTTTTAATTTGCAACCTGATGGAGGTCAGTATAGATGGACTAATAGAGAAAGTCCCACACACTGCTAGAAGGCCAAATATATTTTCAGAGCTAGATGCAGAAAAAAATTATATTCAGTTTGCAACCTGATGGAGGTCAGTATAGATGGACTAATAGAACAAGTCCCACACACAGCTAGAAGCCCAAATATTTTTTCAGAGGTAGATGCAGAAAAAAATTATATTCAGTTTGCAACCTGATGGAGGTCTGTATAGATGGATTAATAGAACAAGTCCCACACACAGCTAGAAGCCCAATATTTTTTCAGAGGTAGATGCAGAAAAAAAATATATTCAGTTTGCAACCTGATGGAGGTCAGTATAGATGGACTAATAGAGAAAGTCCCACACACTGCTAGAAGGCCAAATATTTTTTCAGAGCTAGATGCAGATATAAATTATTTTTAATTTGCAACCTGATGGAGGTCAGTATAGATGGACTAATAGAGAAAGTCCCACACACTGCTAGAAGGCCAAATATTTTTTCAGAGCTAGATGCAGAAAAAAATTATATTCAGTTTGCAACCAGATGGAGGTCAGTATAGATGGACTAATAGAACAAGTCCCACACACAGCTAGAAGGCCAAATATTTTTTCAGAGGTAGATGCAGATAAAAATTATTTTTAATTTGCAGCCTGATGGAGGTCAGTATAGATGGACTAATAGAGAAAGTCCCACACACTGCTAGAAGGCCAAATATTTTTTCAGAGCTAGATGCAGACAAAAAATTATTTTGAATTTGCAACCTGATGGAGGTCAGTATAGATGGACTAATAGAGAAAGTCCCACACACTGCTAGAAGGCCAAATATTTTTTCAGAGATAGATGCAGAGAAAAAATTATTTTTAATTTGCAACCTGATGGAGGTCAGTATAGATGGACTAATAGAGAAAGTCCCACACACTGCTAGAAGGCCAAATATTTTTTCAGAGCTAGATGCAGATAAAAATTATTTTTAATTTGCAACATGATGGAGGTCAGTATAGATGGACTAATAGAGAAAGTCCCACACACTGCTAGAAGGCCAAATATTTTTTAAGAGCTAGATGCAGAAAAAAATTATATTCAGTTTGCAACCAGATGGAGGTCAGTATAGATGGACTAATAGAACAAGTCCCACACACAGCTAGAAGCCCAAATATTTTTTCAGAGGTAGATGCAGAAAAAAAATATATTCAGTTTGCAACCTGATGGAGGTCAGTATAGATGGACTAATAGAGAAAGTCCCACACACTGCTAGAAGGCCAAATATTTTTTCAGAGCTAGATGCAGAAAAAAATTATATTCAGTTTGCAACCTGATGGAGGTCAGTATAGATGGACTAATAGAACAAGTCCCACACACAGCTAGAAAGCCAAATATTTTTTCAGAGCTAGATGCAGATAAAAATTATTTTTAATTTGCAACCTGATGGAGGTCAGTATAGATGGACTAATAGAGAAAGTCTCACACAGCGCTAGAAGGCCAAATATTTTTTCAGAGCTAGATGCAGATATAAATTATTTTTAATTTGCAACCTGATGGAGGTCAGTATAGATGGACTAATAGAGAAAGTCCCACACACTGCTAGAAGGCCAAATATATTTTCAGAGCTAGATGCAGAAAAAAATTATATTCAGTTTGCAACCTGATGGAGGTCAGTATAGATGGACTAATAGAACAAGTCCCACACACAGCTAGAAGCCCAAATATTTTTTCAGAGGTAGATGCAGAAAAAAATTATATTCAGTTTGCAACCTGATGGAGGTCTGTATAGATGGATTAATAGAACAAGTCCCACACACAGCTAGAAGCCCAATATTTTTTCAGAGGTAGATGCAGAAAAAAAATATATTCAGTTTGCAACCTGATGGAGGTCAGTATAGATGGACTAATAGAGAAAGTCCCACACACTGCTAGAAGGCCAAATATTTTTTCAGAGCTAGATGCAGACAAAAAATTATTTTTAATTTGCAACCTGATGGAGGTCAGTATAGATGGACTAATAGAGAAAGTCCCACACACTGCTAGTAGGCCAAATATTTTTTCAGAGCTAGATGCAGATATAAATTATTTTTAATTTGCAACCTGATGGAGGTCAGTATAGATGGACTAATAGAGAAAGTCCCACACACTGCTAGAAGGCCAAATATTTTTTCAGAGCTAGATGCAGAAAAAAATTATATTCAGTTTGCAACCAGATGGAGGTCAGTATAGATGGACTAATAGAACAAGTCCCACACACAGCTAGAAGGCCAAATATTTTTTAAGAGGTAGATGCAGATAAAAATTATTTTTAATTTGCAGCCTGATGGAGGTCAGTATAGATGGACTAATAGAGAAAGTCCCACACACTGCTAGAAGGCCAAATATTTTTTCAGAGCTAGATGCAGACAAAAAATTATTTTGAATTTGCAACCTGATGGAGGTCAGTATAGATGGACTAATAGAGAAAGTCCCACACACTGCTAGAAGGCCAAATATTTTTTCAGAGATAGATGCAGAGAAAAAATTATTTTTAATTTGCAACCTGATGGAGGTCAGTATAGATGGACTAATAGAGAAAGTCCCACACACTGCTAGAAGGCCAAATATTTTTTCAGAGCTAGATGCAGATAAAAATTATTTTTAATTTGCAACATGATGGAGGTCAGTATAGATGGACTAATAGAGAAAGTCCCACACACTGCTAGAAGGCCAAATATTTTTTAAGAGCTAGATGCAGAAAAAAATTATATTCAGTTTGCAACCAGATGGAGGTCAGTATAGATGGACTAATAGAACAAGTCCCACACACAGCTAGAAGCCCAAATATTTTTTCAGAGGTAGATGCAGAAAAAAAATATATTCAGTTTGCAACCTGATGGAGGTCAGTATAGATGGACTAATAGAGAAAGTCCCACACACTGCTAGAAGGCCAAATATTTTTTCAGAGCTAGATGCAGACAAAAATATATTTTTAATTTGCAACCTGATGGAGGTCAGTATAGATGGACTAATAGAGAAAGTCCCACACACTGCTAGAAGGCCAAATATTTTTTCAGAGCTAGATGCAGAAAAAAATTATATTCAGTTTGCAACCTGATGGAGGTCAGTATACATGGACTAATAGAACAAGTCCCACACACAGCTAGAAAGCCAAATATTTTTTCAGAGCTAGATGCAGATAAAAATTATTTTTAATTTGCAACCTGATGGAGGTCAGTATAGATGGACTAATAGAGAAAGTCTCACACAGCGCTAGAAGGCCAAATATTTTTTCAGAGCTAGATGCAGATATAAATTATTTTTAATTTGCAACCTGATGGAGGTCAGTATAGATGGACTAATAGAGAAAGTCCCACACACTGCTAGAAGGCCAAATATATTTTCAGAGCTAGATGCAGAAAAAAATTATATTCAGTTTGCAACCTGATGGAGGTCAGTATAGATGGACTAATAGAACAAGTCCCACACACAGCTAGAAGCCCAAATATTTTTTCAGAGGTAGATGCAGAAAAAAATTATATTCAGTTTGCAACCTGATGGAGGTCTGTATAGATGGATTAATAGAACAAGTCCCACACACAGCTAGAAGCCCAATATTTTTTCAGAGGTAGATGCAGAAAAAAAATATATTCAGTTTGCAACCTGATGGAGGTCAGTATAGATGGACTAATAGAGAAAGTCCCACACACTGCTAGAAGGCCAAATATTTTTTCAGAGCTAGATGCAGACAAAAAATTATTTTTAATTTGCAACCTGATGGAGGTCAGTATAGATGGACTAATAGAGAAAGTCCCACACACTGCTAGAAGGCCAAATATTTTTTCAGAGCTAGATGCAGATATAAATTATTTTTAATTTGCAACCTGATGGAGGTCAGTATAGATGGACTAATAGAGAAAGTCCCACACACTGCTAGAAGGCCAAATATTTTTTCAGAGCTGGATGCAGAAAAAAATTATATTCAGTTTGCAACCTGATGGAGGTCAGTATAGATGGACTAATAGAACAAGTCCCACACACAGCTAGAAGGCCAAATATTTTTTCAGAGGTAGATGCAGATAAAAATTATTTTTATTTTGCAGCCTGATGGAGGTCAGTATAGATGGACTAATAGAGAAAGTCCCACACACTGCTAGAAGGCCAAATATTTTTTCAGAGCTAGATGCAGACAAAAAATTATTTTGAATTTGCAACCTGATGGAGGTCAGTATAGATGGACTAATAGAGAAAGTCCCACACACTGCTAGAAGGCCAAATATTTTTTCAGAGCTAGATGCAGACAAAAAATTATTTTTAATTTGCAACCTGATGGAGGTCAGTATAGATGGACTAATAGAGAAAGTCCCACACACTGCTAGAAGGCCAAATATTTTTTCAGAGCTAGATGCAGATAAAAATTATTTTTAATTTGCAACCTGATGGAGGTCAGTATAGATGGACTAATAGAGAAAGTCCCACACACTGCTAGAAGGCCAAATATTTTTTCAGAGCTAGATGCAGAAAAAAATTATATTCAGTTTGCAACCAGATGGAGGTCAGTATAGATGGACTAATAGAACAAGTCCCACACACAGCTAGAAGCCCAAATATTTTTTCAGAGGTAGATGCAGATAAAAATTATTTTTAATTTGCAACCTGATGGAGGTCAGTATAGATGGACTAATAGAGAAAGTCCCACACACTGCTAGAAGGCCAAATATTTTTTCAGAGCTAGATGCAGACAAAAAAATATTTTGAATTTGCAGCGTGATGGAGGTCAGTATAGATGGACTAATAGAACAAGTCCCACACACTGCCAGAAGGCCAAATATTTTTTCATAGCTAGATGCAGAAAAAAATTATATTCAGTTTGCAACCTGATGGAGGTCAGTATAGATGGACTAATAGAACAAGTCCCACACACTGCTAGAAGCTCAAATATTTTTTCAGAGCTAGATGCATAAAAAAATTATATTCAATTTGCAACCTGATGGAGGTCAGTATAGATGGACTAATAGAATGATGCTATGCCCAAAAGATTTTACTTCACTAGGTGCAGTAAAAAAATTGGTATTCTATACACAGGTGGTATATCTTGCAACACAGATAGGCTACTCCACTGACTAACACACTCTGCAATAGGCCAAAAAGGATTAGCTTTGCTAGATTCAGCCAAATGCTGTGAAAAAAACTTGCACGGCACTGGCACAGACCTGCCTGGCAAAAACTGATAGGAACTGATGTAACCTAGTCCTGAAAAGGACTCCAATTACAATTAGTCTACTCCCACAACCTATCTATTTAAGAGCACAGACCTGCCTGATAAAAGTCATAGGAAATGCTGTAACCTAGTCCTTAAAACGACTGCAATCACAACTATTCCCTACTCCCAAGCTATCTGTAGATTTGTGCGAAAATTGGCTTGAAATTAACAAGGTATAGCGCACACAGCAACAGCGGTGCCGTCTAACACGCAGCTGCAGCAGTGAGAAAATGGTGGCGACGGGGAAAATGGCTTGGTCTTATAGGGCAAGGACATGTGACATACACTGCCAATGACACATGCCCTTGCTTGTGTGAAAAAAAGCACTTCGCTCCGTGTGTGCGCTGCTGATAGGCTGACGGATTGCACCTCCCCACTGTAAATGCGGGAAAGAGAAAAAAAAATGGAGATCATAGAATGATAGAATGGTAGAGTTGGAGGGGACCTCCTGGGTCATCTGGTCCAACCCCCTGCTCAAAGCAGGATTCACTAAATCATCTCAGACAGATGTCTGTCCAGCCTCTGTTTGAAGACGTCCATTGAAGGGGAACTCACCACCTCTCGTGGCAGCCTGTTCCACTCATTAATCACCCTAACTGTCAAAAAGTTTTTTCTAATATCTAATCTGTGTCTCCTCCCATTTAGTTTCATCCCATTGCTTCTAGTCTTTCCTTGTGCAAATGAGAATAAAGATGATCCTTCTACAATGTGACAGCCCTTGACATATTTGTAGACAGCTATTAAGTCTCCTCTCAGTCTTCTTTTTTGCAAGCTAAACATTCCCAAATCCTGCAACCGTTCCTCATAGGACATGGTTTGCAGACCAGTCACCATTCTGGTCGCTCTTCTCTGAACTTGCTCCAGTTTGTCTATGTCTTTTTTAAAATGTGGTGCCCAAAACTGTACACAGTATTCCAGATGAGGTCTGACCAAAGAGGAGTAAAGACCGATAATGACTTCACGTGATCTAGACTGTATGCTTCTGTTAATACATCCCAGAATTGTATTTGCCTTTTTTGCTGCTGCATCACACTGTTGACTCATGTTCAGTCTATGATCTATTAGTATACCTAAGTCTTTTTCACATGTACTGTTGCTTAGCTCTATTTCTCCCATTCCGTATATGCTTTTTTCATTTTTATTGCCCAGATGTAGTACTTTGCATTTTTCCCTGTTAAAAACCATTCTGTTGGTTGCTGCCCACAGCTCCAGTTTATTTAGGTCTTTTTGAATCCTCTCTCTCTCTTCTCTAGTATTAGCTATCCCTCCTAGCTTTGTGTCATCAGCAAATTTAATCAGTTTACCCTCAATTCCTTCATCTAAATCATTGATAAAGATGTTGAACAATACAGGTCCCAGGACAGAGCCCTGTGGTACCCCACTTGAGACATTCATCCAGCTGGATGTGAAGCCATTTACAACCACCCTTTGAGTCCGATCACTAAGCCAGTTATGAATCCACCTAACAGTTGCCTGGTCCATTGCATACTTGGTAATTTTTTCAATAAGGATGGTGTGAGATATTTTGTCAAATGCTTTGCTGAAGTCAAGATATACTATATCTACAGCATTTCCCTGATCCACCCAGTCAGTGATTCTGTCATAGAAGGAAATTAAGTTAGTCTGACATGACTTGTTAGTTACAAACCCATGCTGACTCTGGTTAATCACTTCATTCTTATCCATGTACTTACATACATGTTGTTTAATAATCTGTTCAAAGATCTTTCCTGGTATAGAAGTCAGACTCACCGGCCTATAGTTCCCTGGGTCCACCTTCTTCCCCTTTTTGAAGATAGGAACAACATTTGCTCTTCTCCAGTCTTCTGGGACTTCTCCTGTTCTCCAAGAATTTTCAAAGATTATGGAGAGTGGTTCTAAAATTTCTTCTACGATCTCCTTCAGTACTCTGGGGTGTAATTCATCTGGACCTGGAGACTTGAACTCATTTATGTTAGCTAAATATTCCCTCACAATCTTTCTGTTTACAGATAACTTGGATCCCTCTATTCCTTTAAAAGGACAGTGAAGATCAGTTGATGTTACATTTTCTTTCTGAGAGAAAACAGATGCAAAATAGGAATTAAAAAGTTCGGCCTTCTCAACATCCTCTCTTACCATTTCTCCATTTTCATCCTGTAAAAATCCTATAGCATCTTTGACTTTTCTTTTACTTTTGACATACCCCCAAAATCCTTTTTTATTGCTTTTGACATCTCTTGCAAGCCTTAATTCATTGTCAGCTTTAGCTAACCTGATACGTGCCCTACAGGATCTGCAGACTACATTATAATCTTCTTTAGATATGCCTCCCTCTTTCCATTTAATAAACATTTCTTTCTTTCTTTTTAGCATGTGTTTAAGTTCTGTGTTCATCCATCCTGGTTTCCTTAAATGCTTCCCATTCTTCCTACTTTTCGGCATTGTTAACGATTGTGCTTTGAGAATCTCATTTTTAAAAATTTCCCATCCTTCCTGGACATTTTTGTCCTTAAGGACATCCAGCCATTGGATCCCTCCTATTCTCTTTCTGAGTCTCTTAAAATCTGCCTTTCTAAAATCTAACCTTGAAGTTTGAGTCTTCACATGTCTTCCTCCTCTAGTTATCCAAAATTCTATAATAGCATGATCGCTGCCTCCTAGGGTCCCAGCCACCTTTACCTCCTCAACCATTTCCTCCCTGTTTATAAGGATTAGATCCAAAGTAGCAGATCCCCTTGTTTTCTCCCCTACCTTTTGGAAGATAAAGTTGTCAGCAAGAGAGGATAAGAATTTGCTTGACCTGTTAGTTTTACTTGAGAGAGATTCCCAACAAATGTCTGGATAGTTGAAATCTCCCATGACCACTACGTCATATTTTTTGGAGAACTTGGTCATTTGATACATAAAGAGTTCATCCATATCTTCAGCTTGCCCAGGTGGCCTGTAGTAAATGCCTACAATGGTGTCCTTTCCGTTGTTCTCTCCTTGTATTCTTACCCAAACAGTTTCCACAGAACTCCCAGTCTCTGAAGCTTCAATGTCTGTGCAGATATACGCTTTTCTAACATACAATGCGACACCTCCTCCTCGTTTATCAAGTCTGTTTCTTGCAAATAAGTTGTATCTTTTTAGCCTTTTATTCCAATCATGTGTATCGTCCCACCAAGTTTCAGTGATTCCAATGACATCATATTTCTTTTCCTGCATTAGTAGTTCCAATTCTCCCTGTTTGTTGCCTATGCTTTGTGCATTTGTATAAAAACATTTTAGTTTGTGATTGGTTTCTCTTCCTCCCATATTTTTATTATTTAAATTGTTTTGTCTTTGTTCTTCCTTTCCACTTCCAGTAGCAGAGATCTCAATAGTATTTGTTTGCTGTATGGCTTTTTCTGGCCTTTTGCTTCCCTTCCCACATTGTTCTAGTTTAAAGCTCTTCTGATGAGTGTAGCAAGGCGACTTCCAAATACATGTTTTCCAGTCTTCGTAAGGTGCACCCCATCTCTAGCAAGTAGTCCATCGTATAGGTAATTCATTCCGTGATCCAGAAATCCAAATCCTTGTTGACAGCACCATCGACGTAGCCAGTTGTTCACCTGTAGAATCTTATTCCACCTCATTGTTCCATGGCCATCCACTGGGAGGATGGATGAGAAGACCACCTGCGCTCCCAATTCTTTCACTTTCTTGCCTAAGTCTTCAAAGTCACTGCAGATGGTTACCAGGTCCTTTCTTGCGGTGTCATTTGTCCCCACATGTATTAGCAGGAATGGGTAGTGATCTGTAGGTCTGAAGAGTCTTGATATCCTGTCAGACACATCTTTATTTTTTGCTCCTGGAAGACAGCACATTTCTCTTGAGGTTATGTCTTGTCTGCAGATAGCGGCCTCTGTTCCTCTTAACAGGGAATCCCCTATGACCACCACTCTCAGTTTTTTCTTCACAACATTCTTCTTTCTCCATCCAGGAGGATTCTGAGGGCTTACAAGGTTATTCATTGCTGGCAAAGTCTTATTTTGCTGTATTTCTTCATGGTTCTCCTGCGTGAGAGCCTGGTACTGGTTCCTGAGCAGTATGGGTGCTGACTGCCTCTCGATCCTCCTGCTTCTGTGGGTCACATGCTTCCATTCCTCTGTTTCGTCAGGTGCAGTTCGAATTTCTTCTCTTTCTGAATCATGAAGAGATAATTCTGCTCTGTCTAAGAACTCTTCACCTTCCTTAATGATTTTCAAGGTAGTTAACCTCTCTTCTAGATTTCGCAACTTTTCCTCCAACAGGGACACAAGCTTGCATTTCTGGCATGTGAAGTTTGGCTTTTCCACTGGCAAGTCTGTGAACATGTAGCAGGATATGCAGCTCACTAAATGGCTCCTGGACTCTTCCATGTTCTTACTGTTAATGTTCTGAAAACAGTGAAAAAAGCTTAAAAAAAAAGCTTCAAAATGCGCGCGCTTGCAGGCGCGCGGTTTACCGATCTCCTCTTTTCAGCTCCAACAGCCAAAATCCAGTGTTCTTTGAGCTCGCGGAGACTCTTCACTTACCCCAAAATGCAGTGGGAATATGCAAATTATCTTCACAGGACTCCTCCCCTGGTTTACCGATGTCCTCTTTTCAGCTCCAACAGCCAAAATCCAGTGTTCCTTGAGCTCGCGGAGACTCTTCACTTACCCCAAAATGCAGTGGGAATATGCAAATTATCTCCTCAGGACTCCTCCCCTGGTTTACCGATGTCCTCTTTTCAGCTCCAACAGCCAAAATCCAGTGTTCTTTGAGCTCGCGGAGACTCTTCACTTACCCCAAAATGCAGTGGGAATATGCAAATTATCTCCTCAGGACTCCTCCCCTGGTTTACCGATGTCCTCTTTTCAGCTCCAACAGCCAAAATCCAGTGTTCTTTGAGCTCGCGGAGACTCTTCACTTACCCCAAAATGCAGTGGGAATATGCAAATTATCTCCTCAGGACTCCTCCCCTGGTTTACCGATGTCCTCTTTTCAGCTCCAACAGCCAAAATCCAGAGTTCTTTAAGCTCGCGGAGACTCTTCACTTACCCCAAAATGCAGTGGGAATATGCAAACTATCTCCTCAGGACTCCTCCCCTTCATTATTCCTGCAGAGATCCATCCCCTGCCCCTCCCCCCACCCCGCTGTACACTCAAACTGCGTATTAACATTAATTTTCATCATTACTGAGAAAAAATCCAGTTATGATTTTGGTGCACGAACAGTTATCGAACAAAACCTCGAACAGCCGAATTTTTCTCAAATCGTTCGTGTTCGCCGAACGGCTCGAACACCGCCCAAAACAGCTCGAATTTGAGATTGGCGAACAGTTCGAGTAGAACAACGCTCATCTCTACTTGTGAGGGGTTTCTGATTTTTAGGCACCTTAGGGCTCTGCAAATTTGGAATATGTATTCCAAAATCCAAATGGTGCTACTTCCCTTCCGATCCTTTCCAATTCATTCCAAACCCTGCCCTTTGTCCAAATAGAGGTTTTTGACCAAATGTGGGGTATCAGCAACCTCCTTCCATCAGCAAGGGCATTGAGGATGAAACATGGCTGGATCTTTCAGCATGTCAATGATCCCAAGCACACCACCCGGGCAATGAAGGAGTGGCTTCGTAAGAAGCATTTCAAGGTCCTGACGTGGCCTAGCCAGTCTCCAGATCTAAACTCTATAGAAAACGTTTGGAGGGAGTTGAAAGTCTGTGTTGCCCAGCGACAGCCCCAAAACATCACAGCTCTAGAGGAGATCTGCATGCAGGAATGGGCCAACATACCAGCAACAGTGTGTGCCAACCTTGTGAAGTCTTACAGAAAATGTTTGATGTCTCTCATATATAACAAAGTATTGAGATGAACTTTTGTAACTGACCAAATTCTTTTTTTCCACCAAAATTTGAAAAAAATTTCTTTCCAAATCAGACAATGTGATTTTCAGGATTTGTTTTCTCATTTTGTCTCTACCTATGAGGTCTACCTATGATGTCAATTACAGACCTCTCTCATCTTTTTAAGTGGGAGAGCTTGCACAATTGGTGGCCGACTAAATACTTTTTTCCCCACTGTATATTTCCATTACACCCTCCACTTTTTCCCCACTGATAAGCGTCGGTCTGTGGCAGGACTCAAAATGGGTCCAGGACCTTCTGTGGTCTCCCATTGTGGTCCAGCTAGAGCTGATGCTGCTCAGCATCGTCATCAGCCCCAACGCCTAGCTGGCCCACGAGACGTACAGATTGTCTCCCGTGTATTGGTACCTAGCAATGTTAAGCATGGGTTGCAGAGGGAGACAGGGCGTTTGGAGTCTAAGTCCAGGATTCGACACAATGAGCATGCCCGTGACCTGGCGGATCGTGATTGGTAGTTTGGCACCCACCTGACTCGGTGACCTGGCACCGCCTGATTGGTCCACGGGTGGCGTCACCAATGGCGCATCGGTGGGCAGGGCTTAGTCTTTAAAAGGCCCGCCCACAAACATGGCGGCACGCTCTGATCATTGAGCAGTGATGCGATTGTGTGGACGACTGTGTTCCATGAGTTGTTTCTGTCAGGCAGGCTAGTTCCATAGAGGCAGGCTAGTTTCATAGAAGCAGGTAGTTTCGTCTAGCAGTCTGGCTCTGCCAAAGGGGTCGCCTAATACCCCGAGCAGCCTGCAGACGTCCTATCCACGGCTAGCGCCTGTCAGCCACGTGGAGTAGTACCCTTCAGTCCGGTAGCACGCCGGCTGGAGGCACTTGTACCCGTCGGCGTAGTCACACACGCATCCTAGCGCCGCCACTGTAGTCTCTGTGCTGTAACAGGACTACAGATAGTTTTTCTCTGCCTATCTCTCGTGCTGCTAACGGAGATAGAGCGAACCGCTATACCCGTTCCTGTGTGCAGTAACACGGAAGGGTCTATCATTTAAGTTGGTTACTTTACTTTCCACCCGGAAAGTGTTCGGCAGCAGTCCTCTAGGCTGCATCGCGGACCCCGTGGTTAGTTGCGTTCCATTATAATAAAGTTGTCTGCAACCGCCCTCCTAACATAAGCTTGCCAGAGGCAAAGTAAGTCAAAAAAAATTTGCCAAACTGATTTCGTGTGATTCTTACCCCAAGGGATCTATTTACTGTTTTAAGCAAATTGTGTGTGTTTTTCTTTTTATATTGCAATTTAATAAAATTTATATTTTAGTAACTCTTTTGTCTTGTGGGATTTATACTCCATTCATTTGTAGGAGATCTGCCTATACACCCTGCCTGCCTGATATCTCTGCAGATGGATTAATCCTCAGAAGGACTGTTTGTTAAGATGGATATGTGTAATGTACGGCTTTTCTCCCTACACTACCTAATACACAAGCAAATCTATCCCTGACGCAGCAGCACCTCTCCCTACACAAGCAACTGGCGCAGAAAAACGGTGTTCTCTGGATTGCTTTTTAAGCAAATAATGAGAATTAAGATCTAAAGAAAAGTATTCCTGGCCCCTGAGACCTGGGCCTTTGTATAGAAATACAATTCTGACCACTGTCACTTTATGAGGTAATTACTCTGGAATGCTTCAACAGATCCCCCTGATTCTGAGATTGTTTTTTTAGTGACATATTTTACTTCATGATTGCGGTAAAAATTCTTCGATATCACTTGCGTTTATTTGTGAAAAAAATGGAAATTTGGCGAAAATTTTGAAAATTTTGCAATTTTCAAAATTTGAATTTTTATGCCCTTAAATCAGAGAGATATATCACATAAAATAGTTAAAAAATAACATTTACCACATGTCTACTTTATATCAGCACAATTTTGGAACCAACATTTTTTTTTATTAGGGAGCTATAAGGGTTAAAAGTTGACCAGCGATTTCTCATTTTTCCAACAAAATTTACAAAACCATTTTTTTAGGGACCACATCACATTTGAAGTGACTTTGAGGGGTCTTTATGACAGAAAATACCCCAAAGTCACCCCATTCTAAAAAGTGCACCCCTCAAGGTGCTCAAAACCACATTCAAGTACTTTATTAACCCTTCAGATGCTTCACAGGAATTTTTGGAATGTAGAAGAAAAAAATAACTAACTTTTTTCACAAAAATGTTATTTTAAACCCAATTTTTTATTTTTGCAGGGGTAAAAGGAAAAAATGGACCCCAAAATTTGTTGTGAAATTTCCCCTGAGCACACAGATACCCCATATGTGGGGAAAAAACACTGTTTGGGCGCACGGCAGTGTTTGGAAGAGAAGGAGAACCATTTGACTTTTTGATTGTAAAATTTGCTTGAATAATTAGCGCACGCCATGTTGCGTTTGGAGAGCCCCTGATGTGCCTAAACAGTGTAAACCCCCCACAAGTGACACCATTTTGGAAACTAGACCCCTCAGGGAACTTATCTAGATGTGTGTTGAGCACCTTTAACCCCCAGGTGCTTCACAGAAGTTTATAACATTGAGCCGTAAAAATGAAATTTTCACATTTTTCCCACAAAAATGTTTTTCAGCCCCCAATTGTGCATTTTCATAAGGGTAACAGGAGAAATTGCACCATGCAGTTTGTTGTGCAATTTCTCCTGAGTAAGGGGGGGTATGTGGGGGAAAACCACTGTTTTGGCACACAGCAGGGTTCAGAAGGGAAGGAGCGCCATTTGACTTTTTGATTGTAAAATTTGCTTGAATAATTAGCAGACGCCATGTTGCATTTGGAGAGCCCCTGATGTGCCTAAACAGTGTAAACCCCCCACAAGTGACACCATTTTGGAAACTAGACCCCTCAGGGAACTTATCTAGATGTGTGTTGACCACCTTTAACCCCCAGGTGCTTCACAGAAGTTTCTAACATTGAGCTGTAAAAATAAAATTTTCACATTTTTCCCACAAAAATGTTTTTCTGCCCCCAATTGTGCATTTTCATAAGGGTAACAGGAGAAATTGCACCATGCAGTTTGTTGTGCAATTTCTCCTGAGTAAGGGGGGGTATGTGGGGGAAAACCACTGTTTTGGCACACAGCAGGGTTCGGAAGGGAAGGAGCGCCATTTGACTTTTTTCCCACAAAAATGTTTTTCAGCCCCCAATTTTGCATTTTCATAAGGGTAACAGGAGAAATTGCACTATGCAGTTTGTTTTGCAATTTCTCCTGAGTAAGCAGATACCCCATATGTGGGGGAAAACCACTGCTTGGGCATACGGCAGGGTTCGGAAGGGAAGGAACGCCATTTGACTTTTTGAATGTAAAATTTGCTTGAACAATTAGTGGATGTGCCCCTGATGTGCCTAAACAGTGGAAAATCCCCACAAGTGATACCATTTTGGAAACTAGACCCCTCAAGGATTTTATCAAGGGATATAGTGAACATTTTGAACCCAGAGGTACGACACAGAATTTGATAACATTTGGTCATCATATTGAATAAGTTGTCATTAGTCTTGAGCGCAAGTGCTCGCTACTTGAGTTTGCATCGGGTACTCGGGTATGCACCATGTATCGCGGGTGCTTGAGTGACATGCTCAAGTCCCCATCCACATGTTTCACGGTTATTAGACACCCCAAAAAAATACGGGGATCGCTCGTGCATGGCAGGCAATCCCCGCGAGGATTTTTTGGCCCCGAAGCATATGGGGCAGAGACTCGAGCATGTCACTCAAGCACTCATGATACTCAGGGCATACCCGAGCACCCGGTGCAAACTCAAGTAGCGAGCACTTGCGCTCAACACTAGTGTTGAGCCACCCCCGTAGTGTTCGAGTTCGGTTCGGTTCGTCGAACACCCGTGTGTTCGCCGAACAGTTCGTCGAACTGTTCGTCGAACACCTTCGAACACCGTTAAAACCAATGGCAGGCAAACAAAAACACATAGAAACACATAGAAAACACCTTCAAAGGTGTCCAAAAGCTGACAAACTGCTCAGAAGACACAACTAACACATGGAAAAGTGACAAGTACATATAGTCATGCGAAAAGAAAAGAGGTGGAGGAGTAAAAGGAGGGGGAGACACAGATATAGGCATGTCATGCCCTTCTAAAATCCAAAAAGTGAGAAGCCGAGACGGCCAGTCCGCTCCTGCCCGTGCCACCTCCGTGTCGCCGGGTTTGTGCCAGAGCCGCGGTGAACCCTGACGGCCAGCCCCCCTCTCCCAATACTGGTGCCTGTCCGCTGGTGGGTCGAGAGAGCCCCCCTGTGGTGGAGGCAGCTCTAAGCTTTTTAATTTAAATTGTCCCTCTAATTTGAATGAATACACTTTAAATCCATTTACAAGGATCTATTGGAGGGCAAGTCTCATGCCAGCAGCCGCGTAATTCCAGCTCCAGTAGCGTCCACTAAAGCTGCTGCAGTTAAAAAGCTTTTATAAGGATCGAGCTCGGCTGTCCACCGCAAGGCATCCTAGTGCCAGTCCCAGCCCCTATGCCTTGGGGTGCCTCCTGATGCTCTTCACTAAGTATCCCGTGGTCCCGAAGCATTTCCTTTGAAAAAATTAAGTGTCCAAACTACAGGTGGTGTAGCTTGCTTAACAGCCGGGATAATCCGCTGACTAGCAGACACTGCTACTAGGCACAAAGTATTTCCTGGGCTAGATGCAGTTAAAAATTTGTAAGTAGATACTCTCGTTGGATGCTGAGAAAGCATTCCATAGAGTCTCCTGGCACGCCATATATGATTCTCTTAAAAAGCTTGGGGTAGGGGTCTAGGGGACCCTTTTATAGCCAAAATCACGGCCCTGTATCACAATACGTCACCTAGGCTGAAGATAAATGGAACTGTAGCACCGAGGGCTCGGTTGCTACAGACGTATTGCACCTCACCCAGAGGTGTGATATCTCACTCTCAGATAAGGATGGAGTGTGGATCAGGACCCGACACCTGCATGCATTACACCACATTGCCGTGGGGCAGGGCGACCAATATGCCCCTGAGATGGGCACGACAGTCCCTGTCCCTGGCTGGAGTGGGGGGAGGGAACACTGAGGAAGGGGAACCCTGCAGTGCAGGAGCAGGGAGGAAGCAGTTCCTGGGTGCATTGAGAAGGGAGTATAAAAGGTGGGCACCATCTTAGTTCAGTGCAGAGAAGTCTGAGCAGAAGTGGCAGGGAGCAGGGGCTCTGCATGAGCTCTGCTCCGGAGGCGGGCCTAGTAACAGAGGCCCAGGCCTGCAAGAGGGAGAAGGAAGGAAGAGGAGCGGAGAAGGCTCCAGGAACGAGGAATGAAGGGATCCCAGGGGTGCGGACGGGCGAGTCACCACCGCACACCCGAATCCACCTGCGTGGAGGGGTCAGGCCAAAGGGGGAGACCGGTCCCCGAACTAGTGGAGGCAGGAAACGACCCTCAGCTAGAAACCGGAGGCTCTGACATTTTATGTGGCGCAGCCCCTTGCTCCACCCGCTAGGAAGGCACCACATAGGGTCAGGGAAACTGGCGCCAAGTTTACCAAGAGGAGGCCCGAGGCAGCCGGACAGAAGTGTTGGTAAGAAAGGCCAGACAAAGGACACACAAAGGGGGTCCTGTGAAGCGCTCCAAAGTTATCTCGGAGTTGTCTGAGCCCCTCACCTGGTGAGCACAGTACGACGTGGGCAGCCGTTACCTGCAGACGTGGTCTGGATAATAAGAACTGTGAGTAAAGGCCCTGAACTGCATCACTGACTCCGTGTCGTTACTGCTGCTGCCCTGCACCATCACCCCCATCCTCCGCATACACTGCCCTGAGGCTATACTCCTCCCGTGGGGAGTTATGCTACGCTCTGCTGCACCCACAACACCAGCCTTAGCGGTCTGCCCTGTAGCGGCGGTTCACTCTGACCGCAATCCACGGGTGGCGTAGTCGGACATTTAAACATCAAAACCACATAAATAGTTCCGCCACTGGTTTGACCACCCTGAGCCACGGAACCGGATCGCCGCCACGAAGACTACAACCACCAGCATCCACCAAAAAGGGTCCGGCTCCGGGTGTCCCAAGGCCCAGGGGGTGCGTCAGAACATTTTCATCACCTTTCACAATCACCAATGGGACAAGGCAGGGATGTCCTCTGTCCCCTCTCATACATCCTAGTGACGGAGCACCTGCTCTCATCAATTCGCCATAACCCCAATATTAGGTGGATTGAGGTGGGAGGCACCGAGTACAAGTGCTCTCTATTTGCTGATGATGTCCTAGTATATATCACTCAATCACATATATCCATCCCTGCTGTTATGGCTGAAATAGATCACTTTGTTACATGGTAAAATTTTAAAATCAATGCAGCGAAGTCTGAGGCCCTCGATGTCTCCCTCCCTAAATCCATATAGGATTCCATCCAGTCCAACTTTCCCTTTGCCTGGCCCTCACAGGGTATCAAATACTTAGGAATTCCTATTCATAGAGACCTCTCCCATCTATGTTATCTTAATTTTGGGCCCTTTATTGAACAATTCCATACAGACCACGGTTGGCAAGTTAGAACTGTAAGATTCACTACGTGAACCACTGGTGTTTTGTGGAAAAGCACATGTACACCGCGTTCCAAATTATTATGCAAAAAGTGTTTAGGAGTGATAAGGGAAGAATTTGTTTGTTTGTCAGTTAAACTCATTGATGGTGATGTGTGTCAGGGCTCTTTATATCACTTTAAGCAATTGCAGACACCTGTGCTAATTAGTTTGGCAGGTGTGTCCAATAAAGGCAAGACTACTTAAGAAGGCTCTCTCACATTATTAAGCAGCCTACATTTTCTGCCAAAATGGGAAAGAAAAAGGATGTGTCGGCTGCTGAGAAGCAACAAATTGTGGAGTGTTTAGGTCAAGGCATGACTACAATCAACATTGTGCGATGATCAGGATGAAGTGTCTTGGCAATCAAGAAGTATGTAGCTGATTCACAGTACACACGTGTGCGTGCTGATAAGGGCAAATTGAGGACTCTTTCCTACAGGCAATTACATCAGGTTGAAAGAGCAGCGGCAAAAAAGCCTTGTCATAGCAGCAGACAAGTTTTTGAAGCTGCTTGTGCCTCCAACGTCCCCCGAACAACAAGATGCAGGGTCCTTCAGAGGTTTGCAGCTGTGCATACGCCATCCTGTCGACCTCCTCTATCCACTTCACACAAGCAGAAACGGCTCCAGTGGGCCAAACATTACATGAAGACTGATTTCAAAACTGTTTTGTTCACGGATGAGTGCCGTGCAGCGCTCGATGGTCCAGATGAATGGAGTGGAGGATGGCTGGTTGATGGACACCCCACGCAAACACGGCTACAGCGCCAACAAGGAGGAGGTGGAGTAATGTTTTGGGCTGGAATCATGGGGAGAGAGATTGTCGGCCCCTTTAGGATCCCTGAAGGTGCTAAAGATGAACTCCATAATGTATGTGGATTTTCTCAAACAGCACTTCCTGCCATGGTTCAAGAAGAAGAACCGTGTATTTCACAGCAAGATCATTTTTCTGCATGATAATGCACCATCTCATGCTGCACATAAAACATCTGCATCTCTGGCTGATATGGGCATAAAAGGGGACAAACTTATGGTGTGACCCCCCTGCTCCCCTGACCTCTACCCCATTCAGAACCTTTGGAGCATCATTAAAAGGAGTGTCTATGATGGCGGGAGGCAGTTCACATCTAAGCAACAGCTCTGGGAGGGTATTCTGTCCTCATGCAAAACAATTGAAGCAGAAACCATCCAAAACCTGACAAATTCAATGGACGAGAGAGTTCAGAAGCTCCTTTCGAACAAGGGGTCCTATGTGAAAATGTAACATCACCTAGAATAAAGTTTTGAGTTGAAAACTGTTTGATTTCAGTTTCTAACAACCTGCTAATGCTTATAATTTCAAAAATGACCATTTTTTTGGTCTTTATTAAAATGAAAAGGTTGATCGAAAAGTTTGGGGGATCTAAGAGTGTGGCAACCCAGTAGTCATGATTACTTCGAATTCTGACAATATGAGGGTCATGCTGCAGGTAGTGCAGCAAGAAGGCACTTATGTGTCTTGCGCATCTCGGAGCCCCAAAATTATTTTCCGGGCTAGATGCAGCTAAAAATTATTTTTAATTTTAAATCTGGTGAAGCTTATTTTAGATGGCCTAATAGGATCAGTGCTGCACACTGCTACAAAGCCCAAATTATTTTCCAGTCAAGATACAGATAAACATGATTAGTAATTTGAAAGCTTAAAACGGTTGGTAGGGTGATTTTAACCAATCATCAAGGTTTTACTCTCCCCAGGATGACACAGGGGTAGAAAAGTCGTTTCGGATCCATGATTTGTTCATCTTTATGAACGTGAGTCTGTCTACATTATCAGTGGAGAGCCGCGTGCGCTTATCTGTCAGCACACCACCAGCAGCGCTGAACACACGTTCAGACAGAACGCTGGCTGCGGGGCATGACAAGATCTCCAAGGCGTAAGTGGCTAGCTCCGGCCATTTATCCAGATTGGAAGCCCAAAAAGAGCAAGGGTCCAGTGACACAGTCGTGGCTTCAATGTTTACTTGGAGATACTCCTGTACCATCGTCTCTAGGCGTTGACTATGTGTCAGACTTCTTGTCTCCTGTGGCCTTGCAAAGGATGGGCTAAAAAAGTGGTGAAATGATTCCGCAAAATTGATGTTACCAGCAGATACTGTGGTTCTGTTACGGTTTGAGTGCTGAACACTTGACGGTCCCACGGTTGGCAAGTTGGAACTGTGAGATTCACTACGTGCACCACTGGTGTTTTGTGGAAAAGCACATATAAGATTCTGCAACAGTCTCTGCTGATACTCCTGCATGCGTGCATCCCTTTCTATGGCAGGAATAATTTCTGCAAATTTACTTTTGTACCGGGGATCTAACAGTGTGGCAACCCAGTAGTCAGGATTATTTCTAATTCTCACAATTCGAGGGTCATGTTGCAGGTAGTGCAGCAAGAAGGCACTCATGTGTGTTGCGCATCCAGGAGCACCAAGTCCCTGTTGTGTTGGTGGCGAGGTAACAATCATGCTTCCTTCCTCTGTCCTCTCCCCCCAACCTCGCACAACAGAAATGTGATCAAGGTCTCCCTCATCTGATGAGTCTTCCATCAGTTCGTCCTCCACTTCTTCCTGGGCTCCTGCACCTTCCTCACTAGTTTGGCTGCTACCATGCGCCCTGGTTAAACCATCTCCCCCACCCTCACATGCCTGCCGCCTTGGTGCTGCCGACCGTCTGGACCTTGCAGATGTTAGCCCTTCCGCATACAACTCCTCCTCCTCTACTTCCTCCACCTCCTCTTGTGCCACCACCTGACTCCGAATTCTGTTTAACATGTGCTCCAGCATGTAAATCACCGGAATAGTCATGCTGATAATGGCATCGTCAGCACTAAACATCTTCGTCGCCATTTCAAAACTGTGCAGAAGGGTGCATAGGTCCCTGATCTGAGACCACTCCTCCAGCGTGATTTGCCCCTCCTCTGAATCTCGTTGGCCCAGGCTATACGTCAGAACGTATTGCACCAGGGCTTGTCGGTGCTGCCACAGTCGCTGCAACATGTGCAGAGTTGAATTCCACCGGGTAGGCACATCGCATTTTAGCCGGTGAAGTGGCAGGCCCAACGACTTCTGTAGAGATGTAAGTCGCTGAGCTGCGGGATGCGAACGGCGGAAGTGAGCACACAGCGACCGTGCCCTCTGCAGAAGGCCATCTAGTCTGGGATAGTGGGCTAAAAATTGCTGGACAACCAGGTTCAACACGTGAGCCATACAAGGCACGTGTGTGACATTGCCCCGGCGAAGGGCCGCACCCAGGTTTGCAGCATTGTCGCACACGGCCTTCCCTGGTTTCAGGTCCAGTGGAGACAACCATTCATGAAATTGGTTCTCCAGAGCTGACCACAACTCCTCAGCTGTGTGACTCACATTTCCCAGACATTTCAATGTAAAAACCACCTGATGACGTTGAGCCCTACTGCCAGCATAGTAAGGAGGTGTGCAGGATCCCTTCTGCGCAGTTAGAAAGCTTGTGGCATGACCAGACAGGCTTTGGGTGCAGGTGGAAGACCGAGAGGAGGTTGAGGAGGCAGAAGCAGTGGAGGAAAAATGACATAAAGAGGATTGACGCACAACTCGTGGGGACGGCAAGACTTGGACAGCAGCCCCTTGTCCTGCTGTCACCATAGTTACCCAGTGCCCAGTCAGCGACATGTAACGCCCCTGT
This sequence comes from Phyllobates terribilis, assembly GCF_046119375.1. NCBI lineage: Eukaryota > Metazoa > Chordata > Amphibia > Anura > Dendrobatidae > Phyllobates > Phyllobates terribilis. Next base: position 252,016,640 of record NW_027362773.1, on the reverse strand, counting down.
CGATGCCTACTCGTCCAAGTGTCTGTGGTGAAATGCACCCTGTCACACACAGAGTTTCTCAAAGAAGCGGTGATGTTGTGTGCGACATGCTGGTGGAGCGCAGGCACACCTTTCTTTGAGAAGTAGTGCCGACTGGGCATCTGGTACTGGGGCACTGCGACGGACATAAGGTCTCGAAAATCCTCTGTGTCCACCAGGCGGAAAGGCAGCATTTCTGTAGCCAAGAGCTTGCAGATGGTGAAATTCAACCTCTTAGCTTTCTCATGGCTAGGAGGAAATGGTCTTTTACTTGTCCACATCTGAGGGACCGAGGGCTGGCTATTGTGCTTAGACGGGGTTGATAAGGGTGTCCCCGGCAAACTGCCGGTCTGTGAGGAAGATGCAGGCGGACATGTTAGGTTGCCTTGATCCAAAGGTGGTGCTATCGATGTCGGACAGCGCTCAAGACCAGCTGGTGTTACCACCTCCAAAGAAAATGATGACCTGCCAATCACGCTGGCTGTTGCGGGTAAAGAGGTGGCAGGTCTGCGCCCCAAAACAGGTGTGACTGCTGTCCCCCCAGTCACAGAGGATGAAGAGGCCGCGGATGCACAAGATATGGCAGACGGTGGTTGGCCCGGCCGGCTAGACCGCATTGTAGCACACTGAGCTTCCCACTGCAACTTATGCTTCATGTCCATGTGCCGGTTCATGCATGAAGTACTCAAACTATGTATTTTTTGGCCTCTACTTAGCTTTTGCTGACAAATGTTACAGATAACACGAGTTGGGTCATCTTTATCGATCTGAAAAAATGCCCAGGCTATGCAAGGCTTAGCACCCATGCGACCTGAAGAGCCACCACGACTTGTGGTGAGAGGCAGAGTTGTGTTTGAGGATGCAGTTGTTGACGTGCTTCCAGTACTACGTCTCTGTCCAGGAAGGCGCAACCTGACCTCGTCGTCACTAGCATCTTCCTCCACCTCCTCTGCTGACCTCATCTCTTGGCTGACTGTGGGTTGACAGTAAGTGGGATCTCCGACCTCATCATCATCACCCTGTGCGTTATCACACCCGTCGTCCTCAGAGCCAACCTGTTCCTGCCCTGACAAAAAACTAAAGTTGTCGCTCCAATCAGGTATTTGAGTCTTATCATCGTCTTCCTCATTGTCTCCACCAACAGGAGTTACAGTTTGGGAATGAGGGTCTACATTATGGTCAGAACCTTCTGCGTCTGGTCCTGGATCCGACTCATAAAGATTCTGGGCATCAGTGCAGATAATTTCCTCGTCTGGATTCACAGAAGCGCTGGAGTCGACCTCTGATTCCCAGGCTATAGTATGAGTAAACAGCTCTGCAGACTCAACCATCTGTTCTACCTCATACTCAGACGGGCAGCTGGAGATTTGGGAGCTGTGAGGAAGCAAGTGTGATTTGGGTGACACCTTTGAGGACTGGAGTATTTGTGATGTTGAAGTTGATGTGGAGGAGAGCCCACTTAAAGGAGCACTTGATATCCGTTGAAGCACCTGCTGTTTTTGTGCCTCATCTGGAATTTGTAGCGATTGGCGTGGCCGTAAGAAAGGGATCTTATCACATTGTCCGCTAAAAGAAGTAGACATTTTAGTTTGGCTGGAAGATGGTCTTTCTTCTGCACCTACCCCACGGACACAACCTTTTTTCCCCTTCCCAACACGCCTATTCCCCTTTCCACCAGCAGCAGGCCTTTTTCCACTCATTTTGGTGGTTAACTAATTCACAACTCTGGAGTTGTTTGCACAAAAAAACAATGGATGGTAACCGAGCAGAGCTGAGTGGCCAAACTGTGATATTAGGCCAAAACTATTGGCTGGGTTAGATGCAGAAAAAAATTATTTTTAATTTGCAACCTGATGGAGGTCAGTATAGATGGACTAATAGACCAAGTCCCACACACCGCTAGAAGCCCAAATATTTTTTCAGAGCTAGATGCAGAAAATTTTTTTATTCAATTTGCAACCTGATGGAGGTCAGTATAGATGGACTAATAGACCAAGTCCCACACACTGCTAGAAGCCCAAATATTTTTTCAGAGCTAGATGCAGAAATTTTTTTTATTCAATTTGCAACCTGATGGAGGTCAGTATAGATGGACTAATAGACCAAGTCCCACACACTGCTAGAAGCCCAAATATTTTTTCAGAGCTAGATGCAGAAAAAAATTATTTTTAATTTGCAACCTGATGGAGGTCAGTATAGATGGACTAATAGACCAAGTCCCACACACCGCTAGAAGCCCAAATATTTTTTCAGAGCTAGATGCAGAAAAAAATTATATTCAATTTGCAACCTGCTAGACGTCAGTATAGAAGGACTAATAGAACAAGTCCCACACACTGCTAGAAGCCCAAATATTTTTTCAGAGCTAAATGAAGAAAAAAATTATTTTTAATTTGCAACCTGATGGAGGTCAGTATAGATGGACTAATAGACCAAGTCCCACACACTGCTAGAAGCCCAAATATTTTTTCAGAGCTAGATGCAGAAAAAAATTATTTTTAATTTGCAACCTGATGGAGGTCAGTATAGATGGACTAATAGAACAAGTCCCACACGCTGCTAGAAGCCCAAATATTTTTTCAGAGATAAATGAAGAAAAAAATTATTTTTAATTTGCAACCTGATGGAGGTCAGTATAGATGGACTAATAGACCAAGTCCCACACACTGCTAGAAGCCCAAATATTTTTTCAGAGCTAGATGCAGAAAAAAATTATTTTTAATTTGCAACCTGATGGAGGTCATTATAGATGGACTAATAGACCAAGTCCCACACACCGCTAGAAGCCCAAATATTTTTTCAGAGCTAGATGCAGAAAATTTTTTTATTCAATTTGCAACCTGATGGAGGTCAGTATAGATGGACTAATAGACCAAGTCCCACACACTGCTAGAAGCCCAAATATTTTTTCAGAGCTAGATGCAGAAAAAAATTATTTTTAATTTGCAACCTGATGGAGGTCAGTATAGATGGACTAATAGACCAAGTCCCACACACCGCTAGAAGCCCAAATATTTTTTCAGAGCTAGATGCAGAAAAAAATTATATTCAATTTGCAACCTGCTGGGCGTCAGTATAGAAGGACTAATAGAACAAGTCCCACACACTGCTAGAAGCCCAAATATTTTTTCAGAGCTAAATGAAGAAAAAAATTATTTTTAATTTGCAACCTGATGGAGGTCAGTATAGATGGACTAATAGACCAAGTCCCACACACTGCTATTAGCCCAAATATTTTTTCAGAGCTAGATGCAGAAAAAAATTATTTTTAATTTGCAACCTGATGGAGGTCAGTATAGATGGACTAATAGAACAAGTCCCACACGCTGCTAGAAGCCCAAATATTTTTTCAGAGATAAATGAAGAAAAAAATTATTTTTAATTTGCAACCTGATGGAGGTCAGTATAGATGGACTAATTGACCAAGTCTCACACACTGCTAGAAGCCCAAATATTTTTTCAGAGCTAGATGCAGAAAAAAATTATTTTTAATTTGCAACCTGATGGAGGTCAGTATAGATGGACTAATAGACCAAGTCCCACACGCTGCTAGAAGGCCAAATATTTTTTCAGAGCTAGATGCAGAAAAAAATTATTTTTAATTTGCAACCTGATGGAGGTCAGTATAGATGGACTAATAGAACAAGTCCCACACGCTGCTAGAAGCCCAAATATTTTTTCAGAGATAAATGAAGAAAAAATTTATTTTTAATTTGCAACCTGATGGAGGTCAGTATAGATGGACTAATAGACCAAGTCCCACACACTGCTAGAAGCCCAAATATTTTTTCAGAGCTAGATGCAGAAAAAAATTATTTTTAATTTGCAACCTGATGGAGGTCAGTATAGATGGACTAATAGAACAAGTCCCACACGCTTCTAGAAGCCCAAATATTTTTTCAGAGATAAATGAAGAAAAAATTTATTTTTAATTTGCAACCTGATGGAGGTCAGTATAGATGGACTAATAGACCAAGTCCCACACACTGCTAGAAGCCCAAATATTTTTTCAGAGCTAGATGCAGAAAAAAATTATTTTTAATTTGCAACCTGATGGAGGTCAGTATAGATGGACTAATAGACCAAGTCCCACACACCGCTAGAAGCCCAAATATTTTTTCAGAGCTAGATGCAGAAAAAAATTATATTCAGTTTGCAACCTGATGGAGGTCAGTATAGATGGACTAATAGAATGATGCTATGCCCAAAAGATTTTACTTCACTAGGTGCAGTAAAAAAATTGGTATTCTATACACAGGTGGTATATCTTGCAACACAGATAGGCTACTCCACTGACTAACACACTCTGCAATAGGCCAAAAAGGATTAGCTTTGCTAGATTCAGCCAAATGCTGTGAAAAAAACTTGCACAGCACTGGCACAGACCTGCCTGGCAAAAACTGATAGGAACTGATGTAACCTAGTCCTGAAAAGGACTCCAATTACAATTAGTCTTTACTCCCACAATCTATCTATTTAAGAGCACAGACCTGCCTGATAAAAGTCGTAGGAAATGCTGTAACCTAGTCCTTAAAAGGACTGCAATCACAACTATTCCCTACTCCCAAGCTATCTGTATATTTGTGCGAAAATTGGCTTGAAATTAACAAGGTATAGCGCACACAGCAACAGCGGTGCCGTCTAACACGCAGCTGCAGCAGTGAGAAAATGGTGGCGACGGGGAAAATGGCTTGGTCTTATAGGGCAAGGACATGTGACATACACTGCCAATCACACATGCCCTTGCTTGTGTGAAAAAAAGCACTTCGCTCCGTGTGTGCGCTGCTGATAGGCTGACAGATTGCACCTCCCCACTGCAAATGCGGGAAAGAGAAAAAAAAATGGAGATCTTCATTGTTCCTGCAGAGATCCATCCCCTGCCCCTCCCCCCGCCCCGCTGTACACTCAAACTGCGTATTAACATTAATTTTCATCATTACTGAGAAAAAATCCAGTTATGATTTTGGTGCACGAACAGTTATCGAACATAACCTCGAACAGCCGAATTTTTCTCAAATTGTTCGTGTTCGCCGACCGGCTCGAACACCGCCCAAAACAGCTCGAATTTGAGATTGGCGAACAGTTCGAGTAGAACAACGCTCATCTCTACTCAACACTAGTTGCCATATCGTCATCTTTTTTTTTTTTTTTTTACTTTCGAAAAAAATCCCAACCCTAACCTTAACCCCCACCCTAACCCTAACCCTAACCCTAGCACAACCCTAACCCGGGAGTTTATTTTTTACACCGTTCCTCGTGCGGTATAAGTGATTAGACGTCTTTTTTCTTCGAGTTGGTGCGATTACAGCGATACCAGATTCATATCGGGTTTTTATGATTGACAGCTGTCAGACACTAAAAGACGCATTTTTTGTCAAATCTAGTTTTTGCATTGCCATATTTTGAGAGCTATAAGTTTTCCATATTTTGGCCAACAGGGACATGTGATAGCTTGTTTTTTGTGGGATGAGTTGACGTATTTCGGGCACGTGACTTTTTTGATCACTTTCTATTCCGTTTTTTGGGAGGCAGAAAGAACAAAAACCAACAATTCAGGAATTGTTTTTTTAAATTTTTTTTTATGCTGTTCCGCGTATGGTAAAATTGATAAGGTATCTTTATTCTTCGGGTCAGTATGTTTACAGCGGTATGAAATTTATATAATTTTTCTATGTTTTGGCGCTTTTACACAATAAAAGCTACTTTATAGAAAAAAATATTTCTTTGCATCTCTTTATTCTGAGAGCTGGAACTTTTTTATTTTTCGGCTGATGGAGCTGTATGGTGGCTTGTTTTTTGCGGGACAACATGACATTTTCAGCGGTACCATTTTTATTTACATTTGTCTTTTTGATTGCGTGTTATTCCATTTTTTGTTTGGCGGTATGGTGATAAAGCATTGTTTTTTGCTTCGTTTTTTTTTTACCGTGTTCACTGAAGGGGCTAAATATTGGGACAATTTTATAGGTCAGGTCGTGTCGGACGCGGCAATACCAAATATGTGTACTTTTATGGTTTTGTTTTTTCATAATAATATTTATTGATGGGTACATTATATTTTTATTTTGATGGATTATTTTTTTTATTTTTTTACAATTTTTTTTTTTTTTTTTTCACTTTCTGATACTTTTTTTACTTTTATACTTTGTCCCACTATGGGACTTTCACTTTTTTTATTCTGATCACCTGCATAGCACAGTAATGGAGCAACATACCTGTGCTATGCAGGCTGCCAGCACTGCACAGGGAGAAGATCGTTTGGTCATGCACTGCACATGACCAAGCTATCTTACTGCTGTCTGGTGACCCGGATGTTGTCATGACGACATCGGGTCATCATGGTAACATCCAGGAAGCCGCGGCAGACAGCGCTGGAGGCCAGAAGAGGAGGTGAGTATCCCGATCACCTCCCCTTGTCACCGCAATGCTGCGATCGACTTCGATCGCAACATTGCGGGGGTTAATGTGCCGGGAGCGGTGCAGGACCGCTCCCTGCACATAGTACAGGGTGTCAACTGTGACAATCAGCTGACACCCGGCTGTGATAGCACCCGCACTATTCCTTACCAGGCTCTTAAAGCCCAGGGCGCAGGTACGGAACAGTACGTCATGGGCTTTAAAGGGGTTAAAGACTCTGCCGATAACCCCAAAAAGGCCATTTGCACCACCTGCCAGGCCAGCATCAGCAGGGGTGGCAAAACGACCAGCCTGACCACCACCAGCATGATCAGGCACATGGCAGCAAAGCACTCGACTTTGTGGGCCGAACCCCAGGGTCCAGGAACATTGTCTGCGGGTAGCACCATTGCTTCTTCCGCTGTTGTGCATGCAAGCCAATCCCCTGACCATGGTGCATGCGAAGACGCCTCCTGCCCTGCACCTGTCGTTGCACACTCTCAAGTAGCAGCATCAGGAAGCACGCCCATGTCCTTGTCCCAGGGCAGCGTTCAGTTGTCCATACCCCAGTCCTTGGAATGCAAGCGCAAATATACAGCCAACGCCCCACAGGCCACACTACTAAATTCTCACATTTCATGACTACTTGCGCTCGAAATGTTGCCTTTTAGGCTCATGGAGATGGAAGTATTCCACAACCTGATGGCGGCGGCCGTCCCTCGGTACTCAGTACCCAGCCGCCACTATTTCTCCCGGTGTGCCGTTCCCGCATTACACAAGAACGTGTCCCAAAACATTAGCTGTGCTCTCAACAACGCAGTTACTGGTAAAGTCCACCTATCCACATACACATGGACAAGTGCTTGAGGGCAGGGACGGTACATCTTGCTGACGGCACACTGGGTTAACATAGTGGAAGCAGGGACCCAGTCGGACCTTGGGACGGAACACGTCCTCCCGACACCAAGGATTGCGGGCCCTAGGTCAATTAGGGTTGCCCTCATGGTCTACAGCTCCTGCACCTCATCCTCTTCAGCCTGCATCTCCGAAATGACCACATCAGTCACAAGCTGCAAGCACTGCAGCACTGCCTCGGCCAAGCGGCAACAGGCGGTGCTGAAGCTAATATGCTTAGGTGACAAACAGCACAATGCTGAAGAGTTGTGGACAGCTCTGAAAAAGCAGGCAGATCTGTGGCTCACACCGCTGAACCTACAGCCAGGCATGGTCGTGTGTGACAATGGCCGGAACCTGGTGGCGGCTCTGAGGCGAGGCAAGCTCACACACATATCATGCCTGGCCCATGTGCTTAACCTCGTGGTTCAGCAGTTTCTCAAATCCTACCCGGAGCTGTCGGATGTGCTTGTTAAAGTACGCCGCCTGTGTGCCCATTTTAGAAAGTCAACTACAGCTTCCGCAGTCCTTGCAGTGTTTCAGCAGCGTTGGCAGCTTCCGGCTTACAGACTGGCGTGTGATGTCCCCACGCGTTGGAACTCTACATTGTAGATGTTGGGAAGGATTTGTGAGCAGAAGAGGGTAGTTGTTGAGTACCAGCATCAACAAGGCCATCACTATTCAGTTCAGACTCCACACATAAGACCTCAGGAGTGGACATGGATGTCAGACATATGTACCATCCTCCAAAACTTTGAGGACTCCACCAAGACGGTGAGCGGCGATGACGCCATAATTAGCATCACCATCCCGCTTCTCTGTAATCTTAAACGCTCTCTGCTCACAATCAAGGAGGATGCATTGCAGGCGGAGCATGATGAGATGGAGCAAGGAACCATACAGGGTGATTACACACAGCCCAGCCTCATCTCATCCCAGCGTGGATTGGGTGACAATGAGGAAGAGGAGGAGGAGGAGGAGGAAGGACAGGAGCTAGTTTCATGCACTATAGACGGTACTGCCTGCACAGCTGTCATACCGTCAGTTCAGCGTGGATGGCCAGAGGACAGAGAGGAAGAGGAGAAGAGCATGGTCAGTCGTCCTTTTGGTGAGGACACGGAAGTCTTGCCTGTTAGTAGTCTGGCACGCATGGCTGAGTTTATGTTACGCTGCCTTTCCCATGACCCTCGAGTTCTCAAGATTTTGGTTGACAGTCATTACTGGTTGGTCACACTTCTAGACCCACGCTACAAGGAGAACTTCATATCTCTTATTCCTGAGGCGGACAGGTCTACAAAAATGGGGCTGTACCAGAAGGCCCTTGTTGCGGAACTATTAAAAAAATTCCCATCTGAAAACGTTGGCGACAGAGGGCACACTTCGTTGGAAAACCAAGGAGTCCAGGCGAGAGAGACACAACTTCAATCCAGCAGAGGCAGGGTAACACTGTCAAAGTTCTGGGAGAGTTTTCTCAGACCCTCCCATCGCACAGGCCCTGAGGTGCGGGGTACTCTCACAAGGAGTGCAAAATTTGAGAAGATGCTGAGCGAGTACCTTGCCGACCGTACCATCGTCCTCCGTCATTCCTCTGTGCCTTATAATTATTTGGTATCCAAGCTGGATATATGGAATGAAATGGCTCTCTATGCCTTCGAGGTCCTGGCCTGCCCTGCAGCCAGCATTTTATCAGAGCGGGTTTTTAGTGCCGCTGGTGGAATTATAACTGATAACCGCTTCCGCCTGTCAACTGAAAATGCTGACAGGCTGACTCTTATAAAAATGAACAAGGGCTGGATTGGGCCAGACTTCTCAACAACACCGAATGATAGCAGCGTAACATAAACTCAAATCCAGTGTCTTTTCTTGGGAGGTGTAATCTTATGCACCTTTTCACACCCACACATGTTTATACGCTTCCTGATTTTGTCTATTTGCTCTTGCCCTCCTCCTTCTCCTCATCCTCCACCACCATTTCACCAGGGTGACCATGGTCCGTGATGCAACTGACTCGCCCCCTGGGCCATGGGGCACTCGGATCCAGGCAGTAGGGGAACGATGGGAGTAGTAGTGGCAACCCGGTTCCGTGGCTCAGGGTGGTCAGGCCAGTGGTAGTCCGTTATGTGCTGATGTTTATGTCCGACTATGCCACCTGTGGATTTGCGGTTATTAGGAACCGCCGCTGCATGCAGACCGCTGGGGCTGATGAGGTGTGCAGCTAAGGTAGTGTGACTCCCCACGGGAAGAGTGCGGCCCCAGGGCAGTATAGTGGATGGTGGGAGTGATGGTAGTGAGAGTCCCGGTGCTGATAGTGCTGGAGGAGCAAGGAGCACACAGACAACAAGTTGCAGTCCAGGGTCTTTACTGAAACAGGTAAACTGACCCATAAACAGTCCCAGCTAGGAGGGGACCTGGATGTCTGAGAGCAACGGGGAAATTGGCCCTGGTCAGGGTGAGGGTGTAGGCCTACCGTGCTTTCTGCGCTCCTTCTAGCTATCTCCTCCTGATAGGGTAACAGCCCACGTTTCCGAGCTTTCCGTGTATTCTCGCCTGTATGGCCTGCGACGTGGGTTCCTTTCTGCTCCCAGCCTTGTACGGCTTTACTGGTCCCTTTGGTTGTTGCAGGGCCTCCAGGCTTCTTAGGCCAAGGAATATACAGTCCCTTGCGGACTGGTTCTCTGCTGGGGGATGTGGAATCCTTCCAGCCTCAGACACCAAAGTCTGGTAGATTAAGTCTGCTATCTGCCAAGACAGGCTCTCTTCGCCTCTTGTCTCTGGCTTGTGGCTCTCCTCCTGCCACACTTCCTCTTAGGTGCAATACGACTGTCTGTCCCTGCTCTGCTCTGGGACAAGTCTCAATGCTGAGACAGGCCATCAAGTTCTCCCTAACCCTGCCCCCAGCACCAGCTTTTATAGGGGGCAGCCTGCTCCCCCTACTGGCCTGAGACAGGAGGCATTGCATGCTAATGTTCCCCTGACTAGAGAGCCTCCCCCTTGCTCTCAGACACAGCTTTAATTACACTTGTGGCATCCAAGCCAGGGTGACACATTCCCCCCTAGTGAAATTTAGTACTCCGGGACTAAACAATAAACAAGGATAATATACATGACTATAAAACATTAATAGATAAACGACGCACAGCTTGAGTTCTTAAGGTCACAGTGTGGCCTGTGACCGGGTGTCCATATCACCAATACAACGGGGAGCCTTAACCAGGTGGGGGTCTGTCCTACCCCAAGTCCTTCACAGTCTTAGTTCATTCCTGGGTTAGGCTCCGAACGCAGTCCATACAAGGTCCTGGTTACAAAAAGTCCATAACCTTTGAGTCCTTATGGTAGCTGCAAGAAACTGAAACACAGAATTACCAAACATGCATGTAACTTGGCAAACATTTCAACATTTGGCAACAGGGTTATTTACAATCTTAGTACACTCTATATTCTCCAGCGAGCGGGTATCTGCCCCTTTGTGCTCCTGGTTGACCTCCTTAACCCACTGTCTGGTGGTGGACCAACCTGGCTTTCCCCACTAGCGTTAGGGGTGCAGCTACCAGCTGGGTGTACAGGTAGAGCAGGCAGCTGTCTGCGGGTCCTTTGGCTTACCGCAGGCATGGCAGGCTCACTGTCAGCAGAGGGTTGACTCTCCTGGGCTGCTGGTACAGGCTCTTCTGCCTCCGGAACCGCTTGCTTCTCTTCACCTTCCGGCTCTGGTGTTGGTTGTTGCTGTGCCGGTTGCAGAAAATGCAGGACAGGTACCACTATGGCATCATTTATGCGAGTCCAGGACTGAGGGAACTCTCCGAGAACGGTGCTGATCATTTCTTCCTTGTCCTCTGCGGGTTCATGTTCACTCTGATCCTCTTCTGCACTACGGAGTTGCTCGGGGCACCTTTTGAGGTGGTCTCTGGAGACGACACTAGTGGTTTCTCCTCCGTCCTTGGTGATTACGCACACCTTTGGGTTGTCGTGGTCAGACTGCAGTACGGTGTAGGGTTCCCTTTCCCACTGGTCGTCCAACTTATGTAGCCTTCTTTTTCGCTTTAGGACTTGCTCACCAGGTTCTAGGGGACCAGCAGGGGCGTGTTGATTGAAGAGTTTTTCTTGCCTCTCTCTCACCTGGGCCAGGCTCTTCTCCACACTCTCCTGTATCTTCTTGTACTGCAGTTGCCTTTCCGTATCCCAGTCCGCATCCGGGGAGGTGTCCTCAGGTATTAGGACTCCCATCTCCAGGTCTACGGGCAGCTTACCTGGTCTAGCTCGCATCAGGTAAGCCGGGGTGCAGTTTGTAGCATTCACCGGGATATTGTTGTATAGGTCTATCAGGTCCGGCAGTTTTTCTGGCCACAGGCTGCGTTCCTCCAGGGGCAACGTCTTCAGGAGATCAATGACTATATTGTTCATCTTCTCACACATCCCGTTGGTTTGGGGGTGGTAAGGCGTTGTACGAATCTTCTTACAGCCATAGAGGTTGCAGAACTCCTGGAAGATTTCAGCCTCGAACGCTGGACCCTGGTCTGTCAGGACCTGTTCCGGATACCCGTGTGGACGGCAGAAGTATTGCTGGAAGGCTCTGGCCGCTGTTTGGGCTGTCAAGTCCTTTACCGGGACCACCACTAGAAAATGGGAATAGTGGTCCACGATTGTCAGGGCATAGATGTATCCAGACCGGCTTGGAGCCAATTTGACGTGGTCCAGAGCTACCAGCTCAAGAGGCTGCGTGGTGACGATGGGCCTCAAGGGTGTCTTCTGGCTGGTGCGGTCCTTCCTCCTCAGGTGACAAGGGCCACAGTCTCTGCACCACTTTTCTACAGCTCCTCTCATGCCGACCCAAAAGAACCTTCCTCTTAGCAGGAACTCCAGTTTCTTCCAACCGAAGTGTCCCGCTCTGTCATGGTAAGCCCCCAGGACCATAGCTGCATCCCTCCTTGGGACCACGACTTGCCAGGTCAGCTCGTGCGTCCGGTGGTTGACAATCCTTCTGCACAACTTGCCTTCGTAGAGGAACAGCTTGCTCTTCTCCTTCCATAGTTGCTTGGCTTCCTCTGGGGCATCTGGATCTAGGCGGGCGTCTTCCTGGGTCAGCAGATCTTTCACCAGGCGGACTGCAGGGTCACTATCTTGGGTTTCGGCCCAGCTGTGGTGAGGTAGGGGATTCATCATCACAGTTGTTAGATCCTCCTCCTTCACGCGGTGAGAGTGTTGAGCGGCTCCATACCGGTGAAACGCGGGGAGTTCTACCTCTTCCAGCTCTTCTGGGTCTTCGTCACCTTCAGGTAAGTGAGGCATTCTTGATAGGGCGTCCGCGTTGGCGTTGGTTTTGCCTGCCCGGTACTTGTTCACGAAGTCATAGTTGGAGAGACGGGCCATCCACCGCTGTTCCAGGGCACCCAGTCTTGCATTGTCCAGGTGTGTCAACGGGTTGTTGTCCGTGTACACGGTGAACTTCGCGGAGGCCAGGTAATGCTTGAAGCGTTCCGTCACGGCCCACACCACCGCCAAGAATTCTAGCTTGAAGGAGCTGTAATTCTCCGGGTTCCTCTCGGTGGGCCTCAGCTTCCGGCTGGCGTATGCGATCACCCGTTCTCTGCCCTGTTGGTTTTGGGACAGTACGGCTCCCAGTTCCACATTACTGGCATCTGTGTGAAGGATAAAAGGCTGGCCATAATCAGGGTAGGCCAGGATCTCATCCCCCGTGAGGGCCATCTTCAACTGGCGGAAGGACTCCTCTTCCGGTTTATCCCACTTGAAGGGTGGCTTTTGACTTCTGGACTTAGACTGTCCGATCAGGAGGTCCTGCATTGGAGCTGCCATCTTGGTAAACCCGGGGATGAATCTTCGGTAGTAGCCTACCAACCCGAGGAACTGTCTCACCTCTTTGATGTTCGAGGGGCTTGGCCAGCTCTTGATTGCCGTGACCTTGTTAGGGTCGGGGGCCACTCCTTCCGCGCTTACCACGTGCCCTAGGTACTGGACCTTTGGTTTCAGCAGGTGACACTTCAATGGTTTCACATTCAGGCCGTAGCCTGCCAGGGCTTCGAACACCTCGGCCAGGTGCTTTAGATGGTCCTCGTAGGTTTTCGAATAGACGATCACGTCGTCCAGGTAAAGGAGGACCGTCTCGAAGTTTCGGTGCCCTAGACAGCATTCCATCAGCCGCTGGAAGGTCCCTGGTGCGTTGCAGAGCCCGAAAGGCATACAGTTGAACTCACTCAGTCCCATCGGGGTGGTGAAGGCGGTCTTCTCCTTGTCAGCCTCTGCTACAGGAACCTGCCAGTACCCGCTAGTAAGGTCCAAAGTAGAAAAGAAGTTAGCTGATTTTAGTGCGGCTAAATACTCCTCTATTCTAGGCAGCGGATATGCGTCTTTGTGAGTGATACGGTTGATTTGTCTATAGTCGACGCACATTCTCATGGTGCCGTCTTTCTTTTTGACCAGAACCAAGGGGGCTGCCCAGGGGCTACAGCTGTCTGTAATGACCCCAGCTTCTTTCATCTCTCTTAACATGCCCTTTGCGTTCTAGTAATGCGCAGGGGGTACAGGCCTGTGTCTCTCTTTTATTGGTGGGTGGCTCCCTGTGGGGATGTGGTGTTCTATCCCCTTTACTCTGCCGAAGTCTAGCGGGTGCTTACTAAAGACTCTCTCGTACTCCTGTACCACCCGGTAGACTCCTTGTTTTTGGTGCAGGGGAGTGGAGTCAGCACCCACATGGAGTTTCTGGCACCAGTCCTCTTTTTGTTTCTGGGAGCTATTACCCTCCGCCTGTGGAGATGGAGGCAAGGGTTCCACGGCCCTGATAGCTTGGTGTTCGACAACAAACAGTTTGGCGAATGTAGCGTACCTGGGTAAGTGTACTTCCCTCTCCCCAAAGTTGAGGATGCGGACGGGCACCCTCCCATGACGGACATCAACCACCCCCCGGGCTGTCAAAATGGTGGGCCTGCTGTCTGAGTACACGGGTTCTACCATGGCTTGGTAGTCTCTACCTCTCAACCCGATTGCAGTCCGACACCAGATCATCATTTCACTTTTGGGAGGCATGGAAATGGGGAATGGGTCACTCAGTCTTACGCTACCGATCTCACCACCAGACAGTTCTACCTGCTGCCGTCTCATCAGGGCTTTTATCTCCTTGTTGAGGACTCTCTGCTGGCTGGAACTAGCATTCACCGCCACCTGTTGTAGAATTTAGAGATGAGCGTTGTTCTACTCGAACTGTTCGCCAATCTCAAATTCGAGCTGTTTTGGGCGGTGTTCGAGCCGTTCGGCGAACACGAACAATTTGAGAAAAATTCGGCTGTTCGAGGTTATGTTCGATAACTGTTCGTGCACCAAAATCATAACTGGATTTTTTCTCAGTAATGATGAAAATTAATGTTAATACGCAGTTTGAGTGTACAGCGGGGTGGGGGGAGGGGCAGGGGATGGATCTCTGCAGGAACAATGAAGATCTCCATTTTTTTTTCTCTTTCCCGCATTTGCAGTGGGGAGGTGCAATCTGTCAGCCTATCAGCAGCGCACACACGGAGCGAAGTGCTTTTTTTCACACAAGCAAGGGCATGTGTCATTGGCAGTGTATGTCACATGTCCTTGCCCTATAAGACCAAGCCATTTTCCCCGTCGCCACCATTTTCTCACTGCTGCAGCTGCGTGTTAGACGGCACCGCTGTTGCTGTGTGCGCTATACCTTGTTAATTTCAAGCCAATTTTCGCACAAATATACAGATAGCTTGGGAGTAGGGAATAGTTGTGATTGCAGTCCTTTTAAGGACTAGGTTACAGCATTTCCTACGACTTTTATCAGGGAGGTCTGTGCTCTTAAATAGATAGGTTGTGGGAGTAAAGACTAATTGTAATTGGAGTCCTTTTCAGGACTAGGTTACATCAGTTCCTATCAGTTTTTGCCAGGCAGGTCTGTGCCAGTGCTGTGCAAGTTTTTTTCACAGCATTTGGCTGAATCTAGCAAAGCTAATCCTTTTTGGCCTATTGCAGAGTGTGTTAGTCAGTGGAGTAGCCTATCTGTGTTGCAAGATATACCACCTGTGTATAGAATACCAATTTTTTTACTGCACCTAGTGAAGTAAAATCTTTTGGGCATAGCATCATTCTATTAGTCCATCTATACTGACCTCCATCAGGTTGCAAATTAAAACAAATTTTTATCTGCATCTACAGTACCTCTGAAAAAATATTTGGGCTTCTACCTGTGTGTGGGACTTGTTGTATTAGTCCATCTATACTGACCTCCATCAGGTTGCAAACTGAATATATTTTTTTCCTGCATCTACCTCTGAAAAAATATTGGGCTTCTAGCTGTGTGTGGGTCTTGTTCTATTAATCCATCTATACTGACCTCCATCAGGTTGCAAACTGAATATAATTTTTTTCTGCATCTAGCTCTGAAAAAATATTTGGCCTTCTAGTAGTGTGTCGGACTTTCTCTATTAGTCCATCTATACTGACCTCCATCAGGTTGCAAATTAAAACTAATTTTTATCTGCATCTACAGTACCTCTGAAAAAATATTTGGGCTTCTAGCTGTGTGTGGGACTTGTTGTATTAGTCCATCTATACTGACCTCCATCAGGTTGAAAACTGAATATATTTTTATCTGCATCTAGCTCTGAAAAAATATTTGGCCTTCTAGTAGTGTGTCGGACTTTCTCTATTAGTCCATCTATAGTGACCTCCATCAGGTTGCAAATTAAAACTAATTTTTATCTGCATCTACAGAACCTCTGAAAAAATATTTGGGCTTCTAGCTGTGTGTGGGACTTGTTGTATTAGTCCATCTATACTGACCTCCATCAGGTTGCAAACTGAATATATTTTTTTCTGCATCTACCTCTGAAAAAATATTGGGCTTCTAGCTGTGTGTGGGACTTGTTGTATTAGTCCATCTATACTGACCTCCATCAGGTTGCAAACTGAATATAATTTTTTTCTGCATCTAGCTCTGAAAAAATATTTGGCCTTCTAGTAGTGTGTCGGACTTTCTCTATTAGTCCATCTATACTGACCTCCATCAGGTTGCAAATTAAAACTAATTTTTATCTGCATCTACAGTACCTCTGAAAAAATATTTGGGCTTCTAGCTGTGTGTGGGACTTGTTGTATTAGTCCATCTATACTGACCTCCATCAGGTTGCAAACTGAATATATTTTTTTCTGCATCTACCTCTGAAAAAATATTGGGCTTCTAGCTGTGTGTGGGACTTGTTGTATTAGTCCATCTATACTGACCTCCATCAGGTTGCAAACTGAATATATTTTTTTCTGCATCTACCTCTGAAAAAATATTGGGCTTCTAGCTGTGTGTGGGTCTTGTTCTATTAATCCATCTATACTGACCTCCATCAGGTTGCAAACTGAATATAATTTTTTTCTGCATCTAGCTCTGAAAAAATATTTGGCATTCTAGTAGTGTGTCGGACTTTCTCTATTAGTCCATCTATACTGACCTCCATCAGGTTGCAAACTGAATATAATTTTTTTCTGCATCTAGCTCTGAAAAAATATTTGGCCTTCTAGTAGTGTGTCGGACTTTCTCTATTAGTCCATCTATACTGACCTCCATCAGGTTGCAAATTAAAACTAATTTTTATCTGCATCTACAGTACCTCTGAAAAAATATTTGGGCTTCTAGCTGTGTGTGGGACTTGTTGTATTAGTCCATCTATACTGACCTCCATCAGGTTGCAAACTGAATATATTTTTTTCTGCATCTACCTCTGAAAAAATATTGGGCTTCTAGCTGTGTGTGGGACTTGTTGTATTAGTCCATCTATACTGACCTCCATCAGGTTGCAAACTGAATATATTTTTTTCTGCATCTACCTCTGAAAAAATATTGGGCTTCTAGCTGTGTGTGGGACTTGTTGTATTAGTCCATCTATACTGACCTCCATCAGGTTGCAAACTGAATATATTTTTATCTGCATCTACCTCTGAAAAAATATTGGGCTTCTAGCTGTGTGTGGGACTTGTTGTATTAGTCCATCTATACTGACCTCCATCAGGTTGCAAACTGAATATATTTTTTTCTGCATCTACCTCTGAAAAAATATTGGGCTTCTAGCTGTGTGTGGGTCTTGTTCTATTAATCCATCTATACTGACCTCCATCAGGTTGCAAACTGAATATAATTTTTTTCTGCATCTAGCTCTGAAAAAATATTTGGCCTTCTAGTAGTGTGTCGGACTTTCTCTATTAGTCCATCTATAGTGACCTCCATCAGGTTGCAAATTAAAACTAATTTTTATCTGCATCTACAGTACCTCTGAAAAAATATTTGGGCTTCTAGCTGTGTGTGGGACTTGTTGTATTAGTCCATCTATACTGACCTCCATCAGGTTGCAAACTGAATATATTTTTTTCTGCATCTACCTCTGAAAAAATATTGGGCTTCTAGCTGTGTGTGGGACTTGTTGTATTAGTCCATCTATACTGACCTCCATCAGGTTGCAAACTGTATATATTTTTTTCTGCATCTACCTCTGAAAAAATATTGGGCTTCTAGCTGTGTGTGGGTCATGTTCTATTAATCCATCTATACTGACCTCCATCAGGTTGCAAACTGAATATAATTTTTTTCTGCATCTAGCTCTGAAAAAATATTTGGCCTTCTAGTAGTGTGTCGGACTTTCTCTATTAGTCCATCTATACTGACCTCCATCAGGTTGCAAATTAAAACTAATTTTTATCTGCATCTACAGTACCTCTGAAAAAAATATTTGGGCTTCTAGCTGTGTGTGGGACTTGTTGTATTAGTCCATCTATACTGACCTCCATCAGGTTGCAAACTGAATATATTTTTTTCTGCATCTACCTCTGAAAAAATATTGGGCTTCTAGCTGTGTGTGGGACTTGTTGTATTAGTCCATCTATACTGACCTCCATCAGGTTGCAAACTGAATATATTTTTTTCTGCATCTACCTCTGAAATAATATTGGGCTTCTAGCTGTGTGTGGGTCTTGTTCTATTAATCCATCTATACTGACCTCCATCAGGTTGCAAACTGAATATAATTTTTTTCTGCATCTAGCTCTGAAAAAATATTTGGCCTTCTAGTAGTGTGTCACACTTTCTCTATTAGTCCATCTATACTGACCTCCATCAGGTTGCAAATTAAAACTAATTTTTATCTGCATCTACAGTACCTCTGAAAAAATATTTGGGCTTCTAGCTGTGTGTGGGACTTGTTGTATTAGTCCATCTATACTGACCTCCATCAGGTTGCAAACTGAATATATTTTTTTCTGCATCTACCTCTGAAAAAATATTGGGCTTCTAGCTGTGTGTGGGACTTGTTGTATTAGTCCATCTATACTGACCTACATCAGGTTGCAAACTGAATATATTTTTTTCTGCATCTACCTCTGAAAAAATATTGGGCTTCTAGCTGTGTGTGGGTCTTGTTCTATTAATCCATCTATACTGACCTCCATCAGGTTGCAAACTGAATATAATTTTTTTCTGCATCTAGCTCTGAAAAAATATTTGGCATTCTAGTAGTGTGTCGGACTTTCTCTATTAGTCCATCTATACTGACCTCCATCAGGTTGCAAACTGAATATAATTTTTTTCTGCATCTAGCTCTGAAAAAATATTTGGCCTTCTAGTAGTGTGTCGGACTTTCTCTATTAGTCCATCTATACTGACCTCCATCAGGTTGCAAATTAAAACTAATTTTTATCTGCATCTACAGTACCTCTGAAAAAATATTTGGGCTTCTAGCTGTGTGTGGGACTTGTTGTATTAGTCCATCTATACTGACCTCCATCAGGTTGCAAACTGAATATATTTTTTTCTGCATCTACCTCTGAAAAAATATTGGGCTTCTAGCTGTGTGTGGGACTTGTTGTATTAGTCCATCTATACTGACCTCCATCAGGTTGCAAACTGAATATATTTTTTTCTGCATCTACCTCTGAAAAAATATTGTGCTTCTAGCTGTGTGTGGGTCTTGTTCTATTAATCCATCTATACTGACCTCCATCAGGTTGCAAACTGAATATAATTTTTTTCTGCATCTAGCTCTGAAAAAATATTTGGCCTTCTAGTAGTGTGTCGGACTTTCTCTATTAGTCCATCTATACTGACCTCCATCAGGTTGCAAACTGAATATATTTTTTTCTGCATCTACCTCTGAAAAAATATTTGGCCTTCTAGTAGTGTGTCGGACTTTCTCTATTAGTCCATCTATACTGACCTCCATCAGGTTGCAAATTAAAACTAATTTTTATCTGCATCTACAGTACCTCTGAAAAAATATTTGGGCTTCTAGCTGTGTGTGGGACTTGTTGTATTAGTCCATCTATACTGACCTCCATCAGGTTGCAAACTGAATATATTTTTTTCCTGCATCTACCTCTGAAAAAATATTGGGCTTCTAGCTGTGTGTGGGTCTTGTTCTATTAATCCATCTATACTGACCTCCATCAGGTTGCAAATTCAAAATAATTTTTTTCTGCATCTAACCCCGCCAATAGTTTTGGCCTAATACCACAGTTTGGCCACTCAGCTCTGCTCGGTTACCATCCATTGTTTTTTTGTGCAAACAACTCCAGAGTTGTGAATTAGTTAACCACCAAAATGAGTGGAAAAAGGCCTGCTGCTGGTGGAAAGGGGAATAGGCGTGTTGGGAAGGGGAAAAAAGGTTGTGTCCGTGGGGTAGGTGTTAAAGCAACAGTAACATCTGCAGAAGAAAGACCATCTTCCAGCCAAACTAAAATGTCTACTTCTTTTAGCGGACAATGTGATAAGATCCCTTTCTTACGGCCACGCCAATCGCTACAAATTCCAGATGAGGCACAAAAACAGCAGGTGCTTCAACGGATATCAAGTGCTCCTTTAAGTGGGCTCTCCTCCACATCAACTTCAACATCACAAATACTCCAGTCCTCAAAGGTGTCACCCAAATCGCACTTGCTTCCTCACAGCTCCCAAATCTCCAGCTGCCCGTCTGAGTATGAGGTAGAACAGATGGTTGAGTCTGCAGAGCTGTTTACTCATACTATAGCCTGGGAATCAGAGGTCAACTCCAGCGCTTCTGTGAATCCAGACGAGGAAATGATCTGCACTGATGCCCAGAATCTTTATGAGTCGGATCCAGGACCAGACGCAGAAGGTTCTGACCATAATGTAGACCCTCATTCCCAAACTGTAACTCCTGTTGGTGGAGACAATGAGGAAGACGATGATAAGACTCAAATACCTGATTGGAGCGACAACTTTAGTTTTTTGTCAGGGCAGGAACAGGTTGGCTCTGAGGACGACGGGTGTGATAACGCACAGGGTGATGATGATGAGGTCGGAGATCCCACTTACTGTCAACCCACAGTCAGCCAAGAGATGAGGTCAGCAGAGGAGGTGGAGGAAGATGTTAGTGACGACGAGGTCAGGTTGCGCCTTCCTGGACAGAGACGTAGTACTGGAAGCACGTCAACAACTGCATCCTCAAACACAACTCTGCCTCTCACCACAAGTCGTGGTGGCTCTTCAGGTCGCATGGGTGCTAAGCCTTGCATAGCCTGGGCATTTTTTCAGATCGATAAAGATGACCCAACTCGTGTTATCTGTAACATTTGTCAGCAAAAGCTAAGTAGAGGCCAAAAAATACATAGTTTGAGTACTTCATGCATGAACCGGCACATGGACATGAAGCATAAGTTGCAGTGGGAAGCTCAGTGTGCTACAATGCGGCCTAGCCGGCCGTGCCAACCGCCGTCTGCCATATCTTGTGCATCCGCGGCCTCTTCATCCTCTGTGACTGGGGGGACAGCAGTCACACCTGTTTTGGGGCGCAGACCTGCCACCTCTTTACCCGCAACAGCCAGCGTGATTGGCAGGTCATCATTTTCTTTGGAGGTGGGAACACCAGCTGGTGTTGAGCGCTGTCCGACATCGATAGCACCACCTTTGGATCAAGGCAACCTAACATGTCCGCCTGCATCTTCCTCACAGACCGGCAGTTTGCCGGGGACAACCTTATCAACCCCGTCTAAGCACAATAGCCAGCCCTCGGTCCCTCAGATGTGGACAAGTAAAAGACCATTTCCTCCTAGCCATGAGAAAGCTAAGAGGTTGAATTTCACCATCTGCAAGCTCTTGGCTACAGAAATGCTGCCTTTCCGCCTGGTGGACACAGAGGATTTTCGAGACCTTATGTCCGTCGCAGTGCCCCAGTACCAGATGCCCAGTCGGCACTACTTCTCAAAGAAAGGTGTGCCTGCGCTCCACCAGCATGTCGCACATAACATCACCGCTTCTTTGAGAAACTCTGTGTGTGACAGGGTGCAATTCACCACAGACACTTGGACGAGTAGGCATGGACAGGGGCGTTACATGTCGCTGACTGGGCACTGGGTAACTATGGTGACAGCAGGACAACTGGCTGCTGTCCAAGTCTTGCCGTCCCCACGAGTTGTGCGTCAATCCTCTTTATGTCAAAGTTCCTCCACTGCTTCTGCCTCCTCAACCTCCTCTCGGTCTTCCACCTGCACCCAAAGCCTGTCTGGTCATGCCACAAGCTTTCTAACTGCGCAGAAGGGATCCTGCACACCTCCTTACTATGCTGGCAGTAGGGCTCAACGTCATCAGGCGGTTTTTACATTGAAATGTCTGGGAAATGTGAGTCACACAGCTGAGGAGTTGTGGTCAGCTCTGGAGAACCAATTTCATGAATGGTTGTCTCCACTGGACCTGAAACCAGGAAAGGCCGTGTGCGACAATGCTGCAAACCTGGGTGCGGCCCTTCGCCGGGGCAATGTCACACACGTGCCTTGTATGGCTCACGTGTTGAACCTGGTTGTCCAGCAATTTTTAGCCCACTATCCCAGACTAGATGGCCTTCTGCAGAGGGCACGGTCGCTGTGTGCTCACTTCCGCCGTTCGCATCCCGCAGCTCAGCGACTTACATCTCTACAGAAGTCGTTGGGCCTGCCACTTCACCGGCTAAAATGCGATGTGCCTACCCGGTGGAATTCAACTCTGCACATGTTGCAGCGACTGTGGCAGCACCGACAAGCCCTGGTGCAATACGTTCTGACGTATAGCCTGGGCCAACGAGATTCAGAGGTGGGGCAAATCACGCTGGAGGAGTGGTCTCAGATCAGGGACCTATGCACCCTTCTGCACAGTTTTGAAATGGCGACGAAGATGTTTAGTGCTGACGATGCCATTATCAGCATGACTATTCCGGTGATTTACATGCTGGAGCACATGTTAAACAGAATTCGGAGTCAGGTGGTGGCACAAGAGGAGGTGGAGGAAGTAGAGGAGGAGGAGTTGTATGCGGAAAGGCTAACATCTGCAAGGTCCAGACAGTCGGCAGCACCAAGGCGGCAGGCATGTGAGGGTGGGGGAGATGGTTTTACCAGGGCGCATGGTAGCAGCCAAACTAGTGAGGAAGGTGCAGGAGCCCAGGAAGAAGTGGAGGACGAACTGATGGAAGACTCATCAGATGAGGGAGACCTTGATCACATTTCTGTTGTGCGAGGTTGGGGGGAGAGGACAGAGGAAGGAAGCATGATTGTTACCTCGCCACCAACACAACAGGGACTTGGTGCTCCTGGATGCGCAACACACATGAGTGCCTTCTTGCTGCACTACCTGCAACATGACCCTCGAATTGTGAGAATTAGAAATAATCCTGACTACTGGGTTGCCACACTGTTAGATCCCCGGTACAAAAGTAAATTTGCAGAAATTATTCCTGCCATAGAAAGGGATGCACGCATGCAGGAGTATCAGCAGAGACTGTTGCAGAATCTTACATGTGCTTTTCCACAAAATACCAGTGGTGCACGTAGTGAATCTCACAGTTCCAACTTGCCAACCGTGGGACCGTCAAGTGTTCAGCACTCAAACCGTAACAGAACCACAGTATCTGCTGGTAACATCAATTTTGCGGAATCATTTCACCACTTTTTTAGCCCATCCTTTGCAAGGCCACAGGAGACAAGAAGTCTGACACATAGTCAACGCCTAGAGACGATGGTACAGGAGTATCTCCAAGTAAACATTGAAGCCACGACTGTGTCACTGGACCCTTGCTCTTTTTGGGCTTCCAATCTGGATAAATGGCCGGAGCTAGCCACTTACGCCTTGGAGATCTTGTCATGCCCCGCAGCCAGCGTTCTGTCTGAACGTGTGTTCAGCGCTGCTGGTGGTGTGCTGACAGATAAGCGCACGCGGCTCTCCACTGATAATGTAGACAGACTCACGTTCATAAAGATGAACAAATCATGGATCCGAAACGACTTTTCTACCCCTGTGTCATCCTGGGGAGAGTAAAAGCTTGATGATTGGTTAAAATCACCCTACCAACCGTTTTAAGCTTTCAAATTACTAATCATGTTTATCTGTATCTTGACTGGAAAATAATTTGGGCTTTGTAGCAGTGTGCAGCACTGATCCTATTAGGCCATCTATACTAAAGCTTCACCAGATTTAAAATTAAAAATAATTTTTAGCTGCATCTAGCCCGGAAAATAATTTTGGGGCTCCGAGATGCGCAAGGCACATAAGTGCCTTCTTGCTGCACTACCTGCAGCATGACCCTCATATTGTCAGAATTCGAAGTAATCATGACTACTGGGTTGCCACACTCTTAGATCCCCCAAACTTTTCGATCAACCTTTTCATTTTAATAAAGACCAAAAAAATGGTCATTTTTGAAATTATAAGCATTAGCAGGTTGTTAGAAACTGAAATCAAACAGTTTTCAACTCAAAACTTTATTATAGGTGATGTTACATTTTCACATAGGACCCCTTGTTCGAAAGGAGCTTCTGAACTCTCTCGTCCATTGAATTTGTCAGGTTTTGGATGGTTTCTGCTTCAATTGTTTTGCATGAGGACAGAATACCCTCCCAGAGCTGTTGCTTAGATGTGAACTGCCTCCCGCCATCATAGACACTCCTTTTAATGATGCTCCAAAGGTTCTGAATGGGGTAGAGGTCAGGGGAGCATGGGGGTCACACCATAAGTTTGTCCCCTTTTATGCCCATATCAGCCAGAGATGCAGATGTTTTATGTGCAGCATGAGATGGTACATTATCATGCAGAAAAATGATCTTGCTGTGAAATACACGGTTCTTCTTCTTGAACCATGGCAGGAAGTGCTGTTTGAGAAAATCCACATACATTATGGAGTTCATCTTTAGCGCCTTCAGGGATCCTAAAGGGGCCGACAATCTCTCTCCCCATGATTCCAGCCCAAAACATTACTCCACCTCCTCCTTGTTGGCGCTGTAGCCGTGTTTGCGTGGGGTGTCCATCAACCAGCCATCCTCCACTCCATCCATCTGGACCATCGAGCGCTGCACGGCACTCATCCGTGAACAAAACAGTTTTGAAATCAGTCTTCATGTAATGTTTGGCCCACTGGAGCCGTTTCTGCTTGTGTGAAGTGGATAGAGGAGGTCGACAGGATGGCGCATGCACAGCTGCAAACCTCTGAAGGACCCTGCATCTTGTTGTTCGGGGGACGTTGGAGGCACAAGCAGCTTCAAAAACTTGTCTGCTGCTATGACAAGGCTTTTTTGCCGCTGCTCTTTCAACCTGACGTAATTGCCTGTAGGAAAGAGTCCTCAATTTGCCCTTATCAGCACGCACACGTGTGTACTGTGAATAAGCTACATACTTCTTGATTGCCAAGACACTTCATCCTGATCATCGCACAATGTTGATTGTAGTCATGCCTTGACCTAAACACTCCACAATTTGTTGCTTCTCAGCAGCCGACACATCCTTTTTCTTTCCCATTTTGGCAGAAAATGTAGGCTGCTTAATAATGTGAGAGAGCCTTCTTAAGTAGTCTTGCCTTTCATTGGACACACCTGCCAAACTAATTAGCACAGGTGTCTGCAATTGCTTACAGTGATATAAAGAGCCCTGACACACATCACCATCAATGAGTTTAACTGACAAACAAACAAATTCTTCCCTTATCACTCCTAAACACTTTTTGCATAATAATTTGGAACGCAGTGTACATGTGCTTTTCCACAAAACACCAGTGGTTCACGTAGTGAATCTTACAGTTCTAACTTGCCAACCGTGGTCTGTATGGAGTTGTTCAATAAAGGGCCCAAAATTAAGATAACATAGATGGGAGAGGTCTCTATGAATAGGAATTCCTAAGTATTTGATACCCTGTGAGGGCCAGGCAAAGGGAAAGTTGGACTGGATGGAATCCTATATGGATTTGGGGAGGGAGACATCGAGGGCCTCAGACTTCGCTGCATTGATTTTAAAATTTTACCATGTAACAAAGTGATCTATTTCAGCCATAACAGCATGGATGGATATATGTGATTGAGTGATATATACTAGGACATCATCAGCAAATAGAGAACACTTGTACTCGGTGCCTCCCACCTCAATCCACCTAATATTGGGGTTATGGCGAATTGATGAGAGCAGGTGCTCCGTCACTAGGATGTATAAGAGAGGGGACAGAGGACATCACTGCCTTGTCCCATTGGTGATTGTGAAAGGTGATGAAAATGTTCTGACGCACCCCCTGGGCCTTGGGACACCCGGAGCCGGACCCTTTTTGGTGGATGCTGGTGGTTGTAGTCTTCGTATCGGCGACCCGGTTCCGTGGCTCAGGGCGGTCAAACCAGTGGCAGAACTATTTATGTGGTTTTGATGTTTAAATGTCCGACTACGCCACCCGTGGATTGCGGTCAGAGTGAACCGCCGCTGAGGCTGGTGTTGTGGGTGCAGCAGAGCGTAGCATAACTCCCCACGGGAGGAGTATAGCCTCAGGGCAGTGTATGCGGAGGATGGGGGTGATGGTGCAGGGCAGCAGCAGTAATGACACGGAGGCAGTGATGCAGTTCAGGGCCTTTACTCACAGTTCTTATTATCCAGACCACGTCTGCAGGTAACGGCTGCCCACGTCGTACTGTGCTCACCAGGTGAGGGGCTCAGACAACTCCCAGATAACTTTGGAGCACTTCACAGGACCCCCTTTGTGTGTCCTTTGTCTGGCCTTTCTTACCAACACTTCTGTCCGGCTGCCTCGGGCCTCCTCTTGGTAAACTTGGCGCCAGTTTCCCTGACCCTATGTGGTGCCTTCCTAGCGGGTGTAGCGAGGGGCTGCGCCACATAAAATGTCAGAGCCTCCGGTTTCTAGCTGAGGGTCGTTTCCTGCCTCCACTAGTTCGGGGACCGGTCTCCCCCTTTGGCCTGACCCCTCCACGCAGGTGGATTCGGGCGTGCAGTGGCGACTCGCCCGTCCGCACCCCTGGGATCCCTTCATTCCTCGTTCCTGGAGCCTTCTCCGCTCCTCTTCCTTCCTTCTCCCTCTTCCAGGCCTGGGCCTCTGTTACTAGGCCCGCCTCCGGAGCAGAGCTCATGCAGAGCCCCTGCTCCCTGCCACTTCTGCTCAGACTTCTCTGCACTGAACTAAGATGGTGCCCACCTTTTATACTCCCTTCTCAATGCACCCAGGAACTGCTTCCTCCCTGCTCCTGCACTACAGGGTTCCCCTTCCTCAGTGTTCCCTCCCCCCACTCCAGCCAGGGACAGGGACTGTCGTGCCCATCTCAGGGGCATATTGGTCGCCCTGCCCCACGGCAATGTGGTGTAATGCATGCAGGTGTCGGGTCCTGATCCACACTCCATCCTTACCTGAGAGTGAGATATCACACCTCTGGGTGAGGTGCAATACGTCTGTAGCAACCGAGCCCTCAGGGTGCTACAGTTCCATTTATCTTCAGCCTAGGTGACGTATTGCGATACAGGGCCGTGATTTTGGCTATAAAAGGGTCCCCTAGACCCCTACCCCAAGCTTTTTAAGAGAATCATATATGGCGTGCCAGGAGACTCTATGGAATGCTTCTCAGCATCCAACGAGAGTATCTAATTACAAATTTTTAACTGCATCTAGCCCAGGAAATACTTTGTGCCTAGTAGCAGTGTCTGCTAGTCAGCGGATTATCCCGGCTGTTAAGCAAGCTGCACCACCTGTAGTTTAGACACTTAATTTTTTCAAAGGAAATGCTTCGGGACCATGGGATACTTAGTGAAGAGCATCAGGAGGCACCCCAAGGCATAGGGGCTGGGACTGGCAGTAGGATGCCTTGCGGTGGACAGCCAAGCTCGATCCTTATAAAAGCTTTTTAACTGCAGCAGCTTTAGTGGACGCTACTGGAGATGGAATTACCGCGGCTGCTGGCATGAGACTTGCCCTCCAATAGATCCTTGTAAATGGATTTAAAGTGTATTCATTCAAATTAGAGAGACAATTTAAATTAAAAAGCTTAGAGCTGCCTCCACCACAGGGGGGCTCGCTCGACCCACCAGCGGACAGGCACCAGTATTGGGAGAGGGGGGCTGGCCGTCAGGGTTCACCGCGGCTCTGGCACAAACCCGGCGACACGGAGGTGGCACGGGCAGGAGCGGACTGGCCGTGTCGGCTTCTCACTTTTTGGATTTTAGAAGGGCATGACATGCCTATATCTGTGTCTCCCCCTCCTTTTACTCCTCCACCTCTTTTATTTTCGCATGACTATATGTACTTGTCACTTTTCCATGTGTTAGTTATGTCTTCTGAGCAGTTTGTCAGCTTTTGGACACCTTTGAAGGTGTTTTCTATGTGTTTCTATGTGTTTTTGTTTGCCTGCCATTGGTTTTAACGGTGTTCGAAGGTGTTCGACGAACAGTTCGACGAACAGTTCGGCGAACACACGGGTGTTCGACGAACCGAACCGAACTCGAACACTACGGGGGTGGCTCAACACTAGTAGAATTACAATTACCTCTGAAAGACAATTTTCAATTATGTTAGTACCCACAGTTATTTTAGGGTGACTTTCACGACGGTCAATGTCCACAATAATTACTCCCTGTGCCGGCAGTTCAACTTTACCAATTTTAATGGTCATCTCCTTGAACCCCATCTGCGGCACGGGTAAGCCATTACTGGCGATGATGCTCAAGTTACTGTCTGGATACCGTGTGATATCAGCATCAATCCAATACTGCTTAAAAAGTACATAAGGGATAGTGGTTACTTGCGACCCAGTATCCAGCAAGGCGCTCATGGGGATACCGTCCAGCACCACGGGTAAAACCGGGCGCCCCCCAACGTTCTTATCACGCCAATTATAAGGGCCTGGTGATCTTATGCCTGGGGGTTGGCCCTCTGTCCCAGGTTGGACCCGTTTAAATTACAGTACCTGGAAATGTGTCCAGGCTGGTTGCATCGACGGCAAATGGGCTGTCCATCCTCTGCGTAGCGGTCTGTGGGCCTCCCTCGGAACGACGGGATCCTCCTCTGTCGACGCCACGGGACATCCTCCGGACTTGAAGCCAGCTCGATGGGTCTTGACGGGTCCACTTGCAACGCCTGGACGATCCTGGTCAACGCCGCGACGCTCCTGGTCAGCTCCTGGACTTGGTGGTGCAGATCTTTCGACGGGGCTTGGTTCAGGGCCTGTGCATCAGCCTCCACGGAGTCCATAGAGGAGGGCGCCGCCTCCTGGTGGTAGGTGAGAGCAGGGCGCCGGGGGTTTATAGCGCCACTGGTTGCAGATTCACGGAGCACCCTTATGGCCCTGTCCTTAAATTGGGCAAAGGTCAGGTCGGGGTTCTGAAAGAACATGAGGCGCAGTTGGGCCCTGTGGGCGCTAGACAGCAGACCTTCTATGAATTGTTCTGTTAGCAGCTTATCCGTTTCCTGCACACTGCCAGGGTCAGTTTGTTGAATAGCCCTCAAGGCTTCCTGCAGATTTAGGGCATAGTCTCTGATGCTGTCCTGTGCCCACTGCTTACATCCATAGAACCTCATTTTAATCTCAGCGGAGGTACGTGTGTCAAAGGTACCCCGCAGCCGGGCCAGAATACCCTTCACAGTCCTTTTCTCCTCAGTGGGCCATGATTTTACCTCCCGCTGGGCTGCGCCAGTTAACTGCCCTGTTAATATGCTGACCTTCTGTTCCTCTGTCAGGGGGTAAACGTGGAACAAACTGTATAGCCTTTCCTTGAAGTCAGTTAGGGCATGGGGCTTCCCTGAGTATTTGGGCAGCCAGGACGCTCCAGGGATGTAGGGCAGGGAAAAGGGCATCACTGCTGCTGCAGCCGCGTTGGTGGTAGTGGGCGCCTCTGTGTCCGACATCTTCCTCCCCCCTAGTTAAGCGTGGCCTACCTTCCGACGATCCTCTTCTGTAGGCAGCGGCTCCGCTGCTGCTGCTATGGGCGAGGACCTGGCGTCGCGTCCTGATGACGTCAGCGTCGCTCTCTCTCCCTTCCAGGACCTTGCGCAGCGTCGGTGCGTGGGGCGGAGCTTCGGGTCTCGCGCGCTTTCGGCGTCCACGCACCTCTTCTTCCCGCGCGGCGTCCTGAAGATGGCGTCCGATGGCGGGAAACAGCTGCGGATGGCGGGAAGACGGCAGAAGACGGCGGGAAACGGTCCAAGATGGCGTCTGATGGCGGGAATCGGCTCCGGATGGCGGGAAACGACTCCGGACGGCGGGAAACTTTGCCACAGGTAAGTTACAAAAGTCTTTTTCAGGCACGCAGTACCCGGTGGTTGCGGGCACTAAATCCTGCCGACTACGCCAAAGCTGACTCGCCCCCTGGGCCGTGGGGCACTCGGATCCGGGCAGTAGGGGAACGATGGGAGTAGTAGTGGCAACCCGGTTCCGTGGCTCAGGGTGGTCAGGCCAGTGGTAGTCCGTTATGTGCTGATGTTTATGTCCGACTACGCCACCCGTGGATTTGCGGTTATTAGGAACCGCCGCTGCATGCAGACCGCTGGGGCTGATGAGGTGTGCAGCTAAGGTAGTGTGACTCCCCACGGGAAGAGTGCGGCCCCAGGGCAGTATAGTGGATGGTGGGAGTGATGGTAGTGAGAGTCCCGGTGCTGATAGTGCTGGAGGAGCAAGGAGCACACAGACAACAAGTTGCAGTCCAGGGTCTTTACTGAAACAGGTAAACTGACCCATAAACAGTCCCAGCTAGGAGGGGACCTGGATGTCTGAGAGCAACGGGGAAATTGGCCCTGGTCAGGGTTAGGGTGTAGGCCTACCGTGCTTTCTGCGCTCCTTCTGGCTATCTCCTCCTGATAGGGTAACAGCCCACGTTTCCGAGCTTTCCGTGTATTCTCGCCTGTATGGCCTGCGACGTGGGTTCCTTTCTGCTCCCAGCCTTGTACGGCTTTACTGGTTCCTTCGGTTGTGGCAGGGCCTCCAGCCTTCTTAGGCCAAGGAATATACAGTCCCTTGCGGACTGGTTCTCTGCTGGGGGATGTGGAATCCTTCCAGCCTCAGACACCAAAGTCTGGTAGATTAAGTCTGCTATCTGCCAAGACAGGCTCTCTTCGCCTCTTGTCTCTGGCTTGTGGCTCTCCTCCTGCCACACTTCCTCTTTGGTGCAATACGACTGTCTGTCCCTGCTCTGCTCTGGGACAAGTCTCAATGCTGAGACAGGCCATCAAGTTCTCCCTAACCCTGCCCCCAGCACCAGCTTTTATAGGGGCAGCCTGCTCCCCCTACTGGCCTGAGACAGGAGGCATTGCATGCTAATGTTCCCCTGACTAGAGAACCTCCCCCTTGCTCTCAGACACAGCTTTAATTACACTTGTGGCATCCAGGCCAGGGTGACACACAACACCCAAATAATTTTTTTCAAGGGTGTTTATGATGTCCGCAAAAAATTTTTTTTATACAGTATGTTCATGTATATCCCCCAGGGGTAAATGTTTGTCAGCCCATACACTTAGTGCATGGGCATTACAAGTATAGGAGGCCTGCTCCTTTCTAATGGGAACATTTTATTATGAGGCCCTCCTCCACATCTCTTCCAAGGGTAATTGAAGTGCCTCCAAATTTTTGCCAGCCCTTGCATTCACTGCAAAGGCCAACACTATGGGAGACTCTCTCCTTTCTAATGGGAATTTGTCGTTACTGTGGCCCTGCTCTATGTGTCTTTAATTTCTTAGTGGGTTTTTTCCTAAAATTGGTCAGCTGTTGGACTCACTGCATACTCTATAACTGTATAGCAGACCCTCTCCTTTCTAATGGGAAAATGTTGTACCTTGTTACTGTGGCCCTGCTCTATGTGTCTTTAAATTCTTAGTGGGGTTTTTCCTAAAATTGGTCAGCAGTTGGACTCACTGCATACCCTATAACTGTATAGCAGACTCTCTCCTTTTTAAATGGAATTTGTCGTTACTGTGGCCCTGCTCTATGTGTCTTTAAATTCTTAGTGGGGTTTTTTCTAAATATGGTCAGCTGCTGGACTCACTGCATACCCTATAACTGTATAGCAGACCCTCTCCTATCTAATGGGAACATGTCGTGCCTTGTTACTGTGGCCCTGCTCTGTGTGTCTTTAAATTCTTAGTGGGTTTTTCCTAAAATTGGTCAGCTGCTGGACTCACTACATACCCTATAACTGTATAGCAGACCCTCTCCTTTCTAATGGGAACATGTCGTACTTGTTACTGTGGCCCTGCTCTGTGTGTCTTTAAATTCTTAGTGGGGTTTTTACTAAAATTGGTCAGTCGTTGGACTCACTGCATACCCTATAACTGCATAGCAGACCCTCTCCTTTCTAATGGGAAAATGTAGTACTTGTTACTGTGGCCCTGCTCTGTGTGTCTTTAAATTCTTAGTGGGGTTTTTCCGAAAATTTGTCAGCCGTTGGACTCACTGCATACCCTTTAACTGTATAGCAGACTCTCTCCTATTTAAATGGAAATTGTGGTTACGGTGGCCCTGCTCTATGTGTCTTTAAATTCTTAGTGGGGTTTTTCCCAAATTTTGGCAGCCCTTGCAGTCACAGCATGGGCATTACCACTATAGGAGACCCGCTCCTTTATAATGGGAACATTTTTTTTACTGAGACCCTCCTCTATGTCTCTTCAAAGGTTTATTGGGTTGCGTCCAAATTTTTGGCAGCCCTTGCAGTCACTGGAAATGCGATAACAGTATAGGAGACCCACTTGTTAATAATAAGAACAACAAAGCATAGCCGGCTGATGGCTCTCTAACAATAGCGAGGGCCGACTGCTGGCCTTTAAAGAATAGTAAGGGCCGTCTGATGGCCCTATAAAAATAGGCTTTGTGACTTTCAGAGTCCCTTCATCATAAATGAAACACAATGTGTCTGATGATGTGTCACACACCACATGGCCAGATAAGGTTGTAAAATGTTAAAATTACATTTCCTGGTGAATGCATTTGTCTTGGTTGAAAGCAATGCAAAAGTGCAAAAACGCATAAAAAAAAACAGGATGTGTCTGATGATGTGTCACACACCACATTGCCAGATAAGGTTGTAAAATGTTAAAATGACATTTTCCGGTGAATGCATTTGTCTTAAAAAATAACGTAAAAACAACAAAACAATAGGATCTTTCTTTAGTATAAAAAACAGCGTCACCAATTTAACCTCAATGTAATCACATTGTTAAGCTCATGCACCTCCTCCTCCATCTCTGAAATGACTACATCAGTCACAAGCTGACAGCACTGCAGCACTGCCTTAGCCAAGCGGCAACAGGCTGTGCTGAAGATAACATGCTTAATTGACAAACCGCCCAGCGCTGCAGAGTTGTTGAAAGCTGTAACACAGCAGCTTGATCTGTGGCTCTCACCGCTAAACATACAGCCAGGCATGGTGGTGTGTGACAATGGGCCTGGTGACGGAGAAATGACAGCCGGATTAGATACAGTTTCCCTCTATGCCAGTCCTTTCACTGAGCTAAATACAACTCTCAGCAAAAAAAGTTGTGGACTGGCTCCGTACCGTCCCTGGCCACATTCACCAGTCCACATGTTTGTGGTTAGGCGATCCTTCCCAGTAAGTGCACTAGGGAGGGCACGGGTAATGCTGTGGGACCCGTGCTTGTGGAAGGCGGAGGCAATACCGGGAAATATAGTGGTGGCTGGGGACCGAGTATGGACACCCGGCCGCCGCCGGCATGAGGTTGTGAAAAGCTTCCGCCTCCACAAGCTTAAAAGGACATATTTTAAGTGCAAAGAGCTGCCCAGAAATCTGGCAGTTTAGTGTTGTGGCCTGTTTGCTGGCTGCATACTTGCACGTGCATTCCAAGTGACAGAAAACAAAGCAGATGGTGGCCTCTATCTTCATAATGGCCTCATCTTGGCACTATGAACTTTCCTGAAGGAGAAGCCAAGGCCCGCCGGAGGAGTCTCCGGTTCTCTGGTGGGCCAGTCCAACCCTGCTGAAAAGCAGCCCTGGCTAAAAAAAGTGTGGGGGAAGGTTCCCGGACACTCTATGGCTGCTTTTTTAATGTGGTCGGCCATGCTAATGTGGCGCCCAGCTGTGCTTGGAGCCACAGATCCTAGAGGGGTGCATTAATGGATTCCTCCACAAGAGGCCCCCCACAGCATACACACACCTCCACCTTCCACCTCAGACCATCAGAGGGAGCCCGTTAGGGATATAAATAGGGAAGGTGGAGCTAGGCAGTTAGTTCCTCTGGAGAGTTCAGCAAGTACAGACCTGAATATAGAGTCGAGCTCAGTCTAGTTTGGAGTCTACAGAGAGTCAAGTCTGAGAGAGGACAGCCTGCAGTGGAGCCCAGTCCAGACGCAGTTGTAGCTCAGTTAGAGCTCAAGGTGTGTCGGCTCCATAAGTTCGGTGAAGCGCGGCAAGCTGCCGCTAGTGTGTATAGCCTAGTGAGGGCCCGAGCGTGGCTGAAGGTGAGTGGAAAGTGAGTAGCATTGGGGGCAGAGGAGCTGTACAAGTTCACCCCAGAAAGATTATACCGGACACCGGGTCCGAGCTTACCGGGACCTCTAGGACCCAGTAGGACATAACCGGAATCCCTGGAAGACTTCAAGTCCCAGGATCACCTAAGAGCTGATAAGTAACAGAGCCAGGAGTCATGGAGGCCCCGCAAGCTGGGAGCGCGTGCTCCAAGAGAAGGCCCTACCACAAAGTCAGCCGGTGCAGTACAGAAACCAGTTAGGCCTAGCTCCAGGCAGGTCAGAAACTTACCACACGAAGGCAAGAAACAGGAGGCCCTACACCCGCTCACTGGGGAGGATCCTGATATGCACCCTTCACCCTACAGTGCTCCGGGACGTGCCTGAATTTCCATCAGTAAAAGGTACTGAAGTGACTATCATGCCTGTCCCTGTTCTTGCTCTGACCCGGCTGGGTCCCATCTGTCCCGCATCCTTTAATCCCCACTGCCCTAAGGCCTAGCTCCACATGTGAGGAGCTATACCACGCAAGCTGCCTTAACACCGGCCTCAGTGGGCTGCCGCAGTGCTGGTGATCCTCACCAGACACCACAGGTGGCATCACAAACTTAGTAACATAATCATCCACCCTTTTAAAAGAGAGGCCCAGGGTACGGCCCCGGGAGCCGACCACTGCGACATCACCCAGGGTCAGGCCGTAACAAGGCCTGGGCGCCAAGTACTCCCCATCCCCCCCCCCTGGGCTCTACACTTATGCATATTATTTCTCAAAACGCATTACAGATCAGGCCATTGTCCAACTCTGTATTCAAAAAATTAAATGCGCAAAGAAAGATGTGTGTGTGTCAAAGCACCACCGACAAGTGCGAGTTGATGTTGGATGGGCTACCATTGCTTCTGCAACAAGCTCAATTACAGGACTTCCTTGGAGAAATGACATGCAGGGTAGATATGGTTTCCCTCTTTGTCAGTCCTTTCACCGAGCTAAATACAACTCTCAGCAAAAAAAGTTGTGGACTGGCTCCGTACCGTCCCTGGCCACATTCACCTGTCCACGTGTTTGGTTAGGCGGTCCTTCCCAGTAAGTACACTGGGGAGGGCACGGGTAATATTGTGGGACCTGTGCTTGTGGAAGGCGGAGGCGATACCAGAAAATATAGCGGCGGCTGGGGACCGAGTATGGACACCCGGCCTCCGCCGGCATGAGGTTATGAAAAGCTTCCGCCTCCATGAGCCTAAAAGGCCACATTTCAAGTGCAAGCAGCTGTCAAAAATTTGGCAGTATAGTGTTGCAACCTGTGCGTGGGTGGCTGCCTGCATACTTGCGCTTGCAATCCAAGGAATGGGGTAGGGACAACTGAATGCTGCACTAGGACAAGGTGATTGTTGCAAGTCTGCAACGACAGGTGCATGGCGGGAGGCATCTTTGCATGCGCCAAGGATCACTTATGATGGGCGCACTTTTAGGCAGTGACCTGGGAGTCAGAGATGCTTCCAGAGGTCTTCCCCCATGCTGTTCCCATGTCTTTTCAGCACTGTAAGCATGTATCTGATGATGTGTCACACACCACATGGCCAGATAAGGTTGTAAAATGTTAAAATGACATTTCCTGGTGAATGCATTTGTCTTGGTTGAAAGCAATGCAAAAGTGCAAAAACGCATCAAAAACGCTACGTGTGAACATAGCCCAAGTTATGGAGTAGTATTTTTGTTTTTGGTTATTTATTTTGCCTTATATACAAGTCATTACCCTGGAAAGAATGTTAACATATTTCCCAGGAAAATCCATTTTGGTTTCGTTTTTGTATGTTTTATTGTGAGTACATAAAAGTGCCATAATACTAGTGTTGAGCCACCCCCGTAGTGTTCGAGTTCGGTTCGGTTCGTCGAACACCCGTGTGTTCGCCGAACTGTTCGTCGAACTGTTCGTCGAACACCTTCGAACACCGTTAAAACTAATGGCAGTCAAACAAAAACACATAGAAACACATAGAAAACACCTTCAAAGGTGTCCAAAAGCTGACAAACTGCTCAGAAGACACAACTAACACATGGAAAAGTGACAAGTACATATAGTCATGCGAAAAGAAAAGAGGTGGAGGAGTAAAAGGAGGGGGAGACACAGATATAGGCATGTCATGCCCTTCTAAAATCCAAAAAGTGAGAAGCCGACACGTTCAGTCCGCTCCTGCCCGTGCCACCTCCGTGTCGCCGGGTTTGTGCCAGAGCCGCGTTGAACCCTGACGGCCAGCCCCCCTCTCCTAATACTGGTGCCTGTCCGCTGGTGGGTCGAGCGAGCCCCCCTGTGGTGGAGGCAGCTCTAAGCTTTTTAATTTAAATTGTCTCTCTAATTTGAATGAATACACTTTAAATCCATTTACAAGGATCTATTGGAGGGCAAGTCTCATGCCAGCAGCCGCGTAATTCCAGCTCCAGTAGCGTCCACTAAAGCTGCTGCAGTTAAAAAGCTTTTATAAGGATCGAGCTCGGCTGTCCACCGCAAGGCATCCTACTGCCAGTCCCAGCCCCTATGCCTTGGGGTGCCTCCTGATGCTCTTCACTGAGTATCCCGTGGTCCCGAAGCATTTCCTTTGAAAAAATTAAGTGTCCAAACTGCAGGTGGTGTAGCTTGCTTAACAGCCGGGATAATCCGCTGACTAGCAGACACTGCTACTAGGCACAAAGTATTTCCTGGGCTAGGTGCAGTTAAAAATTTGTAATTAGATACTCTCGTTGGATGCTGAGAAAGCATTCCATAGAGTCTCCTGGCACGCCATATATGATTCTCTTAAAAAGCTTGGGGTAGGGGTCTAGGGGACCCTTTTATAGCCAAAATCACGGCCCTGTATCACAATACGTCACGTAGGCTGAAGATAAATGGAACTGTAGCACCCTGAGGGCTCGGTTGCTACAGAGGTATTGCACCTCACCCAGAGGTGTGATATCTCACTCTCAGGTAAGGATGGAGTGTGGATCAGGACCCGACACCTGCATGCATTACACCACATTGCCGTGGGGCAGGGCGACCAATATGCCTCTGAGATGGGCACGACAGTCCCTGTCCCTGGCTGGAGTGGGGGGAGGGAACACTGAGGAAGGGGAACCCTGTAGTGCAGGAGCAGGGAGGAAGCAGTTCCTGGGTGCATTGAGAAGGGAGTATAAAAGGTGGGCACCATCTTAGTTCAGTGCAGAGAAGTCTGAGCAGAAGTGGCAGGGAGCAGGGGCTCTGCATGAGCTCTGCTCCGGAGGCGGGCCTAGTAACAGAGGCCCAGGCCTGGAAGAGGGAGAAGGAAGGAAGAGGAGCGGAGAAGGCTCCAGGAACGAGGAATGAAGGGATCCCAGGGGTGCGGACGGGCGAGTCGCCACCGCACGCCCGAATCCACCTGCGTGGAGGGGTCAGGCCAAAGGGGGAGACCGGTCCCCGAAACTAGTGGAGGCAGGAAACGACCCTCAGCTACAAACCGGAGGCTGTGACATTTTATGTGGCGCAGCCCCTCGCTACACCCGCTAGGAAGGCACCACATAGGGTCAGGGAAACTGGCGACAAGTTTACCAAGAGGAGGCCCGAGGCAGCCGGACAGAAGGGTTGGTAAGAAAGGCCAGACAAAGGACACACAAAGTGGGTCCTGTGAAGCGCTGCAAAGTTATCTGGGAGTTGTCTGGGCCCCTCACCTGGTGAGCACAGTACGACGTGGGCAGCCATTACCTGCAGACGTGGTCTGGATAATAAGAACTGTGAGTAAAGGCCCTGGACTGCATCACTGACTCCGTGTCGTTACTGCTGCTGCCCTGCACCATCACCCCCATCCTCCGCATACACTGCCCTGAGGCTATACTCCTCCCGTGGGGAGTTATGCTACGCTCTGCTGCACCCACAACACCAGCCTCAGCGGTCTGCCCTGCAGCGGCGGTTCACTCTGACCGCAATCCACGGGTGGCGTAGTCGGACATTTAAACATCAAAACCACATAAATAGTTCCGCCACTGGTTTGACCACCCTGAGCCACGGAACCGGGTCGCCGCCACGAAGACTACAACCACCAGCATCCACCAAAAAGGGTCTGGCTCCGGGTGTCCCAAGGCCCAGGGGGTGCATCAGAACATTTTCATCACCTTTCACAATCACCAATGGGACAAGGCAGGGATGTCCTCTGTCCCCTCTCTTATACATCCTAGTGACGGAGCACCTGCTCTCATCAATTCGCCATAACCCCAATATTAGGTGGATTGAGGTGGGAGGCACCGAGTACAAGTGCTCTCTATTTGCTGATGATGTCCTAGTATATATCACTCAATCACATATATCCATCCCTGCTGTTATGGCTGAAATAGATCACTTTGTTACATG
This sequence comes from Phyllobates terribilis, assembly GCF_046119375.1. Taxonomy (NCBI): domain Eukaryota; kingdom Metazoa; phylum Chordata; class Amphibia; order Anura; family Dendrobatidae; genus Phyllobates; species Phyllobates terribilis. The sequence continues at coordinate 251,978,295 of NW_027362773.1, read as the reverse complement.
GTCAAATTTTAAAATCAATGCAGCGAAGTCTGAGGCCCTCGATGTCTCCCTCCCCAAATCCATATAGGATTCCATCCAGTCCAACTTTCCCTTTGCCTGGCCCTCACAGGGTATCAAATACTTAGGAATTCCTATTCATAGAGACCTCTCCCATCTATGTTATCTTAATTTTGGGCCCTTTATTGAACAATTCCATACAGACCACGGTTGGCAAGTTAGAACTGTAAGATTCACTACGTGAACCACTGGTGTTTTGTAGAAAAGCACATGTACACTGTGTTCCAAATTATTATGCAAAAAGTGTTTAGGAGTGATAAGGGAAGAATTTGTTTGTTTGTCAGTTAAACTCATTGATGGTGATGTGTGTCAGGGCTCTTTATATCACTGTAAGCAATTGCAGACACCTGTGCTAATTAGTTTGGCAGGTGTGTCCAATGAAAGGCAAGACTACTTAAGAAGGCTGTCTCACATTATTAAGCAGCCTACATTTTCTGCTAAAATGGGAAAGAAAAAGGATGTGTCGGCTGCTGAGAAGCAACAAATTGTGGAGTGTTTAGGTCAAGGCATGACTACAATCAACATTGTGCGATGATCAGGATGAAGTGTCTTGGCAATCAAGAAGTATGTAGCTGATTCACAGTACACACGTGTGCGTGCTGATAAGGGCAAATTGAGGACTCTTTCCTACAGGCAATTACGTCAGGTTAAAAGAGCAGCGGCAAAAAAGCCTTTTCATAGCAGCAGACAAGTTTTTGAAGCTGCTGGTGCCTCCAACGTCCCCCGAACAACAAGATGCAGGGTCCTTCAGAGGTTTGCAGCTGTGCATACGCCATCCGGTCGACCTCCTCTATCCACTTCACACAAGCAGAAACAGCTCCAGTGGGCTAAACATTACATGAAGACTGATTTCAAAACTGTTTTGTTCACGGATGAGTGCCGTGCAGCGCTCGATGGTCCAGATGGATGGAGTGGAGGATGGCTGGTTGATGGACACCCCACGCAAACACGGCTATGGCGCCAACAAGGAGGAGGTGGAGTAATGTTTTGGGCTGGAATCATGGGGAGAGAGATTGTCGGCCCCTTTAGGATCCCTGAAGGCGCTAAAGATGAACTCCATAATGTATGTGGATTTTCTCAAACAGCACTTCCTGCCATGGTTCAAGAAGAAGAACCGTGTATTTCACAGCAAGATCATTTTTCTGCATGATAATGCACCATCTCATGCTGCACATAAAACATCTGCATCTCTGGCTGATATGGGCATAAAAGGGGACAAACTTATGGTGTGACCCCCATGCTCCCCTGACCTCTACCCCATTCAGAACCTCTGGAGCATCATCAAAAGGAGTGTATATGATGGCGGGAGGCAGTTCACATCTAAGCAACAGCTCTGGGAGGGTATTCTGTCCTCATGCAAAACAATTGAAGCAGAAACCATCCAAAACCTGACAAATTCAATGGACGAGAGAGTTCAGAAGCTCCTTTCGAACAAGGGGTCCTATGTGAAAATGTAACATCACCTAGAATAAAGTTTTGAGTTGAAAACTGTTTGATTTCAATTTCTAATAACCTGCTAATGCTTACAATTTCAAAAATGACCATTTTTTTGGTCTTTATTAAAATGAAAAGGTTGATCGAAAAGTTTGGGGGATCTAAGAGTGTGGCAACCCAGTAGTCATGATTACTTCGAATTCTGACAATATGAGGGTCATGTTGCAGGTAGTGCAGCAAGAAGGCACTTATGTGTCTTGCGCATCTCGGAGCCCCAAAATTATTTTCCGGGCTAGATGCAGCTAAAAATTCTTATTAATTTTAAATCTGGTGGAGCTTAGTATAGATGGCCTAATAGGATCAGTGCTGCAAACTGCTACAAAGCCCAAATTATTTTCCAGCCAAGATACAGATAAACATGATTAGTAATTTTAAATCTGGTGGAGCTTATTATAGATGGCCTAATAGAATCAGTGCTGCACACTGCTACAAAGCCCAAATTATTTTCCAGCCAAGATACAGATAAACATGATTAGTAATTTGAAAGCTTAAAACGGTTGGTAGGGTGATTTTAACCAATCATCAAGCTTTTACTCTCCCCAGGATGACACAGGGGTAGAAAAGTCGTTTCGGATCCATGATTTGTTCATCTTTATGAACGTGAGTCTGTCTACATTATCAGTGGAGAGCCGCGTGCGCTTATCTGTCAGCACACCACCAGCAGCGCTGAACACACGTTCAGACAGAACGCTGGCTGCGGGGCATGACAAGATCTCCAAGGCGTAAGTGGCTAGCTCCGGCCATTTATCCAGATTGGAAGCCCAAAAAGAGCAAGGGTTCAGTGACACAGTCATGGCTTCAATGTTTACTTGGAGATACTCCTGTACCATCGTCTCTAGTAGAGATGAGCGGTGTTCGACTAGAACTGTTCGCCAATCTCAAATTCGAGCTGTTTTGGGCGGTGTTCGAGTTGTTCGACGAACCCGAACGATTTGCAAAAAATTTGGCTGTTCGAGGTTATGTTCGATAACTGTTCGTGCACCAAAAGCGTGTCCTGCATGTCTGGTGCTATTTAAAGCACCAATCATGCAGGGATTGTCTGCCACTCACTGTAATGCCACAGCCATGGTGGTTGTGGCATTACAGTGATTGCCCAAATCGATGGGAACAGTGCCAACAGTGAAACATGAAAAGCCGGCAATTCAGCAGCGGCATACACCTGTACCCGACAATTTAGAACCGAAAGAATAGAGCTTCACACATAGATTAGATAGATATAAACATGTCAGCCACATATATACGAAGTACAGTGAAAGTGCTGCTTACTGTACTTGTCATTTAGCGTAAAGGATTTATCAAAAAAAATAATAGTGTTTTCATGCACCGTCTCTTTAAAAAAGCCGGCCGGCAATTCAGCAGCGGTACCCGACAATTTAGAATAGAAAGAATAGAGAATCACACATAGATTAGATAGATAGAAACATGTCAGTCACATATATATGAAGTACAGTGACAGTGCTGCTTACTGTACTTGTCATTTAGCGTAAAGGATTTACCAAAAAAATAATAGTGTTTTCATGCACCGTCTCTTTAAAAAAGCCGGCCGGCAATTCAGCAGCGGTACCCGACAATTTAGAATAGAAAGAATAGAGAATCACACATAGATTAGATAGATAGAAACATGTCAGTCACATATATATGAAGTACAGTGACAGTGCTGCTTACTGTACTTGTCATTTAGCGTAAAGGATTTATCAAAAAAAATAATAGTGTTTTCATGCACCGTCTCTTTAAAAAAGCCGGCCGGCAATTCAGCAGGGTACCCGACAATTTATAACAGACAGAATAGAGCTTCACACATAGATTAGATAGATAGAAACATGTCAGTCACATATATATGAAGTACAGTGATAGTGTTGGTTACTGTACTTGTCATTTAGTATTAAAACAAAGGATTTATTATTAAAAAAATTGGCGTGGGGTTCCCCTTAATTTTAGGCTCTAGCGGAGGTTAAGCAGACGGCTGGGGCAGATGTTTGAAGCCTGGGAAGGGGGTAATACCCACGGAGCTTCCCAGGCTACTAATATCAGCCCCCAGCTGAATACATAGCCTTTACTAGCTATTAAAATGGGGGACCCCCCCAAAAAAATGACGTGGGGTCCCCCCTAATTTAATAGCTAGCAAAGGCTAGGCAGACAGCTGGGGGCTGATATTAATAGCCCAGGAAGGGAGCCATGAATATTGGCCCCCTCCCAGGCTAGAAACACCAGCCGTCATCCGCCCCAGAAATGGCGCATTCATAGGATGCGCCAATTCTGGCACTTAGCCTCGCTCTTCCACGCTGCCCTGGTGCGGTGGCAGGGGGTAATAGGGTTGGGGTTGATGTCAGCTTATAATGCCAGCTGACATCAAGCCCAGGTTAGTAATGGAGAGGCGTCTATAAGACACCCCCATTACTAACCCCATAGTCAAAGTTAAAAAAAACACAAACACCCAGAATAAAGTCCTTTAATTGAAATAAAGACACAATCCTTTATTGTTCTAAATTAAACCATACTTACCGTCACGCCCATTCCAGCTGAAGCCAACGATCTCCTGCAATAAAAGAAAAATAATAAACCAACCTCATCCTTACCTTTCCATGGTTCCCACGACAGCTTCAGCTCTGCTACATCGAGATGACAGGCTGGACCGCAGCAGAACGCTGCCATCCAGCCTCTCATCCCGCAGACACTGAGAAGCGCAGGCTTGCTTGCGCTGCTCAGCGTCTCTCTGTGACGACATCCAGATGAGCCGAGTTCATGTCCAATGAACTCAGCTCACCTCATGTACGTCACTGACAGCGTGGGAAAATTCTCACGCTGAAGCGGTGAGTGCAGGAGAATTCTCCCACGCTGTCAGTGACTTGCATAAGGTGAGCTCATGTCCAATGAACTCAGCTCACCTCCTGCACGTCACTGACAGCGTGGGAGAATTCTCCTGCACTCAGCGCTTCAGCGTGAGAATTCTCCCACGCTGAAGCGCTGAGTGCAGGAGAATTTTCCCACGCTGTCAGTGACGTGCATAAGGTGAGCTCATGTCCAATGAACTCAGCTCACCGCCTGCACGTCACTGACAGCGTGGGAGAATTCTCCTGCACTCAGCGCTTCAGTGTGAGAATTCTCCCACGCTGAAGCGCTGAGTGCAGGAGAATTTTCCCACGCTGTCAGTGACGTGCATGAGGTGAGCCGAGTTCATTGGACATAAACTCGGCTCATCTGGATGCCCTCACAGAGAGACACTGTGGAGCGCAAGCAAGCCTGCGCTTCTCAGTGTCTGCGGGATGACAGGCTGGATGGCAGCGCTCTGCTGCGGTCCAGCCTGTCATCTCGATGTAGCAGAGCTGAAGCTGTCATGGGAACCATGGAAAGGTAAGGATGATGTTGCTTTATTATTTTTCTTTTATTTCAGGAGATCGTTGGCTTCAGCTGGAATGGGCGTGACGGTAAGTATGGTTTAATTTAGAACAATAAAGAATTGTGTGTTTATTTCAATTAAAGGACTTTTTTCTGGGTGTTGTGTTTTTTTTAAATACTTTACTAGAAATTCATGGTGGTCATGTCTAATATTGGCGTGACCCCATGAATTTCGGGCTTAGGGCCAGCTGATAATGCCAAGCTGGCCCTAACCCCTTTATTACCCAGTGAGCCACCGCATCAGGGCCCTGGATGAGTTGGGTACAGCGCCAGAAGATGGCGCTTCTATGAACGCGCCATTTTCCGGGGTGGCTGCGGACTGCAATTTGCAGCGGGGGTGGCCCAGAAAGCTTGGGCCTCCCTGCGCTGCGGATTCCAGCCCCCAGCTGCCTAGTTGTACCTGGCTGGACACAAAAACAGGGCGAAGCCCCACGTCAATTTTCTTTAAATTATTTCATGAAATAATTAAGAAAAAAAGGGCTTCCCTATATTGTTGTGTCCGGCCAGGTACAAATAGGCAGCTGGTGGTTGGGGGCAGCCCGTTCCTGCCTGCTGTACCTGGCTGGACACAAATATAGTGCGAAGCCTACGTCAATTTTTTTTAAATTATTTCATGAATTTCCTGAAATAATTTAAAAAAATTGAAGTGGGGCTTCGCACTATATTTGTGTCCAGCCAGGTACAGCAGGCAGGAACGGGCTGCCCCCATCCACCAGCTGCCTATTTGTACCTGGCCGGACACAACAATATAGGGAAGCCCTTTTTTTCTTAATTATTTCATGAATTTCATGAAATAATTAAAAAAAATTGAAGTGGGGCTTCGCACTATATTTGTGTCCAGCCAGGTACAGCAGGCAGGAACGGGCTGCCCCCAACCACCAGCTGCCTATTTGTACCTGGCCGGACACAACAATATAGGGAAGGCCTTTTTTTCTTAATTATTTCATGAATTTCATGAAATAATTAAAAAAAAAGTACGTGGGGCTTCGCCCTATTTTTGTGTCCAGCCAGGTACAACTAGGCAGCTGGGGGCTGGAATCTGCAGCGCAGGGAGGCCCAAGCTTTCTGGGCCACCCCCGCTACAAATTGCAGTCCGCAGCCACCCCGGAAAATGGCGCGTTCATAGAAGCGCCATCTTCTGGCGCTGTACCCAACTCATCCAGGGCCCTGGTGCGGTGGCTCACTGGGTAATAAAGGGGTTAGGGCCAGCTTGGTATTATCAGCTGGCCCCAAGCCCAAAATTCATGGGGTCACGCCAGTATTAGACATGACCGCCATGAATTTCTAGTAAAGTATTTAAAAAAAACACAACACCCAGAATAAAGTCCTTTAATTGAAATAAAGACACAATTCTTTATTGTTCTAAATTAAACCATACTTACCATCACACCCATTCCAGCTGAAGCCAACGATCTCCTGCAATAAAAGAAAAATAATAAACCAACCTCATCCTTACCTTTCCATGGTTCCCACGACAGCTTCAGCTCTGCTACATCGAGATGACTGGCTGGACCGCAGCAGAACGCTGCCATCCAGCCTGTCATCCCGCAGACACTGAGAAGCGCAGGCATGCTTGCGCTCCTCACTGTCTCGCTGTGACGGCATCCAGATGAGCCGAGGTCATGTCCAATGAACTCGGCTCACCTCATGCACGTCACTGACAGCGTGGGAAAATTCTCACGCTGAAGTACTGAGTGCAGGAGAATTCTCCCACGCTGTCAGTGATGTGCATGAGGTGAGCTCATGTCCAATGAACTCAGCTCACCTCCTGCACGTCACTGACAGCGTGGGAAAATTCTCCTGCAATCAGCGCTTCAGCGTGAGAATTTTCCCACGCTGTCAGTGACGTACATGGGGTGAGCCGAGTTCATTGGACATGAACTCGGCTCATCTGGATGTCGTCACAGAGAGACGCTGAGTAGCGCAAGCAAGCCTGCGCTTCTCAGTGTCTGCGGGATGACAGGCTGGATGGCGGCGTTCTGCTGCGGTCCAGCCTGTCATCTCGATGTAGCAGAGCTGAAGCTGTCGTGGGAACCATGGAAAGGTAAGGATGAGGTTGCTTTATTATTTTTCTTTTATTGCAGGAGATCGTTGGCTTCAGCTGGAATGGGCGTGATGGTAAGTATGGTTTAATTTAGAACAATAAAGGATTGTGTCTTTATTTCAATTAAAGGACTTTATTCTGGGTGTTTGTGTTTTTTTTAACTTTGACTATCGGGTTAGTAATGGGGGTGTCTTATAGACGCCTCTCCATTACTAACCTGGGCTTGATGTCAGCTGGCATTATAAGCTGACATCAACCCCAACCCTATTACCCCCTGCCACCGCACCAGGGCAGCGTGGAAGAGCGAGGCTAAGTGCCAGAATTGGCGCATCCTATGAATGCGCCATTTCTGGGGCGGCTGACGGCTGGTGTTTCTAGCCTGGGAGGGGGCCAATATTCATGGCTCCCTTCCTGGGCTATTAATATCAGCCCCCAGCTGTCTGCCTAGCCTTTGCTAGCTATTAAATTAGGGGGGACCCCACGTCATTTTTTTTGGGGGGTCCCCCATTTTAATAGCTAGTAAAGGCTATGTATTCAGCTGGGGGCTGATATTAGTAGCCTGGGAAGCTCCGTGGGTATTACCCCCTTCCCAGGCTTCAAACATCTGCCCCAGCCGTCTGCTTAACCTCCGCTAGAGCCTAAAATTAAGGGGAACCCCACGCCAATTTTTTTAATAATAAATCCTTTATTTTAATACTAAATGACAAGTACAGTAACCAACACTATCACTGTACTTCATATATATGTGACTGACATGTTTCTATCTATCTAATCTATGTGTGATGCTCTATCTTTCTGTTCTAAATTGTCGGGTACCGCTGCTGAATTGCCGGCCGGCTTTTTTAAAGAGACAGTGCATGAAAACACTATTATTTTTTTAAATAAATCCTTTACACTAAATGACAAGTACAGTAAGCAACACTATCACTGTACTTATTATATATGTGACTGACATGTTTCTATCTATCTAATCTATGTGTGAAGCTCTATTCTTTCTGTTCTAAATTGTCGGGTACAGATGCTGAATTGCCGGCCGGCTTTTTTAAAGAGACGGTGCATGAAAACACTAATATTTTTTTTAATAAATCCTTTACACTAAATGACAAGTGCAGTAACCAACACTGTCACTGTGCTTCTTATATGTGTGACTGACATGTTTCTATCTATCTAATCTATGTGTGATGCTCTATTCCTTCTTGTCTAAATTGTCGGGTACCGGTGTATGCCGCTGCTGAATTTGCCGGCCGGCTCTTTTAAACAGAGTGTCTTCTGAGCAGTTTGTCAGCTTTTGGACACCTTTGCAGGTGTTTTCTATGTGTTTCTATGTGTTTTTGTTTGCCTGCCATTGGTTTTAACGGTGTTCGACGGTGTTCTAAGGCAGGGTTCCCCAACTCCAGTCCTCAAGGCCCACCAACAGGTCATGTTTTCAGGATTTCCTTAGTATTACACAGGTGATAATTGCATCACCTGCACAGGCAATAATTCCATCACCTGTGCAATACTAAGGAAATCCTGAAAACATGACCTGTTGGTGGGCCTTGAGGACTGGAGTTGGGGAACCCTGTTCTAAGGTGTTCGACGAACAGTTCGACGAACAGTTCCTCGAACATCCCGGTGTTCGACGAACCGAACCGAACCCGAACACTACGGGGGTGGATCAACACTAGTCTCTAGGCGTTGACTATGTGTCAGACTTCTTGTCTCCTGTGGCCTTGCAAAGGATGGGCTAAAAAAGTGGTGAAATGATTCCGCAAAATTGATGTTATCAGCAGATACTGTGGTTCTGTTATGGTTTGAGTGCTGAACACTTGACGGTCCCACGGTTGGCAAGTTGGAACTGTGAGATTCACTACGTGCACCACTGGTGTTTTGTGGAAAAGCACATGTAAGATTCTGCAACAGTCTCTGCTGATACTCCTGCATGCGTGCATCCCTTTCTATGGCAGGAATAATTTCGGCAAATTTACTTTTGTACCGGGGATCTAACAGTGTGGCAACCCAGTAGTCAGGATTATTTCTAATTCTCACAATTCGAGGGTCATGTTGCAGGTAGTGCAGCAAGAAGGCACTCATGTGTGTTGCGCATCCAGGAGCACCAAGTCCCTGTTGTGTTGGTGGCGAGGTAACAATCATGCTTCCTTCCTCTGTCCTCTCCCCCCAACCTCGCACAACAGAAATGTGATCGAGGTCTCCCTCATCTGATGAGTCTTCCATCAGTTCGTCCTCCACTCCTTCCTGGGCTCCTGCACCTTCCTCACTAGTTTGGCTGCTACCATGCGCCCTGGTAAAACCATCTCCCCCACCCTCACATGCCTGCCGCCTTGGTGCTGCCGACCGTCTGGACCTTGCAGATGTTAGCCCTTCCGCATACAACTCCTCCTCCTCTACTTCCTCCACCTCCTCTTGTGCCACCACCTGACTCCGAATTCTGTTTAACATGTGCTCCAGCATGTAAATCACCGGAATAGTCATGCTGATAATGGCATCGTCAGCACTAAACATCTTCGTCGCCATTTCAAAACTGTGCAGAAGGGTGCATAGGTCCCTGTTCTGAGACCACTCCTCCAGCGTGATTTGCCCCAGCTCTGGATCTCGTTGGCCCAGGCTATACGTCAGAACGTATTGCACCAGGGCTTGTCGGTGCTGCCACAGTCGCTGCAACATGTGCAGAGTTGAATTCCACCGGGTAGGCACATCGCATTTTAGCCGGTGAAGTGGCAGGCCCAACGACTTCTGTAGAGATGTAAGTCGCTGAGCTGCGGGATGCGAACGGCGGAAGTGAGCACACAGCGACCGTGCCCTCTGCAGAAGGCCATCTAGTCTGGGATAGTGGGCTAAAAATTGCTGGACAACCAGGTTCAACACGTGAGCCATACAAGGCACGTGTGTGACATTGCCCCGGCGAAGGGCCGCACCCAGGTTTGCAGCATTGTCGCACACGGCCTTCCCTGGTTTCAGGTCCAGTGGAGACAACCATTCATGAAATTGGTTCTGCAGAGCTGACCACAACTCCTCAGCTGTGTGACTCACATTTCCCAGACATTTCAAAGTAAAAACCGCCTGATGATGTTGAGCCCTACTGCCAGCATAGTAAGGAGGTGTGCAGGATCCCTTCTGCGCAGTTAGAAAGCTTGTGGCATGACCAGACAGGCTTTGGGTGCAGGTGGAAGACCGAGAGGAGGTTGAGGAGGCAGAAGCAGTGGAGGAACTTTGACATAAAGAGGATTGACGCACAACTCGTGGGGACGGCAAGACTTGGACAGCAGCCCCTTGTCCTGCTGTCACCATAGTTACCCAGTGCCCAGTCAGCGACATGTAACGCCCCTGTCCATGCCTACTCGTCCAAGTGTCTGTGATGAAATGCACCCTGTCACACACAGAGTTTCTCAAAGAAGCGGTGATGTTGTGTGCGACATGCTGGTGGAGCGCAGGCACACCTTTCTTTGAGAAGTAGTGCCGACTGGGCATCTGGTACTGGGGCACTGCGACGGACATAAGGTCTCGAAAATCCTCTGTGTCCACCAGGCGGAAAGGCAGCATTTCTGTAGCCAAGAGCTTGCAGATGGTGAAATTCAACCTCTTAGCTTTCTCATGGCTAGGAGGAAATGGTCTTTTACTTGTCCACATCTGAGGGACCGAGGGCTGGCTATTGTGCTTAGACGGGGTTGATAAGGGTGTCCCCGGCAAACTGCCGGTCTGTGAGGAAGATGCAGGCGGACATGTTAGGTTGCCTTGATCCAAAGGTGGTGCTATCGATGTCGGACAGCGCTCAACACCAGCTGGTGTTACCACCTCCAAAGAAAATGATGACCTGCTAATCACGCTGGCTGTTGCGGGTAAAGAGGTGGCAGGTCTGCGCCCCAAAACAGGTGTGACTGCTGTCCCCCCAGTCACAGAGGATGAAGAGGCCGCGGATGCACAAGATATGGCAGACGGTGGTTGGCCCGGCCGGCTAGGCCGCATTGTAGCACACTGAGCTTCCCACTGCAACTTATGCTTCATGTCCATGTGCCGGTTCATGCATGAAGTACTCAAACTATGTATTTTTTGGCCTCTACTTTGCTTTTGCTGACAAATGTTACAGATAACACGAGTTGGGTCATCTTTATCGATCTGAAAAAATGCCCAGGCTATGCAAGGCTTAGCACCCATGCGACCTGAAGAGCCACCACGACTTGTGGTGAGAGGCAGAGTTGTGTTTGAGGATGCAGTTGTTGACGTGCTTCCAGTACTACGTCTCTGTCCAGGAAGGCGCAACGTGACCTCGTCGTCACTAGCATCTTCCTCCACCTCCTCTGCTGACCTCATCTCTTGGCTGACTGTGGGTTGACAGTAAGTGGGATCTCCAACCTCATCATCATCACCCTGTGCGTTATCACACCCGTCGTCCTCAGAGCCAACCTGTTCCTGCCCTGACAAAAAACTAAAGTTGTCGCTCCAATCAGGTATTTGAGTCTCATCATCGTCTTCCTCATTGTCTCCACCAACAGGAGTTACAGTTTGGGAATGAGGGTCTACATTATGGTCAGAACCTTCTGCGTCTGGTCCTGGATCCGACTCATAAAGATTCTGGGCATCAGTGCAGATCATTTCCTCGTCTGGATTCACAGAAGCGCTGGAGTCGACCTCTGATTCCCAGGCTATAATATGAGTAAACAGCTCTGCAGACTCAACCATCTGTTCTACCTCATACTCAGACGGGCAGCTGGAGATTTGGGAGCTGTGAGGAAGCAAGTGCGATTGGGGTGACACCTTTGAGGACTGGAGTATTTGTGATGTTGAAGTTGATGTGGAGGAGAGCCCACTTAAAGGAGCACTTGATATCCGTTGAAGCACCTGCTGTTTTTGTGCCTCATCTGGAATTTGTAGCGATTGGCGTGGCCGTAAGAAAGGGATCTTATCACATTGTCCGCTAAAAGAAGTAGACATTTTAGTTTGGCTGGAAGATGGTCTTTCTTCTGCAGATGTTACTGTTGCTTTAACACCTACCCCACGGACACAACCTTTTTTCCCCTTCCCAACACGCCTATTCCCCTTTCCACCAGCAGCAGGCCTTTTTCCACTCATTTTGGTGGTTAACTAATTCACAACTCTGGAGTTGTTTGCACAAAAAAACAATGGATGGGAACCGAGCAGAGCTGAGTGGCCAAACTGTGGTATTAGGCCAAAACTATTGGCTGGGTTAGATGCAGAAAAAAATTATATTCGATTTGCAACCTGATGGAGGTCAGTATAGATGGTCTAACAGAACAAGTCCCACACACAGCTAGAAGCCCAAACATTTTTTCAGAGGTAGATGCAGAAAAAAAATATATTCAGTTTGCAACCTGATGGAGGTCAGTATAGATGGACTAATAGAGAAAGTCCCACACACTGCTAGAAGGCCAAATATTTTTTCAGAGCTAGATGCAGACAAAAAATTATTTTGAATTTGCAACCTGATGGAGGTCAGTATAGGTGGACTAATAGAACAAGTCCCACACACTGCTAGAAGGCCAAATATTTTTTCAGAGCTAGATGCAGAAAAAAATTATATTCAGTTTGCAACCTGATGGAGGTCTGTATAGATGGATTAATAGAACAAGTCCCACACACAGCTAGAAGCCCAAATATTTTTTCAGAGGTAGATGCAGATAAAAATTATTTTTAATTTGCAACCTGATGGAGGTCAGTATAGATGGACTAATAGAGAAAGTCCCACACACTGCTAGAAGGCCAAATATTTTTTCAGAGCTAGATGCAGAAAAAAATTATATTCAGTTTGCAACCTGATGGAGGTCTGTATAGATGGATTAATAGAACAAGTCCCACACACAGCTAGAAGCCCAATATTTTTTCAGAGGTAGATGCAGAAAAAAAAATATTTTTAATTTGCAACCTGATGGAGGTCAGTATAGATGGACTAATAGAGAAAGTCCCACACACTGCTAGAAGGCCAAATATTTTTTCAGAGCTAGATGCAGAAAAAAATTATATTCAGTTTGCAACCTGATGGAGGTCAGTATAGATGGACTAATAGAACAAGTCCCACACACAGCTAGAAGCCCAAATATTTTTTCAGAGGTAGATGCAGAAAAAAATTATATTCAGTTTGCAACCTGATGGAGGTCTGTATAGATGGATTAATAGAACAAGTCCCACACACAGCTAGAAGCCCAATATTTTTTCAGAGGTAGATGCAGAAAAAAAATTATTTTTAATTTGCAACCTGATGGAGGTCAGTATAGATAGACTAATAGAGAAAGTCCCACACACTGCTAGAAGGCCAAATATTTTTTCAGCGCTAGATGCAGAAAAAAATTATATTCAGTTTGCAACCTGATGGAGGTCTGTATAGATGGACTAATAGAACAAGTCCCACACACAGCTAGAAGCCCAAATATTTTTTCAGAGGTAGATGCAGATAAAAATTATTTTTAATTTGCAACCTGATGGAGGTCAGTATAGATGGACTAATAGAGAAAGTCCCACACACTGCTAGAAGGCCAAATATTTTTTCAGAGCTAGATGCAGAAAAAAATTATATTCAGTTTGCAACCTGATGGAGGTCAGTATAGATGGACTAATAGAACAAGTCCCACACACAGCTAGAAGCCCAAATATTTTTTCAGAGATAGATGCAGATAAAAATTATTTTTAATTTGCAACCTGATGGAGGTCAGTATAGATGGACTAATAGAGAAAGTCCGACACACTGTTAGAAGGCCAAATATTTTTTCAGAGCTAGATGCAGAAAAAAATTATATTCAGTTTGCAACCTGATGGAGGTCTGTATAGATGGACTAATAGAACAAGTCCCACACACAGCTAGAAGCCCAAATATTTTTTCAGAGGTAGATGCAGATAAAAATTATTTTTAGTTTGCAACCTGATGGAGGTCAGTATAGATGGACTAATAGAGAAAGTCCCACACACTGCTAGAAGGCCAAATATTTTTTCAGAGCTAGATGCAGAAAAAAATTATATTCAGTTTGCAACCTGATGGAGGTCAGTATAGATGGACTAATAGAACAAGTCCCACACACAGCTAGAAGCCCAAATATTTTTTCAGAGATAGATGCAGATAAAAATTATTTTTAATTTGCAACCTGATGGAGGTCAGTATAGATGGACTAATAGAGAAAGTCCCACACACTGCTAGAAGGCCAAATATTTTTTCAGAGCTAGATGCAGAAAAAAATTATATTCAGTTTGCAACCTGATGGAGGTCAGTATAGATGGACTAATAGAACAAGTCCCACACACAGCTAGAAGCCCAAATATTTTTTCAGAGATAGATGCAGATAAAAATTATTTTTAATTTGCAACCTGATGGAGGTCAGTATAGATGGACTAATAGAGAAAGTCCCTCACACTGTTAGAAGGCCAAATATTTTTTCAGAGCTAGATGCAGAAAAAAATTATATTCAGTTTGCAACCTGATGGAGGTCTGTATAGATGGACTAATAGAACAAGTCCCACACACAGCTAGAAGCCCAAATATTTTTTCAGAGGTAGATGCAGATAAAAATTATTTTTAATTTGCAACCTGATGGAGGTCAGTATAGATGGACTAATAGAGAAAGTCCCACACACTGCTAGAAGGCCAAATATTTTTTCAGAGCTAGATGCAGAAAAAAATTATATTCAGTTTGCAACCTGATGGAGGTCAGTATAGATGGACTAATAGAACAAGTCCCACACACAGCTAGAAGCCCAAATATTTTTTCAGAGATACATGCAGATAAAAATTATTTTTAATTTGCAACCTGATGGAGGTCAGTATAGATGGATTAATAGAGAAAGTCCCACACACTGCTAGAAGGCCAAATATTTTTTCAGAGCTAGATGCAGAAAAAAATTATATTCAGTTTGCAACCTGATGGAGGTCAGTATAGATGAACTAATAGAACAAGTCCCACACACAGCTAGAAGCCCAAATATTTTTTCAGAGGTAGCTGCAGATAAAAATTATTTTTAATTTGCAACCTGATGGAGGTCAGTATAGATGGACTAATAGAGAATGTCCCACACACTGCTAGAAGGCCAAATATTTTTTCAGAGCTAGATGCAGAAAAAAATTATATTCAGTTTGCAACCTGATGGAGGTCAGTATAGATGGACTAATAGAACAAGTCCCACACACAGCTAGAAGCCCAAATATTTTTTCAGAGGTAGATGCAGATAAAAATTATTTTTAATTTACAACCTGATGGAGGTCAGTATAGATGGACTAATAGAGAAAGTCCCACACACTGCTAGAAGGCCAAATATTTTTTCAGAGCTAGATGCAGAAAAAAATTATATTCAGTTTGCAACCTGATGGAGGTCTGTATAGATGGATTAATAGAACAAGTCCCACACACAGCTAGAAGCCCAATATTTTTTCAGAGGTAGATGCAGAAAAAAAATTATTTTCAATTTGCAACCTGATGGAGGTCAGTATAGATGGACTAATAGAGAAAGTCCCACACACTGCTAGAAGGCCAAATATTTTTTCAGAGCTAGATGCAGAAAAAAGTTATATTCAGTTTGCAACCTGATGGAGGTCAGTATAGATGGACTAATAGAACAAGTCCCACACACAGCTAGAAGCCCAAATATTTTTTCAGAGGTAGATGCAGAAAAAAATTATATTCAGTTTGCAACCTGATGGAGGTCTGTATAGATGGACTAATAGAATGATGCTATGCCCAAAAGATTTTACTTCACTAGGTGCAGTAAAAAAATTGGTATTCTATACACAGGTGGTATATCTTGCAACACAGATAGGCTACTCCACTGACTAACACACTCTGCAATAAGCCAAAAAGGATTAGCTTTGCTAGATTCAGCCAAATGCTGTGAAAAAAACTTGCACAGCACTGGCACAGACCTGCCTGGCAAAAACTGATAGGAACTGATGTAACCTAGTCCTGAAAAGGCCTGCAATTACAATTAGTCTTTACTCCCACAATCTATCTATTTAAGAGCACAGACCTGCCTGATAAAAGTCGTAGAAATGCTGTAACCTAGTCCTTAAAAGGACTGCAATCACAACTATTCCCTACTCCCAAGCTATCTGTAGATTTGTGCGAAAATTGGCTTGAAATTAACAAGGTATAGCGCACACAGCAACAGCGGTGCCGTCTAACACGCAGCTGCAGCAGTGAGAAAATGGTGGCGACGGGGAAAATGGCTTGGTCTTATAGGGCAAGTACATGTGACATACACTGCCAATGACACATGCCCTTGCTTGTGTGAAAAACAGCAGTTCACTCCGTGTGTGCGCTGCTGATAGGCTGACAGACTGCACCTCCCCACTGCAAATGCGGGAAAGAGAAAAAAAAATTGAGATCTTCATTATTCCTGCAGAGATCCATCCCCTGCCCCTCCCCCCACCCCGCTGTACACTCAAACTGCGTATTAACATTAATTTTCATCATTACTGAGAAAAAATCCAGTTATGATTTTGGTGCACGAACAGTTATCGAACATAACCTCGAACAGCCGAATTTTTCTCAAATCGTTCGTGTTCGCCGAACGGCTCGAACACCGCCCAAAACAGCTCGAATTTGAGATTGGCGAACAGTTCGAGTAGAACAACGCTCATCTCTACTGAGAAGCAACAAATTGTGGAGTGTTTAGGTCAAGGCATGACTACAATCAACATTGTGCGATGATCAGGATGAAGTGTCTTGGCAATCAAGAAGTATGTAGCTGATTCACAGTACACACGTGTGCGTGCTGATAAGGGCAAATTGAGGACTCTTTCCTACAGGCAATTACGTCAGGTTAAAAGAGCAGCGGCAAAAAAGCCTTGTCATAGCAGCAGACAAGTTTTTGAAGCTGCTGGTGCCTCCAACGTCCCCCGAACAACAAGATGCAGGGTCCTTCAGAGGTTTGCAGCTGTGCATACGCCATCCTGTTGACCTCCTCTATCCACTTCACACAAGCAGAAACGGCTCCAGTGGGCCAAACATTACATGAAGACTGATTTCAAAACTGTTTTGTTCACGGATGAGTGCCGTGCAGCGCTTGATGGTCCAGATGGATGGAGTGGAGGATGGCTGGTTGATGGACACCCCACGCAAACACGGCTACAGCGCCAACAAGGAGGAGGTGGAGAAATGTTTTGGGCTGGAATCATGGGGAGAGAGATTGTCGGCCCCTTTAGGATCCCTGAAGGCGCTAAAGATGAACTCCATAATGTATGTGGATTTTCTCAAACAGCACTTCCTGCCATGGTTCAAGAAGAAGAACCGTGTATTTCACAGCAAGATCATTTTTTGCATGATAATGCACCATCTCATGCTGCACATAAAACATCTGCATCTCTGGCTGATATGGGCATAAAAGGGGACAAACTTATGGTGTGACCCCCATGCTCCCCTGACCTCTACCCCATTCAGAACCTCTGGAGCATCATCAAAAGGAGTGTCTATGATGGCGGGAGGCAGTTCACATCTAAGCAACAGCTCTGGGAGGGTATTCTGTCCTCATGCAAAACAATTGAAGCAGAAACCATCCAAAACCTGACAAATTCAATGGACGAGAGAGTTCAGAAGCTCCTTTCGAACAAGGGGTCCTATGTGAAAATGTAACATCACCTAGAATAAAGTTTTGAGTTGAAAACTGTTTGATTTCAGTTTCTAATAACCTGCTAATGCTTATAATTTCAAAAATGACCATTTTTTTGGTCTTTATTAAAATGAAAAGGTTGATCGAAAAGTTTGGGGGATCTAAGAGTGTGACAACCCAGTAGTCATGATTACTTCGAATTCTGACAATATGAGGGTCATGTTGCAGGTAGTGCAGCAAGAAGGCACTTATGTGTCTTGCGCATCTCGAAGCCCCAAAATTATTTTCCGGGCTAGATGCAGCTAAAAATTATTATTAATTTTAAATCTGGTGGAGCTTAGTATAGATGGCCTAATAGGATCAGTGCTGCACACTGCTACAAAGCCCAAATTATTTTCCAGTCAAGATACAGATAAACATGATTAGTAATTTTAAATCTGGTGGAGCTTATTATAGATGGCCTAATAGAATCAGTGCTGCACACTGCTACAAAGCCCAAATTATTTTCCAGCCAAGATACAGATAAACATGATTAGTAATTTGAAAGCTTAAAACGGTTGGTAGGGTGATTTTAACCAATCATCAAGCTTTTACTCTCCCCAGGATGACACAGGGGTAGAAAAGTCGTTTCGGATCCATGATTTGTTCATCTTTATGAACGTGAGTCTGTCTACATTATCAGTGGAGAGCCGCGTGCGCTTATCTGTCAGCACACCACCAGCAGAGCTGAACACACGTTCAGACAGAACGCTGGCTGCGGGGCATGACAAGATCTCCAAGGCGTAAGTGGCTAGCTCCGGCCATTTATCCAGATTGGAAGCCCAAAAAGAGCAAGGGTCCAGTGACACAGTCATGGCTTCAATGTTTACTTGGAGATACTCCTGTACCATCGTCTCTAGGCGTTGACTATGTGTCAGACTTCTTGTCTCCTGTGGCCTTGCAAAGGATGGGCTAAAAAAGTGGTGAAATGATTCTGCAAAATTGATGTTACCAGCAGATACTGTGGTTCTGTTACGGTTTGAGTGCTGAACACTTGACGGTCCCACGGTTGGCAAGTTGGAACTGTGAGATTCACTACGTGCACCTCTGGTGTTTTGTGGAAAAGCACATGTAAGATTCTGCAACAGTCTCTGCTGATACTCCTGCATGCGTGCATCCCTTTCTATGACAGGAATAATTTCTGCAAATTTACTTTTGTACCGGGGATCTAACAGTGTGGCAACCCAGTAGTCAGGATTATTTCTAATTCTCACAATTCGAGGGTCATGTTGCAGGTAGTGCAGCAAGAAGGCACTCATGTGTGTTGCGCATCCAGGAGCATCAAGTCCCTGTTGTGTTGGTGGCGAGGTAACAATCATGCTTCCTTCCTCTGTCCTCTACCCCCAACCTCACACAACAGAAATGTGATCAAGGTCTCCCTCATCTGATGAGTCTTCCATCAGTTCGTCCTCCTCTTCTTCCTGGGCTCCTGCACCTTCCTCACTAGTTTGGCTGCTACCATGCGCCCTGGTAAAACCATCTCCCCCACCCTCACATGCCTGCCGCCTTGGTGCTGCCGACCGTCTGGACCTTGCAGATGTTAGCCCTTCCGCATACAACTCCTCCTCCTCTACTTCCTCCACCTCCTCTTGTGCCACCACCTGACTCCGAATTCTGTTTAACATGTGCTCCAGCATGTAAATCACCGGAATAGTCATGCTGATAATGGCATCGTCAGCACTAACCATCTTCGTCGCCATTTCAAAACTGTGCAGAAGGGTGCATAGGTCCCTGATCTGAGACCACTCCTCCAGCGTGATTTGCCCCACCTCTGGATCTCGTTGGCCCAGGCTATACGTCAGAACGTATTGCACCAGGGCTTGTCGGTGCTGCCACAGTCGCTGCAACATGGGCAGAGTTGAATTCCACCGGGTAGGCACATCGCATTTTAGCCGGTGAAGTGGCAGGCCCAACGACTTCTGTAGAGATGTAAGTCGCTGAGCTGCGGGATGCGAACGGCGGAAGTGAGCACACATCGACCGTGCCCTCTGCAGAAGGCCATCTAGTCTGGGATAGTGGGCTAAAAATTGCTGGACAACCAGGTTCAACACGTGAGCCATACAAGGCACGTGTGTGACATTGCCCCGGCGAAGGGCCGCACCCAGGTTTGCAGCATTGTCGCACATGGCCTTCCCTGGTTTCAGGTCCAGTGGAGACAACCATTCATGAAATTGGTTCTCCAGAGCTGACCACAACTCCTCAGCTGTGTGACTCACATTTCCCAGACATTTCAAAGTAAAAACCGCCTGATGACGTTGAGAACTACTGCCAGCATAGTAAGGAGGTGTGCAGGATCCCTTCTGCGCAGTTAGAAAGCTTGTGGCATGACCAGACAGGCTTTGGGTGCAGGTGGAAGACCGAGAGGAGGTTGAGGAGGCAGAAGCAGTGGAGGAACTTTGACATAAAGAGGATTGACGCACAACTCGTGGGGATGGCAAGACTTGGACAGCAGCCCCTTGTCCTGCTGACACCATAGTTACCCAGTGCCCAGTCAGCGACATGTAACGCCCCTGTCCATGCCTACTCGTCCAAGTGTCTGTGGTGAAATGCACCCTGTCACACACAGAGTTTCTCAAAGAAACGGTGATGTTGTGTGCGACATGCTGGTGGAGCGCAGGCACACCTTTCTTTGAGAAGTAGTGCCGACTGGGCATCTGGTACTGGGGCACTGCGACGGACATAAGGTCTCGAAAATCCTCTGTGTCCACCAGGCGGAAAGGCAGCATTTCTGTAGCCAAGAGCTTGCAGATGGTGAAATTCAACCTCTTAGCTTTCTCATGGCTAGGAGGAAATGGTCTTTTACTTGTCCACATCTAAGGGACCGAGGGCTGGCTATTGTGCTTAGACGGGGTTGATAAGGGTGTCCCCGGCAAACTGCTGGTCTGTGAGGAAGATGCAGGCGGACATGTTAGGTTGCCTTGATCCAAAGGTTGTGCTATCGATGTCGGACAGCGCTCAACACCAGCTGGTGTTACCACCTCCAAAGAAAATGATGACCTGCCAATCACGCTGGCTGTTGCGGGTAAAGAGGTGGCAGGTCTGCGCCCCAAAACAGGTGTGACTGCTGTCCCCCCAGTCACAGAGGATGAAGAGGCCGCGGATGCACAAGATATGGCAGACGGTGGTTGGCCCGGCCGGCTAGGCCGCATTGTAGCACACTGAGCTTCCCACTGCAACTTATGCTTCATGTCCATGTGCCGGTTCATGCATGAAGTACTCAAACTATGTATTTTTTGGCCTCTACTTAGCTTTTGCTGACAAATGTTACAGATAACACGAGTTGGGTCATCTTTATCGATCTGAAAAAATGCCCAGGCTATGCAAGGATTAGCACCCATGCGACCTGAAGAGCCACCACGACTTGTGGTGAGAAGCAGAGTTGTGTTTGAGGATGCAGTTGTTGACGTGCTTCCAGTACTACGTCTCTGTCCAGGAAGGCGCAACCTGACCTCGTCGTCACTAGCATCTTCCTCCACCTCCTCTGCTGACCTCATCTCTTGGCTGACTGTGGGTTGACAGTAAGTGGGATCTCCAACCTCATCATCATCACCCTGTGCGTTATCACACCCGTCGTCCTCAGAGCCAACCTGTTCCTGCCCTGACAAAAAACTAAAGTTGTCGCTCCAATCAGGTATTTGAGTCTCATCATCGTCTTCCTCATTGTCTCCACCAACAGGAGTTACAGTTTGGGAATGAGGGTCTACATTATGGTCAGAACTAGAGATGAGCGGTGTTCGACTAGAACTGTTCGCCAATCTCAAATTCGAGCTGTTTTGGAAGGTGTTCGAGTTGTTCGACGAACCCGAACGATTTGCAAAAAATTCGGCTGTTCGAGGTTATGTTCGATAACTGTTCGTGCACCAAAAGCGTGTCCTGCATGTCTGGCGCTATTTAGAGCACCAATCATGCAGGGATTGTCTGCCACTCACTGTAATGCCACAGCCATGGTGGTTGTGGCATTACAGTGATTGCCCAAATCGATGGGAACAGTGCCAACAGTGAAACATGAAAAGCCGGCAATTCAGCAGCGGCATACACCTGTACCCGACAATTTAGAACCGAAAGAATAGAGCTTCACACATAGATTAGATAGATATAAACATGTCAGCCACATATATACGAAGTACAGTGAAAGTGCTGCTTACTGTACTTGTCATTTAGCGTAAAGGATTTATCAAAAAAAATAATAGTGTTTTCATGCACCGTCTCTTTAAAAAAGCCGGCCGGCAATTCAGCAGCGGTACCCGACAATTTATAACAGACAGAATAGAGCTTCACACATAGATTAGATAGATAGAAACATGTCAGCCACATATATACGAAGTACAGTGAAAGTGCTGCTTACTGTACTTGTCATTTAGCGTAAAGGATTTATCAAAGAAAATAATAGTGTTTTCATGCACCGTCTCTTTAAAAAAGCCGGCCGGCAATTCAGCAGCGGTACCCGACAATTTATAACAGACAGAATAGAGCTTCACACATAGATTAGATAGATAGAAACATGTCAGCCACATATATACGAAGTACAGTGACAGTGTTGCTTACTGTACTTGTCATTTAGCGTAAAGGATTTATCAAAAAAAATAATAGTGTTTTCATGCACCGTCTCTTTAAAAAAGCCGGCCGGCAATTCAGCAGCGGTACCCGACAATTTATAACAGACAGAATAGAGCTTCACACATAGATTAGATAGATAGAAACATGTCAGTCACATATATATGAAGTACCGTGATAGTGTTGGTTACTGTACTTGTCATTTAGTATTAAAATAAAGGATTTATTATTAAAAAAATTGGCGTGGGGTTCCCCTTAATTTTAGGCTCTAGCGGAGGTTAAGCAGACGGCTGGGGCAGATGTTTGAAGCCTGGGAAGGGGGTAATACCTACGGAGCTTCCCAGGCTACTAATATCAGCCCCCAGCTGAATACATAGCCTTTACTAGCTATTAAAATGGGGGACACCCCCAAAAAAAAATGACGTGGGGTCCCCCCTAATTTAATAGCTAGCAAAGGCTAGGCAGACAGCTGGGACTGATATTAATAGCCCAGGAAGGGAGCCATGAATATTGGCCCCCTCCCAGGCTAGAAACACCAGCCGTCAGCCGCCCCAGAAATGGCGCATTCATAGGATGCGCCAATTCTGGCACTTAGCCTCGCTCTTCCACGCTGCCCTGGTGCGGTGGCAGGGGGTAATAGGGTTGGGGTTGATGTCAGCTTATAATGCCAGCTGACATCAAGCCCAGGTTAGTAATGGAGAGGCGTCTATAAGACACCCCCATTACTAACCCCATAGTCAAAGTTAAAAAAAACACAAACACCCAGAATAAAGTCCTTTAATTGAAATAAAGACACAATCCTTTATTGTTCTAAATTAAACCATACTTACCGTCACGCCCATTCCAGCTGAAGCCAACGATCTCCTGCAATAAAAGAAAAATAATAAAGCAACCTCATCCTTACCTTTCCATGGTTCCCACGACAGCTTCAGCTCTGCTACATCGAGATGACAGGCTGGACCGCAGCAGAACGCTGCCATCCAGCCTCTCATCCCGCAGACACTGAGAAGCGCAGGCTTGCTTGCGCTGCTCAGCGTCTCTCTGTGACGACATCCAGATGAGCCGAGTTCATGTCCAATGAACTCGGCTCACCTCATGCACGTCACTGACAGCGTGGGAAAATTCTCACGCTGAAGCGGTGAGTGCAGGAGAATTCTCCCACGCTGTCAGTGACGTGCATAAGGTGAGCTCATGTCCAATGAACTCAGCTCACCTCCTGCACGTCACTGACAGCGTGGGAGAATTCTCCTGCACTCAGCGCTTCAGCGTGAGAATTCTCCCACGCTGAAGCGCTGAGTGCAGGAGAATTTTCCCACGCTGTCAGTGACGTGCATAAGGTGAGCTCATGTCCAATGAACTCAGCTCACCTCCTGCACGTCACTGACAGCGTGGGAGAATTCTCCTGCACTCAGCGCTTCAGTGTGAGAATTCTCCCACGCTGAAGCGCTGAGTGCAGGAGAATTTTCCCACGCTGTCAGTGACGTGCATGAGGTGAGCCGAGTTCATTGGACATTAACTCGGCTCATCTGGATGCCCTCACAGAGAGACACTGTGGAGCGCAAGCAAGCCTGCGCTTCTCAGTGTCTGCGGGATGAGAGGCTGGATGGCAGCGTTCTGCTGCTGTCCAGCCTGTCATCTCGATGTAGCAGAGCTGAAGCTGTCATGGGAACCATGGAAAGGTAAGGATGATGTTGCTATATTATTTTTCTTTTATTTCAGGAGATCGTTGGCTTCAGCTGGAATGGGCGTGATGGTAAGTATGGTTTAATTTAGAACAATAAAGAATTGTGTGTTTATTTCAATTAAAGGACTTTTTTCTGGGTGTTGTGTTTTTTTTAAATACTTTACTAGAAATTCATGGTGGTCATGTCTAATATTGGCGTGACCCCATGAATTTCGGGCTTAGGGCCAGCTGATAATGCCAAGCTGGCCCTAACCCCTTTATTACCCAGTGAGCCACCGCATCAGGGCCCTGGATGAATTGGGTACAGCGCCAGAAGATGGCGCTTCTATGAACGCGCCATTTTCCGGGGAGGCTGCGGACTGCAATTTGCAGCGGGGGTGGCCCAGAAATCTTGGGCCTCCCTGTACTGCGGATCCCAGCCCCCAGCTGCCTAGTTGTACCTGGCTGGACACAAAAACAGGGCGAAGCCCCACGTCAATTTTCTTTAAATTATTACATGAAATAATTAAGAAAAAAAGGGCTTCCCTATATTGTTGTGTCCGGCCAGGTACAAATAGGCAGCTGGTGGATGGGGGCAGCCCGTTCCTGCCTGCTGTGCCTGGCTGGACACAAATATAGTGCGAAGCCCCACGTCAATTTTTTTTAAATTATTTCATGAATTTCCTGAAATAATTTAAAAAAATTGAAGTGGGGCTTCGCACTATATTTGTGTCCAGCCAGGTACAGCAGGCAGGAACGGGCTGCCCCCATCCACCAACTGCCTATTTGTACCTGGCAGGACACAACAATATAGGGAAGGCCTTTTTTTCTTAATTATTTCATGAATTTCATGAAATAATTAAAAAAAAAGTACGTGGGGCTTCGCCCTATTTTTGTGTCCAGCCAGGTACAACTAGGCAGCTGGGGGCTGGAATCTGCAGCGCAGGGAGGCCCAAGCTTTCTGGGCCCCCCCCCGCTACAAATTGCAGTCCGCAGCCACCCCGGAAAATGGCGCGTTCATAGAAGCGCCATCTTCTGGCGCTGTACCCAACTCATCCAGGGCCCTGGTGCGGTGGCTCACTGGGTAATAAAGGGGTTAGGGCCAGCTTGGTAATATCAGCTGGCCCCAAGCCCAAAATTCATGGGGTCACGCCAGTATTAGACATGACCGCCATGAATTTCTAGTAAAGTATTTAAAAAAAACACAACACCCAGAATAAAGTCCTTTAATTGAAATAAAGACACAATTCTTTATTGTTCTAAATTAAACCATACTTACCATCACACCCATTCCAGCTGAAGCCAACGATCTCCTGCAATAAAAGAAAAATAATAAACCAACCTCATCCTTACCTTTCCATGGTTCCCACGACAGCTTCAGCTCTGCTACATCGAGATGACTGGCTGGACCGCAGCAGAACGCTGCCATCCAGTCTGTCATCCCGCAGACACTGAGAAGCGCAGGCATGCTTGCGCTCCTCACTGTCTCGCTGTGACGGCATCCAGATGAGCCGAGGTCATGTCCAATGAACTCGGCTCACCTCATGCACGTCACTGACAGCGTGGGAAAATTCTCACGCTGAAGTGCTGAGTGCAGGAGAATTCTCCCACGCTGTCAGTGATGTGCATGAGGTGAGCTCATGTCCAATGAACTCAGCTCACCTCCTGCACGTCACTGACAGCGTGGGAAAATTCTCCTGCAATCAGCGCTTCAGCGTGAGAATTTTCCAACGCTGTCAGTGACGTGCATGAGGTGAGCCGAGTTCATTGGACATGAACTCGGCTCATCTGGATGTCGTCACAGAGAGACGCTGAGCAGCGCAAGCAAGCCTGCGCTTCTCAGTGTCTGCGGGATGACAGGCTGGATGGCAGCGTTCTGCTGCGGTCCAGCCTATCATCTCGATGTAGCAGAGCTGAAGCTGTCGTGGGAACCATGGAAAGGTAAGGATGAGGTTGCTTTATTATTTTTCTTTTATTGCAGGAGATCGTTGGCTTCAGCTGGAATGGGCGTGATGGTCAGTATGGTTTAATTTAGAACAATAAAGGATTGTGTCTTTATTTCAATTAAAGGACTTTATTCTGGGTGTTTGTGTTTTTTTTAACTTTGACTATGGGGTTAGTAATGGGGGTGTCTTATAGACGCCTCTCCATTACTAACCTGGGCTTGATGTCAGCTGGCATTATAAGCTGACATCAACCCCAACCCTATTACCCCCTGCCACCGCACCAGGGCAGCGTGGAAGAGCGAGGCTAAGTGCCAGAATTGGCGCATCCTATGAATGCGCCATTTCTGGGGCGGCTGACGGCTGGTGTTTCTAGCCTGGGAGGGGGCCAATATTCATGGCTCCCTTCCTGGGCTATTAATATCAGCCCCCAGCTGTCTGCCTAGCCTTTGCTAGCTATTAAATTAGGGGGGACCCCACGTCATTTTTTTTGGGGGGTCCCCCATTTTAATAGCTAGTAAAGGCTATGTATTCAGCTGGGGGCTGATATTAGTAGCCTGGGAAGCTCCGTGGGTATTACCCCCTTCCCAGGCTTCAAACATCTGCCCCAGCCGTCTGCTTAACCTCCGCTAGAGCCTAAAATTAAGGGGAACCCCACGCCAATTTTTTTAATAATAAATCCTTTATTTTAATACTAAATGACAAGTACAGTAACCAACACTATCACTGTACTTCATATATATGTGACTGACATGTTTCTATCTATCTAATCTATGTGTGATGCTCTATCTTTCTGTTCTAAATTGTCGGGTACCGCTGCTGAATTGCCGGCCGGCTTTTTTAAAGAGACAGTGCATGAAAACACTATTATTTTTTTAAATAAATCCTTTACACTAAATGACAAGTACAGTAAGCAACACTATCACTGTACTTATTATATATGTGACTGACATGTTTCTATCTATCTAATCTATGTGTGAAGCTCTATTCTTTCTGTTCTAAATTGTCGGGTACAGATGCTGAATTGCCGGCCGGCTTTTTTAAAGAGACAGTGCATGAAAACACTAATATTTTTTTTAATAAATCCTTTACACTAAATGACAAGTGCAGTAACCAACACTGTCACTGTGCTTCTTATATGTGTGACTGACATGTTTCTATCTATCTAATCTATGTGTGATGCTCTATTCCTTCTTGTCTAAATTGTCGGGTACCGGTGTATGCCGCTGCTGAATTTGCCGGCCGGCTTTTTTACAGAGAGTGTCTTCTGAGCAGTTTGTCAGCTTTTGGACACCTTTGCAGGTGTTTTCTATGTGTTTCTATGTGTTTTTGTTTGCCTGCCATTGGTTTTAACGGTGTTCGACGGTGTTCTAAGGTGTTCGACGAACAGTTCGACGAACAGTTCCTCGAACATCCCGGTGTTCGAAGAACCGAACCGAACCCGAACACTACGGGGGTGGGTCAACACTAGTCAGAACCTTCTGCATCTGGTCCTGGATCCGACTCATAAAGATTCTGGGCATCAGTGCAGATCATTTCCTCGTCTGGATTCACAGAAGCGCTGGAGTCGACCTCTGATTCCCAGGCTATAGTATGAGTAAACAGCTCTGCAGACTCAACCATCTGTTCTACCTCATACTCAGAAGGGCAGCTGGAGATTTGGGAGCTGTGAGGAAGCAAGTGCGATTTGGGTGACACCTTTGAGGACTGGAGTATTTGTGATGTTGAAGTTGATGTGGAGGAGAGCCCACTTAAAGGAGCACTTGATATCCGTTGAAGCACCTGCTGTTTTTGTGCCTCATCTGGAATTTGTAGCGATTGGCGTGGCCGTAAGAAAGGGATCTTATCACATTGTCCGCTAAAAGAAGTAGACATTTTAGTTTGGCTGGAAGATGGTCTTTCTTCTGCAGATGTTACTGTTGCTTTAACACCTACCCCACGGACACAACCTTTTTTCCCCTTCCCAACACGCCTATTCCACTTTCCACCAGCAGCAGGCCTTTTTCCACTCATTTTGGTGGTTAACTAATTCACAACTCTGGAGTTGTTTGCACAAAAAAACAATGGATGGGAACCGAGCAGAGCTGAGTGGCCAAACTGTGGTTTTAGGCCAAAACTATTGGCTGGGTTAGATGCAGAAAAAAATCATATTCAATTTGCAAACTGATGGAGGTCAGTATAGATGGACTAATAGAACAAGTCCCACACACAGCTAGAAGCCCAAATATTTTTTCAGAGGTAGATGCAGAAAAAAATTGTATTCAGTTTGCAACCTGATGGAGGTCAGTATTGATGGACTAATAGAACAAGTCCTACACACAGCTAGAAGCCCAAATATTTTTTCAGAGGTAGATGCAGAAAAAAAATATATTCAGTTTGCAACCTGATGGAGGTCAGTATAGATGGACTAATAGAGAAAGTCCCACACACTGCTAGAAGGCCAAATATTTTTTCAGAGCTAGATGCAGATAAAAATTATTTTTAATTTGCAACCTGATGGAGGTCAGTATAGATGGACTAATAGAGAAAGTCCCACACACTGCTAGAAGGCCAAATATTTTTTCAGAGCTAGATGCAGACAAAAAATTATTTTGAATTTGCAACCTGATGGAGGTCAGTATAAATGGACTAATAGAGAAAGTCCCACACACTGCTAGAAGGCCAAATATTTTTTCAGAGCTAGATGCAGACAAAAATTATTTTTAATTTGCAACCTGATGGAGGTCAGTATAGATGGACTAATAGAGAAAGTCCCACACACTGCTAGAAGACCAAATATTTTTTCAGAGCTAGATGCAGAAAAAAAATATATTCAGTTTGCAACCTGATGGAGGTCAGTATAGATGGACTAATAAAGAAAGTCCCACACACTGCTAGAAGGCCAAATATTTTTTCAGAGCTAGATGCAGATAAAAATTATTTTTAATTTGCAACCTGATGGAGGTCAGTATAGATGGACTAATAGAGAAAGTCCCACACACTGCTAGAAGGCCAAATATTTTTTCAGAGCTAGATGCAGACAAAAAATTATTTTTAATTTGCAACCTGATGGAGGTCAGTATAGATGGACTAATAGAGAAAGTCCCACACACTGCTAGAAGGCCAAATATTTTTTCAGAGCTAGATGCAGATAAAAATTATTTTTAATTTGCAACCTGATGGAGGTCAGTATAGATGGACTAATAGAGAAAGTCCCACACACTGCTAGAAGACCAAATATTTTTTCAGAGCTAGATGCAGACAAAAAATTATTTTTAATTTGCAACCTGATGGAGGTCAGTATAGATGGACTAATAGAGAAAGTCCCACACACTGCTAGAAGGCCAAATATTTTTTCAGAGCTAGATGCAGATAAAAATTATTTTTAATTTGCAACCTGATGGAGGTCAGTATAGATGGACTAATAGAGAAAGTCCCACACACTGCTAGAAGACCAAATATTTTTTCAGAGCTAGATGCAGACAAAAAATTATTTTGAATTTGCAACCTGATGGAGGTCAGTATAAATGGACTAATAGAGAAAGTCCCACACACTGCTAGAAGGCCAAATATTTTTTCAGAGCTAGATGCAGACAAAAATTATTTTTAATTTGCAACCTGATGGAGGTCAGTATAGATGGACTAATAGAGAAAGTCCCACACACTGCTAGAAGACCAAATATTTTTTCAGAGCTAGATGCAGAAAAAAATTATATTCAGTTTGCAACCTGATGGAGGTCAGTATAGATGGACTAATAAAGAAAGTCCCACACACTGCTAGAAGGCCAAATATTTTTTCAGAGCTAGATGCAGATAAAAATTATTTTTAATTTGCAACCTGATGGAGGTCAGTATAGATGGACTAATAGAGAAAGTCCCACACACTGCTAGAAGGCCAAATATTTTTTCAGAGCTAGATGCAGACAAAAAATTATTTTTAATTTGCAACCTGATGGAGGTCAGTATAGATGGACTAATAGAGAAAGTCCCACACACTGCTAGAAGGCCAAATATTTTTTCAGAGCTAGATGCAGATAAAAATTATTTTTAATTTGCAACCTGATGGAGGTCAGTATAGATGGACTAATAGAGAAAGTCCCACACACTGCTAGAAGACCAAATATTTTTTCAGAGCTAGATGCAGACAAAAAATTATTTTTAATTTGCAACCTGATGGAGGTCAGTATAGATGGACTAATAGAGAAAGTCCCACACACTGCTAGAAGGCCAAATATTTTTTCAGAGCTAGATGCAGATAAAAATTATTTTTAATTTGCAACCTGATGGAGGTCAGTATAGATGGACTAATAGAGAAAGTCCCACACACTGCTAGAAGACCAAATATTTTTTCAGAGCTAGATGCAGACAAAAAATTATTTTGAATTTGCAACCTGATGGAGGTCAGTATAGATGGACTAATAGAGAAAGTCCCACACACTGCTAGAAGGCCAAATATTTTTTCAGAGCTAGATGCAGATATAAATTATTTTTAATTTGCAACTTGATGGAGGTCAGTATAGATGGACTAATAGGGAAAGTCCCACACACTGCTGGAAGGCCAAATATTTTTTCAGAGCTAGATGCAGAAAAAAATTATATTCAGTTTGCAACCTGATGGAGGTCAGTATAGATGGACTAATAGAACAAGTCCCACACACAGCTGGAAGGTCAAATATTTTTTCAGAGGTAGATGCAGATTAAAATTCTTTTTAATTTGCAGCCTGATGGAGGTCAGTATAGATGGACTAATAGAGAAAGTCCCACACACTGCTAGAAGGCCAAATATTTTTTCAGAGCTAGATGCAGACAAAAAAATATTTTGAATTTGCAACCTGATGGAGGTCAATATAGATGGACTAATAGAGAAAGTCCCACACACTGCTAGAAGGCCAAATATTTTTTCAGAGCTAGATGCAGACAAAAAAATATTTTTAATATTCAACCTGATGGAGGTCAGTATAGATGGACTAATAGAACAAGTCCCACACACAGCTAGAAGGCCAAATATTTTTTCAGAGGTAGATGCAGATAAAAAATTTTTTTTAATTTGCAGCCTGATGGAGGTCAGTATAGATGGACTAATAGAGAAAGTCCCACACACTGCTAGAAGGCCAAATATTTTTTCAGAGCTAGATGCAGACAAAAAATTATTTTGAATTTGCAACCTGATGGAGGTCAATATAGATGGACTAATAGAGAAAGTCCCACACACTGCTAGAAGGCCAAATATTTTTTCAGAGCTAGATGCAGACAAAAAATTATTTTTAATATTCAACCTGATGGAGGTCAGTATAGATGGACTAATAGAGAAAGTCCCACACACTGCTAGAAGGCCAAATATTTTTCAGAGCTAGATGCAGATAAAAATTATTTTTAATTTGCAACCTGATGGAGGTCAGTATAGATGGACTAATAGAGAAAGTCCCACACACTGCTAGAAGGCCAAATATTTTTTCAGAGCTAGATGCAGAAAAAAATTATATTCAGTTTGCAACCTGATGGAGGTCAGTATAGATGGACTAATAGAACAAGTCCCACACACAGCTAGAAGCCCAAATATTTTTTCAGAGGTAGATGCAGATAAAAATTAATTTTAATTTGCAACCTGATGGAGGTCAGTATAGATGGACTAATAGAGAAAGTCCCACACACTGCTAGAAGGTCAAATATTTTTTCAGAGCTAGATGCAGACAAAAAATTATTTTGAATTTGCAGCGTGATGGAGGTCAGTATAGATGGACAAATAGAACAAGTCCCACACACTGCTAGAAGTCCAAATATTTTTTCAGAGCTAGATGCAGAAAAAAATTATATTCAGTTTGCAACCTGATGGAGGTCAGTATAGATGGACTAATAGAACAAGTCCCACACACTGCTAGAAGCCCAAATATTTTTTCAGAGCTAGATGCAGAAAAAAATTATATTCAATTTGCAACCTGATGGAGGTCAGTATAGATGGACTAATAGAATGATGCTATGCCCAAAAGATTTTACTTCACTAGGTGCAGTAAAAAAATTGGTATTCTATACACAGGTGGTATATCTTGCAACACAGATAGGCTACTCCACTGACTAACACACTCTGCAATAGGCCAAAAAGGATTAGCTTTGCTAGATTCAGCCAAATGCTGTGAAAAAAACTTGCACAGCACTGGCACAGACCTGCCTGGCAAAAACTGATAGGAACTGATGTAACCTAGTCCTGAAAAGGACTGCAATTACAATTAGTCTTTACTCCCACAATCTATGTATTTAAGAGCACAGACCTCCCTGATAAAAGTCGTAGGAAATGCTGTAACCTAGTCCTTAAAAGGACTGCAATCACAACTATTCCCTACTCCCAAGCTATCTGTAGATTTGTGCGAAAATTGGCTTGAAATTAACAAGGTATAGCGCACACAGCAACAGCGGTGCCATCTAACACGCAGCTGCAGCAGTGAGAAAATGATGGCGACGGGGAAAATGGCTTGGTCTTATAGGGCAAGGACATGTGACATACACTGCCAATGACACATGCCCTTGCTTGTGTGAAAAAAAGCACTTCGCTCCGTGTGTGCGCTGCTGATAGGCTGACAGATTGCACCTCCCCACTGTAAATGCGGGAAAGAGAAAAAAAATGGAGATCTTCATTATTCCTGCAGAGATCAATCCCCTGCCCCTCCCCCCACCCCGCTGTACACTCAAACTGCGTATTAACATTAATTTTCATCATTACTGAGAAAAAATCCAGTTATGATTTTGGTGCACGAACAGTTATCCAACATAACCTCGAACAGCCGAATTTTTCTCAAATCGTTCGTGTTCGCCGAACGGCTCGAACACCGCCCAAAACAGCTCGAATTTGAGATTGGCGAACAGTTCGAGTCGAACAACGCTCATCTCTACATAATACCTCTGACCACATTGTTGACAGCAGTGATCTGGGAGTCAGAGATGCTTCCAGGGGTCTTCCCCATGCTGTTCACATGTCATTTGAGCACTGTTCCCATCGATTTGGGCAATTTTTAGGCCCTCTGCAGACCGCCGGGGGGAGCCGCCTGAAAAATGCTCGAGTTTCCCATAGACTTACATTGGGCTCGTTGCTCGGATCGAGCACCCGAATATTTCAATTTGCTCAACCCGAGCAACGAGTACCCGAGCATTTTCGTGCTCGCTCATCACTAGTGATCACTCCTTTTTAGATGCAGACTAACGAGCAGATCTAATTTGATGCAGGTGTAAGTTTTGGAAATGAAAATTTACAGGGTGATTCCATAATTTTTTCCTCAGAATTGAGTAATTCCATAATTTTTTACCTCTGCTTGGTCTGAAAAAATTACCCTTACTGAGTACCACATTTTTAATCTTGATTTCTTTTAGTGTCTTTTAAAGCCCTAAAGTTTCCATTTGAAATTACTTTAGTTTTGTGCCATGTCTCTGATCTGCTATCTTTCAACAACATTAAACAACTGAATAAACATCCTCCGAGCCCGGTGATTCCATAATTTTTGCCAGGGGTTGTAGTACAGATTTTACTGTTATGGTTTGAGGGTGCCATGATCCACTAGAAGATCCCCTGAGGTGCCGTAACAGCAGATTCCCCCATAAATGACCCCATTTTACAAACTACACCTCTCAATGAATTCATCTAGGTGTGCAGTGATCATACTGACACCAAGGGTGTGTCACAGAATTTTATTCCATTGGGCAGTGAGGAAAAAATAATTACACTTTTACCACAAAAAATTTGTTTTAGCCCCAGATTTTACATTTTCACACTGGGATAATGGATAAAAATGGCACCAAAATTTGTCCCATAATTTCTGCTGAATGTAGCAATACCTCATATGTGGCTGAAAAGTACTGCTTAGCCACACCGCGACACTCGGGAGGGACGGAGCGCTATTTGCATCCTGGAGCGCAGATTTTCCTAATAGTTTGCGGACTCCATATACAGGGCACCTAAATGCTAGAAGAGCAGAATCCCCCTCAAGTGACCTCATTTTGGAAATAATACCCCTGCCAAAGATGTGGACACTAAGTGTGGTTTAGACACTCTGCAGTGCTCAGAAGGGAGGGGGGATTTGGATTTGGGAGCACAGAATTTGCTGAATTTCTTTTGGTGGGTGAGGAGCCATTTAGATTTTCCAGAGCCTTTGTACTACCCATAACATGGAAGCCCCCTATATTTCCATTAACACATGACAGACCTGAGTGGAAGCTTTTATTGGGAACATTTTACATAACATTTTAGATCACATTTATCCTGCGCTCTACGCTGAGCACTTACTTTTGGGGTTTCCATCTAAATCTCTGAATGATGTGATTTAGATGAAATCCCTGAGGGATCTAATCACTATAAAGAGATGAGGCAGCAGAGTTACTCTGGACTCCGTCTGGCCTCTGTTCAGCGTTATCCTTCTTTTCAGAGGTGCACAAAACTGTGGCTGACCACGCTTTTATTTACGCCTAAAAAGATGGACACCACCAAATCATAGGTCAGATGGCGTCCACAGTGCCTTCATCTGTCTCATTACAGGGAATCTTCCGTCAGGGGTTTCCGTCTGAATCACTTATTTCAGAGATTTACATGGAAACCCCGGTGTAAGCACTCAGCGCAGAGTGCAGGATAAATGTGCGCCGAGCCATACTGTGATCTGTGGGAGGCAGAATAAACAAATCTGTAGCAGGTGAAGAATTGGTTTTATTTATTTATTACGCCGTTCCTCGTGCAGTATAAAAGTGATTAGGCGACTTCATTCTTCGGGTCGGTGAGATTACAGCGATGCCAGATTCATATCGGGTTTTTATGATTGACAGCTGTTAGAGAGCTATAATTTTTCCATATTTTGGCCGACAGAGTCATGTGACAGCATGTTTTTTGCGGGATGCCTTGATGTTTTTATTGGTACCATTTTCTGCAAATTACATTTTTTGATCGCTTTCTATTCTGATTTTTGGGAGGCAGAATGAACAAAAACCAACAATTCAGGATTTTTTTTTGTTGCTTTTATTGTTACTTGTATGGTAAAATTGATAAGGCAGCTTTATTCTTTGGGTCAGTGCGTTTACAGCGGTACCACATTTATGTATTTTTTTATGTTTTTGCGCTTTTACATGATAAAACTTTTATAGAAAAAATAATTATCTTTGCATCGCTTTATTCTGAGCGCTGTAACTTTTTAATTTTTCGGCTGATCGGGCTGTATGGCGGCTTGATTTTTGCGGGACAAGATGACGTTTTCAGTGGACCTTTTTTATTTAGATCCGTCTTTTTGATCGCGTTTTATCCCACTTTTTTCCAGCGGTAACTTTTTTCATAGGTATAATGTATTGCAATTCAAGCGCCTGAGACTATGCTGTGCATTGGTCTCAGGAGCTTTCCGTAGCTTGGTGACCTGGGGGTCGTCATGGCGACCCCTGGACATCATGGCAACAGTCGGCCCCCCCGCGATGAAGTCACGGGAGCGCTGACCTGAATGCAGAGGGAGATCCCAGCCCTCTGCCCTGTCTCCTGAATGCTGTGTTCGTGCTCGATTGCAGTGTTCAGGGGGTAAACAGCCGGGTATGGCGCTGACACTGCTACTGGCTGTTTAGTGCCTGAGCTCAGCCACTGGCAGAGCTGAGCTCTGGCACTGATAGAGCAGCAGACGCTGAAATTTCATCGTCTCCTGCTCCATCATGCTGTGATCAGTCAGTCAAATTGGGTATCTGGGTGCAGGGACCGACAGCATGGGTCCCTGCACCCCTTCTCGTATCGCTCAGCTGTCACAGACAGCTGTCTGCGCTGAACTGGCACATTGTGTCTACACGCTGTGCCAGTTCTAAGCTATGACGGTCACTGCACGGCAATGAGCAGTAACTTACACCCGCTCATGCCGTGCAGTGTCCGTCATTGAGCGTTATGGGGTTAAGCCAAAAAATGAATCAAAAAGACGTATGTAGTGTACCCCTAAAAAGTATCAATAAAAGTTACAGCTCACCCTGCAATAAACAAGCCCTCCTATTTCGTCATTAATCTACTTTGGCTTTCAAGTACTGTTGCAAAATATTAACCAATTACCATGCTGGGAGCCGGCTGTCAATCAGCATGACGTCGGCAGG
Organism: Phyllobates terribilis; assembly: GCF_046119375.1. Classification (NCBI taxonomy): domain Eukaryota; kingdom Metazoa; phylum Chordata; class Amphibia; order Anura; family Dendrobatidae; genus Phyllobates; species Phyllobates terribilis. The sequence goes on along the minus strand of NW_027362773.1, from coordinate 251,942,504 downwards.
GATTTCCTGTTGACAGAGCAGCACTGAAGAAGAAGAGCTGCTCTGTTGACGTTGAGCAGCTGAATCACCGTCAGGAGTTATTGGATAAAGTAAGTCTGGGTTTAAAAAAATGGCTGAGAAAAAAACTAATGCAACACGGATGTAAAACAGAAACAAAAAGGATGATATATGAGGGAAAAGATGTCACTTTTACATGGATGAAAAAATAAAAATAGACGTATCAATGTAGCCTAAGAAACATCAAAAAAATTGTACAGATTGTCTACCAAAAACATGGTGAACATCAATTTACTAATAGGGCTCATGATCTCCATTGTCTGCACAAAGAATGATCATTCTCTACTCTTCATTCTCATCAGTCTCATCCTGAAATGTCAGCTTTTGTCTTATTCACTAGAGATATACTAAATATCTTCATAGCTTTTGTGTGCAACGGGCTGCAAAAATGTATTCAGAAAACACTCGGCATCCTTTATTTATCTGCATTGAAATATTTATCTGTGAATCAAGACATTTATAATACATAGTCAATCTCATGTGACTCTCGGAGAAAAGCTCCGTAGCCTTGTTATAATTAAAAGTGCATCTTATTGCGACATAATTGTTTCGTGGTTTTATCTGCTAATAATTATAACAACAGTTTTTCAAAATTTGGAAAATGTATACCTCCCATTAAAAAATGCTTTTAATTGGACTGGGTTTTTTGTGTGAACCTGAAGATTAAAAGTCAATCAACCTTGAAAGTATGAGTCTTTTTGTAGCTTTTTGATAATAGTAAGAAATTATTTATGTAACATAGAAGAATAGTGTTTCATGTTATCCCTGACACTGTGAATTCAAATAGGACTTTGAAATGAAAACATCCTGATGTAGTGATTTATGCCAAGAGGGAATTTACAACATAATTACGGTAGATTTTTATTATTATTTTAGTCTGTGGGTATTTTTCATGCTGTGCTTCTCGCATCTATCTATCTATCTATCTATCTATCTATCTATCTATCTATCTATTCTTCAGGACAAGATGATTTTCTTCTTTTAGAATTATAGAAATGTTTTATTTTTTATTTTAACTTTCTAGAATTTTTTTTTACATTTTGAATCAATACTGTAATATTGGGTCTTATGCAACATGTTTTAATTTATGGGATTTTTTCTGGTTCCATATTCTGTCAGAAGCAATACGGCGCACGACGAGATTAAATAAAGGGGAGCTCTGCTATTAGGGAAAAATTAAAGGGGGCACCCCTAACTCGTGCCCTGGGCAACCCTAAGCGTCCTAGCTAGAGATGAGCGTTGTTCTACTCGAACTGTTCGCCAATCTCAAATTCGAGCTGTTTTGGGCGGTGTTCGAGCCGTTCGGCGAACACGAACAATTTGAGAAAAATTCGGCTGTTCGAGGTTATGTTCAATAACTGTTCGTGCACCAAAATCATAACTAGATTTTTTCTCAGTAATGATGAAAATTAATGTTAATATGACGCACCCCCTGGGCCATATTCTTTAGGGGAATACCCGGAGCCGGATCAGATGGGAGTTGTAGTCTCCGAGTGGCTGTGACCCGGTCCGTGCCCAGGGTGTCAAGCTCAGAGTATGTGGCAGTCCTACAGATGTTATAAAGTTCTTTATGTCGACTACGCCACCCGTTGTATTGCGGTCACTACGGCCGCCGCTGCAGCAGGGTCCGCTGAGGCTGATGGTGTTGGTGCAGCTTTTGATAGTATAACCCCCAACGGGTGGGGTATAGCCTCAGGGGGTCAGGTGCAGAGGATGGGGGTTGTGGTGGTGCAGCATAGATGATAATTAAAGACAGAGTCGGGTTGTGCAGTTTAGGGTATTTACTTACTGCTGATGTTCCGGTCACTATAGCTTCAAGTGACCACCCGAGCCGTGCTGCGTCCACCAGGTCCTGGATTCAGCCAACCCCCAAGCAAGTCCGGAGCGTGACCCTGAGCCCTCCTTCCTGTCCTGTCTTCTGGCCGTCCCCACCAGGGATCCACCTAGGTCCAGCTCCCTCGGGCCTTCTGTTGGGAGACCCTTGGCCTTGGGTTCCCTGACCCTACACGTGGTTTGCCTTCAGGGTGGATGTGGTGGGTGGCCGTGGCAGATCCTGCCCACGGCCTCCGGTCTCTGGCTAGGGTGTGCTTTAGCCCCCACCAGTTTGGGATCCGGTACCCAGTTGCCAACTCTTCACCCTAGGTTTGTATATGGGTTCTCAGAGTTCCTTTTTGTTTCCCCCTCTGGGTCTCTCTTTCTCCTCTCTCTCTCTGGGGCTGCTCTGCTCCTCTTCCTCTGACTTCTCACAGACTGACTGACTGTGGCAGACTGACCCTGATCTTAGATGGTGCCCACCTTAAATACTCCCTCTATGTGTGAGCTCAGGTGACCAGCACCCAATGAGCTCCTATCTTTACCCAGGCTGCTCCCCCTCTCTGCCCCTACACTACTGGGATGTACCACCCCCCTCCCACTCCTGCCAGGAACAGACTCGGTCGTACCTGCACATTTCTAAGTGGGAGTACCGTTGGTCTGTTCCTCGGAAATGGGATGTGTGTAGTGCATGCAGCTAACCGAGCTCAGATCCACACTCCATCCTTACCCGGGAGTGGAATATCACACCTCTGGATTGAGGTGCAATACCCCTGTAGCAGCCGAATCCTCAGGGTGCTACATTCCCCCCTGGTAAATCACAGCACGTCCTCGGGCTGTAAGATATAAAACAACACCAAACATACATTTTTGCATAAACAACATAATAAAAACATATATATCAGCATCATCATAAAACTTTTCATATTAATAACATTCTCGTCGCCTCTGGCTCCTCCTCCGGTCACTGTGCAACGTGTGACCGGGTAAAGTGCGACAGTCTTTGGAACTCGTGGCTTTCCTATAAAACCAGTAGGGGGCTCTTTAGGACGCGCAACTATTTACAAGGGGATATGGCCGCTCTCAGTCCTCGGCCAGGTATTTAGGAAAGGGATGACCGCTCTCAGTCCTCGGTCAGAGGGGTTAAGGGAAATACGGGTAACAGTTCAATTTGCTGGTCCCAACGGGGACTATATTATCAGCAACAGTTTCTTTGGTACCCCTACGGGTAACTATATACAGCTTCTACTCTGCCGTACTCAACGACGACGTCCTCCTGCTCTTTCTTTGTGGTTACCTTTAGCTTCAGACCCGTCCGGGTCCTCTTGTTCTTCCTCCTCACACCGCAGCTCTTCCTCCGTCAGGCGATGCACATGGAGGGCGTAGGGTCCTTTGGCACACTTGTGCCGGGTAAAGGTGACCTCGTCCCCGATGTAAAGGTCACGACCTCTGTGTCCCTCCGGTAGGTGGGACTCAACGTCTCTCCTGGTCACGAAGACGTCGCCTGGGGTGCGGTGATCTCGGATGAAGCCCCACCCGTGCAGCATATTAAACTTGATCACAGTCCCGGTAGAAGGGGGACCATGGGCTGCACGGGCACTCCTCCTGGCCCGGCTCTTCTGCTCCGCGCTCCTTATCTGGGCTTGTTGTTCCCGGACCCGCCTCTCTCTCCGCTCCCTCTCGAAGACCTCGAGCTGCTGGCGGCAGCACTCTGCACGCTCCGCTGCGGCTGCCCGAGTCTCTTGAGTGAACCCCATGAGGTCTTCTCCGGTGGGATCCCACTCAAACTGGGTCTCCTCTAGCGGGGGCGAGGTCCTTTTTACGGGCTTTGGAACCGGAATCAGGGGTTCATCTAGGGGTCTCTCTTTCCGGAGTCGGGGATGGTGAAACTCCGGTGGCCATGTAAAGGGCTGCCCATCCGGGCACGTATGTTGGGCGAACAGATCTTCTCCCAGATGCGGCACTCTTGGTTTTATGGGCGCGGTGGTGGTGGCACCCGGGTTGCCCAGGCCTTGCGGCCAGGCCTGGGGCACCTGGAAAGTGAAGGGCACCGTAAGGACGGCGGCGCCCTGGGCTACTTGGCCCTGCGACCAGGCCGGGGGCTCCGCGGAGGTAGGGGGCGCTGTTGGTATTGCGGCGCCCGGGGGTACTAGGCCTTGCGACCAGGCTGGTGGTACCTCCTGCTTGGTCACGCTCGGGGTCGAGGCGTGTGACGTCACAGGGGTCGCGGCTTCCGTTTGAGGCCTAGTCTGTGGCGGTGACGTTGCGGTTACGGGCACGGCAGGGGGTACTTCGGGCTCTGCGACGGGGAGCTGGGGCAGGTACGCGGTTTCCCGGTTTGGGGTAGAGACGTCCCCTTTACCTGCCTCCTTTCGTTCGGCTCCCTTCTCGGCGCCGTCTCCGGCCTTCAGTCCTCCTGCGCCATCCTCAGAGGCGGTCTGTCTCCTCGTCTCGGGTGGCGTGCTCCGCTGACGAGTCTCGGTCTGCTGGGCCATCTCTCGGCTCCACTCCGCCAACGTCTCTCGTTGCACCCGGGCCATCCTCCGTGCGAGGCCCTCCAGCGCAGTCTGCGCACACTCCCGATCTCGGGGGAGCTGTGCCAAGACCTCCACTAAGCCTAGTGGGGTCGTAGCTTCTAGCAGGCTCCTGACCAACGGGTCGGTGCTGCTCTGCTCTCCTTCCGTTGTCTCCAGCAGGCTCCTGGCCAGCGGGCCGGTGCTGCTCTGCTCTTCTCTCATCTCCGGGTAAGCTTCTTCTGGACTCAGCTCTAGGCTTCTTGTCTCCGGGTGCGCTCTCTCCAGACTGCTCCAGGCGACACCCATCTTTGCTCTCTTCTTCTCAGTCCTCCCACTTCGAGGGCGGTCCCGGGGCCACTTGGTGATTGTCAGCTCCAGGGGCAGTTCTTTCATGCTGACAGACACCTCTAGCATCACAGTCTCTGTTGGTGGGGGCGGTTTCCACTTTTGGCGCCATTTTCGGTCCTGGCCCACGATGGGAGGTGGCCTCTTGCCACCCTCTGGCACGCCCATAATGGCGTCCGCTCCCCCAAGGCGGGAAATCTTCGGAAATGGCGGGAATCGTCTCCCAGTGGCGGGAAACTCTGCAGATGGCGGGAAAAAGCTGTTAATGGCGGACAACCGGCGGGAATCGACCTGTGATGGAGTCCGATGGCGGGGACCCTCCGGAACCGGCAGGAGACTTCTTTTTGAGGTAAACTCGTTCTTTTCTTCAGGCACGCAGTACCCGGGTGTTGCGGGCACGTAATCCTGCCGACTACGCCAAAGTTGACGCACCCCCTGGGCCATATTCTTTAGGGGAATACCCGGAGCCGGATCAGATGGGAGTTGTAGTCTCCGAGTAGCTGTGACCCGGTCCGTGCCCAGGGTGTCAAGCTCAGAGTATGTGGCAGTCCTACAGATGTTATAAAGTTCTTTATGTCGACTACGCCACCCGTTGTATTGCGGTCACTACGGCCGCCGCTGCAGCAGGGTCCGCTGAGGCTGATGGTGTTGGTGCAGCTTTTGATAGTATAACCCCCAACGGGTGGGGTATAGCCTCAGGGGGTCAGGTGCAGAGGATGGGGGTTGTGGTGGTGCAGCATAGATGATAATTAAAGACAGAGTCGGGTTGTGCAGTTTAGGGTATTTACTTACTGCTGATGTTCCGGTCACTCTAGCTTCAAGTGACCACCCGAGCCGTGCTGCGTCCACCAGGTCCTGGATTCAGCCAACCCCCAAGCAAGTCCGGAGCGTGACCCTGAGCCCTCCTTCCTGTCCTGTCTTCTGGCCGTCCCCACCAGGGATCCACCTAGGTCCAGCTCCCTCGGGCCTTCTGTTGGGAGACCCTTGGCCTTGGGTTCCCTGACCCTACACGTGGTTTGCCTTCAGGGTGGATGTGGTGGGTGGCCGTGGCAGATCCTGCCCATGGCCTCCGGTCTCTGGCTAGGGTGTGCTTTAGCCCCCACCAGTTTGGGATCCGGTACCCAGTTGCCAACTCTTCACCCTAGGTTTGTATATGGGTTCTCAGAGTTCCTTTTTGTTTCCCCCTCTGGGTCTCTCTTTCTCCTCTCTCTCTCTGGGGCTGCTCTGCTCCTCTTCCTCTGACTTCTCACAGACTGACTGACTGTGGCAGACTGACCCTGATCTTAGATGGTGCCCACCTTAAATACTCCCTCTATGTGTGAGCTCAGGTGACCAGCACCCAATGAGCTCCTATCTTTACCCAGGCTGCTCCCCCTCTCTGCCCCTACACTACTGGGATGTACCACCCCCCTCCCACTCCAGCCAGGAACAGACTCGGTCGTACCTGCACATTTCTAAGTGGGAGTACCGTTGGTCTGTTCCTCGGAAATGGGATGTGTGTAGTGCATGCAGCTAACCGAGCTCAGATCCACACTCCATCCTTACCCGGGAGTGGAATATCACACCTCTGGATTGAGGTGCAATACCCCTGTAGCAGCCGAATCCTCAGGGTGCTACAAATACGCAGTTTGAGTGTTCAGTGGTGCGGGGGGAGGGGCAGGGGATGGATCTCTGCAGGAATAATGAAGATCTCCATTTTTTTTTCTCTTTCCCGCATTTACAGTGGGGAGGTGCAATCTGTCAGCCTATCAGCAGAGCACACACGGAGCGAACTGCTTTTTTTCACACAAGCAAGGGCATGTGTCATTGGCAGTGTATGTCACATGTCCTTGCCCTATAAGACCCAGCCATTTTCCCCGTCGCCACCATTTTCTCACTGCTGCAGCTGCGTGTTAGACGGCACCGCTGTTGCTGTGCGCGCTATACCTTGTTAATTTAAAGCCAATTTTCGCACAAATCTACAGATAGCTTGGGAGTAGGGAAGAGTTGTGATTGCAGTCCTTTTAAGGACTAGGTTACAGCATTTCCTACGACTTTTATCAGGCAGGTCTGTGCTCTTAAATAGATAGGTTGGGAGTAAAGACTAATTGTAATTGCTGTCCTTTTCAGGACTAGGTTACATGAGTTCCTATCAGTTTTTGCCAGGCAGGTCTGTGCCAGTGCTGTGCAAGTTTTTTTCACAGCATTTGGCTGAATCTAGCAAAGCTAATCCTTTTTGGCCTATTGCAGAGTGTGTTAGTCAGTGGAGTAGCCTATCTGTGTTGCAAGATATACCACCTGTGTATGGAATACCAATTTTTTTACTGCACCTAGTGAAGTAAAATCTTTTGGGCATAGCATCATTCTATTAGTCAATCTATACTGACCTCCATCAGGTTGCAAATTAAAACTAATTTTTATCTGCATCTACAGTACCTCTGAAAAAATATTTGGGCTTCTAGCAGTGTGTGGGACTTGTTCTATTAGTCCATCTATACTGACCTCCATCAGGTTGCAAACTGAATATATTTTTTTCTGCATCTACCTCTGAAAAAATATTGGGCTTCTAGCTGTGTGTGGGTCTTGTTCTATTAATCCATCTATACTGACCTCCATCAGGTTGCAAACTGAATATAATTTTTTTCTGCATCTAGCTCTGAAAAAATATTTGGCCTTCTAGTAGTGTGTCGGACTTTCTCTATTAGTCCATCTATACTGACCTCCATCAGGTTGCAAATTAAAACAAATTTTTATCTGCATCTACAGTACCTCTGAAAAAATATTTGGGCTTCTAGCAGTGTGTGGGACTTGTTCTATTAGTCCATCTATACTGACCTCCATCAGGTTGCAAACTGAATATATTTTTTTCTGCATCTACCTCTGAAAAAATATTGGGCTTCTAGCTGTGTGTGGGTCTTGTTCTATTAATCAATCTATACTGACCTCCATCAGGTTGCAAACTGAATATAATTTTTTTCTGCATCTAGCTCTGAAAAAATATTTGGCCTTCTAGTAGTGTGTCGGACTTTCTCTATTAGTCCATCTATACTGACCTCCATCAGGTTGCAAATTAAAACTAATTTTTATCTGCATCTACAGTACCTCTGAAAAAATATTTGGGCTTCTAGCTGTGTGTGGGACTTGTTGTATTAGTCCATCTATACTGACCTCCATCAGGTTGCAAACTGAATATATTTTTTTCTGCATCTACCTCTGAAAAAATATTTGGCCTTCTAGTAGTGTGTCGGACTTTCTCTATTAGTCCATCTATACTGACCTCCATCAGGTTGCAAATTAAAAATAATTTTTATCTGCATCTACAGTACCTCTGAAAAAATATTTGGGCTTCTAGCTGTGTGCGGGACTTGTTGTATTAGTCCATCTATACTGACCTCCATCAGGTTGCAAACTGAATATATTTTTTTCTGCATCTACCTCTGAAAAAATATTTGGCCTTCTAGTAGTGTGTCGGACTTTCTCTATTAGTCCATCTATACTGACCTCCATCAGGTTGCAAATTAAAACAAATTTTTATCTGCATCTACAGTACCTCTGAAAAAATATTTGGGCTTCTAGCAGTGTGTGGGACTTGTTCTATTAGTCCATCTATACTGACCTCCATCAGGTTGCAAACTGAATATATTTTTTTCTGCATCTACCTCTGAAAAAATATTTGGCCTTCTAGTAGTCTGTCGGACTTTCTCTATTAGTCCATCTATACTGACCTCCATCAGGTTGCAAATTAAAACTAATTTTTATCTGCATCTACAGTACCTCTGAAAAAATATTTGGGCTTCTAGCAGTGTGTGGGACTTGTTCTATTAGTCCATCTATACTGACCTCCATCAGGTTGCAAACTGAATATATTTTTTTCTGCATCTACCTCTGAAAAAATATTGGGCTTCTAGCTGTGTGTGGGTCTTGTTCTATTAATACATCTATACTGACCTCCATCAGGTTGCAAACTGAATATATTTTTTTCTGCATCTACCTCTGAAAAAATATTTGGCCTTCTAGTAGTGTGTCGGACTTTCTCTATTAGTCCATCTATACTGACCTCCATCAGGTTGCAAATTAAAACTAATTTTTATCTGCATCTACAGTACCTCTTAAAAAATATTTGGGCTTCTAGCAGTGTGTGGGACTTGTTCTATTAGTCCATCTATACTGACCTCCATCAGGTTGCAAACTGAATATATTTTTTTCTGCATCTACCTCTGAAAAAATATTTGGCCTTCTAGTAGTGTGTCGGACTTTCTCTATTAGTCCATCTATACTGACCTCCATCAGGTTGCAAATTAAAACTAATTTTTATCTGCATCTACAGTACCTCTGAAAAAATATTTGGGCTTCTAGCAGTGTGTGGGACTTGTCCTATTAGTCCATCTATACTGACCTCCATCAGGTTGCAAACTGAATATATTTTTTTCTGCATCTACCTCTGAAAAAATATTTGGCCTTCTAGTAGTGTGTCGGACTTTCTCCATTAGTCCATCTATACTGACCTCCATCAGGTTGCAAATTAAAACTAATTTTTATCTGCATCTACAGTACCTCTGAAAAAATATTTGGGCTTCTAGCAGTGTGTGGGACTTGTTCTATTAGTCCATCTATACTGACCTCCATCAGGTTGCAAACTGAATATATTTTTTTCTGCATCTACCTCTGAAAAAATATTTGGCCTTCTAGTAGTGTGTCGGACTTTCTCTATTAGTCCATCTATACTGACCTCCATCAGGTTGCAAATTAAAACTAATTTTTATCTGCATCTACAGTACCTCTGAAAAAATATTTGGGCTTCTAGCTGTGTGTGGGACTTGTTGTATTAGTCCATCTATACTGACCTCCATCAGGTTGCAAATTCAAAATAATTTTTTTCTGCATCTAACCCAGCCAATAGTTTTGGCCTAATACCACAGTTTGGCCACTCAGCTCTGCTCGGTTACCATCCATTGTTTTTTTGTGCAAACAACTCCAGAGTTGTGAATTAGTTAACCACCAAAATGAGTGGAAAAAAGCCTGCTGCTGGTGGAAAGGGGAATAGGCGTGTTGGGAAGGGGAAAAAAGGTTGTGTCCGTGGGGTAGGTGTTAAAGCAACAGTAACATCTGCAGAAGAAAGACCATCTTCCAGCCAAACTAAAATGTCTACTTCTTTTAGCGGACAATGTGATAAGATCCCTTTCTTACGGCCACGCCAATCGCTACAAATTCCAGATGAGGCACAAAAACAGCAGGTGCTTCAACGGATATCAAGTGCTCCTTTAAGTGGGCTCTCCTCCACATCAACTTCAACATCACAAATACTCCAGTCCTCAAAGGTGTCACCCAAATCGCACTTGCTTCCTCACAGCTCCCAAATCTCCAGCTGCCCGTCTGAGTATGAGGTAGAACAGATGGTTGAGTCTGCAGAGCTGTTTACTCATACTATAGCCTGGGAATCAGAGGTCGACTCCAGCGCTTCTGTGAATCCAGACGAGGAAATGATCTGCACTGATGCCCAGAATCTTTATGAGTCGGATCCAGGACCAGACGCAGAAGGTTCTGACCATAATGTAGACCCTCATTCCCAAACTGTAACTCCTGTTGGTGAAGACAATGAGGAAGACGATGATAAGACTCAAATACCTGATTGGAGCGACAACTTTAGTTTTTTGTCAGGGAAGGAACAGGTTGGCTCTGAGGACGACGGGTGTGATAACGCACAGGGTGATGATGATGAGGTCGGAGATCCCACTTACTGTCAACCCACAGTCAGCCAAGAGATGAGGTCAGCAGAGGAGGTGGAGGAAGATGCTAGTGACGACGAGGTCAGGTTGCGCCTTCCTGGACAGAGACGTAGTACTGGAAGCACGTCAACAACTGCATCCTCAAACACAACTCTGCCTCTCACCACAAGTCGTGGTGGCTCTTCAGGTCGCATGGGTGCTAAGCCTTGCATAGCCTGGGCATTTTTTCAGATCGATAAAGATGACCCAACTCGTGTTATCTGTAACATTTGTCAGCAAAAGCTAAGTAGAGGCCAAAAAATACATAGTTTGAGTACTTCATGCATGAACCGGCACATGGACATGAAGCATAAGTTGCAGTGGGAAGCTCAGTGTGCTACAATGCGGCCTAGCCGGCCGGGCCAACCACCGTCTGCCATATCTTGTGCATCCGCGGCCTCTTCATCCTCTGTGACTGGGGGGACAGCAGTCACACCTGTTTTGGGGCGCAGACCTGCCACCTCTTTACCCGCAACAGCCAGCGTGATTGGCAGGTCATCATTTTCTTTGGAGGTGGTAACACCAGCTGGTGTTGAGCGCTGTCCGACATCGATAGCACCACCTTTGGATGAAGGCAACCTAACATGTCCGCCTGCATCTTCCTCACAGACCGGCAGTTTGCCGGGGACACCCTTATCAACCCCGTCTAAGCACAATAGCCAGCCCTCGGTCCCTCAGATGTGGACAAGTAAAAGACCATTTCCTCCTAGCCATGAGAAAGCTAAGAGGTTGAATTTCACCATCTGCAAGCTCTTGGCTACAGAAATGCTGCCTTTCCGCCTGGTGGACACAGAGGATTTTCGAGACCTTATGTCCGTCGCAGTGCCCCAGTACCAGATGCCCAGTCGGCACTACTTCTCAAAGAAAGGTTTGCCTGCGCTCCACCAGCATGTCGCACACAACATCACCGCTTCTTTGAGAAACTCTGTGTGTGACAGGGTGCATTTCACCACAGACACATGGACGAGTAGGCATGGACAGGGGCGTTACATGTCGCTGACTGGGCACTGGGTAACTATGGTGACAGCAGGACAAGGGGCTGCTGTCCAAGTCTTGCCGTCCCCACGAGTTGTGCGTCAATCCTCTTTATGTCAAAGTTCCTCCACTGCTTCTGCCTCCTCAACCTCCTCTCGGTCTTCCACCTGCACCCAAAGCCTGTCTGGTCATGCCACAAGCTTTCTAACTCCGCAGAAGGGATCCTGCACACCTCCTTACTATGCTGGCAGTAGGGCTCAACGTCATCAGGCAGTTTTTACATTGAAATGTCTGGGAAATGTGAGTCACACAGCTGAGGAGTTGTGGTCAGCTCTGGAGAACCAATTTCATGAATGGTTGTCTCCACTGGACCTGAAACCAGGGAAGGCCGTGTGCGACAATGCTGCAAACCTGGGTGCGGCCCTTCGCCGGGGCAATGTCACACACGTGCCTTGTATGGCTCACGTGTTGAACCTGGTTGTCCAGCAATTTTTAGCCCACTATCCCAGACTAGATGGCCTTCTGCAGAGGGCACGGTCGCTGTGTGCTAACTTCCGCCGTTCGCATCCCGCAGCTCAGCGACTTACATCTCTACAGAAGTCGTTGGGCCTGCCACTTCACCGGCTAAAATGCGATGTGCCTACCCGGTGGAATTCAACTCTGCACATGTTGCAGCGACTGTGGCAGCACCGACAAGCCCTGGTGCAATACGTTCTGACGTATAGCCTGGGCCAACGAGATTCAGAGGTGGGGCAAATCACGCTGGAGGAGTGGTCTCAGATCAGGGACCTATGCACCCTTCTGCACAGTTTTGAAATGGCGACGAAGATGTTTAGTGCTGACGATGCCATTATCAGCATGACTATTCCGGTGATTTACATGCTGGAGCACATGTTAAACAGAATTCTGAGTCAGGTGGTGGCACAAGAGGAGGTGGAGGAAGTAGAGGAGGAGGAGTTGTATGCGGAAGGGCTAACATCTGCAAGGTCCAGAAGGTCGGCAGCACCAAGGCGGCAGGCATGTGAGGGTGGGGGAGATGGTTTTACGAGGGCGCATGGTAGCAGCCAAACTAGTGAGGAAGGTGCAGGAGCCCAGGAAGAAGTGGAGGACGAACTGATGGAAGACTCATCAGATGAGGGAGACCTTGATCACATTTCTGTTGTGCGAGGTTGGGGGGAGAGGACAGAGGAAGGAAGCATGATTGTTACCTCGCCACCAACACAACAGGGACTTGGTGCTCCTGGATGCGCAACACACATGAGTGCCTTCTTGCTGCACTACCTGCAACATGACCCTCGAATTGTGAGAATTAGAAATAATCCTGACTACTGGGTTGCCACACTGTTAGATCCCCGGTACAAAAGTAAATTTGCAGAAATTATTCCTGCCATAGAAAGGGATGCACGCATGCAGGAGTATCAGCAGAGACTGTTGCAGAATCTTACATGTGCTTTTCCACAAAATACCAGTGGTGCACGTAGTGAATCTCACAGTTCCAACTTGCCAACCGTGGGACCGTCAAGTGTTCAGCACTCAAACCGTAACAGAACCACAGTATCTGCTGGTAACATCAATTTTGCGGAATCATTTCACCACTTTTTTAGCCCATCCTTTGCAAGGCCACAGGAGACAAGAAGTCTGACACATAGTCAACGCCTAGAGACGATGGTACAGGAGTATCTCCAAGTAAACATTGAAGCCACGACTGTGTCACTGGACCCTTGCTCTTTTTGGGCTTCCAATCTGGATAAATGGCCGGAGCTAGCCACTTACGCCTTGGAGATCTTGTCATGCCCCGCAGCCAGCGTTCTGTCTGAACGTGTGTTCAGCGCTGCTGGTGGTGTGCTGACAGATAAGCGCACGCGGCTCTCCACTGATAATGTAGACAGACTCACGTTCATAAAGATGAACAAATCATGGATCCGAAACGACTTTTCTACCCCTGTGTCATCCTGGGGAGAGTAAAAGCTTGATGATTGGTTAAAATCACCCTACCAACCGTTTTAAGCTTTCAAATTACTAATCATGTTTATCTGTATCTTGACTGGAAAATAATTTGGGCTTTGTAGCAGTGTGCAGCACTGATCCTATTAGGCCATCTATAATAAGCTCCACCAGATTTAAAATTACAAATAATTTTTAGCTGCATCTAGCCCGGAAAATAATTTTGGGGCTCCGAGATGCGCAAGACACATAAGTGCCTTCTTGCTGCACTACCTGCAGCATGACCCTCATATTGTCAGAATTCGAAGTAATCATGACTACTGGGTTGCCACACTCTTAGATCCCCCAAACTTTTCGATCAACCTTTTCATTTTAATAAAGACCAAAAAATGGTCATTTTTGAAATTATAAGCATTAGCAGGTTGTTAGAAACTGAAATCAAACAGTTTTCAACTCAAAACTTTATTCTAGGTGATGTTACATTTTCACATAGGACCCCTTGTTCGAAAGGAGCTTCTGAACTCTCTCGTCCATTGAATTTGTCAGGTTTTGGATGGTTTCTGCTTCAATTGTTTTGCATGAGGACAGAATACCCTCCCAGAGCTGTTGCTTAGATGTGAACTGCCTCCCGCCATCATAGACACTCCTTTTAATGATGCTCCAAAGGTTCGGAATGGGGTAGAGGTCAGGGGAGCATGGGGGTCACACCATAAGTTTGTCCCCTTTTATGCCCATATCAGCCAGAGATGCAGATGTTTTATGTGCAGCATGAGATGGTGCATTATCATGCAGAAAAATGATCTTGATGTGAAATACACGGTTCTTCTTCTTGAACCATGGCAGGAAGTGCTGTTTGAGAAAATCCACATACATTATGGAGTTCATCTTTAGCGCCTTCAGGGATCCTAAAGGGGCCGACAATCTCTCTCCCCATGATTCCAGCCCAAAACATTACTCCACCTCCTCCTTGTTGGCGCTGTAGCCGTGTTTGCGTGGGGTGTCCATCAACCAGCCATCCTCCACTCCATCCATCTGGACCATCGAGCGCTGCACGGCACTCATCCGTGAACAAAACAGTTTTGAAATCAGTCTTCATGTAATGTTTGGCCCACTGGAGCCGTTTCTGCTTGTGTGAAGTGGATAGAGGAGGTCGACAGGATGGCGTATGCACAGCTGCAAACCTCTGAAGGACCCTGCATCTTGTTGTTCGGGGGACGTTGGAGGCACAAGCAGCTTCAAAAACTTGTCTGCTGCTATGACAAGGCTTTTTTGCCGCTGCTCTTTCAACCTGACGTAATTGCCTGTAGGAAAGAGTCCTCAATTTGCCCTTATCAGCACGCACACGTGTGTACTGTGAATCAGCTACATACTTCTTGATTGCCAAGACACTTCATCCTGATCATCGCACAATGTTGATTGTAGTCATGCCTTGACCTAAACACTCCACAATTTGTTGCTTCTCAGCAGCCGACACATCCTTTTTCTTTCCCATTTTGGCAGAAAATGTAGGCTGCTTAATAATGTGAGAGAGCCTTCTTAAGTAGTCTTGCCTTTCATTGGACACACCTGCCAAACTAATTAGCACAGGTGTCTGCAATTGCTTACAGTGATATAAAGAGCCCTGACACACATCACCATCAATGAGTTTAACTGACAAACAAACAAATTCTTCCCTTATCACTCCTAAACACTTTTTGCATAATAATTTGGAACGCGGTGTACATGTGCTTTTCCACAAAACACCACCGGTTCACGTAGTGAATCTTACAGTTCTAACTTGCCAACCGTGGTCTGTATGGAATTGTTCAATAAAGGGCCCAAAATTAAGATAACATAGATGGGAGAGGTCTCTATGAATAGGAATTCCTAAGTATTTGATACCCTGTGAGGGCCAGGCAAAGGGAAAGTTGGACTGGATGGAATCCTATATGGATTTGGGGAGGGAGACATCGAGGGCCTCAGACTTCGCTGCATTGATTTTAAAATTTTACCATGTAACAAAGTGATCTATTTCAGCCATAACAGCATGGATGGATATATGTGATTGAGTGATATATACTAGGACATCATCCGCAAATAGAGAGCACTTGTACTCGGTGCCTCCCACCTCAATCCACCTAATATTGGGGTTATGGCGAATTGATGAGAGCAGGTGCTCCGTCACTAGGATGTATAAGAGAGGGGACAGAGGACATCCCTGCCTTGTCCCATTGGTGATTGTGAAAGGTGATGAAAATGTTCTGACGCACCCCCTGGGCCTTGGGACACCCGGAGCCGGACCCTTTTTGGTGGATGCTGGTGGTTGTAGTCTTCGTGGCGGCGACCCGGTTCCGTGGCTCAGGGCGGTCAAACCAGTGGCGGAACTATTTATGTGGTTTTGATGTTTAAATGTCCGACTACGCCACCCGTGGATTGCGGTCAGAGTGAACCGCCGCTACAGGGCAGACCGCTGAGGCTGGTGTTGTGGGTGCAGCAGAGCGTAGCATAACTCCCCACGGGAGGAGTATAGCCTCAGGGCAGTGTATGCGGAGGATGGGGGTGATGGTGCAGGGCAGCAGCAGTAACGACACGGAGTCAGTGATGCAGTCCAGGGCCTTTACTCACAGTTCTTATTATCCAGACCACGTCTGCAGGTAACGGCTGCCCACGTCGTACTGTGCTCACCAGGTGAGTGGCTCAGACAACTCCCAGATAACTTTGGAGCACTTCACAGGACCCCCTTTGTGTGTCCTTTGTCTGGCCTTTCTTACCAACACTTCTGTCCGGCTGCCTCGGGCCTCCTCTTGGTAAACTTGGCGCCAGTTTCCCTGACCCTATGTGGTGCCTTCCTAGCAGGTGTAGCGAGGGGCTGCGCCACATAAAATGTCAGAGCCTCCGGTTTCTAGCTGAGGGTCGTTTCCTGCCTCCACTAGTTCGGGGACCGGTCTCCCCCTTTGGCCTGACCCCTCCACACAGGTGGATTCGGGCGTGCGGTGGCGACTCGCCCGTCCGCACCCCTGGGATCCCTTCATTCCTCGTTCCTGGAGCCTTCTCCGCTCCTCTTCCTTCCTTCTCCCTCTTCCAGGCCTGGGCCTCTGTTACTAGGCCCGCCTCCGGAGCAGAGCTCATGCAGAGCCCCTGCTCCCTGCCACTTCTGCTCAGACTTCTCTGCACTGAACTAAGATGGTGCCCACCTTTTATACTCCCTTCTCAATGCACCCAGGAACTGCTTCCTCCCTGCTCCTGCACTACAGGGTTCCCCTTCCTCAGTGTTCCCTCCCCCCACTCCAACCAGGGACAGGGACTGTCGTGCCCATCTCAGGGGCATATTGGTCGCCCTGCCCCACGGCAATGTGGTGTAATGCATGCAGGTGTCGGGTCCTGATCCACACTCCATCCTTACCTGAGAGTGAGATATCACACCTCTGGGTGAGGTGCAATACGTCTGTAGCAACCGAGCCCTCAGGGTGCTACAGTTCCATTTATCTTCAGCCTAGGTGACGTATTGCGATACAGGGCCGTGATTTTGGCTATAAAAGGGTCCCCTAGACCCCTACCCCAAGCTTTTTAAGAGAATCATATATGGCGTGCCAGGAGACTCTATGGAATGCTTTCTCAGCAATCAACGAGAGTATCTAATTACAAATTTTTAACTGCATCTAGCCCAGGAAATACTTTGTGCCTAGTAGCAGTGTCTGCTAGTCAGCGGATTATCCCGGCTGTTAAGCAAGCTACACCACCTGTAGTTTAGACACTTAATTTTTTCAAAGGAAATGCTTCGGGACCATGGGATACTCAGTGAAGAGCATCAGGAGGCACCTCAAGGCATAGGGGCTGGGACTGGCAGTAGGATGCCTTGCGGTGGACAGCCGAGCTCGATCCTTATAAAAGCTTTTTAACTGCAGCAGCTTTAGTGGACGCTACTGGAGCTGGAATTACGCGGCTGCTGGCATGAGACTTGCCCTCCAATAGATCCTTGTAAATGGATTTAAAGTGTATTCATTCAAATTAGAGAGACAATTTAAATTAAAAAGCTTAGAGCTGCCTCCACCACAGGGGGGCTCGCTCGACCCACCAGCGGACAGGCACCAGTATTGGGAGAGGGGGGCTGGCCATCAGGGTTCACCGCGGCTCTGGCACAAACCCGGCGACACGGAGGTGGCACGGGCAGGAGCGGACTGGCCGTGTCGGCTTCTCACTTTTTGGATTTTAGAAGGGCATGACATGCCTATATCTGTGTCTCCCCCTCCTTTTACTCCTCCACCTCTTTTATTTTCGCATGACTATATGTACTTGTCACTTTTCCATGTGTTAGTTGTGTCTTCTGAGCAGTTTGTCAGCTTTTGGACACCTTTGAAGGTGTTTTCTATGTGTTTCTATGTGTTTTTGTTTGCCTGCCATTGGTTTTAACGGTGTTCGAAGGTGTTCGACGAACAGTTCGACGAACAGTTCGGCGAACACACGGGTGTTCGACGAACCGAACCGAACTCGAACACTACGGGGGTGGCTCAACACTAGTCCTAGCATGCCTAGATGGGTTCTTTCACCCCGTGCCGCAATCACATTTCTATCCCTGTCTTACTCTAAGAATGACCCTGACTAGTGGAAGGGCAGTAGGAGCGCTAGTCCTGCTCTAACATAAAGACACAAAGGGAGACAGACAAGGATAAAAGAAACAGCAATCACTCAACGCGCTCCCAGACTACAGAAAGAGGAAAGGGGAAGGACAAGGTGAGGCAAACCAAATAGGATATAAGATAAAAGAAGACACTCAAGCAAACTTCCCAACAGATCTCTCTGGAGATGACTCCTAGACAATCTCTTTCCACACAGCTCACACCTCCAGCTCAGAACCCGGTCATAGCAAGCTATCACTAGCAACTACTCAAGCTAAGAGATGAGTATTTATACCAGGGGGAGTGGAGAAATCAGAACAGCTGAGATCACTCAGGACAGAGAGCTCTAGGAGACAAGCAGAGCTTTTTAACTCCTGCAACAACAGAGCAAGAAAAATTTGCACAGCTTAACTCTTGCAACAACAGAACAAGAGAAATCTGCATGGCTAACTGGAAGGCAAAGCAGATCCATCCAGTGCAGGTGCACATGTAGCCATACGCAACAATCTTCTGACTCCTCTCTGTCATGGTATCCCCATGACACATAATTGGACTTCAATTGCACAAAATTTTCTTTTATTATAAACTAGCATACTTACAATGCCAAGCCATAACAATAAAAATACTTACTAAATATTGTGTTTCCTTGTGTTGCCAAAACAGTAGAAACCTGTCGAGGCATGGACTCCACAAGACCTCTCTGGGCATCATGTGGTATTAAACACCAATATATTAGCAGGAGATTCCTTGTCCTGTAACTTGAGAAGTTATTTATTCAGCACATTTAGATAGTCAATAGGATTGAGATCTGGTAATGTAGAGGCCAAATGAACATTTTAACCACATAATTCCAAACTTTGAACAATTTGTATTGTGGCAGGACACACTTTCCTGCTGAAAGTAATGACTACTATAAGGAACTGTGTGTTGACGTGGGTGACAGAGGACCATGGAGGTCTGAAACATGTTCCCTGGGAGAGCTGTGGATATTTCTTTTCTACCTATTTAATTTTTGTGCTGTTGAGTTCAACCATTTTTTGTGCCTTTTACACTACTGGATCAATTAAGCAATTCTTTTAATAAGATGTGAGTGTCGGCTATCGTTTGGACTGGTTTTGTATTACTAGAGTATTTTGCCGTGTAATTGGATACGTGAACTGATTGCTCCTTTTTCACATTTATTATAAGGAAATGCTGCTTCCATGTACATGATCTGGAGCAATGTCTAGGTAGGTGACAAGGTAACATCTAACATTTGCCATTGTGTCACACTGTTTTTACCATAGTGCATCCTGGTGTTTCTTTCTCTTCCCTTGGAAAACAAGTCACCTGGATATCCCCATCTGTACTGCATCCTACCTTTTGCCTCAAATTTTCTTAAAGCAACGTGTACACTGATGAAGGTCTTACTAGACCGAAACGTCTGTCTCATTGTAGTACTTTATTGCCGTTAAAGTGGTCAAGATTTTCTAATTTCCTTGAGTGCCAAGTTTCTCTACGCAACTTCTGATATGTGTCCTAAGTCCTGTTGTGAATAAAATATGACTACAAGAGATTAAATCATTACGTGCTTGTTTTCTTTACATTTTACACATCATCCCAACATTTTTGGAATTGGAGTTGTACATCCCACTCTGTGACAGATGATACTGTCACAAAATATTATTAACTTCATTTGTCAGTGGTTTTAATGTTACATCCATAATGTTATAATTGTATAATATATTTTCATGCAAATTTCCATACTATTCAGATAAGATTATACGTGTCATGTTTCCAACCCTCAGTGTGTCTTGAACGCAGTGATTGACAGCTCAGTCATACAGTCTGATGATGGGGCGTGCTGAGTTGTCTGTGTCTTCATTGACAGCTCAGCAGTACAATCTGAGACTGGAAGATGCTAAGTTTCCGTCAGGTGTTCCCTATTCCTTATCATTACTCAGCTACTTTTCTTGGCTGGCAGTCCCAGATAGCTGTCAGGTATAGCTTCAGATCTGTGTGGTTTGTCTCTCTGAACCTTTTTCTTTGCTTGTAGAGCTTTTGCTGCCAGACCTTGGACCTCATTCTGACCATCCATTTGTCTAGCCCCTTTGCTCTGATCCGCTATCTTCCTACTATTCTGACCTCGGACCATTACCTGACTATGTCTCTGTCTTTTCACCCTGTTTATAACATACCCTTCTGGCTCTTGACCTTGGACTCCTTGATTTCTCTCACTCATGACTTGTCCATGAAAAGTGACTCAACGTCCCAACATATACTGTATATATAGTTAGATAGAGTTATTGTAAAATGTATATAACCCATAAATATTTTTTGTATTAAAAATTGCATTTTAACTCAAATGGCAGTGGTTACCTCTTCACTACCCCAATGCCAGCAAGAAAACATCCATTAACCCATTTATTGCCTCTAGACCAACAGAAAATAGCCATTAACCTATCCCTTATTTTTGATGATGAAGGAAGCATGATTCAACCTTTATATTACAAAAGAAATCCCAATACACTAGACCACCGGGTAAATGGCATTACCTCCTGCACTACTCTAGACCACTTGGGAAAAAAAGATAAATCTCTCTGCTTCGCTAACAACAGATCAAGAAGTAGATAAGTGGCCATTTTGAATTTTAGTAAATAAGTCGTATACACGTAACACATGGTTGTCTTAAACTAAATATTCTGTTAGATATTTTAGGAATTTGGCATTGGTAATGTGCCAAAATGAAGAACACTTTTTTTAAGGGAGTTTGTTAGCTCAAAATGACTGTTCAAACCAAGCACACAGGACAGTTCAGTGCACCTTCATGCTACTTGTTTTCCATCTATCTCCATTTCCTCTAGCTCCTGTATCACTAGATCTGTCAATCAAGGTGGAGGAGGAGGGATGAGATAGGAAGGAGCGGTTAACTGTTTCGCCATGGCAAGGGTTCATCAAGCACCTGTACTTGGTTTGAACAGTCATTTTGTGCTTAAGTGTTTCCCCTGCTGACTAAATTTAATAACAATGGCTCTGACGCTGTCAATCAGGTATAAAAAGTTTATATATGACTTTGACCATTATATGATACACTTTACATATAAATAGGAGATAAAACATGTGGGGGAATATTTGTCTAGCTCAAGTCTTAGTGCTGGAATTTATTATTATTCTTGTCAGGTAAGAAAGAAAAATGTTTTACATAGGGTTAAAAATACACATTTGGGTATACATGTTATACTTGTTATATTGACATATTGCATGCGCACAACATAATGTATTTTCATATGGAATTTTGCTTTATGAACCCAGATATGTAAATATCTTGTGACTACAAATAATATCCATCCTCACCTTTTCGATCAGGAGCTGCTCTTCAAAGTTTAATTTAAATGTATTAGTCGAAAGGTCAAAACACTTTATCAAACATCAAATATTTGCCTGACCTTATTATTAAATTGATAAGAGGAAAGTGAGTGAATAGCAATGCAGAAATTGCTGGAAAAAGTCTCAAAGCCTCCTAAAAATATAACACATAACTGATCATATCATTTCCGGATACAGTAAATTCCAGAAATGATTCCACAATAAAATTTTTGCGGCGTTGGCTGGTAAATAGCTTTCTTTATTTAATATCTTTAGTACCCGTCATTTATTTGTGCTTGTCGTCATCTCTCATTTTGACCATTGTGACTCTTATTGTTTGTTTTTGGATAGGATACAAATTTTGAGATAATCACTGGAGATTAAGTGAAAAATGTAGAAAAAAAACGTAAAGGGTTATTATCATTATTTAAAAGGTCCACATATGGATGGGAGAGATATGCAACTTACTCATTGGAAGAATTTACATAAATTGCCTCGTTCTCCTCCTATGGTCTTCTGATCTGCTCCATTGTGTGCAGCTCTCTGTCAGGGGTTATATAGCCACCATTATGATCCAGCCTCAGCCCATTACTATTTCCGTGCAGTTTCTCCAGTTTAAAAAAAAATCAAGGATGCACACTTTTTTTTTTAACGAACAGGATAAAAAAAGTGCATTATTTTTATGGAACAGTTGGCAAACCTAGTGGTCAAGTCTGTACTCCAACCAAGATATGTAAGAAAACTTGGCACTTAGATTAAATTAAATAAATGATTTAATATGCAATCCAACAATAAAGGTTCACAAACGTCTTGGCCTACATTAGACCTTCCTCACTGTGCCTATTATCTAATTGAAAAGATATCCGATAGGGTTTTATCCCCTGGGTCAGCTAGGAAGCGCTGAACGCGATGTCCACCGCTGGTTCAAACAGATGTCTATGTAGAAAATGGCATTTAATGGTGACCATACACAAAAAGGACATTTGGCACGGAGTAATGGAAATTTTTCCTGAACGTTCATCCCTGGCCATTACTCAGTATAAACTTACCAAATTTCCTGTTTATTGTTTCATCTTATCTTTTATGCAAGTTTAAAACTTAGCTGTGAACGGCAGCTAGACATGAGTAATATCTGATTTTTTTGATATTTGATTAGCACAAATTCAAAAGGGCCGGGTAGGGGGTTAAAAAATAATAATATAATAATTAATAATAACTAGCCCTCACCTGTCTTTGGTACAGTCATCAGGGTGGACTACACTGGGTAATCTTCAACGTCTTCAGACAACCAAAATCTTTGGTGTCTTCTGTGCTGAGTTGGCCTCTACATCATAACGTTGTGCTACATCATGATGTACGTTGTACAATGTTATAACACAGTGTAGTAGATGCTAAAGATGCCAGGCACCAGAAGACACTTAAATGCTGAGTGGTGGAAAATGGCAGGATGAAGGTCTCACTGCTGACCATACCAAAGAAGATGACTGTTAGGAGGGCGGTTGCAAACAACTTTATTATAATGGAACGCAACCGGCCCCGGGGTCCGCGATGCTGCCTGGTGGACTGCTGCCGAACACTTTCCCGGTGAAAAGGAAAGCAACCAACTTAAATGATAAATTCTTCCGTGTTACTGCACACAGGAACGGGTATAGCAATTCGCATAATCTCCGTTAGCAGCACGAGAGATGTGCGGTGAAAAACTATCTGTAGACCTGATACTGCACAGGGACTACACTGGCGGCGCAAGGATGAGTGTGTGACTACGCCGACGGGTACACGTGCCTCCAGCTGGCCGTGCAACCGGACTGAAGGGTACTACTCCACGTGGCTGACAGGCGATAGCCGTGGATAGGACGTCGACAGGCTGCTCGGGGTGTTAGGCGACCCCTTTGGCAGAGCCAGACTGCAAGACGAAGCTACCTGCCTGTTTCCACTAAACCTGCCTATGGAAACTACGTGGAACACAGTCGTCCACACAACAGCATCACATGCTCTATGATCAGAGAGCGCCGCCATGTTTGTGGGCGGGCCTTTTAAAGACTAAGCCCTGCCCACCGTCGCACCATTGGTGACGCCACCCGTGGACCAATCAGGCGGTGCCAGGTCACCGGGTCAGGTGGTTGCCAAACCACCAATCACGTTCCGCCAGGTCACGGGCATGGTCAGTGCGGCGAATCCTGGACTTAGACTCCAAGAGCCCTGTCTCCCTCCGCAACCTATGCTTAACATTGCTAGGCACAAATACCCAATAGACAATCTGTGCATCTTGTGGACCAGGTAGGTGTTGAGGCTGATGATGATGCTGAGCAGCTTCAGCCCCAGCTGGACTGGAATGGGAGACCACAGAAGGTTCTAGACCCATTTCAAATCCAGCAACAGCCTGACTTCTAACATCCCCCTCCTCTTGACACTCATTTTCCTCAACGAGCAGGGGAGCATGAATGTGGTCCACCGGGTCACAGAGAAGATTCTCAGAACTGTGACCCCTCCGGTGTACAGGGTACCCTTTTTTATAGCGGGGGGCAAACTTAGCAGACTCCCCGCGTACTTTAGTATTGCGAGCCGTGAGCCACACTCTGTCGCCCGGATAGCATACGGGGGCAGGACGACGAGAAGTGACAACCGACTCTCTATGTGTGGAGTCTGTCACGGGTGACAGATGGAGAACACCAGCTGGACTTTGATGGAAAGATTTATCTCTCGTACAGACGGGACACATGAGAACAAAGTCCTTGACGTCCTGGCGCCACCGGGGCCACCAATAGGACCGTTGAAGGGACTTAGTGGTACGTTTGACCCCCAGATGAGCTCCGATCTTAGGGGTATGAGCCCAGGAGAGCACCATATTTTGTAGATTTGGGGAAACAAACGTCCTCCCCGACGGAACCTGGTTAGAGGACACTGCAGCCACCCTCTCTACCTAAGAGTTCTTCTTGACTTAGTCTGACAAGGCCCGGGTCCTGGGGACAGACAAAGAATCTGTACTGGAAGCCACAGCGGTAAAGGGATCAGAGACTACCCTCCGGGTGACTGTATCCATACACTGAGACGCACAATTCTCACTCCAGGAAGAAATTCTCCCCGTATTCCAGTCAATGTGTGGAGTATGACAACGTAGCCAGGGGAGACCCAATAACACCTCGTCTAATCCACCGGGAATAATAAGAAAGGAGATGACCTCCCGGTGGCCCTGAGGAAATAACATGGTGAGGGGAATCGACTGGTGGGTGATTTGCGTGTCCAGGAGTGAACCATTGACTACACTGATGTTCATTCGTCTTGACAGTAACTCTATAGGTGTTATGATCTGCTACAAGCACTAAGGAAAGACAGGATATATGTCCCTACAATAGAACTAAACTGGATCCCTACGATGTAACGGGGAACCTGATTCTGCGATCAGACCCGCTAAAGTCCTCGGCTAGTCTGTACAAAGACCTATAGATGCAAGGGAGGGATCCCTACAAGAACTAGGGACTGGGATAAAGTTGGACACCTCCTAGCAGAAATTGTAGCAGTCAAAGACAAACACACAACAAAGAACATAGAGGTCCGATGACCTAGCAAAACTAACAGAGAATGGTAACAGAGCACCAAGCTAGCTCAAGAGTAGTAAATACCATGAAGTCCAGCAAGGCCAGGAGGGCGGAGCCGGATTATATAGGCAAAAATGGTCATGTGACCAGCAAACTAGAAAAAACCTAACAGGAGAGTTCTAACAGTACCCCCTCTTCTAAGAGGATCCTCCAGATCCCCTAGGACCGGGCTTATCAGGAAACCTCCTGTGAAACGCTCTGACAAGTCTGGAAGCAGAAACATCATCCGCCCTCACCCATGAGTTATCCTCGGGTCCGAACCCTTCCAAGCGACGAGATACTGCAAACCCCCTCTATACCGTCTAGAATTTAGGATGCGGGAAATTTCATATTCCCCGTCCTCCACCACCGGAGGAACAGTGGCAGAGGCGTCACCAACCGACACATCAGCTTTTTTCAACAGAGAAACATGAAACACCGGATTAATCTTCCAGGAGGTAGGAACCTCCAACCTAACAGCAGATTGGTTAACTATCTGAAGCACCTTAAAGGGCCCTACAAACTTGGGACCCAATTTTTTAGAAGGAATCCTCAATCGCAGATTCTTAGAGGACAACCAAACCATGTCACCAATAGCAAACGAAACCTCTTGCTGTTTCCTATCAAAGTACCTCTTAGATTTTTTGCTAGCCTCCTGAAGATTACCACGCACATCCGTCCAAACTCTCTCCAAATCACCGGAAAAACTCTCCTCCTCCGGCACAGCCGATACCAATTTGGAGAATGACCCAAAAGACGGATGTCTCCCAGTACAACAAAAAAAAGGCGAACACCCAGCAGAAGAGGATGTATGGTTTTTAAGAGCAAATTCAACAAGTGGCAGAAACTCAGACCACCCCTCTTGATTGTCTGCCACAAAACAATGCAAGAACTGCTCAACATCCTGGTTCTTTCTTTCTGTCTGGCCATTAGACTCAGGATGATATCCGGATGAAAACGACAAATGAACTCCCAACCTGTCACAAAAGGCACGCCAAAAACGAGCCACGAACTGAGGTCCCCTATCAGAAACAATGTCAGTAGGAACGCCATGTAGTCTGACAATTTCCTTGACAAAGGCCTTAGCGCAAGGCAGTTTGATGAAGGGAACCAAGTGACACATCTTGCTAAAACGGTCCACGACCACCCAGATGACCGTGAAACCTTCAGAGGGGGGAAGGTCAGTAATAAAATCCATAGCCAGATGTGTCCAAGGTGCACTAGGAACCTCCAGAGGGCAAAGCAACCCCGCAGCAGGAGCATGCGAAGACTTAGATCTAGCACACACAGTACATTGACGCACCAACTTAATGACTTCCTTCTGCCATCCAGGCCACCAAAAACTGCGACCCACAAGTCTCTTGGTCTCAGAAATTCCTGGATGACCTGCCAACCGAGACTCATGACACTCAACAAACAAATCTCTCCTAAAGGTCCTAGGCACAAACAATCTCCCATGGGGAGTGTTAGATGGGGCATTCTCCTGTGCTTTAAGAATCTCATCCTCCAAAACGGAGTCCAAAGCAGCAATCACAACACTTTCTTGTAAAATGCTCTCCTCCTCCTCAGCACCGACCATGGGAGAAAAACTGCGAGACAAAGCATCCGCTTTAACATTCTTGGTACCCGGGATGTAAGTAACGGAAAAATTAAACCGCGAGAAAAAAAGTGCCCACCTAGCCTGACGGGCATTCAAGCGCTTGGCAGCATCAAGATAGATCAGATTTTTATGATCAGTGAAAACCTGAATGGGAAATTCAGCACCTTCCAAGAGATGACGCCAGTGTTCAAATGCGAGTTTAATAGCCAGCAATTCCCGATTACCAATATTATAATTAAGTTCAGTCTCAGAAAATTTTTTTGAAAAAAAGGCACAGGGATGTACTCCATCCTTGCTTTCCTGAGACAACACCGCACCGACCCCCACAGAAGAAGCATCAACCTCAACCAAAAACGGCTTAGTCACATCAGGCTGCATAAGGATGGGAGCAGAGGTGAACCTCTCCTTTAGAAACACAAAAGCTTCAATGGCCTCAGAAGTCCACTGAACCGCATTAGCACCTTTCCTAGTGAGATCGGTCAGCGGTTTGACAATAATAGAAATTTTTTTTATGAATTTTCTGTAATAATTGGCGAAACCCAAAAACCTCTGTATCGATTTCAAACAAATAGGCCTAGGCCATTCCTGCACAGCTTGAACTTTAACCGGGTCCATCTCAAAACCTTCATTGGAGATAATGTAGCCCAAAAAACTAATTCTCTGTACAGCAAACTCACATTTCTCCAGCTTAGCAAAAAGCGAATTGTCCATTAATAACTGTAAAACCTCACGTACGCTCCGCCAATGAGACTCCAGATCAGGCGAATAAATCAGATCAGAATGTTATCCAAATACACAACCACATTTTTGCCGATCAAAGGTCTAAGGATGTCATTAATAAGATTCTGAAAAAATGCTGGAGCATTGGTAAGACCAAAAGGCATAACCAGATTCTCAAAATGACCCACAGGAGTGTTAAAAGCAGTCTTCCATTCATCACCCTCCTTCATGCGCAACAAATTGTATGCCCCCCGGAGATCAATTTTAGAGAACCACTTGGCCCCCACTAACTGGTTAAACAAATCAGGAATCAATGGCAGTGGGTAAGGATTGGGTACAGTAATTTTATTAATCTCACAAAAGTCCAGACAAGGACGTAAACCGCCATCTTTTTTTTTAACAAAAAAAAATCCAACAGCCACAGGAGACTTGGAAGGCCTAATGTGACCGGCGGCCAAGCTTGTCTGTATGTATTCCTCCAAAGCCTTTCTCTCAGGAATAGTAAGATTAAATAAACGACTTTTAGGAAGAGTCGCTCAAGGGACAAATTCAATGGTACAATCATAGTCTCTATGGGGAGGCAAAATTTGTGACTCCTCCTCAGAAAAAACTCTCCAAAAATCCTGAATAGGTACAGGTAATTCCCCTTTTTCCACCGTAGCAATACGTCCGTTACAACACTTGTCAAAACATTTAGGGCTCCAGGACTTAATTTCATTGGTAGACCAATCCAGTACAGGATTATGCAATTTTAACCAGGGCAACCCCCATATTACTGGAGAAGGCAAATTATTCAATACTACCAAATCCAAATTCTCTTGATGAACACCATTAATAGTGAGGGGAAACTCACAGACCTTGTGAGTAACACTCTTCAAGGGAGAGCCATCAACAGAAACCACAGCAATAGGGGATGACAAAGGTTTAGGTTTTAATGTAAGTTTTTCCAAGAATCCCCCATCAATCACATTCAGAGTAGAACCACAATCCACAAATACCTGAAATTCAATTAATTCTTCCTGAGCAGCGGTAGTAGCAGATAGGAATACTCCCTTTGTATTTAAACAGGCTATACGGACATATCTGACCATTTTTTTTTCTTTGTTCATACGAAGCACACAGTTCTTAATAAAATGATCAGAATTTCCGCAATAGAAGCACAAACCTTCAGAAAGCCTGCGTTTTTTTTCCTGAGAGCGGGGTGTCATCGCCCCAATCTCCATCGGCTCTCCTTTGTCAGCACAGACCCTATCAAGACTCGGAGCTGACATAGCAGAGGATTTGCTCTCATTAACCCTTGCACGCAGTCTCCTGTCCACCCATATAGCTAATTGCATAGCCTCCTGCAAGTTTCCAGGTGTGGGATAAGCAATCAGCTAATCTTTAACCCTTTCACCTAGCCCCGCAAGAAACAAACTTTTCAAAGCTGAATCGTTCCACCCCACCTGGGCAGACCACCGACGGAAGTGAGAACAATACTTTTCCACATTACCTGATCCCTGCCTCAAACGTCTCAATTCAGACTCAGCAGAGGAGACACGATCAGGATCATCGTACAACAAACCCAAAGCAGAAAAAAAACTATTCACTGATCTAAAGCACGGATCACTAGGTTGGAGAGAAAAAGCCCATCCCTGAGGATCCTTGCGCAAAAGTGACATTATGAACCCTATGCGCTGTGATTCATCACCAGAGGATCCGGGTCTTAAACGAAAATACAATAAACAAGCATTTTTAAAAGAAAAAAAATCTTGTTGTTCACCAAAAAATAGATCAGGCAGACGTACCTTTGGCTCTACCAAATGTGCTCCAGAACAGCTACTCACGTGTTGTTGGAGCTCGGCCACCTCCAGAGAGAGTCCCTGCAAGCGTTGAGCCAAATCTTGAACCGAGACCATGATGGAAACTGGAGGTCTTTCCTTAGAGAAATTTTTTGGGCTGGACTTACTGTTATGATCTGCTACAAGCACTAAGGAAAGACAGGAGATATGTCCCTACAATGGAACTAAACTGGATCCCTACGATGTAACGGGGAACCTGATTCTGCGATCAGACCCGCTAAAGTCCTCGGCTAGTCTGTACGAAGACCTATAGATGCAAGGGAGGGATCCCTACAAGAACTAGGGACTGGGATAAAGTTGGACACCTCCTAGCAGAAATTGTAGCAGTCAAAGACAAACACACAACAAAGAACATAGAGGTCCGAAGACCTAGCAAAACTAACAGAGAACGGTAACAGAGCACCAAGCTAGCTCAAGAGTAGTAAATACAATGAAGTCCAGCAAGGCCAGGAGGGCGGAGCCGGATTAAATAGGCAAAAATGGTCATGTGACCAGCAAACTAGAAAAAACCTAACAGGAGAGTTCTAACAATAGGGATGGCGTGCCTCTGGGCAAACGCTGATGACAAAAAATTGCCATCAGCACCAGAGTCCACCCATGCCTTGGCAGTAACTGCAGATGTACCAAAGGACAATGTCACATTATATAACAATTTGGAGGAAGAAGTCCCAGAATCTAATACACCTCCTCCAACGGTGGTACGACCTACTCGTTCTCCCGACTGCTTGAAACCCTTATTTATGGGGTACTCCAAGAGATGTGCAGGTCGGGAACGAGAGGGACTAGAGTCAGTCCGGGATATATCCATAGCCTCAGGCTCCGGGTCGGGAGTCGCGAGTTCGGAAATGGGTCTAGAGAAGGATGATGCCAATCGATGCTGAGGTTTGGCGACCTCCAGCTCTAACCTGTGTTCTGCATGACGCAAATCAATTTGGTTTGCGAGAGATATTAACTCCTCCAGGGAGGTTGGAATCTCTCTGGTAGATAGAGCATTTTTAAGATGACCAGCCAGACCCTTCCAGAACACCAGGATAAGCGACCGCTCAGACCAATCCAGTTCAGCTGCTAGGGTTCTAAACTGGATAGCATAGTGGCTGGCGGTGACCGAACTCTGGATCAACGCAAGAAGCTTAAGGGCCGTATCATGCGTGACATGAGGACCAAGGAATATACTTTTTAGAGTCTTAAGGAAAAGACCCGCATTTGCTACAACCGGATCATTCCGCTCCCACAGAGGAGTAGCCCACTCCAGAGCCCTGTGGGAGAGTAATGAGATGACATAACCCACTTTGGCTCTTTCGGAGGGGAACCGTGCCTCCATCATCTCCATGTGAATGGAGCATAAATTAATAAAACCCCTGCAAAATTTATTGTCCCCAGAAAATTTTTCCGGGAGAGCAAAAAGGGGTAATAGAGCACTTGCAGTGGTCGCATTATTCGCCGCAGCCGAGATAATAATATTGGCTGCTAGAGAAGCCGCCTGGGTAGCTACTGCAGTGATATCAGCGACCGGGACAGCATGTTCAAGAGACTTAAGTTTGGCCTCAATTCGCTGCATATATTGCAGCAGTTGCTGGTTGTCAGCCATGTTCGGCAAGATCCTGGCTCTCTGATACTGTTAGGAGGGCAGTTGCAAACAACTTTATTATAATGGAACGCAACCGACCCCGGGGTCCGCGATGCTGCCTGGTGGACTGCTGCCGATCACTTTCCGGGTGAAGCAGAAAGCAACCAACTTAAATGATAAACCCTTCCGTGTTACTGCACACGGGAACGGGTATAGCAATTCGCACAATCTCCGTTAGCAGTAGAGATGAGCGTTGTTAGACTCGAACTGTTCGCCAATCTCAAATTCGAGCTGTTTTGGGCGGTGTTCGAGCCGTTCGGCGAACACGAACAATTTGAAAAAAATTCGGCTGTTCGAGGTTATGTTCGATAACTGTTCGTGCACCAAAATCATAACTGGATTTTTTCTCAGTAATGATGAAAATTAATGTTAATACGCAGTTTGAGTGTTCAGTGGGGCGGGGGGAGGGGCAGGGGATGGATCTCTGCAGGAATAATGAAGATCTCCATTTTTTTTCTCTTTCCCGCATTTACAGTGGGGAGGTGCAATCTGTCAGCCTATCAGCAGAGCACACACGGAGCGAACTGCTTTTTTTCACACAAGCAAGGGCATGTGTCATTGGCAGTGTATGTCACATGTCCTTGCCCTATAAGACCCAGCCATTTTCCCCGTCGCCACCATTTCCTCACTGCTGCAGCTGCGTGTTAGACGGCACCGCAGTTGCTGTGCGCGCTATACCTTGTTAATTTAAAGCAAATTTTCGCACAAATCTACAGATAGCTTGGGAGTAGGGAAGAGTTGTGATTGCAGTCCTTTTAAGGACTAGGTTACAGCATTTCCTACGACCTTTATCAGGCAGGTCTGTGCTCTTAAATAGATAGGTTGGGAGTAAAGACTAATTGTAATTGCTGTCCTTTTCAGGACTAAGTTACATCAGTTCCTATCAGTTTTTGCCTGGCAGGTCTGTGCCAGTGCTGTTCAAGTTTTTTTCACAGCATTTGGCTAAATCTAGCAAAGCTAATCCTTTTTGGCCTACTGCAGAGTGTGTTAGTCAGTGGAGTAGCCTATCTGTGTTGCAAGCTACACCACCTCTGTATAGAATACCATTTTTTTACTGCACCTAGTGAAGTAAAACCTTTTGGGCATAGCATCATTCTATTAGTCCATCTATACTGACCTCCATAAGATTGCAAATTGAATATAATTTTTTTCTGCATCTATCTCTGAAAAAATATTTGGGCTTCTAACAGTGTGTGGGACTTGTTCTATTAGTCCATCTATACTGACCTCCATCAGGTTGCAAATTAAAAATAATTTTTATCTGCATCTAGCTCTGAAAAAATATTTTGGCTTCTAGCAGTGTGTGGCACTTGTTCTATTAGTCCATCTATACTGACCTCCATCAGGTTGCAAATTGAATATAATTTTTTTCTGCATCTAGCTCTGAAAAAATATTTGGGCTTCTAGCAGTGTGTGGGACTTGGTCTATTAGTCCATCTATACTGACCTCCATCAGGTTGCAAATTGAAAATAATTTTTTTCTTCATCTAGCTCTGAAAAAATGTTTGGGCTTTTAGCAGTGTGTGGGACTTGTTCTATCAGTCCATCTATACTGACCTCCATCAGGTTGCAAATTGAATGTAATTTTTTTCTGCATCTAGCTCTGAAAAAATATTTGGGCTTCTAGCAGTGTGTGGGACTTGGTCTATTAGTCCATCTATACTGACCTCCATCAGGTTGCAAATTAAAAATAATTTTTATCTGCATCTAGCTCTGAAAAAATATTTGGGCTTCTAGCAGTGTGTGGGACTTGGTCTATTAGTTCATCTATACTGAGCTCCATCAGGTTGCAAATTAAAAATAATTTTTATCTGCATCTAGCTCTGAAAAAATATTTGGGCTTCTAGCAGTGTGTGGGACTTGTTCTATTAGTCCATCTATACTGACCTCCATCTGGTTGCAAATTAAAAATAATTTTTTTCTTCATCTAGCTCTGAAAAAATATTTGGGCTTCTAGCAGTGTGTGGGACTTGTTCTATTAGTCCATCTATACTGACCTCCATCAGGTTGCAAATTGAATATAATTTTTTTCTGCATCTAGCTCTGAAAAAATATTTGGGCTTCTAGCAGTGTGTGGGACTTGGTCTATTAGTCCATCTATACTGACCTCCATCAGGTTGCAAATTGAATATAATTTTTTTCTTCATCTAGCTCTGAAAATATATTTGGCTTCTAGCAGTGTGTGGGACTTGGTCTATTAGTCCATCTATACTGACCTCCATCAGGTTGCAAATTAAAAATAATTTTTTTCTTCATCTAGCTCTGAAAAAATATTTGGGCTTCTAGCAGTGTGTGGGACTTGTTCTATTAGTCCATCTATACTGACCTCCATCAGGTTGCAAATTGAATATAATTTTTTTCTGCATCTAGCTCTGAAAAAATATTTGGGCTTCTAGCAGTGTGTGGGACTTGGTCTATTAGTCCATCTATACTGACCTCCATCAGGTTGCAAATTGAATATAATTTCTTATGCATCTAGCTCTGAAAAAATATTTGGGCTTCTAGCAGTGTGTGGGACTTGGTCTATTAGTCCATCTATACTGACCTCCATCAGGTTGCAAATTAAAAATATTTTTTATCTGAATCTAGCTCTGAAAAAATATTTGGGCTTCTAGCAGTGTGTGGGACTTGGTCTATTAGTTCATCTATACTGAGCTCCATCAGGTTGCAAATTAAAAATAATTTTTATCTGCATCTAGCTCTGAAAAAATATTTGGGCTTCTAGCAGTGTGTGGGATTTGTTCTATTAGTCCATCTATACTGACCTCCATCTGGTTGCAAATTAAAAATAATTTTTTTCTTCATCTAGCTCTGAAAAAATATTTGGGCTTCTAGCAGTGTGTGGGACTTGTTCTATTAGTCCATCTATACTGACCTCCATCAGGTTGCAAATTGAATATAATTTTTTTCTGCATCTAGCTCTGAAAAAATATTTGGGCTTATAGCAGTGTGTGGGACTTGGTCTATTAGTCCATCTATACTGACCTCCATCAGGTTGCAAATTGAATACAATTTTTTTCTGCATCTAGCTCTGAAAAAATATTTGGGCTTCTAGCAGTGTGTGGGACTTGGTCTATTAGTCCATCTATACTGACCTCCATCAGGTTGCAAATTAAAAATATTTTTTTTCTTCATCTAGCTCTGAAAAAATATTTGGGCTTCTAGCAGTATGTGGGACTTGTTCTATTAGTCCATCTATACTGACCTCCATCAGGTTGCAAATTCAATATAATTTTTTTCTGCATCTAGCTCTGAAAAAATATTTGGGCTTCTAGCAGTGTGTGGGACTTGGTCTATTAGTCCATCTATACTGACCTCCATCATGTTGAAAATTAAAAATATTTTTTTTCTGCATCTAGCTCTGAAAAAATATTTGGGCTTCTAGCAGTGTGTGGGACTTGGTCTATTAGTCCATCTATACTGACCTCCATCAGGTTGCAAATTAAAAATATTTTTTTTCTGCATCTAGCTCTGAAAAAATATTTGGGCTTCTAGCAGTGTGTGGGACTTGGTCTATTAGTCCATCTATATTGACCTCCATCAGGTTGCAAATTCAATATAATTTTTTTCTGCATCTAGGTCTGAAAAATTATTTGGGCTTCTAGCAGTGTGTGGGACCTGGTCTATTAGTCCATCTATACTGACCTCCATCAGGTTGCAAATTAAAAATATTTTTTTTCTGCATCTAGCTCTGAAAAAATATTTGGGCTTCTAGCAGTGTGTGGGACTTGTTCTATTAGTACATCTATACTGACCTCCATCAGGTTGCAAATTGAATATAATTTTTTTCTGCTTCTAGCTCTGAAAAAATATTTGGGCTTCTAGCAGTGTGTATGACTTGGTCTATTAGTCCATCTATACTGACCTCCATCAGGTTGCAAATTGAATATAATTTTTTTCTGCATGTAGCTCTGAAAAAATATTTGGGCTTCTAGCAGTGTGTGGGACTTGTTCTATTAGTCCATCTATACTGACCTCCATCAGGTTGAAAATTGAATATAATTTTTTTCGGCATCTGGCCCTGAAAAAATATTTTGGCTTCTAGCACTGTGTGGGACTTGGTCTATTAGTCCATCTATACTGACCTCCATCAGGTTGCAAATTAAAAATAATTTTTTCTGCATCTAGCTCTGAAAAAATATTTGGGCTTCTAGCAGTGTGTGGGACTTGGTCTATTAGTCCATCTATACTGACCTCCATCAGGTTGCAAATTAAAAATATTTTTTTTCTGCATCTAGCTCTGAAAAAATATTTGAGCTTCTAGCAGTGTGTGGGACTTGTTCTATTAGTCCATCTATACTGACCTCCATCAGGTTGCAAATTAAATATAATTTTTTTTGCATCTAGCTCTGAAAAAATATTTGGGCTTCTAGCAGTGTGTGGGACTTGGTCTATTAGTCCATCTATACTGACCTCCATCAGGTTGCAAATTAAAAATATTTTTTTACTGCATCTAGCTCTGAAAAAATATTTGGGCTTCTAGCAGTGTGTGGGACTTGGTCTATTAGTCCATCTATACTGACCTCCATCAGGTTGCAAATTAAATATAATTTTTTTTGCATCTAGCGCTGAAAAAATATTTGGGCTTCTAGCAGTGTGTGGGACTTGGTCTATTAGTCCATCTATACTGACCTCCATCAGGTTGCAAATTGAATATAATTTTTTTCTGCATCTAGCTCTGAAAAAATATTTGGGCTTCTAGCAGTGTGTGGGACTTGTTCTATTAGTCCATCTATACTGACCTCCATCAGGTTGCAAATTGAATATAATTTTTTTCTGCATCTAGCCCTGAAAAAATATTTTGGCTTCTAGCAGTGTGTGGGACTTGGTCTATTAGTCCATCTATACTGACCTCCATCAGGTTGCAAATTAAAAATAATTTTTTTCTGCATCTAGCTCTGAAAAAATATTTGGGCTTCTAGCAGTGTGTGGGACTTGTTCTATTAGTCCATCTATACTGACCTCCATCAGGTTGCAAATTGAATATAATTTTTTTCTGCATCTAGCTCTGAAAAAATATTTGTGCTTCTAGCAGTGTGTGGGACTTGGTCTGTTAGTCCATCTATACTGACCTCCATCAGGTTGCAAATTGAATATAATTTTTTTCTGCATCTAACCCAGCCAATAGTTTTGGCCTAATACCACAGTTTGGCCACTCAGCTCTGCTCGGCTCCCATCCATTGTTTTTTTGTGCAAACAACTCCAGAGTTGTGAATTAGTTAACCACCAAAATGAGTGGAAAAAGGCCTGCTGCTGGTGAAAAGGGGAATAGGCGTGTTGGGAAGGGGAAAAAAGGTTGTGTCCGTGGGGTAGGTGTTAAAGCAACAGTAACATCTGCAGAAGAAAGACCATCTTCCAGCCAAACTAAAATGTCTACTTCTTTTAGCGGACAATGTGATAAGATCCCTTTCTTACGGCCACGCCAATCGCTACAAATTCCAGATGAGGCACAAAAACAGCAGGTGCTTCAACGGATATCAAGTGCTCCTTTAAGTGGGCTCTCCTCCACATCAACTTCAACATCACAAATACTCCAGTCCTCAAAGGTGTCACCCCAATCGCACTTGCTTCCTCACAGCTCCCAAATCTCCAGCTGCCCGTCTGAGTATGAGGTAGAACAGATGGTTGAGTAAACAGAGCTGTTTACTCATGCTAGAGCCTGGGAATCAGCGCTTCTGTGAATCCAGACGAGGAAATGATCTGCACTGATGCCCAGAATTTTTATGAGTCGGATCCAGGACCAGACGCCGAAGGTTGTGACCATAATGTAGACCCTCATTCCCAAACTGTAACTCATGTTGGTGGAGATAATGAGGAAGACGATGATGAGACTTAAATACCTGATTGGAGCGACAACTTTAGTTTTTTGTCAGGGCAGGAACAGGTTGGCTTAGAGGACGACGGGTGTGATAACGCACAGGGTGATGATGATGAGGTTGGAGATCCCACTTACTGTCAACCCACAGTCAGCCAAGAGATGAGGTCAGCAGAGGAGGTAGAGGAGAATGCTAGTGACGACAAGGTCAGGTTGTGCCTTCCTGGACAGAGACGTAGTACTGGAAGCACGTCAACAACTGCATCCTCAAACACAACTCTGCCTCTCACCACAAGTCGTGGTGGCTCTTCAGGTCGCATGGGTGCTAAGCCTTGCATAGATTGGCATTTTTTCAGATCGATAAAGATGACCCAACTCGTGTTATCTGTAACATTTGTCAGCAAAAGCTAAGTAGAGGCCAAAAAATACATAGTTTGAGTACTTCATGCATGAACCGGCACATGGACATGAAGCATAAGTTGCAGTGGGAAGCTCGCTGTGCTACAATGCGGCCTAGCCGGCCGGGCCAACCACCGTCTGCCATATCTTGTGCATCCGTGGCCTCTTCATCCTCTGTGACTGGGGGGACAGCAGTCACACCTGTTTTGGGACGCAGACCTGCCACCTCTTTACCCGCAACAGCCAGCGTGATTGTCAGGTCATCATTTTCTTTGGAGGTGGTAACACCAGCTGGTGTTGAGCGCTGTCCGACATCGATAACACCACCTTTGGATCAAGGCAACCTAACATGTCCGCCTGGATCTTCCTCACAGACCGCAGTTTGCCGGCGACACCCTTATCAACCCCGTCTAAGCACAATAGCCAGCCCTCGGTCCCTCAGATGTGGACAAGTAAAAGATCATTTCCTCCTAGCCATGAGAAAGCTAAGAGGTTGAATTTCACCATCTGCAAGCTCTTGGCTACAGAAATGCTGCCTTTCCGCCTGGTGGACACAGAGGATTTTCGAGACCTTATGTCCGTCGCAGTGCCCCAGTACCAGATGCCCAGTCGGCACTACTTCTCAAAGAAAGGTGTGACTGCGCTCCACCAGCATGTCGCATACAACATCACCGCTTCTCTGAGAAACTCTGTGTGTGACAGGGTACATTTCACCACAGACACTTGGACGAGTAGGCATGGACAGGGGCGTTACATGTCGCTGACTGGGCACTGGGTAACTATGGTGACAGCAGGACAAGGGGCTCCTGTCCAAGTCTTGCCGTCCCCACGAGTTGTGCGTCAATCCTCTTTATCTCAAAGTTCCTCCACTGCTTCTGCCTCCTCAACCTCCTCTCGGTCCTCCACCTGCACCCAAAGCCTGTCTGGTCATGCCACAAGCTTTCTAACTGCGCAGAAGGGATCCTGCACACCTCCTTACTATGCTGGCAGTAGGGCTCAATGTCATCAGGCGGTTTTTACTTTGAAATGTCTGGGAAATGTGAGTCACACAGCTGAGGAGTTGTGGTCAGCTCTGGAGAACCAATTTCATGAATGGTTGTCTCCACTGGACCTGAAACCAGGGAAGGCCGTGTGCGACAATGCTGCAAACCTGGGTGCGGCCCTTCGCCGGGGCAATGTCACACACGTGCCTTGTATGGCTCACGTGTTGAACCTGGTTGTCCAGCAATTTTTAGCCCACTATCCCGGACTAGATGGCCTTCTGCAGAGGGCACGGTCGCTGTGTGCTCACTTCCGCCGTTCGCATCCCGCAGCTCAGCGACTTACATCTCTACAGAAGTCGTTGGGCCTGCCACTTCACCGGCTAAAATGCGATGTGCCTACCCGGTGGAATTCCACTCTGCACATGTTGCAGCGACTGTAGCAGCACCGACAAGCCCTGGTGCAATACGTTCTGACGTATAGCCTGGGCCAACGAGATCCAGAGGTGGGGCGAATCACGCTGGAGGAGTGGTCTCAGATCAGGGCCCTATGCACCCTTCTGCACAGTTTTGAAATGGCGACGAAGATGTTTAGTGCTGACGATGCCATTATCAGCATGACTATTCCGGTGATTTACATGCTGGAGCACATGTTAAACAGAATTCGGAGTCAGGTGGTGGCACAAGAGGAGGTGGAGGAAGTAGAGGAGGAGGAGTTGTATGCGGAAGGGCTAACATCTGCAAGGTCCAGACGGTCGGCAGCACCAAGGCGGCAGGCATGTGAGGGTGGGGGAGATGGTTTTACCAGGGCGCATGGTAGCAGCCAAACTAGTGAGGAAGGTGCAGGAGCCCAGGAAGAAGTGGAGGACGAACTGATGGAAGACTCATCAGATGAGGGAGACCTTGCTCACATTTCTGTTGTGCGAGGTTGGGGGGAGAGGACAGAGGAAGGAAGCATGATTGTTACCTCGCCACCAACACAACAGGGACTTGGTGCTCCTGGATGCGCAACACACATGAGTGCCTTCTTGCTGCACTACCTGCAACATGACCCTCAGATTGTCAGAATTCGAAGTAATCCTGACTACTGGGTTGCCACACTCTTAGATCCCCCACACTCTTTGATCAACCTTTTCATTTTAATAAAGACCAAAACAATGGTCATTTTTGAAATTATAAGCATTAGCAGGTTATTAGAAACTGAAATCAAACAGTTTTCAACTCAAAACTTTATTCTAGGTGATGTTACATTTGCACATAGGACCCCTTGTTCGAAAGGAGCTTCTGAACTCTCTCGTCCATTGAATTTGTCAGGTTTTGGATGGTTTCTGCTTCAATTGTTTTGCATGAGGACAGAATGCCCTCCCAGAGCTGTTGCTTAGATGTGAACTGCATCCCGCCATCATAGACACTCCTTTTGATGATGCTCCAGAGGTTCTGAATGGGGTAGAGGTCAGAGGGGCATGGGGGTCACAGCATAAGTTTGTCCCCTTTTATGCCCAAATCAGCCATAGATGCAGATGTGTTATGTGCAGCATGAGACGGTGCATTATCATGCATAAAAATTATCTTGCTGTGGAATACACGGTTCTTCTTCTTGAACCATGGCAGGAAGTGCTGTTTGAGAAACTCCACATACATTATGGAGTTCATCTTTACCCCTTCAAGGATCCTAAAGGGGCCGACAATCTCTCTCCCCATGATTCCAGCCCAAAACATTACTCCACCTCCTCCTTGTTGGCGCTGTAGCCGTGTTTGCGTGGGGTGTCCATCAACCAGCCATCCTCCACTCCATCCATCTAGACCATCGAATGCTGCACGGCACTCATCCGTGAACAAAACAGTTTTGAAATCAGTCTTCATGTAATGTTTGGCCCACTGGAGCCGTTTCTGCTTGTGTGAAGTGGATAGAGGAGGTCGACAGGATGGCGTACGCACAGCTGCAAACCTCTGAAGGACCCTGCATCTTGTTGTTCGGGGGACGTTGGAGGCACCAGCAGCTTCAAAAACTTGTCTGCTGCTATGACAAGGCTTTTTTGCCGCTGCTCTTTTAACCTGACGTAATTGCCTGTAGGAAAGAGTCCTCAATTTGCCCTTATCAGCACGCACACGTGTGTACTGTGAATCAGCTACATACTTCTTGATTGCCAAGACACTTCATCCTGATCATCGCACAATGTTGATTGTAGTCATGCCTTGACCTAAACACTCCACAATTTGTTGCTTCTCAGCAGCCGACACATCCTTTTTCTTTCCCATTTTGGCAGAAAATGTAGGCTGCTTAATAATGTGGGACAGCCTTCTTAAGTAGTCTTGCCTTTCATTGGACACACCTGCCAAACTAATTAGCACAGGTGTCTGCAATTGCTTACAGTGATATAAAGAGCCCTGACACACATCACCATCAATGAGTTTAACTGACAAACAAACAAATTCTTCCCTTATCACTCCTAAACACTTTTTGCATAATAATTTGGAACACAGTGTACATGTGCTTTTCCACAAAACACCAGTGGTTCACGTAGTGAATCTTACAGTTCTAACTTGCCAACCGTGGTCTGTATGGAGTTGTTCAATAAAGGGCCCAAAATTAAGATAACATAGACGGGAGAGGTCTCTATGAATAGGAATTCCTAAGTATTTGATACCCTGTGAGGGCCAGGCAAAGGGAAAGTTGGACTGGATGGAATCCTGTATGGATTTTGGGAGGGAAACATCGAGGGCCTCAGACGTCGCTGCATTGATTTTAAAATTTAACAAAGTGATCTATTTCAGCCATAACAGCAGGGATGGATATATGTGATTCAGTGATATATACTAGGACATCATCAGCAAATAGAGAGCACTTGTACTCGGTGCCTCCCACCTCAATCCACCTAATATTGGGGTTATAGCGAATTGATGAGAGCAGGTGCTCCGTCACTAGGATGTATAAGAGAGGGGACAGAGGACATCCCTGCCTTGTCCCATTGGTGATTATGAAAGGTGATGAAAATGTTCTGACGCGCCCCCTGGGCCTTGGGACACCCGGAGCCGGACCCTTTTTGGTGGATGCTGGTGGTTGTAGTCTCCGTGGCGGCGACCCAGTTCCATGGCTCAGGGCGGTCAAACCAGTGGCGGAACTATTTATGTGGTTTTGATGTTTAAATGTCCGACTACGCCACCCGTGGATTGCGGTCAGAGTGAACCGCCGCTGCAGGGCAGACCGCTGAGGCTGGTGTTGTGGGTGCAGCAGAGCGTAGCATAACTCCCCACGGGAGGAGTATAGCCTCAGGGCAGTGTATGCGAAGGATGGGGGTGATGGTGCAGGGCAGCAGCAGTAACGACACGGAGTCAGTGATGCAGTCCAGGGCCTTTACTCACAGTTCTTATTATCCAGACCACTTCTGCAGGTAACGGCTGCCCATGTCGTACTGTGCTCACCAGGTGAGGGGCTCAGACAACTCCCAGATAACTGGAGCGCTTCTCAGGACCCCCTTTGTGTGTCCTTTGTCTGGCCTTTCTTACCAATGCTTCTGTCCGGCTGCCTCAGGCCTCCTCTTGGTACACTTGGCGCCAGTTTCCCTGACCCTATGTGGTGCCTTCCTAGCGGGTGTAGCGAGGGACTGCGCCACATAAAATGTCAGAGCCTCCGGTTTCTAGCTGAGGGTCATTTCCCGCCTCCACTAGTTTCGGGGACCGGTCTCCCCCTTTGGCCTGACCCCTCCACGCAGGTGGATTCGGGCGTGCGGTGGCGACTCGCCCGTCCGCACCCCTGGGATCCCTTCGTTCCTCGTTCCTGGAGCCTTCTCCACTCCTCTTCCTTCCTTCTCCCTCTTCCAGGCCTGGGCCTCTGTTACTAGGCCCGCCTCCGGAGCAGAGCTCATGCAGAGCCCCTGCTCCCTGTCACTTCTGCTCAGAGTTCTCTGCACTGAACTAAGATGGTGCCCACCTTTTATACTTCCTTCTCAATGCACCCAGGAACTGCTTCCTCCCTGCTCCTGCACTACAGGGTTCCCCTTCCTCAGTGTTCCCTCCCCCCACTCCAGCCAGGGACAAGGACTGTCGTGCCCATCTCAGAGGCATATTGGTCGCCCTGCCCCACGGCAATGTGGTGTAATGCATGCAGGTGTCGGGGTCCTGATCCACACTCCATCCTTACCTGAGAGTGAGATATCACACCTCTGGGTGAGGTGCAATACCTCTGTAGCAACCAAGCCCTCGGGGTGCTACTGTTCCATTTATCTTCAGCCTAGGTGACGTATTGCGATACAGGGCCGTGATTTTGGCTATAAAAGGGTCCCCTAGACCCCTATCCCAAGATTTTTAAGAGAATAATATATGGCGTGCCAGGAGACTCTATGGAATGCTTTCTCAGCATCCAACGAGAGTATCTAATTACAAATTTTTAACTGCATCTAGCCCAGGAAATACTTTGTGCCTAGTAGCAGTGTCTGCTAGTCAGTGGATTATCCCAGCTGTTAAGCAAGCTACACCACCTGTAGTTTGGCACTTAATTTTTTCAAAGGAAATGCTTCGGGACCCCGGGATACTCAGTGAAGAGCATCAGGAGGCACCCCAAGGCATAGGGGCTGGGACTGGCAGTAGGATGCCTTGCGGTGGACAGCCGAGCTCGATCCTTATAAAAGCTTTTTAACTGCAGCAGCTTTAGTGGACGCTACTGGAGCTGGAATTACGTGGCTGCTGGCATGAGACTTGCCCTCCAATAGATCCTTGTAAAAGGATTTAAAGTGTATTCATTCAAATTAGAGAGACAATTTAAATTAAAAAGCTTAGACCTGCCTCCACTACAGGGGGCTCGCTCGACCCACCAGCGGACAGGCACCAGTATTGGGAGAGGGGGGGGGCTGGCCGTCAGGGTCCACCGCGGCTCTGGCACAAACCCGGCGACACGGAGGTGGCACGGGCAGGAACGGACTGGCCGTGTCGGCTTCTCACTTTTCGGATTTTAGTAGGGCATGACATGCCTATATCTGTGTCTCCCCCTCCTTTTACTCCTCCACCTCTTTTCTTTTCGCATGACTATATGTACTTGTCACTTTTCCATGTGTTAGTTATGTCTTCTGAGCAATTTGTCAGCTTTTGGACACCTTTGAAGGTGTTTTCTATGTGTTTCTATGTGTTTTTGTTTGCCTGCCATTGGTTTTAACGGTGTTCGAAGGTGTTCGACGAACAGTTCGACGAACAGTTCGGCGAACACAAGGGTGTTCGACGAACCGAACCGAACTCGAACACTACGGGGGTGGCTCAACACTAGTTAGCAGCACCAGAGATGTGCGGTGAAAAACTATCTGTAGACCTGTTACTGCACAGGGACTACACTGGCGGCGCAAGGATGAGTGTGTGACTACGCCGACGGGTGCATGTGCCTCCAGCCGGCGTGCTACCGGACTGAAGGGTAGTACTCCACGTGGCTGACAGGCGATAGCCGTGGATAGGACGTCTGCAGGCTGCTCGAGGTGTTAGGCGACCCCTTTGGCAGAGCCAGACTGCAAAACCAAGCTACCTGCCTATTTCCACTAGCCTGCCTATTTCCACTAAACCTGCCTATGGAAACTACGTGGAACACAGTCGTCCACACAACAGCATCACATGCTCTGTGATCAGAGAGCGCCGCCATGTTTGTGGGCGGGCCTTTTAAAGACTAAGCCCTGCCCACCGTCGCACCATTGGTGACGCCACCCATGGACCAATCAGGCGGTGCCAGTTCACCGGGTCATGTGGTTGCCAAACCACCAATCACGGTCCGCCAAGTCATGGGCATGCCCAGTGCGGCGAATCCTGGACAT
This sequence comes from Phyllobates terribilis, assembly GCF_046119375.1. Classification (NCBI taxonomy): domain Eukaryota; kingdom Metazoa; phylum Chordata; class Amphibia; order Anura; family Dendrobatidae; genus Phyllobates; species Phyllobates terribilis. The sequence goes on along the minus strand of NW_027362773.1, from coordinate 251,898,825 downwards.
AGACTCCAAGAGCCCGGTCTCCCTCCGCAACCTATGCTTAACATTGCTAGGCACAATTACCCAAGAGACAATCTGTGCATCTCGTGGACCAGGTAGGCGTTGAGGCTGATGACGCTGCCCAGCTGGAATGGGAGACCACAGAAGGTTCTGGACCCATTTCAAATCCAGCAAGAGCCTGACGTCTAACAATGACTGGACCAGAGTGGGGCTGTACGATAAGATGAAAACTTTTGTTTTTCACGTATGTTTTTTATGCTTTGGAGCAGTGGCAGACACAGACAGAAAAGGTCCCCGTATGAGAAGAGCATATGGGCCCTTTCCAGTCCAATAGTTCTGCCATGACAGAAAATCCTAGCTGCTTTGGAGATGTTAGTGAGACCCCTTACCTCTTGGGCCCCTATGCGGTTGCACATGCTGCATCAATGAAATGTCCGCTCCTGCTTTGGAGTCCAGAGAGATCTTAGAGATTTTAAATAAATTTAATGCAAATCAAGTTTCCTGGACAAATTTGAGTGAAGTGCCGAATTTGAATTTGAGGAGATTCCTTCATTACCACTGGCAGCATATGCACTCAGGGAAATGATGTAAATGTGCTGCCAACAATTATATAACATAGGATAAAAGAAAATGAGCAAATACCATGCAGTAAGCAAATAAGTAAATAGTAATAGTACATGTAAATAATATATGGTACTTAGGACACTATTTTGACCAAAAAAGCATAAAATCCATCCCGCCGCAGCAAGGTGTACCCAATCAGGAAGGACCCTAACTCTTCTACTTCACCTCTCTACGTGCCAGCAGGTCTCAAAATAGAAAGGGGCAGAGCAGGTGTTTAGACAGCCAGGCCTGGATCCTGCTCTGCCCCACCTATTTTAAGGCCTGCTGGCACATACAAAGATGAATTACAAAAGTTAGGGTCTATCCAGATTGGTTCACCTTGTCGTGGTGGGATGGCTTTTATGCTTTTTTGATCAAAATAGTGTCAACTAAGTACCCTATGCTATTTACATGTACTATTACTATTTACTTATTTATTTTTGCAGGGAATTTGCTCATTTTTTTTTTATCCTAGGTTATGTTTGTTAATGGCCACATTGTGAATGTGAACCTACACATTGTACTTATGTCAACATGTGTTCCAGCTCATTTCTTTGGTTTTGCCAACCATTATAGCAAAGTGTATAACAGGAGGGATCAAACAATAGTACCCACGCCCCTCGCAATCATTATTACTATGGCATTATCATTAATTCTAAAATTTCAAATTTTTTTCGAGAAAGCTTCTTTGATGTACAGTGTCATGGAACATGAGTTCAATGGCCAACATGGACTAAAATGTATATGGCTGCATTGGTAAAACAAAACTTCATTCAATAATGGACCCACGTCTGTCGAATGTATGGCCACAATTAGACCCCTCTGCAATTTTCATTTTGGCTGATCGTCTTCCAAAAGATAGAAAATGTTTTCCCGCCTGAGCATTGAGACATCATAAGGGGGACATTAGCTGTTATGAAATATCATGTGATAATGAGGTTAATTGTCTTCAAGCCTTTGCCCTGAACCTGTCCATAAATCAGCAGATATTTTAGAAGATTTTGGAGCTTTGGTGGCTTCAGTATGTGAATCACACGTTTTCTAAGTAATAGCACTCTGCTCTCTGCCCAAGGACACACCACGGGGAGTAGATTTACTTTCCCTTTAATATAAAATTTAATTCCCTCCTATAGGAATAATTCCAAGGGAGTTAAGAGAGATTTACTAGGATCAGAAGGTGACAGTCATCATTTCACAATACCCAGCGCATCTCAGCGAGAGAAGCTGGAAGAGTTTAATGCAGCCTAGATTCTGAATCTGGTGTGTAAGGGCTGCTATTACCGTATGAACCTGGAAGATCAATCTGATCGCTTTGTCTAAAGAGATTAACCAAAAACCTTCATCTCAGGTTTCATAAATGCCTGTTTAGTGCTTTACACCAGTGATGATGGTTTTTGGCTTGGGTGTAACACCTGACCATCAAAACCCATCTCACCATTTCTGTGCTAACGTCACTTCTTAGAGAGACAGGTTTTACATCTATAGTGCAGAAATGTGATTCTTGAGTGCACTGTGCTTCAGTATTCATCTGCCCTCCTCTGTGATTCTGATTGGCCTGCCACATCATGGCAGAGCTTTTATACTTATACACTACTTGCAATTAAAGATGATTGAACATTTTGAAATTCGAATTTGGCAACTTTGACAAATTTTCCCCCAAAATTTGATTAGCTGGAAATAAAATAGTATTGGAAATCTTGTAATTGCTCAGAAAAAAACAGAAGAGCCTACACTTTACAGGTGACAGAAAGAGGACCACCTTGATCATAAGAGCTCACACTCTACAGGCAAGAGAGAGATCTCTGCTAATAATAAGAGTTTATACTCTACAGGCGAGAGAGGATTTCACTGACCATAAGAGCTTACAGTCTACAGGAGAGAGAGAGGACCCCACTAGTAATAAGATCTTTCACTCTACAGGCAAGAGAGGGCTTCACTGACCATAAGAGCTTACACTCTCTCTACAGATGAGAGAGGACCTCACTGACCATAAGAGCTTGCACTCTACAGATGAAAGATAGAGGACCCTGCTGACCATAAGAGCTTACAGTCTACAGGAGAGAGAGAACCCCACTAGTAATAAGATCTTTCACTCTACAGGCAATAGAGGGCCTCAATGACCATAAGAGTTTACACTCTACAGATGAGAGAGGGCCTCACTGACTATAAGAGCTTGCACTCTACAGATGAAAGATAGAGGACCTCGCTGATCATAAGAGCTTACACTCTACAAGAGAGAGATTTACCAAGTGACTCTGGAGATAGAATACCACTCTGCCCCACAAATTGTGCTACAGTGGAAACCTATGTTTTCTGATGGCCTAGGTACTGACCACCATTGTACAAGTAGGACATCATAGTGAGGCCTGCGTGGCAACGCAAAATGACGTCTGATGCTTCAAAATTTAGAAAATAGTGTCGGGCATTTTTTTTTTTTGCTAACTGCAAATCGAATATTAGAATGTATGAATTTGCGTAAAACCGTTAATTTCAGAAAATTAGACTACTTATTTAGAGAGGAAGAGGACTAGAACTTTAGTGCCACCTATAGGAAGAAGCACAGTTGGCAAATTGAGATTTTGGTTTTGGCTTTTTATCCTAAGTCACGTGACAAGGCTCGTTAGAGAGTCGATATTGAGTTTTAGGATTGCTACTTCCTACAGATGGCATTAGAGTTCTAGTCCTCTTCCTCCCTGAAGAGACAATTTGCATATTTTCCATAGGAGCATTGCAGCTTAAGAGTCTCCTCACCTCGGAATGTCAGGCTTGCCATGTCACTCTCTGCAAGGAGAAACATTGCCCTTTAGATCCCAGAAAATTAGACTCAAACTCGATTCTCCGCTGATCGATCTGCTCATCTCTACTTTCAATTGACCAGGACAAAACCTTTGTCTTGCTAGATGGCAATTGGTGTGTAATACAATAACTTACATCCTGCAATAAAATATCAAGTGCACATTATGACATTAACTTACATAGTATGCTGTTCAAAGTTAATAGCAGGGTTCACATCCACCTAATACCCTGAGTGCTGGAGGATGATATACCTTACCAATCACTTGCCCCGCAGCCAGGTCTCTGAATAGTGAATCTCTGTTTGCCGTAGAGCAACCAATAAAAATAGCTTTCTGCCCTGTTTGTTTGGAAAGGACCACATCCTCTGTGGTTGTACGGCAGTCTCGCGAAATACTAAGCGATGATATCTTCTGCTGCTGAAGAGGGGGTCTGCAATTATCAATTTAGATTAGCAGCAGCACCAAGGTACCACCATGTACAGATAACATTAGATACTCCACCAGCTATGTGGCTATGTGGCTCTTAGTGGCCACCGGAGCATAGCTGACAGGTGTAGACATGGTGCTGCGCCTAGTTTCTAATATTATCTCAATAGTTGTAATTTTTGTCTGTCTCCACCACCCTGTGTAAAGGATTAAATTCCCCCATCCTCCAATTCTTTATGTGTTTCAGATATATCCTCTCTTGGCGGCAAAACCTGTCTATGTTGCCCATACAACCAATGACAAAACAGCTCTCATTTTATCAGAACTGTTTAAAAAATTAAGGCTGAGCTCCGATTGGTTGCTGTGTGCAACAATGGCAGATTCTCTTTCAGACAGTATAAAGGACCAGTTACATATATACTGTATTTATAGATAGGGGGCGTCCATTCTAACATAATGTGGACAGAAATGTTCATGCTTTTAATGAGGAAAGCCATGGTTTTTTGGCTGTTAGTTTTGCTCTTGAGCAGCAGAGTCGGATAGGAGAATCGGTGTTTCCTACTTCGACAGCAACAGTGCCCATGTCTACCCTGTGCAGTGAGGACGGTGCAATCACACATTTGTCATTTCACTGCAAAATTAAAGCAGAATCCTGGCTATAAAGGAATAGCCAGTATCTACTGAGTATGTGCGACCTGCCACGAAAGTACTATAGGACGTATCAATGAGCCACCAGGTAGGCAAATGCCGGTGACATGCAGGTTATCAGGGTGCGATATCCGGAGCACTAAACACTTTTAGAAATTGATTGCATTTGACAAATATATTTATCTTAGGATTCTGAGCCACTACCAATGGTTGATATTGTGCGAATAACCATTTAAATGGCTAAAAATACTGAAAAAAATGCATATAAACAAAACCCTAAAAATCTGTGATACTTCCCATAAATAGCATGGCACTCAGCTATTTGCTGTTCAAAGACTTCTTTATTCATTAGAAAATGACACTTTACATCCAGCTGGTTGTAGCAGGCTCCCTTCCATGTACTGTATATGGCACTGAACCTATAGTGAGAATAAAAAGACAGGGCAATCCATAGTGCTGAAATCATTAATAAAGTGGAGATCGTGAGGGCTGACAAAGTTTATATGGATAACAAAGGAGGGAAAAGAGTCACACACTGACATCATGGGGTCAAGGGCCAGAGCAAATAAAGAAATAAGATATAGGTAAAAGAACATAATATGTAACGTGGCACGGGATGGTAGCCGTGGGCGAGGTACTCGTTTCTTACGACCCAGCATGTTGCATGAAAGTAGGGGTCCTGGGTGGGTATGTGAACTTGTGCTGTGAGGGCGCTACGCCCATGCAGGCTGCATGTAACCAATGTTGCTGGTGTGCCAGGACCAGGTGTTAAACAGTTCAATGAAGGAGACCACCATTTGAAAATAAGCTTTTTACTGAACGGGAACTTGGTAGGGAATATATACAAGAGATAGCAAGTCCACAGTCTTTGGAACATTTCCTTTACAGCGCAAAGCATTTTCCACACACAGTTTCCTTTCTCTTTCTTCAATTGTTTTCTTTTCTTTACCCTTCCTCTCTACTTTCTCTACTAGTCCTCTGTATTCATTGTTTCTCATTAACACAACCCAGCTCAACTTTACAGTTCCGTTTAGCAGAGAGTCCTTTACTCGTCCCGCGATTCTACCTCTTCTTTTCCCTTAAGGTGCAGGTATGGCTGGACTTTTGCTTCAAGCTTTCTGATGCTCTGGAACTCCCGCCCTGGACTTTCTACTTGTCTCACGTACTCAGTCCTGTCTAGGCCCATTACCTTCAAGAGTTATAAACTCTGGACTTTTCTGTTAGGAGCTCTCTCCCAAAACCCGTCTCTGATCAATCACTCTGTGTTTTAGTCACTTCTGCTCTGGATCTTGCAATCTCTTTCCTTCTGTCTCCTCTCACTTTAGGGACACCCCAGAATGCTTTATTGCTCATAATCGACCTTAGGTCCTTTTACTATGTACTCCAGGCCCTATCTGACTTCCTAACAGGAAATTGTAACTATCCCTTCAACTCAGCCCCTCCAACTCTGGACTAGTCCCAAACATTAACTCTGACTATCCCTACTGTCTAATTACACACACTATCAGTATTACTTACACCTTTAATGCACATCACAATTCACACGAGAAATTGCAGTTCATATCACATAACATTAAACTTGTTTCTTCAAGAGGGAAATGTGGGCAGCATGTCCATCTTACATATGCACAATGCTAACACATTTTGGTGTGTAATATAAACTAGGAATATAATAATATAGACATCCAATGTTAAAATGAGACCACTAAAAAAGGTTACACCCTGACATCATGGGGTCGGGGTCAGTGCAAATAAGTAAATGAGACCAAGTGAAAGGTACAGTGGGTACGGAAAGTATTCAGACCCCTTTAAATTTTTCACTCTTTGTTTCATTGCAGCCATTTGGTAAATTCCAAAAAGTTCATTTTTTTTCTCATTAAAGTACACTCTGCACCCCTTCGTAACCCCTTTATAACCTTGGCCAGATCTGTGCCTTTCCACAATTCTGTCTCTGAGCTCCTTGGCAGTTCCTTTGAGCTCATGATTCTCATTTCGTTTGACATGCACCGTGAGCTGTGAGGTCTTATATAGACAGGTGTGTGCCTTTCCAAATCAAGTCCTATCAGTTTAATTAAACACAGCTGGACTCCAAAGAAGGAGTAGAACCATCTCAAGGAGGATCACAAGGAAATGGACAGCATGTGACTTAAATATGAGTGTCTGAGCAAAGGGTCTGAATACTTATGACCATGTGATATTTCAGTTTTTCTTTTTTAATAAATTTTCAAAAATTCCTACATTTCTGTTTTTTCAATCAAGATGGGGTGCAGAGTGTACTTTAATGAGAAAAAAAAATGAACTTTTTAGAATTTACCAAATGGCTGCAATGAAACAAAGAGTGAAAAATTTAAAGGGGTCTGAAGACTTTCCGTACCCACTGTATATAATAGATAACATCAAACAACATAGTATATGACAGAAATGAGGGATAATGAGGTAAAACTTCAATGATAATAAGAAAAACACTAAAACAGGCATGTGTGCTGGGTCTTGCAATACCAATATAATTGGACATGGTGATAAAAAAAAACAATTTTAAGAAAAAAATATAAAGCATTATTGGTTGGAGAAAAAAAAGCTAGATAATTTAAATTAATACTTTAATAAGCTAAAATGCTTGATGTCATTGATGTATATTTAAAATCTATAAAGCAATCTTATAGCTCTCATAGTACACATTGAGGTAAGGCTAGCACCCTATTAAACTCCACATGATCCCAACTCCACATGATCCCAACTCCACATGACCTTAGTGCAGCTGGGGCCTCCCTTCTGCAAACAGGTAATTAAAGTGGGTTATCTGATGGCTCGCAAACACAAATTTTAGGCACATCTTGCAGAAGAATGTGGGAGGCAACAGATTAATAGCCCTATGTCACAAAAATGCAAACAGACTACTGCAAGCTCCTGGGTTCCCTTTCCAAATTATGAATATTGGGGTTTTTATGAACAGCAAGGGTCCTACAGTTATGCCAGGCATATTTCTGGCTTTGAAGTGGTGAACGTAACTCATTGACTTACATCACTGGGCGGTCACCTCAATCAGTCTCAAATTAAAATCTGACAGATGAACTACAATATATATGCGACGTTTCCTACCTATGGATAGCTAAAATCATAATAGGAAATATGGTATTAATTTCTCCCGCATTGGTCTTTCAGGTGAGGAGATATCCTAAAAGTTGGATATACCTTAACTTTTGGGACCCTAACCACATCCCATGACCAGTCTCCATATGAGCTCACCAAAGAAAGGTATGTGGGTATGTTTTTTATCCAATAAAAGCAGCTTTTTGAGTTTTTTTCAATGTCAGTTCTGGAAAACACAGTTCATTATGGTTCTATACCGTTTCCCTAAAAGGAGTGTTTCCCTCCAAAAAAGATCGGCTCCAGTCCCGTGACACAGGTTTAATACTTTTCTTTTGTTATTAATTTTTGTCTTATCTGATTGTATATATTGTATTGCTCTGTCCATTTTGTAACATTTTTGTATATTTTTATAAACACTGTCTACTTTTCGTATTAAATATATAAAGTTTGATAGCTACGTTCCTCTTGCTCTATAAACCTCACCCCAGAAGCCATATGCTTTCTGTAACATGTGGTCTGTATAAACAATTGAGGGTAGTAGCTAGTAGTTGCTTTTAATATTGTGGAGTTTGGCTGTGACCGTACCAGGGTATACAGTGGGGAAAATAAGTATTTGATGCACTGCCAATTTTGCAAGTTTTCAAAATTAAAAGGGTTGTCCAGTACATTTAAAAATATGCCAATGTGCTTTAATGATAAATAGAAGCTTCTTTCTAATTACCTCCTGGTGCTGTTTCTGCCTGTGAGCGGCGCTATCGGTGGCCGCTCACAGGCAGAACGTAACCCCCCGCTGACGTCACGACAAGTGAGGCGTGACTCAGCTCTGGGTTCCCCGCGGTGGATGCTGGGTTGTGGGTGGGGTTATTCCCCGTGTGGCACCCCAGGAGTCCGGTTGCCACAGTGGCATTGCCTCCCTCACAGGGGGTGATGCCATGCCTGGAAGCAAGGAGGGGTCCAATAATCAGTTTTACCAGCATATAACACTTTCCTGGCTCCAGACCAGAAAGGGGAGCCCCTCCACTTCAAACTGGAATCTGGAGGTGGAGTTAGTAAGAGTGAGTTGAGAGGAGTTGGAGACAGGAGGACTTCGAGGAAGGACCTGGGGAAGGGAGCTGTGTACAAGCTCGCCCCAGAGGAGAGAAGCGCAAGTGAACCAGACACCGGAGTTCGTGGTTGTGGGGCACTGAAGGCCCAGCAGCAGAATCCGGAGGGTAGGAGACTGCAGGTTTCCTGGCCCCACCAGATGACCGGTGGCACCGCAGCACCATAGGGCCCAGCACCGCCACGTGGGAGTGACACTTAAGGAAGGCCCGAGCTGCCTGCCATTCGGGTGAGGAAAAAGACATTTTACTCAGGGACGAGGGCTGCAGCATAGCTTCAAGCAGCAGGGCGAAAGAGATTAGAAAGGCCTACATCTTTACCTGGTGAGGTGGATCCCCAAATTGCTCCCAGGCCGCCGGACCTCTATTACCAGCTAGTACCCGTGCCCCGGTATACTTAATAAACCGCAAGTAAAGATAAGAGGAATCCGCCATTAAGCTGTGGACTGGTCATTATCTGCGCCATCACCTGCATTACACCGCACCAAGAACATCTATCTCATAAAATCACCATCTAATGCCCTGGAGCTAAGCTCTGCCTGTGGAGAGCTGAACCAACTCTGCTGCGTCACTATCAGCTCCAGAGGATCTGCACCGCAGCGGCGGCCCCATATAGCCGCATACCACAGGTGGCGTCACGAACATTATCTCTATAAAAACTTTATTCCCTTTTACTTTTCCCCTTTAATCGACCGCCCTGGGTCACGGACCGGGTCGCCGCCACCGTGATATCCCCAGCACCGACCGGCCCGGCTACCGTGTACCCCACGGCACAGGGGGAGCGTCAACTTGGCGTCACAAACAGGATAAACGAAGCCCGGTATAACCGGGTACTGTGTGCCATAGACTTTACTGAACTGTATCATCACACCATTTTCCGTCAGCTGAGGGGAAGCAGGAGACACCCGATAAGCGATCCCTCTCGCCGGCAGAGCTGCATACTGGTACGTCAGCAGAAACCCAGGACCTGGCTGAGGTTCACTAGGGGGGAGGAAGATGCCCAACCTGGGAGAGGATTCAGCCACCTGCCCAGCCGCAGCCACTGTAATGCCGTTATAAATGCCATATATACCTGGGGCGGCGTGGTTGCCCCAGGACTCAGGGGAGTCGCACACCCTGAGCGACTTTGGGGAGAGACTGTGCAGTTTGTTCCAAGTGTACCCCCTGTCTGAGGAGCAGAAAGCATCCTCATAGGCCAGCTAATCGGTGCAGCCCTGAGAGAGGTGAAGTCCTGGCCGGGCAGGGACAAAAGCACTGTTAAGGAAATACTGTCTCGGTTGAAGGATACCTTTAACATCCGCACAGCAGCAGAAATAAAAATGAAGTTCTACGTGTGCAAACCAAGGGTGCAGGACAGTGTACGGGACTATGCTCTAAATCTGCAGGAGGCGCTGCGGGCCATTAAACAGGTAGACCCCGACAGTGTGCGAGACGAGGACAGATTGCTAACTGAGCAGTTTATCGAGGGGCTCCTGTCTAACGCTCACCGTACACAGATGCGCATAATGGCTGTGCAAAACCCTGATCTGGACTTTGCGCAATTTAAAGACCAAGCCATCCGGGTGCTGCGAGAACCAACCGCAAACGGCACTGCACCCCTTCGGCGCCCAGCTATCACATACTACAGGAGGTGGCGTCCTTTTCCCCAGCACCTGTGGAGGCTGACTCGCAGACCCTAGATAATGACTCATCTGCAGACCTACGCCTTCAGGTCCTGGAGCTGACCAAAAGTGTGGCTACACTAACCAAAACCGTGCAGGCCATGCACGTGTCTCCAAAGGAAAGAATCCAGCTGGCTTCCAGTCCAGATGATGTCCCGTGGCAATGGCAGAGAAGGATTCCACCGACCAGAGGTAGAAATAGCGATCGCTATGACAAGAACGGACAACCCATCTGTCGCCGCTGTCAAAAGGCGGGGCACCTCGCAAGATTCAGCAATTTAAACAAGCAACCCCTGGGGAAAAGGGCCAACCCCCTGGAGTAAGATGACCAGGCCCACAAAGCTGGAGAGACAATAACGTGGGAGGACGACCAGTCCTACCTGTCGTGCTTGATGTCATCCCGATGAACGCATTGCTGGACACCGGTTCCCAGGTGACAACGATGCCATATATCCTTTTCAAACGATAATGGATTGATTCAGACATTACCCGCAGTCCAGATGAACATATTAACATCTATGCCAGCAATGGTCAGCCCTTGTCTCAGGTGGGGTATAAAGAGGTGACCATAAAGGTTGGCCGAGTAGAATTGCTATCACAAGGGATGATTATTGTTGATATTTATCACCGAGAAAGCCATCCTATGATAACTATAGGCACCAATGTGATAGAGAATTGTCTTGGGGAAATTATTGTTTTGTTGCAACAGGTCGCAGAGACTGCCAGTTCCAACCAGCAGCGAGTTCTGCAGAAGGAGATCAAAGCCCTGATGCAAAGACAACAGGTAGAGCTCTCTGGCGGAGAAGTCGGCAGTGTGAGAATGAGTGATCCGTTCCCCATTGAAATGCCCCCTAGGAGTGAAATCTTAATATGGTGTCGGGCAGCAATAGGTCTCAGGGGTCAAGATTATCAGGCCCTGGTAGAACTCATGTACTCTGATAGTAGGCCCACCATCTTGACGGCCAGGGGGGTGGTCGATGTCCGCAAGGGGAGAGTACCGATACGCATCCTGAATTATGGGATATTATTTACCCCGGTATGCCACCCTTGCTAAACTGTTCACTGTCAGTAACAACGCAATAAAGACAGTGGAACCCTTACCGCCTTCCGAACAGGTGGATTTTGGCTCCAAGGGGCAGGTGGAGGATTGGTGTCAAAAACTACAAGTAGGCACCGACTCCACCCCTTTGCACCAAAAACATGGGGTGTACCAGGTGGTCCAAGAATATGAGCAAGTCTTTAGCAAACACCCACTAGTCTTTGGGCAGGTACAAGGGGTCCAACATCATATCCCCACAGGAGATCATCCGCCCATTAAAGAGTGGTACCGGCCTGTACCCCCAGCTCACTATCAATGTGCCAAAGGAATGTTATGGGAGATGAAGGAGGCTCGGGTGATCAGAGATAGTTGTAGCCCCTGGGCAGCTCCATTAGTCCTCGTTAGAAAGAAAGACGGTACAATGAGGATGTGTATTGATTATAGGAAGATTAACCGCATTACACATAAGGACGCCTACCCATTACCCAGAATTGAGGAATCATTAGTTGCACTAAGATCCGCTAACTACTTCTCCACTTTGGATCTCACCAGTGGGTATTTGCAGGTTACCGTGGCAGAGGCGGACAGAGAGAAGACCGCGTTTACAACACCAATGGGCCTCTGCGAGTTCAACTGCATGCCATTCGGGCTCTGCAACGCCCCAGGAACTTTCCAGTGGTTAATGGAGTGTTGCCTAGGACACAAAAACTTCGAAACCGTCCTGCTGTACCTAGACGACGTAATTGTCTCCTCAAAGACATACGAAGACCACCTGGAGCACCAGGCCGAGGTGTTCGAAGCCCTATCTGGTTATGGCCTGAAGGTAAAGCCGTCCAAGTGCCACCTGTTGAAGCCCAAGGTGCCGTGCCTAGGTCATGTGGTAAGCGCCGAAGGTGTAGCACCAGACCCTGAAAAAGTCACTGTGAACAAGGACTGGCCAAGACCCTCCACTGTCAAGGAAGTGCGGCAGTTCCTCGGGCTGGTAGGCTACTACAGGAGATTCATCAAGGGTTTCACCAAGATAGCGGCACCCATGCAGGACCTCATAGTGGGCCAGTCCAAGAAGGCCAAGAACCCGAATCCTCCGCTCAAGTGGAGTGAAACAGAAGAAGAATTCTTCACTCGACTGAAAGTGGCTCTTACGGGAGACAAAGTCCTAGCCTACCCTGTCTATGGCCAACCCTTTATACTCCATACGGATGCAAGCAACGTGGGATTGGGAGTGGTGCTGTCCCAGATACAGCAAGGCAGAGAATAGAGAGTGATTGCCTATGCCAGCAGGAAGCTCCGTCCTACGGAATGGAACCCCGACAACTATAGTTTCTTTAAGTTGGAATTTTTAGCCATAGTCTGGACTGTAACTGAGCGCTTCAAACACTACCTCGCCTCCTCCAGATTTACAGTCTTCACGGACAACAACCCGCTGACGCACCTGGAGACTGCGAAGCTTCGTGCCCTAGAACAACGATGGATGGCTCCACTGTCCAACTACGAGTTTACCATCAAGTATCGGGCGGGGCATAAAAACACTAATGCTGATGCGCTGTCCAGGATGCCCAACTTGCCAGATGGGGGAGAAGACCCGAAAGAGCTGGAGGAGATAGAGATACCCGATTTCCATAGTCACGGGGTGACCCAGTGCTCCCACTGTGTGAGGAACAAGCGCTCTGCCAACAGAGAGGCCACGTTTAACCCATTGCCCCACCATGGATGGACAGAGATGCAGGATAGCAACCCGGCTGTCCACCTAGTAAAGGAGTTGCTGACACAAGCTGACTCGCACCCTGGTCCAGGTGCTCCACAGGAGACCCAACAGTTGTGGAAGGAGAAGGGCAAGCTGTTCATCTACGAGGGAAAACTGTGTCGAAAAGCATCAACTCCCGGACACACGAACTGGTCTGGCAGGTGGTAGTCCCGAAGCGGGATGCACCAATGGTCCTAGAGGCGTACCATAATGGAGCAGGACACTTTGGGTGGAAGAAGTTGGAAGTCCTGCTACGTGAGCGATTCTACTGGGCTGGCATGAGGAAAGCAATGGAGAGATGGTTTCGAGAATGTGGTCCATGCAACCTGAGACGGAAAGATCGTGATAGCCAAAGGGCTCCCCTGCAGCCCAAAATCACCAAACAACCATTTGAACTGGTAGCCTTGGACCAGGTGAAGCTAGCCCCAAGCCGGTCAGGCTATATCTACACTCTCACCATAGTAGACCACTACTCCCGGTTTCTAGTAGTAGTGCCAGTGAAGGATCAGACGGCTAAGACGGCAGCCAAAGCATTCCAACAACACTTTTGTTGCCCGCATGGTAACCCTGAACGAGTGCTTACCAACCAAGGCCCAGCCTTTGAAGCAGAAGTGTTTCAGGAATTCTGTAACTTGTAAGGCTGCAACAAAATAAGGACGATGTCGTATCATCCCCAGACCAATGGGTTGTGAGAGAAAATGAACCAGGTGGTAATAGACCTGTTGAAAACATTGCCCCTTGAAGAACGTAGCCTGTGGCCAGAGAATTTACCAGATTTGGTGGCTCTATATAACCACATCCCGGTGAACTCCACCAACTGTACACCCGATTACCTGATGAGGGCAATACCTGGAAAGTTACCTATTGACTTAGACATGGGAGTTTTAACACCTGAGACGACATCACCAGATGCAGACTGGGATACGGAGCGGCAGCAACAATACCGCAAGGTGCCAGAATGTGTGGAGAGAAGTTTGGCCCAGGCGAGACAGAGGCAAGAGAAAACTTATAATCAGCAAGCACCTGCAGTTCCCTTGTCACCTGGAGAACAGGTACTCAAAAGGAAAAGACGAGTTCACAAGTTAGATGATTAGTGGGAGGTTGAGCCATACACAATCTTACCTTCAAATTTCGACAACACCAAGGTATGCCTCATCAGTAAAGATGGAGGAGAGATTTCAGCGGCAGTCTCAACAGACCTGAAGATATGCCCTGATCAATTGAGACACAAAGAGGAAGATCAAAACAGCCCCCAGGACACAGAAAAAGTGGAAGAAACATTTCAAACCATCCTTGGAGAATTTCCTCGGTCTTGGATGCAGGTGAACCAAGCAATCGTGGTACCTGTCCTGACCTTTGCCCAAGTTACCTCACCAGAGGCCGCAGAGACTCTAGAACAGCAGAGAGACCAGTCGGCCCCAGAAACAGATGCTTCATCAGCAGCGGATCAGGAGACTCTACCCTCTGCTAGCGGTGAATCTGTCATACCCATGGTGACACAAAGAAGTCGTAGAAGACTACCAAGCCTACCAGTGTTACCTCAGACTAACCGTAGTGTAGTCCACACTGAGCCCACTACACCAGCGGTAGGCAGTAGAGACCCGAGTAGGTCATTAGCAACAGCTGTACTGCGTAGATCAACCCGTAGTACCATAGGTCAGCTCCCTGCCCGTTATAGGGACTAAAAAGTAATAAAATGATAGCATATGTTATATAGTTGTAGCCGTTAAGTAATCCTGAGTATATATAGTTATTAAATTTATGGACAAATGGACCACAGGACTAGGTGTGGTCAGGACAATGTTGAATAAAGTTAATGGTTGGCCTTGAAAATAAACCACAGGCGTGGCCGAAAACCAGGCCCACCAACAGAGTGCCCTGAAGCCACGCCCAGGGACGATACACAAAGTGGGTTGAGGCGGTTCCCACCAACCAATCTTCAAGTACCCGGAAAAAAGACAATTCCTGGGAAGTGGCGTACAGACTAAGCGCCGCAATGACTGCTCCCAGTTCTAGTTTGGTTTTTGTTATCCTGCAATTTTTACCTTTTTGAGACTTTGTAAACTATTTGTACTGTGAATTGTTATTGTTGTTAATTGTTAATTCTAACAGGTGACCTCAGTCTGGGAGCACTGAAATTAACTAGGGGGGAATGTGGCACCCCAGGAGTATGGTTGCCACAGTGGCATTGCTCCCTCCGCACCAACAACATCTACAGGGGATGATGCCATGCCTGGAAGCAAGGAGGGGTCCCCTAATCAGGTTTTACCAGCATACAACACTTCCCTGGCTCCAGACCAGAAAGGGGAGCTCCTCCCCTTCAAACTGGAATCTGGAGGAGTTGGAGACAGGAGGACGACGAGGAAGGACCTGGGGAAGGGAGCTGTGTACAAGCTCGCCCCAGAGGAGAGAAGCGCAAGTGAACCGGACACCGGAGTTCGTGGTTGTGGGGCACTGAAGGCCCAGCAGCAGAATCTGGAGGGTAGGAAACTGCAGGTCTCCTGGCCCCACCAGACGCCCGGCGGCACAGCAGCACCATAGGGCCCAGCACCGCAACGTGGCAACTTGCTCCCAGGCTGCCCGGACCTCTACTACCAGCTAGTACCCGTGCCCCGGTCTGCTTAACAAACCGCAAGTAAAGATAAGAGGAATCCGCTATTAAGCTGTGGACTGGTCATTATCTGCGCCATCACCTGCATTACACTACACCAACAACAGCTACCTCATAAAATCACCATCTACTGCCCTGGAGCTAAGCTTTGCCTGTGGACAGCTGAACCAACTCTGCTGCGTCACTATCAGCTCCAGAGGATCTGCATCGCAGCGGCGGCCCCATATAGCACAGATGGCGTCACGGACATTATCTCTATAAAAACTTTATTCCATTTTACTTTTCCCCTTTAATTGACCGCCCTGGGTCACGGACCGGGTCACCGCCAACGTGACATCCCCAGCACTGACCGGCTTGGCTACCGAGTACCCCACGGCCCAGGGGGCGCATCACCCTTTTCACACCCAGCATCCACCTAGAGCTTTCCCAATGAATGGGGACAGGGAGAGCGTGCGGTGGATGCCGGGTGTGAAGTGCGGGGTAACCCCGCCCACAACACAGCAGCCACCGGTGGAACATGGAAGAGGGACCCTCGGCTACAGCCTGGACTTGTCGTGATGTTAGTGGATGTCAACGCCGGCTGCAGCCAGGGGTCACGTGCTGCCTGTGAGCGGCCACCGATAGCGTCGCTCACAGGCAGAAACAGCACCAGGAGGTAATTAGAAAGAAGCTTCTATTTATCATTAAAGCACATTGGCATATTTTTAAAAGTACTGGACAACCCCTTTAATTATGAAAAGTCACACAATGGTATTTTCTGGATTTTTTGTTAAGATTTGGTCTCTCACAGGTGAAGTGTACCTACAATAAAAATTACAGACTTCTCCCTTCTTTGTAGCCGGAAAAACTTGCAAAATCGGCAGTGTATCAAATACTTATTCCCCCCCCCGCTGTATATATCTTAGATTGCAGGAAATAACTTTAGCTACGAGAATATCCAAAGTTATGCATTTTAAAGCAACCCATATTTTTAATTTTAATTATAATACTTTTAATTCTGAAAATACTTGTGCCAGATCAGAGGAATGTATGTCATCCAACCGAACTCTAAAGAAAGTGAGTAAGACAGAAGTGATGGAACGTATAATAAAAAAATATATATATGAAAACAGTATCAAAACCACTGCTTGTCTTTAAGAACAAGGGCCAAGTTTGTCTTTATACTCTCATCTTTGAGAGCAGCGGGGGAAGAGCGCAGCAAAGGTTTTGTGTAGAGGAGGAAAAAAAATAAAATTGTAATATAAAAAAAGACAGAGAAGAATCAATAGAGGATGCTGTTTGGAGAGAGGAAACGAAAGGACAACTAACTAGAGAAGATTGTAGCAGTTCTGCGAGAAGTCACAATGCACACCTTACAACAGAGCAGCACTGCAAATTATTAAATAATAAATCACACGTTCTGAACAGGCTGGGGTGGACAGAATAGTTTGACTGCAAAGCACAGAGGCGGATGAATTATTTACATCGGAAGCAAAGATAAAGCAAGGCATGGAGGAATGAGAACATTTTTTTCCAAAACAGGTTCTCTGGTACTGAAATATGTCTTTTGATTACAGGGGTATATTTTGAGGGGATTTCTGAGGGTAAAGTCATGTTAGCTGAAAGAGTGGGTGGGATCGTTGAGGCGGCTTTGAATGACTCTTTCAATGCCAATAGAGCTTAGAATCAGCGCAGTGATCTGATTAGGATTTTACAAATAAAGTTAATATTATGTCTTTAATACATGGCTCTAAATTGCATGGAAGCATAATTGGGTACTGGCACTTGTAGGGCTTTACATTGCCTATCTATTGTATACTATGGCACTTGTAAGGCTTTACATTGCCTATCTATTGCATAATATGGCACTTGTAGGGCTTTACATTGCCTATCTGTTATGATAATGTTTCATGCGGAATTGGAAAATTGCTAAATTGCAGATCTATTTTCCTTTAGAAACATTGCTTAGGATCTCATTACACGCACATTGTTTACTTGTTTTCTCTTTCTCATGTGATAATATGGCATGAGGTTTTTTTTAGGCGGCATTTATTGTTGCACTTTTTACTTTACCAACCATGTGATTCTAAATGGGAACTATAATCACATGATTTGTAACATAAAAATAAAATACAACCAGGAAAGCACAAATAACAACTACAATTACAAAAAAAGCATAAAAGAACAAACCAAAAATGCTAAAAAAAAATCAGAAAAAAATGTATGGACAATTCATTTTGCTTAAAATTTCACAAAAGAAATTGGATTCACCAAAAAATAATTTATTTTGAGACTTAATATGCTTTAATCAAGCAAAATGATGGCTGGGCTTACAGACTTAACCCTTTTAGGGGTCTGGACAAGGTTTAAAAATGAAAAAAGAATTATATTCACCTTGACCTTCACCATTCCCAGTGTCATGCTCCTTGCCTCTACTGACTCACTTTCTACATCTGAATCTGGTCTTTGCTTCTGTTCTCACTTTTCGACAGCTTCGGCACAGACTAGACCTCAGTTGACATCATGACGTTACGTGAGGTCTAGTTATCTTTGGAGGCACCAAAGAGTGAAGAATACTAAAGACAAATGAGAAGACTGAAGCCAATGCATGGAAGACAAACTGTGGAGCTGTGGTGTCAGCGCATGTGAAAAACGAGGCGAGTATCATTTGTTAACCCCTCCTTTTACTGTGCTTTGTGGTATGGAGAAACTTTAGAGCATAACAAATGGCTTTTACCAGAATTCGATTTGTGTCAAATAAATTTGATAACAATTAATTTTCCACACCAAATTTGAGTAAATCTAGCTGATCAAATTTTTTCACATTTGCTCACTTTAATCTCTAGTTTGTAAAAGAATTGGAGCTTTCCAAAAGATTTTTGGGGCTAAAAGATCACTGCCAAAAAAGTGTGTTAACCACAATTTTATTTTTTTGCTTTTTATTATCATATATCAATAGCACAAATGAATATAAGAAACGTAATATATCTTATCAGAGGACTCAAATTCTGTCTAATAACCCAGAAAATAACCCAGTAGAATTTCGCGGTACAATAGTTAGAATGTCTATGGCTTTCTAGGATTGAGCCGCAGAGACTTTATTTGATGCTGTGGAGTCCCCAGCACACCACTCCATATTCATTAAGAACAGGTAGATGTTATAAATGTCGAACTAATATTATTTTGTCGACATGTTCAACAAATCTGAAATATCATTATAATACAACATGTCTAGAAATTTTTTTACAAAATAATATTTTATTGTAAAATCTCCCATTTCTTTTACATATTTTCTTAACAATGTAAAATAATTACACAGGTAGGGTTTAATAGTCTTTGCGATATAGTAATCCTCAATACTATCTAATTATTCGACTTTGCAACAAGTTGCTTTTTAAGTCCAAACTAGACTACAATGAAGAATTCAACATGGACAGATGTTTATGTTAATAATCAATAGGGAAAGGTAGGAAGCCATGTAACCTACCAATATGCTTTAGGGTTATACAACAGGCGGCGGCTGGCTACATGCATCCAACACTCCACGCACTGTGATGCCCAATTGCTGCACAATTTGGTTTCACAGTCTTACTGGCATTGGCTATTTCAAAAGATAAGCGGATTTTTTAAAATTCTAAATCACTAGTTTCCCCTAAATTTCCCAAAATTTTTTATTTGAAATTGCATTGAAAGTACTACAAAGACTTCAAACACATGTATGACACTATTCTCTTTCCTCACAAACTGATCTTCCCTCTTGTGTGATGTAAGTATTCACACTCTCAGGTAGGCATTTGATAGCGTTCACACGGGCAATGCAGTTTGGTCTCTTCATACACAGAAGAGGCACTATACCACCAGTCTCAGTACCCCCTTCAGCCTAAACTCTAGCAGCTTTGTGTACTAAACAGAAGTGTTTATCTCCATGCACAGTTCACACTGAGAAGGCGGAAGCATCTACACGTTAATCTGCAGCTCCAACCGACAGACTGATCAGCTTTCCGAGCTGACCTGTGCAGTCTCCATTCAGAGAGAGACTTTGGCTTTTCTCTCTCCCAGCTACAGCTCACACTTTAGCTGTTCATTCACCAGCTTCAAGACACTCCACTCTGCTCAACATTCAGCAGACTGACACAGGGTGAACCCATTTCCTGGTTCTTAGACAATGCTAGCCAGGTGCATCTAATTAAGGCCTGCAGTGCTAGGATTTAACCCAATCTTACCTGACTTTGCTACAACTATCACACACTACATTTACAGTTGTTTCTTTTAGTGTTCCAATATAATGTGATCCTTCTCTGGCTGAAATGTTAAAAATGGTGGTGATAATTTTGGGCAATTTTCACAAAGCAGATTACAAATTGTCCAAGTTCTTCACGTTTGGGGAATTCCTTAAAATTCTACACCAATTTGATTTGCATTGAATTGATTCACTTACCTCTGTTTATTATTCTGAGAGAGGGTTTGGATGTATACAGCAATCCACACCATGTGGTATCACCCTTAGAAGTACTAAATGTGTACCAATATAAAACCCATCCTAACTAGAAAAAAAAGTTTTTTTTAAAGGTACATTTATTATTTGAAAACATATTTTATTCCTTTTTATGTACTTTATTTCCAGTACTTTTTGTGGGCTTTTGAGGTTTTCTTACATTCCAAATAATGTGATTAGAAGTTTCCTGTTAAAATTGTAATTCTGAGTTTAAAAGGAACTTGATAGCAGAATTTACCCCTGGAAGATTTTAGGAGCAATTTATCAGACTCCTAATACTGTTTTTAAACACTTACCAACATTATACTTAAAGGGAATCTGTCAAATGGTTTGTGCTATGTAATCTGAAGACAGCATGAGGTAGGGGTTGAAACACTGAATTCAGTGATGTGTCACTTATCAAGCTGGGTGCTGTTGTCTACTTATAATGAAGGTTTAATCACCAGGACAATATCACTACAGCTGGGCTAGAGACCTAGTCAGACCACGTCTCCTCCTGTGATAAGCAGCTCATTGTCTATAGACAATGTACATAGAGAGCCTGCTGTGGGCGGGGTAAGCGTTCTCATGCTACAGCTAAGAACTCTGTGTTACAACTGCTACACCCACTAAACTAAGTGATACATAGTTGGATTGAGGGTCTCTTTTTCTACATTATGCTGCTCTCAGATGCGGTAGCAAAAATCTGATGACAGATTCCCTTTAATGGTGCATTCAAGTTGCCCGCCTCTCTATGAAACAGGCTCAGGAGGTGAGCCTGTACCATACTCAGCGCAAACCTGCTCTGTGGCACAGTCGGCATTTGCCTGTAACAGCAATGATCAGAGTTTCAATTTCAGCTATTGAACTCTTAAATGCTGCTGTCAATCTCTGTATATTTTTTTAAAATCAGGAACAAAAAAATTGGTGATCTATAGACGAAAAATGAAAGAGACTGAAAAACTACTAACTCAAACTTTCCTGTGTTTATAAAATAAAAAAGCGAATGAAAAAATGCAGTCTGATTCATTTGTGACTTTTTAAAAAGTTGCTAATTTTTTGATCTAATGTATTACAGTCCCAATTTTTTCTATGTCCAAATTTTTTTATGCAATTTTTTTGCGGCATTTTGCGAAATGTGCAACTTTTTGTGCTAAAAAAAACACAAAAACATGATAAGCAATTACCATTTTTTACTTTGCGCAAAATTCATGAATCGCACATTTTGAACACTTTGACACAAAATGGCAACAAATACAACAAGACAAAAAAGAAAGGTGACTTGAAAATGCAAATGATGAAGTGGGGCTTTTGTCTTGCATTTAATACCTCCTTTATGACTTAAAGTTTACATCCGCAGGCAGCATTTTATGCCTAAAAATGTTGCTTTACCGAGAAAGAGAAAATAACTGCAAAGGTGCACAGATATAATATAGCTGAAAAAAAAGAGAATAGCAGAGCGAACCCCCCCATTCAAACATTGTTTTGACATGTTACTTAAAAATTATAATTCTGAAAACTGCTGAAAAGATTCTCAATGAGCCATCAGCCATCAGCATCACAGCTGCCGCTATGTCCTCGCTTCACATCTTGATTGTTAGGATTTTTATATTTTTTCAAACCCTTTGTAGGTATTCATAGAAAATGTTTTATTAATTACCGTATGTTTATTGATCCTTCTTTTATGTCACCTTCTTTTGTTCTTTCTTTGTAGAGGCAAAAGATCTTCCTGCATCATCATTTGCAAGTTATCTGGAATGTCAAAGGTGTTCTTTTGAAGTATGTTAGAAACTATGTAATGTCGTGATTCTACATTTGGCATGGCATATTTACACTAAGTGGGAAAAAATGAAGGCTTCTTTACATATGGAATAAGCTTCAAATGGCAGCCAAAGAGAGCTAGATAATATATGTATTTGTGAGTATATATATATATATATATATATATATATATATATATATACAGTACATACATACATATACACAGTCAGGCTCATCATTATTGGCACAAATGAAGTTTAAGTACATAATGTAGAATATCTCCAGAAAAAAATGAATCAAATTAAACTTTTGTATAGAGCACTCATGTTAAATACAAATGAGCAAGTATTAAACAATAATTAAAAAAAAAAACAATGGGAGGGAAAAATAGAAAAACCTAAAGCTTGCTGTGTCACTGATATTCGCACCCTTTACATTAATTTAGTATGGAAGCACATTTTGACTCACCTGTGGTAAATCACAAAAGAGATTCACCTGTGATTAATTGTCGGTGCCCATGTGACATGAATTAGCAAATGAATGATGACTTCATTGTTTTAAAAAAGCCACATGGTAGGCCCTGTTCCTTTGTCACAATTATGAAGACGAAGGAGCTGTCAGAACATCAGAACTGCTATTACTAGTAGTGATGAGCGAGCACTAAAATGCTCGGGTGCTCGATGCTCAGGTCGAGCAAATTGGAATGCTCTAGTGCTCGGACCGAGTAACGAGCCCAATGTAAGTCTATGGAAAACTCAATCATTTTTCAGGCGGCTCCCCCCGGCGGTCTGCAGAGGGCCTAAAAATTGCCCAAATCGATGGGAACAGTGCTCAAATGACATGGGAACAGCATGGGGAAGACCGTTGGAAGCATTTCTGACTCCCAGGTCACTGCTGTGAACAACGTTCTCAGAGGTATTACGCCACTTTTACAGATTCACAATAAAACATCCAAAAACGAAACCAAAATGGATTTTCCTGGGAAAAATGTTAAGGAACATTCTTTCCAGGGTAATGACTTGTATATAAGGCAAAATAAGTAACCAAAAACAGAAATACTCCTCCACACGTTGGACTATGTTCACACATAGTGTTTTTGAACTTTTGCATTGCTTTCAACAGTGAAAAATGCATTCACCGGGAGATGTCATTTCAACATTTTACAACCTTATCTGGCCATGTGGTGTGTGAGACATGATCAGATACATCCTGTTTCATTTATGAAGTGGGGACTCTGAAAGTCACAAAGCCTATTTTTATAGGGCCAGCAGGCGGCCTTTACTATTCTTAAAGTGCCAGCAGTCGGCCCTCACTATTCTTAGAGAGCCATCAGCCGGCTATGCTTTGATGTTCCCATTACTAAAAAGTGGGTCTCCTATACTGTTATTGCGTATGCAGTGAGTGGCAGGGCTGCCCAAAATTTGAACGCACCCAAATACCCCTTTGAAGAGACTTAGAGGAGGGCGTCCTGAAAACAATGTTTCCATTATTAAGAAGTGGTTCTCCCATACTGTTTGCTATGCAGTGAGTGCAAGGGTTGCCAAAAATTTGGAGGCACTCCAATGCCCCTTGGAAGAGACGTGGAGGTCAGAAAGCCTCCTGAAAACAATGTTCCCATTATTAGGAAGTGGATCTCCCATAGTGTTGGCCTATGCAGTGAATGCAAGGGCTGCCAAAAATTGGGATGCACTCCAATGCACCTTGGAAAAGATGTGGAGAAGGGCCTCATAAAAAAATGTTTCCATTTGAAAGGAGTGGGTCTCCTATACTTGTAATGCCCATGCACTAAGCGTATGGGCTGACAAACATTTACCTCTGGGGGGGTATACATGAACATACTGTATACCTTTTTTTTTTGCGGGCATCATAAACACCCTTTAAAAAAATTATGTGGGTGTTGCATCATGGACCACGGTCACCCTGGTGATATGATAGTGGAGGACGAGGATGAGGAGAAGGAGTTGGACAAGAGCAAATAGCCAAAATCAGGAAGTGTATACCCATGTGTGGGTGTGAAAAGGTGCATGGGAATTCACCTCCCAAAAAAAGACTGAATTTGAGTTTATGTTACTCTGCTATCATTCGATGGTGTTGAGAAGTCTGGCCCAATCCAGTCCTTGTTCATTTTTATAAGAGTCAGCCTGTCAGCATTTTCAGTTGACAGGCGGATGCGCTTATCAGTTATAATTCCACCAGTGGCACTAAAAACCCGCTCTGATAAAACGCTAGCGGCAGGGCAGGCCAGGATCTCCAAGGCGTAGAGATCCAATTCATTCCACATGTAAAACTTGGATACCCAATAATTATAAGGCACAGAGGAATCACGGAGAACGTTGTCACAGTCAGCAAGGTACTCCCTCAGCATCTTCCCAAACTTCCACTCCTTGTGAGAGTACCCCGCGCCTCAGGGCTTATGATGGGAGGGGCTGAAAAAACTCTCCCAGAACTTTGACAGTGTTCACCTGTCACTGCTGGATTGGAGTTGTGTCTCTCTCTCCTGTACTCCTTTGTTGTCCAACGAACTGTGACCTCTGCCGCCAGCGTTTTCAGATGGGAATTTTTTTAATAGTTCCACAACAAGGGCCTTCTGGTACTGCCCCATTTTTGTAGACCTCTCCACCTCAGGAATAAGAGGTATAAAGTTCTCCTTGTAGTGTGGGTCTAGAAGTGTCACAAACCAGTAATGACTGTCACCCAAAATTTGGAGAACGCGAGGGTCACAGGAAAGGTAGCATAAGATAAACTCAGCCATGCGTGCCAGACTGCTAACAGGCAAGACTTCCGTGTCCTCCCCAAGAGAATGACTGACCATGCTCTCCTCCTCCTCCTCCCCCCTGTCCTCTGGCCATCCACGCTGAAAAGATGGTATGACAGTTGTGCAGGTAGTACCATCTATAGCGCATAAAACTAGCTCCTGTTCTTCCTCCTCCTCATTGTCACCCAATCCACATTGGGATGAGATGAGGCTGGGCTGTGTTTAATCACCCTGTATGGTTCCTTGCTCCATCTCATTGTGGTCTGCCTGCAATGCATCCTCTTTAAAAGTGAGCAGAGAGCATTTCAGAAGACAGAGAAGTGGGATGGTGACGCTAATTATGGCGTCATCGCCGCTCACCATCTTGGTGGAGTCCTCAAAGTTTTGGAGGAGGGTACAGATGTTTGACATCCATGTCCACTCCTGAGGTCTTATGTGTGGAGTCTGAACTGAATACCGACGGCCTTGTTGATGCTGATAGTCAACAACTGCCCTCTTCTGCTCACAAATCCTTCCCAACATCTGCAGTGTAGAGTTCCAACGCGTGGGGACATCACACACCAGTCGGTGAGCCAGAAGCTGCAAACGCTGCTGAATCACGGCAAGGGAGGCGGAAGCTGTAGCTGACTTTCTAAAATGGGCACACAGGCGGCGTACTTTGACAAGCAGATCCGGCAGCTCCGGGTAGGTTTTGAGAAACCGCTGAACCACGAGATTAAGCACATGGGCCAGGCATGATGCATGTGTGAGCTTGCCTCGCCTCAAAGCCACCACCAGATTAAGGCCATTGTCACACATGACCATGCCTGGCAGTAGGTTCAGCGGTGTCAGCCACAGATCTGCATGCTCTCTCAGAGCTATCCACAACTCTTCAGCATTGTGCGGTTTGTCACCTAAGCATAATAGCTTTAGCACAGCCTGTTGCCGCTTGGCTGAGGCAGTGCTGCAGTGTTTCCAACTTGTGACTGATATGGTCATTTCAGAGATGAAGGCTGAAGAGGAGTAGGAGGCTGAGGAGGATGAGGTGTAGGAGCTGTAGACTGTAGGGAGAACATACAAACTCCTTGCAGATCATGGATCTAGCAAGAAAATGACCAAAGCACACATCCAAAAGTACACAGTAATGGTTGAAAAAGAAAAAATGAACTGTTTTAAAATGGCCAGCAATGAGTCTTGACCTCAATCCCATTGAAAATCTTTGAGGTGAGCTGAAATTTTCCATTGGGAAAAAGAACCTTATAAACATTCAAGAGCTTGAACAAACTGCAAAGAGAAAATTCCAGCTAACAAGTGCAAGAAGCTTATAGATGACTGCAAGAAACGTTTGGAGGCTGTCAGCAATGCCAAAGGGTGTGCAACCAAGTATTAATTAGGGGTGCTGCACATGCTATTTATTCTGTTTCTTCTTTGAAATTGCAACATGGAAGTTGAAAAACAATCTTTTATTGTTGTATTACTTTGGACCACTAATTAAAAAATCCCGAGGATATAACTTTGGTACATTTACATTTATTTCTGAAGATATTGTACAATCTAGGAGAAAAATGAAGGGGTGCCAGTAATGGTGAACAGCACTGTATATACAGTGGGTACGCAAAGTATTCAGACCCCTTTATATTTTTTACTCTTTGTTTCATTGCAGCCATTTGGTAAATTCTAAAAAGTTCATTTTTTATCTCATTAAAGTACACTCTGCACCCCATATTGACTGAAAAAAACAGAAATGTAGAAATTTTTGCAAATTTATTAAAAAAGAAAAACTGAAATATCACATGGTCATAAGGAGTGTTGAGCGAATTTGTTCAGCATTTCAAATTCGTGTTCGTGTGTGGGGTTCCGAATTGTTCATGCCAAAAAATCAGCTCCGCCCATGAACATCCCTGACTTGACGTCTGCGTGACAGTGTGGCAAATCAGGGATGTTCATGGGCGGAGCCGATTTTTTGGCGCAAACAATTCGGAACCCCGCACATGATCACGAATTTGAAATGCCGAACAAATTCGCTCAACACTAGTCAGACCCTTTGCTCAGTATTGAGTAGAAGCACCTGGATTTGGGGATCCTCTGCCAATCTTCCTTGCAGATCCTCTCCAGTTCTGTAGGTTGGATGGTGAACGTTGGTAGACAGCCATTTTCAGGTCTCTCCAAAGATGTTCAATTGGGTTTAGGTCAGGGCTCTGGCTGGGCCAGTAAAGAATGGTCACAGAGTTGTTCTGAAGCTACTCCTTTGTTATTTTAGCTGTGTGCTTAGGATCATTGTCTTGTTGGAAGGTGAATCTTCTGCCAAGTCTAAGGTCCAGAACACTCTTGAAGAGGCTTTCATCCAGGATATCTCTGTATTTGGCCACATTCATGTTTCCTTCAATTGCAACCCGTCGTCCTGTCCCTGCAGTTGATAAACACTGCCATAGCATGATGCTGCCCCCACCATGTTTGACTGTTGAGATTGTATTGGGCAGGTGATGAGCAGTGCCTGTTTTTCTCCACACAAACTGCTTAAAATTATCACCAAAAAGTTCTATCTTCGTCTCATCAGACCAGAGAATCTTATTTCTCATAGTCTGGGAGTTCTTCATGTGTTTTTGAGCAAACTCTATGCAGGCTTTCATATGTCTTGCACTGAGGAGAGGCTTCTGTTGGGCCACTCTGCCATAAAGGCCTGACTGGTGGAGGGCTGCAGTGATAGTTGACTTTGTGGAACTTTCTCCCATCTCCCTACTGCATCTCTGGAGCTCAGCCACAGTGATCTTGGGGTTCTTCTTTACCTCTCTCACCAAGGCTCTTCTACCACGATTGCTCAGTTTGGCTGGACGGCCAAGTCTAGGAGGACTTCTGGTGGTCCAAAACTTCTTCCATTTAAGGATTATGGAGGCCACTGTGCTCTTAGGAACCTTGAGTAATGCAGAAATTTTTTGGAACCTTGGTCAGATCTGTGCCTTGCCACAATTCTGTCTCTGAGCTCCTTGGGCAGTTACTTTGAGCTCATGATTCTCATTTGGTCTGACATGACCTGTGAGCTGTGAGGTATTTTATACACAGGTGTGTGCCTTTCCAAATCAAGTCCTATCAGTTTAATTAATCACAGCTGGACTCCAATGAAGGAGTAGAACCATCTCAAGGAGGATCACAAGGAAATGGACAGCAAGTGACTTAAATATAAGTGTCTGAGTAAAGGGTCTGAATACTTATGACCATGTGATATTTCAGTTTTTCTTTTTTAATAAATTTGCAAAAATGTCTACATTTCTGTTTTTTTCAGTCAAGATGGGGTGCAGAGTATACCTTAAGGAGAAAAAAAATGAACTTTTTAGAATTTAACAAATGGCTGCAATGAACAAAGAGTGAAAAATTTAAAGGGGTCTGAATACTTTCCGTACCCACTGTACATACATTTATTACATACCAGAGAGGAAGTCATGGAACTATAAAATGATGAAAAAATGGAAACAAAATTTTCAAAACACGTTGACTTATTCAGCACAAAAAGTACACATACTTACAGCCTAGGCTGCTATTAATGTAGATATTAATGGTTGTCTGAAGAATGTTCAGCCTCGCTAAATGCACTTGTGCAAATCATCAAGATCCACTGCTGGCGGCTCCTGTGTAATTGCGGACCAATGATGTCCAAGACGTGCTCAATGGGAGACGCTGCAGGCCATGGGAGCATGTTTAGGCCATGCAGGATGCTCACAGTATCACCAGAAACATACAGACATTTTGAGATATGGCTCCTGGGACACTATCACTTACTTGCATGAAGGCTTCTTCAAGACGTCCCCCATATGCTCTCCAGAGCAATCTCTAGCTATCATTGCTTCAAAGTCAAATTCAGGACTCATCACTGAAGTGTATAGACATCGATTTCCGTCTTACTCTGTCTCACGATAGCTTTTGAGAGCGGTGGTATGAGGTCAATGGACACCTGTAGCGGGACATCTTACTCATAGCCCAATGTTATGCAAATACCTTCTGATGGTTTGAGCAGACATTGTTTGATGCCTTAGGCTTGTTATGTGACGTCTAATTTCACTTGCAATACAGAATGAATCACTATGTGACATTCTTCTAATCTGATGTTACCATGTGAGGAACACCATGAAGAGGCTTTTACTAGGGAATGTCACATCAGTCCTACTACCAGGATTATTGTGTGGGGAGGCATAAAGTACGGTAACCAAACTCCTCTAGCCTTCATTCCAGGTTCACCAACAGCTTGGTGTTACATTGATTTGGCCATGGAACCAGTGGTACGGCTATTCTGCAAAGTGTTATAGGAGCCATTTTTGAACATGACAATGAGAAGCCGCACATTGCTCATGCCACTGTGAGCAGCTTGGGTGGCCTAAATGTGTTACTTGGCCTGTCAGAAGAAAATCAACCACACTTACATGAAGACTTTAGGATTTTTTTTAATGCTTCTCATTGTCATGTTCAAAAATGGCTCCAAGGACACTTTGCAGAATAGCCGTACTACTGGTGATTCCATAATTTTTGCCAGGGGTTGTAGTTGGGACACCACTCAGTTCAACCAGCATATCCCTACTACACTGAGTACGCACCAAATGTTCCTCTCCTACCATGGCCGGTGGCATCTCAGAACCTGTTGCCTGTCAAGCACATATGGCACTTTATTTGTTGGCAACTGCAAAATAAGTTGCCAACATCTGATCTTGATGATTTGCCCGAGTGCCTTTAACACGGCAGAACATTCCTCAGAGAACTGTCACTTTATGAGGTAATAACTCTGAAACGCTTCAACGGATCTCACTGATTCTGAGATTGTTTTTTCGTGACATATTATACTTCATGATCGTGGTAAAATTTCTTCTATATGACTAGCGTTTATTTGTGAAAAAATTGGAAATTTGGCGAAAATTTAGAAAATTTCGCAATTTTCAAACTTTGAATTTTCATCAGAGAGATATGTCACACAAAATAGTTAATATATAACATTTTCCACATGTCTACTTTACATCAGCACAATTTTGGAACCAAATTTTTTTTTGTTAGGAAGTTATAAGGGTTAAAAGTTATCCAGAGATTTCTCATTTTTCCAACCAAATTTACAAAACCATTTTTTTAGGGACCACATCACATTTGAAGTGACTTTGAGGAGCCTTTATGACAGAAAATACCTAAAAGTGACACCATTCTACAAATTGCACCCCTCAAGGTGCTCAAAACCACAGTCAAGAAGTTTATTAACCCTTCAGGTGCTTCACATGAATTTTTGGAATGTGGAAGAAAAAAATGAACATTTAACTTTTTTCACAAACATGTTACTTTAGAACTAGTGTTGAGCGAGCATGCTCGACACTGCTCGGTACTCGCCCTAGCATCTCGCTACTCGGGATGTTTGGCGAGCACCGAGCATTTCCGGGTTACTCGGGCGGGAGCTCGGGTCTCCGCCCTGCACGTTTGGCCCTCTTTACAGAGCCAATGAACATGCAGGGATTGCCAGCCAGTCACTGTAATGCCGCAGCCATGTTGTTTGTGGGCATTACAGTGATTGGCTGGTCACACAGCATCACCTCGAGTATTTAAAACCGGGCGCCGCCATCTTGGACACAGTCGCCCGGGATCAGACAGTGTAGGGAGAGTGCTGCTGAGTTAGGGAGAGATATATAGTGCGAAATAGTTAGTGTAGGGTCTCTAAAGGCTGCCAAATCAAACAAACAGTCCTTCTCAGGACTAATATCCCTCCCAGATTTCAGGCAGGCAGGCAGGCAGGCTGCATAGGAGACGCAGTGGTTATACCAACAAACAGTGCATTACAGTCCTGTGTGATCCTGCTGGTCAAATTGCTAGACTTATCCCCGGGTCTCAGGAGCCAGGAAAAATCCTTTTTTTTCATCTAAATCCTGTATTTTTTTTTTCCTCAGTCAGAATGTACAAATACGCGTCTTATTAACTTTTTGATATTTCCCCCCCCCCCAAAAAAAAATGAGTGTGTCTGTGACTGTTCAGACACCAATATATCTGTTTAAAATATTCTGGTGTAGGCCACATAACTATAACTGTGGTTTTGCAGTTCCACGGTTCAAATCTCAGTATTATCCAGCTTTTGGCCTTTTTTACATAAAAAAAACAGTAATAGTGTCTCCCTGACTGTTCAGACACAAATATATCTGTTTAAAATATTCTGGTGTAGGCCAGATAGCTAGATGTTTGGTTTTGCAGTTCCGCGGTTCAAATCTCTGTATTATCCAGCTTTTGGCCTTTTTTACATGAAAAAAAACAGTAATAGTGTCTCCCTGACTGTTCAGACAAAAATATATCTGTTTAAAATATTCTGGTGTAGGCCAGATAACTAGAAGTTTGGTTTTGCAGTTCCACAGTTCAAATCTCTGTATTATCCAGCTTTTGGCCTTTTTTACATAAAAAAAAACAGTAATTGTGTCTCCCTGACTGTTCAGACACAAATATATCTGTTTAAAAGATTCTGGTGTAGGCCAGACAACAAGAAGTTTGGTTTTGCAGTTCCACAGTTCAAGTCTCTGTACTATCCAGCTTTTGGCCTTTTTTACATTAAAAAAACAGTAAAAGTGTCTCCCTGACTGTTCAGACACAAATAAATATGTTTAAAATATTCTGGAGTAGGCCAGATAACTAGAAGTTTGGTTTTGCAGTTCCATGGTTCAAATCTCTGTATTATCCAGCTTTTGGCCTTTTTTTCCATAAAAAGAAACAGTAATTGTGTCTCCCTGACTGTTCAGACACAAATATATCTGTTTAAAATATTCTGGTGTAGGCCAGATAACTAGAAGTTTGGTTTTGCAGTTCCACGGTTCAAATCTCTGTATTATCCAGCTTTTGGCCTTTTTTACATAAAAAACCCAGTAATATTGTCTCCCTGACTGTTCAGACACAAATATATCTGTTTAAAAGATTCTGGTGAAGGCCAGAGAAATAGAACTGTGGTTTTCCTCTTCCACGGTTCTAATCTCCTTTTTGTTACCCTTTTTCCATTGATAGTGTGATTGTCCCACGCCAAGGCGCGTGGCAAGGGACGTGGAACTGGACGTTCTGGTGATGGTGCGTGTAGAGGACGGGGCCGTGGCCAAGGTGAAAATGTGCCACAACCAACAGCCACATCTTCTCGCACCCACTTCTTGACCGAATTACTAGAGAAGCAAACAACAACACCACTATTGCGAACTGATCAGTGTGAACAGGTTATTTATTGGATAGCAGATAATACTTCCAGCTACCTGGGCACCACCACCTTCGGTCTGTCTTCCACACGGTCAGGTTTTAGTAGCCGTGATTCTCGACTGCATACTCCTCCTCACCCTGATGCTCCTTCCTCCCACCATGCCGAGTGTCGTCAGACAGCAACTGATCCCACACTTGGACACTCTGAAGAGCTGTTCACTGGTCCATTTCCATATTTGTGCCCCTCGCCTGAAGTCGTGGAAGAGGAGATCCCATGTAGCGATGCCCAAATATTTGAACAGCCGCGGCCAGAGGAAGTCGACGCTGGCAATTTGTCACAAGAGGTGGACGATGACGAGACACAATTGCCACGAAGTGAGGAGGAGGATCATGGTGCGCAAGTGGAAGAGGAGGAGGTGGTGTATGATCTAGTAACTGACCCAACGTGGCAGGAGGACACGCAGAGAGAGGCCAGCAGCACACAGGGGGAGGGGGGCAGAGTACCCCAACAGGCAGGAAGAAGCAGTGTGGTGGCCACACACAGAAGGCGGGCAACAGTTCCCCATAACACCAACATGAGGGACGTTGCCAGTACAACTGGTAGGTCTTCCAGAGTCTGGAATTTTTTTAAAGACTCTGCTGATAACCCCAAAAAGGCAATTTGTACCACTTGCCATGCCAGCATCAGCAGGGGTGACAAAAGGGTTGACAAAACTACCAGCCTGACCACCACCAGCATGATCAGGCACATGTCAGCAAAGCACCCGACTTTGTGGGGCGAACCGCAGGGTCCACGACCAGTGTCAGCGGGTGTCACCACTGCTTCTTCCACTGTTGTGCATGTAAGAGAACCCCCTGTTGTGTGTGCAAGGCAATCCCCTGTCCATACTGCATGCAAAGATGCCCCCTCCTCTCAGTCTTCGCTTGTTATGGCAGTTTCTCAAGAAACAGCATGTGGACAAGTGCTTGTGGCCAGGGACGGTACATCTCCCTGATTGCACACTGGGTAAACAAAGTGGAAGCCGGGACCCAGTCGGACCTTGGGACGGAACACATCCTCCCCACATCTCGGATTGCGGTCCCTATGTCAGTCAGAGTTGCCCCCACAGTGTACAGCTCCTGCGCATCATCCTCCTCTTCCTCCTCATGTTCAGCCTCCATCTCAGATATCACCACATCAGTTACAAGATGAAAGCAGTGCAGTGCTGCCTCAGCCTAGCGGCAACAGGCTGTGCTGAAACTCATAAGCTTAGGTGATAAACCTCACACTGCTTGTGAGTTGTGGACAGCTGTGAAAGAGCAGGCAGATCTGTGGCTGAGACCGCTGAACCTACATCCATGCATGGTCGTGTGTGAAAATGGCCGTAACCTGGTGGCGGCTCTGAGGCGAGGCGAGATCACACACGTACCATGCCTGGCTCATGTGCTTAACCTCGTGGTTCAGCGGTTTCTTAAATCGTACCCCGAGTTGCCAGATCTGCTCGTCAAAGTACGCCGCCTGTCAGCTCATTTTTGGAAGTCGGCTACAGCTTCCGCCGCCCTTGCTGTGTTGCAGCAGCGTTTGCAGCTTCCGGCACACCGACTAGTGTGTGATGTCCCCACACGTTGGAACTCTACCCTCCACATGTTGTAAAGGATTTGCGAGCAGATGAGAGCAGTTGTGGAGTACCAGCTGCAACAAGGCCTTCAATATTCAGGTCAGACGCCACACATAAGACCTCAGGAGTGGACCTGTATGTCTGACATATGTACCATCCTGACAAACTTTGAGGAGTCCACCAAGATGGTGAGCGTCAGCATCCCACTTGTCTGTCTTTTGCAACATTCTCTGCAGAGAATTAAAGAGGAGGCATAGCAGTCAGAGTATGATGAGATGGATCAAGAAGCCGTAACGGGCGAATACACACAGCGCAGCCTCATCTCATCCCAATGTGCATTGGGGGACAATGAGGGAGAGGAGGAGGAGGAGGAGGATGAGGAAGAACAGGAGCTGGTATCATGCACTGTAGACGGTATTACCTGCACAACTGTCATACCGTCGGTTCAGCGTGGGTGGCCTGAGGACAGGCGGGAGGAGGAGGAGGAGGAGTGCATGGTCAGTCTTCATCTTGGTGAGGACACGGAAGTCTTGCCCGTTACCAGTCTGGCACGCATGGCTGACTTTATGTTACGCTGCCTTAACCGTGACCCTCGCGTTGTCAAAATGTTGGGTGACAGTCATTACTGGTGGGTGACACTTTTAGACCCCCGCTACAAGGAGAACTTTCACTCTCTTATTCCTGAGGTGAAGAGGTCTACAAAAATGGGGCAGTACCAGAAGGCCCATGCAGCAGAACTGTTAAAAAAATTCCCATCTGAACATGCTGGCGGCAGAGGTCACAGTTCGTTGACCAACCAAGGCGTACAGGCGAGAGAGACGCAACTCCAATCCAGCAGAGGCAGGGGAACACTGTCAACATTCTCTGACAGTTTTCTGAGACCCGCCCAGCTTTCAGGCCCTGAGGCGCGGGGTACTCTCACAAGGAGTGAAAAGTTTCAAAAGATGGTGAGGGAGTACCTGCCGACCGTACCAGCGTCCTCCGTGATTCCTCTGTGCCTTTTAATTATTGGGTATCCAAGCTGGACACTTGGAATGAACTCACTCTGTATGCCTTGGAGGTCCTGGCCTGCCCTGCCGCTAGCGTGTTATCGGAGCGTGTTTTTAGTGCAGGTGGGGGAATTATAGCTGATAAGCGCACTCACCTGTCAACTGACAATGCTGACAAGCTGACCCTTATCAAAATGAACAAGGGCTGGATTGGGCCAGACTTCTCATCACCACCAATTGACAGCAGAGTAACATAAAGTCAAATCCACTGTGTTATTTCGGGAGGTGTATTCACATGCACCGCTTCACACCCACACATGGGTATATGCTTCCTCATTTCAGCTGTATTTTGCTCTTCTCCTTATCCTCAGCCTCCACCACCACTATATCACCAGGGTGACCATGGTCCGTGTTGCCAGCATTGCAAGTTCCTCTGTCCTAATTTTTGGCAGCTTTTGCTTTGAAGGCATAGGCAAAGACTAAGGGAGACCCACTCCCCAATAATGGGAATAATGTTTTGATTATGCTGTACTGCATGGCTCTTGTTTGCCAGCATTGCAAGTTCCTCCGTCCTAATTTTTGGCATCTTTTGCTTGGAAGGCATAGGCAAAGACTATGGGAGACCCACTCCCCAATAATGGGAATAGTGTTTTGAATATGCTGTACTGTATGGATCTTGTAAGGGGCATTAAAATAGTCTTGGTAAGCTACTGCGACCTCCACCACTCTTCCAAGGGGCATTGATATTGTCTTTTTATTCCACTGTGACCTTCACTTCTCTTTCAAGGGGCATTAAAAACGTCTTGTTAAGCTACTGCGACCTCCACCACTCTTCCAAGGGGCATTAAACCATCTTGTTAAGCTACTGCGACCTCTACCACTCTTTCACGGGGCATTAAAACCGTCTTGTTAAGCTACTGCAACCTCCACAACTCTTCCAAGGGGGATTGATATTGTCTTTTTATTCCACTGTGACCTCCATGTCTCTTCCAAGGGGCATTAAAACCGTCTTGTTAAGCTACTGTGACCTCCACGTCTCTTCCAAGGGGCATTAAAACTGTTTTGTTAAGCTACTGTGACCTCCATGTCTCTTCCAAGGGGCATTAAAACCGTCTTGTTAAACCACTCTGAACTCCACAGCTTTTCTAAGGGGCATTGAAATGTTGTTTTTAATTGCCTCTAACCTCCACGACTCTTCCAACAGGCATTGCATTTCCTCCTAATTTTAGTCAGTTTTTGATTTTCAATGCATAGGCGAACACTAAGGGAGGCCCACTCCCCAATAATGGGTAGAAGGCTTTTAGTACGCTGTAATCCACGTGTGTTTCAAGGGGCATTGCAGTTCCTCATAATTTTTGGAAAGCCTTCCATTCACTGCTTAGGCCAACAGTGTACAGGAGACCCAGTTGCTATAAATGGAATAAATGGTTTAGTTAAGGCCCTCTGACCTCCATGTCACTTCCAAGGGGCATTGGAGTGCCTCGAAATTTTTGGTAGGCATTGCACTCACTGTATGCCCTCTAACTGTGTAGCCGAACTGCTCCTTTTGGTACAGAAACATATCCTACAAGACATGTGTGGTTGACTGGCCTGATATTGATGTGAATGGTCCCTGTTCCTCCTGCTCTTTCTCCTTTGCCACCACCTCATCCATCATTCATCACCTGAAGCTTTGTTTTAACGGCAGTCATAGAACTGGGATAGTAGCAGGAAAACATCCAGCAATCCTCGGAGTAGGTAGGATATGCGCCAAAACGCTGACCACCTCAGGCTTAGCCGCTATTACATACATGCGCTTGCATTCCAAGGAACAGAAAGCTAAGGAGATGGATGGCCTCATGATCATGAATAATTTACTCGTTGTGTAGGAGGCCGACCACTGCTGCTGTCTACCTTCTGAACTTTGTGTTGAAGCCTGATTGGACCAAGCGTGGACACCCGGCCGCCCCTGGCGGCTGGGGACCAAGCGTGGACACCCGGCCGCCAGGAGGCTGGGGACTGAGTATGGATACCAGGCTGCCAACGCAGCCATGACGCGGTGGCCAGATTCCGCATCCACATGCCTAAAAGGCCCAATTTCAAGTGCAAGCAAGCAGTATGGTATTGCAGCCTGGGGGTGGGTGGGTGGCAGGCTGCATACTTGCACTTGCATTGCAAGTAATGGGGGAGGTACAATTGAACACTGCCCTGGGACAAGGACTTGCACGGTGATAGTTGCAAGTCTGCATCTTCTGATGCGGCAAGGATCACTTCTGATGGGCACTCTTTTAGGCAGTGAGCTGGGTGTCAGAGATACTTCCAGGGGTCTTCCCCATGCTGTTCCCATGTCTTTTCAGCACTGTATGCATGTGTTATACAGCACATGGCCAGAAAAGGTTGTAAAATGTTAAAATGACATTTCCCGGTGAATGCATTTGTCACGATTGAAAGCAATACAAAAGTGAAAAAACGCATAAAAAATGCTACTTGTGAACATAGCCCAAGGTGTGGAGGAGTATTTTTGTTTTTGGTTGTTTATTTTATCTTATACACAAGTCTTTACCCTGGAAAGTATGTTCCTTAACATATTTCACAGGAAAACCATTTCAGTTTCGTTTTTGAAAGTTTTATTGTGAGCCCGTAAAAGTGGCTTAATACCTCTGACCACGTTGTTGACAGCAGTGACCTGGGGGTCAGAAATGCTTCCTGGGGCAATCCCCATCCTGTCCCCATGTCATTTGAGCACTGTCATTATCGTTTTGGGCACTTTTTAGGCTTTCTACAGACTGACGGGGGTGCCGCCGCAAAAATGCTCAGGTTTCCCATAGACTAACATTGGGCTCGTTGCTCGGGTCGAGCACCAGAGTATCACGGTGAGCTCGGCCCGAGCTTCGAGCACCCGAGCATTTTAGTGCTCGCTCAACACTAGTTAGAACCCATTTTTTTATTTTTGCAAGGGTAACAGGAAAAAATGTATCCCAAAATTTGTTGTGCAATTTCTCCTGAGCTCGCCAATACCCCATATGTAGGGGAAAACTATTTGGGCACACGGCAGGGCTCGGAAGGGAAGGAGCGCCATTTGACTTTTTGAATGTAAAATTTGCTTCAATAATTAGCGGATGCCATGTTGCGTTTGGAGAGCCCTTGATGTGCCTAAGCAATGGAAAACCCCCTCAAGTGACACCATTTTGGAAACTAGAACCCTCAAGGAACTTATCTAGATGTGTGGTGAGCACTTTCAACTCCCTGGTGCTTTAGAGAAGTTTATAACATTGAGCAGTAAAAATAAAATTTTCACATTTTTCCCACAAAAATGTTTTTCAACCCCCAATTTTGTATTTTCATAAGGGTACCAGGAGAAATTGCACCATACAGTTTGTTGTGCAATTTCTCTTGAGTAAGCCGATACCCAATATGTGGGAGAAAACTATTGTTTGGGCGCACGGCAGGGTTCGGAAGGGAAGGAGCGCCATTTGACTTTGTGAATGTAAAATTGTACTTGAA
Source organism: Phyllobates terribilis (assembly GCF_046119375.1). Classification (NCBI taxonomy): domain Eukaryota; kingdom Metazoa; phylum Chordata; class Amphibia; order Anura; family Dendrobatidae; genus Phyllobates; species Phyllobates terribilis. Next base: position 251,860,914 of record NW_027362773.1, on the reverse strand, counting down.
TAATTAGCAAACTTTATGCTGTGTTTGGAGAGCCCCTGATGTGCCTAAACAATGGAAAATCCACACAAGTGACACCATTTTGGAAACTAGACCCCTCAGGGAACTTAACTAGATGTGTGGTAATCACCCTGAACCCCCATGTTCTTCACAGAACTTTATAACATGGAGCTGTGAAAATAAAAAAATTAAACTTTTTACACAAAAATGATGTTTTAGCCCCAATTTTTTTATTTTCACAAAAGTAAGAGGAGAAACTGGACCCCAGAAACTCTTTGCAATTTCTCATAAGTACGCCGATTCCCCATATGTGGGGAAAATACACTGTTTAGGCGCACGGTAGAGTTCAGAAGGGAAGGAGCACTGCGTGACTTTTTGAATGCAAAATTGGCTGGAATTGAGAGCAGACACCATGTCGCATTTGGCGAGCCCCTGATGCACCTAAATAGTGGAGCCCCCCACAAGAGAACCCATTTTGGAAACTAGACCCCTCAAGGATTTTATCAAGGGGTATAGTGAACATTTTTAATCAAGAGGTACGACACAGAAATTGATAACATTAGGTCATCATATTGAATAAACTACTTGAGTTTGCATCGGGTACTCAGGCATGCAATCCCCACTCTGCATGTTTCACAGTTATTAAACACCCCAAAAAAACATGCGGGGATCGTTCGTGCATGGCAGGCAATCCCCACAAGGTTTTTATGGCCGCGAAGCATATGGGACGGAGACTCAAGCATGTCACTCGAGCACCCGCAATGCTCGGTGCATACCTGAGCATCCAATGCAAACTCAAGTAGCGAGCACTTGCACTCAACACTAGTCACCATATCGTCATCATTTTTTTTCTTTACTTTTGAAAAAATCCCAACCCCAACACAACCCTAAACCTAGCACAACCCTAACCCTAGCACAACCCTAACCCTAGCACATCAATAACCCTAGCACAACCCTTATCCTAGCACAACCCTAACCCTAGCACAACCCTAACCCTAGCATAACTCAAACCCTAGCACAACCGTAACCCTAGCACAATCCAAGCCCTAGCACAACCCTAACCCTAGTGCAACTCTACCCCTAGCACAACCCTAACCCTAGCACAACTCTAACCCTAACCCTAGCACAACCCTAACCCAAGTGTGAAGATATTCAAGGTAATCCCTTGTCGATCACTGTGCACTGGCAGGCAGGTTTTACAGAGCAATGCAAATCCAACACCTCTTGCAGCAAGCAGAAGGGAGGGGGAGCTGAGAAGCAGGGAGTGAGATCCCTCACAGCAGCTGTGAGTGGCACAGGACGGCCCATCCCCCAGACATGTGCTCCCTTTGTTTAGGAAACTATAATTCAACTGAGAGTTATGGGAAAACGATACATCTGAATGATGCACAAAATAGATTTTTGGAAATCTGAAGGAATGGAGAATCTCACCATTCCTTTCTTCACCGCCCAGCAAGCAAGGATAGGGAGATATGCGGCACAGCCTTTCAGAAACCCCTAGGGCCACTGTGTTTGGTCTCCACACGTAGCAGGGGCCAGGCTGGATCTGCTGCCACCAATGTGATAAAACGGCAACAGGGAGACCCCACAGAATCTCGCTGTTACCATCGCTTGTGATGGGTCCACACCCCGCCTCCCGCCTGACGTCACAATTACGTTAAACAGAGCACGTGGTACGGACCTGCTAATGTCATCCTGAAGCAGATGCTTAAGATGTTGGTTGACTCCCATGGGTGCGATTGGGAACGGTACCTCCTACACCTACTATTTGCTTACCGGGAGGTTCCACTGGCCTCAACAGGGTTCTCCCCCTTTGAGCTCCTGTATGGCCGGCATGCGCAGGGCCCTCTTGCTCTGGTGAAGGAGTTCTGGGAAGGGGACTTAGCCACCCTTGAAGTGTTGGTCATTGAATATGTCATGCGCTTCCGTGACAAAATGCAGGCCTTGGCGCAGCTGGTGCACGACAATATGATGTGAGCCCAGGCTGACCAGATGTGATGGTACGACCAGAATGCTTTTAAGAGGACTTACCAGGTGGGTCAAAAGGTGCTGGTACTGGGCCTGGTACTCCAGGACAAGCTTCAGGTGGCCTGGGAATGCCAGTACCTCATGCACCAGCAGCTCAATGCCGTGACATAACTGGTCACACTGGACCACGCCCGGGGAAGGCGGAAGGGCTTCCACGTGAACATGATGAAGGCACATCATGATCGGGAGACCTGCGCCCTTCCCGTCTTCAATCTGCCAGAAGAGGGAGAGGCGAAGACCCTCCCGGACATGCTCGCTCAGGCTAGGGCGGGTGGAACCATCGAGGACATGAAAGTTTGCCACCAGCTGTTGTCAGACCAACGGTGCCAGCTTTGGGCAACCCTGCACCCCTTTCGGGATTTGTTCAGCAACGAGCCTGGAAGGACAGAGTCGGCCGTCCATCATGTGGACACTGGGGATCATCCCCCAATCTGGTGTTCAGCATATATGGTCTCATGCGCCAGGAGATTGACGAGATGCTGAAGCGGGGGGTCATCCAACCCTCGAGCAGTGCTTGGGCCTTGCCTGTGGTCCTCGTTCCAAAGAAGGACCGGATAACCCAGTTCTGCATGGACTACCGGGGATCAACGCTGTCACAGTCACTGATGCAGCGCATCGATGACCTGCTCGATCAGTTGGCCAGGGCCAAGTACCTGACCATCATGGATCTGAGACGGGGATATTGGCAGATTCTCCTGACCTCCGAGGCACAGGAACGCTCTGCCTTTATTACCCCATTTGGACTGTACGAGTCCAAGGTGATGTCATTCGGCATGAAGAATGCCCCTGCCACTTTTCAGCAGATCACCAACACGCTGCTCGATGGACTCAAAGGGTATGCGGCCGCGTACCTGGATGACATTACCATCTTCAGTCCCACCTGGGAGGATCACCTAGAGCATCTGGCGCAGGTGCTCGGGCAGATCCAACATGCAGGCTTGACATTAAGCCAGAAAAGTGCCAGCTGGGTATGAGTGAGGTCCACTACCTGGCAGACCGGGTAGGTGGGGGAGCTCTGAAGTCAGAGCCCGTGAAGGTGGATGCCACACCCAGGACCAAGAAACAGGTGATGTCCTTTCTGAAGGAGGTTCGTCCCTCACTATAGTAGCCTAGAGAAGCCCCTGATGGAACTCACCAAGAAAAAGCTGCCCTCTGCAGTCGATCGGACAAACGACTGTGAGACGGCATTCCGGGCGCTGAAGACTGCCCTTTCTAGCTCCCGGGTACTACAGGCAGCCGACTTCACGCTGCCGTTTGTAGTGCAGACTGACACCAGTGACTTTGGCTTCGGTGCTGTGCTCAGCCAGGTCGACACTGCGGGCCAAGAGTACCCCGTTTTGTACCTGAGCCAGAAGCTCCTGCCGAGGGAGGTGGCCTTGTCCATGATGAAGAAGGAATGTCTGGCAATTGTGCAGCATCTGCAGCCATATTTTTACGGACGCCAAAAGTATGTGGAAACAGACCACAACCCCTTCAGCTGGTTACACACTGCATCCGGGACAAATGGAAGGCTGCTACGCTGGAGCCTCGCGCTCCAGCAGTACCACTTCGCCATTTGCCACAAAAAGGGCGCGAACGTGGCAATGCCGACGGCTTATCCCGACAAGGGGAAGTTGCGGATGGGTGTGCAGGGGAACGAGTGGTGCTGCCCCCTAGCACCCTCTAAAGGGGGAGGTGTGACGATATTAAAGGTAATCCCTATCGATCACAGTTCACTGGCAGGCAGATTTTACAGAGCTCTACATATGCAAATCCAACAACTCTTGCAGCAAGCAGAACAGAGGGGGGGCTGAAAAGCAAGGAGTGAGATTCCTCACAACAGCTGTGAGTGGCAAAGGATGGCCCACCCCCCGGCCACATGCTCCCTTTGTTTAGGAAACTATAATTCAACAGCAAGTTATGGGAAAACGATACATCCGAGTGACACACAAAATAGATTTTTGGAAACCTAAAGGAATGGAGAATCTCACCATTCCTTTCTTCACCGCCCAGCAAGCAAGGACAGGTAGATATGCGGCACAGCCTTTCAGAAACCCCTAGGGCCCCTGCGTTTGGTCTCCACGCATAGCAGGGGCCCGGCTGGATCCGATGATACCAGGACCGGCTCCCTAGGATTGTCCAGTAAGGAGGAATAGCTCATCTTAAATTTTGGGACTCTGTAGCTGGGAGAGAACCGGGGTGGAGACTTGGGCTTGAGCAGGGGGCAGTAGTGGGAGTGACCCAGAGAGTTTAAAGGTCTCTGTAGCTAGAGTCCAGTGTCTTTCCCTGGGGAGGACGGGACGTCAAATCATGTGGTGAAAGTCCTGCAACAACCAGAGGGCCCGCACACCTCCCATGTGGCAGCTCATCCCCCGAAAGCCAGGCCTTTCCATCTAAACTGGTAACTGACTTGTAACAACTTCTTTATATCTTTTGTACCCATGCTTTTGTGTCTGCAACTCTGACCACTGTGTATGTATAACCCTTATGTATATAGTGTTTGTCTAGTGCGCCATTCCGGCAATTAAATATATAATTTAACCTTGGGCTGTTCTTTTATCTCAATCCACGAACCTCACGTCATTTGTTCGGTCCAATGAACACACTACCGGGCAGGTTTCTAGACCGATATAAGTCCGTTATTTGTAATAGAAACTGGTAACAGCTCTCCTAGGCCGACTATGCTCTGCTTCACTGGAGCTAGTGAATGGAGCCTCTCAACCTGTCAGGGTTGTGGGCGAGTGTGGTGCCATATCATTAACTGAGTGGGCCTCCTCTCCCCACTCCTTGGTGCCTTCCTGTGCCCATTTGGACAGGGAGTGTCTGTGCTGAACTGTACCAATCTGACCTTGAGGGGGTGTGGAACGTCATGTAGGTGCAGAGGGCAGGTCTATACCACGTGCTCCGTCTGACGTAATTGTGACATCAGGCGGGAGGTAGGGTGTGGACCCATCACAAGCGTCAGCAACAGCGAGATTCTGCCGGGTATCACTGTTCCCATTTCATCACACCTAGCACAACCCTTACCCTAGCACAACCCTGACCCTAGCACAACCCTAACCCTAGAGTTTATTTTTTACGCCTTTCCTCATGCGATATACAGTACAGACCAAAAGTTTGGACACACCTTCTCATTTAAAGATTTTTCTGTATTTTCATGACTTTGAAAATTGTACATTCACACTGAAGGCATCAAAACTATGAATTAACACATGTGGAATTATATACTTTCAAGAGAATGCCAAGAGTGTGCAAAGCAGTCATCAAAGCAAAAGGTGGCTACTTTGAAGAACCTAGAATATAAGACATATTTTCAGTTGTTTCACACTTTTTTGTTAAGTATATAATTCCACATGTGTTAATTCATAGTTTTGATGCCTTCAGTGTGAATGTACAATTTTCATAGTCTTGAAAATATAGAAAAATCTTTAAATGAGGTGTGTCCAAACTTTTGGTCTGTACTGTAAGTGATTAGACGACTTTATTCTTCGGGTCAGTGCGATTACAGCGATGCCAGATTCATATCGGGTTTTTATGATTGACAGCTACAATTTTTCCAAATTTCTGCTGACACTCTGTGTCATGTGATGGTTGGTTTTTTTGTGGGATGAGTTGACGTTTTTATTGGTACCATTTTCAGGCACGTGACATTTTTCGATCTCTTTCTATTCCGATTTTTGGGAGGCAGAATAAACAAAAAACAACAATTCAGGCATTGTTTTTTTGGAGTTTTTTTATGCCGTTCCGCGTGTGGTAAAATTGATAAGGCAGCTTTATTCTTCGGGTCAGTACGTTTACAGCGGTACCACATTTATATCTTTTTTTTATGTTTTGTCGCTTTTACACAATAAAAACAATTTTATAGAAAAAATAATTTTTTGCATTGCTTTATTCTGAGAGCAATAACTTTTTTATTTTTCAGCTGATGGAGATGTATGGCGGATTTTTTTTTGCGGGACAAGATGATGTTTTTATTTACATTCATCTTTTTGATCACGTTTTATTCCATTTTTTGTTTGGCGGTATGATGATAAAACATAATTTTTTGCATTGTTTTTTATTTTTATTTTTTACCGTGTTCACTAAAGGGGTTAAATAGTGGGACAGTTTTATAGATCAGGTCATTCTGGACGCGGTGATACCAAATATGCGTACTTTTATTGATTTTTTTTTTCAGAATAATCATTATTCATGGGTACAGAAAATTTTTATTTTTTTTAATTCTTTTTTTTTTTAAATATGTTTACATTTTTTTTTTCACTTCTGACACTTTTTTTAACTTTTGCACATTGTCCCACTACACTGTGTTCCAAATTATTATGCAAATAATATTTTCTCAGATTTTCCCAAATTACCTATATGAATTGCAGTCATTGTAATTTTCCAGTCAAATAACTATTAGAGTACAATTGAGATGCAGATGTGTTATGTGCAGCATGAGACGGGGCATTATCATGCATGAAATGATCTCGATGGTCCAGATGGATGGAGTGGAGGATGGCTGGTTGATGGACACCCCATGCAAACACGGCTACGGCGCTAACAAGGAGGAGGTGGAGTAATGTTTTAGGCTGGAATCATGGGGAGAGAGATTGTCGGCCCTTTTAGGATCCCTGAAGGGGTAAATATGAACTCCATAATGTATGTTGAGTTTCTCAAACAGCACTTCCTTCCATGCTTCAAGAAGAAGAACTGTGCATTCTGCAGCAAGATCATTTTCATGCATGATAATGCCCCGTCTCATGCTGCACATAACACATCTGCATCTCTGGCTGCTATGGGCATAAAAGGGGACAAACTTATGGTGTGGCCCCCATGCTCCCCTGACCTTAACCCAATTGAGAACCTCTGGAGCATCATCAAAAGGAGTGTCTATGATGGCGGGAGGCAGTTCACATCTAAGCAACAGCTCTGGGAGGGTATTCTGTCCTCATGCAAAACAATTGAAGCAGAAACCATCCAAAATCTGACAAATTCAATGGACGAGAGAGTTCAGAAGCTCCTTTCGAACAAGGGGTCCTATGTGCAAATGTAACATCACCTAGAATAACGTTTTGAGTTGAAAACTGTTTGATTTCAGTTTGTAATAACCTGCTAATGCTTAGAATTTCAAAAATGACCATTTTTTTGTTCTTTATTAAAATGAAAAGGTTGAAAACTCTGCTGTGCATAATAATTTGGAACATGCATTTTGAGTGCAGTTTGAGTTTTTTATTTTTTTAAAAATATACTGTTATCATAGGCAGTTTGTACAAAAACCTTTCAATTGTACTCTAATAGTTATTTGAATGGAAAATTACAATGACTGCAATTCATGTAGGTAATTTGGGAAAATATGAGAAAATATTATTTGCATAATAATTTGGAACACAGTGTATGGGACTTTCATTTTTCGCAGTCTGATCACCTGTATAGCATAGAGATGCAGCAGCAGCATCTCTATGCTATCCAGACTGTCAGAGCTGCACAGGCACAAGTTACTTTGATCGTGCACTGCACATGATCAAAGTAACTTCCTGCTGTCTGGTGACCCGGATGTCATCATGACGACATTGGGTCACCATGACAACCACCGGGACCAGGCACAGACAGCGCGTGATGCCGGAGAGGAAGTAGCGACTCTTAACTCCCTTTGCTCCCAGAATGCTGCGATCGACTTCGATTGCAGCATTTCGGGGGTTAATGTGCTGGGAGCGGTGCGGGACCTCTCCTAGCACATAGCACCAGATGTCAGCTGTGACAATCAGCTGACACCCGGCGGTGATTGCGCCCGCACAGACTGTGTGTTGGCGCAATTGCCGATGCGTACTAATACATATCTGGTCCAATAGGCCCAGGGCGCAGATACGTATTAGTACGTATAATGTCAGAAAGGGGTTAATTGTTGAGGAATGTATATTTTACCAAATGCAACACCTCATTAAGGAGAAAAAGAAAACCTAAAAACCATAACAAAAAAAAAAGTCAGAGGTCCCAAATAACTAACCCGAAACAAAAACCTATAATGCACAAAGCACAGGGCCAGAGTGATAACAATAATGAATAAAATATAGCTTTTATTAAATATTAGTTAAAAAAAATATATATATATTTATATATATATATATATATATATATATATATATATATCCAAAACAATAGACACAAAAACGTATAGGTGGGTGAACCAATATGGAAACGCCTATAAAGAAAATAACTGTCACAGATAGACATGGGCACAATATATTCACACAGTGTACAAAAGGACAATTAAGAATTGATAGAACAAAGTTCAGTACACATGATAAGAAGATCACACTGGAGTGCCAAAAATGATTACCTTGGAGCACATACGACAGGTAGCAGATGTCGGCACCTGCACAAATGAGTACATACAAGCCGATCACATGACGAGCTACGCAGTGTGATGCTACATATCACGAAGTAACAACAAGTGCATGCACTATGGGGAATCCAATTGGCCAATCGGAGTGTCCGGTGTGGCTGTCACTTTACCCCAACATCAGAAAAACACTGTTAGGCTATGTGCCCACGATGCAGAATTGCTCAGGATTTTCTCCTGAGCGTTTCTGCATCTCCCTGGCAGAAAAAACGCATGCGGATTGTACATGAGGATTGTACATGAGGATTGTACATGCGTTTTTCCTGCCAGGGACATGCGGATGTGAAGCGTTCTTCACATGCATTTCCGCATGCGGGTTGACAAGCGCTTTCCAAGCGATTTTAGCATCATTTGGAAAGCGGCATGGATTTATATAGTGTGACCGAAAGAATGTTTAAACATAAAAAAATAAATCTATACTTACCTTCTGATGGCCCCCGGAGTCTTGCTTCACTCCGGCTGGCTTGCCGGCAGCTCACGGTACACTACACTGAAGGACCTACCGTCACATGACTATGACGTCAGCGCAGGTCCTTCAGTCCATCACGAGCTGCCGGCAAGGGAGGACAAGCGCAGCGGGGGCCATCAGAAGGTAAATATCATATTTATTTTTTATTTTTTATTTTATTCTTTTTTTTATAGCTTCTATGGTACCTGGGTCCGGAGGAGAGTCTCCTGTCATCCAGATCCGGTACCATCCGCACATTGAAATGCTTGGATTCCGCATGTACAGATGCAGTGATTCCGAATCCATGCGTTTCAATGCAAGTCAATGGCGGCGAAAACGCAGCACTTCCGCAAAATAATTGGTAGTGCTGCGTTTTTTTCCGCAATGATAATCCGCAGCGGAAATTTCCACAGCATGTGCAAAGCACATGCGAATTCTAATTGGGGAACATGGCAAGCCTTCTACCATACGTTTTTTAAGCGTTTCTGCAGCGTTTTTTGCCGCTGTGGAAACGCTTAAAAAACGCATCGTGGGCACACAGCCTAAATGTATAATAGTGAAAGACAGAAGAGAAATAGTAGGGCGCAATGGTCAATCTGCCAGACAAAACAAAAAAAAGAGCGGGGAAAGTGAAAGATGGAAATAGAAAAGGAACAAGAATGTAGGTATGAATGGAACCAAGAGAGAAGTAGGAATCCCATATTAATTACCGGTAAATGCTTATAGGAATAGGAATATTATAAAATGTGTAAATATATTAAGAAAAAATTATATCAATATTACACAGAAAAATACACACTGGTGAGATGCATAAAAATAAAATGCCAAGCTGAAAATAGCATGGAAAAAAATGAAGATGGATTCATAACACTTGTTGAGACTAAGAAGGCATGCATGTGAAAAAATGTAAAAAAAAGCGTGAATAAATACATTTGAAAAAAATATTATAAATAAAAAAAATGTGTGTGTACACAGTGGCATGTAAAAGTTTGGGCACCCCTGGTCAAATTACTGTTATTGTGAATAATTAAGCAAGTTGAAGATGAAATGATCTCTAAAAGGGCTAAAGTTAAAGATGGAACATTTCCTTTGTATTTTCTATCTATCTATCTATCTATCTATCTATCTATCTATCTATCTATCTATCTATCTATCTATTTATATATATATATATATATATGTTTATATATATTCATCTTTTACATTTTAACAATTACAAGAAAAAAAATGGGCCGTTGCAAAAGTTTGGGCACCCGGCATGGTTAGTACCTAGTAGCACCCTCTTTTGAAAGTATCACAGTTTGTAAACACTTTTTGTAGCCAGACAAGAGTCTTTCAATTCTTGTTTGAGGGATTTTCATCCATTCTTCCTTGGAAAATTCTTCCAGTTGTGTGAGATTCCTGGGTCATCTTGCATGCACTGCAATTTTGAGGTCTGGTTATAGATTTTCAATGATGTTCAGATCAGGGGACTGTAAGGGATTTTGACGTGTGTTTAGGATCATTGTACATTTGTAGAAGCCATCCTCTTTTCAATTTCAGCTTTTTTACAGATGGTGTTATGCTTGCATCAAGAATTTGTTGAAATTTCATTGAATCCATTCTTTCCTCTACTCATGAAATGTTCCTCGTGCCATTGGCTGCAACACAACCTCAACGCATGATTGATCCACTATCATGCTTAATGGTTGTTGAGATGTTCTTTTCCTGAAATTCTGTGCCCTTTTTTCTCCACACATACCTTTGATCATTGTGGCCAAAAAGTTCTATTCTATCCTCATTGGTCCACAGGACTTGTTTCCAAAATGCACAGGCTTGTTTAGATGTTCTTTTGCATACTTCTGATGCTGGATTTTATGGTGATGACGCAGGAGAGATTTTCTTCTGTTGAGTCTTCCATGAAGGTCATATTTGTGCAAACATAAGTGGCTCTATTGTTAGAAAACTTACAAAAGAGAAAAATGGACCAATTGTAGTGAATGTAGTGAACTATGCAAGTTTAGGGCTGTGTTTCAGCAAAAATAGTTGGGGATTTGGTCAGGATTAATGGTGTCCTCAATGCTGACAAATACAGGCAGATACTTATCCGTCATGCAATAAAATCAGGAAGGCATCTGATTGGCTCTATGTTTATCTATGTTTATTCTGCAGTAGAACAATGACCCCAAATATACAGCCAAGGTCATAAAGATCTATCTTCAGGTTAAAGAAGAACAAGGAGTCCTGATAGTGATGACATAGCTCTCACAGAGCCAGAATATCTGTCGTTAGTTCTCCAATATGTTTGGAACAATCTCCCTGCCAAGTTCCTTCAAGATCTGTGTGCAAGTGTACCTAGAAGAATTAATGCTGGTTTGAAGGCAATGGGTGGTCACTAGTGATGAGGGAACACTAAAATGCTCAGGTACTCTTTGCTCGAGTCGAGCAAATTGGAATGCTCAAGTGCTCGACCCAAGCAACGAGCCCAATGTAAGTCTATGGGAAACTCGAGCATTTTTCCTGCAGCCCCCCCAGAGGTCTGCATGGGGCCTAAAAATTGACCAAATCGATGGGAACAGTGCTGAAATGACATGGGAACAGCATGAGGAAGACACCTGGAAGCATCTCTGACTCCCAAGTCACTGCTGTGAACAATATTGTCAGAGTATTACACCACTTTTACGGACCCACAATAAAACATACAAAAACGAAACCAAAATGGATTTTCCTGAGAAAAATGTTAAGGAACAGCCTTTCCAGGGTAATGACTTGTATATAAGGCAAAATAAATAAACAAAAACAAAAATGATCCTCCACACCTTGGGCTATGTTCACATGTAGCGTTTTGATGCGTTTTTGCACTTTTGCACTGCTTTCAACTGTGAAAAATACATTTACCAATAGATGTCATTTTAACATTTTACTACCTTATCTTCCCATCTGGCGTGCGAGACATGATCAAATACATCCTGTTTCATTTATGAAGGAGGGACTCTGAAAGTCACAAAGCCTATTTTTATAGGGCCATCAGGTGGCCCTTACTATTCTTAAAATGCTATCAGTCGGCTCTCACTATTGTTAGAGGGCTATGCTTTGCTGTTCCCATTGTTAAAGAGTGTGTCTCCAATACTGTTATTGCGTATACAGTGACTTCAAGAGCTGCCAAAAATTTGGACTCACCCCAATACCCGTTTGAAGAGTCATAGAGGAGGGCCTCAGTAAAAAAATGTTCCCATTACAAAAGAGTGGGTCTCCTATAGTGGTAGTGCCCATGCAATGACTGCAAGGGTTGCCTAAATTTGTGAAATACCCCAATACCAATTTGAAGACACATAGAGGTGGGCCTCAGTAACGACATGTTCCCATTAGAAAGGAGCGGTTCTGCTATACAGTTATTGTGTATGCAGTGATTACAATGGCTGCCAAAAATTTGTAGGCATTCCAATGCCCCTTGGAAGAGATGTAGAGGAGGGCCTCATGAACAAAATGTTCCCATTATTAGGAAGTGGGTCTCCCATACTGTTATTGCCTATGCAGTGAATGCAAGGGCTGCCAAAAATGTGGATGCACTCCAATGCCCCTTGGAAGAGACATAGAGGAGGGCCTCATTAAAAAAAAGTTCCCATTAGAAAGGAGTGGGTCTCCTATATTTGTAATTCCCATGCATTAAGTGCATAGGCTGAAAAACATTTACTCCCGGGGGTGTATACATGAAAATACTGTATAATAAACATTTCCTATGGGCATCATAAATACCCTTAAAAAAATTATGTGGGTGTTGCTTCATGGTCACCCTGGTGATATGGTGGTGGAGATGAGGATGAGGAGAAGGAGGAGGACAACAGAATATAGACAAAACCAGGAAGCATATACCCATGTCTGGGTGTGAAGAGGTGCATGGGAATAGACCTCCCCAAAAAGAGACACTGGATTTGAGTTTATCTTACGCTGCTATCATTTGGTGGTGTTGAGAAGTCTGGCCCAATCCAGCCTTTATTCATATTTCTAAGAGTCAGCCTGCCAGCATTTTCAGTTGACAGGTGGATACGCCTATCGGTTATAATTCCACCAGCGGCACTAAAAACCCGCTCTGACAAAACGCTAGTGGCAGGGCAGGCCAGGACCTCCAAGGCATAGAGAGCCAGTTCATGCCACGGGTCCAGCTTGGATACCCAATAATTATAAGGCACAGAGGAATCACCTAGGATGTTGGTATGGTCAGTAAGGTACTCCTTCAGCATCTTCGTAAAATTATCCATCCTTGTGAGAGTACCCTGTGCAACAGGGCCTGTGAAATGATAGGGTCTGAGAAAACTCTCCCAGGCCTTTGACAGTGTTCCCCTTCCTCTGCTGGATCATATTCTTGTCTCTCTCGCTTGTACTCCGAGGTTGTCCAATGAACTGTGACCTCTGCCACTAGCGTTTTCAGATGGGAATTTTTTTAATAATTCCGCAACAAGGGCCTTCTGGTACAGCCCTATTTTAGTAGACCTGTCCGCCGCGGCAATAAGAGATAGAAATTTCTCCTTGTAGCGTGGGTCTAGAAGTGTCACCAACCAGTAATGACTGTCACCCAAAATTTGGAGAACGTGATGGTCACGGGAAAGGCAGAGTAACATAAAGTCAGGCATGTGTGCCAGACTGCTAACAGGCAAGACTTCCGTGTCCTCCCCAAGAGGACAACTGACCATGCTCTCCTCATCCTCCTCCTCCTCCCTCTCCTCAGGCCATCCACGCTGAAGAAAAGGTATGACAGTTGTGCGGGTAGTACTGTCTATAGCGCTGGAAACTAGCTCCTGTTCTTCCTCCTCCTCTTCCTCATTGTCACCCAATTCACATTCGGATGAGATGAGGCTGGGCTGTGTGGAATTACTCTGTATAGTTCCTTGCTCCATCTCATCATGCTCCGTCTGCAATGCCTCCTCTTTAATTGTGAGCAGTGATCATTTCAGAAGACAAAGAAGTGGGTTGGTGATGCTAATTATGGCGTGATCACCGCTCATCATCTTAGTGGAGTCCTCAAAGTTTTGGAGGACGGCAAAGATGTCTGACATTCATGCCAATTGTTGAGGTCTTATGTGCGGAGGCTGACCTGAATACCGATGGATGTTTTGAAGCTAGTACTCAACAACTGCCCTGTGCTGCTCATAAATCCTTCCCAAAATAAGCAACATTGAGTTCCAAGGCGTGGGGACATCGCACACCAGTCAGTGAGCTGGAAGCTACAAACGCTGTTGAAGCACAGCAAGGGCAGCGGAAGCTGGAGCTGACTTTCTAAAATGGGCACACACGCGGCGTACTTTGACAAGCAGATCTGGGTAGGATTTGAGAAATCACTGAGCCACAAGGTTAAGCACATGGGCCAGGCATGGTACGTATGTGAGCTCTCCTCGCTTAAGAGCCGCCACCAGGTTCCAGCCATTGTCTCACATGGCCATGACTGGCTGTAGGTTCAGCGGTGACAGATCTGCCTGCTTTTTCAGAGCTGTCCACAACTCTTCAGCAGTGTGCGGTTTGTCACCTAAGCATATTGGCCGATGTAGTCATTTCCGAGATGGAGGCTGAAGAGGAGGAGGAGGATGAGGAGGTGCAGGAGCTGTAGAATGTAGGGGCAACCCTGATTGACCAAGGGCCCGCAATCCTCGACATCAGGAGGACGTGTTCTGTCCCAAGGTCCGACTGGGTCCTGGCTTCTACTATATTAACCCAGTGTGCCATCAGCGAGATGTACCGTCCCTGCCCACAAGCACTTGTCCACGTCTCCATGGTTAGGTGGACCTTCCCAGTATTTGTTTTGTTGAGGGCACAGCTAATGTTGTGGGACACGTGTTTGTGTAATGCGGGGACGACACACTGGGAGAAATATTGGCGGCTGGGGACCGAGTACCGAGGGACGGCCACCGCCATCAGGTTGTGAGCTCCATGAGCCTAAAAGGCAACATTTCGAGTGCAAGCATTCGCAAAATGTGTGAATTTAGTAATGTGGCCTGTGGAGTGTTGGCTGTGTATTTGCACTTGCGCTCCAATGACTGGAGTAGGGACAATTGAACACTGCGCTGGGACAAGGACATGGACGTGGTTGCTGATGGTGATAGTTGATAGTATGCAATGAAAAGTGCAGGGCAGGAGGCATCTTCACATGCACCATGACAGGGGATTGGTGTACACACAACAGCAGAATAAGCAGTGGTGTCACCCGCAGACACTGTTTCTGGACCCTGGTGCTCTGCCCACCTAGACAAATGCTTTGCTTGCGTGTGCCTGATCATGCTGGTGGTGGTCAGAATGCTACTTTTGCTACCCCTGCTGATGCTTGCCTGGCAGATGGTGCAAATGGCTTTTTGGGGTTATCTGAAAAACAACCAGACTCAGGAAGACCTAACAGTTGTACTGGCAACTTCCGTTGTGTTGGTGTTACAGGGAACGGTTGCCCGCCTTCTGTCTGCAGCCACCACACTGCATCTTCCTGCCTGTTGGGGTGCTCTGCCTCCCTCCCCCTGTGTGCTGCTGTCCTCACTCTGCATCTCCTCCAGCCAGGTTGGGTCAGTTACTATATCACCCACCACCTTGTCTTACTCTTCCGCACCCTGGTCCTCCTCCTGACTTTCTGGCTATTGTGTCTCATCATCATCCACCTCTTGTGACACTTTCCCACTGTCACCTTCGTGTGACCGTGGCTGCTCAAATATTTGGGCATTGCTACATGCGATCTCCTCTTCCGTCTTGTTGGTGTTCCGAGGAACAGTTGCCCGCCTTGTGTCTGTGGCCACCACACTGCTTGTTCCTGCCTGTTGTGATGCTATGCCTCCCTCCCCCTGTGTGCTGCTGTCCTTGCTCTGCATGTCGATGTCATTTTGCCAGGTTGGGTCAGTGACTTCATCGTACACCACCTCGTCTTCCACTTCCGCACCCTGGTCCTCCTCCTGACTTTATGGCCATTGTGTCTCATCATCATCATCATTCACCTCTTGCAACAGTAGTGGCACATTCCCACTGTCGCCTTTGTGTGACCATGAGTGCTCAAATATTTGGGCATCGCTACATGCGATCTCCTCTTGCGCCACTTGAAGCTGGCCAGGCGAAAGGCCCGAATCTATAAATGGAAAATTGAACAGCTCTTCTGAGTGTCCAAGTGTGGGATCAGTTATCTCTGGGCACTCGGCATTGTGGGAGGAAGGAGAATCAGGGTGAGGAATATGCGGTCCAGACTCACAGCTACTGAGACTTGACTGTGTGGAAGACAGGGTGGTGGTGGTGGTGGCAAAGTGAATGGAAGCATTATCTGCTATCCAACCGACAACCTTTTGACACTGCTCTGGGATCAATAGTGGTGAGCTGCGGTCTACTAGCAATTGGGACAGGAAGGTCGGGCGGCAAGATGTGGGTTTTTGTTGTGGCACAATTTAAGATTGGCCGCAGCCTCTGCATGAACCATCAGCATCATGTCCACTTCCCCCTCCCTGTACCGCAGTTATATGTGATATGTCTGATGGATGTCCACGGTTTTAAATAGCGGGCTTGTAGTTTCCTATTATTCACAGCGACCACGTGTGAATAGCCTCACTGACATGCTCCTACAAACTGTAAATGGAAGACAATATTTTCCACAGTCGCTACAAATGGCTGGATTTGTACCGCTGTTATATGTGATACGTCTGATGGACGCCCACAGTTTTAAATAGCGGGCTTGTAGTTTCCTATTATTCACAGCGACCACGTGTGAATAGCTTCACTGTCACACTGTTACAAACTGTAAATGGAAGACAATATTTTCCACGGCCGCTACAAATGGCTGGATTTGTACCGCAGTTATATGTGATACGTCTGACGGACGCCCACGGTTTTAAATAGCGGGCTTGCAGTTTCCTATTATTCACACCAACCACATGTGAATAGCTTCACTGACACTGCTGCCAAACTGTAAATGAAGGATAATATTTTTCACGTTCACTACAAATTTCTGGATTTTTATCACTGTAATATGGAATAACGTCTGATGATTGAAAAGATCTGGCTGTATTCTGCAGTGCTAACAAGAAAATGGGCAGTAAAATGTTGGACACTATTATTTTTAAGAAAATAATCAAGATTAAAATAAAATTAAAAAAATTAGCCCTAGCCCCTGATATCTGGGGCTATGTCTATAGATATCTGTAACATTTGGAGCAGACAGAACGAGCATTGGTCCCTTATGTGCTGTATATACTGCCACAAACTCTGCCTGACTGCCTATCTGCCTGCCTAACTCCTGCTATCACCTCTGAATATATGCAGCTGGATTAGTCCTCAGATGGACTGTTAGTTCAGATGGATATATATATATATACTCCTGGAGTACCACTACCTATATCTAACTATTACACCCCCAATTCTGTCCCTCACACAGCAGCACCTCTCCTTACTCTGCCTGTTTCCGGGATAGACTGTGACAAGCTTAGCGTCTCAAGGTATTATATAGACCCGATGACGCTATGCGTCCAGCCAATCACTGTAATGCCACAACCAACATGGCAACGGCATTACAGTGTGTGTCAGACAATCCCTGCATGTTCATTGGCTCTCTAAAGAGCCCCAAACATGCAGGGCGGGGACCCGAACTCCCACCCGAGCAACCCGGAAATACTCGCTGAGCGCTGAGCATGTCGAGCAGTGTGATGCTCAGGCAAGTACCAAGCAGTGGCAAGCATGCTTGCTCATCACTAGTGGTCACAACTAATGTTGATTTGAGTTAGATTTGTCTTTTGTACGGTCACTTTGCATTTTGTAAGAGTTAATTGATAAAACTAAACTATTGACAATTCTATCTTTAGTTAGCATAACTTAGTTTTATCAATTAACAAAATGCAAAGTGAATGATCAAATATGTCTGGGATTACATGAAGATACAGATGGATTTGCACAAGCGACTTCCACAAAATATGTGTAGTTAGTTCTCCAAGATGTTTGGTACAACCCCTATGCTAGGTTTCTTAAAAAATTTATACTGTTTATACTGTTTTGAAAGAGGGTGGTCACACCAAATATTGATCAGTATGCAACTAGGATGGCAGGAGTGTGGGATTAGTACAGGGATAATAAACAAAGATGTCATAATACAGGCCTTATAAGCAAAGTGATGTCACACTACAGATATATACAGATACAAAATAAACAGTGATTTCTCTGCCAACAGATAATGAATGCAGTTATATCATAGTGCAAGGTTAGAAAATACTATAATATACAGTGGTAGTAGTTTCCGGGGATTTTGTGGGAAATCCATACATAGTGAAAATATATAAATAATATACTGAAGTTAAAAAAATTAAACCCTTGACCTTAGTGCTGCATGGCATCAGTGCTTACCACTGAAGCATCATGCTTTCTATATGGATGTTTTATCCATAAGACATATTAGAAATATCTGACACAATTTTGAGATCTCTGCTTGTGGGATAAACATAGGTCTAATGAAATCCAAAACTAAGTACTAGGTTTCTCCCACCCACCCAGCTCGTCTGCCAGTTGCAGCTTGTACTGAGCAATGAGAGAGCTCAGCAGCAGGGAGGAAGAATGGTAAGGATGTTTTATAATATATGAATATATATATATATTGCCGAAAACCCCTTTAAGCAATAACTCACAAAGACCCAGTGAATATTACCATGAAAGCAGATTTGTCATCAGATTTCACAATTCATCTCTTAGTCTATTTGAGATCCGTTTTCTTTCTATGAAAATCCATGTCTGATTGGCTGTATGCTCCTGATATTGAGATGAGCATTTTGTAAGTCCAAAGATTGAGAGTTCATAAGTCAAAGTATATCCAGGCTCCTCCCACTAAGCTTAACTGCCAGCTGCAGCTTGTACTGAGCAATGTGAGAGCTCAGCAGCAGGGAGGAGGAACACTGATGAATTTTCATAAAGCTAAGTACGGAGATTGAGTTTATGCTTTCAAAAAGGATTATACAGCTATCCAAACATTGATTTATAAAGTAAGTACACCAGTCTAACCAGGTCAAAGAGATCCATTTAACAATGTATGCAGATTCTATTGATAGATCCACCTTACCCCTCTTACCACCCTAGACTAGGAGCGGACACAGAAGAAAAGGGCCCCTGTGCAAGAACAATATATGGGCTCTTTTCAGTCAATTAGCTCATTGTGATGCACAATTCCACCAGCTTTGGAGGTGGCAGTGGACCCCCTTACCCTTTAGGTCCCTGTGCGGCTGCACAGGTTGCAGCAATGGTATGTCCACTCCTGCCCTAGACTACACTAAGCAATATTTATTAACCACTTAATGACTAGAGAGTATGAGCATTAAGAACACTCCTGCCAGATCCTAAACCGGCCGGCAAAAATTTGTAAAGTGCTGTTTTATCCCACCAACAACATTTACAAAGGTTATAAATAAGTGCTGTATTAGAAGGTTTCTGATCCTATGTATCCCAGCTGTGGAGACACGAGGGTCAGTGAGTGCTCGGGCCGGGTCTCATCCCATTGAACGCCCGTACTCCTTCCTTGGGCAGAACACTACTCAGAAAACACAGGGTAAGGATACCACACTCCGGTAAGACTTTTTTTTATGCCACTGGGGAGGCGCCAAATGTTGCAGAAGGGCCAGCTGGGGTGTGTAGTCTCACTGGCAGCAGATAATGATGTCACAGTAGCTGGAGTGGGTCATTGGACCCTCAACACTTCCCTCGTGTCCATAACAAATGTCAAAAGCAGGAGGTGGCACTTGTGGATGGTACAGGACCCCCCAGGGGCACTCCTGTAGCAGTGGTTCCTGGGTGCAAGTTTTGGAGGGCCTGTGATATTTGTGCAATCTCAAGCAGCCAGACACAGAGGTGAACATGTAAACATATCAATTTTACTGAAAAAGGTAATGGGGTACAGTCTCTCTTACAGGCAAAGTTCACAGTATATTGTGCATATGAAAGTAATGGTTTTCTTCTCATGAGACAAGCATTGTTATGGCCTCTCAGGGTGGTTGGAGCAGAGTTCTCTTCACTTGCTAGTAAAAGAAATGCTATGTGCAGTCCGAGAAATATTACACTGATGGAGGGACCTTCACAGATTAATGTGTTTCCACAGAAAGCCAAAGTGTGGATGTGTAGCACCCTGAGGATTCGGCTGCTACAGGGGTATTGCACCTCAACCCAGAGGTGTGATATTCCACTCCCGGGTAAGGATGGAGTGTGAAACTGAGCCCAGAGAGCTGCATGCACTACACACATCCCATTTCCGAGGAACAGACCAACGGTACTCCCACTTAGAAATGTGCAGGTACGACCGAGTCTGTTCCTGGCTGGAGTGGGAGGGGGGTGGTACATCCCAGTAGTGTAGGGGCAGATAGGGGGAGCAGCCTGGGTAAAGATAGGAGCTCATTGGGTGCTGGTCACCTGAGCTCACACATAGAGGGAGTATTTAAGGTGGGCACCATCTAAGATCAGGGTCAGTCTGTGAGAAGCCAGAGGAGGAGAGCAGAAGAGCAGAGCAGCCCCAGAGAGAGAGAGAGGAGAAAGGAAGAAAGACCCAGAGGGGGTGAAAGAAAAGGACTCTGAGAACCCAAAGTCCATCACCGGGTGAAGAGTTGGCAACTGGGTACCGGATCCCAAACTGGTGGGGGCTAAAGCACACCCTAGCCAGAGACCGGAGGCCGTGGGCAGGATCTGCCACGGCCACCCACCACATCCACCCTGAAGGCAAACCACGTGTAGGGTCAGGGAACCCAAGGCCAAGGGTCTCCCAACAGAAGGCCCGAGGGAGCTGGACCTAGGTGGATCCCTGGTGGGGACGGCCAGAAGACAGGACAGGAAGGAGGGCTCAGGGTCACGCTCCGGACTTGCTTGGGGGTTGGCTGAATCCAGGACCTGGTGGACGCAGCACGGCTCGGGTGGTCACTTGAAGCTGGAGTGACCGGAACATCAGCAGTAAGTAAATACCCTAAACTGCACAACCCGACTCTGTCTTTAATTACCATCTATGCTGCACCACCACAACCCCCATCCTCTGCACCTGACCCCCTGAGGCTATACCCCACCCGTTGGGGGTTATACTATCAAAAGCTGCACCAAAACCATCAGCCTCAGCGGACCCTGCTGCAGCGGCGGCCGTAGTGACCGCAATACAACGGGTGGCGTAGTCGACATAAAGAACTTTATAACATCTGTAGGACTGCCACATACTCTGAGCTTGACACCCTGGGCACGGACCGGGTCACAGCCACTCGGAGACTACAACCCCCATCTGATCCGGCTCCGGGTATTCCCCAAAAAGAATATGGCCCAGGGGGTGCGTCAACTTTGGCGTAGTCGGCAGGATTACGTGCCCACAACAACCGGGTACTGCGTGCCTGAAGAAAAGAACGAGTTTACCTCAAAAAGAAGTCTCCTGCCGGTTCCGGAGGGTCCCCGCCATCGGACTCCATCACAGGTCGATTCCCGCCGGTTGTCCGCCATTAACAGCTTTTTCCCGCCATCTGCAGAGTTTCCCGCCACTGGGAGACGATTCCCGCCATTTCCAAAGGTTTCCCGCCTTGGAAGAGCGGACGCCATTATGGGCGTGCCAGAGGGTGGCAAGAGGCCACCTCCCATCGTGGGCCAGGACCGAAAATGGCGCCAAAAGTGGAAACCGCCCCCACCAACAGAGACTGTGATGCTAGAGGTGTCTGTCAGCGTGAAAGAACTGCCCCTGGAGCTGACAATCACCAAGTGGCCCCGGGACCGCCCTCGAAGTGGGAGGACTGAGAAGAAGAGAGCAAAGATGGGTGTCGCCTGGAGCAGTCTGGAGAGAGCGCACCCGGAGACAAGAAGCCTAGAGCTGAGTCCAGAAGAAGCTTACCCGGAGATGGGAGAAGAGCAGAGCAGCACCGGCCCGCTGGCCAGGAGCCTGCTGGAAACAGCAGAAGGAGAGCAGAGCAGCACCGACCCGTTGGTCAGGAGCCTGCTAGAAGCAACGACCCCACTAGGCCTAGTGGAGGTCCTAGCACAGCTCCCCCGAGACCGGGAGTGTGCGCAGACCGCTCTGGAGGGCCTCGCACGGAGGATGGCCCGGGTGCAGCGAGAGACGTTGGCGGAGTGGAGCCGTGAGATGGCCCAGCAGACCGAGACCCGTCAGCGGAGCACGCCACCCAAGACGAGGAGACAGACCGCCTCTGAGGATGGCGCAGGAGGACTGAAGGCCGGAGACGGCGCCGAGAAGGGAGCCGAACGAAAGGAGGCAGGTAAAGGGGACGTCTCTACCCCAAGCCGGGAAACCGCGTGCCTGCCCCAGCTCCCCTTCGCAGAGCCCGAAGTACCCCCTGCCGTGCCCGTAACCGCAACGTCACCGCCACAGACTAGGCCTCAACCGGAAGCCGCAGCCGCGACCCCTGTGACGTCACACGCCTCGACCCCGAGCGTGACCAAGCAGGAAGTACCACCAGCCTGGTCGCAAGGCCTAGTACCCCCGGGCGCCGCAATACCAACAGCGCCCCCTACCTCCGCGGAGCCACCGGCCTGGTCGCAGGGCCAAGTAGCCCAGGGCGCCGCCGTCCTTACGGTGCCCTTCACTTTCCAGGTGCCCCAGGCCTGGCCGCAAGGCCTGGGCAACCCGGGCGCCACCACCACCGCGGCCATAAAACCAAGAGTGCCGCATCTGGGAGAAGATCTGTTTGCCCAACATACGTGCCCGGATGGGCAGCCCTTTATTTGGCCACCGGAGTTACACCATCCCCGACTCCGGAAAGAGAGACTCCTAGATGAACCCCTGATCCCGGCTCCAAAGCCCGTAAAAAGGACCTCGCCCCCGCTAGAGGAGGCACAGTTTGAGTGGGACCCCACCGGAGAAGATCTCATGGGGTTCACTCAGGAGACCCGGGCAGCTGCAGCGGAGCGTGCAGAGTGCTGCCGGCAGCAGCTCGAGGTCTTTGAGAGGGAGCGGAGAGAGAGGGGGGTCCGGGAACAACAAGCCCAGATAAGGAGCGCGGAGCAGAAGAGCCGGGCCAGGAGGAGTCCCCGTGCAGCGCATAGTCCCCGCACCACCGGGACTGTGATCAAGTTTAACATGCAGCATGGGTGGGGCTTCATCCGAGACCACCGCACCCCAGGCGACGTCTTCGTGACCAGGAGAGACGTTGAGTCCCACCTACCGGAGGGGCACAGAGGTCGTGACCTTTACATCGGGGACGAGGTCACCTTTACCCGGCACAAGTGTGCCAAGGGACCCTACGCCCTCCATGTGCATCGCCTGATGGAGGAAGAGCTGCGGTGTGAGGAGGAAGAGCAAGAGGACCCGGACGGGTCTGAAGCTAAAGGTAACCACAAAGAAAGAGCAGGAGGACGTCGTCGTTGAGTACGGCAGAGTAGAAGCTGTATATAGTTACCCGTAGGGGTACCAAAGAAACTGTTGCTGATAATATAGTCCCCGTTGGGACCAGCAAGTGTGAACTGTTTACCCGTTTATCCCTTAAATCCCACTGACCGAGGACTGAGAGCGGTCATTCCTCCCTAATACCTGGCCGAGGACTGAGAGCGGCCATATCCCTTGTAAATAGTTGCGCGTCCTAAAGCGCCCCCTACTGGTTTTATAGGAAAGCCACGAGTTCCAAAGACTGTCGCACTTTACCCGGTCACACGTTGCACAGTGACCGGAGGAGGAGCCAGAGGCGACGAGAATGTTATTAATATGAAAAGTTTTATGATGATGCTGATATATATATGATATTTTATATGTTTTTATTATGTTGTTTATATGAAAAAAAAAAATGTATGTTTGTGGATGTTTATCTCTTACAGCCCGAGGACGTGCTGTGATTTACCAGGGGGGAATGTAGCACCCTGAGGATTCGGCTGCTACAGGGGTATTGCACCTCAACCCAGAGGTGTGATATTCCACTCCCGGGTAAGGATGGAGTGTGAAACTGAGCCCAGAGAGCTGCATGCACTACACACATCCCATTTCCGAGGAACAGACCAACGGTACTCCCACTTAGAAATGTGCAGGTACGACCGAGTCTGTTCCTGGCTGGAGTGGGAGGGGGGTGGTACATCCCAGTAGTGTAGGGGCAGATAGGGGGAGCAGCCTGGGTAAAGATAGGAGCTCATTGGGTGCTGGTCACCTGAGCTCACACATAGAGGGAGTATTTAAGGTGGGCACCATCTAAGATCAGGGTCAGTCTGTGAGAAGCCAGAGGAGGAGAGCAGAAGAGCAGAGCAGCCCCAGAGAGAGAGAGAGGAGAAAGGAAGAAAGACCCAGAGGGGGTGAAAGAAAAGGACTCTGAGAACCCAAAGTCCATCACCGGGTGAAGAGTTGGCAACTGGGTACCGGATCCCAAACTGGTGGGGGCTAAAGCACACCCTAGCCAGAGACCGGAGGCCGTGGGCAGGATCTGCCACGGCCACCCACCACATCCACCCTGAAGGCAAACCACGTGTAGGGTCAGGGAACCCAAGGCCAAGGGTCTCCCAACAGAAGGCCCGAGGGAGCTGGACCTAGGTGGATCCCTGGTGGGGACGGCCAGAAGACAGGACAGGAAGGAGGGCTCAGGGTCACGCTCCAGACTTGCTTGGGGGTTGGCTGAATCCAGGACCTGGTGGACGCAGCACGGCTCGGGTGGTCACTTGAAGCTGGAGTGACCGGAACATCAGCAGTAAGTAAATACCCTAAACTGCACAACCCGACTCTGTCTTTAATTACCATCTATGCTGCACCACCACAACCCCCATCCTCTGCACCTGACCCCCTGAGGCTATACCCCACCCGTTGGGGGTTATACTATCAAAAGCTGCACCAACACCATCAGCCTCAGCGGACCCTGCTGCAGCGGCGGCCGTAGTGACCGCAATACAACGGGTGGCGTAGTCGACATAAAGAACTTTATAACATCTGTAGGACTGCCACATACTCTGAGCTTGACACCCTGGGCACGGACCGGGTCACAGCCACTCGGAGACTACAACCCCCATCTGATCCGGCTCCGGGTATTCCCCAAAAAGAATATGGCCCAGGGGGTGCGTCAACTTTGGCGTAGTCGGCAGGATTACGTGCCCACAACAACCGGGTACTGCGTGCCTGAAGAAAAGAACGAGTTTACCTCAAAAAGAAGTCTCCTGCCGGTTCCGGAGGGTCCCCGCCATCGGACTCCATCACAGGTCGATTCCCGCCGGTTGTCCGCCATTAACAGCTTTTTCCCGCCATCTGCAGAGTTTCCCGCCACTGGGAGACGATTCCCGCCATTTCCAAAGGTTTCCCGCCTTGGAAGAGCGGACGCCATTATGGGCGTGCCAGAGGGTGGCAAGAGGCCACCTCCCATCGTGGGCCAGGACCGAAAATGGCGCCAAAAGTGGAAACCGCCCCCACCAACAGAGACTGTGATGCTAGAGGTGTCTGTCAGCGTGAAAGAACTGCCCCTGGAGCTGACAATCACCAAGTGGCCCCGGGACCGCCCTCGAAGTGGGAGGACTGAGAAGAAGAGAGCAAAGATGGGTGTCGCCTGGAGCAGTCTGGAGAGAGCGCACCCGGAGACAAGAAGCCTAGAGCTGAGTCCAGAAGAAGCTTACCCGGAGATGGGAGAAGAGCAGAGCAGCACCGGCCCGCTGGCCAGGAGCCTGCTGGAAACAGCAGAAGGAGAGCAGAGCAGCACCGACCCGTTGGTCAGGAGCCTGCTAGAAGCAACGACCCCACTAGGCCTAGTGGAGGTCCTAGCACAGCTCCCCCGAGACCGGGAGTGTGCGCAGACCGCTCTGGAGGGCCTCGCACGGAGGATGGCCCGGGTGCAGCGAGAGACGTTGGCGGAGTGGAGCCGTGAGATGGCCCAGCAGACCGAGACCCGTCAGCGGAGCACGCCACCCAAGACGAGGAGACAGACCGCCTCTGAGGATGGCGCAGGAGGACTGAAGGCCGGAGACGGCGCCGAGAAGGGAGCCGAACGAAAGGAGGCAGGTAAAGGGGACGTCTCTACCCCAAGCCGGGAAACCGCGTGCCTGCCCCAGCTCCCCTTCGCAGAGCCCGAAGTACCCCCTGCCGTGCCCGTAACCGCAACGTCACCGCCACAGACTAGGCCTCAACCGGAAGCCGCAGCCGCGACCCCTGTGACGTCACACGCCTCGACCCCGAGCGTGACCAAGCAGGAAGTACCACCAGCCTGGTCGCAAGGCCTAGTACCCCCGGGCGCCGCAATACCAACAGCGCCCCCTACCTCCGCGGAGCCACCGGCCTGGTCGCAGGGCCAAGTAGCCCAGGGCGCCGCCGTCCTTACGGTGCCCTTCACTTTCCAGGTGCCCCAGGCCTGGCCGCAAGGCCTGGGCAACCCGGGCGCCACCACCACCGCGGCCATAAAACCAAGAGTGCCGCATCTGGGAGAAGATCTGTTTGCCCAACATACGTGCCCGGATGGGCAGCCCTTTATTTGGCCACCGGAGTTACACCATCCCCGACTCCGGAAAGAGAGACTCCTAGATGAACCCCTGATCCCGGCTCCAAAGCCCGTAAAAAGGACCTCGCCCCCGCTAGAGGAGGCACAGTTTGAGTGGGACCCCACCGGAGAAGATCTCATGGGGTTCACTCAGGAGACCCGGGCAGCTGCAGCGGAGCGTGCAGAGTGCTGCCGGCAGCAGCTCGAGGTCTTTGAGAGGGAGCGGAGAGAGAGGGGGGTCCGGGAACAACAAGCCCAGATAAGGAGCGCGGAGCAGAAGAGCCGGGCCAGGAGGAGTCCCCGTGCAGCGCATAGTCCCCGCACCACCGGGACTGTGATCAAGTTTAACATGCAGCATGGGTGGGGCTTCATCCGAGACCACCGCACCCCAGGCGACGTCTTCGTGACCAGGAGAGACGTTGAGTCCCACCTACCGGAGGGGCACAGAGGTCGTGACCTTTACATCGGGGACGAGGTCACCTTTACCCGGCACAAGTGTGCCAAGGGACCCTACGCCCTCCATGTGCATCGCCTGATGGAGGAAGAGCTGCGGTGTGAGGAGGAAGAGCAAGAGGACCCGGACGGGTCTGAAGCTAAAGGTAACCACAAAGAAAGAGCAGGAGGACGTCGTCGTTGAGTACGGCAGAGTAGAAGCTGTATATAGTTACCCGTAGGGGTACCAAAGAAACTGTTGCTGATAATATAGTCCCCGTTGGGACCAGCAAGTGTGAACTGTTTACCCGTTTATCCCTTAAATCCCACTGACCGAGGACTGAGAGCGGTCATTCCTCCCTAATACCTGGCCGAGGACTGAGAGCGGCCATATCCCTTGTAAATAGTTGCGCGTCCTAAAGCGCCCCCTACTGGTTTTATAGGAAAGCCACGAGTTCCAAAGACTGTCGCACTTTACCCGGTCACACGTTGCACAGTGACCGGAGGAGGAGCCAGAGGCGACGAGAATGTTATTAATATGAAAAGTTTTATGATGATGCTGATATATATATGATATTTTATATGTTTTTATTATGTTGTTTATATGAAAAAAAAAAATGTATGTTTGTGGATGTTTATCTCTTACAGCCCGAGGACGTGCTGTGATTTACCAGGGGGGAATGTAGCACCCTGAGGATTCGGCTGCTACAGGGGTATTGCACCTCAACCCAGAGGTGTGATATTCCACTCCCGGGTAAGGATGGAGTGTGAAACTGAGCCCAGAGAGCTGCATGCACTACACACATCCCATTTCCGAGGAACAGACCAACGGTACTCCCACTTAGAAATGTGCAGGTACGACCGAGTCTGTTCCTGGCTGGAGTGGGAGGGGGGTGGTACATCCCAGTAGTGTAGGGGCAGATAGGGGGAGCAGCCTGGGTAAAGATAGGAGCTCATTGGGTGCTGGTCACCTGAGCTCACACATAGAGGGAGTATTTAAGGTGGGCACCATCTAAGATCAGGGTCAGTCTGTGAGAAGCCAGAGGAGGAGAGCAGAAGAGCAGAGCAGCCCCAGAGAGAGAGAGAGGAGAAAGGAAGAAAGACCCAGAGGGGGTGAAAGAAAAGGACTCTGAGAACCCAAAGTCCATCACCGGGTGAAGAGTTGGCAACTGGGTACCGGATCCCAAACTGGTGGGGGCTAAAGCACACCCTAGCCAGAGACCGGAGGCCGTGGGCAGGATCTGCCACGGCCACCCACCACATCCACCCTGAAGGCAAACCACGTGTAGGGTCAGGGAACCCAAGGCCAAGGGTCTCCCAACAGAAGGCCCGAGGGAGCTGGACCTAGGTGGATCCCTGGTGGGGACGGCCAGAAGACAGGACAGGAAGGAGGGCTCAGGGTCACGCTCCAGACTTGCTTGGGGGTTGGCTGAATCCAGGACCTGGTGGACGCAGCACGGCTCGGGTGGTCACTTGAAGCTGGAGTGACCGGAACATCAGCAGTAAGTAAATACCCTAAACTGCACAACCCGACTCTGTCTTTAATTACCATCTATGCTGCACCACCACAACCCCCATCCTCTGCACCTGACCCCCTGAGGCTATACCCCACCCGTTGGGGGTTATACTATCAAAAGCTGCACCAACACCATCAGCCTCAGCGGACCCTGCTGCAGCGGCGGCCGTAGTGACCGCAATACAACGGGTGGCGTAGTCGACATAAAGAACTTTATAACATCTGTAGGACTGCCACATACTCTGAGCTTGACACCCTGGGCACGGACCGGGTCACAGCCACTCGGAGACTACAACCCCCATCTGATCCGGCTCCGGGTATTCCCCTAAAGAATATGGCCCAGGGGGTGCGTCAGATGTAGTCACAGTTTTTAGCCCACCATTCCCTTTTGCAGGGGGTAGGTTTAAACAAAGTCGGTGGCATGGCAGCCATGTGGATCTAGTCCTGGCTAAAAGCAAAACAGGATAACCAGCGTGCAGGAGAGTCCATGTACAGCATTATCTCTCCTGACTGGAAGAGGCTTCACTCTTTTTGTGAAGAAGATTATATGAGGAAAAATGTCCCCTCAGCGTAGACTGGCATTGAAAACTCTTCTGAGAGAACCAGTGTCTGTCTTTTATCTCTTCCTTAGGCAGCTTGAACCACCCACAACTGGTTTGTACCAGTGCTCAGTAAGTGTGCGAGCCCTGATCTGGGAGGCTCCTCCAAGCCGTTTCTATGGCAGCTTGTTGTGAGGAGAATAATCACTTAACTTTCATATGCATACATTGGCCAGTAGATGGCAGGAAAGTACAATTTACAATGCAATGTATTATATCCCCTAACTCACAGTGCCCACACTTAAACAAATCTACTGCCACACGACAACTGTCTCATTTAGCAGCAGTAGAACAGGTACCAGGATGCCACACTTTATTACCAGAGTCACCAACAGTTAACAGCATATATTACATTCCCAGCAAGGAGACAAGATGGTGAAAGTGAGTCTCACCTTTCCGCTGGCTTGCCGGGGATTAGAACCACCTCAACTTTGGAGCATCCAGGGCCAACTACCCCAACCAGCAGCACTCCACTTTTGGGCACCAACAGAGATGAGGTAGTGGCAAGCTTAGAAAGCTGACAAAGCACAATGAGGTATGTGGCCAAGTGATCGGATTGTCTCAATCTAGGTTATACAAACCAATTTGTGGGCTCAGTGTTGGGCAGTGGAGCAGTTCTGTAATCCAACAGTTGGAATCATCATCCTTAGGCTGAAGTTTTGTAGCTCCCATTTCAGGGCATAGTGTCCCACAGAATTGGGGGAGATAATCATGGCTATTCCCTCATTGTTTGCTAGTTCGATTAGACTGCATAATTGTCCTCCAAATGATGCAGACTAGTACATCACAGAGGGCTGATGCAATCTATAATCCACAAATCCACAAATTAGCATACAAAAAGGGGCATCAGACAGTCTCACTTGAAACAATGGCTCATGTCCCTTGACTTACTGAACAAAGGAATAGTACATCTGGCATAATTAAGAATAGTTCACTCCCACACAATTGGCCAGATTTTCCTTGTTGACCCTGAGTAGTCACACCACCGATCTCAAGAAATGGGTCTGGTGTTCCTGGAGGAAATTAATTTATAGTACACACGCTCCATTTACAGACTTCGGAAGAGTTAATGACACACTCACACTGCTGCTCACTTCGACATGTTGAATTGAACTGCGTAATGGTCAACCATGTTCATTCTTGCTCTTTTCATACATGATACCCTCACCAATCATACAAGTATCATCTATCCTGTAAGTAATTCCTATATGAATTTTTACTCTGTATCTCCAGCAACTGCATTTCATTCCCACACACTTGAATAGAGTTGCAATGTAATTCTGCACACGGCGTCACTTCTGTAAAACCAAAGGGACCGTGGCTCATTCTAGTGATCAGCAGGGGTCCTAACTATATGCCATAAGTTATTATGTCAGGAAAAGACTGTCATTAAAGATGTATTTCTATATAATATGTAGCTTCTACTGTCTGATTGTATCACATAGTATAATGATGTTGCACAATATTAACATTGTGCGTAAATTATTTTGCTCACGCACAAGCTGTATAAGTTTGGCAGAAATCTATAAAAAATCTGTAGAAAAATATTAAAGATTTCCTTGACAGCTAAACAGTTAAAAGTGATAAGGAAGAAAGGAAAAAAAAACACATAACAAAGCTCATCAAACATTAGGAGGTGCAGTACTTTTGTTTGACTAAGGTGTACATGGCGTGTAATCAAAGGCTTGCACATGACAATATGGTACCAACAGTTTTCTTAAATGTCGTCTTTGGTGGAAAACCAAAAATTCTGAATTTGAACAAAACAGGCTACATGAAAGTGCAGGTTCTACAAACACCAGGTTCCTTATTAAAAACTCTTTGATCCGTTCCGCCTTTGATATCATAGGCCTGATAACGTATTCACTTTCAGGGGGTAAATATAGGTAGTTCAGAGAGAGTGTTTTTTGACACATGGACGGCACTTCTGTGTTGTAGGTTTTATTAATTGGAAGTGAAAAAAGAAAGGATGGCAGGGAGATGGATCTTATTTCTGCAGCTTGTCTTTAATGAAACATATTAGGAATTAAGAAGGATCTCATTCTTTCACTCTCATTTCTATCCTTTCCTTAAACGTCCGGCGGCATCAAAAGCAAACATAAAAAGTCGGCTTCCCCGCTTTCTTCTTAGTAAGATGCTAGTATCATTACAGAAATGAAAGTACTCTCATGGAATTTAACTAAGTGAACATATATTGGTTTTATAGGCTTTATGTTTGCCTTTCGCCTCGCATGACCTAAGAGAACTTGGGCTTAATATGTATTTCATATTTACCTACTTATCTCCTTGTGTATATTTACCCAGATAGGATATTCCATCACCTGTTAATAAGGCGGCTCCATCGCTATTAGCAGTCAATGGTCACAACTTCTACATATAAATTTAAATACTAAAGAATCAATAATATTCAAAATGTATTAAAAAGGTTTTGTAGTTGCAAAAAAAACCCTGTCCCCTATATTTTGATTATTTTTAATAACTGCGCTTAAGTCACCCTCACCGGGTCCAGCGCTGAGTCTATGCCGTTGCTCCCAGTTTCTGTTATTGTCT
Source organism: Phyllobates terribilis (assembly GCF_046119375.1). Classification (NCBI taxonomy): domain Eukaryota; kingdom Metazoa; phylum Chordata; class Amphibia; order Anura; family Dendrobatidae; genus Phyllobates; species Phyllobates terribilis. The sequence continues at coordinate 251,829,623 of NW_027362773.1, read as the reverse complement.
GCAGTGCTGCAGCCAATCACTGAGGTCAGCGGCTATGAGTATCTCATGCCGTCAACTCGGGCAGAACTTCTAAGCTCACTGATTTACTTCATTGCTCGTGACGTGACAGAAGGAACAGAAGAAGCAACAGCAGCAGAGACTCAGCGCCGGACCCGGGGAGTGGAGTAAGTAAAGCAAAGTTTTGTTTTTTTTAAAGAAAACCTGCAGCTGAGGACAGGGTATTTTTTAAACCGGAAAACCTCTTTCAAGGGAACATGTCACTGTTTTTTTAGCTTATAAACTATGCGCTTCACCATTAAGGTCATGTGAATGGGATTCGTGCAACCCTTTATATCCTCAGACGTGGCCCTGCCAACCTCCGAAAAAGTGTTTTATACTTGTGCCGCTCTGTATGTAAATTGTGCGGTTCGATGGGTGCCTCCAGACTGCGATCTGTGCCACCCCGGTCACAGGCGAGACACTTCAGGAACTGTGTGGATGACGTAGAGACGTTATCCACTTACAAGAGATGGTATTTGAAGGAACCAAGGCAGTGCTGATTGCAATCTGGAGACACACATTGGACTGGACCGCCGTGCAATTTACATGCAGCACAGGACAAGTATAAAACACTTATTCTGTGGTATGAAGGGGCACGTTGGGGGATATAAAGGGGTTACACGAATCCCATTCACATGATCTTAAAGGTGATGGGCATAGTTTATAAGTGAAAAAACTAATGACAGATAAGATATTAGCTGAACAAGCACTGCAACATATATCAAGAAGTAGAAGGGGACATACAATGTGTGCAGAATTATTAGGCAAATGAGTATTTTGATCACATGATACTTTTTATACATGTCGTCCTACTCCCAGCTGCATAGGCTTGAGAGCCAACAACCAATTAAGTAAATCTGGTGATGGGCATCTCTGTAATGAGGAGGGGTGTTGACTAATGACATCAACACCCTATATAAGGTGTGCTTAATTATTAGGCAACTTTCTTTCCTTTGGCAAAATGGGTCAGAAGAGACATTTGACGGGCTCTGAAAAGTGCAAAATTGTGAGATGTCTTGCAGAGGGATGCAGCAGTCTTGAAATTTCCAAACTTTTGAAGCGTGATCACCGAACAATCAAGCGTTTCATGGAAAATAGCCAACAGGGTCGCAAGAAGCGTGTTGGCCAAAAAAGGCGCAAAATAACTGCCCATGAATTGAGGAAAATCAAGCGTGAAGCTGCCAAGATGCCATTCGCCACCAGTTTTGCCATATTTCAGAGCTGCAACATTACTGGAGTATCAAAAAGCAAAAGGTGTGCAATACTCAGGGACATGGCCAAGGTAAGGAAGGCTGAAAAACGACCATCTTTGAACAAGAAACATAAGATAAAACATCAAGAATGGGCCAAGAAATATCTTAAGACTGATTTTTCAAACTTTTTATGGACTGATGAAATGAGAGTGACTCTTGATGGGCCAGATGGATGGGCCAGAGGCTGGATCAATAAAGGGCAGAGAGCTCCACTGCGACTCAGACGCCAGTAAGGTGGAGGTGGGATACTGGTATGGGCTGGTATCATCAAAGATGAACTTGTGGGACCTTTTCGGGATGAGGATGGAGTGAAGCTCAACTCCCAGACCTACTGCCAGTTTCTGGAAGACAACTTCTTCAAGCAGTGGTACAGGAAGAAGTCGGTATCATTCAGGAAAAACATGATTTTCATGCAGGACAATGCTCCATCACATGCATCCAACTACTCCACAGCATGGCTGGCCAGTAAAGGTCTAAAAGAAGAAAAAATAATGACATGGCCCCCTTGTTCACCTGATCTGAACCCCATAGAGAACCTGTGGTCCATCATAAAATGTGAGATCTACAGGGAGGGAAAACAGTACACCTCTCAGAACAGTGTCTGGGAGGCTGTGGTGGCTGCTGCACGTAATGTTGAAAACAGATCAAGCAACTGACAGAATCTATGGATGGAAGGCTGTTGAGTGTCATCATAAAGAAAGGTGGCTATATTCGTCACAAATTTTTTTAGTTTTTGTTTTTGCATGTCAGAAATGTTTATTTCTAAATTTTGTGCACTGATATTGGTTTATCTGGTGAAAATAAACAAGTGAGATGGTATTATATTTGGTTTTTATTAAGTTGCCTAATAATTCTGCACAGTAATAGTTACCTGCACAAACAGATATCCTCCTAAGATAGCCAAATCTAAAAAAAAACACTCCAACTTCCAAAAATATTAAGCTTGGATATTTATGAGTCTTTTGGGTTGATTGAGAACATGGTTGTTGATCAATAATAAAAATAATCCTCTAAAATACAACTTGCCTAATAATTCTGCACACAGTGTATAGACAAAGAACCTAAGGAGACAAAAATGACTAAACAATCAAGGCATGTTTCTTATATAGGACTTGTGATAGTTGGTCACGCAATCATATGTATCTACAGTATGTTGTGTTTGCTAATTGGGGAAAAGAGCTCCGCTTACAGACAACTGTTTCTGGCTTCTCAGTCCTCATCAGTGCAAAGTAGAAGACTGGTTGGCTGGGTGAGAGGCCTCTGACGGAGATCTGGGAAGGTAAAGTTTCTCCTTGAGTAGAGCACTAATTCAGGATAGGGAGACATAATGCTTCCCGCAAAAGAAGTTATGCAACTAGCATTTTCAAAGAGGAAGAGAGAAGGGTCTTTAGTGTTATGTATTGGAGGTAGCAATCCTGGAAGTTAATAGTTACCCTTTAACACGCTTTCCAGGGGTTGTGCTAATGCCGTACACTTGTGAGCCCCAATGGGGACAGTGCCCATAATGTCTGTAAATTGTCTGAATTGTAAAGCGCTGCGGAATATGTTGGCGCTATATAAATAAAAAGATTATTATTATTATTATTATTATTAACTAAGCTCCTGCAGTGTTGCTGGCACTGGTGCTAGCTCCAATCCCAGCACTTTAGCCCCTCACATGCTGCTGTCAGTAATGACAATGGGAGGTGTGGAGTTTGACAGAGGGAAATCACTCCATCTGTCAGCCCATATACCCGTGGATTGCTATGGCAACCGGAGGCCTAAAATTGTCATCCGTATACCGTATATTGTATAAAAGAATGGTTTATTTTTAAAAAATAAAAAACTCCTACAAAACGGCACATATTTCATATTGCCATGTTCGTAATGCCCCATACTATGAAACTATATTAATATTTATCCCACACAGTGAATGTCGTAAATAATAGAACTAATAATGGAAAATAGAACTTTACTATAATTGCTGCTTTGGCTCCTCTTGCCTCACAGAGAATGAAAAATAAGTGGTGGAAAAGTCACAGGTATCCCAAAACGGTACCAATACCAATTCTTCATGCAAAAAAACAAGCTTTGTATAAAAAGAAAAATGAAAAATTTAGGGTTTTCAGAATATGATGGCCATAAAAACAATTTTTTTTAAAAGTGATTTTCTTGTGCAAAAGTAGTAAAACATAAAAAGAAGGTGTGAAATGGGTATCGCCTCATTTGTATCAACCTGCAGAATAAAGTTAGGACATTAATTATACGGCACGGTGAATTCTTAAAAAAAAATAATTCTAAATTTATTGGGGTTTTTTCATGTCAAGTGCAAAAAAAGACTTGAAACGTAATCTAAAAGTCAAAAATTGCACCGTAAAACTATAGCTTGTCATGCAAAAAATTAGACCTCATTCAGGTCTGCTGACAGAGAATAGTAGAACTTATGGTTCTCCAAAAATACCGCATGTCAACACAAAATCAAATGTTTTTCTTTCAAAAAGTTATTTATTATATAAAAATAATAAAACAAAAATAAAAAAACTGTAAAAATTTGGTATCACCATAATTGTACTGACCTGCAAAGTAAAGTGAACACTTTATTTTTGCCACAATAGTGTAAAATATAAAATGTAAATAAAAAACAATAGGAAAAATTGCTGTTATGTTTAGATTCCATCCCCTAAAGATGTAATAAATGTTTGTTAATAATTTATGTGTATACCAAAGTGATGCCACTCATAAACACAACTCATCCCAAAATAAAACTAGCTGTCATACGACCATGTTACCAAAAAATAAAAAAGTTAGTATTCCTGGAACGTGACAATAAAAAAGTACTCAAAAAAGGGTTTTGCAAAAAAAAACTAACTGTGACAATAAAGAGCTAAAGAGCCTTACCACATGACTTAATATACTGTATAATGGAGCATTTCTCCTTTTGGGTAAGATTGTAAATTGGCACTATATACTAATCTATGTGGCAAGACTCTTCTACGATTGCTACCACCAATGGCGTTCTCTTCCTTTTTGAAGTGATTATTTGCCTACCTTTTTTCCACTGGCGGACACCGACAGAAAAGGACTCCAGTGAAAGAAAAATACATGGGACCTTTGTAGTCGAGTAGGTCATCATATTGCACAATTCCACATGGTTTGGACGTAAAAACAGATGGCTGCAAAGTTTGCACCAATGATAGGTCAGCCCCTACCATTGCCTGGTCTATACAGTCATGGCCAAAAGTATTGAGAATGAGACAAATAGTAATTTTTCCAAAGTTTACTGCTTCATTTTTTGTAATGGCAATTTGCATAAACTCCTGAATGTCAAAGAGTGATCAGCTTAACAGCAATTACTGTACTTGCAAAGTCAATATTTGCCCAGAAAATGAACTTTAACCCCCAAAACACATTTCAACATCATTGCAGTCCTGCCTTAAAAGGAGCAGCTAACATCGTTTTAGTGATTTATTCATTAACACAGGTGTGGGTGTTGATGAGGACAGGACTGGCAATCAATCAGTCATGATTAAGTAAGAATGACATCACTGGACACTTTAAAAGGAGGATGGTTCTTGGTATCATTGTTTCTCTTCAGTTAACCATGGTTATCTCTAAAGAAACACGTGCAGCCATCATTGCACTGCGCAAAAATGGCCTAACAGTAAGAGTATCACAGCTACAAAGATTGCACCTCAGTCAACAATCTATCGCATCATCAAGAACTTCAAGGAGAGAGCTTCCATTGTTGTCAAAAAGGCTCCAGGGCACCCAAGAAAGACCAGCAAGCGCCAGGACCGTATCTTAAAACTGTTTCAGCTGCGGGATCGGACTACCAGCAGTGCCGAGCTTGCTCAAGAATGGCAGCAGGCTGGTGTGAGTGCTTCTGCACGCACTGTGAGGCGGAGACTCTTTGAGCAAGGGCTGGTTTCAAGGAGGGCAGCAAAGAAGCCACTTCTCTCCAGAAAAAAACATCAGGGACCGACTGATATTCTGAAAAAGGTACAGGGAGTGGACTGCTGAGGACTGGGGCAAAGTCATTTTCTCTGATAAATCCCCTTTTCGATTGTTTGGGACATCTGGAAAACAGCTTATTCGGAGAAGAAGAGGTGAGCGCTACCACCAGTCTTGTCTCATGCCAACTGTAAAGCATCCTGAAACCATTCATGTGTGGGGTTGCTTCTGAGCCAAGGGAATCGGCTCACTCACAGTCTTGCCTAAAAACACAGCCATGAATAAAGAATGGTACCAGAATGTCCTCCAAGAGCATCTTCTCCCAACCGTCCAAGACCAGTTTGGCGCCCAACAATGCCTTTTCCAGCATGATGGAGCACGTTGCCATAAAGCAAAGGTGATAACTAAATGGCTCATGGAACAAAACATAGAGATTTTGGGTCCATGGCCTGGAAACTCCCCAGATCTTAATCCCATTGAGAACTTGTGGTCAATCATCAAGAGACGGGTGGACAAACAAAAACCAACAAATTCTGGCAAAATGCAAGAATTGATTATGCAAGAATGGACTGCTATCAGTCAGGATTTGGTCCAAAAGTTGATTGAGAGCATGCCAGGGAGAATTACAGAGGTCTTGAAGAAGAAGGGGCAACACTGCAAATATTGACTTGCTGCATTAACTCATTCTAACTGTCAATATAACCTATTAGTACTCATAATATGATTGCAATTATATTTCTGTATGTGATATAAACATCAGACAAACACTAATAAAAACCAGAGGCCAGCAGATCATGTGAAAAAATAATTTTGGTGTCATTCTCAAAACTTTTGGCCATGACTGTAAGCCTTTCTACCCCACCATGAAGCTGTCCTCAAGGAGAACCTTCACCCCTAGACTTCAGTCTAGAATATAAATACCTGCTGCAGATGCTTAGGTAATTTGACCACTATATGCCCACCTTACCCAATACATGTAAAGCAATACAATAATGCTATGGATTAGCCACCAATGTGTTATTTGTATGTGTGGACCCCTGCCATTCAGCAGACTGAGGAATTACTTACTGAATAACTCCTCTTCATTGTTTATCCATATATTGTTGCCTGTCCATTCATGTGCTAGTGCTTAGTACTGTAGCTCAGGCCCATTTAGTTCACCAATCAATCCAGGTGTACATGCTTTACAATAGCACATTAAAAATTATGTAAATGGAAAATTCAACAACTTTACAAAAAGTCTACTTTAAAGGGGTTTGTCACTACCTAGACAATCCATTTCCTAAATAGAGCACCCATAGAAAATAATAAATATCTTATACTCACCTCTCATGATATTAGTGCTGAATTTTCTAGTGCTTGCCTGACATTGGTATGCCCATCAGCCTATCAGTGGCCGCTAAAGGGTTGCAGTGCTTACTCTTCCCTCATTTGAAACTCATACATGTGAAAGAAGTGTAAAAACTGCAGCTAATTAGCAGCCGCTAATTGACTGCAGTGCTCACATAGCATAAAAATGTCACGCGAGTACTGGGAGTCCCAGCACCGATATCGCTTGCAGTTGAGTACAAGATTTTTTTTATTTTAAACTGGAGAAATGTTAATAAGAAAGGGTTGTCCAAGTAATGAGCAACCCTTTTAAAAATGTCCTAGCATTTTGCTGCTGTGTAGTGTTATTAAGTCTTCTTGAGTGGGAGGTAAATAGCAGTACTCAACTGTAGCCACTAAGCAATGTATTGGGCTGTGCATAACTTTGACTTAGTTTCAGCTACTATTGGCGCCATTATTAGCTGATGGAATATGTCATCATTGTTCAATTCTTGACAATCCCTTTAAAACTCATCCCATATATAGTTCTCCTGTATTCTCTATGACAGTGTTGACAGTGTTCCCAACTCCAGTCCTCAAGGCTCACCAACAGGCATTAGGATTTCCTTAGTATTGCCCAGGTGATTATTGCATCATCTGCACAGGCAATAATTCCACCACCTGTGTAATAGTAAGGAAATCCTGAAAACATGACCTGTTGGTGGGCCTTGAGGACTGGAGTTGGGGAACACTGCTCTATGATAAAGCTGCTGTCAGACACCACTGGCATCAGACATGCCAGATTCTTTTCTCCCAAGACATCTGTTGGGGAACAGTCTTAAGGCTCTCATACACCTATGAGATCATTCAGACATCCATGCACTTTGGTCCAATCTTGGACTGAAATGCATGGATTGCCCGCGGGTCTCCTGACCATATTTTTCTATGAGGTTGGGAAGCTCGGGTCAGGAGAGCCACGGCCAGTCCGTGCATTTCAGTTTTTAGATCGGACCAATGATCATGGATGTCTGAATGAGCCTGTAGAGTGCCAGCCAATTCTGTTGATATCGCTGGGTTCAGCTGACGTTAGTCGAATGGATATGGGAGCATTAACTCTTGAAATTCCATGATGAATAACAATCAAAAGATTGCAATTAAGAATAGCTCCCTTTTCGATAAGCCTTATGAGAACATACTGCTGTGAGAACATTCCTGAAAAATACAACATTTTTTGTGCACTCCGATAAAAGATTATGAAAATTAGATGCTATTTTTTTATCTAATATGGCTCTTAGAATTTTGGGAAGCAAAGATGGCAAATTATGACCCAAATTAGTTGTGTCAGTACGTTGTGAAGGCCTTCAGGTAAATTTACTCCTTTGAATGCAAAGTAGCAGAGAAAAAAAATGAACTATGTAACTACATAAAATAATAACAATTACGAAAATAAAATTAATATCATGTAGATTTCAATTAATATCCACTGCCTTTTCTTATTAATGCTAGAGGCTGAACTTTTGAGCAAGCCTCATCCCAGCTTCCCTATCTTACAGCAATAACTAGTATTGTTTTGCAGACTAAACAGATAATTGGCCTTCTGGAAGCATAAAAGGTATCTTGCAGAGAGGAGTGAAATGTCATTAATAACGGAGAATGATATACTCAGAAATTCTCACAGAAGTATGATTAATCAGCCATCCCCTGGCGTTAGATATAATCTTTAGATCTCTCCTCACCACTGCACTTCCTCTGTGGGTTTTTCTACTTACAACAGCTGCTTTTTTTTCCTTCATTAATCATAGAAAAATATACAGCAGTTTATTGAAACCTAACTATTCACATATACTTTTTTGGATCGCTAACTTAAAGGGGTTTTCCAGTTGTCCCCAGTTTTAAAAAAACAAACTGTTTTTTATTCTCCCTCCTCTAGTCCAGCGCTGAGTCTCCCCCACTGCCCTCCTGGGTTTGTTATGCTCTGAAGCATTGACATTACTTTGAAATGCTGCAGCCAATCATTGTGCTCAGCAGCTCTGAGTGGCTCATACAGTCTTCTCAGGCAGAGCACTTGGGCTCAATGATTGGCTGCAGAGTTGATGACGTGACATCAACACTGCAGACAGTGACAGAGCAGAGCAGTTAGGGAGCTGGGAAGTGTTCCATCAAAGGTGGGCGATCCAAAAACCTAACTGTGGCAAAACATAACCACAGCAAAAAAATGGACACTAGTAGACTATCATCAAACCTTCGACATCGAAGCAATAAACCAACTTCTCTTCCTGGGCAAAGTAAAGAACAAACTCCTTTCTACGATGTCCGAACCATGAAAAAGACACTCCTGGTAACAATAAATTCCTGCTTTTGAGCCTTGATCCGAGTAACTCAGCGGCATCTTTGAGAAGATTCAAGTCTCTTAATAAATCCTTCATTTCCTCCTGGGAAAAAAAATTTTGGTCTTGTATCATCTTCAAAGTCAGAACTTGATTCGTCATTTGGTTCAGGTATTATTCCACCTTCATCGGAGCTGGGTATCTCTTCCAAGGTAGCTGGGGCCTTGGGTGCTGATATATCTGTGTCATGGGGGATGGGACGAATTGTTGAGTGTAGATTGGGGTATGAAATGGACTGCTTCCATTTGGAATTATACCCTTTCACATTGCATGAACAAAAGTAACAGTCGTCACTATGGTTCTTTTGCTCTCGCCATACAATAGGAATCCCAGAACGGAAAGCTTTTTTCTCACCCTTGGACCAATTTTGGTGGTCCTCAACACACCGTTTGCACACTTTGAGGCACCCAAGCTTCATCTTGACCTGCAAGTTTTAGTCCGAAGTATGCAAAGTATAATTTTTTCACAAAGTCTGTAATATTCAGCTGATGATTCAACACTGTATATTCACCACAAATGAAACAGAAACGGTCAAGCAAATTAATACACTTCCGCAAAGCTATAACACTAATTTGGGGAAACACGGTTGAGGAATGAAATTCCAATGCAAGTTTCTTGAAAGCATAAGGACTAGTGATGAGCGAGCATGCTCGCCACTGCTCGGTACTCGCCCGAGCATCTCAGTACTCGAGATGCTTGGAGCTGACCGAGTACTTGCGCGATGCTCGGACGGGAGCTCGGGTCCACGTCCTGCATGTTTGGTGCTATTTATAGCACCAATCATGCAGGGATTGTCTGCCACTCACTGTAATGTCAAAGCCATGGTGGTTGTGGCATTACAGTGATTGCCCAAATCGATGGGAACAGTGCTCACAGTGAAACATGAAAAGCCGTCAATTCATCAGCGGCATACACCGGTACCCGACAATTTAGAACAGAAAGAATAGAGCATCACACATAAATTAGATAGATAGAAACATGTCAGTCACATATATAATGAGTACAGTGACAGTGTTGGTTACTGTACTTGTCATTTAGTGTTAAAATAAAGGATTTATTAAAAAAAAATAATAGTGTTTTCATTCACTCGTCTCTTTAAAAAAGCCGGCCGGCAATTTATCAGCAGCATAGATCGATACCTGATAATTTAGAACAGAAAGATAGAGCATCACACAAAGATTGGATAGATAGAAACATGTCAGTCACATATATAATAAGTACAGTGACAGTGTTGGTTACTGTACTTGTCCAGATGAGCCGAGTTCATGTCCAATGAACTCAGCTCACCTCATGCACGTCACTGACAGCGTGGGAGAATTCTCCTGCGCATGCGGTGCCGGCAAATGATGTCACCGCTTGAGCAGGAGAATTCTCCCATGCTGGAATGGCATTGAGATGGCAGGCTGGATGGTAGCAGAACGCTGCCATCCAGCTTGTCATCCTTCAGAGACACTGCGGAGCGCATTCATTGAGATGGCAGGCTGGATGGTAGCAGAACGCTGCCATCCAACTTGTCATCCTTCAGAGACACTGCGGAGCGCAGGCATGCTTGCGCTCCGCAGTGTCTCTGAAGGATGAAAAGCTGGAAGGCAGTGCTCTGGTGTGATCCAGCCTGCCATCTCACTGCCATCCCAGCGTGGGAGAATTCTCCTGCTCAAGTAGTGACATCATTTGCCGGCATTGCTTGAGCAGGAGAATTCTCCCACGCTTTCAGTGACGTGCATGAGGTGAGTTGAGTTCATTGGACATGAACTCGGCTCATCTGGATGCCGTCACAGCCAGACACTGAGGAGCTTCACTGAGGAGCTTCTCAGTGTCTGCGGCATGGCAAGCTGGATGGCAGCATTCTGCTATGATCCAGCCTGTCATGTCAATGTAGCAGAGCTGAAGCCGTCCTGGGAACGATGGAAAGGTAAGGATGAGGTTGGTTTATTATTTTACTTTTATTACAGGAGATCGTTGGCTTCAGCTGGAATGGGCGATACGGTAAATAGAGTTTAATTTAGAACATTAAAGTAATGTGTCTTTATTTCAATTAAAGGACTTTATTCTGGGTGTTGGTGTTTTTTTTAACTTTCACTATGGGGTTAGTAATGGGGGTGTCTTATAGACGCCTCTCCATTACTAACCTTGGCTTGATGTCAGCTGGCATTATAAGCTGACATCAACCCCAACCCTATTACCCCACTGCCACCGCTACAGGGCAGTGGGAAGAGCAAGGCTAAGTGCCAGAATTGGCGCATCCTATGGATGTGCCATTTCTGGGGCGGCTGACGGCTGGTGTTTCTAGCCTGGGAGGGGGCCAATATTCATGGCACCCTTCCTGGGCTATTAATATCTGCCCCCAGCTGTCTGCCTAGCCTTTGCTAGCTATTAAAATAGGGGGGACCCCACATAATTTTTTTTTTGAGCCCCCCATTTTAATAGCTAGCAAAGGCTAAATATTCATCTGGGGGCTGATATTAGTAGCCTGGGAAACTCTGTGGGTATTACCCCCTTCCCAGGCTTCAAACATCTGCCCCAGCCGTCTGCTTAACCTCCGCTAGAGACTAAAATTACGGGGAACCCCACGCCAATTTTTTTTTCAATAAATCCTTTATTTTAACACTAAATGACAAGTACAGTAATCAACACTATCACTGTACTTATTATATATGTGACTGACATGTTTCTATCTATCTAATCTATGTGTGATGCTCTATTCTTTCTGTTCTAAATTGTCGGGTACCGATGAATGCTTCTGACAAATTGCCGGCCTGCTTTTTTAAAGAGACGGGTGCATGAAAATCGGAGGGCACTAGTGTGTTCCAAGTGCCCTGCTGTTTTTCATGCACCCTCCTATATATCCTGCCTGCCTGTCTGCCTATATATTCTGCCTGCCTGACGTTTAATTGAGCACTGTTCCCATCGATTTGGGCAATTTTTGACCTTCTGCAGACCACCGGGGGGGACCGCCAGAAAAATGCTCGAGTTTCCCATAGACTTACATTGGGCTCGTTGCTCGGGTCGAGCACCCGAGTATTCCAATGTGCTCGACCCGAGCTTCGAGCACCCGAGCATTTTAGTGCTCGCTCATCACTAATAAGGACCTTTTATTATGTCACTAATCACCTGACTGCCACCAGCCAATCACGCAGTTCCTATTGATGTTAATGAGGAAAGAAAATAAGCTGCCTGCCGATTATCCACACCAGAGTTTGCAGAAGAACCTATAGGTTTATAGCAAGTCCTGACGTTTAGGATTTTTTTCAATATTTTTTTCGTTACCAACACAACAAAATACATGGAAATTATATGAAAATAATCAAACAGCTTTTTAGTATCAGTCCTGTGTAATATATATATGGTTAGATAATAGATAAATAGATAGATAAGTAGATAGTTTTTAAGGTTGAAGGAAGACTAAGTCCATCTAGTTCAACCCATAGCCTAACATGTTGATCCAGAGGAAGGCAAAAAAAAAACATGTGGCAAACACTAAGCTCCACATTAGGGAAAAAAAATTCCTTCCCGACTCCATACGACAATCAGACTAGTTCCCTGGATCAACGCCCTATCAAGGAATCTAGTATTTATAACCTGTAATATTATACTTTTCAAGAAAGGCATCCATGCCCTTCTTAAATTTTAACAGTGAATCACTCATTACAACATCATGCAGCAGAGAGTTCCATAGTCTCACTGCTCTTACAGTAAAGAATCCCCGTCTGTAATTATGATTAAACCTTCTTTCCTCCAGACGTAGAAGATGCCCCCTTGTCCCCGTCTCAGGCCTCAGAGTAAAAAGATCAGTAGAAAGGTCTTTGTACTGTCCCCTCATATACTTGTACATAGTAATAAGATCACCCCTAAGCCTTCTTTTTTCCACAGTAAATAACCCCAAGTGTAATAACCTGTCTTGGTATTGCAGACCCCCCAGTCCGCTAATAACCTTGGTCGCTCTTCTCTGCACCCGCTCTAGTTCAGCTATGTCTTTCTTATACACAGGAGACCAGAACTGTACACAGTATTCTAAGTGTGGTCGCACTAATGACTTGTATAGAGGTAAAATTATGCTCTCCTCATGAGTAGAGATGAGCGTTGTTCGACTAGAACTGTTTGCCAATCTCAAATTCGAGCTGTTTTGGGCGGTGTTCGAGTTGTTCGAGGAACCCGAACGATTTGCAAAAAATTCGGCTGTTCGAAGTTATGTTCGATAACTGTTCGTGCACCAAAAGCGTGTCCTGCATGTCTGGCGCTATTTAGAGCACCAATCATGCAGGGATTGTCTGCCACTCACTGTAATGCCACAGCCATGGTGGTTGTGGCATTACAGTGATTGCCCAAATCGATGGGAACAGTGCCAACAGTGAAACATGAAAAGCCGGCAATTCAGCAGCGGCATACACCGGTACCCGACAATTTAGAACCGAAAGAATAGAGCATCACACATAGATTAGATAGATATAAACATGTCAGCCACATATATACGAAGTACAGTGAAAGTGCTGCTTACTGTACTTGTCATTTAGCGTAAAGGATTTATCAAAAAAAATAATAGTGTTTTCATGCACCGTCTCTTTAAAAAAGCCGGCCGGCAATTCACCATCTGTACCCGACAATTTAGAATAGAAGGAATAGAGCATCACACATAGATTAGATAGATAGAAACATGTTAGTCACATATATATGAAGTACAGTGACAGTGTTGCTTACTGTACTTGTCATTTAGTGTAAAGGATTTATTAAAAAAAATAATAGTGTTTTCATGCACCGTCTCTTTAAGAAAGCCGGCCGGCAATTCAGCATCTGTACCCGACAATTTATAACAGACAGAATAGAGCATCACACATAGATTAGATAGATAGAAACAGGTCAGTCACATATATATGAAGTACAGTGACAGTGTTGCTTACTGTACTTGTCATTTAGTGTAAAGGATTTATTAAAAAAAATAGTAGTGTTTTCATGCACCGTCTCTTTAAGAAAGCCGGCCGGCAATTCAGCATCTGTACCCGACAATTTATAACAGACAGAATAGAGCATCACACATAGATTAGATAGATAGAAACATGTCAGTCACATATATATGAAGTACAGTGATAGTGTTGGTTACTGTACTTGTCATTTGTATTAAAATAAAGGATTTATTATTAAAAAAATTGGCGTGGGGTTCCCCTTAATTTTAGGCTCTAGCGGAGGTTAAGCAGACAGCTGGGGCAGATGTTTGAAGCCTGGGAAGGGGGTAATACCCACGGAGCTTCCCAGGCTACTAATATCAGCCCCCAGCTGAATACATAGCCTTTACTAGCTATTAAAATGGGGGACCCCCCCCCAAAAAATGACGTGGGGTCCCCCTAATTTAATAGCTAGCAAAGGCTAGGCAGACAGCTGGGGGCTGATATTAATAGCCCAGGAAGGGAGCCATGAATATTGGCCCCCTCCCAGGCTAGAAACACCAGCCGTCAGCCGCCCCAGAAATGGCGCATTCATAGGATGCGCCAATTCTGGCACTTAGCCTCGCTCTTCCACGCTGCCCTGGTGCGGTGGCAGGGGGTAATAGGGCTGGGGTTGATGTCAGCTTATAATGCCAGCTGACATCAAGCCCAGGTTAGTAATGGAGAGGCGTCTATAAGACACCCCCATTACTAACCCCATAGTCAAAGTTAAAAAAAACACAAACACCCAGAATAAAGTCCTTTAATTGAAATAAAGACACAATTCTTTATTGTTCTAAATTAAACCATACTTACCGTCACGCCCATTCCAGCTGAAGCCAACGATCTCCTGTAATAAAAATAAAATAATAAAGCAACCTCATCCTTACCTTTCCATGGTTCCTACGACAGCTTCAGCTCTGCTACATCGAGATGACAGGCTGGACCGCAGCAGAACGCTGCCATCCAGCCTGTCATCCCGCAGACACTGAGAAGCGCAGGCTTGCTTGCGCTCCACATTGTCTCTCTGTGACGGCATAAAGATGAGCCGAGGTCATGTCCAATGAACTCGGCTCACCTCATGCACGTCACTGACAGCGTGGGAGAATTCTCACTCTGAAGCGCTGAGTGCAGGAGAATTTTCCCACGCTGTCAGTGAGGTGCATGAGGTGAGCTGAGTTCATTGGACATGAGCTCACCTCATGTACGTCACTGACAGCGTGGGAGAATTCTCCTGCACTCAGCACTTCAGCGTGAGAATTTTCCCACGCTGTCAGTGACGTGCATGAGGTGAGCCGAGTTCATTGGACATGACCTCGGCTCATCTTTATGCCGTCACAGAGAGACAATGTGGAGCGCAAGCAAGCCTGCTCTTCTCAGTGTCTGCGGGATGACAGGCTGGATGGCAGCGTTCTGCTGCGGTCCAGCCTGTCATCTCGATGTAGCAGAGCTGAAGCTGTCGTGGGAACCATGGAAAGGTAAGGATGAGGTTGGTTTATTATTTTTCTTTTATTGCAGGAGATCGTTGGCTTCAGCTGGAATGGGCGTGATGGTAAGTATAGTTTAATTTAGAACAATAAAGAATTGTGTGTTTATTTCAATTAAAGGACTTTATTCTGGGTGTTGTGTTTTTTTTAAATACTTTACTAGAAATTCATGGCGGTCATGTCTAATACTGGCGTGACCCCATGAATTTTGGGCTTGGGGCCAGCTGATAATACCAAGCTGGTCCTAACCCCTTTATTACCCAGTGAGCCACCGCACCAGGGCCCTGGATGAGTTGGGTACAGCGCCAGAAGATGGCGCTTCTATGAACGCGCCATTTTCCGGGGTGGCTGCGGACTGCAATTTGCAGCGGGGGGGGCCCAGAAAGCTTGGGCCTCCCTGCGCTGCAGATTCCAGCCCCCAGCTGCCTAGTTGTACCTGGCTGGACACAAAAATAGGGCGAAGCCCCACGTATTTTTTTTTTAATTATTTCATGAAATTCATGAAATAATTAAGAAAAAAAGGCCTTCCCTATATTGTTGTGTCCGGCCAGGTACAAATAGTCAGCTGGTGGTTGGGGGCAGCCCGTTCCTGCCTGCTGTACCTGGCTGGACACAAATATAGTACGAAGCCCCACTTCAATTTTTTTTAATTATTTCATGAAATTCATGAAATAATTAAGAAAAAAAGGCCTTCCCTATATTGTTGTGTCCGGCCTGGTACAAATAGGCAGCTGGTGGTTGGGGGCAGCCCATTCCTGCCTGCTGTACCTGGCTGGACACAAATATAGTGCGAAGCCCCACTTCAATTTTTTTAAATTATTTCAGGAAATTCATGAAATAATTTAAAAAAAATTGACGTGGGGCTTCGCACTATATTTGTGTCCAGTCAGGTGCAGCAGGCAGGAACGGGCTGCCCCCAACCACCAGCTGCCTATTTGTACCTGGCCGGACACAACAATATAGGGAAGCCCTTTTTTTCTTAATTATTTCATGAAATAATTTAAAGAAAATTGACGTGGGGCTTCGCCCTGTTTTTGTGTCCAGCCATGTACAACTATGCAGCTGAGGGCTGGAATCCGCAGCGCAGGGAGGCCCAAGCTTTCTGGGCCACCCCCGCTGCAAATTGCAGTCCGCAGCCACCCCGGAAAATGGCGCGTTCATAGAAGCGCCATCTTCTGGCGCTGTACCCAACTCATCCAGGGCCCTGATGCGGTGGCTCACTGGGTAATAAAGGGGTTAGGGCCAGCTTGGCATTATCAGCTGGCCCTAAGCCCAAAATTCATGGGGTCACGCCAATATTAGACATGACCACCATGAATTTCTAGTAAAGTATTTAAAAAAAACACAACACCCAGAAAAAAGTCCTTTAATTGAAATAAACACACAATTCTTTATTGTTCTAAATTAAACCATACTTACCATCACACCCATTCCAGCTGAAGCCAACGATCTCCTGAAATAAAAGAAAAATTATAAAGCAACATCATCCTTACCTTTCCATGGTTCCCATGACAGCTTCAGCTCTGCTACATCGAGATGACAGGCTGGACCGCAGCAGAACGCTGCCATCCAGCCTGTCATCCCGCAGACACTGAGAAGCGCAGGCTTGCTTGCGCTCCACAGTGTCTATCTGTGAGGGCATCCAGATGAGCCGAGTTAATGTCCAATGAACTCGGCTCACCTCATGCACGTCACTGACAGCGTGGGAAAATTCTCCTGCACTCAGCGCTTCAGCGTAGGAGAATTCTCACACTGAAGCGCTGAGTGCAGGAGAATTCTCCCACGCTGTCAGTGACGTGCAGGAGGTGAGCTGAGTTCATAGGACATGAGCTCACCTTATGCACGTCACTGACAGCGTGGGAGAATTCTCCTGCACTCAGCGCTTCAGCATGAGAATTTTCCCACGCTGTCAGTGACGTGCATGAGGTGCGCCGAGTTCATTGGACATGAACTCGTCTCATCTTTATGCCGTCACAGCCAGACACTGCAGAGCGCAAGCATGCCTGTGCTTCTCAGTGTCTGCGGGATGACAGGCTGGATGGCAGCTTTCTGCTGCAGTCCAGCCTGTCATCTCGATCTAGCAGAGCTGAAGCTGTCGTGGGAACCATGGAAAGGTAAGGATGATGTTGCTTTATTATTTTTCTTTTATTGCAGGAGATCGTTGGCTTCAGCTGGAATGGGCGTGATGGTAAGTATGGTTTAATTTAGAACAATAAAGGATTGTGTGTTTATTTCAATTAAAGGACTTTATTCTGGGTGTTTGTGTTTTCTTTTAACTTTGACTATGGGGTTAGTAATGGGGGTGTCTTATAGACGCCTCTCCATTACTAACCTGGGCTTGATGTCAGCTGGCATTATAAGCTGACATCAACCCCAGCCCTATTACCCCCTGCCACCGCTACAGGGCAGCGTGGAAGAGCGAGGCTAAGTGCCAGAATTGGCGCATCCTATGAATGCGCCATTTCTGGGGCGGCTGATGGCTGGTGTTTCTAGCCTGGGAGGGGGCCAATATTCATGGCACCCTTCCTGGGCTATTAATATCAGCCCCCAGCTGTCTGCCTAGCCTTTGCTAGCTATTAAATTAGGGGGGACCCCACGTCATTTTTTTTGGGGGGGTCCCCCATTTTAATAGCTAGTAAAGGCTAGATATTCAGCTGGGGGCTGATATTAGTAGCCTGGGAAGCTCCGCGGGTATTACCCCCTTCCCAGGCTTCAAACATCTGCCCCAGCTGTCTGCTTAACCTCCGCTAGAGACTAAAATTAAGGGGAACCACACGCCAATTTTTTTTAATAATAAATCCTTTATTTTAATACTAAATGACAAGTACAGTAACCAACACTATCACTGTACTTCATATATATGTGACTGACATGTTTCTATCTATCTAATCTATGTGTGAAGCTCTATTCTGTCTGTTATAAATTGTCGGGTACAGATGCTGAATTGCCGGCCGGCTTTCTTAAAGAGACGGTGCATGAAAACACTATTATTTTTTTTAATAAATCCTTTACACTAAATGACAAGTACAGTAAGCAACATTGTCACTGTACTTCATATATATGTGACTGACATGTTTCTATCTATCTAATCTATGTGTGAAGCTCTATTCTGTCTGTTATAAATTGTCGGGTACAGTTGCTGAATTGCCGGCCGGCTTTTTTAAAGAGACAGTGCATGAAAACACTATTATATTTTTTAATAAATCCTTTACACTAAATGACAAGTACAGTAAGCAACACTGTCACTGTACTTCATATATATGTGACTGACATGTTTCTATCTATCTAATCTATGTGTGAGGCTCTATTCCTTCTTGTCTAAATTGTCGGGTACCGGTGTATGCCGCTGCTGAATTGCCGGCCGGCTTTTTTAAAGAAAGCGTCTTCTGAGCAGTTTGTCAGCTTTTGGACACCTTTGAAGGTGTTTTCTATGTGTTTCTATGTGTTTTTGTTTGCCTGCCATTGGTTTTAACGGTGTTCGACGGTGTTCTAAGGTGTTCGACGAACAGTTCCTCGAACATCCCGGTGTTCGACGAACCGAACCGAACCTGAACACTACGGGGGTGGCTCAACACTACTCATGAGCATCTATGCCTCTTTTAATGCATCCCATTATTTTATTTGCCTTTGCAGCAGCAGCCTGACACTGACCACTAAACATGAGCTTGTCGTCCACCAATACACCCAGGTCTTTTTCAGTTACAGTTTTGCCCAGTGTTTTACAATTAAGCATATAATTATACATTTTATTTCCTCTGCCCAAGTGCATTACCTTACATTTATCCCCATTAAAGCTCATTTTCCATTTATCAGCCCAAGCTTCTAGTTTACATAGATCCTCCTGTAATATAAAATTGTCCTCCTCTGTATTGATTACCCTGCAGAGTTTAGTGTCATCTGCAAATAATGAAATATTACTCTGCATGCCCCCTGCAAGGTCATTAATAAATATGTTTAAGAGAAAGGGGCCCAATACTGACCCCTGTGATACCCCACTGTTAACTGAGACCCAGTCTGAGTGTGTTCCATTAATAACCACCCTTTGTTTCCTATCACTGAGCCAATTCTTAACCCACATACATATATTTTCCCCTATCCCCATTGTTCTCATTTTATGTATCAACCTTTTGTGTGGAACCGTATCAAAATCTTTTGAAAAGTCCATATACACAACATCCACTGCATTTCCTTGGTCCAGTCCCAAACTTGTCTCCTCATAAAAACTGATCAGATTAGTTTGACAGGAACGGTCCCTTGTAAACCCATGTTGATATTGGGTCATGAGGTTATTCTTCTTCAAATACTCTATTATAGCATCTCTTAGGAAACCCTCCAGGATTTTACCCACAGTAGAGGTTAAGCTCACCGGCCTATAATTTCCAAGTTCAGTTTTTGTCCCCTTTTTGAATATTGGCACCACATTTGCTATACGCCAGTCCTGTGGTACAGACCCTGTTATTATGGAATCTTTAAAGATTAAAAATAATGGTCTATCTATGACGTTACTTAATTCCTGCAGTACTCGCGGGTGTATCCCATCCGGGCCCGGGGATTTGTCAACTTTAGTGATTTTTAGACGCCGCCGTACTTCCTGCTGGGTTAAGCAAGTGACATTTAATGGAGAATTTTTGTTATCACTAATCATGTTTTCTGTCATGCGATTTTCTTGTGTAAATACGGTTGAAAAAAAATCACTTAGCATATTGGCTTTTTCCTCATCCTCATCCACCATTTCACCCAGACTATTTTTAAGGGGGCCAACACTATCATTTTTTAGTTTTTTACTATTTATGTAGTTAAAGAATATTTTGGGGTTATTTTCACTTTCTCTGGCAATGATTCTCTCTGCCTCAATCTTTGCTGCCTTGATTTGTTTTTTACATAATTTATTTAATTTTCTATATTTATTTAATGCCTCATCACTACCTACTTGCTTTAGTTCTCTAAATGCTTTCTTTTTGTCACTTATTGCGCCCCTTACAGCTCTATTTAGCCATAGTGGTTTCCTCCTATTTCTAGCATGTTTATTCCCAAAGGGTATATATTGTGCACAGGTACTATTCAGGATGTTAATAAATGTCTCCCATTTGCTTTGTGTAGCTTTATGTCTCAGGATATCGTCCCAGTTTATTGCACCAAGATCATTTCTCAACCGTTGGAAATTAACCTTCCTGAAGTTTAGTGTCCTTGTAACTAGAGATGAGCGTTGTTCGACTCGAACTGTTCGCCAATCTCAAATTCGAGCTGTTTTGGACGGTGTTCGAGCCGTTCGGCGAACACGAACGATTTGAGAAAAATTCGGCTGTTCGAGGTTATGTTCGATAACTGTTCGTGCACCAAAATCATAACTGGATTTTTTCTCAGTAATGATGAAAATTAATGTTAACACGCAGTTTGAGTGTACAGCGGGGCGGGGGGAGGGGCAGGGGATGGATCTCTGCAGGAATAATGAAGATCTCCATTTTTTTTCTCTTTCCCGCATTTACAGTGGGGAGGTGCAATCTGTCATCCTATCAGCAGCGCACACACGGAGCGAAGTGCTTTTTTTCACACAAGCAAGGGCATGTGTCATTGGCAGTGTATGTCACATGTCCTTGCCCTATAAGACCCAGCCATTTTCCCCGTCGCCACCATTTTCTCACTGCTGCAGCTGCGTGCACTATACCTTGTTAATTTCAAGCCAATTTTCGCACAAATCTACAGACAGCTTGGGAGTAGGGAATAGTTGTGATCGCAGTCCTTTTAAGTACTAGGTTACAGCATTTCCTACGACTTTTATCAGGCAGGTCTGTGCTCTTAAATAGATAGGTTGTGGGAGTAAAGACTAATTGTAATTGCAGTCCTTTTCAGGACTAGGTTACATCAGTTCCTATCAGTTTTTGCCAAGCAGGTCTGTGCCAGTGCTGTGCAAGTTTTTTTCACAGCATTTGGCTGAATCTAGCAAAGCTAATCCTTTTTGGCCTATTGCAGAGTGTGTTAGTCAGTGGAGTAGCCTATCTGTGTTGCAAGATATACCACCTGTGTATAGAATACCAATTTTTTTACTGCACCTAGTGAAGTAAAATCTTTTGGGCATAGCATCATTCTATTAGTCCATCTATACTGACCTCCATCAGGTTGCAAATTGAATATCATTTTTTTCTGCATCTAGCTCTGAAAAAATATTTGGGCTTCTAGCTGTGTGTGGGACTTGTTCTATTAGTCCATCTATACTGACCTCCATCAGGTTGCAAACTGAATATAATATTTTTCTGCATCTAGCTCTGAAAAAATATTTGGCCTTCTAGCAGTGTGTGGGACTTGGTCTATTAGTCCATCTATACTGACCTCCATCACGTTGCAAATTCAAAATAATTTTTTGTCTGCATCTAGCTCTGAAAAAATATTTGGCCTTCTAGCAGTGTGTGGGACTTGGTCTATTAGTCCATCTATACTGACCTCCATCACGTTGCAAATTCAAAATAATTTTTTGTCTGCATCTAGCTCTGAAAAAATATTTGGCCTTCTAGCAGTGTGTGGGACTTTCTCTATTAGTCCATCTATACTGACCTCCATCAGGTTGCAAATTGAATATAATTTTTTTCTGCATCTAGCTCTGAAAAAATATTTGGGCTTCTAGCAGTGTGTGGGACTTGTTCTATTAGTCCATCTATACTGACCTCCATCAGGTTGCAAATTGAATATAATTTTTTTCTACATCTAGCTCTGAAAAAATATTTGGCCTTCTAGCAGTGTGTGGGACTTTCTCTATTAGTCCATCTATACTGACCTCCATCAGGTTGCAAATTAAAAATAATTTTTATCTGCATCTAGCTCTGAAAAAATATTTGGGCTTCTAGCAGTGTGTGGGACTTGTTCTTTTAGTCCATCTATACTGACCTCCATCAGGTTGCGAATTGAATATAATTTTTTTCTACATCTAGCTCTGAAAAAATATTTGGCCTTCTAGCAGTGTGTGGGACTTTCTCTATTAGTCCATCTATACTGACCTCCATCAGGTTGCAAATTGAATATAATTTTTTTCTGCAT
This sequence comes from Phyllobates terribilis, assembly GCF_046119375.1. Taxonomy (NCBI): domain Eukaryota; kingdom Metazoa; phylum Chordata; class Amphibia; order Anura; family Dendrobatidae; genus Phyllobates; species Phyllobates terribilis. The sequence continues at coordinate 251,807,274 of NW_027362773.1, read as the reverse complement.
CTAGCTCTGAAAAAATATTTGGGCTTCTAGCTGTGTGTGGGACTTGTTCTATTAGTCCATCTATACTGACCTCCATCAGGTTGCAAAGTGAATATAATTTTTTTTTGCATCTACCTCTGAAAAAATATTTGGGCTTCTAGCAGTGTGTGGGACTTGTTCTATTAGTCCACCTATACTGACCTCCATCAGGTTGCAAATTCAAAATAATTTTTTGTCTGCATCTAGCTCTGAAGAAATATTTGGCCTTCTAGCAGTGTGTGGGACTTTCGCTATTAGTCCATCTATACTGACTTCCATCAGGTTGCAAATTGAAGATAATTTTTTTCTGCATCTAGCTCTGAAAAAATATTTGGGCTTCTAGCAGTGTGTGGGACTTGTTCTATTAGTCCATCTATACTGACCTCCATCAGGTTGCAAATTGAATATAATTTTTTTCTACATCTAGCTCTGAAAAAATATTTGGCCTTCTAGCAGTGTGTGGGACTTTCTCTATTAGTCCATCTATACTGACCTCCATCAGGTTGCAAATGAAAAATAATTTTTATCTGCATCTACCTCTGAAAAAATATTTGGGCTTCTAGCTGTGTGTGGGACTTGTTCTATTAGTCCATATATACTGACCTCCATCAGGTTGCAAACTGAATATAATTTTTTTCTGCATCTAGCTCTGAAAAAATATTTGGCCTTCTAGCAGTGTGTGGGACTTTCTCTATTAGTCCATCTATACTGACCTCCATCAGGTTGCAAATTAAAAATAATTTTTATCTGCATCTAGCTCTGAAAAAATATTTGGCCTTCTAGCAGTGTGTTGGACTTTCTCTATTAGTCCATCTATACTGACCTCCATCAGGTTACAAATTAAAAATAATTTTTATCTGCATCTAGCTCTGAAAAAATATTTGGGCTTCTAGCAGTGTGTGGGACTTGTTCTATTAGTCCATCTATACTGACCTCCATCAGGTTGCAAACTGAATATAATTTTTTTCTGCATCTAGCTCTGAAAAAATATTTGGCCTTCTAGCAGTGTGTGGGACTTGTTCTATTAGTCCATCTATACTGACCTCCATCACGTTGCAAATTCAAAATAATTTTTTATCTGCATCTAGCTCTGAAAAAATTTTTGGCCTTCTAGCAGTGTGTGGGACTTTCTCTATTAGTCCATCTATACTGACCTCCATCAGGTTGCAAATTGAATATAATTTTTATCTGCATCTACCTCTGAAAAAATATTTGGGTTTCTAGCTGTGTGTGGGACTTGTTCTATTAGTCCATCTATACTGACCTCCATCAGGTTGCAAATTAAATACAATTTTTATGTGCATCTACCTCTGAAAAAATATTTGGGCTTCTAGCTGTGTGTGGGACTTGGTCTATTAGTCCATCTATACTGACCTCCATCAGGTTGCAAATTAAAAATAATTTTTATCTGCATCTACCTCTGAAAAAATATTTGGGTTTCTAGCTGTGTGTGGGACTTGTTCTATTAGTCCATCTATACTGACCTCCATCAGGTTGCAAACTGAATATAATTTTTTTCTGCATCTATCTCTGAAAAAATATTTGGCCTTCTAGCAGTGTGTGGGACTTTCTCTATTAGTCCATCTATACTGACCTCCATCAGGTTGCAAATTAAAAATAATTTTTATCTGCATCTAGCTCTGAAAAAATATTTGGCCTTCTAGCAGTGTGTGGGACTTTCTCTATTAGTCCATCTATACTGACCTCCATCAGGTTGCAAATTAAAAATAATTTTTATCTGCATCTAGCTCTGAAAAAATATTTGGCCTTCTAGCAGTGTGTGGGACTTTCTCTATTAGTCCATCTATACTGACCTCCATCAGCTTGCAAATTAAAAATAATTTTTTGTCTGCATCTAGCTCTGTAAAAATATTTGGCCTTCTAGCAGTGTGTGGGACTTTCTCTATTAGTCCATCTATACTGACCTCCATCAGGTTGCAAATTGAATATAATTTTTATCTGCATCTACCTCTGAAAAAATATTTGGGTTTCTAGCTGTGTGTGGGACTTGTTCTATTAGTTCATCTACACTGACCTCCATCAGGTTGCAAATTAAATATAATTTTTATGTGCATCCACCTCTGAAAAAATATTTGGCCTTCTAGCAGTGTGTGGGACTTGGTCTATTAGTCCATCTATACTGACCTCCATCAGGTTGCAAATTAAAAATAATTTTTATCTACATCTACCTCTGAAAAAATATTTGGGTATCTAGCTGTGTGTGGGACTTGTTCTATTAGTCCATCTATACTGACCTCCATCAGGTTGCAAACTGAATATAATTTTTTTCTGCATCTAGCTCTGAAAAAATATTTGGCCTTCTAGCAGTGTGTGGGACTTTCTCTATTGGTCCATCTATACTGACCTCCATCAGGTTGCAAATTAAAAATAATTTGTATCTGCATCTAGCTCTGAAAAAATATTTGGCCTTCTAGCAGTGTGTGGGACTTTCTCTATTAGTCCATCTATACTGACCTCCATCAGGTTGCAAATTAAAAATAATTTTTATCTGCATCTAGCTCTGAAAAAATATTTGGCCTTCTAGCATTGTGTGGGACTTTCTCTATTAGTCCATCTATGCTGACCTCCATCAGGTTGCAAATTAAAAATAATTTTTTGTCTGCATCTAGCTCTGAAAAAATATTTGGCCTTCTAGCAGTGTGTGGGACTTTCTCTATTAGTCCATCTATACTGAAATCCATCAGGTTGCAAATTGAATATAATTTTAATCTGCATCTACCTCTGAAAAAATATTTGGGCTTCTAGCTGTGTGTGGGACTTGTTCTATTAGTCCATCTATACTGACCTCCATCAGGTTGCAAATTAAAAATAATTTTTATCTGCATCTACCTCTGAAAAAATATTTGGGTATCTAGCTGTGTGTGGGACTTGTTCTATTAGTCCATCTATACTGACCTCCATCAGGTTGTAAACTGAATATAATTTTTTTCTGCATCTAGCTCTGAAAAAATATTTGGCCTTCTAGCAGTGTGTGGGACTTTCTCTATTAGTCCATCTATATTGACCTCCATCAGGTTGCAAATTAAAAATAATTTTTATCTGCATCTAGCTCTGAAAAAATATTTGGCCTTCTAGCAGTGTGTGGGACTTTCTCTATTAGTCCATCTATATTGACCTCCATCAGGTTGCAAATTAAAAATAATTTTTATCTGCATCTAGCTCTGAAAAAATATTTGGCCTTCTAGCATTGTGTGGGACTTTCTCTATTAGTCCATCTATACTGACCTCCATCAGGTTGCAAATTAAAAATAATTTTTTGTCTGCATCTAGCTCTGAAAAAATATTTGGCCTTCTAGCAGTGTGTGGGACTTTCTCTATTAGTCCATCTATACTGACCTCCATCAGGTTGCAAATTGAATATAATTTTTATCTGCATCTACCTCTGAAAAAATATTTGGGTTTCTAGCTGTGTGTGGGACTTGTTCTATTAGTCCATCTATACTGACCTCCATCAGGTTGCAAATTGAATATCATTTTTATCTGCATCTACCTCTGAAAAAATATTTGGGCTTCTAGCAGTGTGTGGGACTTTCTCTATTATTCCATCTATACTGACCTCCATCAGGTTGCAAATTAAAAATAATTTTTATCTGCATCTACCTCTGAAAAAATATTTGGGTTTCTAGCTGTGTGTGGGACTTGTTCTATTAGTCCATCTATACTGACCTCCATCAGGTTGCAAACTGAATATAATTTTTTTCTGCATCTAGCTCTGAAAAAATATTTGGCCTTCTAGCAGTGTGTGGGACTTTCTCTATTAGTCCATCTATACTGACCTCCATCAGGTTGCAAATTAAAAATAATTTTTATCTGCATCTACAGTACCTCTGAAAAAATATTTGGGCTTCTAGCTGTGTGTGGGACTTTCTCTATTAGTCCATCTATACTGACCTCCATCAGGTTGCATATTAAAAATAATTTTTATCTGCATCTAGCTCTGAAAAAATATTTGGCCTTCTAGCAGTGTGTGGAACTTTCTCTATTAGTCCATCTATACTGACCTCCATCAGGTTTCAAATTAAAAATAATTTTTTGTCTGCATCTAGCTCTGAAAAAATATTTGGCCTTCTAGCAGTGTGTGGGACTTTCTCTATTAGTCCATCTATACTGACCTCCATCAGGTTGCAAACTGAATATATTTTTTTTCTGCATCTACCTCTGAAAATATATTTGGGCTTCTAGCTGTGTGTGGGACTTGTTCTATTAGCCCATCTATACTGACCTCCATCAGGTTGCAAATTGAATATAATTTTTTTCTGCATCTAACCCAGCCACTAGTTTTGGCCTAATACCACAGTTTGGCCACTCAGCTCTGCTCTGTTCCCATCCATTGTTTTTTTGTGCAAACAACTCCAGAGTTGTGAATTAGTTAACCACCAAAATGAGTGGAAAAAGGCCTGCTGCTGGTGAAAAGGGGAATAGGCGTGTTGGGAAGAGGAAAAAAGGTTGTGTCCGTGGGGTAGGTGTTAAAGCAACAGTAACATCTGCAGAAGAAAGACCATCTTCCAGCCAAACTAAAATGTCTACTTCTTTTAGCGGACAATGTGATAAGATCCCTTTCTTACGGCCACGCCAATCGCTACAAATTCCAGATGAGGCACAAAAACAGCAGGTGCTTCAACGGATATCAAGTGTTCCTTTAAGTGGGCTCTTCTTCACATCAACTTCAACATCACAAATACTCCAGTCCTCAAAGGTGTCACCCCAATCGCACTTGCTTCCTCACAGCTCCCAAATCTCCAGCTGCCCGTCTGAGTATGAGGTAGAACAGATGGTTGAGTCTGCAAAGCTGTTTACTCATACTATAGCCTGGGAATCAGAGGTCGACTCCAGCGCTTCTGTGAATCCAGACGAGGAAATGATCTGCACTGATGCCCAGAATCTTTATGAGTCGGATCCAGGACCAGACGCAGAAGGTTCTGACCATAATGTAGACCCTCATTCCCAAACTGTAACTCCTGTTGATGGAGACAATGAGGAAGACGATGATGAGACTCAAATACCTGATTGGAGCGACAACTTTAGTTTTTTGTCAGGGCAGGAACAGGTTGGCTCTGAGGACGACGGGTGTGATAACGCACAGGGTGATGATGATGAGGTTGGAGATCCCACTTACTGTCAACCCACAGTCAGCCAAGAGATGAGGTCAGCAGAGGAGGTGGAGGAGGATGCTAGTGACGACGAGGTCAGGTTGCGCCTTCCTGGACAGAGACATAGTACTGGAAGCACGTCAACAACTGCATCCTCAAACACAACTCTGCCTCTCACCACAAGTCGTGGTGGCTCTTCAGGTCGCATGGGTGCTAAGCCTTGCATAGTCTGGGCATTTTTTCAGATCGATAAAGATGACCCAACTCGTGTTATCTGTAACATTTGTCAGCAAAAGCTAAGTAGAGGCCAAAAAATACATAGCTTGACTACTTCATGCATGAACCGGCACATGGACATGAAGCATAAGTTGCAGTGGGAAGCTCACTGTGCTACAATGCGGCCTAGCCGGCCGGGCCAACCACCGTCTGCCGTATCTTGTTCATCCGCGGCCTCTTCATCCTCTGTGACTGGGGGGTCAGCAGTCACACCTGTTTTGGGGCGCAGACCTGCCACCTCTTTACCCGCAACAGCCAGCGTGATTGGCAGGTCATCATTTTCTTTGTAGGTGGTAACACCAGCTGGTGTTGAGCGCTGTCCGACATCGATAGCACCACCTTTGGATCAAGGCAACCTAACATGTCCGCCTGCATCTTCCTCACAGACCGGCAGTTTGCCGGGGACACCCTTATCAACCCCGTCTAAGCACAATAGCCAGCCCTCGGTCCCTCAGATGTGGACAAGTAAAAGACCATTTCCTCCTAGCCATGAGAAAGCTAAGAGGTTGAATTTCACCATCTGCAAGCTCTTGGCTACAGAAATGCTGCCTTTCCGCCTGGTGGACACAGAGGATTTTCGAGACCTTATGTCCGTCGCAGTGCCCCAGTACCAGATGCCCAGTCGGCACTGCTTCTCAAAGAAAGGTGTGCCTGAGCTCCACCAGCATGTCGCACACAACATCACCGCTTCTTTGAGAAACTCTGTGTGTGACAGGGTCCATTTCACCACAGACACTTGGACGAGTAGGCATGGACAGGGGCGTTACATGTCGCTGACTGTGCACTGGGTAACTATGGTGACAGCAGGACAAGGGGCTGCTGTCCAAGTCTTGCCGTCCCCACGAGTTGTGCGTCAATCCTCTTTATCTCAAAGTTCCTCCACTGCTTCTGCCTCCTCAACCTCCTCTCGGTCCTCCACCTGCACCCAAAGCCTGTCTGGTCATGCCACAAGCTTTCTAACTGCGCAGAAGGGATCCTGCACACCTCCTTACTATGCTGGCAGTAGGGCTCAATGTCATCAGGCGGTTTTTACTTTGAAATGTCTGGGAAATGTGAGTCACACAGCTGAGGAGTTGTGGTCAGCTCTGGAGAACCAATTTCATGAATGGTTGTCTCCACTGGACCTGAAACCAGGGAAGGCCGTGTGCGACAATGCTGCAAACCTGGGTGCGGCCCTTCGCCGGGGCAATGTCACACATGTGCCTTGTATGGCTCACGTGTTGAACCTGGTTGTCCAGCAATTTTTAGCCCACTATCCCGGACTAGATGGCCTTCTGCAGAGGGCACGGTCGCTGTGTGCTCACTTCCGCCGTTCACATCCCGCAGCTCAGCCACTTCACCGGCTAAAATGCGATGTGCCTTCCCGGTGGAATTCAACTATGCACATGTTGCAGCGACTGTGGCAGCACCGACAAGCCCTGGTGCAATACGTTCTGACGTATAGCCTGGGCCAACGAGATCCAGAGGTGGGGCAAATCACGCTGGAGGAGTGGTCTCAGATCAGGGACCTATGCACCCTTCTGCACAGTTTTGAAATGGCGACGAAGATGTTTAGTGCTGACGATGCCATTATCAGCATGACTATTCCGGTGATTTACATGCTGGGGCACATGTTAAACAGAATTCGGAGTCAGGTGGTGGCACAAGAGGAGGTGGAGGAAGTAGAGGAGGAGGAGTTGTATGCGGAAGGGCTAACATCTGCAAGGTCCAGACGGTCGGCAGCACCAAGGCGGCAGGCATGTGAGGGTGGGGGAGATGGTTTTACCAGGGCGCATGGTAGCAGCCAAACTAGTGAGGAAGGTGCAGGAGCCCAGGAAGAAGTGGGGGACGAACTGATGGAAGACTCATCAGATGAGGGAGACCTTGATCACATTTCTGTTGTGCGAGGTTGGGGGGAGAGGACAGAGGAAGGAAGCATGATTGTTACCTCGCCACCAACACAACAGGGACTTGGTGCTCCTGGATGCGCAAGACACATGAGTGCCTTCTTGCTGCACTACCTGCAACATGACCCTCGAATTGTGAGAATTAGAAATAATCCTGACTACTGGGTTGCCACACTGTTAGATCCCCGGTACAAAAGTAAATTTGCAGAAATTATTCCTGTCATAGAAAGGGATGCACGCATGCAGGAGTATCAGCAGAGACTGTTGCAGAATCTTACATGTGCTTTTCCACAAAACACCAGTGGTGCACGTAGTGAATCTCACAGTTCCAACTTGCCAACCGTGGGACCGTCGAGTGTTCAGCACTCAAACCGTAACAGAACCACAGTATCTGCTGATAAAATCAATTTTGCGGAATCATTTCACCACTTTTTTAGCCCATCCTTTGCAAGGCCACAGGAGACAAGAAGTCTGACACATAGTCAACGCCTAGAGACGATGGTACAGGAGTATCTCCAAGTAAACATTGAAGCCATGACTTTGTCACTGGACCCTTGCTCTTTTTGGGAATCCAATCTGGATAAATGGCTGGAGCTAGCCACTTACGCCTTGGAGATCTTGTCATGCCCCGCAGACAGCGTTCTGTCTGAACGTGTGTTCAGCGCTGCTGGTGGTGTGCTGACAGATAAGCGCACGCGGCTCTCCACTGATAATGTAGACAGACTCACGTTCATAAAGATGAACAAATCATGGATCCGAAACGACTTTTCTACCCCTGTGTCATCCTGGGGAGAGTAAAAGCTTGATGATTGGTTAAAATCACCTCACCAACCGTTTTAAGCTTTCAAATTACTAATCATGTTTATCTGTATCTTGGCTGGGAAATAATTTGGGCTTTGTAGCAGTGTGCAGCACTGAATCTATTAGGCCATCTATAATAAGCTCCACCAGATTTAAAATTACTAATCATGTTTATCTGTATCTTGGCTGGAAAATAATTTGGGCTTTGTAGCAGTGTGCAGTACTGATTCTATTAGGCTATCTATACTAAGCTCCACCATATTTCAAATTACTAATCATGTTTATCTGTACCTTGGCTGGAAAATAATTTGGGCTTTGTAGCAGTGTGCAGCACTGATTCTGTTAGGCCATCTATACTAAGCTCCACCAGATTTAAAATTAATAATAATTTTTAGCTGCATCTAGCCCGGAAAATAATTTTGGGGCTCCGAGATGCGCAACACACATAAGTGCCTTCTTGCTGCACTACCTGCAACATGACCCTCATATTGTCAGAATTCGATGTAATCCTGACTACTGGGTTGCCACACTCTTAGATCCCCCAAACTTTTCGATCAACCTTTTCATTTTAATAAAGACCAAAAAAAATGGTCATTTTTGAAATTATAAGCATTAGCAGGTTATTAGAAACTGAAATCAAACAGTTTTCAACTCAAAACTTTATTCTAGGTGATGTTACATTTTCACATAGGACCCCTTGTTCGAAAGGAGCTTCTGAACTCTCTCGTCCATTGAATTTGTCAGGTTTTGGATGGTTTCTGCTTCAATTGTTTTGCATGAGGACAGAATACCCTCCCAGAGCTGTTGCTTAGATTTGAACTGCCTCCCGCCATCATAGACACTCCTTTTGATGATGCTCCAGAAGTTCTGAATGGGGTAGAGGTCAGGGGAGCATGGGGGTCACACCATAAGTTTGTCCCCTTTTATGCCCATATCAGCCGGAGATGCAGATGTTTTATGTGCAGCATGAGATGGTGCATTATCATGCATAAAAATGATCTTGCTGTGGAATACACGGTTCTTCTTCTTGAACCATGGCAGGAAGTGCTGTTTGAGAAACTCCACATACATTATGGAGTTCATCTTTACCCCTTCAGGGATCCTAAAGGGGCCGACAATCTCTCTCCCCATGATTCCAGCCCAAAACATTACTCCACCTCCTCCTTGTTGGCGCTGTAGCCGTGTTTGCGTGGGGTGTCCATCAACCAGCCATCCTCCACTCCATCCATCTGGACCATCGAGCATTGCACAGCACTCATCCGTGAACAAAACAGTTTTGAAATCAGTCTTCATGTAATGTTTGGCCCACTGGAGCCGTTTCTGCTTGTGTGAAGTGGATAGAGGAGGTCGACAGGATGGCGTATGCACAGCTGCAAACCTCTGAAGGACCCTGCATCTTGTTGTTCGGGGGACGCTGGAGGCACCAGAAGCTTCAAAACCTTGTCTGCTGCTATGACAAGGCTTTTTTGCCACTGCTCTTTTAACCTGACGTAATTGCCTGTAGGAAAGAGTCCTCAATTTGCCCTTATCAGCACGTACACGTGTGTACTGTGAATCAGCTACATACTTCTTGATTGCCAAGACACTTCATCCTGATCATCACACAATATTGAATGTAGTCATGCCTTGACCTAAACACTCCACAATTTGTTGCTTCTCAGCAGCCGGCACATCCTTTTTCTTTCCCATTTTGGCAGAAAATATAGGCTGCTTAATAATGTGGGACAGCCTTCTTAAGTAGTCTTGCCTTTCATTGGACACACCTGCCAAACTAATTAGCACAGGTGTCTGCAATTGCTTACAGTGATATAAAGAGCCCTGACACACATCACCATCAATGAGTTTAACTGACAAACAAACAAATTCTTCCCTTATCACTCCTAAACACTTTTTGCATAATAATTTGGAACACAGTGTACATGTGCTTTTCCACAAAACACCAGTGGTTCACGTAGTGAATCTTACAGTTCTAACTTGCCAACTGTGGTCTGTATGGAGTTGTTCAATAAAGGGCCCAAAATTAAGATAACATAGATGGGAGAGGTCTCTATGAATAGGAATTCCTAAGTATTTGATACCCTGTGAGGGCCAGGCAAAGCGAAAGTTGGACTGGATGGAATCCTGTATGGATTTGGGGAGGGAGACATCGAGGGCCTCAGACTTCGCTGCATTGATTTTCAAATTTGACCACGTAACAGAGTGATCTTTGTCAGCCATAACAGCATGGATGGATATATGTGATTGAGTGATATATACTAGGACATCATCAGCAAATAGAGAGCACTTGTACTTGGTGCCTCCCACCTCAATCCACCTAATATTGGGGTTATGGCGAATTGATGAGAGCAGGTGCTCCGTCACTAGGATGTATAAGAGAGGGGACAGAGGACAACCCTGCCTTGTCCCATTGGTGATTGTGAAAGGTGATGAAAATGTTCTGATGCACCCCCTGGGCCTTGGGACACCCGGAGCCGGACCCTTTTTGGTGGATGCTGGTGGTTGTAGTCTCCGTGGCGGCGACCCGGTTCCGTGGCTCAGGGCGGTCAAACCAGTGGCGGAACTATTTATGTGGTTTTGATGTTTAAATGTCCGACTATGCCACCCGTAGATTGCGGTCAGAGTGAACCGCCGCTGCAGGGCAGACCGCTGAAGCTGGTGTTGTGGGTGCAGCAGAGCGTAGCATAACTCCCCACGGGAGGAGTATAGCCTCAGGGCAGTGTATGCGGAGGATGGGGGTGATGGTGCAGGGCAGCAGCAGTAACGTCACTGAGTCAGTGATGCAGTCCAGGGTCTTTACTTACAGTTCTTATTATGCAGACCACGTCTGCAGGTAACGGTTGCCCACGTCGTACTGTGCTCACCAGGTGAGGGGCTCAGACAACTCCCAGATAACTTTGGAGCACTTCACAGGACCCCCTTTGTGTGTCCTTTGTCTGGCCTTTCTTACCAACCCTTCTGTCCGGCTGCCTCGGGCCTCCTCTTGGTAAACTTGGCGCCAGTTTCCCTGACCCTATGTGGTGCCTTCCTAGCGGGTGTAGCGAGGGGCTGCGCCACATAAAATGTCACAGCATCCTGTTTCTAGCTGAGGGTCGTTTCCCGCCTCCACTAGTTTCGGGGACCGGTCTCCCCCTTTGGCCTGACCCCTCCACGCAGGTGGATTCGGGCGTGCGGTGGCGACTCGCCCGTCCGCACCCCTGGGATCCCTTCGTTCCTCGTTCCTGGAGCCTTCTCCGCTCCTCTTTCTTCCTTCTTCCTCTTCCAGGCCTGGGCCTCTGTTACTAGGCCCGCCTCCGGAGCAGAGCTCATGCAGAGCCCCTGCTCCCTGTCACTTCTGCTCAGACTTCTCTGCACTGAACTAAGATGGTGCCCACCTTTTATACTCCCTTCTCAATGCACCCAGGAACTGCTTCCTCCCTGCTCCTGCACTACAGGGTTCCCCTTCCTCAGTGTTCCTTCCCCCCACTCCAGCCAGGTACAGGGACTGTCGTGCCCATCTCAGGGGCATATTGGTCGCCCTGCCCAACGGCAATGTGGTGTAATGCATGCAGGTGTCGGGTCCTGATCCACACTCCATCCTTACCTGAGAGTGAGATATCACACCTCTGGGTGAGGTGCAATACCTCTGTAGCAACCGAGCCCTCAGGGTGCTACAGTTCCATTTATCTTCAGACTAGGTGACGTATTGCGATACAGGGCCGTGATTTTGGCTATAAAAGGGTCCCCTAGACCCCTATCCCAAGCTTTTTAAGAGAATCATATATGGCGTGCCAGGAAACTCTATGGAATGCTTTCTCAGCATCCAACGAGAGTATCTAATTACAAATTTTTAACTGCATCTAGCCCAGGAAATACTTTGTGCCTAGTAGCAGTGTCTGCTAGTCAGCGGATTATCCCGGCTGTTAAGCAAGCTACGCCACCTGTATTTTGGACACTTAATTTTTTCAAAGGAAATGCTTCGGGACCACGGGATACTCAGTGAAGAGCATCAGGAGGCACCCCAAGGCATAGAGGCTGGGACTGGCAGTAGGATGCCTTGCGGTGGACAGCTGAGCTTGATCCTTATAAAAGCTTTTTAAATGCAGCAGCTTTAGTGGACGCTACTGGAGCTAGAATTACGCGGCTGCTGGCATGAGACTTGCCCTCCAATAGATCTTTGTAAATAGATTTAAAGTGTATTCATTCAAATTAGAGAGACAATTTAAATTAAAAAGCTTAGAGCTGCCTCCACCACAGGGGGGCTCGCTCGACCCACCAGCGGACAGGCACCAGTATTGGGAGAGGGGGGCTGGCAGTCAGGGTTCACCGCGGCTCTGGCACAAACCCGGCGACACGGAGGTGGCACGGGCAGGAGCGGACTGGCTGTGTCGGCTTCTCACTTTTTGGATTTTAGAAGGGCATGACATGCCTATATCTGTGTCTCCCCCTCCTTTTACTCCTCCACCTCTTTTCTTTTCGCATGACTATATGTACTTGTCATTTTTCCATGTGTTAGTTGTGTCTTCTGAGCAGTTTGTCAGCTTTTGGACACCTTTGAAGGTGTTTTCTATGTGTTTCTATGTGTTTTTGTTTGCCTGCCATTGGTTTTAACGGTGTTCGAAGGTGTTCGACAAACAGTTCGATGAACAGTTCGGCGAACACACGGGTGTTCGACGAACCGAACCGAACTCGAACACTACGGGGGTGGCTCAACTCTACTTGTAACCCCTCTACTACACATCTTATTAAAGGTTACATGAAAACGTATTATTTTGTGATCACTATTACCCAAGTGACCCCCAACTTGTATATTTGATATGCGGTCTAGCCTATTGGTTAATATTAGGTCTAGCAGTGCCCCCCTTCTTGTTGGGTCCTGAACCAGTTGTGAAAGGTAATTGTCTCTCATAGTAGTCAAAAACCTATTACCTTTGCTTCAACTACATGTTTCTGTCCCCCAATGTATTTCAGGGTAGTTGAAGTCTCCCATAATAATGACTTCTCCTTGAGTCGCTGCTTCATCTATTTGCTTTACGAGGATATTCTCTGCTACTTCCATTATTTTTGGAGACTTATAACAAACCCCTATCAGTAATTTATTTTTTTTTCCCCCTCCGCTTATCTCCACCCACAGGGACTCTACATTTTCATTAGATTCACATATATCCTCCCGCAAGACAGGTTTCAAGGATGATTTTACATATAAACACACCCCCCCCCTCGCTTGTTTGTACGGTCATTTCTGAACAGACTATAGCCCTGTAAATTAACTGCCCAGTCATGGCTCTCGTCCAGTCACGTCTCAGATATCCCTACCATGTCATAATTATTTTCCAACAAAATTAATTCTAATTCCTCCATTTTGTTGGTGAGGATTCTGGCATTAGTGTACATGCATTTTATGTATCTCTCTGTACCTCTATTCATTCTTACTTTATTGACTGTTCTAACCCCACCCCCAATATCTTTATTTGTGCCCAGGTCACTATCTGCACTATCTTCCCCACCTATAAAATGAATACCCTCCCCCCCAATCCCTAGTTTAAACACTCCTCCAACCTTCTAGCCATTTTCTCCCCCAGCACAGCCGGTCCCTAGCGTAGAGTTTGTAGCCAACTGAGAAGTCGGCCCAGTTCTCCAGGAACCCAAATCCCTCCTTCCTACACCAGTTCTTGAGCCACTTATTTATCTCCCTAATCTCCCGTTGCCTCTCTGGCGTGGCATGTGGTACCAGTAGTATTTCAGAGAATACCACCTTGGAGGTCCTTGCTTTCAGCTTGCAACCTAATTCCCTGAAATCATCTTTAAGGACCTTACACCTACCTTTAACTTTGTCATTTGTGCCAATGTGCACCATGACCGCTGGGTCCTCACCAGCCCCTCCCAGTAATCTGTCAACCCGATCAGCGATGTGCCAGACTCGAGCGCTAGGTAGGCAGCACACTGTTCGACGATCCCTGTCTTTGTGACAGATTGCCCTATCTGTTCCCCTAATAATTGAGTCCCCCACTACCAGCACCTGCCTAGCCTGCCCTACTCTCCTATTTCCCTCTTTACTGGAGCTGACACTCCTCCGGCTTTCAGGGGACATGCCTTGCTGCAGCAGTGCTACCCCTGTACCGTCACTCCCCTCATCTGCCAACTTTGCAAACTTATTGGGGTGTGCCAGATCAGGACTAGCCTCCCTGGCACTCTTCCCTCTACCCCCCCTTCTAACTGTCTCCCAACTAACGGCCTCACTGTCCTGCAGCTCCCGACTACCACCTCCCTCACATCTACCCCAGTGAGCTGCTGCTCAGTGAGCAGCAGACTCCTTTCCATGTTGTCAATGGATCTCAGTGTTGCCAGCTGCTCATTTAGATTCAGTATCTGGGCTTCCAAACGCACAACATGCACACATCTCGTGCAGCAGTAAGCTACCCCGACTGGCTGTTCAAGGATTGCATACATGTGGCAAGATGTACACTGGATAGCATTGTCAATAATGGAGCTCATTTCCTAATGGGGATTGCAATAGACAGAATGTTAAGTAAAAAGAAAAGCAAAGAATTAATGAAATACAGACAGCAATTCAGTCCAAAGTCCTCCCTTCCAATCTCCCTGAATCCAAGTCACTAAAAAACAAGTCACACACTTACTTTCGTTCGCACTTACGCTCCAGTCACACTCAGCTCGTTCACACTCACAGATTAAGAGATTTAAAGAGTTTTTTTTTTTTTTCCCTTTTCCAGCAATGCACCCTTCACCTCAATGCACTTCCAAAGGACTGGATTCCCAACCAGCTGCCCCTTATAAACCCTTAACTATGACCCCCTCCCCTTAATTAACCCCTTGTGAGTAAAGCTACACCTCAGGATTTTAGTGCAATGTAGTTAACCCTTAAATACACAGGTAGTAAGCTAAGAAACTAAAACTGTAGTGAGAAAATAGGTTTTAAAAAGCCCAATAAAACTAAACAGGTAGAAAAGCACTCAGCAGGTCACAATGCAGCAACTCACCGCAATTCACACAGGTATTTTCTGCAGGATTCCCAAATACCTCTTCACTGAAAAACAAGTCACACACTTACTTTCGTTCGCACTTACGCTCCAGTCACACTCAGCTCGTTCACACTCGCAGATTAAGAGATTTAAAGAGTTTTTTTTTTTTTTCTCTTTTCCAGCAATGCACCCTTCACCTCAATGCACTTCCAAAGGACTGGATGCCCAACCAGCTGCCCCTTATAAACTCTTAATTATGACCCCCTCCCCTTAATTAACCCCTTGTGAGTAAAGCTACACCTCAGGATTTTAGTGCAATGTAGTTAACCCTTAAATACACAGGTAGTAAGCTAAGAAACTAAAACTGTAGTGAGAAAATAGGTTTTAAAAAGCCCAATAAAACTAAACAGGTAGAAAAGCACTCAGCAGGTCACAATGCAGCAACTCACCGCAATTCACACAGGTATTTTCTGCAGGATTCCCAAATACCTCTTCACTGAAAAACAAGTCACACACTTACTTTCGTTCGCACTTACGCTCCAGTCACACTCAGCTCCTTCACACTTGCAGATTAAGAGATTTAAAGAGTAGAGATGAGCGTTGTTCTACTCGAACTGTTCGCCAATCTCAAATTCGAGCTGTTTTGGGCGGTGTTCGAGCCGTTCGGCGAACACGAACAATTTGAGAAAAATTCGGCTGTTCGAGGTTATGTTCGATAACTGTTCGTGCACCAAAATCATAACTGGATTTTTTCTCAGTAATGATGAAAATTAATGATAATACGCAGTTTGAATGTACAGCGGGGTGGGGGGAAGGGCAGGGGATGGATCTCTGCAGGAACAATGAAGATCTCCATTTTTTTTTTCTCTTTCCCGCATTTACAGTGGGGAGGTGCAATATGTCAGCCTATCAGCATCGCACACACGGAGCGAAGTGCTTTTTTTCACACAAGCAAGGGCATGTGTCATTGGCAGTGTATGTCACATGTCCTTGCCCTATAAGACCAAGCCATTTTCCCCGTCGCCACCATTTTCTCACTGCTGCAGCTGCGTGTTAGACGGCACCGCTGTTGCTGTGTGCGCTATACCTTGTTAATTTCAAGCCAATTTTCGCACAAATCTACAGATAGCTTGGGAGTAGGGAATAGTTGTGATTGCAGTCCTTTTAAGGACTAGGTTACAGCATTTCCTACGACTTTTATCAGGCAGGTCTGTGCTCTTAAATAGATAGATTGTGGGAGTAAAGACTAATTGTATTTGGAGTCCTTTTCAGGACTAGGTTACATCAGTTCCTATCAGTTTTTGCCAGGCAGGTCTGTGCCAGTGCTGTGCAAGTTTTTTTCACAGCATTTGGCTGAATCTAGCAAAGCTAATCCTTTTTGGCCTATTGCAGAGTGTGTTAGTCAGTGGAGTAGCCTATCTGTGTTGCAAGATATACCACCTGTGTATAGAATACCAATTTTTTTACTGCACCTAGTGAAGTAAAATCTTTTGGGCATAGCATCATTCTATTAGTCCATCTATACTGACCTCCATCAGGTTGCAAACTGAATATATTTTTTTCTGCATCTACCTCTGAAAAAATATTGGGCTTCTAGCTGTGTGTGGGACTTGTTCTATTAATCCATCTATACAGACCTCCATCAGGTTGCATACTGAATATATTTTTTTCTGCATCTACCTCTGAAAAAATATTGGGCTTCTAGCTGTGTGTGTGACTTGTTGTATTAGTCCATCTATACTGACCTCCATCAGGTTGCAAACTGAATATATTTTTTTCTGCATCTACCTCTGAAAAAATATTGGGCTTCTAGCTGTGTGTGGGACTTGTTCTATTAATCCATCTATACAGACCTCCATCAGGTTGCAAACTGAATATATTTTTTTCTGCATCTACCTCTGAAAAAATATTGGGCTTCTAGCTGTGTGTGGGACTTGTTGTATTAGTCTATCTATACTGACCTCCATCAGGTTGCAAATTAAAAATAATTTTTATCTGCATCTACAGTACCTCTGAAAAAATGTTTGGGCTTCTAGCTGTGTGTGGGACTTGTTCTATTAGTCCATCTATACTGACCTCCATCAGGTTGCAAATTGAATATAATTTTTATCTGCATCTAGCTCTGAAAAAATATTTGGCCTTCTAGCAGTGTGTGGGACTTTCTCTATTAGTCCATCTATACTGACCTCCATCAGGTTGCAAATTAAAAATAATTTTTATCTGCATCTACCTCTGAAAAAATATTTGGGCTTCTAGCTGTGTGTGGGACTTGTTGTATTACTCCATCTATACTGACCTCCATCAGGTTGCAAATTAAAAATAATTTTTATCTGCATCTACAGTACCTCTGAAAAAATATTTGGGCTTCTAGCAGTGTGTGGGACTTGTTCTATTAGTCCATCTATACTGACCTCCATCAGGTTGCAAATTGAATAAAATTTTTATCTGCATCTAGCTCTGAAAAAATATTTGGCCTTCTAGCAGTGTGTGGGACTTTCTCTATTAGTCCATCTATACTGACCTCCATCAGGTTGCAAATTAAAAATAATTTTTATCTGCATCTAGCTCTGAAAAAATATTTGGCCTTCTAGCAGTGTGTGGGACTTTCTCTATTAGTCCATCTATACTGACCTCCATCAGGTTGCAAATTAAAAATAATTTTTATCTGCATCTACAGTACCTCTGAAAAAATATTTGGGCTTCTAGCTGTGTGTGGGACTTGTTCTATTAGTCCATCTATACTGACCTCCATCAGGTTGCAAATTGAATATAATTTTTATCTGCATCTAGCTCTGAAAAAATATTTGGCCTTCTAGCAGTGTGTGGGACTTTCTCTATTAGTCCATCTATACTGACCTCCATCAGGTTGCAAATTGAATATAATTTTTATCTGCATCTAGCTCTGAAAAAATATTTGGCCTTCTAGCAGTGTGTGGGACTTTCTCTATTAGTCCATCTATACTGACCTCCATCAGGTTGCAAATTAAAAATAATTTTTATCTGCATCTACAGTACCTCTGAAAAAATATTTGGGCTTCTAGCTGTGTGTGGGACTTGTTCTATTGGTCCATCTATACTGACCTCCATCAGGTTGCAAATTAAAAATAATTTTTATCTGCATCTAGCTCTGAAAAAATATTTGGCCTTCTAGCAGTGTGTGGGACTTTCTCTATTAGACCATCTATACTGACCTCCATCAGGTTGCAAACTGAATATATTTTTTTTCTGCATCTACCTCTGAAAAAATATTGGGCTTGTAGCTGTGTGTGGGACTTGTTCTATTAATCCATCTATACAGACCTCCATTAGGTTGCAAACTGAATAAAAAATTTTTCTGCATCTACCTTTGAAAAAATATTTGGGCTTCTGTCTGTGTGTGGGACTTGTTCTATTAGTCCATCTATACTGACCTCCATCAGGTTGCAAATTGAATATAATTTTTTTCTGCATCTAACCCAGCCAATAGTTTTGGCCTAATACCACAGTTTGGCCACTCAGCTCTGCTCGGTTCCCATCCATTGTTTTTTTGTGCAAACAACTCCAGAGTTGTGAATTAGTTAACCACCAAAATGAGTGGAAAAAGGCCTGCTGCTGGTGGAAAGGGGAATAGGCGTGTTGGGAAGGGGAAAAAAGGTTGTGTCCGTGGGGTAGGTATTAAAGCAACAGTAACATCTGCAGAAGAAAGACCATCTTCCAGCCAAACTAAAATGTCTACTTCTTTTAGCGGACAATGTGATAAGATCCCTTTCTTACGACCACGCCAATCGCTACAAATTCCAGATGAGGCACAAAAACAGCAGGTGCTTCAACGGATATCAAGTGCTCCTTTAAGTGGGCTCTCCTCCACATCAACTTCAACATCACAAATACTCCAGTCCTCAAAGGTGTCACCCCAATCGCACTTGCTTCCTCACAGCTCCCAAATCTCCAGCTGCCCGTCTGAGTATGAGGTAGAACAGATGGTTGAGTCTGCAGAGCTGTTTACTCATACTATAGCCTGGGAATCAGAGGTCGACTCCAGCGCTTCTGTGAATCCAGATGAGGAAATGATCTGCACTGATGCCCAGAATCTTTATGAGTCGGATCCAGGACCAGACGCAGAAGGTTCTGACCATAATGTAGACCCTCATTCCCAAACTGTAACTCCTGTTGGTGGAGACAATGAGGAAGACGATGATAAGACTCAAATACCTGATTGGAGCGACAACTTTAGTTTTTTGTCAGGGCAGGAACAGGTTGGCTCTGAGGACGACGGGTGTGATAACGCACAGGGTGATGATGATGAGGTTGGAGATCCCACTTACTGTCAACCCACAGTCAGCCAAGAGATGAGGTCAGCAGAGGAGGTGGAGGAAGATGCTAGTGACGACGAGGTCAGGTTGCGCCTTCCTGGACAGAGACGTAGTACTGGAAGCACGTCAACAACTGCATCCTCAAACACAACTCTGCCTCTCACCACAAGTCGTGGAGGCTCTTCAGGTCGCATGGGTGCTAAGCCTTGCATAGCCTGGGCATTTTTTCAGATCGATAAAGATGACCCAACTCGTGTTATCTGTAACATTTGTCAGCGAAAGCTAAGTAGAGGCCAAAAAATACATAGTTTGAGTACTTCATGCATGAACCGGCACATGGACATGAAGCATAAGTTGCAGTGGGAAGCTCAGTGTGCTACAATGCGGCCTAGTCGGCCGGGCCAACCACCGTCTGCCATATCTTGTGCATCCGCGGCCTCTTCATCCTCTGTGACTGGGGGGACAGCAGTCACACCTGTTTTGGGGCGCAGACCTGCCACCTCTTTACCCGCAACAGCCAGCGTGATTGGCAGGTCATCATTTTCTTTGGAGGTGGTAACACCAGCTGGTGTTGAGCGCTGTCCGACATCGATAGCACCACCTTTGGATCAAGGCAACCTAACATGTCCGCCTGCATCTTCCTCACAGACCGGCAGTTTGCCGGGGACACCCTTATCAACCCCGTCTAAGCACAATAGCCAGCCCTCGGTCCCTCAGATGTGGACAAGTAAAAGACCATTTCCTCCTAGCCATGAGAAAGCTAAGAGGTTGAATTTCACCATCTGCAAGCTCTTGGCTACAGAAATGCTGCCTTTCCGCCTGGTGGACACAGAGGATTTTCGAGACCTTATGTCCGTCGCAGTGCCCCAGTACCAGATGCCCAGTCGGCACTACTTCTCAAAGAAAGGTGTGCCTGCGCTCCACCAGCATGTCGCACACAACATCACCGCTTCTTTGAGAAACTCTGTGTGTGACAGGGTGCATTTCACCACAGACACTTGGACGAGTAGGCATGGACAGGGGCGCTACATGTCGCTGACTGGGCACTGGGTAACTATGGTGACAGCAGGACAAGGAGCTGCTGTCCAAGTCTTGCCGTCCCCACGAGTTGTGCGTCAATCCTCTTTATGTCAAAGTTCCTCCACTGCTTCTGCCTCCTCAACCTCCTCTCGGTCTTCCACCTGCACCCAAAGCCTGTCTGGTCATGCCACAAGCTTTCTAACTGCGCAGAAGGGATCCTGCACACCTCCTTACTATGCTGGCAGTAGGGCTCAACGTCATCAGGCGGTTTTTACATTGAAATGTCTGGGAAATGTGAGTCACACAGCTGAGGAGTTGTGGTCAGCTCTTGAGAACCAATTTCATGAATGGTTGTCTCCACTGGACCTGAAACCAGGGAAGGCCGTGTGCGACAATGCTGCAAACCTGGGTGCGGCCCTTCGCCGGGGCAATGTCACACACAGCCTTGTATGGCTCACGTGTTGAACCTGGTTGTCCAGCAATTTTTAGCAGACTATCCCAGACTAGATGGCCTTCTGCAGAGGGCACGGTCGCTGTGTGCTCACTTCCGCCGTTCGCATCCCGCAGCTCAGCGACTTACATCTCTACAGAAGTCGTTGGGCCTGCCACTTCACCGGCTAAAATGCGATGTGCCTACTCGGTGGAATTCAACTCTGCACATGTTGCAGCAACTGTGGCAGCACCGACAAGCCCTGGTGCAATACGTTCTGACGTATAGCCTGGGCCAACGAAATCCAGAGGTGGGGCAAATCACGCTGGAGGAGTGGTCTCAGATCAGGGACCTATGCACCCTTCTGCACAGTTTTGAAATGGCGACGAAGATGTTTAGTGCTGATGATGCCATTATCAGCATGACTATTCCGGTGATTTACATGCTGGAGCACATGTTAAACAGAATTCGGAGTCAGGTGGTGGCACAAGAGGAGGTGGAGGAAGTAGAGGAGGAGGAGTTGTATGCGGAAGGGCTAACATCTGCAAGGTCCAGACGGTCGGCAGCACCAAGGCGGCAGGCATGTGAGGGTGGGGGAGATGGTTTTACCAGGGCGCGTGGTAGCAGCCAAACTAGTGAGGAAGGTGCAGGAGCCCAGGAAGAAGTGGAGGACGAACTGATGGAAGACTCATCAGATGAGGGAGACCTTGATCACATTTCTGTTGTGCGAGGTTGGGGGGAGAGGACAGAGGAAGGAAGCATGATTGTTACCTCGCCACCAACACAACAGGGACTTGGTGCTCCTGGATGCGCAACACACATGAGTGCCTTCTTGCTGCACTACCTGCAACATGACCCTCGAATTGTGAGAATTAGAAATAATCCTGACTACTGGGTTGCCACACTGTTAGATCCCCGGTACAAAAGTAAATTTGCAGAAATTATTCCTGCCATAGAAAGGGATGCACGCATGCAGGAGTATCAGCAGAGACTGTTGCAGAATCTTACATGTGCTTTTCCACAAAATACCAGTGGTGCACGTAGTGAATCTCACAGTTCCAACTTGCCAACCGTGGGACCGTCAAGTGTTCAGCACTCAAACCGTAACAGAACCACAGTATCTGCTGGTAACATCAATTTTGCGGAATCATTTCACCACTTTTTTAGCCCATCCTTTGCAAGGCCACAGGAGACAAGAAGTCTGACACATAGTCAACGCCTAGAGACGATGGTACAGGAGTATCTCCAAGTAAACATTGAAGCCATGACTGTGTCACTGGACCCTTGCTCTTTTTGGGCTTCCAATCTGGATAAATGGCCGGAGCTAGCCACTTATGCCTTGGAGATCTTGTCATGCCCCGCAGCCAGCGTTCTGTCTGAACGTGTGTTCAGCGCTGCTGGTGGTGTGCTGACAGATAAGCGCACGCGGCTCTCCACTGATAATGTAGACAGACTCACGATCATAAAGATGAACAAATCATGGATCCGAAACGACTTTTCTACCCCTGTGTCATCCTGGGTAGAGTAAAAGCTTGATGATTGGTTAAAATCACCCTACCAACCGTTTTAAGCTTTCAAATTACTAATCATGTTTATCTGTATCTTGGCTGGAAAATAATTTGGGCTTTGTAGCAGTGTGCAGCACTGATTCTATTAGGCCATCTATAATAAGCTCCACCAGATTTAAAATTACTAATCATGTTTATCTGTATCTTGACTGGAAAATAATTTGGGCTTTGTAGCAGTGGCAGCACTGATTCTATTAGGCCATCTATAATAAGCTCCACCAGATTTAAAATTACTAATCATGTTTATCTGTATCTTGACTGGAAAATAATTTGGGCTTTGTAGCAGTGTGCAGCACTGATCCTATTAGGCCATCTATACTAAAGCTTCACCAGATTTAAAATTAATAATAATTTTTAGCTGCATCTAGCCCGGAAAATAATTTTGGGGCTCCGAGATGCGCAAGACACATAAGTGCCTTCTTGCTGCACTACCTGCAGCATGACCCTCATATTGTCAGAATTCGAAGTAATCATGACTACTGGGTTGCCACACTCTTAGATCCCCCAAACTTTTCGATCAACCTTTTCATTTTAATAAAGACCAAAAAAATGGCCATTTTTGAAATTATAAGCATTAGCAGGTTGTTAGAAACTGAAATCAAACAGTTTTCAACTCAAAACTTTATTCTAGTTGACGTTACATTTTCACATAGGACCCCTTGTTCGAAAGGAGCTTCTGAACTCTCTCGTCCATTGAATTTGTCAGGTTTTGGATGGTTTCTGCTTCAATTGTTTTGCATGAGGACAGAATACCCTCCCAGAGCTGTTGCTTAGATGTGAACTGCCTCCCGCCATCATAGACACTCCTTTTAATGATGCTCCAAAGGTTCTGAATGGGGTAGAGGTCAGGGGAGCATGGGGGTCACACCATAAGTTTGTCCCCTTTTATGCCCATATCAGCCAGAGATGCAGATGTTTTATTTGCAGCATGAGATGGTGCATTATCATGCAAAAAAATGATCTTGCTGTGAAATACACGGTTCTTCTTCTTGAACCATGGCAGGAATGCTGTTTGAGAAAATCCACATACATTATGGAGTTCATCTTTAGCGCCTTCAGGGATCCTAAAGGGGCCGACAATCTCTTTCCCCATGATTCCAGCCCAAAACATTACTCCACCTCCTCCTTGTTGGCGCTGTAGCCGTGTTTGCGTGGGGTGTCCATCAACCAGCCATCCTCCACTCCATCCATCTGGACCATCGAGTGCTGCATGGCACTCATCCGTGAACAAAACAGTTTTGAAATCAGTCTTCATGTAATGTTTGGCCCACTGGAGCCGTTTCTGCTTGTGTGAAGTGGATAGAGGAGGTCGACAGGATGGCATATGCACAGCTGCAAACCTCTGAAGGACCCTGCATCTTGTTGTTCGGGGGACGTTGGAGGCACCAGCAGCTTCAAAAACTTGTCTGCTGCTATGACAAGGCTTTTTTGCCGCTGCTCTTTTAACCTGACGTAATTGCCTGTAGGAAAGAGTCCTCAATTTGACCTTATCAGCACGCACACGTTTGTACTGTGAATCAGCTACATACTTCTTGATTGCCAAGACACTTCATCCTGATCATCGCACAATGTTGATTGTAGTCATGCCTTGACCTAAACACTCCACAATTTGTTGCTTCTCAGCAGCCGACACATCCTTTTTCTTTCCCATTTTGGCAGAAAATGTAGGCTGCTTAATAATGTGAGACAGTCTTCTTAAGTAGTCTTGCCTTTCATTGGACACACCTGCCAAACTAATTAGCACAGGTGTCTGCAATTGCTTACAGTGATATAAAGAGCCCTGACACACATCACCATCAATGAGTTTAACTGACAAACAAACAAATTCTTCCCTTATCACTCCTAAACACTTTTTGCATAATAATTTGGAACACAGTGTACATGTGCTTTTCCACAAAACACAAGTGGTTCACGTAGTGAATCTTACAGTTCTAACTTGCCAACCGTGGTCTGTATGGAGTTGTTCAATAAAGGGCCCAAAATTAAGATAACATAGATGGGAGAGGTCTCTATGAATAGGAATTCCTAAGTATTTGATACCCTGTGAGGGCCAGGCAAAGGGAAAGTTGGACTGCATGGAATCCTATATGGATTTGGGGAGGGAGACATCGAGGGCCTCAGACTTCGCTGCATTGATTTTAAAATTTGACCATGTAACAAAGTGATCTATTTCAGCCATAACAGCATGGATGGATATATGTGATTGAGTGATATATACTAGGACATCATCAGCAGATAGAGAGCACTTGTACTCGGTGCCTCCCACCTCAATCCACCTAATATTGGGGTTATGGCGAATTGATGAGAGCAGGTGCTCCGTCACTAGGATGTATAAGAGAGGGGACAGAGAACATCCCTGCCATGTCCCATTGGTGATTGTGAAAGGTGATGAAAATGTTCTGACGCGCCCCCTGGGCCTTGAGACACCCGGAGCCGGACCCTTTTTGGTGGATGCTGGTGGTTGTAGTCTCCGTGGCGGCGACCCGGTTCCGTGGCTCAGGGCGGTCAAACCAGTGGCGGAACTATTTATGTGGTTTTGATGTTTAAATGTCCGACTACGCCACCCGTGGATTGCGGTCAGAGTGAACCGCCGCTCCAGGGCAGACCGCTGAGGCTGGTGTTGTGGGTGCAGCAGAGCGTAGCATAACTCCCCACGGGAGGAGTATAGCCTCAGGGCAGTGTATGCGGAGGATGGGGGTGATGGTGCAGGGCAGCAGCAGTAACGACACAGAGTCAGTGATGCAGTCCAGGGCCTTTACTCACAGTTCTTATTATCCAGACCACGTCTGCAGGTAACGGCTGCCCACGTCGTACTGTGCTCACCAGGTGAGGGGCTCAGACAACTCCCAGATAACTATGGAGCGCTTCACAGGACCCCCTTTGTGTGTCCTTTGTCTGGCCTTTCTTACCAACCCTTCTGTCCGGCTGCCTCGGGCCTCCTCTTGGTAAACTTGGCGCCAGTTTCCCTGACCCTATGTGGTGCCTTCCTAGCGGGTGTAGCAAGGGGCTGCGCTACATAAAATGTCACAGCCTCCTGTTTCTAGCTGAGGGTCGCTTCCTGCCTCCACTAGTTTCGGGGACCGGTCTCCCCCTTTGGCCTGACCCCTCCACGCAGGTGGATTCGGGCGTGCGGTGGCGACTCGCCCGTCCGCACCCCTGGGATCCCTTCATTCCTCGTTCCTGGAGCCTTCTCCGCTTCTCTTCCTTCCTTCTCCCTCTTCCAGGCCTGGGCCTCTGTTACTAGGCCCGCCTCTGGAGCAGAGCTCATGCAGAGCCCCTGCTCCCTGCCATTTCTGCTCAGACTTCTCTGCACTGAACTAAGATGGTGCTCACCTTTTATACTCCCTTCTCAATGCACCCAGGAACTGCTTCCTCCCTGCTCCTGCACTACAGGGTTCCCCTTCCTCAGTGTTCCCTCCCCCCACTCCAGCCAGGGACAGGGACTGTCGTGCCCATCTCAGGGGCATATTGGTCGCCCTGCCCCACGGCAATGTGGTGTAATGCATGCAGGTGTCGGGTCCTGATCCACACTACATCCTTACCTGAGAGTGAGATATCACACCTCTGGGTGAGGTGCAATACCTCTGTAGCAACCGAGCCCTTAGGGTGCTACAGTTCCATTTATCTTCAGCCTAGGTGACGTATTGCGATACAGGGCCGTGATTTTGGCTATAAAAGGGTCCCCTAGACCCCTACCCCAAGCTTTTTAAGAGAATCATATATGGCGTGCCAGGAGACTCTATGGAATGCTTTCTCAGCATCCAACGAGAGTATCTAATTACAAATTTTTAACTGCATCTAGCCCAGGAAATACTTTGTGCCTAGTAGCAGTGTCTGCTAGTCAGCGGATTATCCCGGCTGTTAAGCAAGCTACACCACCTGTAGTTTGGACACTTAATTTTTTCAAAGGAAATGCTTCGGGACCACGGGATACTCAGTGAAGAGCATCAGGAGGCACCCCAAGGCATAGGGGCTGGTACTGGCAGCAGGATGCCTTGCGGTGGACAGCCGAGCTCGATCCTTATAAAAGCTTTTTAACTGCAGCAGCTTTAGTGGATGCTACTGGAGCTGGAATTACGCGGCTGCTGGCATGAGACTTGCCCTCCAATAGATCCTTGTAAATGGATTTAAAGTGTATTCATTCAAATTAGAGAGACAATTTAAATTAAAAAGCTTAGAGCTGCCTCCACCACAGGGGGGCTCGCTCGACCCACCAGCGGACAGGCACCAGTATTGGGAGAGGGGGGCTGGCCGTCAGGGTTCACCGCGGCTCTGGCACAAACCCGGCGACGCGGAGGTGGCACGGGCAGGAGCGGACTGAACGTGTCGGCTTCTCACTTTTTGGATTTTAGAAGGGCATGACATGCCTATATCTGTGTCTCCCCCTCCTTTTACTCCTCCAGCTCTTTTCTTTTCGCATGACTATATGTACTTGTCACTTTTCCATGTGTTAGTTGTGTCTTCTGAGCAGTTTGTCAGCTTTTGGACACCTTTGAAGGTGTTTTCTATGTGTTTCTATGTGTTTTTGTTTGCCTGCCATTGGTTTTAACGGTGTTCGAAGGTGTTCGACGAACAGTTCGACGAACAGTTCGGCGAACACACGGGTGTTCGACGAACCGAACCGAACTCGAACACTACGGGGGTGGCTCAACACTATTAAAGAGTTTTTTTTTTTCCCTTTTACAGCAATGCACCCTTCACCTCAATGCACTTCCAAAGGACTGGATGCCCATCCAGCTGCCCCTTATAAACCCTTAATTATGACCCCTTCCCCTTAATTAACCCCGTGTGAGTAAAGCTACACCTCAGGATTTTAGTGCAATGTAGTTAACCCTTAAATACACAGGTAGTAAACTAAGAAACTAAACCTGTAGTGGGAAAATAGGTTTTAAAAAGCCCAATAAAATAAGCAGGTAGAAAAGCACTCAGCAGGTCACAATGCAGCACTAACCGCAATTCACATAGGTATTTTCTGCAGGATTCCCAAATACCTCTTCACTGAAAAACAAGTCACACACTTACTTTCGTTCGCACTTACGCTCCGGTCACACTCAGTTCGTTCACACTCTCAGATTAAGAGATTTAAAGAGTTTTTTTTTTTTTTCCCTTTTCCAGCAATGCACCCTTCACCTCAATGCACTTCCAAAGGAGATAGGTAGATAGATAATAGATAGATAAATACAAGGGGACCCTAGAAAAAAATTGACGTAGGGTCCCCATAAAAATCTAACCAGCAAAGGCTAAACAGACAGCTCTGGGTTGATATTAATAGCGAGGGAAAGGGCCATGGATACTGGCCCCCTCCGAGGCTCATAACATCAGTCCTCAGCCGCCCCAGAAATGGCGCATCAATAATAATCTGGTGTTTAGCCTCGGCTCTTCCCACTTGCCCTGCTGCGGTGGCAAGTGGGGTAATAGGGTTGGGGTTCATGTCAGCCTTGTATTGGCAGCTGACATGAAGCCCAGGTTAGTAATGGAGTGGCGTCTGTAAGATGCCCCCATTACTAATGACATAGCAATATTTGAGAAATAAAGACACAGACAGAAAAAATCCTTTTTTTGAAATAACGACACAATCCTTTATTAATAATTCTTAATTTACCCCAAAAAAATACTTACCTAACGCCCAATCCATTGAAGCCCTCTTCTCTTGTAAGAAAACAAAAATAAAAAACAACCAAATCCCTCACCTGTCCGCTGTGAAGACATAATCCCGAGGGTCCCATGGCGATCGGCTCATTTGGAGGACACGCTCTCATAATATTTGTTTAATCGGTGAAACATGGGTCAGTGAAAAAAATCGGATTGCACTCGGATGACATCTGAGTGTGGTTGAATTTTGACGGATTGTGGAGAAACTCTTTTTTCCTTTTTCCCCGTTTGAGAAAAATGGAAGAATCTGTCCTTGAGAAAATCGGACATGTGAATGAGTCCTAACAGAGAGCCAAAGTCTAGCTGAACTAACTAAATAACTAAGTCTACATTGCCATGATGAGCTTTTGGGTGACTTTGATGTTGCAGCT
The DNA here is from genome assembly GCF_046119375.1 of Phyllobates terribilis. NCBI lineage: Eukaryota > Metazoa > Chordata > Amphibia > Anura > Dendrobatidae > Phyllobates > Phyllobates terribilis. The sequence continues at coordinate 251,778,893 of NW_027362773.1, read as the reverse complement.
TTTCTGCACCATTTCTGCATCTATTATGCAAAATAGGTTACTTGCATTTTTTTTCAAAATAAGCAGTGTTAAAAACTCATCAAAAATTCATCATGGGAACGTAGTCTTACTGCCTGCCAGGGTTTGCATAAAAGGGATACCCAACCATTGCACCCAGCAGAGGGCTAATAACCTACCAGCTCACTGCAGCAAAACACAGGACAGGAAAGGGACAAATAGTCTCAGCAATCTACAAGCTGAGCTCCCACACGCTTCCGGCATCCAGCAGTAACTGTGATGTTAGTGCAGTGCCGCCTAGTGACCAGGGCAGGGGTTGCAGCAGAATGTTCAAACACAAATGTGGCTTTTTTTTAAAGAAATGAATAACCTTGAGCAATATGGACATTGAATGTGCACCATTGGTAAAATCCAAGTAGTTCCTTCTTTTATATACTGCTAAAAGACAAATTGCCCTCCTCCATCTACATTAGAATTATTAATTTTGCAATTCAACCTGTAATTTCAAAAGGAACTCAAAGTATTTTCTTCTAAAAAAAAATGTAAATAGTAATTAGCCAGCTATGAATTTAGTTATATGCTACAAATATTTTATTGCTGCAATGAAAAAGTCTTAAAGCTTTCAAGTGGTACAAATCCAAGCATGGTGTAAAAAAAAAATTGTGAAAAAAAAGGCTAGATTTGACCAGCAATACTAAGTAGCAATATTCCCTGTTGTTCAACCAAACTAGTTATCTTCTTTTGTTTATGTGGGGATGTCACAGGGGATTGTAACTTTCTGAACTTTGAAGTAACTTTTTCTCCATTCACAACACAATTCCCAAAGAAAAAGCACATTCCATTGATCCATGGTTATGCAGAGAAAAATGAGCATGGCTCTAGTTACAGCAACCCAGAGCATCCCTGGACAAGAATGTGGGCATACATTGTGTGCTAATTTATTTTCTACTCAATCCTGCCACAGATCAATAAAACACATGGAGGAATATATTTGCAGAACTCGAGGGGTTGCAAAAGTTTTTATTCAAATAAATAAATAAACCTAGAAATCAAGGGGCAGCGAGCTAATAAATTATAGATGTACGGTGCCTTCTCCATGCAGAACGATTGTTAGCTCTTGTGGTCAGCCTATTACTAGGTTAAAAAAAATCAATAATAACATTTCCTCTGCATCACAATCTCCGTCATATATACGTGCTCCAGTGTTTTTACGTATTGGCTAGATGTTTCCCTGTACGCTGTTTTTCTCCTAATATAATTGTTAAATATCCTTTAATATTGAAATATTTTCCTAATTTTATATTACACTTTCATTATGGCACACTCAAAAAATGACTAAAAAATGCCTTAAAAATGCTAGACTCTTCGCATTCATATCTATTGTAAACCATTTTGCTGTTCATATGTTCAGTGTTTTAGGCTATGTTCACACATTGTGTTTTTTTTTTTTGCTGCATTTTTTTTATGCAAATTAAATTCTGTGTTTTTAGAGTCCCAGCAAAAGCTATGAGATTTCAGAAATCTCATTCACATAACGTTGTTTTTTTTCCTGACTGATTTGGAAAACAGCAGCATGTCACTTCTTTCAGCACTTTTGCAGCGTTTTTTCACCCATAGAAAGCAATGAGTAAGTGCAAAAATACAGCAAAAAAATCTGGGTTTCCTGCGGTTTTGGTACAGAAAACGCAGGAACAGGCACTAAAGTGTGTGTACCTGAAAAACACAGCAAAAGCACAGCAAAAAAAGCAGCAAAACTTGCTTTTTTAAGCAGCTTCTTTACTACCAAGAGAGCAGGTTTTGCCTGCAGAAAAAAAATGCAGCAAAAACGCAACTTGTGAACATAGCCTTAAGCAGTTTTTTTTTCCACTTCAGGTTTTTCAAAGTTCCTGATGGAAATAAAAGAAGTACATTTCACATTTTTGAAGTGGAAACTGATGGAGTCAGCTTAAAACTTGGCACTGTCCAAACAGAAGGCATCAAAAATCGCTTAAAAAAATCTTCCGAAACTCTTCAGAAAATGAAAAAACTTCTGCAAAAAAACGTCCCAAGGTTAAGTGCACACTGGGGTTTTTGAGGAGTTTTTGGAGAGGAAAATGTCAAAATCCTCCTCCAGTTCTCAAAAATCCTCAAAAACATTGAGTTTCTACTAAGTTTGTTGTTGCTCTCAATGGGAAAACGTGCCTAAAGTGCACACGGTGCTGTTTTTTTCCACACTTTGGAAAAAGAAGCAAAATGTCAATTTCTGTTCATCTAGGTTCACACTACCATATAAAAAAATCGGTCCAGATTTCATCCAGAAAATTGGGACGATTTTCTCACTTGTCCATTTTTTTTTACAGCAGCAGCTATTATTAGTTTATAACACCCATTACCGTTTCCTATGTTAAAGAATTGCATTGTATCAGTAAAAATTGGATGTTATACTGTGGCTCTGTATGTCATCCAAATATTTTTCTCACTCCCATAGACTTGAATGGGAGAGTCTCATCTGATTAAGGGAAGAAAGCCATGCATGCTGCCATTTCTTCCTCGGACCAAGTTGGATATGTGCACTGCCTCACTTACTAATATCGGTCTTTGTGCGGTCCGTTGTTTTGAAGCATCGCATTAATTTAGGACTAAAAATACGCTCGTCTGCACCTGCCCTTCCTGAGCTGTTTCTTTACTTGGAAACAACAATGTAAATTTGACAAGTGAATCTGACTCGCCCCCTGGGCCGTGGGGCACTCGGAACCGGACTTCAGGGCAATGCTGGGAGTAGTAGTGGCGACCCAGATCCGTGGCTCAGGGTGGTCAGACTAGTGGTAGTCTGCTATGTGCTGTAGGTAATGTCCGACTACGCCACCCTTGGATTGCGATCAGGGCTAACCGCCGCTGCAGTGCAGACCGCTGGGGCTGATATAAATGTGCAGCACTGAATAGTTCAACTCCCCACGGGAGGAGTATGGCCCCAGGGCAGAATATATAATGGATGATGGAGGGGATGATTCCGACCGCGATAGCCAGGAAACGGAGGCCTCTTAAACAGTTCAGGGTCTTTATTAGAACAGGTAATATGACCCAGAAACAGGCCCGGCTAGGAGGGGGCCTGGATGTCTGAGAGCAAGTGGGAGGCTGGCCCTGGTCAGGGTGAGGGTGTAGGCCTACCGTGCTCTCTGTGCTCCTTCTGGCTATCTCCCTCCTTGTAGTGTAACAGCCCACGTTCCCGAGCTCACAGTGTCCTCTCGCCCATATGGCTTGCAACTTGGGTCCCTTTCTACTCCCGGCCTAGTACGGCTTTGCTGGTCCCTTCTGCTGTGGCGGAGCCTCCGGGCTTCTTAGGCCAAGGAACATACAGTCCCCTGCGGACTGGTTATCTGCTGTAGGACGTGGAATCCTCACAGCCTCAGACACCAAAGTCCGGTAGATTAGTTTCTTTGTCTGCCAGGACAGGCTCCCCTCGCCTCTTGTCCCTGGCTCGTGGCTCTCCTACTGCCACACGTCCTCTTAGGCTGCAACACAACTGTCTGTCCCTGCTCTGGGACACTTCTCTATCCAGAGACAGGTTGTCCAGTTCTCCCTAACCCTGCCCCCAGCTCCAGCTTTTATAGGGGCAGCCTGCTCCCCCTACTGGCCTGGGACAGGAGGTGCTACATGCTAATGGTCCTTGACTAGAGGACCTCCCCCTTGCTCTCAGACACAGCTTTATTATATTTGTGGCATCCAGGCCAGGGTGACACAAATCAACTGTAGTAGAACAAAAATGTAATACTCAAAAACCAAATAAAAAAACACCCCAACTTATTTAATATTAAGGGATTTTTTAAAGTGCATTTTCCAGCCAGTGAATTTTTCAGCCAGAACTAGGCAATTTTACCCCTGTCATAACGGAGTAGAAGTGCAAATTCTCGTTTGCTATATCATAATGTGATATGGTAATGTATGTAATTAATAAGCATTGTTAGTATAGTAGACATAGTGTGCAGCACGGCTGTGGGGATTGTAAAGTATAAGATACATGATATAATGCATAGGTTAGGTTTTAGGATATAGGGTAGTGACCATATGATAGGATAGACTTTTGTAAGCAGTCTAAATATTATATGTATAATGTATGTAAATGTAATACATAGTGTTTGTAATGGAGGTCTGCCCAGCTACATACTATATGGGGAAAGAAATAGTTAAAGTTTGGGACTGTCCCATAGTGGGAGGGGAAAGCCATAGTAAAAGAGGACTACTTCCTGATAGTCAGATAGGGAAGTACAGCAACCACAGTCAAGTTCAAGTTGCAGTAGGTGAGCAGCTATCATTCAATGCAGTGGGAAGCCTTACTGGAATCTCTTGTGGACATTCCTGCAATGTCCGGAGCATAGGGCTTGGTACAGGTGCCTTATCCTCTGGTGTAGAGAGGAAGTTGGACTTGGAACCGCCATTGGCCAAGGATTGTCGAAGGTTTGTGTCCCTCCTATTGTTTGTGCATGTTTGTGCAGGATTAAGGAACTGTCAACTGATAAAGGGTCCCAAACCCTTTTTACTCCTATGGACTGTGCACATTGCCCCATGGACTCTGTCCTATTTCGCCCTGGACTCTGCCCCATGTCTTCCATGAATTGTTCCCCATGGGACTGTGAGCTTGGTACATGGGTGGCACTGTGCAATTGAAAGTACTGTTGTTCATGAAAGGGAGATGGGAGGAAACGGACGACTTGATGTTACAGCTGGGTTAGGACTTTATGGGCTGTGTCCTTGTCACAAGGATGAATGCTTTGAGGAGTAGGGTGGACTACCTGATGTCCCAATCGGGTTGAAGATAATGGCATGTGCTTAGGGACTGATGAGCCATTGCTGTGTGGGCCTAGGGGCCATTTTTTAAAAGAAATATGGAAAAATGCAAGAGCGCAATAGGGTCTTATCCAATTAATAATGTTACATAAAAGTATTAAAAACTGCTCACCTAGTAGGGTTGTGTGGGGCACAACACATATAAAGCCTGGACTCCAAATGCTGCAGCTTCCTATGGATATATCAGAGATAGATGCTGGGAAAGGAAGTTGTTTCTGCGCTCTCTGGAGTCACGACAAACCATTAGTATGGATAAAAATGTAGGTTTATTGTCTACGCGTTATGTATGGTTGTCCTGAGGAAGGAGTCGGTGGACTCTGAAACCAGTAGACAATAAACCTACGTTTTTATCCATACTAATTGTTTTAAAAGAAACATGGACTCGTATGGACAAAAGTTCCCCAGTTCTAACTGAGAGGATCGGCTAATATTGAGTGGATAGAGACATTCAGTATCCTAAGTGTTGTGCGGGAGAATGATTCTGGGTCTTCAACACGTAGTGATTTTGACTGGCAAAAAACTGTAAAACTTAAGTAATGTGCAGGAGGAGAAGTTGGAAGATGCCCATGGACTCTTGGGTAGATGTTGTTATTTTGGCCCATGGGCCCAAAAAAGTTGAACTCTATATACCGAGTTAGGTTCCAACTTGGGAGGAAGAAACCATTCATTTTATGCTTTTTATGTGAATTATTGCCTTCCAGGTTCTAGAATTGTCAAGGACGACCATGTTCAAAGAGGGGAGGAATGAAAGAATGGTCGACTAAACTATTGTGTTCCTATCCCTGAAGACACCAATTGTGTTGTACTGTGTATTACAATGTGAATAGAGTCATAAGGGTTTTACATATATTTTGACATGTAAAGTGTGAACTGTGTATTGCGGTTTTAGGTGTCCATAATGAAAATAAAATAAAGAAAAATAAATTGGAACTAAAAAAGAGGAAGCTGAATTGATCAGATATTGAATTGATAAGAAAAAAACTATTTGGTTTCCTGGCACGGAAACATCCTGAACAGTTCTCTATAGAGAGTACAGTACTTTTTTATTTTATATTTGATACTATTGTAGCACCCTGAGGGCTCGGCTGCTACAGGGGTATTGCACCTCAGACCAGAGGTGTGATATTCCACTCCCGGGTAAGGATGGAGTGTAGACCAGGACTCAGTAAGCTGCATGCACCACACACACCCCATTTCCGAGGGACAGCTCAACGGTGCTCCCACTAGACAGAAGTGCAGGCACGACAGCATCTGTCCCGGGCTGGAGTGGGGAGGGGGGAGGAATACCCAGTGGTGTAGGAGCAGATAGGGGTGGGTTTCTGGGCATAGGTAGGAGCCCATTGGTTGCTAGTCACCTGGGCTCGGGTGTCAGAAGGAGGTATAAAAGGTGGGCACCATCTTAGAACAGAGTTCAGCTCAGTCCAGTCAGTTCAGAGAGGAGGAGAAGAAGACAGGAGTTCAGCCAGAGAGGGCTGACAGGGAGCTGTGGCTCAGTCTGGGCCCAGCTCCAGAGGCAGGCCTGGAGTGGAGGCCAGAAACAGCAGAAAGAGAGAGGAGAAGGAGCGGAAGGGAAAGTAAGAAAGGAACTGGAACAGAGGAGAAAGGAAGCAAGGAACACAGAGAAAGGCCCAGAGACACGAGGACCGAAGGAACCCCATATGCCCAGAGGAGATACAGGGTGAAGGGTTGGCAGAGCAGGGTTCCGGAATCCAAATTGGTGGAGGCAACAGATTCCTCAGCCAAAGACCGGAGGTTGCTACCACATCTTGGTGCGACCCCTCACTGCATCCACCAGAAAGGCATACCGTATAGGGTCAGGGAAACCGGGAGAGGTTTCGCCAACAGAAGGCCCGAGGAAGCTGGACAAAGGTGGGTCACTGGTGGGGACGGCCAGAGAAAGGTAGAGAAGGGAGCTCTGAACCACACTCTGGAATTACCTGGGAGTTGACCGAGTCCCTTGCCTGGTGGACGCAGCACGGCTCAGGCAGTCATCGCCTGCAGCATTGACATGAACAACAACTGTGAGTAAAGCATTGAAAACTGCAACCGCACGTCTCTGTGGTTCCTCGCTGCACCAGCACCATTAGCACTGGGACGCTCACACCATCACTCTCATCATCTCTCACATTAGCTGCCCTGAGGCAATACTTCTCCCGTGGGGAGTTATCCCATACTCAGCTGCGCAAACAACATCAGCCTCAGCGGTCTGCAGCGCGGCGGCGGTCCCCACTGACCGCAATCCACGGGTGGCGTAGTCGGACATTTGCTATACATTAAGACTGCCACTGGTTTGACCACCCTGGGCACGGACCGGGTTACCGCCACACGGAGACTACAACCCCCAGCGATCCGGCTCCGGGTATCCCCCTGCACAGCACAGGCCCAGGGGGCGTGTCAACTTTGGCGTAGTCGGCAGGATCATTACCAACCCGCCACAAGCGGGTATTGCGTGTCTGAAGAAAACTGCACATGTACCTTAAAAAGAAGTCTCCCGCCATTTCCAGAAGTTTCCCGCCGTCCGGAGTCATTTCCCGCCATCCGGAGCTGATTCCCGCCATCAGACTCCATCTTGGACCGTTTCCCGCCGTCTTCATCTGTTTTTCCTGCCCTGGCAGAGCGGACGCCATTATGTGCGCACCAAAGGACAGCAGGAAGCCACCTTCCATCGTGGGCCAGGTCCCAGAATGGCGCCAAAGAAGGAGCCCGCCCCCACCAGCCATGAGTGCAGCAGTGGAGATGTCCATCAACGTGGGGAGGCTGCCCCTGAGGGTGATTGTCAGCAGATGCCCCCAAGACCAACCCCCATGGGGGCGGATAGGAAAGAAAACTGAGGGGCTGGGTGCGGCCTTGATCAGTCTGGACCTGCTGCACCCGGAGATGGAAGGAGCAGAGAACTCCACCAGCACCCTGGCCCGCAGCCTGCTGCAAGCTGAGCCACCCTGCAGCCTGACTGAGTTGCTGGTCCAGCTGCCTAGAGACCCGGACAGTGCGCGCGCAGCGCTGGAAGACCTAAACATAAGAATGGTCCGGGCGCAGCGGGATGTGTTTGCCGGGTGGAAGGAGGAGATGACCCGGCAGCACGAAGGCAGCCAGCGGAGGACCCCGCCGGGACCGGCAGCTGCAGACGCCGCCGCGGAGGAGACCATGGAGACCGAGGCAGGTAATGGGGATGCCACCACCCCAAGCCCTGGGAACACCAACCTGCCCTCACCCTCCGTTGCGGGACCCAAAGCCCCGGGGACCGTATCTGACACCACGCCTCCACCGCCGCCAGCTAGGCCTCAGGCAGCAAGAACAGTCATCACGCCCCGCCCCGCGCTGTGCCCTCTGAACCCAAGCGCCGTAACGCGGGAGACGTCACAGGCCAGGACGCAAGGCCCAGCACACCCGGGCGCCGCTGCCTCACCAGTGCCCCCTACCTTGGCGGTGCCACCCCCGGGCGCGACCAACAAGCGACCACCGGCCTGGTCGCAAGGCCGAGTGCCCCCGGACACTGCCACACGTCCGAAGCCCGCGGTGCCGCCCCTGGGTGCGGACCTGTACGCCCAACATACCAGCCCGGACGGGCTGCCGTTTGAGTGGCCACCAGAGTTTGACAACCCCCGTCTCCGAGGAGAACAACCCCTGAGCGAGCCTCTGATCCCGGCCCCGGAGGCCGCCAACATCGCTCCACACCCGCTGGAGGATGCCCAGTTTGCATGGGACCCCACTGGCGAGAGTCTCATGGGGTTCACCCTGGAGACCCGGGCAGAAGCAGCCCAGCGCCTGGATTGCTGCCGTCAGCAGCTGGCCACCTATGAAAGAGAGCGGCGGCAGAGGCGCATCAGGGAGGAGCGACTCCAGGCCAGGAGCGCGGAACAGAAGAGGAGGGCCCGACAAGACACCCACGCCATCCGCGGTCCCAGAGCCACCGGGACCGTAGTCAAGTTCCAGCTAGAGCATGGCTGGGGCTTCATTAGAGACCCGGAGGCTGACACTGACGTCTTCGTCACTAGAAGGGACGTTGAAAGCCACCTGCCAGAGGGACATCACGGCCGTGACCTGTACCCCGGTGACTTGGTCACCTACACCCGGAACAAGGGCGCAAAGGGACTGTACGCCCTCCACGTTCACCGGCTCACGGAGGAGGAACTGCAGTACCGCCCAGACACGGAGTACACTGTGGGTCCGGACGGACCAGAAGATTACCCGGAAGAGCAAGGAGCAGCAGGAGGACACCGTTACTAATGAACAGTAAATGGAACTGTATATAGTTACCCGTCGGGGTATGAGAACTGTTACTGATTGGAGTGTGGTCCCCGTTGGGACTAGTGTGGAACTGTTAAAGGCCTGTTACCTGTGTGCCCCTAATCCCTAACCAGGCTGAGGACTGTGAGCAGCCATTCCCCTATCCCCACTGGCCGAGGACTGAGAGCGGCCATCCCTGTAAATAGTTGCGCTTCCTAAAGCGCCCCCTACTGGTTTTATACAAAAACCGCAACGTCTACCTCAAGGCAGATTAAATGGACTGTTGCACCTTTTCCTGGTCGCAAGTTGCACAGCGGCCAGAGCTCAAGAATGTTCTACTTGAAAAAGTTTTATATTGAAAAGTTTTATATGCTGCTAGAATAATAATGCAAATGTTTCATGTGATGTTTTATATGCTAAAAGAGTTCCGGTAGTTTTAACCATAGCTAGTGACAGAAGAATGTTAAAGAAAAGAAAAAGAGTACCAGCAACGTTAAAAGAGAAAAGTGCCTCCCATAAAGGGATGGGTTTATAGTTATTGTCTTATATACGAATGCATTCTAAAAATTTGTATCAGATATTGAATTGATAAGAAAAAAACTATTTGGTTTCCTGGCACGGAAACATCCTGAACAGTTCTCTATAGAGAGTACAGTACTTTTTTATTTTATATTTGATACTATTGTAGCACCCTGAGGGCTCGGCTGCTACAGGGGTATTGCACCTCAGACCAGAGGTGTGATATTCCACTCCCGGGTAAGGATGGAGTGTAGACCAGGACTCAGTAAGCTGCATGCACCACACACACCCCATTTCCGAGGGACAGCTCAACGGTGCTCCCACTAGACAGAAGTGCAGGCACGACAGCATCTGTGCCTGGCTGGAGTGGGGCGGGGGGAGGAATACCCAGTGGTGTAGGAGCAGATAGGGGTGGGTTTCTGGGCATAGGTAGGAGCCCATTGGTTGCAAGTCACCTGGGCTCGGGTGTCAGAAGGAGGTATAAAAGGTGGGCACCATCTTAGAACAGAGTTCAGTTCAATCCAGTCAGTTCAGAGAGGAGGAGAAGAAGACAGGAGTTCAGCCAGAGAGGGCTGACAGGGAGCTGTGGCTCAGTCTGGGCCCAGCTCCAGAGGCAGGCCTGGAGTGGAGGCCAGAAACAGCAGAAAGAGAGAGGAGAAGGAGCGGAAGGGAAAGTAAGAAAGGAACTGGAACAGAGGAGAAAGGAAGCAAGGAACACAGAGAAAGGCCCAGAGACACGAGGACCGAAGGAACCCATATGCCCAGAGGAGATACAGGGTGAAGGGCTGGCAGAGCAGGGTACCGGAACCCAAATTGGTGGAGGCAACAGATTTCTCAGCCAAAGACCGGAGGTTGTTACCACATCTTGGTGCGACCCCTCACTACATCCACCAGAAAGGCATACCGTATAGGGTCAGGGAAACCGGGAGAGGTTTCGCCAACAGAAGGCCCGAGGAAGCTGGACAAAGGTGGATCACTGGTGGGGACGGCCAAAGAAAGGTAGAGAAGGGAGCTCTGAACCACACTCTGGAATTACCTGGGAGTTGACCGAGTCCCTTGCCTGGTGGACGCAGCACGGCTCGGGCAGTTAGCGCCTGCAGCATTGACATGAACAACAACTGTGAGTAAAGCATTGAAAACTGCAACCGCACGTCTCTGTGGTTCCTCGCTGCACCAGCACCATTAGCACTGGGACGCTCACACCATCACTCCCATCATCTCTCACATTAGCTGCCCTGAGGCAATACTTCTCCCGTGGGGAGTTATCCCATACTCAGCTGCGCAAACAACATCAGCCTCAGCGGTCTGCAGCGCGGCGGCGGTCCCCACTGACCACAATCCACGGGTGGCGTAGTCGGACATTTGCTATACATTAAGACTGCCACTGGTTTGACCACCCTGGGCACGGACCGGGTCACCGTCACACGGAGACTACAACCCCCAGCGATCCGGCTCCGGGTATCCCCCTGCACAGCACAGGCCCAGGGGGCGCGTCACTATCATATACCCTCGGTCTACATTTCTGTGGTTTCTTTTCTGCACAGAACAAATGCTAATATTTGATATGCATTTATGCAAATAAACACAGGGTGGTTTGATTCTTAATTTAGAGTGAGGGTTTCTAGGGTTCCAGTGCTTGAAGATAAATTTATTTCTGAACCTTTTCTTTCTTTGCAATGTGTATTCTTTTTCAGCGCAGAATGAATCCGACGAGACTTCTTGGGTTTGATGATGTAAATATTGCCACTGTAGAATGGAGCTCTTATTACCTCTACCATTATTTTTTTATTTTACTGTAAGGGGATTTCTGGTAAACAAACGCAGAACTGAATGGAAATTAATCATATCAAAGAGAATTCGGCTTAGGAGTAAACTTGCTTTCAATTTTAGAAATCTGTTAGAAATCCATGAAATTGTAACACGTACGACTGAGAATGACCTAAAACACCATTATAACACAAAAAGTGTGATCGAGATGTCTAACTATGAAAAGTGAAACATCGATTTTAAAAAATATTAAAAAATGTCTTTGTGTTAAACTATTTTGATTCCTTTAAATTACTTTATTATTCTAATGTATGTTTTTTATAAATCCACAATTGACTTCAGGTAACCCTACAAGAGGCTACATGCATAAGAAAAAGGAACTTATCATTGCATTTTATGTCCAGGAAGGTACTGTATGTTTATGTCCCTTGTGTGATGGGTGCTCTGGATTCCTTGCTGGCTCCGAGTCAAATCATATAAAGTTTTCTGAAAATTCAGCACTTCATAAAATCTATTTCTTTATTTAAAAAAATTAAAACAGGTACATATGACAGTGTACCTATTTTAATTTTTTTAAATATACTGAGTGCCTGTACTGTGGTTGTTGACTTTAAGATTGGGGACTTCAAATCCCAAGAAACTGTTCGGTGTATATAATTAAGAGTGCTGGTTTGATAAGAATTGGTTAATTACACATATCAATATAGGAACACAGTTTGCGTTTAATTACATTCTTTCTCTGATCCATTCACATAAAATGTTTTAAGATAAGTCAAAAAAAGTTCTACAAGGTGGGCCATTTATATGGATACACCTAAATAAACCGGGAATGGTTGGTGATATCAACTTCCTGTTTGTGGCACATTAGTATATGGGAGGGGGAAAACTTTTCCAGATGGGTGGTGACCATGATGGCCATTTTGGATCCAACTTTATTTTTTTCAATGGGAAGAGGATCATGTGATACATGAAACTTATTGAGAATTTCATAAGACAACCAATGGTGTGCTTGATTTTAATGTAACTTTATTCTTTCATAAGTTATTTACAAGTTTATGACCAATTATAAAATGTGTTCAAAGTGCTGCCCATTGTGTTGGATTGTCAATGCAACCCTCTTTTCCCACTCTTGACTCACTGATAGCAACACCACAGAAGAAATGCTAGCACAGGCTTCCAGTATCCGTTGTCAAAAATAAAAGACTAAGGGGGTCAGATCGGGAGACCTTGGTGGCCATTCAACTGGCCCACGATGACCAATCCACTTTCCAGGAAACTGTTCATGTAGCAATGCTCAGACCTGACACCCATAATGTGGTGGTGCACCATCTTGTTGGAAAAACTCAGGGAACATGTCATCTTCAGTGCATAAAGAGGGCAACACGTCATCATGTAGCAATTTCAGATATCCAGTGGCATTGAGGTTTCCATTGATGAAGAATGGCCCCACTATCTTTGTACCCCATATGCCACACCATACCATCAATTTTTGTGTTCCAACAGTCTTGGAGGGATCTATCCACTGTGGGTTAGTGTCAGACCAATAGCGGTGGTTTTGTTTGTTAACTTCACCATTCCCAAAAAAGTTTTCCTCATCACTGAACATAATGTTCTGTGTAAACTGAGGGTTCTGTTGCAATTTTTGTTTTACCCATTCTGCAAATTCAGTGCGCTGATCTGGGTCATCCTCGTTGAGATGCTGAAGCAGCTGGATTTTGTAAGGGTGCCATTTGTGAGTAGCTAATATCTGTCGAAGGGATGTTCAACTGATGCCACTCTCCAGTGACATGCGGCGAGTGCTACGCTGTGGGCTCTTGCTGAATGAAGCTAGGACAGCCACTGATGTTTCTTCATTAGTGACAGTTTTCTTGCGTCCACATTTTGGCAAATCCAACACTGAACCTGTTTCACAAAATTTGGCAAGCAGTTTGCTAACTGTAGCAAGGGAGATGGGTGGTCTCGTAGGGTGTCTTGCATTGAAATCTGCTGCAATGATCCGGGTACTGAGTTCACCAAACATTAACACAATTTCTATTCGCTACTCAAGTGTTAACCTCTATGACATGTGAATGGCTGTAAACAAAGAGAAACTTGTAAATAACTCATGAAAGAATAATGTTACGTTAAAACCAAGCACACCATTGTTTTTCTTATGAAATTCTTGATAAGTTTGATGTGTCACATGACCCTCTTCCCGTTGAAAAAAATAAAGCTGGATCCAAAATTGCCGAATTCAAAATGGCCACCATGGTCACCACCCATCTGGAAAAGTTTTCCCCCTCCCATATACTAATGTGCCACAAACAAGAAGTTGATATCACCAGCCATTCCCATTTTATTTAGGTGTATCCATATAAATGGCCCACCCTGTATTTAATGGCCTGAGAGAGAAGGGCTTGGTTACTAGAGATGAGCGGTGTTCGACTAGAACTGTTCGCCAATCTCAAATTCGAGCTGTTTTGGGTGGTGTTCCAGTTGTTCGACGAACCCCAACGATTTGCAAAAAATTCGGCTGTTCGAGGTTATGTTCGATAACTGTTCCTGCACCAAAAGCGTGTCCTGCATGTCTGGCGCTATTTAGAGCACCAATCATGCAGGGATTGTCTGCCACTCACTGTAATGCCACAGCCATGGTGGTTGTGGCATTACAGTGATTGCCCAAATCGATGGGAACAGTGCTCACAGTGAAACATGAAAAGCCGGCAATTCAGCAGCGGCATACACCGGTACCCGACAATTTAGAACATAAAGAATAGAGAATCACACATAGATTAGATAGATAGAAACATGTCAGTCACACATATAAGAAGCACAGTGACAGTGTTGCTTACTGTACTTGTCATTTAGTGTAAAGGATTTATCAAAAAAAATAATAGTGTTTTCATGCACCGTCTCTTTAAAAAAGCCGGCCGGCAATTTAGCATCTGTACCCGACAATTTAGAATAGAAGGAATAGAGAATCACACATAGATTAGATAGATAGAAACATGTCAGCCACATATATACGAAGTACAGTGACAGTGTTGCTTACTGTACTTGTCATTTAGTGTAAAGGATTTATTAAAAAATATAATAGTGTTTTCGTGCACCGTCTCTTTAAAAAAGCCGGCCGGCAATTCAGCATCTGTACCCGACAATTTATAACAGACAGAATAGAGCTTCACACATAGATTAGATAGATAGAAACATGTCAGTCACATATATATGAAGTACTGTGACAGTGTTGATTACTGTACTTGTCATTTACTGCAAAGGATTTATTAAAAAAAATAATAGTGTTTTCATGCACCGTCTCTTTAAAAAAGCCGGCCGGCAATTCAGCATCTGTACCCGACAATTTATAACAGACAGAATAGAGCTTCACACATAGATTAGATAGATAGAAACATGTCAGTCACATATATAATAAGTACAGTGACAGTGTTGGTTACTGTACTTGTCATTTAGTATTAAAATAAAGGATTTATTATTAAAAAAATTGGCGTGGGGTTCCCCGTAATTTTAGTCTCTAGCGGAGGTTAAGCAGACAGCTGGGGCAGATGTTTGAAGCCTGGGAAGGGGGTAATACCCACGGAGCTTCCCAGGCTACTAATATCAGCCCCCAGCTGAATACCTAGCCTTTACTAGCTATTAAAATGGAGGACCCCCCAAAAAAAAATGACGTGGGGTCCCCCCTAATTTAATAGCTAGCAAAGGCTAGGCAGACAGCTGGGGGCTGATATTAATAGCCCAGGAAGGGAGCCATGAATATTGGTCCCCTCCCAGGCTAGAAACACCAGCCGTCAGCCGCCCCAGAAATGGCGAATCCATAGGATGCGCCAATTCTGGCACTTAGCCTCGCTCTTCCACGCTGCCCTGGTGCGGTGGCAGGGGGTAATAGGGTTGGGGTTGATGTCAGCTTATAATGCCAGCTGACATCAAGCCCAGGTTAGTAATGGAGAGGCGACTATAAGACACCCCCATTACTAACCCCATAGTCAAAGTTAAAAGAAAACACAAACACCCAGAATAAAGTCCTTTAATTGAAATAAAGACACATTCCTTTATTGTTCTAAATTAAACCATACTTACCGTCACGCCCATTCCAGCTGAAGCCAACGATCTCCTGCAATAAAAGAAAAATAATAAAGCAACCTCATCCTTACCTTTCCATGGTTCCCACGACAGCTTCAGCTCTGCTACATCGAGATAACAGGCTGGACCGCAGCAGAACGCTGCCATCCAGCCTGTCATCCCGCAGACACTGAGAAGCGCAGGCATGCTTGCGCTCTGCAGTGTCTGGCTGTGACGGCATAAAGATGAGACGAGTTCATGTCCAATGAACTCGGCGCACCTCATGCACGTCACTGACAGCGTGGGAGAATTCTCCTGCACTCAGCGCTTCAGCGTGAGAATTTTCCCACGCTGTCAGTGACGTGCATGAGGTCAGCTGAGTTCATTGGACATGAATGAGCTCACCTCATGCACGTCACTGACAGCGTGGGAGAATTCTCACGCTGTAGCGCTGAGTGCAGGAGAATTTTCCCACGCTGTCAGTGACGTGCATGAGGTGAGCTGAGATCATTGGACATGAATGAGCTCACCTCATGCACGTCACTGACAGCGTGGGAAAATTCTCCTGCACTCAGCGCTTCAGCGTGAGAATTTTCCCACGCTGTCAGTGACGTGCATGAGGTGAGCTCATTCATGTCCAATGAACTCAGCTGACCTCATGTACGTCACTGACAGCGTGGGAGAATTTTCACGCTGAAGTGCTGAGTGCAGGAGAATTCTCCCACGCTGTCAGTGACGTGCATGAGGTGCGCCGAGTTCATTGGACATGAGCTTGTCTCATCTTTATGCCGTCACAGCGAGACACTGAGGAGTGCAAGCATGCCTGCGCTTCTCAGTGTCTGCGGGATGACAGGCTGGATGGCAGCGTTCTGCTGCGGTCCAGCCTGTCATCTCGATGTAGCAGAGCTGAAGCTGTCGTGGGAACCATGGAAAGGTAAGGATGAGGTTGCTTAATTATTTTACTTTTATTGCAGAAGACATTGGCTTCAGCTGGAATGGGCGTGACGGTAAGTATGGTTTAATTTAGAACAATAAAGAATTGTGTGTTTATTTCAATTAAAGGACTTTATTCTGGGTGTTTGTGTTTTATGGATGCGCCATTTCTGGGGCGGCTGACGGCTGGTGTTTCTAGCCTGGGAGGGGGCCAATATTCATGGCTCCCTTCCTGGGCTATTAATATCAGCCCCCAGCTGTCTGCCTAGCCTTTGCTAGCTATTAAATTAGGGGGGACCCCACGTCATTTTTTTGGGGGTAGTCCTCCATTTTAATAGCTAGTAAAGGCTAGGTATTCAGCTGGGGGCTGATATTAGTAGCCTGGGAAGCTCCGTGGGTATTACCCCCTTCCCAGGCTTCAAACATCTGCCCCAGCTGTCTGCTTAACCTCCGCTAAAGACTAAAATTACGGGGAACCCCACGCCAATTTTTTTTAATAATAAATCCTTTATTTCAATACTAAATGACAAGTACAGTAACCAACACTGTCACTGTACTTATTATATATGTGACTGACATGTTTCCATCTATCTAATCTATGTGTGAAGCTCTATTCTGTCTGTTATAAATTGTCGGGTACAGATGCTGAATTGCCGGCCGGCTTTTTTAAAGAGACGGTGCATGAAAACACTATTATTTTTTTTAATAAATCCTTTGCAGTAAATGACAAGTACAGTAACCAACACTGTCACTGTACTTCATATATATGTGACTGACATGTTTCTATCTATCTAATCTATGTGTGAAGCTCTATTCTGTCTGTTATAAATTGTCGGGTACCGCTGCTGAATTGCCGGCCGGCTTTTTTAAAGAGACGGTGCACGAAAACACTATTATATTTTTTAATAAATCCTTTACACTAAATGACAAGTACAGTAAGCAACACTGTCACTGTACTTCATATATATGTGACTGACATGTTTCTATCTATCTAATCTATGTGTGATGCTCTATTCCTTCTTGTCTAAATTCTCGGGTACCGGTGTATGCCGCTGCTGAATTGCCGGCCGGCTTTTTTAAAGAAAACGTCTACTGAGCAGTTTGTCAGCTTTTGGACACCTTTGAAGGTGTTTTCTATGTGTTCCTATGTGTTTTTGTTTGCCTGCCATTGGTTTTAACGGTGTTCGACGGTGTTCTAAGGTGTTTGACGAACAGTTCGACGAACAGTTCCTCGAACATCCCGGTGTTCGACGAACCGAACCGAACCCGTACACTAGGTGGGTGGCTCAACACTATTGGTTACTAGTGGGACCATTTCACACTATAGAAAGCAATTCTCTTACAGTCCACTTGTTACATCTATCAGAGGTCTCTGGCTCCAAAAGGCTACCTCAACAGACTTGACACAAGACACTCCGTCTGGCAGATTTCAGAAAAACCCCGGCCTTCACTCTTT
Source organism: Phyllobates terribilis (assembly GCF_046119375.1). NCBI lineage: Eukaryota > Metazoa > Chordata > Amphibia > Anura > Dendrobatidae > Phyllobates > Phyllobates terribilis. The sequence continues at coordinate 251,761,117 of NW_027362773.1, read as the reverse complement.
AAACCCTGTAAAGATATTTCGTCTTGCAATGAGGTTTACAAGACTGCTTCCACAGAAGAGCTGCTGACCACAGGAGAAAACCAAGGCAAGAGAATGGTCTGGCAACCAGGTCAGAACCAAGAAGTCTGCGTAGGGACAAAATCATAAAGAAGGAGAATAGTAAAAAAATGAGCCGAGGCAGGGCCGGCGTCAGCACCCGGCGCACCCGGGCAAGTGCCGGGGCCCTGAGCAGGCAGAGGGGCCCACTGGCGGTCACGCACCCTGCTGGGCTATGGGCGGAGGAGAGCGGTGTCAGCGCCCGCCCTTCTCTCCCGCTTGCTCAGGGCCCCGGCAGCCGGATACTTACCTCTCCCCGTGCCTCCGCAGATCCGCTGTCTTCCTGCTCTGCGCTCCCTGTGACGTCTCAGGTCAGAGGGCGCAGTGACATCTTTCCACCGCACGCTCCCCTGAGCTGTCACATGGAGCGCAGAGCGGGAAGATACCGGCAACGCTGGAGTCCGGACCCGAGCAGCTGCAGCAGGTGAAGAGGAGTGAGGTGAGTATTTTTTTTCTTTTTTTAATGTATGGAGGCATGGGGCATAATATGGGGGGTGGTGACACCCTGCATGGGGTCTTATAAATAGAGGGGGTGACATCCTGCATGGGGCATTATAAAGAGAGCGGGGGTGACATCCTGCATGGGGCATTATAGAGAGAGGGGGTGACATCCTGCATGGGGCATTATAAATGTGGGGGTGACATCCTGCATGGGGCATTATAAAGAGAGGGGGGGTGACATCCTGCATGGGGCATTATAGAGAGAGGGGGTGACATCCTGCATGTGGCATTATAGAGAGAGGCAGTGACAGCCTGCATGGGGCCTTATAAAGAGGGGGGTACATCCTGCATGGGGCATTATAAAGAGAGGGGGGTGACATCCTGCATGGGGCATTATAGAGAGAGGGGGGTGACATCCTGCATGGGGCATTATAAAGAGAGGGTGGTGACATCCTGCATGGGACATTATAAAGAGAGGGGGGTGACATCCTGCATGGGGCATTATAAAGAGAGGGGGTGACATCCTGCATGGGGCATTATAAAGAGAGGGGGGTGACATCCTGCATGGGGCATTGTAAAGAGAGGGTGGTGACATCCTGCATGGGGCATTATAAAGAGAGGGTGGTGACATCCTGCATGGGGCATTATAAAGAGAGGGGGGTGACATCCTGCATTGGGCATTATAAAGAGAGGGGGTGACATCCTGCATGGGGCATTATAAAGAGAGGGGGTGACATCCTGCATGGGGCATTATAAAGAGAGGGGGTGACATCCGGCATGGGGCATTATAAAGGGGGGGGTGACATCCTGCATGGGGCCTTATAAAGAGGGGGGGTGACATCCTGCATGGGGCATTATAAAGAGAGGGGGTGACATCCTGCATAGGGCATTATAAAGAGGGGGGGTGACATCCTGCATGGGGCCTTATAAAGAGAGGGGGGTGACATCCTGCATGGGGCATTATAAAGAGAGGGGGTGACATCCTGCATGGGGCATTATAAAAAGAGGGGGGTGACATAATGCATGGGGCATTATAAAGAGGGGGTGTGATATCCTGCATGGGGCCTTATAAAGAGGGGGGGTACATCCTGCATGGGGCATTATAAAGAGGAGGGGTGACATCCTGAATGGGGCATCATAAAGAGAGGGGGTGACATCCTGCATGGGGAATTATAAAGAGGGCGGTGACATCCTGCATGGGGCCTTATAAAGAGGGGGGTACACCCTGCATGGGGCATTATAAAGATGAGTGGTGACAGCGTGCATGGGGCATTATAAAGGGGGGAACAGCCTGCATGGGGCATTATAAGGGGGGGGGCAGCCTGCATAGTGCTTTATGTGGGGGGAACAGCCTGAATGGAGCATTATAAGGGGGGGGGCAGCCTGTATGGGGCATTACGTGCGGGGTAACAGCCTGCATGGAGCATTATAAGGGGGGGGACATTCTGTATGGGGCATTATGTGGGGGGTAACAGCCTGCATGGAGCATTATATGGGGGCCAGTATCCTGTATGGAGCTTTATAAGGGGACCAGTATCCTGTATGGAGCGTTATATGGGGGCCAGTATTCTGTAAGGAGCCTTATATGGGGGCCAGTATTCCGTATGGAGCCTTATATGGAGGCCAGTATTCCGAATGGAGCCTTATATGGAGGCCAGTATTCCGTATGGAGCCTTATATGGCGGCCAGTATTCCGTATGGAGCCTTATATGGGGGCCAGTATTCCGTATGGAGCCTTATATGGGGGCCAGTATTCCGTATGGAGCCTTATATGGGGGCCAGTATTCCGTATGGAGCCTTATATGGGGGCCAGTATTCCGTATGGAGCTTTATATGGGGGCCAGTATTCCGTATGGAGCCTTATATGGGGGCCAGTATTCTGTATGGAGCCTTATATGGGGGCCAGTATTCCGTATGGAGCCTTATATGGGGGCCAGTATTCTGTATGGAGCATTTTATGGGGGCCAGTATACTGTGTGGAGCGATTCGCCGGTTTCTGAGCTATTGTGGAGTTTACAATATATATCGCTCATGTAATGTAAGAAGTGAAATCTTTGCATTGTACTATATATATATTTCTCTGCGGTATCTGTGCATCATGAATCGTGGTATGTATTAAAGGGGCCCACTGAGACTCTTTCGCCCGGGGCCCAGAAAAACCTGGAGCCGGCCCTGAGCCAAGGTCAAAATCAGAAATGTCCACTGGAAGAACAGCAAGGCACACAAGTTCACAGGAGCAGGTCAGATTAACTGGCAGTGGACAGCAGCATTTCAGGAGCTTAAATAACTTGCTTTCCCACCCAGACCACAGAGCAAGGAGCAAATACTGATATCTCCCAGTCTAGAAGGGAATACAAGTCCTAGAGAACACAGAACTAGAACTGTCGACTACAATGAGAGCGCCACGCCCCCTTCCAAAAGAAGCAAAGACAAGAAGGGCAGGCACCAATATTTCTCCCAATAATCCTGGTAACTTAGGCTTGTAAATAAAGAAGAGGACAAGACTGCAGAACCATCATTGTCAGAGACAGTTTTTAGTTAAGGGTCAGATGATATGCGATTTTATTGATTTTTTTTCGTTTACACAAATTTATAAAAATATGTTTTTCCTGCTAGAATTTTTATGTATTTACTTTTAAAGCAGTGTCCTTAAATTTTCCTCCAAAATGACCAATAAGCAAATTCTATAACAAATAACATTACATTTGTAGCAAAGCACTCAAATTCTGCTATCATCCTTTTCTGCCTGCATTGCCAACTGGCCATAAATTCAAGGAGTTTATAAAAATAGTAGACCTTTACCCAATGTCAGCATGATTTTACATGTTTTGAGTTCTGGTTACTATTGTAACAAGTGTAGAATGGTTATAACTAGTGATGAGCGAGCACCAAAATGCTCGGGTGCTCGAAGCTCGGGTCGAGCACATTGGAATACTCGGGTGCTCGACCCGAGCAACAAGCCCAATGTAAGTCTATGGGAAACTCGAGCATTTTTCTGGCTGTCCCCCCCGGCGGTCTGCAGAAGGTCAAAAATTGCCCAAATCGATGGGAACAGTGCTCAATTTAACGTCAGGCAGGCAGAATATATAGGCAGGCAGGCAGACAGGGTATATAGGAGGGTGCATGAAAAACATAGCAGGGCACTTGGAACACACTAGTGCCCTCCGATTTTCATGCACCCTTCTCTTTAAAAAAGCCGGCAATTCAGCAGCGGCATACACCGGTACCCGACAATTTAGAACAGAAAGAATAGAGCATCACACAAAGATTAGATAGATAGAAACATGTCAGTCACATATATAATAAGTACAGTGACAGTGTTGGTTACTATACTTGTCATTTAGTGTTAAAGGATTTATTAAAAAAAAATAATAGTGTTTTCATGCACCCGTCTCTTTAAAAAAGACGGCCGGCAATTCAGCATTGGTACCTGACAATTTAGAACAGAAAGAATAGAGCATCACACATAGATTAGATAGATAGAAACATGTCAGTCACATATATTATAAGTACAGTGATAGTGTTGATTACTGTACTTGTCATTTAGTGTTAAAATAAAGGATTTATTAAAAAAAAAATTGGCGTGGGGTTCCCCGTAATTTTAGTCTCTAGCGGAGATTAAGCAGACGGCTGGGGCAGATGTTTGAAGCCTGGGAAGGGGTAATACCCACGGAGCTTCCCAGGCTACTAATATCAGCCCCCAGCTGAATACCTAGCCCTTACTAGCTATTAAAATGGGGGACCCAACAAAAAAAATGATGTGGGGTCCCCCCTATTTTAATAGCTAGCAAAGGCTAGGCAGACAGCTGGGGGCTGATATTAATAGCCCAAGAAGGGTGCCATGAAGATTGGCCCCCTCCCAGGCTAGAAACACCATCTGTCAGCCACCCCAGAAATGGCGAATCCATAGGATGCGCCAATTCTGGCACTTAGCCTCACTCTTCCCACTGCCCTGTAGCGGTGGCAGTGGGGTAATAGGGCTGGGGTTGATGTCAGCTTATAATGCCAGCTCACATCAAGCCCAGGTTAGTAATGGAGAGGTGTCTATAAGACACCCCCATTACTAACCCCATAGTCAAAGTTAAAAAAAACACAAACACCCAGAATGAAGTCCTTTAATTGAAATAAACACACAATTCTTTAATGTTCTAAATTAAACCATACTTACCCTATCACCCATTCCAGCTGAAGCCAATGTCTTCTGCAATAAAAATAAAATAATAAACCAACCTCATCCTTACCTTTCCATGGTTCCCAAGACGGCTTCAGCTTTGCTACATTCACATGACAGGCTGGATCGCAGCCGAAAGCTGCCTGCGCTCTGCAGTGTCTATGAAGGATGGCATGCTGAATGGCAGCGCTCAGCTGCGATCCAGCCTGTCATCTCAATGCCATTGCAGCGTGGGAGTATTCTCCTGCTCACCGCATGCACAGGAGAATTCTCCCACGCTGTCAGTGACATGCATGAGGTGAGCTGAGTTCATTGGACATGAACTCGGCTCATCTGGATGCCGTCACAGCGAGACACTGGAGTGCAAGCATGCCTGCACTTCTCAGTGTCTGCGGCATGGCAAGCTGGATTGCAGCTTTCAGCTGCGATCCAGCCTGTCATGTGAATGTAGCAGAACTGAAGCCGTCCTGGGAGCCATGGAAAGATAAGGAAGAGGTTGGTTTATTATTTTACTTTTATTGCAGGAGATCGTTGGCTTCAGCTGGAATGTGCAATACGGTAAGTAGAGTTTAATTTAGAACATTAAAGAATTGTGTTTTTATTTCAATTAAAGGACTTTATTCTGGGTGTTTGTGTTTTGTTTAACTTTCACTATGGGGTTAGTAATGGGAGTGTCTTATAGACACCTCTCCATTACTAACCTGGGCTTGATGTCAGCTGGCATTATAAGTTGACATCAACCCCAGCCCTATTACCCCACTGCCACCGCTACAGGGCAGTGGGAAGAGCGAGGCTTAGTGCCAGAATTGGTGCATACTATGTATGCGCCATTTCTGGGGTGGCTGACGGCTGGTGTTTCTAGCCTGGGAGGGGGCCAATATTCATGGCACCCTTCTTGGGCTATTAATATCAGCCCCCAGCTGTCTGCCTAGCCTTTGCTAGCCATTAAAATAGGGGGGACCCTGCGTCATTTTTTTTGGGGTCCCCCATTTTAATAGCTAGTAAAGACTAGGTATTCAGCTGGGGGCTGATATTAGCAGCCTGGGAAGCTCTGTGGGTATTACCTCCTTCCCAGGCTTCAAACATCTGCTTTAGCCATCTGCTCTAAATAGCGCCAGACATGCAGGACGGGGACCCGAGCTTCCTCCTGAACATCTCGAAAGTACTCGGCGAGCTTCGAGCATCTCGAGTACTGAGATGCTCGGGCGAGTACCGAGCAGTGGCGAGCATGCTCGCTCATCACTAGTTATAACCCACCATGAGTAAAATAATAACATGACTTAAAGGGAAATTTCATTTTTTACATGTAAATGTCATTCTTCCTATAGAATGTTCAATAAACTTATTTTTTCAATTTCTTGCTGTTTACAAGACCTCTACTTGCTGTCGGTTCATGGTAACTTTCTTTCTTTCTTTCATCCTTCCTTTTTCTTCCACAGAGCTGTTCATCTGTGGGGGTATTACATGACCAGGACAAGTTTTTATCATTGGAGTAAACATTGAACATTTCTAATAAAGAAGACCAAGATAAAATCTTCATACAGAAAGTCAACTTCAAGGTTGAATAACGATCATAAGGGTTTAAAAAAACTTGCAAATTATTCTCGATCCATAGGATAGAGACTAACTTGCTGATTGTTGGGGGTTTGACTGTTGGGATCACCTGTCATTCTAATAGTGGGTCCCTGGAACCCCAGTCATGGGATCAGCAGAGCCCCAACTTGAATGTATTGGAGGTGCGCATGCTCAGCCTCCGCACTCGTCATTGTTTATTTCCCGCAGTTACATAGAAAATGAAGGCTGAGCATGCGCATTTCTGCTACATTCAAGATGGTGCCCTCCATGGTCCGATCCCCAGGTTTCAGAGAACCCATTCTTAGGGTCACTGAGGGTAACCCTTAAATTGTATTTTATGCAGCGATTTCCACAAAGAATTATGAAAACTTGTGAACACAACTTCAGACCCCTAAATCTTGAATATCATCAAAAAATCTGTTGGGAATATTTATTGAAGATAAAATATTAGTTTAATCACTCCCGGACTAGCCCAGCCCCACAAAAAAATGTGCCTGATATATAAAAATATTTGTTACAAATATTTAAATGCATTTTAGTTGTCCTGTGAAGTCATACAAAAATAAATAAAAATGGAAATATCTCCCAATATTAGCAAAAAAAAAGTGAATATGACAGTGACCTAAAAATGAAGCTCCTTGTATCTAGAAAAAAAATCAGCAAAAATTATTAGAATATCCGAACAAGAACATTTTTTAGAGCTGTTTAAACCACATGTATGAAAGTGTGTCTGGTCAGGAATGGGGGTTAATGGACATACATTATTATATTCATTATTGTACTATTTGCTTATTAATTAACCCCTTTACCCCCCAGGGTGGTTTGCACGTTAATGACCAGGCCAATTTTTACAATTCTGACCACTGTCAATTTATGGGGTAATTACTCTGGAACGCTTCAACGGATCCCACTGATTCTGAGACTGTTTTTTGTGACATATTGTACTTCATGATTGTGGTAAAATTTCTTCGACATCACTTGCGTTTATTTGTGAAAAAATTGGAAATTTGGCAAAAATTTCACAATTTTCAAAATTTTAATTTTTATACAGTTAAATCAGAGAGATATGTTACACAAAATAGTTAATATATAACATTTCCACATGTCTACTTTACATCAGCACAATTTTGGAACCAAAAATTTTTTTTACTAGTGCGCTATAAGGGTTAAAAGTTGATCAGCGATTTCTCATTTTTCCAACAAAATTTACAAAACCATTTTTTTAGGGACCACATCACATTTGAAGCGACTTTGAGGGGCCTTTATCACAGAAAATACCAAAAAGTGACACCATTCTAAAAACTGTACCCCTCAAGGTGCTCAAAACCACATTCAAAAAGTTTATTAACCCTTTACGTGCTTCACATGAATTTTTGGAATGGGGAAGAAAAAAATGAACATTTAACTTTTTCACAAAAATGTTACTTTAGACCCCAATTTTTTTATTTTTGCAGGGGTAACAAGAAAAAATAGACCCCAAAATTTGTTGTGAAATTTCCCCTGAGCACGCAAATACCCCATATGTGGGGAAAAAACACTGTGTGGGCACACGGCAGGGCTCGGAAGGGAAGGAGCGCCATTTGACTTTTTGAATGTAAAATTTGCTTGAATAATTAGCGGACGTCATGTTGCTTTTAGAGAGCCCCTGATGTGCCTAAACAGAGGAAACCCCACACAAGTGACACTATTTTGGAAACTAGACCCCTCAGGGAACTTATCTAAATGTATGGTGAGCACTTTGAACCCCCAGGTGCTTCACAGAAGTTTAGAACATGGAGCCATGAAAATAAAATTTTCACATTTTTCCTACAAAAATGTTTTTCAGTCCCCAGTTTTGCATTTTCATAAGGGTAACAGGAGAAATTGCACCATGCAACTTGTGAAAACTCTCCTGAGTAAGCCGATACCCCATATGTGGGGTAAAACCACTGCTTGAGCGTACGGCAGGTTTCAGAAGGGAAGGAGCTCCATTTGACTTTTTGAATGTAAAATTTGCTTCAATAATTAGCGGATGTGCCCCTGATGTGCCTAAACAGTGGAAAACCCCCACAAGTGACACCATTTTGGAAACTAGACCCCTCAAGGATTTTATCAAGGGGTATAGTGTACATTTTGAACTCAGATTTACGACAGAATTTGATAACATTAGGCCATCACATTGAATAAGTTGTCATTAGCCTTGAGCGCAAGTGCTTTCTACTTGAGTTTGCATCGGGTACTCGGATATGCACCATGTATCACGGGTGCTCGAGTGACATGCTCAAGTCCCTGCCTCGCATGTTTCACAGTTATTAGACACCCAAAAAAAAACAGGCGCTGATCGCTCGTGCAAGGCAGGCGATCCCAGCAACGTTTTTTTTGTCCGTGAAGCATATGGAGCAGAGACTCAAGCATGTCACTCGAACACCCACAAAACTCAATGCATACACGAGCACCCGATGCAAACTCAAGTAGTGAGCACTTTCGCTCAACACTGGTAGCCATATCGTCATCATTTTTTTTCTTTACTTTTGAAAAAATTCCAACCCTAACCCCAACCCTAACCCAACCCTAACCCCAACCCTAACCCTAACCCCAACCCTAACCCTAACCCCAACCCCAACCCTAACCCTAGCCCAACCCTAACCCTAGCACAACCCTAACCCCAACCCTAATACAACCCTAACCCTAACACAACCTTAACCCTAACACAACCCTAACCCTAGAGTTTATTTTTTTACACCGTTCCTCGTGTGGTTTAAGTGATTAGACGACTTTATTCTTCGGGCGGGTCGATGCGATTACGGCAATACCAGATTCATATCAGGTTTTTATGATTGACAGCTGTCACAAACTAAAAGCCGCTTTTTTTGCAAAGACTAGTTTTTGCATCGCCATATTTTGAGAGCTATAATTTTTCCATATTTTGGCCGACAGTCATGTGAAGGCTTGTTTTTTGCGGGATGAGTTGACGTTTTTATTGGTACCATTTTTGGGCATGTGACATTTTTTGATCGCTTTCTATTCCGATTTTTGGGAGGCAGAATAAACAAAAACCAGCAATTCAGGAATTGTTTTTTTGTTTGTTTTTTTATGCTGTTCCTCATGTGGTAAAATTGATAAGGCAGCTTTATTCTTCGGGTCAGTACGTTTACATCAGTACCGCATTTATATAGTTTTTTTTATGTTTTGGCGCTTTTACACAAAAACTATTTTCTAGAAAAAATATTTTTTTTTATCGCTTTATTATGAGAGCTATAACTTTTTTATTTTTCGGATGATGGAGCTGTGTGGTGGCTTGTTTATTGCGGGACAAGATGATGTTTTCAGCGGTACCATTTTTATTTATATTTGTCTTTTTGATCGTGTGTTATTCCATTTTTTGTTTAGTGGTATGATGATAAAGCATTGTTTTTTGCTTCGTTTTTTGTTTTATTTTTTTACCGTGTTCACTAAAGGGGTTAACTAGATGGACAGTTTTATAGGTTAGGTCGTTCTGGATGTGGCGATACCAAATATGTGTGCTTTTATTGGTTTATTTTTTTTTTCATAATAAATAAATATTATGGGTTCAATATATTTTTATTTTTTGGGGATTATTTTTATCTTTTTTTTTTATATATATTCTTACAATTATTTTTTTTATATTTTTTTCACTTTTCTACTTTTTTTCTTACTCTTACACATTGTCCCACTATGGGACTGTCACTTTTTGCAGCCTGATCGGCTGCATGGCATAGAGAACAGCACTGCGCATGACCAAAGTAACTTCCTGCCTCCTGGTGACCCGGATGTTGTCATGACGACATCGGGTCATCTTGACAACATCCGGAAGCAGCCGCAGACACCGCGGGACGTCGACAGGAGAGGTGAGTATAGCGATCACCTCCGACTTCGATCGCAGCATTGCGGGGGTTAATGTCCTGGGAACGGTGGGGGACCGCTCCCTGCACATAGCACCAGGTGTCAGCTGTGACAATCAGCTGACACCCGACGGCGATCGCCCTGCACCACTTGTGTGCGGGCGCGATCGCAGCACGGGTAATAGTACGTAGCTGGCCCTATATGCCCAGGACGCAGCTGCGTACTATTACTGACAAGGTCGTAAAGGGGTTAAAGGGGTTGTCCGGTACTTTTAAAGAAATGCCAGTATGTTTTAATGATAAATACAACCTTCTTTCTAATTACCTTGGGCTGCTGATACTGCCTGTGAGTGGCGCAATCGGTGGCCGCTCACAGGCAGTACGTGACCCCCGGCTGCCAGGGGTCTCCTCTTCTGCATTCCACCGGTGACTGCTGGGTTGTGGGCGGGGTTATTCCCCTGTGTCACACCCGGTATCCACCGCGCACTCTCCCTGTCCTCATTCACTGGGGTGTGATGCAGGGGAATAACCCCGCCCACAACCCAGCAGCCACCGCGGGGACCCCAGTGCTGAGTCACGCCTCACTTGTCGTGATGTCAGCGTGGGGTCACGTGCTGCCTGTGAGCGGCCACCAATAGCGCCGCTCACAGGCAGTATCAGCAGTGCAAGGTAATTAGAAAGAAGGTTGTATTTATCATTACAGCACACTGGCATTTTTTTAAAAGTACCGGACAACCCTTTTAAAGAGCTAAGAAAAAACATCAATTTATTTACAATTATTATACATAATAAGTAGTGATGAGCGCAAGTGCTCGTTACTCAAATATGCCTAAAGTGCTCGGGTATGAACTGAGTATCGCGGGTGCTCGAGTGAGATGTCCGGGTCCCTCGACCGCATATTATGCAGCTGTTAGACAACCACAAAACATGTGGGGATTGTCTGTTTGTCAGGCAATCCCTGCATGTTTTGTGACTGTCTAACAGCCGCGAAACATGCAGCCGCGGGGACTCCAACATGTCACTCGAGCACCCGTGCTACTCAGTGCATACCCGAGCACTCTAGGAAAACTCGAGTAACGAGCACTTCCGCTCATCACTAATAATAATATGAAATAAATCCACACAGAAACACAAATGCAAAACTAATCCTGATGCCTAAAACAACCAATCAAGTTTCAGCTTTGAATTTTTTGGGGAAATTACACCCAGTGTTCATTCTTCATCCCGTATTTCCTGTTGAATATAGGAAAAAAATAATAAGAAAAAATTCTACGTGAAATGAATAGCTTTGTAAATCTGAACTACAAATCCAGTTAGTGGTTGAAACGATGTCTTTTGCCTGTAACGTGTAAATAGTAGGGTTTGGACATTATTCTTACACCGTGTCTAATCATTTTATTCACCTTCTCTTTTGGAGACGTCAATGCAAGAACTTTCTGCAAACTTCAATACTCTTGTCTTATTACCCAGAGTACGCAGGCAAGATGATACATTTCTCTCTTATGTAAAACGAGTTTGTCGAATTGATAAATGTAATTATTTTTCGGTGGCAGGGCGCTTGTCACATCTTTTTGACCTTAATGCAATCATTTGTTTTAAACCTGTCCAGGACAATGGACTAGAGAGACTATGCGAAAATTGTTCTGTCTCTTTTCTGTTCGGTAGACCCATCGCTCTTTTGTTGTTTTTTTCACCCATTTTACAGTTGGGTACCTTTTAACAAAAGGGCCGAAAGTGACTTTGCTGCTGTAAAGATCGGTCTGCACGCTTCAAGCCACAATCAAGGCTTTGGTGAAAAGCCTGCCGAACCTCTTCTAGTAACACAAACTGAATAGAGATTCCAAAAGGCTATTTGCTGGAAATGTATTTTGTGAGTTTCTTATCAGAAATACTGGAGAATAATGGAGGACAATGGAAAATGCTTTTAACTCTTCTACTGCTGCCTTTCTTACTGCACCTTTTGTTCATAAAAATGATGTATCGCTACATTCAGAATAAATCATTTCTTCTTCTATTGAATAAGTGCCCCATATGGCAAACATACGCAAACACATTATATCAATGTATTTCAATGATATAGTTCACAAATATGTAAGGAGATTCATCGGGGTATGTATTATTTCACTAAGCAAGGCTCAAAATAAAATAAAGAAGATAAAGATGCAAATATAATAATGGAGTTATCCCACCTTAGCAAGTTCCTCAGGATAGGTGATAACTAGAGATGAGCAAAACTTTTGAAATTTGTAATTCGCCGACTTTCCAAACTTAGATTTGCGGTCAAAAAAATTGTGCAAATTTCAATACTGCAAAGCTTGTAATTGCTTGTAAAATACAGTACAGACCAAAAGTTTGGACACACCGTCTCATTTAAAGATTTTTCTGTATTTTCATGACTATGAAAATTGTACATTCACACTGAAGGCATCAAAACTATGAATTAACACATGTGGAATTATATACTTAACAAAAAGTGTGAAACAACTGAAAATATGTCTTATATTCTAGGTTCTTCAAAGTAGCCACCTTTTGCTTTGATGACTACTTTGCACAGTCTTGGCTTTCTCTTGACGAGCTTCAAGAGGTAATCATCGGAAATGGTTTTCACTTCACAGGTGTGCCCTGTCAGGTTTAATAAGTGGGATTTCTTGGATTATAAATGGGGTTGGGACCATCAGTTGTGTTGTGCAGAAGTCAAGTGGATACACAGCTGATAGTCCTACTGAATAGACTGTTAGAATTTGTATTATGGCAAGAAAAAAGCAGCTAAGTAAAGAAAAAGGAGTGGCCATCATTACTTTAAGAAATGAAGGTCAGTCAGTGCGAAAAATTGGGCAAACTTTGAATGTGTCCCCAAGTGCAGCTGCAAAAACCATCAAGCGCTACAAAGAAACTGGCTCACATGAGGACCACCCCAGGAAAGGAAGACCAAGAGTCACCTCTGCTTCTGAGGATAAGTTTATCCGAGTCACCAGCCTCAGAAATCGTAGGTTAACAGCAGCTCAGATTAGAGACCAGGTCAATGTCACACAGAGTTCTAGCAGCAGACACATCTCTTCAATAACTGTTAAGAGGAGACTTTGTGCAGCAGGCCTTCATGGTAAAATAGCTGCTAGGAAACAACTGCTAAGGACAGGCAACAAGAAGAAGAGACTTGTTTGGGCTAAAGAACACAAGGAATGGACATTAGACTAGAGATGAGCGTTGTTCGACTCGAACTGTTCGCCAATCTCAAATTCGAGCTGTTTTGGGCGGTGTTCGAGCCGTTCGGCGAACACGAACGATTTGAGAAAAATTCGGCTGTTCGAGGTTATGTTCGATAACTGTTCGTGCACCAAAATCATAACTGGATTTTTGCTCAGTAATGATGAAAATTAATGTTAATACGCAGTTTGAGTGTACAGCGGGGTGGGGGGAGGGGCAGGGGATGGATCTCTGCAGGAATAATGAAGATCTCCATTTTTTTTTCTCTTTCTCGCATTTACAGTGGGGAGGTGCAATCTGTCAGCCTATCAGCAGGCACACACGGAGCGAAGTGCTTTTTTTCACACAAGCAAGGGCATGTGTCATTGGCAGTGTATGTCACATGTCCTTGCCCTATAAGACCAAGCCATTTTCCCCGTCGCCACCATTTTCTCACTGCTGCAGCTGCGTGTTAGACGGCACCGCTGTTGCTGTGTGCGCTATACCTTGTTAATTTCAAGCCAATTTTCGTACAAATCTACAGATAGCTTGGGAGTAGGGAATAGTTGTGATTGCAGTCCTTTTAAGGACTAGGTTACAGCATTTCCTACGACTTTTATCAGGCAGGTCTGTGCTCTTAAATAGAAAGATTGTGGGAGTAAAGACTAATTGTAATTGCAGTCCTTTTCAGGACTAGGTTACATCAGTTCCTATCAGTTTTTGCCAGGCAGGTCTGTGCCAGTGCTGTGCAAGTTTTTTTCACAGCATTTGGCTGAATCTAGCAAAGCTAATCCTTTTTGGCCTATTGCAGAGTGTGTTAGTCAGTGGAGTAGCCTATCTGTGTTGCAAGATATACCACCTGTGTATAGAATACCAATTTTTTTACTGCACCTAGTGAAGTAAAATCTTTTGGGCATAGCATCATTCTATTAGTCCATCTATACTGACCTCCATCAGGTTGCAAATTGAATATAATTTTTTTCTGCATCTAGCTCTGAAAAAATATTTGGCCTTCTAGCAGTGTGTGGGACTTTCTCTATTAGTCCATCTATACTGACCTCCATCAGGTTGCAAATTAAAAATAATTTTTTGTCTGCATCTAGCTCTGAAAAAATATTTGGCCTTCTAGAAGTGTGTGGAACTTTCTCTATTAGTCCATCTATACTGACCTCCATCAGGTTGCAAATTCAAAATAATTTTTTGTCTGCATCTAGCTCTGAAAAAATATTTGGCCTTCTAGCAGTGTGTGGGACTTTCTCTATTAGTCCATCTATACTGACCTCCATCAGGTTGCAAACTGAATATATTTTTTTTCTGCATCTACCTCTGAAAAAATATTGGGCTTCTAGCTGTGTGTGGGACTTGTTCTATTAGTCCATCTATACTGACCTCCATCAGGTTGCAAACTGAATATAATTTTTTTCTGCATCTAGCTCTGAAAAAATATTTGGCCTTCTAGCAGTGTGTGGGACTTTCTCTATTAGTCCATCTATACTGACCTCCATCAGGTTGCAAATTAAAAATAATTTATATCTGCATCTAGCTCTGAAAAAATATTTGGCCTTCTAGCAGTGTATGGGACTTTCTCTATTAGTCCATCTATACTGACCTCCATCAGGTTGCAAATTAAAAATAATTTTTTGTCTGCATCTAGCTCTGAAAAAATATTTGGCCTTCTAGCAGTGTGTGGGACTTTCTCTATTAGTCCATCTATACTGACCTCCATCAGGTTGCATATTAAAAATAATTTTTATCTTCATCTAGCTCTGGAAAAATATTTGGCCTTCTAGCAGTGTGTGGGACTTTCTCTATTAGTCCATCTATACTGACCTCCATCAGGTTGCAAATTAAAAATAATTTTTTGTCTGCATCTAGCTCTGAAAAAATATTTGGCCTTCTAGCAGTGTGTGGGACTTTCTCTATTAGTCCATCTATACTGACCTCCATCAGGTTGCAAACTGAATATATTTTTTTTCTGCATCTACCTCTGAAAAAATATTGGGCTTCTAGCTGTGTGTGGGACTTGTTCTATTAATCCATCTATACAGACCTCCATCAGGTTGCAAACTGAATATAATTTTTATCTGCATCTACCTCTGAAAAAATATTTGGGCTTCTAGCTGTGTGTGGGACTTGTTCTATTAGTCCATCTATACTGACCTCCATCAGGTTGCAAACTGAATATAATTTTTTTCTGCATCTAGCTCTGAAAAAATATTTGGCCTTCTAGCAGTGTGTGGGACTTTCTCTATTAGTCCATCTATACTGACCTCCATCAGGTTGCAAATTAAAAATAATTTATATCTGCATCTAGCTCTGAAAAAATATTTGGCCTTCTAGCAGTGTGTGGGACTTTCTCTATTAGTCCATCTATACTGACCTCCATCAGGCTGCAAATTAAAAATAATTTTTATCTGCATCTACCTCTGAAAAAATATTTGGCCTTCTAGCTGTGTGTGGGACATGTTCTATTAGTCCATCTATACTGACCTCCATCAGGTTGCAAATTAAAAATAATTTATATCTGCATCTACCTCTGAAAAAATATTTGGCCTTCTAGCAGTGTGTGGGACTTTCTCTATTAGTCCATCTATACTGACCTCCATCAGGTTGCAAATTAAAAATAATTTATATCTGCATCTAGCTCTGAAAAAATATTTGGCCTTCTAGCAGTGTGTGGGGCTTTCTCTATTAGTCCATCTATACAGACCTCCATCAGGTTGCAAACTGAATATATTTCTTTTCTGCATCTACCTCTGAAAAAATATTTGGGCTTCTAGCTGTGTGTAGGACTTGTTCTATTAGTCCATCTATACTGACCTCCATCAGGTTGCAAACTGAATACAATTTTTTTCTGCATCTACCTCTGAAAAAATATTTGGGCTTCTAGCTGTGTGTGGGACTTGTTCTATTAGTCCATCTATACTGACCTCCATCAGGTTGCAAATTGAATATAATTTTTTTCTGCATCTAACCCAGCCAATAGTTTTGGCCTAATACCACAGTTTGGCCACTCAGCTCTGCTCGGTTTCCATCCATTGTTTTTTTGTGCAAACAACTCCAGAGTTGTGAATTAGTTAACCACCAAAATGAGTGGAAAAAGGCCTGCTGCTGGTGGAAAGGGGAATAGGCGTGTTGGGAAGGGGAAAAAAGGTTGTGTCCGTGGGGTAGGTTTTAAAGCAACAGTAACATCTGCAGAAGAAAGACCATCTTCCAGCCAAACTAAAATGTCTACTTCTTTTAGCGGACAATGTGATAAGATCCCTTTCTTACGGCCACGCCAATCGCTACAAATTCCAGATGAGGCACAAAAACAGCAGGTGCTTCAACGGATATCAAGTGCTCCTTTAAGTGGGCTCTCCTCCACATCAACTTCAACATCACAAATACTCCAGTCCTCAAAGGTGTCACCCCAATCGCACTTGCTTCCTCACAGCTCCCAAATCTCCAGCTGCCCGTCTGAGTATGAGGTAGAACAGATGGTTGAGTCTGCAGAGCTGTTTACTCATACTATAGCCTGGGAATCAGAGGTCGACTCCAGCGCTTCTGTGAATCCAGACGAGGAAATTATCTGCATTGATGCCCAGAATCTTTATGAGTCGGATCCAGGACCAGACGCAGAAGGTTCTGACCATAATGTAGACCCTCATTCCCAAACTGTAACTCCTGTTGGTGGAGACAATGAGGAAGACGATGATGAGACTCAAATACCTGATTGGAGCGACAACTTTAGTTTTTTGTCAGGGCAGGAACAGGTTGGCTCTGAGGACGACGGGTGTGATAACGCACAGGGTGATGATGATGAGGTTGGAGATCCCACTTACTGTCAACCCACAGTCAGCCAAGAGATGAGGTCAGCAGAGGAGGTGGAGGAAGATGCTAGTGACGACGAGGTCAGGTTGCGCCTTCCTGGACAGAGACGTAGTACTGGAAGCACGTCAACAACTGCATCCTCAAACACAACTCTGCCTCTCACCACAAGTTGTGGTGGCTCTTCAGGTCGCATGGGTGCTAAGCCTTGCATAGCCTGGGCATTTTTTCAGATCGATAAAGATGACCCAACTCGTGTTATCTGTAACAATTGTCAGCAAAAGCTAAGTAGAGGCCAAAAAATACATAGTTTGAGTACTTCATGCATGAACCGGCACATGGACATGAAGCATAAGTTGCATTGGGAAGCTCAGTGTGCTACAATGCGGCCTAGCCGGCCGGGCCAACCACCGTCTGCCATATCTTGTGCATCCACGGCCTCTTCATCCTCTGTGACTGGGGGGACAGCAGTCACACCTGTTTTGGTGTGCAGACCAGCCACCTCTTTACCCGCAACAGCCAGCGTGATTGGCAGGTCATCATTTTCTTTGGAGGTGGTAACACCAGCTGGTGTTGAGCGCTGTCCGACATCGATAGCACCACCTTTGGATCAAGGCAACCTAACATGTCCGCCTGCATCTTCCTCACAGACCGGCAGTTTGCCGGGGACACCATTATCAACCCCGTCTAAGCACAATAGCCAGCCCTCGGTCCCTCAGATGTGGACAAGTAAAAGACCATTTCCTCCTAGCCATGAGAAAGCTAAGAGGTTGAATTTCACCATCTGCAAGCTCTTGGCTACAGAAATGCTGCCTTTCCGCCTGCTGGACACAGAGGATTTTCGAGACCTTATGTCCGTCGCAGTGCCCCAGTACCAGATGCCCAGTCTGCACTACTTCTCAAAGAAAGGTGTGCCTGCGCTCCACCAGCATGTCGCACACAACATCACCGCTTCTTTGAGAAACTCTGTGTGTGACAGGGTGCATTTCACCACAGACACTTGGACGAGTAGGCATGGACAGGGGCGTTACATGTCGCTGACTGGGCACTGGGTAACTATGGTGACAGCAGGACAAGGGGCTGCTGTCCAAGTCTTGCCGTCCCCACGAGTTGTGCGTCAATCCTCTTTATGTCAAAGTTCCTCCACTGCTTCTGCCTCCTCAACCTCCTCTCGGTCTTCCACCTGCACCCAAAGCCTGTCTGGTCATGCCACAAGCTTTCTAACTGCGCAGAAGGGATCCTGCACACCTCCTTACTATGCTGGCAGTAGGGCTCAACGTCATCAGGCGGTTTTTACTTTGAAATGTCTGGGAAATGTGAGTCACACAGCTGAGGAGTTGTGGTCAGCTCTGGAGAACCAATTTCATGAATGGTTGTCTCCACTGGACCTGAAACCAGGGAAGGCCGTGTGCGACAATGCTGCAAACCTGGGTGCGGCCCTTCGCCGGGGCAATGTCACACACGTGCCTTGTATTGCTCACGTGTTGAACCTGGTTGTCCAGCAATTTTTAGCCCTCTATCCCAGACGAGATGGCCTTCTGCAGAGGGCACGGTCGCTGTGTGCTCACTTCCGCCGTTCGCATCCCGCAGCTCAGCGACTTACATCTCTACAGAAGTCGTTGGGCCTGCCACTTCACCGGCTAAAATGCGATGTGCCTACCCGGTGGAATTCAACTCTGCACATGTTGCAGCGACTGTGGCAGCACCGACAAGCCCTGGTGCAATACGTTCTGACGTATAGCCTGGGCCAACGAGATCCAGAGGTGGGGCAAATCACGCTGGAGGAGTGGTCTCAGATCAGGGACCTATGCACCCTTCTGCACAGTTTTGAAATGGTGACGAAGATGTTTAGTGCTGACGATGCCATTATCAGCATGACTATTCCGGTGATTTACATGCTGGAGCACATGTTAAACAGAATTCGGAGTCAGGTGGTGGCACAAGAGGAGGTGGAGGAAGTAGAGGAGGAGGAGTTGTATGCGGAAGGGCTAACATCTGCAAGGTCCAGACGGTCGGCAGCACCAAGGCGGCAGGCATGTGAGGGTGGGGGAGATGGTTTTACCAGGGCGCATGGTAGCAGCCAAACTAGTGAGGAAGGTGCAGGAGCCCAGGAAGAAGTGGAGGACGAACTGATGGAAGACTCATCAGATGAGGGAGACCTTGATCACATTTCTGTTGTGCGAGGTTGGGGGGAGAGGACAGAGGAAGGAAACATGATTGTTACCTCGCCACCAACACAACAGGGACTTGGTGCTCCTGGATGCGCAACACACATGAGTGCCTTCTTGCTGCACTACCTGCAACATGACCCTCGAATTGTGAGAATTAGAAATAATCCTGACTACTGGGTTTCCACACTGTTAGATCCCCGGTACAAAAGTAAATTTGCAGAAATTATTCCTGCCATAGAAAGGGATGCACGCATGCAGGAGTATCAGCAGAGACTGTTGCAGAATCTTACATGTGCTTTTCCACAAAACACCAGTGGTGCACGTAGTGAATCTCACAGTTCCAACTTGCCAACCGTGGGACTGTCAAGTGTTCACCACTCAAACCGTAACCAAACCACAGTATCTGCTGGTAACATCAATTTTGCGGAATCATTTCACCACTTTTTTAGCCCATCCTTTGCAAGGCCACAGGAGACAAGAAGTCTGACACATAGTCAACGCCTAGAGACGATGGTACAGGAGTATCTCCAAGTAAACATTGAAGCCATGACTGTGTCACTGGACCCTTGCTCTTTTTGGGCTTCCAATCTGGATAAATGGCCAGAGCTAGCCACTTACGCCTTGGAGATCTTGTCATGCCCCGCAGCCAGCGTTCTGTCTGAACGTGTGTTCAGCGCTGCTGGTGGTGTGCTGACAGATAAGCGTTCATAAAGATGAACAAATCATGGATCCGAAACGACTTTTCTACCCCTGTGTCATCCTGGGGAGAGTAAAAGCTTGATGATTGGTTAAAATCACCCTACCAACCGTTTTAAGCTTTCAAATTACTAATCATGTTTATCTGTATCTTGGCTGGAAAATAATTTGGGCTTTGTAGCAGTGTGCAGCACTGATTCTATTAGGCCATCTATACTAAGCTCCACCAGATTTAAAATTAATAATAATTTTTAGCTGCATCTAGCCCGGAAAATAATTTTGGGGCTCCGAGATGCGCAAGACACATAAGTGCCTTCTTGCTGCACTACCTGCAACATGACCCTCATATTGTCAGAATTCGAAGTAATCATGACTACTGGGTTGCCACACTCTTAGATCCCCCAAACTTTTCGATCAACCTTTTCATTTTAATAAAGACCAAAAAAATGGTCATTTTTGAAATTATAAGCATTAGCAGGTTATTAGAAACGGAAATCAAACAGTTTTCAACTCAAAACTTTATTCTAGGTGATGTTACATTTTCACATAGGACCCCTTGTTCGAAAGGAGCTTCTGAACTCTCTCGTCCATTGAATTTATCAGGTTTTGGATGGTTTCTGCTTCAATTGTTTTGCATGAGGACCGAATACCCTCCCAGAGCTGTTGCTTAGATGTGAACTGCCTCCCGCCATCATAGACACTCCTTTTGATGATGCTCCAGAGGTTCTGAATGGGGTAGAGGTCAGGGGAGCATGGGGATCACACCATAAGTTTGTCCCCTTTTATGCCCATATCAGCCAGAGATGCAGATGTTTTATGTGCAGCATGAGATGGTGCATTATCATGCAAAAAAATGATCTTGCTGTGAAATACACGGTTCTTCTTCTTGAACCATGGCTGGAAGTGCTGTTTGAGAAAATCCACATACATTATGGAGTTCATCTTTAGCGCCTTCAGGGATCCTAAAGGGGCCGACAATCTCTCTCCCCATGATTCCAGCCCAAAACATTACTCCACCTCCTCCTTGTTGGCGCTGTAGCCGTGTTTGCGTGGGGTGTCCATCAACCAGCCATCCTCCACTCCATCCATCTGGACCATCGAGCGCTGCACGGCACTCATCCGTGAACAAAACAGTTTTGAAATCAGTCTTCATGTAATGTTTGGCCCACTGGAGCCGTTTCTGCTTGTGTGAAGTGGATAGAGGAGGTCGACAGGATGGCATATGCACAGCTGCAAACCTCTGAAGGACCCTGCATCTTGTTGTTCGGGGGACGTTGGAGGCACCAGCAGCTTCAAAAACTTGTCTGCTGCTATGACAAGGCTTTTTTGCCGCTGCTCTTTTAACCTGACGTAATTGCCTGTAGGAAAGAGTCCTCAATTTGACCTTATCAGCACGCACACGTGTGTACTGTGAATCAGCTACATACTTCTTGATTGCCAAGACACTTCATCCTGATCATCGCACAATGTTGATTGTTGTCATGCCTTGACCTAAACACTACACAATTTGTTGCTTCTCAGCAGCCGACACATCCTTTTTCTTTCCCATTTTGGCAGAAAATGTAGGCTGCTTAATAATGTGAGACAGCCTTCTTAAGTAGTCTTGCCTTTCATTGGACACACCTGCCAAACTAATTAGCACAGGTGTCTGCAATTTCTTACAGTGATATAAAGAGCCCTGACACACATCACCATCAATGAGTTTAACTGACAAACAAACAAATTCTTCCCTTATCACTCCTAAACACTTTTTGCATAATAATTTGGAACACAGTGTACATGTGCTTTTCCACAAAACACCAGTGGTTCACGTAGTGAATCTTACAGTTCTAACTTGCCAACCGTGGTCTGTATGGAGTTGTTCAATAAAGGGCCAAAATTAAGATAACATAGATGGGAGAGGTCTCTATGAATAGCAATTCCTAAGTATTTGATACCCTGTGAGGGCCAGGCAAAGGGAAAGTTGGACTGGATGGAATCCTATATGGATTTTTGGAGGGAGACATCGAGGGCCTCAGACTTCGCTGCATTGATTTTAAAATTTGACCATGTATCAAAGTGATCTATTTCAGCCATAACAGCATGGATGGATTTATGTGATTGAGTGATATATACTAGGACATCATCAGCAAATAGAGAGCACTTGTACTCGGTGCCTCCCACCTCAATCCACCTAATATTGGGGTTATGGCGAATTGATGAGAGCAGGTGCTCCGTCACTAGGATGTATAAGAGAGGGGACAGAGGACATCCCTGCCTTGTCCCATTGGTGATTGTGAAAGGTGATAAAAATGTTCTGACGCACCCCCTGGGCCTTGGGACACCTGGAGCCGGACCCTTTTTGGTGGATGCTGGTGGTTGTAGTCTTCGTGGCGGCGACCCGGTTCAGTGGCTCAGGGTGGTCAAACCAGTGGCGGAACTATTTATGTGGTTTTGATGTTTAAATGTCCGACTACGCCACCCGTGGATTGCGGTCAGAGTGAACCGCCGCTGCAGGGCAGACCGCTGAGGCTGGTGTTGTGGGTGCAGCAGAGCGTAGCATAACTCCCCACGGGAGGAGTATAGCCTCAGGGCAGTGTATGCGGAGGATGGTGGTGATGGTGCAGGGCAGCAGCAGTAACGACACGGAGTCAGTGATGCAGTCCAGGGCCTTTACTCACAGTTCTTATTATCCAGACCACGTCTGCAGGTAACGGCTGCCCACGTCGTACTGTGCTCACCAGGTGAGGGGCTCAGACAACTCCCAGATAACTTTGGAGCGCTTCACAGGACCCCCTTTGTGTGTCCTTTGTCTGGCCTTTCTTACCAACGCTTCTGTCCAGCTGCCTCGGGCCTCCTCTTGGTAAACTTGGCACCAGTTTCCCTGACCCTATGTGGTGCCTTCCTAGCGGGTGTAGCGAGGGGCTGCGCCACATAAAATGTCACAGCCTCCGGTTTCTAGCTGAGGGTCGTTTCCCGCCTCCACTAGTTTCAGGGACCGGTCTCCCCCTTTGGCCTGACCCCTCTACGCAGGTGGATTCGGGCGTGCGGTGGCGACTCGCCAGTCCGCAACCCTGGGATCCCTTCGTTCCTCGTTCCTGGAGCCTTCTCCGCTCCTCTTCCTTCCTTCTCCCTCTTCCAGGCCTGGGCCTCTGTTACTAGGCCCGCCTCCGGAGCAGAGCTCATGCAGAGCCCCTGCTCCCTGCCACTTCTGCTCAGACTTCTCTGCACTGAACTAAGATGGTGCCCACCTTTTATACTCCCTTCTCAATGCACCCAGGAACTGCTTCCTCCCTGCTCCTGCACTACAGGGTTCCCCTTCCTCAGTGTTCCCTCCCCCCACTCCAGCCAGGGTCAGTGACTGTCGTGCCCATCTCATGGGCATATTGGTCGCCCTGCCCCACGGCAATGTGGTGTAATGCATGCAGGTGTCGGGGTCCTGATCCACACTCCATCCTTACCTGAGAGTGAGATATCACACCTGTGGGTGAGGTGCAATACCTCTGTAGCAACCGAGCCCTCAGGGTGCTACAGTTCCATTTATCTTCAGCCTAGGTGACGTATTGTGATACAGGGCCATGATTTTGGCTATAAAAGGGTCTCCTAGACCCCTACCCCACGCTTTTTAAGAGAATCATATATGGCGTGCCAGGAGACTCTATGGAATGCTTTCTCAGCATCCAACGAGAGTATCTAATTGCAAATTTTTAACTGCATCTAGCCCAGGAAATACTTTGTGCCTAGTAGCAGTGTCTGCTAGTCAGCGGATTATCCCGGCTGTTAAGCAAGCTACACCACCTGTAGTTTGGACACTTAATTTTTTTAAAGGAAATGCTTTGGGACCACGGGATACTCAGTGAATAGCATCAGGAGGCACCCCAAGGCATAGGGGCTGGGACTGACAGTAGGATGCCTTGCGGTGGACAGCCGAGCTCGATCCTTATAAAAGCTTTTTATCTGCAGCAGATTTAGTGGACGCTACTGGAGCTGGAATTACGCGGCTGCTGGCATGAGACTTGCCCTCCAATAGATCCTTGTAAATGGATTTAAAGTGTATTCATTCAAATTAGAGAGACAATTTAAATTAAAAAGCTTAGAGCTGCCTCCACCACAGGGGGGCTCGCTCGACCCACCAGCGGACAGGCACCAGTATTGGGAGAGGGGGGCTGGCCGTCAGGGTTCACCGCGGCTCTGGCACAAACCTGGCGACACGGAGATGGCACGGGCACGAGCGGACTGAACGTGTCGGCTTCTCACTTTTTGGATTTTAGAAGGGCATGACATGCCTATATCTGTGTCTCCCCCTCCTTTTACTCCTCCATCTCTTTTCTTTTCGCATGACTATATGTACTTGTCACTTTTCCATGTGTTAGTTGTGTCTTCTGAGCAGTTTGTCAGCTTTTGGACACCTTTGAAGGTGTTTTCTATGTGTTTCTATGTGTTTTTGTTTGCCTGCCATTGGTTTTAACGGTGTTCGAAGGTGTTCGACGAACAGTTCGACGAACAGTTCGGCGAACACACGGGTGTTCGACGAACCGAACCGAACTCGAACACTACGGGGGTAGCTCAACACTACATTAGACCAGTGGAAATCTGTGCTTTGGTCTGATGACTCCAAATTTGAGATCTTTGGTTCCAACCACCATGTCTTTGTGCGACGCAGAAAAGGTGAACGGATGGACTCTACATGCCTGGTTCCCACCATGAAGCATGGAGGAGGAGGTGTGATGGTGTGGGGGTGCTTTGCTGGTGACACTGTTGGGGATTTATTCAAAATTGAAGTCATACTGAACCAGCATGGCTACCACAGCATCTTGCAGCGGCATGCTATTCCATCCGGTTTGCGTTTAGTTGGACCATAATTTATTTTTTAACAGGAAAATGACCCCAAACACACCTCCAGGCTGTATAAGGGCTATTGACCAAGCTGGAAAGTGATGGGGTGCTACGCCAGATGACCTGGCCTCCAAAGTCACCAGACCTGAACCCAATCGAGATGGTTTGGGGTGAGCTGGACCGCAGAGTGAAGGCAAAAGGGCCAACAAGTGCTAAGCATCTCTGGGAACTCCTTCAAGATTGTTCGAAGACCATTTCCGGTGACTACCTCTTGAAGCTCATCAACAGAATGCCAAGAGTGTGCAAAGCAGTCATCAAAGCAAAAGGTGGCTACTTTGAAGAACCTAGAATATAATACATATTTTCAGTTGTTTCACACTTTTTTGTTAAGTATATAATTCCACATGTGTTAATTCATAGTTTTGATGCCTTCAGTGTGAATGTACAATTTTCATAGTCATGAAAATACAGAAAAATCTTTAAATGAGAAGGTGTGTCCAAACTTTTGGTCTGTACTGTACATGTGGGAAAGAAAAGAAAGAGCACCTCACTGATCATAAGAGTTTTCACTTTAAAAGCGAGAATGGAAGAAGACCCTGTTCGCCATAACAGCTTACAGTCTACCGGAGAGAGAAGACCCCACTGACCATAAGAGCTTACACTCTACAGGAGACAGAGAAGACTCCGTTGACCATAAGAGCTTACACTCTACAGGAGAGAGAGAGAGTACCCCACTGACCATAAGAGCTTACACTCTAAAGGAGAGAGAGAGAGTACCCCACTGACCATTAGAGCTTAAACAACTGCCACTGGGAATCACTGATCTGTGATGGCACAGGTACTGACCACCAATGTGCAAGGTATGATAATCCGTAAAATGGCATAGCTGCAGGGCATTATGGGAAATCCTGCACAGCAATGCAAAATTATGTTTGCCTGCTCTCTGATACTTTATCAACTCAACTCATATTATGCAGTGACTGCAAGGGCTGCAAAAAATGTGGATGCAACCCAATACCCCTTTGAAGAGACATAGAGGAGGGTCTCAGTATAAAAATGTTCTCACTATAAAGGAGTGGGTCTCCTATAGTGGTAATGCCCATGCTGTGACTGCAAGGGCTGCCAAAATTTGGGAAAAACCCCACTAACAATTTAAACACAAATAGAGCTGGGCCACAGTAATGACATATTTCCATTAGAAAGGATAGGGTCTGCTATACAGTTATAGCGTATTCAGTAAGTCCAACGGCTGCCAAAATTTAGGAAAAACCTCATTAACAATTTAAACACACATAGAGCAGGGACTTAGTAATGACATGATCCCATTAGAAAGGAGAGGGTCTGCTATCCAGTTATAGGGTATGCAGTGAGTCCAACGGATGCCAAAATTTAGGAAAAAAACTCCTAACAATTTAAAGACACATGGAGCTGGGCTACAGTAACAAGTATGACATGTTCCCATTAAAAAGGAGTGGGTCTCCCATACTGTTTACCTATGGAGTGAATGTAACAGCTGCCAAAAATGTGGAGGAACTACAGTGTCCCTTGCAAGAGACGTAGAGGTCGGAGGGCCTCCTGGAAACAATGTTCCCATTATTAGGAAATGGGTCTCCCATACTGTTTGCCTATGCAGTGAATGCAACAACTGCCAAAAATTTGAAGGCACTGCAATGCCCCTTGCAAGAGACGTAGAGGTCGGAGGGACCCATGAAAACAATGTTCCCATTATTAGGAAGTGGGTCTCCCATACTGATGCCTATACAGTGAATACAATGGCTGCCAAAAGTTTGGATGTACTCCAATGCCCCTTGCAAGAAACGTAGAGGTCGAAGGGCCTCCTGAAAACAATATTCCCATTATTAGGAAGTGGGTCTCCTATACTGATGCCTATGCAGTGAATGCAATGGCTGTCAAAAATTTGGAGGCACTCCAATGCCCCTTGCAAGAGACGTAGAGGTAGGAAAACTTCCATCTCTATGAGCCCAAAAGGCTACATTTCGAGAGCAAGCAATTGCGAAATGTGTGAATTTAGTAGTGTGGCCTGCGGGGCGTTGGCTGCGTATTTGCCCTTGCGTTCCAAGGACTGGGGTATGGACAACTGAACGCTGTGCTGGGACAAGGATGTGGACGTGCTTACTGATGATGCTAGTTGAGAGTGTGCACCGACACGTGCAGGGCGGGAGGCATCTTGGCATGCGCCATGGACAGGTGATTGGCGTGCACGCTCAATAGCGGAAGAAGCAGTGGTGTCACCCGCAGACACTGTTCCTAGACCCTGGGGTCTGACCCACTTAGTCGGGTGTTTTGCTACCATGTGTCTGATCATGCTGGTGGTTGTCAGGCTGCAAGTTTTGTTACCCCTGCTTATGCTGGCCTGTCAGGTAGTGCAAATGGCCTTTTTGGGGTTATCTGCGGAGTCTTTAAAAAACAAGCAAACTCGGGAACACTTAACAGTTGTACTGGCAACTTGCGCCGTGTTGGCGTTACGAGGAACTCTTTCCCACCTTGTGTTTGCGGCCACCACACTGCTTCTTCCTTCCTTTTGTGGTGTTACACCTCCCTCCCCCTGTGTGCTGCTGTCCTCGCGCTGTATGTCCCCCTGCCAAGTTGGCTCAGTTACTATATCATCCATCATCGTCTTCCACATCCGCACCCTGCTCCTCCTCCTGACTTTCTTGCAATTGTGTCTCATCATCATCATCCACCTCTTGTGACAGTAATTGCACTTTCCCTCCATTGCCTTCGTGTGATCGTGGCTGCTCCAATATTTGGGCATCGCTACACACATTTTCCTCTTGACTCTCTTGAAGTTGGCCGGGCGAGATCTATAAATGGAAAACTGAACAGCTCTTCTGAGTGTCCAAGTGTGGGATAAGTTGTCTCCGGGCACTCGGCATGGTGGGAGGAAGGAGGATCAGGGTGAGGAATATGCGGTCCAGATTCACAGCTACTGAAACTTGACCGTGTGGAAAACGTGAAAGGGTGGTGGTGGTGGAAAAGTGACTGGAAGCATTATCTGCTATCCAACCAACAACCTTTTGACACTGCTCTGGGTTCAATAGTGGTGTACTGCGATCCTCTAGTAATTGGGGCAGGAAGGTCGAGCGACAAGATGTGGGTGTTTGTTGTGGCACAATTTCAGCTTGCCCACGGCCACGTCCTTGGCCTCTGCATGCACCATCATCATCACGTCCACTTCCCCATCCCTTGCCCATTTTAACTAGAGGACAATATTTTCCACGTTCACGAGAGATGGCTGATTTTGGAACGCAGTTATACGTGATACGTCTGACAGAGAATAGCAGGCCTGTAATTTACTAATATTATTCTACACAGAGACATAGTGGGAATAGCTTGACCAACACACTGCACCAAAATGAAAATGGAAAAAATGGCTGATTTTGGAACACTGTTATAGGTGATATGTCTGACAGAGAATCACGGTTTTAAATAGCAGGCCTGTAATTTACTAATATTATTCTACACAGAGACCTAGTGTGAATAACTTGACCAACACACTGCAATGAAATGGAAGGCAGGAATGGCTGATTTTGGAACACTGTTATATGTGATATGTCTGACAGAGAACCATGGTTTTAAATAGCAGGCCTGTAATTTACTAATACTATTCTTCATGGACACCAAGTGTGAATAGCTTGACCGACACACTGCAACAGAATGGAAAAGGAGGCCAATATTTTCCACGTTGAGTTTCTGGATTTTTAGTGGTCATATGGAACAGATCTGGCTGTATTCTGCAGTGCTAACAAGCAAATGGAGCATAA
The DNA here is from genome assembly GCF_046119375.1 of Phyllobates terribilis. NCBI lineage: Eukaryota > Metazoa > Chordata > Amphibia > Anura > Dendrobatidae > Phyllobates > Phyllobates terribilis. The sequence continues at coordinate 251,732,532 of NW_027362773.1, read as the reverse complement.
AAATTATGTACTCTGGATTGCTTTTTAAGCAAATAACCAGGATTAAGATAAAAAAAAAAATTGCCCTGGCCCCTGATATCTGGGGCTATGTCTACAAATATCTGTAATTATTACAGCAGCAGCAGACAGGACATTCAATGGACCCTTTTGTGCTATATGCACTGCAGCTTGCCACATACAGTGCCTGCCTGCCTAACTTCTACCTAGCATTGATTATATACAGCTGGATTAGTCCTCAAAAGGACTGTTAGTTCAGATGGATATATATATATATATATATATATATATATATATATATGTTGTGGAATACCTATACTAACAGGACGTTCAATGGACCCTCTTGCACTATATGCACTGCAGTTTGCCACATACACTGCCTGCCTGCCTAACTCCTGCTATCACCACTGAATATATGCAGCTGGATTAGTCCTCAGAAGGACCGTTAGTTCAGAAGGATATATATAGATGTTGTGGTATACCTACACTAACTGTAAATAAGCAAATCTCTCCCTGATGCAGCAGCAGCTCTCCCTACTCTGCCTGATTGCGGAGTAGACTGACAAACATAGCGGCGCCAGTTCTTATATAGACCTGATGACGCTGGACGACCAGCCAATCACTGTAATGCCCACAACCAACATGGCTACGGCATTACAGTGCGTGGCAGGCAATCCCTGCATGTTGATTGGCTCTCTAAAGAGCGCCAAACATGCAGGGAGGGGACCCGAGTTCCCGCCTGAGCAACCCGGAAATACCCGCCAAGCTTGTCGAGCACCATGATTCTCGGGCGAGTACCGAGCAGTGGGGAGCATGTTCGCTCATCACTAATGAGCAGCCATCAGTCCATTACAATAAGTCATTTCAGAACCCATTTTCGGGGTTTAGTCAGAATTCAAGCTGTAGGGTCCTCATCAAGTTATTACTTCTCCTATGCATAGAGAACAACGTATTTCTATAACAGTTTATTTTTTAGATTTCTGTCCAATATTCACGGTACAAAATTTTGACATAATCTGATTGTAACATTCCTGGCGGCGTGCTTGCATGGGGCAGCACCTCCCACCATGCAAGACCGTAATCTTACCTGTCAGTCCATGCTGCACTCTTTGTTTCAGTTCCTGCTGGGTCCATGTCTCTTGTCTCATTGCTTAGGGCGTCGGCGCGGCTTTCTGCTTGTTTCTTATAGCTACCGTGTGCACAGTCCTAATGCGTCCCCAGCCTATTGCTGTGAGTCACTGGATACTTAAACCCCCTCCACCCAGTAGGAGGTGCCTGAGCAACACCTTCACTCAGTTTGTCCTTGCAACTGAGTTTCCAGGTCCTGTCCTGTATCTAGTCTGTTTCTGCCACCCTGGGGGCTGTATACCCAGGCCTGTTACCTGTACTTGTGACTTTAGTTAGTTTCTGCCACCCTGGGGCCTGAGTTCCCAGGCTCATTCCTGTATCTTGTTCCTGGTTCAGATCCTGTCTGACCAGTGTCCTAGTCCATTACCTGTTTGTCTCTATGTCTGTATCTTTCCCTTTTCCTGCAGTATCTGAACCTGCACCTATCTCCAACTCGTTGTCTCTGTACTTCTGTTTGTGAGTTTTGTGTCCACTCACTACTTCATTGCAAGTACTTTGTGTGTATTTGGGTCTGCTCGTTCTGTTTCCCTGCCTCTGTATCTAACTCCTGTGTTCCTGCTATCTTCTTGTGTTCTCCAGTCTTTTCCATGTGAACAGAGCCCTGTCCTGTCTACTACATCTGCGAGTTTTGCTCTGCTTTGCTTGTTCACCGCATCTGCGGGTTTTGCTTTGCTTTACTTGTTCACTGCATCTGCGGTTTTGCTCTGCTTTGCTTGTTCACCGCATCTGCGGGTTTTGCTCTGCTTTGCTTGTTCACCGCATCTGCGGGTTTTGCTCTGCTTTGCTTGTTCACCACATCTGCGGGTTTTACTCCGCTCTGCTTGTCTACCGCACCTGCGGCTCCGTTCTTGTATCCCAATCTGTACTGGTCCCTATCCTGCCTGCGTTTCTACCTGCCAGTACCCGCCTCTCTGCATGTCAGCCATGCCTGCCTGTGCCCACCTGTTTGCACGCCAGCCAAGCCTGCCAGTGCCCACCTGTCTGCATACCAGCTGTGCCTGTCAATATCCACCTGTCTGCATACCAGCCGTGTTTGCCAGTACCCACCTGTCTACATGCCAGTCTAACCTGCCTGTTCCTGCATTCCCTGGTGTGGGTCAACAGCTGTGACCGGGGTCTGACCTGGAGTAGCACCTGGTCCCTCTGCTCGGTTCCTCCCTGGTTCATGGAGTCGACTGAGCCACCTTGCGACCTTGGTCGGATCGGGTTGATACTTAGTTACGCCCCTCCAGGCACTCCTCGGTTCATGGTATAGTGGGATCACTAATCACGCTCACGCCAGTCAGTCCGGGCACGAGTGTAACACTGATTTGACTCACATATAACTGGGAACAGTGGTAAACACAGACAAAAGAGGACCCCTCTTCAAGAACAGTACAAGGGCCCTTTGCAGTCCAATAGCTAATCATAATGCACAATTCCACCTGTTTTGGAAATGGTAGTGGCCCTTTTATCTCTTGGGACCCTTTGCAGCTGCACAGGTTGCACTAATGGTATGTCCTCCCCTAAAGAGGATTTAAGGATTGCTCACCTGTAAAATATGCTCATATAGTTGTATGCTACAGAAGAATTGTTACTTGCTACTTTGAGTGTAAAATCTAAGTGAGTCTCAGGTTTTCAACTTTATTACAACAAGGTAATTGGTGGAGTGGCCATTCATGATAAGCACTACCTGACTTTACTACGAGCAGAGGCATAATGACCATGGTCGCAGAGGTCGCGACCGCGACTGGGCCCATGCGGATGGGTGTCTGTGTAGATAGATGGACAAGAGAGACTAAGTAACTGTAAGCAAACACCACCCTCTGCTTCAATAAACTGAAAGTGAAATTAAAATAAAGAATTGTGTTAGCAGGAACCAAATGGTGCCAGGAGATTTGTAGGGGAAGTGACTTTGGGTGCTGGATTTGATCAGGTGACCCAGAGGATTTCCTGGGTATAAGAGCCCTGTGTGCCAAATCGCAGGGGTCTCTTGGTGCAAAGAGAGCACAAGGTGCGGATGTGCACCGGAGAAGATGCTGCTATCAGAGTGACCGGCAGCAGCAGGAAGAGTGTGCCAGCAGGGTCCAGTGAGACTCAGAGTTCAGACTGTGCCGGGCATGATCAGGACTTGGGCCCTACACTGGTCAAGCCTCAGAGATCAGACGTCGCCTATCAAGAGGCAAGGCCCAGTCCTTTCAGCCCCAAGCCCAAGAGACTTTCGCCGATGGTCAAGCCGAGAAGACCCGGGAGGAATTTGTGCCAGGCAAAGCACTCATGTGATTAAGGAGAAACAACGGAAGTGAGCAGGGCCGTCACTTCCAGCAATAACCTATGGTACCGGGGACGACTGGGATTAGGACAACAGGTTTGGAGAGGGCCGGTTGGTACGTGGGAGGCTTAACGCACTTTCATAGACTACATCAGAAAGAGACTTGCGGCCTATCGGGAAAACCCAGTAACCCCCGCTAGGGCCACAGCTGCAGATGAGACAGGGCCTGGCTGATGCTAAGGAATCCCAGGAAGTGTTTTTAGACTTTGGCGGGGCCCGGACAGCTGCAAGGGTGCCCTAGAGACTGTACCTGCCAAATACGGCATTTGTCCCTTCCCGGTGGGAAAATTTGGCGCAGCCAGCGAACCCAAATTTCAAAAGATCCACTCATCTCTAATTGTAAGCTTTTGTGGGCTGGGATGTCTCTTCTTTTCCACCAAATATCTCAATGGAATCTCAGAAATAAGACTGCGCAAAGACTGGCTTCTCAAGTGGGCATAGCATTACTAATAAAGAAAGCAGTGATGAAAAATGGACAAATCAAAAACACACATTTGTTAATATTAACTAAAAAGTGACCAAACCCTTTCAACCCTTTCTAAAGTGTTTGGGTCCTGAATGTCTTTTGTTTTGCATATGAAAAAAAACAGATGAAACCTAAATGATAGAAATGAACACACATACCGAAACCTGATGAAAAATTCCAGGAAATTTACGAAAAATTGTCAATTTTTGCAGACCATTTGATAAAGTCTTTAGGCTGTGAAACTTATGCAATACAGAATGATAACACCCCATTTTCAATTAATTGATACATTTCCAGGAAGAATAACAAAAGAAGTACGCATTGCAGGATTTGAAGAAAAGACTCCTTGTTACTTGGTGAAAAATACAAATATTTAATTAGGTTCTCATTCAGGCATCCATTTTTTGGGTTGGGAATGAGAAAAAAGACGTTTTTACAATTTTCATTCATTTTTGGTCCCATCAGTGTGGCATCCATTTTTTTCATATGTTAAAAAAAATATCCAATTTTGTCCTATTCATTAAACAGTTATAAACAGACAGTACTCATTAGACACATGGATGGCATACAAGTGCTATCTGATTTTATTATGGATCTATTCACTTGGATTAGTAATTTTGACAATCAGTCGGTAAAAAAGGGAAATGTGAACATGACCATAGATTATAATGTGTGCATTTTCTTTCTGTGAAATACATGGATGAAACATGTACATGAAAAGCAAATGATCGAATAAGGCTTAACACTGACATGTACCACAGGGGTCAGTATTGGGCCCTCTTCTTCTTAACATATTTATTAGCGATTTTGTAAGGGGCATACATAGTAAAATTACAATATTTTCAGATGATACTAAACTCTGCAGGGTAATCAACACAGAGGAGGATAATTAAATATTACTGAAGGATTTATGTAAGCTGGAGACTTAAGCTGAGAAATGGCAATTGAAGTTTAATGTAGATAAATGTAAGGTTATGCACTTCTGCAGAGAAAATGTATAATTATGTGCTAAACTGTAAACCACTGGGTAAAACTGTCACTAAAAATATTTGTGTTTATGGATGGACAGCAAACTGAACTTTAGTGATCAGTGTCAGGCAGATGCTGCTAAGGCAAATAAAATAATGGGATGCATTAAAACAGGCGTAGATGCTCATGACGAGAACATAGTTTTGCCTTTATACAAGTCACTAGTGCAGCCTCAGGACATAGTTGAATGAGAGTGGGTGCAGAGAAGAGCAACCATGGTTACTAAGGAAATGGGTGGACTCCAGTATCAAGACAGGTTATTAAACGTGGGGGTTTTCAGCTTGGAAAAACCGAGGCTTAGGGGCGATCTAATTATAATGTAGAAATATATGGGGAACAGTACAGAGATCTTTCTAATGATCTTTTTACACTTAAACCTGTGACAGGGACAAGGAGGCATCCTCTACATCTAGAGGAAAGAAGGTTTAATCATAATCAGACCCAGATTCTTTACTGTAAGAGCAGTGAGACTATGGAACTCTCTGCCGCATGATGTTAATATGGGCGATTCACTACTAAAATTCAAGAAGAGCCTGGATGCCTTTCTTGATAAATATAATATTACAGGTTATGGGCACCAGATTCTGTGATGGGACAATGATACAGGGAATTAGTCTGATTGCAGTATGTGGAGTCGAGAAGGTATTTTTCCCCCTAATATGGAGCTTTTAGTGTCTGGTCCATGGGGTTTTTGCCTTCCTCTGGGTCAACATGTTAGGCTATAGGTTGAATTTGATGAACTTAAGTTTACCTTACTATGGAACTATGTTGAGAACCTGATGGGTTCCCTTCAAACTGAATTATATGTAACTCAATTTTTTAAGAAGAATGTACAATTTAGGTGATATTTTAAGTTGCTGTCTACTTCCACTTCCACTATTAGGAGACTCTAGTTTATGAAATATGGTTCTAATTTTTAAGAAAGTTATATTTAATTTTGCATACATAATATATTATCTATCATCAATCTTTGGTGCATATGTAATTTTTCCAAATATAATGTAAAATATCTACCAATCAGAAAGTCTTACTTTGTGGGCTAAATCAGACTTTAGTATGCAGCCTGCATCTGAGGGACAGATAGACAAGTTCTAGGCAATGATGCCTGTGGCAAGAGGTTTCATGGCAGCACTTTAAGTAGTAAGGCCTCAGGTACCATGATAAGAAGCACAGCGTCCATGCAAGGTGACAGTCTGACCTGCTCACTTTTCTTAATTGGAATCAAGATAAGGTATTATTAATACTATGTTTTCATCTTGGAGAAAAAGAAAGTCAGGTTGCATTTACGAGACACAAATTACTGAACAGGGAAATAATTTTAAAATGAGATGCTAAAAAAAACCTTAAATTTAAATTCTCAATTCATTAAAATGATGAAAAGTTAGAACTCAAAATAGACTTAAAAATGTAAAATAACAGGAATAGTAATTGTTTAGGGCAGGAATGAACAACCTGTGGACCATGGGCCGCCCTAGTTGCAGCCTCAACTGATGTTGAGTTGACCCATTTAGTGGCTGCAGCTTCCTGCTATGCAACACTGATAAGGGCTGTAGCTGTGAGTAAGGTAGTATTTAATAGTATAGGTATTTTATGTTTAGTACTATTTTGCATAAATTATTACATGTTTCATGCCGCCATGTCTGTCTCTTTACTTCTGTGTTCTCTGGGCTACGTCTTTCGACTTTATCTCTTCTCCACTGACTCAGTAAGGTTCAGTCCTTGCTTATATTCTGCCTACTTCTTCTCTTTGCACACCAGGGTTTTCTTTTAGCTTACATCTTCTGTAGTGCCAGGGAATTCTCTACCCAGAATCTTATATATATAATCGTCTTATCCCATCTGTCTATCTGTCTGTCTGTCTGTCCTTCTGTCCAGGAAATTCTGCATCGCTGATTGGTCCGACCATGGCCAATCAGTGACGCGGGATTTCAGAAAAAGATGGCGGCCGTTAGCGGCTCATCTGCCGCACGGAGGTCAGCGGCGATGCAGCCGGGAGATGACCGGCGCCGGCCGTGACCAATCAGCGATATCGGCGCCAAATTTAAGCACCACTCTGCTGATTGGTCGTGGCGGCGACCAATCAGCGATATTGGCCCCAAATTTAAACACCGCTCTGCACTGAGGTCAGCGGCGATGCAGCTGGGAGATAACCGGCGCTAGGCGGTCATCTCCCGGCTGCTCGCAGCACAAGTAACATGACCGGCGGCGGCACTGACTTCCATGCGGCTACCGTCGGGAGATCAGCGGCTACGGCCGCTGATCTCCCGACGGCAAGAGTGAAGGGAGGACCGGGGAGCGGCGCCGCCAGTCCGGATACTTCTGCTGCGAGCAGCCAGTCATCTCCCGGCTGCTCGCAGCGGAAGTACCCACGCAGGCAGCGCCGCTTCCCGGTCCTCACTAATACAATTCGCTGATTGGCGCCAAATTTAAACACCGCTTTCCTGATTGGTCGCTGTCGCCATCCGCGACCAATCAGCGATTTTGGCGCCAAATTTAAACACCACTCTGCTGATTGCGCCCGGTCGGCCCATACATATTCTAGAATACCCGATGCGTTTGAATCGGGCCACCATCTAGTCTCTAAACAAAAGCTGCAGCAAGAGAGACACTGGAAGAAGACTTATATGTTGATTTCTCAGTGGAGTAAACAGAAACTGTTATCTGTAATGTGTTATACATAACCATATATTGGCTTGTTAACTTGTGTTGCCCCTGAAGAGCCGCTATCACAGTTGGTGGCAAAACGCGTCGGGCATTAAGCATTTTTCGGGCATTATGCATTTTTCATCTGAATGGATGGTTATAGTTGAAATTGGGTACTAGGCATCTTCCTTTGAGTGGATGGTTATAGATATACAGTATGTCATACTGAAAATCATCTAACCAATATACTACTTGTTTAGGTATGCCTATGAGAGTGTAGGCTGACCTCAGACAATATGACTACTAACAGTAGATGGGAGGCTGAACCATGATTATAAGCTAGGTTATTGGTTGGGTTTTTTTTCTGTTTGATTGGTAATTAGTGTACAACGTTTAGTCTGTTAGTCTGTGGGTCGGGTTGTTTTGTTTTTTTGCACAATTGTTTGGTATGTTTTTAACTTTATACCTTAATAAATATATAATTTTAAAATGTCTTCCCTTTAGTTTTTATACTGTGATTGGGTAAGATTAATAACATTTATTGTTGTAAGAGGATACAATCATGATCACCAAATTATAATCAAAGCAGATATACAGGTAAAAGGTAATGGTCGTGATTATACATATCAGATAACAAGGTCATATTCTCGACTGAGGCCAAGTTGTTTCATGGTTTGTAGAGTGTGAATCCAGAATGATTCCCTGTGTCTCAGAAGCTTTATATGATCGACTCCCCTTCTTGGTCTCTTGATCTGTTTAATTATTTGGAATCTAAGTTGTGTTATCGAAAGTCTGGCTTCCTTGAAATTTGCTGGTAATGGAGCCATGTTTTGTTGCATCGTAAAGTAGACTTGTGACTGGGAATTCTATCTCTGATATGTTGTATAGTTTCCCCAAGGCATTGTAACCTACACGGACATTAATTAAGGTAGATGATGTTGTTGCTGTCACTTGTGCAGTAACCCTTGTGCATTGTTTGCCCTGTCCATGGGTGTGAAATATGGTCTGATTTGATGATATTTCAACAGCTTAGACAGTGAAGGCACAGGAATGTGTACTTGGTCTTATTTCTATGAATTGTTGTTGGTATTTTTTCTTGAAGCTGCCAATATCAACCCTCCTATGTTTTATGGCCTTTTAAGAAACATCAAAGAGGAACCTTGAAATTCAGGAATTTGGGGATATGCCCTATGGAGGAGCAGCCAATGTTTCCTGATGATATGTGGTATTCTAGGGACGATAGGGTGGTAGATGTATACAAAAGGCAGGCATTTGGTCTTGTTATGTCGGCGTCTTAATGTGTAGAATTAGTGATTTCATTGTTAACTAGTCTCCTGGGGTATCCTCTTTCCTCAAATTTTGCAGCCATGTTGGAGAGTCATTGTTCACGGAGGGTGGCATCTGATATTATCCTTCTGACTGTCAAACTGGGAATGAGGTAAAGATTCCTTAGTGGCTGTAGGGTGGTAACTCATATAGTGTAATAAGCTGTTCATATCTGTGGGCTTTGTGAATAGATCAGATGTAATGTGGTCTTGTGTATTCTTCATGATGAGAGTAGCCAGAAAGTTAATCTAATCCTTATGATAATTAAGGATCAAATTAACTTTCTGGATACTCTCATAGCAGTTAGGCACTGGGGAGCCAGTTGTCAATCAGCATAATGTCGGCAGTAACGCCCCGTTAACAGCAGAGCGGAAAAGAGGCCACTGCTCTATCGACTGGATGTCACCGGAAGCCGCTAAATCTCCGTCAGGAGTGGTGTGTGACCATTCTGTGCAGCAGGGATCGGCACCAGGTACAACAGGCAAGTAGATAGCAACTGTCTACCTGTTAGTTCTTAGCCTCAGAATAAAAAAAAAAAATAGTCCTTGATGGTCCCTTTAAGTATAGATATCAGGTCGAAAATGTTTATTAGATTTTTCAAACATCACTTTTTGTGGCTTAAGGAAACTCTGCCAAGTTAGGTATTAATGTCTTAAATAATGATCTCTCTAATGCTGGGTTTATGTTGACAATTGGTGGGGTGTCAGCTTTTGAACTCCAAATAATCATGCAGTTATCACCTTATCTGTGTATTAGTGGAATCACCCTTTAAAAATAATAAAATGATTCTAGTTTCTACTGTTTACTCTTCTAATGTTCAGTACATCTTTCCTAACTATTTTAATGAACTTTTTTTTAATTTCTTAAAACTGCATGGTCTTTACATTTTATATTATACAATTTTACAATATTTTGATAAGCTTCTGTTTGTTCATTACTTGTATGAAAAAATTTCCACAGTAAAATTTTTTTTGATTTTTTAATATTTTTTTATGGTTAGAAAATGTAGTCATAGATTAAATCTTTTAATCAAACTTATCTACAGGTTATTAACAAATGTACCAATTCAGTGAGGGCACTACTACAGGTATTGTAATTTTCAGAGTCAGAATTTATTGCCTAATTCACAACTAAATAAGTAAATATTTTGTCTTTGTCCCTATATATAATATTGATTTTTTTGAGTTTCTCTTGACATTGAAAGGATTCTATCTATGATGTAACCTTAGTGTGTGTCCTTGGTTACATTTTATTCCCAAATACCACTTTTTCCCTGTAGCTCCCTAAATTTGTTCTGACTGCTCCTGTTCGCTCATACATAACAAAAGCAGCAAGTCAAGCGGTAATGAGAACAGAAACGGGAAAGAAGTAAGTCCATGTGGACATTAAGATCACAATCCTATTCAAGCGAGGGGGGCTTTGGACCCTGGCCATCTGTGCAGGAGGGAAAATTAAGGGGACAGTAATGGACAGATAAGTTGAATTTGATGTGTATGGGTGACAGCGTCCAACAATGACAAAAATACTGTTAAATCATAAAGTTTAGGTAAAAGACATGAAAAAGGCTACGACCTTGTTTTTTGTAATAATGAAAACTATGTAGAAACCCTTTTCTTTTCTAATCTATTTTTTTATTTTCTGACTGTACATTTTTCTATATTTTTTTCCATGATTATGGAAAAATAAAAAAGAATTGCCAAAATATGTTAAAAAATATGTTAAAACTTCATTCAAACAAGTTCAGTTTCTGATGACAAATTCCGCTTAAAAAGTACTTGTGAACTTTAAAAGTATACCTTATTCAACCATTTTTAGCAAATTAATGTCTCAAAGACTATTTTAGCTGGAAACTATATACACAATAGCAATTAAAAATAAATGAGTATACTAAAGCTAAGAATTTCATGATTTCACAACAATGGATGAAATGGATCATCCTGAGTAGACCTGGGCAAACTGCAACCAGTGGACCACATCTGGACCTTTGGCTCTCATGGCCTGTGGACTGGGAAAGTCAAAGGGATGGAAAGAGGGGCCCATGAGCCACATCACACAGACATGCTTAATATGCAGTTACCAGTGAATAGTGATGGACGAGCACTAAAATGCTCGGGTGCTCGATGCTCGAGTCGAGCACATTGGAATATTTCGGTGCTCGACCCGAGCAATGAGCCCAATGTAAGTATATGTGAAACTCAAGCAATTTTCAGGCGGCTCCCCCCGGCGGTCTGCAGAGGGCCTAAAAATTGCCCAAATCTATGGAACAGTGCTCAAATGACATGGGAACAACATGGAGAAGACCCCTGGAAGCATTTCTGACTCCCAGGTCACTGCTGTCAACAATGTTGTCAGAGGTATTATGCAACTTTTACGGACTCACAATAAAACATACAAAAACAAATCCAAAATGGATTTTCCTGTGAAATATGTTAAGGAACATCCTTTCCAGGGTAATGACTTGTATATAAGGCAAAATAAATAACCAAAACCAAAAATACTCCTCCACACCATAGGCTATGTTCACACGTAGTGTTTTTGATGCGTTTTTGCACTTTTGTATTGCTTTCAACCATGAGAAATGCATTCACCGGGAAATGTCATTTTAGCATTTTACAACCTTATCTGGCCATGTGGTGTGTGAGACATGATCAGACACATCCTGTTTCATTTATGAAGGAGGGACTCTGAAAGTAACAAAGCCTATTTTTATAGGGCCAGCATTCGGCCCTCACTTTTCTTATAGAGCCATCAGCCAGCTATGCTTTGATGTTCACATTACTAAAGAGTGGGTTTCCTATACTGTTATCGCTTATGCAATAAGTGGCGCAGCTGCCCAAAATGTGGACGCACCCCAATACCCCTTTGAAAATTTGGACACACCCCAATACCCCTTTGAAGAGAATGAGAGGAGGGCCTCCTGAAAGCAATGTTCTCATTATTAGGAAGTGGGTCTCACATACTGTTTGCCTATGCAGTGAATGCAAGGGCTGCCAAAAATTTGTACCTACTCCAATGCCCCTTGGAAGAGATGTAGAGGAGGGCCTCCTGAATTTTTTTTCCCATTATTAGGAAGTGGGTCTCCCATTGTGTTTGCCTATGCAGTGAATGCAAGGGTTGCCAAAAATTTGTAGGCATTCCAATGCCCCTTGGAAGAGACATGGAGGTCAGAGGGCCTCCTGAGAACAATGTTCCCATTATTAGGAAGTGGGTGTCCCATTGTGTTTGCCTATGCAGTGAATGCAAGGGTGGCCAAAAATTTGGTGCACTCCAATGCCCCTTGGAAGAGACGTGGAGGTCAGAGGGACTCCTGAAAACAATGTTCCCATTATTAGGAAGTGGGTCTCACATAGTGTGGGCCTATGCAGTGAATGCAAGGACTGCCAAAAATTGGGAGTCATTCCAATGCCCCTTGGAAGAGACATAGAGGGCCTCATGAAAAAATGTTCCCATTATTAGGAAGTAAGTCTCCCATAGTGTTGGTCTATGCAGTGAATGCAAGGGCTGCAAAAAATTGGGAGGCACTCCAATGCTCCTTGGAAGAGACGTGGAGGAGGGCCTCATAAAAAAATGTTCCCATTAGAAAGGAGGGGGTCTCCTATACTTGTAATGCCCATGCACTAAGTGTATAGACTGATAAACATTTACCCCTGTGGGGTATACATGAACATACTGTATAAATTTTTTTTTTTACGGGGATCATAAACACCCTTTAAAAAAATTATGTGGGTGTTGCATCACGGACCACGGTCAACCTGGTGATATGGTGGTGGAGAATGAGGAGAAGGAGGAGGACAAGAGTAAATAGCCAAAATCAGGAAGCATATACCCATGTGTGGGTGTGAAAATGTGCATGGGAATACATCTCCCAAAAAAAGACACTGGATTTGAGTTTGTTACGCTGCTGTCATTCGGTGGTGTTGAGAAGTCTAGCCCAATCCAGCAGTTGTTCATTTTTATAAGAGTCATCCTGTCAGCATTTTCAGTTGACAGGCGGATGCGCTTATCAGTTATAATTCCACCAGCGGCACTAAAAACCCGCTCTGATAAAATGCTAGCAGCAGGGCAGGCCAGGACCTCCAAGGCATAGAGAGCCAGTTCATTCCACATATCCACCTTGGATACCCAATAATTATAAGGCACAGAGGAATCACGGAGGATGTTGGTACTGTCGGCAAGGTACTCCCTCACCATCTTCCCAAACTTTGCACTCCTTGTGAGGGTACCTCACGCCTCAGGGCCTGTGCGATGGGAGGGGCTAAGAAAATTCTCCCAGAACTTTGACAGTGTTCTCCTGCCCCTGCTGGATTGGAGATGTGTCTCTCTCACTTGTAGTCCTTGGTTGTCCAACGAACTGTGACCTCTGCCGCCAGCGTTTTCAGATGGGAATTTTTTTAATAGTTCTGCAACAAGGGCCTTCTGGTACTGCCCCATTTTCGTAGACCTGTCCGCCTCAGGAATAAGAGATAAAAAAGTTCTCCTTGTAGCGTGGGTCTAGAAGTATCACCAACCAGTAATGACTGTCACCCAAAATTTTGAGAATGCGAGGGTAATGGGAAAGGCAGCGTAACATAAACTCAGCCATGCGTGCCAGACTGTTAACAGGCAAAACTCACCAAGAGAATGATTGACCATGCTCGCCTGCTTTTCTCTGACCTCAGGCTATCCACGCTGAACAGCCGGTTTGACAGTTGTGCAGGTAGTACCGTCTATAGCGCAAGAAACTAGCTCCTGTCCTTCCTCCTCCTCTTCCTCATTGTCACCCAATACACATTGGAATGAGATAAGGCTGGGCTGTGTGTAATCACCCTGTATGGTTCCTTGCTCCTTCTCATCGTGCTCCGACTGCAATGCAGCCTCTTCGATTGTGAGCAGAGAGCGTTTCAGAAGACAGAGAAGCGGGATGGTGATGCTAATTATGGCGTCATCGTCTCTCACCATCTTGATGGAGTCCTCAAAGTTTTGGAGGATGGTACAGATGTCTGACATCCATGTCCACTCCTGAGGTCTTATGTGTGGAGTCTGAACTGAATACCGACGACCTTGTTGATGCTGGTACTCAACCACTGCCCTCTTCTGCTCACAAATCCTTCTCAACATCTGCAGTGTAAAGTTCCAATGTGTGGGGACATCACACACCAGTCTGTGAGCCGGAAGCTGCAAACGCTGCTGAAACATGGCAAGGGCGGCGGAAGCTGTAGATGACTTTCTAAAATGGGCACACAGGCGGCGTACTTTAACAAGCAGATTAGGCAGCTCTGGGTAGGATTTGAGAAACTGCTGAACCATGAGGTTAAGCACATGGACCAGGCATGGTACGTGTGTGAGCTCGCCTCGCCTCAGAGCCACCACCTGGTTTCGGCCATTGTCACACACGACCATGCCTGGCTGTAGGTTCAGCGGTGTGAGCCACAGACGTGTCTGCTCTTTCAGAACTGTCCACAACTCTTCAGCATTGTGCGGTTTGTCACCTAAGCATATTAGCTTCAGCACAGCCTGTGGCCACTTGACCGAGGCAGTACTGCAGTGCTTCCAGCTTGTGACTGATGTGGTCATTTCGGATATGGAGGCTGAAGAGGACGAGGCTGAGGAGGATGAGGTGCAGGAGCTGTAGACTCTGGGGGCAACCCTGATTGACCTAGGGCCCGCAATCCTTGGCATTGGGAGGACGTGTTCCGTCCCAAGGTCCGACTGGGTCCCGGCTTCCACTATGTTAACCCAGTGTGCCGTCAGCGAGATGTACCATCCCTGCCCACAAGCACTTGTCCACGTGTCTGTGGTTAGGTGGACTTTCCCGGTAACTGTGTTGTTGAGAACACGGCTAATGTTTTGGGACACGTGCTTGTGTAATGCGGGGATGGCACACCGGGAGAAATAGTGGCGGCTGGAGACCAAGTACCAAGAGATGGCCGCCGCCATCAGGTTGCGGAATGCCTCTGTCTCCACGAGCCTAAAAGGCAACATTTCGAGCACAAGCAGTCGCGAAATGTGTGAATTTAGTAGTGTTGGCTGCATATTTGCGCTTGCATTCTAAGGACTGGGGTATGGACAACTGAACGCTGCACTGGAACAAGGACGTGGACGTGCTTCCTGATGCTGCTACTTGAGAGTGTGCAACAACAGGTGCAGGGTAGGAGGCATCTTCGCATGCATCATGGACAGGGGATTGGCTTGCATGAACAACAGCGGAAGAAGCAGTGGTGCCACCCGCAGACACTGTTCCTGGACCCTAGGGTTCGGCCCACAAAGTCGGGTGCTTTGCTGCCATGTGCCTGATCATGCTGGTGGTGGTCAGGCTGGTAGTTTTGCCACCCCTGCCAATGCTGGCCTGGCAGGTGGTGCAAATGGCCTTTTTGTTGTTATCGGCAGTGTCTGTAAAAACAACTAGACTTGGGAAGACCTAACAGTTGTACTGGCAACTTCCTTCTTGTTGGTGTTACGTGGAACAGTTGCCTGCCTTCTGTCTGCGGCCACAACACTGCTTCTTCCTGCCTGTCAGCTTGCTCTTCCTCCCTCCCCCTTTGTGTTGCTGTCCTCGCTCTGCATGTCCTCCTGCCAGGTTGAGTCATTTACTATATCATCCACCATGTCATCTTCCACTTCCGCACCCTGGTCCTCCTCCTGACTTTCTGGCAATTATGTCTCATCATGTGACACTCTCCCACCGTCACCTTTGTGTGACCGTAGCTGCTCAAATATTTGGGCATCGCTACATGCGATATCCTCTTGCCCCGCTTCAAATGGACTGGGCGAAAGGCACGAATCTATAAATGGAAAAGTGAACAGCTCTTCTGAGTGTCCAAGTGTGGGATCAGTTGTCTCCGGGCACTCGGCATGGTGGGAGGAAGGATGATCAGGGTGAGGAATATGCAGTCCAGACTCACGGCTACTGAGACTTGACCATGTGGAAGATAGGGTGGTGGTGATGGTGGCAAAGTGACTGGAAGCATTATCTGCTATCCAACCAACAACCTTTTGACACAGCTCTGGGTTCAATAGTGGTGTGCTGCGGTCCCCTAGGAATTGGGACAGGAAGGTCGGGCGAGAAGATGAGGGTGTTTGTTGTGGCACAATTTCAGCTTGCCCACGGCCTCGGCCTCTGCATGCACCATCACCATTGCGTCCAGTTCCCCGTCTCTTGCCACGCGCCTTGCCCATTTAAAGTGGAGAACAATATCTTCCACGCTCACTACAAATGGCTGAATTTGGAGCGAACTTATATGTGATCCGTGCGACGGAGAAACCACAGTTTTAAATACCTGGCCTGTAGGTAACTATATTTAACAGCAAACTGTTGTCAAAAACTTCGCTGACACACTGAAACAGATTTTTAATAGAGGCCAGAAATGGCAGTATTTTCTGAAAACTTATATGTGATCTGTGTGACGGAGAAAACACAGTTTTACATACCTGGGCCAGTACGTAACTATTTTGAACAGCAAACTGGTGTCAAAAACTTCGCTGACACACTGAAACAAATTTTTAATAGAGGCCAGACATAATTATTCCTGGTCCCTGAGACATGGACCTATTTCTAGAAATGTCTAACAGCAGCAGAAGGCAGAACTGGAATGGAGCCTCATGTGCTATATGCACTGCAGTCTGCAATATACACTGCCTGCCTATATACATTGCCTGCCTGATATCTCTGCAGATAGATTAGTCCTCAGAAGGACTGTTTGTTGAGATATGTGTAATATACTTCTGTTCTACCTACACTATCTAATAAACAAGCAAATCTCTCCCTAGCTCAGCAGCAGCTCTCCCTACACTGCCTGATTCCGGAGTGACAGTGACGAGCATGGCGATGCCAGGTCTGATGTAGACCTGATGACTCTGTGCGGCCACTCAATCACTGTAATGTCACAACCAACATGGCTGCGGCATTACAGTGCATGGCAGGCAATCCCTGCATGTTGATTGGCTCTGTAAAGAGTGACAAACATGAAGGGAGAATACCCGACCATCCACCCGAGCATCTCACAAGTGCTCAGCGAGCTCCGAGCATCTCGAGTACTGAGATGCTAGCTTGAGTACCGAGTACTTGCGAGTATGCTCGCTCATCACTTCCAGTGAATAAAATAGTGGAGGAGGTAGCTGATGGCTCCGTGCTGCACCATTCAGCCTTTATGATTGAGACACAACACAGCATTTAATTGCCTTCACTAGATCGCTCCTGTTGCTGGAGACTACATAGCAAAGACGACCAAGGCAGCACCTTGAGAACATCATACTAAGTGTCTTTGAGGGCTTTAGGGGATCATGCCATGTTGCAGGGCTGTGGGGACCATCATACTGTGCAGGATGCTATGGGGGATACCTACTGTTTAGAGGGTTCATAGGGACATGATTCTGTTTGGGTGTTAGTGAGGCCATCATACCGTGCAAGAAGGTATGGGTATCATACTATGGAGCTGTGGGTCCCATTATAATGTGTTTGGAGCTGTATAGATATCATACTTTGTTGAGGGAACTACTGATCAAGGTACAGGGGCTTAATACAGAAGCAGTATGGTTTGCTGCTTTTTATAAACTTTATAAAAAGAGGTAAATGCTATGATTTGTATTAGCTACTATTGATAAGAATACCTTTTACAATAAGTCCTATCATAACATGATTTTAGAAGTAGCAGCAGAGTCAACACACCACGTTCCAAATTATGCAAATGAAAATGCTATTTTTCTCTGGTTTTCCTAAATGGTTGATGCAAATAAGTCAGTACAATGTTCAAATCATCAACAGTTAGAAGATAAATCAAATCTTATTGGATAAACCTCCCAATGATAATATTTTTTCAAAACTAAAAAAACTCAAATGCACTGTTTCTACATTATTATCCACAACAGAGGTTACAAAAATGTTATAGGTTGTAAAGAACTGAAAATGGTCGTTTGTTGAATTTTCAGCATTAAGAGGTCACATTTACTGTAATCAAAAGCTTTTTCAATCAAAAACATGTTAAAAAGCCAAGTTACATTTTACCATAGAACCCTTCTTTGATATCAGCTTCACAATTCTTGCATACATTGAACTTGTGAGTTTTTGGTTATTTTCTACTTGAAATTCTTTGCACGATGACAGGATAGTCTCCCAGAGCTGCTGTTTTGGTGTGAACTGACTCCCACCCTCATAGATCTTTTGCATGTGGATACTCCAGAGGTTCTCAATAGGGTTCAGGTCAGTGGAAGATTGTGGCTGCACCAAGAGTTTCTCTCCTTCTATACCCATAGCAGCCAATGACTCATGTCTAGTGTTGAGCGAGCACTAAAATGCTCGGGTGCTCGAAGCTCGGGCCGAGCTCGCCGTGATACTCGGGTGCTCGACCCGAGCAATGAGCCCAATGTTAGTCTATGGGAGACTCTAGCATTTTTGCGGTGGCACCCCCGGCAGTCTTTTAAAAGCCTAACAAGTGTCCAAAACGATAGTGACAGTGCTCAAATGACATGGGGACAGCATGGGGATCGCCCCAGGAAGCATTTATGACCCCCAGGTCACTGCTGTCAACAACGTGGTCAGAGGTATTAAGCCACTTTTACAGGCTCACAATAAAACGAAAGTGAAACTTTTTTCCTGTGAAATATGTTAAGGAACATCCTTTCCAGGGAAAAGACTTGTGTATAAGTTAAATTAAATGACCAAAAACAAAAATACTCCTCCACACCTTCGGCTATGTTCACAAGTAGCATTTTTTATGCGTTTTTGCACTTTTGTATTGCTTTCAACTATGACAAATGCATTCACCGGGAAATGTCATTTTAACATTTTACAACCTTATCTGGCCATGTGCTGTGTGACACATGCATAAAGTGCTGAAAAGACATGGGAACAGCATGGGGAAGACCCCTGGAAGCATCTCTGACTCCCAGGTCACTGTCTAAAAGTGTGCCCATCATAAGTGATCCTTGCCGCATCAGAAGATGCAGACTTGCAACTATCCCCATGCAAGTTCTAGTCCCAGGGCAGAGTTCAATTGTACCTCCCCCATTCCTTGCAATACAAGCGCAAGTATGCAGCCTGCCACCCACCCACCCCCAGGCTGCAATACCATACTGCTTGTTTGCTTGAACTTGAAATTGGGCCTTTTAGGCATGTGGAGGCGGAATCTGGCCACCACGTCATGGCTGTGTTGGCGGCCTGGAATCCATACTCAGTCCCCAGCCGCCCGGCGGCCGGGTGTCCATACTCAGTCCCCAGCCGCCCCGCGGCCGAGTGTCCACACGGTCCCCAGCCGCCAGGGGGCAGTCGGGTGTCCATAAACGGTCCCCAGCCGCCCCCATTTCTCCTTGGAACATCCCCCCACACACTTTTCTTAGCCCGGCCTGCTTTAGGCAGCATTGGACGAATCCACCAGAGAACCAGACTCCTCCGGTGGGCCCTGACTTCTCCATCGGTGGAGTTGAGAGTGCCAAGGTGAGGAGCAGGATGATGATGACAGAAGTTAGCATCTGCTATGTTTTCTTTTAATGCAAGTGTAAGTGTGCAGCCTGCCACCCACCCACCCCCAGACTGCAATTCATACTGCTAGCTTGCACTTGAAATGGGGCCTTTTAGTTTAGAGGAGGCCGAAGCTGGCCACTACCTCATGGCTGCTTCGGCAGCGAGGTATCCATACTCAGTCCCCAGCTGCCCCTATTTGTCCTGGTGTGCCTTATACATAAGATTAAGCGCGTATACCAAATCATTACCTGTGCCCTCCGCAGTGCATTTAGTGGGAAGGAGAGCCTATTCCGCTGTAGTGTGTGCATGACAAACCCCTGTTCATGGTACATGCGAAGATGCCTCCCACCTTGCACCTGTCGTTGCAGACTTGCAACTATCCCCATTCATGTCCTTGTCCCAGGGCAGTGTTCAATTGTACCTCTCCCATTCCTTGCAATGCAAGCGCAAGTATGCAGCCTGCCACCCACCCACCCCCAGGCTGCAATACCATACTGCTTGCTTGCTTGCACTTTAAATTGGGCCTTTTAGGCATGTGGAGGCGGAATCTGGCCACCACGCCATGGCTGTGTTGGCGGCCTGGTATCCATACTCAGTCCCCAGCCGCCTGGTGGCCGGGTGTCCCCGCTTGCTCCCCAGCCTCCAGGGGGTGGTCGGGTGTCCATACTCGGTCCCCAGCCACCCCTATTTGTACTGGTAACCTTTCCCACACTTTTCTTAGCCTGGCCTGCTTTAGGGCAGCATTGGCCGAGCCCACTGGACTATCAGACTTCTCCGGTGGGCCCTGGCTTCTCCATCAGGGGAGTTGAGAGTGCCAAGGTGAGGAGCATGATGAGGATGATAGAAGTTAGCATCTGCTTTGTTTTGTTGTAACGCAAGCGCATGTATGTAGTAGCGGCTGGGCATGAGGAGGTCAGCGTTTTGGCGCATATCCTACCTCCTCTGAGGATTGCTGGATGTTTTCCTGCTACTATCCAAGTTCTATGACTCCCGTTAAAACAAAGCTTCAGGTGATAAATGATGGATGAGGTAGTGGCAAAGGAGAAAGAGCAGGAGGAACAGGGACCATTCACATCAATATCAGGCCAGTCAACCAGATATGTCTTGTAGGATATGTTTCTGTAACAAAAGGAGCGGTTCGGTTACACAGTTATAGGGCATACAGTGAGTGCAATGCCTACCAAAAATTTCGAGGCACTCCAATGCCCCTTGGAAATGACATGGAGGTCAGAGGGCGTTAACTAAACCTTTTTTTCCATTTATAGCAACTGGGTCTCCTGTGCACTGTTGGCCTAAGCAGTGAATGGAATGCTTTCCAAAAATTATGAGGTACTGCAATGCCCCTTACAAGAGCCATGTGTGGCACCCCAGGGGTCTGGTCACCACAGTAATAGAGATTACGTCGGAGAGCAAGTGGGAGGTTTCCTGGTCAGGATCCCTTAAACATGCAACATCCTCCTGCCCCAGTCCTGGGAGGGGAGAATTCTGCCCTTATAAACTGGATCTGGGGTGGGGTTGAGTGAGTCAGAGAACAGAGAACAGTCAGAGTCAGAGTGAGAGCAAGGGAAAGTAACAGCAAGGAGCTCTGTAGGAGCTAGGAGCTAAAGACGAGGGGCTGGAAGCTGAGCAGAGCTCGCCCTGGAGGAAGACAATAGGAACCGGACACAGGAGTCCGAAGCTGTGAGGACTTATATATCCAGCAGCAGAAACCAGCCGGCAGGGGATTTCAGGTCCTCTGGCCATAGAAGCCCAGAGGCTCAGTCACAAGCAAGGGACCAGCACCGCCGTCGTGGAGCGGAGGCTAACAGAAGGCCCCAAGTCACCAGCCATACGGGTGAGCACTACACGGTACACTCAGGGACGTGGGCTACTTCTACCCGCTTACAGCAAGGTAGCCAGGAAGAGTGCAGACAGACGGGGAGGCCTACAACTCCACCTGGCCAGGGGAACTCCTGCTTGCTCACAGACTGACCAGGCCTCTTATGCTAGCCAGTACTCCCGGGAGGGTCTACCTTATAATCATCAGTAAAGACACTGAACTGCACTGCAAAGACTCTGAGTCATTCCTGCTGCGCTCGTGCACCATCACCCCATCATCCACACTCACTGCCCTGAGGCTATACTCCTCCCGAGGGGAGTTATCCCATTTTATGCTGCGCACACAACACCAGCCTCAGCGGTCTGCCTCGCAGCGGTGGTACTCCCTGACCGCAATCCACGGGTGGCGCAGTCGGACAATTAACCTCAAAACCTAAGAAAGATTGCCACTGGTTTGACCAGCCTGAGCCACGGGACCGGGTCACCGCCACGGAGACTACAGACCCCAGAGACCCGGCACCGGGTATCGCACACACGTGTACACACGGCCCAGGGGGCGCGTCACATGCAATACAGCATATTACAAACATAAGTCCCATTATTGGGGAGTGGGTGTCCCATAGTATTTGCTTATGCCTTGCAAGCAAAAGCTGCCAAAAATTAGGACGGAGCAACTTGCAATGCCCCTTACAAGAGCCATGCAGTACAGCATATTACAAACATAAGTCCCATTATTGGGGAGTGGGTGTCCCATAGTATTTGCTTATGCCTTGCAAGCAAAAGCTGCCAAAAATTAGGACGGAGCAACTTGCAATGCCCCTTACAAGAGCCATGCAGTACAGCATATTACAAACATAAGTCCCATTATTGGGGAGTGGGTCTCCCATAGTATTTGCTTATGCTTTCCCAGCAAAAGCTGCCAAAAATTAGGACGGAGCAACTTGCAATGCCCCTTACAAGAGCCATGCAGTACAGCATATTACAAACATAAGTCCCATTATTGGGGAGTGGGTCTCCCATAGTATTTGCTTATGCTTTCCCAGCAAAAGCTGCCAAAAATTAGGACGGAGCAACTTGCAATGCCCCTTACAAGAGCCATGCAGTACAGCATATTACAAACATAAGTCCCATTATTGGGGAGTGGGTCTCCCATAGTATTTGCTTATGCTTTCCCAGCAAAAGCTGC
Source organism: Phyllobates terribilis (assembly GCF_046119375.1). Classification (NCBI taxonomy): domain Eukaryota; kingdom Metazoa; phylum Chordata; class Amphibia; order Anura; family Dendrobatidae; genus Phyllobates; species Phyllobates terribilis. The sequence continues at coordinate 251,710,193 of NW_027362773.1, read as the reverse complement.
CAAAACTTAGGACGGAGCAACTTGCAATGCCCCTTACAAGAGCCATGCAGTACAGCATATTGCAAACATAAGTCCCATTATTGGGGAGTGGGTCTCCCATAGTATTTGCTTATGCTTTCCCAGCAAAAGCTGCCAAAAATTAGGACGGAGCAACTTGCAATGCCCCTTACAAGAGCCATGCAGTACAGCATATTACAAACATAAGTCCCATTATTGGGGAGTTGGTGTCCCATGGTATTTGCTTATGCTTTCCCAGCAAAAGCTGCCAAAAATTAGGACGGAGGAACTTGCAATGCTGGCACCCTGGTGGTATAGTGGTGGTGGAGGCTGAGGATAAGGAGAAGAAGATTAAACAGCCGAAACAAGGAAGCGTATACCCATGTGTGGGTGTGAAGCGGTGCATGTGAATACACCTCCCGAAATAACACAGTGGATTTGACTTTATGTTACTCTGCTGTCATTTGGTGGTGATGAGAAGTCTGGCCCAATCCAGCCCTTGTTCATTTTGATAAGGGTCAGCTTGTCAGCATTGTCAGTTGACAGGCGAGTCCGCTTATCAGTTATAATTCCCCCAGCGGCACTAAAAACACGCTCCGATAACACGCTAGCGGCAGGGCAGGCCAGGACCTCCAAGGCATGCAGAGTGAGTTCATTCCAAGTGTTCAGCTTGGATACCCAATAATTAAAAGGCACAGAGGAATCACGGAGGATGCTGGTACGATTGGCAAGGTACTCCCTCACCATCTTTTAAAACTTTCCACTCCTTGTGAGAGTACCCCGCGCCTCAGGGCCTGTAAGCTGGGCGGGTGTCAGAAAACTGTCCCAGAACGTTGACAGTGTTCCCCTGCCTCTGCTGGATTGGAGTTGCATCTGTCTCGCCTGTACGGCTTGGTTGGGCAACGAACTGTGACCTCTGCCGCTAGCGTGTTCAGATGGGAATTTTTTTAAGAGTTCTGCAGCAAGGGCCTTCTGGTATTGCCCCATTTTTGTAGACCTCTCCACCTCAGGAATAAGAGAGTGAAAGTTCTCCTTGTAGCGGGGGTCTACAAGTGTCACCAACCAGTAATGACTGTCACCCAACATTTCGACAACGCGAGGGTCACGGTTAAGGCAGCGTAACATAAAGTCAGCCATGCGTGCCAGACTGGTAGCGGGCAAGATTTCCGTGTCCTCACCAAGATGACGACTGACCATGCTCTCCTCCTCCTCCTCTTCCTCCTCCCCCCTGTCCTCAGGCCACCCACGCTGAACCGACGGTATGACACCTGTACAGGTACTATAATCTACAACGCATGATAGCAGCTCCTGTTCTTCCTCCTCCTCCTCCTCCTCCTCCTCCTCTCCCTCATTGTCCCCCAATGCACGTTGGGATGAGATGAGGCTGGGCTGTGTGTAATCGCCCGCTATGGCTTCTTGATCCATCTCATCATACTCTGGCTGCAATGCCTCCTCTTTAATTGTCTGCAGAGAGCGTTGCAAAAGACAGACAAGTGGGATGCTGATACTAATGATGGCGTCATCGCCACCCACCATCTTGGTGGCCTCCTCAAAGTCTGCCAGGATGGTACATATGTCAGACATCCAGGTCCACTCCTGAGGTCTTATGTGTGGAGTCTGACCTGAATATCGACGGCCTTGTTGCAGCTGGTACTCCACAAATGCTCTCTTCTGCTCACAAATCCTTTGCAACATGTGAAGGGTAAAGTTCCAACATGTGGGGACATCACACACCAGTCGGTGTGCCGGAAGCTGCAAACGCTGCTGCAACACAGCAAGGGCGGCAGAAGCTGTTGCCGACTTGCGAAAATGAGCTGACAGGCGGCGTACTTTCACAAGCAGATCTGGCAACTCGGGGTACGATTTAAGAAACCGCTGAACCACGAGGTTAAGCACATGAGCCAGGCATGGTACGTGTGTGATCTCACCTCGCCTCAGAGCCGCCACCAGGTTACGGCCATTGTCACACACGACCATGCCGGGATGTAGGTTCAGTGGTCTCAGCCACAGATCTGCCTGCTCTTTCACAACTGTCCACAACTCACAAGCAGTGTAAGGTTTATCACCTAAGCTTATGAGTTTCAGCACAGCCTGTTGCCGCTTGGCGGAGGCAGTATTGCAATGCTTCCAGCTTGTAACTGATGTGGTGATATCTGAGATGGAGGCTGAGCATGAGGAGGAGGAGGAGGAGGATGCGCAGGAGCTGTACACTGTGGGGGCAACTCTGACTGACATAGGGCCCGCAATCCTCGGTGTGGGGAGGATGTGTTCCATCCCAAGGTCCGACTGGGTCCCGGCTTCCACTATGTTTACCCAGTGTGCCGTCAGAGAGATGTACCGTCCCTGGCCACAAGCACTTGTCCACGTGTCCGTTGTCAGGTAGACTCTCCCAGTAACTGCGTTGTTGAGGGCACGGCAGATGCTTTGGGACACGTGCTTGTGTAGTGCGGGGATGGCACACCGGGCAAAATAGTGTCGGCTGGGGACCGAGTACCGAGGGACGGCCACCACCGTAAGATTGCGGAAGGATTCCGTCTCCACCAGCCTAAAAGGCAGCATTTCCAATGCAAGCAGTCGTGAAATGTGCAAATTTAGGACTGTGGCCTGTGGGGCGTTAGCTGCGAATTTCCACTTTTGTTCAAAGGTCTGGGATATGGACAATTGAACGCTGCGGTGGGACATGGACGTGGACGTTGATGCTGTTTCTTGAGAAACTGCCATAACAAGTGAAGACTGAGAGGAGGGGGCATTTTTACATGCAGTATGGACAGGGGATTGCATTGCACACACAACAGGGGGTTCTATTGCACGCACAAAAGTGGAAGAAGCAGTGGTGACACCCGCTGACACTGGTCGTGGACCCTGGGTTTCGCCCCACAAAGTCGGGTGCTTTGCTGACATGTGCCTGATCATGCTGGTGGTGGTCAGGCTGGTAGTTTTGTCACCCCTGCTGATGCTGGCATGGCAGGTGGAACATATGGCCTTTTTGGGGTTATCAGCAGAGTCTTTAAAAAAATTCCAGACTCTGGAAGACCTACCGCTTGTACTGGCAACGTCCCTCGTGTTGGTGTTACGGGGAACGGTTGCCTGCCTTCTGTCTGCGGCCACCACACTGCTTCTTCCTGCCTGTTGGGGTACTCTGCCTCCCTCCCCCTGTGTGCTGCTGGACTCACTCTGAATGTCCTCCTTCCACGTTGGGTCAGTTACTAGATCATCCACCACCTCCTCCTCTTCCACTTCCTGGCAATTGTGTCTTGTCATCGTCCACCTCTTGTGACAGATTGCCAACGTCGACTTCCTGTGGCCGTGGCTGTTCAAATATTTGGGCATCGCAACATGGGATCTCCTCTTCCACCACTTCAAGCGTATCAGGCGAGGGGCCCAAATATGGAAATGGACCAGTGAACAGCTCTTCAGAGTGTCCAAGTGTGGGATCACTTGCTGTCTGATGACACTCGGCATGGTGGGAGGAAGGAGCATCAGGGTGAGGAGGAGTATGCGGTCGAGACTCACGGCTACTAAGAGTTGACCATGTGGAAGACAGACCGGAGGTGGTGGTGCCCAGGTAACTGGAAGTATTGTCTGCTATCCAATTAATAACCTGTTCACACTGATCAGTTCTCAATACTGGTGTTGTTCTGTGCTTCCCTAGTAATTCAGTCAAGAAGTGGGAGCGAGAAGATGTGGCTGTTGGTTGTGGCACATTTTCACCTTGGCCACGGCCCCGTCCTCTGCACGAACCATCACCAGAACGTCCACTTCCACATCCCTTGCCACGCGCCTTGCCCATTGTAAATGAAGTAAAATAGCTTACACTTGCACTATCAATGGAAAAAGGGTAATAAAGAGTAGATTAGAACCGTGGAAGAGGAAAACCACAGTTATTGTTTACTGGGGTATACCACACTTTTTTAAATAGAGATATTTGCGGCTGAACAGTGAGCGACACACTCAAACTGCTTTTTTTTTAGATACCAAAGGCCCAAAACTGCATAGTACAGCGATTTGACCCGTGGAACTGCGAAACCACACTGGGATGTCGGGCCTACACAAGACTATTTTCAACACATATATTTTTGTGTCACAACAGTCAGGAGACACTACTGTTTTTCTTTACGGAAAAAACTACCAAAACCTGAATAATAGAGATTTTTTACCGTGGAACAGCAAAACCACAGTTATAATTTACTGGTGTATACCAGGCTTTTTAAAATATATATATATTTGCGGCTGAACTGTGAGCGACACACTCAAACTGTTTTTTTCAGATACAAATGGCCCAAAAGTGGATAATACAGAGGTTTGTACCGTGGAACTGCAAAACCACACTTGTATTTCTAGGGCCTACACCAGACTATTTTCAACAGATATATTTGTGTCTGAAAAATCAGGGAGACACTATTTTTTTTTTTTTTACAGCAAAAAATGCAAAAAGCAGGATAATAGAGATTTTTTACCATGGAACAGCAAAAGCACACTTCTGTCTCCCTGACCTACACCAGACTATTTTCAACAGATATATTTGTGTCTGAAAAATCAGGGAGACACTATTATTATTTTTATACAGCAAAAAATGCCAAAAACAGGATAATAGAGATGTTTTACCGTGGAACATCAAAACCACAGTAATAATTTACTGGTGTATACCAGGCTTTTTAAAATATATATATATTTGCGGCTGAACAGTGAGCGACACACTCAAACTGTTTTTTTTAGATACAAATGGCCCAAAAGTGGATAATACAGAGGTTTGTACCATGGAACTGCAAAACCACACTTGTATTTCTCGGGCCTACACCAGACTATTTTCAACAGATATATTTGTGTCTGAAAAATCAGGGAGACACTATTTTTTTTTTTTTACAGCAAAAAATGCAAAAAGCAGGATAATAGAGATTTTTTACCGTGGAACAGCAAAAGCACACTTCTGTCTCTCTGGCCTACACCAGACTATTTTCAACAGATATATTTGTGTCTGAAAAATCAGGGAGACACTATTATTATTTTTATACAGCAAAAAATGCCAAAAACAGGATGATAGAGATGTTTTACCGTGGAACATCAAAACCACAGTAATAATTTACTGGTGTATACCAGGCTTTTTAAAATATATATATATTTGCGGCTGAACAGTGAGTGACACACTCAAACTGTTTTTTTTAGATACAAATGGCCCAAAAGTGGATAATACAGAGGTTTGTACCGTGGAACTGCAAAACCACACTTGTATTTCTCGGGCCTACACCAGACTATTTTCAGCAGATATATTTGTGTCTGAAAAATCAGGGAGACACTATTTTTTTTTTTTTTTACAGCAAAAAATGCAAAAAGCAGGATAATAGAGATTTTTCACCGTGGAACAGCAAAAGCACACTTCTGTCTCTCTGGCCTACACCAGACTATTTTCAACAGATATATTTGTGTCTGAAAAATCAGGGAGACACTATTTTTTTTTTTTTTACAGCAAAAAATGCAAAAAGCAGGATAATAGAGATTTTTTACTGTGGAACAGCAAAAGCACACTTCTGTCTCTCTGGCCTACACCAGACTATTTTCAACAGATATATTTGTGTCTGAAAAATCAGGGAGACACTATTATTATTTTTATACAGCAAAAAATGCCAAAAACAGGATGATAGAGATGTTTTACCGTGGAACATCAAAACCACAGTAATAATTTACTGGTGTATACCAGGCTTTTTAAAATATATATATATTTGCGGCTGATCAGTGAGCGACACACTCAAACTGTTTTTTTTAGATACAAATGGCCCAAAAGTGGATAATACAGAGGTTTGTACCGTGGAACTGCAAAACCACACTTGTATTTCTCGGGCCTACACCAGACTATTTTCAGCAGATATATCTGTGTCTGAAAAATCAGGGAGACACTATTTTTTTTTTTTTTTTACAGCAAAAAATGCAAAAAGCAGGATAATAGAGATTTTTCACCGTGGAACAGCAAAAGCACACTTCTGTCTCTCTGGCCTACACCAGACTATTTTCAACAGATATATTTGTGTCTGAAAAATCAGGGAGACACTATTATTATTTTTATACAGCAAAAAATGCCAAAAACAGGATAATAGAGATGTTTTACCGTGGAACATCAAAACCACAGTAATAATTTACTGGTGTATACCAGGCTTTTTAAAATATATATATATTTGCGGCTGAACAGTGAGCGACACACTCAAACTGTTTTTTTTAGATACAAAAGGCCCATAGAACTGCAAAACCACACTTCTATTTCTCTGGCCTACACCAGACTATTTTCAACAGATATATTTGTGTCTGAAAAATCAGAGGCACACTTTTTTTTGGGGGGAGGGGGGGGGCACCAAAAGGTTAATAAGATGGGTATTTGTACATTGTGAAGGAGGAAAAAAAAAAGAGGATTTAGATAAAAAAAAAAGGATTTTTCCTGGCCCCCAGGACCTGGAGCTAAGTCCAGCAATTTCAGCAACAGGAGCAGCACACAGGACTGTAATGCAGCGTTTGCTGGTATAACCACTGCGTCTCCTATACAGCCTGCCTGCCTGCCTGCATGATACACCTGGGATGGATATAAGTCCTGAGAAGGACTGTTTGTTTGATCTGGCAGCCTTTACAGACCCTACACTATTTTGCAGGATATATCTCTCTCTAAATCAGCAGCGCTGTCCCTACACTGTCTGATCCGGAGCGACTGTGTCCAAGATGGTGGCGCCCGGTTTTAAATACTCGAGGTGACGCTGTGCGGCCAGCCAATCACTGTAACGCCCACAAACAACATGGCTGCGGCATTACAGTGACTGGCTGGCAATCCCTGCATGTTCATTGGCTCTGTAAAGAGCGCCAAACATGCAGGGCGGAGACCCGAGCTCCCGCCCGAGTAGCCCGGAAATGCTCGGCGCTCGCCGAACATCCCGAGTAGCGTGATGCTCGGGCAAGTACCGAGCAGTGTCGAGCATGTTCGCTCAACACTACTCATGTCTTCTTTGCATTGTCAATCATGAGCATGATTTTGCTACAGATGTGCCATGGAAGAAAGTGGTCAGTTAGAAACTCTATATATTCTGCCGAGGTACCCTTTCACACTTTTAGGGACCCTGAAAGGGCCTATCAGCTCTCTCCCCATGATTTCGAAACAAAATATGACTCCGCCACCTTCTTGCTTATGTTGCAGCCTTGTTGGGACATGATGAACATCCACCTACCATCCATCTTGACCATCCAGGGTTTGCCCCGCACTCAGCAATAAATAAGCCTTATTTAAAATTACTCTTCATGTATGTTTGGGACCACTGCAACCGTTTCTGCTTGTGAGCACTGTTTAGATGTGGCTGAATTGTAGGTTTATGCACAACTGCAAGCCTTTGGAGGATCCTACACCTACGGGTTCACGGGACTCCAGAGGAACCAGCAGCTTCAAATATCTGTTTGCTGCTTTGTATTGATATTTTAGCAGCTGTTCTCTTAATCCAAAGAAGTTGGCAGAAACCTTCCTCATTATGCCTTTATCTGCTGGAACCTTCCTCATTATGCCTTTTTCCTGCATGAACCCATTTGTGCTCTGTATCAACCACAAATGTCATCACAGTACGCTGATAACACTTATGTTTTCGTCAAATACCTAATGTTTTCATGCCTTGTCTATTTGATGCTTTTTGGCAGCAGAGAGATCCTTTCTCTTTCCCATATTGCATGAAACCTGTGGCCTGCCTAATAACGTGGAACGTCCTTCTTAAATAGTTTTCCTTTAAATGGTCTCACCTGGCAAATTAATTGTCACAGGTGTTTGAGATTGACTTCTGTGATCCAAAGAGCCCTGAGACACAAACCTTCCATGAGGTTGTGGTAAAAACAAAATCCAATTTGCATAATAATTTGGAACGCAGTGTATATAGTAGCCAATGCATTGAAACATCTTCTAAATAACAGGATAGTTAAAACCTAGTTGTCAATGTTTTAGTACATTTCCAAAATTTATAATAAAGAATTTACTAAAGCAGACATTACAGGCAACAATATACAGTAATATAACGTGCTAAATACTGAAATTTATAGCAACGAAGTCAATTAAGTTAATAACTGCTGAATGAGAAAATACATGATCATAGAATTATATTGTAAGTCTATTTGCTCAATGTAATTGTCTACTATAATTTTGACAATACATTAGTGCTAACTTGCAATTTTTATTACACATCCTTATATAAAATATAGTTGAGTACCTTCAACCTTGTAGATATTAATGAGTAGACGAGCAGGATAATATTAGCACTCCCAATCCTCCATGTAAATCATGCAAATCTTCAGGGAAAACATGCAACTCTATCCCAAAAGTCAGATGTACAATACTGATACATTTTCACTATTACAAATTAATCTCTGAGGATTTATTACATTTTAGAACTAGGGAAGTAAGATCAGAGGATTTGAGAAAGCTGTACAGCTTGAACTAAGTTAATGGTTGAATATGGCTTGGTATATGTCTGAGGTTAAAAATGTTAGGACTTTTTGGATTTAATGTTGGCGAATGATAAGAGAATTTAAAATAGATTTTTTTTTCCATTACTAAAATAGTGTTAAGCAAATTTTCAATTCAGACTTTATTACAAGTAGAGATGAATGGATCTGAATTCTTCTCGAAATTTACAAACATCCGCTTTTGCCAAAATGTGGATTTTTTTGTAATTTGCTTCAATGCAGATTTAAGAAAATGGCGTCTGCTGTTTGCCATTTTTCTGAACTGTAAGAAATGGTCAAAAGGATAAAATATAAAAAAAATCCTTGTGTTCACCTTACCGCTCACCTCCCCGACCCATCCACTCCTCACCGTCACCCGTCCGGTTCTCACTCCATCTTCAGATATCTGCCACTTGAGCTAAAATCCCTGGGCTTCTCACACTGGGTCGGGACTTGGGGTCTCACACTGGGTCGGGGATGAAACTAAATGGGAGGAGACACAGATTAGATATTAGAAAAAACTTTTTGACAGTTAGGGTGATTAATGAGTGGAACAGGCTGCCACGAGAGGTGGTGAGTTCTCCTTCAATGGACGCCTTCAAACAGAGGCTGGACAGACATCTGTCTGAGATGATCTAGTGAATCCTGCTTTGAGCAGGGGGTTGGACCAGATGACCCAGGAGGTCCCTTCCAACTCTACCATTCTATGATTCTATGATTCTGGCTTTTATGGGGCCTGGGAGAGTTCTGTGCATGCACACACAAGGTCACGGTACACATTGCGACGTCATGACGTCGTGAACTTTCGCAAGAGAACCCTCTCAGGCCTCATTAAAGCCGGAAGCCCTGCCCCATCATGAAATTCCCAGGAGAACTGTGATGACATCATGACATCAAGACATGGGGTGTGACCTTGCAAGCGCATGCGTAGATTCCTCTTGGGCCCCATCAATGCTGGAAGTCCTGGCCCAGCGTGAGGGGCACAGGAATTTCAACATGAAGGGCCGCAATCTAAAGATCGATGAGGATCAAACAGGTGTACGGTGAGGAGTGGAAGGTCTGGAGAGGTGAGCGGTGAGGTAAGTATAAGGATTTTTTTACATTTTTTATATCTGGGCTCTCTATAGACTCTAGAACATAATAAGAGACATTAAATTCATGTAGAACAACTTCTCTGCAAAGTGATTTTCCCAGGAAAAAAATGCACAAATAGTAAAAGTTGTATTTTGCCTAATCCGCTCATCTCTAGTTACCATGTAAGCTAGTGGCCACCGTGGTGAAAACATCTAGCTAAGTTCAGATGATCGTCAGGGGTTTTTGAAGCCAGACCAGCAGCGATAAACGGCTAGCTACACTTCGAAAAAGGTTTGCAATGATGAGACAGTCCCTTTAAGGCATCAATGCTATATAATATCTCTATACCATAGAAATGGTTTCATTTATGAGTAGATTACAAACTTTGGCAGCCAAACATCTAGCCTTTAGATAACACCTATTATTTTTTTCAATCGGAGATCACATCTGGTAGGAGAATAATTATATTGCCAGTCAGTTCGCTCAGAAGTTATATTCTCTGTTCCTCGTCTTACCTCTCTCCCTCCTATTTTCTGCCTTGAAAGATTCGTCTTCTTAATTTTGTTTAGAAATGTGAAGAGCAAGTTCAGTGATGATTATAGATTTTATCTGAGAGTCTGATTTTCATTTCCCTCTGTTCTTATATCAAACATGAAATGGGAACGATAGAGAGAGAGCGTGTTAGCTATGCAGGTAATGAGATTTTATATTAAAAAGAATAAATTAAACTTATACTGTATGAAGCAATTGAGGAAATGAATCGTGTGTGTTTTTAAAAAAGGAAGACTTTTATATATTAAAAATCCTCTGATAGTTGGGGTCCTCCCCAAAAAAATATTTGAAGTGAAAAGGCTATTTTTTACTTATACTGAACTGAAAAAAAATAAAGATAAGGGATTCACAAATTTGCTTTAGAATCGCGAGAAACGTTGTTCTTGTGACTCTAGGCTTTCAGAAGATGGTCAGTTGTATAAAATGTTAGAGTCAATTTGCAGGAATTATTGGGAGTAGCTATAAGGTATGTGGGGTCAGCAGTCACACCTCGGCCCCAAATTTCCCATGGTAGGATGGAGCTCGATACAGATATTTTTCATTTGGACGCGGAAGCTTCAAATTATACGTCAAGGGAATATTCACAGTAAATCAGAGATCCAATTAAGTAACTAAATAATTGGAAACAAAAATGACAGAAACTCATCCGCATTAATCCAAAAGACCGAAGTCCCTACAAAAAACTACCTAAAATATCTAATGCATTAACCCCTTAACCGGTTCCAAACTGCCCATAAACATAAAAATTTTGCACTTTACTTTGCACTGGCCAAAATGTCAACACAGAATGAACTGCTTGTACGTGTAGACAGCTATCAGAGACAGCCAAACTTCCCATGGAAAAAGCAGACGTGGTTTATTACCATCTCTGTTTTTCTGAATACTGTATACACAGCTCTGAACAAGTGCTGTGTATACAGTATAGAAAACACCGTCAGCACTTCTTCCTTTGGACCCAGTAATTATGTGGCTGCTGGATAAAGGGAGAGAGCAAGAGTTGATGAGTCTTAGGAGACCTAGTCAACTTTGCTATGTAGCCAGAAGACTGAATTTCCCCTGAAACTTGGGCTAATACAAAGTTACAGGGAAAATCAGCAATAAAAAAAAATGCATTAATATGTCAAAAAGCTCTCCAGCCCCAAAGGTCTTCCAAGACCTTTGGGGGGCACAATGTGTGAAATAATTGAAAATAAATAAACCATAGATAAATACAACAAAATTATTAATTTTGACACTTGGTTTTTTCCATCTAGACAGTTGTAATGTAGAAGAGTATATAATCAGCTCACCACATTTGCATGCCAGTGTTCTTCTGGGTGTTCAGGAGTTTGTGATCATCATTTGCGTAGAACAATAAGATCTTATTAATCTAAACTGTTGTACAATGCCATGTTATTCCATGCCATTTTTTGTGCTTTTTATTTTTTTCTCTTTTTATTTTGTTTCAATCATCCATGACCTCAACTAAACATATATATTTTTATCATATTTGCTAATTTGACAAAAACATTTGTGAGACCTCTGAAAAAGGTAAAACCTCATAGACTCCAGGAAGAGTTGGCAAACCTACTTGAATCATCCTAAAGCCTCCCGAAACCTTGCTTACAGAAGACTTTCTTTTTTGCACAACACTGTATCATTAGATGAGCCCTAATATCCTAAGAGGACAGGAAACAAAGTGTGAAAGGGTTGAGAGGTTGTGGCCTAAAAAAGGGACCTGGATCTAGAAAAACACATTCAAAAGCTTACTGGACAACCATCCCCAAAAGTTGTCAAGTATGATTTATAATGTATGGTCATGAAGGTACCACATATGTCACTTATTTATTAAATAAAATATATTTTATTTAGAAATGTTTATTAATACTTCATTGATTTTTTAGTTGGGTACTTCAACCTTAAGCTTCAACTTTCTTATTTTTTGAAGAACAAGGTGTGTCCTAAATAAGTGGAGGCTGCTGGACTTAGTCAGATAGTTATTTTTGTAAAATTATTTTAACAAAGCATAGCTCTTAATTAGATAAAAATCATCAATTTGCTAAATTCAATGTTTACCACTACACATGAAGTGACATATTCTTTACTTAAAGGGAATCCGTCAGCAGATTTTTGCTATGTAATGTGAGGACAGTAAGAGGTAGGAGATGAGACACTGAATTTAGGGATGTATCACTTTTAGGCTTTGTGCTGTTGTTTCCATACAATGAGTGTTTTATCACCAGGAGATTATCAATGCCTGGACTACAGGTACAGGAGCCCTAGTCAGACCACTCCTCCTCCTGTGATAAGCAGAGCACTGTCAATAGACAATGTACATAGAAAGCTGTGGTGTGGGCGGGGCTAGCTTTTTGAGTTCTGATTCATGCTGCATCTAAAAACTCTTATTGTATCACTATGGCGGCACCCAATAAACTAAGTGCTACATCATTGGAATCAGGGTCTCTTTTCCTACATTGTGCTGCTCTCAGATGAGGTATTAAAAACCTGGTGATAGATTCCCTTTAAAAGCCTAAAATTGCTGTCAATAATATTAAAGTTTAAAAGGAATGCATCATAAGAAAATGATGGTCTTTGGCAAAGGGAATTATTCTTCATCACATAAAGGGGGGTTTCTAATTTCAGAAAACAAACTGCTTTAACCGCCCTCCCAAGCCCAAAGCTGAGTTCTGCCACTACTCCCACTGTCTGTAATTGTCTGCAGCACTTATTTCATATTTATAGTGCTGCAGCCTATCACAGAGCTCGGAGGCTCTAAACAGCTTATGCCTCCAACTTGGGCAGAGCCACCGAGCTCACTGATTGGCTGCAGTGCTGTCAACGTGAAGTAAATGCTGATAACAATAACAAACACAGGGAACAGTGGCGGAGACTCAATGCTAGACTCGGGGAAGGTGAGAAAAAGACTATAATATTGTAAAACACTTCTTTGTCAATTAAATTTAATTAATTACAGCACTAATAAAGTACAAACACCCCACTGTAGTGTCTACACAAACAAAACAGGAAAAAAGTTTGTCTCTCTAATTTGACCCTTTTTCACTGTTCTCTGAAAGAGGGGGATATTAAGGAATGAGGACCAACCCTTAATAACCAACCCTTGAAATAAGTTGGGGTAGTATTAAAAAACTCTCAACCTCACTTACTAATGCATTTTTACCTTTACACATTCGAGTAGTATTTTTCCGTATTTTCTTGTAAAACTAGTAATCATAAAAAGTAGGTGGAAAGTTAGAAAGAGATAATCATAAGAACCTACACAGACCACAATAATCTTCAATACACTGTAAAGGCCAAAAGATTAAATTCTTGTCAGGCTACTTCTTCTTCAATCCCTTAATCACCTTTAGACACATTTCAAAAGACATCAAAACCAATGCTCTCCGTTAGTTTTATTTGTGAACATAGAGATAGTCTGCAACCCCTATCAATAATTCCTAAGTTGTGGACTATAAAGCTTTTGATTCCAGATTTGTCTGATGATATTCAGGAAGTTCAGGCACAGTCTTCTACACTCCTCCGAAATTATTATTCATGCCTTCTACTGTAAGACAAACATGGTTATCAAAATAAGGCATTCCAAGGATCGGTAGATTTGTCTATGCAGGTTAAAAAGGCTTTAATGTACAATAGACAAAAAGAGAACACTGTTTTATAATAATAAATTTAAAAAAATATATGAATATATATTAGTATTGTGCAAAAGTTTTAGGCAGGTATGGAAAATATGTTGGAAAGTAAAAATGCTTTAAAAAATCGAGGTGCTAATAAAAAATGAGCATATGAATTCGAGTCAAATTTAATTCTACTAAAATCTTACAAAAATCAACATTAGCCAGGTTTTTTGTAATTAATTTCCAACGGATTTAACAGAATGGCAGCTGATAGTTTTCTTTTACTGGACCATAAAGGGCCACAAAAAAAGTTAAAAAATAAAATAAAAACACTTACACTCATCTTACCACTCACATCTCCAGCCCCTGCAATACTCACCACCAGCCATTCGGTACTCGCCACATCTTCTTTTCCCCTGCAACTTGTATTGAAATCATTTCTCATGCTCAGCTGGGATTTCCAGCTTTCATGGGGCCTTTGAGGGATTTATGGAAGTGCGCGGAAGGTCATGGCATAACAATGTCATGATGAGCTGTGTCCCACTGTTTGATGCTACTGTAGCTCTGAGCTGATGGCACTGCTGGACATCTACTGATTTTAAAGGTAAGTAAGCATGATGTATCTTTCATCTGCTGAACTAAGTTTACTTGGCCAACCACTACATATGAGGGGGTACTCAAAAAAATGAGAATTATTTTCTGTAGGCAACAGGGCTGGCAGTGCTGCTCTCTCCCGCTAGGTTCGCTTACCAGACACTCTCCCTTCTCAGTTGTCCAAGTAGCATTCTTGAGAAACCATCGCAGTAGTGATTGGTTTCTTAAGCCCCTCCCAATGCTCTCGGCTATATTGCGATGGCACACTTTAAGGAGCAATGTGCCAACATCAAATTCTGTTTCCTGTTAAATGACCAGAGGGAGAACCATCTGAGAGTGTGTCAGGAATTGAAAGAACAGGCATAAACTGACCCTGATTTTTTTGTCAAAAGTCATCACATGGGATGAATCTTGGTGTTACACCTATGATCTCAAAACAAAACAACAGTCCAGCCAGTGGAAGACAGCTTCATCGTGCAGACCATAAAAAGCACGGCAAGTGAAATCAAATTTGAAGTCCATGATGGTTTGTTTTTTCGACATCCAAGGAGTGGTTCACGTTAAATTTGTTCCTCAGGGTACCACAATGAACCAACGTTACTATCTGCAAGTGCTTAAGTGATTGCTTGAGGCAATGAAAAAAAAAAGACCTGAATTGTGGCAATCGGGGGACGGACTGCTTCATCATGACAACGCGCCTGTCCACACAGTGTTGAAAGTCAACCAGTTTTTGGCAAAGCCCTGCAGGAAAAGAAAGCAGATTTCTCTGATTACATATTTTACAAAGTTCCTTATTTTAACTTGTACTATTGATTTATGAAATAAAAATTAAAATTATGTTTATACAGTGGGTACAGAAAGTATTCAGACCCCTTTAAATTTTTCACTCTTTGTTTCATTGCAGCCATTTGGTAAATTCTAAAAAGTTCATTTTTTTCTCATTAAAGTACACTCTGCACCCCATCTTGACGGAAAAAAATACAGAAATGTAGATATTGTTGTAAATTTATTAAAAAAGAAAAACTGAAATATCACATGGTCATAAGTATTCAGACCCTTTGCTCAGTATTGAGTAGAAGCACCCTTTTGAGCTAATACAGCCATGAGTCTTCTTGGGAATGATGCAACAAGTTTTTCACACCTGGATTTGGGGACCCACTGCCATTCTTCCTTGCAGTTCCTTTCCAGTTCCGTCAGGTTGGATGGTGAACGTTGGTGGACAGCCATTTTCAGGTCTCTCCAGAGATGCTCAATTGGGTTTAGGTCAGGGCTCTGGCTGGGCCAGTCAAGAATAGTCACAGAGTTGTTCTGAAGCCACTGCTTTGCTATTTTAGCTGTGTGCTTAGGGTCATTGTATAGTTGGAAGGTGAACCTTCTGCCAAGTCTGAGGTCCAGAGCACCCTGGAAGAGGTTTTCATCCAGGATATCTCTGTACTTGGCCGCATTCATGTTTCCTTCAATTGCAACCAGTCATCCTGCCCCTGCTTCTGAAAAACACCCCCTTAGCATGATGCTGCCACCACCATGTTTCGCTGTTGGGATTGTATTGGGCAGATGATAAGCAGTGCCTGGTTTTCTCCACTCATACTGCTTAGAATTATCACCAAAAAGTTTTATCTTCGTCTCATCAGACCAGAGAATCTTATTTCTCATAGTCTGGGAGTCCTTCATGTGTTTTTGAGCAAACTCTATGCAGGCTTTCATATGTCTTGCACTGAGGAGAGGCTTCCATCGGGCCACTCTGCCATAAAGGCACAATTTGGTGGAGGGCTGCAGTGATAGTTGACTTTGTAGAACTTTCTCACATCTCCCTCCTGCATCTCTGGAGCTTAGCCACAGTGATCTTGGGGTTCTTCTTTACCTCTCTCACCAAGGCTCTTCTACCATGATTGCTCAGTTTGGCTGGACGGCTAAGTCTAGGAAGACTTCTAGTGGTCCCAAACGTCTTCCATTTAAGGATTATGGAGGCCACTGTGCTCTTAGGAACCTTGAGCAATGCAGAAATTCTTTTATAACTTTGGCCAGATCTGTGCCTTGCCACAATTCTGTCTCTGAGCTCCTTGGGCAGTTCCTTTGAGCTCATGATTCTCATGTGGTCTGACATGCACTGTGAGCTCTGAGGTCTTATATAGACAGGTGTGTGCCTTTCCAAATCAAGTCCTATCAGTTTAATTAAACACAGCTGGACTCCAATGAAGGAGTAGAACCATCTCAAGGAGGATCACAAGGAAATGGACAGCATGTGACTTAAATATGAGTGTCTGAGCAAAGGGTCTGAATACTTATGACCATGTGATATTTCAGTTTTTCTTTTTTAATAAATTTGCAAAAATTTCTACATTTCTGTTTTTTTTCAGTCAAGATGGGGTGCAGAGTGTACTTTAATGAGAAAAAAAATGAACTTTTTAGAATTTACCAAATGGCTGCAATGAAACAAAGAGTGAAAATTTTAAAGGGGTCTGAATACTTTCCGTACCTACTGTACTTTGTATAATATAGACATACTATAAATAACTACTAGGGAAACTATTGTATTCTGTTGCACCATATGGTGCAATTTATTTAAAACTGCAGCGAATTTTATTTTCTGCACACACAAGGTCCATTGTTTCCATTCATTTATTTTTCATTTTACACCTGTAAGAGTTTAATCCATCAAAGAAGTCTCC
Source organism: Phyllobates terribilis (assembly GCF_046119375.1). Lineage (NCBI taxonomy): Eukaryota > Metazoa > Chordata > Amphibia > Anura > Dendrobatidae > Phyllobates > Phyllobates terribilis. The sequence continues at coordinate 251,693,245 of NW_027362773.1, read as the reverse complement.
TTGAAGTATTTTACATCAGGGATGACAGAAATAACTGTGCAAAATGAGAGAGAAGATAAATAAATCACAAAATAGGTCCTAACCAGTGAGTGAGAAATGTCTTCTGCCCTGGAAGCCTATTTAGAGGAATGAACACCGAAATGTTTGTCAATATTAAAGCCGGTTTCATACCAGGCAATTTATAATTCCTTTAACTTACATGGATATTAAAAGAGAGCTCAGCAAATGCGGACTTACGCTATTGATGCACCCCCTAGGACTGTGGGGTACTCGCCACTGGGTCGGTCGGTACCTTGGGATTGTCACGGGGGCGTGACCCGGTCCGGTGCCCTAGGTGGTCAATAAAAAGGACAGTTTATTTAGGGGAAAAGTTTTGTGATGCCACCAGTGGTATGCAGCTGTAGGTGGCCGCCGCTGCTGAAAGAGACCGCTGGGGCTGTTGGTGACACAGCTGGGATGGATTTGCTCCCCACTGGTAGAGCGGGGCCCCAGGGCTACCGGTAAGGTTTATGTCGGGGATTGTGGATGTTGAGGTGCAGGACTGAGGGTGCAGATAATGACCAGACGACACAGGAATGGCGGTTTCCTCTACCTTTACTTGATGTTTGATGGTGCAGACCGGGGCACTGGTAACAGATGGTAATGGAGATCCGGGTAGCCTAGAAATAATTTGGGATCCACCTCGCCAAGTGCAGTTGTAGGCCTTCCTTCTGCACTGTCCTCTTTGGCCCTGCTGCCTAAAGCTATGCTGCGGCCCTCTTTCCTGAGTGATCTTTAAATCCTAGCCCGTATGGCAGGCAGCTCGAGACTTTTACAGGTGTCGCTCCTTCGTGGCGGCTCTGGGCTCTAGTATTCTGCTGAGTCGCCGGGTGTTCGGTGGGGCCAGGAGACCTGCAGTCTCCTGCCCTCCGGATTTAGCTGCCAGGACTTCAGTACCCAAGCAACCACAGGCTCGGGTGTCCAGTTTCTGGCGCTTTTCTCTGGGGCCAGCTTGGTCACAGCTCCCCTCCCCAGGTTCTCCCTCGTCTCTCCCCCGTCTCCAACTGACTCTCCTCTGTCTCCAACTGACTCCCCTAACCCCCGCCTCCGGGCCCCAATTTAAAGGGGAAGCTCCATTGAAACCGGTTATTTCTGTCATCCCTGATGTAAAATACTTCAAGGAGACTTCTTTGATGGATTAAACTCTTACAGGTGTAAAATGAAAAATAAATTAATGGAAACAATGGACCTTGTGTGTGCAGAAAATAAAATTCGCTGCAGCTTTAAATAAATTTAGACCTTCTGGTCTGGAGCCAGGAAAAGTGTTGGATGCTGGTGTTACCTGATAAAGGGGCCCCTCCTTGCTTCCAGGCATGGCATCACCCCATGTGAGGGAGGCAATGCCAATGTGGCAACCGGACTCCTGGGGTGCCACATTATAAAGTGAACGTCCCCTTTTTAATCAACTTTTCTATTTTGAGTCCAAAATACTGTACTTCTTAATCTCTTAGTAAATTTTCGATGACATGGTCAAATCTGCCTGTCTCCAAATCTGCCTATCTCTAAAACTGTCTCTTGACATTGCGCATGCGCTGGCTTCCTACTTGCAGTTATTTTTAATAGGGCTTATTAACCCCCTACCAACATAATCAGCCATCATCTGCCTCTAACAGCTGTGGGAGTTCTGCCCACAGCTTCTGCCTGGGCCCTATCCTGCTATATATATCCCCCATCCTGGTATATATGTCCCTTATCCTGCGTGGGCCCAGTCCTGGTATATATATCCCCCATCCTGGTATATATGTCCCTTATCCTGTGCCCAATCATGGTATATATATCCCTTATCCATGGGCCGCATCCTAGTATATACATCCTCCATCCTGCGCCCCATCCTGGTACTGTATATACGTCCTTTATCCTGGGTCCCTTCCTGGTATAAATATTTCCCCCATCCTGATATATGTGTCCCTTATCCTGGGCCCCATCCTGGTTTATATTTCTCCATCCTGGTATATATATCCCCCATCCTGGACCCCATCCTGACATATATTTATCCCCCTTCCTTGTATATATATATATTCCCTATCCTGGAATATATATACCCCATCCTGGTAATATCTTCCTTATCCTGGTAATATGTCCCTTATTCTGATATATGTCCCTTGTCCTAGGTCCCATCCTAGTAATATGTCCCTTATTCTGGGCCCCATCCTGAAATATATATCCCCCATTCAGGTATATATATGTCCCCCAACCTGATATATATATCCCCCATCCTGGTAAATTTCCCCCGTTCTGTCGCTGTTCTTTAATGTATAGAAAAAAAGAAAACCATTATACTCACCTTCCCTGCATTCCCCCGCCGCGCTGCGTTCTCTTCTGAAGCCAGCAGCTGACTTCAGCGTGCAAGCGACGGAAGCGCAAACGTCACTGCCATGTGCCCCCAGTCATGTTCACTAGAGATGAGCGTTGTTCTACTCGAACTGTTCGCCAATCTCAAATTCGAGCTGTTTTGGGCGGTGTTCGAGCCGTTCGGCGAACACGAACAATTTGATAAAAATTCGGCTGTTCGAGGTTATGTTCGATAACTGTTCGTGCACCAAAATCATAACTGGATTTTTTCTCAGTAATGATGAAAATTAATGTTTATACGCAGTTTGAGTGTACAGCGGGGTGGGGGGAGGGGCAGGGGATGGATCTCTGCAGGAACAATGAAGATCTCCATTTTTTTTTTCTCTTTCCCGCATTTACAGTGGGGAGGTGCAATCTGTCAGCCTATCAGCAGCGCACACACGGAGCGAAGTGCTTTTTTTCACACAAGCAAGGGCATGTGTCATTGGCAGTGTATGTCACATGTCCTTGCCCTATAAGACCAAGCCATTTTCCCCGTCGCCACCATTTTCTCACTGCTGCAGCTGCGTGTTAGACGGCACCGCTGTTGCTGTGTGCGCTATACCTTGTTAATTTCAAGCCAATTTTCGCACAAATCTACAGATAGCTTGGGAGTAGGGAATAGCTGTGATTGCAGTCCTTTTAAGGACTAGGTTACAGCATTTCCTACGACTTTTATCAGGCAGGTCTGTGCTCTTAAATAGATAGATTGTGGGAGTAAAGACTAATTGTAATTGGAGTCCTTTTCAGGACTAGGTTACATCAGTTCCTATCAGTTTTTGCCAGGCAGGTCTGTGCCAGTGCTGTGCAAGTTTTTTTCACAGCATGTGGCTGAATCTAGCAAAGCTAATCCTTTTTGGCCTATTGCAGAGTGTGTTAGTCAGTGGAGTAGCCTATCTGTGTTGCAAGATATACCACCTGTGTATAGAATACCAATTTTTTTACTGCACCTAGTGAAGTAAAATCTTTTGGGCATAGCATCATTCTATTAGTCCATCTATACTGACCTCCATCAGGTTGCAAATTGAATATAATTTTTTTCTGCATCTAGCTCTGAAAAAATATTGGGCTTCTAACTGTGTGTGGGACTTGTTGTATTAGTCCATCTATACTGACCTCCATCAGGTTGCAAACTGAATATATTTTTTTCTGCATCTACCTCTGAAAAAATATTGGGTTTCTAGCTGTGTGTGGGACTTGTTCTATTAATCCATCTATACAGACCTCCATCAGGTTGCAAACTGAATATATTTTTTTCTGCATCTACCTCTGAAAAAATATTGGGCTTCTAGCTGTGTGTGGGACTTGTTCTATTAATCCATCTATACAGACCTCCATCAGGTTGCAAACTGAATATATTTTTTTCTGCATCTACCTCTGAAAAAATATTGGGCTTCTAGCTGTGTGTGGGACTTGTTCTATTAATCCATCTATACAGACCTCCATCAGGTTGCAAACTGAATATATTTTTTTCTGCATCTACCTCTGAAAAAATATTGGGCTTCTAGCTGTGTGTGGGACTTGTTCTATTAATCCATCTATACAGACCTCCATCAGGTTGCAAACTGAATATATTTTTTTCTGCATCTACCTCTGAAAAAATATTGGGCTTCTAGCGGTGTGTGGGACTTGTTCTATTAATCCATCTATACAGACCTCCATCAGGTTGCAAACTGAATATATTTTTTTCTGCATCTACCTCTGAAAAAATATGTGGCCTTCTAGCAGTGTGTGGGACTTGTTCTATTAATCCATCTATACAGACCTCCATCAGGTTGCAAATTGAATATAATTTTTTTCTGCATCTAACCCAGCCAATAGTTTTGGCCTAATACCACAGTTTGGCCACTCAGCTCTGCTCGGTTCCCATCCATTGTTTTTTTGTGCAAACAACTCCAGAGTTGTGAATTAGTTAACCACCAAAATGAGTGGAAAAAGGCCTGCTGCTGGTGGAAAGGGGAATAGGCGTGTTGGGAAGGGGAAAAAAGGTTGTGTCCATGGGGTAGGTGTTAAAGCAACAGTAACATCTGCAGAAGAAAGACCATCTTCCAGCCAAACTAAAATGTCTACTTCTTTTAGCGGACAATGTGATAAGATCCCTTTCTTACGGCCACGCCAATCGCTACAAATTCCAGATGAGGCACAAAAACAGCAGGTGCTTCAACGGATATCAAGTGCTCCTTTAAGTGGGCTCTCCTCCACATCAACTTCAACATCACAAATACTCCAGTCCTCAAAGGTGTCACCCCAATCGCACTTGCTTCCTCACAGCTCCCAAATCTCCAGCTGCCCGTCTGAGTATGAGGTAGAACAGATGGTTGAGTCTGCAGAGCTGTTTACTCATACTATAGCCTGGGAATCAGAGGTCGACTCCAGCGCTTCTGTGAATCCAGACGAGGAAATGATCTGCACTGATGCCCAGAATCTTTATGAGTCGGATCCAGGACCAGACGCAGAAGGTTCTGACCATAATGTAGACCCTCATTCCCAAACTGTAACTCCTGTTGGTGGAGACAATGAGGAAGACGATGATAAGACTCAAATACCTGATTGGAGCGACAACTTTAGTTTTTTGTCAGGGCAGGAACAGGATGGCTCTGAGGACGACGGGTGTGATAACGCACAGGGTGATGATGATGAGGTTGGAGATCCCACTTACTGTCAACCCACAGTCAGCCAAGAGATGAGGTCAGCAGAGGAGGTGGAGGAAGATGCTAGTGACGACGAGGTCAGGTTGCGCCTTCCTGGACAGAGACATAGTACTGGAAGCACGTCAACAACTGCATCCTCAAACACAACTCTGCCTCTCACCACAAGTCGTGGTGGCTCTTCAGGTCGCATGGGTGCTAAGCCTTGCATAGCCTGGGCATTTTTTCAGATCGATAAAGATGACCCAACTCGTGTTATCTGTAACATTTGTCAGCAAAAGCTAAGTAGAGGCCAAAAAATACATAGTTTGAGTACTTCATGCATGAACCGACACATGGACATGAAGCATAAGTTGCAGTGGGAAGCTCAGTGTGCTACAATGCAGCCTAGCCGGCCGGGCCAACCACCGTCTGCCATATCTTGTGCATCCGCGGCCTCTTCATCCTCTGTGACTGGGGGGACAGCAGTCACACCTGTTTTGGGTCGCAGACCTGCCACCTCTTTACCCGCAACAGCCAGCGTGATTGGCAGGTCATCATTTTCTTTGGAGGTGGTAACACCAGCTGGTGTTGAGCGCTGTCCGACATCGATAGCACCACCTTTGGATCAAGGCAACCTAACATGTCCGCCTGCATCTTCCTCACAGACCGGCAGTTTGCCGGGGACACCCTTATCAACCCCGTCTAAGCACAATAGCCAGCCCTCAGTCCCTCAGATGTGGACAAGTAAAAGATCATTTCCTCCTAGCCATGAGAAAGCTAAGAGGTTGAATTTCACCATCTGCAAGCTCTTTGCTACAGAAATGCTGCCTTTCCGCCTGGTGGACACAGAGGATTTTCGAGACCTTATGTCCGTCGCAGTGCCCCAGTACCAGATGCCCAGTCGGCACTACTTCTCAAAGAAAGGTGTGCCTGCGCTCCACCAGCATGTCGCACACAACATCACCGCTTCTTTGAGAAACTCTGTGTGTGACAGGGTGCATTTCACCACAGACACTTGGACGAGTAGGCATGGACAGGGCGTTACATGTCGCTGACTGGGCACTGGGTAACTATGGTGACTAGAGATGAGCGTTGTTCTACTCGAACTGTTCGCCAATCTCAAATTCGAGCTGTTTTGGGCGGTGTTCGAGCCGTTCGGCGAACACGAACAATTTGAGAAAAATTCGGCTGTTCGAGGTTATGTTCGATAACTGTTCGTGCACCAAAATCATAACTGGATTTTTTCTCAGTAATGATGAAAATTATTGTTAATACGCAGTTTGAGTGTACAGCGGGGTGGGGGGAGGGGCAGGGGATGGATCTCTGCAGGAACAATGAAGATCTCCATTTTTTTTTCTCTTTCCCGCATTTGCAGTGGGGAGGTGCAATCTGTCAGCCTATCAGCAGCGCACACACGGAGCGAAGTGCTTTTTTTCACACAAGCAAGGGCATGTGTCATTGGCAGTGTATGGCACATGTCCTTGCCCTATAAGACCAAGCCATTTTCCCCGTCGCCACCATTTTCTCACTGCTGCAGCTGCGTGTTAGACGGCACCGCTGTTGCTGTGTGCGCTATACCTTGTTAATTTCAAGCCAATTTTCGCACAAATCTACAGATAGCTTGGGAGTAGGGAATAGTTGTGATTGCAGTCCTTTTAAGGACTAGGTTACAGCATTTCCTACGACTTTTATCAGGCAGGTCTGTGCTCTTAAATAGATAGATTGTGGGAGTAAAGACTAATTGTAATTGGAGTCCTTTTCAGGACTAGGTTACATCAGTTCCTATCAGTTTTTGCCAGGCAGGTCTGTGCCAGTGCTGTGCAAGTTTTTTTCGCAGCATTTGGCTGAATCTAGCAAAGCTAATCCTTTTTGGCCTATTGCAGAGTGTGTTAGTCAGTGGAGTAGCCTATCTGTGCTGCAAGATATACCACCTGTGTATAGAATACCAATTTTTTTACTGCACCTAGTGAAGTAAAATCTTTTGGGCATAGCATCATTCTATTAGTCCATCTATACTGACCTCCATCAGGTTGCAAATTGAATATAATTTTTTTCTGCATCTAGCTCTGAAAAAATATTGGGCTTCTAGCTGTGTGTGGGACTTGTTCTATTAATCCATCTATACAGACCTCCATCAGGTTGCAAACTGAATATATTTTTTTCTGCATCTACCTCTGAAAAAATATTGGGCTTCTAGCTGTGTGTGGGACTTGTTCTATTAATCCATCTATACAGACCTCCATCAGGTTGCAAACTGAATATATTTTTTTCTGCATCTACCTCTGAAAAAATATTGGGCTTCTAGCTGTGTGTGGGACTTGTTCTATTAATCCATCTATACAGACCTCCATCAGGTTGCAAACTGAATATATATTTTTTCTGCATCTACCTCTGAAAAAATATTGGGCTTCTAGCTTTGTGTGGGACTTGTTCTATTAATCCATCTATACAGACCTCCATCAGGTTGCAAACTGAATATATTTTTTTCTGCATCTACCTCTGAAAAAATATTGGGCTTCTAGCTGTGTGTGGGACTTGTTGTATTAGTCCATCTATACTGACCTCCATCAGGTTGCAAACTGAATATATTTTTTTCTGCATCTACCTCTGAAAAAATATTGGGCTTCTAGCTGTGTGTGGGACTTGCTCTATTAATCCAAATATACAGACCTCCATCAGGTTGCAAACTGAATATATTTTTTTCTGCATCTACCTCTGAAAAAATATTGGGCTTCTAGCTGTGTGTGGGACTTGTTCTATTAATCCATCTATACAGACCTCCATCAGGTTGCAAACTGAATATATTTTTTTCTGCATCTACCTCTGAAAAAATATTGGGCTTCTAGCTGTGTGTGGGACTTGTTGTATTAGTCCATCTATACTGACCTCCATCAGGTTGCAAACTGAATATATTATTTTCTGCATCTACCTCTGAAAAAATATTGGGCTTCTTGCTGTGTGTGGGACTTGTTGTATTAGTCCATCTATACTGACCTCCATCCGGTTGCAAACTGAATATATTTTTTTCTGCATCTACCTCTGAAAAAATATTGGGCTTCTAGCTGTGTGTGGGACTTGTTCTATTAATCTATCTATACAGACCTCCATCAGGTTGCAAACTGAATATATTTTTTTCTGCATCTACCTCTGAAAAAATATTGGGCTTCTAGCTGTGTGTGGGACTTGTTCTATTAATCCATCTATACAGACCTCCATCAGGTTGCAAACTGAATATATTTTTTTCTGCATCTACCTCTGAAAAAATATTGGGCTTCTAGCTGTGTGTGGGACTTGTTCTATTAATCCATCTATACAGACCTCCATCAGGTTGCAAACTGAATATATTTTTTTCTGCATCTACATCTGAAAAAATATTGGGCTTCTAGCTGTGTGTGGGACTTGTTCTATTAATCCATCTATACAGACCTCCATCAGGTTGCAAACTGAATATATTTTTTTCTGCATCTACCTCTGAAAAAATATTGGGCTTCTAGCTGTGTGTGGGACTTGTTGTATTAGTCCATCTATACTGACCTCCATCAGGTTGCAAACTGAATATATTTTTTTCTGCATCTACCTCTGAAAAAATATTGGGCTTCTAGCTGTGTGTCGGACTTGTTCTATTAATCCATCTATACAGACCTCCATCAGGTTGCAAACTGAATATATTTTTTTCTGCATCTACCTCTGAAAAAATATTGGGCTTCTAGCTGTGTGTGGGACTTGTTGTATTAGTCCATCTATACTGACCTCCATCAGGTTGCAAACTGAATATATTTTTTTCTGCATCTACCTCTGAAAAAATATTGGGCTTCTAGCTGTGTGTCGGACTTGTTCTATTAATCCATCTATACAGACCTCCATCAGGTTGCAAACTGAATATATTTTTTTCTGCATCTACCTCTGAAAAAATATTGGGCTTCTAGCTGTGTGTGGGACTTGTTCTATTAATCCATCTATACAGACCTCCATCAGGTTGCAAACTGAATATATTTTTTTCTGCATCTACCTCTGAAAAAATATTGGGCTTCTAGCTGTGTGTGGGACTTGTTCTATTAATCCATCTATACAGACCTCCATCAGGTTGCAAACTGAATATATTTTTTTCTGCATCTACCTCTGAAAAAATATTGGGCTTCTAGCTGTGTGTGGGACTTGTTCTATTAATCTATCTATACAGACCTCCATCAGGTTGCAAACTGAATATATTTTTTTCTGCATCTACCTCTGAAAAAATATTGGGCTTCTAGCTGTGTGTGGGACTTGTTGTATTAGTCCATCTATACTGACCTCCATCAGGTTGCAAACTGAATATATTTTTTTCTGCATCTACCTCTGAAAAAATATTGGGCTTCTAGCTGTGTGTGGGACTTGTTCTATTAATCCATCTATACAGACCTCCATCAGGTTGCAAATTGAATATAATTTTTTTCTGCATCTAACCCAGCCAATAGTTTTGGCCTAATACCACAGTTTGGCCACTCAGCTCTGCTCGGTTCCCATCCATTGTTTTTTTGTGCAAACAACTCCAGAGTTGTGAATTAGTTAACCACCAAAATGAGTGGAAAAAGGCCTGCTGCTGGTGGAAAGGGGAATAGGCGTGTTGGGAAGGGGAAAAAAGGTTGTGTCCATGGGGTAGGTGTTAAAGCAACAGTAACATCTGCAGAAGAAAGACCATCTTCCAGCCAAACTAAAATGTCTACTTCTTTTAGCGGACAATGTGATAAGATCCCTTTCTTACGGCCACGCCAATCGCTACAAATTCCAGATGAGGCACAAAAACAGCAGGTGCTTCAACGGATATCAAGTGCTCCTTTAAGTGGGCTCTCCTCCACATCAACTTCAACATCACAAATACTCCAGTCCTCAAAGGTGTCACCCCAATCGCCCTTGCTTCCTCACAGCTCCCAAATCTCCAGCTGCCCATCTGAGTATGAGGTAGAACAGATGGTTGAGACTGGAGAGCTGTTTACTCATACTATAGCCTGGGAATCAGAGGTCGACTCCAGCGCTTCTGTGAATCCAGACGAGGAAATGATCTGCACTGATGCCCAGAATCTTTATGAGTCGGATCCAGGACCAGACGCAGAAGGTTCTGACCATAATGTAGACCCTCATTCCCAAACTGTAACTCCTGTTGGTGGAGACAATGAGGAAGACGATGATAAGACTCAAATACCTGATTGGAGCGACAAATTTAGTTTTTTGTCAGGGCAGGAACAGGTTGGCTCTGAGGACGACGGGTGTGATAACACACAGGGTGATGATGATGAGGTTGGAGATCCCACTTACTGTCAACCCACAGTCAGCCAAGAGATGAGGTCAGCAGAGGAGGTGGAGGAAGATGCTAGTGACGACGAGGTCAGGTTGCGCCTTCCTGGACAGAGACGTAGTACTGGAAGCACGTCAACAACTGCATCCTCAAACACAACTCTGCCTCTCACCACAAGTCGTGGTTTCTCTTCAGGTCGCATGGGTGCTAAGCCTTGCATAGCCTGGGCATTTTTTCAGATCGATAAAGATGACCCAACTCGTGTTATCTGTAACATTTGTCAGCAAAAGCTAAGTAGAGGCCAAAAAATACATAGTTTGAGTACTTCATGCATGAACCGGCACATGGACATGAAGCATAAGTTGCAGTGGGAAGCTCAGTGTGCTACAATGCGGCCTAGCCGGCCGGGCCAACCACCGTCTGCCATATCTTGTGCATCCGCGGCCTCTTCATCCTCTGTGACTGGGGGAACAGCAGTCACACCTGTTTTGGGGCGCAGACCTGCCACCTCTTTACCCGCAACAGCCAGCGTGATTGGCAGGTCATCATTTTCTTTGGAGGTGGTAACACCAGCTGGTGTTGAGCGCTGTCCGACATCGATAGCACCACCTTTGGATCAAGGCAACCTAACATGTCCGCCTGCATCTTCCTCACAGACCGGCAGTTTGCCGGGGACACCCTTATCAACCCCGTCCAAGCACAATAGCCAGCCCTCGGTCCCTCAGATGTGGACAAGTAAAAGACCATTTCCTCCTAGCCATGAGAAAGCTAAGAGGTTGAATTTCACCATCTGCAAGCTCTTGGCTACAGAAATGCTGCCTTTCCGCCTGGTGGACACAGAGGATTTTCGAGACTTTATGTCCGTCGCAGTGCCCCAGTACCAGATGCCCAGTCGGCACTACTTCTCAAAGAAAGGTGTGCCTGCGCTCCACCAGCATGTCGCACACAACATCACCGCTTCTTTGAGAAACTCTGTGTGTGACAGGGTGCATTTCACCACAGACACTTGGACGAGTAGGCATGGACAGGGGCGTTACATGTCGCTGACTGGGCACTGGGTAACTATGGTGACAGCAGGACAAGGGGCTGCTGTCCAAGTCTTGCCGTCCCCACGAGTTGTGCGTCAATCCTCTTTATGTCAAAGTTCCTCCACTGCTTCTGCCTCCTCAACCTCCTCTCGGTCTTCCACCTGCACCCAAAGCCTGTCTGGTCATGCCACAAGCTTTCTAACTGCGCAGAAGGGATCCTGCACACCTCCTTACTATGCTGGCAGTAGGGCTCAACGTCATCAGGCGGTTTTTACATTGAAATGTCTGGGAAATGTGAGTCACACAGCTGAGGAGTTGTGGTCAGCTCTGGAGAACCAATTTCATGAATGGTTGTCTCCACTGGACCTGAAACCAGGGAAGGCCGTGTGCGACAATGCTGCAAACCTGGGTGCGGCCCTTCGCCGGGGCAATGTCACACACGTGCCTTGTATGGCTCACGTGTTGAACCTGGTTGTCCAGCAATTTTTAGCCCACTATCCCGGACTAGATGGCCTTCTGCAGAGGGCACAGTCGCTGTGTGCTCACTTCCGCCGTTCGCATCCCGCAGCTGAGCGACTTACATCTCTACAGAAGTCGTTGGGCCTGCCACTTCACCGGCTATAATGCGATGTGCCTACCCGGTGGAATTCAACTCTGCACATGTTGCAGCGACTGTGGCAGCACCGACAAGCCCTGGTGCAATACGTTCTGACGTATAGCCTGGGCCAACGAGATTCAGAGGTGGGGCAAATCACGCTGGAGGAGTGGTCTCAGATCAGGGACCTATGCACCCTTCTGCACATGTTAAACAGAATTCGGAGTCAGGTGGTGGCACAAGAGGAGGTGGAGGAAGTAGAGGAGGAGGAGTTGTATGCAGAAGGGCTAACATCTGCAAGGTCCAGACGGTCGGCAGCACCAAGGCGGCAGGCATGTGAGGGTGGGGGAGATGGTTTTACCAGGGCGCATGGTAGCAGCCAAACTAGTGAGGAAGGTGCAGGAGCCCAGGAAGAAGTGGAGGACGAACTGATGGAAGACTCATCAGATGAGGGAGACCTTGATCACATTTCTGTTGTGCGAGGTTGGGGGGAGAGGACAGAGGAAGGAAGCATGATTGTTACCTCGCCACCAACACAACAGGGACTTGGTGCTCCTGGATGCGCAACACACATGAGTGCCTTCTTGCTGCACTACCTGCAACATGACCCTCGAATTGTGAGAATTAGAAATAATCCTGACTACTGGGTTGCCACACTGTTAGATCCCCGGTACAAAAGTAAATTTGCAGAAATTATTCCTGCCACAGAAAGGGATGCACGCATGCAGGAGTATCAGCAGAGACTGTTGCAGAATCTTACATGTGCTTTTCCACAAAATACCAGTGGTGCACGTAGTGAATCTCACAGTTCCAACTTGCCAACCGTGGGACCGTCAAGTGTTCAGCACTCAAACCGTAACAGAACCACAGTATCTGCTGGTAACATCAATTTTGCGGAATCATTTCACCACTTTTTTAGCCCATCCTTTGCAAGGCCACAGGAGACAAGAAGTCTGACACATAGTCAACGCCTAGAGACGATGGTACAGGAGTATCTCCAAGTAAACATTGAAGCCATGACTGTGTCACTGGACCCTTGCTCTTTTTGGGCTTCCAATCTGGATAAATGGCCGGAGCTAGCCACTTACGCCTTGGAGATCTTGTCATGCCCCGCAGCCAGCGTTCTGTCTGAATGTGTGTTCAGCGCTGCTGGTGGTGTGCTGACAGATAAGCGCACGCGGCTCTCCACTGATAATGTAGACAGACTCACGTTCATAAAGATGAACAAATCATGGATTCGAAACGACTTTTCTACCCCTGTGTGATCCTGGGGAGAGTAAAAGCTTGATGATTGGTTAAAATCACCCTACCAACCGTTTTAAGCTTTCAATTAACTAATCATGTTTATCTGTATCTTGGCTGGAAAATAATTTGAGCTTTGTAGCATTGTGCAGCACTGATTCTATTAGGCCATCTATAATAAGCTCCACCAGATTTAAAATTACTAATCATGTTTATCTGTATCTTGACTGGAAAATAATTTGGGCTTTGTAGCAGTGTGCAGCACTGATCCTATTAGGCCATCTATACTAAAGCTTCACCAGATTTAAAATTAATAATAATTTTTAGCTGCATCTAGCCCGGAAAATAATTTTGGGGCTCCGAGATGCGCAAGACACATAAGTGCCTTCTTGCTGCACTACCTGCAGCATGACCCTCATATTGTCAGAATTCGAAGTAATCATGACTACTGGGTTGCCACACTCTTAGATCCCCCAAACTTTTCGATCAACCTTTTCATTTTAATAAATACCAAAAAAATGGTCATTTTTGAAATTATAAGCATTAGCAGGTTGTTAGAAACTGAAATGAAACAGTTTTCAACTCAAAACTTTATTCTAGGTGATGTTACATTTTCACATAGGACACCTTGTTCGAAAGGAGCTTCTGAACTCTCTCGTCCATTGAATTTGTCAGGTTTTGGATGGTTTCTGCTTCAATTGTTTTGCATGAGGACAGAATACCCTCCCAGAGCTGTTGCTTAGATGTGAACTGCCTCCCGCCATCATAGACACTCCTTTTAATGATGCTCCAAAGGTTCTGAATGGGGTAGAGGTCAGGGGAGCATGGGGGTCACACCATAAGTTTGTCCCCGTTTATGCCCATATCAGCCAGAGATGCAGATGTTTTATGTGCAGCATGAGATGGTGCATTATCATGCAAAAAAATGATCTTGCTGTGAAATACACGGTTCTTCTTCTTGAACCATGGCAGGAAGTGCTGTTTGAGAAAATCCACATACATTATGGAGTTCATCTTTAGCACCTTCAGGGATCCTAAAGGGGCCGACAATCTCTCTCCCCATGATTTCAGCCCAAAACATTACTCCACCTCCTCCTTGTTGGCGCTGTAGCCGTGTTTGCGTGGGGTGTCCATCAACCAGCCATCCTCCACTCCATCCATCTGGACCATCGAGCGCTGCACGGCACTCATCCGTGAACAAAACAGTTTTGAAATCAGTCTTCATGTAATGTTTGGCCCACTGGAGCCGTTTCTGCTTGTGTGAAGTGGATAAAGGAGGTCGACAGGATGGCGTATGCACAGCTGCAAACCTCTGAAGGACCCTGCATCTTTTTGTTCGGGGGACGTTGGAGGCACCAGCAGCTTCAAAAACTTGTCTGCTGCTATGACAAGGCTTTTTTGCCGCTGCTCTTTCAACCTGACGTAATTGCCTGTAGGAAAGAGTCCTCAATTTGCCCTTATCAGCACGCACACGTGTGTACTGTGAATCAGCTACATACTTCTTGATTGCCAAGACACTTCATCCTGATCATCGCACAATGTTGATTGTAGTCATGCCTTGACCTAAACACTCCACAATTTGTTGCTTCTCAGCAGCCGACACATCCTTTTTCTTTCCCATTTTGGCAGAAAATGTAGGCTGCTTAATAATGTGAGACAGCCTTCTTAAGTAGTCTTGCCTTTCATTGGACACACCTGCCAAACTAATTAGCACAGGTGTCTGCAATTGCTTACAGTGATATAAAGAGCCCTGACACACATCACCATCAATGAGTTTAACTGACAAACAAACAAATTCTTCCCTTATCACTCCTAAACACTTTTTGCATAATAATTTGGAACACAGTGTACATGTGCTTTTCCACAAAACACCAGTGGTTCACATAGTGAATCTTACAGTTCTAACTTGCCAACCGTGGTCTGTATGGAGTTGTTCAATAAAGGGCCCAAAATTAAGATAAAATGGATGGGAGAGGTCTCTATGAATAGGAATTCCTAAGTATTTGATACCCTGTGAGGGCCAGGCAAAGGGAAAGTTGGACTGGATGGAATCCTATATGGATTTGGGGAGGGAGACATCGAGGGCCTCAGACTTCGCTGCATTGATTTTAAAATTTGACCATGTAACAAAGTGATCTATTTCAGCCATAACAGCATGGGTGGATATATGTGATTGAGTGATATATACTATTACATCATCAGCAAATAGAGAGCACATGTACTCGGTGCCTCCCACCTCAATCCACCTAATATTGGGGTTATGACGAATTGATGAGAGCAGGTGCTCCGTCACTAGGATGTTTAAGAGAGGGGACAGAGAACATCCCTGCCTTGTCCCATTTGTTATTGTGAAAGGTGATGAAAATGTTCTGACGCGCCCCCTGGGCCTTGGGACACCCGGAGCCGGACCCTTTTTGGTGGATGCTGGTGGTTGTAGTCTCCGTGGCGGCGACCCGGTTCCGTGGCTCAGGGCGGTCAAACCAGTGGCGGAACTATTTATGTGGTTTTGATGTTTAAATGTCCGACTACGCCACCCGTGGATTGCGGTCAGAGTGAACCGCCGCTCCAGGGCAGACCGCTGAGGCTGGTGTTGTGGGTGCAGCAGAGCGTAGCATAACTCCCCACGGGAGGAGTATAGCCTCAGGGCAGTGTATGCGGAGGATGGGGGTGATGGTGCAGGGCAGCAGCAGTAACGACACGGAGTCAGTGATGCAGTCCAGGGCCTTTACTCACAGTTCTTATTATCCAGACCACGTCTGCTGGTAACGGCTGCCCACGTCGTACTGTGCTCACCAGGTGAGGGGCTCAGACAACTCCCAGATAACTTTGGATCGCTTCACAGGACCCCCTTTGTGTGTTCTTTGTCTGGCCTTTCTTACCAACCCTTCTGTCCGGCTGCCTCGGGCCTCCTCTTGGTAAACTTGGCGCCAGTTTCCCTGACCCTATGTGGTGCCTTCCTAGCGGGTGTAGCGAGGGGCTGCGCCACATAAAATGTCACAGCCTCCTGTTTCTAGCTGAGGGTCGTTTCCTGCCTCCACTAGTTTCGGGGACCGGTCTCCCCATTTGGCCTGACCCCTCCACGCAGGTGGATTCGGGCGTGCGGTGGCGACTCGCCCGTCCGCACCCCTGGGATCCCTTCGTTCCTCGTTCCTGGAGCCTTCTCCGCTCCTCTTCCTTCCTTCTCCCTCTTCCAGGCCTGGGCCTCTGTTACTAGGCCCGCCTCCGTAGCAGAGCTCATGCAGAGCCCCTGCTCCCTGCCACTTCTGCTCAGACTTCTCTGCACTGAACTAAGATGGTGCCCACCTTTTATACTCCCTTCTCAATGCATCCAGGAACTGCTTCCTCCCTGCTCCTGCACTACAGGGTTCCCCTTCCTTAGTGTTCCCTCCCCCCACTCCAGCCAGGGACAGGGACTGTCGTGCCCATCTCAGGGGCATATTGGTCGCCCTGCCCCACGGCAATGTGGTGTAATGCATGCAGGTGTCGGGTCCTGATCCACACTACATCCTTACCTGAGAGTGAGATATCACACCTCTGGCTGAGGTGCAATACCTCTGTAGCAACCGAGCCCTCAGGGTGCTACAGTTCCATTTATCTTCAGCCTAAGTGACGTATTGCGATACAGGGCCGTGATTTTGGCTATAAAAGGGTCCCCTAGACCCCTACCCCAAGCTTTTTAAGAGAATCATATATGGCGTGCCAGGAGACTCTATGGAATGCTTTCTCAGCATCCAACGAGAGTATCTAATTACAAATTTTTAACTGCATCTAGCCAAGGAAATACTTTGTGCCTAGTAGCAGTGTCTGCTAGTCAGCGGATTATCCCGGCTGTTAAGCAAGCTACACCACCTGTAGTTTGGACACTTAATTTTTTCAAAGGAAATGCTTCGGGACCACGGGATACTCAGTGAAGAGCATCAGGAGGCACCCCAAGGCATAGGGGCTGGGACTGGCAGTAGGATGCCTTGCGGTGGACAGCCGAGCTCGATCCTTATAAAAGCTTTTTAAATGCAGCAGCTTTAGTGGACGCTACTGGAGCTGGAATTACGCGGCTGCTGGCATGAGACTTGCCCTCCAATAGATCCTTGTAAATGGATTTAAAGTGTATTCATTCAAATTAGAGAGACAATTTAAATTAAAAAGCTTAGAGCTGCCTCCACCACAGGGGGGCTCGCTCGACCCACCAGCGGACAGGCACCAGTTTTGGGAGAGGGGGGCTGGCCGTCAGGTTTCACCGCGGCTCTGGCACAAACCCGGCGACGCGGAGGTGACACGGGCAGGAGCCGACTGAACGTGTCGGCTTCACACTTTTTGGATTTTAGAAGGGCATGACATGCCTATATCTGTGTCTCCCCCTCCTTTTACTCCTCCACCTCTTTTCTTTTCGCATGACTATATGTACTTGTCACTTTTCCATGTGTTAGTTGTGTCTTCTGAGCAGTTTGTCAGCTTTTGGACACCTTTGAAGGTGTTTTCTATGTGTTTCTATGTGTTTTTGTTTGCCTGCCATTGGTTTTAACGGTGTTCGAAGGTGTTCGACGAACAGTTCGGCGAACACACGGGTGTTCGACGAACCGAACCGAACTCGAACACTACGGGGGTGGCTCAACACTAATGTTCACACCGACGTTAGCGTGTATTGCCAACCACGGACCCGACGGGTCTGTGCACCGCAATATACTTCAGATGGATTTGCATCTGAGGACACACATCCAGTTGAAGTTTTTGCTGCCATCAGCAGACTACTAACCTGCACTGGCCCCAATCTGCACTGGCCCCCACCTGCACGGGCCTGGTCGCGATCATTACGCCCCTGGTGGCAAGCACCCTGTTTGGCCCTTGATCTCAGCCCCTTTTGGTTTTCCTGACCAGCCTTTGCCTCTGGCCAGTCAACAAAACCTAATTTACATACTACAAAACTTTTTTTAATAGCTGGGCAGTGAATACGCTACCCTGTAAGTGAAGAAGGAACTGGGACTTGGCTGCACGGCGAGTGCACCACCCAGACACGAGCAATCCAGTGAAGCAATTGACACATCTGGTGGTGTGTCTAGCCATGATGTCACCATTGCCCCTCTGCTGTCAGAGATACCTGATAGCGGGGACATTCAGCGCAATGTAAGGTATGTAACATGGGCATTCATTCCCATTCCCAAAGGGATATGTCGATATATAGTCAACACTGATAGGACAATGTGAGAGTGTACAGAGACACACCCCCAGCCGGTACCGCCCAATTGTAAATTTTGTCATAATTTTTTTTAGAAGGAATAAAAGAGGAACTGCACAATGTAGAGCTATAAGAAAAAATGGAAAGCAATCATTTACTAAAACACATCAGGACCTCTTTATGTTGCACTAGAAGTATCACAAGCTGTCAAAGTGCATTGTGTGCCCCTATATTAAGAGTGCAATTCATTAGTGTTTATTTTGGATGTATACTAAACATTCTAAAACAAAGATCACATTGTTAGGATCTGGCACTAGTCTCCATCCATACAATTCTGCAAAACTCCTGTCTAAAGATATGCCAAGAGCTGTTTGTCTTACTACACATTGGTACAAGCAGCTTTGCTGCTTACCATCTGTCTGATGAGAAGAGTCTGCCTTGTTCTCGTGTATTAAAAGACTGCACAGCAGTACCAGCTGTGACATTACAGGGGGGACCATACAGCAATGCGCTCCATATTGCAGAGATAATCTGCTAGTATATGGATGCCGTCTACATCTTGATAACATGCTTTTTTGATAATGACATTTGGGTAGTTTACCAGACGCAGAGATATAGTAGACTAGAAATCATGAACTGACTGAGATGCGTGAAACAGATGGTGAATATTTTAACATTTGTCTATCTTTTGTAGCCACATGCAAATTATACATTTATTGGTACAATAGGTAAACATGTTTATAATGAAAGACAAAAAAAGTCTTATAAGGAGGGAATCACACTCCCAAACCCAGGAGTGGATGTAAATGGAAAAAAAAGTATAAAGGAACTTCTACTCGTCTTTTAGATTCTTTACTATCTATGGCTCAAAAATAGATCCAAAAACCCCCATAACCCTTATAGGGCTATGCTGTCGATACAAGGTATCACCTGTACTGACCTATCCTATCTATACATGGTATCACCCACCAATCTGATAGGTGATAGCTAGCGATGAGCGAGGACTAAAATTCTCGGGTACTCGTTACTCGAGTCGAGTAAATCGTAATGCTCGGGTGCTTGACCCGAGTAGCGAGCCCAATGTAAGTCAATGGGAAACCCAAGCATTTTTCTGGCGGCCCCTCTCGGAGGTCTGAAGAGGGCCTACAAATTAGTCAAACTGATGGAAACAGTGCGCAAATGACATGGGAAAAGCATGGGGAAGACCCCTGGAAGCACCTCTGACTCCCAGGTCACTGCTGTGAACAATATTGTCTGAGTATTACGCCACTTTTACGGTCTGACAATAAAACAAACAAAAACAAAGCTAAAATGGATTTTCCTGGAAAAAATGTTAAGAAACAATCTTTCCAGAGTAATGATTTGTTTATAAGGGAAAATAAATAACCAAAACCAAAATGCCCCATCACACCTTGGGCTATGTTCACACGTAGTGTTTTTGATGCATTTTTTTCACTTTTGCATTGCTTTTGACAGTGAAAAATACATTTACCAGTAAATGTAATTTTAACAGTTTACTACCTTATCTGGCCATGTGGTGTGTGAGACATGATCAGACACATCCTGTTTCATTTATGAAAGAGGGACTCTGAAAGTCACAAAACCTATTTTTACAGCACCATCAGGCGGACCTTACTATTGTTAAAGGGCCAGCAGTCGGCCCTCACTATTGTTAGAGGGCCATCAGCCGGCTATGCTTTGCATAGCCGTATATTGCTACCGCAATATAACGTATCTATCTGAGGTGGTCAAATTTTCTTTTTCGTATATATTCTGTAAAGTTAAAAATTTGGATGTTCAGCAGGAGGCCTTTATAATTTATGGATGTCCAGAAGGTGGCCCTCACAATTTATACAGTGCCAGCAGATGGCTCCACTATTTTTAGAGGGCCAGTAGGCATCTTGGGGACAGATAAGACTAAGATAGAGCTTTTTGGTAACACACATCATTCAACTGTTTACTGTAAATAGAATGTGGCTTACAAATAAAAGAACACAATACTTCTAGTCGAATATGGTGGAGGTTCAAAGATGTTTAGGGGTTACTTCGCTGACTCTTGGCACAGGGTGCCTTGACTGTGTGCAAATCATGATGAAATGTGAAGATTCCCAAAGGATATTGGTTTGCAGTGTAGTGCCCACTGTCATAAAGCTGGCTTTGCATCCTAGGTCACGTGTTTCCAGCAGGACAATGACCCCAAACATAATTCAAGAAGCACCCAGGAATGGATGGAAACAAAGCACTAGAGATTTTTGAAGTGGTAATTCCAGCTCCAGTAGCATCAAGTCTCCCATCACTACCTCTTACATACAGAAGCTACAAAGAAACTGCAAATGAACACATTAAATCAGGAACTTTTTTAAGTTTGATAAATTTTTGTCAAATTTGAAAAATTTCTGCCAACTTCGATGAATTTTTGTCAACTATGAGAAATTTCTGTCAACCTTGATTAATTTCTAAGTACAGATCACTGTAAAATTTATGAATCAGTCAATGAGTGCATGGAAACCATCAATCAAGTTATGGATTGTGTTAGGTATGTATGTGACCAGAATGAACAATCCTTTCCAGCTGATGGTACCATCTAGCACCTGTCCCTATTCTAAAAGCAGATAAAAGCATTATCAATAGAGAATAAAAAAAAATTTCAGCACAGAGTATAATACAATAATTCCTGACTAGATGCCTGTAAGACGCTATCCCAACTGCTATAGGTCACCCGCACATAAATCTCAGATAAGAGAGGTAATATAGTACGATAAAAATAGAATTTAACTGGCTCCAAAGAGGTTTTTTTGGTACGTTGCTCCACCAAACTGTGAAGGAACGCAAGCAACCCTGTCTGCTTTCATGAATTTCTACTTACAGATCACCTTTAAAAATGATGAATCGGTCAACGAGTGCATGGAAAAGATCAATCAAGTTATGCACTGTGGAAGATATGTATGTAACCAGAATATGAGCACTCCATTTCCAGCTGATGATACCTAACACCTGTCTCTATTCTAAAAGCAGCTAACAGTGGTATCAATAGGGAATAGATTTTTTTGTTTGCTTGCAGGAGCAAGAGTATAAGACAATAATCCCTGTCTGCGTGTAATATGCTATCCATAGGATAGCTCACCCGTTCA
Source organism: Phyllobates terribilis (assembly GCF_046119375.1). Taxonomy (NCBI): domain Eukaryota; kingdom Metazoa; phylum Chordata; class Amphibia; order Anura; family Dendrobatidae; genus Phyllobates; species Phyllobates terribilis. The sequence continues at coordinate 251,671,807 of NW_027362773.1, read as the reverse complement.
CAAATTTTAGATAAGAGTTAATATTGTAGAATATAGAATCAATTTGAATTGGCCTTTCCATTATTTAGGAGTGGTACAAATTAAATAAAATAAAAAAGCAGTCTATAGGGCGCTAAAAGAATGAACACTAGAGGTGAAAAATGTTACCATTTTATTTAATTTGGACCACTTTCAGTCCCCCTTTTGGGGGTTAGCGGCAGGAGCAGTTTCTAGTTAATCATTCTTAAATCCCCCCCACTATAAAATTCCCCTTTGGCTGCTCAACTCAGGACCTGCAGTTGGGGGCTGCACTCTCCTAACTTTCAGGACCTGTGGTGATGCACATCTGATCCTGAGTCACGTGATCTGTGGGTGGACACGTGGCCTGCAATTTTGGAACCTGGAAGCGGTGAGCACGAGCAGTAGTCTGCAGCACACGGCATGTGGTGTGCCAAGCTACCTGTACCTTGCGGTGAGACGAGCCTGCTCCTTCCATCCTCACACTAACACCGGAGTTGTGCAGGGGTGCACAACTCCAATAGGTGAATGGCCTTTTGGCTGTTTCCGTCACATCTACCTATGAGGTCCTTCACAAAGCGTGCTTTTCTCCCTTTCTCTTCCATTATTTAGGAGTGGGTCTCCTATACTTTTATTGCATATTCAGCAAGTTCAAGGGCTGGCAAAAAAAGGATGAGCTCCAAAACCAATTTGAAGAGATGTAGTGGAGGGCCTCAGTCAAAATGTTTTTTTGCCATTATTAAGGAATGGGTCTCCTAAACTGTTATTGCGTATGCAGTAAGTGCAAGGGCTGCCAAAAATTAGGACGCACTCCAATACCAATTTGAAGAGATGTAGTGAAGGGCCTCATAAAAATTGTTTTAAAAATTAAGGAGTGGGTCTCCTATACTTTTATTGCATATGTAGTAAGTGCAAGGGCTGCCAAACATTAGGACGCACTCCAATACTAATTTGAAGAGACGTAGTGGAGGGATGTGAGGGGTACAGGGTGGTAGTTGTGGAGAGTAGCTGCTGCTGTGCTCCCACACCCTGACTCCCCACAAAGAGTAAATAATGTTCAGTGTGTCTTATATTTTGTGTTTACTGAATAACACTCACAGTTTTCCTTGAGGGTTCCATCTGCTCCAGGGTTCCAACCTCAGCTCCAGGCAGACAATCGAGCACAGAACAGAACAACTTTACTTAATTCTTCCAGTTCAGCTTTGGTCACAGCACATTGTGATACAGCAGTCACAGTTTCAATAGCAGATACAGTACAGCCATTCATCCTGAGGTCTCCGTGCATTCTCTGTTAACTCAGGTTCTGTAATGCCTTCCTCTCCCAATACAGCTTTCATGCATCCTGACCCACTATTCTGCTGGTTCAGTATCCCACTGAACAAAGTGGTGGACGTCCTCATACTGTATGTCCTACCCTTTAGCGTTCTTCTCGAACTTTCTCAGGCTCCTGGCCTAATCTTCTCCTCAGTTCTTTCCACTCTCTGCATCACTGTTGATCTTCTGCCCAATGGCCCTGAACTTCTCCACTTCTCTCAGTTATCCCTCCTGCATATGCTTAAACGTTCAAACTGTTTCAACTATATTCCCATATCTAACAAAAATAGGAAGTACTCCTACTATTTATTACTTTCTACCCCTCCCAACTGGGAAAATCCCTTAACTGGGGCTGTTATCATCTATGTTTAACCATTATTTTACTGTATCTAGCTATTTCCTGGTCTGCAGTGCCCTTCACTGTATCTCCCAATGCCAGCTATAGCTACTCCCTCATTTTATCTTTTACATCTAAATCTGGCCCAATTTAGACTTATTCATTTTCATAAGAATCAGCCTGTCAGCATTTTCAGTTGACAGTCGGAGGCGCCTATCAGTTGTAATACCCCCAGGGGCACTAAAAACCCGCTCTGACAAAACGCTAGGGGCAAGGCAGGCCAGGACTAGAGATGAGCGGTGTTCAACTCGAACTGTTCGCCAATCTCAAATTCGAGCCGTTCGGCGAACACGAACAATTTGAAAAAAATTCGGCTGTTCGAGGTTATGTTCGATAACTGTTCGTGCACCAAAATCATAACTGGATTTTTTCTCAGTAATGCTGAAAATTAATGTTAATACGCAGTTTGAGTGTACAGCGGGGCGGGGGGAGGGGCAGGGGATGGATCTCTGCATAAATAATGAAGATCTCCATTTTTTTTTCTCTTTCCCGCATTTACAGTGGGGAGGTGCAATCTGTCAGCCTATCAGCAGCGCACACACAGAGCGAAGTGCTTTTTTTCACACAAGCAAGGGCATGTGTCATTGGCAGTGTATGTCACATGTCCTTGCCCAATAGGACCCAGCCATTTTCCCCGTCGCCACCATTTTCTCACTGCTGCAGCTGCGTGTTAGACGGCACCGCTGTTGCTGTGTGCACTATACCTTGTTAATTTCAAGCCAATTTTCGCACAACTCTACAGATAGCTTGGGAGTAGGGAATAGTTGTGATTGCAGTCCTTTTAAGGACTAGGTTACATCATTTCCTACGACTTTTATCAGGCAGGTCTGTGCTCTTAAATAGATAGGTTGGGAGTAAGGACTAATTGTAATTGCAGTCCTTTTCAGGGCTAGGTTACATCAGTTCCTATCACTTTTTGCCAGGCAGGTCTGTGCCAGTGCTGTGCAAGTTTTTTTCACAGCATTTGGCTAAATCTAGCAAAGCAAATCCTTTTTGGCCTCTTGCAGTGTGTGTTAGTCAGTGGAGTAGCCTATCTGTGTTGCAAGCTACACCACCTATGCATAGAATACAAATTTTTTTATTGCATCTAGTGTAGTAAAACCTTTTGGGCATATCATCATTCTATTAGTCCATCTATACTAACCTCCATCAGGTTGCAAATTCAATATAATATTTTTCTGCATCTAGCTCTGAAAAAATATTTCGGCTTGTAGCAGTGTGTGGGACTTGTTCTATTAGTCCATCTATACTGACCTCCACCAGGTTGCAAATTCAATATCATTTTTTTCTGCATCTAGCTCTGAAAAAATATTTCGGCTTGTAGCAGTGTGTGGGACTTGTTCTATTAGTCCATCTATACTAACCTCCAACAGGTTGAAAATTCAATATAATTTTTTTCTGTCTCTAGCTCTGAAAAAATATTTCGGCTTGTAGCAGTGTGTGGGACTTTTTCTATTAGTCCATCTATACTAACCTCCACCAGGTTGCAAATTCAATATAATTTTTATCTGCATCTAGCTCTGAAAAAATATTTTGGCTTGTAGCAGTGTGTGGGACTTGTTCTTTTATTCCATCTATACTAACCTCCACCAGGTTGCAAATTCAATATAATTTTTTTTGCATCTAGCTCTGAAAAAATATTTCGGCTTGTAGCAGTGTGTGGGACTTGTTCTATTTGTCCAGCTATACTAACCTCCACCAGGTTGCAAATTCAATATCATTTTTTTCTGCATCTAGCTCTGAAAAAATATTTCAGCTTATAGCAGTGTGTGGGACTTGTTCTATTAGTTCATCTATACTAACCTCCACCAGGTTGCAAATTCAATATAATTTTTATCTGCATCTAACCCAGCCAATACTTTTGGGCTAATACCACAGTTTGGCCACTCAGCTCTGCTCGGTTCCCATCCATTGTTTTTTGTGCAAACAACTCCAGAGTTCTCAATTAGTTAACCACCAAAATGAGTGGAAAAACGCCTGCTGCTGGTAGAAAGGAGAATAGGCGTGTTGGGAAGGGAAAAAAGGTTGTGTCCGTGGGGTAGGTGTTAAAGCAACAGTAACATCTGCAGAAGAAAGACCTTCTTCCAGCCAAACTAAGATGTCTTCTTCTTTTAGCGGACAATGTGATAAAATCCCTTTCTTACGGCCACGCCAATTGCTACAAATTCCAGATGAGGCACAAAAACAGCAGGTGCTTCAACGGATATCAAGTGCTCCTTTAAGTGGCCTCTCCTCCACCTCAACTTCAACATCAAAAATTCTCCAGTCCTCAGAGGTGTCACCCCAATCGCACTTGCTTCCTCACAGCTTCCAAGTCTCCAGCTGCCCATCTGAGTATGGGGTAGAACAGATGGTTGAGTCTCCAGAGCTGTTTACTCATACTATAGCCTGGGAACCAGAGGTCGGCTCCAGAGCTTCTGTGAATCCAGACGAGGAAATGATCTGCACTGATGCCCAGAATTTTTATGAGTCAGATCCAGGACCAGACGCAGAAAGTTCTGACCATAATGTAGACCCTCATTCCCAAACTGTAACTCCTGTTGGTGGAGACAATGAGGAAGACAATGATGAGACTCAAATACCTCATTGGAGTGACAACTTGAGTTCTTTGTCAGGGCAGGAAGAGGTTGGCTCTGAGGATGACGGGTGTGATAACACACAGGGTGATGATGACGAGGTTGGAGATCCCACTTACTGTCAACCCACAGTCAGCCATTCGATGAGGTCAGCAGAGGAGGTGGAGGAGGATGCTAGTGACGACGAGGTCAGGTTGCGTCTTCCTGGACAGAGACGTAGTGCTGGAAGCACGTCAACAACTGCATCCTCAAACACAACTCTGCCTCTGACCACAAGTCGGGGTGGCTCTTCAGGTCGCATGGGTGCTAAGCCTTGCTTAGCCTGGTCATTTTTTCAGATCGATAAGGATGACCCAACTCATGCTATCTGTAACATTTGTCAGCAAAAGCTAAGTAGAGGCCAAAAAATACATAGTTTGAGTACTTCATGCATGAACCGGCACATGGATATGAAGCATAAGTTGCAGTGGGAAGCTCACTGTGCTACAATGCGGCCTAGCTGGCTGGGCCAACCACCGTCTGCCCCATCTTGTGCATCCACGGCCTCTTCAACCTCTGTGACTGGGGGGACAGCAGTCACACCTGTTTTGGGACACAGACCTGCCACCTCTTTACCCGCAACAGCCAGCGTGATTGGCAGGTCATCATTTTCTTTGGAGGTAGAAACACCAGCTGGTGTTGAGCGCTGTCCGACAATCGATAGCACCACCTTTGGATCAAGGCAACCTAACATGTCTGCCTGCATCTTCCTCACAGACCGGCAGTTTGCCGGGGACACCCTTCTCAACCCCATCTAAGCACAACAGCTAGCCCTCGGTCCCTCAGATGTGGACAAGTAAAAGACCATTTCCTACTAGCCATGACAAAGCTAAGAGGTTGAATTTCACCATCTGAAAGCTCTTGGCTACAGAAATGCTGCCTTTCCGCCTGGTGGACACAGAGGATTTTCGAGACCTTATGTCCATCGCAGTGCCCCAGTACCAGATGCCCAGTCGGCACTACTTCTCAATGAAAGGTGTGCCTGCGCTCCACCAGCATGTCGCACACAACGTCACCGCTTCTTTGAGAAACTCTGTGTGCGACAGGGTGCATTTCACCACAGACACTTGGACGAGTAGGCATGGACAGGGGCGTTACATGTCGCTGACTGGGCACTGGGTAACTCTGGTGACAGCAGGACAAGGGGCTGCTGTCCAAGTCTTGCCATCCCCACGAGTTGTGCGTCAATCCTCTTTATCTCGAAGTTCCTCCACTGCTTCTGCCTCCTCAACCTCCTCTTGGTCCTCCACCTGCATTCAAAGCCTATCTGGTCATGCCACAAGCTTTCTAACTGCGCAAAAGGGATCCTGCACACCTCCTTACTATGCTGGCAGCAGGGCTCAATGTCATCAGGCGGTTTTTACTTTGAAATGTCTGGGAAATGTGAGTCACACAGCTGAGGAGTTGTGGTCAGCTCTGGAGAACCAGTTTCATGAATGGTTGTCTCCACTGGACCTAAAACCAGGGAAGGCCGTGTGCGACAATGCTGCAAACCCGAGTGCGGCCCTTCGCCGGGGCAATGTCACACACGTGCCTTGTATGGCTCACGTGTTGAACCTGGTTGTCCAGCAATTTTTAGCCCACTATCCCAGACTAGATAGCCTTCTGCAGAGGGCACGGTCGCTGTGTGCTCACTTCCGCCGTTCGCATCCCGAAGCTCAGCGACTTACATCTCTACAGAAGTCGTTGGGCCTGCCACTTCAGCGGCTAAAATGCGATGTGCCTACACGGTGGAATTCAATTCTGCACATGTTGCAGCGACTGTGGCAGCACTGACAAGCCTTGGTGCAATACGTTCTGACGTATAGCCTGGGCCAACGGGATCCAGAGGTGGGGCCAATCACGCTGGAGGAGTGGTCTCAGATCAGGGACCTATGCACCCTTCTGCACAGTTTTGAAATGGCGACGAAGATGTTTAGTGCTGATGATGCCATTAACAGCATGACTATTCCGGTGATTTACATGCTGGAGCATATGTTAAACAGAATTCAGAGTCAGGTTGTGGCACAAGAGGAGGTGGGGGAAGTAGAGGAGGAGGAGTTGTATGCAGAAGGGCTAACATCTGCAAGGTCCAGACGGTCGGCAGCACCAAGGCGGCAGGAATGTGAGGGTGGGGCAGATGGTTTTACCAGGGCGCATGGTAGCAGCCAAACTAGTGAGGAAGGTGCAGGAGCCCAGGAAGAAGTGGAGGACGAACTGATGGAAGACTCATCAGATGAGGGAGACCTTGATCACATTTCTGTTGTGCGAGGTTGGGGGGAGTGGGCAGAGGAAGGAAGCATGATTGTTACCTCGCCACCAACACAACAGGGACTTGTTGCTCCTGGATGCGCAAGACACATGAGTGCCTTCTTGCTGCACTACCTGCAACATGACCCTCGTATTGTGAGAATTAGAAATAATCCTGACTACTGGGTTGCCACACTCTTAGATCCCCCACACTCTTCGATCAACCTTTTCATTTTAATAAAGAACAAAAAAATGGTCATTTTTGAAATTATAAGCATTAGCAGGTCATTAGAAACTGAAATCAAACAGTTTTCAACTCAAAACTTTATTCTAGGTGATGTTACATTTGCACATAGGACCCCTTGTTCGAAAGGAGCTTCTGAACTCGCTCGTCCATTGAATTTGTCAGGTTTTGGATGGTTTCTGCTTCAATTGTTTTGCATGAGCACAGAATACCCTCCCAGAGCTGTTGCTTAGATATGAACTGCCTCCCGCCATCATAGACACTCCTTTTGATGATGCCCCAGAGGTTCTCAATGGGGTTGAGGTCAGGGGAGCATGGGGGTCACACCATAAGTTTGTCCCCTTTTATGCCCATATCAGCCAGAGATGCAGATGTGTTATGTGCAGCATGAGATGTTGCATTATCATGCATGAAAATGATCTTGCTGCGGAATACAGGGTTCTTCTTCTAGAACCATGGCAGGAAGTGCTGTTTGAGAAACTCCACATTCATTATGGAGTTCATCTTTACCCCTTCAGGGATCCTAAAGGGGCCGACAATCTCTCTCCCCATGATTCCAGCCCAAAACATTACTCCACCTCCTGCTTGTTGGCGCCGTAGCCGTGTTTGCATGGGGTGTCCATCAACCAGCCATCCTCCACTCCATCCATCTGGACCATCGAGCGTTGCATGGCACTCATCGGTGAGCAAAACAGTTTTGAAGTCAGTCTTCATGTATTGTTTGGCCCACTGGAGCCATTTCTGCTTGTGTACAGTGGATAGAGGAGGTCGACAGGATGGCTTGCGCACAGCTGCAAACCTCTGAAGGACCCTGCATCTTGTTGTTTGGGGGACGTTGGAGGCACCAGCAGCTTCAAAAACTTGTCTGCTGCTATGATAAGGCTTTTTTGCCGCTGCTCTATTAACCTTACGTAATTGCCTGTAGGAAAGAGTCCTCAATTTTCCCTTATCAGCACGCACTCGTGTGTACTGTGAATCAGCTACATACTTCTTGATTGTGCGATGATCAGGATGAAGTGTCTTGGCAATGTTGATTGTAGTCATGCCTTGACCTAAACACTCCACAATTTGTTGCTTCTCAGCAGCCGACACATCCTTTTTCTTTCCCATTTTGGCAGAAAATGTAGGCTGTTTAATAATGTGGGACAGCCTTCTTAAGTAGTCTTGCCTTTCATTGGACACACCTGCCAAACTAATTAGCACAGGTGTCTGCAATTGCTTACAGTGATATAAAGAGCCCTGACACACATCACCATCAATGACTTTAACTGACAAACAAACAAATTCTTCCCTTATCACTCCTAAACACTTTTTGCATAATAATTTGGAACACAGTGTACATGTTCTTTTCCACAAAACACCAGTGGTTCACATAGTGAATCTTACATTTCTAACTTGCCAACCATGGTCTGTATGGAGTTGTTCAATAAAGGGACCAAAATTAAGATAACATAGACAGGAGCGGTCTCTATGAATACGAATTCCAAAGTATTTGATACCCTGTGAGGGCCAGGCAAAGGGAAAGTTGGACTGGATGGAATTCTGTATGGATTTGGGGAGGGAGACATCGAGGGCCTCAGACTTTGCTGCATTGATTTTAAAATTTGACCATGTAACAAAGTGATCTATTTCAGCCATAACAGCAGGGATGGATATATGTAATTGAGTGATATATACTAGGACATCATCAGCAAATGCAGAGCACTTGTACTCGGTGCCTCCCACCTCAATCCACCCAATATTGGGGTTATGGCTAATTGATGAGAGCAGGTGCTCCATCACTAGCATGTATAAGAGAGGGGACAGAGGACATTCCTGCCTTGTCCCATTGGTGATTATGAAAGGTTATGAAAATGTTCCATTTATCTTCAGCCTAGGTGACGTATTGCGATACAGGGCCGTGATTTTGCCTATAAAATGGTCCCCTAGACCCCTACCCCAAGCTTTTTAAGAGAATAATATATGGCGTGCCAGGAGACTCTATGGAATGCTTTCTCAGCATCCAACGAGAGTATCTAATTACAAATTTTTAACTGCATCTAGCCCAGGAAATACTTTGTGCCTAGTAGCAGTGTCTGCTAGTCAGCGGATTATCCCAGCTGTTAAACAAGCTACACCACCTGTAGTTTGGACACTTAATTTTTTCAAAGGAAATGGTTCGGGCCCCCGGGACACTCAGTGAAGAGCATCGGGGAGGCACCCCAAGGCACAGGGGCTGGGACTGGCAGTAGGACGCCTTGAGGTGGACCGCCAAGCTCGATCCTTATAAAAGCTTTTTAACTGCAGCAGCTTTAGTGGACGCTACTGGAGCTGGAATTACGCAGCTGCTGGCATGAGACTTGCCCTCCAATAGATCCTTGTAAAAGGATTTAAAGTGTACTCATTCAAATTAGAGAGACAATTTAAATTAAAAAGATTAGACCTGCCTCCACCGCAGGGGGGCTCGCTCGACCCACCGGTGGACAGGCACCAGTATTGGGAGAGGGGGGCTGGCTGTCAGGGTCCACCGCGGCTCTGGCACAAGCCTGGCGACACGGAGGTCGCACGGGCAGGAACGGACTGGCTGCGTCGGCTTCGCACTTTTTTGGTTTTAGAAGGGCATGACATGCCTATATCTGTGACTCCCCCTCCTTTTACTCCTCCACCTCTTTTCTTTTCGCATGACTATATGTACTTGTCACTTTTCCATGTGTTAGTTGTGTCTTCTGAGCAGTTTGTCAGCTTTTGGACACCTTTGAAGGTGTTTTCTATGTGTTTCTATGTGTTTTTGTTTGCCTGCCATTGGTTTCAACGGTGTTCGATGGTGTACGACGAACAGTTCGACAAACAGTTTGGCGAACATATGGGTGTTCGACGAACCAAACCGAACTCGAACACTACAGGGGTGGCTCAACACTAGCCAGGACCTCCAAGGCTTAGAGATACAGTTCATGCCATATGTCCATGTTGGATACCCAATAGTTGTAAGGCACAGAGGAATCACGGAGGACGCTGGCACGGTAAGCAAGGTACTCCTTCAGCATCTTCCAAAACTTTTTCCTCCTTGTCAGAGTACCCAGTGCGGGTCTAGAGGTGTGACCAACCAGTAATTACTGTTGCCCAAAATGCGTAAAACGCGAGGGCCACGAGAAAGGCCGTTGAACATAAACTCAGTCATGTGTGCCAGACTGTCAACAGCCAAGACTTCCCTGTCCCCACCAAAAGACAACTGTCCATGTTCTCCTCCTCGTCCTTTTCAGGCCATCCACACTGAACAGACGGTATGAAGGTGGCATGGGTAGTACCATCTGTAGCGCAGGAAACCAGCTTCTGTTCCTCCTCCTCCTCATCTTCCTCCTCATTATCACCCAATCCACATTGAGATGAGGCTGAGCTGTGTTGCATCACCGTATATAGTTCCTTGCTCCATCTCATTGTTCTCCGCCTGAAATGCCTCCTCTTTAATTGTGAGCAGCGAGAGTTTCTGTATACAGAGAAGCGGGATGGTGACACTAATTATGGCGTCATTGCCGCTCACCATCTTGGTCGAGTCCTCAAAGTTTTGGAGGATGGCACAGATGTCAGCAATCCATGCCTACTCATCAGCTCTTTTATGCGGTGGCTGACCGGAATACCGATGGGTGTGTTGAAGCTGGTACTCAACAACTGTACTCTGCTGCTCACAAATCCTTCCCAACATTTGCAACGTTGAGTTCCAATGCATGGTGACATTGCACACCAGTTGGTGAGCTGGAAGCTGCAAACCCTGCTAAAGCACTTTCAGGGCGGCGGAAGTTGTAGCTGACTTTCTGAAATGGGCACGCATGCAGCATACTTTAACTGGCAGCTCTGGCAGATTTGGTAGGTATTGAGAAACCACTGAACCACTAAGTTGAGCACATGGGACAGGCATGGTACGTGTGCGCGGTCGCCAAGCTTCAGAGACGCCACCAGGTTCCGGCCATTGTCACACATGACCATGCATGGCTGTAGGTTCAGCAGTGAGAGACACAGATCTGCCTGATCTGCTACAGCTTTCAACAACTCTGCAGCAGTGCTGCAGTGCTTCCAGATTTCTACTGATGTGGTCATTTCGGAGATGGAGGCTGAAGAGTAAGAGGAGGAGGACAAAGTGCAGGAGCTGTAGAATGTGGGGGAACCTGATTGACCCAGGATTCACAATCCTCTGCGTCAGGAGGAAGTGTTCCATCCCAGGGTCCGACTGGGTCCTGGCTTCCACAATATTAACCCAGTGTGCCATCAGTGAAATGTACCCTCCCTGGCGACAAGCACTTGTCCACGTGTCTGTGGTTAGGTAAACCTTCCCAGTAACTGCGTTGGTGGGGGCACAGGTAATGTTCTAGGGACACATGCTTGAGTAAGGCGGGGACGGTGCACAGGGATAAATAGTGGCGGCTGGGAACCGACTACCAAGGGACACCCGCCGGCATGAGTTTTCGGAAAGTTTCCGTCTCCACGAGCCTAAAAGTCAACATTTCTAGTGCAAGCAGTTGAAAAATGTGGCAGTTTAGTATTGTGGTCTGTGGGTGGGTGGCTGCGTATTTGCGCTTGCGCTCCAAGGACTGGGGTAGGGACAACTGAACGCTGCGCTGGGACAAGGATGTGGACGTGGTTGCTGATGGTGATGGTTGCAAGTGTGCAACAACAGGTGCAAGGTGGGAGGCATCTTCACCTGCATCATGGACGGAGGCTTGGCGTGCATGTACAACAGATTAATGATTGTTGAACAGAGATTAATCATATAAATGTTGTGTCACCATCAAATACTAATAGACCTACAAGTAGATACACAACAACGTAATGGAGCAATTCAGAACACTTTATTGAAATTACAAATAAAAACAGGGAAACAAAGGAACGAACCCGCACAGGTGGAAATAATAGCGGATGGGGTGTACTATAGTAGCTAATCAACACTGGTTACTTCAAGACACATAATAATCAGTAGCAGCATAATGCATAAATAAACATGTTGATTAAAAATAACCATTGGAAAATAAATATAGTGGAATCAATTCATCAAGAAGGTGTAGTAACCCGGGTTACTACACCTTCTTGATGAATTGATTCCACTATATTTATGTTCCAATGGCTATTTTTAATTAATGTTTTAATTAACATGTTTATGCGTGGAATCACAGTATATGCACCGGGCTGTTGAGCTGCACCATTTACCTCTAACAACCTTTTCCGCACCCGAGGCAGGGTGGGATCCTGTAGCTGAGCTGTCCTAAAAGTGCCCCGGGACACTTCCAGTTCGGGGATCAATGGGGTCTCCTCAACCTCTCCTGCCATCACCTCTAGGGGAAACCTATCGGGGTCACACTCTGTCCCTAGGTTGGACACCTCTACGGCAGGTACCCCTGACTTGGGTTCTTTGGGTACAGTGCCCGTAATAAATTTTACCGGGGAAGAGTGGTTTTTGTTTTTCCACAGAGTCCAGAACAGGGGCAAGTCTCTTCCCAACACAGTCCCATAGGGAAGAGTTTTTACCACCCCCACCACATGTTTCGTGTCCCCACATGGCGTGGACAACCCTACCTCTGCGGTTGGGTATTCTCGGAGGTCCCCATGGATACACACAACCCCAACGGTCAATCCATTGGGGTTGTCTCCTACCACCAGCGACTCATGTACCGAAGTCACTAGGCTCCCCAAGTCTAAGAGAGCCTACGTTGCGTACCCATTAACCAGTACCTGGCACAGTTGGGGTTCACTGTCCGGGGGGTCGGCACTTGCAGAGCAGACAGTCTGGGTGTACAGTGCGGTTATACCCGCAGTCCATGGGCTCTGTAGTCAGGGGGCAGTTAGCAACCACGTGTCCCGGCCCCTCACACCGCCAGCGCCTAATGGCTGAGGTACTGTTAGATCTTGTGACCTTTTGGAAGGGAACCGGTCTCCTGACACTCTCACTTCGGGGTTTCCCTTCAGCACGGGTATGGTGCTGACTGTCCTCAGCAGAGGGACGCGACCCCTTACGCGGTTCCTGGTCGGACAGGGTCTGGCGTGACAGCCGCGAGGGGGCAGAGTCCCGTATAAAGTCCTGAGTGGCCGAGTACCGCTCGATCAGGCTGACCACCTGGTCGATGGTGTTGGGGTCCCCTTGCCCCATCCATCGTTGGATAGCGGCCAGCAGAGTCCTCACCAGCCGGTCGACCACCACTCTCTCCACCATCTGGGCTGGAGTCAAAGACTCAGGCAGGAGCCACCTTCTTACCAGCTGCAGGTCATAAGGCTGAGACTGGGTTGGTCGGGTCTCCACAAAGGCCCATGAAAATACGCGCTAAGCCCTCACGTATGTATTGACCCGCAGTCGGGCAAGGATCTCACCTTTGAGCCTCTGGTAGTCATGGGTGTCCTCACAACTGAGGTCAAAGTAGGCCTTCCGGGCATCACCGACCAAAAACGGAGGCACCACTTCTGCCCACTGGCTGGCTGGTAGGTTTTCCCTCTCTGCCATGCGTTCATAGATGGACAGCAAGGCTTCCATGTCGTCTTCCGGTCCCATCTTCCTCAATGCTGAGCGAACCTTGTCCCGGGCCTCTCGACGTGGGCTGTGAGCTGCTGCATGATCAGCTCATTGGTGTGCTGCTGCTGCTGCTTGAGCTGCTCCTGCTGCTGCTTGAACTGCTGCTGCCGCTGCGTGAGGACCAATTGCCTTAACAGCATCTCCATTTTGTCCACGGGGTTGGGCTGAAAGGTGGCCGGCCGGATTGTGGTCATGCAGCTGCCGGTGGGGTATGCCTCAATCACAATGCCCGCATTCTCCACCAAACTGTAAGGCGGCAGTGTTCACACCGTGCAGTAAGTCCAACATAAGCAACTTTTATTCAGCAACTCACGGGTAAAACAGAAAGTCCTCCGGTTCGCAGCTGGGTTAAAATAAGTCCATAAACAGCAGTTACCGTGGGCCGCTCAGAGCCTGACGGGTGCAGAGCCTTCCCAGGCGTGGGTTCAGCTACACGCAGGCCCGCCGAGCTTTCCTGCTATGCTCCTAGCAGGTCCCAACACTGAACAACACTAATCCTTAATGCGGGTTTTTTAAAGGACCTGTGGCAAGAGCCACTGGAAAACCCGGGTTGGAGGGAGGAGGCCGCCCCACTGCCTTCCTGTAGCCTCCTCCAAGAAATGAAGGCCCTGGCGGGTTTTACTTAATCTGCCTTAGCCAGATAGCCTGACCAGGTCAATGCTCACCTTCATTCCTGCATTGCAGACGCAGCTGTGTCTGTGACTCCAGTGCACTCCAATGGGTTTAATAGGTCTCTGTACATATTCTGGGGGATATATACCGTCCCTCGTATACAATCCCAGTCACTGCCTCACACCCCATATTCTTCGTTCATTTCGTGTGAAATCTTTACAGCACTTTTATGGACATCAGATACTGACTTTTTCTTAATAATGGGCTTAATAATAAGCTTCCTGACATCTGCTGATAAATGTGGCTTTGTCTTTGCCATGTTTAACCTAAAAACACACATAAAAAAAATTTGGCAAAATTCAACTACCCATGACAAAATATGCAAAACATTTGGTCAAGCACCCTATTACACAGTCTGTATATCTATATAGATATATATGTAAGGAGAGAAGACACTGTGGACACAGAACAGCATGGAGGTGATGCGCCCCCTGGGCCGTGGGGTACTCGGCAGCCGGGCCTCTGGTTGCTGGGGGATATCACGGTAGCTGGCCCAGTCCGTGACCCAGGGCGGTCAGTAAAAGAGGGGATGTTTATAGGGGATTTGGAAAGTTCCACCTGTGGAATGCGGCCAAAGGGGAGCCGCCGCTGCGGAGCAGTCCTCTGGAGCTGGTGTTACGGCAGCAGGGATGGTGTGGCTATCCATAGGTAGAGCTAGCTCAAGGGCAGTGTAGGGGTAGATGGTGGATGCTGGGGAGAGGGGACCCAGCCGGGTCAGAGGAAGAACAGACACACACACCGGGGCTAGTTTCAGTGCCTTTACTGCAGATGGTAGTCAGGTACCGTCCGGGGTACTTGTAGGTGATGTGCACTTCTGGTCTTGCTCCCCAGTGAGCGGGTGTAAGGCCTCCTTTCTGTATCTTCCTGTCTCTCTCCCAGCAGCTTCTGACCTGCCTGGAACAGGATCTAGCTCCCTTGATGTTTCTATCACCCGTGTGCTTGGCGGCGAGGGCTTTCCCACTGGTTACCACGATCCCTGGATGCTGGGGCCTTCATTGTACCTAGTCCTCTGAGTGTGCGCTATTCACGGGTGGACTGAGGGATATGAACTCCTCCTCAGTATGCCAGATTCCCTACTGGGCATAGAGATCCCAATAGGCTCGGGCCCGGTGCCCGGCTTGCATCAGGGGACGAATTCTCTGTGGTTCCTCTGTCCCTCATGGCTCTTTTCTTCTCCTCTCGCCTTCTAGCCCACTCTAGGCTCTCACTGGTCAGACTAGCCCGCAGCTTGGGCCTAGCCTGGCTTTCAACCACACAGACTTCAGCTTGTCTGGTGCTGCAGCATCGTGTCACACTGACTGCTTCCCACTGACTGACTTCCTGAACTCTACCCCCCAGTATATATATACCTGACAGGTTTCCATTTAGTGGACTTGGGTGGAGGTGTCTGCATGTATTGAGGCCACTGGGGAGAATCCCATCTGTGCAACACCAAGAAGTTCTGTGACAGCCTGCAGCCGCAGGGTGTCACAGAGCCGTTGCAGAAGGAAGGAGCTTGATCAGGACTCTTGGTACAGCGTTGTCAGAGAAATGAGCTGGGTAGAAAAATAGCACGTGTGCAAGTTCTGAGGTGATTCTGGCACCGAAGAGAGAGACAGGAGGAGGAATAGCAGCGTCCAGAGCTCCTGTCAGGAGGAAAGGTGCCGTGTTTCTACCCAGCCCAGACGTCGATGGTTAAGCCTCGAAGACCCGAGCCACGTCAGTCAAGGTTCCTCACCTGAGTGACATCGGTCGACAGAACGGGAACAGGCTGAGGTGTCACGGTTCTCAGACATGTCCACCAGTGACAGGATGCCACAGAAACTCTGAAGGTGTCAGATCGGAGATTCACGTGAGACAGGCCGTTACCTCTGACAGTGACATATTGCACCAGGCACGAATAGAGGGAAAGACAGTAGTCAGACGGGGACAAGCAGACACCAGAGCGGCATCGCAAAAGTGGATAGAGAGTTATAGGGGAAACGGGGAGTGAGTTGTGATTGGAACAGAGTATTGCCAAAGCTTTAAAAGACTGCCCCATAGTTAATGACAATCTAGTTCCCCTTCCCTCCAGTAGATCATTTTAAACTACCAACCCCTGAATTCTAGTGTATTCTGACAATTTATTCTGAATTTCTGATGTGTGATTTACTGCTTATTTTACTGTCAAACATTGTAAAGAAATTGTTACCATATAATACATGTTTTACAATTAATATTAGTTGTTAAATAAAATAAATATACTATTGTTCCGCCTGTGTCTCCACTATTGCATACTGTTCGCCTGCATTATATATCTATAATATAACGGGAGATGTGTCCTTCTGTCTGAAGCCTCTATAGACTGTGCAAGCACGATGCGCCTGCACAGTCTGGCTCCTGACAGAAGAACACATCCAGCTGTTACAGGTAAGAGGAGTGTATAGCACCGGTGATCGCGGTATGCGTAGTAACTGAACGCATACCGCGATCTCCGGCGTAATAAGGACACACTTACCTGACCGGGAAGAGTGTTGCCGCAACGCCTCTGTTCTGGCCGGAGGCCGGGGGCGGACTGCAGCATCGGAATTGGCACATGCGCATAGCGCGCTATCTGGCGACATTTTACTGAAGACACATTTGCAATGTGTCTTCAAAAAATGGGGCTGTACAGCGCAGTATGGGCATGTGGATAATCCAGCACCACACTCCTCCCTCGGTCTCTGGAGGACTATTCCGGCAGATGAGGGGGCCATGCATACCAGGATAGGGATGAGGGGGCCCT
This sequence comes from Phyllobates terribilis, assembly GCF_046119375.1. Lineage (NCBI taxonomy): Eukaryota > Metazoa > Chordata > Amphibia > Anura > Dendrobatidae > Phyllobates > Phyllobates terribilis. Next base: position 251,655,067 of record NW_027362773.1, on the reverse strand, counting down.
GCATACCAGGAATGGGGATGAGGGGTGCCATACATACCAGGATTGGGGATGAGGGGGTCATGCATGCCAGGATTGGGGATGAGGGGTGTCATGTGTACCAGGATTGGGGATGAGGGGGCCATGCATACCAGGATTGGGGGATGAGTGGTGAAATACATACCAGGATAGGGATGAGGGGTGCCATACATACCAGGAAAAGGATGAGGGGGGCCATACATACCAGGATAGGGATGAGGGGGGCCATACATACCAGGATAGGGATGAGGGGCTATGCATACCAGGAGTTTGGATGAGGGGGTTCCATGCATACCAGGATAGAGATGAAGGGGGCCATACATACCGGGATAGGGATGAGAGGCCATGCATACTAGGATTGGGGAGGAGGGGGTACCACCATGCATACCAGTATAGGGATGAGGGACCATGCATACCAGGATTGGGGATGAAGGGGTACCATGCATACCAGGATAGGGATGAGGGGTGCCATGCATACCAGGATAGGAATGAGGGGGTACCATACATAGCAAGATAGGGATGAGGGGTGCCATACATACCAGGATAGGGATGAGGGGGTCCATACATACCAGGCTAGGGATGAAGCGTGCCATACATACCAGGATAAGGATGAGGGGCCATGCATACCAGGATTGGGGATGAGAGTGCCATAAATACAAGGATAGGGATGAGGGGCCATGCATACCAGGATTGGGGATGACAGGGTACCATGCATACCAAGATAGGCATGAGGAGTGCCATGCATACCAGGATAAGGATGAGGAGTGCCATCCATACCAGGATTGGAAATGAGGGGGGCCATGCATACCAGGTTAGGGTTGAGTGGTGCTATGCATACGGATGATGAGGGCCTTGCATATAAGGATGAGGGGTGCCATGTGTGGCGCCCTGCTGCGCAATGGTGTCACAGAACCCAGAAGGGTGCATGGATGGACTTCTCCACAAGATGCCCTCGCACATTCACACATCTCCACCCTACCACCTCAGACCAGCAGAGGGAGCCCGTTACGGATATATATAAGGAGGGTGGAGCCAGGCAGCAGAGATTAGTTCCTCCTTAGAGACAGAGGGGGACTGAGCTCAGAGTTGAGCAGAGAGCATGCTGACGCTGAGAGAGCAGCGAAGAGGCAGCAAGCTGGCTGCAGTGCTTAGGCGAGCCAAGGCCTACAGCACATGTGAAGGCCTAGTGAGGTCCTTGAGTGGGCCGAAGGTGAGAGGAGAAGGAAGAAGTAGCAAGGGGGCAGAGGAGCATACCAGGCTCACCCCGATATACATACCGGACACCGGGTCCACGCCTACAGGGACCCTTTATACCCAGTAGGAACCACCGGAACCCCTGGAGGACTACAGGTCTCAGGTTCACCAAACGCTGATTACAGTACCAGGGCTAGGAGTCACGGAGGTCCCAGCGTCCAGGGAGAGTGATCTCCAAAGAGAAGGCCCTACCACCAGGTCAGCAGGTGCAAAGAGAGACAGTAACCAAGCTAGGCCTTGCTCCAGGCAGGTTAGAAGCTTAACGAATAAAGCAATAGATCAGGAGGCCCTATACCCGCTCACTGGGGAGAGTCCAAAAGTGCACCCTTCGCCTGGAGTACCCTGGACCGTGCCTGCAGCATCACCATTAAAGGTGCTGAAGCTTACCCCCATGTGAGTGTCCGTCTTTCCTCTGGGACCGTCCTGCCGTCTCTCCACTGCACCACCATCCATTACACCCCATGCTGCCCTGGAGCTAGCTCTACCTGTGGAGAGCCACACCATCCCTGCTGCCGTAAAACCAGCTCCAGAGGACTGCACCACAGTGACGGCTCCCTCTAGCCACAATCCACAGGTGGCGTCACGAACACTTTCCCAAATCCCCTATAAAGCTCCCCCTTTTTACTGACCGCCCTGGGTCACGGACCAGGCCAGCCACCGTGATATCCCCCGGCAATCAGATGCCCGGCTGCCGATTACCCCACGGCCCAGGGGGCGCGTTACAATGCATACCAGGATCGGTATCAGGGGTGCATGCATACCAGGATGGAGGGGTGCCGTGCATACCGGGATGGAGGGGTTCCATGCTTACCGGGATGGAGGGGTGCCATGCATACTGGTATGGAGGGGTGCCATGCATACCAGGATGGAGATCAGGGGGTGCCATGCATACCGGGATGGGGGCCACGTATAATAGGAAGGGGGGCCATATAAACCAGGATGGGGGATATTAACAGTATTGGGGGACATCTATAATATAACCAGGGATGAGTCCTTCTGTCCGAAGCCACTATAGATGCGCAAGCGCGATGCGCCTGCGCAGTCTGGCTCCTGACAGAAGAACACATCCAGCCGTTACAGGTAAGAGGAGTGTATAGCACCGGAGATCGCAGTATGCGTAGTAACTGAATGCATACCGCAATCTCCGGCGTCATAAGTAGTGTTGAGCCACCCCCGTAGTGTTCGGGTTCGGTTCGGTTCGTCGAACACCGTGATGTTCGAGGAACTGTTCGTGGAACTGTTCGTCGAACACCTTAGAACACCGTCGAACACCGTTAAAACCAATGGCAGGCAAACAAAAACACATAGAAAACACCTGCAAAGGTGTCCAAAAGCTGACAAACTGCTCAGAAGACACTCTCTTTAAAAAAGCCGGCCGGCAAATTCAGCAGCGGCATACACCGGTACCCGACAATTTAGACAAGAAGGAATAGAGCATCACACATAGATTAGATAGATAGAAACATGTCAGTCACACATATAAGAAGCACAGTGACAGTGTTGGTTACTGCACTTGTCATTTAGTGTAAAGGATTTATTAAAAAAAATATTAGTGTTTTCATGCACCGTCTCTTTAAAAAAGCCGGCCGGCAATTCAGCATCTGTACCCGACAATTTAGAACAGAAAGAATAGAGCTTCACACATAGATTAGATAGATAGAAACATGTCAGTCACATATATAATAAGTACAGTGAGAGTGTTGCTTACTGTACTTGTCATTTAGTGTAAAGGATTTATTTAAAAAAATAATAGTGTTTTCATGCACTGTCTCTTTAAAAAAGCCGGCCGGCAATTCAGCAGCGGTACCCGACAATTTAGAACAGAAAGATAGAGCATCACACATAGATTAGATAGATAGAAACATGTCAGTCACATATATATGAAGTACAGTGATAGTGTTGGTTACTGTACTTGTCATTTAGTATTAAAATAAAGGATTTATTATTAAAAAAATTGGCGTGGGGTTCCCCTTAATTTTAGGCTCTAGCGGAGGTTAAGCAGACGGCTGGGGCAGATGTTTGAAGCCTGGGAAGGGGGTAATACCCACGGAGCTTCCCAGGCTACTAATATCAGCCCCCAGCTGAATACATAGCCTTTACTAGCTATTAAAATGGGGGACCCCCCCAAAAAAATGACGTGGGGTCCCCCCTAATTTAATAGCTAGCAAAGGCTAGGCAGACAGCTGGGGGCTGATATTAATAGCCCAGGAAGGGAGCCATGAATATTGGCCCCCTCCCAGGCTAGAAACACCAGCCGTCAGCCGCCCCAGAAATGGCGCATTCATAGGATGCGCCAATTCTGGCACTTAGCCTCGCTCTTCCACGCTGCCCTGGTGCGGTGGCAGGGGGTAATAGGGTTGGGGTTGATGTCAGCTTATAATGCCAGCTGACATCAAGCCCAGGTTAGTAATGGAGAGGCGTCTATAAGACACCCCCATTACTAACCCCATAGTCAAAGTTAAAAAAAACACAAACACCCAGAATAAAGTCCTTTAATTGAAATAAAGACACAATCCTTTATTGTTCTAAATTAAACCATACTTACCATCACGCCCATTCCAGCTGAAGCCAACGATCTCCTGCAATAAAAGAAAAATAATAAAGCAACCTCATCCTTACCTTTCCATGGTTCCCACGACAGCTTCAGCTCTGCTACATCGAGATGACAGGCTGGACCGCAGCAGAAAGCTGCCATCCAGCCTGTCATCCCGCAGACACTGAGAAGCGCAGGCTTGCTTGCGCTGCTCAGCGTCTCTCTGTGACGACATCCAGATGAGCCGAGTTCATGTCCAATGAACTCGGCTCACCTCATGCACGTCACTGACAGCGTGGGAAAATTCTCACGCTGAAGCGCTGATTGCAGGAGAATTTTCCCACGCTGTCAGTGACGTGCAGGAGGTGACCTGAGTTCATTGGACATGAGCTCACCTCATGCACATCACTGACAGCGTGGGAGAATTCTCCTGCACTCAGCACTTCAGCGTGAGAATTTTCCCACGCTGTCAGTGACGTGCATGAGGTGAGCCGAGTTCATTGGACATGACCTCGGCTCATCTGGATGCCGTCACAGCGAGACAGTGAGGAGCGCAAGCATGCCTGCGCTTCTCAGTGTCTGCGGGATGACAGACTGGATGGCAGCGTTCTGCTGCGGTCCAGCCAGTCATCTCGATGTAGCAGAGCTGAAGCTGTCGTGGGAACCATGGAAAGGTAAGGATGAGGTTGGTTTATTATTTTTCTTTTATTGCAGGAGATCGTTGGCTTCAGCTGGAATGGGTGTGATGGTAAGTATGGTTTAATTTAGAACAATAAAGAATTGTGTCTTTATTTCAATTAAAGGACTTTATTCTGGGTGTTGTGTTTTTTTTAAATACTTTACTAGAAATTCATGGCGGTCATGTCTAATACTGGCGTGACCCCATGAATTTTGGGCTTGGGGCCAGCTGATAATACCAAGCTGGCCCTAACCCCTTTATTACCCAGTGAGCCACCGCACCAGGGCCCTGGATGAGTTGGGTACAGCGCCAGAAGATGGCGCTTCTATGAACGCGCCATTTTCCGGGGTGGCTGCGGACTGCAATTTGTAGCGGGGGGGGGGGCCCAGAAAGCTTGGGCCTCCCTGCGCTGCAGATTCCAGCCCCCAGCTGCCTAGTTGTACCTGGCTGGACAAAAATAGGGCGAAGCCCCACGTACTTTTTTTTTAATTATTTCATGAAATTCATGAAATAATTAAGAAAAAAAGGGCTTCCCTATATTGTTGTGTCCGGCCAGGTACAAATAGGCAGCTGGTGGATGGGGGCAGCCCGTTCCTGCCTGCTGTACCTGGCTGGACACAAATATAGTGCGAAGCCCCACTTCAATTTTTTTAAATTATTTCAGGAAATTCATGAAATAATTTTAAAAAAATTGACGTGGGGCTTCGCCCTATATTTGTGTCCAGCCAGGTACAGCAGGCAGGAACGGGCTGCCCCCAACCACCAGCTGCCTATTTGTACCTGGCCGGACACAACAATATAGGGAAGCCCTTTTTTTCTTAATTATTTCATGAAATAATTTAAAGAAAATTGACGTGGGGCTTCGCCCTGTTTTTGTGTCCAGCCAGGTACAACTAGGCAGCTGGGGGCTGGAATCCGCAGCGCAGGGAGGCCCAAGCTTTCTGGGCCACCCCCGCTGCAAATTGCAGTCCGCAGCCACCCCGGAAAATGGCGCGTTCATAGAAGCGCCATCTTCTGGCGCTGTACCCAACTCATCCAGGGCCCTGATGCGGTGGCTCACTGGGTAATAAAGGGGTTAGGGCCAGCTTGGCATTATCAGCTGGCCCTAAGCCCGAAATTCATGGGGTCACGCCAATATTAGACATGACCACCATGAATTTCTAGTAAAGTATTTAAAAAAAACACAACACCCAGAAAAAAGTCCTTTAATTGAAATAAACACACAATTCTTTATTGTTCTAAATTAAACCATACTTACCATCACGCCCATTCCAGCTGAAGCCAACGATCTCCTGAAATAAAAGAAAAATAATAAAGCAACATCATCCTTACCTTTCCATGGTTCCCATGACAGCTTCAGCTCTGCTACATCGAGATGACAGGCTGGACCGCAGCAGAACGCTGCCATCCAGCCTGTCATCCCGCAGACACTGAGAAGCGCAGGCATGCTTGCGCTCCTCAGTGTCTCTCTGTGAGGGCATCCAGATGAGCCGAGTTAATGTCCAATGAACTCGGCTCACCTCATGCACGTCACTGACAGCGTGGGAAAATTCTCCTGCACTCAGCGCTTCAGCGTGGGAGAATTCTCACACTGAAGCGCTGAGTGCAGGAGAATTCTCCCACGCTGTCAGTGACGTGCAGGAGGTGAGCTGAGTTCATTGGACATGAGCTCACCTTATGCACGTCACTGACAGCGTGGGAAAATTCTCCTGCACTCAGCGCTTCAGCGGGAGAATTCTCACGCTGAAGCGCTGAGTGCAGGAGAATTCTCCCACGCTGTCAGTGACGTGCAGGAGGTGAGCTGAGTTCATTGGACATGAGCTCACCTTATGCACGTCACTGACAGCGTGGGAGAATTCTCCTGCACTCACCGCTTCAGCGTGAGAATTTTCCCACGCTGTCAGTGACGTGCATGAGGTGAGCCGAGTTCATTGGACATGAACTCGGCTCATCTGGATGTCGTCACAGAGAGACGCTGAGCAGCGCAAGCAAGCCTGCGCTTCTCAGTGTCTGCGGGATGACAGGCTGGATGGCAGCGTTCTGCTGCGGTCCAGCCTGTCATCTCGATGTAGCAGAGCTGAAGCTGTCGTGGGAACCATGGAAAGGTAAGGATGAGGTTGCTTTGTTATTTTTCTTTTATTGCAGGAGATCGTTGGCTTCAGCTGGAATGGGCGTGACGGTAAGTATGGTTTAATTTAGAACAATAAAGGATTGTGTCTTTATTTCAATTAAAGGACTTTATTCTGGGTGTTTGTGTTTTTTTTAACTTTGACTATGGGGTTAGTAATGGGGGTGTCTTATAGACGCCTCTCCATTACTAACCTGGGCTTGATGTCAGCTGGCATTATAAGCTGACATCAACCCCAACCCTATTACCCCCTGCCACCGCACCAGGGCAGCGTGGAAGAGCGAGGCTAAGTGCCAGAATTGGCGCATCCTATGAATGCGCCATTTCTGGGGCGGCTGACGGCTGGTGTTTCTAGCCTGGGAGGGGGCCAATATTCATGGCTCCCTTCCTGGGCTATTAATATCAGCCCCCAGCTGTCTGCCTAGCCTTTGCTAGCTATTAAATTAGGGGGGACCCCACGTCATTTTTTTGGGGGGGTCCCCCATTTTAATAGCTAGTAAAGGCTATGTATTCAGCTGGGGGCTGATATTAGTAGCCTGGGAAGCTCCGTGGGTATTACCCCCTTCCCAGGCTTCAAACATCTGCCCCAGCCGTCTGCTTAACCTCCGCTAGAGCCTAAAATTAAGGGGAACCCCACGCCAATTTTTTTAATAATAAATCCTTTATTTTAATACTAAATGACAAGTACAGTAACCAACACTATCACTGTACTTCATATATATGTGACTGACATGTTTCTATCTATCTAATCTATGTGTGAAGCTCTATTCTGTCTGTTATAAATTGTCGGGTACCGCTGCTGAATTGCCGGCCGGCTTTTTTAAAGAGACGGTGCATGAAAACACTATTATTTTTTTTGATAAATCCTTTACGCTAAATGACAAGTACAGTAAGCAACACTATCACTGTACTTCGTATATATGTGGCTGACATGTTTCTATCTATCTAATCTATGTGTGAAGCTCTATTCTGTCTGTTATAAATTGTCGGGTACCGCTGCTGAATTGCCGGCCGGCTTTTTTAAAGAGACGGTGCATGAAAACACTATTATTTTTTTTGATAAATCCTTTACGCTAAATGACAAGTACAGTAAGCAACACTATCACTGTACTTCGTATATATGTGGCTGACATGTTTCTATCTATCTAATCTATGTGTGAAGCTCTATTCTGTCTGTTATAAATTGTCGGGTACCGCTGCTGAATTGCCGGCCGGCTTTTTTAAAGAGACGGTGCATGAAAACACTATTATTTTTTTTGATAAATCCTTTACGCTAAATGACAAGTACAGTAAGCAGCACTTTCACTGTACTTCATATATATGTGGCTGACATGTTTATATCTATCTAATCTATGTGTGAAGCTTTATTCTTTCGGTTCTAAATTGTCGGGTACCGGTGTATGCCGCTGCTGAATTGCCGGCTTTTCATGTTTCACTGTTGGCACTGTTCCCATCGATTTGGGCAATCACTGTAATGCCACAACCACCATGGCTGTGGCATTACAGTGAGTGGCAGACAATCCCTGCATGATTGGTGCTCTAAATAGCGCTAGACATGCAGGACACGCTTTTGGTGCACGAACAGTTATCGAACATAACCTCGAACAGCCGAATTTTTTGCAAATCGTTCGGGTTCCTCGAACAACTCGAACACCGCCCAAAACAGCTCGAATTTGAGATTGGCGAACAGTTCTAGTCGAACACCGCTCATCTCTAGTCATAAGGACACACTTACCTGACCGAGAAGAGTGTTGCCGCAACGCCTCTGTTCTGGCCGGAGGCCGGGGGTGGACTGCAGCATCGGAATCGGCACATGCGCATAGCGCGCTATCTGGTGACATTTTACTGAAGACACATTTGCAATGTGTCTTCAAAACAATGGGGCCGTACAGCGCAGTATGGGCATGCGCATACTCCAGCACCACACTCCTCCCTCGGCCTCCGGAGGACTATTTCGGCAGATGAGGGGGCCATGCATACCAGGATAGGGATGAGGGGGCCCTGCATACCAGGAATGGGGATGAGGGGTGTCATACATACCAGGATTGGGGATGAGGGGGCCATGCATACCAGGATTGGGGATGAGGGGTGTCATGCGTAACAGGATTGGGATGAGGGGGCCATGCATACCAGGATTGGGGGATGAGGGTTGAAATACATACCAGGATAGGGATGAGGGGTGCTATACATACCAGGAAAAGGATGAGGGGGGCCATACATACCAGGATAGGTATGAGGAGGGCAATACATACCAGGATAGGGATGAGGGGCTATGCATACCAGGAGTTTGGATGAGGGGGTTTCATGCATACCAGGATAGAGATGAAGGGGGCCATACACACCGGGATAAGGATGAGAGGCCATGCCTACTAGGATTGGGGAGGAGGGAGTACCATGCATACCAGGATAGGGATGAGGGGTGCCATGCATACCAGGATAGGGATGAGGGGGTACCATACATAGCAAGATAGGGATGATGGGTGCCATACATACCAGGATAGGGATGAGGGGGTCCATACATACCAGGCTAGGGATGAGGCGTGCCATACATACCAAGATAAGGATGAGGGGCCATGCATACCAGGATAGGGATGAGGGGGTACCATACATAGCAAGATAGAGATGAGGGGTGCCATACATACCAGGATAGGGATGAGGGGGTCCATACATACCAGGCTAGGGATGAGGCGTGCCATACATACCAAGATAAGGATGAGGGGCCATGCATACCAGGATTGGGGATGAGAGTGCCATAAATACAAGGATAGGGATGAGGGGCCATGCATACCAGGATTGGGGATGAGAGGGTACCATGCATACCAGGATAGGGATGAGGAGTGCCATGCATACCAGGATAAGGATGAGGAGTGCCAAGCATACCAGGATTGGGAATGAGGGGGGCCATGCATACCAGGTTAGGGTTAAGCGGTGCTATGCATACGGATGATGAGGGCCTTGCATATAAGGATGAGGGGTGCCATGCATACCAGGATGGGTATCAGGGGTGCATGCATACCACGATGGAGGGATGCCGTGCATACCGGGAGGGAGGGGTTCCCAGCATACCGGGATAGAGGGGTGCCATGCATACTGGGATGGAGCGGTGCCATGCATACTGGGATGGAGGGGTGCCATGCATACCAGGATGGAGATCAGGGGGTGCCATGCATACCGGGATGGGGATGGGGGGCATGTATAATAGGAAGAGGGGCCATATAAACCAGGATGGGGGATAGTAACAGTATTGGGGGACATCTATAATATAACCAGGGATGTGTCCTTCTGTCCGAAGCCTCTATAGACTGCGCAAGCGCGACGTGCATGCGCAGTCTGGCTCCAGACAGAAGAACACATCCAGACGTTACAGGTAAGAGTAGTATGTGGCGCCGGAGATTGCGATATGTGTAGACACTGAATGCATACCACAATCTCTGGCGCCATAGGTACATACCTGACCTGAAGGAATGTTGCTGCTGCACCTGTGTTTTGGCCGGAGTCCGGTATGGGCAGACGCATACTCTGGCGCCACACTCCTCCTCCGGCCTCTGGATGGGGGCAGCATAAAAGATGATGGGGGCACAGGATGGGAGCTGCACATAATAGGATGGGGGCTGCACATAACAGGATGGGGGCTGAACATAACAGGATAGGGACAGCACATAACAGGATGGGGGAAGCACATAACAGGATGGGGGAGCATACTGTATACCAATAAAAATGCTCGCCACCCGGGCATAGAACGGGTTCAATAGCTAGTATATATATAGATATATCTAAAAAATATATATGCATCATATTACAAAGCCTGCGCCCCCCCATGCACCACTCTATCACACCCGCTCCTTCAGCTCTGTAGCTGCTCATTACCGATCACCAGTGCAGCACTCTTCTTTTTCTCCTGCTCCTTCACTGACATTTTGCCGTCTTTTTGACCCAAGGAAACCACCAAAGCTTCCTGCACCCTCTAGCTCCTCCCACTCGCCTCTGGTCACATGGCCGTGATGTCATGTCAAGTCCTTCAGTTCCCTTAGCGCTCAGCATTTCCAGGGTTCCTCTCTGGGATGGAGCAACCCTCTCCGATTCTGTCGCTGGTGTTTATTTACCTCGCAGTGCGACCAACCGAGGGCAATGAGCAGTGAGTGCAGCGGATGGGTCCTGTCCTGTTTGTACTGCGCAAAATTCATGAACGGTGCTTTTTTCTGCTGGACGCTATGCATGGCATAGAAAAGAATTGGGTTTTTATGGACTGTCTGTAAATTTACACATGATGGGCAAACATGCAGATCAGCGGTTTCCTGTGGAGCACAGTTTGTACGGTAGAGTCGTTTTCCATCTCTAGAGTCACTGGGTAAGTCTCTCTCTCCTGCGATATGTAAGCTCTTATGGTCAGCGGACTCCTCTCTCTCTCCAGTAGAGTGTAAGCTCTTATGGTCAGCGGGGTCCTCTCTCTCCTGTAGAGTGTAAGCTCTTATGGTCAGCGGGGTCCTCTATCTCTTTTCTATAGAGTGTAAGCTCTTATAGTCAGCGGGGCCCTCTCTCTCCATTAGAGTGTAAGCTCTTATGGTCAGTGTTGTCCTCTCTCTCCTGTAGAGTGTAAGCTCTTATTGTCAGCGGGGCCCTCTCTCTCCAGTAGAGTGTAAGCTCTTATGGTCAGCAGGGTCCTCTCTCTCCTGTAGAGTGTAAGCTCTTATGGTCAGCGGGGTCCTCTCCCTCTCCTGTAGAGTGCAAGCTCTTATTGTCAGTGGAGTCCTCTATCTCTCTACTAGAGTGTATGCTCTTATGGTCAGCGGGGTCCCCTCTCTCCTGTAGAGTGTAAGCTCTTATGGTCAGCGGGGTCCTCTCTCTCCAGTAGAGTGTAAGCTCTTATGGTCAGCAGGGTCCTCTATCTCTCCAGTAGAGTGTAAGCTCTTATGGTAATCAGGGTCCTCTATCTCTCCAGTAGAGTTTAGGCTCTTATGGTCAGCAGTGTCCTCAATATCTCCTGTAGAGTGTAAGCTCTTATGGTCAGCGGGGTACTTTTCATATGGGTGGTGGCCATAAGTGTTTAAGGGCTTACTTAACCATCTGTGACACAATTCTTGTTATGTTGGTGCCATATAATTAGTGCCAGGTACAGGATGCATAGGCAGAAAGCTGCTCATCAGTGATGGGGGAGGAGTTATACACAGCTCATAAATATGGTGGACTACATGGCAGCAGGTTTTCTAGTACTCTAGTGATAATTTCTAACTTCTGAAACTGTGTTTTTATCAAAACTACAGCAAGCAGTCCAGTAAGTGACACATCATTGGAATCAGAGTCTCTGTCTGTACATGATGCTGCTCTCAGATTAGGTGGCAAAAACTTGGTAACAAATTCCCAAACAAACATAATGTTAAACTTAAAGTATATTGCACAGTATTTTGAATTTGCAGAGGGTCCATCCCCCATGCCCTTGCTTGCTAACAAAGCAAAGGTTCTCAACATCCAGCAAAAGGGATGAAACATACAGTTGTGCCCCCCTTTCTTAGGCCATCACAGCAGCCACACGGTCTGCATCTATGGCATTAGTGGGCACCTTTGGATGTTGGTAGATTTTGACCCTACAAGGAGCACCATGCAAATCTGATATCCCCTTGGATATTGCTAGACTTTGAACCTACCAGGAGCACCATGGAAATCTGATATCCCCTTGGATATTGGTAGACTTTTAACCCACTAGAAGCACCATGCAAACCTGATAACCACTTTGGATATTGGTAGACTTTGAACCTACTAGGAGCACCATGCAAATCTGATAACCACTTTGGATATTGGTAGACTTTGAACCTACTAGGAGCACCATGCAAATCTGATAACCACTTTTGATATTGGCAGACTTTGATCCTACCAGGAGCACCATGCAAATCTGATAACCACTTTGGATATTGGTAGACTTTGAACCTACCAGGAGCACCATGCAAATCTGATAACCACTTTGGATATTGGTAGACTTTGAACCTACTAGGAGCACCATGCAAATCTGATAAACCACTTTGGATATTGGTAGACATAGAACCTACTAGGAGCACCATGCAAATATGATAACCACTTTGGATATTGGTAGACTTTGAACCTACTAGGAGCACCATGCAAATCTGATAACCATGTTTGGATATTGGTAGACTTTGAATTTACTAGGAGCACCATGCAAATCTGATAACCACTTTGGATATTGGTAGACTTTGAACCTACCAGGAGCACCATGAAAATCTGATAGCCACTTTGGATATTGGAAGACTTTGAACCTACTAGGAGCACCATGCAAATCTGATAACCACTTTTGATATTGGTAGACTTTGAACCTACCAGGAGCATCATGCAAATCTGATAACCACTTTGGATATTGGTAGACTTTGAACCTACTAGGAGCACCATGCAAATCTGATAAACCACTTTGGATATTGGTAGACATAGAACCTACTAGGAGCACCATGCAAATGTGATAACCACTTTGGATATTGGTAGACTTTGAACCTACCAGAAGCACCATGCAAGTCTGATAACCACTTTGGATATTGGTAGAGTTTGAACCTACCAGGAGCACCACGAAAATCTGAAAACCACTGCTGCCCCATGAGACCTAGGGTGCCAGGGCAAAGACCAAAGACACACTCCTCTGGTGCCAGGTGCTAGCAATGACCCAGTCCTTGGGTACTGGTACAAACAGCATAATTTGGTTCTATTGGAACTCAATACCATAGTCTTCAGTATAATTAAAATCTGCACAGTAGAACAAGATGCCATGTAGCAAACGGTTATTATACAACATATAACAGATACTGTAAAATTACAAATGATGAATTTTAGGGATTACTGTTAAGGAAAATGCTTTATGAGCTGTTATACCATAAAATAAAACCAAGGCAGGTGGCTCTATGATTCTTATTAGGGATTTACGTTTACGCTTCCTAGTGAAGACTGTTAATTAAATGAATAGCCGGGATATATGAATCGAGCTGCACCTTTAAATTGCCTCAAAATGGCAAGCTGCAGTCTGTAATAAAAGAAACCACAATTAGTAGCAGCGCTGGTAGACGGAGCGGCCTGTTTATATTTGTCTAGTCTTTAATAACAGAGTAGGAGAAAATGACATTTAGTGATGAGTAGCAGACAAGTTATTCGCCTCCTCCGGTTTCCACCTCCGATTAAAGTTCTTTTTGCAGCATTTGTGACTCAGTAGAAATGAAAGTGGTTTGCAAAAATGTTATTTTCTTCCTTAGCAGCTAATAATATACCTGGAATTTTCTTATTTTATAAGTCATCCATCTGCGGTCAGAGAAAGGTTTACATAAAAGTATATTCCTTTCCCTTTAAAACAGTAGCATGCACCCTGTGGCTTTATAGCTTTTTCAAAGCACAACGCCTAGGATATCCTGACAACTGGGAGTTGAAGCTTAGTGAATGCTGGAAAGTTACAGGTTAAAGAGCTCTGCAATAAAGCAATAGTGATATCATGGTTCATAAGCAAAACATTTTAAACTGTAAAATGTTTTTTAACCTGTAGGTGTCACTGTTTCCACTGTTGTTTCAGCTTGAACTGGATTTTACCACGAAAGTCATGTAAATGAGGTTCGGCATATGTTCCAAAAAAAGACGTTCAGACACATGTTGCTTAATAAAAGTAATTTCTGCCTTATAAAATGCAGAGGCATTATGTGTGCCAGTATAAATAAAGAAAGAAAGTCATTTATTGCAAAAATTGTTAAAAATGAAGATATATCTGGATCCAAAAACGTGAATGTTACTTTAAAATTTCCTATTTTGTGCTTGTAGGTTTGTAGCTACAGGGAAGGCTGACAAGGAATGTACACAAATGGACAAAATTGTTGGTACCCTTCTGGTAAAGTAAGAAATTCCCACAATGGTCACTGAAATAACTTGAAATTGACAAAAGTAATAAGTCGCAGGCAACAAAACAAAACAAATGAAACTGGCCTGGACAAAAATGATTGTTCCCTTAACGTAATATTTTGCACAACCTTTTGAGGCAATCCCTGCAAACAAATGATTTCTATACCTCTAAATGAGACTTCGGCACCTGTCCACAGGTATTTTGGCCCACTCCTCATGAGCAAACTGCTCCTTGTGTCTCAAGTGTGAAGGCGCCTTCTCCAGACTGCAAGTTTCAGCTCCTTCCACAGATTTAGATCAGGACTCATAGAAGCTACTTCAGAAAAATCCAATGCTTTGCTCTTAGCAATTCTTGGATGTCCTGTTGGAGGACCCATGACCTGTGACTCAAACCAAGCTCTTTGACTCTGAGCAGCACATTTCGCTCCAGAATGTCTTGATGGTCTTGAGATTTTATTGTACCATACACATTTTCAAGACACCCAGTGCCAGATGCAGCAAAGCCTGCCCAAAACACATCCGAGTCTCCACCAAGTGTCACAGTAGGTGCAATGTTCTCTCCTTTGCTTCATTTTTGGCTCTGTGAACATAGAGATGATGTGATTTGTCAAAACGCTCCAGTTTTATCTCATCTATCCACATCCAGGAGGCTTTGTGGCTTGTCAATATGCATTTTGGCAAATTCCAGTCTCGCTTTTTTATGATTTGCTTTCAACAGTGGCTTCCTCCTTGGTCTTCTTCCATGAAATCCACTTGGCCAAGACAATAAGATGGTGCGATATGACCATGATGTACTTTGACCTTGGAGTTCACCTTTAATCTCTATGGAAGTTGTTCTGGGTTCTTTGGTTACCATTCATATTATCCATCTTTTCAATTTGTCATCAATTTTTCTCCTGCGGTCATGTCCAAGGAGGTTGACTATATTCCCATAGACCTTAAATTTCTGAATAATATGTGCAACTGTAGTAACAGGAACATCAAGCTGTAGGAGATGATTTTATAGCCTTTACCTTTAACATGTTTGTCTATAATTTTCTTTCTAATCTCCTGAGACAACTGTCTGCTTAGCTTTCTTTGCTCCATGTTGAGTGTGGTACACATCATGATACCAAACAGCACAATGACTACTTTTCACCCTGTAAATAGGAAGACTGATTACAAGTTTGTAGACAGCTGTAATGTCCCTATGGTCAAATTATTTTCAATATTTCTGTGGAGGCCATTTTCAGTAGTTTTTTTCTGCTAAACCACAATTCAAAAGCAATGTCTAATTTTCTTTAATTAATATCCATTAATTTTAAATTCAAAATTACTTTTGTCAGTTTCAATTTATTTTAGAAACCATTGGGGTTTTTTCTTACTTTACCAGAAGAGTACCAACAATTTTGTCGATTTGTGTACATGTACCCTGGGTGCTGGATGCCAAGTTGGATGCCAATAAACCACTCTACCTTGACCAGGGTATTTTAATACATTTCTAAGTAAGTGATCTGAGTTTATGCCCAAGATGAGGAAACACCTACCTATGACGTTATATGCTGTCAAAGCAATATATATTGTACATTGGATTTTTGATAATTTAATATCTTTAAATGTATTTATTTTTCTTTTTACTGTATTAATTAGTCCCCTTAGGGGACTTGAATCTGTCATCATATGATAGCTTGTGCTATATACAATACCACAGTATTGCTACATATAGTACAAATTGCTGTCTGGGTTTCAAAGGTTTCCACAGGCTGGGTTTCAAAGGAGCTCTATGTTGTTGGGCACGGAGGTTTTCTACAAACTCCATACTGTCATGGCAATCCATCGGTGACCCGCGATCCCGTCATGGGTGTGCTCTAATAGACACATTGAATGATGCAAACCCATGCTTGCGCTCTAACAAATTATTACCTTGAACTTGACGGACATGTGGTTTATAACCTATGAAACTGTAAAATGTCATTAATATAACGGTGTTTCTGCACTTTTAATGAGTAATCTCAGAATGCAGTACTACATTCCAGCAAAGGATAAATAAATTATTTCAAGCTGTCCCGTTGCTTGTTGTGGCATCGCTCGCCCACTTTGGATCTTTTTGGAACCATTAGCTAAATAAAATGGAAACAAACTGGCGCTGCTTCCCATTGTCCTCCATAAAATCTTGGGTAATGATTTCCTTTTGGGATGATAAATTATACACTGCTATAAACTGAAGAATTACAGCGCCTAGACAATCATTATGAGATCAGACTTTATGTATCCTTACACAAAAATTACAGTTTGTGGTCACATTTTCTGAGGCTTATTCATGCAGCACGGATTCAAGCTACGCGTACGGCAGATATATTAAACACAGAAACCCATCAATAACCGAGGAGCGTCCTGGGTACAATTAATTTTACATGACCTCTTCAGTAAGCTGCCAAGTCAAAAGGGGCAACAAAAAACATATTAAGATCTGTTGCTCAATTGAGTTAAAGTAAGAGGTCAAAGGACAGTATTCTACTTAATGGGGCATGAATTTCTCACATGAAAAGCACAAGCTATTTTCTTAAGATGTTAAAGGTTGAAAAAACGGAATTTAATAAAAATAGCGCCACCTTTATTTATAGGTTGTATGCAGTATTGCAGCTGAGCGCCATGCACCGGAATGTGAATAGGCCACAATGCTAAACTCAGCCTATGAACAAGGGAAGCACTGTTTGGGTTTTTCTGTAAATTGAACCCAAAGTCCTACATAGGAAAATCAACTTTTCAAGACATAAGTTTTACAAGGAACAGAAACAATCTTTTGGGGATTTACGAACAGGGGCTTAACAAATGCAGTCACAGAGGTCACGGCCCCGACTGTACCCGTGCGGGAGAGAGGCCCGCTGACTTCAGCACAAACTTCAACTGGATGTGCAGCCTCAGACGCACATTCAGTTGAAGTGTATTGCGGGAAAAGACCTGTTCAGTCCGTGCGCTGCAATACATGCTACTGGCCAATCAGAGGCCAGTAGCTGAGCTCGAGACTGGGAGCGCACGGCAGTGACGTCATACGCTACCGTCACTTGCACGCTGAAGTAAGCTGCCGGCTCCAGAAGAGGACACCACACGGTGGGGGAGCGGAGGAAAGGGGAGTATAATTATTTATTTTCTTAATATTCATTAAAGAACAGTGGCAGAATGGGTGACATATACATCAGGATGAAGGATATATATATCAGGATGGGGAATATACAGTACATACCAGGATGGAGGATATATATACAGTACAGACCAAAAGTTTGGACACACCTTCTAATTTAAAGATTTTTCTGTATTTTCATGACTTTGAAAATTGTACATTCACACTGAAGGCATCAAAACTATGAATTAACACATGTGGAATTATATACTTAACAAAAAAGTGTGAAACAACTGAAAATATGTCTTATATTCTAGGTTCCTCAAAGTAGCCAGCTTTTGCTTTGATGACTGCTTTGCACACTCTTGGCATTTTCTTGATGAGCTTCAAGAGGTAGTCACCAGAAATGGTCTTCCAACAATCTTGAAGGAGTTCCCAGAGATGCTTAGCTCTTGTTGGCCCTTTTGCCTTCATTCTGCGGTCCAGCTCACCCCAAACCATCTCGATTGGGTTCAGGTCTGGTGACTGTGGAGGCTAGGTCATCTGGCGTAGCACCCCATCACTCTCCTTCTTGGTCAAATAGCCCTTACACAGCCTGGAGGTGTGTTTGGGGTTATTCTCCTGTTGAAAAATAAGTGATGGTCCAACTAAACGAAACCGGATGGAATAGCATGCTGCTTCAAGATGCTGTGGTAGCCATGCTGGTTCAAAATGCCTTCAATTTTGAATAAATCCGCAACAGTTTGACCAGCAAACACCCCCACACCATCACACCTCCTCCTCCATGCTTCACGGTGGGAACCAGGCATGTAGAGTCCATCCGTTCACCTTTTCTGCGTCGCACAAAGTTTGGGGTGAGTCTCAAATTTGGACTCATCAGACCAAAGCACAGATTTCCACTGGTCTAATGTCCATTCCTTGTGTTCTTTAGCTCAAACTTTTCTCTTCTGCTTGTTGCCTGTCCTTAGCAGTGGTTTCCTAGCAGTTATTTTACCATGAAGGCCTGCTGCACAAAGTCTCCTCTTAACAGTTGTTGAAGATATGTGTCTGCTGCTAGAACTCTGTGTGGCATTGACCTGGTCTCTAATCTGAGCTGCTGTTAACCTGTGATTTCTGAGGCTGGTGACTCGAATAAACTTATCCTCAGAAGCAGAGGTGACTCTTGGTCTTCCTTTCCTGGGGCGGTCCTCATGTGAGACAGTTTCTTTGTAGCGCTTGATTGTTTTTGCAACTGCACTTGGGGACACTTTCAAAGTTTTCCCAATTTTTCGGACTGACTGACCTTCATTTCTTAAAGCAATGATGGCCACTCGTTTTTCTTTGCTTAGCTGCTTTTTTTCTTGCCATAATACAAATTCTAACAGTCTATTCAGTAGGACTATCAGCTGTGTATCCATCAGACTTCTGCACAACACAACTGATGGTCCCAACCCCATTTATAAGGCAAGAAATCCCACTTATGAAACCTGACAGGGCACACCTGTGAAGTGAAAACCATTTCCCGTGACTACCTCTTGAAGCTCATCAAGAGAATGCCAAGAGTGTGCAAAGCAGTCATCAAAGCAAAAGGTGGCTACTTTGAAGAACCTAGAATATAAGACATATTTTCAGTTGTTTCACACTTTTTTGTTAAGTATATAATTCCACATGTGTTAATTCATAGTTTTGATGCCTTCAGAGTGAATGTACAATTTTCATAGTCATGAAAATACAGAAAAATCTTTAAATGAGAAGGTGTGTCCAAACTTTTGGTCTGTACTGTATGTACACCGCATGCAGAATTACTAGGCAAATGCGTATTTTGATCACTTTGATACTTTTTATACATGTTGTCCTACTCCAAGTTGCATAGGCAACTACCAATTAAGTAAATCTGGTGATGTGCATCTCTGGAATGAGGAGGGGTGTTGACTAATGACATTAACACCCTATATAAGGTGTGCTTAATTGTTAGGCAACTTTCTTACCTTTGGAAAAATGGGTCAGAAGAGAGATTTGACGGGCTCTGAAAAGTCCAAAATTGTGAGATGTCTTGTAGAGGGATGCAGCAGTCTTGAAATTTCCAAACTTTTGAAGCGTGATCACCGAACAATCAAGCGTTTCATGGCAAATAGCCAACAGGGTCGCAAGAAGCGTGTTGGCCAAAAAAGGCGCAAAATAACTGCCCATGAATTGAGGAAAATCAAGCGTGAAGCTGCCAAGATGCCATTCGCCACCAGTTTTGCCATATTTCAGAGCTGCAATGTTACTGGAGTATCAAAAGGCACAAGGTGTGCGATACTCAGGGACATGGCCAAGGTAAGGAAGGCTGAAAAACGACCACCTTTGAACAAGAAACATAAGATAAAACTTCAAGAATGGGTCAAGAAATATCTTTAGACTGATTTTTCAAAGGTTTTATGGACTGATGAAATTACAGTGACTCTTGATGGGCCGTATGGATGGGCCAGAGGCTGGATCAGTAAAGGGCAGAGAGCTCCACTCTGACTCAGACACCAGCAAGGTGGAGGTCGGGTACTGTTATGGGCTGGTATCATCAAAGATAAACTTGTGGGACCTTTTCGGGTAGAGGATGGAGTGAAGCTCAACTCCCAGACCTACTGCCAGTTTCTGGAAGACAACTTCTTCAAGCAGTGGTACAGGAAGAAGTCGGTATTGGTCAAGAAAAACATGATTTTCATGCAGGACAATGCTCCATCACATGCATCCAACTACTCCATAGCGTGGCTGGCCAGTAAAGGTCTAAAAGAAGAAAAAATAATGACGTGGCGCCCTTGTTCACCTGATCTGAACCCCATAGAGAACCTGTGGTCCATCATAAAGTGTGAGATCTACAGGAAGGGAAAACAGTACACCTCTCGGAACAGTGTCTAGGAGGCTGTGGTGACTGCTGCACGCAATGTTGATCGAAAACAGATCAAGCAACTGACAGAATCTATGGATGGAAGGCTGTTGAGTGTCATCATAAAGAAAGGTGACCATATTGATCACTAATTTTTGGGGTTTTTGTTTTTGCATGTCAGAAATGTTTATTTCTAAATTTTGTGCACTGATATTGGTTTACCTGGTGAAAATAAACAAGTGAGATGGGATAATACTTGGTTTTTATTAAGTTGCCTAATAATTCTGCACAGCAATAGTTACCTGCACAAACAGATATCCTCCTAAGATAGCCAAATCTAAAAAAAAAACACTCCAACTTCCAAAATTATTAAGCTTGGATATTTATGAGTCTTTTCGGTTGATTGAGAACATAGTTGTTGATCAATAATAAAAATAATCCTCTAAAATACAACTTGCCTAATAATTCTGCACACAGTGTATATACACAGCTCAAAAAATAAAGGGAACACTCAAATGACACATCCTAGATCTGAATGAATGAAATATTCTCAATGAATACTTTGTTCTGTACAAAGTTGAATGTGCTGACAACAAAATCACACAAAAATCATCAATGGAAATCAAATGTATTAACCAATGGAGGCCTGGATTTGGAGTCACTCCAAAAATTAAAGTGGAAAAACACAATACAGGCTGATTCAACTTTGATGTAATGTCCTTAAAACAAGTCAAAATGAGGCTCAGTAATGTGTGTGGCCTCCACGTGCCTGTATGACCTCCCTTCAACACCTGGGCATACTCCTGATGAGGTTGCGGATGGTCTTCTGTGGGATCTCCTCCCAGACCAGGACTAGAGCATCCGCCAACTCCTGGACAGTCTGTGGTGCAACGTGACGTCGGTGGATGGAGGGAGACATGATGTCCCAGATGTGCTCAATCGGATTCAGGTCTGGGGAACGGGCGGGCAAGTCCATAGCTTCAATGCCTTCATCTTGCAGGAACTCCAGCCTCATGAGGTCTGGCATTGTCCTGCATTAGGAGGAACCCAGGGCCAACCGCACCAGCATATGGTCTCACAAGGGGTCACACCAGCATATGGTCTCATCCTATGGATACGTCATTTCTGGGGCGGCTGATGGCTGGTGTTTCTAGCCTGGGAGGGGGCCAATATTCATGGCACCCTTCCTGGGCTATTAATATCAACCCCCAGCTGTCTGCCTAGCCTTTGCTAGCTATTAAAATAGGGGGGACCCCACGTCATTTTTTTTTGGGGTCCCCCATTTTAATAGCTAGTAAAGGCTAGGTATTCAGCTGGGGGCTGATATTAGTAGCCTGGGAAGCTCCATGGGTATTACCCCCTTCCCAGGCTTCAAACATCTGCCTCAGCCGTCTTCTTAACCTCTGCTAGAGACTAAAATTACGGAGAACCCCACGCCAATTTTTTTTTTTAATAAATCCTTTATTTTAACACTAAATGACAAGTACAGTAACCAACACTGTCACTGTACTTATTATATATGTGACTGACATGTTTCTATCTATCTAATCTATGTGTGATGCTATATTCTTTCTATTCTAAATTGTCGGTACTGGTGTATGCCGCTGCTGAATTGCCGGCTTTTCATGTTTCACTGTGAGCACTGTTCCCATTGATTTGGGCAACCACTGTAATGCCACAACCACCATGGCTGTGGCATTACAGTGAATGGCAGACAATCCCTCCATAATTGGTGCTCTAAATAGCGCCAGACATGCAGGACGGGGACCCGAGCTCCCGCCCGAGCATCTCGAAAGTACTCGGCGAGCTCCGAGTATCTCGAGTACTGAGATGCTCGGGCGAGTACCGAGCAGTGGCGAGCATGCTCGCTCATCACTAATTAACAGTATTACTGTGAAAAAATCCTGTTACGCTTTTGGTGCACGAACAGTTATCGAACATTACCTCGAACAGCCGAATTTTTTGCAAATCGTTCGAATTCGTCGAACGACTCGAACACCGCCCAAAACAGCTCAAATTTGAGATTGGCGAACAGTTAGAGTCGAACACCGCTCACCTCTAGTAGTAAGTAACCGGAACGCCCCCTCAATGTCTGTTTTGGCCATTAGGGTGCCCCTTCCCAACTTCTTGACCCGCCTGATTGCCTTGTCAAAGGAGGTACAGTATATACTACTGTACTTGGTTCTGCGTCGATGTTGTCGTTTACTGACCTGCCCCTTGGATATGACAAATAGTGGATTAGTCCGAATGTATTGGGTTCTGTTTTTGGCACGACTCCCAACGGGGATACCACTACGTCTTGTAAGGAAAGTGTTCTGAATGGAACCGCCATTCTACCTAAAGATATTTCTTTTTTTAATTTTCTTGTCACGACGTCTGGGTGTTGGTAGGCTGATTTTAGATTTTTACTCCAGCCTTTCTTGATTTTGTGTCTCCTCCTCCTTTTATTCCTCCACCTCTTTTCTTTTCGCATGACTATATGTACTTGTCACTTTTCCATGTGCTAGTTGTTTCTTCTGAGCCGTTTGTCAGCTTTTGGACACCTTTGAAGGTGTTTTCTATGTGTTTTCTTTGTGTTTCTATGTGTTTTTGTTTGCCTGCCATTGGTTTTAACTGTGTTCGACGGTGTTCGACGAACCGTTCGGCGAACATGCCGGTGTTCAACGAACCGAACACGAACACTACGAGGGTGGCTCAACACTAGTGTTCTCCTTGGCCGTCTCCCATGAAGTCCACTTTGGATCAAACAACGACGGATGGTGCGATTTGACACTGATGTTCCTTGAGCTTGAAGTTCACCTTTAATCTCTTTAGAAGTTATCCTGGGCTCTTTTTGTATTATCCGTCATCAATTTTCCTCCTGCGGCCACGTCCAGGGAGGTTGGCTACAGTCCCATGGATCTTAAACTTCTGTATAATATGTGCAACTATAGTCACAGGAACATCAAACTGCTTGGAGATGGTCTTATAACCTTTACCTTTCACATGCTTGTCTACAATTTTCTTTCTAATGTCCTGAGACAACGCTTTCCTTTGCTTCCTCTAGTTCATGTTGAGTGTGGTACATACCATGTCATCAAACAGCACAGTGAGTATCTGTAGCCCTATATACAGGCCCACTGAAGATTGTAGACACATGTGATGCTAGTTAGTGGACACAACTTGATTTAACATGTCCCTTTTGTCACATTATTTTCAGGGGTACCATCATTTCTGTCCAGGCCTATTTCATGAGCTTAATTTTTTTTTTTTAATTCAGTGGAAGCAGGGTTGAAAAGCAATGACTGACTTTCATTTGTTCATTTTCATAGATTTTTAATTTATTACTAAATTTATCAGATTCAAGTTATTTCTGTGACCATTGTGGGTTTTTCTTTCATTAAAGTAGGGGTACCAACAATTTTGACCATGTGTGTATATATCAAGATGGGGCCAAGATGGGGCCAAGATGAGAAACCTATACAGTGAGGAAAATAAGTATTTGATACACTAATGATTTTGCAAGTTTTCCCACCTACAAAGAATGGAAAGGTCTGTAATTTTTATCGTAGGTACACTTCAACTGTGAGAGACAGAATCTAAGAAAAAGATCCAGAAAATCACATTGTATGATTTTTACAGAATTAATTTGCATTTTATTGCATGAAAGAAGTATTTGATACAATAGAAAAACATAACTTAATATTTGTCACAGAAACCTTTGTTCGCAATTACAGGGGTCAGACGTTTCCTGTAGTTCTTGACCAAGTTAGCACACACTGCAGCAGGGATTTTGGCCCACTCCTCCATACAGATCTTCTCCAGATCTTTCAGGTTTCTGGACTGTCGCTGGCAACATTGAGTTTCAGCTCCATCCAAACATTTTCTATTGGGTTCAAGTCTGGAGACTGGCTAGGCCACTCCAGGACCTTGAAATGCTTCTTACAGAGCCACTCCTTAGTTGCCCTGGCTGTGTGTTTCGGGTCATTGTCATGGTGGAAGACCCAGCCTTGACCGATCTTCAATGCTATTACTGCGAAAAGGAAGTTTTTGGCCAAAATCTCCCGATACATGACCCCCTCCATCCTTCGTTCAATACATTGCTGATGTCCTGTCCCCTTTGCAGAAAAGCACCCCAAAGTATAATGTTAACCCCACCATGATTCATGGTTGGGACGGTATTTTGGGGGTTTTGCTCATCCTTCTTCTTCCTCCAAACACAGCGAATGGTGTTGATACCAAAAAGTTCTACTTTAGTTTCATCTGACCTCATGACCTTCTCCCATGCCTCCTCTGGATCATCCAGATGGTCATTGGTGAACTTCAACCGGGCTGGACATGTGCTGGCGTGAGCAGGGGGACCTTGCGTGCCCTGCTTGATTTTAATCCGTGACGGCATAGTGTGTGTTACTAATGGTAATGTTTGAGACTATGGTCCCAGCTCTCTTCAGATCATTGACCAGGTCCTCCCATGTAGTTCTGGGTTTCTTAAAATCATCCTTAATCCACAAGGCAAGATCTTGCATGGAGCCCCAGATCGAGGATAAGTGACAGTCATCTTGTGTTTCTTCCATTTTCTAATAATTGTGCCAACATTTGCCTTCTCACCAAGCTGTTTGCCTATTGTCCTGTAGCCCATCCCAGCCTTGTGCAGGTCTACAATTGTGTCCCAGGTGCCCATAGACAGTTTTTTGGCCTTGGCCGTGGTAGAGAGGTTGTGATACCTGTCTGTACTTTGTAGCTATAGAGCACAATGGACAGGCAGGAGATTTGTGGTTGTCTATTGACAGTGGTAGCAACAGAACAGTATGGAATAAGGTGGACAGGATAGAAGATGTCTGACTGTGTAGGACCTGCACAGATAGCCACAGCAGTGGCACAATATAGATAAAACAAGATGGACAGGCAGGAAATATCCCGCAGTTTAGGGACATCAGCACTGGCAGCAGTAGAACAATAAAAAACATAATGGACAGAAAGGTGGATGCTACGGTTAATCTAATAATTGGCATCAAACAAATATGAATGAAAATCCTCACTTATCTATGTCTATGCTTAAAGGGGTTGTCCTGCCTTGGAGTATAATTCTGCAATCATTCTAGACGACTGTACAGTTATGACTCCTCACAGCATGTGCAGAGCATGCTGTCAGGATTCTCTGGTGCCAGTGCCTGTCATATGACTGCAAGTATGCGATTTGGATACACCCAGCAACATTCCGACTAGACGTGTCCAGCCTCACTCAATTCACTTATTTTGAGCGAGATCGGCACATCTAGTCGGCACATGACTGCATGTATGCAAATCACATACTAGTGGTAACATGCACGCCCGTTCCCAGGGCCTTCTAATTTTGACAGCATGCATTGTGAGCTCTGTGAGGATTCACAAGTCTGCAGTTACATAGAGTGACTGCAGACTTGTACCCCACACCGGACAACCCCTTTAAATATAACAAGTCTTGTAAATGTCGGTAAGTATGTACAACTCTGTGTAAGAATTCGTGGCTTATTGCTTAGTTTTGTTTTCTTGTCGGTCCATGAATAAGCATGTTACCAGATCTGTCTATTAGGCTCCTCCAATTGCAAAATAGCTTTCACATGTTTAGTGTTGTTAAAGTGAATCTGTCTGCAGGTTTTTGCTATGTAATCTGATAGCAGCTTTATGTAGGGACAGAGACCCTGATTCCAGTGATGTGTCACTTAGTTTACTGGGTGCCGCAATTATGATACAGTCATAGTCTCTCTGCTGCAGGTCAAGCAGAACTCAGTTGTTGAGCTATTTATTTCCTCCTTTCTGTATACACTGTATTGAAGACCCGGGGTCTTCCGTGGGCGTAAAGCTACTCAGACACCACAGGGACAATAAACAGATAGAACAATCCAAGCAAATACCCAAGATAGTACAACATTACACAGTCTCACCCTTACACTCCACCCACCTGGGATAGAACAGCTGCGACTTTGGGACTACCAGAGCCATCTGCCTCAACCAGTGGCCCCCTGCTTCTGGTGGGCCCCCACAGAGAGAAGGTAGCGGCAAGCTTAGGAAGCTAGCAGTCCATCGAGGTACAAGACCAGAAGACCCAAGGGTGCCACCCTGGCCTCTCCGAGAGTTTCCATGGGGCCAGATGACCGGCGGGTCCCAATCTGGCTTCTCCGAATGTCTCCATGAGCTCCACGCGACCGGTGGGTCCCTCCTGGCAACCCCAAACAACATATTCATGGGGCCAGGTGACTTCATCGTCCCAACCAGGTCTCCCCAAATGTATCCATGGTCTCTCTGATGGTCAATGGAGCAGATCCGTATCTTTCCAGTTAGGGCCAATACCCTTAGGCCAGAATCATGTAGAATCCAGATTTGTATCTCTTTAGGTAAAGCCATACTACCAAGCTGATGGTGTGAAGAGAGTCTGAGTGTCCTCTTGCTTCTCCTTGATTCTCTGTCCCAAGGGTTCAGCAATGGTCAATGGAGCGAATCTGTATTCTTCCAGCTGGGGCCAAAGTCCCCTAAGCTGACAAGCTGTAGAATGACACTGAATAGAGGCAGAGACCCCTTTTTATAGATCACAATTGTCCTTGCAACCATCAGTCATAGGTCAAGGGGCAGGGATGAAGGTGGAAAGAGCTCATGACTCATTGTTTGGGCATTTAATCAACTTGCATAGTTTGTCCTCCATTGCTCCGCAAATCAATAACTCCCTGGGCTGGTATAATACCTAATCTGCATACAGTATTGCTCCATTGCCCTATCTTGCAAGATTTGCAGACAATGAGATGCAGAACATCGTAACTCAAGTGTAAACATTCAGGATTATTCAAACAATAGTCTGTGTTAATCAACCAAAGAAGAACACAGGTTAAAAAAGTCAACATAAAAATAAAGGTATATTGCTCTTAGCCATCATAAAGTATGTCTGGCATAATTAAGTAGAAAAGCTGTGTTGTCACAATTGTATAGTAACAGCACACTACTAATCAGTGCTGGGATATGGTTGGACTAGCAGGCAAGAGGCAGCTTGTCTTGTAATGATAATCTCCTGCTGATAAAACTATGATTGCATTGAAACAGCAAAACACAGCCCAGTAAGTGACACATTGCTGGAATAAGGCTCTCTGCTCCTATATTATGGTGCTCTCGGATCATAAAGCAAAAAACAGTGACGGATTCCCTTTAAATTGGAGGAGGCTGGTGGAAAGGTCTGGTCACATGCTCCTACATAACACGAGTGGAGTCTGTAAGGAAAACTGTACTAACAAACGCAAGAGGAGAACCTGTAATATCTATAAGAGCCACAAAACATTAAAAAAAAGTTAGTGGATAATTCCTTTAAGTGTCAATTTAACATCTGCCACATCTGTAATTAAATGATTAAATTTAGCAGACAGTTTCCAGATTTTCTTTCAGCCCTGTTCACTGCCTTGTGATCTACAAAGATTTTGCTGTCAGGTACTTCAGTGATTGCACTTTAAAAAGATGTTACCTACACCTAACCGATCTCACCAAACACTGCACCTTAACGTAACATGATTTGTCCATTCCCCAAGGACATTTTTCTTCAGTCTACTGTCTGTCTCTAAAATATGTAGCCCTCCTAAAATGTTCCATTGTTAGCAAATGGCTATAAATGCTTCAGCTTCATTTAAGCACTATATTAAATATTAAAGATAAAGCTGTCATCCACAATCGTTTTCAAAGAAGCAAAATGGTTCGGGGGTTAAGTGATTGAAAAGACGGGCCAGCAGACCAGTATAATGAAATGAAAGATATTATTTTTTTCACAATGGTTGACAGGCTAGATATAGTAGTTTTATGTTTCTGCAGCTGATCACTGTATTCACTTTACTGTAATCATTACATTTGTACAGTACAGACTGAAAGTTTGGACACACCTTCTCATTTAAAGATTTTTCTGTATTTTCATGACTATGAAAATTGTATATTCACAGTGAAGGCATCAAAACTATGAATTAACACATGTGGAATTATATACTTAACAAAAAAAGTGTGAAACTACTGAAAATATGTCTTATATTCTAGGTTCTTCAAAGTAGCCACCTTTTGCTGTGATGATTGCTTTGCACACTCTTGGCATTCTCTTGATGAGCTTCAAGTGGTAGTCACTGGAAATGGTTTTCACTTCACAGGTGTGCCCTGTCAGGTTTAATGAGGGGAATTTCTTGCCTTATAAATGGGGTTGGGAACATCAGTTGTGTTGTGCAGAAGTCTGGTGGATACACAGCTGATAGTCCTACTGAATGGACTGTTAGAAATTGTATTATGGCAAGAAAAAAGCAGCTAAGTAAAGAAAAACGAGTGGCCATCATTACTTTAAGAAATGAAGGTCAGTCAGTCTGAAAAATTGGGAAAACTTTGAAAGTGTCCCCAAGTGCAGTTGCAAAAACCATCAAGCGCTACAAAGAAACTGGCTCACATGAGGACCGCCCCAGGAAAGGAAGACCAAGAGTCACCTCTACTTCTGAGGATAAGTTTATCCGAGTCACCAGTCTCAGAAATCGCAGGTTAACAGCAGCTCAGATTAGAGACCAGGTCAATGCCACACAGAGTTCTAGCAGCAGACACATCTCTTCAACAACTGTTAAGAGGAAACTTTGTGCAACAGGCCTTCATGGTAAAATAACTGCTAGGAAACCACTGCTAAGGACAGGCAACAAGCAGAAGAGACTTGTTTGGATTTAAGAACACAAGGAATGGACATTAGACCAGTGGAAATCTGTGCTTTGGTCTGATGAGTCCAAATTTGAGATCTTTGGTTTCAACCACCGTGTCTCTGTGCGACGCAGAAAAGGTGAATGGATGGACTCTACATGCCTGGTTCCCACCGTGAAGCATGGAGGAGGAGGTTGACACTGTTGGGAATTTATTCAAAATTGAAGGCATACTGAACCAGCATGGCTACCACAACATCTTGCAGCGGCATGCTATTCCATCCGGTTTACGTTTAGTTGGACCATCATTTATTTTTCAACAGGACAATGACCCCAAACACACCTCCAGGCTGTGTAAGGGCTATTTGACCAAGGAGGAGAGTGATGGGGTGCTACGCCAGATGACCTGGCCTCCACAGTCACCAGACCGGAACCCAATCGAGATGGTTTGGGGTGAGCTGGACCGCAGAGTGAAGGCAAAAGGGCTAAGCATCTCTGGGAACTCCTTCAAGATTGTTGTAAGACCATTTCCGGTGACTACCTCTTGAAGCTCATCAAGAGAATGCCAAGAGTGTGCAAAGCAGTCATCAAAGCAAAAGGTGGCTACTTTGAAGAACCTAGAATATAAGACATATTTTCAGTTGTTTCACACTTTTTTGTTAAGTATATAATTCCACATGTGTTAATTCAAAGTTTTGATGCCTTCAGTGTGAATGTACAATCTTCATAGTCATGAAAATACAGAAAAATCTTTAAATGAGAAGGTGTGTCCAAACTTTTGGTCTGTACTGTATATATTCAAAAATTGTGCAAAAATTTTAGGCAGGCGTGGAAAAAATTAGAAGCGTTAATAGAAGCGTTAATAGTTTATTTGTATTAATTAACAAAATGTGAAGTGAATGATCAAAAGATAAATCGAAATCAAATCAGTATTTGATGTGATCGCTCTTTGCCTTCAAAACAGCATTAATTCTTCTAGGTACTTTGAATCATAGAATGTTGGAGTTGAAGAAGACCTCTAGGGTCATCTGGTCCAACCTCCTGCTCAATGCAGGATTCACAAAACCAATTCAGAAAGATGTCTGTCCAGCCTCTGTTTGAAGACTTCCATTGAAGGAGAACTCACCACCTCTCGTGGACGCCTGTTCCACTCATTGATCACCTCACTGTCAAAAAGTTTTTTCTAATATCTAATCTGTATCTTCTCCCTTTCAGTTTCATCCCATTGCTTCTCATGTTTCCATGTGCATATGAGAATAAGGATGATCCCTCTACAATGTGACAGCCCTTTAGATATTTGTAGACAGCTATTAAGTCTCCTCTCAGCATTCTTTTTTTGCAAGCCTACCATTCCCAGATCCTTTAACAGTTCCTCGTAGGACATAGTTTGTAGTCCGCTCACCATTCTGGTAGCTTTTCTCTGAATTTGCTCCAGTTTTTTGATGTCTTCGGTGTACACTTGCAAACTGTTCTTAATGGGAAGCTGACAGCTAATGCATGTTCCCAATCCACAGGCAGCATGTATCGAGCACTGGCTGTATGATTTCAGCCATGTATGTTTACCTCTGAAATGCTGCAGAGCTTTAGAGAAAAACTTAGTTTAAAAGTACCCAGGGGCAGAGCAACATGACAGACTAGTCAGATAGACAGGTACATTGCGGCTTCTCCCTGCCTGCTGCTCTGGAGTGACAGGTCTCTCCCTACATGCACATCCAGGGAGAGGCTTGTCAGTCTTTGGCTGCGGGCAGGGAGCAGCCGCCGGAGACCTGCCTGTCCAACGAGTTTATCGTGCGCCTCGATCTTTGAAGGTCTTTAAACCATGTTTTTCTCTGAAACCCTGCAGCATTTCAGAGTCAAACATACCTGGATGCACTCATGCAGACAGAATCTGATACATGCTGCCTTTGAATCAGGCAGCATGTATCAGCTGTCAAGTTCCCTTTACTGGAACTCGGCAGGGAGGTTGTTCTAAACATCTTGGAGAAATAGCCACAGATCTTCCATAAATGTAGGCTTGCTCTTATTTACACTGAAGATAGTTATTAATGACATTGGCTGTATGTTTGGGGTCATTGTCCTGCTGTAGAATGAATTGGAGCCAATCAGATGCCTCCCTGATGGTATTACATGGTGGATAAGTGTCTGCCTGTATTTTTCAGGATTGAAAATCAAGAAATAAGCAACGTTGAAGTCCATAGATTCAGTGGTTGACCAAAGAAATTTAGTGCAGCAGATGAAAGACACATCTGGCTTACTTCCTTTTTGAAATTGGGAAATGTCCAATAATTTCATTAGCTTGGAATTAGCAGCCACCAGTGAGATCCAGCTGCAGCCATCTAATGTTTGGAGACGTTTAGCTAGTAGTCTTCAAGTAAGAACTGCTTTTCCAAAAACCATACTTTTGAAATGGAAACAGAGCCAAGTGACTCAGCCATCCACAAAAGCGCAGGTGGTGAGATTCAGAAAACTGGCAACAGGTGTCTGCAAGC
This sequence comes from Phyllobates terribilis, assembly GCF_046119375.1. Taxonomy (NCBI): domain Eukaryota; kingdom Metazoa; phylum Chordata; class Amphibia; order Anura; family Dendrobatidae; genus Phyllobates; species Phyllobates terribilis. Next base: position 251,623,507 of record NW_027362773.1, on the reverse strand, counting down.
AGCAGTGAAAATAGTTGAGAGAGCTTGCAAGTTTGGATCTGCATCTTGACAAATGAAGTTGGTAATTTGGTAAAAACAAAATGGTGTCTTCAATGCTGTGAAGACCAGGCAGAATCTAATCCATCATGCAATACAATCTAATTCACTCCCAAATTAATCTGCAGCAGGGCAATGACTCCAAACATACAGCCAATATCATTAAAGGGACCTTGTCACCAGTTTTTTTCCATATAAAGTTTAGCCAACACCTCTAAGCCCTCATATACAGCATTCTAGAATGCTGTATATATGTCACCAATCATCTGCATCACACAAAAAATAGCATTTATTATACTCACATAGGGTGCGGTCCAGTCCGATGGGCGTCGCTGGTCTTGATCCAACGCCTCCTTTCTTCTTCTGATCGCCGTCCTCCTTCTTGTTTGTGTGTTTGACGAGTCCTACATCAGCAGCACAGTGTCCTGCATTGAGCTCCAGTGCAGGCGTACTTCTCTCTGCCCTGCTGAAGGCAGAGCAAAGTACTGTAATGCGTATGCATGGGACGCGCCCCCTGGGCTGTGGGGTACTCAGCAGCCGGGCCTCTGTGGATGCCGGTGGGGGATATCACGGTGGCTGGCTCGGTCCGTGAACCAGTGCGGTCAGTAAAAGGGGGGGAATATTTATAGGGGATTTGGAAAGTGTTCGTGACGCCACCTGTGGATTGCGGCTAAAGGGTGCCGCCACTGCGGAGCAGTCCTCTGGAGCTGGTGATACGGCAGCAGGGATGGTGTGGCTCTCCACAGGTAGAGCTAGCTCCAGGGCAGTGTAGGGGTAGATGGTTGATGCTGGGGAGAGACGGCAGGACGGTCCCGGAGGAAAGACGGACACTCACACGGGACGGTAAGCTTCAGTACCTTTACTGATAATGATGCAGGCACGGTCCAGGGTACTCCGGACGAAGGTCGCACTTTTGGACTCTCCCCAGTGAGCGGGTATAGGGCCTACTGATCTGTGGCTTTACTCGCTAAGCTTCTGGCCAACCTGGAACTAGGCCTAGCTTGGTTACGGTCTCTCTCTCCCTTTCACCTGCTGACTTGGTGGTAGGGCCTTCTCTTGGAGATCACTCTCCCTGGACGCTGGGGCCTCCGTGACTCCTAGCCCTGGTACTGTAGTCAGCATTTGGTAAACCTGGGACCTGTAGTCCTCTAGGGGTTCCGGTGGTCCCTACTGGGTATAAAGGGACCCCGTAGGTGCGGACCCGGTGTCCGGTATATATATCTCGGGGTGAGCCTGGTATGCTCCTCTGCCCCCTCATTACTTCTTCCTTCTCCTCTCGCCTTCGGCCACACTCAGGGCCCTCATTCGTGCTGTAGGCCTTGGCTCGCCTAAGCACAGCAGCCAGCGTGCTGTCTCTTCGCTGCTCTCTGAGCGTCAGCACGCTCTCAGCCCACTACTCACTGAACTAACTTCTTGATTGAACTCTAAACACTAACTGAGCTGCCTGGCTCCACCCTCCCTTTGTATATCCCTATCAGGGCTCCCTCTGGTGGTCTGAGGTGGTAGGGTGGAGGTGTGTGAATGTGTGAGGGCCTCTTGTGTAGAAATCCATCCATGCACCCTTCTGGGTTCTGTGGAACCAGTGCACAGAAGGGCGCCACATCCCCCCCTAGTAAAACTCAGTACTCCTGGGCTGAAGCATTTTTTTTCAAAACAGGTTAACCCTAGAACGCATACCTGGGGCCTCGCAGGCCCGCCCTGTTAATTGTTTTCTATTTTCTGCAAGATTTCTTTAGTTAGAATTTTGAAACTCTAGGTATTCCTCAGGTATATAGTTGTGTGCCATTTCCAGTTGGTCATTTATTTATTATTTGCACACGGGCCTAAAAGGCCCCAGGTACAGTACAGACCAAAAGTTTGGACACACCTTCTCATTTAAAGATTTTTCTGTATTTTCATAACTATGAAAATTGTACATTCACACTGAAGGCATCAAAACTGAATGAACACATGTGGAATTATATACTTAACAAAAAAAGTGTGAAACAACTGAAAATATGTCTTATATTCTAGGTTCTTCAAAGTAGCCACCTTTTGCTTTGATGACTGCTTTGCACACACTTAGCATTCTCTTGATGAGCTTCGAGAGGTAGTCACCGGAAATGATCTTCCAACAATCTTGAAGGAGTTCCCCGAGATGCTTAGCACTTGTTGGCCCTTTTGCCTTCACTCTGCGGTCCAGCTCACCCCAAACCATCTCGATTGGGTTCAGGTCTGGTGACTGTGGAGGCCAGGTCATCTGGCGTAGCACCCCATCACTCTCCTTCTTGGTCAAATAGCCCTTACACAGCCTGGAGGTGAGTTTGGGGTCATTGTCCTGTTGAAAAATAAATGATGGTCCAACTAAACGCAAACCGGATGGAATAGCATGCCGCTGCAAGATGCTGTGGTAGCCATGCTGTTCAGTATGCCTTCAATTTTGAAAAAATCCCCAACAGTGTCACCAGCAAAGCACCCCCACACCATCACACCTCCTCCTTCATGCTTCACGGTGGGAACCAGGCATGTAGAGTCCATCTGTTCACCTTTTCTGCGTCGCACAAAGACATGGTGGTTGGAACCAAAGATCTCAAATTTGGACTCATCAGACCAAAGCACAGATTTCCACTGGTCTAATGTCCATTCCTTGCGCTCTTTAGCCCAAACTTGTCTCTTCTGCTTGTTGCCTGTCCTTAGCAGTGGTTTCCTAGCAGCTATTTTACCATGACGGCCTGCTGCACAAAGTCTCCTCTTAACAGTTGTTGAAGAGATGTGTCTGCTGCTAGAACTCTGTGTGGCATTGACCTGGTCTCTAATCTGAGCTGCTGTTAACCTGCGATTTCTGAGGCTGGTGACTCGGATAAACTTATCCTCAGAAGCAGAGGTGACTCTTGGTCTTCCTTTCCTGGGGCGGTCCTCATGTGAGCCAGTTTCTTTGTAGCGCTTGATGGTTTTTGCAACTGCAGTTGGGGACACATTCATAGTTTGCCCAATTTTTTGGACTGACAGACCTTCATCTTTACTTAGCTGATTTTTTCTTGCCATAATACAAATTCTAACAGTCTATTCAGTAGGACTAGGACTATCAGCTGTGAATCCACCTGACTTCTGCACAACACAACTGATGGTCCCAACCCCATTTATAAGGCAAGAAATCCCACTTATTAAACCTGACATTGCACACCTGTGAACTGAAAACCATTTCCGGTGACTACCTCTTGAAGCTCATCAAGAGAATGCCAAGAGTGTGCAAAGCAGTCATCAAAGCAAAAGGTGGCTACTTTGAAGAACCTAGAATATAAGACATATTTTCAGTTATTTCACACTTTTTCATTAAGTATATAATTTTACATGTGTTAATTCATAGTTTTGATGCTTTCAGTGTGAATGTACAATTTTCAAAGTCATAAAATGCAGAAAAATCTTTAAATGAGAAGGTGTGTCCAAACTTTTGGTCTGTACTGTATGTGAAAGTGTAGATTTTTATGGTCATGCGTTCTAGGGTTAAACAATAACATTTCATCCCTTTATGGGAGGCACTTTTCTTGAACGTTACAGGAAACATTATAATACAATAATATAAAGTATCTTCAGAGTTTCTCAAATCAGTTCCAGTGAGATCCCAACAGGGTATCCCTCTCACTGGTTAATGTGCAAAGGTAGCTTGAGGGACCTGTCCGTAAACCCTCCACGTAGGTCCTGGGCATGGCTGCAGGGCACAGGCTATCAGGGGTCGGACCACGACTTCTGCCACGCCAAACAGTTTTTTGTTCTGAGGTCGCTTAAAAGGCACTCCAGGGAGTGCAACTATGTACATGACAGTTTTTGGGCTGCTCACAGTCCTCAGCCACCGAGTCCTTTATATATACCCTTACGGGTCACATTAATTGTCCATTAACAAGGCAAAATAAATCGATAAATAAATACATGAAATTATTATAAGAACATACCCTACGGGGTAACTATTTATACTGTCAGTGTTTCTCTATTCACTCCCTATACCTGACAGGGGTCTGGCCTTTTGTGCTACGCGACGACCTACGTAGTACTGGGATGCGTGTAGTGTGGATGCTTGTGCTATTTTCCGCTCTATCAGCTCTATGTGTTAGTGGACTGCAAGCCTGCCTTAACCTCTCTATGGGACTGGCAAGTACACTGGTTACTGGGCCTACTGGCTCTGCTTCTACCTGTGATCCTTCTTCCGGGGATTCTTCCAGAGCAGGCTCTTCCGGGCACTTACAGGTCTTTCTTGCAGTGGAGAGTCTTCTGGCTGTTGGTAGAAGTGTATCACAGGTACTATTACCGCTCCATCCAGTTGAGGCCAATCTGCCGGGAAATCTCCTAAGACAGTATGGAGTACTTCTTCTTTAGGCTCCTCCGGTACGGTGAAAGGCACTTCCTCCTGGGGCTTCAGCGGACTTGGGCACAGCTTCAGATGGTCTCTTGATACCGTTGCAGTTGTTCTTCCTCCTTCTTTGCTAATCAGACAGGTTTGCCTATTGTCGAATATGGAATTCAACACAGTGTAAGATTCCCTTTCCCACTGGTCATCAAGCTTGTGGCTTCTTCTCTTTCGCTTCAGCACAACTTCTCCAGGTGTCAAGGGTTCGGCTGGTGCACTCTTGTTGTACTGCGCTTCCTGCTTATCTCTCATCCTACTTAGACTGTCTTTGACACAGGCCTGTACTCTCTTGTACTGCTCCTGTCGAGTCGTATCCCAGTCTTCAGTGGACATATCTGCTTCTGGCTATACCACTCCAAGCTCCAGGTCCATGGGCAACTTTCCGGGTCTTGCTCTCATGAGGTACGCTGGAGTACAATTGATGGAACTCACAGGTATGTGATTGTACAGATCTACCAGGTCAGGTAGTTTGTCTGGCCACTGGTTTCTTTCTTGTAGAGGTAAGGTCTTCAACAGGTCGATGACTATATTATTCATCTTTTCACATAACTCATTGGTTTAGGGGTGGCACGGTGTAGTCCGGATCTTCTTACACCCATACAGCTGGCAAAACTCTTTGAACAGCTCAGCTTCAAAGGCAGGGCCTTGATCCATCAGCATTTTATCCGGGTATCCATGGGGCCTGCAGAAATAGGCTTGAAACATCCTTGCTGCAGTTTCTGCTGTCAGATCCTCGACGGGGGCTACCACCAGGAACCGGGAGTAGTGATCCACCATGGTCAGGGCATACGAGTAGCCTGACCTGCTGGGTGACAGCTTGACGTGGTCCAGAGCGACGATCTCCAGGGGCTGGGTTGTCTTGATGGACTGCAGGGGTGACTTCTGGCTGCTGTAGTCTTTTCTTCTGAGACTGCAGGGTCCATAATCCCGGCACCACCTCTCTATGGAACTCCGCATTCCAACCCAATAAAACCAATTCCTCAGGAGGGTTTCCAGCTTCTTCCAGCCAAAGTGCCCTGCTTGATCGTGGTAGGCCTCCAATACCATCTGGATGTCTGTCCTGGGCACTACTATCTGCCATACCATCTCATGGGTACTTGGGTTGACATACCTTCGGCACAGCTTCTCTCTATAGATGAACAGCCGGCTTCTCTCATTCCACAGTTGCATGGTTTGTGGAGAAGCATCCTTCTCCAGGGAGGAACCTTCCTGGGTTATCAGTTCCTTGATACGGCTGACAACCGGGTCGCTGTCCTGGGTCTCTTTCCAACTGTGATGAGGTAAAGGGTTTAATGTCTTACCACGATACCTCCTGGAGGTGCGCTGCTCGTGGACCATCCCATTTCTGTGGAAGGCCGGTAGCTCAATCTCCTCCAGGTCATCCACTTCTTCATCAGTGTCCGACTGGTGAGGCATCCTGGATAGGGCATCGGCGTTGGCGTTCTTGTGGCCTGCCCGGTACTTGATGGTGAACTGATAGTTTGACAGTCGGGCCATCCAACGCTGTTCCATGGCTCCCAACTTGGCTGTCTCTAGATGTGTCAAGGGGTTGTGGTCAGAATAGGCCGTGAACTTAGTGGAGGCCAGGTAGTGCTTGAATCGTTCAGTGATGGCCCATACCAAGGCCAGGAGCTCCAACTTGAAGGAGCTATAGTTTTATGAATTCCTCTCGGTAGGACGGAGCTTCCTGCTGGCATAGGCAATCACCTTCTCTTTGCCATACTGCTTCTGACTTAACACAGCTCCTAGTCCCTCATTGCTGGCATCAGTGTACAGCAGGAAAGGTTGGCTGTAGTCAGGGTAGGCCAGGATTTCTTCGCCAGTCAGGATCTCTTTCATCACTGCAAAGGACTCAGCCTGCTCTTTACCCCACTGGAAGGAGGGGTTTTTGCCTCTGTGGGACTGTCCTACCAGAAGGTCATGTAGAGGTGCTGCCTTCTTGGTGTAGTCCCTTACAAATCTCCGGTAATACCCGACCAGTCCCAGGAACTGACGTACCTCCTTGAGATTCTTCGGTTCCTGACATTTCTGGATGGCAGTAACCTTCTCCGGGTCTGGTGCTACTCCTTCTGGACTGTGTGGACCTTCTGTTTGAGCAGGTGGCACTTGGAAGGCTTCAATTTCATCCCATATCGGGACAACGACTCAAATACCTCCGCCAGGTGCTTCAAATGGTCTTGGAGTACACTATCACGTCATCCAGGTATAGCAGCACGGTCTCGAAGTTACGATGTCCCAAACAGCACTCCATCAATCTCTGGAATGTTCCAGGGGCATTGCAGAGTCCGAACAGCATACTGTTGTACTTGCAGAGTCCCATCGGAGTAGTGAAGGCCGTTTTCTCCCGGTCCTCTTCCGCAACTGCTACTTGCCAGTACCCACTAGTGAGGTCAAGGGTAGAGAAGTAATTTGCAGACTTTAGTGCAGCCAGGGATTCCTCTATATGGGGCAAAGGGTATGCATCTTTATGTGTTATGCGATTTACCTGTCCATAATCTGCACACATTCTCATACTTCCATCCTTTTTCCTGACCAGGACCAGGGGAGCTGCCCAGGGGCTACAGCTATCTCTTATTACCCCTGCTTTCTTCGTGTCATGCAACATTTCCTTCGCTTTCTGGTAGTGTGCTGGTGGAATGGGCCAGTAACGTTCTTTGATGGGTGGATGGTCACCTGTGGGTATATGGTGTTGTACCCCTTTAATCCTCCCAAAATCAAGTGAGTGTTTGCTGAATACCTGTTCGTATTCCTGGACCACCCTGTATACCCCTTGCTTTTGATGGACAGGAGTGGCGTCAGTCCCAACATGGAGCTATTGACACCAATCCTCCAGCTGGGTTTCTGAGTCATTGTCCTCCACGGTGTCTGGTGGGGTCAAGGATTCCACTGTGTATATGGCATCATCATTCACAGTATACAACCTGGCAACAGTGGCGTATCTTGGTAATTTAACTTCATCCTCCCCACAATTTAGGAGACGTACGGGTACCCTCCCATTGCGTACATCAACCACCCCCCTGGCAGTTAAGAGTGTAGGTCTGTGCTCTGAGCTAATGGGCTCCACTACCGCCTGGTAGTTCTGTCCTTTGAGACCTATTGCTGCTCTACACCAAATCAGCATTTCACTCATCGGGGGAATCACAATGGGTATCGGGTCTGTCACCCATACATTACCAATCTCACCACCTGTTAGCTTTACCTGTTGCTGGTACAGGAGGGCTCGTATCTCTCTCTGGAGCACCTTCCTCTGCCTTGGTTTGGCGGTGTCAGCAATCTGTTAGAGCAAAAACACTTCTCCCAAACAGTTACCGACAATATTTGTACCAAGTATCATATACAAGTCTGTATCACCAGGGTTAGACTCCACTACAATCAGTCCTTGGTCCTTTAGTTCTGCTCTCCCCACCTTCACTGTCACATCCTTAACCCCTACTAGGTTAAGAGGAAGGCCGTTAGAGGCATACACGGAGAGGTTCGGTGCTGGCGGCTGGAATTCACCTATGACCAGTACGTTTTGTAGAGGACATCAGGTATGATGGTTACCTGCGAGCTGGTGTCCAGTAATGCAGGTGTTGCTATCCCGTCCAGCACAATGGGCAGGAAAGTCCTTCCTCCTATGAACCGGTGATACCAGCTTGATGGGCCTGCTTGATCTACTCCTGGGTGTCGGCCCTCGGCCCCAGGGTTTGCTCATTTAAAGGACAGTTCCATGCTGTGTGGCCTGCCTTGTGGCAGCGGTAGCAGATAAAATCCCACGGGGTGGCGGTGTCCTCCTCTGGGGCGGCGTTGTCCTCCTACGGGGTGGCGTCGTCCTCCTTTTTCTCCTCATCCAGGGGACATCTGTAGCTGCAGGGTGCTCAGGACGGTGGCCAGGGTTTTACTTAACTGGCGCACTTCAGAGCGTAGGCTTTCCAGCTCGCTAGGAGGCACTGTTTGCATCTTTGTTTCATCCGTTAATGAAGGAGCAGTGGGTGCTGCGGGCACTGGGGTGGCCCCACTCTGGTAATGCTGGATAGCAGTATCTGTTGTTTCCAGGGGCTGAAGCCCCTTTATAGCCATGTGCTTAAGGGTGTCACAGGTGGCATCTGAATGGTCTAAGGCCCACCACCATACAGTTCTGCTCTCTTCCTGGGACCTCAACCCCTGGATGAACTGTTCCGTCAGCATTTTATTTTCATTTTGTATGCTGGCTGGACTAACCTGTTTCAGGGCCTGCAGGGCTTCCTGTAAGCGCCAGGCGTAGTCCCAGACACTGTCCTCAGGTTTCTGGGCAAAGTGGTAGAACCTCATCCAGAGATCTGTCTCAGTGCGGTTTTCACACACAGTTTGCAGTCTCTTAAAGATGATGGATACTGATTCCTGGTCTGCGGCTGGCCAGGTTTCAACTTCCCGCTCTGCGGCACCAGTCAATTGTCCCCGCACAACAGCAGCTCTCTGTTTACCGGTCATAGAATACATGTCTAGCACACCGCATATTTTTCTCTTGAATCCGGACAGGGTGTCTGGTTTGCCATTATACTGGGGAAGCCATTTCTCTCCAGGGATATATGGCAGGGCCATGGGTATCAACGGAGTCACGACCCCTGCTGGTGGAGCGGGCGCTGCGGCCTGCGCAGTGCCGGGCGCAAGTTGGGCATCAGGAGCGTTAACCGGTGCTCTGGCGGCTTGCTGGTCGTTGGCCATGGTTGCGCCCCCCTAGTAAACCGTAGCCTACCTTCTTCACTTTCTAGCAGGTAGGCCGCGGATCCGTGGGCGACGGTCTTCTTCCAGGACCTTGCGTTGCTCGCGTCTGGCGTCAGAGCGTCCTCTGGGCTACTTCAAGGACCTGTTAGCTTCCTGGTTCGACGTCAGGAGCGGGGCGTGTCCTAGGCTTCGCGCTCTTCCAGTGGTTACGCCTCTCCGACTCCCGCGGTTACTCCCCTCTTCTTCCTGCGCGGCGGCAGGAAAAATGGCGGACAATGGCGGGAAATCTCGGGAATGGCAGGAAACCTTCACCACAGTGAGTATTACAATCCTTTAAGGCGCACAGTACCCGGTGGCAACGGGCACGGTATCCTGTTCATGACGCCAAGGCTGACACGCCCCCTGGGCCGTGGGGTACTCGGCAGCCAGGCCTCTGTGGATGCCGGTGGGGGATATCACGGTGGCTGGCCCGGTCCGTGACCCAGGGCGGTCAGTAAAAGGGGGGAATATTTATAGGGGATTTGGAAAGTGTTTGTGACGCCACCTGTGGATTGCGGCTAAAGGGTGCCGCCGCTGCGGAGCAGTCCTCTGGAGCTGGTGTTACGGCAGCAGGGATGGTGTGGCTCTCCACAGGTAGAGCTAGCTCCAGGGCAGTGTAGGGGTAGATGGTGGATGCTGGGGAGAGACGGCAGGACGGTCCCGGAGGAAAGACGGACACTCACATCGGGGGGTAAGCTTCAGTACCTATACTGGTGATTAGAGATGAGCGTTGTTCTACTCGAACTGTTCGTCAATCTCAAATTCGAGCTGTTTTGGGCGGTGTTCGAGCCGTTCGGCGAACACGAACAATTTGATAAAAATTCGGCTGTTCGAGGTTATGTTCGATAACTGTTCGTGCACCAAAATCATAACTGGATTTTTTCTCAGTAATGATGAAAATTAATGTTAATACGCAGTTTGAGTGTACAGCGGGGTGGGGGGAGGGGCAGGGGATGGATCTCTGCAGGAACAATGAAGATCTCCATTTTTTTTTTCTCTTTCCCGCATTTGCAGTGGGGAGGTGCAATCTGTCAGCCTATCAGCAGCGCACACACGGAGCGAAGTGCTTTTTTTCACACAAGCAAGGGCATGTGTCATTGGCAGTGTATGTCACATGTCCTTGCCCTATAAGACCAAGCCATTTTCCCCGTCGCCACCATTTTCTCACTGCTGCAGCTGCGTGTTAGACGGCACCGCTGTTGCTGTGTGCGCTATACCTTGTTAATTTCAAGCCAATTTTCGCACAAATATACAGATAGCTTGGGAGTAGGGAATAGTTGTGATTGCAGTCCTTTTAAGGACTAGGTTACAGCATTTCCTACGACTTTTATCAGGGAGGTCTGTGCTCTTAAAGAGATAGGTTGTGGGAGTAAAGACTAATTGTAATTGGAGTCCTTTTCAGGACTAGGTTACATCAGTTCCTATCAGTTTTTGCCAGGCAGGTCTGTGCCAGTGCTGTGCAAGTTTTTTTCACAGCATTTGGCTGAATCTAGCAAAGCTAATCCTTTTTGGCCTATTGCAGAGTGTGTTAGTCAGTGGAGTAGCCTATCTGTGTTGCAAGATATACCACCTGTGTATAGAATACCAATTTTTTTACTGCACCTAGTGAAGTAAAATCTTTTGGGCATAGCATCATTCTATTAGTCCATCTATACTGACCTCCATCAGGTTGCAAATTAAAACTAATTTTTATCTGCATCTACAGTACCTCTGAAAAAATATTTGGGCTTCTAGCTGTGTGTGGGACTTGTTGTATTAGTCCATCTATACTGACCTCCATCAGGTTGCAAACTGAATATATTTTTTTCTGCATCTACCTCTGAAAAAATATTGGGCTTCTAGCTGTGTGTGGGTCTTGTTCTATTAATCCATCTATACTGACCTCCATCAGGTTGCAAACTGAATATAATTTTTTTCTGCATCTAGCTCTGAAAAAATATTTGGCCTTCTAGCAGTGTGTCGGACTTTCTCTATTAGTCCATCTATACTGACCTCCATCAGGTTGCAAATTAAAACTAATTTTTATCTGCATCTACAGTACCTCTGAAAAAATATTTGGGCTTCTAGCTGTGTGTGGGACTTGTTGTATTAGTCCATCTATACTGACCTCCATCAGGTTGCAAATTAAAACTAATTTTTATCTGCATCTACAGTACCTCTGAAAAAATATTTGGGCTTCTAGCTGTGTGTGGGACTTGTTGTATTAGTCCATCTATACTGACCTCCATCAAGTTGCAAACTGAATATATTTTTTTCTGCATCTACCTCTGAAAAAATATTTGGGCTTCAAGCTGTGTGTGGGACTTGTTGTATTAGTCCATCTATACTGACCTCCATCAGGTTGCAAACTGAATATATTTTTTTCTGCATCTACCTCTGAAAAAATATTGGGCTTCTAGCTGTGTGTGGGACTTGTTGTATTAGTCCATCTATACTGACCTCCATCAGGTTGCAAACTGAATATATTTTTTTCTGCATCTACCTCTGAAAAAATATTGGGCTTCTAGCTGTGTGTGGGTCTTGTTCTATTAATCCATCTATACTGACCTCCATCAGGTTGCAAACTGAATATAATTTTTTTCTGCATCTAGCTCTGAAAAAATATTTGGCCTTCTAGCAGTGTGTCGGACTTTCTCTATTAGTCCATCTATACTGACCTCCATCAGGTTGCAAATTAAAACTAATTTTTATCTGCATCTACAGTACCTCTGAAAAAATATTTGGGCTTCTAGCTGTGTGTGGGACTTGTTGTATTAGTCCATCTATACTGACCTCCATCAGGTTGCAAATTAAAACTAATTTTTATCTGCATCTACAGTACCTCTGAAAAAATATTTGGGCTTCTAGCTGTGTGTGGGACTTGCTGTATTAGTCCATCTATACTGACCTCCATCAGGTTGCAAACTGAATATATTTTTTTCTGCATCTACCTCTGAAAAAATATTTGGGCTTCTAGCTGTGTGTGGGACTTGTTGTATTAGTCCATCTATACTGACCTCCATCAGGTTGCAAACTGAATATATTTTTTTCTGCATCTACCTCTGAAAAAATATTGAGCTTCTAGCTGTGTGTGGGACTTGTTGTATTAGTCCATCTATACTGACCTCCATCAGGTTGCAAACTGAATATATTTTTTTCTGCATCTACCTCTGAAAAAATATTGGGCTTCTAGCTGTGTGTGGGACTTGTTGTATTAGTCCATCTATACTGACCTCCATCAGGTTGCAAACTGAATATATTTTTTTCTGCATCTAACCCAGCCAATAGTTTTGGCCTAATACCACAGTTTGGCCACTCAGCTCTGCTCGGTTACCATCCATTGTTTTTTTGTGCAAACAACTCCAGAGTTGTGAATTAGTTAACCACCAAAATGAGTGGAAAAAGGCCTGCTGCTGGTGGAAAGGGGAATAGGCGTGTTGGGAAGGGGAAAAAAGGTTGTGTCCGTGGGGTAGGTGTTAAAGCAACAGTAACATCTGCAGAAGAAAGACCATCTTCCAGCCAAACTAAAATGTCTACTTCTTTTAGCGGACAATGTGATAAGATCCCTTTCTTACGGCCACGCCAATCGCTACAAATTCCAGATGAGGCACAAAAACAGCAGGTGCTTCAACGGATATCAAGTGCTCCTTTAAGTGGGCTCTCCTCCACATCAACTTCAATATCACAAATGCTCCAGTCCTCAAAGGTGTCACCCAAATCGCACTTGCTTCCTCACAGCTCCCAAATCTCCAGCTGCCCGTCTGAGTATGAGGTAGAACAGATGGTTGAGTCTGCAGAGCTGTTTACTCATACTATAGCCTGGGAATTAGAGGTCGATTCCAGCGCTTCTGTGAATCCAGACGAGGAAATGATCTGCACTGATGCCCAGAATCTTTATGAGTCGGATCCAGGACCAGACGCAGAAGGTTCTGACCATAATGTAGACCCTCATTCCCAAACTGTAACTCCTGTTGGTGGAGACAATGAGGAAGACGATGATAAGACTCAAATTCCTGATTGGAGCGACAACTTTAGTTTTTTGTCAGGGCAGGAACAGGTTGGCTCTGAGGACGACGGGTGTGATAACACACAGGGTGATGATGATGAGGTTGGAGATCCCACTTACTGTCAACCCACAGTCAGCCAAGAGATGAGGTCAGCAGAGGAGGTGGAGGAAGATGCTAGTGACGACGAGGTCAGGTTGCGCCTTCCTGGACAGAGACGTAGTACTGCAAGCACGTCAACAACTGCATCCTCAAACACAACTCTGCGTCTCACCACAAGTCGTGGTGGCTCTTCAGGTCGCATGGGTGCTAAGCCTTGCATAGCCTGGGCATTTTTTCAGATCGATAAAGATGACCCAACTCGTGTTATCTGTAACATTTGTCAGCAAAAGCTAAGTAGAGGCCAAAAAATACATAGTTTGAGTACTTCATGCATGAACCGGCACATGGACATGAAGCATAAGTTGCAGTGGGAAGCTCAGTGTGCTACAATGCGGCCTAGCCGGCCGGGCCAACCACCGTCTGCCATATCTTGTGCATCCGCGGCCTCTTCATCCTCTGTGACTGGGGGGACAGCAGTCACACCTGTTTTGGGGCGCAGACCTGCCACCTCTTTACCCGCAACAGCCAGCGTGATTGGCAGGTCATCATTTTCTTTGGAGGTGGTAACAGCAGCTGGTGTTGAGCGCTGTCCGACATCGATAGCACCACCTTTGGATCAAGGCAACCTAACATGTCCACCTGCATCTTCCTCACAGACCGGCAGTTTGCCGGGGACACCCTTATCAACCCCGTCTAAGCACAATAGCCAGCCCTCGGTCCCTCAGATGTGGACAAGTAAAAGACCATTTCCTCCTAGCCATGAGAAAGCTAAGAGGTTGAATTTCACCATCTGCAAGCTCTTGGCTACAGAAATGCTGCCTTTCCGCCTGGTGGACACAGAGGATTTTCGAGACCTTATGTCCGTCGCAGTGCCCCAGTACCAGATGCCCAGTCGGCACTACTTCTCAAAGAAAGGTGTGCCTGCGCTCCACCAGCATGTCGCACACAACATCACCGCTTCTTTGAGAAACTCTGTGTGTGACAGGGTGCATTTCACCACAGACACTTGGACGAGTAGGCATGGACAGGGGCGTTACATGTCGCTGACTGGGCACTGGGTAACTATGGTGACAGCAGGACAAGGGGCTGCTGTCCAAGTCTTGCCGTCCCCATGAGTTGTGCGTCAATCCTCTTTATGTCAAAGTTCCTCCACTGCTTCTGCCTCCTCAACCTCCTCTCGGTCTTCCACCTGCACCCAAAGCCTGTCTGGTCATGCCACAAGCTTTCTAACTGCGCAGAAGGGATCCTGCACACCTCCTTACTATGCTGGCAGTAGGGCTCAACATCATCAGGCGGTTTTTACATTGAAATGTCTGGGAAATGTGAGTCACACAGCTGAGGAGTTGTGGTCAGCTCTGGAGAACCAATTTCATGAATGGTTGTCTCCACTGGACCTGAAACCAGGGAAGGCCGTGTGCGACAATGCTGCAAACCTGGGTGCGGCCCTTCGCCGGGGCAATGTCACACACGTGCCTTGTATGGCTCACGTGTTGAACCTGGTTGTCCAGCAATTTTTAGCCCACTATCCCAGACTAGATGGCCTTCTGCAGAGGGCACGGTCGCTGTGTGCTCACTTCCGCCGTTCGCATCCCGCAGCTCAGCGACTTACATCTCTACAGAAGTCGTTGGGCCTGCCACTTCACCGGCTAAAATGCGATGTGCCTACCCGGTGGAATTCAACTCTGCACATGTTGCAGCGACTGTGGCAGCACCGACAAGCCCTGGTGCAATACGTTCTGACGTATAGCCTGGGCCAACGAGATTCAGAGGTGGGGCAAATCACGCTGGAGGAGTGGTCTCAGATCAGGGACCTATGCACCCTTCTGCACAGTTTTGAAATGGCGACGAAGATGTTTAGTGCTGACGATGCCATTATCAGCATGACTATTCCGGTGATTTACATGCTGGAGCACATGTTAAACAGAATTCGGAGTCAGGTGATGGCACAAGAGGAGGTGGAGGAAGTAGAGGAGGAGGAGTTGTATGCGGAAGGGCTAACATCTGCAAGGTCCAGACGGTCGGCAGCACCAAGGCGGCAGGCATGTGAGGGTGGGGGAGATGGTTTTACCAGGGCGCATGGTAGCAGCCAAACTAGTGAGGAAGGTGCAGGAGCCCAGGAAGAAGTGGAGGACGAACTGATGGAAGACTCATCAGATGAGGGAGACCTTGATCACATTTCTGTTGTGCGAGGTTGGGGGGAGAGGACAGAGGAAGGAAGCATGATTGTTACCTCGCCACCAACACAACAGGGACTTGGTGCTCCTGGATGCGCAACACACATGAGTGCCTTCTTGCTGCACTACCTGCAACATGACCCTCGAATTGTGAGAATTAGAAATAATCCTGACTACTGGGTTGCCACACTGTTAGATCCCCGGTACAAAAGTAAATTTGCAGAAATTATTCCTGCCATAGAAAGGGATGCACGCATGCAGGAGTATCAGCAGAGACTGTTGCAGAATCTTACATGTGCTTTTCCACAAAATACCAGTGGTGCACGTAGTGAATCTCACAGTTCCAACTTGCCAACCGTGGGACCGTCAAGTGTTCAGCACTCAAACCGTAACAGAACCACAGTATCTGGTGGTAACATCAATTTTGCGGAATCATTTCACCACTTTTTTAGCCCATCCTTTGCAAGGCCACAGGAGACAAGAAGTCTGACACATAGTCAACGCCTAGAGACGATGGTACAGGAGTATCTTCAAGTAAACATTGAAGTCACGACTGTGTCACTGGACCCTTGCTCTTTTTGGGCTTCCAATCTGGATAAATGGCCGGAGCTAGCCACTTACGCCTTGGAGATCTTGTCATGCCCCGCATCCAGCGTTCTGTCTGAACGTGTGTTCAGCGCTGCTGGTGGTGTGCTGACAGATAAGCGCACGCGCCTCTCCACTGATAATGTAGACAGACTCACGTTCATAAAGATGAACAAATCATGGATCCGAAACGACTTTTCTACCCCTGTGTCATCCTGGGGAGAGTAAAAGATGGATGATTGGTTAAAATCACCCTACCAACCGTTTTAAGCTTTCAAATTACTAATCATGTTTATCTGTATCTTGACTGGAAAATAATTTGGGCTTTGTAGCAGTGTGCAGCACTGATCCTATTAGGCCATCTATAATAAGCTCCACCAGATTTAAAATTAAAAATAATTTTTAGCTGCATCTAGCCTGGAAAATAATTTTGGGGCTCCGAGATGCGCAAGACACATAAGTGCCTTCTTGCTGCACTACCTGCAGCATGACCCTCATATTGTCAGAATTCGAAGTAATCATGACTACTGGGTTGCCAAACTCTTAGATCCCCCAAACTTTTCGATCAACCTTTTAATTTTAATAAAGACCAAAAAAATGGTCATTTTTGAAATTATAAGCATTAGCAGGTTGTTAGAAACTGAAATCAAACAGTTTTCAACTCAAAACTTCATTCTAGGTGATGTTACATTTTCACATAGGACCCCTTGTTCGAAAGGAGCTTCTGAACTCTCTCGTCCATTGAATTTGTCAGGTTTTGGATGGTTTCTGCTTCAATTGTTTTGCATGAGGACAGAATACCCTCCCAGAGCTGTTGCTTAGATGTGAACTGCCTCCCGCCATCATAGACACTCCTTTTAATGATGCTCCAAAGGTTCTGAATGGGGTAGAGGTCAGGGGAGCATGGGGGTCACACCATAAGTTTGTCCCCTTTTATGCCCATATCAGCCAGAGATGCAGATGTTTTATGTGCAGCATGAGATGGTGCATTATCATGCAGAAAAATGATCTTGCTGTGAAATACACGGTTCTTCTTCTTGAACCATGGCAGGAAGTGCTGTTTGAGAAAATCCACATACATTATGGAGTTCATCTTTAGCGCCTTCAGGGATCCTAAAGGGGCCGACAATCTCTCTCCCCATGATTCCAGCCCAAAACATTACTCCACCTCCTCCTTGTTGGCGCTGTAGCCGTGTTTGCGTGGGGTGTCCATCAACCAGCCATCCTCCACTCCATCCATCTGGACCATCGAGCGCTGCACGGCACTCATCCGTGAACAAAACAGTTTTGAAATCAGTCTTCATGTAATGTTTGGCCCACTGGAGCCGTTTCTGCTTGTGTGAAGTGGATAGAGGAGGTCGACAGGATGGCGTATGCACAGCTGCAAACCTCTGAAGGACCCTGCATCTTGTTGTTCGGGGGACGTTGGAGGCACAAGCAGCTTCAAAAACTTGTCTGCTGCTATGACAAGGCTTTTTTGCCGCTGCTCTTTCAACCTGACGTAATGGCCTGTAGGAAAGAGTCCTCAATTTGCCCTTATCAGCACGCACACGTGTGTACTGTGATCAGCTACATACTTCTTGATTGCCAAGACACTTCATCCTGATCATCGCACAATGTTGATTGTAGTCATGCCTTGACCTAAACACTCCACAATTTGTTGCTTCTCAGCAGCCGACACATCCTTTTTCTTTCCCATTTTGGCAGAAAATGTAGGCTGCTGAATAATGTGAGAGACCCTTCTTAAGTAGTCTTGCCTTTCATTGGACACACCTGCCAAACTAATTAGCACTGGTGTCTGCAATTGCTTACAGTGATATAAAGAGCCCTGACACATATCACCATCAATGAGTTTAACTGACAAACAAACAAATTCTTCCCTTATCACTCCTAAACACTTTTTGCATAATAATTTGGAACACAGTGTACATGTGCTTTTCCACAAAACACCAGTGGTTCACGTAGTGAATCTTACAGTTCTAACTTGCCAACCATGGTCTGTATGGAGTTGTTCAATAAAGGGCCCAAAATTAAGATAACATAGATGGGAGAGGTCTCTATGAATAGGAATTCCTAAGTATTTGATACCCTGTGAGGGCCAGGCAAAGGGAAAGTTGGACTGGATGGAATCCTATATGGATTTGGGGAGGGAGACATCGAGGGCCTCAGACTTCGCTGCATTGATTTTAAAATTTGACCATGTAACAAAGTGATCTATTTCAGCCATAACAGCATGGATGGATATATGTGATTGAGTGATATATACTAGGACATCATCAGCAAATAGAGATCACTTGTACTCCGTGCCTCCCACCTCAATCCACCTAATATTGGGGTTATGGCGAATTGATGAGAGCAGGTGCTCCGTCACTAGGATGTATAAGAGAGGGGACAGAGAACATCCCTGCCTTGTCCCATTGGTGATTGTGAAAGGTGATGAAAATGTTCTGACGCGCCCCCTGGGCCTTGGGACACCCGGAGCCGGACCCTTTTTGGTGGATGCTGGTGGTTGTAGTCTCCGTGGCGGCAACCCGGTTCCGTGGCTCAGGGCGGTCAAACCAGTGGCGGAACTATTTATGTGGTTTTGATGTTTAAATGTCCGACTACGCCACCCGTGGATTGCGGTCAGAGTGAACCGCCGCTCCAGGGCAGACCGCTGAGGCTGGTGTTGTGGGTGCAGCAGAGCGTAGCATAACTCCCCACGGGAGGAGTATAGCCTCAGGGCAGTGTATGCGGAGGATGGGGGTGATGGTGCAGGGCAGCAGCAGTAATGACACGGAGTCAGTGATGCAGTCCAGGGCCTTTACTCACAGTTCTTGTTATCCAGACCACGTCTGCAGGTAACGGCTGCCCACGTCGTACTGTGCTCACCAGGTGAGGGGCTCAGACAACTCCCAGATAACTTTGGAGTGCTTCACAGGACCCCCTTTGTGTGTCCTTTGTCTGGCCTTTCTTACCAACCCTTCTGTCCGGCTGCCTCCGGCCTCCTCTTGGTAAACTTGGCGCCAGTTTCCCTGACCCTATGTGGTGCCTTCCTAGCGGGTGTAGCGAGGGGCTGCGCCACATAAAATGTCACAGCCTCCTGTTTCTAGCTGAGGGTCATTTCCTGCCTCCACTAGTTTCGGGGACCGGTCTCCCCCTTTGGCCTGACCCCTCCACGCAGGTGGATTCTGGGGTGCGGTGGCGACTCGCCCGTCCGCACCCCTGAGATCACTTCATTCCTCGTTCCTGGAGCCTTCTCGGCTCCTCTTCCTTCCTTCTCCCTCTTCCAGGCCTGGGCCTCTGTTACTAGGCCCGCCTCCGGAGCAGAGCTCATGCAGAGCCCCTGCTCCCTGCCACTTCTGCTCAGACTTCTCTGCACTGAACTAAGATGGTGCCCACCTTTTATACTCCCTTCTCAATGCACCCAGGAACTGCTTCCTCCCTGCTCCTGCACTACAGGGTTCCCCTTCCTCAGTGTTCCCTCCCCCCACTCCAGCCAGGGACAGGGACTGTCGTGCCCATCTCAGGGGCATATTGGTCGCCCTGCCCCACGGCAATGTGGTGTAATGCATGCAGGTGTCGGGTCCTGATCCACACTCCATCCTTACCTGAGAGTGAGATATCACACCTCTGGGTGAGGTGCAATACCTCTGTAGCAACCGAGCCCTCAGGGTGCTACAGTTCCATTTATCTTCAGCCTAGGTGACGTATTGCGATACAGGGCCGTGATTTTGGCTATAAAAGGGTCCACTAGACCCCTACCCCAAGCTTTTTAAGAGAATCATATATGGCGTGCCAGGAGACTCTATGGAATGCTTTCTCAGCATCCAACGAGAGTATCTAATTACAAATTTTTAACTGCATCTAGCCCAGGAAATACTTTGTGCCTAGTAGCAGTGTCTGCTAATCAGCGGATTATCCCAGCTGTTAAGCAAGCTACACCACCTGTAGTTTGGACACTTCATTTTTTCAAAGGAAATGCTTCGGGACCACGGGATACTCAGTGAAGAGCATCAGGAGGCACCCCAAGGCATAGGGGCTGGGACTGGCAGTAGGATGCCTTGCGGTGGACAGCCGAGCTCGATCCTTATAAAAGCTTTTTAACTGCAGCAGCTTTAGTGGACGCTACTGGAGCTGGAATTACGCGGCTGCTGGCATGAGACTTGCCCTCCAATAGATCCTTGTAAATGGATTTAAAGTGTATTCATTCAAATTAGAGAGACAATTTAAATTAAAAAGCTTAGAGCTGCCTCCACCACAGGGGGGCTCGCTCGACCCACCAGCGGACAGGCACCAGTATTGGGAGAGGGGGGCTGGCCATCAGGGTTCACCGCGACTCTGGCACAAACCCGGCGACACGGAGGTGGCACGGGCAGGAGCGGACTGGCCGTGTCGGCTTCTCACTTTTTGGATTTTAGAAGGGCATGACATGCCTATATCTGTGTCTCCCCCTCCTTTTACTCCTCCACCTCTTTTATTTTCGCATGACTATATGTACTTGTCACTTTTCCATGTGTTAGTTATGTCTTCTGAGCAGTTTGTCAGCTTTTGGACACCTTTGAAGGTGTTTTCTATGTGTTTCTATGTGTTTTTGTTTGCCTGCCATTGGTTTTAACCGTGTTCGAAGGTGTTCGACGAACAGTTCGACGAACACACGGGTGTTCGATGAACCGAACCGAACTCGAACACTACGGGGGTGGCTCAACACTACTGGTGATCATTCAGGCACGGTCCAGGGTACTCCGGATGAAGGGCACACTTTTGGACTCTCCCCAGTGAGCGGGTATAGGGCCTCCTGATCCGTGGCTTTACTCGCTAAGCTTCTGGCCTGCCTGCAACTAGGCCTAGCTTGGTTACGGTCTCTCTCTCCCTTGCACCTGCTGACTTGGTGGTAGGGCCTTCTCTTGGAGATCACTCTCCCTGGACGCTGGGGCCTCCGTGACTCCTAGCCCTGTTACTGTAGTCAGCGTTTGGTAAACCTGGGACCTGTAGTCCTCCAGGGGTTCCAGTGGGCCCTACTGGGTATAACGGGACCCCGTAGGTGCGGACCCGGTGTCCGGTATATATATCTCGGGGTGAGCCTGGTATGCTCCTCTGCCCCCTCGCTACTTCTTCCTTCTCCTCTCGCCTTCGGCCACACTCAAGGCCCTCATTCATGCTGTAGGCTTTGGCTCACCTCTTCGCTGCTCTCTGAGCATCAGCACGCTCTCAGCCCACTACTCACTGAACTAATTTCTTGGCTGAACTCTAAACACTAACTGAGCTGCCTGGCTCCACCCTCCCTTTATATATCCCTATCAGGGCTCCCTCTGGTGGTCTGAGGTGGTAGGGTGGAGGTGTGTGAATGTGTGAGGGCCTCTTGTGGAGAAGTCCATCCATGCACTCTTCTGGGTTCTGTGGCACCAGTGCACAGCAGGGCGCCACACATGGAGAAAAGGCAAAGAGCGCCAGCACATGTGACGCGCCCCTGGGCCTGAGTCGCGCAGCGTTGCGCACGCGGGAGCCTACCCGGAGCCGGATCTATAGGGGTAGTAGTCTCGTGGCGGTGACCCGGTCCGTGCCCAGGGAGTCAAACTGAGCGGCAGTCTTTAGCAGTAGATGTTAGAGTGTTCGACTACGCCACCCGTTGAATGCGGCTATGAAGCCGCCGCTGCAGGGCAGACCGCTGAGGCCGGTGGTAAGGTCGTGCAGCGTAGCTGGTAGAACCCCCAACGGGAGGGGTATGGCCTCAGGGCAACCGACGTGTTTGGAGGGGGTAGCAGGAACCACTCAGAGACGGTGCGGTGTAGTTCTGGGTCTTTACTGGTGACAAAGTAGACCCTCCCGGAGTACTGGCTAGCGATCGGGGCCTGGTCAGTCCGTGAGCTGATGGGATCTCCCCTGGCCAGGCGGAGTTGTAGGCCTCCCCAACTAATCGTACTCTTCTGGCTACCTTGCTAGAGGCTGATAAAAGTAGCCCACGTCCCTGAGTGTACCGTGTGGTGCTCACCCGTATGGCCGGTGACTCGGGGCCTTTTGGTAGCTTCCGCTCCACGTTGCGGTGCTGGTCCCTTGCGTGTGACCGTGCCTTCGGGTTTCTTGGCCAGAGGACCTGAAATCCCCTGCCGGGCGGTTTCTGCTGCTGGGTAAGGATTAGTCCCCACAGCCTCGGACTCCGGGTCCGGTAAGAACTCTTCAATCAGGGCGAGCTCTACAGCTTCCAGCCCCTGACCTCTTTTAGTACAGCTCCCACAGAGCTCCTGATCTTTCTTTCCCTATAGCTGCTCCACTACAGACCAGACTGTGTCTCTGTCTGTGTTCTCTCACTCTACTCACTAACCCTGCCTCAGCCCCAGCTTTATATAGGGGAAGTTCTTCCCCTCCCAGGACTGGGCAGGAGGTGTGGCATGCATAGGATGTCTGACCAGGAAACCTCCCACCTGCTCACAGACGTAATATTGCTATCACTGTGGGAACCAGACCCCTGGGGTGCCACATTCCCCCCTAGTGAAATTTAGTACTCCGGGACTAAACATATTTTTGTAAAACATAACAAGTAAAAAACAGAAACAGTACAATAAAGAAAAACACATTAGGATGGTCACGGCATGTCCGCAACCGGGTGCAGTCTTTGAAGAAAACAAAGGTGTCCATTTCACCAAGAAACAGGGAGCCGTAACCAGGTAGGGGTCTGTCCTGCCCCGAGTCCTTAACAGTCTTTAGTCCATTCCTGGGTTACGCTCCAAACATATGTACAAAGGATTCCGGATAATCCTTAAACGACACCTATAAAATAACTAAAAATACACAATTATTTACAAGTAACAGAAAACAGGTAAATACAAATAAACAGTCTAAACACTTAGATCCTCCAACGTACGGGTAAC
Organism: Phyllobates terribilis; assembly: GCF_046119375.1. Classification (NCBI taxonomy): domain Eukaryota; kingdom Metazoa; phylum Chordata; class Amphibia; order Anura; family Dendrobatidae; genus Phyllobates; species Phyllobates terribilis. Next base: position 251,600,676 of record NW_027362773.1, on the reverse strand, counting down.
TGGCCTCTAGTGGCTCTAGTGGACCTACGGAGCTGACTGACTGGTCCTGAGCTACCAGGTGTAGGAGCTGTCAAAGGTAAACTGGGCAGCTGTCTACGGGCTCTTTGGCTCACTAGGGGTACGGCAGGCTCACTATAAGCAGAGGGTTGATCCTCCTGGTCTGCTTGTGTGGGGTCTTCTGCCTCCTGGACCGGCTGCTCTTCCAGCTCTACCTGTTTCTCCGTAGGTACTTGAGATGCTGGTTGGAGGAAGGTGAGGACGGGTACCACAACTGCGCCATTGACTTGAGTTCAAGACCGAGGGAAGTCTCCGAGCACAGTACTAACCATATCTTCCCTTTCCTCTGCGGGTCGAGGGTCTTCTTGTAGGTTTAAAGCATAGTCTCTTATATTCTCATGTGCTCGCTGTTTGCACCCGTAGAATCTAAGCTTAATCTCAGCTGAGGTGCGGGTATCAAAGGTGTCCTTCAGCCGGGTTAATATCAGAGACGGTGCGGTGTAGTTCTGGGTCTTTACTGGTGACAAAGTAGACCCTCCCGGAGTACTGGCTAGCGATCGGGGCCTGGTCAGTCCGTGAGCTGATGGGATCTCCCCTGGCCAGGCGGAGTTGTAGGCCTCCCCAACTAATCGTACTCTTCTGGCTACCTTGCTAGAGGCTGATAAAAGTAGCCCACGTCCCTGAGTGTACCGTGTGGTGCTCACCCGTATGGCCGGTGACTCGGGGCCTTTTGGTAGCTTCCGCTCCACGTCGCGGTGCTGGTCCCTTGCGTGTGACCGTGCCTTCGGGTTTCTTGGCCAGAGGACCTGAAATCCCCTGCCGGGCGGTTTCTGCTGCTGGGTAAGGATTAGTCCCCACAGCCTCGGACTCCGGGTCCGGTAAGAACTCTTCAATCAGGGCGAGCTCTACAGCTTCCAGCCCCTGACCTCTTTTAGTACAGCTCCCACAGAGCTCCTGATCTTTCTTTCCCTATAGCTGCTCCACTACAGACCAGACTGTGTCTCTGTCTGTGTTCTCTCACTCTACTCACTAACCCTGCCTCAGCCCCAGCTTTATATAGGGGAAGTTCTTCCCCTCCCAGGACTGGGCAGGAGGTGTGGCATGCATAGGATGTCTGACCAGGAAACCTCCCACCTGCTCACAGACGTAATATTGCTATCACTGTGGGAACCAGACCCCTGGGGTGCCACACATGTGCACTGCAATACTTTGCTCTGTCCTTGGCAGGACAGAGAAAAGTGTGTCTGTGCAGGAATATGATGAAGGACACGATGTGGATGATGTAAGACGCGTCATCCACATGAAGTAAGAAGGAGGACAATGATCACAAGAAAAGAGGAGGCACAGGATTAAGACCAGTGATGCCCATCGGACCGGACCACGTTGTATATGAGAGCTTACATGTGCTGGCCCTACTTTATATGGGAAAAACCTGTTGACAGGCTCCCTTTGAGAACTACCTTCAACTTAAAGAAGATCAAGGAGTCCTGGAAGTGATGATATTGCACCTACAAAACCCTGATCTCAACATTATCAAATCTTAATAGGATTACATGAAGAGACCGATGAATTTGCACAAGTCAACATCCACAGAAGATCTGTGGTTAGTTTTCCAAGATATTTGGACCATCCTCCCTGATCAGTTCATTAAAAAAAATGTGTACCGTGAAGAATCAATGCTCTGATGCTGTTTTGAAGGCAAAAGGTTGCCACTCCAAACTTCGATTTGGCCCAGATTTTCCTTTAGCTCATTCACTTTGCAATTTGTTAATTGATAAAAATAAAATATTAAATACCTTTTTTGGAAAGCATTCTGACCTTGCAGTATTTTTCCACACATGCCTTTATCTTTTGCACAGTACTGTATAGCAATAATCTCAGATGCAATGATTATAATAGAAAAGCAACACCAATAAAGCTCGGCAGAAGAAAAGCTACCACTACATTTACATGGTTTGTCTCAAGACAATCACTGACGCAACATTTATCAGAGGATCTTGAGGGTTCTCAGGAGCAGAATCAATTTCCTGTACAGTGGAAATGCAGTATTACATGGTGACCATTGATGTCAATGACTGCCCATGTAATACATGGTGAGAGACAGTGCTTTTAAATCGCTGATAATGCTTGTTAATGGCTATGTGCTGTGGCTCATAGAGAGCTTCCTAAATACCCCTCAGTCTATGATGTCAATAAGCCCTAAGAGTGCATTTTTCAATATTTAGGCAGAATTTTCCAGTAGGATACCATATGCTGTATTTTTTTCCCATACATATGCCTCCTTTTCAGGTATGCCTCCATATCTCTTCCACACCTCTTCTGCATCACCTCATTTCCACTTCCATGTCCCCTCCACAAAAGAAACGTTCCCAAATAAGTGCTTTCTGGGTGGTTTATGGAGGGTTCAGCATGTTCCAGGAGATATGTCAACTCTTCTAAAGGCCCTTTCAAATAGTGCTTTTGCCCACATTCATTAGTCCCTTCGGGGCTTACATCAGGACCCCCACCCGCAAAACTGGGTTCAGGCGTAAGCGCTAACAAAGGCAGAGACTATAATGATGCCAACAGAGTTAGGGCGTATACATCTACTAGAGTCGAAAACCCAGACTCAGTCTACTACGTCTGAGTGTCTGCCTCCAGTAGACGTATATGCTCGAAAACGATGCATGGCATATCACACGTTGACTTTGTTAGCACCATTATAGTCTGCGGCCCTGTCGGCAGGTACATTTTAATCCGGTTTTGCGGAGGGGTCTGGATGTAAGCCCTGATGAGACCAATGAATCTGTGGGCAAAAACGCAGTGTGAAAGGAGCCTAAGACTCCCTAACTCTTCTTTGGGAGATTTGGCAAGCATGCTTATGAGCCATATCAGGACAACTCTGTAAATATTGGAGAACTATTTAGTAAACCAATCAATCATATATTATATAATATAGCACAGTCGTGATTACATATACAGTGAGTGAAATAAGCATTGAACACGTCACCAATTTTCTAAGTAAATACAGTGGGTATGGAAAGTATTCAGACCCCTTTAAATTTTTCACTCTGTTTCATGCAGCCATTTGGTAAATGTTAATTTTTTTTCTCATTAAAGTACACTCTGCATCCCATCTTGACAGAAAAAAACAGTAATGTAAACATTTTTGCAAATTTATTAAAAAAGAAAAACTGAAATATCACATGGTCATAAGTATTCAGGCCCTTTGCTTAGTAGAAGCACCCATTTGAGCTAGTACAGCCATGAATCTTCTTGGGAATGATGTAACAAGTTTTTCACACCTGGATTTGGGGATCCTCTGCCATTCTTCCTTGCAGATCCTCACCAGTTCCGTCAGGTTGGATGGTGAACGTTGGTGGACAGTCATTTTCAGGTCTCTCCAGAGATGCTCAATTTGGTTTAGATCAGGGCTCGGGCTGGGCCAGTCAAGAATGGTCACAGAGTTGTTCTGAAGCCACTCCTTTGTTATTTTAGCTGTGTGCTTAGGGTCATTGTCTTGTTGGAAGGTGAAACTTCAGCCAAGTCTGAGGTCCAGATCACTCTGGAAGAGGTTTTCATCCAGGATATCTCTGTACTTGGCCGCATTCATGTCACCTTCAATTGCAACCAGTCGCCCTGTCCCTGTAGCTGAAAAACATGCTTCCATCGGGCCACTCTACCATGAAGGCCCAACTGGTGGAGGGCTGCAGTGATAGTTGACTTTGTGAAACTTTCTCCCATCTACTTACTGCATCTCTGGAGCTCAGCCACAGTGATCTGGGGGTTCTTCTTTACCTCTCTCACCAAGGCTCTTCTCCCATGATTTCTCAGTTTGGCTGGACAGCCAGGTCTAGGAAGACTTCTGGTCATCCCAAACTTCTTCCATTTAAGGATTATGGAGGCCACTGTGCTCTTAGGAACCTTGAGTAATGCATAAATTCTTTTATAACCTTGGCCAAATTGGTGTCTTGCCACAATTCTGTCTCTGAGCTCCTTAGGCAGTTCCTTTGAGCTCATGATTCTCATTTGGTCTGACATGCACTGTGAACTGTGAGGTCTTATATAGCTAATTCTATTCACTTCTCTTTCTGAAATCTTATGGGGAGCACCTGGTCGTGGCCAGTTTACGGTGAAATTATGTTCTTCCGATCTTCAAATTATGGCCCCAATATTGCTCATTAGAACCTTCAGTAGTTTAGAAATTCTTCTGTAACCAATGCCATCGGTATCTTTTGCAACAATGAAGGTGTGAAGGTCTTGAGACAGCTCACTGGTTTTACCCATCATAAGATGTTTCTTTTGTGGCACCTTGGTAGTGTGACAGCTTTTTATGAACTAGCAGATATTATTTTTCACTAAGTGGCAGGATTGCTTTCTAATTGCTGATAGGTTTCAGCTGGTATCATGACTTTCCATGGCTGTTTGCACCCATCTTTCTTCAAATGTTAAACACTTTTTCTATGTGTCATTTCTCATTATTACACATAACTTAATTTATGGACATCTGTGGTTTGATTTCTTAGCCTATGTGGATTGAATAAGTTGTTACCATCATCTGATGAGAATTTCATGTGAATACCACCTTTAGAAATAAATTTACTTACAGAGTTGGTTATGTGTTCAATACCCGCTGCATAGTATACACACCTTTATCAATCACTCTTTATGGGTGGGACAAGCAAGACTCGCTGCAGTTCAAGGCTGGTGTTGTTCATGTCAGTCTTCATTAGGGGCACGCAGGAGTCAATTTCTTCTGATTCATGAAGAGGTGCATGCCTCTTCATGAATCAGGAGTATAGGACAAGTGGCATGCGCCTCCATGTGTGTATTGTCACAAATCCTCTTCCAGTTCTTGCTGGAGTAAGATATGTGTCAAAACAAATGTCGCCAATCGTCATGAATTCTGAAATAAAAGATTTGATGAATCTGTCTTTATGAGTCCTTGCAACATTTCAAGGGATTTTCTGGGACTTTTGCTGAATTAGGATCACTGCTCCTGTGACCACTGAGGCGAGTGGCTTTAACAGGTGATTGATGAGCAAGACATCAAATTGCTGGAAGTGATAACATTCCATCATTTAGTCATCTAGCTCTACAGGCAATCAGTGGTCTCAGCATTGACATAACTGATGGACAAAAGTCCATCACTTCTAGTCCTTGCTGGGACCACTGGAGCAGCAAGTGGTAAGCATCACTTTTTTATAGTTTATACTGATCCCTGCTCCCTACACTTGGTAAATCCTGTAAAAAAAAAACCTTAAAGAAGACCTTTCACCAAATTTTTCATATTGACTGGGCACACAATATAAAAGCGGCTAGAGAGCAAAACAATTTTTTTTTTTAATCTTAGTGAGAACAGAGCAGGCTTCTCCTATGTGAGACATTAAATGACACCCTACTCTCCTCATATAATGTGCTCTATGCTCAGCACTTTCTAATCACACAGGAGGTTAGAACAGGAGACCAGAGCTCTCTGACCTTGTATATGTTAAGGTAGGGTCACACAATTGTTTTCTCCACATCTGAGAAAAACGGTCTGATCAGACTGATCAGAGTTTGATCAGAGTGGCATCAGGTTTTTTTGGACCAAAATCGGACTTGTCTTTAACTTTTTTCCGTGGACCACCCCTTAGGGTCGATTTACACAGAGTGACCGGTGGCATGATGATATGACGACCGATTGGTAAACCTTTCGAAAACTTCCTTCCTGATCGGAAGTCGATTGAATGCCTGTATATACCGGCAGACCAAAGGAAACAATGTGCATCAATACTAGATCGCTCAGCATTCATAGGCTGCCATTGTTCTCCACAGTGCAAGTCCAGTATATACAGGATGATGCACCGCTGAGAACGATGATTTTTTTATACTGCATAAAAGTTTATTTTTCTCAATGTATGAGCATTTTACTTGTTCGTCGGGTGATCGGCAGCCTGTTTACATGGCAAGATAATCGTGAAATAAGCATTTTCAATAATACTCATTTAAGATTATCTTGCAGGGTAAATGCCTGTATACAAACTGAGAAACTTGCCCTAAGCTATGGTGAGGGAGTGTAACTTTTCTCCTGCTAATATTTCCACAGCTGAGAGGAGAAATTAAAAAAAAAAATTATTCCACTCTACAACCACTGTTCCATAATGTGTTCACTATTCAGAAAAGTTTGCTGAAAGGTCTTCTTTACTGTGTGTTTCACTGTTTTTTGATGCTCTCAGATAGGAAATCTGACCGATCAGTACAGAACCTCCGCCACCCCTGTACAAAGTCCTATACTCCTGCTGTTAAATAAAAATTGTATACAGAAGCATAAGAAAACTTTGTAGAATGCTACATGAGAAGCAAACACGAGAATGTAGAAGTGAGACAATGCTTTATTTCTTAGTAAATTTAGAGAAAAAATATGCACGGGCAGTCAAGCTATTAGTTTCATAAGTTTATAATATTAATCCATAAATCAATTTTATTAGGAATAATCTTCCCTTTGGAGGCCAGATAAAGTAAGTGTGATGTGTGTTATTGAATTAACATGCCATTTTTAATAACATAGATTGCTAGTTCACATTCTACAGAGAGAAGGCTGGGTAGAGGGGCTTTATGTGGCTTACAGTCATACAGTTCACCCATCAGGCTTTTTTAGCTGGGACAATCACATAATATGTACAAGTAAAGGTTAGGAAAGTAAATTGCGTTAACTTTTTGCACTATAATTTGTAGTTTGTAGATTTCAATCATTTAAAGCGCATCCACTCTGCATGTACAGATGTATACAAATTACATTCCTTAGGGGTGGCAGCAAAATATTGGCAAGTATAAGTGTCCTGTATTTAATGAGTAACATCAGTATATCAGTGCTGAGAACCTCATCAATCACTAAAACAAAGGGGCAGAAGCAATTATCTGAGGACTGCTTTCCTTTAAAAGATGGAGTTAGGTGAAGATGAACTTTATATGTGTCCATATTCTGCCATACCCACCACTCTGATCTAAGCATTTTTGCTTTTTATTTTAGTGTTTGATGGGTGCCCAGACCTCCACTGATGAAAACTTTTGTAATGTCACTGGCTTTTGAAAACTTTTTGAAATTGCAGCTACTTTTCGAGAAACAAAGAGTAATTTCCTTATCAAGTATTTTAGAAGGAGCATCGAGGCTTGGATGACATGGTCTAGAATGCAAGTCATGCCTCAACTCGGGTCGATTGCACCACTTGCCATGTGACCAGGAGTCTGAAGACTCAATATGGATGTGCCAGTATAACCGACGCATGCGCCGTGCTATCCAGACCATCAGTATCAATCTCACAGCGTCATCTTATTGGCCCACCACCATATTTAAATATACATGCTCCCTGCCTAGACGCGCGTCGGGGCAGGAAGTACCTTTATCCTGTTTTAATATGTTTTTATTTTGTGTCTAATAAAATTTATATTTTATATTTCACTTTAGTGTTACTTCTAATTTTTATCAGGTGGGCAACCGGTCACATGGTAAGCTTTTGTATACATGTATTGAACTTTAGAAATACCATATTATATTATACATAGAAGGACTTTTTTTTATATAAACTTATGTCCATATGGGGTTAATGAACCGGTTTCTAATACTATTTGCGTAGTATATCCACATCCCCAAATAATTATATGTTATGTCTTTATCTACTGAATATCATTTAAATAAAGGTAAACTTTTAACATTTGGTGGATATAGAGACTTTTGGATGCATTTCAACTTTGAATCGATCAATGAATCCAATTCTTTTGGCTTCATAAATCAGAAGTATAGACATTTATCTCTTTGAATCATGAATGATTTAAATGTACAATATTTTACATATTTTACTAGTAAAGTTCTTATACAGAAGGATATTTTTTAACCTTCCCAGATGTCTGTTATCTGCTGGCTAAAACAATAGTTCTTTATTAGATTTCACTCAGTGAATATTAGTTTTGCTTGAACTTTTCTGTTTTGATCAACTTTAGATTAGCATAATAGACAAATATATCGGTCATTATTGTTGTTCAGACTGTTCATACATGTTCACTCACACTGGGCGACGGACAGTCAGTCTTTCCGGAAATGTTTCAAAGAAAGATAGTTGGGATGAAAGATCTTTGATTTGGGAACTATAAGGTGAAAAGTTAAAACATGGCTGACTTTGTTCCAAGTGATGCCGGTGTGTCACTGGTGTGAAATCAAAATTTCAATTGCTGAACATTCATTATGGTTGTAATGGTCCATTTCATTCAACATTAGTCTAACGTCTGTGGCCATCATTAGCCAACTACCTGGCAAACCACCTATTGCAATAGTTACATCAAAACAGATCTTAAGACTCCTTATATTCTGAACTGAAAAAAACTCTAGTAGGTTCACAACAACTTAAGTTGTAATGAATTATGTACTTACAGGTGCTTCTCACAAAATTAGAATATCCTCAAATGATTTAATTTATTTAAATTCTTCAATACAAGAAGTGAAACTCATATATTATATAGAGTCATTACAAACAGTGATCTATTTCACGTGTTTATTTCTGTTATTGTTGATGATTATGGCTTACAGCCAATGAAAACACAAAAGTCATTATCTCAGTAAATTAAAATACTTCATAACACCAGCTTGAAAAATGTTTTTAAAATCCGAAATATTGGCCTACTGAAATGTATCTTCAGTAAATGAACTCAATACTTGGCCGGGGCTCCTTTTGCATCAATTACTGCATCAATGCGACGTGGCATGGAGGCGATCAGCCTGTGGCACTGCTGAGGTGTTATGGAAGCCCAGGTTGCTTTGAAAGCTGCCTTCAGCTCGTCTGCATTGTTGGGTCTGGTGTCTCTCATCTTCCTCTTGACAATACCCCATAGATTCTCTATGGGTTTAGGTCAGGCGAGTTTTCTGGCCAATCTAGCACAGTGATACTGTTGGTTTTACACCAGGTATTGGTACTTTTGGCAGTGTGGACAGGTGCCAAGTCCTGCGAATGAAATTTCCATCTCCAAAAAGCTTGTCGGCAGAGGGAAGCATGAAGTGCTCTAAAATTTCCTGGTAGACTTCTGCGCTGACTTTGGTCTTGATAAAACACAGTGGACCTACACCAGCAGATGACATGGCTCCCCAAACCATCACTGATTGTGGAAACTTCACACTAGACCTCAAGCAGCTTGGATTGTGGCCTCTCCACTCTTCCTCCAGACTCTGGGACCATGATTTCCAAATGAAAATTGGAACTCAGGGACCTTGTGGAGAGTGTCAATGACTGCCTTCTGGACATCTGTCAAGTCAGCAGTCTTCCCCATGATTGTGGAGCCTACTGAAAGAGACTAAGGGACATTTTTAAACGTGTAGGAAGCCTTTGCAGGTGTTTTTTGTTAATTATTCTAATTTACTGAGATAATGACTTTTGTGTTTTCATTGGCTGTAATCCATAATCATCAACATTAACAGAAATAAACACTTGAAATTGATCACTCTGTAATGACTCTTTATAATATATGAGTTTCACTTTTTGTATTGAAGAAGTGAAATAAATTACATTTTTGATGATATTCTAATTTTGTCAGAAGCACCAGTACTTAGATTTCCATTTTTCCACAATCACATCTTCATAGAAATGTATATCAATTTCTGAATCAATTTCCTTCCTTTCACTTTGATAGTCCTAAAATGTATACATGCTTGCGCCTTAAAGGAAGAACTGACAAACCAAAGCTACCTACTAGCTGGTGAGAAGGAGTTAGGTGTACAAACTTTTCTAAGGAAGAGTTGGGTTTCATTTACAATAAAGTACTCCCATATTTAATCTAGATGTTTTAGAATCCAGGAGAACTCCCATAAAACTTTCATTAGTTTGTATAAGATATTAGAATATCTATAGAAGACAAGTTCTGTCATTGTAATACCTTTTCAGAAACTATGGCACTCTTTCTTGTTTGTACTATTTCATAGATTAACATAGTTCTGAGTGTCCAATCAGCATTTATAACCTGTGAATTGAATTTGTGTTGAGTTTTAGGAAATTCACACAAATCGGTGAATTCAAAGAATTTATGATTCAATTAACTTGAAACACCCTAAAAATACCCAGAGCCTTTTACACAAAGCAGATTATTGCATCAGGCATAGAAAGCTCAAATGGAGGAAGAATAGCAAGTTGTTTATGCTCATCACAGCACTGGGGCTTTTGGGAACCCTCAAGGTCAATTTTACATGCAGCAAGAAATGGAGGAGCAGAAAAAACAGATGGGGAGCATCAGCAGGTGGATGTCAAGGGGGACATTGAGTTATTCCTGGCAAAAACAGGGTTCAAGGCTGACAGTAAGTTTGAAACTGTTGACAACAAAGCTGGCTACAACAACTAACTATCACAGCGGGTGTGGAAAGATATCTAACTGGGTCCTCAGTTGTTCTGGCGAGCATGTAAGCTACATGCTAGATTATTTGTGGAATGACAGGCATATCATTGACATCAACAAAGAAATGGCTATTGGATAGTCATGCATTTATAATCCATGCTATAGAAGCAAAATAAAGGTATTTTTTCTGACTTCTGAAAGGGAGTCAAAGTTGATGCAATAACCTCTTTTTCTTTTTCCTCTTTGTGAGTTTGGCAGCCACTGTATGAAGCCACATCTTGCAATGGGAGACGAACAACCATATACACATCCTTACAAATTCTCAGAACTTTTGTGAGTTCACTTGTTTTGCTGAAGTATGGTTTGTCCATCTGAAGGTAACTCTTCACGTATGATTTTGCTAAAGGGGATACCTCAAGAAAATCCATTATAAGTACTCTTGCAATAATGAAATGGAAGTCAGCCCAATCATCAACTGATCGCCGCAAAGTCTGGATTGTCTTTTGACCAAACATTTTCCATGCAATGGACACTGCAAGGGCATCATGGCATTACACCTTGGTCATTCATGTGATATACGGATGAGCTGGGCGTCTGTCAATCTTGCTCAAAGTGTTGGGTCATATTCAAGGGACAACATGGTTTGATGGTCAAGTTCCCTAATAGATATGCAAACTATCGCAATGCTCAATATCTACACATATTATTTGCTTTTCAATAGACTTATTGGAAATGTAAAGGGTTAAAAAAAGGTATGACACACAGTGTTAACAGTTTAACCTTTCCACATTCACATATAATCAGAAATTATGGCCTGCTGCGTGTTTTCTCTTCTAAATATTGCCACACTGTTCCTATAAACACAGTCATCATCCGGATTTGGTCTAAAAATGGACAAGGAGATAATGAAAGGTTTGACTGAGAACCATTTTATTCTGGTCATAGACAGTAGGTGATCATTAACACTGTTTCATGTCCATGAGTAAAACAGTGAGTTACCTGCTCCTTACTACCATTCTTCCAAAAGTAGACATCAAGGCACCCTACTTACTGTCTCAGGTTTATTCTGGTTGGGTTGATATTTTAGCTTTACTTGGTAATATGAGCTAACCGTGAATTTGTGGTCTACTTCCCAAAAAAACCTGCCAAATATTATTTACAATAGTTGGGAACTCCAAGAACAATTACAAAAAAACCCACAAAACTAATTTTAGTGTCAATTTGTATTCACATTTAAGAAAAAGCTAATGTTGATGATATAGAGCTAAATGTATTAGAAAATGGAAGTAATTTGTGCCAAAAAAATTGTCTTTCATGATGTGCACCATATTTATTTTGTGTTTAGGACACTTTGTGTACCTTGGCTGGCTTGTGGTGTGTGGTTCCTCCTAGAAAAAGGGCGTTTTTAGGAAAGGGTCATGGCCTGAAGTGCAAAATTATGGGCATTATTCATAATTGCATTAGCGTCTGTTGTAGAGATTTTAGTGTTTTGCGCTTTTTTTTTGTTTGCAGCTAATTCATCTCTCCATTTATACCTTTTTTAAGTCTATTTTATATCTGTCCATTTATTTTTAGATTTTAGTTTGCCTCTGTAGGATTGGTTGGGGTTTTTCAGATGTGTTTGCCTATTTTATCATTTACGACTTTAACAAAAAGTTTCAAAATCTATAGAAAATGTACTCCAGGCACCCGTGGAGTGATTTCAGAAATTGTTATGTCACTTTTGTGACATTTTGCAAAGCATGAAACATTTTTACACTAAAAAGTCAATTGTTTTGAGCAAAATTCATGAACTGCGTGCGTGTTACTCTCCTCTTGCGCCCCGGCACGATACATGAAGGTGACGGTCCTGGCTGGGTGGGTGGACTTGTGCTGTGAGGGCACTACACCTGTGTAGGCCGCATATAACTGATGTTGCTGGTTGGTCAGGACCAGATGTTTTGCAGTTCAAGGAGGGAGACCACCAGTTTAAAATAAACTTTTTACTGAAAAAAATGTCAACGACTACCAAAAGACAAAAAAAATTGACTTGACAAAATATTCATATGATGAATTGGGCCGAATGTGCTCAAAAACTGGGCTAGAAATGTGGTGCAAAGGAAGACCGTCTTAAAAGTAGACAGATTTATCAAAAAGCATGTTGCACTAAGATAATTCTAGCACTTTCTTGGATTATTTTGTCTAAGTTTGCACTTTCTAAGAATTACACAGTATTGATTAATCTACCTCAATATGTGCAATTATTTTTGTTTTTTTCTCAGATGACGATGTTGTGGAGGTTTCACCATTTTAAGATACACCAGGTAACTGCTCTCCTCCAAATTAAAGATGTCCTAGTGCATGCAGAGAAGCTAATTAACCAAATCTGCTAATCTGGTTGAAAAACTTCACTCAGAGACTGAACCACGCAAATGGCATACTTTATTGCGCAGATATAGGATTATATAGTATTCTCCTTCTAGGTGGGATTAGTAAAAATTATAGCTCTTTTCTGATAACTCGGCACACTGTAATTCGTTCATCTATGTATCTCTTGGTCTGAGTAACGCCTTAGGAATTCCGATGGGAGGGGGTGAGTTCGTCTCTCAGTACCATCTTTGCCAACTCGACATGAATCTCTCTGTTATCAGCTATGCACATGCATACGTCATTCCCAGGAAATCATTTAGTTGTTCATGTCTACAAATTAGAACAGAAGCTGTTAGTTATATATTCATTAACTATTAACATAATCCACATGCATATGCACATTTGCATACATACATACACATAGATTATTCCATCATCTCTATATTGATTCACACTGATTAGGTAATCTAGTAAAACAATCTAATAGATTTTCTATAATATATATATTTTACCTTGACAGACCCCCTAAAATCAATTATTTGCTTTTAATATCCATATGCTAAAAATCAGAGGGGGAGAAGAATTGACCCTATGTTAAGGCTATTCCGGAACCCTACGATGTGACGGGCGCCCCGTTCCTTTTAGACGGACCCACCGACGTTCCTAAATCTAACTCATAAGAAGACCTACAGGAAAGGGATGGAGACCATAAAAAATCTAGTGACTGGGTAATCGAGGGCCACCCGTAACACAGAAATATGGATATTAACTTTACAAACTCATTTACTACCCGTAATCTCTCTGGTACAACATTTTTGTTCTAAGGGGAACTGTTTGTTCATAGATTTTGAGAGGCTTAGTAACTTTCACTGTCGGGCCGGTATTGTCTGGGATATAAGTACAACAATGCTCACCTATCATTTTGCATACCCCTCCTTTCTCTGCGAGTAACATATCCAGAGCTATTCTGTTTTGGAAGGCCATGGTAGATGTGGGTGCTAGTTGGTCAGCCATCCCTTGTAAGGCATCTTTGGTGTAATTGACAAATCTTTGTTGGTTATAATATATGTAATTTATCCAATCTATGTTCTTGTTAACGGTTATTATGGGTATTATGGACTCAAGTCCCACCTTCACTTGGTCTCGGGCCTTGAATTCGTCTGGCACCCCCCTAAGCACTCCGAGAACATCAATATATATATATATGTGGGTCAAAACTGCCTTTTGGGTTAACTTCTCTCTTGGCCCTGTATGTACCTGCAAACGCAGCCTTTATTTCCTTTTTGGATTCCTGTGACTCAGATATAAGGTAAACAGACATTATTGCTTTAGTTAAAACACATTCCCCAGTCCATTTGCCCTCCAGTCTAATCCTAATCTTCATGTCACCACATTCAAGGAAGTGTTGTACCAGAAAACTGGAATATCATTCTCTTTAGTAATAATTGCTTGGAATGCACGTGTTACCGTAACAAAGGCTCCCCCCCCCAGCTACTGTCATCAGACAAAGGAACATCAGGGTTGTGGGCCTTCTTGCAATATGATGCATGGACCCATGATGTTCGGCCTTCGACCTTCACAGCCGTAGGTGATGTAAGCAACACTTGGTAGGGCCCTTCAAATCTGGCATCCAGTGTGCCTCGCACGTGATTCTTTATCCAGACAAAATCTCCAGGCTGGATGCTGTGAGTACCTGGTTCAAGATCTGAGTCTGGAATAGAAGAGTACACTGTAGCATGTGTTTTGACTCTTTAGCAAGCCCGACAACAAAATTCACAAGCTTATCATTCCCTGAACTAAGCTGCTGTGGGTAATATCGACCCATTCTAGGTGGTCCCCCAAACAAGATCTCATATGTTGTGAGCCCTGTGGGTTGTCTCGGGGTATTTCGGACTGAGTATAGGGAAATAGGCAGCACCTCCGGCCATGGAAGTGACAATTCTTTACTGGCTTTAAGAATTTTGTTTTTCAAAGTGCCATTCATTCTTTCAAATTTGCCGCTACTTTGAGGATGATAAGGAGTATGCAGGCCCGAATCCACCCCAATCATCTCCCAGATTGATTTGGTAACTTCTGCAGTGAAGGCGGGTCCTGGATCACTTTCAATCACTTCTGGAATCCCGAATCTGCAAATAAGTTCTGCCAGAAGCCTTTTCACTGTCGTTCTATCAGTCATGTTGGCTACTAGGTATGCTTCTGTCCAGCCGGAAAACATATCCACCACCACCAGAACATATTCATATCTTCCACTCTTGGGTAATTACATATGATCAATTTGGATTCTCTGGAAAGGATACTGTGACTTTGCCAGTTTCTTCTTTGGCACATGTTCTGTTCTTCTGGGATTATAAGTGTTACAAATCTCACAGCTCCTAGTATAGTTTGTAGCAAGAACTGAGATCTTGGGTGCAATATAGAGTTTATTGATAGCTGAAATCATCTGATTCTTCCCTCTATGTACCTTTCCAAGAGCCTTAATTTTGATCACAGCCACTTGCCTATATAACTTCAGAGCTTCTAGCAGACTTCTCACTGCTGCTGCATTCCGGATTGGAGCTCCACTGGCTGTCTTGTAGCCCCTCAGGGCCAATATCAGGCCAAAGTCGTGGGCAATCCCGAATCTGTATCTCGAGTCTATGTAGATATTGGCCACTCGACTCTCTGCGCACTTGCATGCTTCGGTCAGAGCATACAGTTCGGCCTCTTGAGCTGACATATAAGATGGCAGTGGTCCAGCAGAAACAACCATTGGTAGGGACACCACCGCATATCCAGTATGGTAAGTTCCATATTCATCTGCGTATCTGGACCCGTCACTATACAGTATCAGATCCGCTTCAGGCAGTGGCTGCTCAGAGACAGTAAGTAGGTGAGAGGTTTCTGCCTTCATGACTTCAAGGCAATCATGGTCACTCGAATCAGGGTATTCATGGTCTTCTGAGGACTCCCCTAAGTCTTCAAAGCAGTCCCCCCTTGACAGAGGACGCAGAGTGGAGGGGTTCAAGACAGTACATCGCCGAAGAGCTATATTTTTCAGGTAAAAGAGCTCACATTGGATTCTGAAACGACGTTGCATAGATAGATGGTTGTGCTGGGTTTGGGCAAGGATAGCTTTCAAATCATGAAGGGCCAGTATAGTTGTAGGATGGCCACGTACAACATCTGCTGTTCTGTGGGGGAGTTCTGTAGCTGCCAGCACTGCTTTGAGACATGTTGGACCTGTTTGTGCCACTGGATCCAATTTACTGGAATAATATCCGATGGGTCTCATGCGGCCTCCATGTTTTTTTTGTGCCAGGACTCCTGAGGCATGGCCACATGCTTCAGAGACAAATAGAAAGAATGGAAATTCATAGTTGGGAATCCCCAGTGCAGCGGCTGAAATGATGAGTTCTTTCAACTGGTCCATTGCATCTTCAGCTTCTTGGTCAAAATGCAGGTCAAGCTCAGAAGAGTGGACCCGATCATATAGAGGTTGCATGAGAGCTGATGCGTTAGGTATCCACTGCCTGCAGTATGTGACCATTCCCAGGAAAGCTTGGAGTTGTTTGACAGTTCTCGGGTACGGGATGTCACGGATGGCAGCTTTCCGCTCTTCAGTGAGATGCTTGGTACCTTGGGATATGCAATGACCCAAAAACACAACTTTGGTACAACACCATTGTAGCTTTCGCAAAGTAACTTTGCATCCGATGGTGGCCAGAAATTGGAGCAAAGAATAGCTGAACCTGTGGCAAGTTTGGTCATTGGGACAACAGAGGAGTAGATCATCGACATATGGTATCAATGTGACTTCAGGGTTCTCACTCTTCCAGGTTGGAGACAGGTAGTTAAGGCCAGTGTGAAGTGATGAGGGGAGTTCTGAGCTCCTTGAGGCATAACGGTCCAGGTGTACTGTACTCCTGTGAGTGTAAAAGCAAAAAGAAACTGACAGTCTGGATGCAGAGGTACACTGAAGAAGGCGTTTGCTAAGTCGATTACTGTAAAATGTGTTGCCTCATGGGGAATTTCACTGAGTAATGTATGTGGATTTGGCACCACTGGGGTCTCCAGGATTGTAACTGCATTCACAGCTCTCAGATCTTGCACCATCCTGAATTTATCCGGTTTGCCTCTTGCAGTTTCTTCTTCACTGGAAACAATGGAGTATTAGCAGGAGAAACACGGAATTAATGCTCTTCTCTTGAGTAATTCTTGGATCTGTGCATCTAATGACGCTTCTCGGGCTGCTTTCAGTGGGTGCTGTGGGAGTCTGGGAATCCGTGCACCTTCTTTCAGGAAAACTCGGACTTGTGGGACAGGCAGCCGGCCTATATCATCAGGATCTTGAGACCAGAGTTCAGGTGGTATGCAGTCAAGATAATGCTGTGGTATGGCGGTTGTTGCAAATTGGATAACACACAATGGGAGGGCATGTACCTTTGTTTGGTCCTCTAATGATAACGGAGTAGAGACATCTAGATGAATTCCATTCTCATCATATGATATCTGAGCATTTAACTTCTGGAGTAGATCTGATCCCAACAAATTAGACGGGCAGGTGTCTGAAACGAGCAATCTGGCCAGCAGCTTCTGTTCTTTCCCAATAGGCAATGGAAATATTAGTCGGGATGAGTGTGGTTTTCCATCCACTCCCACACATGAAAGGAAATCATCAGATATAAGCTATTCATAGGGAAAATATCTTGACTGTATTACTGATCTGGCTGCACCCGTGTCTACTAGGAAAGGTAAAGTTCTGTCCTCTACATCCATTTTGACAGTAGAAATCAGTACAGATTTAGTGGGGATGTTTTCAACTGAGGTCAAGGTGAGCACGGGTTTGCCACTGTCCTATGCGGGGTAATTCTGGTCTTCCCCCGCAAACCAGCGTGGTGGGTCCCTGTTATTTTGGTACATCTGTTGCGGTGGCTGTTCTCTGTAATTCTGCACAGGTTCTCTTGGCGTTGTCTCATAGTCTCTCTGTGGTGGCTGCCATGATGGCTGTCTATACTCTTGGTGGGAGTACAGTGGATTTCCTTGGTAGCGTGGAGAATCTCTTCTTTTAAATTGCGGGTTGTAGGAGAGTGGCATCGAGCCGTAGAAAGGATTCCCTCTTTTCTCTGGACATCCTCTTCTGAAATGACCTGGTTGGTTACAACGGTAACAGATTGGTTCCCTTAGTCTTAAACTCGGTCCTCTGTACATTTGTTTCTCTACAGCTTTAGCAATGAGGAGTACCTTTCGCGGGGACATGTCCCCATTTTCTGGTCTGAAATCTGTAAGCTTCGCTGAGATTTCCTCTCTGAGTCCCCTAACAAATGAAGTGACTAGCAGATTCTGTTGGATCCTCTGACCTTTATCGAACCCTTGATTCTTGAACAGAGTATAGATTCTGGTGTAAAATTTTTTGACATTCTCCCCTGATTCTTGAGTACAGTCCGATACACTGGTAGATAAGTCTGGGAGCTGCTCCTGGGCCCATTGCTGAAGTTGTGGACAAAAAGCTCCTCCTGATTGGTAAGTCTCCTTGTCTGACACTTGTCTGTCATTCAGAGCTACTTGAATTATTGGCCAGAAAGCATCTCCCGCTTTAATGCTAGTGATTTCATGAAGATCTTTCCAAGTGGCTGAATAAGTTTGTTGAATTTGTCTGATTCTTCTGTAGAACGCCATAGGGTGTCTGTCTGGGTCAGGTAGTTGACTAATCACTCGATAAACTTGCAAAGGTGTGAATGCCACATATCTATTATGGTAATCTGACACTGGAGATTCTGACTGAAAAGATGTTGAGGGAGATACTGGCAACATAGCAACAGGAGGTGGACTTGTTTGTCCAGGAAATAGTTCATTCCGGTTATCTTCTGAGGTCATCTGGCGGCTGAGTGAGTCGGATCTAGCTGTGGCACTATCCACAGCTCGGGTGAGAATTTGAGATTTCTGATAGTCATTGCTGATTAGTCTTATCTCCTCTAGCGTAGTTAGTCCTCTATATATTCCCGTATAGCTTGGACTATTGCTTGGGCACAGGCTTGCATAGGAAATCTATACATTCCAGAACTTATAGCAGGAAGAGCAATAGAAGTAAGGTTCCTTGTTCCAGCATAGTTCAGAATATTGTTTATTGTAGCTCTAAGTTGTGACACACACTGATCATGATGATCTTCATCATACACAGGACCTACTGCATGAATGATAAGCCTGCATGGTAATCTCCCTGGTCTGGTGGCTACCAGGTCTGTTTCCTCGACCGGTCCTGAAGAATGTACAATGCTGTTACAGTCTTCCTGAATAGCATTACCTCCGGCTTGCACAATAGACTTAGCCACTCCTCCCCTATGCTGTAATCTAGGGTTTGCTGCATTAACTATTGCATCCACCCGCTGTGTTACCAGATCCCCCAGACCTTCTATTAGTATTGTTGATGACTTCCAAATCATTATTTCTGTCCATGGTTTCCATACCTGTGGGTATTCTTCATCTGAAAGGGTGGCACAGGAATCCTCCTGACTCAGAGGGAATTCTGATACGGGTGTACGAAATGTCACACGAGCCGGTTTACCTTTTGGATCGCTTATTGGGGTGGACGCTGATGGTGGTGGTGGTGCTGCCACCTCTTCATCTCACGGCTCCTCCGGTTCAATAGTATTTCTCCTTCGGTTAAGGGCCTGCCAGAACTCCGGACTATTAAATAGAGTTTCTCTGGGCAAATGAGGATAGAGAGGGACATAGTCTTTTGGGACATAGTACTCACCATCCGGAGTGACAACCGGACACACTGATATAGGAGTAGTGTTGAGCCACCCCCGTAGTGTTTGAGTTCGGTTCGGTTCGTCGAACACCCTTGTGTTCGCCGAACTGTTCGTCGAACACCTTCGAATACCGTTAAAACCAATGACAGGCAAACAAAAACACATAGAAACACATAGAAAACACCTTCAAAGGTGTCCAAAAGCTGACAAACTGCTCAGAAGACATAACTAACACATGGAAAAGTGACAAGTACATATAGTCATGCGAAAAGAAAAGAGGTGGAGGAGTAAAAGGAGGGGGAGGCACAGATATAGGCATCTCATGCCCTTCTAAAATCCAAAAAGTGAGAAGCCGACACGGCCTGTCCGTTCCTGACCGTGCCACCTCCGTTTGTGCCAGAGCCGCGGTGGACCCTGACGGTCAGCCCCCCTCTCCCAATACTGGTGCCTGTCCGCTGGTGGGTCGAGTGAGCCCCCTGTGGTGGAGGCAGCTCTAAGCTTTATACTTTAAATTGTCTCTCTAATTTGAATGAATACACTTTAAATCCTTTTACAAGGATCTATTGAAGGGCAAGTCTCATGCCAGCAGCCGCGTAATTCCAGCTCCAGTAGCGTCCACTAAAGCTGCTGCAGTTAAAAAGCTTTTATAAGGATCGAGCTCGGCTGTCCACCGCAAGGCGTCCTACCGCCAGTCCCATCCCCTATGCCTTTGGGTGCCTCCTGATGCTCTTCACTGAGTATCCCGTGGTCCCGAAGCATTTCCTTTGAAAAAATTAAGTGTCCAAACTACAGGTGGTGTAGCTTGCTTAACAGCTGGGATAATCCGCTGACTAGCAGACACTGCTACTAGGCACAAAGTATTTCCTGGGCTAGATGCAGTTAAAAATTTGTAATTAGATACTCTCGTTGGATGCTGAGAAAGCATTCCATAGAGTCTCCTGGCACGCCATATATTATTCTCTTAAAAAGCTTGGGGTAGGGGTCTAGGGGACCCTTTTATAGCCAAATTCACAGCCCTGTATCGAAATGCGTCACCTAGGCTGAAGATAAATGGAACTGTAGCACCCCGAGGGCTCGGTTGCTGCAGAGGTATTGCACCTCACCCAGAGGTGTGATATCTCACTCTCAGGTAAGGATGGAGTGTGGATCAGGACCCCGACACCTGCATGAATTACACCACATTGCCGTGGGGCAGGGCGACCAATATGCCCGCGAGATGGGCACGACAGTCCCTGTCCCTGGCTGGAGTGGGGGGAGGGAACACTGAGGAAGGGGAACCCTGTAGTGCAGGAGCAGGGAGGAAGCAGTTCCTGGGTGCATTGAGAAGGGAGTATAAAAGGTGGGCACCATCTTAGTTCAGTGCAGAGAAGTCTGAGCAGAAGTGACAGGGAGCAGGGGCTCAGCATGAGCTCTGCTCCAGAGGCGGGCCTAGTAACAGAGGACCAGGCCTGGAAGAGGGAGAAGGAAGGAAGAGGAGCGGAGAAGGCTCCAGGAACGAGGAATGAAAGGATCCCAGGGGTGTGGCCGGGTGAGTCACCACCGCACGCCCAAATCCACCTGCGTGGAGGGGTCAGGCCAAAGGGGGAGACCGGTCCCCGAAACTAGTGGAGGCGGGAAACGACCCTCAGCTAGAAACCGGAGGCTGTGACATTTTATGTGGCGCAGCCCCTCGCTACACCCGCTAGGAGCGCAGCACATAGGGTCAGGGAAACTGGTGCCAAGTTTACCAAGAGAAGGCCCGAGGCAGCAGGACAGAAGGGTTGGTAAGAAAGGCCAGGCAAAGGACACACAAAGGGGGTCCTGTGAAGCGCTCCAAAGTTATCTGGGAGTTGTCTGAGCCCCTCACCTGGTGAGCACAGTACGACGTGGGCAGCCGTTACCTGCAGAAGTGGTCTGGATAATAAGAACTGTGAGTAAAGGCCCTGGACTGCATCACTGACTCTGTGTCGTTACTGCTGCTGCCCTGCACCATCACCCCCATCCTCCGCATACACTGCCCTGAGGCTATACTCCTCCTGTGGGGAGTTATGCTACGCTCTGCTGCACCCACAACACCAGCCTCAGCGGTCTGCCCTGCAGCGGCGGTTCACTCTGACCGCAATCCACGGGTGGCGTAGTCGGACATTTAAACATCAAAACCACATAAATAGTTCCGCCACTGCTTTGACCGCCCTGAGCCACGGAACCGGGTCGCCGCCACGGAGACTACAACCACCAGCATCCACCAAAAAGGGTCCGGCTTCGGATGTCCCAAGGCCCAGGGGGCGCGTCAGAACATTTTCATCACCTTTCATAATCACCAATGGGAAAAGGCAGGGATATCCTCTGTCCCCTCTCTTATACATCCTAGTGACGGAGCACCTGCTCTCATCAATTCGCCATAACCCCAATATTAGGTGGATTGAGGTGGGAGGCACCGAGTACAAGTGCTCTCTATTTGCTGATGATGTCCTAGTATATATCACTCAATCACATATATCCATCCCTGCTGTTATGGCTGAAATAGATCACTTTGTTACATGGTCAAATTTTAAAATCAATACAGCGAAGTCTGAGGCCCTCGATGTCTCCCTCCCCAAATCCATACAGAATTCCATCCAGTCCAACTTTCCCTTTGCCTGGCCCTCACAGGGTATCAAATTTTTAGGAATTCCTATTCATAGAGACCTCTCCCATCTATGTTATCTTAATTTTGGGCCCTTTATTGAACATCTCCATACAGACCACGGTTGGCAAGTTAGAACTGTAAGATTCACTACGTGAACCACTGGTGTTTTGTGGAAAAGCACATGTACACTGTGTTCCAAATTATTATGCAAAAAGTGTTTAGGAGAGATAAGGGAAGAATTTGTTTGTTTGTCAGTTAAACTCATTGATGGTGATGTGTGTCAGGGCTCTTTATATCACTGTAAGCAATTGCAGACACCTGTGCTAATTAGTTTGGCAGGTGTGTCCAATGAACGGCAAGACTACTTAAGAAGGCTGTCCCACATTATTAAGCAGCCTACATTTTCTGCCAAAATGGGAAAGAAAAAGGATGTGTCGGCTGCTGAGAAGCAACAAATTGTGGAGTGTTTAGGTCAAGGCATGACTACAATCAACATTGTGCGATGATCAGGATGAAGTGTCTTGGCAATCAAGAAGAATGTAGCCGATTCACAGTACACACGTGTGCGTGCTGATAAGGGCAAATTGAGGACTCTTTCCTACAGGCAATTACGTCAGGTTAAAAGAGCAGCGGCAAAAAAGCCTTGTCATAGCAGCAGACAAGTATTTGAAGCTGCTGGTGCCTCCAATGTCCCCCGAACAACAAGATGCAGGGTCCTTTAGAGGTTTGCAGCTGTGCGTACGCCATCCTGTCGACCTCCTCTATCCACTGCACATAAGCAGAAACGGCTCCAGTGGGCCAAACATTACATGAAGACTGATTTCAAAACTGTTTTGTTCACAGATGAGTGCCGTGCAACGCTCGATGGTCCAGATGGATGGAGTGGAGGATGGCTGGTTGATGGACACCCCACGCAAACACGGCTACAGCGCCAACAAGGAGGAGGTGGAGTAATGTTTTGGGCTGGAATCATGGGGAGAGAGATTGTCAGCCCCTTTAGGATCCCTGAAGGGGTAAATATGAACTCCATAATGTATGTGGAGTTTCTCAAACAGCACTTCCTGCCATTGTTCAAGAAGAAGAACCGTGTATTCCACAGCAAGATCATTTTCATGCATGATAATGCACCGTCTCATGCTGCACATAACACATCTGCATCTCTGGCTGATATGGGCATAAAAGGGGACAAACTTATGGTGTGACCCCGATGCTCCCCTGACCTCTACCCCATTCAGAACCTCTGGAGCATCATCAAAAGGAGTGTCTATGATGGGGGGAGGCAGTTCACATCTAAGCAACAGCTCTGGGAGGGTATTCTGTCCTCATGCAAAACAATTGAAGCAGAAACCTTCCAAAACCTGACAAATTCAATGGACGAGAGAGTTCAGAAGCTCATTTCGAACAAGGGGTCCTATGTGCAAATGTAACATCACCTAGAATAAAGTTTTGATTTGAAAACTGTTTGATTTCAGTTTCTAATAACCTGCTAATGCTTATAATTTCAAAAATGACCATTTTTTTGGTCTTTATTAAAATGAAAAGGTTGATCGAAGAGTGTGGGGGATCTAAGAGTGTGGCAACCCAGTAGTCAGGATTACTTCGAATTCTGACAATCTGAGGGTCATGTTGCAGGTAGTGCAGCAAGAAGGCACTTATGTGTCTTGCGCATCTCGGAACCCGAAAATTATTTTGCGGGCTAGATGCAGCTAAAAATGATTATTAATTTTAAATCTGGTGGAGCTTAGTATAGATGGCCTAATAGAAT
Source organism: Phyllobates terribilis (assembly GCF_046119375.1). NCBI lineage: Eukaryota > Metazoa > Chordata > Amphibia > Anura > Dendrobatidae > Phyllobates > Phyllobates terribilis. The sequence continues at coordinate 251,576,894 of NW_027362773.1, read as the reverse complement.
CAGTACTGCACATTGCTACAAAGCCCAAATTATTTTCCAGCCAAGATACAGATAAACATGATTAGTAATTTTAAATCTGGTGGAGCTTAGTATAGAAGGCCTAATAGAATCAGTACTGCACACTGCTACAAAGCCCAAATTATTTTCCAGCCAAGATACAGATAAACATGATTAGTAATTTGAAAGCTTAAAACGGTTGGTGAGGTGATTTTAACCAATCATCAAGCTTTTACTCTCCCCAGGATGACACAGGGGTAGAAAAGTCGTTTCGGATCCATGATTTGTTCATCTTTATGAACGTGAGTCTGTCTACATTATCAGTGGAGAGCCGCATGCGCTTATCTGTCAGCACACCACCAACAGCGCTGAACACACGTTCATACAGAACGCTGGCTGCGGGGCATGACAAGATCTCCAAAGGCGTAAGTGGCAAGCTCCGGCCATTTATCCAGATTGGAAGCCCAAAAAGAGCAAGGGTCCAGTGACACAGTCATGGCTTCAATGTTTACTTGGAGATACTCCTGTACCATCGTCTCTAGGCGTTGACTATGTGTCATACTTCTTGTCTCCTGTGGCCTTGCAAAGGATGAGCTAAAAAAGTGGTGAAATGATTCCGCAAAATTGATGTTACCAGCAGATACTGTGTTTCTGTTACGGTTTGAGTGCTGAACACTCGACGGTCCCACGGTTGGCAAGTTGGAACTGTGAGATTCACTACGTGCTCCACTGGTGTTTTGTGGAAAAGCACATGTAAGATTCTGCAACAGTCTCTGCTGATACTCCTGCATGCGTGCATCCCTTTCTATGGCAGGAATTATTTCTGCAAATTTACTTTTGTACCGGGGATCTAACAGTGTGGCAACCCAGTAGTCAGGATTATTTCTAATTCTCCCAATTCGAGGGTCATGTTGCAGGTAGTGCAGCAAGAAGGCACTCATGTGTCTTGCGCATCCAGGAGCACCAAGTCCCTGTTGTGTTGGTGGCGAGGTAACAATCATGCTTCCTTCCTCTGTCCTCTCCCCCCAACCTCGCACAACAGAAATGTGATCAAGGTCTCCCTCATCTGATGAGTCTTCCATCAGTTCGTCCTCCACTTCTTCCTGGGCTCCTGCACATTCCTCACTAGTTTGGCTGCTACCATGCGCCCTGGTAAAACCATCTCCCCCACCCTCACATGCCTGCCGCCTTGGTGCTGCCGACCGTCTGGACCTTGCAGATGTTAGCCCTTCCGCATACAACTCCTCCTCCTCTACTTCCTCCACCTCCTCTTGTGCCACCACCTGACTCAGAATTCTGTTTAACATGTGCTCCAGCATGTAAATCACCGGAATAGTCATGCTGATAATGGCATCGTCAGCACTAAACATCTTCGTCGCCATTTCAAAACTGTGCAGAAGGGTGCATAGGTCCCTGATCTGAGACCACTCCTTCAGCGTGATTTGCCCCACCTCTGGATCCCGTTGACCCAGGGTATACGTCAGAACGTATTGCACCAGTGCTTGTCAGTGCTGCCACAGTCGCTGCAACATGTGCAGAGTTGAATTCCACCGGGTAGGCACATCGCATTTTAGCCGGTGAAGTGGCAGGCCCAACGACTTCTGTAGAGATGTAAGTCGCTGAGCTGCGGGCTGCGAACGGCGGAAGTGAGCACACAGCGACCGTGCCCTCTGCAGAAGGCCATCTAGTCCGGGATAGTTTGCTAAAAATTGCTGGACAACCAGGTTCAACACGTGAGCCATACAAGGCACGTGTGTGACATTGCCCCGGCGAAGGGCCGCACCCAGGTTTGCAGCATTGTCGCACATGGCCTTCCCTGGTTTCAGGTCCAGTGGAGACAACCATTCATGAAATTGGTTCTCCAGAGCTGACCACAACTCCTCAGCTGTGTGACTCACATTTCCCAGACATTTCAATGTAAAAACCGCCTGATGATGTTGAACCCTACTGCCAGCATAGTAAGGAGGTGTGCAGGATCCCTTCTGCGCAGTTAGAAAGCTTGTGGCATGACCAGACAGGCTTTGGGTGCAGGTGGAGGACCGAGAGGAGGTTGAGGAGGCAGAAGCAGTGGAGGAACTTTGACACAAAGAGGATTGACGCACAACTCGTGGGGACGGCAAGACTTGGACAGCAGCCCCTTGTCCTGCTGTCACCATAGTTACCCAGTGCCCAGTCAGCGACATGTAACGCCCCTGTCCATGCCTACCCGTCCAAGTGTCTGTGATGAAATGCACCCTGTCACAGCGACATGTAACGCCCCTGTCCATGCCTACTCGTCCAAGTGTCTGTGATGAAATGCACCCTGTCACACACAGAGTTTCTCAAAGAAGCGGTGATGTTGTGTGCGACATGCTGGTGGAGAGCAGGCACACCTTTCTTTGAGAAGTAGTGCCGACTGGGCATCTGGTACTGGGGAACTGCGACGGACATAAGGTCTCGAAAATCCTCTGTGTCCACCAGGCGGAAAGGCAGCATTTCTGTAGCCAAGAGCTTGCAGATGGTGAAATTCAACCTCTTAGCTTTCTCATGGCTAGGAGGAAATGGTCTTTTACTTGTCCACATCTGAGGGACTGAGGGCTGGCTGTTGTGCTTAGACGGGGTTGATAAGGGTGTCCCCGGCAAACTGCCGGTCTGTGAGGAAGATGCAGGCGGGCATGTTAGGTTTCCTTGATCCAAAGGTGGTGCTATCAATGTCGGACAGCGCTCAACACCAGCTGGTGTTACCACCTCCAAAGAAAATGATGACCTGCCAATCACACTGGCTGTTGCGGGTAAAGAGGTGGCAGGTCTGCTTCCCAAAACAGGTGTGACTGCTGTCCCCCCAGTCACAGAGGATGAAGAGGCCGCAAATGCACAAGATGAGGCAGACGGTGGTTGGCCCGGCCGGCTAGGCCGCATTGTAGCACAGTGAGCTTCCCACTGCAACTTATGCTTCATGTCCATGTGCCGGTTCATGCATGAAGTACTCAAACTATGTATTTTATGGCCTCTACTTAGCTTTTGTTGACAAATGTTACAGATAACACGAGTTGGGTCATCTTTATCGATCTGAAAAAATGCCCAGGCTATGCAAGGCTTAGCACCCATGCGACCTGAAGAGCCACCACGACTTGTGGTCAGAGGCAGAGTTGTGTTTGAGGATGCAGTTGTTGACGTGCTTCCAGTACTACGTCTCTGTCCAGGAAGGCGCAACCTGACCTCGTCGTCACTAGCATCCTCCTCCACCTCCTCTGCTGACCTCATCTCTTGGCTAACTGTGGGTTGACAGTAAGTGGGATCTCCAACCTCATCATCATCACCCTGTGTGTTATCACACCCGTCGTCCTCAGAGCCAACCTGTTCCTGCCCTGACAAAAAACTAAAGTTGTCACTCCAATCAGGTATTTGAGTCTCACCATCGTCTTCCTCATTGTCTCCACCAACAGGAGTTACAGTTTGGGAATGAGGGTCTACATTATGGTCAGAACGTTCTGCGTCTGGTCCTGGATCCGACTCATAAAGATTCTGGGCATCAGTGCACATCATTTCCTCGTCTGGATTCACAGAAGCGCTGGAGCCGACCTCTGATTCCCAGGCTATAGTATGAGTAAACAGCTCTGCAGACTCAACCATCTGTTCTACCTCATACTCAGACCGGCATCTGGAGATTTGGGAGCTGTGAGGAAGCGAGTGCGATTGGGGTGACACATCTGAGGACTGGAGTATTTGTGATGTTGAAGTTGATGTGGAGTAGAGCCCACTTAAAGGAGCACTTGATATCCGTTGAAGCACCTGCTGTTTTTGTGCCTCATCTGGAATTTGTAGCGATTGGTGTGGCCGTAAGAAATGGATCTTATCACATTGTCCGCTAAAAGAAGTAGACATTTTAGTTTTGCTGGAAGATGGTCTTTCTTCTGCAGATGTTTCTGTTGCTTTAACACCTACTCCACGGACACAAACTTTTTTCCCCTTCCCAACACGTCTATTCCCCATTCCACCAGCAGCAGGCCTTTTTCCACTCATTTTTGTGGTTAACTAATTCACAACTCTGGAGTTGTTTGCACTAAAAAACAATGGATGGGAACCGAGCAGAGCTAAGTGGCCAAACTGTGGTATTAGGCCAAAACTATTGTCTGGGTTAGATGTAGAAAAAAATTATATATCAATTTGCAACCTGATGGAGGTCAGTATAGATGGACTAATAGAGCAAGTCCCACACACTGCTAGAAGGCCAAATATTTTTTCAGAGCTAGATGCAGAAAAAAATTATATTCAGTTTGCAACCTGATGGAGGTCAGTATAGATGGACTAATAGAACAAGTCCCACACAGAGCTAGAAGCCCAAATATTTTTTCAGAGGTAGATGCAGAAAAAAATTATATTTAATTTGCAACCTGATGGAGGTCAGTATAGATGGACTAATAGAACAAGTCCCACACACTGCTAGAAGCCCAAATATTTTTATAGAGGTAGATGTAGAAAAAAATTATATTCAGTTTGCAACCTGATGGAGGTCAGTATAGATGGACTAATAGAACAAGTCCCACACACTGCTAGAAGGCCAAATATTTTTTCAGAGCTAGATGCAGAAAAATATTATATTCAATTTGCAACCTGATGGAGGTCAGTATAGATGGACTAATAGAACAAGTCCCACACACAGCTAGAAGCCCAAATATTTTTTCAGAGGTAGATGCAGAAAAAAATTATATTCAGTTTGCAACCTGATGGAGGTCAGTATAGATGGACTAATAGAACAAGTCCCACACACTGCTAGAAGCCAAATTTTTTTTTCAGGGGTAGATGCAGAAAAAAATTATATTCAGTTTGCAACCTGATGGAGGTCAGTATAGATGGACTAATAGAACAAGTCCCACACACTGCTAGAAGCCCAAATATTTTTTCAGAGCTAGATGCAGAAAAAAATTATATTCAATTTGCTACCTGATGGAGGTCAGTATAGATGGACTAATAGACCAAGTCCCACACACTGCTAGATGCCCAAATATTTTTTCAGAGCTAGATGCAGAAAAATATTATATTCAATTTGCAACCTGATGGAGGTCAGTATAGATGGACTAATAGAACAAGTCCCACACACTGCTAGAAGCCCAAATATTTTTTCAGAGGTAGATGCAGAAAAAAATTATATTCAGTTTGCAACCTGATGGAGGTCAGTATAGATGGACTAATAGAACAAGTCCCACACACAGCTAGAAGCCCAAATATTTTTTCAGAGCTAGATGCAGAAAAAAATTATATTCAATTTGCAACCTGATGGAGGTCAGTATAGATGGACTAATAGAACAAGTCCCACACACTGCTAGAAGCCCAAATATTTTTTCAGAGCTAGATGCAGAAAAAAATTATATTCAATTTGCAACCTGATGGAGGTCAGTATAGATGGACTAATAGAACAAGTCCCACACACTGCTAGAAGCCCAAATATTTTTCCAGTGCTAGATGCAGAAAAAAATTATATTCAATTTGCAACGTGATGGAGGTCAGTATAGATGGACTAATAGAACAAGTCCCACACACTGCTAGAAGGCCAAATATTTTTTTAGAGCTAGATGCAGAAAAAAATTATATTCAATTTGCAACCTGATGGAGGTCAGTATAGATGGACTAATAGAACAAGTCCCACACACTGCTAGAAGGCCAAATATTTTTTCAGAGCTAGATGCAGATAAAAATTATTTTGAATTTGCAACCTGATGGAGGTCAGTATAGATGGACTAATAGAACAAGTCCCAAACACAGCTAGAAGGCCAAATATTTTTTCAGAGCTAGATGCAGAAAAAAATTATATTCAATTTGCAACGTGATGGAGGTCAGTATAGATGGACTAATAGAACAAGTCCCACACACAGCTAGAAGGCCAAATATTTTTTCAGAGCTAGATGCAGAAAAATATTATATTCAATTTGCAACCTGATGGAGGTCAGTATAGATGGACTAATAGAACAAGTTCCACACACAGCTAGAAGCCCAAATATTTTTTCAGAGGTAGATGCAGAAAAAGATTATATTCAGTTTTCAACCTGATGGAGGTCAGTATAGATGGACTAATAGAACAAGTCCCACACACTGCTAGAAGCCCAAATATTTTTTCAGGGGTAGATGCAGAAAAAAATTATATTCAGTTTGCAACCTGATGGAGGTCAGTATAGATGGACTAATAGAACAAGTCCCACACACAGCTAGAAGCCCAAATATTTTTTTCAGAGCTAGATGCAGAAAAAAATTATATTCAATTTGCTACCTGATGGAGGTCAGTATAGATGGACTAATAGAACAAGTCCCACACACTGCTACAAGCCCAAATATTTTTTAGTGCTAGATGCAGAAAAAAATTATATTCAATTTGCAACGTGATGGAGGTCTGTATAGATGGACTAATAGAACAAGTCCCACACACTGCTAGAAGGCCAAATATTTTTTCAGAGCTAGATGCAGAAAAAAATTATATTCAATTTGCAACCTGATGGAGGTCAGTATAGATGGACTAATAGAACAAGTCCCACACACTGCTAGAAGCCCAAATATTTTTTCAGTGCTAGATGCAGAAAAAAATGATATTCAATTTGCAACGTGATGGAGGTCAGTATAGATGGACTAATAGAACAAGTCCCACACACTGCTAGAAGGCCAAATATTTTTTCAGAGCTAGATGCAGAAAAAAATTGTATTCAATTTGCAACCTGATGGAGGTCAGTATAGATGGACTAATAGAACAAGTCCCACACACTGCTAGAAGGCCAAATATTTTTTCAGAGCTAGATGCAGATAAAAATTATTTTGAATTTGCAACCTGATGGAGGTCAGTATAGATGGACTAATAGAACAAGTCCCAAACACAGCTAGAAGGCCAAATATTTTTTCAGAGCTAGATGCAGAAAAAAATTATATTCAATTTGCAACGTGATGGAGGTCAGTATAGATGGACTAATAGAACAAGTCCCACACACAGCTAGAAGGCCAAATATTTTTTCAGAGCTAGATGCAGAAAAAAATTGTATTCAATTTGCAACCTTATGGAGGTCAGTATAGATGGACTAATAGAATGATGCTATGCCCAAAAGGTTTTACTTCACTAGGTGCAGTAAAAAAATTGGTATTCTATACACAGGTGGTGTAGCTTGCAACACAGATAGGCTACTCCACTGACTAACACACTCTGCAATAGGCCAAAAAGGATTAGCTTTGCTAGATTTAGCCAAATGCTGTGAAAAAAACTTGCACAGCACTGGCACAGACCTGCCTGGCAAAAACTGATAGGAACTGATGTAACTTAGTTCTGAAAAGGACTCCAATTAAAATTAGTCTTTACTCCCACAACCTATCTATTTAAGAGCACAGACCTGCCTGATAAAAGTTGTAGGAAATGCTGTAACCTAGTCCTTAAAAGGACTGCAATCACAACTATTCCCTACTCCCAAGCTATCTGTAGATTTGTGCGAAAATTGGCTTGAAATTAACAAGGTATAGCACACACAGCAACAGCGGTGCCGTCTAACACGCAGCTGCAGCAGTGAGAAAATGGTGGCGACGGGGAAAATGGCTGTGTCTTATAGGGCAAGGACATGTGACATACACTGCCAATGACACATGCCCTTGCTTGTGTGAAAAAAAGCACTTCGCTCCGTGTGTTTGTAACAATCCTTTATCTTCTAGCTTGCCCTTTTTCTTTTGCCATTCCAGCGGCTGTAACTGGCCCTTATCTGGTAGCTCGCATATTTTAGTTAACTGTTTAAGTTTCTGCACATACTTTTTCTCTTCTTTCGATAAACATGTATGCACTTTGCAATGACCCATTATCTTCCAGTTTTCCCCTGTTTTCACAAATTGCTTCATTCAACATCTCGTACTGTAATTTACCCGCAGGGTACTGCCCACAGAATGACATTACTTTTTTGGCTTTCTCTACATATTTCCTTCCTTTTCTTCTAGCAACTATATCTTTGGGGTCCTGTCGCTCCTGATCGAGCAACCCCTGCGACACAAACAATGTCTTTAGTTTTTTCATGATTTTGACTCCAGGCGTTCCGTCCCCTTAGACTTATGGTCAGACCAGGCAGCTGATACACAAGTAGAATTGTAACAAGTTCCTGCACTCCCTACCAAGCACTGAATTGATTCTTTACGACTTAATGAAGCACTGAACATCCCGCGCACCCACGTCCTAGTGACGTCTTAATATACGGCTTAACGATGCAGTTGGCTCCCCGCGTATTCCACGTCTTAATACACGCGTGCCCGCACCCTAATGACATCTTAATACACGACTTATCAGTAACTTCACTCCCTGCCTGTCCCATGACTTAATACATGACTTAATAGAGGATTGGTTGGCCCCGCGCGCCTGCGTCCTAATGACGACTTAATACACGACTTATCAGCAACAACTTCACTCCTCGCGTGCCCGCGTTATAAACAAAGAAATTTTCCTAAATTCTCAACTGTATACGTGTACGCCCCTGTGTACAAAGATCGCTCTAATGGGACGGGACACCTGATATACCACAGAGCAGCAGTTAGCTGGAGTGACTACACACCAGAGTTCTTGGAATCACACAGCGGGGACCCACCCAGTAGCATGGGGATGTCCCTAAGGGCCAATCTAGACAACACAAACTCACCAGAGACCGCTCAAAATACGAGTAAGCACTACGGATTCATTAAATCTGCAGACTTACATGTATTCAGTGATGAGAGTTGATCAGGGTCTCGCTTTGAGCAGTCCCGGCTCGTCCATAGGTGGTCCGGTGATGGGCACCCCGAGACCTAGAGTTCCCCTCGAGTGTGATCCGAGTCACGGCACCATTTGTGGAGGTTTCACCAATTTAAGATACACCAGGTAACTGCTCTCCTCCAAATTAAAGATGTCCGAGTGCATGCAGAGAAGCTAATTAACCAAATCTGCTAATCTGGTTGAAAAACTTCACTCAGAGACTGAACCACGCAAAATGACATAATTTATTAAGTAGACATGGGGTTATATAGTGTTCTCCTTCTAGGTGGAATTAGTAAAATGTATTGCTCTTTTCTGATAACTCGGCACCCTGTAATTCGTTCATCTATATATCTCTTGGTCTGTGTAACGCCTTAGGAATTCCGATGGGAGGGGGTGAGTTCGTCTCTCAGCGCCATCTTTGCCAACTCGACATGAATCTCTCTGTTATCAGCCATGCACATGCATACGTCATTCCCAGGAAATCATTTAGTTGTTCATGTCTACAAATTAGAACAGAAGCTGTTAGTTATATATTCATTAACTATTAACATAATCCACGTGCATATACACATTTACATACATACGTACACATAGATTATTCCATCATCTCTATATTGATTCACACTGATTAGGTAATCTATTAAAACAAACTAATTGATTTTCTATAATATATATATTTTTCCTTGAAAATGTCTGTGTTCAACAATAAACATGATCTGTCAACAAATTTCACAACTGCGTATATTATTATAGATGTTTTAGACCTGACGTGGATGCTGTACTTACATTGAAAAATCCATGTCAGAATGACTGTATTTTTAAAATCCTTTTTGAAAGTTTGAGTCCATCAAGAAAGTGAAGGAGCTCATGAGTTCAAGTGTATTCACTAGCTGAACAGAGATGGGCATATTGCCCACGTTCCGCCTTGAAGAATCAAGTGTTATTGTGATGTATAACGTGAATTTTTTACTTGCATTAGTAATGTTGATAAGGTGTGCTGCTTGACAATAGGGAAAACAAGAGTTAATGTTTGGGACAAGCACAGAGTGGGAGGGGCTAAGCTGAAGGAAAAAAGACAGTTTCCTGTTGAGACGTCAGTTAGGACCAGGAGTGCATAGTCAAGAGACCTAAGGTCTGGTATGAGCAGTGCCACATTTATTGAGTGTCCCTAGAAGTGAGAGGAGACCGGAAGAGAGATAGTGTGATCCGGAGCAGAAATGAGTAAGAGTGACCAAGAGACAGAGTGATTTATCGGAGATGGGTCCTGGGAGAGGACGTCTAGCAGAAAGGCTCAGAGTTTAAAACTCCTAAAAGTAAAGGGCCCAGACAGGATGGAGTGCACAAGACGAAGAGAGTGCCCCGGGCAGGAGTTCCAGAGCGTCAGCATCAGAGAAGATAAATATCAGTCATACTGGCAAAGTAGCTCCCATAAAGGGAAAGAAGATTGTCACGAAAAACCACTTGGTCAGACCTTGCAGCCCTCTGGCGCCCCCTTATCCTGCTGGTCAAACATGGTATTGACCGAGGATAAGCATGGGCGCAGCTGCTCTACTTTTTGTCGACTATTGTGGCACGTGATGCGACAGGACGTATATATACCACCAGTTCCTTCCAGAAACGTATATATACCTCCGTCCAGCCACCCTCAAACCACAATATTACATAAATACTGGTATGCTGCCACCACCGATCTCTTAACAGGTGGATCGGGGACCCGTTAGGTAACGTGAATTAGCGGGTGAGGAACGTGTTTGCTCAACATAGGACAAGAAGAACGAAGATGGTAAATAATAATGATTTACTCCCGAAAGTTGGCAGTGTTTACAAAAGAAATACAAGATATTATAAAAGAGACAATTTACATATATGCATAAAACAGTTATTAAAATAAAAGGGATAAGTAATAGCAAAACCTGCGCCACGAGGTGATGGTCTCAGATTCTGTGGGGGAACGGCTCCCCGGAAATTAAATGTGATTCTTCCATGCAGCAAGGAGTGCATGCGTCTGACGTCGCGGGTAAGAATGAATTAAAATGGCAGTTGTGGTTTTTAGTAAGGGGCCAAAACACTAAGAGACACCCATGTTGTTTACCTCACACGGGGGCTCGGTTTTGTGAACCCACCAAGCTGCAGAAGACATAAAAATCCTTCAGATTTCATATCTTGGTATGGGGGGGTCCCACATCCAAGATGGAGACATCATGTTTGCCGTCACAAATATTCATGAGGATGGATATCAAATATGATATCTCTATGATGCTCAGAAGCTCAGAATCCATTTCCTGGGCTTCCGGTGGTCTCCCAGTTATGTAAGATATACTATTATAATTGGAAAAAGGTGAGCATTCCAAAAATGTGGTCCCTGTGTTTGTGACAGTCATGTGGATTGTTAAACTCGACATTAAAAGTTTGTACAGTTAAACAATAGGATTGGAGGGAAAATCCAGGGTATACCAGTATGCTTGATGATGTTTTATGGCGGTAATAAAAATTCCTTGTTAGGGGAAGCAAGAGTAGTTCTATGTAGCCTCTTCCAAATGAGCAGGGGGTGGAGATTTAAGACATCTCTCATTTTTAAAACTAGGGCAAAATACATTTTGCCTGACAAAGATGCAGAACAACGGGCTGAGTAAAGGACTCTTGTTAGCTAAACTGAAGTGTTGAGCTGGGTTGTGGTGAAGTAGTGAGGAATAGTGAGGACAGAAGACAAGTAGAGAGAGATAAGAGAAAGGGATTGAATTTGAGTGAGGAAAATGTTATGCATTGTCAAGGAAATGCTTACAGTATTGGCCGTTATCTACTGTATATAACCCTCCCCAAGTTAATGTTCAGTAAAAAGTTTATTTTAAACTGGTGGTCTCCCTCCTTGAACTGCAAAACATCTGGTCCTGGCCAACCAGCAACATTGGTTATATGCGGCCTACACAGGTGTAGCGCCCTCATAGCACAAGTCCACACACCAAGCCAGGACGGTCACCTTCATGTATCGTGCCGGGGCGCAAGAGGAGAGTACCTCACCCAGAGCCACCGCCGCACGCCACGTTAAGCATACTTATTATTAATATTTATTATTACAGCGCCATTTATTCCATGGCGCTTTATATGTGAAAAGGGGGTATACATAGCGAAAACAATTACAATAATCTTGAACAAAACGTGATGGTGACAGGTACAGGAGGAGTGAGGAGCCTGCCCGCGAGGGCTCACAGTCTACAAGGGATGTGTGAGGATACAGCAGGTGAGGGTAGGGCTGGTCATGGACCGGTATGGTGAAGTGATGGTTAGTGCAGGTTGTAGGCTTGTCGGAAGTGGTGGGTCTTCAGGCTCTTTTTGAAGGTTTCCACAGTAGGCGAGAGCCTGATATGTTTGGGTAGAGAGTTCCAGAGTAGGGGGGATGCATGGGGGAAATCTCGTATGCGATTGTGGGAAGAGGAGATAAGAGGGGAGTAGAGAAGGAGATCTTGTGAGGATCGGAGGTTGCGTGCGGGTATGTAACGGGAGACTAGGTCAGAGATATATGGAGGAGACAGGTTGTGAATGGCTTTGTATGCCATGGTTAGGGTTTTGCAAGAAAGAGTTTCCAGTTTGTCAGGGAGCGCTTCCAGGTGATTCATTACTTACTCCAAATCTTTCAGGAATAATCCAGTTTATTTTTATATACAAACAACACGTTTTGGCTATACATAAAATTAGCCTTCATCAGTTAAAAACCTGGTTAGGGTTTTGAATTTAGAATCTTTCCCTCTTTTGGTTCATTTGTACTAATCTTATGGTTCATACAGATATACTTTACACAGTTTTTGGATTAGCTTCTGCTCCAAAATCCACTTTAAAGACTAATTTTAATAATCCTTGAATAAGTTTTCTAGTCATTTCAATTCGAAAAGAGGACTATTCAAAAAAAAAAAGCAACATGTCAATTTTTAAAGCATATCTGCTTGAGGAAAAACATCTGAATCAGCTAAAGCAGAAAAAAAAATCCTTATACAAAACAGCACCAAAAACAACACTTCAGCCAGAAAAAAATCAGCATAAAAAACTAATTGTAAAACTTTCAAAAAGGATTATACAGCCACTCTGACACAGGTTTTCAAAGTAAGTAAGATACCATCCTCACTAACTGTAAGATACATGTGTGGTCAATGCAAAGGACAGTCACATTCCTTACAAAAGACTTTACAAAGGATCAGGGGGCACTCATTACGAGAAAAGGAAAGGGTTCTTTACAGTTAGAGCAGTCAGAATGTGGAATGCCCGACCACAAGAGTTAGTAATGACTGACACTATAACAGCTTTTAAAAAAGGGCTGGAGGCTTTTATCACAACAAATGGCATTGTTGATATAAATAATCTAGCAATAGAGAATGTATAACTGGTGTAGAAAGTTTGAACATGATGCAGCTAAGTCATTTTTCAACCTATATAACTATGTAACTTAACAATGTATGCAGTTTGTAAAAACTAGTTACAGATCTTCTTTAATATTTGTTTTAACACATTTCCTAAAGATGAAAGTAAATGAAAGTAAAAAGTGAAAGTTATTATTTTTTTTTTTTAAAGTATTAAATATTTCTCCATGTAAAAATAAAGAAATTTAAAAAAGAATATCCTGTATCGCTGCAGCCACAAAGTTCTACTGTATCAAAATATAACATTTATTAATCCATAGGTTAAACACAGAAAAGAAAATGCCAAAATTGTTAGTTTTCGGTCACCGCACTTCCCCATAAAATGCAATAAAAAGTGTTCATAACACCCCCAAATTTTACCAATAAAAAATACAGCTTTTTGAAAAAAGAAAAAAAAACAATCACTAGCGACAAAAAACAATTTTATTTTTCTTACAAGTTTTTGACATTTTTTGCATTACTTAAAAACAAAAAACAAAACAAACTTGATATCATTTTTACTGCACAATTAAGGACCAATTCAGAAGTCAGTGGTTTTTCTCATACACAAAAAATGGCTTGAGTTTCATCAGTGTTTTATCAGAGTTTTGGTCAGAGGTTCATCAGTTTTTCTTGGATAAAAAAAAACTGATGGAAATTTTTCAACCTGATATCAAACAGTCCATGATAAATGGATAGCATATGGATGGCATCTGAGTACTGTCCGATTTTTTTCAGGGTGTAGCAGCGTCCAAAGAACACTGCAAGTCAGGATTCAAGTATGGCACAGCAGACAAGGAGACAGAAACCAAATACCAGCTTTATTAAGTAAATGAAGAAATATATACCGGAAGATAGAAATAGCAGTTTTTTTTACAATGATTTTAATAACATGAATATAAGGAGAAATAGCTGAAGCATATCACAAAACTATGCTCCAGCTATGGCAATGACAGTGCAATACAAAAAGTGTAAATCAGGTGTACGAACTACTCTCGGCTAATTCACTATCTGGCTTTTCCGCTAATCGGGCCACGCTGCTACAGTGTCCTAACTAAAGAGAAAACTGAGCTACACCATCACACAGTACGGTACCGGTGTTTCATTCACAATTGTGCAGTTCAGGAATAGATAGGCAGCTGCTGCTTGGTTCTGTTGTAGCTGAGCCAGATGAGTTATGCTTGAGTTCTTTCTCCTGTAGATTTGGTCTCTTTCTCTCTTCTAGTCAGACAAGTCTTATTCTCCTCTCAATGATGAAGGATGGCTGTCTGTTACCTCAGGTCACCAATCTTTAAGGAAGCTGTTCTGGAGGACCGATGCAGCTCTTTACCTTTGGGCACAGTCCTGACAACCAATCTTGCAATAGTCCAGTCTTTAACTTTTCCCCAGAGAACATGAGGTCCTCTTATTATCTCTCCTTTGAGGATACAAGCAAACGTTCTGTCTGTTACCTCAGACACACATGAGGTCTATCTCACTTCTTGGTTATTCTCCTTTCAACAGCACACATCAAAACAACAGGGGGTGGAGGTGACTAGTCCAAGAGCAATAATCAGAGGGGAGAATGGTTTCTTAAAGCCACAGTGTCATTCAATGTCCAGTAAGGTCTGACTGTTAGAATCTATGTTGTTTTACTATCGGCCATCTTGTTGTGGTTTGCTGGCTTCTAGTCTTTTCCTCTGGTGCTGGGTGTCTTGGTCACGTGATCTCTTCACTCTTTATTACTCAGCACCTGTCTCCCATTCCCCGCTGGACATCAGTGTTGTTATGCTTGTTCTCTGGCTAAGTTGCCTTGTTAAGTTCTTTGTGCTTTGTACAATTGATATCCTGGGACTTCTTCTTCCACCAGTTTGGTTCCCTTTAATCTTCGTTTCTGCAACTAACTTTTCTATTAGGAGGTCTCTTGTTTTTGCTCCCGGTCCTTAGATCTTTTAGCGACCCCTTTCCCCTTCCTTCAGGTCTTTATTCGAGTTCAGTGCAGGAGTTTCGGTAGGGCTATTCACAAAGAATAGGGCACCCACCCCAGCGTAGGGTTAAGCTGAGTCTCAGTGCAGGGATAGCTTTTCCCTCCTATTCCTTAGTTCTAAGTTGCAGAACATAACACTGACCCCCTAAAAGTGACCCATAGACTTGCATTGATGAGATTGATTTGACACTCAGATCAAAATATGACATCTCTGTGATTTTATGCCACCCACTCCGTCTGTGAAAATACATGGACATGTAAATAGCTACATATACCATAATGGGTATGAGTTCTACCTATAAAAAACACTAATATAACTCGAGTGCGAAAAACAGTTTTGTTTTTGCAACTTCTCATCTGGAATATTTTTCACATTTTTCAGCATAGCGTATGGTAAAACAAATGGAGTCATTCAAAACTACAACCCACAAAACCAAGACCTCATACGGCAGAAAAATAAAAAAGTTATGGCCCTTTGAAGAAATGGGAGAAAAAAATTAAAGCGCAAAAATGCAAAATCATGTAGTCCTTAATGGTTTAATCATGTTGCTTATATAGCACCACCATATTATGCAGTGCTATGCAGAGGATTTATGTTCCCAACGGGGCTGATCATTTAGATCCCTATCATAAACACACTAGAGATAATAATTTTGTGAGATGGGGTTCAAAACCTTGGTTAGGTTTGGACCCAGGACCTTAATGTTGCTCATGTATTAGCAGGAGTATTTAATGTTTGTTCTCTCTGCGGCCGGCTATTAAATTACCTTTATTATCACAACCTCTTGGAATAAAATATTCCATAAGGATTTTGTTCTCCCTCCCAGATAACGAATGATCTGTAAATTGATCACCCTCTTCCCTACAAGGAACCTGTCTAGATCTGTTGACCTCTTATTTCATTGGATTTAATGATTGCTCAAAAGTAAGAAAAAAGAAAAGCATGCATTACTGCTCCAATACAATCCCATTTGGCTCCAGCATCCTTTTAAGAGCAATTTAATTAAAGTGTTACTGTATTTCTCAAATTCTATTAAGCTATGAGCGGAGTGCTAATTCCAGCTTCCAGCTCAGCTACAGGTAGATAATGGTGCCCAATTTAATTTTCTTAATTGGAGTTTACTGATCCAACATGCTTTTCATACTTTAATTCTCAGGATAATCTGTGGGTTTTGCATCTGTTACAATTCATTTAATGAAAAGTGGATATGCTGACAGTGCTTACTATATAGGAGCTATGTGACATTCTTCAGTATCTTGGAGAAGGAACATGTCTAAGGATACGCTATAATGCCACAACATCTAATCTTTCTATGTCTCCTATATATTGTATATTGGAGATGAGCAGATAAGGGAAAATATTAATTTGCTTGTTCACTCGGATTTTAACGGGAAATTTGATTTGCAGAGAAGTTATCCTCAATAAATGAAATGTTCCTTATTAAGATCTACGGTCTTTCAAAGCCCAAAAGCATAATAAATATATGAAACATTTTTTAGAAAATCCTTATACTCACCTCACCGCTCACTTTTCTGGCTCCTCCGCTCCTCATCGAAACCCAAGAGCATAATAAATATATGAAAAAAAATTAAAAATCCTTATACTTACCTCACCACTCACTTGTCCAGCTCCTCCACTCCACATCGTCACCCACTCGTCGCTGCATCTTCTTATATCTGCCGCAGTTACTGAATCCCACTGCAGTTCCTAAAAGGGTTCTGTGCAAGCACATGAAAGATTATGGCACCATTCCCTCAAGACATAGCAGAACCGCCATGGGCCTCATCAGAGCTGAAATTCAACAGATCAGAAGATTCAGCAAGGACTAGACTGGTGACAGCATGGAGTGGAGGGGTCAGAGAGGTGAGTGGTGAGGTGAGTAGAAGGATTTTTTGTGAAGATCTGGATGGGACAAATGCACATAGAGAGGGCAGTACCATACAGCATAAGATGGGGGTGAGGGTGATGGTAACGCTCACCTGTAAGGATTGTGTAAGGACTAGTGTTGATCGAGCAGTGAAATATTTGACTGCTTGGTACTCTAATCAAGCACGTCAGACTCACGGACTCTAGTAGCAAGCATAATGGAAGTGAATAGCAAACTCAAGCATTTTTCCAGAGTGTCTCTCTCTCCACGTTATACTCGGCACTGCTCAATACTCAATCAATGCACAATCAAGTATCGTGCAGTGCCGAGCATGCTCATCCATCACTAGTAAGGAAACAACACCTGTAGGAGCCTGATGTGTGGTAGCTGCAGCCCCATGGCTGAAGGAGAGTATCGTCCACATAGAAATTTGGAAAAATAGAGATTATTATGATGTGCGGGCTGCGCTCATGGAAAGGATGAGATTTGGAAAGTGTAAGCAAGATTTTTTATTCACACCAACGCATTTCGGCACTTTTTTCAAGGTAAGAAAAAAGTATTTTTTAACATTTCGATGATCCATATGAGTGTAGAAAAATGGTGGCCAGCAGCTGCCCTTTTCCTAAATCCACGCAGAAGTGAATTACAAAAATTAGCATTTTGGTGAATACAGATTTTTGTAAAATTTGAGTAGAATTCAATTCCACTGGAATATGTTTGCCCATCTTTGCTGTGTATTTATCTGTAACAATATGACAGCCTACTTTCTGCCTGCTGCTGTAGTTCTCCTTCATTGCATACTTCTGCTCATAGTACCTATGAACTATCTACTGACTGTTTAAAGCGCTAATGTGCAAATGCTTCTGACTTCAATCGATGCCAAAATACTCAAGTCTCTGAGAACTGTGTCATTTTGGTCCCTAAAGTCTGCAAAGCTGTTATGTTTGTATTCTGCTACATTTCCAGCTTGTATTCCTGAATCCTGACCAGATCTTTTTGTCTGCCGCCAGCCCTGATCCCTGTTTTTCTACCACTTATGACTAAGCTCTATCAGCCTCTACCCAAAGATTGTATGACTAAGATTCTTGCTAGCTGTCTTAGTACAGCATCTTGGTATCTCCATTCCGCTACAAGATTTTCAAGGGGATAGAAATTCCGTGTGGGAAAGTTAACGCCCTCCTTGTACAGATTAATAATAAAGTGCTCACAGCCCCTTAGATTCAACCTTTTGGTTTTGCTATCTAACTATTGATCTATCTCTCTCACATCTATCAGAGTCTATATTATCTTAAAAGAAAATAGAATTTTGTATAAGTTTACCCCAGAATTTGAGAAAAGCTGCAAAACTGCCTAATTTTCCCCAACAGACCATTGATCGGAATTATACTTGATAAGTTGCTGAAATCCCAACGCTTTCATGCTGCCTGATGGCTCTAATATGTCTAGAATTGGTGCAAATCACTTGTTGAGAAATTTTGACATAGAGTATCAGTAAATTTCATTGAACAAGATATTCTATTAGATCAAAACTTAATGGCTGGGAAAACAGCTATATCAAGTTAGATTCTTTGTCATTTCCCTGGAACTAAGCCAACACTTCTCAGTCATCTTATATCTTCTTATATATTGTCTTACTCTGCTGAAAAAAAACTTGATGGTTAAACTGCTGCTGTAAAGCAAAGCTTTTATCAGTCTGTATGAGTAGATTATCTGAACCCAGCAAAATGCTGCTCTACTACTAAAAAAAACATGTCTTCTTGACCACTAAAATATTGGCCACATTGCCAAAATCACATTATCCATTACCCAGTGTGGAGTTGTTCAAATATACTAGTATTTTGGATAAATTCACACTTGCTACATTTTTTGCAGAAAATGAATGCCATACATCTAAATTTGGGTTGTTTCTACAGCTCGTGCATGGATTATAACAAGACCTGGGGATTGCGCTCTACATGGATTTCTTAAATGGACATTCATGTGCTGGCTGTTTCGCCAGGGGTATCAGAAGCTGAGCTGTGATGAGACCATCCCTTTAAAGGATTTGTCCAATTCTACTTAAATGTGGATAAAATTGTAAATTATATATTATTATAAATGGTCCAATCTACAATTATGCCCTCAAATCCTGGGTTCTGCATCTTCACTTCCAGCTTTATGCGCTGGCTGGCTAGTTAATTTCAATAGCTAAGCCTTTTTCTCTGTCCTGGCCAATCCAGAGATAGAAAAGTGGCTGGATTAGCTATTGAAATGAGCAGTCAGCCAGCCCCCTTCTCACAGTTGTAGGAATGGCTCAGCAAATAAGGAGAATATTAAAGAAATAACATAAAAATCTGTTCCGGAAGGGGAATGTCTTCTGAAAGAGTTAGTCTCTTGAAAAGATTTTCATTCTATATAACAACTTCCATGACAACTAACACAACTTCTGTAACACATGATTGGCTGAGATACCCTGGTTCACCAGTAAACTGTCCCTGAATGCTACTTTACAATGAAAGTTTCTTGTGTGGGTCCTGGAATACATATATAAATAGAAAACCTCCACCCAACTGTTTTGTCATGTCATAAAAAAGTAATCAATGTATGATATTGTACTTCTGAAAAATGCCATCATACGGTTTCCATGATTTACCACTATACAAGGATCTAATAATACTGCCAAATACTAAC
Organism: Phyllobates terribilis; assembly: GCF_046119375.1. Lineage (NCBI taxonomy): Eukaryota > Metazoa > Chordata > Amphibia > Anura > Dendrobatidae > Phyllobates > Phyllobates terribilis. Next base: position 251,557,289 of record NW_027362773.1, on the reverse strand, counting down.
AACCTTAGTGTCTGAATGATACCTTAATACTGTTACTGTATGAACTCAAAACCAATATAATCATCATGCTGTCACCATTTAGTACTAGATATCAGTTCTATACAAGCTGTAAACCATATAGGTGAATACAGCACAGTGAAATCCAAATCTTCTCAACCCAACCCAGATGGTCATGACAACTTCTCCTGGCTATGTTTTATCCTTGTAGAGACATCTTTGTTTTTTTTGTTTTTTCAGCACTCTCCTCACCTATTTCCCACCCTCTACACAAACTTCTCAATCTGATACCCCTTCAACAGTACCATACCACTGCTTCATTCATGCTGCGTTTGCTATTGCCCCAACCACCCACATTAATGTACTTTGTAGCTAATTTCATAACTATAGTAACAAAAAAAAAAAACACTTACCCCCAAGAGGAAAAATATACTACCAAATAATGCCTACTATCCCTGAAAGTAGCAGCTCCCCACAAAGAATTGTGAGCAAGTGCGAGCAAAGCGACCTACAAACCTGGATCAGTTGCACCAGTTTTGTCAGGAGGATTGGGCCCAAATTCCGACCAACTATTGTGAGAAGCTTGTGGAAGGATATCCAAAACGTTTGACCCAAGTCATTCAGTTTAAGGGCAATGGTACCAAATACTAATGAAAAATATGTAAACTTTTGATTTTGCAGTAAGTAATAAAAATGCCTTAAAACATTCTCTCTCTCTCTTTATTCTGGCATTTGGCAAATATTAAAAATTATGGTTACCCTAATTGACCTAAAACGGGAAAGGTTTACTCGGATTTCATGTCAGATATTGAGAAAAACATGCATATGTGTCTTTTTATATAGTGTATGTAAACTTCTGGTTTCAACTGTATTTTAGCAAAAAGTAGGGGACAGGTGGCAAATAAGTATGACTGGAGAATTAGTCTGGACTAATTTTGTCTGTTGTCTGTTACCATAGACACACATAGGATAGCATAAGTGCTGTAGTCACAAAACAGTAGTACAATTGTATTCAAGATGGACATAGTTAATATGGTTAAAAAACTTACCCTGTTTCAAAAAAAGTAAAAAACTCCTTTGAGGTGGATGCCAATTAACTGATATTTAGGGAAATAATCCTGAATCCAAATATTTATCATTAAAAGCATTCAGACCCTCCTTGAACTTGTTCAATAAATTGACCATCATAACATCTTGTGGCAAACAATTGCATAATCTCACTGTTCTCACAGTAAAGAATTCTAATCTGCATCAATGGTGAAACCATTTTTCCCCTACATGTAAACGATGCCGCCCTTGTCATTGTTGTCAGCACATGAGTAAAAGATCATTAGAAAAAACTCTTCTCATACCAATATTTCCTAATGTAATTGGAAGTCTACTGAGCCATCTTATTCCAACCCAGCTTGATCACCATATTTGCCAACAGTACCAATTTTGCTAGGACAGTCCCTCACACTGGAGTAGAAAAGGGGTGGCCTTTAGGCAAACCCCGCCCAAACCAATTCATTCTTCTATGATTTGGGGGTGTTGTGGTGGTTTCTTTGTGTTTTTGACATGGAACTTTAACATCCTGATCTTACATATTGAACTTTTGCTGAGCATGAATAATCTCTTGGTACTGTAACATATCAATTCCCTTAACTACATTGTGAACCACCTTTTGAAAGTTAGTGTGGAGTAAGTAAGAGTAAAAGTGATCGTATTTTCAGTCCAAGTGCAATCCAACAAAACATCAGGCCGCACTTGGACCAATGTTATTCTACGGTCCATACACATGTCCAAATTTTTCCTTGGCCCGAATCTGTCCATGCCTTGGCCATGCAAGTCAAAAGAATCGGACCACACTCAGATGTCATCTCAGTGCGGTCTGATTTTTATTGACTGGTAAAGATGAAGAAAAAAATTTCATCTTCTCCACAGCCAAAAAAATTGGATCACACTCTGATCTGAGTGCGATTAGCATAACTAAACCGATTATCTCGGCTGAGAGACAATATGGTCGTGTGACCCTAGCTTAAAATTTTTTTTTTTGCTAGATATGTAAAGTTCACAGGATTCTTTCTGTGACTCAGCAAAGATATATAATCCATCGCAATCATTTCAATCAGTGTCACCCTGGTAAATCATTACATCATTATGGCCAGTATATGCTGAACCTTTTGTATTCAGTTCTGCTCAGTGCTACTCTGGTACATTGCATCTTGTTCTTCCGATAACCAATAGGCTTATTTTTTAGCACTTACCAAACAAATCTCCTTGACCCACTATGTATAACCTTTACTGCACCTTCACCGTTATCCAGGAGGGTTCATTTTAACCCGCCACTGAAAACCTTCCTGTTCTGCTCTTAACTACAAAACGTTATTAGTCTTTTTTTTTCTACATGGCAAAATGTGCCTGGATATGCATTGATCCATCTCAAATCAATGCTTTTAAAGACGTTAGACACATTTCGCTTAAGAGCAGGAGCAGGCATTTTATGTTTGACACAGTATTGATTAAAGAGGGAGCGAAGCTCTTAGGCTGACTGCTCTCGATGCTTTCTAAGTTGGACAGCGTCTGGTCGCACTTTGTCCTTAGGAGTTTCTTTTCTTGTGACTTGGAGCTTCCTCTCTAATTCCCAAGTGGACGGCTTTTCTCAGATTTGTGCAAGTAATCAATAAACATGTTGACGATGCATGCTGGAGACTGTCACTCCAAGTTTACTCTGCACCACTATGGGATGTACTTATAAGTGACCGTGAAAAGTCTGATTGCTTTTAGAAATTGATTATTGTTATCTTTCCTTTCCATTGTTTTATTTCAAGGGTGGTGATGGAATTTTAATTTGGTATGGTATTGTAGCACCCTGAGGACTCGGCTGCTACAGGGGTATTGCACCTCGACCCAGAGGTGTGGTATTCCACTCCCGGGTAAGGATGGAGTGTGGGACTGAGCTCAGTAGGCTGCATGCACTACATACATCCCATTTCCGGGGGACAGAACTACGGTACTCCCACCAAGTAAATGTGCAGGTACGACAGCGTCTGTCCCTGGCTGGAGTGGGAGGGGGGTGGAACATCCCAGTAGTGTAGGGGCAGATAGGGGGAGTACTCTGGGTAAAGCTAGGAGCTCATTGGGTGCTAGTCACCTGGGCTCATACATAGAGGGAGTATATATGGTGGGCACCATCTTAGGACAGGGAGAGCTGAGGGAGTCTTTAGGAAGAGTTCAGCCAGGAGGGCTGACAGGGAGCTGTGGCTCCGGCTGGGCCCAGCTCCAGAGCCAAGCCTGCAGAGGAGAGAGGAGAAAGAAAGGCCCAGAGTGGAAGACCAGAGGGAACCCTAAGAACCCAGAATCAGACCAAAAAGGGTGAAGGGTTGGCGGACACGGGTACCGGAACCCGAACTGGTGGAGGCCACTTATCCTCAGCCAGGAACCGGAGGTCGTGGTCAAGATTTGCCATGACCCTCACCAAATCCACCAGAAAGGCACACCAAGTATAGGGTCAGGGAACCCAGAGGAGGTTTGACCACCAAGAGACCCGAGGGAGCCGGCCAAAGGTGGATCCCTGGTGGGAACGGCCAGAGACAGAGAGAGAGAAGGGAGCTCAGGACCACGCTCCGGAACTGCCTGGGGGTTAGCCGAGTCCAGGACCTGGTGGACGCAGCACGGCTCGGGTGGTCACTCAAGGCCAGAGTGACTGAGAGAACACCCGTGAGTAAAAACCCTGAAACTGCATCTCCTGACTCTGACTCTTCTTACTGCACCGTCACAACCCCCATCATCTTCACCTGCTGCCCTGAGGCCATACCCCTCCCGTTGGGGGTTATAACATCATCGCTGCACCCATACCACCGGCCTCAGCGGACTGTTCTGCAGCGGCGGCTGCAAAGCCGCACTCAACGGGTGGCGTAGTCGACATCCAAGTTAACATCTTCTGCCATAGACTGCCACTTAGTTTGACACCCTGGGCACGGACCGGGTCACCGCCACGAGACTACAACCCTCAACAGATCCGGCTGCGGGTAAGCTCCCGCGTGCGCAACGCAGCGCGACACAGGCCCAGGGGCGCGTCAGTATACTTCCTGGAAGAGTGAAAATGTCAAACATTTTCACCTGGGGTACTATAAGAAACTAATACTATGTGACTGTTTTATTCTAATCATGCAGATTAAAATTAATTAAAATTTATTAACTAGTGATTGGCTACGATAATGTCGATGTGATGCCACCATTGCAGCAGATCAACAAAAATCAGAGCAGCGGTGGAGAGGTAGCACTGGACACAGGGAGAATAAGTAAAGCTCAGTTTCCTATTTTATTAATCAATATGCCTATGGGCTATTAATAATTGAAAGGGGACAATGTCTTTAAAGAGAACCTGTCATCAGGATTTTACACCCCAAACTAATGAGTTGTAAAGGTGCTATAATGCTGATTAAATCCTTATCTTTCTTGTAGAAATCTACTTTGCTGTTTAAAGAAATCCATAGTTGAAATTCTATGCTAATGATTTACTAGGTAAGTGGGCGGGCGCTGCACTTACAGCTCTCAGATGTAAGTGCAGCGCTTGCCCACTGTACTTGAAACTCATTAGCATACAATTTCAACTATGGATTTCTCTAAGATAGTAAAATGGATCTCTACAAGAAAGGTAAAGATTTAATCAGCATTAAAGAACTTTTACTATTCTGACTCCATAACTAGACTGCGAGTGTGGGGCTCTTGAGACAGTGTTTCTATGGATGTCAGTATGGACAAGTACTGACACGAAGAGACTTCATCAGATAACTTCCAGAAAAGCAGCTAGCTGACAGCACTAATGTAAGTGGATGCACGTCCAGATTCACCAAGGAACCCACTTTGAAATGTTCAAGTATACCGTATATGCAGGTAGACAGTGTCCAATCTAGGATGTTCGATCAAAAGTGAACTTTATAAAATATTTGATAAAGACCTGTAACAGGTCAAAACTTTGTGCATATTTATGGTGGAATAAACGTCACTTTTGATTGAACACCCTGGATTGGATGCTGTCAACCTGTATATATGCTTCATCAGGAAGCTTGACTCGACGGCATATATGAAGATTCCAAAAGCAGTTTATTCTCAAGCTGCATTCTTGAATGATGCATATTAGTAACAGCTGCAACAACTGCAGTAGGTGAAAAGGCAATTTTGAACCAGAGATGAACCTCACACAAAGATGGCTGACAAACACTGACAAAGGAGGAAGAAGGGAGAGGTTACTTACATCAGAGCAAGGCTACAGAGAGAGAGACAGGACAAACTTCTAAAAAGCAAACTGATTCCAAAGCAGTGTATCAGCAACAATACAATGACAATACAATACTGTATGATTCCCCAAGTCGTGGGTGGGACATGACATTTACACACTTACCATTAGTTTGAGGTATAAAATCCTGATGACAGGCTCTCTTTAATATTAGCTTTAAAGTGTGTTGGACATTTCTCTATTATGTTACAGATATCAAAATCAAAGTAGTATAGGAATAAAATATTGTATTTGAGTCTCCTCCACGAATTGAATTTCCCAGGGAAAAAAGGTGCGAACAGGTGAATTTGAATTTTGTCTGATTCACTTATCTCTACAAGTAATGTTACAAAATATTAAGATAAGGTATACTCATCTGATCTAATTTCAATAGCTCAGTGTTCTTCATCAGGACAAACACTGATGATGTCCCATCACCTAACTTCTGAGGTCTGTGATTGGCTGCAGTGATCAGAGAGACTGAGGACATGATGTAATCCGATGGCCATATGATAACTGGTGAGTAGAGATGAGGGGATCAGGCAAAATTCGATTACACCTATTTGCGTAGATTTTTCCAGGAACTTCGATTTAATCTTCCTTTATTATGCTCTGGGTGTCTCATAATATATGTAATATGTAAAAACATACCTTTTCCTCAACTCTTCGCTCAACTCCATGTCTGCTCAGCTCCTCGCTGTCACCCATCCAGTCCTCGTCGTATCTTCAGATAGCCGCCACTCATTTTGAATTCTGAGGGTTCTGCAAAAGCTCACATAAAAGGTCAAGGTGTCATGACATCATGGTGTGCACCAAGACCTTACTTGCATGAGCGGCGATCTGAAGATGCGACAATGACCTGATGGGTGACTGTGAGGAGCAGAGAGCTGGGAGAGGTGAGCGATAAAGTGAGTATAAGGATATTTTTTTAAATTCTGATGGCTGACATCTTGTTGAATGCACGAGAAAGCGAACTGTAATGAAATCTTCATTTTGGCAAATTTTTGTAAAAATTGAGTAGGATTCAATTCCATTCAAATTTATTCGCTTATCTCTTCTGTTGAGTATACCTTATTCTATTATTATTTTAATTCACGCTTACACATTGCACTTATACCAACATGTGTGCTGGCTCATTTTTTTGGTTTTGCTTTAGTTTTTTGTCCTTTATACTTATAGGGGCGTGGCTCCCCCTAGTTGGGTTTTACATCTTCTCTATATACTGTAGCTTTCCACGGACAGGGGTAAAACAGTCAGGTCTTGGTCCAGCACTGCCCCGTCTATTTTGAGGTTGGCTGACACCTAGTCAGATGAACTACAAGAGTTAAGGTCCATTCTAATTGGATACACCTTGTTGCAGTGAGATGGCTTTTACGCTCTTTTGAAGAAATAGTGTCAACTAAGTCCCCTATGTTATTTACATGTATTATTACACTATTACTAATATTTACTTACTGTAGGGTATCTGCTCTATTGGTTTTTTATCCTAGATTTTAACATTTCTACCTATTGGACTTTATTAGTACATATTGATATTGGTGTGTAGTCCTCATTGTTTTTTCAAAGATGACAATGATGGGGATTTCGGAGGTAGTAACATAAAATATTTAATGAAATACGAGGCAAGAATGAGAATGTCTGCTGGCACTGAAATGAAGAAAAATGTTAGAGTGAGTGTATCAGATGTCATAATCCCTGCCTGACACTTTATGTCAGTGACTGAGAAGTCTTAACATGCTCTGACATCTTCATGATATCTTCATACATTACTCGATGTTTCACCTTCAGCTCTACCTCACCACAGACGAGGATACGAGTTATGGCTTATTTCTGAGTTGACTTTCCATTTAGCAAAAAAAATGACTTCAAGAGCTCACTCGTTGGTAATTATCCCTGCTGGCACATTTGAACTTCTTAATTCTTACATGATTCTTAACATTAATCCCTTTTTACTTATGGTATGAATTGATGTCTGTAGTAATTTCATAATATAGCAGTTAAAATGAAACTGCATAGAGATTATCGCAGACAACATGGAAATGCTGACAAACAATCTGTAGAACAAAGGAAAAATTCCACCTACACTATATACTAAGGGAAGTTAGAAACAAGCTAGAGAAACAAACAAACTTATTTTATGACCCTTCTAGAGAAGAGACTTAGCGTTAAAGCAACATTCCCATCAAAGTTTTTATCATCTTAATATATTGCAGTCATCATATTATATAGCACTGTGTACTTACGATTGATCATTTTGCCTTTCTACCCAGTAAATTCTTCTCTTTTCCATTAGATCTATGACATCACATGATTAAATACTGACTGGCTTAATCCTCCTAAGCCCTATCTAGAAACAAGAAGTATTTTTTCCTGCATGAGTCATCATTAGAACTACATCACTGTAAAGTCCCTGGCAGACCAGCTCCACCCCTCTCCAACCCCTGATCCAGCTGCTCCACTCCCCCCCCCCACCCCACCCCCCGCCAGGGTCTTTTCAGTGCTGTATAATTGTAGTTCTAATGATGACTCATGCAGGGATAATAGACTTCCTGTTTCTACACGGAGCTTAGAAGGATTCAGCTAATCTGTTTTTAATTACAAGATGTCATAGACCTAATGTCTACCAATTGGGTAGAAAGACAAAATAAGAAATTGCAAGTACACAGTGCTGTATAATATGATGACTGCAATATAGTAAAAGGATAAAAACTTTCATGGAAGTGCTTCTCCTCAACACTCCTCAACATTGAAATTGTACCATCAAGAATGAAAAGTCGTGGAGTTATGGATATCACAGGATGGATACTGATCTGCAAACTATGAAAAAATGGAAACAAAATATTCAAAACATCTTGATTTTTTCAGTAGCAATAATGATCGCAAGACAGAAATCCCAGCACTTACGGCCTTCGCTGATATCAGTGAGGTTATTAATGGTTGTCTGAGGATTGTTATGCCACGCTTAATGCACCTTGGCAAATCATCAAGATCCTCTGCTGGCAGCTCCTATGTAATCACCGACCAATGACGTCCAAGCAGTGCTTGATAGGAGAAAAGTTCGGAAACGCTGCAGGCCATGATATTAGGTTTAAGCCAGGCAGGCTGCTCATAGTGACACCAGCAACACGCAGCCTGGCATTGTCATGCTGAAAAACGTCTGAAGAGACACTTTGGAGAAATGGTCGTACCACTGCTATCATTTTTTGAGAACAAGATTGAAAGTGAAGTGCTGAGATATATGGCCAGGTATGGACTGGCTTGCTGATTATTGTGGCACCTGAAACTTTATTAGTACATTTCATAAAGCAGCTTCCTTATGGTAGCTCATTTTTTTGGATTTTTTAAACTGGCAAACCCCTTAAACATTTAATTTTAGAGTAATAAGACAAGAAATTGCTTATAAACATGGTTATTTATAATTAGATTTTTTTTAACCCATTTAGGGCAATTCATCATGTGACTTACAAACTACATTTCTACAAAGAGAAAGCAAGCCATTCAATTCATCATAAACCCAAATTGCTCACACTACATAATAAATGTTGCAATGTTCATGCCATAGAAGTCATAACTGTACTCTTAGCTGTTGACAATGTACATATATTCAGGTTGTCTGAGCAAAAAAAATCTCAGAACATTGGGAGAAGTTCTCCCTGTCCCTCTGTGGTCAGTAGAGTTCATTTAAAATTAAATATTGCCATTTTTTAAATGTGATCTATCCAAGGATTCAAGCTTGCAACCTGTCATTTAGCAGTGAACCATAAGATACACTGTTACATATCAGAGAATTTTTCTGTTTAAAGAGCTACATGATATCCTTCTTCCTTACAGGCATATTGTACTTGTACATAGAGATACATCGCTATATACCGTGTACATCTCTATGTACCTGTATATTAGAGGTAAAACACAAGTGAAGTGATTCTTTTCCCCTACATAATTATCAAATAATGAAAAACAATTACAACAATTACACTTTTATTACACTTTTTTAAAATAAACGCCACAAATCAGTAGATATCAAACATATTTTTTAACCTTGTAATTGTAACAACATATATAATACAGTAAACAGTATATTTACTGTGATTGAAAAGCAGTAAAAAATTGAGTAATTGTTTTTTTCTCCATTAAATCCATGAAAATATGAATACAGTTGTCACTTTTACATACATGTTTGGTAAAATGGCAAATAATAAAAGTACAGCTTGGCTAGCAAAAAATATAAGACCTCATATAGTGAAGCCTACGTTAAAGAGGTATGCCTGTTACAACTATGAATAAATGTACAGAAAAAAATGTTTTCTAGTCATGTGAACAAGTGCAGCTCAAAAATGTTAATGTATATATACAGTATATGTGTATGTGTGTATTTTATATATGCTTGTGTTCATGTTTGTATTATGTATATGTGTGCATATTGTGTTAATATGCATGTGGAATATATTAACATGAGCATGTTTTATTATATTGTGCCTAATGTGAATATGCAAGTAAATGTGCCTGTGTTTACATGTGTTCAACCTGACCGATGGGGGCCCAGACATAAGTCCTTCACAAAGACTCTTCACTTTCAGGGTCTGTCCATGGCCTGTGTCACATCAGTATCTGAACACACTGCTGCAATGCCTGCCCTGGTCACTAGGCTGTGCCACACTACTACCAAGCTACTGCTGGAAGCAGGATAGCATGTGGCAGTTTAGCTTTTAGATTGACACTAGCTGTCCTTTTCCTGTCCACCTGTGTTTTGCTGCAGTGAGCTGGTAAGTAGTTAGCTTTCTGCTGGCTGCCATGGATGGGGCTCCCTTTTATATTGCAACTCTTGACTCTGGTTTGCTCTTCCGGCCAGCAGCCCAAAGGAGCGTGGAATCAATTCAGTGGACCCCGTTGTAAGTCCAGATCCCTTTATAGGGGTTAAAGAGTGAAGGCCGGGGTTCCTCTAGAATCTGCCAGACAGAGCAGCTTGTGCCAATTCTTTCTGAGGTAGTCATATTGAGCCTTTGTCCTATGAAAGGTGTAACAGCCTGAATATATAAAAACCCCAGTGATAGCAAAAAATTGCACAATAAGATGCCACAATAATAAAAATGACTTCTACATTATATGAAGCATAATAAAAAATGTAATAATATAATAAAAAGAATATATATATTGTAAGATAGCTCACAAATGCATAGTCGATGGGAGATATGTATCACAGAGACGGCTGTCCTCTGTGATGTAATCCGGGAATGTTGCTCTAGTGCACCTAAGCACTAAGAGGACTGTTTGGTGCGTTTAGGGCTAGGTTAAGGGTAGTTAGAGAGATGGGCGGGTCTGGCTACCCACATACCTCATCTCTGGATGTGGTTAACAAGTTATACTGGAGGCCGTTGTTTGGCACATGGTCTGTGATTGGAGGGAGAAGGCCTCCTGTCTGTTGTTGTCTCCTGTCTGAGGCCATGTACTGGATGCTATCCAGCCTGTGTGCCCACCGGACTGGCTAACCAGAGACTTTGCTTAAAGGACTATTTACTTTGTTTTTTCCTGCACCAAAGGCTGTTTGTTTTCCTTTTGCTTTTGACCGGTTTATGAAGTAATAAACCGACATGGACATTTAAATGAAAACTCTTCCTGTTTGCCTCCCGATGCACCCAAGTGAGTAGGAATCCCACAATATATATATAGTCTAAAAAGTATTGCAAAAAATATATTTTTTCTACATAATCCAAAGCTTTGTCAGTGAAAGTTTTTTTAAAAAGTATTAAATTGTAGTGAATAAAAAATGTGTTGGTGGAACACATCTGAGCAAACTGCATATTTGGGTGTAAAGTGAAGATTGATCAACCTATTAGATTATTTTTTTACCAAATGCTGTAAGCGTGGTGCCATGGTCCCCTTAACAATGAAGTGGGGATTCAAAACAAAAGAGAGGACAGAACCTCGCGTAAAATGTTTAATGAAGTTAATAACTGCTAACAGTGAAGGTGTTCTCAACAAAGGAACATTCACCTTCTTAATAAAGGATTGTGCATGGAACCCAATTAGGGTGAATTCAGACATTTATGGACCATGATGCATGGACTAACCCAAACTTGACAGCCTCATGGGCATATAGATACAGATAAGCCCATTGTCTTGGTAATTTGTATGATGGTCCACCAGTAAAAGACAATATAATTATTGCTCGAAAAGACACCTACCCGACACTGTTATCTCTTCATTTGGAAAATTTCAAGCTGGATACCAACCTTCGAGTTAGCATGTTTCTTGAATTAAATCTTTACCTTTGTATAAACTCAACTAAAAGGGTATTCCCATCTCAGATACTGTATCTACATCATGTTCTCGGAAAATGTCATAAAAGTTGGATAGATGAGGGCCCCAGTCCTAAAACCTTTATCTCGAGAATAGGGCTCTGTCTCGCACCACTGGGAATGGAAACGTGGCCGTGGATGCCCATCTCTGTCTATTGACTTGTAATTGAGTTCCACATCCTATGGGTATGCCATAAACATCCAAGATGGGACAAATCCTTTAAGATTATAATCTGTATCCCAATGAGTTCTCTTTTATATTTTAACTAAAGGTGTTATGATGTAGAGATAGTTAGCAAAAATATCGAACCTACCAAACCAATTTTATTTAAATGCAATGGTGTGAAATGGATGTGCATTTGCAAATGTTTTTTTTCCTGATCATGCAGTCCTCACCTTTGAACTAAGAAAGTCCCAATGTAGTGTCATAATTTAGCAAATAACTTCCACTAGGAGAAGGTCAACCATTTTACCTTTGGATCAATAATAAGCAGCTTACAAATCATGGGTATTGATCATTATAATCATTTCATGGAATGTAGGCCATACTCTCAAATCACATGCACTTACGCTTAATTGCTCACATTAAAGCATTATCCCCCAAACTGTTATCATCTAATACAATGGATCGCATATAGCTCAATACATCTTGGTAACTTTTAACATCGCATTTTTTACAATAAATCATTGCTGTAAGTCAGATAGGACAAAGGGGCTACACTTCTACACGAATTATGCAAAGTACCCTCTATCTTGTCTATGCCATGATAAATATCCGTAATGAAAATGCAATGTGCTAGAGATGTGAATTAGTGAAGATGATGATGGTCACACACTGAGTAAACTGTAATGGGAAGAACGATTGTCTCAAAAAAATTCCCACAAACTCTTAAATGCCCATTCATACATGATTGGTTGAAATGGTGAACTCAAAAATTTGGCATGTATACGTTCAATTTGCTTTTCGTCTCTTGTCATTTGGCCTTGAGTTTCTTAAATTGATTTATGCTATTGTAACCAAAGTAGTGATAATTCTCAGCAGATAAGAATATCCAAATCCACTTAAAAGAAAACCTCTCACCAGGTCAAAAGTGTTCAGTTTTGCTCTTATTTTATTCCTGCTTATATCCTGAGAATTCTGGAGGGGGTTTAGATGCACCATACAGGTCCAGAAATATAGGCTTTTTTCGTGCATTAAATAAACCAAAGAAGAAAGGGTTGTGTAATATGTCTTACCAAAGCCACAAACTTTATTGTATGAATATAGAAACAAGAATTAAAAGCAGAGTAGCTCAATGAAGGGCCAAAAACATTGTATTATGGTTTATAAAACAGCTTTATATACTCACCTTCCTGCTTCTTTACTAGCATGCCCCCTGATGAACCTGGGTGAAACGCGCATTGGTTTGCTTGGCCAAAACAGCATTAGGGCTTCACACTTGTGCCATGTACATTTACATAGCTTTTTTGATGGAATGCAACCAACTGTGGACTTTATTCCATCAATGCATTTTTATAATTAGCGATACATGTTTTATAAACCCCAAAATGATCTTTTTGGCCTTCCATTGAGCTACTCTGCTTTTAATTTTTGTCTCTATACATGTACATTTTGTCAAATAAAAAAAACGTTTGTGACTTTGGTGAGACATATTGCAGCACCTTTTTTTCTTTGGTTTATTTAATGATATTCTGCTATTTAGATTGTTTAGATTTATGGGCTGTAGAAAGTTAGTTGGTCTTTTTTTTTAGTGTGTCCAATATTCTATTTTTTATGGGATGTTAGAGTAAGGCCCAATACAGATGTCCGATTTTCTGACTTATTAGAAAACTGTACCGATTATTTTGATTAGACTTTGATCATAGTTTGAGCACAGTGTGGTCAGCGTGTCATCAGTTTATCTCGTACGTTGAGAAAAAAAAAGTTTCTTTACCGTCTCCTTTCAGACAGTCTGTTAAAATTGGAATGCACTTGGATGTAATAATAGTGCAGTCTGATTTTTTTCATGGACCCACAAACTTGAATTGCCGATTTTGATCAAGCACTTGGATCAAAATCGGACATGTATCCAAGATTTTCAGCAGACCTCTAAGTCAGTGAAAAATCACGAACATGTGAATGAAAAATCACGAACATGTGAATGACCCCATACACTTTCAGCGGTATGAGCGCTATACGTGAAAACCATGGATAGCACTTGTATGAGAAAATTGGATCTGGCCTAAGGATCAGGCCTAAGGAAAGGGTTAATGTCTTCAGGCCTGCTAAATCTTATAGATTGTGGTAAAGCTCATGAGAACACACTGAAACAAAGAATTCTTGAAGAGTGTGATCAAGATAGATGGATACAGGGAGTGGTTTTAAGGGATAAAAGTTTTTTGACAGAAATAAAAAAGGGGAAAAATGTTAGATTGAGGAAGGGGTTAATGTCTTCAAACCTGCCAAATCTGATAGGGTGTGGTAATTCTCATGAGGACACACTGAAACAAAGATTGGTGTGACAAGCTGGGTGGATACAGAGAGTGTTTTAGCTTATTATGCAGCTATGTATTCTGCTATTTGCTTTAAGCCTAAATTTATATTCATGATGGTTATAAAGTAAACAGACACTCCAGAATTTTTTGGAGATTGTTTTAATTCACAAGCTGTGCTTTCTTTTATTCTTACAGGCCATAAACCGAATCCCAGAATTTTTTAAGTTAGAGTTAGGAATGATTTAATTGGCGTCTTGCTCTCAAGATAACCATGAAGAGCAGCCGAAAGACAGGCTTCTAGCGAATCCTAAATGCAACACTCTCAGTGTAAAGAACATAAAACTTAGTTTATGAAAGAAGTGAATCCAGCTTCGATCCATAAAATCAAACTTCTTTATTTGTTGATTAAAATAAGCAAGGCAACACTAAGACAACACTATGGTACTATGGTACTCATAGGCAAAATTGGGGATAAGTGGTGTGAGGAGATGAAAACCCAAGCAGAGACGAGATTCCAAGCTTCTCCACATCTGAAACCCATGCGAGTTTCCACCAAAGGTGAGCTGTAAACTTTTTTGCTGTTACTAGCATAAAACTTGGCAACAACCAAAATGACCCCTATCTCTGTAACCCAATGATAGATTTTTTTGAAAAAGCAAGTAACTCAGAAGGGATAAAATAAGAGCAACCACTGGCCACTTTTAATCAGACAGCAGGTTCTCTATAATAATAGACGTCCTGCCATGCTACAATGTTTGACCTCACACAAACCAGTGACGCACCTTTTATACTCCTGTAATGTCCATGAAAAATTTGGCGTAATGCAAAAATATAGTTATTTACTCCAAAGTGGAAATGCATCCCAGAATCTCACCTACAGTATGGCTGGGGTTTTCAATATTAGAAGCCCAAAAATTCAAGTTTAAATTTTTTAACTTAGGAAGAGGAAATGCTTTACTTTCAGAAATGGAATTGATTCAATCAAAATTGCAAATATATTCCCATCCATTAAACAATATACATTCAGGGCTATCATGGCCACAGTTGCTTCGGGCTCTAACATTTGGGGCGGCATTCAACTGAGAGATATTTTTATCTGCCCAAGGTTTTGTTTTCAAATTCTGAAGGTCCTGAGATTTGAAGGAACTGTGGACTACATCAGTCCAGTAATTTGCAGGCAGCGATTGATAGCTTTTTTACAGGGCTTGTGCTGTTGGGTCTGATGTATGACAAGATCTATTATTCATGCTGCAGTCTGCAAATCATCTCTTCTGTAATCAGTGAGAAGCAAAGTCAGTAGGAGTTAGTGGAGCTTCCTACTGGTAGCAGGAAAGTGTTCATTGGCGAGTGCAGACTGAGTATAGTTAGATATTTTGTTTAGCAGACCAAGCAGCACAGAGCGCTGCAACCATATACGTTCCATGTGATGGGGATGCCAGAAGGTAAGAGATTTGCAGACCTCTCGTTTAGCTGAAAGGTCCCACGACTTGGACACTGAAGCTGAGTCTCACAAATCGATCCACCCATCTCTATTGCTAAGTTACCGGAAGGTAAGAGATTCGTAGGCCTCCCGTCTAGCTGCCAGGTACCACTGAACTGCACAGTGTAGCGGAATCACACAAATTGATCCACTCATCTCTATTGTTAACTTTACACACTGGCCACCTTCAAGAGTGGAATCAATTTTTTGGCATGCAGTGAGTAAATTCAATTCACAACAAATGTCCTGAATCAAAATTGGAACCTATCCACCGGTCAAAGGTAAAAGTGCTGGCAAGGGTAGATAGAGAATAATAAAATATATATTTTTAATAAAGTATACTCTAGGCCAGTGTTCCCCAACTCCAGTCCTCAAGGCCCACCAACAGGTCATGTTTTCAGGATTTCCTTAGTATTACACAGGTGATGGAATTATTGCCTGTGCAGGTAATGCAATTATCACCTGAGTAATACTAAGGAAATCTTGAAAATATGGTCTGTTGGTGGGCCTTGAGGACTGGAGTTGGGGAACCCTGCTCTAGGCTATGTTCACAAATTGCATTTTTGCTGCTTTTTTTTCTGCAGCCAAAACCTGATCTTTTAGCAGTAAAAAAGCTGTAGACAAACAGCATATTTTCCCGGCTTTTAATTTGCATAAAAAAGCAGCAAAAACGCAACGTGTGAACATAGCCTAAAAGGCTTCCTGGCTATAAAAACAGACACAGCAAACATGGACATAGTTAGGGAAAAATCTGCCACACAAAAGGCGAGTGCTGAAACAGCAAACCTAATATGCAACAAAGCATAAGATAAATGGAACAGTCTCACCCACGGGTCCAGATTGTATCCACTAACGATCCTCCATATCCATGATCCACTACGTGATGGGGGGCACTGCACAGCAATACATTAACGCAGTAGAGATTAATAGACCACGAATTCTCCCACACTCTCCCGACGATTTTCTTCATATACATTCATCAGGGGAGTTTCGTTGGTGGCATAGAGAAACAGTCTATGTGACTGGATAGACATACTGCATCCGGGGTCCAGAAATGTTAAGCTAAATTCCTCTTTTTTTACCCTACCGTTCTTTGTGTCCATTCCCTACCTCACAGTACCTTGTTACCCACCTTTCTATGCCCAATTCCCACCTCACTGAATGAAGAAATCTCATAGAATAGCTGTTTCTGAGAGATTTAAAGGGGTTGTCCACTACTAGGACAACCCTTTGTTGATCTAAATGTTTGGCCCCAATAAAATAAAAAGCCTGTACTCCCCTCCCATGCAGGTGCTATTCCAGCTGTGTTGGCTCTCGTGGTCCCGGGGTTCTTGTGTGGTTGTGATGACACATGAGGCCGGTGGCCAATCAGCGCTGGCAACACTGTCCCCATTTTCATATGAAATTGAACATGAAGAGGAAGTGAGAGATGAGCTGCAACCCTAACTTCATCTTCACGTTCAAAATATCCGAAGATATGGACAGTGACGCCAGCGCTGATTGGGCACCAGGCTCACATGTCGTCACAACCACACAAGAGCCCCGGACCCGTGAGTGCCAACACCACTGGAATGGCGCTTGTATGGGTGGTGGGTATAGGCCTTTTTATTTTATCGGGGTCAAAAATTTAGATCAAGAAGAGGTTGTCCTAGTAGTAGACAACCCTTTATGGCAGGTTTAGTGGAGCACAGATCAGCTGACTCTTTTGGGAGGTGTCCCCTTATTATCAGAGCCTCCTGAACTTTCCGGAAGAGTTGGGCAATTATGGTCATATGACAGAAACTTCTGCGAAAGACAGCCTCAGATAAGATGTGAGCAGAGCAGGATTTCCACAGAAGCTTACATATCTGATGGTGTCTTGGTCTAGAAGTAGAGTTTGTTAGTAACAACGGCCTAACAATGAGAGGGGTAAACTCCAGTGATTTAGTGGAGTTTCCACTGAAAATGCTACATACTTTATAAGGAAGGATTGTCTCATTTTTCTGAGTATCTCACATGAACATGATATCTGGCAGGGTCTTATTACACTCCTGTTCAGGATGACACATCCCATTCCTCAGCGAGAAGCTTTGCCGATGGACAAATGTACAGCTCGTGTCAAAAAGCTTTTCTTCTTACGAATTCTCTGAACCCATACATTACATTGCTGCTGTGCGAGACAACAGCAGAAAGCAAAAGGGAAAATTCACAGCTTTGATTTACTCATGCCTCAAGGCCTAAAATCAAGCAGAAATACTCAGAAAATGGACTTATATTCTCCTGCTAAAATGAATGTGACAGCAAAGGAGGAGGATAATATGTTTCTGCCCTCTATCCATCTTATCAGTCCATCAAATGTCATACTATTTGTAATCCGATCAGACTGTTAACCTCCTGAACATCTCTAGGCCCTGTAGTCCCCATAGCCAATGAAAGGTCAATAGATGCTTAACACCTCTATTGCTCCATGAGGACAAATAAAATGTTTTACATCAGGACAGATAAAGACATATATCATAGTAGCGAATATTACACTACATTTTAAGATGTCAGTCGTATTTGGTTAGGAAATTATGAAATCAGCTGCTTGTAGAAAATGCCCTCTGCCCATAAGATAGTCTGCATGACTGATTAAGTGATTTTTTTCTGTTTTCAAGGTTCCTCTAATTTTTTTTAGGAGGTATATTACAAGGGTATCCTTTTCACTTGTTTTCGTTGAGGAAATTTGACGCCATACAAAATATAGTAGAATTAGTTTGAAGCTATCTAGAGGAATGGCCATCTATGCAATTCATGGACAATATGGAGTCCATCAGAGTAGAGAGCCCCTTTTACATGGACACAGATTTTCTTAGTTAGAAACCCATTTTAGAGGAATTTTCTTATAAGTGGAAAAGCGATAAATCTTCTGTAAATTAATAAAATGTTGAAAAGTGAACATGAAATTTAACCCAAGTCTGCCAAACTTTTACAGCATGGGATCTACAATTTACATTTTGTGGAGACCAATAAGAAGCACACGTGGCACATGGACAATGCTGTAGATTTTTGCATTCCAGCTGGTCCCCCCATAAGCCATCAGGTGCAGATGACTATTTTCTCCACTTCCAAGAAAATCGGTCTGATTTTGCTAATCACACTCTGATCAGAGTTTGATCCAATTTTATCAGTGGTGGAGAAAAAAAAGTTTCTCATGCTTCCCTAAAATGTCAGTCCATGAACATCAGACAGTACTCGGATGTCATCCGATTGTGCCCCGATTTTTCCACAGAACCATAAAGTTGAATGGGCGAGTGCCATGAATGCTGCGATTTTTTACTTGATCTGTAACAGCCCCATAGAATAACATGGGCACTAGTGCTATCTTTCAAAGCAATGGATACCACTTATTCCGTCTGCATGAGCCCTAACTGTGCTAGTAGTTTGTTACTTACAGTATTACAGTTGCTCAATGGTCATGATTAGTGATGAGCGAGCACTAAAATGCTTGGGTGCTCGAAGCTCGGGTCGAGCACATTGGAATACTCAGGTGCTCGACCCGAGCAACGAGCCCAATGTAAGTCTATGGGAAACTCGAGCATTTTTCTGGCGGTCGCCCCTGGCAGTCTGCAGAAGGTCAAAAATTGCCCAAATCGATGGGAACAGTGCTCAATTAAACGTCAGGCAGGCAGAATATATAGGCAGACAGGCAGGCAGGGTATATAGGAGGATACAAGAAAAACATAGCAGGGCACTTGGAACACACTAGTGCCCTCCGATTTTCATGCACCCGTCTCTTTAAAAAAGCCGACCGGCAATTCATCAGCGGCATTCACTTGTACCCGACAATTTAGAACAGAAAGAATAGAGCATCACACATAGATTACATAGATAGAAACATGTCAGTCACATATATAAGAAGTACAGTGACAGTGCTGGTTACTGTACTTGTCATTTAGTGTTAAAGGATTTATTAAAAAAAATAATAGTATTTTCATGCACCTGTCTCTTTAAAAAAGCCGGCCGGCAATTCATCATCGGTACCCGACAATTTAGATCAGAAAGAATAGAGCTTCACACATAGATTAGATAGATAGAAACATGTCAGTCACATATATAATAAGTACAGTGATAGTGTTGGTTACTGTACTTGTCATTTAGTGTTAAAATAAAGGATTTATTAAAAAAAAAATTGGCGTGGGGTTCCCCGTAATTTTAGTCTCTAGCGGACTGGGAAGGGGGTAATACCGACAGAGCTTCCCAGGCTACTAATATCAGCCCCCAGCTGAATACCTAGCCTTTACTAGCTATTAAAATAGGGGACCCAAAAAAAATTATGTGTGGTCCCCCCTATTTTAACAGCTATCAAAGGCTAGGCAGACAGCTGGGGGCTGATATTTATATCCCAGGAAGGGTGCCATGAATATTGGCCTCCTCCCAGGCTAGAAACACCAGCCATCAGCCGCCCCAGAAATGGCGCATCCATAGGATGTGCCAATTCTGGCACTTAGCCTCGCTCTTCCCACTGCCCTGTAGCAATGGCAGTGGGATAATAGGGTTGGGGTTGATGTCAGCTTATAATGCCAGCTGACATCAAGCCCAGGTTAGTAATGGAGAGGCGTCTATAAGACACCCCCATTACTAACCTCATAGTGAAAGTTAAAAAAAAAACACAAACACCCAGAATAAAGTCCTTTAATTGAAATAAACACACAATTCTTTAATGTTCTAAATTAAACTCTACTTACCGTCAAGCCCATTCCAGCTTCACTGAGGAGCTTCTCAGTGTCTGCAGCATGGCAAGCTGGATGGCAGCGTTCTGCTGCGGTCCAGCCTGTCATCTCGATGTAGCAGAGCTGAAGCTATCCTGGGAACCATGGAAAGGTAAGGATGAGATTGGTTTATTATTTTACTTTTATTGCAGGAGATCGTTGGCTTGACGGTAAGTAGAGTTTAATTTAGAACATTAAAGAATTGTGTGTTTATTTCAATTAAAGGACTTTATTCTGGGTGTTTGTGTTTTTTTTTAACTTTCACTATGAAGTTAAAAAGGGGGTGTCTTATAGACGCCTCTCCATTACTAGCCTGTGCTTGATGTCAGCTGGCATTATAAGCTGACATCAACCCCAACCCTATTACCCCACTGCTACCGCTACAGGGCAGTGGGAAGAGTGAGGCTAAGTGCCAGAATTGGCGAATCCTATGGATGCACCATTTTTGGGGCGACTGACGGCTGGTGTTTTTAGCCTGGGAGGGGGCCAATATTCATGGCACCCTTCCTGGGCTATTAATATCAGCTCCCAGCTGTCTGCCTTGCCTTTTCTAGCTATTAAACTAGGGGGGACCCCACGTCATTTTTTTTTGGGTCCCCCATTTTAATAGCTAGTAAAGGCTAGATATTCAGCTGGGGGCTATTAGTAGCCTGGGAAGCTCCGTGGGTATTACCCCCTTCCCAGGCTTCAAACATCTGCCCCAGCTGTCTGCTTAACCTCCACTAGAGACTAAAATTACGGGGAACCCCACGCCAATTTTTTTTTTAATAAATACTTTATTTTGACACTAAATGACAAGTACAGTAACCAACACTATCACTGTACTTATTATATATGTGACTGACATGTTTCTATCTATCTAATCTATGTGTGATGCTCTATTCTTTGTGTTCTAAATTGTCAGGTACCGATGATGAATTGCCGGCCGGCTTTTTAAAGAGACAGGTGCATGAAAACACTATTTTTTTTTAATAAATACTTTAACAGTAAATGACAAGTACAGTAACCAACACTGTCACTGTACTTATTATATATGTGACTGACATGTTTCTATCTATCTAATCTATGTGTGATGCTCTATTCTTTCTGTTCTAAATTGTCGGGTACCGGTGTATGCCGCTGCTGAATTGACAGCTTTTCATGTTTCAATGTGAGCACTGTTCCCATCGATTTGGGCAATCACTGTAATGCCACAACCACCATGGCTGTGGCATTACAGTGAGTTGCAGACAATCCCTGCATGATTGGTGCTCTAAATAGTGCCAGACATGCAGGACGGGGACCCGAGCTCCCGCCCGAGCATCGCGCAAGTACTCGGCGAACTCCGAGCATCTCGAGTATTGAGATGCTCGGGCGAGTACCGAGCAGTGGCAAGCATGCTCGCTCATCACTATCATGATGCCTTCATATATGACAGGAGTAGCGCTGAGTCAGGTTGGAGGCATGGCAGGGGCGTGATGCCACAGCTTGCTTAGTTCATAATGAGTTGTGGAGTTTCGTACTCAAAAAAATCATACTCCAGTCCTTGATTTGTGCCAAGGCAAGTGCCACTGGTCAGACACTCCGACTTTATTAAAAGACCTCCTAATGAGTCTGGAGCATCTGATTCCAATAGGCCCCCTCATCAAGATAGGAATGAAAATCGCCAGTCTTGAATTGGGGAGTAAAAGTTTTTCCTTCACCACCCGCACATTGTAATTGATAGCTATCCATTTATACAAAAGAGGAAAAGTGCAGCATCAGCGTCTCTGCCTCCTGCAGGGCAGAGATGCCGTTCCCCTCACCGCCGCGGTCTCGGACCGGCGTCTTCCTGCTCTCCTGCTGCTAAGGCGCGCACTGCGCGCAGCTTCCCGGGCACTGTGCTTAGGGTGCGCACGCGAGCGCTTCCTCCCTCTTAAAGGGGCCGCGCGCGCTGTCCTAAAGAGTCCCCGACCAATGGCCAGAGGACTGCCCCTATATTAAGCACCTCCTCCAAAATGGAGGTGCCTGTGCAAGGTTGTTTTTTGTGTGCTAACACTCTCCTCAGCCCTCAGGTTCCTTGCCCGCCAGTCTGTCTAACAGTCCTGCCTGCCAGTCTGTCTATCAGCCGTGCCCGCTAGTCTGCCAACCCGCAGCACATGCCAGATTACCTGCCGTGCCCACCTGCCTGCTTACCCGGAACACCTGCCAAGTTATCTTCCGTGTCCGCCTGCTCATTTACCCGGAGTACCTGTCTGGCTATCTGCCGCACCCGCCTGCTTGTCTACCCGGATCACCCGCCAGCCTACCAGCCATGCTCATCCACTGTATCGGTCAGCTCCTGTTATTTGACCCATGGGAGTCACCTGCTCTCACACAAGGTCGGTCCCAGAGTGGCACCTGGTTCACCTGCCCGGTCCCTCCTTGGTTTACGGAGTCGACTATGCCGCTGTGTGACCTGGGTTGGTCAAAGTAGGCACTTAGTTACGCCCCTCTGGTCCCTCCTTGCATCAAAGCACAGAGGTTCCACCACCCGGATCCATAACAAAAAGCTATCAACCAAAGGGAAAGAAGACATTCTTGTGAGTTAAAGCATCACTTTAACAGATGCCATCTTCTGCTCTTCCCAGTGCCACTTCGGTCTTGCTTCACTACTTTGTGACCATAGCTCATGACTGACCGGAAATCAGAGGTAACCCTCACAAGCTCTCAATGTAAATTTATGAGAGCCTTGTTCTGGCCTCATTGACTTACAAAGAGAAGTGACATCTGGTCCGGCCAGCAAATACTAGAGTGATCTAGAAGAAATGGATCGGAGTGGCACTGAGAGCAGCAGAAGATGGCAGCTGGTAAGTATTTTATTAAAGGCAGGGAACATACTTTATTTACACTGCGTGCAGAATTATTAGGCAAATTGTATTTTAGAGGATTATTTTTATTATTGATCAACAACTATGTTCTCAATCAACCAAAAAGACTCATAAATATCCAAGTTTAATATTTTTGGAAGTTGGAGTGTTTTTTTTTAGATTTGGCTATCTTAGGAGGATATCTGTTTGTGCAGGTAACTATTACTGTGCAGAATTATTAGGCAATTTAATTAAAACCAAATATAATCCCATCTCACTTGTTTATTTTCACCAGGTAAACCAATATCAGTGCACAAAATTTAGAAATATTTCTGACATGCAAAATCAAAAAACAAAAAAATTAGTGATCAATATAGCCACCTTTCTTTATGATGACACTCAACAGTATTCCATCCATGGATTCTGTCAGTTGCTTGATCTGTTTTCGATCAACATTGCGTGCAGCAGCCACCACAGCCTCCCAGACACTGTTCCGAGAGGTGTACTGTTTTCCCTCCCTGTAGATCTCACATTTATGATGGACCACAGGTTCTCTATGGGGTTCAGATCAGGTGAACAAGGGGGCCATGTCATTACTTTTTCTTCTTTTAGACCTTTACTGGCCAACCACGCTGTGGAGTAGTTGGATGCATGTGATGGAGCATTGTCCTGCATGAAAATCATGTTTTTCTTGAACGATACAAACTTCTTCCTGTACCACTGCTTGAGGAAGTTGTCTTCCAGAAACTGGCAGTAGGTCTGGGAGTTGAGCTTCACTCCATCCTCAACCCGAAAAGGTCCCACAAGTTCATCTTTGATGATACCAGCCCATACCAGTACCCCACCTCCACCTTGTTGGCGTCTGAGTCGGAGTGGAGCTCTCTGCCCTTTACTGATCCAACCTCTGGCCCATCCATCTGGCCCATCAAGAGTCACTCTCATTTCATCAGTCCATAAAACCTTTGAAAAATCAGTCTTAAG
The DNA here is from genome assembly GCF_046119375.1 of Phyllobates terribilis. Classification (NCBI taxonomy): domain Eukaryota; kingdom Metazoa; phylum Chordata; class Amphibia; order Anura; family Dendrobatidae; genus Phyllobates; species Phyllobates terribilis. The sequence continues at coordinate 251,533,263 of NW_027362773.1, read as the reverse complement.
ATATTTCTTGGCCCATTCTTGACGTTTTATCTTGTTTCTTGTTCATAAGTGGTCGTTTTTCAGCCTTCATTACCTTGGCCATGTCCCTGAGTATCGCACACCTTGTGCTTTTTGATACTCCAGTAACGTTGCAGCTCTGAAATATGGCAAAACTGGTGGCGAATGGCATCTTGGCAGCTTCACGCTTGATTTTCCTCAATTCATGGGCAGTTATTTTGCGCCTTTTTTGGCCAACACGCTTCTTGCGACCCTGTTGGCTATTTGCCATGAAACGCTTGATTGTTCGGTGATCACGCTTCAAAAGTTTGGAACTTTCAAGACTGCTGCATCCCTCTGCAAGACATCTCACAATTTTGGACTTTTCAGAGCCCGTCAAATCCCTCTTCTGACCCATTTTGCCAAAGGAAAGGAAGTTGCCTAATAATTAAGCACACATTATATAGGGTGTTGATGTCATTAGTCAACACCCCTCCTCATTACAGAGATGCACATCACCAGATTTACTTAATTGGTAGTTGGCTCTCAAGCCTATGCAGCTTGTAGTAGGACAACATGTATAAAAAGTATCATGTGATCAAAATACTCATTTGCCTAATAATTCTGCACACAGTGTATACCACTCTGGATGTGACATTAAAAAAATATGTAAAAGTGCTGCTTTGAACAGATACACATGATAATACTAAATAAAACCATAAAATAACGATACATCTCCAAGTTCAAGGTCTCGCACTCTGACATGATTTCAACCCATTGTGATTTGATGTTACACAATATTCATTAAAATATTATAATCTGATACCATGTTAGACAGAAAAATGTATGTAAAAACATTTACATCAAAGTTACAGAATAAAATATGTTTGAGGGTTGGGTGAATGATTTTTATGGAAACTGTACACCACACTAAACATTCAAAAATGTCTTATAATAAAAAAAATGGATAGTTCATGTGGATTTAGTAAATCCTGACACTAATGTCCCATGCAAAATACGGTGGCTCATCTGCAATTCAGAAAAAAGACATTTAACTTCTATCAAATGTAGTATTAGAAAATGAAATAAGCATTTTCAAATACACCATTAACCTAATAAAATGTAATTTGGTACATTAATTTCAGTAAGACAGATATGTGGTTTCACCCCTTTTAATATGCTCTCTATGCAATTTCAAACAATGTATTTTATGTAATTCTATAATTTGGAACACCATAAAAAGACAATTTTTACCAGTTTTAATTATCTAAATGTCTGCTTAAAGGAGTGATGTAAAAATTAGTCCTTAAAATGTTTTTTTTTACGCATGGATTTCTTTATCTAAAAGCCTCCATCTCACCTTTCTTCAATCAAAATAAGGCTGTCCCCCCAAAAAAAATCACAAAAATAACCTAGGGATATCTGTTATATTCAAATCTGTGGGGCCGATCCATTAAGACTGGCGTAGAACATAGGTGTGATCCACTTAATGAATTTGGCACATCTTCTAAGCGGTGTGCGCCTCCATCCGCCACGCCAGAAATGCTACTCCAGTCAGAGTCAAAAATGCCAACACGTTTGAAGAATTTGACAGGTGGGTCTGACCATGCTCCGTCCCAGCTCCTCACCAGCTCTACTCATTTTGGCAAATTGGATTATAAATGGTGTGAAAACGCTAAAATTCGCAACATTTTTTGAAGAAGTTCATGTTGCACAAATTTTTATGATTTCTCAAAGTTTTTACGCCAATTTTCTGGCTTAAAAGCTTTGATGAATAGGCCACTTTATGTTTTATATGGCAAACATATTCAGCAGCCCTTTATAGACATTATCATCATTCACCATCCCCATTGGGGCTCACAATCTAAATTCCCTATCAGTGTTAGGGATGAGTGGACCGTGAAAGTTTGGGTTCTCATACCCAAACCACCCAACCCGAACTTTAGGTCAATGTTCGGTTCGGCTGTCAGAACTGTACCCGAACTTGAACCAGAACCCAAACTTCATTGAAAACAATGGGGACCTGATCTCTCTCTCTCTTGACCAGACTTCCCCCAAAACTCCGAACACTGAACCAGACTTTAGGGAGAAGTCGTTGTTTGGCGTTTTGCACCTGACAATAAGTGTTCGGTACGAACGCCGAACTTGTAAGTTTGGGTTCTTTCATGTCTAATCCGTATGTCATTGGTATTATGTGAGGAAATCCACAAAACATAGGGAGAACATACAAACTCCATGAACAATACATTGAGAACATAATTTCTAATGTTGGGCGTATGGAGTGGGGAAAATAATAAAACCTGCATTGGCAAAATTTTCCATTTTCATTCATAATATGTACATGTACTGCACAATTTCACCTTAGGAAAGCATAATTAGTCTTGCTTAGAACTAGGGCTTATCCGGCGATAGATTTAGTTAAAAAAAAGTTGCTACCAAAGGATTGCCAAGTGAAAAAATAAAAACAAAAAATATCTATGAATTCTGGGGCATATGGCCCAAATTAGCCTTGGAGTTGGGCAGATACATTTTGCAAAATATATATACGATATATATCTGCAAATTTTGTAAAATAAAAAGGCAAATTATATTATGTGATAGAGTAAAATTAGTCAGCCATATAAAATATTTTGAGAAGGTCTTAGGCTATGTTCATACATTACATTTTGCATTGTTTTGGTTTTTTTTGCTGCTATTTTTTATGCATATTAATAGCTGCTTTTTACAGTAGCTAGGAAATTTCAGAAATCTCATGCACACCCTTGCTGACTAAATTGGAAAACTGTTACTTTTTTTTTATCTGCAGCACTTTAATTATTTCAGCATTTTTTTGTAGCATTTTTAACCCATAGAAAGTAATAGGTGCAGTTTTGGCAGCGTTATTGATTTAAAAAATGAAATGCTGGTACAGCAGGGTGTGAAACCCATTTATTTTTGGGATTTTCCCAAGATTAAACCATAATGTCTTACTAACGTCCCATTTTTTGCGGGCCGGGCTGACATTTTTATTGATACTATTTGGGGTAGATCTGATGTTTTGATCGCCCGTTATTGCATTTTATTGCAATGTTGCGGCGACCCAAAAAACTTAATTCTGGCGTTTGGAATTTTTTTCTCGTTACGCCGTTTACCGATCGGATTAATTCTTTTTTTTATATTGATAGATCGGGCGATTCTGAACGCGGCGATGCCAAATATGTGTATGTGGGTTTTTTTATTATTATTTTGAATGGGGCAAAAGGGGGGTGATTTAAACTTTTATATATTTTTTATATTTTTAAAAACATTTTTTTTACACTTTCTGCATGCTTCAATAGTCTACATAGGAGACTAGAAGCAGCAACAGTCTGATCGCCTCTACTACATAGAGGAGATGAGCAGATCACCTCTATGTAGTAGAAATGCTCATGTGCTATGAGAGCCGACCACTAGATGGTGCTCTTAGCAATCTTTACATGACAACCACGGGGGTCTGCAGCAGATCCAGGGTTGTCATGCCCATGCATCGGTGACCCGCCGTTATGTGACAGGGTCACAGATGGGCGGGGCTAATGCCGCACTTCCGCTGCGACGATGTTAAATGTCAATCTCTGACAGCGGCATTTAACTGATTAACAGCCGCGGGTAGATCGCAATTCCACCCGCGGCTGTTGCGGGCACATGTTAGCTGTATAAATCAGCAAATATATGCCCGGTTCAGTGCAGGCTCAGCGCCGGAGCTGAACAGGGGGTGCCGACGTGGTGCGTACTATTAGGTACCACGTCGGAAAGGGGTTAATGTTATTGTTAAAAGTAAACAATGCCCTACCTAATAATCATAAGTAAACTATTTCCCGCAAAATAATTTGATCAAATTGCCCTTTTTTGCAAAACAGTTTTATGATTTTACATACGTCTTGCGTTGGTGCCCCAACACCTTGTATTGTTAATGATTGCAAGGCGGAAGCAAAGCTGAACTTTGAGATCCTGAAAAACTCAGCAAAAAATTGCAGTAAAAAAGTGCAGCAAGTAAAGCAGCAAAACCTGCATTTTAGCTGCAGCTTCTTTGCTGCCAAGAGATCAGGTTTTGCTTGTAAACAAAAATGCAGCAAAAATGCAAAGTGTGAACATAGCTTTAAAGAAGCTACAAAACTAAAAACTAACCGCTGCCTGACATAGTAATTTTTCCATTTTTCTTTTTTGTTCACTTTTTTCTAAGAGCTATAACTTTTTTTATTTTTCAGTTAATATAGTCGTATGAGGGCTTGTTTTTGCAATTTTGAATGATTCGGTCTATTTTACCATCCAATGTACTTGAAAGAGGGAAAAAAATTCCAATTGCCAGGAAAATCAGGAAAAAAAATAATATTCATTGCATGGTAAAAAATGATCTAACAATATGATTCTTCAGGACAGTACAATTATGGCAATAGTAAACATATATTCCCCAAACAACCTGGGAGCACTACTCTCATATCCTAGGATAAGAATATATTCATGCAATAGTAAATTTATAAAAAATAATCTTTTTATTTAATACATAAAATTAAATACTAAATGTAAAATAAAGAAGAAAAACCTCCACAAGGACACAGAAAATGTTTGGAGAACCAGTAAAGAGATCCACATATGGGAAAAACCAAGGATATTATGTCCTAAAGTGATAGCGCTGTGCTATAATAAGGGGTATACTTATCCCCACCCACATGGCTAACCTATGGTGATCCCCGATTCCAAATTACCTCCAAGTGGCATAAAACAATATAAAACAAGTACAATGTAAATTACCTATTTTGCCATCTTAGAGATCTCAGGCTCCATGTCTCACTACCCTAACACCGTTTCGCATCGCTTCTTCTGGGGTCACGTCAAAAAACAGGGCTGGCATAAACAACGCTTGTTACTATAGCTCCATTTTCTAAGCATTTTAGTTGCATTTTCACTGCGTAGTTTACCTTAAATCCAACAGCCAAAGGCCAAAAAAAACCATTTTCACTAATCCAAAATACATTTTGATTGTTATATTAAAAATATGGGTAACTAGTACAAATCATAAAGGTGTACATTAAAATTACTGTCTGTTCTTTATTGGACTTCCCTATGTTTAAATGTGTCCTCAGTGGTCACATTTCTGTGCTAGTTATGTTATACAGTTGTAATATACATAGATCTACCTATATGTAGCTACATAGGTGACAGCTACATTAGCCTCAATTTGTAGAACTAGTGTAAAGCAAAAGGCGTGCAGTCCTTTATCTACTAACAGGGATCCTATTGTGTAATGTTTAATGACCAGAGAAACAAGGCGCTATTAAAATAGAAAAAGAGCCTTCCCAACACGTTTCACCCTTACAGGCTTCATCAGGGCAATGAGGCAAATGCAAACCAAAATGGCCAAACAAACTATTTATAACCTCCCCATCTGACATCAGACCGACGTCATCATTATGATTCCTAATCTGCAGCCAATCTGAGTCTCACGGTTCCACCCCTCACTGTGTCTGGGACGCAGTTTCTGACATCTCAGCCGTCCAATCTTGTACAGGGGCATGCTGAAGCTGTCAGTACTGTGATTGACAGCTCGACCATCCAATCTGGTACAGGGGTGTTCAATAGCTGTCAGTGTGGTGATTGATAGCTCGGCTGTCCAATCTGAGACTGAGAAGCACTGGCTATCTTCAGGTGTTCATTATCCCAAGTGAATTCCCGGCTACTTAACTGAGCTGTTTCCACCAGATCTCTGCCAGGCGTACATTCAGCTAGTGTGTGGTTTGTTCTCTGTGTCTTGAGTTCTGTTTATTGATCTTCTGTTGCCTGACCTTGGATTTTGTTCTGACCAGCCGTCTGTTTAACCCCTTCTGCTCTGATCTGCTTTACTCCTGGTATTCTGATCTATGGAACGTTACCTGACTACTCCTTTGCCTCTTCCCTCTGTTTATGACGTACCCTCCTGGCTTTGACTTCGGACTTCTTGACTATCCCATCTCACAGTCTGGCCGTGAAAAGTGACTCAGCGTCACACTGAGTTTCCATAATGTATGTATTATGACTAGTGTTGAGCGAGCGCTAAAATGCTCGGGTGCTCGAAGCTCGGGCCATGCTCACCGTGATACTTGGGTGCTCGACCCGAGCAACGAGCCAAATGTTAGTCTATGGGAGACTCGAGCATTTTTGCGGTGGCACCCCCGGCAGTCTTTTAAAAGCCTAGCAAGTGCCCAAAACGATAGTGACAGTGCTCAAATGACATGGGGACAGCATGGGGATCGCCCCAGGAAGCATTTCTGACCCCCTGGTCACTGCTGTCAACAACGTGGTCAGAGGTATTAAGCCACTTTTACGGGCTCACAATAAAACGTTCAAAAATGAAACTGAAATGGTTTTCCTGTGAAATATGTTAAGGAACATCCTTTCCAGGGTAATGACTTGTGTATAAGGTAAAATAAATAACCAAAAACAAAAATATTCCTCCACACCTTGGGCTATGTTCACAAGTAGCATTTTTTATGCGTTTTTGTATTGCTTTCAACCGTGACAAATGCATTCATCGGGAAATGTCATTTTAACATTTTACAACCTTATCTGGCCATGTGCTGTGTGACACATGCATACAGTGCTGAAAAGACATGGGAACAGCATGGGGAAGACCCCTGGAAGGATCTCTGACACCCAGGTCACTGCCTAAAAGTGTGCCCATCAGAAGTGATCCTTGCCGCTTCAGAAGATGCAGACTTGCAACTATCCCCGTGCAAGTCCTTGTCCCAGGGCAGTGTTCAATTGTACCTCCCCCATTCCTGGCAATGCAAGCGCAAATATGCAACCAACTACCCACCCAACCGCAGGCTGCAATACCATACTGCTAGCTTGCACTTGAAATGGGGCCTTTTAATTTGGAGGAGGCCAAAGCTGGCCACTATCTCATGGCTGCATCGGCGGCGAGGTCTCCATACTCAGTCCCCAGCCGCCACTATTTGTCCCGGGAACCTTCCCCACACTTTTCTTAGTCTGGCCTGCTTTAGAGCAGCATTGGACGAGCCGACCAGACAACCAGAGACTCCTCCGGTGGGCCCTGGCTTCTCCATCAGGGGAGTTGAGAGCGCAAGATGAGGAGCATGATGATGATGATAGAAGTTAGCATCTGCTTTGTTTTCTTGGAATGCAAGCGTAAGTGTGCAGCCTGCCACCCACCCACCCACAGGCTGCAATACCATACTGCTAGCTTGCACTTGAAATGGGGCCTTTTAGTTTGGAGGAGGCCGAAGCTGGCCACTACCTCATGGCTGCTTCAGCAGCGTGGTCTCCATACTCAGCCCCCAGCCACCACTATTTGTCCCGGTAACCTTCCCCACACTTTTCTTAGCCTGGCCTACTTTAGGGTAGGATTGGACGAGCCCACCAGAGAACCAGACTCCTCCGGTGGGCCCTGGCTTCTCCATCAGGGGAGTTGAGAGTGCCACGGTGAGGAGCATGATGATGATAGAAGTTAGCATCTGCTTTGTTTTCTTGGAATGCAAGCGTAAGTGTGCAGCGTGCCACCCACCCACCCCCAGGCAGCAATACCATACTGCTAGCTTGCTTGCACTTGAAATGAGGCCTTTTAGGCTTGTGGAGGCAGATGCCGGCCACCATGTCATGGCTGCGTCGGCGGCCTGGTATCCATACTCAGTCTCCAGCCGCCCGGCGGCCGGGTGTCCACACTCGGTCCCCAGCCGCCAGGGGGTGGCCGGGTGTCCATACTCGGTCCCCAGGCACCCCTATTTGTCCCGGTGTGCCTTATACATAAGCGCGCATACCAAAACATTACCTGTGCCCTCCCCAGTGCATTTAGTGTGAAGGACAGCCTATTCCGCTGTAGTGTGTGCACGCCAACCCCCTGTTCATGGCACATGCGAAGATGCCTCCCGCCCTGCACCTGTCGTTGCAGACTTGCAACTATCCCCGTTCAAGTCCTTGCCCCAGGGCAGTGTTCAATTGTACCTCCCCCATTCCTTGCAATGCAAGCGCAAGTATGCAGCCTGCCACCCACCTACCCCCCAGGCTGCAATACCATACTGCTTGCTTTCTTGCACTTGAAATTGGGCCTTTTAGGCACGTGGAGGCGGAATCTGGCCACCACTTCATGGTTGCGTCGGCGGCCTGGTATCCATACTCAGTCCCCAGCCACCTGACGGCCGGGTGTCCACGCTTGGTCCCCAGCTGCAAGGGGGCGGACGGGTGTCCATACTCGGTCCCCAGCCGCCCCGCGGCCAGATGCCCACACTCGGTCCCCAGCCACCTGGGGGCGGCCGGGTGTCCATAAACTGTCCCCAGCCGCCCCTATTTGTCCCGGTGCGCCTTATACACGAGCGCGCATGCCAAAACATTACCTGTGCCCTCCCCAGTGCATTTAGTTGGAAGGACAGCCTAACCACAAACACGTGGACAAGTGAATGTGGCCAGGTATGGTCCATCTCACTGACGCATTCACACTGGGTTAATATTGTTGAAGCCGGGACACAGTTGGACACTGGGATGCAACAAGTCCTCCATACATAGAGGATTGCGGGTCCTGGGTCAATCAGGCTTCAACACAAAGTTCGGAAGGTAGACAGCAGCAGTGGTCGGCCTCCTACACAACGAGTAAATTATTCATGATCATGAGGCCATCCATCTCCTTAGCTTTCTGTTCCTTGGAGTGCAAGCGCATGTATGTAGCAGCGGCTAGGCCTGAGGTGGTCAACGTTTTGGCGCATATCCTACCTCCTCCGAGGATTGCTGGATGTTTTCCTGCTACTATCCCAGTTCTATGAATCCCGTTAAAACAAAGCTTCAGGTGATGAATGATGGATGAAGTGGTGGCAAAGGAGAAAGAGCAGGAGGAACAGGGACCATTCAAATCAATATCAGGCCAGTCAACCAAACATGTCTTGTAGGATATGTATCTGTACCAAAAGGAGCGGTTCGGCTACACAGTTATAGGGCATACAGTGAGTGAAATGCCTATCAATAATTTCGAGGCACTCCAATGCCCCTTGGAAATGACATGGAGGTCAGAGGGCCTTAACTAATCTGTTTTTTCCATTTATAGCAACTGGGTCTCCTGTACACTGTTGGCCTAAGCAGTGAATGGAAGGCTTTCCAAAAATTATGAGGAACTGCAATGCCCCTCGAAACAGACGTGGATTACAGCGTACTAAAAACATTCTACCCATTATTGGGGAGTAGGTCTCTCTTAGTGTTCGCCTATGCATTGAATAGCAAAAGAAGACTAAAATTACGAGGAAATGCAATGCCCGTTGGAAGAGTCGTGGAAGTTAGAGGTAATTAAAAACAACATTTCAATGCCCCTTGGAAGAGCTGTGGAGTTCAGAGTGGTTTAACAAGACAGTTTTAATGCTACTTGGAAGAGACATGGAGGTCATAGTAGCTTAACAAGACGGTTTTAATGCCCCTTGGAAGAGACGTGGAGTTCAGAGTGGTTTAACAAGATGGTTTTAATGCCCCTTGGAAGAAACGTGGAAGTCCCAGTGGAATAAAAAGACAATATCAATGACCCTTGGAAGAGACATGTGTGGCACCCCAGGGGTCTGGTTACCACAGTAATAGAAATATTACGTCTGAGAGCAAGTGGGAGGTTTCTCTGCTCAGGAGCCCTTAAGTATGCAACACTTCCTGCCCAGACCTGGGAGGGGAGGAATCTGCCCTTATAAACTGGGTCTGGGGCGGGATGAGTCAGTCAGAGCCTGGAGACAGTTCCAGACACAGGGAGAGTTACAGCAGGAGCTCTGTAGGAGCAGTAGCTGAAGACCAGGGGCTGGAGCTGAGCAGAGCTCGCCCTGGCAGAAGAAACCAAGTACCGGACACCGGAGTCCGAGGCTGTGGGGACTGATATCCACCCAGCAGCAGAAACCAGCCGGCAGGGGATTCCAGGCCCTCTGGCCATAGAAGTCCGGAGGCTCAGTCACAAGGAACGGACCAGCACCGCCATCCAGGAGCGGAGGCTAACAGAAGGCCCCAAGTCACCAGCCATACGGGTGAGCACCACACGGTATACGCAGGGACGTGGGCTACTTCTACCCGCTTACAGCAAGGTAGCCAGAAAGAGTGCAGATAGACAGGGAGGCCTACAACTCCACCTGGCCAGGGGAACTCCTGTTTGCTCGCAGACTGACCAGGCCCCTTATGTTAGCCAGTACTCCCGGGAGGGTCTGCCTTAATATCAACAGTAAAGACCCTGAACTGCACTGCAAAGACTCTGAGTCGTTCCTGCTTCATTGCCGCACCAGCACTACTAGTGCTGGGACTCCCATGCACTATCACCCTCACCATCAACTACACTGCCCTGGGGCTCCACTCTTCCCGTGGGGAGTCACACTACCTCAGCTGCACACACCATCAGCCCCAGCGGTCTGCCTTGCAGCGGCGGTCCGCACTGACCGCAATCCACGGGTGGCGTAGTCGGACAATTAACCTAAAACCCCCACAAAATACCGCCATCGGCCTGACCACCCTGAGCCATGGGACCGGGTCACCGCCACGGATTCTACAACCCCCAGAGACCTGGCTCCGGGTATCCCACACACGTCCGTGCCGTGGTGAAGGTCCCCGCCATCCGGAGCCGTTTCCCGCCATCTTCAAAAGTTTCCCGCCATCCGCAGTCATTTTCCCGCCATCGGACGCCATCTTTGGGACGCCGCGCAGGAAGAAGAGGGGCGTGGACGCCGAAAGCGCGGGAGACCCGAAGCTTCGCCTCACGCATCAACGCTGCGCAAGGTCCTGGAAGGGAGAGAGAGCGACGCTGACGTCACGGGAGGGAGACGCAAGGTCCTCCACCCTGACGATCGTCTGCGGAGCCGCGGCCTACGGAGAAGAAGCAACAGAAGGTAGGCCACACTTAACTAGGGGGGAGGAGGATGACGGATACGGAGGGACCCTCTACCACCAGCGCGGCCGCTGCCGCAGTAATGCCATTTACAATGCCCTCTATCCCCGGAGCGGCCTGGCTGCCCCAGTACTCAGGGGAGTCGCATACCCTAAGCGACTTTAAAGAGAGACTGTACAGCCTGTTTAAGATGTACCCCCTGACAGAGGGACAAAAAGTGAGCATATTGGTAGGCCAGCTAACCAGGGCAGCCCAACGTGAAGTAAAGTCCTGGTCAGTCCGGGACAAAGAGATTGTAAAAGAGATCTTAACCCATTTGAGAGACACTTTTGATACCCGTACCTCAGCAGAGATCAAAATGGAATTCTATGGGTGCAAGCAGCGGGCCCAAGACAGTATAAGAGACTATGCTTTGAATTTGCAAGAGGCCCTGGGAGCCATTAAGCAGGCAGACCCTGACAGTGTACGGAATGCAGATGAACTGTTAACTGAGCAATTCATTGAGGGTCTGCTGTCCAATGCCCACCGAACCCAGTTACGTGCAATGGCCTTGCAGAACCCTGGTTTAGACTTTGCAAAGTTCAAGGACAGGGCCATCCGGGTGCTCCGAGAACCGGCACCGGGTAGTGCTGTAACCCACCGGCGCCCTGCTATTACCTATCATCAGGAGGCGGCGCCCTTGTCTGCAGAGCCTATAGGAGCTGGTGCGCAGGCTTTGGACAACACCCCGGCTACAGACCTGCACCATCAGGTCCAAGAGCTGACTAAAAGCGTAGCCACGCTAACCCGAACTGTGCAGTCTTTACAGGTTTCTCCTCCAGGAAGGATCAAGCTGGCCACCAGTCCGGAGGACATCCCGTGGCACCGACAGAGAAGGATCCCATCATCCAGAGGAAGACCCAGCGACAGATACAACGAGGACGGACAACCCATCTGCCGCCGCTGCAATCAACCCGGACATATGGCAAGGTACTGTCATTTAAACGGGCACAACCTGGGGCAGAGGGCCAACCCCCAGGCATAAGATCATCAGGCCAATCTAACTGGCATGATAAATACGTAGGGGGACGTCCGGTCTTGCCTGTGGTACTGGATGGCATTCCTATGAGTGCCCTACTAGACACTGGGTCACAGGTGACTACCATTCCGTACGTGCTCTTTAAGCGGTACTGGAATGACTCGGACATAACCCGCTACCCAGATGACGACCTGAGTATCATCGCCAGCAATGGTCAGCCCGTGCCGCAGGTGGGGTTCAAAGAGGTGACCATTAAGGTCGGTAAGGTCGAACTGGTGGCACAAGGGCTGATTATTGTGGACATTGACCGTCATGAGAGTCACCCTAGAATAACCTTGGGAACTAACGTGATTGAAAATTGTCTTGCAGAGGTGATTCTCATTTTACAGCAGGTTGCCAAGAACGCCAGTTCCAGCCAGCAGCGTGTTCTCCAAAAAGAGATCCGGGCGCTGATGAAACGGCAACAAGTGGAACTATCTGGTGGTGAGATAGGTAGCGTGAGAATGTGTGACCCGTTCCCTATTGCCATGCCCCCGAAAAGTGAGATGATGATCTGGTGCCGGGCAGCTAATGGTCTAAGAGGTAGAGACTACCAAGCAATGGTAGAGCCCATCTACTCAGACAGTAGGCCCACCATTTTGACAGCACGGGGAGTGGTCGATGTACGCCATGGGAGGGTACCTGTCCGCATCGTAAATATCGGGGAGAGAGAAGTACACCTGCCCCAGTATGCCACGCTAGCCAAATTGTTCACCATAAACCAAAATTCTGTAAAGATCTTGGAACCCTTGCCTTCATCTCAACCAGAGGAAGGTAACGGCTCTAAGAAACAAATGGAGGACTGGTGTCAGCAACTGCATTTGGGTACTGACTCCACTCCCTCACACCAAAAACAGGGAGTTTACCGGGTGGTTCAAGAGTACGAAAGAGTCTTTAGTAAACACCCGCTAGACTTCGGGCGAGTAAAGGGGGTAGAACATCACATCCCCACAGGAGACCATCCGCCCATAAAGGAAAGATACCGACCTGTACCTCCTGCACACTATCAGCATGCAAAAGGGATGTTGCGGGACATGAAGGAGGCTGGGGTAATCAGGGACAGCTGTAGCCCCTGGGCAGCTCCACTAGTTCTAGTGAAAAAGAAGGACAACACCATGAGAATGTGTGTAGACTACAGAAAGGTCAACCGTATCACACACAAAGATGCGTACCCGTTACCTAGGATAGAAGAATCTTTAGCTGCATTAAAATCTGCTAACTTCTTCTCCACTTTGGATCTTACTAGCGGGTACTGGCAGGTTCCTGTAGCAGAGGCAGACAAGGAGAAGACTGCATTCACCACCCCGATGGGCCTCAGCGAATTCAACTATATGCCGCTCGGGCTCTGCAACGCACCAGGAACCTTCCAACGGTTGATGGAATGCTGTCTGGGACACCGGAATTTTGAGACGGTCCTGTTATACCTGGACGATGTCATCGCCTATTCCAAAACCTACGAGGACCATCTGAAACCCCTGGCAGAAGTGTTTGACGCCCTGGCAAGCTACGGCCTCAAGGTGAAACCCTCCAAGTGTCACCTGCTGAAACCAAAGGTGCAGTACCTGGGACACGTGGTGAGTGCTGACGGAGTGGCTCCCAACCCCGATAAGATCACCGTTATTAAAGACTGGCTAAGACCCTCCAGCATAAAGGAAGTGCGGCAGTTTCTCGGGTTGGTAGACTACTACTGAAGATTCATTCCCGGTTTCACCAAAATGGCAGCTCCTATGCAGGACCTCCTGATAGGCCAATCCAGGAAGGCCAAAAACCAGAAGCCGCCCTTCAGATTGGAAAAGCTGGAAGAAGAGTCCTTCCACCAGCTGAAGATGGCCCTCACGGGGGATGAAATCCTGGCGTACCCTGACTACAGCCAGCCCTTTATCCTCCACACGGACGCGAACAACATCGGGCTAGGAGCCGTACTGTCCCAGATCCAGCAGGGGAAAGAACGGGTAATTGCTTACGCCAGCCGAAAACTACAGCCCACAGAGAGAAACCCTGTGAATTATAGCTCATTCAAGCTAGAGTTCCTGGCAGTGGTGTGGGCAGTGACCGAAAGTTTCAAGCATTAACTTGCCTCTTCCAAGTTCACCGTGTACACGGATAACAACCCGTTGACACACCTGGACACTGCAAGACTTGGTGCCCTGGAGCAGAGATGGATGGCCAGCCTGTCCAACTATGAATTCACCATCAAATACCGGGCGGGACGCTCAAATGCCAACGCGGATGCCCTGTCCAGAATGCCAAACTTACCGGACGTAGGGGAAGATCCAGAAGAACTGGAAGAAGTCGAACTCCCTGCGTTCCACCGTCATGCGATTACCCTGACAGGCGCTCTGCCACGTTCAATCCCTTACCCCACTACAGCTGGGCGGAGACACAAGACAGTGATCCCGCAGTCCGTCTGGTGAAGGAAATGCTGACACAGGCTGATGCCCGTCTTGACGCAGACGCTCCGGAGGAGACCAAGCAACTGTGGAAGGAGAAAAGCAGGCTGTTTCTTTACAAGGAGAAGCTGTGCCGGAGAATGGTCAACTCTAGAACACATGAGCTGACCTGGTAGGTAGTGGTCCCAAGACGAGACACGGTTATGGTTCTGGAGGCGTACCACGATGGAGCAGGACACTTCGGATGGAAAAAGCTGGAGTTCTTGCTGCGTGAACGGTTCTACTGGGTAGGCATGAGAGGAGCCATCGAGAGGTGGTGCAGAGACTGTGGCCCGTGCAACCTAAGAAGAAAGGACCGTGCCAGCCAGAAGAGTCCCCTGCAGCCCATCATCACCAGGCAGCCACTGGAACTGGTAGCCCTGGACCATGTGAAACTGGCTCCAAGCAAATCTGGGTACGTCTACACCCTCACCATCATAGATCACTACTCCCGGTTTCTAGTGGTGGTCCCTGACAAGGACTTAATAGCCCAAACAGCAGCCAGGGCCTTCCAGCTGCACTTCTGCCATCCACACGGGTACCCGGAGCAAGTGCTGATGGACCAAGGATCAGCCTTCGAAGCGGAGGTCTTCCAGGAGTTCTGCAATCTGTATGGCTGCAGTAAGATAAGAACAATGACCTATCACCCTCAGACCAACGGACTATGTGATAAAATGAACCAGGTGGTGATAGACTTGCTAAAAACGTTGCCCCTGGAGGAACGCAGTCTGTGGCCTGAAAAACTGCCTGATTTGGTGGACTTGTACAATCACATCCCCGTAGGCTCCACCAACTGTACCCTGGCTTACCTAATGAGAGCAAGACCTTGTAATCTGCCTATTGACCTGGATATGGGAGTCCTGACACCTGAGGACACCTCGCCAGAGGCAGACTGGGATACAGAACGGCAGCAGCAGTATCGGAAAGTACAGGAAAGCGTCGAGCAAAGTCTGTCTCAAGCAAGAGAAAGGCAAGAGAAGGCTTATAACCAATATGCTCCCGCTGTTCCCCTGGTACCTGGAGAGCAGGTCTTGAAGAGAAAGAGACGGCTCCACAAGTTGGATGACCAGTGGGAGAAGGACCCGTACACCGTACTGCCCTCAAGTCATGAGAACCCAAAAGTATGTATCATCAGTAAGGATGGAGGAGAGACCACAGCCATTGTCTCTAGAGACCACCTGAAGAAGTGTCCCGAGCAGCTGCAAAGCCCTGAAGAAGATCAAGAAAACCCTCAACCCACAGAGGAAAGGGAAGAAATGATCAGTACCGTACTCGGAGACTTTCCCCGGTCCTGGACTCAGATCAACAATGCAGTCACCTTTCTCCAGCCAGCCCCTCAAGAGCCTACAGAAGAACAGGTAGTGTCAGAAGAGCAGCCGGCCCAGGAGGCAGAAGAATCCATACCAGCAGCCCAGGAGAATCAACCCTCTGCTAGTAGTGAGCCTGCCGTGCCCCTAGTAAGCCAAAGAGTATGCAGAAAGCTGCCAGGCCTGCCCGTAACACCTTCTGCACCCTGTAGTGCAGAACCAGATAGTGGGTTACGTAGGTCCACCAGGAGCACTAGAGGACAGATGCCCGCTCGCTGGAGAATCTAAAATGTAATCTGTAAACTGCAAATGTTGAAAATGGTTTATGTTTTTGTTGCCTGTTCATTGATTATGTTTCTCTAGTTACCCTGCAGGCTTATTTGGACTGACAGGTTATGGACGCTGAATAACCGGAACTACATTGTAGATAGTTGCATCTTGGTGCCTCTTGCGAAGATGGCCGCGGAAGAGAAAACCTGTCTGGCATGGCCTCCTTGTGGCCCAAAGTAGCTAGCCTCAGCCTTGCAGCCACGCCCAGGGCCAACGCTTGGGGTTTGCTTTGGACAGGTCCCCTACTCTGTGCCAAGACTTCACCTTGTTGGGTGATATGGACACCCGGTTACGGACACGCCGTGACCTCTAAAGACTAAAGCTTCTTGTATATATGTTGTTATATTATTGTTTATACCCTGTATTTGTGTTTTCTTAAAAATGTGTTTAGTCCCGGAGTACTAAAATTCACTAGGGGGGAATGTGGCACCCCAGGGGTCTGGTTACCACAGTAATAGAAATATTACGTCTGAGAGCAAGTGGGAGGTTTCTCTGGTCAGGAGCCCTTAAGCATGCAACACTTCCTGCACAGACCTGGGAGGGGAGTAATCTGCCCTTATAAACTGGGTCTGGGGCGGGATGAGTCAGTCAGAGCCTGGAGACAGTTCCAGATACAGGGAGAGTTACAGCAGGAGCTCTGTAGGAGCAGTAGCTGAAGACCAGGGGCTGGAGCTGAGCAGAGCTCGCCCTGGCAGAAGAAACCAAGTACCGGACACCGGAGTCCGAGGCTGTGGGGACTGATATCCACCCAGCAGCAGAAACCAGCCGGCAGGGGATTCCAGGTCCTCTGGCCATAGAAGCCCGGAGGCTCAGTCACAAGGAAGGGACCAGCACCGCCATCCAGGAGCGGAGGCTAACAGAAGGCCCCAAGTCACCAGCCATACGGGTGAGCACCACACGGTATACTCAGGGACGTGGGCTACTTCTACCCGCTTACAGCAAGGTAGCCAGAAAGAGTGCAGATAGACGGGGAGGCCTACAACTCCACCTGGCCAGGGGAACTCCTGTTTGCTCGCAGACTGACCAGGCCCCTTATGTTAGCCAGTGCTCCCGGGAGGGTCTGCCTTAATATCAACAGTAAAGACCCTGAACTGCAATGCAAAGACTCTGAGTCGTTCCTGCTTCATTGCCGCACCAGCACTACTAGTGCTGGGACTCCCGTGCACTATCACCCTCACCATCAACTACACTGCCCTGGGGCTCCACTCTTCCCACTCTTCCTGTGGGGAGTCACACTACCTCAGCTGCACACACCATCAGCCCCAGCGGTCTGCCTTGCAGCGGCGGTCCGCGCTAACCACAATCCACGGGTGGCGTAGTCGGACAATTAACCTAAAACCCCCACAAAATACCGCCATCGGCCTGACCACCCTGAGCCACGGGACCGGGTCACCGCCACGGATTCTACAACCCCCAGAGACCCGGCTCCAGGTATCCCACAAACGTCCACACTAGGCCCAGGGGGCGAGTCACATGGAGGTCACATTAGCTTAACAAGACGATTTTAATGTCCCTTACAAGAGCCATGCAGTACAGCATATTAAAAACATTATTCCCATTATTGGGGAGTGGGTCTCCCATAGTCTTTGCCTATACCTTCCAAGCAAAAGCTGCCAAAAATTAGAACGGAGGAACTTGCAATGCTGGCAACACGGACCACGGTCACCCTGGTGGTATAGTGGTGGTGGAGGCTGAGGATAAGGAGAAGAGCAAAAAACAGCCGAAATGAGGAAGCGTATACCCATGTGTTGGTGTGAAGCGGTGCATGGGAATACACCTCCTGAAATAACACAGTGGATTTGAATTTATGTTATTCTGCTGTCATTTGGTGGTGATGAGAAGTCTGGCCCAATCCAGCCCTTGTTCATTTTGATAAGGGTCAGCTTGTCAGCATTGTCAGTTGACAGGCGAGTGCGCTTATCAGTTATAATTCCCCCAGCGGCACTAAAAACACGCTCCGATAACATGCTAGCGGCAGGGCAGGCCAGGACCTCCAAGGCATGCAGAGTGAGTTCATTCCAAGTGTCCAGCTTGGATACCCAATAGTTAAAAGGCACAGAGGAATCACGGAGGACGCTGGTACGGTAGGCAAGGTACTCCCTCACCATCTTTTGAAACTTTCCACTCCTTGTGAGATTACCCCGCGCCTCAGGGCTGGGCGGGTGTCAGAAAACTGTCCCATAACATTGACAGTGCTCCCCTGCCTCTGCTGGATTGTAGTTGCGTCTCTCTCGCCTGTACGCCTTGGTTGGGCAACGAACTGTGACCTCTGCCGCTAGCATGTACAGGTGGGAATTTTTTTAACAGTTATGCAGCAAGGGCCTTCAGGTACTGCCCCATTTTTGTAGACCTCTCCACCTCAGGAATAAGAGAGTGAAAGTTCTCCTTGTAGCAGGGGTCTAAAAGTGTCACCAACCAGTAATGACTGTCACCCAACATTTTGACAACGCGAGGGTCACGGTTAAGGCAGCGTAACATAAAGTCAGCCATGCGTGCCAGACTGGTAATGGGCAAGACTTCCGTCTACTCACCAAGATGACGACTGACCTCCTCCTCCCCCCTGTCCTCAGGCCACCCACGCTGAGCCGACGGTATGACAGTTGTACAGGTACTACCATCTACAGCGCATGATACCAGCTCCTGTTCTTCCTCCTCCTCCTCCTCCTCTCCCTCATTGTCCCCCAATGCACATTGGAATGAGATGAGGCTGGGCTGTGTGTAATCGCCCGCTACGGCTTCTTGATCCATCTCATCATACTTTGGCTGCAATGCCTTCTCTTTAATTCTCTGCAGAGAGCGTTGCAAAAGACAGACAAGTGGGATGCTGACGCTAATGATGGCATCATCACCACTCACCATCTTTGTGGACTCCTCAAAGTTTGTCAGGATGGTACATGACGCGCCCCCTGGGCCATATTCTTTAGGGGAATACCCGGAGCCGGATCAGATGGGAGTTGTAGTCGCCGAGTGGCAGTGACCCGGTCCGTGCCCAGGGTGTCAAGCTCAGGAATGTGGCAGTCCTACAGATGTTATAAAGTTCTTTATGTCGACTACGCCACCCGTTGTATTGCGGTCACTACGGCCGCCGCTGCAGCAGGGTCCGCTGAGGCTGATGGTGTTGGTGCAGCTTTTGATAGTATAACCCCCAACGGGTGGGGTATAGCCTCAGGGGGTCAGGTGCAGAGGATGGGGGTTGTGGTGGTGCAAGCATAGATGGTAATTAAAGACAGAGTCGGGTTGTGCAGTTTAGGGTATTTACTTACTGCTGATGTTCCGGTCACTCCAGCTTCAAGTGACCACCCGAGCCGTGCTGCGTCCACCAGGTCCTGGATTCAGCCAACCCCCAAGCAAGTCCGGAGCGTGACCCTGAGCCCTCCTTCCTGTCCTGTCTTCTGGCCGTCCCCACCAGGGATCCACCTAGGTCCAGCTCCCTCGGGCCTTCTGTTGGGAGACCCTTGGCCTTGGGTTCCCTGACCCTACACGTGGTTTGCCTTCAGGGTGGATGTGGTGGGTGGCCGTGGCAGATCCTGCCCACGGCCTCCGGTCTCTGGCTAGGGTGTGCTTTAGCCCCCACCAGTTTGGGATCCGGTACCCAGTTGCCAACTCTTCACCCGGTGATGGACTTTGGGTTCTCAGAGTCCTTTTCTTTCACCCCCTCTGGGTCTTTCTTCCTTTCTCCTCTCTCTCTCTCTGGGCCTTGGGCTGCTCTGCTCCTCTGACTCAACTCTGACAGACTGACTGACTGACCCTGATCTTAGATGGTGCCCACCTTATATACTCCCTCTATGTGTGAGCTCAGGTGACCAGCACCCAATGAGCTCCTATCTTTACCCAGGCTGCTCCCCCTATCTGCCCCTACACTACTGGGATGTACCACCCCCCTCCCACTCCAGCCAGGAACAGACTCGGTCGTACCTGCACATTTCTAAGTGGGAGTACCGTTGGTCTGTTCCTCGGAAATGGGATGTGTGTAGTGCATGCAGCTTTCTGGGCTCAGTTTCACACTCCATCCTTACCCGGGAGTGGAATATCACACCTCTGGGTTGAGGTGCAATACCCCTGTAGCAGCCGAATCCTCAGGGTGCTACATACATATGTCAGACATCCAGGTCCACTCCTGAGGTCTTATGTGTGGAGTCTGACCTGAATATCGACAGCCTTGTTGCAGCTGGTACTCCACAACTGCTCTCTTCTGCTCACAAATCCTTTGCAACATGTAGAGGGTAGAGTTCCAACGTGATGGGACATCACACACCAGTCAGTGTGCCGGAAGCTGCAAACGCTGCTGCAACACAGCAAGGGCGGCGGAATCTGTAGCCGACTTCTGAAAATGAGCTGACAGGCGGCGTACTTTGACGAGCAGATCTGGCAACTCGGGGTACGATTTAAGAAACCGCTGAACCACGAGGTTAAGCACATGAGCCAGGCATGGTACGTGTGATCTCGCCTCGCCTCAGAGCTGCCACCAGATCTGCCTGCTCTTTCACAGCTGTCCACAACTCACAAGCAGTGTGAGGTTTATCACCTAAGCTTATGAGTTTCAGCACAGCCTGTTGCCCGTTGGCTGAGGCAGTACTGCAGTGCTTCCAACTTGTAACTGATGTTGTGATATCTGAGATGGAGGCTGAACATGAGGAGAAGAAGGAGGATGATGCGCAGGAGCTGTACACTGTGGTGGCAACTCTGACTGACAGTGTCGGCTGGGGACCAAGTACCGAGGGACGGCCACTGCCATAAGGTTGCAGAAAGATTCAGTCTCCAACAGCCTAAAAGGCAGCATTTCCAACGCAAGCAGTTGTGAAATGTGTGAATTTAGGACTGTGGCCTGTGGGCCATTGGCTGTGAATTTGCGCTTTCGTTCAAAGGTCTGGGATATGGACAATTGAACGCTGCGGTGGGACGTGGACGTTGATGCTGTTTCTTGAGAACCTGCCATAACAAGTGAAGACTGAGAGGAGGGGGCATCTTTGCATGCAGTATGGACAGGGGATTGCCTTGCACGCACAACAGGGGGTTCTCTTACACGCACAACAACGGAAGAAGCAGTGGTGACACCCGCTGACACTGGTCGTGGACCCTGGGGTTCGCCCCACAAAGTCGGGTGCTTTGCTGACATGTGCCTGATCATGCTGGTGGTGGTCAGGCTGGTAGTTTTGTCATCCCTGCTGATGCTGGCCTGGCAGGTGGTACAAATGGCCTTTTTGGGGTTATCAGCAGAGTCTTTAAAAAAACTCCAGACTCTGGAAGACCTACCGGTTGTACTGGCAACGTCCCTCTTGTTGGTGTTACCCGGAACGGTTGCCCGACTTCTGTCTGTGGCCACCACACTGCTTCTTCATGCCTGTTGGGGTACTCTGCCTCCCTCCCCCTGTGTGCTGCTGGCCTCGCTCTGTGTGTCCTCCTGCCACATTGGGTCAGTTACTAGATC
This sequence comes from Phyllobates terribilis, assembly GCF_046119375.1. NCBI lineage: Eukaryota > Metazoa > Chordata > Amphibia > Anura > Dendrobatidae > Phyllobates > Phyllobates terribilis. The sequence goes on along the minus strand of NW_027362773.1, from coordinate 251,511,899 downwards.
ATCCACCACCTCCTCCTCTTCCACTTCCACACCACGGTCCTCCTCCTCACTTCGTGGCAATTGTGTCTCGTCATCGTCCACGTCTTGTGACAAATTGCTAGCGTCGCCTTCCTGTGGCTGTGGCTGTTCAAATATTTGGCCATCGCTACATGGGATATCCTCTTCCACCACTTCAAGCGGAGCAGGCGAGGGGTACAAATATGGAAATGGATCAGTGAACAGCTCTTCAGAGTGTCCAAGTGTGGGATCAGTTGCTGTCTGACGATACTCGGCATGGTGGGAGGAAGGAACATCAGGGTGAGGAGGAGTATGCGGTTGAGACTCACGGCTACTAAGACTTGACCGTGTGGAAGACAGACCGGAGGAGGTGGTGCCCTGGTGACTGGAAGTATTATCTGCTATCCAATTAATAACCTGTTCACACTGATCAGTTCGCAATAGTGGTGTTGTTGTGTGCTTCCATAATAATTCGGTCAAGAACTGGGAGCGAGAAGATGTGGCTGTTGGTTGTGGCACATTTTCACCTTGGCCACGGCCCCGTCCTCTGCAAGCACCATCACCAGAACGTCCAGTTCCACGTCCCTTGCCACGCGCCTTGCCCATTGTTAATGAAGTAAAATAGCTTACACTCGCACTATCAATGGCAAAAGGGTAATAGAAAGGAGATTAGAACCGTGGAAGAGGAAATCCACAGTTCTAGTTCTCTGGCCTACACCAGAATCTTTTAAACAGATATATTTGTGTCTGAACAGTCATCGAGACACTCAAACTGTTTTTTTTTATGTAAAAAAGGCAAAAAGGTGGATTACACCCAGATTTGAACCGTAGAAGAGGAAAACCACAGTTCTAGTTCTCTGGCCTACACCAGAATCGTTTAAACAGACATATTTGTGTCTGAACAGTCAGCGAGACACTCAAACTGTTTTTTTCTATGGAAAAAAAGGCAAAAAGATGGATAACACCCTGATTTGAACCTTGGAAGAGGAAAACCACAGTTCTATTTCTCTGGCCTACACCAGAATCTTTTAAACAGATATATTTGTGTCTGAACAGTCAGCGAGACACTCAAACTGTTTTTTGTTATGTAAAAAAGGCAAAAAGGTGGATTACACCCAGATTTGAACCGTGGAAGAGGAAAACCACAGTTCTAGCTCTCTGGCCTACACCAGAATCTTTTAAACAGATATATTTGTGTCTGAACAGTCAGCGAGACTCTCAAACTGTTTTTTTTTTATGTAAAAAAGGCAAAAAGGTGGATTACACCAAGATTTGAACCGTGGAAGAGGAAAACCACATTTCTATTTCTCTGGCCTACACCAGAATCTTTTAAACAAATATATTTTTGTCTGAACAGTCAGCGAGACACTCAAAGTGTTTTTTTTATGGAAAAAAGGCAAAAACCTGGATAACACCCTGATTTGAACCGTGGAACTGCAAAACCAAAGTTCTGATTTCCTGGCGTCTACGAGACTTTTTTAAACAGATATATTTGTGTCTGAACAGTCAGCGAGACACTCAAACAGTTTTTTTTTATGGAAAAGCGGCAAAAAAGTGAATAATACAGAGATTTGACCCGTGGAACTGCAAAACCACAGTTCTAGTTATCTGGCCGAAACCAGACTCTTTTAAACAGATATATTTGTGTCTGAACACTCACAGACACACTCAATTTTTTTGGGGGGTGGGGGGGGATACCAAAAGGTTAATAAGACAGGTATTTGTACAGTCTGACTGAGGGAAAAAAAAAAAGAGGATTTAGATGAAAAAAAAAAGGATCTTTCATGGCCCCTGAGCAGGGCTGGCGTCAGCACCCGGCGAACCCGGGCAAGTGCCAGGGCCCTGAGCAGGCGGGGGGCCCACTGGCGGTCAGGCACCCCACCGGACTATGGGTGGAGGAGAGCGGTGCCAGTGCCTGCCCTTCTCCCCTAATTGCTCAGGCCCCGGCAGCCGGATACTTACCTCTCCCCGTGCCTCCGCAGATCCGCTGTCTTCTTGCTGTGCGCTCCCTGTGACGTCTCAGGTCAGAGGGCGCGGTGACGTCTTTCCACCGCGCCCTCCCTTGAGCCGTCACAGGCAGCGCAGAGCGGGAAGGCGCCGGCGATGCTGGAGTCCGGACCTGAGCAGCGGCAGCAGGTGAGGAGGAGTGAGGTGAGTATTTTATTTTATTTTTTTTTATGTATGGAGGCATGGGGCATAATATGGGGGGGTGACATCCTTTATGGGGCATTATAAAGAAAGGGGGTGACATCCTGCATGGGGCATTATATGGGGGGGTGACATCCTGCATGGGGCATTATAAAGAGAGGGGTTGACAACCTGTATGGGGCATTATATGGGGGGGGTGACATCCTGCATGGGTCATTATAAAGAGAGTGGGTGACATCCTGCATGGGGCATTATATGGGGGTGTGACATCCTGCATGGGGCATTATAAAGAGAGGGGGTGACATCCTACATGGGGAATTATATGGGGGGTGACATCCTGCATGGGGCATTATAAAGAGAGGGGATGACATCCTGCATGGGGCATTATACGGGGGGGTGACATCCTGCATGGTGCATTATAAAGAGGAGGGGTGACATCCTGCATGGGGTATTATAAAGAGGAGGGGTGACATCCTGCATGGGGCATTATAAAGAGGGGGGGATGACATCCTGCATGGGGCATTATAAAGAGGGGGGGTGACATCCTGCATGGGACATTATAAAGAGGAGGAGTGACATCCTGCATGGGGCATTATAAAGAGGGGGTTGACATCCTGCATGGGGCATTAAAAAGAGGGGGGTGACATCCTGCATGGGGCATTATAAAGAGAGGGGGTGACATCCTGCATGGGGCATTATTAAGAGGAGGGGTGACAGCCTGCATGGGGCATTATAAAGAAGAGTGGTGACATTCTGCATGGGGCATTATAAAGAGGGGGGTGACATCCTGCATGGGACATTATAAAGAGGAGGGGTGACATCCTGCATGGGGCATTATAAAGAGGGGGGTGACATCCTGAATGGGGCATTATAAAGAGAAGGTGTGACATCCTGCATGGGGCATTATAAAGAGGAGGGGTGACATCCTGCATGGGGCATTATAAAGAGGGGGGTGACATCCTGCATGGGACATTATAAAGAGGGGGGGTGACATCCTGCATGGGGCATTATAAAGATGGGGGGTGTCATCCTGCATGGGGCATTATTAAGAGGAGGGGTGACATCCTGCATGGGGCATTATAAAGAATAGGGGTGAAATTCTGCATGGAGCATTATAAAGAGGGGGGGTGACATCCTGCATGGGACATTATAAAGAGGAGGGGTGACATCCTGCATGGGGCATTATAAAGAGGGGGTGACATCCTGCATGGGGCATTATAAAGAGGAGGTGTGACATCCTGCATGGGGCATTATAAAGAGGAGGTGTGACATCCTGCATGGGGCATTATAAAGAGGAGGGGTGACATTCTGCATGGGGCATTATAAGGGGGGGAACAGCCTGCATGGAGCATTATATGGGGGCCAGTATTCTGTATGGAGTGTTATATGGGGGCCAGTATTTTGTATAGAGCGTTATATGGGGGCCAGTATCCTGTACGGAGCTTTTTATGGGGGCCAGTATACCGTGTGGAGCGATTCGCCGGTTTCTGAGCTATTGTGGAATTTACAACAGATATCGGTCATGAAATGTAAGAAGTGAAATCTTTGCATTGTACTATATGTATATATATATATATATATATATATATATATATATATATATATATATATATATACAGTGGTGGCCAAAAGTATTGGCACCCCTGCAATTCTGTCAGATAATACTCAGTTTCTTCCTGAAAATGATTGCAATCACAAATTCTTTGGTATTATTATCTTCATTTAATTTGCTTGCAAGGAAAAAACACAAAAGAGAATGAAGCAAAAATCAAATCATTGATCATTTCACACAAAACTCCAAAAAATGGGCCAGACAAAAGTATTGGCACCCTCAGCCTAATATTTGGTTGCACAACCTTTAGCCAAAATAACTGCGAACAACCGCTTCCGGTAACCATCAATGAGTTTCTTACAATGCTCTGCTGGAATTGTAGACCATTCTTCTTTGGCAAACTGCTCCAGGTCCCTGATATTTGAAGGGTGCCTTCTCCAAACTGCCATTTTGAGATCTCTCCACAGGTGTTCTATGGGATTCAGGTCTGGACTCATTGCTGGCCACCTTAGAAGTCTCCAGTGCTTTCTCTCAAACCATTTTATAGTGCTTTTGGAAGTGTGTTTTGGGTTATTGTCCTGCTGGAAGACCCATGACCTCTGAGGGAGACCCAGCTTTCTCACACTGGGCCCTACATTATGCTGCAAAATTTGTGGGTAGTCTTCAGACTTCATAATGCCATGCACATGGTCAAGCAGTCCAGTGTCAGAAGCAGCAAAGCAACCCCAAAACATCAGGGAACCTCCGCCATGTTTGACTGTAGGGACCATGTTCTTTTCTTTGAATGCCTCTTTTTTTTTCCTGTACACTCTATGTTGATGTTTTTTCCCAAAAAGCTCTACTTTTGTCTCATCTGACCACAGCAGGGCCGGCGTCAGCACCCGGCGCACCCGGGCAAGTGCCGGGGCCCTGAGAAGGCAGAGGGGCTCACTGGCGGTCGCGCATCCCGCCGGGCTGTGTGTGGAGGAGACCGGTGCCAGCGCCCGCCCTTCCCCCCGCTTGCTCAGGGCCCCGGCAGCCAGATACTTACCTCTCCCCGTGCCTCCGCAGATCCGCTGTCTTCCTGCTCTGCGCTCCCTGTGGCGTCTCAGGTCAGAGGGCGCGGTGACGTCTTTCCACTACGCGCTACCCTGAGCCGTCACAGGGAGCGCAGAGTGGGACGACGCCGGCAACGCTGGAGTCTGGACCCGAGCAGCTGCAGCAGGTGAGGAGGATGGAGGTGAGTATTTGATTTTTTTTTTTTTTTAATGTATGGAGGCATGGGGCATAATACGGGGAGGGGGGACATCCTGCATGGGGCATTATATGGGGGTGACATCCTGCATGGGGCATTATTTAGAGAGGGGGTGACAGCCTGCATGGGGCCTTATAAAGAGGGGGGGTGACATCCTGCATGGGGCATTATAGGTAGAGGGGGGGTGACATCCTGCATGGGGCATTATAAAGAGGGGGGTGACATCCTGCATGGGGCATTATAAAGAGAGGGGGGTGACATCCTGCATGGGGCATTATAAAGAGGAGGGGTGACATCCTGCATGGGGCATTATAAAGAGGAGGGGTGACATTCTGCATGGGGCATTATAAGGGGGGGAACAGCCTGCATGGAGCATTATATGGTGGCCAGTATTCTGTATGGAGTGTTATATGGGGGCCAGTATTCTGTATAGAGTGTTATATGGGGGCCAGTATCCTGTACGGAGCTTTTTATGGGGGCCAGTATACTGTGTGGAGCGATTCGCCGGTTTCTGAGCTATTGTGGAATTTACCACAGATATCGGTCATGTAATGTAAGAAGTGAAATCTTTGCATTGTACTATATATATATATATATATATATATATATATATATATATATATATATATATATATACAGTGGTGGCCAAAAGTATTGGCACCCCTGCAATTCTGTCAGATAATACTCAGTTTCTTCCTGAAAATGATTGCAATCACAAATTCTTTGGTATTATTGTCTTCATTTAATTTGCTTGCAAGGAAAAAACACAAAAGAGAATGAAGCAAAAATCAAATCATTGATCATTTCACACAAAACTCCAAAAAATGGGCCAGACAAAAGTATTGGCACCCTCAGCCTAATACTTGGTTGCACAACCTTTAGCCAAAATAACTGCGAACAACCGCTTCTGGTAACCATCAATGAGTTTCTTACAATGCTCTGCTGGAATTGTAGACCATTCCTCTTTGGCAAACTGCTCCAGGTCCCTGATATTTGAAGGGTGCCTTCTCCAAACTGCCATTTTGAGATCTCTCCACAGGTGTTCTATGGGATTCAGGTCTGGACTCATTGCTGGCCACCTTAGAAGTCTCCAGTGCTTTCTCTCAAACCATTTTATAGTGCTTTTGGAAGTGTGTTTTGGGTTATTGTCCTGCTGGAAGACCCATGACCTCTGAGGGAGACCCAGCTTTCTCACACTGGGCCCTACATTATGCTGCAAAATTTGTGGGTAGTCTTCAGACTTCAAAATGCCATGCACATGGTCAAGCAGTCCAGTGTCAGAAGCAGCAAAGCAACCCCAAAACATCAGGGAACCTCCGCCATGTTTGACTGTAGGGACCATGTTCTTTTCTTTGAATGCCTCTTTTTTTTTCCTGTACACTCTATGTTGATGCTTTTTCCCAAAAAGCTCTACATTTGTCTCATCTGACCACAGCAGGGCCGGCGTCAGCACCCGGAGCACCCGGGCAAGTGCCGGGGCCCTGAGAAGGCAGAGGGGCTCACTGGCGGTCGCGCACGCCGCCGGGCTGTGTGTGGAGGAGACCGGTGCCAGCGCCCGCCCTTCCCCCCGCTTGCTCAGGGCCCCGGCAGCCAGATACATACCTCTCCCCGTGCCTCCGCAGATCCGCTGTCTTCCTGCTCTGCGCTCCCTGTGACGTCTCAGGTCAGAGGGCGCGGTGACGTCTTTCCACTACGCGCTACCCTGAGCCGTCACAGGGAGCGCAGAGTGGGACGACGCCGGCAACGCTGGAGTCTGGACCCGAGCAGCTGCAGCAGGTGAGGAGGACGGAGGTGAGTATTTGATTTTTTTTTTTTTTTTAATGTATGGAGGCATGGGGCATAATACCCGGGGGAGGGACATCCTGCATGGGGCATTATATGGGGGTGACATCCTGCATGGGGCATTATTGAGAGAGGGGGTGACAGCCTGCATGGGGCCTTAGAAAGAGGGGGGTGACATCCTGCATGGGGCATTATAGGTAGAGGGGGGGTGACATCCTGCATGGGGCATTATAAAGAGGGGGGTGACATCCTGCATGGGGCATTATAAAGAGAGGGGGCTGACATCCTGCATGGTGCATTATAAAGAGAGGGGGGGTGACAGCCTGCATGGGGCATTATAAAGAGGGGGAGTGACATCCTGCATGGGGCATTATAAAGAGAGGGGATGACATCCTGCATGGGGCATTATAAAGAGAGGGGGTTGATATCCTGCATGGGTCATTATAAAGAGGGGGGGTGACATCCTGCATGGGGTATTATAAAGAGAGGTGGGTGTGACATCCTGCATGGGGCATTATAAAGAGAGGGGGTGACATCCTGCATGGTGCATTATAAAGAGGGGGGTGACATCCTGCATGGGGCATTATAAAGAGAGGGGGGGTGACATCCTGCATGGGGCATTATAAAGAGAGGGGGTGACATCCTGCATGGTGCATTATAAAGAGAGGGTGGTGATATCCTGCATGGGGCATTACAAAGAGAGGGGGGGGTGACATCCTGCATGGGGCATTATAAAGAGGAGGGGTGCCATCCTGCATGGGGCATTATAAAAGAGGGGGGTGACATCCTGCATGGGGCATTATAGAGAGATAGAGAGAGGGGGTGACAGCCTGCATGGGGCCTTATAAAGAGGGGGGGTGACATCCTGCATGGGGCATTATAGGTAGAGGGGGGGTGACATCCTGCATGGGGCATTATAAAGAGGGGGGTGACATCCTGCATGGGGCATTATAAAGAGAGGGGGATGACATCCTGCATGGGGCATTATAAAGAGAGGGGGGGTGACAGCCTGCATGGGGCATTATAAAGAGGGGGAGTGACATCCTGCATGGGGCATTATAAAGAGAGGGGATGACATCCTGCATGGGGCATTATAAAGAGAGGGGGTTGATATCCTGCATGGGTCATTATAAACAGGGGGGTGACATCCTGCATGGGGCATTATAAAGAGAGGTGGGTGTGACATCATGCATGGGGCATTATAAAGAGAGGGGGTGACATCCTGCATGAGGCATTATAAAGAGGGGGGATGACATCCTGCATGGGGCATTATAAAGAGGGTGTGACATCCTGCATGGGGCATTATAAAGAGAGGGGGGGTGACATCCTGCATGGGGCATTATAAAGAGAGGGGGTGACATCCTGCATGGGGCATTATATAGAGAGGGGGTGACATCCTGCATGGGCATTATAAAGAGAGGGGGGTGATATCCTGCATGGGGCATTACAAAGAGAGGGGGGGTGACATCCAGCATGGGGCATTATAAAGAGGAGGGGTGACATCCTGCATGGGGCATTATAAAGAGAGGGGGGTGACATCCTGCATGGGGCATTATAGAGAGATAGAGAGATGGGGTGACAGCCTGCATGGGGCCTTATAAAGAGAGGGGGTGACATCCTGCATGGGGCATTATAGGTAAAGGGGGAGTGACATCCTGCATGGGGCATTATAAAGAGGGGGGTGACATCCTGCATGGGGCATTATAAAGAGTGGGGGATGACATCCTGCATGAGGCATTATAAAGAGAAGGGGGGTGACAGCCTGCATGGGGCATTATAAAGAGGGGGAGTGACATCCTGCATGGGGCATTATAAAGAGAGGGGATGACATCCTGCATGGGGCATTATAAAGAGAGGGGGTGACATCCTGCATGGGCATTATAAAGAGAGGCGGGTGATATCCTGCATGGGGCATTATAAAGAGGAGGGGTGACATCCTGCATGGGGCATTATAAAGAGGGGGGATGACATCCTGCATGGGGCATTATAAAGAGGGGGGTGACATCCTGCATGGGGCATTATAAAGAGGGGGGGTGACATCCTGCATGGGGCATTATAAAGAGAGGGGGTGACATCCTGCATGGGGCATTATAAAGAGAGGGGTGACATCCTGCATGGGCATTATAAAGAGAGGGGGGTGATATCCTGCATGGGGCATTACAAAGGGAGGGGGGGTGACATCCTGCATGGGGCGTTATAAAGAGGAGGGGTGACATCCTGCATGGGGCATTATAAAGAGAGGGGGGTGACATCCTGCATGGGGCACTATAGAGAGATAGAGAGAGGGGGTGACAGCCTGCATGGGGCCTTATAAAGAGGGGGGGTGACATCCTGCATGGGGCATTATAAAGAGAGGGGGGTGTGACATCCTGCATGGGGCATTATAAAGCGAGGGGGGTGACATCCTGCATGGGCATTATAAAGAGAGGGGGGTGATATCCTGCATGGGGCATTATAAAGAGAGGGGGGTGTGACATCCTGCATGGGGCATTATAAAGAGGAGGGGTGACATCCTGCATGGGGCATTATAAAGAGAGGGGGGGTGACATCCTGCATGGGGCATTATAGAGAGATAGAGAGAGGGGGTGACAGCCTGCATGGGGCCTTATAAAGAGGAGGGGTGACATCCTGCATGGGGCATTATAAAGAGGGGGGGGGTGTGACATCCTGCATGGGTCATTATAAAGAGAGGGGGGTGACATCCTGCATGGGGCATTATAAAGAGAGGGGGGGTGACATCCTACATGGGGCATTATAGAGAGAGGGGGTGACATCCTGCATGAGGCCTTATAAAGAGGGGGGGTACATCCTGCATGGGGCATTATAAAGAGAGGGGGTGACATCCTGCATGGGGCATTATAAAGAGAGGGGGTGACATCCTGCATGGGGCATTATAAAGAGGGGGGTGACATCCTGCATGGGGCATTATAAAGAGGGGGTACATCCTGCATGGGGCATTATAAAGAGGGGGGGTGACATCCTGCATGGGGCCTTATAAAGAGGGGGGGTACATCCTGCATGGGGCATTATAAAGAGGAGGGATGACAGCCTGCATGGGTCATTATAAGGTGGGGAACAGCCTGCATGGGGCATTATAAGGGGGGGGGGACAGCCTGCATAGAGCATTATGTGGGGGGAACAGCCTGCATGGAGCATTATAAGGGGGGGACAGCCTGTATGGGGCATTATGTGGGGGTAACAGCCTGCATGGAGCATTATAAGGTGGGGGCAGCCTTTATGGGGCATTATGTGGGGGGGTAACAGCATGCGTGCAGCATTATATGAGGGCCAGTATCCTGTATGGAGTGTTATAAGGAGAGCAGTATCCTGTATGGAGCGTTATATGGGGGCCACTATCCTGTATGGAGCTTTATAAGGGGACCAGTATCCTGTATGGAGCGTTATATGGAGGCCAGTATCCTGTATGGAGCTTTATAAGGGGACCAGTATCCTGTATGGAGCATTATATGGGGGCCAGTATCCTGTATGGAGCTTTATAAGGGGACCAGTATCCTGTATGGAGCGTTTTATGGGGGCCAGTATTCTGTATGGAGCTTTATATGGGGGCCAGTATTCTGTAATGAGCCTTATATGTGGGCCAAGTATTCCGTATGGGGCCTTATATGGGGGCCAGTATTCTGTATGGGGCCTTATATGGGGGCCAGTATTCCGCATGGGGCCTTATATGGGGGCCAGTATTCTGTATGGGGCCTTATATGGGGGCCAGTATTCCGTATGGGGCCTTTTATGGGGGCCAGTATTCCGTATGGGGCCTTATATCGGGGCCCGTATTCCATAGAGGGCCTTATATGGGGGCCAGTATTCCGTATGAGGCCTTATATGGGGGCCAGTATTCCATATGGGGCGTTATATGGGGGCCAGTATTCTGTGTGGAGCGATTCACCGGTTTCTGAGCTATTGTGGAATTTACAATAGATATCGCTCATGTAATGTAAGAAGTGAAATCTTTGCATTGTACTATATATATATATATATATGTATATATATATATATATATATATATATATATATATATATATATTCTCTGCGGTATCTGTGCATCATGAATCGTGGTATGTATTAAAGGGGCCCACTGAGACTCTTTCGCCCGGGGCCCAGAAAAACCTGGAGCCGGCCCTGGACCAGAGAACATTCTTCCAAAACGTTTTAGGCTTTCTCAGGTAAGTTTTGGCAAACTCCAGCCTGACTTTTTTATGTCTCGGGGTAAAAAGTGGGGTCTTCCTGGATATCCTACCATACAGTCCCTTTTCATTCAGACGCCGATGAATAGTACGGGTTGACACTGTTGTACCCTTGGACTGCAGGGCAGCTTGAACTTGTTTGGATGTTAGTCGAGGTTCTTTATCCACCATCCGCACAATCTTGCATTGAAATCTCTCGTCAATTTTTATTTTCCGTCCACATCTAGGGAGGTTAGCCACAGTGCCATGGGCTTTTAACTTCTTGATGACACTGCACACGGAAGACACAGGAACACTCAGGTCTTTGGAGATGGACTTGTAGCCTTGAGATTGCTCATGCTTCCTCACAATTTGGTTTCTTAAGTCCTCAGACAGTTCTTTGGTCTTCTTTCTTTTCTCCATGCTCAATGTTGTACACACAAGGACACAGGACAGAGGTTGAGTCAACTTTAATCCATGTTAACTGGCTGCAAGTGTGATTTAGTTATTGCCAACACCTGTTAGGTGCCACAGGTAAGTTACAGGTGCTGTTAATTACACGAATTAGAGAAGCATCACATGATTTTTCAAACAGTGCCAATACTTTTGTCCACCCCCTTTTTTAGGTTTGGTGTGGAATTATATCCAATTTGGCTTTAGGACAATTCTTTTAGTGTTTTTTCATTGAAGACAAATTAAATGAAGATAATAATACCAAAGAATTTGTGATTGCAATCATTTTCAGGAAGAAACTGAGTATTATCTGACAGAATTGCAGGGGTGCCAATACTTTTGGCCACCACTGTATATATATATATATATATATTTCTCTGCTGTATCTGTGCATCATGAATCCTGGTATGTATTAAAGGGGCCCACTGAGACTCTTTCGCCCAGGGACCACAAAAGCCTGGAGCCGGCCCTGCCCCTGAGACCTGGGGCTAAGTCTAACAATTTTAGCAGCAGCAGCACACAGGACTGTAATGCAGTGTTTGTTGGTATAACCACTGAGTCTCCTATACAGCCTGCCTGCCTGCCTGATATCTGGGATGGATATTAGTCCTCAGAAGGACTGTTTGTTTGATTTTGCAGGCTTTACAGACCCTACGCTACCTATTTCGCAGTATGTCTCCCTAGCTCAGCAGCACTCTCCCTACATTGTCTGATCCGGAGCGACTGTGTCCAAGATGGCGGCGCCCGGTTTTAAATACTCGAGGTGATGCTGTGCAGCCAGCCAATCACTGTAATTCCCACAACCAACATGGCTGAGGCATTACAGTGACTGGCTGGCAATCCCTGCATGTTCATTGGCTCTGTAAAGAGCGCCAAGCATGCAGGGAGGGGACCCGAGCTCCCGCCCGAGTAACCCGAAAATGCTTGGTGCTTGCCGAACATCCCGAGTAGTGTCGAGCATGCTCGCTCAACACTAATTATGACCTATCAGCATGATCTATTATATGCAGCCAATACAGAGCCGGTCACCATGTGATCACACCATCAGTGTAAGGGAAACATAAAATCATAATGGTCTCCAAGAAAATTGCTGTCCGCTCCCTACTATGGGCTTAAAAAAGATGGCTGCAACACTTACACAGTAGAAGAAACGTTACTTAAACAAAATCTTCAAGAAAATGGTGCTGGTCTTATACTTTTAGGTTCTTTAAAATGGCCACACTGCCTGCACAATAGAGTTTAATACACTAGAATAGACCTGTAATGGATAATGACCCGAAGAATTATACAAAGAGATAGTGCCCACTTAGTATGACCATTATTTAAAGGGATAGCGCCCGCTTAGTAAATATTTGAAGAGATAGCGCAAACTTAGTATAATTGTCAGTTAAAAGGGGTAGCACCACTTAATGTAACCAACAGGCGACAAGTACCTGTAAATCATCAATTAATAAAAAGGAGCAGTCATTTGCAAATAAAAGGAGCAAGAGTATATGTAATATGTGTGATGTAATCTAAATAATGATGCTACATAATATGTTACAATAGTAGACATGATTCATAAGAAGACAGAAGGGAAAAAATAAATTAGGATAAATAAACAAATAAAATAAAGAAAAATTAATTCTTATCTTCGGCCATAGCAAATATATCGTGTACTCACATACGATAAAAGTATTGCTATTAATAAATGTATTATACAATTACCATTTTAACCCATTCATGACATGGCAATCTTTCTTTTTTTTTTCATGTTCGTTTTTTCTACCCCTTCTTTCAAGAGCCATAACTTTTTTATTTTTCCGTCCCCATAGCCATATGAGGGCGTTTTTTTTTTTGCAGGATGAGTTGTACTTTTGAATGACACCATTCTTTTTATTATATGATGTACTGGAAAATGAGAAAAAAAATCCAATTGAGTTGAAATTTCAAAACAAAAGTGCAATTTCACAATAGTTTTTGGAGGCTTTTCTATTTACCATGTTCACTATATGGTAAGAATGACCAGGTAATATGATTCTCCAGGTCAGTATGAATACACAGACACCAAACATGCATAATTTTCTTTATTTAAGGCTATGTGCCCACGATGCAGAAATGAAGCAGAAAATTTCTGCAGCATTTCTGCATCTCCCTGGCAGAAAAAACGCATGCAGATTGTGCATGCGTTTTTCCTGCAGAATACATGCGGATCCACATGCGAATTCACATGCTTTTCCGCATGCAGATTGACAAGCGCTTTCCAGGCGATAGCATCACTTGGAAAGTGCTTGACAACTAGGTCACACTGTATAAATCCATGCAAACAGCATGGACTTATATAGTGTGACCGTAAAAATGAAAACAAATAAAGCTATACTCACCCCCGAGGCCCCGGCGTGGCTGCAGCGCTGCTTCCTGGCTGGGTCCCAGCTGCTGGCATATCGCGAGACAGAGCGGTGAAGGGCCTGCGGTCACATGACTGTGACGTCACCGAAGGTCCTTCAGCGCTGCTGGCATTCAGAGACAAGCCGCCGGACAGGTGAATATAACTTTATTTGTTATTTTATTCTTTTTTTACAGGTACAATGGTACCCAGGTCTGGATGAGAGTCTCCTCTCCTCCAGAACTGGGTACCATCCGCACATAGAGACGCATAGAAACCGCTTGTAAAAATGTACAGTCGCGGTTTCTATGCGTCTCAATGCAAGTCAATGGTGGGAGTTCCGCTGCGCTTCCGCAAAATTAATGACATGCTGCGGATTTTTGTACGCAGCATAAACGCTGCGGAAAAATCCGCAGCATGTGCATAGAACATGCGGAATCCCCTTGGGGACCATGGGGTGCAGATTACCTAGCGTTTCACAAGCGTTTCCGCTGCGGAAATTCCGCAGCATAAACGCTTGAAAAACGCTACGTGGGCACTCAGCCTAAGTGGTAAAAAAAAAATCTAAAATTTGTAAGAAAAAAAATTGAGCTTTTGTCGCCATTTTCTGAGAGCCATAACAATTTCATTTTTGGGGGATCTAGGGCCAGGTGAGCGTTTATTTTTTGCAACACAAGTTGATGTTTTTATTGATTCCATTTTGGGGTACATACTAAGTTTTGATCACCTTTTATTGCATTTTAGTGCAATGTTGTGGTGGCCAAAAAAAAGCATAATTCTGGCATTTAGATTTTTTTTACGCCATTTACTGTATTTATTTATTTAATATTTTGATCGATTGGACTTTTACGAACGCATTGATATCAAATATGTGTGAAAAATTTTATTGCTTTATTTTTAATGGGGCAAAAGGAGGGTGATTTGAAATTTTGTATTTTTTTAATTTCCATATTTTTTTTTACTTTTTACTATATTTTTACTATATTTGTTAGTCCCCTTAGGGGACTTAAAGCTGCGATTGTTTAACCGCCCGTGCTATACATAGCAAGGCTCCAGCTATTTATGAACGCCAGCTACACTCTGGCTTTCACAGGATTATTGTAATGACAGGCATGGGGGTCATCAGTAGACTCCCACCTGTCATGACAACCCATCGGCACACCACGATCATATCACAGGCGCGTCAATGGGAGCTTGGATTGACTTTCTTTATTTTAAGTGTGGTAAATGAAGGGTGAGTCAAACTTTTTTTTTTTTTCCATAATTTTAAAAACATTTTTTAATTTTTGCTTTATTTGCTAGTCTCCTTAGGGAAACCTGCGATCATCTGATTGCTTTTACTATATACCGCAGTAGCGCAGTATTGCAGTATATAGCAAAAATCACAGTCTCCTATCAAGGTCAGCCTGTGGCTGGATTTCATTGAAGCACCATCATGACAGGCACCATGATCTTCAGCAGAACCTCCTTGCTGTCATGGAAACCCATTAACACCTTACAATCACGTGCCAGGGGGTGCGTGGAAAAGTACCCCCACAGGCCATTTGCTGTTAATGCCGTTGTCAGAAATTGACAGCGAAAGTTAAGGAGTTAGAGTCTGGCTTATGAGCAGACATCTCAATTCCTTCAAAACAATACATCCTTCAAAAATTAAACAATAGGGAGTTTTTTGTCTTTGTGGGGTGCACATACATAGTGCTGGACAGTCAGCATGGTGAACTACCCATATCTGTGTGACTGCCACCTTATACAAGCCTTATTTGTGTCCATCTATAACACTAAGTTGCCATCAGCCTCATGGATGGTGGATGTGTGACCGGTTGTTCATCAGTAGTTTGACTGTGCCACCTCCAATCTTTATCATAGGATCTCCTGCATCCATCAGTATATTGGTGACCAGGTATTGGTGTGTATGGCCTTTTTGTGATATATTTTTTAAATTTGATGTCCTTTTCAATTAATTATTTGTTTTTTTCTCAAAATAAAAGTATTTTATTGAGATTGCCTTTTTTGTACATTCTTAGGTGGTCAGACATAGTTATAGGGGTTGGCCACTACTTTTTTACCGATGGCCTATCTTTCGGCTAGGATTAAATGACCTTATGTTCTGTCTGAGAGAATAGGGACGATTATTCAAATGACACTCTCATCAAACTCTAATCAGAGTGTCAGCATTGCGTGATCTGGTTTTCTCAGATGAGGAGAAGATGGAGAATTACAGTTCTCCATCTTCTCTATTGTGCCAGTGCGCAGATGTCATCCGAGTGCAGTTCGATGTTTACCACAGACTCATTGGCTTCCATGGTCGAGTGCGATCCAAATATTGGACCAAACTTGGACTTCATTCGAGACAGTCCAAGGAAAAAATCGGGCATGTACACAGCCTCATAGAATAACATTGATCCGAGTGTGATCAGATATTTTGTCGGATCATATTTTGATGGAAATTATGGTGGTCTGAGTGAGCCCTTTGGATAAGTCATCAATAGCTGATCGGTAGGGGGTGCAACACCCAGCACCCCCGCCGATCAGATGTTCGGCGGCTGGAAGTACTCGGATGCTGCCGGAACACAGCACCTCCATAATTTCTATAGTGGCCGGATGGGGTGGATCTGTAGCATATATATATATATATATACATATATATATATACATATATATCTATATCTATATATAGATATATATATAGATATATCTATCTATATAGATACAGATATAGACATATATAGTCTCCTTAAAATTTGTGACATGCGTATGTGACCGGATGAACAATATGACATAATACACTAATTTTAACATCTATGGTCGAGCTCCACAGAAGTTCAAGAATGGTAGACATTGGGCCTTCAGCAAACAACCATGGGGAAGCTTGCATTTGCTACCATGCACAACTCCATAGTCCATGCAGTATTGATGCAACTCTTATCATTTATGGCTTGATAACGGCCCTGTGTGGCCAAAACTTTCCATGTAATTTTAATTTGTGTACGCTGTTACAAATTAAGTGATTGAATGAGAACGTTTGGTGCCATGGATCCTGGTGAAGCTGATAGGGTGGCAGTCTCTATATAGTACATTCTGACATCCATTATACAGTAACTGTGGATGGTGGGAAAGCGTCGATCTAAGTTCCCATGATGAGCCTTTGGTGAGTTTTTAATAGTGCAGATTTTCTGCACGAATTCTGCACCCATTAAGTTAAAAAAGTTGTCCACTATTTGGACAACTCCTTGTCATCCCCCACGCTTGGTCCCGATAAAATAAAAAAGCTTATACTCACCTCCCGCACCGGCTCCGTTCCCGCTGTGTCGACACTCGCTTTCCCTGAGGCTCCCGTGCTGTTGTTGTGACACGTGATGCTGGCGCCAAATCAGCGCTGGCATCACTGTCCCTGCCACCTATCGAACTGAACATGAAGAGGAAGTGAAAGATCAGCTGCAGCCCGGACTTCCTCTTCATGATCGATTTGTCCGAAGGCGGAGACAGAGACATCATCCCTGGTTGGGAGTCGGGGTCACCTGTCACAACAACAGCTCAGGAGCCTCGGGGAGAGCGAGTTCTGACACCGCTGGAATGGTGCCAGCACGGGAGGTGAGTATGGACTTTTTTATTTTATTGGGGCCAAACATTTAGTTCAAAAAGGGGTCGTCCTAGTAGTGGACAACCCTTTTAAATAGGTTACTTGTATTTTTCCTAAAATACAGAGTGTTAAAAACTCACCAAAAACTAATCATAAAAAGTAGCTTTAAAAACAGATTAGGGGATACATCATAAGGATGCAATTGATCTATTAGATTTTTTTGGAGCGTGAGAATAAAAGTAAGATCTAGAAGAAAATCCATGCAAACATAGGGAACGAGTGCAATCATTATGCTTGACCCAGGACCCCAGCGCTATGTACAAATATGTAGAGAGACCGTTTAATGTGATCCCATAGGTTAGTTGATATTAACCTGGTTGGAAATAGGATTTTTCTGTCTTCGCATTGCGTAGAGAAAAGGAGGGGGGGATATACTACTTTGTGTTTGATGAGAAGCAAGGCAATAAATTCATTAATCATCATTTTATGCCTCATCAAACACTTTCCAAGTTCCTCCATGGGAGTTATACAAATTAGCCAGTGAAAAGGCAGTAATTTTAGTTTAGCTAGGTAAATGCTATTTGATTGCCTCCTTCAACAATGCTTCCCCTGACAAGCTAATAAATCAGTCTTTTCTGTCTCCGGAGCTCAGCAAGTGCCAACAATAAAGTGCACATTGTTTTAAGCCTCAATTTCAGCTGCAGAAAGCTCACATCCATGGTTCAAGAGATCAAAGTGCTGCTACTTTATTGCACACCAAAGTTTTGTCTTTTACGGACAATAATGAGAAAAAAAAGAGTAAAAGAACTTTAGAAAACAGCTATTAATAAGTAAAAGAAGGGAAGACAAGTGATTCTGAAATTGTACTCCACCTCCTGGAAAGAAAATCAGATGACTTTCATGTGGATCTGATCACAATGACCTTATGTGCAAAGGTTCGCGGCTCAATCTCATCCTCTTGTTGTTTGTTAGGGGACGGGATGGAGCAATATTACAATTGTTACCCGGCCGTATTGTGAAATATCTTCATTGCTACCCATGCAGACAGCTAGGGAGTGGTTACATAAATCTAGAGGATGCGATTGTCAAGAGGGACAGATTGCCGGAGAAAGTGGCAATAACGACTGTATTTAATCTGAGAGCGATTGATTCCACGTCTGCTCCCGGTATTAGGCACTTAGGGTGGACATGGAGTATGTCTCGGCGTCTGCTGTATCCAAACTCTATCGACTTTATGTTATTGTAAAGTTTTCTTATGGATATTTCTCTAATGAGCTAGAAGGCTTTAATTACGGCTTTAAGGTCAAGATCATTGTTGGCCTTCAGGATCATACTTTTTTTTTAGAAAATAGTAATAAATCCAGCAAAAGTGTCCATAAAATCCATATTTAATGACTATCCATTAAAAATCCACTAGAAAACCTCAGATGTGTCTCAGACTTTACTCTTTCCATGGTAATTTTTTTTTCAACTTTTATTTCACCATTTTGGAATTAATTACTTTTTTTTTGTATAACATAAAAGGGTTGTCCATTATTAATTTTTATATTACAATCAGGTCCAGGGTGGTGTAAAAAATAATAAATAAAAAATAGAAAGGGTTCTTTACAGTTAGAGAAGTCAGATTGTGGAATGTCCTACCACAAGAGGTAGTAATGGTAGATATTAAACAGCTTTAAAAAAAAAGGCTGGATGATTTGTTCGCAACAAATGACATTGTGGGCTATAAATAATCCAGCGATAGAGAAAGTAGAAGTGGTGGAGAAAGGTTGAACTTGGCGTACCTAAGTCTTATTTCTATGTAGATACCCATTGGATCTACCATACACCTGTCAGTCTTCCCTGCCACTCTCCTGGATTTCCCATCAGGCGATTTCTGAAGCAACTCAAAGATCACTGATTGGCTGCAGAGGTCATGGTCTGTCTGAGTCACAAAAAAGAGCCAGAGGACTGTTTCTTCCATGCAGAATATGACTGCTGCAGTCAATCAGTGATTAGAGATGAGCAATCCTGAACTGTAAAGTTTAGGGTTCGTATTGGAAAACTAGTGTCCAGTGCTGAACTCCGATCACGAACTTCTCCTGGAAGTCCTTTTTACAGTTTGGGAGTCCTGGGAGAGAGAGACACAGAGAGAGAGAGAGAAATTTTTTCAGCACCAAAGTTTGGGCCAACATTGATTTCTATGGGTTCAGTTCTGGTACCCGAACCGAGCTTTGGACTAAAGTTCGGTTGAACCCAGCGAACCTGAACATCCACGGGTCCGTTCATCCCTATCAGTGATGTCACCTACCCAAAGGGAAAGCCAGTAGGACGGAGGCGAGAAACTCAGCAAGGAGAATGGAGAAGTGATTGAGGTCTAATAAGTGAATATCTGTTTTTTTTATTTTATTTTTACACTTCCCAGACCTGATTTTAATACAAATATTGGTAGTGGACAACCCATTTAACAAAAATAGTTTTAGTTTTTATATGTGTAGTTTTGGGTTACAGATGTAAGCATTTAATTGTATTTACATTTATCTAGGGGGGACAAACCCCCAAAAAAGCGTTCAATTTTTTTAAGAACATTTTTTGCTTGAGTTCATCTTATGATAGATCCATTACCTCCTTAGAGTTTGTTTTTATGTTCCTATAACAGAACAGAATAGCAGAATTCTTAAGGCTGATGTGAGCAGAGCCTTAACATCGTGCAATGGATAAATCCATCATAAGCAAGTTGTTTGTTCCTGCTCTATGACAGAAATATCTGTGATCGACGTTACCTCTGATCCAGGCAGCTCCTTGGATAGTGGTCAAAGGATTTGGAGCAGGAGCACCTTAGATTTTGCCAACACAGTGGCCAACGCAAGCCTAATGTTGGAAGACTATTTGGAGCTGAAATTACCATTACAATGGGTGACTTACCTTTGTGGTTGCAGTAGTCTCATAAAATAATTTTTATTACCAGCATCGGGAGACGAGACTTGAGTCCTCTCAACCAGGGGTGATGTAGAGGTTGCAGACACACCTAGACCCTGGAGCCTATGGGGGTCCACAAGAGGTTTTTATGTCCCATTTTAGAAGACCAATACTGTTAAAGATTTCTGATAGTTGGTAGCCCTTTTGGACATTTTAACATTGGACTCCACAAACCTCTAGTTTAGTCGCTACTCTCAACATTATGCACTCACTGTTATAGTTATAGTTATATATAGTGTCATAGTTAATACGGTTGAAAGAAGACACAAGTCTATCAAGTTCAACCGAGAGGTGGAAAAAGATAAATGGATTGGGTATAAATACACCCATAAAGCATGATCCAGTCCGCCCTAAAATAACTAATTTTCCCCAATTGTTAATATACTGGACCAAACTTTCAGAAAACAACTTTCCACATTTTTCCAATGCATTTATGTTATTTGTTGAGTCCTTGATTTTCATTACTTTTTGGTTTAATCCGGTCCCCTCACTGTTGATTAACAGCTTTCTCCATATTTGGTACAAAGGAAGAAAGTTAAAAATAATGGAATGGAGGGCAGTTTTAACCCACAGCTCATCAATATCAAGGTCTCAGAAGCGCATGTAATATGCTGAAGAAGCTGCAATCTTTGATCCTGCTACATCTAGGCTACGTTCTCACAATGGGTATTTGGTGAGATTTTTATGCTGCGTATCTTCGAAAAAATTTTAGCAACCTATTTTATTTAATGGTTGCAGAAAATCTGCAACACCAAAAACTCACCAAAAGCTCATCGTGGGAGCGTAGCTGTTAAGCTCCTGGATGGCACACATGGTTCGTGGACCCACAGTGCCACAGCCCGGACTTACCCTGGAGAGGCATACCTAAGCAGCTACCTTGGTGTTCACTGGAGCCTCTAGTGGTGAGGTCAGGCTTGTGCGGCAGTTAGCTACCAGGTGCCACTCAAGGGTGACGTCCGGCAGTAGCTGCTGACCCCAAAGGGGCAGAGACATTACTTCAGATTCTCAGCAGGGTAGGATGACCACTTTGGGACAGGAACAGACTGTGCAGACAGGACGGCCACTGCGACAGGTTCAGACTGTGCAGACAGGATGGCCACTGGGACAGGTTCACACTGTGCAGACAGGACAGTCACTGGGACAGGTTCACTCTCTGCAAACTGGATGGGCACTGGAACAGGTTCACATTATGCAGACAGGACGTTCACTGGGACAGGTTCACACTGTGCAGACAGGATGGTCACTGGGACAGGTTCACTCTGTGCAAACAGGATGGGCACTGGGACAGGTTCATATTATGCAGACAGGAAGTTCACTGGGACAGGTTCACACTGTGCAGACAGGATGGGCACTGGGACAGGCTCATGCTGTGCAGACAGGATGGCCACTGGGACAGGTTCAGACCCACAGGTCTCGGAATAGCAGGCAGGTGCCACCGATGTGGCCACGGGGTACAGATACCGCAGACACAATTTCAGGTTCAGGGTTCTGGCCTGGGCAACCCGCCCCCATGGTGGCAGACAGGTACCGCAGATGCGGTTTCAGGATACAGACTCCGCCAAAGCGGTCACAGGAACAAGGACAACTATACTGGACTAAAGGGACAGTACAAAGGAAACTTTAAAAGATTAGGAATGGGGGACATGGCAACATACAGTTGCACACTAAACCACCTAATATAACTATAGGTGTTGCTCAGGCACCTCCCTATTGGGGAGGCTGCCTTTTATACAACATGTCTCCCAGCTATTGGCTGGGAGACACCTTGCAGATGAAGACTTTAACTAAATGCCTGCCAGCTGTTAGCTGGGAGCATTTCGAAAGTGTGTGTGCTGCCGCTTTAAGTACAGGAAAGCGCTGGAACAGAGTGCAACGTGCATACCCAGAAGTAGGAGGCTGGAGCACATCGCGGGACCGCACCGAGGGAGCAGTGAGTAAGCCGGCGTCCCTGCATGGAGGGAGAAGGGGACACCATGCAGGGTCACCGGCAATGGCACTACAGTATCCTAATAAACTATGATTGTATGAAAACTACTATAACCAACAAAAGAAAGTGACCCAGCACCTGACTCAGAGTCTCTCACTACTTTATGGTGTAAAACTATGTATAACCTTAATGATAAGCCATCAACATAAAAGCAGTTGAGTACCCCTTTAAATTAGAGGATAATCCCATCTTGGACCTTTATTGGCAAATATACATAATATGACATACATGTCTGATAGTTGCAGGTTCAACCTCTAGGACCTGCGCCAATCGTGAGAGTGGAACCCCATCTACCGCTAACAAAAATGCAGGGATGATCATATATGCAAAGCTCTCTACATTCACCTCTATGGGTGTGTAGCACCCTGAGGATTCGGCTGCTACAGGGGTATTGCACCTCAACCCAGAGGTGTGATATTCCACTCCCGGGTAAGGATGGAGTGTGGAGCTGAGCTCAGAAGGCTGCATGCACTACACACATCCCATTTCCGGAGGGCAGACCAACGGTACTCCCACTTAGAAATGTGCAGGTACGATCGAGTCTGTCCTTGGCTGGAGTGGGAGGGGGGTGGAACATCCCAGTAGTGTAGGGGCAGATAGGGGGAGCAGTCTGGGTAGTGCTAGGAGCTCATTGGGTGCTGGTCACCTGAGCTCACACATAGAGGGAGTATAAAAGGTGGGAACCATCTAAGATCAGGGTCAGTCTGTGGGAAGTCAGCCTGTTGTAGTGAGGACTTTGCAGAGCAGTGGAGGAAAGCAGAGGAGCAGAGCAGCCCCAGGCCCAGAGTGAGAGAGGAGAGAACGAAAGACCCAGAGGGGGAGAAAGAAGGAACTCTGAGAGCCCAAATACAATCACAGGGTGAAGAGTTGGCAACAGGGTACCGGATCCCAAACTGGTGGGGGCTACAGCATACCTCAGCCAGAGACCGGAGGCCGTGGGCAGCATCTGCCACGGCCACCCACCAAATCCACCCGGAAGGCAGACCACGCATAGGGTCAGGGAACCCAGAGGCAAGGGTTCGCCCACAAGAGGCCCGAGGGAGCCGGACATAGGTGGATCCCTGGTGGGGAAGGCCAGAGACGAGGACAGGACAGAAAGGGAGCTCAGAACCACGCTCCAGAACTACTTGGGGGTTGGCCGAGTCCAGGACCTGGTGGACGCAGCACGGCTCGGGTGGTCACTCAAGGCCGGAGTGACCGGTACAAGAACAGCAGTAAGTAAAGAACCCTGAACTGCACAACCCGACTCTGACTCTCATTACCATCTTCCCTGCACTTCCACAACCACCATCCTCTGCACCTGACCCCCTGAGGCTATACCCTTCCCGTTGGGGGTTATACCACCTAAGCTGCACAAACACCATCAGCCTCAGCGGACCCTGCTGCAGCGGCGGCCGTAGTGACCGCAATTCAACGGGTGGCGTAGTCGACATAAAGAACTTTAGTAACATCAGTAAGGACTGCCACACACTGAGTTTGACACCCTGGGCACGGACCGGGTCACAGCCACTCGGAGACTACAACCCCCATCCGATCCGGCTCCGGGTATCCCCAACAACACTGGCCCAGGGGGCGCGTCAACTTTGGCGTAGTCGGCAGGATAACGTGCCCGCAACAACCGGGTACTGCGTGCCTGAAGAAAAGTACACCGTTACCTCAAAAAGAAGTCTCCTGCCGGTTCCGGAGGGTCCCCGCCATCGGGCCCCATCACAGGTCGTTTCCCGCCAGTTGTCCGCCATTTGCAGCTTTTTCCCGCCATCCATGGAGTTTCCCGCCACTGGGAGACGATTCCCGCCATTTCCGAAGATTTCCCGCCTTGGGGGAGCGGACGCCATTATGGGCGTGCCAGAGGGTGGCAAGAGGCCACCTCCCATCGTGGGCCAGGTCGAAGAATGGCGCCAAAAGCGGAAACCGCCCCCACCAACAGAGACTGTGATGCTGGAAGTGTCCATCAGCGTAAGAGAACTGCCCCTGGAACTGACAATCACTAAGTTGCCCCGGGACCACCCTCGATGTGGGCGGAGACAGAAGAAGAGAACAAAGATGGGTGTCGCCTGGAGCAGTCTGGAGAGAGCGCACCCGGAGACAAGACGTCTGGAAGAGAGTCCAGAGAAAGCACACCCGGAGATGGAGGGAGAGCCAGGCAGCACCGACCCAGTGGTCAGGAGCCTGATGCAGGCCGCCACTCCAGGCAGCACCGACCCAGTGGTCAGGAGCCTGTTGCCGGTCGCCATTCCAGAAGGCCGGCTGGAGACAGCGGGAGGAGAGCAGAGCAGCACCAACCCGTTGGTCAGGAGCCTGCTAGAAGCAACGACCCCACTGGGCTTAGTGGAGGTCTTGGCACAGCTCCTCCGAGATCGGGAGTGTGCACAGACTGCGCTGGAGGGCCTCGCACGGAGGATGGCCCGGGTGCAGCGAGAGACGTTAGCAGAATGGAGCCGTGAGATGGCCCAGCAGACAAGAACCCGTCAGCGGAGCACGCCACCCGAGACGAGGAGACAGACCGCCTCTGAGGATGGCGCAGGAGGACTGAAGGCCGGAGACGGCGCCGAGAAGGGAGCCGAACGAAAGGAGGCAGGTAAAGGGGACGTCTCTACCCCAAACCGGGAAACCGCGTACCTGCCCCAGCTCCCCGTCGCAGAGCCCGAAGTATCCCCTGCCGTGCCCGTCGCTGCAACGTCACCGCCGCAGACTAGGCCTCAAACGGGAGCCGCGACCCCTGTGACGTCACACGCCTCGACCCCGAGCGTGACCAAGCAGGAAGTACCATCGGCCTGGTCACAAGGCCCAGTACCCCCGGGCGCCGCAATACCAACAGCGCCCCCTACCTCCGCGGAGCCACCGGCCTGGTCGCAGGGCCAAGTAACACAGGGCGCCGCCGTCCTTACGGTGCCCTTTACTTTCAAAGTGCCCCAAGCCTGGTCGCAAGGCTTGGGCAACCCGGGCGCCGCTACCACCACAGCGCCCGTAACATCAAGAGTGCCGCACCTGGGTGAAGACCTGTTCGCCCAACATACGTGCCCGGATGGGCAGCCCTTCATATGGCCACCGGAGTTTCACCATCCTCGACTCCGGAAAGAGAGACCCCTAGACGAACCCCTGATCCCGGCTCCAAAGCCCATAAAGAGGATCTCGCCCCCGCTAGAAGAGACCCAGTTTGAGTGGGACCCCACCGGAGAAGACCTCATGGGGTTCACTCAGGAGACTCGGGCAGCCGCAGCGGAGCGTGTAGAGTGCTGCCGCCAGCAGCTCGAGGTCTTTGAGAGGGAGCGGAGAGAGAGGCGGGTCCGGGAACAGCAAGCCCAAGTCAGGAGCGCGGAGCAGAAGAGCCGGACCAGGAGAGACCCCCATGCAGCGCATGGTCCCCGTACCATCGGGACTGTAATAAAATTTAATCTGCAGCATGGGTGGGGTTTCATCAGGGATCACCGCACCCCAGGCGACGTCTTCGTGACAAGAAGAGACGTTGAGTCCCACCTACCGGAGGGACACAGAGGACGTGACCTGTATTTAGGGGACGAGGTCACCTTCACCCGGCACAAGTGTGCCAAAGGACCCTACGCCCTCCATGTGCATCGCCTGACAGCGGAGGAGCTGCGGTGTGAGGAGGAGCAAGAGGACCCGGACGGGTCTGAACCAGAACCTGGAACCAATCACAAAGAAAGAGCAGGAGGACGCCGTCGTTGAGTACGGTAGTATAGAGACTGTATATAGTTGCCCGTCGGGGCACAGTGAACCGTTGCTGCTAATATAGTCCCCGTTGGGACCAGAGAACTGAACTGTTAACCCGTGTGTCCCTATTCCCACTGACCGAGGACTGAGAACGGTCAATCCTCCCTAATACCTGGCCGAGGACTGAGAGCGGCCATATCCCCTTGTATATAGTTGCGATTCCTAAAGCGCCCCCTTCCGGTTTTATAGGGAACTGTTTGATTCCAAGAGAGACTGTCGCACTTTACCCGGTCACAAGTTGCACAGTGACCGGAGGAACCAGAAGACAAGAATGTTTTTATGAAAAGTTTATATGAAAAGTTTATGCTGATATATATGGTGTTTTATATGTTTTATATGTTTATGTTTATGAAAAAAAAAAAAATGTATGTTTTGGATGTTTTATATCTTACAGCCCGAGGACGTGCTGTGATTTACCAGGGGGGAATGTAGCACCCTGAGGATTCGGCTGCTACAGGGGTATTGCACCTCAACCCAGAGGTGTGATATTCCACTCCCGGGTAAGGATGGAGTGTGGAGCTGAGCTCAGAAGGCTGCATGCACTACACACATCCCATTTCCGGAGGGCAGACCAACGGTACTCCCACTTAGAAATGTGCAGGTACGATCGAGTCTGTCCTTGGCTGGAGTGGGAGGGGGGTGGAACATTCCAGTAGTGTAGGGGCAGATAGGGGGAGCAGTCTGGGTAGTGCTAGGAGCTCATTGGGTGCTGGTCACCTGAGCTCACACATAGAGGGAGTATAAAAGGTGGGAACCATCTAAGATCAGGGTCAGTCTGTGGGAAGTCAGCCTGTTGTAGTGAGGACTTTGCAGAGCAGTGGAAGAAAGCAGAGGAGCAGAGCAGCCCCAGGCCCAGAGTGAGAGAGGAGAGAACGAAAGACCCAGAGGGGGAGAAAGAAGGAACTCTGAGAGCCCAAATACAATCACAGGGTGAAGAGTTGGCAACAGGGTACCGGATCCCAAACTGGTGGGGGCTACAGCATACCTCAGCCAGAGACCGGAGGCCGTGGGCAGCATCTGCCACGGCCACCCACCAAATCCACCCGGAAGGCAGACCACGCTTAGGGTCAGGGAACCCAGAGGCAAGGGTTCGCCCACAAGAGGCCCGAGGGAGCCGGACATAGGTGGATCCCTGGTGGGGAAGGCCAGAGACGAGGACAGGACAGAAAGGGAGCTCAGAACCACGCTCCAGAACTACTTGGGGGTTGGCCGAGTCCAGGACCTGGTGGACGCAGCACGGCTCGGGTGGTCACTCAAGGCCGGAGTGACCGGTACAAGAACAGCAGTAAGTAAAGAACCCTGAACTGCACAACCCGACTCTGACTCTCATTACCATCTTCCCTGCACTTCCACAACCACCATCCTCTGCACCTGACCCCCTGAGGCTATACCCTTCCCGTTGGGGGTTATACCACCTAAGCTGCACAAACACCATCAGCCTCAGCGGACCCTGCTGCAGCGGCGGCCGTAGTGACCGCAATTCAACGGGTGGCGTAGTCGACATAAAGAACTTTAGTAACATCAGTAAGGACTGCCACACACTGAGTTTGACACCCTGGGCACGGACCGGGTCACAGCCACTCGGAGACTACAACCCCCATCCGATCCGGCTCCGGGTATCCCCAACAACACTGGCCCAGGGGGCGCGTCAGGTGTTCTCAAAATAGTCAAGAAGTTCAGTGATGATCTCTTGCTGTATCAAAGATATTGATCCTGGCTATTAAACCCCTTAGTTGCTGCTGTCAAAAGCAACTGCAGCATCAAAGGTGTTTGACAGATAGGAGGTTGTTTCTCAGCCTTGTAATCACTCAGTATGGAATGCCATGTCAGCCAGAGGCCTAACAAAGGACCCCAGGTCTGATTTAAAAGGGTTGCCAGCGCCATACCAGCAAACATATGGATTGAGAAAGGGGTTGTCCGAGTAGGGGAGAACCAAATTAATCGGCAATAATGTATTTGATCAAGCTATCGCCACTTCATGTCCCTTAGGGGAGGGGTGAAAAAATAAAAATTATATAAAGCTTAATAAAATGTAACAAAAAAAAGTATTCCACATAAAAAATGAAAAAAAACACCGCACAGTTTCTTCAATTTTTCATCAAAATCTATTTTATTAATTCTAAAATGGATCACTGTAAAAATTACAATTTTGGTACCACTTTTAAGACTAATAAAATATATTGCACATGTATACAGATTTGCTGAGGTTTTTAACTTTTTTTTCCACCATAAGCTTTTTTTTATGTTATTCAATAAATGATATGTACCCTAACTTGGTATCAATAAAAAAAAAAATAAGTTAGAAATATGGCAACAGAAAAATAACTTTTTTCCACAAAGGATACATTTTATTGTACAAGAGTACTAAAACAAAAAAATATATATATTTTATTGTTTATTGGGGATCGTTGTGTTAATTTGGACCCATGGAATGGAGTTTGCCAAATGGTAAACAGCGAAAAAGAAGAGTTTTTTTTATAAATATCTGCAATATTACATGTTTATATATAAACATGAATATATAAATGCCGTTCTGTATAGAGATGAAGCTTTCGTCCAAACGTAAGCGATTGTAATAAACACCAATAATGATTCTTCAGCAGCACAGGGGAAGCCTCAGTCCTTCTCCACAAGTCTAGACCAAAGGTATTTTAAGTACAGTGCGTCTCTCCTTCATTAACTTTCTCTGCACACATCGCTGCATGCCTCTGAAAATAACTTGGCAAACTGGGAGACGTTTATCTCTTTTATCGTGGGACCTGATCCAATTATATAAGTGCACATTTACATCTGCATTCATCAGGCCAGGAGTGGGGAGAGGTTTCGGTTTGCTTTAAGCAAATAAAGTCAATTTCTTATTTAAAAAAAAAGAAAAAGAAAGTGAATGTTTCTGGACAAAGAATCGCAGATTACATTCGATGATTGATGCATAAGGGGATGAGAATAGTTGAGATTTCAAGTACCCTGCGCCCTGTACAGTAGCTGCAAGTATGATTTATAGAGCTGGTGAAACAGGGTTTCAGTTTCAAAGATATAATGAGTATGAAAATAAAGATATATATATATACTCTATATGTGTACAGTATTGTGTAACAGTTTTACGCTGGTGTAAAAAAATGATGCAAATTAAGAATTCTTTAGAAAATACAAGTGTTAATAGCTTTTTATCAGTAAAATAAAGCAAACTGAGCAAAAGAGAAATCAAAATATTCAAAGAGCTAATTAACAAATAAATATTTTTGTGTGACTACCCTTTCTGTTCAAAATAGCAACTATTGTTCTGGGTATATTTGCCACTTGCAGTCAGTTTTTGAAGGAACTCATGAGTAGTGTTGAGCCACCCCCGTAGTGTTCGAGTTCGGTTCGGTTCGTCGAACACCCTTGTGTTCGCCGAACTGTTCGTCGAACTGTTCGTCGAACACCTTCGAACACCGTTAAAACCAATGGCAGGCAAACAAAAGCACATAGAAACACATAGAAAACACCTTCAAAGGTGTCCAAAAGCTGAGAAACTGCTCAGAAGACACAACTAACACATGGAAAAGTGACAAGTACATATAGTCATGCGAAAAGAAAAGAGGTGGAGGAGTAAAAGGAGGGGGAGACACAGATATAGGCATGTCATGCCCTTCTAAAATCCAAAAAGTGAAAAGCCGACACGGCCAGTCCGTTCCCTCCCGTGCCACCTCCGTGTCGCCGGGTTTGTGCCAGAGCTGCGGTGGACCCTGACGGCCAGCCCCCCTCTCCCAATACTGGTGCCTGTCCACTGGTGGGTCAAGCGAGCCCCCCTGTGGTGGAGGCAGGTCTAAGCTTTTTAATTTAAATTGTCTCTCTAATTTGAATGAATACACTTTAAATCCTTTTACAAGGATCAATTGGAGGGCAAGTCTCATGCCAGTAGCCGCGTAATTCCAGCTCCAGTAGCGTCCACTAAAGCTGCTGCAGTTAAAAAGCTTTTATAAGGATCGAGCTAGGCGGTCCACCGCAAGGCGTCCTACCGCAAGTCCCAGCCCCTATGCCTTGGGGTGCCTCCTGATGCTCTTCACTGAGTATCCCGTGGTCCCGAAGCATTTCCTTTGAAAAAATTAAGTGTCCAAACTACAAGTGTTGTAGCTTGCTTAACAGCTGGGATAATCCGCTGACTAGCAGACACTGCTACTAGGCACAAAGTATTTCCTGGGCTAGATGCAGTTAAAAATTTGTAATTAGATACTCTCGTTGGATGCCGAGAAAGCATTCCATAGAGTCTCCTGGCACGCCATATATTATTCTCTTAAAAAGCTTGGGGTAGGGGTCTAGGGGATCCTTTTATAGCCAAAATCACGGCCCTGTATCGCAATACATAACCTAGGCTGAAGATAAATGGAACTGTAGCACCCCGAGGGCTCGGTTGCTACAGAGGTATTGCACCTCACCCAGAGGTGTGATATCTCACTCTCAGATAAGGATGGAGTGTGGATCAGGACCCCGACACCTGCATGCATTACACCACATTGCCGTGGGGCAGGGCGACCAATATGCCCCTGAGATGGGCACGACAGTCCCTATCCCTGACTGGAGTGGGGGGAGGGAAAACTGAGGAAGGGGAACACTGTAGTGCAGGAACAGGGAGGAAGCAGTTTCTGGGTGCATTGAGAAGGGAGTATAAAAGATGGGCACCATCTTAGTTCAGTGCAGAGAAGTCTGAGCAGAAGTGACAGGGAGCAGGGGCTCTGCATGAGCTCTGCTCCGGAGGCGGGCCTAGTAACAGAGGCCCAGGCCTGGAAGAGGGAGAAGGAAGGAAGAGAAGCGGAGAAGGCTCCAGGAACGAGGAACGAAGGGATCCCAGGGGTGCGGACTGGCGAGTCGCCACTGCACGCCCGAATCCACCTGCGTGGAGGGATCAGGCCAAAGGGGGAGACCGGTCCCCGAAACTAGTGGAGGCGGGAAACGATCCTCAGCTAGAAACCGGAGGCTGTGACATTTTATGTGGCGCAGCCCCTCGCTACACCCGCTAGGAAGGCACCACATAGGGTCAGGGAAACTGGCGCCAAGTTTACCAAGAGGAGGCCCGAGGCAGCCGGACAGAAGCGTTGGTAAGAAAGGCCAGACAAAGGACACACAAAGGGGGTCCTGTGAAGCGCTCCAAAGTTATCTGGGAGTTGTCTGAGCCCCTCACCTGGTGAGCACAGTACGACGTGGGTAGCCATTACCAGCAGAAGTTGTCTGGATAATAAGAACTGTGAGTAAAGGCCCTGGACTGCATCACTGACTCCGTGTCGTTACTGCTGCTGCCCTAAACCATCACCCCCATCCTCCGCATACACTGCCCTGAGGCTATACTCCTCCCGTGGGGAGTTATGCTACGCTCTGCTGCACCCACAACACCAGCCTCAGCGGTCTGCCCTGGAGCGGCGGTTCACTCTGACCACAATCCACGGGTGGCGTAGTCGGACATTTAAACATCAAAACCACATAAATAGTTCCGCCACTGGTTTGACCGCCCTGAGCCACGGAACTGGGTCGCCGCCACGGAGACTACAACCACCAGCATCCACCAAAAAGGGTCCGGCTCCGGGTGTCCCAAGGCCCAGGAGGCGCGTCAGAGCTTTTTCATCACCTTTCATAATCACCAATGGGACAAGGCAGGGATGTCCTCTGTCCCCTCTCTTATACATCCTAGTGACGGAGCACCTGCTCTCATCAATTCGCCATAACCCCAATATTAGGTGGATTGAGGTGGGAGGCACCGAGTACAAGTGCTCTCTCTTTGCTGATGATGTCCTAGTATATATCACTCAATCACATATATCCATCCCTGCTGTTATGGCTGAAATAGATCACTTTGTTACATGGTCAAATTGTAAAATCAATGCAGCGAAGTCTGAGGCCCTCGATGTCTCCCTCCCCAAATCCATACAGGATTCCATCCAGTCCAACTTTACCTTTGCCTGGCCCTCACAGGGTATCAAATACTTAGGAATTCCTATTCATAGAGACCTCTCCCGTCTATGTTATCTTAATTTTGGGCCCTTTATTGAACAACTCCATATAGACCACGGTTGGCAAGTTAGAACTGTAAGATTCACTACGTGAACCACTGGTGTTTTGTGGAAAAGCACACGTACACTGTGTTCCAAATTATTATGCAAAAAGTGTTTAGGAGTGATAAGGGAAGAATTTTTTTGTTTGTCAGTTAAACTCATTGATGGTGATGTGTGTCAGGGCTCTTTATATCACTGTAAACAATTGCAGACACCTGTGCTAATTAGTTTGGCAGGTGTGTCCAATGAAAGGCAAGACTACTTAAGAAGGCTGTCCCACATTATTAAGCAGCCTACATTTTCTGCCAAAATGGGAAAGAAAAAGGATGTGTCGGCTGCTGAGAAGCAACAAATTGTGGAGTGTTTAGGTCAAGGCATGACTACAATCAACATTGTGCGATGATCAGGATGAAGTGTCTTGGCAATCAAGAAGTATGTAGCTGATTCACAGTACACACGTGTGTGTGCTGATAAGTACAAATTGAGGACTCTTTCCTACAGGCAATTACGTCAGGTTAAAAGAGCAGCGGCAAAAAAGCCTTGTCATAGCAGCAGACAAGTTTTTGAAGCTGCTGGTGCCTCCAACGTCCCCCGAACAACAAGATGCAGGGTCCTTCAGAGGTTTGCAGCTGTGAGTAAGCCATCCTGTCGACCTCCTCTATCCACTGCACACAAGTAGAAACGGCTCCAGTGGGCCAAACAATACATGAAGACTGACTTCAAAACTGTTTTGTTCACGGATGAGTGCCGTGCAACGCTGGATGGTCCAGATGGATGGAGTGGAGGATGGCTGGTTGATGGACACCCCACGCAAACACGGCTACAGCGCCAACAAGGAGGAGGTGGAGTAATGTTTTGGGCTGTAATCATGGGGAGAGAGATTGTCGGCCCCTTTAGGATCCCTGAAGGGGTAAAGATGAACTCCATAATGTATGTGGAGTTTCTCAAACAGCACTTCCTGCCATGGCTCAAGAAGAAGAACCGTGTATTCCACAGCAAGATCATTTTCATGCACGATAATGCACCATCTCATGCTGCACATAACACATCTGCATCTCTGGCTGATATGTGCATAAAAGGGGACAAACTTAAGGTGTGACCCCCATGCTCCCCTGACCTCTACCCCATTCAGAACCTCTGGAGCATCATCAAAAGGAGTGTCTATGATGGCGGGAGGCAGTTCACATCTAAGCAACAGCTCTGGGAGGGTATTCTGTCCTCATGCAAAACAATTGAAGCAGAAACCATCCAAAACCTGACAAATTCAGTGGACGAGAGAGTTCAGAAGCTCCTTTCGAACAAGGGGTCCTATTTGCAAATGTAACATCACCTAGAATAAAGTTTTGAGTTGAAAACTCTTTGATTTCAGTTTCTAATAACCTGCTAATGCTTATAATTTCAAAAATGACCATTTTTTTGTTCTTTATTAAATTGAAAAGGTTGATCGAAGAGTGTGGGGGATCTAAGAGTGTGGCAACCCAGTAGTCAGGATTACTTCGAATTCTGACAATCTGAGGGTCATGTTGCAGGTAGTGCAGCAAGAAGGCACTCATGTGTCTTGCGCATCTAGGAGCCCCAAAATTATTTTCCGGGCTAGATGCAGCTAAAAATTATTATTCATTTTAAATCTGGTGGAGCTTAGTATATATGGTCTAATAGAATCAGAACTGCACACTGCTACAAAGCCCAAATAATTTTCCAGCCAAGATACAGATAAACATGATTAGTAATTTTAAATCTGGTGGAGCTTAGTATAGATGGCCTAATAGAATCAGTACTGCACACTGCTACAAAGCCCAAATAATTTTCCAGCCAAGATACAGATAAACATGATTAGTAATTTTAAATCTGGTGGAGCTTAGTATAGATGACCTAATAGAATCAGTACTGCACACTGCTACAAAGCCCAAATTATTTTCTAGCCAAGATACAGATAAACATGATTAGTCATTTTAAATCTGGTGGAGCTTAGTATAGATGGCCTAATAGAATCAGTACTGCACACTGCTACAAAGCCCAAATAATTTTCCAGCCAAGATACAGATGAACATGATTAGTAATTTGAAAGCTTAAAACAGTTGGTGAGGTGATTTTAACCAATCATCAAGCTTTTATTGTCCCCAGGATGACACAGGGGTAGAAAAGTCATTTCGGATCCATGATTTGTTCATCTTTATGAACGTGAGTCTGTCTACATTATCAGTGGAGAGCCGCGTGCGCTTATCTGTCAGCACACCACCAGCAGCGCTGAACACACGTTCAGACAGAACGCTGGCTGCGGGGCATGACAAGATCTCCAAAGCGTAAGTGGCAGGCTCCGGCCATTTATCCATATTGGAAGCCCAAAAAGAGCAAGGGTCCAGTGACACAGTCATGGCTTCAATGTTTACTTGGAGATACTCCTGTACCATCGTCTCTAGGCGTTGACTATGTGTCAGACTTCTTGTCTCCTGTGGCCTTGCAAAGGTTGGGCTAAAAAAGTCGTGAAATGATTCCGCAAAATTGATACTGTGTTTCTGTTACGGTTTGAGTGCTGAACACTCGACGGTCCCACGGTTGGCAAGTTGGAACTGTGAGATTCACTACGTGCACCACTGGTGTTTTGTGGAAAAGCACATGTAAGATTCTGCAACAGTCTCTGCTGATACTCCTGCATGCGTGCATCCCTTTCTATGGCAGGAATAATTTCTGCAAATTTACTTTTGTACCGGGGATCTAACAGTGTGGCAACCCAGTAGTCAGGATTATTTCTAATTCTCACAATTCGAGGGTCATGTTGCAGGTAGTACAGCAAGAAGGCACTCATTTGTGTTGCCCATCCAGGAGCACCAAGTCCCTGTTGTGTTGGTGGCGAGGTAACAATCAAGCTTACTTCCTCTGTACTCTCCCCCCAACCTCGCACAACAGAAATGTGATCAAGGTCTCGCTCATCTGATGAGTCTTCCATCAGTTCGTCCTCCACTTCTTCCTGGGCTCCTGCACCTTCCTCACTAGTTCGGCTGCTACCATGCGCCCTGGTAAAACCATCTCCCCCACCCTCACTTGCCTGCCGCCTTGGTGCTGCCGACCGTCTGGACCTTGCAGATGTTAGCCCTTCCGCATACAACTCCTCCTCCTCTACTTCCTCCACCTCCTCTTGTGCCACCACCTGACTCCGAATTCTGTTTAACATGTGCTCCAGCATGTAAATCACCGGAATAGTCATGCTGATAATGGCATCGTCAGCACTAAACATCTTCGTCGCCATTTCAAAACTGTGCAGAAGGGTGCATAGGTCCCTGATCTGAGACCACTCCTCCAGCGTGATTTGCCCCATCTCTGGATCTCGTTGGCCCAGGCTATACGTCAGAACGTATTGCACCAGGGCTTGTCGGTGCTGCCACAGTCACTGCAACATGTGCAGAGTTGAATTCCACTGGGTAGGCACATCGCATTTTAGCCGGTGAAGTGGCAGGCCCAACGACTTCTGTAGAGATGTAAGTCGCTGAGCTGCGGGATGCGAACGGCGGAAGTGAGCACACAGCGACCGTGCCCTCTGGAGAAGGCCATCTAGTCCGGGATAGTGGGCTAAAAATTGCTGGACAACCAGGTTCAACACGTGAGCCATACAAGGCACGTGTGTGACATTGCCCCGGCGAAGGGCCGCACCCAGGTTTGCAGCATTGTCGCACATGGCCTTCCCTGGTTTCAGGTCCAGTGGAGACAACCATTCATGAAATTGGTTCTCCAGAGCTGACCACAACTCCTCAGCTGTGTGACTCACATTTCCCAGACATTTCAAAGTAAAAACCACCTGATGACGTTGAGCCCTACTGCCAGCATAGTAAGGAGGTGTGCAGGATCGCTTCTGCGCAGTTAGAAAGCTTGTGGCATGACCAGACAGGCTTTGGGTGCAGGTGGAGGACCGAGAGGAGGTTGAGGAGGCAGAAGCAGTGGAGGAACTTTGAGATAAAGAGGATTGACGCACAACTCGTGGGGACTGCAAGACTTGGACAGCAGCCCCTTGTCCTGCTGTCACCATAGTTACCCAGTGCCCAGTCAGCGACATGTAACGCCCCTGTCCATGCCTACTCGTCCAAGTGTCTGTGGTGAAATGCACCCTGTCACACTCAGAGTTTCTCAAAGAAGCGGTGATGTTGTGTGCTACATGCTGGTGGAGCGCAGGCACACCTTTCTTTGAGAAGTAGTGCCGACTGGGCATCTGGTACTGGGGCACTGCGACGGACATAAGGTCTCGAAAATCCTCTGTGTCCACCAGGCGGAAAGGCAGCATTTCTGTAGCCAAGAGCTTGCAGATGGTGAAATTCAACCTCTTAGCTTTCTCATGGCTAGGAGGAAATGGTCTTTTACTTGTCCACATCTGAGGGACCGAGGGCTGGCTGCTGTGCTTAGACAGGGTTGATAAGGGTGTCCCCGGCAAACTGCCGGTCTGTGAGGAAGATGCAGGCGGACATGTTAGGTTGCCTTGATCCAAAGGTGGTGCTATCGATGTCGGACAGCGCTCAACACCAGCTGGTGTTACCACCTCCAAAGAAAATGATGACCTGCCAATCACGCTGGCTGTTGTGGGTAAAGAGGTGGCAGGTCTGCGTCCCAAAACAGCTGTGAGTGCTGTCCCCGCAGTCACAGAGGATGAAGAGGCTGCGGATGCACAAGATGTGGCAGACGGTGGTTGGCCCGGCCGGCTAGGCCGCATTGTAGCACAGTGAGCTTCCCACTGCAACTTATGCTTCATGTCCATGTGCCGGTTCATGCATGAAGTACTCAAACTATGTATTTTTTGGCCTCTACTTAGCTTTTGCTGACAAATGTTACAGATAACACGAGTTGGGTCATCTTTATCGATCTGAAAAAATGCCAAGGCTATGCAAGGCTTAGCACCCATGCAACCTGAAGAGCCACCACGACTTGCGGTCAGAGGCAGAGTTGTGTTTGAGGATGCAGTTGTTGACTTTATTCCAGTACTACGTCTCTGTCCAGGAAGACGCAACCTGACCTCTTCGTCACTAGCATCCTCCTCCACCTCCTCTGCTGACCTCATCTCTTGGCTGACTGTGGGTTGACAGTAAGTGGGATCTCCAAACTCATCATCATCACGCTGTGTGTTATCAAACCTGTCGTCCTCAGAGCCAACCTGTTATTGCCCTGACAAAAAACTAAAGTTGTCGCTCAAATCAGGTATTTGAGTCTCATCATCGTCTTCCTCATTGTCTCCACCAACAGGAGTAACAGTTTGGGAACGAGGGTCTACATTATGGTCAGAATCTTCTGCGTCTGGTCCTGGATCTGACTCATAAAGATTCTGGGCATCAGTGCAGATCATTTCCTCGTCTGGATTCACAGAATCTTTGGAGCCGACCTCTGATTCCTAGGCTATAGTATGAGTAAACAGCTATGCAGACTCAACCATCTGTTCTACCCCATACTCAGACGGGCAGCTGGAGATTTGGGAGCTGTGAGGAAGCAAGTGCGATTGGGGTGACACCTCTGAAGACTGGAGTATTTGTGATGTTGAAGTTGAAGTGGAGGAGAGCTCACTTAAAGGATCACTTGATATCCGTTGAAGCACCTGCTGTTTTGGTGCCTCATCTGGAATTTGTAGCGATTGGCGTGGCCGTAAGAAAGGGATCTTATCACATTGTCCGCTAAAAGAAGTAGACATTTTAGTTTGGCTGGAAGATGGTCTTTCTTCTGCAGATGTTACTGTTGCTTTAACACCTACCTCACGGACACAACCTTTTTTCCTCTTCCCAACACGCCTATTCCCCTTTCCACCAGCAGCAGTCCTTTTTCCACTCATTTTGGTGGTTAACTAATTCACAACTCTGGAGTTGTTTGCACAAAAAAACAATGGATGGGAACCGAGAAGAGCTGAGTGGCCAAACTGTGGTATTAGGCCAAAAGTATTGGCTGGGTTAGATGCAGATAAAAATGATATTGTATTTGCAACCTGATGGAGGTCAGTATAGATGGACTAATAGAACAAGTCCCACACACTGCTAGAAGCCCAAATATTTTTTCAGAGCTAGATGCAGATAAAAATTATTTTTAATTTGCAACCTGATGGAGGTCAGTATAGATGGACTAATAGACCAAGTCCCACACACTGCTAGAAGCCCAAATATTTTTTTAGAGCTAGATACAGATAAAAATTATTTTTAATTTGCAACCTGGTGGAGGTTAGTATAGATTGACTAATAGACCAAGTCCCACACACTGCTAGAAGCCAAAATATTTTTTCAGAGCTAGATGCAGAAAAAACGGATATTCAATTTGCAACCTGATGGAGGTCAGTATAGATGGACTAATAGACCAAGTCCCACACACTGCTAGAAGCCCAAATATTTTTTCAGAGCTAGATGCAGAAAAAAAATATTTTTAATTTGCAACCTGGTGGAGGTTAGTATAGATGGACTAATAGACCAAGTCCCACACACTGCTAGAAGCCCAAATATTTTTTCAGAGCTGGATGCAGATAAAAATTATTTTTAATTTTCAACCTGGTGGAGGTTAGTATAGATGGACTAATAGACCAAGTCCCACACACTGCTAGAAGCCCAAATATTTTTTCAGAGCTAGAACAGAAAAAAATTATATTCAATTTGCAACCTGATGGAGGTCAGTATAGATGGACTAATAGACCAAGTCCCACACACTGCTAGAAGCCCAAATATTTTTTCAGAGCTAGATGCAGAAAAAAATTATATTAAATTTGCAACCTGATGGAGGTCAGTATAGATGACTAATAGACCAAGTCCCACACACTGCTAGAAGCATAAATATTTTTTCAGAGCTAGATGCAGAAAAAAATTATATTCAATTTGCAACCTGATGGAGGTCAGTATAGATGGACTAATAGACCAAGTCCCACACACTGCTAGAAGCCCAAATATTTTTTCAGAGCTAGATGCAGAAAAAAATTATATTCAACTTGCAACCTGATGGAGGTCAGTATAGATGGACTAATAGACCAAGTCCTAAACACTGCTAGAAGCCCAAATATTTTTTCAGAGCTAGATGCAGAAAAAAATTATATTGAATTTGCAACCTGATGGAGGTCAGTGTAGATGGACTAATAGACCAAGTCCCACACACTGCCAGAAGCCCAAATATTTTTTCAAAGCTAGATGCAGAAAAAAATTATATTGAATTTGCAACCTGATGGAGGTCAGTATAGATGGACTAATAGACCAAGTCCCACACACTGCTAGAAGCCCAAATATTTTTTCTGAGCTAGATGCAGAAAAAAATTATATTCAATTTGCAACCTGATGGAGGTCAGTATAGATGGACTAATAGACCAAGTCCCACACACTGCTAGAAGCCCAAATATTTTTTCAGGGCTAGATGCAGAAAAAAATTATATTCAATTTGCAACCTGATGGAGGTCAGTATAGATGGACTAATAGAACAAGTCCCACACACTGCTAGAAGCCCAAATATTTTTTCAGAGCTAGATGCAGAAAAAAATTATATTCAATTTGCAACCTGATGGAGGTCAGTATAGATGGACTAATAGAACAAGTCCCACACACTGCTAGAAGCCCAAATATTTTTTCAGAGCTAGATGCAGAAAAAAATTATATTGAATTCGCAACCTGATGGAGGTCAGTATAGATGGACTAATAGACCAAGTCCCACACACTGCTAGAAGCCCAAATATTTTTTCAGAGCTAGATGCAGAAAAAAATTATATTCAATTTGCAACCTGATGGAGGTCAGTATAGATGGACTAATAAACCAAGTCCCACACACTGCTAGAAGCCCAAATATTTTTTCAGAGCTAGATGCAGAAAAAAATTATATTCAATTTGCAACCTGATGGAGGTCAGTATAGATGGACTAATAGACCAAGTCCCACACACTGCTAGAAGCCCAAATATTTTTTCAGAGCTAGATGCAGAAAAAAATTATATTGAATTTGCAACCTGATGGAGGTCAGTATAGATGGACTAATAGACCAAGTCCCACACACTGGTAGAAGCCCAAATATTTTTTCAGAGCTAGATGCAGAAAAAAATTATATTCAATTTGCAACCTGATGGAGGTCAATATAGATGGACTAATAGACCAAGTCCCACACACAGCTAGAAGCCCAAATATTTTTTCAGAGCTAGATGCAGAAAAAAATTATATTCAATTTGCAACCTGATGGAGTTCAGTATAGATCGACTAATAGACCAAGTCCCACACACTGCTAGAAGCCCAAATATTTTTTCAGAGCTAGATGCAGAAAAAAATTATATTGAATTTGCAACCTGATGGAGGTCAGTATAGATGGACTAATAGACCAAGTCCCACACACTGCTAGAAGCCCAAATATTTTTTCAGAGCTAGATGCATAAAAAAATTATATTGAATTTGCAACCTGGTGGAGTTTTGTATAGATGGACTAATAGAATGATGCTATGCCCAAAAGGTTTTACTTCACTAGGTGCAGTGAAAAAATTGGAATTCTATACACAGGTGGTGTAGCTTGCAACACAGATAGGCTACTCCACTGACTAACACACTCTGCAATAGACCAAAAGGATTTGCTTTGCTAGATTTAGCCAAATGCTGTGAAAAAAACTTGCACAGCACTGGCACAGACCTGCCTGGCAAAAACTGATAGGAACTGATGTAACTTAGTCCTGAAATGGACTGCAATTACAATTAGTCTTTACTCCCAACTAGTGTTGAGCATTCCGATACTGAAATATCGGGTATCGGCCGATATTCACTGTATCGGAATTCCGATACTTAATTCCGATACTTTTATAATATCGAATATCGGAATCGGAAGTTCCCATAATGCCTGCGCTCTGCAGTGTCTGTGAAGGATGACAAGCTGGATGGCAGTGCTCAGCTGCGATCCAGCTTGTCATCAGAATGCCATCCCAGCGTGGGAGAATTCTCCTGATTGTTTAAAAGCCGGCGCGCGGTAAAAAGCCGCCGGCTTTTAAACAATCACGCAGCCCCATACTGCTTCCCCGCAGCCTCCCACCCCGATCCTCCGCTCCCCTCGCCACCTCCAATCCCAATCGTAAATTAGGACCGGGCGGGGAGCGCAGCACCAAGGAGCGAAGGACCCGGGCGGGGAAGCCGGCAGTGAAAAGACTTCACCGCCGGCTTTCCCGTTCTGTGCTGCGCTTTCCCGCAGGTTATTTCAAATGAACAGCTGAGGTATCAGGTGATGCCGATCAGCTGTTCATTTGAAGTAGCCGCGGTGCCCTCAGAGGGTTCATGTGAGTTCATGCTTGACTGCATGAACTCACATCAACTTTCCCACGGCCGCACAGGTCAGCCACTCCTCCCAGACCCGTCATGATTAGTGTGTGCGGGGTGTGTGTGCGGGGTGTGTGTGTGTGCGGGGTGTGTGTGTGTGCGGGGTGTGTGTGTGCGGGTGTGTGTGCGGGTGTGTGTGCGGGGTGTCTGTGCGTGCAGGCAGACATAGGCCGATGTGACACTACTACTCCCATCGGCCTATGTCTGTCCCCCGTCCACTCCTGCCAGCAGGATCAGCTCGATGGGAGCAGTAGTTCCCATCAGCCTGATCCTGCTATTTAAATTGCCCTACTGTGTCCCCAATAAATGTTAAATACATGTCATTGGTGGCCAGTGGTTACCTAAAAGAAATTAGTTCATACATTACCTGTCCCCGCCGATCGCCACCTAAAATAAAGT
This sequence comes from Phyllobates terribilis, assembly GCF_046119375.1. Classification (NCBI taxonomy): domain Eukaryota; kingdom Metazoa; phylum Chordata; class Amphibia; order Anura; family Dendrobatidae; genus Phyllobates; species Phyllobates terribilis. The sequence continues at coordinate 251,470,241 of NW_027362773.1, read as the reverse complement.
AAAAAATAAAAAACTACACCTATACTCACCTAGACACCTAATTCCCCGAAGCCATCGATCTCCTGTAATAAAATATAAAATAATAAACCACAACCTTATCCTTACCCCTCCGTAGCAGTCCACGAGTGTCCCACGAAGATCTCCAGTTCAGAGCAGCCACATAGAATGTGACCGCTCTGAACCGCTGCCGCCGCTAGAATAACGGGGCCGTAAGGGTTCACCGGAGTTCAGGCAGCGCTGCTCCGGTTAGCTCCTTTACGGCACTGCTGTATCGTGAGAAATTCCCACGGTACAGCACTGCCGTAAAGGAGGTCTCCGGAGCTGCGCTGCCTGAATGCACTCCGGTGACCTCAGTCAGTGGCTCCCGCTGCCGGGAGCGGACGTGTTCCCGGCAGCGTGAGCTTACAGCAGCCATGCACAGCTGTCACCATCTCCAGATGTGACAGCTGTGCATGGGAGATCAGCGCAGGAACGTGGACAGGTAACTATTTTTTTTTTAGTAAACTAAGAATTAAATAAAATTGTGTTTTATTTCAAATAAATTATTTTTTTCTGGGTGTAGTGTGTTTTTTCTTTTTAACACTTTGTAGGTTAGTAATGGGGGTGTCATATAGACGGCCATCATTACTAACCTGGGCTTCATGGCAGCTGGCGCTGACATGAACCCCACCACTATTACCCCCTGCCACCGCACCAGGGCAGCGTGGAAGAGCGAGGCTAAGTGCCAGAATTGGCGCATCCTATGGATGCGCCATTTCTGGGGCGGCTGACGGCTGGTGTTTCTAGCCTGGGAGGGGGCCAATATTTATGGCACCCTTCCTGAGCTATTAATATCAGCCCCCAGCTGTCTGCCTAGCCTTTGCTAGCTATTAAAATAGGGGGGACCCCACGTCATTTTTTTTGGGGGGGTCCCCCATTTTAATAGCTAGTAAAGGCTAGGTATTCAGCTGGGGGCTGATATTAGTAGCCTGGGAAGCTCCGTGGGTTTTACCCCCTTCCCAGGCTTCAAACATCTGCCCCAGCCGTCTGCTTAACCTCCGCTAGAGACTAAAATTATGGGGGATCCCACGCCATTTTTTTTTCAAATAAATCCTTTATTTTAACGCTAAATGACATTTGAGGACTTAATAAAGATGCAGTCCCTAAATTATTATTTATTTTTTAATAAATTTTTCCCAAAACTTTTGACGTGGGCTTCGCCATATTTTTGTATGCCAGCCAGGTACAGCATCCAGCTTCTATGAACGCGCCATTTTCCGGGGCGGCCGCGGACTGCAATTTTCAGCGGGGGGGGGGGGGCAGAAAGCTTGGGCCTCCCTGCGCTGCAGATTCCATCCCCCAGCTGCCTAGTTGTACCTGGCTGGACACAAAAATAGGGAGAAGCTCCACGTTTTTTTTTTTTTAATTATTTCATGAAATTCATGGAATAATTAAGAAAAAAAGGGCTTCCCTATATTGTTGTGTCTGGCCAGGTACAAATAGGCAGCTGGTGGTTGGGGGCAGCCCGTTCCTGCCTGCTGTACCTGGCTGGACACAAATATAGTGTGAAGCCCCACGTCAATTTTTTTAAAATTATTTCAGGAAATTCATGAAATAATTTTAAAAAAATTATGTGGGGCTTCGCCCTATATTTGTGTCCAGCCAGGTACAGCAGGCAGGAACGGGCTGCCCCCAACCACCAGCTGCCTATTTGTACCTAGCCAGACACAACAATATAGGGAAGCCCTTTTTTTCTTAATTATTCCATGAATTTCATGAAATAATAAAAAAAAAAAATGTGTGGCGCTTCGCCCTATTTTTGTGTCCAGCCAGGTACAACTAGGCAGCTGGGGGCTGGAATCTGCAGCGCAGGGAGACCCAAGCTTTCTGGGCCCCACCCGCTGCAAATTGCAGTCCGCAGCCGCCCCGGAAAATGGCGCGTTCATAGAAGCGCCATCTTCTGGCGCTGTACCCAACTCATCCAGGGCCCTGGTGCGGTGGCTCACTGGGTAATAAAGGGGTTAAGGCCAGCTTGGCATTATCAGCTGGCCCTAAGCCCGAAATTCATGGGGTCACGCCAATATTAGACATGACCACCATGAATTTCTAGTAAAGTATTTAAAAAAACACAACACCCAGAAAAAAGTCCTTTAATTGAAATAAAGACACAATTCTTTATTGTTCTAAATTAAACCATACTTACCGCCACGCCCATTCCAGCTGAAGCCAACGATCTCCTGCAATAAAAGTAAAATAATAAAGCAACCTCATCCTTACCTTTCCATGGTTCCCAGGACAGCTTCAGCTCTGCTACATCGAGATGACAGGCTGGACCGCAGCAGAACGCTGCCATCCAGTCTGTCATCCCGCGGACACTGAGAAGCGCAGGCATGCTTGCGCTCCTCAGTGTCTCTCTGTGACGTCATCCAGATGAGCCGAGGTCATGTCCAATGAACTCAGCTCACCTCATGCACGTCACTGACAGCGTGGGAAAATTCTCCTGCACTCAGCGCTTCAGCGTGAGAATTCTCCCACGCTGTCAGTGACGTGCATGAGGTGCGCCGAGTTCATTGGACATGACCTCACCTCATGCACGTCACTGACAGCGTGGGAAAATTCTCACGCTGAAGCGCTGAGTGCAGGAGAATTCTCCCACGCTGTCAGTGACGTACATGAGGTGAGCCGAGTTCATTGTCGGCTCATCTGGATGCCGTCACAGCCAGACACTGAGGAGTGGAAGTATGCCTGCGCTTCTCAGTGTCTGCGGGATGACAGGCTGGATGGCAGCGTTCTGCTGCGGTCCAGCCTGTCATCTCGATGTAGCAGAGCTGGAGCCGTCGTGGGAGCCATGGAAAGGTAAGGATGAGGTTGCTTTATTATTTTTCTTTTATTGCAGGAGATCGTTGGCTTCAGCTGGAATGGGCGTGATGGTAAGTATGGTTTAATTTAGAACAATAAAGAATTGTGTGTTTATTTCAATTAAAGGACTTTTTTCTGGGTGTTTGTGTTTTTTTTAAATACTTTACTAGAAATTCATGGTGGTAATGTCTAATATTGGCGTGACCCCATGAATTTCGGGCTTAGGGCCAGCTGATAATGCCAAGCTGGCCTTAACCCCTTTATTACCCAGGGAGCCACCGCACCAGGGCCCTGGATGAGTTGGGTACAGCGCCAGAAGATGGCGCTTCTATGAACGCGCCATTTTCCGGGGCGGCTGCGGACTGCAATTTGCAGCGGGTGGGGCCCAGAAAGCTTGGGCCTCCCTGCGCTGCAGATTCCAGCCCCCAGCTGCCTAGTTGTACCTGGCTGGACACAAAAATAGGGCGAAGCTCCACGTTTTTTTTTTTTAAATTCATGAAATTCATGGAATAATTAAGAAAAAAAGGGCTTCCCTATATTGTTGTGTCCGGCTAGGTACAAATAGGCAGCTGGTGGTTGGGGGCAGCCCGTTCCTGCCTGCTGTACCTGACTGGACACAAATATAGGGCGAAGCCCCACATCAATTTTTTTTAATTATTTCATGAATTTCCTGAAATGATTTAAAAAAAATTGACGTGGGGCTTCGCACTATATTTGTGTCCAGCCAGGTACAGCAGGCAGGAACGGGCTGCCCCCAACCACCAGCTGCCTATTTGTACCTGGTTGGACACAACAATATAGGGAAGCCCTTTTTTTCTTAATTATTTCATGAATTTCATGAAATAATTAAAAAAAAAAAATACGTGAAGCTTCTCCCTATTTTTGTGTCCAGCCAGGTACAACTAGGCAGCTGGGGGCTGGAATCTGCAGCGCAGGGAGGCCCAAGCTTTCTGCCCCCCCCCACCCCCCGCTGAAAATTGCAGTCCGCAGCCACCCCGGAAAATGGCGCGTTCATAGAAGCTGGATGCTGTACCTGGCTGGCATACAAAAATATGGCGAAGCCCACGTCAAAAGTTTTGGGAAAAATTTATTAAAAAATAAATAATAATTTAGGGACTGCATCTTTATTAACTCCTCAAATGTCATTTAGTGTTAAAATAAAGGATTTATTTAAAAAAAAATTGACGTGGGGCTTCGCCCTATATTTGTGTCCAGCCAGGTACAGCAGGCAGGAACAGGCTGCCCCCAACCACCAGCTGCCTATTTGTACCTGGCCGGACACAACAATATAGGGAAGGCCTTTTTTAAAAAAATTATTTCATGAAATAATTAAAAAAAAATTGACGTGGGGCTTCGCACTATATTTGTGTCAGCCAGGTACAGCAGGCAGGGACGGGCTGCCCCCAACCACGAGCTGCCTATTGTACCTGGTTGGACCCAACAATATAGGGAAGCCCTTTTTTTCTTAATTATTCCATGAATTTCATGAAATAATTTAAAAAAAAAATGCGTGGGGCTTCGCCCTATTTTTGTGCCCAGCCAGATACAACTAGGCAGCTGGGGGCTGGAATCCGCAGCGCAGGGAGACCCAAGCTTTCTGGGCCACCCCCGCTGCAAATTGCAGTCCGCAGCCGCCCCAGAAAATGGCGCGTTCATAGAAGCGCCATCTTCTGGCGCTGTACCCAACTCATCCAGGGCCCTGGTGCGGTGGCTCAATGGGTAATAAAGGGGTTAAGGCCAGCTTGGCATTATCAGCTGGCCCTAAGCCCAAAATTCATGGGGTCACGCCAATATTAGACATGACCACCATGAATTTCTAGTAAAGTATTTAAAAAAACACAACACCCAGAAAAAAGTCCTTTAATTGAAATAAAGACACAATTCTTTATTGTTCTAAATTAAACCATACTTACCACCACGCCCATTCCAGCTGAAGCCAACGATCTCCTGCAATAAAAGTAAAATAATAAAGCAACATCATCCTTACCTTTCCATGGCTCCCACGACAGCTTCAGCTCTGCTACATCGAGATGACAGGCTGCACCGCAGCAGATCGCTGCCATCCAGCCTGTCATCCCGCAGACACTGAGAAGCGCAGGCATACTTCCACTCCTCAGTGTCTGGCTGTGACGGCATCCAGATGAGCCGAGGTCATGTCCAATGAACTCAGCTCACCTCATGTAAGTCACTGACAGCGTGGGAAAATTCTCCTGCACTCAGCACTTCAGCGTGAGAGTTTTCCCACGCTGTCAGTGACGTGCATGAGGTGAGCTGAGTTCATTGGACATGACCTCACCTCATGTATGTCACTGACAGCGTGGGAGAATTCTCACGCTGAAGCGCTGAGTGCAGGAGAATTTTCCCACGCTGTCAGTGACGTGCATGAGGTGAGCTGAGTTCATTGGACATGAACTCGGCTCATCTGGATGACGTCACAGAGAGAGACACTGAGGAGCGCAAGCATGCCTGCGCTTCTCAGTGTCTGCGGGATGACAGGCTGTATGGCAGCGTTCTGCTGCGGTCCAGCCTGTCATCTCGATGTAGCAGAGCTGGAGCTGTCCTGGGAACCATCGAAAGGTAAGGATGAGGTTGCTTTATTATTTTTCTTTTATTGCAGGAGATCGTTGGCTTCAGCTGGAATGGGCGTGATGGTAAGTATGGTTTAATTTAGAACAATAAAGAATTGTGTCTTTATTTCAATTAAAGGACTTTACTCTGGGTGTTTGTGTTTTCTTTTAACTTTGACTATGGGGTCAGTAATGGGGGTGTCTTATAGACGCCTCTCCATTACTAACCTGGGCTTGATGTCAGCTGGCATTATAAGCTGACATCAACCCCAACCCTATTACCCCCTGCCACCGCACCAGGGCAGCGTGGAAGAGCGAGGCTAAGTGCCAGAATTGGCGCATCCTATGGATGCGCCATTTCTGGGGCGGCTGACGGCTGGTGTTTCTAGCCTGGGAGGGGGCCAATATTCATGGCACCCTTCCTGGGCTATTAATATCAGCCCCCAGCTGTCTGCCTAGCCTGTGCTAGCTATTAAATTAGGGGGGACCCCACGTTATTTTTTTGGGGGGGTTCCCCCATTTTAATAGCTAGTAAAGGCTATGTATTCAGCTGGGGGCTGATATTAGTAGCCTGGGAAGCTCCGTGGGTATTACCCCCTTCCCAGGCTTCAAACATTTGCCCCAGCTGTCTGCTTAACCTCCGCTAGAGCCTAAAATTAAGGGGAACCCCACGCCAATTTTTTTTTAAATAAATCCTTTATTTTAACACTAAATGACAAGTACAGTAATCAACACTGTCACTGTACTTCATATATATGTGACTGACATGTTTCTATCTATCTAATCTATGTGTGATTCTCTATTCCTTCTATTCTAAATTGTCGGGTACAGATGCTGAATTGCCGGCCGGCTTTCTTAAAGAGACGGTGCATGAAAACACTATTATTTTTTTAAATAAATCCTTTACACTAAATGACAAGTACAGTAAGCAACACTGTCACTGTACTTCATATATATGTGACTGACATGTTTCTATCTATCTAATCTATGTGTGAAGCTCTATTCTTTCTGTTATAAATTGTCGGGTACCGCTGCTGAATTGCCGGCCGGCTTTTTTAAAGAGACAGTGCACGAAAACACTAATATTTTTTTTAATAAATCCTTTACACTAAATGACAAGTACAGTAAGCAACACTGTCACTGTACTTCATATATATGTGACTGACATGTTTCTATCTATCTAATCTATGTGTGATTCTCTATTCTGTCTGTTATAAATTGTCGGGTACCGCTGATGAATTGCCGGCCGGCTTTTTTAAAGAGACGGTGCACGAAAACACTAATATTTTTTTTAATAAATCCTTTACACTAAATGACAAGTACAGTAAGCAACACTGTCACTGTACTTCATATATATGTGACTGACATGTTTCTATCTATCTAATCTATGTGTGATTCTCTATTCTGTCTGTTATAAATTGTCGGGTACAGATGCTGAATTGCCGCCGGCTTTTTTAAAGAGACGGTGCACGAAAACACTAATATTTTTTTTAATAAATCCTTTACACTAAATGACAAGTTCTGTAAGCAACACTGTCACTGTACTTCTTATATATGTGACTGACATGTTTCTATCTATCTAATCTATGTGTGAAGCTGTATTCTGTCTGTTATAAATTGTCGGGTACCGCTGCTGAATTGCCGGCCGGCTTTTTTAAAGAGAGGGTGCACGAAAACACTAATATTTTTTTTAATAAATCCTTTACACTAAATGACAAGTACAGTAAGCAACACTGTCACTGTACTTCATATATATGTGACTGACATGTTTCTATCTATCTAATCTATGTGTGAAGCTCTATTCTTTCTGTTATAAATTGTCGGGTACCGCTGCTGAATTGCCGGCCGGCTTTTTTAAAGAGACGGTGCACGAAAACACTAATATTTTTTTTAATAAATCCTTTACACTAAATGACAAGTACAGTAAGCAACACTGTCACTGTACTTCATATATATGTGACTGACATGTTTCTATCTATCTAATCTATGTGTGAAGCTCTATTCTTTCTGTTGTAAATTGTCGGGTACCGGTGTATGCCGCTGCTGAATTGACGGCTTTTCATGTCATTCTACATTATTTTTAGTTGTTTTACTTCATGTAGAATTAACCTACAAGGAAAGAAAGGGTTTATTTTCATTCCGATATTTGTGTCCCATTGACTTGCATTGGTTTCCGGTATCGGAATCGGCGATATCCGATACTTTTTGGGTATCGGCCCGATCCAATCCGATACGATATTTCCTGATATCGGAAGGTATCGCTCAACACTACTCCCAACCTATCTATTTAAGAGCACAGACCTGCCTGATAAAAGTCGTAGGAAATGATGTAACCTAGTCCTTAAAAGGACTGCAATCACAACTCTTCCCTACTCCCAATCTATCTGTAGATTTGTGCGAAAATTGGGTTGAAATTAACAAGGTATAGCGCACACAGCAACAGCGGTGCCGTCTAACACGCAGCTGCAGCAGTGAGAAAATGGTGGCGACGGGGAAAATGGCTGGGTCTTATAGGGCAAGGACATGTGACATACACTGCCAATGACACATGCCCTTGCTTGTGTGAAAAAAAGCACTTCGCTCCGTGTGTGCGCTGCTGATAGGCTGACAGATTGCACCTCCCCACTGTAAATACAGCAAAGAGAAAAAAAAATGGAGATCTTCATTATTCCTGCAGAGATCCAACCCCTGCCCCTCCCCCCGCCCCGCTGTACACTCAAACTGCGTATTAACATTAATTTTCAGCATTACTGAGAAAAAATCCAGTTATGATTTTGGTGCACAAACAGTTATCGAACATAACCTCGAACAGCCGAATTTTTTTCAAATCGTTCGTGTTCGCCGAACGGCTCGAACACCGCCCAAAACAGCTCGAATTTGAGATTGGCGAACAGTTCGAGTCGAACACCGCTCATCTCTACTCATCAGGGAGTTTGTTCCAAACACTTTGGAGAACTAACTACAGATCTTCTGTGGATGTCGCTTATACAAATCCTTACATGCCTTCATGCAATCCCAGACAGACTGGATGATGTAAGATCAGGGCTCTGTGGAGGCCATATCATCACTTCCAGGCCTTCTTATTCTTATTTACGTTGAGTTATGCTTTACTTACAGTGGGGAAAATAAGTATTTGAAACACTGCCGATTTTGCAGGTTTTCCCGCCTACAAAATTGGAGAGATCTGTAATTTTTGTCGTAGGTACACTTCAACTGTGGGAGACAGAATCTTAAAAAATATCCAGAAAATCACTTTGTATGATTTTTAAATAATTAAATTGCATTTTATTGCATGAAATAAGTGTTTGATCACCTACCAACCAGCAAGAATTCTGGCTCTCAAAGACCTGTTAGTTTTTCTTTAAGAAGCCCTCCTACTCTGCACTCATTGCCTGTATTAATTGCACCTGTTTGAACTTGTAACCTGTATAAAACACACCTGTCTACATACTCAATCAATCGCACTCGAACCTCTCCACCATGGCCAAGGCCAAAAAGCTTTCTAAGGACACCAGGGACAAAATTCTAGACCTGCACAAGGCTGAGATGGGCTACACAACAGTAGGCAAGCAGCTTGGTGAGAAGGCAACAACTGTTGACACAATTATTAGAAAAAGGAAGAAACACAAGATGACTGTCAATCTTCCTCTGTTTGGGGCTCCATGCAAGATCTTGCCTCATGGGGTAAGTATGATTCTGAGAAAAATCAGGAATCAACCTAGAACTACACAGGATAACCTAGTCAATGACCTGAAGAGTGCTAGGACCACAGGTTCAAACATTACTGTTAGTAACACACTATGCCATCATGGATTAAAATCCTGCAGTGCACGCAAAGTTTCCCTGCTCACACCAGCACATGTCCAGGCCCATCTGAAGTTCACCAATGACCATCTGAATGATCCAAAGGAGGCATGGGAGAAGGTCATGTGGTCAGATGAGATCAAAATAGAACTTTTTGGTATCAACTCCACTTCTTGGAGGAAGAATAAGGATCAGTACAACCCCAAGAACACTGTCACAACCGTGAAGCATGTTGGGGGAAACATCATACCTTGGGGGTGTTTTTCTGCAAAGGAGACAGGACGACTGCACTGTATTGAAGGGAGGATGGATGGGGTCATGTATCGCGAGATTTTGGCCAACAACTTCCTTCCCTCAGTAAGAGCATTGAAGATGGGTCGTGGCTGGGTCGTGCCCAGCATGACAATGACCTGAAACACACAGCCAGGGCAACTAAGGAGTGGCTCCGTAAGAAGTATTTCAAGGTCCTGGGGTGGCCTAGCCAGTCTCCAGACCTGAACCTAATAGAAAGTTGGAGGGAGCTGAAACTCAATGTTGCCCAGAGACAGCCCCAAAATCTGGAAGATCTGGAGTAGACCTGTATTGAGGAGTGGGCCAAAACCTGCTGAAGTATGTGCAAACTTGGTCAAAAACTACAGGAAATGTCTGACCTCTGTAATTACAAACAAAGGTTTCTGTACCAAATATTAAGTTCTATTTTTCTATTGTATCAAATACTTATTTCATGCAATAAAATGCAAATGAATTATGCAAAAATCAGACAATGTGATTTTTTGTCTCTTTTTTTTTTAAGATTCTGTCTCTCACAGTTAAAGTGTACCGATGATAAAAAAAACTACAGACCTCTCCATTCTTTGTAGGTGGGAAAACTTGCAAAATCGGCAGTGGATCAAATACTTATTTTCCATACTGTATATATATATATATATATATATATATATATATATATATATATATATATATATATATATATATATATATATATATATATATATATACATATACATATATATGTGTATACTTTTTTTCTTTTTCTTTTTTTCTTTATTTTTATTTGAATTATTTTTTTCATCTATTTATTTTTATTTAGTTGGACAAGTGTTTGATTGTCTGGTGACTGACCGTTTTACCGATGCAGCCATACAGTTTCAAGTCCATTCTGGCCATTAGAGTCAATCAAACTGGTCATAAATGTTCAAAGACATCAAGCAAAGGAAGTAAGATTTTTCTGTGAATTTTCTTATTTTCTTTCATCAACAAGAAAATAACTGTTTGTCTTTGCTTTACTAAAATGATGCAAAACTAAAAAAATTAGCCTAAGCATAAGCTGCTATACGTGCAATGTATAAGAGCACACTCACACTGTGGCCATTTCACAGACAAAACCCAAGATAAAAATAAAATGAGAAAATACCCTGTAGTAAGTGAATAGTAATAGTATATGTAAATAACATAGGGTCTTTGGCTAACACTATTTTGATCAAAAAGTGTAAAAGCCATCCCACCACGACAAGGTGTACCCAATCGGGATAGTCCTATCCTGTCTTTAGTACTAAAACCCCAGATGACCCCAGACCTGCCCTGCCCTTATTCACATTGAGGTCGACTGACACAAGATGAGTGTCATGGTTCCACCATTCACTGTGTCCGAAGGATGCTCTGCCGCCCTATGGGATTAAAAGCTGGCTGAGTTGTCAGAATTGAGAGTGACGGATCTGCTGCCCAATCTGAGGCAGAGGTGTTTGGGTATTAATTGACAGCTCTTCCATCCAATCTGGCTGGGTCTGTGGGATCTCCTGCAGGTGTCAACTGTTCTGAGTGATTTTCAGGGCTATTTAGCACTCTGACAATTGCCAGACCTTTGGCAATTGTTATGTCATACTAGTCACTACTCATGGACTTACCGTGAGGTAGGATAGTCAAGAGGTCTAGGGTCAGTACCAAGAGGGCTCGTTTTAGACAAAGGGAATAGAGAAAGTGTAGTCAAGTAACAGTCCGAGGTCAAAATATCGAAAAGTAGTGGATCAAGACAAAGGGGTAAGTCAAACGGAAGGTCAAAAAGGTAAATCTTAGGTCGGCAACGTAGATCAGAATACAACTTAGAGTGAAGGAAGATAGGACAGCAGAGCTGTTAATCAATATCCAAACACCTTTTCCTCAGATTAGGCAACAGAGCTGTCACTCACAATCCTGACAGGTCAGCTGGCCCTCGATCCCATAGGGTGGCAGAGCAGTCAGTCGCAGCATCCCTTGGACAGTAAGGTTTTAATACTAGTGACAAGACAGGACGGTCCCGACAGGGTACACCTTGTCGAGGTGCGATGGCTTTCAAGCTTTTCAAAATAGTGTTAACCAAGTTCCCTATGTTATTTACATGTACTATTGCTATTTACTTATTTCCTTACTACAGGGTTTATGCTCATTTTATTTTTTGGGGGGGTTTTAACAAAAATGAATGCTTACTGTTAACATATTACCCAATGAAAAATCATTTTGGTTTGTTCTGATAAACTAAAATGAATCTGCCTAAAGGTTTTTGCTGCCATACCAGAAAGCACTATAAACTACTGACGGAGATCCAGACTCCATCTCTGTTACTTACTGCATGTCTTGAAGTAGTTTTCAGAAAATCAGAGCTTATTTTCCATAGTTCTCAATATTATTTGAGCACTTCTGAGACCTCAATATTTCTGAGCTGCAGCTCCCTCCACACTTCTGCTGCTGTTTGTCATCTTTCTTCTTATCCACCATATGGAGAGGAGATATCAATTAGCTCTCATGGCAGAGAAAGCCTGTCGCTCTTCAGTACCAGTGCTAAGAGTTCAGCTCCCTCTGCAGGAGATATAGTCTGATTTTAGGAAAACTTCTTCCAAACATTCAGTAAGTGATCTAGTGCTGGAATCAGGGTCTCTGTGACTATTTTTGCTGACCACAGGTAGGGTCATTGATATTGCACTCTGAGTACTTAAAGAAGACTCCAGTTGAATAATATGTGTCAAAGTATCCACAGCTCACATCAAGATGCAAAGATTCAGTGTAGTTTGTTCATCACAACTAGATTTGCTGCAAATTGGGATAGGTGATGTAACATCCCTGGCAGCGTGCTGGCATGGCTTACCATCTCCCACCATGCAAGACCGCCAACTTACCTATCAGTCCAGGCTGTGCACGATATTCCTTTACTTGCTGTGTGCATGTATCTTGTCTGCTGGCTTAGGGTGGCGGCGCTGTTACTTCCTGATTCTTAAAGTTACAGTGTGCGTAGTGCTAATGCGTCCACAGCCTATTGCTGTGAGTCAATGGATACTTAAACCTCCCCCACCCAGTGGGAGGTGCCTGAGCAACATTTTCTTTCAGTGTGTTCTGTGCAACTGAGTTGCCAGGTCTTGTCCTGAATCTTGTCTGTTTCCGCCACCCTGGCGGCTGAGTACCCAGGTCCGTTACTTGTATCTGTGACTTCTAGTCTCTTTCCGCCACCCTGGGGGCTGAATGCCCAGGCTCGTTCCTGTATCTCTTTCCTGAGTCAGTTCCTGTCTGAACTGTGTCCCAGCCGTTACCTGTTTGTCTCTATGTCTGATCATTTCCTTTTCCTGCAGTGTCTGAACCAGTTCCTAACTCCTACTTGTTGTCTCTGTACTTATGTTTGTGAGTTTTGTGTCCACTCGCTACTTCATAGCAAGTACTTTGTGTGTATCTGGTTCTGCTTGTTCCGTTTCCCTGCCTCTGTATCTACCTCCTGTGTTCTAGCTATCTTCCTGTGTTTCCCAGTCTGTTCCATGTGAACAGAGCCCTGTCCTGTCTGCCCGTACCTGTGACTCTGCTCCACTCTGCTCTGCTTGTGCTCTTCACCTGCGGCTTTGCTCCTCTCTGCTCTGCTCCGCTTGCCCTCCGGACCTGCGGCTTTCCTCTGCTCTACCCCGCTCCACTTGCCCTCCGCACCTGCGGCTTTGCTCTGCTCTGCCCCGCTTGCCCTCCGCACCAGCGGCTCTGCTCTGCCCCTCTTCGCTTGCCCTCCGGACCTGCGTCTTTGCTCTGCTCTGCCCCTCTCCGCTTGCTCTCCGCACCTGCGGCTCTGTTCCTATATCCCAGTCAGTACTGGTCAATATCCAGCCTGTTTTCCTATCTGCCAGTACCGTCCAGTCTGCATACCAGCCGTACCTGCCAGTACCCCACCAGTCTGCATACGAGCCATGCCTGTCAGTACCCGCCTGTCTGCATACAAGCCAAACCTGCCCGTTCCTGCATTCCCTGGTGTGGGTCAACAGCTGTGACCGTGGTCTGATCTGGAGTAGCCCCTGGGCCACCTCCCACGTCCCTCCTTGGACCACGGAGTCAATTAAGCCGCCGTGAGTTCGTGGTCGGATCTGGCAAGGCCCCTAGACATGCCCCTCCAGGCACTCCTCGGTTCGTGGCCCAGTGGGACCACTAACCACACTCACGCCAGTCTGTCCAGGCGCGAGCATAACTGGTGATAACTTACTGATTGGTGAAGATCTGACAGCTGGGACCAGCACCGATCATCAGAACTGGGAACTTTTATCCCCGTTAGAATGAAGCGGAGGGTGTATTTTTGACCTGTGCTCCACTGCTCCACTCATTCCCTATAGGTTTACCACTAGTGATGAGTGAGCATGCTCGTTACTCGAGATTTATGAGCATGCTCGGGTATTTTCCGATTATCTTCAGTGTGCTCGGGTGTTATGTTTTAGCCTATTTCTTAGACATTCCTCACATGTATTTAAGCTGTCAAACAGTCGCAAATCATGCGCACAGCATGACTAAAACATAACACCCGAGCACGCTGAAGATACTCGGCAAGCACCCGAGACTGCTCGCCGAAAGGGTTAACAGAACATACTTGCTCATCACTATTTACCAACCGTCGATCAGCAAACTATCACCTATATCACGGAGGATAGGTGAGGATAACCTTCTTTAACCAAATAATTTCTTTAAGTTTATCCAACTTAATGCGATGTGCACAATGACAGTGCACTCTCTGTTGCCAGCTCAGATCAGCTATAATGAGCACCAGAGCGCAATGTGTTCTAACACTACCTGGCATGCAGAGACCAGCACCGCCCTTGCATGTGATGGCACTTGCAGGAGCGGCGTTAGTCTCTGAAAGCCGGGTATTCATCTTATAACACACAATAACAGTGCGCTCTGTTGCCAGTTTATTACAGCTGGTCTGAGCCGGCAATAGAGTCTGTCTTTGTGCACATTGTACCGTGCACATCACCCTGGGACTAGCCCAGCCACTGAAACGGAGGTCACTGATGAGGCTTTGTTTCAGGGAGGGGTCAGGGGCTGCGGTAGTGACTGCAGCCTTTGCCCCCTGATGACCTTTTCTTTGAGTATCCCAGCATGCACTGGGATACTCAAATGAAGAGACATCAAAAAGCAAGTAGTAAAAAAAAGCAGTTAGTGTAGTTAGGGAAGGATAGGGAATTTTTAATTCAAGCATTCTAGAAATTTGTTTAGATTATGGCATTAAATAGAAATGAATTTAGGATGAAAATTGCATTGTCTGTCAGACCACAATTATAATGTGTATTGGATGTTTAGTCAACTTTAATTCAGCATTTCTGGATGTGCCTGTCTGCAGTTTACTCCACATTCCTCATTGAAAATACTTGTCAAATTAAGTATGTATGTATGAGTATCAGAATATGATGAGGTCAGGAGGAATAGTTGTTCACCTATTGAAAATGCAGGCCTACCATAAAACTATACACAGAAATGTCTGCATCCATATTCCCTACTATGTCTTGGTCTTTGGGGAAAGGGCTATAAACCATCATAATCTGGAAACTGACATAATCTATTGACTAGTATTCATTTCAGCTGCCATAAAGCACACAAACCCTTTAGAGTATTGGACAACGTACTGTCAAAAAAACAATAAAGCAATTTATAGCTGGGCAGCATACGCTTGGATCTGGCAGTTACAAAATGTGCTAAATTTGTCACAGTGGTGCATATCCAAGCCCTTTCCACTTCCTGCCGACTCCAACTTAAAAACATCTCCCGGATCCGCACATTCCTCAACCATGAATCTGCAAAAACACTAGTGCATACCCTCATCATCTCCCGCCTTGACTACTGCAACCTCCTGCTCTGAGGCCTCCCTTCTAACAATCTCGCACCCCTCCAATCTATCCTAAACCCTGCTGCTCGACTAATCCACCTGTCCCCCCCCGCTATTCCCCAGCCTCTCCTCTCTTTCAATCTCTTCACTGGCTCCCCATTACCCAGAGACTCCAGTTCAAAACCCTAACTACGGCATACAAAGACATCCACAACCTTTCTCCTCCATATATCTCTGACCTAGTCTCCAGGTACATACCCGCACGCAACCTCCGATTCTCACAAGATCTCCTTCTCTACTCCCCTCTTATCTCCTCCTCCCACAATCGCATACAAGATTTCTCCCGTGCTATCCCTACTCTGGAACTCTCTACCCCAACATATCAGACTCTCACTGACCATGGAAACCTTCAAAAGGAACCTGAAGACCCACCTTTTCCAACAAGCCTACAACCTACATTAACCATCGCTGCACCATACTGCTCCACAACCAGCCCTACCCTCACCTACTGTATCCTCAACCAACCCTTGTAGACTGTGAGCCCTCACGGACAGGGTCCTCGCTCCTCCTGTATCAGTCGCTGTCACGTTTTGTTCAAGATTATTGTAATTGTTTTTGCTATGTATACCACCTTTTTCACATGTAAAGCGCCATGGAATAATTGGCGCTATAATAATAAATAATAATAATAATACTGTGCATAAGGTTTGGAGGACCTTTCATAAGGTTTGACACTTACGCCAATTATGAAACATTGGAAAAGCATGAGGTTCACATGTTGGTTTATTTTGGTGCAGATCAAAGAATAATTTGTCTAAACTGATTTGTATCAAAAGTAGATGCAACTTGTGGCAAATTTATGGCACAACCACATTAGTAAATGTGGGCCAATGTGCATTATTGTTCAACCTGCAAGTGACGCAGTATAAGGTTTGTTCACAAGACTGGACTGATCTCTTTATCTTCACGCTAGAGACTGTTCCGTCTGTCCTAGAAACACAATCCAGGTATCCTTTTCTACTTCACCTTAACAGGGTTCTTGTCAGGTATATCTAATGCTATCTATTGCTAGCTAGAATTAGATAACTAGAACAAGTGATATTACAATGCTGAGATACAGGAAACACAGGACTCAAATTCCACCACAGCCTAGTTGGAGAGAAGTTAATTAATAGGACAAAAAAAAATTACCCAGAACAATATTCAGATACTAGCATTACCCAATATTATTAATGATTGTGCCTTCATTATCATCTTCCACATATGGAAAGTACCCATTAGTAAATGATGTGTAAATCATTAAAGGGGTTGTTCACTACTCGGACAACCCATTCTGAATCCTTGTTTCTCTCCAGTAAAATAATAACACTTATAATCACCAATGGTGCCAGTGCCATTCCAGAGGTGTCAGTGCTGACTCTCCTGGGGCTTGAGTGACACAATGTCACACTACCACAGCGGCCCTAAGGCGTTGACGTGATGCTCCCCTTCTTTGGACAAATCAAGACATCTGGTGAAAGTGAGAGAACAGTAGCAGCTTTCACTTCCTCCTGATGTCAATTACATCCATAGGAGAGGAGAGTGAAGTCAGATCTATACTCTCCACTGGTGCCAGCACTGTTCCAGTTATGTTGGCACTGGCTCTCTCGTGACTCGCATGACATTGTTATATCACGCGAGACCTGGGATAACCAGTGCTAAACATCGCTGGAACAGTGCTGGCATTGGAGGTGAGTATATTTGTTATTATTTTTCTCATGGGAAATATAGGGACTCAGAAGGGGCAGTCTAAGTAGTGGATAGCCCCTTTAAACCAAGTGTCAACAAATATGGTTCCTCCCATTATAGACAGTTGCTGGTTTCACAGGTCTGACTTGCTCAGTCCATGTGCAAACCACAATGTCTAGACCGTCTTCTAGTCTTGACCCAAACTCAACAGCCTCAAATATACCTACAAGGTTGTTGAGTTCAGATAAAACTGAACCACGATCAGTCCAGAGATTATAGCTTGTACTTGGGACTTGAATATCGAAAGTCTGAAACCAGCGCAAGAAGAACAAGAATAATGAAGACAACTTTGAGATTGGCATCTATGTTCCAGGCATAAACTTCATGGATATATATAGGCCCTGATTTTAGTATACTATTGGCCTCCATCAAGCTAGTATATTTTGGTGTACTTTTTGTCAAGGTGCTTGTTTTTCTTAATGCTATGGGAGACATGCCACAGCATTCAAGCCACAGTCATTGTATTTCATTAATCCTTCCAAGGGCAATTCCACATTAAATGTGTCCAATTGGCTTCCAAAAACTTACATTTAGGTGTTACGGGTCCGGGTGGTGGAACCTCTGTGCTTCGGTGCAAGGAAGGACCATAGGGGCATGGCTAAGTGCCTACTTGGCCTGACCAAGGTTACACTGCGGCTTAGTCGACTCTGTGAACCAGGGAGGGACCAGGCAGGTGGACCAGGTGCCACTCTGGGACCGACCTTGTGTGAGAGCAGGTGACTCCCACGGGTCAGATGGCAGGAACTGACCGGTACAGCGGATGAGCACGGCAGGAAGGCTAACGGGTGGTCCGGGTGGATAAGCAGGCTGGTTCGGCAGACAGCCAGACGGGTGCTCCGGGTAGGCAAGCAGGCGGGCACGACAGGTAACAGGCAGGTGCTCCAGGTAGGCAGGCTGGCAGGCACGGCAGGTCACAGGCAGGTGCTCTAGGTAACATAGTAACATAGTTTTTAAGGTTGAAGGAAGACTAAGTCCACCTAGTTCAACCCATAGCCTAACTTGTTGATCCAGAGGAAGGCAAAAAAAAAAACATGTGGCAAACACTAAGCTCCACATTGGGGGAAAAATTCCTTCCCGACTCCATACGACAATCAGACTTATTCCCTGGATCAACGCCCTATCAAGGAATCTAGTATTTATAACCTGTAATATTATACTTTTCAAGAAAGGCATCCAGGCCCTTCTTAAATTTTAACAGTGAATCACTCATTACAACATCATGCGGCAGAGAGTTCCATAGTCTCACTGCTCTTTCAATAAAGAATCCCCGTCTGTGATTATGATTAAACCTTCTTTCCTCCAGATGTAGAAGATGCCCCCTTGTCCCCGTTTCAGGCCTCAGAGTAAAAAGATCAGTAGAAAGGTCTTTGTACTGTCCCCTCATAAACGTGTACATAGTAATAAGATCACCCCTAAGCCTTCTTTTTTCCACAGTAAATAACCCCAAGTGTAATAACCTGTCTTGGTATTGCAGACCCCCCAGTCCACTAATAACCTTGGTCGCTCTTCTCTGCACCCGCTCTAGTTCAGCCATGTCTTTCTTATACACCGGAGACCAGAACTGTACACAGTATTCTAAGTGTGGTCGCACTAATGACTTGTATAGAGGTAAAATTATGTTCTCCTCATGAGCATCTATGCCTCTTTTAATGCATCCCATTATTTTATTTGCCTTTGCAGCAGCAGCCTGACACTGGCCACTAAACGTGAGCTTGTCGTCCACCAATACACCCAGGTCTTTTTCAGTTACAGTTTTGCCCAGTGTTTTACAATTAAGCATATAATTATACATTTTATTTCCTCTGCCCAAGTGCATTACCTTACATTTATCCCCATTAAAGCTCATTTGCCATTTATCAGCCCAAGCTTCTAGTTTACATAGATCCTCCTGTAATATAAAATTGTCCTCCTCTGTATTGATTACCCTGCAGAGTTTAGTGTCATCTGCAAATATTGAAATATTACTCTGTATGCCCCTACAAGGTCATTAATAAATATGTTAAAAAGAAGTGGGCCCAATACTGACCCCTGTGGTACCCCACTGTTAACTGAGACCCAGTCTGAGTGTTTTCCATTAATAACCACCCTTTGTTTCCTATCACTGAGCCAATTCTTAACTAGTGTTGAGCCACCCCCGTAGTGTTCGAGTTCGGTTCGGTTCGTCGAACACCCGTGTGTTCGCCGAACTGTTCGTCGAACTGTTCGTCGAACACCTTCGAACACCGTTAAAACCAATGGCAGGCAAACAAAAACACATAGAAACACATAGAAAACACCTTCAAAGGTGTCCAAAAGCTGACAAACTGCTCTGAAGACACAACTAACACATGGAAAAGTGACAAGTACATATAGTCATGCGAAAAGAAAAGAGGTGGAGGAGTAAAAGGAGGGGGAGACACAGATATAGGCATGTCATGCCCTTCTAAAATCCAAAAAGTGAGAAGCCGACACGTTCAGTCCGCTCCTGCCCGTGCCACCTCCGTGTCGCCGGGTTTGTGCCAGAGCCGCGGTGAACCCTGACGGCCAGCCCCCCTCTCCCAATACTGGTGCCTGTCCGCTGGTGGGTCGAGCGAGCCCCCCTGTGGTGGAGGCAGCTCTAAGATTTTTAATTTAAATTGTCTCTCTAATTTGAATGAATACACTTTAAATCCATTTACAAGGATCTATTGGAGGGCAAGTCTTATGCCAGCAGCCGCGTAATTCCAGCTCCAGTAGCGTCCACTAAAGCTGCTGCAGTTAAAAAGCTATTATAAGGATCGAGCTCGGCTGTCCACCGCAAGGCATCCTACTGCCAGTCCCAGCCCCTATGCCTTGGGGTGCCTCCTGATGCTCTTCACTGAGTATCCCTGTTATGTTCTGCTACCAAAGCTAAGGAAAGAGAGGAGATTTGTCCCTACTATAAGACTCAGCTGAATCCCTACGATGTAACAGGGAACCTGATCCTGCGATCAGACCTGCTAAAGTCCTAATCTAGTCTGTACGGAGACCTATAGATTTGGGGAGGGAATCCCTACAAGTACTAAGGACTGGGAGGAATATGGGACACCTCCTAACAGAAATAGCAGCAGACAGACGAACAAACAAAATAGATAGAACCTAGAGGTCCGTAGACCAAGCAAACTAACAGAGTTAGATACAGAGCACAGGCTAGCTAGAAAGTAGATATACAATGAAGTCCAGCAAAGCCAGAAGGGCGGAGCAGGATTAAATAGGCCAACAAGGTCATGTGACCAGCAAAGGAAAAAAAACCTAACAGCAAGGTTCTAACAGTACCCCCCCTTCTAAGAGGATCCTCCGGATCCCCTAGGACCAGGCTTATCAGGAAATCTCCTGTGAAACGCTCTGATAAGTCTGGACGCGGAAACATCATCTGACCTCACCCAAGAGTTATCCTCGGGTCCGAAACCTTTCCAGGCCACAAGATACTGCAAACTACCTCTATACCGTCTAGAGTCAAGGATGCGAGAAATTTCATATTCCCCGTCCTCCACCACCGGAGGAACAGAGGCAGAGGCGTCACCATCCGACACAACAGCTTTTTTTAACAGAGAGACATGAAAGACCGGATTAATTCTCCAGGAGGTAGGAACCTCCAACCTAACAGCAGATTGGTTGACAACCTGAAGCACCTTAAAGGGCCCTACAAACTTGGGACCCAATTTCTTAGAAGGAATCCTCAACCGCAGATTCCTAGAGGACAACCAAACCATGTCACCAACAGCGAACAAAACCTCCTGTCGTTTCCTATCAAAGTAGTCTTTAGATTTTCTGTTGGCCTCCTGAAGATTACCACGCACATCCGTCCAAACTCTTTCCAAATCACCGGAAAAACTCTCCTCCTCAGGCACGGCAGATCCCAACTTGGAGAACGACCCAAACGACGGATGTCTCCCAGAACAACAAAAAAAAGGCGAACAACCAGCAGAAGAAGATGTATGATTGTTCAGAGCAAATTCGGCAAGTGGCAGAAACTCAGACCACCCCTCTTGATTGTCTGCCACAAAACAACGCAAGAACTGCTCAACATCCTGGTTTTTCCTTTCTGTCTGGCCATTAGATTCAGGATGATATCCGGACGAAAACGACAAATGAATTCCCAACCTGTCACAAAAGGCACGCCAAAAACGAGCCACGAACTGAGGACCCCTATCAGAAACAATGTCAGTAGGAACGCCATGAAGTCTGACAATTTCCTTGACAAAGGCCTTAGCGAGAGTTTTAGCGCAGGGCAGTTTGACGAAGGGAACCAAGTGACACATCTTGCTAAAACGGTCCACGACCACCCAGATGACAGTAAAACCCTCAGAGGGGGGAAGGTCAGTTATAAAGTCCATAGCCAAATGTGTCCAAGGAGCACTGGGGACCTCCAAAGGACAAAGCAACCCCGCAGCAGGAGTATGTGAGGACTTAGATCTAGCACATATAGTACATTGGCGCACCCACTTAATGACTTCCTTCTGCCATCCAGGCCACCAAAAACTGCGACCCACCAGTCTCTTGGTCTCAGAGATTCCGGGATGACCTGCCAACCGAGATTCGTGACACTCAACAAACAAATCTCTCCTAAAGGTCCCAGGCACAAACAACCTCCCATGAGGAGTGTTAGATGGGGCATTCTCCTGAGCTTTAAGAATCTCATCTTCCAAAACGGAGTCTAAAGCAGCTATCACAACACCTTCTTGTAAAATGTTTTCCTCTTTCTCAGCACCGACTATGGGAGAAAAACTGCGAGACAAGGCATCCGCCTTAACATTCTTAGTACCAGGGATGTAAGTAACGGAGAAATTAAACCGCGAGAAAAACAGTGCCCACCTAGCCTGACGGGCATTCAGGCGCTTGGCAGCGTCAAGATATATCAGATTTTTATGATCCGTAAGAACCTGAACGGGAAATTCCGCACCTTCCAAGAAGTGGCGCCAGTGTTCAAATGCGAGTTTAATAGCCAATAATTCCCGATTACCAATATCGTAATTCAATTCAGTCTCCGAAAAATTTTTTGAAAAAAATGCACAGGGATGTAATCCATCCCCGTTATCCTGAGACAATACTGCGCCAACCCCCACAGAGGAAGCATCAACCTCAACCAAAAACGGCCTAGTAACATCAGGCTGCATAAGGATGGGAGCAGAGGTGAACCTCTCCTTGAGATACACAAAAGCTTCAATGGCCTCAGAAGACCACTGAACCGCATCAGCACCTTTCCTGGTGAGATCAGTCAGAGGTTTGACAATACTAGAAAAATTTTTTATGAATTTTCTATAGTAATTGGCGAAACCCAAAAACCTCTGTATTGATTTCAAACCAATAGGCCTAGGCCATTCCTGCACAGCCTGAACCTTAACCGGATCCATCTCAAAACCTTTGCTGGAGATAATGTAGCCCAAAAAACTAATTCTCTGTACAGCGAACTCACATTTCTCCAGCTTAGCAAAAAGCGAATTGTCCATTAATAACTGTAATACCTCACGCACGCTCCGCCAATGAGACTCCAGATCTGGCGAATAAATCAAAATGTCATCCAAATACACAACCACATTTTTACCGATCAAAGGTCTAAGGATGTCATTAATCAGATTCTGAAAAAATGCAGGAGCATTAGTAAGACCAAAAGTCATAACCAGATTCTCAAAATGACCCACAGGAGTGTTAAAAGCAGTCTTCCATTCATCACCCTCCTTCATGCGCAACAGATTGTATGCCCCCTTAAGGTCAATTTTAGAGAACCACTTGGCCCCCAATAACTGGTTAAACAGATCAGGAATCAATGGCAGTGGGTAAGGATTGCGTACCGTAATTTTGTTAATCTCACGAAAATCCAGACAAGGACGTAAACCGCCGTCCTTTTTTTTTACAAAAAAAAATCCAACCGCCACAGGAGACTTAGAGGGCCTAATGTGACCGGCGGCCAAACTTGTCTGTATGTATTCCTCCAAAGCCTTCCTCTCAGGAATAGTAAGGTTAAATAAACGACTTTTAGGAAGAGTCGCTCCAGGGACAAATTCAATAGAACAATCATAGTCTCTATGGGGAGGCAAAACCTGCGATTCTTTCTCAGAAAAAACTCTCCAAAAATCCTGAATAGGAACAGGCAATTCTCCCCTATCCAAAGCTGCAATACGCCCGTTACAACACTTGTCATAACATTTATGGCTCCAGGATTTAATTTCACTGGTAGACCAATCCAGTACAGGATTGTGAAATTTCAACCAGGGCAAACCCAATATTACTGGAGAAGGCAAGTTATTCAACACTACCAAATCCAATTTCTCATGGTGAACACCATTAATAGTGAGAGGAAATTCACTGACCTTGAGAGTAATATTCTTCAAAGGGGAGCCATCCACAGAAACCACAGCAATGGGGGATGATAAAGGTTCAGGTTTTAAATTGAGTTTTTCCACGAATCCCCCATCAATAACATTCAGTGTAGACCCGCAATCAACAAACACCCGAAATTCCATTAATTTTTCCTGAGCAATCGTGGAAGCAGCTAAAAATATACCCTTGGAATTTAAACAGGCAATACGGGCGTGACTGACCATTTTTTTTTCTTTCTTCATACGAAGCTCACAGCCTTTAATCAAATGACCAGATTTTCCACAATAGAAACACAAGCCTTCTGAAAAACGACGGTGTTTTTCTTGAGAGCGAGGTGCCACCGATCCAATCTCCATCGGTTCACCACTGTTAGTACACACATTATCATAACCAGAAACTGACATAGCAGAGGATTTGCTCTCATTAACCCTAGCACGCAGTCTTCTGTCCACCCGTATAGCTAATTGCATAGCCTGTTGCAAATCCTCAGGTGTAGGATAAGCAATTAGCAGGTCTTTAACCTTTTCACTGAGCCCAGCAAGAAATAGACTTTTCAGAGCAGAATCGTTCCACCCTGTTTGAGTGGACCAACGACGAAAATGTGTACAATATTTTTCCATATTACCTGATCCTTGTTTTAAACGTCTCAACTCAGTCTCAGCTGATGCCACACGGTCAGGATCATCATATAATAGTCCTAAAGCAGAAAAAAAACTATCCACTGATCTGAAGCATGTATCACTAGGTTGCAAAGAAAAGGCCCACTCCTGAGGCTCTTTGCGCAAAAGTGACATTATGAACCCTACGCGCTGGGATTCATCCCCAGAGGACTTGGGTCTCAAACGAAAATACAATAAGCAAGCATTTTTAAATGAAAAAAATTCTCGATGTTCACCAAAAAATAAATCCGGCAAACATACCTTAGGCTCCAAGAAATATGCTCCAGGACAGTTACTCACGTGCTGACGGAGCTCGGCCACTTCCAGAGAGAGTCCCTGCAGGTGTTTAGCCAAATCCTGAACCGACACCATGATGGAACAAAAAAAAATCTTTCCTTAGAGAATTTACAGGCTGGACTTACTGTTATGTTCTGCTACCAAAGCTAAGGAAAGAGAGGAGATTTGTCCCTACTATAAGACTCAGCTGAATCCCTACGATGTAACAGGGAACCTGATCCTGCGATCAGACCTGCTAAAGTCCTAATCTAGTCTGTACGGAGACCTATAGATTTGGGGAGGGAATCCCTACAAGTACTAAGGACTGGGAGGAATATGGGACACCTCCTAACAGAAATAGCAGCAGACAGACGAACAAACAAAATAGATAGAACCTAGAGGTCCGTAGACCAAGCAAACTAACAGAGTTAGATACAGAGCACAGGCTAGCTAGAAAGTAGATATACAATGAAGTCCAGCAAAGCCAGAAGGGCGGAGCAGGATTAAATAGGCCAACAAGGTCATGTGACCAGCAAAGGAAAAAAAACCTAACAGCAAGGTTCTAACAATCCCGTGGTCCCGAAGCATTTCCTTTGAAAAAATTAAGTGTCAAAACTACAGGTGGTGTAGCTTGCTTAACAGCCGGGATAATCCGCTGACTAGCAGACACTGCTACTAGGCACAAAGTATTTCCTGGGCTAGATGCAGTTAAAAATTTGTAATTAGATACTCTCGTTGGATTCTGAGAAAGCATTCCATAGAGTCTCCTGGCACGCCATATATGATTCTCTTAAAAAGCTTGGGGTAGGGGTCTAGGGGACCCTTCTATAGCCAAAATCACGGGGCCCTGTATCGCAATACGTCACCTAGGCTGAAGATAAATGGAACTGTATTACCCTGAGGGCTCGGTTGCTACAGAGGTATTGCACCTCACCCAGAGGTGTGATATCTCACTCTCAGGTAAGGATGGAGTGTGGATCAGGACCCGACACCTGCATGCATTACACCACATTGCCGTGGGGCAGGGCGACCAATATGCCCCTGAGATGGGCAAGACAGTCCCTGTCCCTGGCTGGAGTGGGGGGAGGGAACACTGAGGAAGGGGAACCCTGTAGTGCAGGAGCAGGGAGGAAGCAGTGCATTGAGAAGGGAGTATAAAAGGTGGGCACTATCTTAGTTCAGTGCAGAGAAGTCTGAGCAGAAGTGGCAGGGAGCAGGGGCTCTGCATGAGCTCTGCTCCGGAGGCGGGCCTAGTAACAGAGGCCCAGGCCTGGAAGAGGGAGAAGGAAGGAAGAGGAGCGGAGAAGGCTCCAGGAACGAGGAACGAAGGGATCCCAGGGGTGCGGACGGGCGAGTCGCCACCGCACGCCCGAATCCACCTGCGTGGAGGGGTCAGGCCAAAGGGGGAGACCGGTCCCCGAAACTAGTGGAGGCAGGAAATGACCCTCAGCTAGAAACAGGAGGCTGTGACATTTTATGTGGCGCAGCCCCTCGCTACACCCGCTAGGAAGGCACCACATAGGGTCAGGGAAACTGGCGCCAAGTTTACCAAGAGGAGGCCTGAGGCAGCCGGACAGAAGGGTTGGTAAGAAAGGCCAGACAAAGGACACACAAAGGAGGTCCTGTGAAGCGCTCCAAAGTTATCTGGGAGTTGTCTGAGCCCCTCACCTGGTGAGCACAGTACGACGTGGGCAGCCGTTACCTGCAGACGTGGTCTGGATAATAAGAACTGTGAGTAAAGGCCCTGGACTGCATCACTGACTCCGTGTCGTTACTGCTGCTGCCCTAAACCATCACCCCCATCCTCCGCATACACTGCCCTGAGGCTATACTCCTCCCGTGGGGAGTTATGCTACGCTCTGCTGCACCCACAACACCAGCCTCAGCGGTCTGCCCTGGAGCGGCGGTTCACTCTGACCACAATCCACGGGTGGCGTAGTCGGACATTTAAACATCAAAACCACATAAATAGTTCCGCCACTGGTTTGACCGCCCTGAGCCACGGAACCGGGACGCCGCCACGGAGACTACAGCCACCAGCATCCACCAAAAAGGGTCCGGCTCCGGGTGTCCCAAGGCCCAGGGGGCGCGTCAGAACATTTTCATCACCTTTCACAATCACCAATGGGACAAGGCAGGGATGTTCTCTGTCCCCTCTCTTATACATCCTAGTGACGGAGCACCTGCTCTCATCAATTCGCCATAACCCCAATATTAGGTGGATTGAGGTGGGAGGCACCGAGTACAAGTGCTCTCTATTTGCTGATGATGTCCTAGTATATATCACTCAATCACATATATCCATCCATGCTGTTATGGCAGAAATAGATCACTTTGTTACATGGTCAAATTTTAAAATCAATGCAGCGAAGTCTGAGGCCCTCGATGTCTCCCTCCCCAAATCCATATAGGATTCCATCCAGTCCAACTTTCCCTTTGCCTGGCCCTCACAGGGTATCAAATACTTAGGAATTCCTATTCATAGAGACCTCTCCCATCTATGTTATCTTAATTTTGGGCCCTTTATTGAACAACTCCATACAGACCACGGTTGGCAAGTTAGAACTGTAAGATTCACTACGTGAACCACTGGTGTTTTGTGGAAAAGCACATGTACACTGTGTTCCAAATTATTATGCAAAAAGTGTTTAGGAGTGATAAGGGAAGAATTTGTTTGTTTGTCAGTTAAACTCATTGATGGTGATGTGTGTCAGGGCTCTTTATATCACTGTAAGCAATTGCAGACACCTGTGCTAATTAGTTTGGCAGGTGTGTCCAATGAAAGGCAAGACTACTTAAGAAGGCTGTCTCACATTATTAAGCAGCCTACATTTTCTGCCAAAATAGGAAATAAAAAGGATGTGTCGGCTGCTGAGAAGCAACAAATTGTGGAGTGTTTAGGTCAAGGCATGACTACAATCAACATTGTGCGATGATCAGGATGAAGTGTCTTGGCAATCAAGAAGTATGTAGCTGATTCACAGTACACACGTGTGCGTGCTGATAAGGGCAAATTGAGGACTCTTTCCTACAGGCAATTACGTCAGGTTAAAAGAGCAGCGGCAAAAAAGCCTTGTCATAGCAGCAGACAAGTTTTTGAAGCTGCTGGTGCCTCCAACGTCCCCCGAACAACAAGATGCAGGGTCCTTCAGAGGTTTGCAGCTGTGCATACGCCATCCTGTCGACCTCCTCTATCCACTTCACACAAGCAGAAACGGCTCCAGTGGGCCAAACATTACATGAAGACTGATTTCAAAACTGTTTTGTTCACGGATGAGTGCCGTGCAGCGCTCGATGGTCCAGATGGATGGAGTGGAGGATGGCTGGTTGATGGACACCCCACGCAAACACGGCTACAGCGCCAACAAGGAGGAGGTGGTGTTTTGGGCTGGAATCATGGGGAGAGAGATTGTCGGCCCCTTTAGGATCCCTGAAGGCACTAAAGATGAACTCCATAATGTATGTGGATTTTCTCAAACAGCACTTCCTGCCATGGTTCAAGAAGAAGAACCGTGTATTTCACAGCAAGATCATTTTTTTGCATGATAATGCACCATCTCATGCTGCACATAAAACATCTGCATCTCTGGCTGATATGGGCATAAAAGGGGACAAACTTATGGTGTGACCCCCATGCTCCCCTGACCTCTACCCCATTCAGAACCTCTGGAGCATCATCAAAAGGAGTGTCTATGATGGCGGGAGGCAGTTCACATCTAAGCAACAGCTCTGGGAGGGTATTCTGTCCTCATGCAAAACAATTGAAGCAGAAACCATCCAAAACCTGACAAATTCAATGGACGAGAGAGTTCAGAAGCTCCTTTCGAACAAGGGGTCCTATGTGAAAATGTAACATCACCTAGAATAAAGTTTTGAGTTGAAAACTGTTTGATTTCAGTTTCTAATAACCTGCTAATGCTTATAATTTCAAAAATGACCATTTTTTTGGTCTTTATTAAAATGAAAATGTTGATCGAAAAGTTTGGAGGATATAAGAGTGTGGCAACCCAGTAGTCATGATTACTTCGAATTCTGACAATATGAGGGTCATGTTGCAGGTAGTGCAGCAAGAAGGCACTTATGTGTCTTGCGCATCTCGGAGCCCCAAAATTATTTTCCGGGCTAGATGCAGCTAAAAATTATTATTAATTTTAAATCTGGTGGAGCTTAGTATAGATGGCCTAATAGGATCAGTGCTGCACACTGCTACAAAGCCCAAATTATTTTCCAGCCAAGATACAGATAAACATGATTAGTAATTTTAAATCTGGTGGAGCTTATTATAGATGGCCTAATAGAATCAGTGCTGCACACTGCTACAATGCCCAAATTATTTTCCAGCCAAGATACAGATAAACATGATTAGTAATTTGAAAGCTTAAAACGGTTGGTAGGGTGATTTTAACCAATCATCCATCTTTTACTCTCCCCAGGATGACACAGGGGTAGAAAAGTCATTTCGGATCCATGATTTGTTCATCTTTATGAACGTGAGTCTGTCTACATTATCAGTGGAGAGCCGCGTGCGCTTATCTGTCAGCACACCACCAGCAGCGCTGAACACATGTTCAGACAGAACGCTGGCTGCGGGGCATGACAAGATCTCCAAGGCGTAAGTGGCTAGCTCCGGCCATTTATCCAGATTGGAAGCCCAAAAAGAGCAAGGGTCCAGTGACACAGTCATGGCTTCAATGTTTACTTGGAGATACTCCTGTACCATCGTCTCTAAGCGTTGACTATGTGTCAGACTTCTTGTCTCCTGTGGCCTTGCAAAGGATGGGCTAAAAAAGTGGTGAAATGATTACGCAAAATTGATGTTACCAGCAGATACTGTGGTTCTGTTATGGTTTGAGTGCTGAACACTTGATGGTCCCACGGTTGGCAAGTTGGAACTGTGAGATTCACTACGTGCACCACTGGTGTTTTGTGGAAAAGCACATGTAAGATTCTGCAACAGTCTCTGCTGATACTCCTGCATGCGTGCATCCCTTTCTATGGCAGGAATAATTTCTGCAAATTTACTTTTGTACCGGGGATCTAACAGTGTGGCAACCCAGTAGTCAGGATTATTTCTAATTCTCACAATTCGAGGGTCATGTTGCAGGTAGTGCAGCAAGAAGGCACTCATGTGTGTTGTGCATCCAGGAGCACCAAGTCCCTGTTGTGTTGGTGGCGAGGTAACAATCATGCTTCCTTCCTCTGTCCTCTCCCCCCAACCTCGCACAACAGAAATGTGATCAAGGTCTCCCTCATCTGATGAGTCTTCCATCAGTTCGTCCTCCACTTCTTCCTGGGCTCCTGCACCTTCCTCACTAGTTTGGCTGCTACCATGCGCCCTGGTAAAACCATCTCCCCCACCCTCACTTGCCTGCCGCCTTGGTGCTGCCGACCGTCTGGACCTTGCAGATGTTAGCCCTTCCGCATACAACTCCTCCTCCTCTACTTCCTCCACCTCCTCTTGTGCTACCACCTGACTCCGAATTCTGTTTAACATGTGCTCCAGCATGTAAATCACCGGAATAGTCATGCTGATAATGGCATCATCAGCACTAAACATTTCAAAACTGTGCAGAAGGGTGCATAGGTCCCTGATCTGAGACCACTCCTCCAGCGTGATTTGCCCCACGTCTGGATCTCGTTGGCCCAGGCTATACGTCAGAACGTATTGCACCAGGGCTTGTCGGTGCTGCCACAGTCGCTGCAACATGTGCAGAGTTGAATTCCACCGGGTAGGCACATCGCATTTTAGCCGGTGAAGTGGCAGGCCCAACGACTTCTGTAGAGATGTAAGTCGCTGAGCTGCGGGATGCGAATGGCGGAAGTGAGCACACAGCGACCGTGCCCTCTGCAGAAGGCCATCTAGTCTGGGATAGTGGGCTAAAAATTGCTGGACAACCAGGTTCAACACGTGAGCCATACAAGGCACGTGTGTGACATTGCCCCGGCGAAGGGCCGCACCCAGGTTTGCAGCATTGTCGCACACGGCCTTCCCTGGTTTCAGGTCCAGTGGAGACAACCATTCATGAAATTGGTTCTCCAGAGCTGACCACAACTCCTCAGCTGTGTGACTCACATTTCCCAGACATTTCAAAGTAAAAACCGCCTGATGACGTTGAGCCCTACTGCCAGCATAGTAAGGAGGTGTGCAGGATTCCTTCTGCGCAGTTAGAAAGCTTGTGGCATGACCAGACAGGCTTTGGGTGCAGGTGGAAGACCGAGAGGAGGTTGAGGAGGCAGAAGCAGTGGAGGAACTTTGACATAAAGAGGATTGACGCACAACTCGTGGGGACTGCAAGACTTGGACAGCAGCCCCTTGTCCTGCTGTCACCATAGTTACCCAGTGCCCAGTCAGCGACATGTAACGCCCCTGTCCATGCCTACTCGTCCAAGTGTCTGTGGTGAAATGCACCCTGTCACACACAGAGTTTCTCAAAGAAGCGGTGATGTTGTGTGCGACATGCTGGTGGAGCGCAGGCACACCTTTCTTTGAGAAGTAGTGCCGACTGGGCATCTGGTACTGGGGCACTGCGACGGACATAAGGTCTCGAAAATCCTCTGTGTCCACCAGGCGGAAAGGCAGCATTTCTGTACCCAAGAGCTTGCAGATGGTGAAATTCAACCTCTTAGCTTTCTCATGGCTAGGAGGAAATGGTCTTTTACTTGTCCACATCTGAGGGACCGAGGGCTGGCTATTGTGCTTAGACGGGGTTGATAAGGGTGTCCCCGGCAAACTGCCGGTCTGTGAGGAAGATGCAGGCGGACATGTTAGGTTGCCTTGATCCAAAGGTGGTGCTATCGATGTCGGACAGCGCTCAACACCAGCTGGTGTTACCACCTCCAAAGAAAATGATGACCTGCCAATCACGCTGGCTGTTGCGGGTAAAGAGGTGGCAGGTCTGCGACCCAAAACAGGTGTGACTGCTGTCCCCCCAGTCACAGAGGATGAAGAGGCCGCGGATGCACAAGATATGGCAGACGGCGGTTGGCCCGGCCGGCTAGGTCGCATTGTAGCACACTGAGCTTCCCACTGCAACTTATGCTTCATGTCCATGTGCCGGTTCATGCATGAAGTACTCAAACTATGTATTTTTTGGCCTCTACTTAGCTTTTGCTGACAAATGTTACAGATAACACGAGTTGGGTCATCTTTATCGATCTGAAAAAATGCCCAGGCTATGCAAGGCTTAGCACCCATGCAACCTGAAGAGCCACCACGACTTGTGGTGAGAGGCAGAGTTGTGTTTGAGGATGCAGTTGTTGACGTGCTTCCAGTACTACGTCTCTGTCCAGGAAGGCGCAACCTGACCTCGTCGTCACTAACATCTTCCTCCACCTCCTCTGCTGACCTCATCTCTTGGCTGACTGTGGGTTGACAGTAAGTGGGATCTCCAACCTCATCATCATCACCCTGTGCGTTATGACACCCGTCGTCCTCAGAGCCAACCTGTTCCTGCCCTGACAAAAAACTAAAGTTGTCGCTCCAATCAGGTATTTGAGTCTCATCATCGTCTTCCTCATTGTCTCCACCAACAGGAGTTACAGTTTGGGAATGAGGGTGTACATTATGGTCAGAAACTTCTGCGTCTGGTCCTGGATCCGACTCATAAAGATTCTGGGCATCAGTGCAGATCATTTCCTCATCTGGATTCACAGAAGCGCTGGAGTCGACCTCTGATTCCCAGGCTATAGTATGAGTAAACAGCTCTGCAGACTCAACCATCTGTTCTACCTCATACTCAGACGGGCAGCTGGAGATTTGGGAGCTGTGAGGAAGCAAGTGCGATTGGGGTGACACCTTTGAGGACTGGAGTATTTGTGATGTTGAAGTTGATGTGGAGGAGAGCCCACTTAAAGGAGCACTTGATATCCGTTGAAGCACCTGCTGTTTTTGTGCCTCATCTGGAATTTGTAGCGATTGGCGTGGCCGTAAGAAAGAGATCTTATCACATTGTCCGCTAAAAGAAGTAGACATTTTAGTTTGGCTGGAAGATGGTCTTTCTTCTGCAGATGTTACTGTTGCTTTAACACCTACCCCACGGACACAACCTTTTTTCCCCTTCCCAACACGCCTATTCCCCTTTCCACCAGCAGCAGGCCTTTTTCCACTCATTTTGGTGGTTAACTAATTCACAACTCTGGAGATGTTTGCACAAAAAAACAATGGATGGGAACCGAGCAGAGCTGAGTGGCCAAACTGTGGTATTAGGCCAAAACTATTGGCTGGGTTAGATGCAGAAAAAAATTATATTCAATTTGCAACCTGATGGAGGTCAGTATAGATGGACTAATAGAACAAGTCCCACACACAGCTAGAAGCCCAAATATTTTTTCAGAGGTAGATGCAGAAAAAAATATATTCAGTTTCCAACCTGATGGAGGTCAGTATAGATGGACTAATAGAGAAAGTCCCACAAACTGCTAGAAGGCCAAATATGTTTTCAGAGCTAGAAGCAGACAAAAAATTATTTTGAATTTGCAACCTGATGGAGGTCAGTATAGGTGGACTAATAGAACAAGTCCCACACACTGCTAGAAGGCCAAATATTTTTTCAGAGCTAGATGCAGAAAAAAATTATATTCAGTTTGCAACCTGATGGAGGTCAGTATAGATGGACTAATAGAGAAAGTCCCACACACTGCTAGAAGGCCAAATATTTTTTCAGAGCTAGATGCAGAAAAAAATTATATTCAGTTTGCAACCTGATGGAGGTCAGTATAGATGGACTAATAGAGAAAGTCCCACACACTGCTAGAAGGCCAAATATTTTTTCAGAGCTAGATGCAGAAAAAAATTATATTCAGTTTGCAACCTGATGGAGGTCTGTATAGATGGATTAATAGAACAAGTCCCACACACAGCTAGAAGCCCAATATTTTTTCAGAGGTAGGTGCAGAAAAAAATATATTCAGTTTGCAACCTGATGGAGGTCAGTATAGATGGACTAATACAACAAGTCCCACACACAGCTAGAAGCCCAATATTTTTTCAGAGCTAGATGCAGAAAAAAATTATATTCAATTTGCAACCTGATGGAGGTCAGTATAGATGGAGTAATAGAACAAGTCCCACACACAGCTAGAAGCCCAAATATTTTTTCAGAGGTAGATGCAGAAAAAAACTTTATTCAGTTTGCAACCTGATGGAGGTCTGTATAGATGGATTAATAGAACAAGTCCCACACACAGCTACAAGCCCAAATTTTTTTCAGAGGTAGATGCAGAAAAAAATATATTCAGTTTGCAACCTAATGGAGGTCAGTATACAGTCATGGCCAAAAGTATTGAGAATGACACCAAAATTATATTTTCACATGATCTGCTGGCCTCTGGTTTTTATTAGTGTTTGTCTGATGTTTATATCACATACAGAAATATAATTGCAATCATATTATGAGTACTAATAGGTTATATTGACAGTTAGAATGAGTTAATGCAGCAAGTCAATATTTGCAGTGTTGCCCCTTCTTCTTCAAGACCTCTGTAATTCTCACTGGCATGCTCTCAATCAACTTTTGGACCAAATCCTGACTGATAGCAGTCCATTCTTGCATAATCAATGCTTGCATTTTGCCAGAAGTTGTTGGTTTTTGTTTGTCCACCCGTCTCTTGATGATTGACCACAAGTTCTCAATGGGATTAAGATCTGGGGAGTTTCCAGGCCATGGACCCAAAATCTCTATGTTTTGTTCCATGAGCCATTTAGTTATCACCTTTGCTTTATGGCAAGGTGCTCCATCATGCTGGAAAAGGCATTGTTGGGCGCCAAACTGCTCTTGGACGGTTGGGAGAAGTTGCTCTTGGAGGACATTCTGGTACCATTCTTTATTCATGGCTGTGTTTTTAGGCAAGACTGTGAGTGAGCCGATTCCCTTGGCTGAGAAGCAACCCCACACATGAATGGTTTCAGGATTCTTTACAGTTGGCATCAGACAAGACTGGTGGTAGCGCTCACCTCTTCTTCTCCGAATAAGCTGTTTTCCAGATGTCCCAAACAATCGAAAAGGGGATTCATCAGAGAAAATGACTTTGCCCCAGTCCTCAGCAGTCCATTCCCTGTACCTTTTGCAGAATATCAGTCGGTCCCTGATGTTTTTTCTGGAGAGAAGTGGCTTCTTTGCTGCCCTCCTTGTAACCAGCCCTTGCTCAAAGCGTCTCCGCCTCACAGTGCGTGCAGAAGCACTCACACCAGCCTGCTGCCATTCCTGAACAAGCTCGGCACTGCTGGTAATCCGATTCCGCAGCTGAAGCAGTTTTAAGATACGGTCCTGGCGCTTGCTGGTCTTTCTTGGGCGCCCTGGAGCCTTTTTGACAACAATGGAAGCTCTCTCCTTGAAGTTCTTCATGATGCGATAGATTGTTGACTGAGGTGCAATCTTTGTAGCTGCGATACTCTTCCCTGTTAGGCCATTTTTGTGCAGTGCAATGATGGCTGCACGTGTTTCTGTAGAGATAACCATGGTTAACTGTAGAGAAACAATGATACCAAGAACCAGCCTCCTTTTAAAGTGTCCAGTGATGTCATTCTTACTTAATCATGACTGATTGATCGCCAGCCCTGTCTTCATCAACACCCACACCTGTGTTAATGGATCAATCACTAAAACTATGTTAGCTGCTCCTTTTAAGGCAGGACTGCAATAATGTTGAAATGTGTTTTGGGGGTTAAAGTTCATTTTCTGGGCAAATATTGACTTTGCAAGTACAGTAATTGCTGTTAAGCTGATCACTCTTTGACATTCAGGAGTATATGCAAATTGCCATTACAAATAATGAAGCAGTAAACTTTGGAAAAATTACTATTTGTCTCATTCTCAATACTTTTGGCCATGACTGTAGATGGACTAATACAACAAGTCCCACACACAGCTAGAAGCCCAATATTTTTTCAGAGCTAGATGCAGAAAAAAATTATATTCAATTTGCAACCTGATGGAGGTCAGTATAGATGGAGTAATAGAACAAGTCCCACACACAGCTAGAAGCCCAAATATTTTTTCAGAGCTAGATGCAGATAAAAATTATTTTTAATTTGCAACCTGATGGAGGTCAGTCTAGATGGACTAATAGAGAAAGTCCCACACACTGCTAGAAGGCCAAATATTTTTTCAGAGCTAGATGCAGAAAAAAATTATTTTGAATTTGCAGCGTGATGGAGGTCAGTATAGATGGATTAATAGAACAGGTCCCACACACAGCTAGAAGCCCAATATTTTTTCAGAGGTAGATGCAGAAAAAAATATATTCAGTTTGCAACCTGATGGAGGTCAGTATAGATGGACTAATACAACAAGTCCCACACACAGCTAGAAGCCCAAATATTTTTTCAGAGGTAGATGCAGATAAAAATTATTTTTAATTTGCAACCTGATGGAGGTCAGTATAGATGGACTAATAGAGAAAGTCCCACACACTGCTAGAAGGTCAAATATTTTTTCAGAGCTAGATGCAGAAAAAAATTATATTCAGTTTGCAACCTGATGGAGGTCTGTATAGATGGATTAATAGAACAAGTCCCACACACAGCTAGAAGCCCAATATTTTTTCAGAGGTAGATGCAGAAAAAAATATATTCAGTTTGCAACCTGATGGAGGTCAGTATAGATGGACTAATACAACAAGTCCCACACACAGCTAGAAGCCCAATATTTTTTCAGAGCTAGATGCAGAAAAAAATTATATTCAATTTGCAACCTGATGGAGGTCAGTATAGATGGACTAATACAACAAGTCCCACACACAGCTAGAAGCCCAAATATTTTTTCAGAGCTAGATGCAGATAAAAATTATTTTTAATTTGCAACCTGATGGAGGTCAGTATAGATGGACTAATAGAGAAAGTCCCACACACTGCTAGAAGGCCAAATATTTTTTCAGAGCTAGATGCAGAAAAAAATTATATTCAGTTTGCAACCTGATGGAGGTCTGTATAGATGGATTAATAGAACAAGTCCCACACACTGCTAGAAGGCCAAATATTTTTTCAGAGCTAGATGCAGAAAAAAATTATATTCAGTTTGCAACCTGATGGAGGTCAGTATAGATGGACTAATAGAACAAGTCCCACACACAGCTAGAAGCCCAATATTTTTTCAGAGGTAGATGCAGAAAAAAATATATTCAGTTTGCAACCT
The DNA here is from genome assembly GCF_046119375.1 of Phyllobates terribilis. Taxonomy (NCBI): domain Eukaryota; kingdom Metazoa; phylum Chordata; class Amphibia; order Anura; family Dendrobatidae; genus Phyllobates; species Phyllobates terribilis. Next base: position 251,433,769 of record NW_027362773.1, on the reverse strand, counting down.
GATGGAGGTCAGTATAGATGGACTAATACAACAAGTCCCACACACAGCTAGAAGCCCAATATTTTTTCAGAGCTAGAAGCAGACAAAAAATTATATTCAATTTGCAACCTGATGGAGGTCAGTATAGATGGAGTAATAGAACAAGTCCCACACACTGCTAGAAGCCCAAATATTTTTTCAGAGGTAGATGCAGAAAAAAATATATTCAGTTTGCAACCTGATGGAGGTCAGTATAGATGGACTAATAGAGAAAGTCCCACACACTGCTAGAAGGCCAAATATTTTTTCAGAGCTAGATGCAGAAAAAAATTATATTCAATTTGCAACCTGATGGAGGTCAGTATAGATGGACTAATAGAATGATGCTATTCCCAAAAGATTTTACTTCACTAGGTGCAGTAAAAAAATTGGTATTCTATACACAGGTGGTATATCTTGCAACACAGATAGGCTACTCCACTGACTAACACACTCTGCAATAGGCCAAAAAGGATTAGCTTTGCTAGATTCAGCCAAATGCTGTGAAAAAAACTTGCACAGCACTGGCACAGACCTGCCTGGCAAAAACTGATAGGAACTGATGTAACCTAGTCCTGAAAAGGACTCCAATTACAATTAGTCTTTACTCCCACAACCTATCTATTTAAGAGCACAGACCTGCCTGATAAAAGTCGTAGGAAATGCTGTAACCTAGTCCTTAAAAGCACTGCAATCACAACTATTCCCTACTCCCAAGTTATCTGTAGATTTGTGCGAAAATTGGCTTGAAATTAACAAGGTATAGCGCACACAGCAACAGCGGTGCCGTCTAACATGCAGCTGCAGCAGTGAGAAAATGGTGGCGACGGGGAAAATGGCTTGGTCTTATAGGGCAAGGACATGTGACATACACTGCCAATGACACATGCCCTTACTTGTGTGAAAAAAAGCACTTCGCTCCGTGTGTGCGCTGCTGATAGGCTGACAGATTGCACCTCCCCACTGTAAATGCGGGAAAGAGAAAAAAAAATGGAGATCTTCATTATTCCTGCAGAGATCCATCCCCTGCCCCTCCCCCCACCCCGCTGTACACTCAAACTGCGTATTAACATTAATTTTCATCATTACTGAGAAAAAATCCAGTTATGATTTTGGTGCACGAACAGTTATCGAACATAACCTCGAACAGCCGAATTTTTCTCAAATCGTTCGTGTTCGCCGAACGGCTCGAACACCGCCCAAAACAGCTCGAATTTGAGATTGGCGAACAGTTCGAGTAGAACAACGCTCATCTCTATTCTTAACCCACATACATATATTTTCCCCTATCCCCATTGTTCTCATTTTATGTATCAACCTTTTGTGTGGAACCGTATCAAAAGCTTTTGAAAAGTCCATATACACAACATCCACTGCATTTCCTTGGTCCAGTCCAGAACTTGCCTCCTCATACAAACTGATCAGATTAGTTTGACAGGAACGGTCCCTCGTAAACCCATGTTGATATTGGGTCATGAAGTTATTCTTCTTCAGATACTCTAGTATAGCATCTCTTAGGAAACCCTCCAGGATTTTACCCACAGTAGAGGTTAAGCTTACCGGCCTATAATTTCCAAGTTCAGTTTTTGTCCCCTTTTTGAATATTGGCACCACATTTGCTATACGCCAGTCCTGTGGTACAGACCCTGTTATTATGGAATCTTTAAAGATTAAAAATAATGGTCTATCTATGATGTTACTTAATTCCTGCAGTACTCGCGGGTGTATCCCATCCGGGCCCGAGGTAGGCAGACTGGCAGGCACGGCAGGTTACAGGCAGGTGATCCAGGTAGACTGGCTGGTGGGCAATGCAGGTAACAGACAGGTGCTCCAGGTAAGCAGGCTGGCGGACACAACTGTAGACAGACTGGAGGACAGAACTGTTAGACAGGCTGGCGGGCTGGACTGACAGACAGACTGGCAGGCAGGACTGACAGGCAGCGGGACCAGAGGGCTGGAGCAAGTGTTAGTACACTGAACAACAACCTTGCACAGGCATCTCCATTTTGGAGGAGATGCCTTATATAGGGGAAGTCCTCCAGCCATTGGCTGGGGACTCTATAGGACGGCGCGCGCGGCCCCTTTAAGAGGGAGGGAGCACGTGCGCGCCCTAAGCACAGTGCCCGGGAAGCTGCGTGCGGTGCATGCCACAGCAGCTGGGGAGCAGGAGGATGCCGGACCTGGACAGCGGCAATGAGGGGAACGGCGTCTCTGCCCGGCAGGAGGCAGAGACGCTGATGCTACAGCACCCCCCCTTTACGCCCCATCTTTTTAAGAAGATGAGGGGCATGAATGTTCTCCCTGGGTTCCCAAGACCTCTTCTCAGGGCCAAACCCCTTCCAATCCACAAGAAAGAAAGTCTTTCCTCTTACCCTCTTGGTGGCCATGTTTTCTACCTCAAAGGCGTCCTCAGTAGAGATTGGAACTGGAGCGGTACCTGGATCGTCAGAGAAAGAATTAAGGACAACAGGTTTGAGGAGGGATACATGAAAAGAGTTGGGAATCCGTAAGGTGACCGGGAGTTTCAGCTTGTAAGCCACGGGACTGATTTGGCTCAGAACCTCGAACGGACCGATGAACCGCGGACCCAACTTATAGGAAGGTATCTTGAGACGAACATATTTGGAGGAAAGACAGACCTTGTCACCCGGACGTAATTGAGGCGGATCCAGACGTCTCTTATCAGCTTGTCTCTTCATCCGCTCAGAGGACTGAAGAAGTGCAAATTTAGTGTCTTCCCAAATAGCCGAAAATTCGCTGACCAGAGACTCCGCGGTAGGATTGTCCACTGAAGAGGAGACGGGAAACGGAATCCGGGGTTGTTGACCATAGACCACAAAGAACGGGGATTTAGAAAAAGACTCACTCTCATGGTTGTCATAGGAGAACTCGGCCCAGGGCAGGAGCTCAACCCAATCATTATGGTGAGCGTTGACAAAGTGCCGAAAAAAGCTGGTAAGGACCTGGTTGATACGTTCCACTTGACCATTGGATTGAGGATGATAAGCAGAGGAGAAATCCAAGGAGACATCCAGCAGCTTACACGTAGCTCTCCAGAAGCGTGAAGTGAACTGATCCCCACGATCAGACACAATGTGGAGGGGTAGGCCGTGAAGACAAAAGATGTGATGGATGAAGTCCTTACCCAGCACAGATGCAGACGGAAGACCAGGCAGAGGGATGAAGTGGGCCACTTTAGAAAAGCGGTCAGCGACCACCCAAATGACAGTACAACTGGCAGAAACTGGGAGATCTGTAATGAAGTCCATTGCAATGTGTTGCCACGGAGCGGAAGGCACGGGAAGAGGAAGGAGAGGGCCGGATGGAAGGTGCCTGGGAACCTTGTTACGGGCACAGGAGGAACAAGCCGCAATGAAGTCCGCAACATCCTTGCGCAGGGAATGCCACCAGTAATGTCGGGCGATGAGCAGAAAGGTCTTCCTCTGGCCAGCATGACCAGCTGGTTTGGATGAATGGCCCCAGAGTAGAACCTTCTTACGATCCGGAACCTCTACAAAGGTCTTACCGGGTGTAAAATTAGACAGGTCAAACGGAGCCACAGTCATTACTTTGGAGGGGTCAATGATATGTAGAGGCTCCTCCTCTTGGTCGGTAGACAGGAATGAGCGGGATAGAGTGTCAGCCTTAATGTTCTTGTCCGCTGGGCGGTAATGCAGAGTGAAGCAGAATCGGGACAAGAATAGAGACCACCTGGCCTGGCACGGATTTAGTCTTTGGGCGTTCTGTAAATAAGCAAGGTTTTTGTGGTCAGTGTAGATGACTACCGGGTGCAGAGCCCCCTCCAGCAAGTATCACCACTCCTCCAGCGCTAATTTGAAGGCCAGCAGCTCACGATCTCCTGTGGAGTAGTTGCGCTCGGACGAGGAGAAGAGCTTGGAGAAAAAGCCACAGGTTACCATTCTCCCGGACGAGGATTTCTGGTTGAGCACTGCTCCGGCTCCAGAGGAGGATGCATCAACCTCCAGGAAGAACTGCTTGTTGCAATACAGACGGTGTAGCACAGGAGAGGAGGAGAAGACTTGTTTTAGGGAGACAAAGGCCATCTCCGCTTCGGAAGTCCATTTCCTGGGATTTGTTCCTTTACGGGTGAGCACGAAGATGGGAGCTGTCCGGGAGGAGAATGAGGAATGAAGAGGCGGTAATAATTTGCGAAGCCCAGGAATCACTGAATCGCCTTCAACCCCTCTGGTCGGGGCCACTTTAAGACGACAGAGACCTTCTCGGGATCCATCCACAGACCAGTCTCGGAGAATATATAGTCCAGGAACGGTAGAGAGGTCTGCTCAGAGAGGCATTTCTCGAATTTAGCGTATAGGCGATTCTGCCGGAGCCTTAGCAGAACCTGATGAACATCCCTCAGAGAAGCTGCAGCTTTAACTTCCTTCTGATATTTTGATTTGTTCAAAGGAGGGGAGAGTGAAACAAGCGCTGACTGGCCGCAGTGTTTGTGTGAAATAACAATGTCACACGATCCTTGGGAGAGTCAGTGCTGACACCACTGAAATGGCACCAGCACCGGAGGTGAGTATAGGTGTAATTATTATACTGGGGGGAAACATAGGAATTTAGAAGGGGTTGTCTGAGTAGTAGACAACCCCTTTAAACCTTTTAAAGAGTACTTGAATCTTTTTTGAAAATTCGAAAGAGCATGAATCAATTGTTCATATGTAAAATTAATAGTAGGATTGAGTGAATGGATTTGATGCAAATTTGTGTTTAATGTTTGGAAATTCACTGAAAGCAGCAAATTAAAAAAAATTGCAAATTTGATTTGTTCAAATCACCAATAATATCCGACATTATTTTACACAATGCAGACACAATGCAGAATATTGCATTAATCAGAGAAGATCCCATCAGTGATCAGCAAGTTATCATTTACTGTACTCTGTGGATAGGTAGTAACTTGACAAGATGGGTATGGGTCACGGGTGTGTCAGGTGTAATAGACAGTCACTCTGGATCTAGTTGTAAAAGATCACCTCGCTTGGCATTGCAGACACCTTCTTAATCCTTCATCATTTAAGACCCAGCGGCGACCTCCCTCATGCTGCTTATTGACACACCATTGCATGGGAGTTAAAAACACTCAGTTGGCAAAAGGCAATCGCCGGTGATACTTCTATGTATAGGCTTGGAGCACTAGCAGTCGGCTAGCGTCTTCTTTTGTGCCCTTGGAGGACAGTTGGCATTACTCCTCTGGTGTCTGCTCAAGTTAAGTTAATTCCCTTTGTTTGTCTATCTTGTTCTCTTTAGTTTGTAGTGGGGCCTGACCAGTGCTCACCCCTCCCCCTTCCTATCTCGGGCCCAGCTGTAGGGTCATCCAGGGTTTAGGGTCCTGCTCGGCGATAGGTGTGGAACATGTATAGGGATGGTAGGGTAGGTAGGGTGATATTAGATCTGCCTAGGGATCTCCACTCACCCTTTCCCTAGTGTTTGGGCTTCCTCCCCCTCTTCCCTTCGTGTTGCACTTAGCCTTTCCCACATCTTGCGTGACTCTAATACACATACAGAATATAGATTGTAATACAGTGGCTTTCACGTCCGTGCGGTAATGAGACATTACGGGGTTAGTAATGGGGGCGCCAGATAGACGCCTCTCCATTACTAAGCCGTGTGCTTGATGTCAGCGCCAGCTGCTGACATCAACTCCTCAATCCCATTACACCGATTGCCAACGCATCAGGGCAATCGGGAAGAGCCAGGGCTAAGCACCAGAATTGGAGCATCTAATGGAAGCGCCATTTCTGGGGAAGCTGAGGGCTGGCCTTATTAGGCTAGGAAGGGGCCAATATCCATGTTCCTTCTCAGTCTATTAATACAGCACCCAGATGCTTTTCCTTAGCTGGTTATTAAAAATAGGGGGAACCTCATGACTTTTTTTTACTGTCCCCTCATTTTTAATAACCAGAAAAGGCAAATCAGACAGCTGGCGGTTGATATTAATAGGCTGGGAAAGTCCATGGATATTGGCCCCTTCTCAGCATAATCAGACCATCTCACAGCTGTCTGCTTTCCCTTGGCTGGTTAGCAAAAACAGGGGGACCCCACGTCGTTTTTTCATTTATTTATTTATTAAGAAGTACAGTAAGGCACTGCTCTCTACTATATATATTATTTTAATCAAGGCTGTTCTATCATTAACATTTTCCTTAAACTAGAGAAGAAAGATTGTATGTTAAAAACTGTGAAATCCAATACCTAAATATTAACTTTCATGAGCCTCTAATACTCGCAAATGCATCCTTCCCAGCTTGGAGCAGAATCAAAACATATTTTGACCAATTAATCCTCAGTCCAGAGGCCACACCAAAAAAATCAATTACATCAAAAGCTACTTTTAATGATTTTTCTGCATTGCTGAGATAAAATAGAACGTCAACGGCATATAATGAAGTTCGGCTCTCATGTGTCCTGTATTAAATGCCCCATATACCACTCTGCTCCCTGAATAGCAAAAGACTCAATTGCCAATGCAAAGAAAGTAAAGAAGGGGAAACTCTTTCTGGTGCCTCTCGACATTTGAAATGAATGAGATACAGCACTGTTAATTCTTATCTGATTGTACATTTCATAGTAAAATATTAATTTAATAAATTCTATTGGGAAATGGAACATAAGCTCCTATAGGAAGTCCCAATCGACTGTGTCAAAAGCTTTAACAGCATCCACTGACAGTATCAAATGCGAACTCCCAAAGATCAAAAAAGAATTAAAAGTTTTATATTGTTGGAGGTACTGTTAAAATTGTTTCAAAGGTTGCAAGTCCTGGAGAGAACTGAGTAGTGAAAGTCTCATGGTGGTTCAGATCCCTAATCACTTGCCCTTTTTGCATCTTCTATAATTTGCCATGGCAGATCATGTACAATTCCTTTAATCAGTATTGATCAGCCATTATGAAGACTTGTTCTATTATGCTAGCAGTGGATGTAGGACTGTATTATCATCATGCTTTTTGAGAGCATGTGCAGACGAGCATATTTATTGACCAAGTGTGATCCGACAAAACATCGTATCGCACTCGGACCAATGTAAGTCTATGGGGCCGTGCATATTCTGATTTTTTCTTCGGACAAGGACTGATGTAGAAAAAAAATTGCTGCATGCCCGAGGTTAATATGATATGCGTTTCGCGTTGCTTGTGTGCTGCTTTCTCTTGAGAAAGCAGCGCACAAGTAACACGAAATTCGCGTTGGGAAGCCGCAAAACAACCCTATTCACCGGTCTGGGGGGGTGCGGGACACCTATCTGAGGGTAAGTGGATTTGGATTTTCACTTTGCTATTATGGTATGGATTGGCTCCTGGTTGTTGGCCCTACTGTCTTGCACTATGCTTGCACTTTTTGTGCCTACACTATAACCACAGGGCTCACATAACATTTCCAGTCCAACCACCTGTTGCTAGCTGAATGTACCCTGACTTTCCAGTCCACATGACGCACAGGCTACCCCATTACCTCTGGCTTGTTTGTTTATAGGTTTTTTTTCTGGCACTTGCTCTTGCATATCGGTTTTATACTTCTGCTAGTTTTGTACATGTATATGTATCAATAAAGATTTTGTTATATTTTTGCATAAAAACTCCATCAATGGAAAAAGGTCTGGATGGACTCTGGTCTGTTTTTTTGGTGACTCTGGGACGCGTTGTTCGGCATGACAAGAGCTGACTCGGTGAGGACAACCAAGGACACAGCATCTTTGGCTAGGCCACATGGGGCCTTATTTCTAAGGACTTAGAGAAGCCCTGCATTTGAGAGATCGGCATTCTCTAAGAGATTCAAGTCAGCATTTCTGATTATTCGGGACTCAGTCAAGCAAGGAACCATCCATTTCAGTCTCAGAATGTACCGGTACCATTTACAACTGAATATATATTCATATTGTGACAAAGTCACTGGCAGAGTGCTGGAGGGGAGATATGTTTCACTGAGGCTATTAGCTTCAATGCTGTGAAACGTGGAATTTTTCTCCTGCATGGTAGGTGCAGAGAGGGTTAATCAACCACATTTAAAAGAGCATGTTTAAGTGTGAATGGCCATATTGCGGGCGGGAGGCCATTCACCATATCTCCACCCCAGGGTGTGGTCTCAACTATAAATAACCAGACTTTTTACTCAGGTGTTGTTCAGTGTATAGAGAAGCTAGCTCCTGAGAGAGAGGAGCTTGCCTTTTTGTGCTAACCTGGACCGTATGCTATTGTTAACCCTGAGTGTCCGGATCCCGGCCGATATACGGACTGTGCTGTATCTTTTATTTTTGCTTTGCCATTATGCCGAATAGGCTGTGTTTACTTTATGAACTTTAGGTTGGTTTATGACATTTTAATAAACCAATTCTATCCTTAAAGAGACAGTGTTCCATGTCTACCTCCGTGTACAGCCGATCAAGCCGCTCTACATATATATAATATATATATACATATTTAAAGAACTTTATGGAGGTCTAGTTAGTTAGGAGAAAAGGCCTCTTCTGTAAGAGACATTTCAAAAATACTGCTCCGAGTATGTGATTACTAAAGTACTGGCACAACACTGTCGTGTTATGGATATTTGCATAGAAAGGGTTAATTGCATGTATTTTTGCCCGCATATAACTGTTAATTCTGTTAACTATACCTGTGTATACTCTCAGTCGGTGTTATTTAGAGTAACTGTTGTCATTGGGTTTGTTATATATACACTGTTTACCTACCATTCTTTCCTTTGTTTTATAAACTGTTCAAATTATATTATCTAATCTTTGTGCGTGTCTGCTGATTGCTGCTATACCTCTTGTCCTCTGGCCATCCCTCATCCACGTTTCATATAGGGTGAGTCATCTGCTCTAATATAATTAAAGGGGTTGTCCACTACTAGGACAACCCCTTCTCATACCCCACATTTGGCCCCAATAAAATAAAAAAGCCTATACTCACCTCCCGTGCAGCCACCGTTCCCACGCTCTCCCTGGGGCTCTCATGCGGTGTTGGGGCACATAATGTCGGTGCCCAATCAGCGTCACTTTCCCAACCTTCATATGAATTGAACATGAATAGGAAGTCAGAGATCAGCCGCAACCCGGACTTCCTCTTCATGTTCAATTCGACAGGAGGCGAGGACAGTGACAGCAGCCCTGATTGGGCTCCAGCGTCACGTGTTGCAACACTGCATGAGAGCGTAGGGTATGAGAATGGGTTGCCCTAGTGATTGACAACCCCTTTAATGTTATTTACACCTGGTATTCAATTCCAAAATTGAGTACTTTTGCTCTATTGTTCACATATTGCATTATTATGTCATTTGCACAAATATATATATTTTTCACTTGCCTCTATGTGTACATAATTTACTATAATCTTGTAATTATAATTAGAGATGAGCGTTGTTCTACTCGAACTGTTCGCCAATCTCAAATTCGAGCTGTTTTGGGCGGTGTTCGAGCAAGTCGGCGAACACGAACAATTTGAGAAAAATTCGGCTGTTCGAGGTTATGTTCGATAACTGTTCGTGCACCAAAATCATAACTGGATTTTTTCTCAGTAATGATGAAAATTAATGTTAATACGCAGTTTGAGTGTACAGCGGGGTGGGGGGAGGGGCAGGGGATGGATCTCTGCAGGAACAATGAAGATCTCCATTTTTTTTCCTCTTTCCCGCATTTACAGTGGGGAGGTGCAATCTGTCAGCCTATCAGCAGCGCACACACGGAGCGAAGTGCTTTTTTTCACACAAGCAAGGGCATGTGTCATTGGCAGTGTATGTCACATGTCCTTGCCCTATAAGACCAAGCCATTTTCCCCATCACCACCATTTTCTCACTGCTGCAGCTGCGTGTTAGACGGCACCGCTGTTGCTGTGTGCGCTATACCTTGTTAATTTCAAGCCAATTTTCGCACAAATCTACAGATAGCTTGGGAGTAGGGAATAGTTGTGATTGCAGTCCTTTTAAGGACTAGGTTACAGCATTTCCTACGACTTTTATCAGGCAGGTCTGTGCTCTTAAATAGATAGATTGTGGGAGTAAAGACTAATTGTAATTGGAGTCCTTTTCAGGACTAGGTTACATCAGTTCCTATCAGTTTTTGCCAGGCAGGTCTGTGCCAGTGCTGTGCAAGTTTTTTTCACAGCATTTGGCTGAATCTAGCAAAGCTAATCCTTTTTGGCCTATTGCAGAGTGTGTTAGTCAGTGGAGTAGCCTATCTGTGTTGCAAGATATACCACCTGTGTATAGAATACCAATTTTTTTACTGCACCTAGTGAAGTAAAATCTTTTGGGCATAGCATCATTCTATTAGTCCATCTATACTGACCTCCATCAGGTTGCAAACTGAATATAATTTTTTTCTGCATCTAGCTCTGAAAAAATATTTGGGCTTCTAGCAGTGTGTGGGACTTGGTCTATTAGTCCATCTATACTGACCTCCATCAGGTTGCAAATTAAAAATAATTTTTTTCTTCATTTAGCTCTGAAAAAATATTTGGGCTTCTAGCAGTGTGTGGGACTTGTTCTATTAGTCCTTCTATACTGACCTCCAGCAGGTTGCAAATTGAATATAATTTTTTTCTGCATCTAGCTCTGAAAAAATATTTGGGCTTCTAGCGGTGTGTGGGACTTGGTCTATTAGTCCATCTATACTGACCTCCATCAGGTTGCAAATTAAAAATAATTTTTTTCTGCATCTAGCTCTGAAAAAATATTTGGGCTTCTAGCAGTGTGTGGGACTTGGTCTATTAGTCCATCTATACTGACCTCCATCAGGTTGCAAATTAAAAATAATTTTTTTCTTCATTTAGCTCTGAAAAAATATTTGGGCTTCTAGCAGTGTGTGGGACTTGTTCTATTAGTCCTTCTATACTGACGTCCAGCAGGTTGCAAATTGAATATAATTTTTTTCTGCATCTAGCTCTGAAAAAATATTTGGGCTTCTAGCGGTGTGTGGGACTTGGTCTATTAGTCCATCTATACTGACCTCCATCAGGTTGCAAATTAAAAATAATTTTTTTCTGCATCTAGCTCTGAAAAAATATTTGGGCTTCTAGCAGTGTGTGGGACTTGGTCTATTAGTCCATCTATACTGACCTCCATCAGGTTGCAAATTAAAAATAATTTTTTTCTGCATCTAGCTCTGAAAAAATATTTGGGCTTCTAGCAGTGTGTGGGACTTGGTCTATTAGTCCATCTATACTGACCTCCATCAGGTTGCAAATTGAATAAAAAAATTTTCTGCATCTAGCTCTGAAAAAATATTTGGGCTTCTAGCGGTGTGTGGGACTTGGTCTATTAGTCCATCTATACTGACCTCCATCAGGTTGCAAATTAAAAATAATTTTTTTCTGCATCTAACCCAGCCAATAGTTTTGGCCTAATACCACAGTTTGGCCACTCAGCTCTGCTCGGTTACCATCCATTGTTTTTTTGTGCAAACAACTCCAGAGTTGTGAATTAGTTAACCACCAAAATGAGTGGAAAAAGGCCTGCTGCTGGTGGAAAGGGGAATAGGCGTGTTGGGAAGGGGAAAAAAGGTTGTGTCCGTGGGGTAGGTGCAGAAGAAAGACCATCTTCCAGCCAAACTAAAATGTCTACTTCTTTTAGCGGACAATGTGATAAGATCCCTTTCTTACGGCCACGCCAATCGCTACAAATTCCAGATGAGGCACAAAAACAGCAGGTGCTTCAACGGATATCAAGTGCTCCTTTAAGTGGGCTCTCCTCCACATCAACTTCAACATCACAAATACTCCAGTCCTCAAAGGTGTCACCCAAATCGCACTTGCTTCCTCACAGCTCCCAAATCTCCAGCTGCCCGTCTGAGTATGAGGTAGAACAGATGGTTGAGTCTGCAGAGCTGTTTACTCATACTATAGCCTGGGAATCAGAGGTCGACTCCAGCGCTTCTGTGAATCCAGACGAGGAAATGATCTGCACTGATGCCCAGAATCTTTATGAGTCGGATCCAGGACCAGACGCAGAAGGTTCTGACCATAATGTAGACCCTCATTCCCAAACTGTAACTCCTGTTGGTGGAGACAATGAGGAAGACGATGATAAGACTCAAATACCTGATTGGAGCGACAACTTTAGTTTTTTGTCAGGGCAGGAACAGGTTGGCTCTGAGGACGACGGGTGTGATAACGCACAGGGTGATGATGATGAGGTCGGAGATCCCACTTACTGTCAACCCACAGTCAGCCAAGAGATGAGGTCAGCAGAGGAGGTGGAGGAAGATGCTAGTGACGACGAGGTCAGGTTGCGCCTTCCTGGACAGAGACGTAGTACTGGAAGCACGTCAACAACTGCATCCTCAAACACAACTCTGCCTCTCACCACAAGTCGTGGTGGCTCTTCAGGTCGCATGGGTGCTAAGCCTTGCATAGCCTGGGCATTTTTTCAGATCGATAAAGATGACCCAACTCGTGTTATCTGTAACATTTGTCAGCAAAAGCTAAGTAGAGGCCAAAAAATACATAGTTTGAGTACTTCATGCATGAACCGGCACATGGACATGAAGCATAAGTTGCAGTGGGAAGCTCAGTGTGCTACAATGCGGCCTAGCCGGCCGGGCCAATCACCGTCTGCCATATCTTGTGCATCCGCGGCCTCATCATCCTCTGTGACTGGGGGGACAGCAGTCACACCTGTTTTGGGGCGCAGACCTGCCACCTCTTTACCCGCAACAGCCAGCGTGATTGGCAGGTCATCATTTTCTTTGGAGGTGGTAACACCAGCTGGTGTTGAGCGCTGTCCGACATCGATAGCACCACCTTTGGATCAAGGCAACCTAAAATGTCCGCCTGCATCTTCCTCACAGACCGGCAGTTTGCCGGGGACACCCTTATCAACCCCGTCTAAGCACAATAGCCAGCCCTCAGTCCCTCAGATGTGGACAAGTAAAAGACCATTTCCTCCTAGCCATGAGAAAGCTAAGAGGTTGAATTTCACCATCTGCAAGCTCTTGGCTACAGAAATGCTGCCTTTCCGCCTGGTGGACACAGAGGATTTTCGAGACCTTATGTCCGTCGCAGTGCCCCAGTACCAGATGCCCAGTCGGCACTACTTCTCAAAGAAAGGTGTGCCTGCGCTCCACCAGCATGTCGCACACAACATCACCGCTTCTTTGAGAAACTCTGTGTGTGACAGGGTGCATTTCACCACAGACACTTGGACGAGTAGGCATGGACAGGGGCGTTACATGTCGCTGACTGGGCACTGGGTAACTATGGTGACAGCAGGACAAGGGGCTGCTGTCCAAGTCTTGCCGTCCCCACGAGTTGTGCGTCAATCCTCTTTATGTCAAAGTTCCTCCACTGCTTCTGCCTCCTCAAACTCCTCTCGGTCTTCCACCTGCACCCAAAGCCTGTCTGGTCATGCCACAAGCTTTCTAACTGCGCAGAAGGGATCCTGCACACCTCCTTACTATGCTGGCAGTAGGGCTCAACGTCATCAGGCGGTTTTTACATTGAAATGTCTGGGAAATGTGAGTCACACAGCTGAGGAGTTGTGGTCAGCTCTGGAGAACCAATTTCATGAATGGTTGTCTCCACTGGACCTGAAACCAGGGAAGGCCGTGTGCGACAATGCTGCAAACCTGGGTGCGGCCTTTCGCCGGGGCAATGTCACACACGTGCCTTGTATGGCTCACGTGTTGAACCTGGTTGTCCAGCAATTTTTAGCCCACTATCCCAGACTAGATGGCCTTCTGCAGAGGGCACGGTCGCTGTGTGCTCACTTCCGCCGTTCGCATCCCGCAGCTCAGCGACTTACATCTCTACAGAAGTCGTTGGGCCTGCCACTTCACCGGCTAAAATGCGATGTGCCTACCCGGTGGAATTCAACTCTGCACATGTTGCAGCGACTGTGGCAGCACCGACAAGCCCTGGTGCAATACGTTCTGACGTATAGCCTGGGCCAACGAGATTCAGAGGTGGGGCAAATCACGCTGGAGGAGTGGTCTCAGATCAGGAACCTATGCACCCTTCTGCACAGTTTTGAAATGGCGACGAAGATGTTTAGTGCTGACGATGCCATTATCAGCATGACTATTCCGGTGATTTACATGCTGGAGCACATGTTAAACAGAATTCGGAGTCAGGTGGTGGCACAAGAGGAGGTGGAGGAAGTAGAGGAGGAGGAGTTGTATGCGGAAGGGCTAACATCTGCAAGGTCCAGACGGTCGGCAGCACCAAGGCGGCATGCATGTGAGGGTGGGGGAGATGGTTTTACCAGGGCGCATGGTAGCAGCCAAACTAGTGAGGAAGGTGCAGGAGCCCAGGAAGAAGTGGAGGACGAACTGATGGAAGACTCATCAGATGAGGGAGACCTTGATCACATTTCTGTTGTGCGAGGTTGGGGGGAGAGGACAGAGGAAGGAAGCATGATTGTTACCTCGCCACCAACACAACAGGGACTTGGTGCTCCTGGATGCGCAACACACATGAGTGCCTTCTTGCTGCACTACCTGCAACATGACCCTCGAATTGTGAGAATTAGAAATAATCCTGACTACTGGGTTGCCACACTGTTAGATCCCCGGTACAAAAGTAAATTTGCAGAAATTATTCCTGCCATAGAAAGGGATGCACGCATGCAGGAGTATCAGCAGAGACTGTTGCAGAATCTTACATGTGCTTTTCCACAAAATACCAGTGGTGCACGTAGTGAATCTCACAGTTCCAACTTGCCAACCGTGGGACCGTCAAGTGTTCAGCACTCAAACCGTAACAGAACCACAGTATCTGCTGGTAACATCAATTTTGCGGAATCATTTCACCACTTTTTTAGCCCATCCTTTGCAAGGCCACAGGAGACAAGAAGTCTGACACATAGTCAACGCCTAGAGACGATGGTACAGGAGTATCTCCAAGTAAACATTGAAGCCACGACTGTGTCACTGGACCCTTGCTCTTTTTGGGCTTCCAATCTGGATAAATGGCCGGAGCTAGCCACTTACGCCTTGGAGATCTTGTCATGCCCCGCAGCCAGCGTTCTGTCTGAACGTGTGTTCAGCGCTGCTGGTGGTGTGCTGACAGATAAGCGCACGCGGCTCTCCACTGATAATGTAGACAGACTCACGTTCATAAAGATGAACAAATCATGGATCCG
Organism: Phyllobates terribilis; assembly: GCF_046119375.1. Lineage (NCBI taxonomy): Eukaryota > Metazoa > Chordata > Amphibia > Anura > Dendrobatidae > Phyllobates > Phyllobates terribilis. The sequence goes on along the minus strand of NW_027362773.1, from coordinate 251,418,652 downwards.
AAACGACTTTTCTACCCCTGTGTCATCCTGGGGAGAGTAAAAGCTTGATGATTGGTTAAAATCACCCTACCAACCGTTTTAAGCTTTCAAATTACTAATCATGTTTATCTGTATCTTGACTGGAAAATAATTTGGGCTTTGTAGCAGTGTGCAGCACTGATCCTATTAGGCCATCTATAATAAGTTTCACCAGATTTAAAATTAAAAATAATTTTTAGCTGCATCTAGCCCGGAAAATAATTTTGGGGCTCCGAGATGCGCAAGACACATAAGTGCCTTCTTGCTGCACTACCTGCAGCATGACCCTCATATTGTCAGAATTCGAAGTAATCATGACTACTGGGTTGCCACACTCTTAGATCCCCCAAACTTTTCGATCAACCTTTTCATTTTAATAAAGACCAAAAAAATGGTCATTTTTGAAATTATAAGCATTAGCAGGTTGTTAGAAACTGAAATCAAACAGTTTTCAACTCAAAACTTTATTCTAGGTGATGTTACATTTTCACATAGGACCCCTTGTTCGAAAGGAGCTTCTGAACTCTCTCGTCCATTGAATTTGTCAGGTTTTGGATGGTTTCTGCTTCAATTGTTTTGCATGAGGACAGAATACCCTCCCAGAGCTGTTGCTTAGATGTGAACTGCCTCCCGCCATCATAGACACTCCTTTTAATGATGCTCCAAAGGTTCTGAATGGGGTAGAGGTCAGGGGAGCATGGGGGTCACACCATAAGTTTGTCCCCTTTTATGCCCATATCAGCCAGAGATGCAGATGTTTTATGTGCAGCATGAGATGGTGCATTATCATGCAGAAAAATGATCTTGCTGTGAAATACACGGTTCTTCTTCTTGAACCATGGCAGGAAGTGCTGTTTGAGAAAATCCACATACATTATGGAGTTCATCTTTAGCGCCTTCAGGGATCCTAAAGGGGCCGACAATCTCTCTCCCCATGATTCCAGCCCAAAACATTACTCCACCTCCTCCTTGTTGGCGCTGTAGCCGTGTTTGCGTGGGGTGTCCATCAACCAGCCATCCTCCACTCCATTCATCTGGACCATCGAGCGCTGCACGGCACTCATCCGTGAGCAAAACAGTTTTGAAATCAGTCTTCATGTAATGTTTGGCCCACTGGAGCCGTTTCTGCTTGTGTGAAGTGGATAGAGGAGGTCGACAGGATGGCATATGCACAGCTGCAAACCTCTGAAGGACCCTGCATCTTGTTGTTCGGGGGACGTTGGAGGCACAAGCAGCTTCAAAAACTTGTCTGCTGCTATGACAAGGCTTTTTTGCCGCTGCTCTTTCAACCTGACGTAATTGCCTGTAGGAAAGAGTCCTCAATTTGCCCTTATCAGCACGCACACGTGTGTACTGTGAATCAGCTACATACTTCTTGATTGCCAAGACACTTCATCCTGATCATCGCACAATGTTGATTGTAGTCATGCCTTGACCTAAACACTCCACAATTTGTTGCTTCTCAGCAGCCGACACATCCTTTTTCTTTCCTATTTTGGCAGAAAATGTAGGCTGCTTAATAATGTGAGAGAGCCTTCTTAAGTAGTCTTGCCTTTCATTGGACACACCTGCCAAACTAATTAGCACAGGTGTCTGCAATTGCTTACAGTGATATAAAGAGCCCTGACACACATCACCATCAATGAGTTTAACTGACAAACAAACAAATTCTTCCCTTATCACTCCTAAACACTTTTTGCATAATAATTTGGAACGCGGTGTACATGTGCTTTTCCACAAAACACCAGTGGTTCACGTAGTGAATCTTACAGTTCTAACTTGCCAACCGTGGTCTGTATGGAATTGTTCAATAAAGGGCCCAAAATTAAGATAACATAGATGGGAGAGGTCTCTATGAATAGGAATTCCTAAGTATTTGATACCCTGTGAGGGCCAGGCAAAGGGAAAGTTGGACTGGATGGAATCCTATATGGATTTAGGGAGGGAGACATCGAGGGCCTCAGACTTCGCTGCATTGATTTTAAAATTTTACCATGTAACAAAGTGATCTATTTCAGCCATAACAGCAGGGATGGATATATGTGATTGAGTGATATATACTAGGACATCATCAGCAAATAGAGAGCACTTGTACTCGGTGCCTCCCACCTCAATCCACCTAATATTGGGGTTATGGCGAATTGATGAGAGCAGGTGCTCCGTCACTAGGATGTATAAGAGAGGGGACAGAGGACATCCCTGCCTTGTCCCATTGGTGATTGTGAAAGGTGATGAAAATGTTCTGACGCACCCCCTGGGCCTTGGGACCCTTTTTGGTGGATGCTGGTGGTTGTAGTCTTCGTGGCGGCGATCCGGTTCCGTGGCTCAGGGCGGTCAAACCAGTGGCGGAACTATTTATGTGATTTTGATGTTTAAATGTCCGACTACGCCACCCGTGGATTGCGGTCAGAGTGAACCGCCGCTACAGGGCAGACCGCTAAGGCTGGTGTTGTGGGTGCAGCAGAGCGTAGCATAACTCCCCACGGGAGGAGTATAGCCTCAGGGCAGTGTATGCGGAGGATGGGGGTGTTCGACGAACCGAACCGAACTCGAACACTACGGGGGTGGCTCAACACTAATTATAATGTGTTTTTGCAGATTATGTATAATCAAGTACTTTATCACTTTGCCTATAAGTATACTAGCTATTGAGCCTGTTCTACGCCCAGGTGGTGAGCATTTTTATTGGTATATTGTCTCCCATGCTGGTATATGCTGCCCCCCTCCTGGTATTTGTGCTCCCCAATCCTGTTCCCCCATCCTGTTATGTGCTGCCCTCATCCCTATCCTGGTATGCATGGCACGCTTCATCCCTATCCTGGTATGCATGGCACCCTTCACCCCCAATCCTGGCATGCATGGCACCCCTCACCCTCAATCCTGGTATGCATGGCACCCCTCACCCCCAATCCTGGTATGCATGGCACCCCTCACCACCAATCCTGGTATGCATGGCACCCCTCATCCCTATCCTGATATGCATAGCACGACTCATCCCTATCCTGGTATACATGGCACCCCTCACCCCCAATCCTGGTATGCATGGCACCCCTCACCCCCAATCCTGTATGCATGGCACCCCTCACCCCCAATCCTGGTATGCATGGCACCCCTCATCCCTAATCCTAGTATGCATGGCACCCCTCATCCCAATCCTGGCATGCTTGGTGACCCTCATCCTGGTATGCATGGCTCCCTCATACCCAATCCTGGTATGCATTGTACCCCATCCCTCATCCCTATCCTGATATGTATGCTACCCCTCATCCTGGTATGCATGATACCCCTTATCCCTATCCTGGTATGCATGGTACCCCTCATCCCTATCCTGTTATGCATGGCACCCCATCCCTCATCCTGGTATGCATGGTACCCCTCATCCCTATCCTGGTATACATGGTACCCCTCATCCCTATCCTGTATGCATGGTCCCTCATCCGAATCCTGGTATGCATGCCCCCCCAGATCCCTATCCTGGTATGCATGGTACCCCTCATCCCTATCCTGGAATGCATGGCACCCCTCATCCCAAATCCTGGTATGCATGGCACCCCCCCATCCCCAATCCTGGTATGCATGACACCCCTCATCCCCAATCCTGGTATGCATGGCACCCCTGATCCCCAATCCTGATATGCATAGTACCCCTCATCCCCAATCCTGGTATGTATGGCACCCCTCATCCCCAATTCTGGTATGCATGGCACCCCTCATCCGCAATCCTGGTTTGCATGGTCCCCTCACCCCCCAATCCTGGTATGCATGGTACCCCTCATCCCCAATCCTGGTATGCATGGTACCCCTCATCCCCCAATTCTGGTATGCATGGTACCCCTCATCCCTCAATCTTGGTATGTATGGTACCCCTCATCCCCCAATCCTGGTATGTATGGCACCCCTCATCCCCCAATCCTGGTATGTGTGGCCCCCTCATCCCTCAATAATGGTAAGTGTGGCCCCCTCATCCCCCAATCCTGGTATGTGTGGCCCCCTCATCCCCCAATCCTGGTATGTGTGGCTCCCTCATCCCTCAATCCTGGTAAGTGTGGCCCCCTCATCCCCCAATCCTGGTATGTGTGGCCCCCTCATCCCCCAATCCTGGTATGTGTGGCCCCCTCATCCCCCCAATCCTGGTATGTGTGACCCCCTTATCCCAATCCTGGTATGCATGGCACCCCCCATCCCCAATCCTGGTATGCATGGCACCCCTCATCCCCAATCCTGGTATGCATGGCACCCCTCATCCCCAATCCTGGTATGCATGGTACCCCTCATACCCAATCCTGGTATGTATGGCACCCCTCACCCCCAATACTGGTATGCATGGCAGCCCTCATCCGCAATCATGGTTTGCATGGTCCCCTCACCCCCCAAATCCAGGTATGCATGGTACCCCTCATCCCCAATCCTGGTAAACATGGTACTCCTCATCCCCCAATTCTGGTACGCATGGTACCCCTCACCCCTCAATCCTGGTATGCATTTTACCCCTCATCCCCCAATCCTGGTATGTGTGGCCCCCTCATCCCTCAATCCTGGTATGTGTGGCCCCCTCATCCTCCAATCCTGGTATGTGTGGCTCCCTCATCCCCCAATCCTGGTATGTGTGGCCCCGTCACCCCCCAATACTGGTATGTGTGGCTCCCTCACCCCTCTATACTGGTATGTGTGGCTCCCTCACCACCAATCCTGGTATGCATGGCACCCCTCATCCCCAATCCTGGTATGCATGGTCCCCTCACCCCCCAATCCTGGTATGCATGGTCCTCTCATCCCCCAATCCTGGTATGCATGGTACCCCTCACCCCTCAATCCTGATATGTATGGCACCCCTCATCCACCAGTCCTGGTATGTGTGCCCTCCTCATCCCCCAATCCTGGTATGTGTGGCCCCCTCATCCCCCAATCCTGGTATGTGTGGCCACCTAATCCCCCAATCCTGGTATGTGTGGCCTCCTCATCCCCCAATCCTGGTATGTGTGGCCCCCTCATCCCCCAATCCTGGTATGTGTGACCCCCTCATCCCCCAATCCTGGTATGTGAGACCCCCTCATCCCCCAATCCTGTTATGTGTGGCCCTCTCATCCCCCAATCCTGGTATGTGTGGCCCCCTCATCCCCCAACCCTGGTATGCGTGGCCCCCTCACCCCTCAATCCTGGTATGTGTGGCCCCTCACCCCCAATCCTGGTATGTGTGGACCCTCACCCCCCAATCCTGATATGTGAGGCCCCTCACACCCCAATCCTGGTATGCATGGTACCCCTCATCCCCAATCCTGGTATACATGGTACCCCTCATCCCCCAATTCTGGTACGCATGGTACCCCTCACCCCACGATCCTGGTATGTATGGTACCCCTCTTCCCCCAATCCTGGTATGTGTGGCCCCCTCATCTCCCAATCCTGGTATGTGTGACCCCCTCATCCCCCAATCCTGGTATGTGTGGCCCCCTCATCCCCCAATCCTGGTATGTGTGACCCCTTCATCCCCCAATCCTGGTATGTGTGACCCCCTCATCCCCCAATACTGGTATGTGTGGCCCTCTCATCCCCCAATCCTGGTATGTGTGGCCCCCTCATCCCCCAATCCTGGTATGCGTGGCCCCCTCATCCCCCAATCCTGGTATGTGTGGCCTCTCACCCCCCAATCCTGGTATGTGTGGCCCCTCACTGCCCAATCCTGGTATGTGAGGCCTACTCATCCCTTTCACGCTGCACACATGCAAAAAAAAAACACTTATACTCACCTTTCTTCCCTGTGCTCCAGCGCTGCCGTGTCCTGTTCTGCCGGAGGATAGTGCTATGCGAATGCGCCGATTCCAACGGCGCATTCATCTCCCGGCTACCGGCCCGAAGACACAGCGCGGTCTCCCGGATAGGTGAGTTGTTAGGGGGCCGGAGATCGCGGTATGCGTTCAGTGCTTATGCATACCGCGATCTCCGGGGACACAATCCTCATCCTAAACTCCTCATTTAGGATGTGGTTGCATTCCTCTGTGGGGTCCAGACTGCACAAGCGCATCACGCTTGCGCAGTCTATAGAGGCTTCAGACAGAGGGACGCTTGTACGATTATAATATAGAAGGCACATGCACTTTTGCATATTATTTACTTAATCACTATGCCTATAAGTATATGGCACATGCACTTTTGCAGATTATGTATAATCAAGTACTTAATCACTTTGCCTATAAGTATATGGCGCATGCAGTTTGTTGTTGCTTGAAGAAGGTTCACACAATTGAACCGAAACGCCCCTATTATCGGCTAAATAAATCACTCTTTTTTTGCAGTTTTTGGAGTGTTGCCTTCAATTTTTGCTGCTCATCTGGATGGTTTGGTTCTTGCCAGGCAGACTTTGCCCATATCCTCCTTTTCTTCCTTCTAGATAGAGAGATGGATGAAACAATAAGATACAATAATAGCACAGACTTCACAAATCCAAAGTTCAGTAGCTGCAGACAACACATTCCTACTACTCAGTAACATGCATCTTATTAGTGGTATCTGTCTGAGATTTGGAGCTCTGTATAGAAACTGTCTTATAATATTTTATAATGAAGCTGAGATTCACATCTGCAGGATAACCAGAAAGTCTCAGGGGAATGTGCTGGAAGATGGGGGACGGGGGAATGTGATATTTATTTTTTGATACATTTGTTTGTTCCAAGGGAGAAGACATTTGATGAAATAAGCCCCTTGCACATTAGGGAAATTGAGAACAACACATGTAACATTGTCTCGTTCTAGTCTCCACTATTATACGATGCCCACATAAATATTTTAAGCAGCACTGCTAGTTACTGGTTGTATGGGAGCTCAGATACACAGGCACAATTGTGTTCGGCTGTATCATTCTGACCGTGCAAAGCTCTTAATAATCATTTTGGTACAAATAGAACAAACAAATAATTCGAGACATAAATCGTAATATCCAGATTTATTGCTGATGAGGAGCATTTATAATTGACTTGATGGTGTAAGGTATCAGCTATATGAGCTAGTAGGACATTTGAACCCATGTGTATTAATATGAAGTTAGTTTGGGTCTTTTTGTGACCTCAACAGCCTCCACTCTTCCGTGAAAGCTTTTCTTCTTCACTCCAATGATGATTTGTGAGGTCAGACATTGGTAGTGAAGGAGAAGGTCAGCCTGACAATCATGCTTTAAATTTACCCCAAAGGTGTTTGTGGGGTTGTTATCACAACTGGGACTTCAAGAGATTGTTCGTAGAGATGAGTGGATCTACCAAAACTCAAATTCAGTACTTTGCCCGAATTTGGAATGGAAATTCAAATTTATTTGATATGAATCAAATGTATCTTATTAAGCTCCAGGGTCAGGGTGAAAAATAAAATTAATCAAAGGGGTTATCCAGGACTATATAATTTTTTTTTAATACGGGACTAAGAACTAACTGGCAAGTAGTTGCTAACTACCTGCCTGTTGTGTCCGGCTCCGATGTCTGCTGGCACAGAGCAATTACAGACCGCTCCTGCTGGCGATTCAGCAACTTAAGCTGATGTCACATCGACAGAGCAGCGGCTTCTCTTCCAGGCTGCTGTCGACAGACGTGACTGCCGACGACATGCTGATTGACAGCCGACTCCCCACAGTTAGGCAGTGGGGAGCCATCTGTGTCGACACCAGGGCTCTTCCCAGGACTCTCCTGCAGTATTGTGACACGTGACGCCGGCGCCCAATCAGAGCTGGATTCACTGTTCCCACCTCCTGTCGAATTGAACATGAAGAAGAAGTCCTGGCTGCAGCTGATCTCTGACTTCCTCTTTTTGTTCAATTCGTACGTGACGTGAAGCAGCTGAATCGCCGGCAGGAGCAGTCGGCGACCGCTCTGAGCCAGCGCTAGGTAGAACATGCAGGTAGTTGCCTCTGTTAGTAACTACCTGCCTGTTAGTTTTTAGGCCCATAGTAAAAATAAATATAATAGTCCTGGACAAGCCCTTTAATACTCACTTCTCTCCAGCCCTCACCTAGTCCGATCACCTCCTTGTTTGTTTGCAGTCTTTATTCACAGGTCACCGGACTTCACACCACAGATATTGTTGGGTCTTCAGGGCCACAAGTCCTCATGATATCATGATTCATGATGTCTTGGTACACCGCACATTACGGTGTAGAGTGAGGCCTAGTGAGTACATGTCTCACGCAAAATGACATGTGTTAGACCCTTACATAATGATGGCAGCAAACTTGGGAGGCCTTATGGTCATTGGAGGCACCTAAAGTCCAACCGAACCCATGGTGTAAAGAGGATCTGTGGCTTGTTTATGAAGACTTGACTAGAATTACTAAGTGAGGAGCAGTGTGGACAAGGTAAGGACCAAGGAGAGGTGAATATTTTTTTTTTAACCACTTTCACTGCCTTTTTGCATGTGTGATAGAAAGTATAAAAAGAAAAGTATAGTGCCACTTTACTAAGGCAGTATGTCTCTAGCAGTGGTGGAATTAACACTTTTGTGTCACATGCTCACCATTTTTAGGCACAACTTTAAATGGTGTATGTAAGTAAGATTAGCTCCAGTCTTCTCCTCCTAGCTGTAAATCAGGGTCTAATAAAGTCTCTTCAGAAGAGTACAAATAAATAAAAAGAAAAATAACAGCGTGGATGACCGGGCACCAGGAGCTGTGTTTGGCAGCTGGGTGGATCGAGAAGTAAAAATTGCGTTTTAGGAAATATCTTTTATACATATTCTTGTATGTATGTCTGCCATTTTCCTGGATTCATACAGACCAAATTGCAAAAAATTTAGATTCTAGCGAACTGATATTTTTGTGAAATTGTTGTGTCTGGTGACATCTTCAGCAATACACAACACAAATGCTTCTGTATGTACAGTATAGCATGGTGGTGGATGTACAGAGTCATGTATACATTATAAATGACAAGTTGCTCACAAACCCTTCAAACAGCTCATTGTCGGCAGAGATTAGACCTATGGATAGATGATCAATCTTATAAAAGCTGAAAAACTTCTTTAATCTTTTTATATACATAAAAATATAGATAAATACAGTGAAAATCCCCATGCTGTTTAATAGAGAGAATCCTGTGGTCATAAAATCTATTTGCCACTTAAAGGAGTTGTCCACTACTAGGAAAACCTCTTTTTGGTCTAAATGTTTGGCCCCGATAAAAAAAAAAAAGTCTATACTCACCTCCCGTGCCAGCGCCGTTCCAACTGTGTCAATACTCCCGTGCGGTTGTTATGACACGTGAGACTGGCCTCTAATGAGCTCACATGTCATAATAACAACCAGACGAGAGCCCAGAGAATGCAAGTGTTCACACCGCGGGAACGGGCCGGCACAGAAAGTGAGTATTGGCTTTTTTATTTTATCGGAGTCAAGTGTTGGGTATGAGCAGGGTTTGTCCAAGTAATGGGTAACCCCTTTAAAGCCTAAAATATGGAATCTCCAGTCATCAATGACTAAATAGAGATAAACTTTATTCTAAAATTTCCAATTTTTTTCTTTACTGGATAATGGCAGAATTAGACGAAAATGTTTCTGTAACTTTAACTGTAGATACACTTTAAAAAAAAATTGAAAAGTCCTTCTTGGTGCCCATGTGTTGCTGAGAGTGCCTCATTTTAAGTGTATATCCTCATAAAAAATGCAAACAACTAAATTCTCTATTTAGACCCCTACGGGTATGTAATTGGAAAAATCACCTAGAATCTTTTCTTGACATCACCCATCCAGTCTTCACCACTACAATTTCATTAAATATTACTCCATCCAACCTCCATCATTGTGTTCTGTAAAGTGTTCGAATAAATAATGGCCCATATTCATTTTTTATATTATATGTGTCCTCCTTCATTATTGCACGTAGAAGTCATTTTGTCCTTCCTCTATATATTTTCTCACATGTAAATTTATAACTATATAATATTACTCCTTTTGTGTTATATGTAATCATATATTTTATTATAAATACATGTTCCATATTTATTGAAAAAAAAACCTCACACAGTATTTTAATTGCCTTTGTGTTCCTACATTTTGTGCATGTTTTAAATAGGAAGAAACCTACTTTACTTGTAAAATAACCATTTTTGTGTCCAGGTTAATTGAATTTCTTTTTACTGTCGGTGCAATGAAATTCTCAACGTTTTTTGCTTTTCTAAAATTTAATTTTTCCTTTCATGGGAGCAATTGATGAATAATATTACAGTATTTACCCACCATATGCTTAAAAATATAACTCTGTTCATCACTGTTATTTTATTGTTATGGGCTCACCAGGTGAGGTGGATTCTCTAAGCTGTAGATCTGGATGAGCAGCTCGGACCAGAGCCGACAGAACAGCAGAGTGGATGTTGCCAGATGACATGTAGATCAGCCAGCATCAGGACAGCCAAGTATGTAGGATGGGAGACAAAAAAGCAAAGCAGGTAGCACTGATAAGTCAGAGCAAGGTGTGGGAAATACACAGGAACAGTTGGGTTAAGGAAACTTGTATTATCCAGCAGGCAAACAGTTAATCACAGAATCCAGTCTTTCAGTAGGGCAATGATTAAACACAGGACTGACTAAGATGAAACTGCAGTATTTTTAGCACGGCAATAGTTAATAACAGCAATGTAACAGAGAAGTAAATGCAGTCTGGCATCTTCCAGCAAGGCAAAGGTTAATGGCAGGATTGCAAAGTGATATTGGCAAACTGGAGAGTCACTTGAAGAAATACATTACCTTGATTGCAGCAGCCAGGTGTGAACCGTTGCAAGCATATGTTATTTTGCTGCGAGGTTGGTGTGGACAACATATACAGCAAGTAAACTGGATTAAGCTTGGAAATATCTCTGGTTGTAGCAGTAGTCAGTAGAAGCTGCAGAGATGACAGACACCTGGCTGCAGCTTAAATAAATTAAGTAGCAATATAACTTCTGACCAACTTGAGGCAACTGGAACAATGCTACTTAATAGGCAAGCACCTAGCTTCTGCCAAAGCCAGCATTAATAGGCCTAGTGTGATCATGTAAGGTACCCAGGGCGGTAGCCATGGGCGAGCTGCTGCTTCTCTATGCCCTGGCACCCTACAAACAAACAGTGTCTCACTCCATTGGAGTCGTGCTGTGTACACTGCATTGTACTCACTTTCAGCCAAGAGTCGTCCACTTCATCTATGTCATTAGGCCCAGGATCAGCCGCACACACATCAGGGGACACCTGGTTTGTTATAACAAGTTCAACTTTACTGGACAGTTCAAGTACATCAGTCTTTAACACGCAGTGTCGGGCACAGCACCCCCCAGTTCTATTTCCATCAACACAGTACATTTCAAGCTCTTGCTTACATTCAGCTCTGACTATCCCTACATTTAATCCTTCTTTCAGCTCCAGGGACTTCCCATTCGGCATCACAACACTTCCAAGATAAGTTACATTTCCCTCAATGCTTCCTATGGATGGAAGGGATTAAGGCACACTCCTCCATGCCTAGTTCGGGTGTAGGCCCCGGACGCTACAGGAATGTCTCCAGGAAATCTGGTATGACCTCATGCTGCCAGAACGATCTGTACTCCACATGCCTCCAGCCCACTGCAACTTCAATCTGAACTTCACACGAACCTCACACTTTCTCTAACTCATCCTCTAACCAACCAAAACCAGGAAGTGTTTCCGTTTTTTACTTGCCCATCCTGGGTTGGTCCTAAACATTTAACTATTATCATAACCTATTCCTTGCACTGTACACTAATAAAGCTCACCACTGCAATAAATTATGCTCTATACTTTCCCTACTGCTGACTTGAGTGTACCAGGTTATCTTAGGCATTACCAATACAGTACCCACACAGCAGCATTAGCACCTATAATTCTCTATATATTTTACATTGCATTTTATACATTTCACATCATACAATAAAACGCACTAAAACGAAAGCCAATATTCACACTACAATTGTAGTCTTCAGGGACAGGTACACAACAGTCTCTGTCATACCTTTACAATCATTCCAGAGGAGTTTGCAAGGTTCTCTGATAAAACGTCGACTACTGCAAAGGAGAGCGGTCATAGGAGAACTAAGTGAACCCAGTGATTGTGTCCGGACAGACGAGTAGCAAATATATTGCGTAATAACTGGAATATTTATGAATTGTTGATGAATTTTCTCAATTTTTTTCTTTACTACTCACTTCCTTATCACTTAGCAATTCCTGTCTGCTTAAGTTACCGATAAGTTCATTTGTTTTCACAAAGTTCTATTTATTACATATCTTTTCTTTAAATTTTATTTGCATTTTATCTGCTTCCTTTTCATACTCAGATACTTCAGTACATTTGTGCCGTAAAGAGGACCTGTCAGCGGGAAAAGAGTATCTAGTTTTTGCTCTTATTTGCTTCTTGCTGCTCCCCTGAGTATGCCATTTTTTCTAAATCTGCTATGCGGTTCCAGAAATGTAGGTGTATAAAATTTAATAATTTTTATGATATTTACCAAGAGGGCATCACCCACAGGATTCTCTGGGGCGTATCTTTAGGCACCTCTGCATTATTACCCTGTCAGCCACGACCAGCTAGTAAAGACCATAAAAATTAACAGCAAATAAAAGGTCTACATTTCTCAAACAGTATGACAACTTAAAAAAAAATATACCAAAAACATAGAATACTCAAAGAATCATTTTTTGACAGGCGCATATAAAAATAACATCATCTATGAACCGCTTCCATATATTTGCCCAATGCCGATCTATATAATAAATATAAGAATTGAAAGATAGACCCAGCTCATCAGCAAAGGATCAGGACTTTCTTGGAATCAGGATCACACCACTGTCAAATTCCAATAATCCGCAAAAGATTGATCAGGCTCACAGAAATGTTACATAAAATCTTTAAATCTCTACTAGGTCATCATGTATAAAAGTGCAGCAAAATGAACTAAACGTATATTTACCAACGCATTTCTGGCATAACTAGACGCCCCTTTTCCATGGTGAATTAAAAACAATATGAACATACAGACATTTAAAATACACATGCAACTTCCGATCTACGTTACAAAATACCCCGTTAAAGTAATTAGTTTGTTTACCAAGGATGTCATCACTTCAGCAATCAATAAATCAATTAACTAGCAAAAATAACCAACAAATATTTTAAGATTTTACATGACACTTCTGTGAACCTGGTCCATCTTTTGAGAATTATTAAATAAAATAATCCTCCCATCTTTCGATGTACAAATTAGCATAATCTGGAGTGAATATGGTCCTCAAAGCAGTTCTGCATACAGTATGTACAAAAAAAAATTATTTCCAGGACTGGTGGACTGGACTGGAATGTGACCCTAATTCATTAAGCGGCACATGACTCTTAATGAATTGGGCGTACCTTACAACTGACATGCATCTTCTCCAGAAATCTAAGGGGTAAAGTCTTTTCTTGTGGAGAGTGACATGCCGGTGTAAGGCGACTCATAGGTCATGTATGGCTTATAAGTCTCCTTACACCAGCATGTCAGGCATGTTACTCTTCACGAGAAGAGACATTACTCCTTCCACCCCAGTCAGAGGCCTCGAATACAGCCAAATCAGATCACTTTCTTTGCAACACCCCGAAACACGCTCCTACAAATAGAGATTCTGGTTTGGCTTTTATCCTAAGTTATGTGACAAGGCTTGTTAAAGGGTCGATATTGACTTTTAGGATTGCTACTTCGAGTAGGTGGCACTAGAGTTCTAGTTCTCTTCCTCTCTGAAGAAGCAATTTTCATATCTACCAGAATTGCTACTCTAGTCTGGGGTACATTTCTGAAGAAATTTCCACAACTAAAGTGGGGGTGAACTTTGATTCAAAAGACGGGATTGAATTGCCACACTACAGTCCACCCCAGCTCTACCCACTGGCCAGAATGTCGAGTTGCGCAAAAAATGTTGTGGCATTTCAAAGTGTTTTACTCCAGAGAATTCATATCATATCAACAACTTGATGAATGGGGCCACGTACTTTACGATATAGACAATCTCTCCTGGTTGGAATCGTTTTGATTCTTGCAGAAAAATTTGACTGCCTTACATCCCTTATTATTCTCAATAATCATACATAGCAAGGTCCCATCAACACTACCAATTATATCTGGATTTTCAACGCTATATTCCCTAACATCTCGAAGATATGTTTGATATCCTTCAGAAAAGCCAGAAGGTCTTGTGCACATTCCTGCAATTGAATATCCACATACTTGCCCGACACTATATGCCGGTTAGGGGCTTCGGACTGAGACTTGTGTATCTTCGGTATATGATAAAATACAGCAAACCTCGGATTCTTATCATTTATATATTCACCTTCCTGTTTGGTTAGTATAGCTACAGTGGTGTCCAAAAGTATTGGCACCCCTGCAATTCTGTCAGATAATACTCAGTTTCTTCCTGAAAATGATTGCAATCACAAATTCTTTGGTATTATTATCTTCATTTAATTTGTCTTCAATGAAAAAACACAAAAAGAATTGTCCTAAAGCCAAATTGGATATAATTCCACACCAAACCTAAAAAAAGGGGTGGACAAAAGTATTGGCACTGTTTGAAAAATCATGTGATGTTTCTCTAATTCATGTAATTAACAGCACCTGTAACTTACCTGTGGCACCTAACAGGTGTTGGCAATAACTAAATCACACTTGCAGCCAGTTAACATGGATTAAAGTTGACTCAACCTCTGTCCTGTGTCCTTGTGTGTACCACATTGAGCATGGAGAAAAGAAAGAAGACCAAAGAACTGTCTGAGGACTTGAGAAACCAAATTGTGAGGAAGCATGAGCAATCTCAAGGCTACAAGTCCATCTCCAAAGATCTGAATGTTCCTGTGTCTTCCGTGCGCAGTGTCATCAAGAAGTTTAAAGCCCATGGCACTGTGGCTAACCTCCCTAGATGTGGACGGAAAAGAAAAATTGGCGAGAGATTTTAACGCAAGATTGTGCGGATGGTGGATAAAGAACCTCGACTAACATCCAAACAAGTTCAAGCTGCCCTGCAGTCCGAGGGTACAACAGTGTCAACCCGTACTATCCGTCGGCGTATGAATGAAAAGGGACTGTATGGTAGGATACCCAGGAAGACCCCACTTCTTACCCCGAGACATAAAAAAGCCAGGCTGGAGTTTGCCAAAACTTACCTGAGAAAGCCTAAAACGTTTCGGATGAATGTTCTCTGGTCAGATGAGGCAAAAGTAGAGCTTTTTGGGAAAAAGCATCAACATAGAGTGTACAGGAAAAAAAAAGAGGCATTCAAAGAAAAGAACACGGTCCCTACAGTCAAACATGGCGGAGGTTCCCTGATGTTTTGGGGTTGCTTTGCTGCCTCTGGCACTGGACTGCTTGACCGTGTGCATGGCATTATGAAGTCTGAAGACTACCAACAAATTTTGCAGCATAATGTAGGGCCCAGTGTGAGAAAGCTGGGTCTCCCTCAGAGGTCATGGGTCTTCCAGCAGCACAATGACCCAAAACACACTTCCAAAAGCACTATAAAATGGTTTGAGAGAAAGCACTGGAGACTTCTAAGGTGGCAAGCAATGAGTCCAGACCTGAATCCCATAGAACACCTGTGGAGAGATCTCAAAATGGCAGGTAAGAGAAGGCACCCTTCAAATATCAGGGACCTGGAGCAATTTGCCAAAGAAGAATGGTCTACAATTCCAGCAGAGCATTGTAAGAAACTCATTGATGGTTACCGGAAGAGGTTGTTTGCAGTTATTTTGGCTAAAGGTTGTATAACCAAGTATTAGGCTGAGGGTGCCAATACTTTTGTCTGGCCCATTTTTGGAGTTTTGTGTGAAATGATCAATGATTTGATTTTTGCTTCATTCTCTTTTGTGTTTTTTCCTTGCAAGCAAATTAAATGAAGATAATAATACCAAAGAATTTGTGATTGCAATCATTTTCAGGAAGAAACTGAGTATTATCTGACAGAATTGCAGGGGTGCCAATACTTTTGCCCAGCACTGTATATTCTTCCCTTTTTTTTACCAAACTAGTTAGTTCATGTTTACGTTTCTTTGTTGAATCACGTTTTATCTTTAATTGTTTTTTTTTGTCATCTAAAAAGCGTATAGCTTTTAGATACTGTAATTTATTCCTTACTAAAAATCACCTCGCCTTTACTTATATACATATGTATTATGTACTAGAAGCCTTGTCGGTTTAATACAGCCAATGTAG
This sequence comes from Phyllobates terribilis, assembly GCF_046119375.1. Lineage (NCBI taxonomy): Eukaryota > Metazoa > Chordata > Amphibia > Anura > Dendrobatidae > Phyllobates > Phyllobates terribilis. Next base: position 251,402,437 of record NW_027362773.1, on the reverse strand, counting down.
GTGGGAATGATTAGGAAGAGGTTCACCAGATATACTTGGCTAAGGGCTAATGAACGATATGAGCCAGCTAGAGGGAGCGGATCATTTCGTGAGACTCCGATGCAGCATCCAGGTCAGTGGTACCTGGCGGCTAGATGGGATTCCTACGAACCTCTTACCTTGTGGCGTCCCCAGCGTCGATTTCCATTAGCCATGGCTGGCAAATCAAATGTTGTGATGGGGATGCCGGAAGGTAAGAAGTTCACAGGACTCCCATCTAGCCACCAGGTACCACTGACCTGAACGCTGGACCAGAGACTCGTGAATCGATCTGCTCATCTCTAGAGCCAGCTATAATTTCACATGGGTATTCTTGTGTCAGTAAGTAATGCTATATTTTTAGGATATAATACAAAACCTACAAGTGTGACCACATGTATAAAAGCAACATTTTTTATTGAATAAAAACATGAAATATACATACATGATAAAAAGTGGATGATAACATTACAGATAAAAAGGAAGTATAGCAAAGCACTTTACATCCACAGAACAGTAAGAAAGCGGTACAATCATTATTTTTCCCTTCCCTTGTTTATTTAACAATGATTAGGGAAACAGATTAAAGTAACATTATCTAAAAATGTATAATAGATATAATTCCAACAAAAATAGAACCAGAGGCAAAGAGAGAAGACTGCCCCAAGTATATAAACTGTGCAAAGTGCTAGTTAACTGGGATCAGTAATAGAAAAACGTCTAAGATATTATAGTTGTAGGCTCTGAGTAGTATATACCCTAGTTAAATCCATATACATTTGTAACCATCAATGGTATGGTGCAAGTATGTATTACATTGTAGTGCCCGACGCGCGTTTTGCCATTGCTTCTTCTACGGGCAGCATGAATGTATATGGTGTCAGTTTTTATAATCCTTATTGCATCTGTTTTTTTTTTTGTATGAAGGAAAAAATGTCTTAGTCTCCCCTACTAATTATACAGTAAAATAAAGACAGCAAAGGGATGACATGCGAGGTTTTCTTTTTTTACGGAGCTATTGACTTGCATTGTCCAGATTGATTCACAACATGGATCAAAGTAGGACATGTCTTCATTTGTTTCATTTTTTTGTTGTTGTTTTTTTTAAGGACAATGAGTTCATAAAAAAGTACATGTGAAAAGTCACTTTGATTGTAATTACGGATCGCACGCGTATCAAGAAAACTGTGTGAAATCATCTCTAAGCTCATTAATGAGAGTACGGAGTGCAGGCTAGCTGACAGAATATCTCAGAAGATCTACTGTAGCACACATTTTTAAAAATAAATGTTGGTTGTGAGAGCAAGATGTCAGAAAACACAGCAAGATATGTATGGAGCTGTGCAGTCTTACACCCTTGTCCATACTGTTCCTTGTCCACTGCTGAAAACATCTGCATTAGAGATGAGTGGATCAATCTGTGGAGGAACTAATTTGAGTTGAATTTCCTGAATTTCACATGAATTCAAACCCTTTGAGATACAATTTGTAGTTGACAAAAAAAATCTTGCCCAACACAATTTTCCACATAGCTGAAGCATCAGACAGTGGGCTAACGTAATTTTGTGTAACCAAGCGGAACACCCCATATTGTGCTGCAGTTATGACATATAGCAGATTATCACACCTTGTTCAGTGGTGGTCGGTACCTGGGCCATCACAGATCAGCAGTTCCCAGTGGAGCCCAGAGAAATTATCCATCTCCAGAGTCACGGAGTAGGTTTCTCTCTTCTGTATTGTAAGCTTTTATGGTCAATGTGGTCCTTTCTCTCTCTCCTGTGGAAAGTAAGCTCTTATGGTCAGCAGTGTCTTCTCTCTCCCATAGAGTGTGAGCTCTTATGGTCAGCGGGTCCTCTCTCTTCTGTACAGTGTAAGCTTTTATGGTAACCGGGCCCTCTCTCTCTCCTGTACTGTGTAAGCTCTTATGATCAGCAGGGCCCTCTCTCTCCTGTAGAGTGTAAGCTCTTATGGTCAGCAGGGTCCTCTCTGTCTCTCTTCTGTAGAGTGTAAGCTCTTATGTTCAGCAGAGTCCTCTCTCTCTATCTCTCTCTTGTACAATGCAAACTCTTATAATCAGTGGAGTCCTCTCTCTGTCTTTTGTAGAGTGTAAGCTCTTATGTTCAGTGGGGTCCTCTCTCTCCTGTAGAGTGTAAGCTCTTATGGTCAGAAGTGTCCTCTCTTTCACCAGTAGAGTGTAACCTCTTATGGTCACCGGGGCCCTCTCTCTCTCCTGTAGAGTATAACCTCTTATGATCAGCAGGGTCCTCTCTCTCTTTTAGAGTTCAAGCTCTTATGATCAGCATAGTCTTCTCTCTCCTGTAGAGTGTAAGTTCTTATGGTCAGCAAGATCCTCTCTATCTCTCTCCTGTAGAGTGTAAGCTCTTATGGTCAGCAGGATCCTCTCTGTCTCTCTCCTGCAGAGTGTAGGATCTTATGGTCAGCAGGATCCTCTCTGTCTCTCTCCTGTAGAGTGTAGGCTCTTATGGTCAGTAGAGTCCTCTAAATCTCTCCCGTAGAGTGTAAGCTCTTATGGTCAGTGGGGTCCTCTCTCTCCTGTACAGTGTAAGCTCTTTTGGTCACCGGGTCCTCTCTCTCTCCTGTACAGTGCAAGCTCTTATGATCAACAGGGCCCTCTCTCCCCTGTACAGTGTAAGCTCTTATGATCAGCAGGGCCCTCTCTCTCCTGTACAGTGTAAGCTCTTATGGTCAGCAGGGTCCTCTCTGTCTCTCTTCTGTAGAGTGTAAGCTCTTATGGTCAGCAGAGTCCTCTCTCTCTCTATCTCTCTCTTGTAGAATGCAAACTCTTATAATCAGTGGAGTCCTCTAAATTTCTCCCGTAGAGTGTAAGCTCTTATGATCAGTGGGGTCCTCTTTCTTCTGTAGAGTGTAAGCTCTTATGGTCAGCAGAGTCCTCTATCTCTCTCCTGTAGAATGCAAAATCTTATAATCAGTGGGGTCCGCTCTCTGTCTGCTGTAGAGTGTAAGATCTTATGATCACCGGGCCCTCTCTCTCTCCTGTAGAGTATAACCTCTTATGATCATCAGGGTCCTCTCTCTCTCCTGTAGAGTGCAAGCTCTTATGGTAAGCGGGGTCCCCAAACCATTACAAATATCAAAAGACTGACCTTCACTTCCAAACAAAAAACTGGTGTGAACAGGTGCATACTAAGAGTAGCCGTCTCCATACATAACTAACAAATGAAGTAGCACTGTGTAGCGCTATAGCATGTAAATATGAAATATAGGAAATTTGAATTGCATTGCTTATATAGAAAATAGGAAAAAGCGAAGATACTTAGCACATAATTTGGCCAATTCATGTATGCCCAGTAGCGACGACAAGGCGATCTTCTTTGCTGGGAACCTAACCTAATGTGATACCTCTACTGGCCTGATGGCCTACGTTTATAAGGGTAGATAGGATCCTGCTGTGATTAAAACTGCCACAGGCTGATGGGTGCATTGCTCAGATCCTACCTGCCCATATAAATGTAGGCTATCAGCCCAGGAGAGGAATCACATTAGGATTTCATATTTATATATTTTATGTTTACATGTTATAGCGTTACAGAGTACAACTTTATTTGTTTGTTATGTATAGCGATGGCTACTCTTAGTATGCACCTGTTCACACCAGTTTTCTGCTTGGAAGTGACGGTCAGTATTTTGATATTGGTATGCATATGCTCTCTGACCGAGCGCTCCACCCATCAGCCCATGGTGGTTTTAATCACAGCAGGATCCTACCTACCCATATACTTCCAGGCTATCAGCCCAGGAGGAATCACATTAGGTTAGGTTCCCAGCAAAGAAGGTTGCCTTGTTGTGGCTTTTAGGCATGCATGAATTGGCCAAATTATGTGCTAATTATCTTTGTTTTTTCCTATTTTCTGGAGCAGTAATGCAATTCAAATTTCATATACTTCCTTTTTACATGCTATAGCGTTACAGAGTGCAACTTTATTTGTCACCATTACAAGCTTTTCAGTATTGAGATTTACTCAAATTTATTCACCACAAGTCAAATATTCAGGAAAATTCAGCAAAATTGGCAAATTGAGATTCTGATTTGGCCATTATCCTAAGTCATATTGCACGACTCGTTAAAGGGTTGATTGTGACTTGTAGGATTGCTACTTCCAATAGGTGGCGCTATAGAGTACAAGTCCTCTTTTTCTCTGAAGAGGCAATTTGCATATTAAATTTCCCAGAGGAGCATTGCATGGCGAATAAGCCTCCTTACCTTGACGTGCCAGAGCAGGTGTGTCACTCTCCATAAGGAGAAACGCTACCCCTTAGACCTCAGCAAAATTGGCGAATTCGAATTAAAAAAAATATTCTCATCTCTGATCTGCATGTTACCACCAGAACTGGACCATGGAGAAATGGAAGACGGTAGCCTGGTCTACTGTATCACATTTTCTTTTACATCATGTGGGCACAAAGAAATGTGTGCATCACTTATCATGGGAGAAGATGGCACCAGTATGCGCTATAGAAAGAAGTCTAGATGACGGAGGCAGTGTATTGTACAGACTAAGTATATGGTAGCGGTATTCACTGATGCTAGTGGCCTCTTTCAGCAGGATTATGCCTCTTGCCCCCCAGAAAATTTGATAGGAGCCATATTAAGCGAATCATCCATACACAGTCATTTCCACCTGACGGTGGAGGCAGACAATCAAATTCTGGGTCCAACTTAAATCATTATTCGATTACTTTTATAACCTCTTTATAAGGCCACGTTCACATGTTCAGTATTCGGTCAGTTTTTTTCCATCAGTATTTGTAAGCCAAAACCAGGAAAGGAGCAATCAGAGGAAAAGTATAATAGAAACACGTCACCATTTCTGTATTTTTCACCCACTCCTGGATTTGGCTTACAAATACTGATGTAAAATACTGACTAAATACTGAACGTGTGAATGTGGCCTAATGGTTATATACTGACCTCAATATTCCTTGCTTCTCTTTTCCCAGGAAAATGGTACAAGTCCATTGAAAATCAGCTCAGGATGAACATGTGAAGTCACTGACAGGCAAACTCATGAGTGACATAGGCGCAGCACTGACTATTCGTGGGATATAAAAATGTAATATAAAAATGACTCTGCGCCATATGAAACTTGTTACATTTGTTTTACAAAATTATAAACTAACAACTTTCCAATATGTAACACATTTGTAGCACATGTGAGCTTATTTTTATATGAAAATGTTTCTAATTGCTGTGGTTCGTTGCTTTCCAACATTCCTTTATGCAATTTATCTCACTGCCCACTAATGTTTTCAGCAGTAACAGAAACATGAGCATTCGTTACAGTCTTAAAGGAAGATGTTCAATGAGTACAAGGACATGCCGTCCAACTGGAAATTACATTTTCTAGGGGCAAAAAATGTAATTTTTAAAGATCAACTTGAAATCTATCAAAACAACTGGGAAAGGGAATAACTTAAAAGCTCCTCGTTCCATGTGTTATTTATAATACCTATAAGGGGGAAGACCGGGGTGTACTTTCAGAGCAAGGGATCCGGAACTGCCGGGGCCGTGCCTCTGGTTGCAGGGTGAAGACAGACTGCGAGCACAGGAGTCAGGTGACTGGGAAGCTGGGGGCGTGTCCAGAGTGAGAGCTGGGAGGACAGGTGACCGAGAGACTGGTGACGTGGGTAGAGATAGGAAGAGACCAGGACGTTTGCGCGGGAAAGCGGAGCTGGGTCCTGCTCAGCAGAGCAGCGTGAGAGGGTCCAGGCTCCTGGCTCCAGGACTGGGAGCAAGAGCCAAGTGCAGTGGACCGGAGGAGTCAAGCTGACTGGAGAAGAGACGCAGAGTCAGTGGAGCCAGGCACGTGAGGTGCCGTGTTATGGACTAGGGGCTCAGGGGGTAAAACCGGAGACCGCCCGCTGCCGCCAGAAGACTGAGCATTGTTTGGGCGGAGACGCCTGAAGAAATCAACACCGGCCTCAGCTGGCAACTGCCTTGTGGAGGAAAGAGTCAGCTAAGTGTAAAAACTGTCGTTTACAACCGGCTCAACTCTGCTATATCTAGTTAAACTGTGAACTGTCAGTTAAAGACTTTTACCTTGTTTTCCCCCATATTTTCCCCTGATACTCCCTGCGTGGAGATTTACCCTATTATAAACTTCCCCTGTTTATTAACCCTGTATTGGCTGCTCTGTGTTTCTGTGTCGCTGTATCTAAAGTACCCATGTTACATACCGATGTGTACAGTGTCGGACTGGAGTGCCGAGAGCCCACCAGTAGCCAACTCTAGGACCCCACTTTTCAGCTACACACAAATGTGACATTATCCTCAATCACAAATTTAAATAAAAATGAACTGGGTAGATTGTTAAATGAATAAGATGCTGACTTTGTCTGTACAGAGTGATTCAAGTGTATTGTGCCAAGTACTGCTCATATAAGAGGGTGGTGGCCCACCGGAGGATTCTCCTGTTCTCCCATTGGCCAGTCCAAGCCTGGATGTGTTGAGGGGCCTCTAGCTTTTCCAGACTGCTGCCTCTGCATCGACTAAGGGGAGAGTACCTGCGTACAAGGAACATATCATGACTTGCACACCCCATTCAGGCCCTATTTCCCCCCCTAGGTTTGCTTCTGGATGCCAAAGCTCAATGTTGAGGCTGGGGAGCTTTGCTCTCCAGGAAGCTTTTCCTAAGCTCGAAAGGTTTACCTATTCTTCTATACCAGGAAGTTCCCAGAAGAAATTACCGTCCAGACTTTCCATGATAGTTGGCAGGTATGCCTAAGGCCTCATTCACATGTCAACTTTTTGTGTACATGTTTTTTTCACTATGACAGGCTATTGGGCTCACTTGTCAGATTTTTTTTCCTCCGACCGAGTGGTCCTTTCAAAATCATGGAGACATGTCCGATATTTATCTGAGTGTTGGATCAAAATCAACGATGCAAGACTATAGCTTTGTGAAAAATTCTGACAGCTTTCAGATGCCATCCAAGTGCTATGCATTTTTCACAGACTGATAGATAAGAGAAGGTGGAGAAACTTTTTTTCCTCATCAATGAAAAAAAACTGATGAAACTCTGACCAAATTCTGATGAAACTTTGATGACACTCTGATAAAAATCACTGATGACATGGTGATGAAATAACTGATGGAACTCGGTCCGTTTTTCTCGTACATCAAAAAAACTGACTTTTGAACGAGGCTTAAAAGACAGTTTTTCCTACAAAGAAGTGTCAGACTGGAATGCCACGGGCCCAACAGTAATATCAACTCAGCCAAGTACTGCTCATATAGGAGGATGTAAAGGAATACTAATGCAGTGGGGCCCACCGAGGGATTCACCTGTTCACCCGTGGGCCAGTTCAAGCCTGCTACAAAGTAATGGCTTATTCACTTGTCAGTATTTGGTCAGTATTTTTCATCAGTGTTTTGTATGCCAAAACCGGGAGTGTAACTTACAGAGATTGACACCTCTTCTGCGTTTTCAAGACACTCCTGGTTTTGGCATACAAATACTGATAAAATTCTGATGTGTGAATAAAGCCTTAAAATCCAAGATTACGCCTTGTTCACAGCTACAAAATGACATCCAGTTATTAAAGAAGTTGTAATTCTATGTGGCATCATGTTTTTGGTCTTTTGCTAAGGTTTCTGACATCTTGACTGCAAATAAAAAAAAAAAGCACTGCAATGCTAATGTTATTCTTGTCTTCAAATGTGTCAGAAACTTTTTTGTATAGTGATACCAGACTAAAGGGTTATTTCCAGGATACTACAGCAAAAGCAAAAAACAAGTATCAGCAGTCCTGTAAGTATAAGGCGTCATTCAGACGTCCGATTTTCACATGCGAGTTTATCCGTGTTTTTCATGGATAGCACTTGTACTTGTGATAGTCTATGGTGCCATTGACATGTCTGTGATTTTTCATGGACCGACAGGTCCTCCGAAAATCGTGAAGGCATGTCCGATTTTAACCAGAGGATCAGATTAAAATCGGCAATGTAAGTCTATGGGTCCGTGAAAAAATCAGATTGCACTGAGTTCAGTCTGATTTTCATGAACTGTCAGAAAGCAGAAGGTGGAGAATATTTTTTTTTTTATTTCTCCACTGTGGTAAAGCAACTTGCTCGGCTCTCACAGAGGCAGACATAGGAAACACACCTCGGGTTAACTTCCTGTGGGTATATTATACGGCATAGACCACGTCATGGTTCCACAAAATAAACAAGTCCTCTCTGGGATAACAGGCAAACAAACAAAGAAAAAGTATATCACAGTTCATAGGTTAGTGGGTTTCGCCCACTCTCAGTAACACAAACCGTATAGAAAAGTCCTTCTGTGGAGCTCTCTGGCATCTACTCACTGTCTGGAGACTTCCTCCACCAGACCAGAACAGAGGCAAAAAACAGTGACTGAACATTTAACCTTGCTCAGCCACAACCTGAGGTGGAGATAGGGTGAGTGACTTCCCTCCCATCTCTATGTCATTCACGCAAAACCACTCCCTTTAAACATGGTGGTTTAACCCCTAACACATAACATGCTGGAGGAAATTGTAGGTTTAGTTCACTAAGGCAAGTAGCCGCAGTGAAACGTATCTCCCCTCTCATATAACACCAGTGATTCTGTCACATATTCCCCCCCCTTCTGCCCAAAGCCGGGGGTTTGGTACCTTCAGACAACAGACAGGAAATTCTAGAGAGGGCATCAGCGTTACTGTGTGACTTCCTGGGTCTATGCTCCACTTGAAAACAAAAATCCTGGAGCTCTAAGAACCACCTAGTTACCCAGGCATTATTACCCTTCTTCTTCCTTAACCATCTCAAAAGGGCATGGTCGGACACTAGTTTAAACTTCTGGCCAAGTAGGTAATATCTCAGAGTAACTATGGCCCATTTTATGGCTAAGCACTCTTTTTCTACTATTGCATAGTTTTTATCGCAGGAAGAGAGCTTCCGGCTCAGATAGAGAATAGGATGTTCCTCTCCATTTATCTCTTGAGAGAGCATGGCTCCTAGGCCAACTTCTGAAGTGTCTGTCTGGACTACGAATTCTCTATTAATGTCTGGTGCAACCAGGATCAGCTGCTTACACAGTGCCAGCTTCAGCTGTTGGAACGCCATCTCCATTTCATCCGTCCATTTCACCATCGTTGATCTGGTGCATTTGAGGAGATCAGTAAGTGGCGCGACCATCATGGAAAAATTTGGGATAAACCGCCGGTAATACCCCATAATTCCAAGAAACGCTCTCACCTGCTTCTGGAGAATGGTTGCGGCCAGTTCTGGATTGCCTCGACTTTATTGACTTGTGGCTTAATTTTGCCTCTCCCGACAACATAGCCCAAGTACTTGGCCTCCTACTTCCCAAAAGCACATTTTTGTGGATTTATAGTAAATTCTGCCTTCCTCAGAGCATCCAGAATTGCCTGTACCTTTGGCAGATGACTAGCCAAGTCTGGGCTAAAGACTACAATGTTGTCAAGATAGGCTGCGGCATACTTCTTATGTGGGGCTAGGATCCGATCCATGGCTCTCTGGAAGGTGACTAGGGCCCCCTTCAGTCCAAAAGGCATTCGGGTGCGTTGAAAACACCCATCAGGTGTTGAGAAAGCCGTCTTCTACTTGGCCCTCTGGGACATGGTGATTTGCCATTTGCCCTTCGTCAGGTCAAGGGTGGTAATATACCTCGCAGATCCAAGCCTCTGGATGAGTCCATCGACGCCGGGTATTGGGTATGCGTCACACTTGGATACCTCACTCAGCCAGCAGTAGTCATTGCAAAACCTCCATTCCCCGTTGGGCTTTGGCATGAGAACGATGGGACTCGACCATCCACTCTTTGACTCCTCTATCACGCCGAGGTCTAACATCCTCTTCACCTCGGTTGAGATCATCTCCCAGCGTGCTTCAGGGATCCTATAGGGCTTCAGGTTCATTCTTATATGTGACTCTGTCAACACATTGTGCTCTACCTGCATATGCCCCGGGAACTCTGAGAACAGGTCACTATTTCGCTGCAGCAGTTCTCAACACTGTTGCTTCGGGGCCAGCGATAGAGTCTCCGCTATCGTGACCTCTTCTACCTTGGTTTCGGGACCAGCTCCCAGGCAAGGAGCTTCCACGGGTTCCCGATCTCGCCACGGCTTTTGTAAGTTCACATGATTAATCTTGTGTGACTTTCTTTAGCCTGGCTGGGGACTTTATAATTAGCTTCACTGAGTTTCTCCACCACCTCGTATGGGTCTTGCCACTTGGCCAGGAACTTGCTCTCGACTGTGGGGATTAGCACCAGAACATGGTCCCCAGGTTGGAAGTGCCTCAGCCTTGCTGATCGGTTATAGCCCTTGCTTGGGCCTCCTGTGCCTGAAGTATTTGTGCCTTCATGATAGGCATCACCTTCGCCATTGTCTCCTGCAACTGGGCGACATGTTCTATGATGCTCTGGTGGGGCGTAACCTCGGCTTCCAAGGTTTGCTTTGCAATATCCAGGAGCCCTTGCGGATGTCGTCCATATAGTAGCTTGAACAGGGAGAATCCAGTAGAGGCTTGTGGAACCTCCCTTACAAAGAAGAGCAGGAACGGTAGCAGGTAGTCCCAATCACGAACATCCTTCTCTATAACCTTTTTGAGTATCGCTTTTAAGGTTTAACTAAAGCGCTCCACTAGGCCGTCTGTTTGCGGATGGTAAATGGAGGTTCATAGCTGGGCAATCGGGAGGACCTTACACAGCTCCTTCATTACCTTGCTTATGAATGGGGTTCCTTGGTCAGTGAGTATCTCCTTCGGCAGTCCGGTCCTGGCAAATATATGGACAAGTTCCCCAGCTATGCTCTTACTCGATGAGTTCCTTAGTGGTACCGCTTCTGGGTACTAGGTCGCATAGTCCATGACCACCAGGATGTATTGGTGGCCCCGTGCCAATTTAATTAAGGACCCGACTAGGTCCATGGCAATCCTTTCAAAAGAGACTTCGATCACAGGTAGTGGGATTAGAGGGGCAGGACCTACAATAGTATAAGATTTCCCGGTAACACTCTGGCCAATAAAACCTCAAAATTCTCTCCTGTGTTTTCTCAACCTCCAGGTGTCCCCCCAGAACATATGAATGGGCCATATCTAATACTCTCGGTATAGCCCTGGAACTAAGAGCTGTTCCACTACCTCACCACCCCTTAGTTTGGTCACCCGATACAATAACTCCCCCTGAACTGCAAAGTGGGGGAATCTGGAGCCCCCGGCTCTTGAGCAACCCCGTTACAGACAGTAACCTGGTCAAACGCCCCCTTTAAGGTCAGGTCCCGAACTTGAGCAGTCCCATAGCTCTCTCCGGTCACTTGTACCTCAGGGACGTCGGCCTCCTTGGTCACCATCTCATCCTCGCTGCCGGCAAGGACACACAGTAGGAACTCATCCACTTGAGACTTCGACGGGGGTTCTTCCCTAGGGACCTTGCTTTTGTCCCTGCGACACAGTACGGTTCGCTTTTCCCACAAGTCCCAAAACAAAGAGAAATCACTCCCCAATATGGCGGGATGTATCAGGTTCTTGACCACCCCGAACATGTGGGACTGGGCAACACAGTCTGCTCCCACTGTCACTTTGGCCACAGGGTAGTCCTTGGCATCCCCATGTGTGCACTGAATGCCCACAGTTTTGGCAGGGACCAACTGGTTGGGAATGGTAGCTTTGATTAGCGTCACCAGACTCCCAGAGTATAACAGTACAAGTACCTTTACTCCATTAATGGACACAGCACACGCCTGCGGCCCCTCTCCGGGTTGATCGTCCTCACTGCAGGCCAGATAAGCAAAATTGAACACAGTCTGCCTAGGCTGCAGTCCATTGGCTCAGGGGACATATGACACCGGGCGGCTATGTGTCCAGGATTGTGACACCGCCAACAGACCACATCCTTATTCAATAGTCCCCTTAGGGGACTTGAAGCTGTGATCGTCTGATCCCCTGTGTATAATAAGTGCTTCAGCAAAAAAATCCCAATCTACAATGAATGCCGGCATTCACAGGAGGGTCATGATGACAGGATCTTCAGCAGTCACATCGGCGCCCCTCGATCGGGTGCGGGATCAATGATGCACTTCCTATCTACGCGTGTTAAATCAGTGATTGACAACAGCATGTAACTTTTTAACAGATCTCAGATCCACCCCCCCTGCTGTTAGAGGCACTTGATGGCTGATTAAACCAGGGAAAGATGCGGGCTCAGCATGTGAGCCCACATCAAAGACAGGGATACGGCCGATGACGTCAATATACGTCATCGGTCTTGAAGGGGTTGAAAAAAAACTATCAATCTCCTTGATAGCATATAACTGGAAACAATTATAATTTTATTAAAAAAGGCTTCAAATCTTGAGTGGTATAAGGTGTAGGAATGCACATATGCCATCTGTTACCTTCGGCTTAAAGTGATGTCTGTGACACGTTACGTGCCACAACCCTGGCGTATTTCTGTCTGCCGCCCACAGACGAGCACCAGACAGCTGGTCTGAATTTTTAGCACCCATAATTAATTAAGGGTCTCATTCTGGGGACTTTCTGATTCAATGAATATTTCCCAACGTGATTTCCTGCATATATATAAATATATATTTTCATCATGGACCCAGGCAAACGCCTCTCCACTTTGTCAGGTCCCAAGGCGGCACAGATTAAGGGCTTTTCACTGCTCCTCGGGTTGAAGTGCCTGGAAAATATGGCACATGATTATATGTGAGGCCGGCACAAAGGCCGACATTAAAAAGTGACACTTGTTTTGTCAGAGAGACATTTTCTCTTCCGTTTGTGGCAGATTTCCTCTTCTTGCTCTTAAGAAAGGCGAGAGATCGGGGCGTATAGAATTAACATATTGCTCACTTGGAAAAAACAGACGCTCTTCTGTTCGGAGAAACTTGTTCCACTGCCAACCCAGATGTCCCTTCTGATAATCTAAGGGGGTCCTATAGAAAAGAGAACAGGTTGGTGGAAGAGCCGGGGCGCTCAACAGGCTTCATTTAAGTGGTTGATTTAGGCAAATAAATAGTAACAAGATTTATGCCATTTTTTTTTGTTTACTTAAATTTTTCAGCGCAATTCAGTTTTAAAAGTTTGCACCGTTTTGCTTTTACAGGCTCTTAGTTTCCCTGCACATTTGACTTTGATGATAAATGGGAGGAGAGGAGCTCAGAAAAATACAGATAAAAGGAGCTAAAAACGTTCCCTAGACTGAGCTGGCTGACAGATTATCAGTAAACTCATTCTGCAGCCAGCTATGGACAATGCAAAACTGAAGCAATACACGACAAACGATGCAATTTTTTTTAAAGAAACCCAATTACAAAAATGTTTTTTAACCTAAATATATGCATTTGAGGAAGAAAAAATAATTGTACCCAAAGGTGGACATCTGCCTACAAGAGAAATCAGAAAAGCGTAATAGCACTCATATAGTAGAATGAAATATAGCATTTTTTTTTACTTTGTGCATTATCTCCCTTTACATTTTTTTTTGTGTGACCCCCTTTCTCTGTTTCCTCAATTTTTCATTTATTTCCACCAGGGATGTTAGATGTTGGGTATCCCCATATTAATGGTGTATGTCCTAGCACACTGTCCAATCAGGGCTGATCGTATCAGAGTATGTCGAGAAACCTTATTGAAGAGAGGACTAGTAAATCACAATTGTCATTTTTTTTCAATGCATTTCCAGGAGGAATAACAGAGGGACAGAACAATGTAGAATTGTTATTCCGACAATAACGTGACGGAAAATGCAAAAAATTAATAATGATTTGTCTTTACTTATACATAAAAAAAATTAAAAGGATAGTCCATTTCTTTACTTACACATAAAAAAATTAAAGGGGTAGTCCATCTCTGAAATTTGTTTCTAAAAACTACCCAGAATACTCAAAAAAACATATTCTCATCTTAGCAGTTCATAGAACTCATCTTTCAACGATAGCTGCATTGACATAATTACTATTAAGTCTGAGTGGACATATGATTGGCTAGTGATTGGCTGCAGCAATCACATGAATTAAAAAGCTAGTCTGTACATTCTTTTGTATGAACAGACATGTGACCATTGCAGCCAATCACTGTCTGCAGTGGTAATCTATTGGTCACTGCTGTGGCTAGTGAATGACAGTAGTGATCACATGCCCATTTAGACTAAACAGTAAGTACAAAGATCAGCGGGGACCTGTAGAATCAGTTCAAAGATCTGCTGGATCAGTAAGATGTTTCTGTGTATTTTTCTAAAATGAAACATTTTAATATTTTAATGTCTACAAGACAAACTGTTTATAGATCCATGCTGCCAATAATGTTTCCCTGACATATTTCATAAAAAAAATATTATGTAGCACTTCATAAATTAGTCTAAAAATAAACTCGTGAAGGAGACGCAGCGAGTCTAGTCTGTCATATGGACGCCATATTTATAGTGTAATTTCAAGACACATGCATTATCCGGCCATTTCTATTGTTTCCCTTTATAGCTGCTTTTCTGTTATTTGTTGCAAATTTAACAAAGTGTTCTGCAATAGTTAATAAATTTGGCGCAACCTTAAGATCTGGAGATTTCCATCTAGAAATGTTCATCTACTCTTGGAACTTTTAAAAAACAAAGTATCTAAACTTTAATTTGTACTTTTGAAAAGTGATGAAAATCGGGCATTTTTGCACAAAATATGGCGTATGCCAAAAATTGACCATTTTCTGACAGCAGAAAAAAAATTGATTTGTGCCTCCCATGGTATATGGTGTAATAAATGAAGGGAAGCTATGTACTAAGACTCTCCCTCCTCTATTCTTTCACCCTCCTCTGATTTAACATAGACGTGACTTTTTTTTTAAATTATGCCAACTGTGTAACTGGTAGGAAAAAATGGTGAAATCCGTAGAAAATTTAGTATTTTTGTGTATGTTTCAGACCATATTCCTTGGAAATGGTCAAAATTCTGAAGTTCTCCAGTTTCTGATTAGATAGTAGCAATATATAAGACAAAGATTTGATAATTAATCTTTATTTAGACTTCCGGTTATTTTTTGCATATGAGAAAAAATAGAACTATTTTTCATCAGTGTGCTGGATATGATAGTCATCCATTTTTCGGCCCAATTTTTACCATTAATGTGACAGCAGTTTTTCTTGTATGCAAAAAATAAATAAAATCCAAGCTTCTCCTACCTATTGAAGAGTATGGCTATGATCAAGCGTTGCGTTTTTGTTGCGTTTTATTTCTGCATTTATTTGATGCATTTTTTATGCATTTTTATGCGTTTTTTTATGCAATTTTGATGCATTTTTTTATGCGTTTTTTGATGCGTTTTTGATGCGTTTTTCAGGTACATTTGTCTCTTGTACATTGTACGCACAATGTGTGTGCATGAGATTTCTGAAATCTCATAGCTTTCGCTGGTACTGGTAAACACAGCTTTTAATTTGCACTAAAAAAAACGCAGCAAAAACGCAATGTGTGAACATAGCCTAATACTGACAGCGCTAACGGCACAGATCCATTGATGTGAATGGGTGTGTGATCCAGGACTGGGATCAAAAATGGGCAAGTCTTTACAGATTCATCCCACCTACCAGTCCTCTTGGTATATAACATTTTCCTGGTGTTTTTTTCCATAGGTTTCTCTATAGAACTTCATGAAAAAAAAATACATGTTAAAAAAATGCTGCAAAATAAAAAAAAATCTGCAAAAAATTTCTATGAAAAAAACAATTAATACATTGCATTTTCTCTGTATCAAGAAGACGTATATGCAAAGAGAAAGCCAGACATGACAACAAATCAATTCATCATATGGGTTATTAGATCTTCTATCATCTAAAATGCATTATTAAAGGCTCATTCACACATCAGTTTTTGTCGTATGCGTGCTATCCGTTTATTTAATGTCTAGATTCATGCCTTTTACTTGTCCTTTTCTCTGCAAAGTGATTTTTCGCAGGAAATTAAAAAAAGGAGACATGTCCAAGTGTGATCTGCTTTGCTGCCCATTTAGTCCATGAAAAAAGCGCTCGGAAGCAATCCGTGTGTCATCCGAGTACCGTCCGTTTTTCACTGTGTAGTTAGTAGGAGAAACTTGATTTTTCTTTTTACATATGAGGAAAACAGATGACACCCAAGTTGTAAAAACTGATACAGAGATCAAAAGTAGATTCACCACAATAAAATAAATACATAAATTTACAAAGTCAATTTTTCCCTGATTTGAACTAATAAAACAGACCCGTAAAACAATCGATTAAATTTGCATTACATGCTAATAATGATAATATATAGTGTATCGGTAATATGATTGGTTAGTACGTTATATTCATTTTAAATCTGCGGATCAAAAATGGGAAATTACTTTTAAAAAAATTGGTGTAGCATGATTGGAAGGAAAATCAGGTGCACATGACTTTCAAAAGTTTGTCAGAAATAACTAGTGCACTAATAAATATGACAAACCTTTGTGTATTTGTAACTTTTTTGTCATATAGATCAATACAAATTTAAATCATGACACATTGAGATAGATGGACAGACAGACAGAGAGATCAATAGAGGTTGTTACTTTGGCTGTAAAAAACAAATAGCACACTGACTGTAGTCATACACTGGTTGTAAAAAAATGGAACAAAAAAATAAAGAAAAAAGCAAATAGATATAGATAGATAGATAGATAGATAGATAGATGATAGATAGATAGATAATAGGTAGATAGATAGATAGATGATAGATAGATAGATAATAGGTAGATAGATAGATAGATAGATAGATAGATAGATAGATAATAGGTAGATAGATAGATAGATAGATAGATAGATAGATAGATAATAGATAGATAGATAGATACATAGATAGATAGATAGATAGATGATAGATAGATAGATAGATAATAGATAGATAGATAGATAGATAGATAGATAATAGGTAGATAGATAGATAATAGATAAATTAATAGATAAGAGATTGATAGATATCGACCATACATAGTGCAGAGTTTAGCTCCGTTGGTGATGGTTTGCTGCAGCCCTGCAAGGAAACAAAGGGTTAAAGCCCGTTGCTCCGGGGGAGCAGCTCTTGGTGTGGGGCACAATGCCATTATTAGGTCTGATTATAAGAGACTGCTGGGCCTTGCAGCTATTCTCTATACAAGCTGTTCCGATCAGTTGCAGGCTCCGCAGTCTCTCTTGAGCAGGATGTCAGGGGTAAGAGGTGAATGGAGTGCCTTCTATAGGTGCTGCTGAGTGAAGTGCCTTCTATAGGTGCTGCTGAGTGAAGCGCCTTCTATAGGTGCTGCTGAGTAAAATGCCTTCTATAGGTGCTGCTGAGTAAAGCGCCTTCTATAGGTGCTGCTGAGTGAAGCGCCTTCTATAGGTGCTGCTGAGTGAAGTGCCTTCTATAGGTGCTGCTGAGTGAAGCGCCTTCTATAGGTGCTGCTGAGTAAAGTGCCTTCTATAGGTGCTGCTGAGTGAAGCGCCTTCTATAGGTGCTGCTGAGTGAAGTGCCTTCTATAGGTGCTGCTGAGTGAAGCGCCTTATATAGGTGCTGCTGAGTGAAGCGCCTTCTATAGGTGCTGCTGAGTAAAGCGTCTTCTATAGGTGCTGCTGAGTAAAGTGCCTTCTATAGGTGCTGCTGAGTGAAGCGCCTTCTATAGGTGCTGCTGAGTGAAGTGCCTTCTATAGGTGCTGCTGAGTGAAGCGCCTTCTATAGGTGCTGCTGAGTAAAGTGCCTTCTATAGGTGCTGCTGAGTAAAGCGCCTTCTATAGGTGCTGCTGAGTGAAGCGCCTTCTATAGGTGCTGCTGAGTGAAGTGCCTTCTATAGGTGCTGCTGAGTGAAGCGCCTTCTATAGGTGCTGCTGAGTAAAGTGCCTTCTATAGGTGCTGCTGAGTGAAGCGCCTTCTATAGGTGCTGCTGAGTGAAGTGCCTTCTATAGGTGCTGCTGAGTGAAGCGCCTTATATAGGTGCTGCTGAGTGAAGCGCCTTCTATAGGTGCTGCTGAGTAAAGCGCCTTCTATAGGTGCTGCTGAGTAAAGTGCCTTCTATAGGTGCTGCTGAGTGAAGTGCCTTCTATAGGTGCTGCTGAGTGAAGTGCCTTCTATAGGTGCTGCTGAGTAAAGTGCCTTCTATAGGTGCTGCTGAGTGAAGTGCCTTCTATAGGTGCTGCTGAGTGAAGTGCCTTCTATAGGTGCTGCTGAGTGAAATGCCTTCTATAGGTGCTGCTTAGTAAAGTGCCTTCTATAGGTGCTGCTGAGTGAAATGCCTTCTATAGGTGCTGCTGAGTAAAGTGCCTTCTATAGGTGCTGCTGAGTGAAATGCCTTCTATAGGTGCTGCTGAGTAAAGTGCCTTCTATAGGTGCTGCTGAGTGAAATGCCTTCTATAGGTGCTGCTGAGTAAAGTGCCTTCTATAGGTGCTGCTGAGTGAAGTGCCTTCTATAGGTGCTGCTGAGTGAAGTGCCTTCTATAGGTGCTGCTGAGTGAAGTGCCTTCTATAGGTGCTGCTGAGTGAAGTGCCTTCTATAGGTGCTGCTGAGTGAAGTGCCTTCTATAGGTGCTGCTGAGTAAAGTGCCTTCTATAGGTGCTGCTGAGTGAAATGCCTTCTATAGGTGCTGCTGAGTAAAGTGCCTTCTATAGGTGCTGCTGAGTGAAGCGCCTTCTATAGGTGCTGCTGAGTGAAGTGCCTTCTATAGGTGCTGCTGAGTGAAATGCCTTCTATAGGTGCTGCTGAGTGAAATGCCTTCTATAGGTGCTGCTGAGTAAAGTGCCTTCTATAGGTGCTGCTGAGTGAAGTGCCTTCTATAGGTGCTGCTGAGTGAAGTGCCTTCTATAGGTGCTGCTGAGTGTAGTGCCTTCTATAGGTGCTGCTGAGTGAAGTGCCTTCTATAGGTGCTGCTGAGTGAAGTGCCTTCTATAGGTGCTGCTGAGTGAAGTGCCTTCTATAGGTGCTGCTGAGTGAAGTGCCTTCTATAGGTGCTGCTGAGTGAAGTGCCTTCTATAGGTGCTGCTGAGTATCCTGCAGAGCAGTCAGTAACTCCATTCCTGCTGCCAGGCTTCTCCCAGCACCGCCAATTCCTCCCGGACTGATGCGCAGATCATTTTAATTAAAGGGAAAATCCCCCTTACAATATTTATGTGCTTTGAAGAAAATCCAATAGTAATAAACCATATGCAATTGAGCAAACGAATATAATCAGTCAGTTTATTGCTTCCAATCACAGCCACAATACCTGATCCGTGCGGGAAGCAGCCGGTCTATTAGCACTGAAAGTCGCATTCACTTCGTTCACGGTCTAAGCGACAAATGAGACCTCATTACTTCTCCCACTACTTCCACTATCTGTAAATATCGAATCTGAAGGATTCTAATGGTAAAAGCAGCGATTCCCATCCAGGATGCTACAGATCAGATGCGGATATTGGGGGGAGAATACAATTCCGACAATATTTATAAAACCTATAATTCTGCTGGTTTTATGCTGCTTTTAATTTAATCTAACGAAATAAAAAATCTGTAATCTGTACCACTTACAGCCCAGTTATTTAGGGGCATGCTGTATATATTGCATTGTGGACAAGTGGTGTGCTGAAAAGTAAATCTTTAAATCGAAAAAGCTTTGGTTGCTTTCATTCAATAGCCTAGTATGGGTTAATTAATTATGGCAAATATTATCACATAGATGAATATTGTTAGCAGCATTAATAGCAGTAACAGTATTTATAGCAGCAGTAATTATTGTAGTATTCTAATAATTTTAACAAATATTGCACAGGAGCAGATATTTCGTTAGTGTTTTCAGTCCAGGTTTTTTTTTTTAATTATTGACCTTCCTAGCAATTTTAACGAAAATCTGCATTTACCAGATATTAATGCAAATATTTTTTGTATGTAAAACTAAGGATCATGATTATCTATTTCTGAGCATCGAAGTTCAAGCAAATTGTCACAATAATTATCTGAAAATTGTAGAAGTAACAGAAAACTTACAAGTCCAAGATGAACATTATATTATTCTTTTTTTGTACAATATCCATGTGAGTGTGTATATATATATATATATATATATATATATATATATATATATATACACATATGTATGCATATATATATATATATATATAAAATATTCAGCTCTTTGATAGGTAAATAGATAAATAGATAGATAGATAGATAGATAGATAGATATAGATAGATGTGTATATATCTACCTGTTAAAGACCAGAATTTATACATATATATCTATATATACATATATATAGATATATATCTATATATATCTATATATATATATAGATATATATAGATATATTGACATATATATATATAAATACCTATTCAACCTATCAAAGACCTGAACAGCTATGCAAATCTCCCCACAAACTATAATATCGTTTGCCAATTAGGTCCCAGTCCCTGATCTGTGTCATTTTCTTATTTTCTTTTCTTCCTAATTCTTTATTTAAATTTTATTTTCATCTCCTAATAATAAAAGTCTCACTTTCCCACCAATGCAAATAAATGATGGTGAAATCAAGCACAATAGCGACACCTACACGTGAAAGAGAGTAGTGGGGGCAGCATTTCATGAGCATTGGCTATCGCTAGGTTTGCTACAGTTTGCAAATAGGGGAATTCTTTAAACGCTTGCAAAAGTCATGACTTCGAGAGATAAAATTTAGGATGATAGATAGGTTGATAGATAGATCGATAGATAGATAGATAGATAGATAGATGGATAGATAGATAGATAGATAGATAGATAGATAGATAGATATGGAAGAGATAGATAGATAGATAGATAATAGATAGATAGATAGATAGATAGATAGATAGATAGATCGATATGGGATAGATAGACAGATAGATAGATAGATAGATAGATAGATAGATAGATAGATACATGTCTGTATGTGTGCTCCCCTATTTATTTTTATGTATCTTACTAGATCTACCTGTCTATCCGTTTATGCAGATGCATATATATATATATATAGATAGATAGATAGATAGATAGATAGATAGATAGATAGATAGATATAGATATAGATATAGATATATATAGACATATAGTTATGTGTGTATATATATATTTATATATGTGTGTGTGTATATATGTATGTATATATAAATGTGCATGCACACACATAGACACACACAAATATACATAATAATACACACACACATATATATATATATATATATATATATATATAGATATATAGATATATACACACACACATATATATTGGGTATCTTCAGCAGACTCTTGCATTAATGAGAAGATTCCTGCATAAAATCGAATTCATTAGTAAAGGTCATTGTTTGATTGCTTAGCACAGATCAGGGCACTGGTTGAAATTAATTAGGTTAACACATTCGCAGCCAATGACAAGCAGCAGATGATCACTGCTTTGTTTTCACAGTCCCTCCATCCATAATTTAATGGTAGATGCAAATTTTAACTCGATATTGAATAATTCTAAAAATGATTTCCATACCTCCTACACTGTTCCTCTTCAATTGACCAACTGATTCCTTTACAATCCTGTCTATTGTATATTTACAGATGGACTTGACATATTAACTCTTTGGTCACTTATTAGGTTCACCTGCAGTCCTATGTAACTGAATATAGATAAATTGTGGCAACGCATGCTGACAGACAAGAGAAATTACAAGAGGCGTTTAAAAAATTAAATTAAATTTGTATTATTAACTATGAAACAGTTCAGGGTAAAACAATGCGCTTTATATATTTATATTACAAAAAAAAACAGCATCAATCACTGTACAACGGATTGGATTCCATAATTTACTTCAAAGATAGCGATGATCCATTTAAATACAAAATTGCTACATTAAATACACAGGATCAGGTTGATACAATTGATGGATTGATCTCCTTGCAGGAGGAATGGAAGTTTATCCTGCACTGACCTCACAGATTTTGTATTCTTTGAATTATTAATATGCTCGATGGGATCTGGTAAAATGACAAGGCATTAATAAATAAAAGGAAGTCCCGATGCTTGCAGAGAAGCCACAATTAAAGGCTAGACATACCTTTCTTCATTTCATAAGAGGAGTCTTTGCTAAGGTCTACTTGAGATTGGTTTCTAAGTTTGCACTCTTTGGCCAAAGCCTCGGCTCTGTTTAAGACAGTCTGGGTTAATCCATTGAAATGTGGATTGCTGTTAGATGAAGGGGTCGTGCTGGGTCCGTGGTGGCTGTGGATATGCCCAAAGGAGCCATAGTTCGTGTAGCCAGGATAAAATGGGGTGCTGTAGTAAATGGGTCGGGATAAAACTGCATTGTTAGGGAAATGACAAGCAGCTGATGGGGATCTGGAAGGTGAAGAAGTAGTAGCAGCAGCCATGGGCTGGGGAGTGGTTGACCCAGGCCCTACTGTAACTTCACTGCTTTCCTTAGTCTTGTCCGAAGATGTGGCTATTTCAGCCAAAGACCACAGTTTAGGCTTGGAGGTGGAGGCTGGTGGAGAGTGAATGACTGAGGTGGCATTGCTGGTGGCTGGGCCATGGTGGACTGGGGTACTCCTATGAACCAGGTCTATTGGGTGCGGGTGGTGGTGGTGATGATGAAGATGTTGGGTTGCCTGTTGCTGGTGTTGATGATGATGGTGGTGATGATGATGGAGATGGTTGGTTAAGGTCTGTTCTTCTTGTCCCTGTTGAACTTGGCCTGCTTGACATATTGTTGGAGGTGAGCTTGGAGTAGATCTTTTGGAAATTAAGTCATTACTGTCTTCCACCTCTGAGTCGCTCCTCACTGAGATCAGCTCTTTCTCTTGGAGGTTCTCTCGTTCTAGAAGCTCTGGCTCATCCACCAGAGAACTCCTCTTCACTGAACAAAAAAAAAGGAGAAATATTCAGAATAATGGTCAAAACCGATATTTACCATCCACATAATCTCTTAAAATATTACCTTGATACAGAAACACTTTTTGATAATGAAAAGCGCCACCAAGTCAAAAGCGTAAAATGAGGCATCATGCCTAACCCTAAGAATTCACTAACCTGTATCTACTTCTGTGTCCCCTTTTTCTTCTAGTTTCTGAGTCTCATCTTCATCATTTTTCTCCAGATCGATGTTCTCCTCATCTTCCTCATCTTCGCTTCTGTTCCTGGGTGTCCAAGTCATCTTATTCTCCTTTTTAAGCCTCCTCCGTGCGTTGGCAAACCAGGTGGACACTTGGGTGAGCGTCATCTTGGTGATAATGGCCAACATGATCTTTTCCCCTTTGGTGGGGTAAGGATTCTTCCTATGTTCGTTGAGCCAGGCCTTTAACGTGGCGGTGGCATCCCTGGTAGCATTTTTCCTGTAAGCTGGATCACCATAAGGATAAGATCCCAGAGGAGCAGCATACGGATGGTAACCTAAGGAACCTGCCATGCTTGTACTGTGGTCATATGGAGAACCCTAGAACAAGAAAATTATATATATATATAGTTAACTTAACTAGGGCCAGGGGTCTGAGAAGAAATCAAATATATTTACTGCATAAAAAGTACAAAAAAACTATTATTCATATATTATCAGGGTCTACAAGAAGTTATTTAACAATTACGCAAAGTAAATAATTGGATGCGCTTATAATTACGCACAGATAATATTCAATATATACAGTAACTGATTGATTGGTTCAGTAAATGATTGACAGCCCTTAGTAAATTCATGATTATTTATGTTGTTTCCATGTCAAATTTACATATATAATATCAATTATTTAATTTTAGCCAATTCTTTCCCTATAGCCAAAAGATACTACAAAGAAACCAGCGAACTGAATCTCTTGTGTAACTAGCAATCAAAACAGGAGGAATCCGAATATACCCTTTAATTTAGCAACATAACCACACTTAGGAGTCGGTCTGTGACAGGGAACCACAAAACAAGAAATTCAGATATTCTCCAAGATTTACTTCCATCAGTATTCACATGGGGGACTTTGGGGGGCTAATTATATCTGCGCGAAGTTAATAAACGAATTAATGAGCATTCATGTTTTCTACATAACACAACTGCCAAGTGTAAAATATCTAACACAGATACGGATACGTAAGTGCGAAAACGCGGAAAATAATAGTCGCACATTTTTTTCTAACAAGAATCGCATCGGTTTAGGTGCAGTGTGAAATGATCCGCTTCATTAAAGCCAGCAGTTAACTGTATTTGATTTATTGATTATCGATCAGGAAGGGGGGGGGGGTAGAATTATTCTGGAATAACATTTACTTTGATGGAACAGATTCAGAGATTGGATAAAGGAATATTCAGATTGTAATTTGGATTATTCTTTAACCCCTTCAGGGTAGAATCTGACAGCAGTTAGTTGGTTAATTAAAAAACTTTGGATCAGATATTGATCTATTAGTTTATTTGGGGGGGGAGGCATTCTGGATTAAAGGAATATTCATGGATCAAGGCTTGAGAAAGGTTCTATGAACCGAAACCTTGCCATTTGTGCTTAATAAAGTTCACTTTTTTAAAAAATTATTGTATTTGGAGTGCTGCCTGCTTCTATATTACTATCTATCTATCTGTCTCTAAATTATAATGCATGGATTTATACATATAAACTACACATGGAGTGTAATAAATGAATACTGTATCACATGTACACTGCTTTGAGCTCCCTGATACAATTAGGTTTACAGTTCTGTAGTTGATTCGGATCAGACCTGGAGTTTTGTAATTACTGTAGGTGTTGACAATGGGAGTAGTTGTCCCTGCTGTCTGTATACCCCCTCTCCCTTTATGAGAAGCGTAATAGCAGCTCTTACCACATAAGAAGTGAATGCAGCAGCTGGGTCTCCACTGTACTGTAGGGGGGAGTTGAAGCCAGCAGAAGTAGCTGTAAAAGCTGTAGATCCAGCATAAGGTGAGAAGGCTGACCCAGAAGAAGACCTTCCCAACTCATCTGTCCTGGGTCCAGAGATGACACTGGTGCTGTATGCAGGGCAGGAGTACAGAGCCAATGAAGCAGATGGTTGATACAAGTAGCCCTGAGGATAGGACATGGCCAGACACATGCATACACTCTTATCTTGGGAGACACACTCTCTGCAAGAAAAAAATAAGGGGGGTCCAGGTCTACTAGAGACTCTTCAAGGTAAACAAGCCCACCAGTTGCAGACCTGGAGATCAATGAGGACTGTTTCTGCCTCTTGCTGCTGGTATCTCTCTGTCTCTCTGTTCTTCTTACTGCCTTTCTCCCTGGTAAGATTTTTTTTGTGCTCTCACTCTGTACAAGGAGGGAGGGGAGAGGTTGGGAGGGAGTGTGGGTTGGTGTAGACTTTAGCTTTGGAAGCAGGAAAAAAAAAAGGTCCTGCCAAGATGCTAAGTTGGAAATTGAGGAATCTGACGCCTTATGCTCCTCCTTGTGGGTGTTGTCAGTGGAGAGGGATGGAGGGATGGTGATGGGGCTCTCCAATTATCAGCAGGCTTTCTCCCTTTCTCTTTTGACTCTCTCTTTCTTCCAAAGCAAAGTCTGCCCCTTGATGGTCATCACACACAATGCAAGCAAAGAGAGCAGCCAGAACTTCCCGAGCAGGCTCGGCTCACCTCCTGACCTGTAGGACTAAAGTGGGGAGAAGCACTGGAAACTCCTTTATCATTCAATGAGGCAGCAGCCGAAATGTAGCATTATATTGTGTGCCCTGTGTGTAAGTGTGAGCGGCTCCTCTACACCCTGCATCCATCCTCACACCTCAATCACATCCATCAATTAACTGATCAACCCATTGTATCCATACCAATTAGCAGATGACACATGTATTATTATTACTATTATTACTATTATTATTATTATTATTTTTGTCTTGCAGTTGTGTTTCCTCTCTTCCAAGAATGTGTGATTAAACTCCAGAGCAGGAGATGAGCTTTAAAGCTAAAGATTTAGCTGAGGATCTAAAAGAATAAAGGTATTTTACCCTCCTGTCTAAAACTCATAAAATGTTTTGAGAGCAAGCAGATTAAAACCATATGAAGTATAGTAAATCCCCCCAGATCAGAGGATGTAATCTCTTCTGATTCCTCTGGATATATTTCCCAATGGAATGAGTATATATATATATATATATATATATATATATATATATATATATATATATGTTCTAGCTATCGATTTATCTATCTATCTGTCTGTCTATCTGTCTAATATCTATCTATCTGATTATCTATACATCCATCCCATTTCTTTCTTTCTTTCCTTCATTTCTCCATCATCTATATATCTATCAATCACTCTAATTTCTATCATCTATCTATCTATTTATCTATCTATCTATCTATCTATCTATCTATCTATCTATCTATCTATCTATCTATCCTTCTATCTATCTATCTATCTATCTATCTATCTATCCATCTATCTATCTATCTATCTATCTATCTATCTATCTATCTATCTATCTATCTATCTGTCCATCCATTCCTCCCATCCCATCTTTCTTTACTTCATTCTTTATCTCTATATCATTTATATATCTATCGATCTATCACTCTAATATCCATCCATCCATCCTTCCTTCCCATATATTCTTTCTTTCTTTCTTTCTATCTTTCTTTATCTTCCCTTCCTTACTTCTTTATCTCTCTTCTATCTATCTATCTATCTATCTATCTATCTATCTATCTATCTATCTATCTATCTATCTATCTATCCATCCATATTTCTTTCTTTCCTTCTTTCTTTCTTCTTTCCTTTCTTTCTTTCTTTCTTTCTTTCTTTCTTTCTTTCTTTCTTTCTTTCTTCCTTTCTTTCTTTCTTTCTTCTTTCCTTTCTTTCTTTCTTTCTTCCTTTCTTTCTTTTTCTTTCTTTCTTTCTTTCTTTCTTTCTTCCCTCCTTCCTTCCTTCGTTTCTTTCTTTCTTTCTTTCTTCCTTCCTTTCTTTGTTTCTTTCTTCCTTCCTTCCTTCGTCCTTCCTTTCTTTCTTCCTTCTTTCTTTCTTTCTTTCTTCCTTCCTTCTTTCTTCCTTCCTTCCTTCTTTCTTTCTTCCTTCCTTTCTTTGTTTCTTTCTTTCTTCCTTCCTTCCTTCCTTCTTCCTTCCTTTCTTTCTTTCTTCCTTCCTTCCTTCTTTCTTTCTTCTTTCTTTCTTTCTTTCTTCCTTCCTTCCTTCTTCCTTTCTTCCTTCCTTCTTTCTTTCTTTCTTTCTTTCTTTTTTCCTTCCTTCCTTCCTTCCTTCCTTCCTTCCTTCCTTCCTTCCTTCCTTCCTTCCTTCCTTCCTTCCCCTGTTACACCCAGACATGTGCACAGCCCCTGACACCCGAGGAGCCCTGTCCTATAAGTGCTACAGATGTGATCTAGTTTCTGTTGCCTGCAAACATTGGATCTAGATCACAGTCCCATAAATACTGAGTTTACATAATTTCTTTGGAGCGGGTTTTTTCTGTCCTGAGGGAAAGCCCTATAATTGGCGGTAGGAGCATTATCTGGAGACTTCCTATGTTTCCTGATTATTGATTCAATTCCCAGGCTTTTTACTAATTCATTGAGTGTATTTATAACTCGTTCATCAGAGCCCAACACTAATAATCCCTGCTGTGTGCAGTTAGAATTTATTTACAAGATTAAGTGCGGCTTTAGATACATTAGCTACACTCCAAGGGAGCTGATCGCAGGTATCTAAGTTTTTCTTATTGTTTTTTTTTTTTTTTTTTGATGCGTGCCTTCGCAGCTCCAGGCCGGGAAGGGTTAACCCCCGCACACCTCTGACGGCCTCTTTAGCATAAATCCCCACCTGCCGCTTCTGATTGGCTGCGGCGCGCAGGCCTCTGCTTTCTGATTGGCCAAGAGGGAGGTGCGAATCCCTGGGAGCAGAAGGGTGTGCTTCTTAAAGTGACGTCACGGTTCATTGATGCCCTGCAATGTGCCAATAATGACCTGCTCAGCTCCCATCCAGCTTATAAGCAGACAGTTAATAATTACAGAGATCCAGGGCAGAGCAGAGAGAAGCCGGCTGCTTCCAGGAGGAAGGTAAGAGGGCTGTGAGGGGGGATTAGCAGGGACTGCACAGCTCTGCCTGCTGAGATCCTCTCTGTGCAGCTCATCATGACAACACAAAGTGGCCCTGAGAGTTTGTTGGCCAACTTTTGTTTCCATTGTGGGAGGCTCTGAGACTTCTCATTTTCCTTGTTCTATCAAGTGGAAAGGATCTGACTGTGCCTGTCTACACTGGGGATCAGGAGAGGGTCACAGAGCCCAAAATCTGCACAGGTCCCTAAGCAGGACAGGCACACACTTTGCATCACCTCCTATTCACACACTGCAGTTTTTTCACACTCACACTGCCTTACCTTATGCAGCTCTCCTTCCTTTCACTACTAGCATATTTATTAATTGCTAATTTTTTATATTATTTATTCCCTCTACAGTCTCTATAGATGATCTCTGATGAAATATACAGAATACCAGAAACTTTCTTGGAGCTTTATTTAATGATTACAATAATAATAATAATAAAAATTCTATACCGTGCACTTTTCTTTTCAACACATGAAAGACCGTAGGGAAACAAAATTATTAATTGATATTATTTAGATAAAATGCCACCTGATGCCTGGACATGATTTATTAATTACCCTTTCCTTTGTGATGAAGTCCCTTCGGGCAGTTAAAGTGAAGGCCATTTATTCTAGATAATGGGCCCAAACCATCCTTCAACAATAATAAGTTAAAATGGTCTTAAAGTGTTTTACAGTCCTCCTAGCAACTTAAAATCCAACATGATATATATATATAAGTATTTAAGTGAGTAAAATATATTATATATATATAATATATATTTTACTCACTTATATACCATTAATTCCACAGCACTTTACATCTATATTTCTATCTATCTATCTATCTATCTATCTATCTATCTATCTATCTATCTATCTATCTATCTATCTACCAATCTATTTATTCATTTACTATCTATCTATATATATTATCTATTCTATCTATCTATTCTCTCTATCTATCTATTCTCTCTATCTATTCTCTCTATTCTCTCTATCTATCTATTCTCTCTATTCTCTCTATCTATTCTCTCTATCTATCTATTCTCTCTATCTATTCTCTCTATCTATCTATTCTCTCTATCTATCTATTCTCTCTATCTATCTATTCTCTCAAACTGATTATGCGTTCCTAATATATAGCTGCCTAATATTAAAATGTGGAAATGTATTTTTGTATGTGATTTAAACACTTTGATCATTTCGAGAATACTTCTAGGATTATTTCCCTTACATATAGATCTCTTAGAGCCTGTTCACACGTTGCAGATTTGTCATGTTTTTTTTTTTTTTTGTCGGCGCAGATTTGGCACAAAGCCTGAAGGGTTTCCTAATGTCAGCAAAGTAAATGAGAATCCTGGAGACTCACGCACAAGTTGCTTATTTTTTTCCTTGCAGATTGCAGATTTAAATATGTAGCATGTCATTTGTTTTGACGTTTTTTTCTGCAAATTTCACTCATACTGATCAGTGGGGAAAAAATCTGCAAGAAAAATGCATGTAAAAAATGTACCTATTTTATGCTGTGTTTTTCCTGCCAAGAGATGCAGAAATGGTGCAGTAATTTCTTACTACTTAAAGTGTGCACATAGCCTTAGGATATGCAGTATGGCCTAAAATAATAATTCTGTTGCATTAATATCTATCTATATCTATCCATCCATTACAAAATATAGATTTGCTGTAAAAACCCTAGAGTCTATAGTGCTATACTGTGTAAAGTTACGTAGTATATAAGAGTGTTTGGAATCATATAATCATAAGTATATAAAAGGATCAGTTCGCACAATTATGTGTCTATTTTTTTTTTATGTCGAAAGTTGAAAAAAATCCTTTGATCCAATTGATGTCTATTGAATATCAAGTGATGGGAAAAGGTATTACCATAGTTTATATTCAAGTTTTTTTTTTTCCCCCTTGCTCCATTTTTGGGGTCCTATAAATTTATAACCGGCCATAAAATTGATACAAACTGATATTATTTATTCATCAGTTGCACAAAAAAGTTATGTATCCCACAAAATTCAAAACAGGACACCCTGCAATATGAGAAGTCACACACAAGCATTGAAAGGCGAACGTTTTGTAAGAAAATTGTACACTTTCTAAATTCAGATGACAGTGATAAAATACTCTGGCTGGGTATATAAATCTCTAGTTAGAGCATTTTTCCTGGAATATTAATTTTAATACAGAGCGCTGTAGATATGGGGGATACAAAGATATTTAATATTCCAATAGGATTTCTCTCCAGACTGCAGATATTTATAAAGCACAGTGGATGTTGGTGTGACGCACTAGGCTTTTGCCTAAAGGTGCATTACATTTCTAAGTCTATGCCAGTCAAATGATTATTCTCATCATTTTATAATTGCATCCTATTTCTTTACTTTATACCTTGCATCCATAACATTCAATTATTCTTTAGAAAGGATTAAAAAATGGGCAAAGAAATTTAAAGAATTCTTTATTAAAATATTATATAAATAAATGAACATAAAGTAAAATTATGAGAAATAAAAAAAAAATAGGTTTTGGGCTGAAAATGAATAAGGGCCTAGTTATTTATCTAATATAATTTTCTTTCTTTTTTTCTTTCTTTCTCTGTCTTTCTTTTTTTCTTTCTCTGGCTCTCTTTCTCTCTCTCTTTCTTTCTCTGTCTCTCTTTCTTTCTCTTTCTCTCTCTTTCTCTCTCTTTCTTTCTCTTTCTCTCTCTTTCTTTCTCTTTGTCTTTCTTTCTTTCTTTCTTTCTTTCTCTGTCTCTCTGTCTTTCTTTTTTTCTTTCTCTGGCTCTTTCTTTCTATTTCTCTCTCTGTCTATTTCTCTCTCTTTCTGTCTATTTCTCTCTCTTTCTGTCTATTTCTCTCTCTTTCTTTCTCTTTCTCTCTCTTTCTATTTCTCTCTCTCTTTCTCTCTCTTTCTCTTTCTCTCTCTTTCTTTCTCTCTCTCTTTCTTTCTCTCTCTCTCTTTCTTTCTCTTTCTCTCTCTTTCTTTCTCTCTCTTTCTTTCTCTTTCTTTCTTTCTCTCTATTTCTTTCTTTCTGTCTTTCTTTCTTTCTTTCTGTCTTTCTTTCTCTGTCTCTTTCTTTCTGTCTCTTTCTTTCTCTGTCTCTTTCTTTTTTTCTTTCTGTCTCTTTCTTTCTTTTTCTTTCCTTCCGTCTGTCCAATCTCTCTATCTGTCATCTACGTTATTTCTAAGAAGTGTTTGTTTCTATAGGAGTGAAATTCTATCTGTCCAGCAGTCAGTTTTGTGTGTGCTAAGCAATAATTGAAACCCTGTCTTCAGCAGCCTGTTTTCGAGGTGCCCAGGGGGCAGATTGCAGTGAATTATAAAGCAGTTTGGTAGGCACTGTTTATAAACATTATTTAAAGCTGGCATTAACAAGAGATCTTCCTACCCTGACGTGAAAAGCCCTTGTTTCAAGGCATCTGTCTTTCCTAATACATTTGCTTGGCACACTGTCTTCTAACTATTTAAATGCTGGAAAATTATTATTTTTTTACTCTGATCTCTAGATAGTTGGTAGATCATCTTCAGCGTCTGGGGACTGCTTAGGAGTAAAAAGCATCTGTGCCATGACTGAAAAACATCTCACGAAAAAAACACTGTGCTATTATTTTCATCCAGTGAGCTGGAATTTAAGCCTAATTGTTCCTTTTGCTTTTTTTTTCCCAAAAAGACTCGTTACGAGAAATTTGTTTCTAGTTTTGTGTCAATATTTACACAGCAGAAAGTTAATTTTTTTTGTAGCAAGTTTTAGAGAAGTGAACAATGAATCCAATTAAGACTTTTATTAAATATTTATTGAAAGGACTTTTAAATAAATCGATTAGAACTAGATTCACTTTTTTTAAAATTAAAAAGTTCTTTAAGTGACAGTTTTGGGATTAGGGGCAGAAACTGGTTGAATAAAATTGAAATTAGTTAGAATTTTTAAGATGAGGTTAAATTGTGAAGTCTTTAAATAAAACTTTTAATTGTACAGATGAGCAAGAAAGGAAACGTTTCTTCGTGGTTCAGTATGGCTTCCAAATCTGATAAGAATTTTTGTTTCCCGACGTGGCATGTATGTACCAAAGCCTAAATCGCTAATGAACACATGGAATAGATGCATCATTTCTAGGCCGTCTTGATTCTAAAACTCTTTGACAGCACAGGTGGGAAAGGCCAAGAGAATGGAGATATTAAAAAAAAAAAAATATATATATATATATATAAGGCCTACTGTATTTTCTGCTGATTACACATTGGGAAAAAAAGGAAATCCAGAACAAGAGACACCCTGGCACATGTCAGAGATACTTTGAAGTAGTTTTCTAAAGTAAAGGCACCCAGGGATAGCAATGAAATTATTGTTCCACAGAGACCTTTCCCCGGCTTCCTTCATTTGCATTTTATTTATTTACTGCATAAATTGTCACGCGCGTGGTAATTTATGCTCTAGCCAGCACAACATCTGCTGGGAGCAAAACAGGTAATGTGGCATTTAATAATTTTCCTTAAGAAAGTAATTCGGCGATTAATGAATAGATTAACAGACATCACTTTTTTTTTCACTTTCTACGTATAACAGTAGAATTCTTGATTGGGTACTATATATATATATATATATATATATATATATATTATTATTATTTTTTCACTTTAATTTTTGGAGTGCTGCCTGTTTTTTCTAATTTTCTCTCACACATATATATATATATATATATATATATATATATATATATATAAATAATTATTTATTTTATTTTTTCAGCTAAAATCATTAGTTGTTAAACTACATCCCTTTAAGATTTTTTTTTTTATCCCTAAAAATGGGAAGGTTAGGAATATTTTATCACATGCAGTACCACTTTCTCACCAGTGGCGGTGTCAAGTAATGCTAAATTAGGGTCAAAAGTTATCACCTCTAACAAAACTTTTTGACATGGGAATAGTTTTGTGCTGAAATGTCTCCCAGAATTTTTTTTTTTTAAATAAAGATCTAGATAGCAGCATTGAGATATTTTTAATGGATCAGTAACCTCAATAGAACTAAAAATAAGGACCCTTTCGCACTATTTTAGATTATTTTCCAATCTATAGAAGTGACTGTAATGGTAAATAATAATGTAATATAAATATATATTGAAGGAAAAGAAATTCCATATAAATTTAATGCATATAGACAAACTCTTTCAAGTCATTGGATGAGGAGAAGAAAATTTCAAAGGGTGTCAAGAATGGCGAAGATATTAAGCGGACCGAGAAAAGTGAATAATAGAAAGTTATGTGAGCCCCTCGTATCCACTAGAGGGGTAGATACTCACTATAGAATACAGGAAAATGTCGTTTATTCAATATTTCTGCCAGCAAACAGCGAATCATAGAAGAAATTATGTACAAAACTTGGTATTTCTGAGACAAAGTTTTGCATTGAGACTTTTGAAAATGTGAATAAATTCCAATGCTGGAAATGTATTCAGCACATTCGAAAATTATTTTATCCATCCTCTTAGAAAAGTAAGACACAAAAATACAATATATTGAAAAAATATGCATCCTAATTACTTTTTACTCTTTTGTTATCTACTAAACACCCATAGTTTTCAAAGACAAAATATTGAATTATCTATGAAAATATAGATTAACACAAAAGGGGCTTTGCAGCAAATGTTTTATTTATAACAAATATTGGATCCTAAGGCAGAAAGGTCAGAATATAACATAGGGGTAGACGTTGTGCTCAGGGTTATATATATATTTTATGCTTTCATTCAGTATTTACCTTTAAAAAGAAGCTTAACTGCTTCCAGGACTCTTAGAGAAAATTTAGGAGTCCTGCTTCCTTTCACCCACACACAGTAATTGGTGAATACTGACTGTATTTAAGTTTCTTGTTAAAATAAAATAGGGGTTGTCCGAAATGGAAATAGGCCAATTTGGGGCTCCGGAAGTGATGGCTCTTCCATTCGGATGTCACAGGACTATAAAAGAAGAGCGCGTCATTGGATTTGTCTGTTCTGTTAAGGCCTGTGCTGGATCCACGGGGGCACTGGAAGGTGATTATGCCTTTCTTTATTATTTAAAAAAAAAAATATTTCAGTGTCGGACAACCCCTTTAATCAGATCATAAAAAGCTATATATCCCCAAGTCTCTCTTGGATAGGTAGCATAGAATAACTCACCAGTGTGCTTTAAGAAGCCCATTCAGTATGAAATGATGTCGGAACCGGAAGTTGCACTTTTACAATTTTCCATTATAGGTTCACCTTTTTCAGGGTCACAGAAGCATACGTGACTTGTCTTGCAATGACTATGCCAATTCATCAGGGAAATCTCCAAGCTCACACTCCATACTTCTAAGTGGTTTGCTTACACTTGGGAAAAAAAATCCATCAAGTCTCTTATCCCCTATTTTTTTTGCCCCTTTAAAATGTTTGCACCATTTTCATAGTAGATAGTAGACCAATGGCACATAAATATCCATCTTTATATTGTAGATTAATTCCATGTCCTAGCGTACACAAGTTACTCTTCCAATTCTACCACTTGCGTCATTTATAACATATGGGTGTTCTTGTGACTCCGAGGGTCCATTAGTTCCTTTAGGCACCAGGGCCACTGTTACCTCTGCAGTCCTGAAATCTGTGCCCCGTTGCAAACTTCTATGTACATCAGATCCGTAGTGTTGTAAGTCACCCTATAAGATACTACTAGTCACAAAACCCTAAAACCAGCCTTGACCTCAAATCTTTATTTATATTAATTTTTTTGGATTGTTTAAAACCAAGATTTAATATTTACCATGTGACTTATAGATGAGAAATATTCAAATAGTCTCTACAGAGTGTAAGAGGAGTTAAATGCCTGTCTAAATTCCTAGGGGAGCTTTGCATGGCCTATAAGTCTCCCTACGCACACTTTGTGCTCTCACTATATGTCACTACTGGTCATGAAACCCTAAAACCAGCCTTTACCTCAAACCCATAATTCTTATTTTTTGGGGGGATTGTTTAATAACAAGATTTGACTTATAGATGAGACATATGCAAATAGCCTCTCCAAAATAAGGGGAATTATTTGCCTATCTAAATCCACAGGGGAGCTTTGCATGGCCTATAAGTCTCCCTACACAAACTCTGTGCTCTCCCTACATGATACCACAGGTCACAAAACCCTAAAACTGGCCTTAACCTCAAAACTCTTTTTTTTTTATATTAATCGTTTTTTTGTATTGTTTAGTAACCAGATTTGATATATAAGTCACAGGTTATCGATGAGAAA
The DNA here is from genome assembly GCF_046119375.1 of Phyllobates terribilis. Taxonomy (NCBI): domain Eukaryota; kingdom Metazoa; phylum Chordata; class Amphibia; order Anura; family Dendrobatidae; genus Phyllobates; species Phyllobates terribilis. The sequence goes on along the minus strand of NW_027362773.1, from coordinate 251,367,138 downwards.
TATGCAAATAGCCTCTCAAAAGTAAGGAGAATCATTTGCCCTCAAACTTCTATTTTCTCCTTTTAATATTTTGGAGGGATTGTTTAGTAACAAGATTTGACATGTGACTTATAGTTGAGGAATTTGCAATTAGCCTTTCCATAGAGTAAGAGGAATTATTTGCCTATCTAAATTCCCAGGGGAGCATTGCATGGCCTATAAGTCTCCTTACGCAATCTCCAGTCTCTCCAAAAATAAAACCCTGTAGATGAGAGACATTTTCCTATTCATGTGTCTATAAACCAAATCTTATTTAATTATTCTTAGTCAGTCTCAGGTCAAAAATGGCAGCGAAAGTTAGTTTGTGCTCAACTGTACAAGTGTTTCAGTCTCCAAAAGTTTCTCAAAAATTGCACCTTGAAGAAAACCTCAAGAGGTTGGAAAAAGTCTGGATGTTGTGTTGCAGTGTTTTTTTTTTTTTTCACATACATTTTTCAAAGCATGATGTTATTACTATCGACAAGACAAAAAGCCTATGCAAAGTTATAGCGGCAGGAGGGAAGGATATCACATTCTGCAGCCATTTGTAAAAATTTGCATAGGACTCAGTAGTAGGAAATTAAACAAAACTACTTTTCCTGTATAAGAAAAAAAAAATCTGTGACTCTACGGCCTTGGTTTTCAAAAGCACAGGAAATATTGTCATGATTTAGGCAGGAGCGAGGAAGAAATTACCAGCAGAGGGAGTATTTACTTATACAGGGTCAGGCCTGGTTAAGACGACGGTGTTTGGCATCTGTATGAAACAGATCCTAAATAATGTGCTGCTGTATTTCAGTGGGGACATGCATAGTGCTGTATAAAAATATGATCTAAAATTATTTTAGGCTTTATTAAACGGAAACAGGATTTTTAGTAAAAATGTGCAAATCTGAAAAATTTTGGATTTGTCGGATTCCCTAAAATTAGACAGAGACTTTCAATTCTCATCAAATTTATTCAATACTAATCAAACGTGCCTTATACTCCAGACCGCAGAGTATAATAAACTTTGGGCCCGATTCATTATTGAATTTTCTCTTCTTTTTGATGTTTTTAGCCTTTTTTTTTCATTTATTCTTCTTTTGATTTTTTTATCTTTTTAAAGGCTATTTTATGTTTGCTTTTTTTTATATCCACCATTGTACACAGGGTTTTGATTTCCAGATATTTTAAGCTGATTCATCGATTGCAACTTTTTAAGAAAAATCGCAAAATTTCGCGCAAATATACTTTGGTCCCCTCTTAGAATGATTTTTATGTACACTTTGTTATTTAGGTGGAAATTTTGCATCCATTTCGCCAAACGTGTGACTAAAAAGTTGCAAAACTGGTCAATTTAAAAACCAAAGAGCTGTTTTGATCTTGTGCAAAATTCATGAACCACATGAAAAATTGAAAAATTTTCTGCGCAAAAATGTCAGCAAATACCACTAGCCAAAAAAAAAGGAACTTCAAAAAAATGCACAAATGACGAATCGGGCTCATAGAGTATTAAAAAAAGAATAAATTAAACCTTTAGAGGGGATCATTCTATAGCTATATGCAGTTCCGACCAGAAGAACCTATTGGTGTTCGTGTCTCTATACTATGGTGCTATCGTCACGGTGGGCTTCATTTATCATAACTGTCTTTATTGCCAACTCCAACCAATTTTTGGGCTTTTTTACACTGCTTTGTAAATGTGCTGAATACACTTGATGAGTTCTGTATTATGGCTCTGGAAGGTTTCATGGAGCTGTAATGCATTAGTGGGCACGATGCCTTGCACAAACTATATTTGGTCTTTAATGTGGAGCAGAAATAGACAATTCTTTGAAGAGTAGGCAAATATGTTCCATAGACTGCCAACTCGTCTATTAGTATACTTTTTCTTTTTTTTGTTATTCTCTAGTTCAAGCATAAAAAAATTGCGTGGTTTTGTTACAAATTACATTTTCTATTGATGCGCCATATTCTACTGAAAGCCACAATTAATGGGACATTTCCCTTTCATTCTGTAGTTTTGCTTTTCTCCTTCATAATGACATTATGAAGTGACTGTAGTCAAATCTGTACCCTAGAGGCTAAAGGGGCTCCTAAGGTCTCTTTGACCCATAAAAATATGCCAGTACTAGAAATGTTACCTGGTGGAGGAAGGGGCCCTGTTATAGGATTTACTTTGGGGTACAGTACCATCATGTTAAGATTCTACTTCTAGCCAAATGCATTTTTTGAACTTTTCTAATGTTAATTTGCTACTTAGCTTGTTTTCCCTGGACAAACCTTTTATCACCTACATACACAAGATTGGTGACAACTTACTGACTGGTCATGATCCGGTCACTGGGACACACCGATCGACAGAGCAGGGCACTTTTATCCTCCTCAGAATGGAGCAGCAGCGTTCATGCTCAACCATAGCTCCATTCATTCTCTATTTGACTGCCAGAAAAAATGAGTGCAGCGCTTGGCAGCCCCATAAGGAATGAATGGTTCGAAGGTTGGGCATATGTACTCCTGCTCCATTATGACTCACATAAAAGTGCCCCATTCTGCTGATCAGAAATAACTCACTGAATGGTTGGAGTCCAGTCACTGGGACACGCACCGATCAGCAGAGCACTTTTATCCCATATAGAATCTAACAGCAGCACACATACTCGACCGTCGCTCCATTCATTCTCTGTAGCTGCCAGTAAAAAATGAGTGCAGCGCTTGGCAGCCCCATAGGAAGTGAATTGAGGGGAAGTTGGGCATATGCACTCCTGCTCCATTATGACTCACCTAAAAGTGCCCCATTCTGCTCATTGGTAATAACTTACTAATTGGTGCGGCCCCTGTGACCACACCCCCACCAATTAGCAGAGCATGGCACTATTATCTCCAATAGCATCTAACAGCAGCGCGCATGCTCGACCGTCGCTCCATTCATTCTCTATGTGGCTGCCAGAAAAAAAGAGTGCAGTGCTTGTCAGCCCCATAGAGAATGTATGGTGCAGAGGTCAAGCATACACACTACTGTTCCCTTCCAAAGGCACAAAAGTTCCCGATTTTGCTAATCAGTTGGACCACCACCAATCAGTTATTACTGATCCTATAGACAACCTCTTTAAGTTGTATTTTACTGTTTTTTTGCCATCACACACTATACTTTTATTATGCCCTAAATATACTAGGTTGAAAGGATATTCCCATCTTGGAAAATAATTATCAATTTAGGGCTTCATTTTGCACTTCTGTAAATGGAAAGGTAGTGGTGCATGGTGGCAATCTCCATTAAATTCTATGACCGTTTCAATTATAGCTTAGAAAACATTTTTGGATATTTTTAGAAGTGGATGGAGAGAAACACCACATCTCCATTCATATTAGCACGAGACAGTGCCCTATTCTTGAAAAATGTGATGTTTTTCTCTCCTTTCCAGCTCGCACATCAACTTACCCTCTCCAGGTATCAATGTAATAAGGGTGCAGTGCACGAACAGATCACGGGCCGGCTACTGGGTAAGAATGATCAGGAAGAAATCCAGCAGCCGCAATGGAAAGGGCCATTAAAATATCAAAAGGAAAACAAAAGAATAAATAAACACACTATGCCTAAGCGTTTCGCTCTCTAAATATTTATTAATAACTATTAAAATATCAGAAGGGGGAAAAATAAAGTCAAACACACTAGACCTCTGCGTTTCGAGCACTAAGACTCTTAATCATAGCTTAGATTAAGTGCCTTAGTGCTCGAAATGCGTAGGTGTAGGGTGTATTTTTATTTTTTCCCTTTTGCTATTTCAATAGTTCCTAATTAGTTTAATAGTTGCTAATAAATAATGTTTTTATAGACTTTTCCATAGTTTTTGCTGCATGTTTTCCTGCCTTCTATCTGCAAAGGAGCGACCCCCATTTATCAGACATTTATGGCTTATCCTGAAAATATGTCATAATTGTCTGAGATGGTCTTTTAAGAAGGGCTGGCTCTAGGTATAGGGGGGTTATGGGGAAAATCAGGGTTTAACCACCTAATCTTATATATACTGAGGAAGTGTAAAGGGTAAATATATATAGGCCTTAAACTTCCTCAGGTTTGACCGGTTCTGATGGTGTCTTTAAATAAAAGGGCTAACTAAAGCTGGCTCTAGTTTGTGTGTATGACTAGAATTGGAAAAATCGATTGGGAGACCCCTTTGGTAGCAGAAACCAATGTGACTGTGCACAGTGTAGCGGTATAGGTTAGTGCTATAAGGGTTTGTTTATTGTGAATTGCCTGACAAATAATACTATTTTTTTCTGATTTTTATAGGAAGTTTATATAGTTATAATAGTCATATAGAAAATAGATTCTACAAAGATAATACAACATATCATTAGCCAAAAAATACGATGGCCTTATCGTGTCTTTATTAGAAGCATCACAATGAATTAATACATTTTTCATATAAAGTTCAAAAGAATTTGACATATTTTGCAGGTAAATTAAAGATTAGAGCAATGTCCAAATTGAAAACAAAGCCGCTTTATTTAAAGCATGACACACCAAAAAGAGACAAAAGCCTCAGCGTCAAAAATGTGATAAAAACACAAGTAACTTAATTTAAATAATGGGGGCAAAAATGATGCAGAAATTTTGCAACATCAAAAATGCACCAAAAGCTACGTTCCCCGATGAGTTTTTTTTTTACGTTGCGTACGTTCCAAAAAATTCAAGTAAACTAATTTAAATAGGTGCAGAAATTTTGCAACATTTTCATTAATTTTTCAGCACCAAAAACTCATCGTGGGAACGTAGCCTAACCCTTCTCTAACTGCAAATTTTATGCGTGTTGTGCCCCTAAGGCTATGTTCTCAAGATGGGTAAGGTTTTTTTATGCTACATATTTTTGAAAAATGTAAGTAACCTGATTTTCTTAATAGGTGCAGAAAGCCTGCAACATCAAAAAAGCTCACTGTGGGAACATAGCCTAAGGCCGTGTTCACGCGTTGAGTATTTGCAAAATTTTTGATGTTGCAGATTTTCTGCACTTATTATTATTACTTTTGCTGTTTTTATTATGTTTTTGTCTCTTTTTGGCATGTCATGTTTTAAATTAAGCTACTTGGTTTTTGATACTTCCTGGTATTTCGCTTTGCCAACTTTGATGGTTCAAATCTGCAAGGAAATAATTAGCAGCGTGTGCTGAGATTTCAGACATGTCATTCACTTTGCTGGTACTGTAATACGCTGCGGTTTCTCATGGCAAAAAGGCAGCGTGTGAACAAGCTCTTAAACGACTTACTTGTTTTCGAAAATACATAAAAACACTCACCAAAAACTCATTGTAGGAACGTAGCCTAAGGCAACGTGCACACGTTCTGTATTTGGTCAGTATTTACATCAGAATTTGGAAGCCAAAATCAGGAGTTGAACAATCTGAGGAAAAGTATAATAGAAACACGTCACCACTTCTGTATTTATCACGCACTCCTGGATTTGGCTTACAAATACTAATATCTTGACTTCAGCAAAGCATTTGACAAAGTATCTCACACCATCCTTATTGAAAAAATTACCAAGTATGCAATGGACCAGGCAACTGTTAGGTGGATTCATAACTGGCTTAGTGATCGGACTCAAAGGGTGGTTGTAAATGGCTTCACATCCAGCTGGATGAATGTCTCAAGTGGGGTACCACAGGGCTCCGTCCTGGGACCTGTATTGTTCAACATCTTTATCAATGATTTATATGAAGGAATTGAGGGTAAACTGATTAAATTTGCTGATGACACAAAGCTAGGAGGGATAGCTAATACTAGAGAAGAGAGAGAGAGGATTCAAAAAGACCTAAATAAACTGGAGCAGTGGGCAGCAACCAACAGAATGGTTTTTGACAGGGAAAAATGCAAAGTACTACATCTGGGCAATAGAAATGAAAAAAGCATATACAGAATGGGAGGAATAGAGCTAAGCAACAGTACATGTGAAAAAGACTTAGGTATACTAAGAGATCATAGACTAAACATGAGTCAACAGTGTGATGCAGCAGCAAAAAAGGCAAATACAATTCTGGGATGTATTAACAGAAGCATACAGTCTAGATCACGTGAAGTCATTATCGGTCTTTACTCCTCTTTGGTCAGACCTCATCTGGAATACTGTGTACAGTTTTGGGCACCACATTTTAAAAAAGACATAGACAAACTGGAGCAAGTTCAGAGAAGAGCGACCAGAATGGTGACTGGTCTGCAAACCATGTCCTATGAGGAACGGTTGCAGGATTTGGGAATGTTTAGCTTGCAAAAAAGAAGACTGAGAGGAGACTTAATAGCTGTCTACAAATATGTCAAGGGCTGTCACATTGTAGAAGGATCATCTTTATTCTCATTTGCACAAGGAAAGACTAGAAGCAATGGGATGAAACTAAATGGGAGGAGACACAGATTAGATATTAGAAAAAACTTTTTGACAGTTAGGGTGATTAATGAGTGGAACAGGCTGCCACGAGAGGTGGTGAGTTCCCCTTCAATGGACGTCTTCAAACAGAGGCTGGACAGACATCTGTCTGAGATGATCTAGTGAATCCTGCTTTGAGCAGGGGGTTGGACCAGATGACCCAGGAGGTCCCTTCCAACTCAACCATTCTATGATTCTATGATTCTATGATAATAATTTTTATTTCTATAGTGCCAACATATTCTGCAGCACTTTACAATAAGGACAATAGAATAAACATAACTCAGATACCATAAGGAGTGAGGGCCCTGCTGCTCGCAAGCTACAATCTATGGGGAAGTAGGGGAGATACGAAAGATAAATGATAAAATGTGCTTACATTGTACAATACAGCCATAATATACTAAAAGGGTATTCACGTAATACTGCATGAACCGGTCACCACCCAGCATGTGTACAGTACAGACACAAAGGGCTATTAAGTGCATATAGGGTGTGTAAACAGATGCTACGAGGGTCATGGTTTTGAAGAAAATTTTGTATGGGTAAAACAGGCAGAATTAGATAAATGAGGTGGGGCAATAGGCTAGTCTAAAGAAATGAGTTTTTAGGCTACGCTTAAAACTGTGGGTATTAAGAATTCATCGAATTGTCCTGGGTAGTGCATTCCAAAGAAATGGCGTAACATGCGAGAAATCTTGGAGACGGGAGTGGGAGGTCCGGATTATTAAGGATGTTAGTCTTAGGTAATTAGCAGAATGGAGGGCACGGGAAGGGTGGCAGGCTGAAACGAGGGAGGAGATGTAGAGCGGTGCTGAACTGTGGAGAGCTTTGAGGATGAGAGTGATAAGTTTATATTGAACTCTGTGTCGGATGGGTAACCAGTGCAATGACTGGCACAGGGTGGAGGCATCAGTGTAGCTGTTGGAAAGGAATATGATCCTGGCTGCTGCATTCAGGACAGATTGGAGAGGGGAAGAGTTTAGTAAGAGGGAGACCGATTAGTAGAGCTGCAGTAATCCAGATGAGATTAAATAAGAGCTACAGTAACAGTTTTTGCAGAGTCAAGAGTAAGAAAAGGTCTGATTCTAGAGATGTTTTTGAGGTACAAGTGACATGAGCGAATGAAAGATCTGAGTCAAATATGACACCAAGACACAGAGCATGCTGCAGGGGATTAATGGTAGAACCACACACGGAAATGGCAATATCGGGCGCAGATAGGTTAGTAGAGGGAGGAAACACAAGGAGTTCAGTTTGTTGACAGATTCTGTTTTAGATAGAGGGAGGACATGATGTTAGAGACAGTGGACAGACGATCTCTGGTGTTTGTAGTAATGCAGGGGTGAAGTCAGGAGACTGTGTATAATTGGGTGTCATCAGCATAGAGAGGGTACTGAAAGCCGAATCTACTGATGGTTTGTCCAATAGGGGCAGTGTATAAGGAGAAGAGGAGGGGGCCTAGGATTGATCCTTGAGGAACCCTGGCAGTAAGGGGAAGAGGAGCCAGAAAAATATACAGTGAAGGAGCGGTCAGAGACCTAGGAGGAGAACCAGGAGAGAACTGGTTTTGATGTAAAATACTGAACATGTGAACTTGGTCAAGGGTGCCTCGTCTTGTTTTGTCCAGCAAAAATTGTGTGCAGTTTTCTGTTAGATGCCATTGTCCTGTATGGTTTTTACCTGGACTGAAAAACCAGCTACCGGCAGTGTTGCACATATGTCAGCTGACAGAAGTGTAAGAACATAAGATAAACCCCTCCGTGTGTGAAAAACATAATTATGATGTAATAAAAATGTAGCTATTCTAATTCTGTAGTTTCCAGATGTAGCGATTGGCGTTGAGTGAAGTTGCAACTACTCATGCATATTTTCCGGCATTAGCTGCTTCAATGGACATACAGTCTACATACAAGTCCATGTGCGTTAATATGACATAGAAGGGGTTTGTCCTGTTGAGACTAATAATTTTAGCACTACAGTATTTTGTCCTAGGGTATATGTATTCAGCACCGCTAGTATAATTGATTTGATAATGTTATTTAAAGGTGCTTTTCCCACAAAGTTCATTTTAATCAATAGATCTTGGAATAATAATATGTTCCACAATTGGATGTGTTTGGAACTTGGTCTGATCATACCACATCTACTGGGCAGGGGGGAAAGCAAAAGAGTATACAGACATTACAGCAGGGGATCACAGCTGATTCTTCCTATGAGATAAACCATTGCTTAAAAACAGGCAGGGAAATGTTTTACCTCACAAAAAATATCTGGTACGATCCATTATAATATCTGTATACTCTTTTGCATCCTCCCCTGCCCAGGAGCTGTGGTATGATCAGACCATGTTCCTGTACGGTCAGACACGACCATTACACAGTACACAGCAGGGGAACATTTATAAGATTATCTCAGCGCAGGAACATTTTATTTAAACACATCCAATTGTGGAAATTATTATTATTCCAAGATCTATTGATTAAAATGAACTTTGTTCGTGGGAAAAACCCTGTAAGTAGGTAGAGGCACTTCTCGTCTTTTGTGGTAGATGGATACATTCATAAGACATAAGAAACGACATGAGAAGTTCTGGTTTCTATGCAATCCACTTTTGACTTTTTGCCAACAATGCACAACTGGTATGTTGGGTAGAGATGAGCGGTGTTCGACTAGAACTGTTCGCCAATCTCAAATTCGAGCTGTTTTGGGCGGTGTTCGAGTTGTTCGACGAACCCGAACGATTTGCAAAAAATTCGGCTGTTCGAGGTTATGTTCGATAACTGTTCGTGCACCAAAAGCGTGTTCTGCATGTCTGGCGCTATTTAGAGCACCAATCATGCAGGGATTGTCTGCCACTCACTGTAATGCCACAGCCATGGTGGTTGTGGCATTACAGTGATTGCCCAAATCGATGGGAACAGTGCCAACAGTGAAACATGAAAAGCCGGCAATTCAGCAGCGGCATACACCGGTACCCGACAATTTATAACAGAAAGAATAGAGCTTCACACATAGATTAGATAGATATAAACATGTCAGCCACATATATACGAAGTACAGTGAAAGTGCTGCTTACTGTACTTGTCATTTAGCGTAAAGGATTTATCAAAAAAAATAATAGTGTTTTCATGCACTGTCTCTTTAAAAAAGCCAGCCGGCAATTCAGCATCTGTACCCGACAATTTAGAACAGAAAGAATAGAGCTTCACACATAGATTAGATAGATAGAAACATGTCAGTCACATATATATGAAGTACAGTGACAGTGTTGCTTACTGTACTTGTCATTTAGCGTAAAGGATTTATCAAAAAAAATAATAGTGTTTTCATGCACCGTCTCTTTAAAAAAGCCGGCCGGCAATTCAGCAGCGGTACCCGACAATTTATAACAGACAGAATAGAGCTTCACACATAGATTAGATAGATAGAAACATGTCAGCCACATATATACGAAGTACAGTGACAGTGTTGCTTACTGTACTTGTCATTTAGCGTAAAGGATTTATCAAAAAAAATAATAGTGTTTTCATGCACCGTCTCTTTAAAAAAGCCGGCCGGCAATTCAGCAGCGGTACCCGACAATTTATAACAGACAGAATAGAGCTTCACACATAGATTAGATAGATAGAAACATGTCAGTCACATATATATGAAGTACAGTGATAGTGTTGGTTACTGTACTTGTCATTTAGTATTAAAATAAAGGATTTATTATTAAAAAAATTGGCGTGGGGTTCCCCTTAATTTTAAGCTCTAGCGGAGGTTAAGCAGACGGCTGGGGCAGATGTTTGAAGCCTGGGAAGGGGGTAATACCCACGGAGCTTCCCAGGCTACTAATATCAGCCCCCAGCTGAATACATAGCTTTTACTAGCTATTAAAATGGGGGACCCCCCCAAAAAAATGACGTGGGGTCCCCCCTAATTTAATAGCTAGCAAAGGCTAGGCAGACAGCTGGGGGCTGATATTAATAGCCCAGGAAGGGAGCCATGAATATTGGCCCCCTCCCAGGCTAGAAACACCAGCCGTCAGCCGCCCCAGAAATGGCGCATTCATAGGATGCGCCAATTCTGGCACTTAGCCTCGCTCTTCCACGCTGCCCTGGTGCGGTGGCAGGGGGTAATAGGGTTGGGGTTGATGTCAGCTTATAATGCCAGCTGACATCAAGCCCAGGTTAGTAATGGAGAGGCGTCTATAAGACACCCCCATTACTAACCCCATAGTCAAAGTTAAAAAAAACGCAAACACCCAGAATAAAGTCCTTTAATTGAAATAAAGACACAATCCTTTATTGTTCTAAATTAAACCATACTTACCGTCACGCCCATTCCAGCTGAAGCCAACGATCTCCTGCAATAAAAGAAAAATAATAAAGCAACCTCATCCTTACCTTTCCATGGTTCCCACGACAGCTTCAGCTCTGCTACATCGAGATGACAGGCTGGACCGCAGCAGAACGCTGCCATCCAGCCTCTCATCCCGCAGACACTGAGAAGCGCAGGCTTGCTTGCGCTGCTCAGCGTCTCTCTGTGACGACATCCAGATGAGCCGAGTTCATGTCCAATGAACTCGGCTCACCTCATGCACGTCACTGACAGCGTGGGAAAATTCTCACGCTGAAGCGGTGAGTGCAGGAGAATTCTCCCACGCTGTCAGTGACGTGCATAAGGTGAGCTCATGTCCAATGAACTCAGCTCACCTCCTGCACGTCACTGACAGCGTGGGAGAATTCTCCTGCACTCAGCGCTTCAGCGTGAGAATTCTCCCACGCTGAAGCGCTGAGTGCAGGAGAATTTTCCCACGCTGTCAGTGACGTGCATAAGGTGAGCTCATGTCCAATGAACTCAGCTCACCTCCTGCACGTCACTGACAGCGTGGGAGAATTCTCCTGCACTCAGCGCTTCAGTGTGAGAATTCTCCCACGCTGAAGCGCTGAGTGCAGGAGAATTTTCCCACGCTGTCAGTGACGTGCATGAGGTGAGCCGAGTTCATTGGACATTAACTCGGCTCATCTGGATGCCCTCACAGAGAGACACTGTGGAGCGCAAGCAAGCCTGCGCTTCTCAGTGTCTGCGGGATGACAGGCTGGATGGCAGCGTTCTGCTGCGGTCCAGCCTGTCATCTCGATGTAGCAGAGCTGAAGCTGTCATGGGAACCATGGAAAGGTAAGGATGATGTTGCTTTATTATTTTTCTTTTATTTCAGGAGATCGTTGGCTTCAGCTGGAATGCGCGTGATGGTAAGTATGGTTTAATTTAGAACAATAAAGAATTGTGTGTTTATTTCAATTAAAGGACTTTTTTCTGGGTGTTGTGTTTTTTTTAAATACTTTACTAGAAATTCATGGTGGTCATGTCTAATATTGGCGTGACCCCATGAATTTCGGGCTTAGGGCCAGCTGATAATGCCAAGCTGGCCCTAACCCCTTTATTACCCAGTGAGCCACCGCATCAGGGCCCTGGATGAGTTGGGTACAGCGCCAGAAGATGGCGCTTCTATGAACGCGCCATTTTCCGGGGTGGCTGCGGACTGCAATTTACAGCGGGGGTGGCCCAGAAAGCTTGGGCCTCCCTGCGCTGCGGATTCCAGCCCCCAGCTGCCTAGTTGTACCTGGCTGGACACAAAAACAGGGCGAAGCCCCACGTCAATTTTCTTTAAATTATTTCATGAAATAATTAAGAAAAAAAGGGCTTCCCTATATTGTTGTGTCCGGCCAGGTACAAATAGGCAGCTGGTGGTTGGGGGCAGCCCGTTCCTGCCTGCTGTACCTGGCTGGACACAAATATAGTGCGAAGCCCCACGTCAATTTTTTTTAAATTATTTCATGAATTTCCTGAAATAATTTAAAAAAATTGAAGTGGGGCTTCGCACTATATTTGTGTCCAGCCAGGTACAGCAGGCAGGAACGGGCTGCCCCCATCCACCAGCTGCCTATTTGTACCTGGCCGGACACAACAATATAGGGAAGCCCTTTTTTTCTTAATTATTTCATGAATTTCATGAAATAATTAAAAAAAATTGAAGTGGGGCTTCGCACTATATTTGTGTCCAGCCAGGTACAGCAGGCAGGAACGGGCTGCCCCCAACCACCAGCTGCCTATTTGTACCTGGCCGGACACAACAATATAGGGAAGGCCTTTTTTTCTTAATTATTTCATGAATTTCATGAAATAATTTAAAAAAAAGTACGTGGGGCTTCGCCCTATTTTTGTGTCCAGCCAGGTACAACTAGGCAGCTGGGGGCTGGAATCTGTAGCGCGGGGAGGCCCAAGCTTTCTGGGCCCCCCCCGCTACAAATTGCAGTCCGCAGCCACCCCGGAAAATGGCGCGTTCATAGAAGCGCCATCTTCTGGCGCTGTACCCAACTCATCCAGGGCCCTGGTGCGGTGGCTCACTGGGTAATAAAGGGGTTAGGGCCAGCTTGGTATTATCAGCTGGCCCCAAGCCCAAAATTCATGGGGTCACGCCAGTATTAGACATGACCGCCATGAATTTCTAGTAAAGTATTTAAAAAAAACACAACACCCAGAATAAAGTCCTTTAATTGAAATAAAGACACAATTCTTTATTGTTCTAAATTAAACCATACTTACCATCACAACCATTCCAGCTGAAGCCAATGATCTCCTGCAATAAAAGAAAAATAATAAACCAACCTCATCCTTACCTTTCCATGGTTCCCACGACAGCTTCAGCTCTGCTACATCGAGATGACTGGCTGGACCGCAGCAGAACGCTGCCATCCAGTCTGTCATCCCGCAGACACTGAGAAGCGCAGGCATGCTTGCGCTCCTCACTGTCTCGCTGTGACGGCATCCAGATGAGCCGAGGTCATGTCCAATGAACTCGGCTCACCTCATGCACGTCACTGACAGCGTGGGAAAATTCTCACGCTGAAGTGCTGAGTGCAGGAGAATTCTCCCACGCTGTCAGTGATGTGCATGAGGTGAGCTCATGTCCAATGAACTCAGCTCACCTCCTGCACGTCACTGACAGCGTGGGAAAATTCTCCTGCAATCAGCGCTTCAGCGTGAGAATTTTCCCACGCTGTCAGTGACGTGCATGAGGTGAGCCGAGTTCATTGGACATGAACTCGGCTCATCTGGATGTCGTCACAGAGAGACGCTGAGCAGCGCAAGCAAGCCTGCGCTTCTCAGTGTCTGCGGGATGACAGGCTGGATGGCAGCGTTCTGCTGCAGTCCAGCCTGTCATCTCGATGTAGCAGAGCTGAAGCTGTCGTGGGAACCATGGAAAGGTAAGGATGAGGTTGCTTTATTATTTTTCTTTTATTGCAGGAGATCGTTGGCTTCAGCTGGAATGGGCGTGATGGTAAGTATGGTTTAATTTGGAACAATAAAGGATTGTGTCTTTATTTCAATTAAAGGACTTTATTCTGGGTGTTTGTGTTTTTTTTAACTTTGACTATGGGGTTAGTAATGGGGGTGTCTTATAGACGCCTCTCCATTACTAACCTGGGCTTGATGTCAGCTGGCATTATAAGCTGACATCAACCCCAACCCTATTACCCCCTGCCACCGCACCAGGGCAGCGTGGAAGAGCGAGGCTAAGTGCCAGAATTGGCGCATCCTATGAATGCGCCATTTCTGGGGCGGCTGACGGCTGGTGTTTCTAGCCTGGGAGGGGGCCAATATTCATGGCTCCCTTCCTGGGCTATTAATATCAGCCCCCAGCTGTCTGCCTAGCCTTTGCTAGCTATTAAATTAGGGGGGACCCCACGTCATTTTTTTGGGGGGGTCCCCCATTTTAATAGCTAGTAAAGGCTATGTATTCAGCTGGGGGCTGATATTAGTAGCCTGGGAAGCTCCGTGGGTATTACCCCCTTCCCAGGCTTCAAACATCTGCCCCAGCCGTCTGCTTAACCTCCGCTAGAGCCTAAAATTAAGGGGAACCCCACGCCAATTTTTTTAATAATAAATCCTTTATTTTAATACTAAATGACAAGTACAGTAACCAACACTATCACTGTACTTCATATATATGTGACTGACATGTTTCTATCTATCTAATCTATGTGTGATGCTCTATCTTTCTGTTATAAATTGTCGGGTACCGCTGCTGAATTGCCGGCCGGCTTTTTTAAAGAGACAGTGCATGAAAACACTATTATTTTTTTAAATAAATCCTTTACACTAAATGACAAGTACAGTAAGCAACACTATCACTGTACTTATTATATATGACATGACATGTTTCTATCTATCTAATCTATGTGTGAAGCTCTATTCTTTCTGTTCTAAATTGTCGGGTACAGATGCTGAATTGCCGGCTGGCTTTTTTAAAGAGACGGTGCATGAAAACACTAATATTTTTTTTAATAAATCCTTTACACTAAATGACAAGTGCAGTAACCAACACTGTCACTGTGCTTCTTATATGTGTGACTGACATGTTTCTATCTATCTAATCTATGTGTGATGCTCTATTCCTTCTTGTCTAAATTGTCGGGTACCGGTGTATGCCGCTGCTGAATTTGCCGGCCGGCTTTTTTAAAGAGAGTGTCTTCTGAGCAGTTTGTCAGCTTTTGGACACCTTTGCAGGTGTTTTCTATGTGTTTCTATGTGTTTTTGTTTGCCTGCCATTGGTTTTAACGGTGTTCGACGGTGTTCTAAGGTGTTCGACGAACAGTTCGACGAACAGTTCCTCGAACATCCCGGTGTTCGACGAACCGAACCGAACCCGAACACTACGGGTGTGGCTCAACACTAATGTTGGGTTGAGAATTGCTAAGATATCCTGTTGCGGGTATATTAGTTTCGGTATTTCTGGTGTAGATTATTAATTAAGTTGAGTTAGATATCATAGTGCCCTGTAAAATATATATATATATATATATATATATATATATATATATATATATATATATATATATATATATATATATAATCATATGATCAATTATTTAATAACAGTAATATGCATACTGTATGTGTGTGTGTGTGTGTATAATCTTACATACACATACTTCTCAGCTCTGATCTTAGATATGACGCCAAGAGATACATAGAAATTAGTGATGAGAAAGCACTAAAATGCTCGGATACTCGTTGTTCGAGTCGAGCAAATTGTAATGCTCGAGTGCTCGGACCGAGTAATGGGAAACTCAAGCATTTTTCAGGCGGTTCCCCCTGGTGGTCTGCAGATAGACTAAAAATTGCCCAAATCGATGGGAACAGTGATCAAATGACATGGGGACAGCATGGGGAAGACCCCTGGAAGCATTTCTGACACCCAGGTCACTGCAGAGTATTACGCCACTTTTACGGACTCACAATAAAACATTTAAAAACTAAACCAAAATGTATTTTCCTGGGAAATATGTTAAGGAACGTCCTTTCCAGGGTAATGACTTGTATATAAGGCAAAATAAATAACCAAAAACAAAAATGCTCCTCCACACCTTGGGCTATGTTCACACATAGCGTTTTTTATGCATTTTTGCATTGCTTTCAACCAAGACAAATGCATTCACTGGGAAATGTAAGTTTAACATTTTACTACCTTATCTGGCCATGTGGTGTGTGAGACATCATCAGACACATCCTGTTTCATTTATGATGGAAGGACTCTGAAAGTCAAAAAGATTATTTTTATAGGGCCAGCATCCGCTATGCTTTGTTGTTCCCATTATTAACGAGTGGGTCTCCTATACTGTTATTGCGTATGCAGTGACTGCAATAGCTGCCAAAAATTTGGAGGAACTCCAATTTCCCTTGCAAGAGACAAATATGTTGATATTGTACATATGGTGGTAGAGGATGAGGATGCAGAGAAGGAGGAGGACAAGAGCAATTAGACAAAATCAGGAAACATATACCCATGTCTGGGTGTGAAGACAGAGGTGCATGGGAAAAGAGACCTCCCAAAAAAAAGACACTGTATTTGAGTTTATGTTACGCTGCTATCATTTGATGGTGTTGAGAAGTCTGGCCCAATCCAGCCCTTGTTCATTTTTATGAGAGTCAGCCTGTCAGCATTTTCAGTTGACAGGTGGATGCGCTTATCAGTTATAATTCCATCGGCGGCACGAAAAACCCGCTCTGACAAAACGCTAGCGGCAGGGCAGGCCAGGACCTGTAAGGCATAGAGAGCCAGTTCATGCCACGTGTGCAGCTTGCATACCCAATAATTATAAGGCACAGAGGAATCAGGGAGGACGTTGGTACGGTCGGCAAGGTACTCCCTCACCATCTTCAGAAACTTTTCATTCCTTGAGAGAGTACCCCGCGCATCAGGGCGTGTGCGATGGGAGAGTCTGAGAAAACTGTCCAAGAACTTTGACAGTGTTCCTTTGCCTCTGCTCGATTGCATTTGTGTCTCTCTCGCTTGTACTCCTTATTTGTCCAACGAACTGTGACCTCTGCCTCCAGCATTTTCAGATGGGAACTTTTTAAATAATTCCGCAACAAGGGCCTTCTTGTACTGCACCATTTTATTAGACCTGTCCTGTGTGGGAATAAGAGACAGAAAGTTCTCCTTGTAGCATGGGTCTAGAAGTGTCACCAGCGAATAACGACTGTCACCCAAAATTGGACAACGCAAAGGTCCCGGGAAAGGCAGTGTAATATAAACTCTGCCATGTGTGCCAGACTGCAAAGAGGCAAGACTTCCATGTCCTCACCAAGAGGACGACTGACCATGCTCTCCTCCTCATCCTCCTCCTCCTCCCTGTCCTCAGGCCATCCACGCTGAACAGATGGTATGACAGTTGTGCAGGTAGTACCGTCTATAGCACAGGAAACTAGCTCCTGTTCTTCATCCTCCTCCTCTTCCTCATTGTCACCCAATCCACGTTGGGATGAGATGAGGCTGGGCTGTGTGGAATCACCCTGTATTGTTCCTTTTGATTGTGAGCAGAGAGTGTTTCAGAAGACAGAGAAGTGGGATGGTGACGCTAATTATGGCGTCATCGCCGCTCACCTTCTTAGTGGAGTCCTCAAAGTTTTGGAGATTGGTACATATGTCTGACATCCATGTCCACTCCTGAGGTCTTATGTGTGGATACCTGAATACCGACAGCCTTGTTGATGCTGGTAGTCAACAGCTGCCCTCTTCTGCTCACAAATCCTTCCCAACATCTACAATGTAGAGTTCCAATGCATGGAGACATCGCAGATCAGTCAGTGAGCTGGAAGCTGCAAATGCTGCTGAAGAATGGCAAGGGCGGCGGAAGCTGTAGCTGACTTTCTAAAATGGGCACACAGGCGGCGTAATTTGACAAGCAGATCTGACAGATTCGGGTAGGTTTTGAGAAACCGCTGAACCACGAGGTTAAGCACATGGGTCAGCCATGGGACGTGAGTGAGCTCGCCTCGCCTCAGAGCCGCCGCCAGGTTTTGGCCATTGTCACACACAACCATGCCTGGCTGTAGGTTCAGCGGTGTGAGCCACAGATCTTCCTGCACTTTCAGAGCTGTCCACAACTCTTCAGCGCTGTGCGGTCTGTCACCTAAGCATAATAGTTTCAGCACAGCCTGTGGCCGCTTGGCCGAGGCATTGCTGCAGTGCTTCCAGCTTGCGACTGATATGGTCATTTCGGAGATGGAGGCTGAAGAGGAGGAGAAGGTGCAGGAACTGTAGAATGTGGGGGCAACCCTGACTGACCCAGGGCCCCGCAATCTTCGGCATTGGGAGAATGTGTTCCGTCTCAAGGTCCGACTGGGTCCCGGCTTCCATTATATTAACCCAGTGTGCCGTCAGTGAGATGTACCGTTCCTGCCCACAAGCACTTGTCCACGTGTCCATGATTAGGTGGACTTTCCTAGTAACTGCATTGTTGAGGGCACATCTAATGTTGTGGGACACGTGCTCGTGTAATGCGGGGACGACACCCCGGGAGAAATAATGGCGGCTGGGGACTAAGTACCGAGGGACGGCCGCCGCCATCAGGTTGCGGACAGCTTCAGTCTCCACGAGCCTAAAAGGCCGCCGGACGCGACCAATCAGCAATTTTGGTGCCTAATTTAAACACCGCTCGGGCCACCATCTAGTGGTATAATAATCATATATGTCCGATCATTCACATATAATTCAGCCCCAGCTTATAGGAACTCACTATCTCCACTGGCTATTTTCTCTATCTTGGATAGTAGAGATTACTAGGCTAGTATCACTTTATACAGTGTGCCCGCAGACCACAACTTAGTATTTTTCCTTTAGACCAAACACATCTATTGCTTGTTAAAAAGCATATCCAGGGGAGGCAACTGATTATTATTCGTTTTAACAAGCAATAGATGTGTTTGGTGTAAAGGAAAAATAATAAGTTGTGAATACACTACTACAATTGCCACGATTAAGGCCACGTTCACACATTCAGTATTTGGTCAGCATTTTACTTCTGTATTTTTCAGACCCTACTGGTTTTGGCTTATAATTACTGAAGTGGTGACGTGTTTCTATTATACTTTTCCTCTGATTGTTCTACTCCTGGTTTTAGCTTACAAATACTGATGTAAAATACTGACCAAATACTAAACCTGTGAACATGGCCTATAGTTGACTCCAATTGTCACTGTGGAATCTAAGTGGATAGACAGAGAAAGGGGACTCTTTCTGTCATATCTTCGGCACCCCTGCAATGTGATTGCATGGAGTCAATATATTTCCAGGACAGTCAGGGGCTTAGAGGGAATCTGTCACCAGAAAAATTCTTAAACATTTTCTGCATAAAATGCTGACTTGCAAAAAAAATAAAGATATGAATTATTAGGAATTATAGTAAATAATTGGTATCATAGAGACACACAGTTTAAAATTATTGTATAGTTTATCCCTTATATACAATATATCCATGGGTTTATGAATATATAAATGTGTTATATAAAAAAAATATATATTTATATAATTTTTTTTTTCAAAAATAGTAAAACCTAAAAAATATACATTTCATATTATCATAATTATAAAAGCCCAATGAAGTTAGTCTAAAACCTTTTAAAAGTGTCCCTTGTTTGCTTTTTTTTCCCCCATTCCTTGTCCAAAAAATTAATTCGTATTGGCTTTAGGAGACTCTTCTTTTTTGGGGATTTTTCTTTTTCTGAAATGGTTCCTGAATCAGTTTTGCAGTTTTAAAATGACTTCTTTTTTATCTCTTGCCATTTTTTTTGTAGCCTTTTTTATTTTAAAGTGCCTAGCATAGAGAGATTTACTTCAGGATCCGCTTCAAAGAAGTGACATGCGCTTTCTTTTATCCACTAGGGGTTTTTGAAAACCTCTTTATAAAAAAAAATCAGAAAAACCCTAAAGAAAACTCCACAAATGAACAGTGTCAGGGGGGGTGCAACTCCGCTGCCTCTAATCATTAGGACAATTACGCCGTTGACTGACAAGTGATGGACGAGGCCATGGCTGTTTCCACTACTAGGCCAGTTATTGGGGAGCTCACAGTGAGCGTATGCTATATACATCTGATTCCAATGCATGGTATATATTATATATACTCTGGTACGGTCACTGACAATTTCACAATAACAAAAGGTAATGGCGGCCACCACCAATCGTTTATACAGGCCAACTAGACACCTGTTACTTACAGGTATTGTAGGGCTTCAAGGCTGCTGTCTATAGAGCACGAGGAACGGAGCTATTCAACTTTATATATGTAATCTGGAAAAGTAGGCAGGGTTCATAAAAAAAAAAAAAAAAAATATATATATATATATATATATATATATATATATATATATATATATATAAAATACAAAGATGTTACGAAATGGGAACAAAACAATTCGCTATATACAATCACATACGATAAAAGGGATAACAAAAGAAAAGTACTAAACCTGTGTTACAGAAATGGCTCAGTTTAGTGGAGGAAAGCACTGCTTAGAACTGCTCTGTAGAGCAACGAACAGAACCACAGAGTACTGTATCTTTCAGAACTTACAAATGACAAAAACTCAAACTCTGATTTTTATTAGATGAATGTTATGCCCCCATGCCTCCTCTTGGTGAGCTCATATGGGGGGCTGGTCGTGAGATGAACTAGGTCTTTAGAAAATTATGAAATCCACAACTTTCATGCTATCTTTGCACCTGGAGGTCCGAGACGGGAGATATTGTTGTCATGTTTCTTATCACGATTTTAACTTTCTACAGAGTTGAAACATTGTATGGATAGCATTATCCCTCTGACCGATATTAATTTGTCGGTGTTCAGTTACAGTGATGTGAATGAATGCATTATGTTTGTCCCTTCACGACGCCAAAAAGATATCTCCCATAAATATCTGATCAATGCAAACCCCAATATTCATAACTGACCACTGGCTCCAGAGTGTCTGAGTTAATTCCTTTTAAACAGAGGAAGAACGTGCTCTTCTCTGCCTCTGAGCATATGAATCTTACACTTTGTGGCTGGTTATCAACAGATCTCCTGTTGTAATTACCTGTCCATTGCTGGAGGTCCTACTTCAATGGAGGTTGAAGTGTCAGCTCTTTACCACTTCACCAGTTATAATTAATTCCATATGTTCAATGAGAGGGTGATATGTCCCCTCTCCGAAGATGTCTTTCATGGATTTTACAATTTTTCCCCTACGACAAACAGCAAACGGGATTTGCTCAACAAATAAATAAGGAAGCATTTTTGAAGTGGTTTTTAAGGACGATTTTGGAGAGGATCCACTTAAAAAAACTCAGTGGTGACATAGAATTTAGGCCCAAAATAGGCTATGTCCTAAAGGGGTTAAAGAGCATCTGTCAGTAGTATCAACCTTCCTAAGCCATCTAAACGGGGATGCAGGTCATAGAATGTTGAATAAAATCATTATTCTGAAATCATTATTTCAGAGAAATCCACATTTTTCTTAAAGCACCACTCCAGCGTTTTGTCTTATTTCACCACTGGAGTGGTGCTTTAAACGTAAGTATTCTGCCCCCGGTCATATACTCACCCTCCGGTGTCTTCGCCATTTTTCGGCGCCGCTCCAGTTCTGCGGCACCATCTTGTGAGGGCAGCTTGTGACTGTGTTGAAGTCAGAAGCTATGTCACAAGCTCTCAATACAAGTCTGAGAGCCAGAACGAGGCTCTCATAGACTTACATTGATTAGTGACCTCCGGCTCCCTCCTTGAAACACTGGAACAGCTGGCAGGTCACAAACTGAAGGAGATGGACCGGAGTGACAGCACAAACAGATGAATACATCAGAAGTTTCTGACAGGTGGCAGGGGACTTGGATTTTCAACACCCCTCCAGCGGGGAAATTAAAAAAAATGCTGCAGTGGTGCTTTAATATCTTTAATATGTAAATGAGCTGTTAAGATCTATGGGTCAGACATAGATCTCCTGGAGAATCTGCCTCTGGAGCCTATTGTAAATGAAATGGGGAGTTACCAGTGTGAGACATGTAGATCAGGAGAGCAGACTGTCAGTCATTACAAGTATCACACTGAGAATACGTCCTTTCATTTACAATAAGCTCTGGTGGGAGATTCTCAGGGAGATCTATGTCTGGCCCATAGATCTTAACAGCTCATTTACATAGTAAGAAACATATGGCTTTTTCTGGAATAAAACATCGGATCACAGATATCAAGGTATCATTTTAATCAACGTCCTATGACCTGCATGCCCATGTAGACTGCTTAGGAGTGGTGATTCTACTGCTTTGCATCTACAGCTCCCATGCAATTCTCTATGTTGTAGTTGTAATATAATACAAATACATAATCTGACCCTATATTCATATTATAATTAATTTTTTCTACCCCTTAGATGTTTATAAGTAAGAAGTAAGGGAGTTTGACTGCAATATTAGACTACAGAGAGTTTTTGTAGTCTATTACCATGGAAACAAAGCTCTCTAATTTTGGAATATTTCTGATTTTTTTTTTTGTTGTCAATGCTTATAAATTATAAAAATGGCAAAATTTGACTGTTCATTTGATTACAATCCATATAGGAAGAGTGATAGTGTTACTTATTGGGAATGTTTCATACAGTGGAATTTACTGAGGCGATAAAAGCACATCTGGATGTAGTATTACATATTATAAATAACAAAACTTTAGTAATTAAAGAAGCACTCCTCCTCCGCCCATCAAAGTTTTTATCCTCTTAATATATTGCAGTCATCATATCATATAGCACTATGTACTTACAATTGCTCATTTGGTCTTTCTACCCAGTTAATTCTTCTCTTTTCCATTAGGTCTATGACATCATGTGATTGAAAACAGACTAGCTGACTCCTTCTAAGCTCTAAGTAGAAACAGAAAGTCTCTTGTCCCTGCATGAGTCATCATTAGAACTACAATTCTAAATCCCTGCAAGCAGCCCTGCTCCACCCCATCTTTAACTCCAGACCCAGCTGCTCCCTCCCTCCCCCCTACCAGGAACTTTTGCAGTAACTTATGACTCATGCAGGGAAAATAGACTTCCCGTTTTCTACATACAATGTGTGCAGAATTATTAGGCAAATGAGTATTTTGATCACATGATACTTTTTATACATGTCCTACTCCAAGCTGCATAGGCTTGAGAGCCAACTACCAATTAAGTAAATCTGGTGATGTGCATCCCTGTAATGAGGAGTGGTGTTGACTAATGACATCAACACCCTATATTAGGTGTGCTTAATTATTGGGCAACTTCCTTTCCTTTGGCAAAATGGGTCAGAAGAGAGATTTGACGGACTCTGAAAAGTCCAAAATTGTGAGATGTCTTGCAGAGGGATGCAGCAGTCTTGAAATTTCCAAACTTTTGAAGCGTGATCACCGAACAATCAAGCGTTTCATGGCAAATAGACAACAGGGTCGCAAGAAGCGTGTTGGCCAAAAAAGGCGCAAAATAACTGCCCATGAATTGAGGAAAATCAAGCGTGAAGCTGCCAAGATGCCATTCGCCACCAGTTTTGCCATATTTCAGAGCTGCAACGTTACTGGAGTATCAAAAAGCACAAGGTGTGCGATACTCAGGGACATGGCCAAGGTAAGGAAGGCTGAAAAACGACCACCTTTGAACAAGAAACATTAAGATAAAACATCAAGAATGGGCCAAGAAATATCTTAAGACTGATTTTTCAAAAGTTTTATGAACTGATGAAATAAGAGTGACTCTTGATGGGCCAGAGGCTGGATCAGTAAAGGGCAGAGAGCTCCACTCCGACTCAGACGCCAGCAAGGTGGAGGTGAGGTACTGGTATGGGCTGGTATCATCAAAGATGAACTTGTGGGACCATTCCGGGTTGAGGATGGAGTGAAGCTCAACTCCCAGACCTACTGCTAGTTTCTGGAAGACAACTTCTTCAAGCAGTGCTACAGGAAGAAGTCGGTATCGTTCAAGAAAAACATGCTTTTCATGCAGTACAATGCTCCATCACATGCATCCAACTACTCCACAGCGTGGCTGGCCAGTAAAGGTTTAAAAGAAGAAAAAATAATGACAGGGCCCCCTTGTTCACCTGATCTGAACCCCATAGAGAACCTGTGGTCCATCATAAAATGTGAGATCTACAGGGAGGGAAAACAGTACACCTCTCGGAACAGTGTCTGGGAGGCTGTGGTGGCTGCTGCATGCAATGTTGATCGAAAACAGATCAAGCAACTGACAGAATCTATGGATGGAAGGCTGTTGAGTGTCATCATAAAGAAAGGTGGCTATATTGATCACTAATTTTTTTTGTTTTTGCATGTCAGAAATGTTTATTTCTAAATTTTGTGCACTGATATTGGTTTACCTGGGGAAAATAAACAAGTGAGATGGGATTATATTTGTTTTTTATTAAGTTGCCTAATAATTCTGCACAGTAATAGTTACCTGCACAAACAGATATCCTCCTAAGATAGCCAAATCTAAAAAAACCCACTCCAACGTCCAAAAATATTAAGCTTGGATATTTATGAGTCTTTTGGGTTGATTGAGAACATAGTTGTTGATCAATAATAAAAATAATCCTCTAAAATACAACTTGCCTAATAATTCTGCACACAGTGTAGAGCTTAGAAGGATTCAGCTAGTCAGTTATTAATCATGTGATGTCATAGACCCAATGGAAAAGGGAACAATTAACTGGGTAGAAAGACCAAATGAGCAATTGTAAGTACATAATATATTGCAGTCATCATAGTATATAGCACTAAGAGGAAAAAAGTTTTGAAGGGAATTCTTCATTAAAGGAAAAAAATATATACTGTCATTCTATAGGAATAATTAATGTCACCTGCAGAGGTTCACAACCTGTAAGAAGCCAGGAGAGAAACTCTTTTGTGGATTGTAATAGTACCAGTTATCATTCTAGCCATACATTTACTGCACTTGCCCCATTCATGTAATGCTTGTCTGCTCCTGTCACTGCTTTAAAATTATCAATGAGTTATCATACTGTATCCTTAAATTTAATTTTCTTTTTTCTCTTTTTTTTAGGACCAGTGTGAAGCTCTCACATGTGATTGTAACAAATCTAGAACAATTTACCCCCTGCAGTTATATTCGTGGATTACAGCATAGAGATTGCATAGATTAATTTATCATTGGAGAAAATGATTTTCACCTGAGTGACAAGGCCTGTGGTTCCGTCACTGTGCTTGTCATTGTAGTTTTGCATCAGGTTTCGAACATGTTTTGGGAAATCTTTATTTTCTGCACCATATGACATTCCTCTCGGAATGCTTTCCCATTGTCAAATGTGATACGAACAAGACAAATAGTAATAGTTTACAAAGGGCTCACATATAACATATTGTAATTTTGAAATCTATTTCAACCACTTTGTATATATTGGTAGAAACAAAGTTGAAATGATTGAATTGCATCATACAGACCCACATTTATCAAAAGTGGCATATTTCAGTTAATTTGTACATTAAAGCTAGACTACTATATTGATGTCTATTGCTGCACATTTATTACTGAAAGTTCCCATCTTTGATAAATCTGTCACAACCTATATCAATGCCATTAAATTTCACACTGACAAAATAAAACACCACTTTTTCCAGGGAGATATGACTTATTTTTCCCGATTTTACATTTTTGTGACTTATCTTACCTGATTTTTGAAACTTTTTTAAAAGTTATATTTTGTAAATGTGTCAAAATCGTAGGCACATCCACTTTTTACCCCAGTTTTACAAACTGACATGGACTCTCAGAGCAGATTACATACTTTTTTAGAGGAAAAGGGACCCCAAAATTAATAACTGTTGGATTATGAGTTTGCTACATTCAGTATATTCTTTTGCCATTCCTTATATATCAACAACATATTTTGCATGCAAATGATTTTGTCACCTAGAAGAGGTTGCTACCCTTTAATTCAATGTATGACCCTACAATGAGCCTTAAAACATGAGCAGGGTTATCCCTGAGTTTTCCTTCATTCTGCAAGAGAACCAATTTGCATTCTATTTTCCTATAGAGCTTTGCCAATAAGACTCCATATTTAGCTGGTCTCCTTTAAGAACATTTGTTCAAACTATGTTAGTAAAATATCTTGTAAAAATCCCTGATCTCCCCTAATTCAGACGCTTTTTTTCCGTTTTGCTCTGCGTCACTCCATTACCTTCAGTACAGACCAAAAGTTTGGACACACCTTCTCATTTAAATTTTTTTCTGTATTTTCATGACTATGAAAATTGTACATTCACACTGAAGGCATCAAAACTATGAATTAACACATGTGGAATTATATACTTAACAAAAAAGTGTGAAACAACTGAAAATATGTCTTATATTCTAGGTTCTTCAAAGTAGCCACCTTTTGCTTTGATGACTGCTTTACACACTCTTGGCATTCTCTTGATGAGCTTCAAGAGGTAGTCACCAGAAATGGTCTTCCAACAATCTTGAAGGTGTTCCCAGAGATGCTCAGCACTTGTTGGCACTTTTGCCTTCACTCTGCGGTCCAGCTCACCCCAAACCCTCTCGATTGGGTTCAGGTATGGTGACTGTGGAGGCCAGGTCATTGTCCTGTTGAAAAATAAATGATGGTCCAACTAAATGCAAACCGGATGGAATAGCATGCAGCTGAAGATGCTGTGGTAGCCATGCTGGTTTAGTATGCCTTCAATTTAGAATAAATCCCCAACAGTGTCACCAGCAAAGCACCCCCACACCATCACACCTCCTCCTCCATGCTTCACGGTGGGAACAAGGCATGTAGAGTCCATCCGTTCACCTTTTCTGCATTGCACAAAGACACGGTGGTTGGAACCAAAGATCTCAAATTTGGACTCATCAGACCAAAGCACAGATTTCCACTGGTCTAATGTCCATTCCTTGTGTTCTTTAGCCCAAACAAGTCTCTTCTGCTTGTTGCCTGTCCTTAGCAGTGGTTTCCTAGCAGCTATTTTCCTTGAAGGCCTGCTGCACAAAGTCTCCTCTTAACAGTTTTTGAAGAGATGTGTCTGCTGCTAGAACTCTGTGGTGCATTGACCTGGTCTCTAATCTGAGCTGCTGTTAACCTGTGATTTCTGAGGCTGATGACTCGGATAAACTTATCCTCAGAAGCAGAGGTGACTCTTGGTCTTCCTTTCCTGGGGCGGTCCTCATGTGAGCCAGTTTCTTTGTAGCGCTTGATGGTTTTAGCAACTGCACTTGGGGACACTTTCAAAGTTTTCCCAATTTTTCGCACTGACTGACCTTCATTTCTGAAAGTAATGGTGGCCACTCGTTTTTCTTTACTTAGCTGCTTTTTTCTTGCCATAATACAAATTCTAACTGTCTATTAAGTAGTACTATCAGCTGTGTATCCACCAGATTTCTGCACAACACAACTGATGGTCCCAACCCCATTTATAAGGCAAGACATCCCACTTATTAAACCTGACAGGGCACACCTGTGAAGTGAAAACCATTTCCGGTGACTACCTCTTGAAGCTCATCAAGAGAATGCCAAGAGTGTGCAAAGCAGTCATCAAAGCAAAGGGTGGCTACTTTGATGAACCTAGAATATAAGACATATTTTCAGTTGTTTCACGCTTTTTTGTTAAGTATATAATTCCACATGTGTTAATTCATAGTTTTGATGCCTTCAGTGTGAATGTATAATTTTCATAGCCATGAAAATACAGAAAAATCTTTAAATGAGAAGGTGTGTCCAAACTTTTGGTCTGTACTGTAGATAGCCACATTTGTTGCTTTTGGAGCATAGCATGAGAAATCTCTGCTTGCAGTGCAACTGATCATTTCTTCAAAATCTTCTCTAGGGGCGTTTGCTTTTACCCTTTCCTCCCAGATGCTATCAATCACAGCTTTGCAGCTGATTCAGCAGTCTCAGAAGCTGCCGAGCTGTGATTGGCAACATCTGGAAAGGAGGAGTGAAAGAGCGCCCCCTAGAGAAGACTCTGAAGAAACCCCCAGTTGAGTTACAAGCAGAGTTTTCACATACTGCTCTCCAAAAGCAACAAATGTGAATGTCTCTGCAATGGAACGACGCAGTTCAAAATGGAAATAAATGGCTGAATCAGGGTAGCTCATGGATTTTTACAAGATATAGTCCACTAAAAAATACACTAAATAAGACGCACCCCAAATTTTGGGGAGGAAAATAGGATATTTTTTTTTTTTAATAAAATGGTGGTGTGTCTTATAGTCTGCTTTTTATGATAGCTTGCCGGGGGGGCGACTGCAGTGGAGCGGGGTCACAGGAGGAAGGGTCGCTGTTGATCTCGGGAGACGAGATCTCAATCTACGCATGCGCCGCCTCCGGATTGCCATTTTCCCGAAGTCCACTGCAGTGAAAACAATGGGAAGTGCGGGGACTCCGCCAACGTTTTCTGCGGCCCGCTGCAGCCTTGTACAGCCGAACATTCCCTACTTCCAGCCTGGGGCCCTCAGCATCGCCCCACTCCTGCCTCCGCTGTCTGTTTTCTGCAGCAACGTCCCAGCCTCCTGTGCCCTGCTCCATCGCAGCTGCCCCTCCCGGTAAGCTACATTTGGATTGTAAGACGCAACCCCATTTTGTTTCCAAGTTTGAGGGGAAAAAAGTGTGTCTTGTAATCCTAAAAATGTGGTATACAATTTTTTTTTGAACAAGCGACAGGTCCTCCTCAAAGCAACATTTTACCCATCTGCTTACAGAGTTTGGCATCAGTTTTTATCGGTACAAGATGGCCTTGCAATACTATCTCTGTCCCATGTGATGGGAACCATTAGGATAACCTAGGATAGCTTCATAGGAAGCTATCGGTATACTTTTGTACTGTAGAAGCTTCGAATAGGCATTGACTCAACTGATGTAGTACATTTGTGTGTGGAGTCTTAAAAAAATTAGCATTCTTTCAGATCGAAAGAAAATTTCACTAGCGCCACCTAATAGAAGTAGTTAACCTATAAGTAAATGTCCAATCCTTTAACGAACTTTGCAACATGACCAGGAATATTGGGCCAAGCCAGAGAGTAAAAAGTAAACTGGGGAACCTGGAGAAATCTCTCTCAAACATACGACCATACAAGCTTCATAAAGATGTTGTCCTTGGACAAAATTCAAACCCAAGGCCCGATTGTTTCATAGCAACAGCACTGCTTGATGTATCAATCAATAAAATAAAGCCCAATAAAGAACATTTGAAATAAAATTTATGCTAAAAAATAATCAGGATTGCATTTTATTAGTTTTTGTATGAAGACCCATGTAATATTATTGCTGGCATGAATGCATTACATTTATGTTTCTTCCCATATTAACAAACCGTATGTGACCATATATTATTTAAAAAGATGCGTGGTTTGTTTTCCTGATATCATTCTTTATAATGTCTCTTTGTAAATTAATTTCTGTACAATGTCTTAAACGGTTTCCTTGAGGGCATTGTCTTTGCATCAAAAAGGGAATCACTTTACAGGTTTTTATCTGACCTCCCCCAAGGAACAGTGAAACAATGCTGATGTTAGGAAAGCTAGGGTGTAGTTCAGGGATGATACTTCCTGAGATTGCTGCCGATGCTGGGAAAGCAGTTCATCGACAATGCATTCTGGGACTGTTGTTGGCATTTTCTCCATCATATTTCCTTTTCTGTCTGCACCATGTTTATTTTCTCTTATCAAAAGAAGCATGGAGCTGTCATTCTGTCAGTCATTCCAATCCTCCACCTACTATAATATTGCGATTACATTACAGGATTAGTAAGATGAAATTACGACGCTGTTCCATTCAGACCTCCTATGTTTGCTGATAGTAGGCCAGTGCTGCTGATATTAACAGACACATTTTTTTAAATGTTTTCTTTAAATATTAAGTTTTAAAAATATTCCTTTAGATAGAAATGTCCCTTTAAACCTTTAAAGCAGGGGTGGGGAATCTTTTTTTCTGCCAAGCACCATTTGGATATTTATACCATCCTTTGGGGGTTGTACAAATTGTCCACTAACTCCATCCACAAAATATGCCCTGATGCTGGCACTGGTGTCAGAATGTAATCTTTCATTGCATGCGCCTCAGCACTCAGTAGTGAACACTTTGTGCCCATGCTCACAGAGCAAGAAGATAATTAATGGGCTTGCGACCATCAAAATACAGCTGCCGGCCCATGTACTGCGGTCCCCAGAAATCTAACCCGGGGCCGGATGAAAGGTAATCCACGGGTCTGAGGTTCCTCACCCCTGCTTTAAAGGAACACTGGACATGGAAAATAAATAAAAAAACAGCAATTCTTCTATTAATTTTCCATAATTTTTTTTTATCACTCCTATCCTGCAATCAAAACTGAGAGCTTAAAAAAAAGTTCTTTCCAATAGATCCCAAAAGATCAGCCATTAAGCCCTCCTCTTTCTCTCAATCTTGTGTCTAGCTGTAAGACAACTGACTATAGCAGGACTCTTCCTTTTAGAACGCAAATAATTTTAAACCACAACCCATGATTAAAGTCCACATTTTAGTTTCCTACCAACTGAAAATAGAAAAAAATCAAAAAGATGTGCTCTGCAATATTCTGTTACCCATATAAATGCACATATTGTGGGTTTTAAGATTCATTTTGTACTACACATGACTGCTAAGGCCAATGATTAGCTGCATCTCTCACATGAATGATGGATGTGACGTCCTCTTTACAAGACTGGTTAGAACCACTGGAAAGGTGACGCTAGGTAGAGGGAGTTGAATAGGTGAGGAACGCTTATTTTACTATTTTAGATCATTTCCTGTCTTAAACCAATTTTGAAAAATCCTTGACAACCGTCTTAAAGAAGTTGTCCAGTACTTTAGATTACCCCCACCCCCCAAATGTATCCCCCCGGGGCCCCTAAGGATTTTTGTAATTAGCTTACGTTGCAGATACTGCCTGTGAGCGGCGCTATCCTTGGCCACTCACAGGCATCACGTGACCCCGCACTGACGTTACGACAAGTGAGGCGTGACTCAGCGCTGTTGTCCCCGTGGTGGCTGCTGGGTTGTGGGGGGGGTTACCCCCGCGTCACACCCAGCATCCACCGTACACTTTCCCAATGAATAGGGAGAGGCAGAGTGCGCGGTGGATGCCAGGTGTGACGGAACGCGGAAGACAGAGATCCCCGGCTGCTGCAACAGCCGGGGGTAACGTGATGCCTGTGAGCTGCCAGTGATAGCGCCACTCACAGGCAGTATCTGCAACGTAAGCTAATTACAAAAATCCTTAGGTGCCCCGGTTGGATACATTGGGGGGGTAATCTAAAGTAGTGGACAACCCCTTTAATGATAGTCCAGCTTTCATATTATACTTCAGTGATTAGACTGTAAAGGTTTGGCTCTTCTTCAGGATTATATTTGGACAACTATTTGTAAGCTGATTTGTAAGTCAATCAACAGTCTGCATTTGTGGGATATCACTTAGAAATCTGAGGTTTTCCACCCTGATAACCTTCTGTTGGTAAGGAGAGGGGATACATTTTGAGAGTTTTGGAAACATTTCTTGCCTGTTCATAAAATGTGTGGTAAAAGTAGCCTGTTTTGTAAAAGAAAAAAAAAGCCGTAACAAAGATCACACCAGGTTCCACTTGCCTGATTTTTCCTATAACTTCTCCTCAAGACCCTTTGGTTTTCACACTCACTTGTGAGGCTCACTTGGTGAGGTGGAACCTCCAAGGTCCAGGTGGGCACACGGGCATCGGTTTTAGCAGGCAGATGAGGCACGCGGGAGACAGGTAGCAGAGCTACTGGAGACTGCAGGTGGACAGGAGACTGGGAACATGTAGCTGAGGTACTGGAATCCACAGGCAGACAGGAGACATCCTGAAGACTGTAGACAGGTAGCAGACGTACTGCGGACAGATAGCAGAGGCCCTGGAAGCTGCAGGCAAACAGGAGAGGCCTTAGAGACTGCAGACAGGTAGAAGTGCTGGAAGCCTAAAGCAGACAGCAAAGGTCCTGGAGACCACAGACAGGTAGTAGAGGTAGTGGAAGCCACAGGCAGCAAGGTTGTAGGAACACTACAGTTTTAATACCAAAACAGAGGTGTGTGTCTTTGTAGGCCTTATATAGGCCCAGGCACATGATCACATGGGATCATGCCAGGCCATCTACAAATCCTGACTTGGAGCACAAAAGAGTTTAGCGGACCAAGGTGAGGGAAGAAAAGACCAGGTGTGTAACATCTCTATTGCTAACAACAAAGATTATCTGGAGAAAAGTTGACAAATTCCTTCTCATCATTAGGATAGAGGACTGAACCAGTCAGGATAGAGTTTCCTTTTCACAAGGGTCTCATAGTGGCTGCATGCTCTGGTTCTATGGTTTGTATGCTCTTGAACCTGGGATGGAAGCAAGCTGCAGACTGAAGAGAGAGATCATCGCTGTGTTCACCTCGTAAAGTGGTTGTCTGTTTTGTAGATGTCATAGTAGGGGCTGAATGTCATAGCTACAGGAGAAATTAAGACTTAAGAGTTACATAGATACATGTCCTATCTTACCTCATCTCTTGGCTTGAAATATCCCGAGATGACTGGCGCAAGATGATCAACTTTGAAGAAAAAAAGCATATTTTTGAGATCCTCACTCGGGAGATGTTTATGTTAAATGTGTCATTATGTGGCCATTCTGTGGTTACAATGTGAATTACGGTCTGTCAAGAATTCTGCTAGCATGATGTAATAATTGAATTTGCATTGTGAGAAATTGGCGCCTTTGACAAAATTTGCAAAAGAGATTACCGATTTACATAAAGCACAAAGGTAAGTGTGCGATAAAAATTCAATCATATATCCTACAAGGAGAGACGCCATGCTAGGATAAACGGTTAAAAAGTGTATAATTTATTAGTTTAAAATACATATTTATTTTGTCATAGAATATCTACACAAATTCCATGGAAATAGTGAGCACAATAAGCTGGTATTAATGGGATGGGGGTATATTTTGATAATACTAGTTTACAACGGCAAACACATAATCAATATAAAAAAATAGTGAATACAAAAATGAGTGTAAAAGTTATAGGCCATATGTATAATAAATAAATGGCCCATCATCAATATAAGACAAGTGCAAAAGTACTATTGTACTAACCTACTGAATAGTGAAGAAAAAGAAAAAAGGATATACATATCAAGCACATTGTAAAATCAATGTGCGTTTCGCCCTTCAGCTTCCTCAGGAGGAGACTGAGATAAAATAAATAATATATATTTTAAACTATTTAATAAATGATACGTTTTTTAACATTTTATCCTAGTGTGGCATTTCTCATTGTAGGGTAAAAAATTTGCAAAAGGTAGGGGTGGACATATCTGTAAAAAGGAGATCTAAATTGTGTGTTTTCTGGTGAAAATTGGTCCAGCACATACTGTAGTTTTTTAGCTGTCTGTGGAATAGGGTTTTATCCAGCAATTCAATTCTACTGAAGAAAGAAGTGATTGAAGAAACTGCTTTGGGGTTGCAAAGAAAGCCAGAAGAAGCCGCTTTATTAATAGATACTCTGTCAATAAAAGTTTAAGGATATGATAGTGTCCTTTCATCTTGAAGTTAAGAGCATAGAACTTTTCATTTTCACATGTTCGAATTCTAAATGTAATATACATCCAAATATATCCCACTATAATAAAGCTGTCACTGCATCATTATTACTATACCAGTCATAATTCTTTTTTTTAACTCTTCTGAAATTACCGCACTGCAAGAAATGCATGAAACTAGCAGTTAAAAAATTCTTAACGGGCAACATCTCACTGATGATTCACGAGGCTCTAAGCAATACGAACATGAACACTTCCTCCTCTTTCCCAGCGACTGGACATTTAGACATTTATATTAAGTCTACGGCTTCCATGTCTATTGCAGGATCGTCATGAGAAATTCAAAGCTTTACTTACGTTTGCCGATGTCAACACAAGGAGTAAATTAAAAAAAAAAGTATTTTTACTCTGCAAATATTAGTTGTGCCTACACCAAGTAAATCTGACTGTCGGGGCCGTGTGAATTGAATATATTAACATTAAAGTGTATTTGCGAATATACGCACACTCAAATCCAGTCGGAGCCTTAGGGATCTCTAGTATAATGTTAATTCTTACCATGCTGGCTGAAACATAATTGATCTTGATTTTTATATGTCAAATATATACTGGAATAAAGTAAAATCAGGATAGCTGCTAGAAAGTGTTATTTCCTTGAAATCCGGCTCCTTAAATAAGCATTGAAAAACGGCAAAAAGTTTTTGCGTACTTTTTTTTTGACTAATTATATCTATGTTATGTCTGTGCTAAAATGAAACCATAACATAAAAGTAGTCAAAAGAATCTGATCAGGATCAGAAAAAAATGTCAATATTCTCCAAAAAGAACATCACTTGTGTCCATAGCCTGATCTGCACTGAAACGAGCTGCAATACCAGACTCTACCTGTGAACAAGAGTGGTTCTCTTTTTGAAACACCCCCGTAAAACTTGTGCACTTGTCATTATGCAGGGAGAATAATTAAAAAATATATATATATAAAAGAAAATTCCCCAAAATCCAGACATTTAACTGCAACTGTCTACATTACCATCTGTGTGTGTTCCAAACAACTTTTAGTTTTTGCACGTCTGGTTTACTAGTCAAATTTTAGATATGCGCGTGCCAAACCTGTACAACACCCTGTTGCTTTTTCTGGCTTTTTGATCAGGCATTTTTTATCATATCATTTTTGGGAAGTATACTAGTGGTAAAATAAAAAGTGGCAATGGACAGGGTAGTATAAAACAAAACATTATGATCGCTAAGAATGTGGGAGCCACTAGCAGCAGCAGAAGCACCACCACCACCATTGGCACCAATTGTTTTGGCAGTAACACTACCAAACACAGGCCACAAGTGGCTTCCTTTTCCTCTGGCAAGAGTATTAGTGGAGAGGAGAAGTGGAAGGCATAAAGAAATATGTAATATATCACTCTTCTCAACTATATTAGGATAATGTTACTTCTGACAGCGACACAGTCAGTTTCAATCAGGGTTGTACACAAAATAATCTTCCTGATCTGAAATGAATAAAAGGGATACTTTTTGAACATTTTTTTTTTAATTTTAAAAAGATGAAAGTCAGTGTGCTATGATATTAAATAGGCTGTTGGTTATTACTGAGTTACCATCTGCTTTTATGGTGAGGTCACTTTGACAATACTAAGGCTTTGTTGGTGTTAAAGACATTGGAAGCTTTTGGATACAGTCCTAGAAGAATTCTGAGTGTTACACAAGTCTTTTCAGGGAAATTAGAATACCTGTGATTTGCAGCAAATTCAAATTTTAAAATATTCAATCATGTCTACTACCTAAAGTTGGCATTACAAAGGAAGCTATTACTATTACCTTCCTTTGTACAGGCAATACTAGCTAGTGACAGTTTTGCCCTGCTGATATTGACAGGCATGATAGCAAAGTACTATTATTTTTTATAAATAAAATTTGTTAAGCCCATTCCCATGCACATTAGGTCAACTTTTGCCAAACTCGCCAATATCGACAGGTTCTGTTAACAGTCTAATATGTATGGGGGCATCAAAAAGATAAGGCAGTTAAAAATTCAACATACCCAATTTATGTTCTCCTTGAGTTAAGCCACCTCCTTAAATGTCTGGCAGTGGTTCTCTCGTAGAGAACACAGGAGCGCTCGGTAGAGAGAGCGCTTCTGTCTAGAGGACAGAGAGGTGCCAGCTAAACAATTGGCTGAACCATCGTTTGACCAATATCCATCTAATATGTATGAGGGACTTAATAGTTAAAATCGTACCTAGCAACCGTGTGCAGATATAAGATGGGTCTCACATGTCCAACTGGAGTTTTGTTGTACAGAATAACCATAACAATTTGCAGGATATTTGCAATTTGCCACACACAACTTTTCTTGGCCAATGCAGCAGGTCATAGAGGGTGGAGGATGCTGTGGACCTAGCATAGCATAGGTGGAAAGAAAAGATAGGGCAAGCTTTGTAAGTAAGCATGCTTAGTCATTAGTATTTTAGCTCACACTTAGTGATGGGTGAGCACTAAAATGCTCGGGTGCTCTATGATCGGGTCAAGCACATTGGAATACTCGGGTGCTCGACCCGAGCAACGAGCCCAATAAATGTAAGTCTAAGGGAAACGCTAGCATTTTTCAGGCGGCTCCCCGCCGGCGGTCTGCGGAGGGCCTAAAAATTGCCCAAATCGATGGGAACAGTGCTCAAATGACATGTGTACAGCATGGGGAAGACCCCTGGAAGCATTTCTGACCCCCAGAACACTGCTGTCAACAAGGTTGTCAGAGGTATTACACCACTCTTTTGGACTCACAATAAAACATAAAAAAACAACACCAAAATGGATTTTCCTGGGAAATATGTTAAGGAATGTCCTTTCCAGGGTAATGACTTGTATATAAGGCAAAATAAATAACCAAAACCAAAAATGCTCCTCCACACCTTGGGCTATGTTCACACGTAGAGTTTTTGATGCGTTTTTGCACTTTTACATTGCTTTCAACTAAGACAAATGCATTCACTGGGAAATGTCATTTTAACATTTTGCAACCTTATCTGGCCATGTGGTGTGTGGCACATCATCAGACACATGCATACAGTGCTGAAAAAACATGGGAACAGCATAGGGAAGACCCATTGGAAGCATCTCTGACTCGCAGGTCACTACCTAAAAGTGTGCCCATCATAAGTGATCCTTGGCGCATACGAAGATGCCTCAAGCTATGCACCTGTCAATGCAGACTTGCAACAATCACCGTCCACATCCTTGTCCCAGTGCAGTGTATAGTTGTCCCTACCCCACTCCTTGGAATGCAAGCGCAAGTATGCAGCCAGCCACCCACCCACAGGCTGCAATACTATACTGCCAAATTTTTGATAGCTGCTTGCACTTGAAATGTGGCCTTTTAGGCTCGTGGAGGCGGAAGCTGTCGACAACTTCATGAAAGCGGCGGCTGGGTGTCCATACTTGGCCTGCAGACGCCACTATTTGTCCCGGTGTCGTCTCCGCCTTCCACAAGCACGGGTCCTACAACATTACCCGTGCCCTCCCCAGTTTACTTACTGGGAAGGACTGCCTAATCACAAACATGTGGACAAGTGAATGTGGCCAGGGATGGTACGGAGCCAGTCCACAGCTTGTCGGTGAGTTGTATTTCACCACAGCCATATTTTTTAGCTCGGTGAAAAGACTGACTTTTGGGAAACCGTATCTACTCCAGCTGTCATTTCTCCCAGGAAGTCCTCTAAAGCTGCTTGCAATTGAAATGTGGCCTTTTAGGCTCATGGAGGCGGAAGCTTTTCACAACCTCATGCCGGCGGAGGCCGGGTGTCCATACTCAGTCCCCAGCCGCCACTATTTCTCCTGGTATCGTCTCTGCCTTCCACAAGCACGGGTCCCACAACATTATCTGTGCCTTCCCCAGTGAACTTACTGGGAAGGACCGCCTTCCCACAAACACGTGGTCAAGTGAATGTGGCCAGGGATGGTACGGAGCCAGTCCACAGCTTGTCGGTGAGTTGTATTTCACCACAGCCATATTCTTTAGTTTGGTGAAAAGACTTGGGAAACCATATCTATTCCAGCTGTCATTTCTCCCAGGAAGTCCTCTAAAGCTGCTTGCACTTGAAATGTGGTCTTTTAGGCTCATGGAGACGGAAGCTGTCCACAACCTCATAAAAGTGGCGGCTGGGTGTCCATACTCGGTCCCCAGCCGCCACTATTTGTCCCGGGGTTGTCTCTGCCTTCCACAAGCACGGGTCCTACAACATTACCTGTGCCCTCCCCAGTGAACTTACTGGGAAGGACCGACTACCCACAAACATGTGTTCAAGTGAATGTGGCCAGGGACGGTACGTAGCCAGTCCACAGCTTGTCGGTGAGTTGTATTTCTCCACAGCCATATTCTTTAGCTTGGTGAAAGGACTTGGGAAACTGTATCTACTCCAGCTGTCATTTCTCCCAGGAAGTCCTCTAAAACTGCTTGCACTTGAAATGTGGCCTTTTAGGCTCGTGGAAGCTGTCCACAACCTCATGCCAACAGCGTCCGGGTATCCATACTCGGTCCCCAGCTGCCACTATTTCTCCCAGTATCGTCTCCGCCTTCCACAAGCAATGGTCCGTGAACATTATTTCTGGTACTTTTCTGTGGGAATCTCCTTGTCTCTTACCAGCCTGTAATATTTCCAGTGAACTATGGCACAACGCCATGGTATTAGCACTGCCCCGAGTAATAGTAGTGAAGCCATCCCCAATTTCTTTCTCAGGATTTCTATTTGGTAGACTGAGTGACTTCCCAAATACATTAGTTTCTCACAAAGGAACTGAAGATAGAGTGGCAGTAGGTGCAAGTTTTCTCCAGCCTGTTAGATATCACAGGGTGAACGGCAGCACATTGGCTCAGTGGTTAGCACTGAAGACTTGCAGCGTTGGGATCCTGGGTTCAAATCCCAGCAAGGACAACATCTGCAAGGATTTTGTATGTTCTCCCCGTGTTTGCGTGGGTTTCTACCTCAGTAAAAAAGGAGCCATAGAGTGTCAAGGAACCTTCCCACACACTTTTCTTAGCCAGGACTGCTTCTAGGCAGGGTTGGACAGTCCCACCAGAGAATCCTCTGGTGCGCCTTGGCTTCTCCATCAGGAGAATTAATGATAGTGCAAACTTTGCAGCAGCTATGGGGCTCTTGAGCGGGGAAGAAAGGTGAGCCCTCAGAATCAAATCCTCTGGTGGGCCCAATGTTTTTCAGTTTGAAACTGCTTCTCAGTGGAAGTTGTATTTAAACCATAGCCATATTCTTTAGCTCAGTGAAAGGACTGGCATAGAGAGAAACCGTGTCTACTCCGGCTTTCATTTCTCCGTCACCAGGTTCCATCCATTGTCACACATGACCATGCCTGGCTGTATGTTCAGCGGTGAGAGCCACAGGTCAGGCTGCTGTGTTACAGCTTTCAACAACTCTGCAGCACTGGGTGGTTTGTCACCTAAGCAGTGCAGTGCTTTCAGCTTGTGACTGATGTGATCATTTCGGAGAGGGAGGTGGAGGTGCAGGAGCTGAACAATGTGATTACATTGAGGTACTGTTTTTTATTTTTACGTTATTTTTTAAGACATGGATTCACCAGGAAATGTCATTTTAACATTTTACAACCTTATCTGGCCATGTGGTGTGTGACACATCATCAGACACATCCTGTTTCATTTATGATGGAGGGACTCTGAAAGTCACAAAGCCTAATTTTATAGGGCCATCAGGCGGCCCTTACTATTCTTAAAGGGCCAGCAGTGCTTTGTTGTTACCATTATTAACGAATGGGTCTCCTATACTGTTATTGCGTATGCAGTGACTGCAAGGGCTGCCAAAAATTCGGACGCAACCCAATACCCCTTTGAAGAGACATAGAGGAGGATCTCAGTAAAAAAAATGTTCCCATTATAAAGGAGCGGGTCTCCTATAGTGGTAATGCCCATGCTGTGACTGCAAGGGCTGCCAAAATTTGGGAAAAACCCCACTAACAATTTAAAGACAAATAGAGCAGGACTATAGTAATGACATGTATTCCATTACAAAGGAGCGGGTGTGCTATACAGTTATGGGGTATGCAGTGAGTTCAACGGCTGACAAAATTTAGGAAAAACCCCAATAACAATTTAAAGACAGCAGGGCCACAGTAACAACAAATTCCCATTACAAAAGGAGAGGGTCTCCCATACTGTTTGCCTATGCAGTCAAGCAACGGCTGCCAAAAATTTGGAGGAACTCCAATGCCCCTTGCGAGATACGTAATGGTCGGAGAGCCTCCTAAAAACAATGTTCCCATTATTAGGAAGTGGATCTTCCATCGTGTTTGCCTATGTAGTGAATGCATAGGCTGCCAAAAATTTGGAGGCACTCCAATGCCCCTTGGAAGAGACGTAGAGGCCGGAGAGCCTCCTGAAAACAAGGTTACCATTATTAGGAAGTGGGACTCCCATAGTGTTGGCCTATGCAGTGAATGCAAGGGCTGCCAAAAATTGGGAGACACTCCAATGCCCCTTGGAAGAGACGAGGAGCAGGGCCTCATAAAAAAATGTTCCCATTAGAATGGAGCAGGTCTCTTATACTTGTGATGTCCATGCACTAAGTGTATGGGATGACAAACATTTACCCCTGGGGGGTATACATGAACATACTGTATAAAAATTTTTTTTACAGGCATCATAAAGACCCTTTAAAAAAATTATGTAGGTGTTGCATCACGGACCACGGTCACCCTGGTGATATGGTGGTGGAGGATGAGGATGAGGAGAACGAGGAAGACAAGAGCAAATAGCCAAAATCAGGAAGCGTATACCCATGTATGGTGTGAAAAGGTGCATAGGAATACATCTCCCAAAAAAAGACACTGGATTTGAGTTTATGTTACGCTTCTATCATTCGGTGGTGTTGAGAAGTCTGGCCCAATCCAGCCCTTGTTCATTTTTATTAGAGTCAGCCTGTCAGCATTTTCAGTTGACAGGCGGATGCGCTTATCAGTTATAATTCCACCAGCGGCATTAAAAACCCGCTCTGATAAAACGCTGGTGGCAGGGCAGGCCAGGACCTCTGTGGCGTAGAGAGTCAGTTCATTCCACGTACCCAGCTTGGATACCCAATAATTATAAGGCACAGAGGAATCACGGATGATGTTGGTATAGTTGGCAAGTACTCCCTCAGCATCTTCCCAAACTTTGCACTCCTTGTGAGAGTACCCTGCACATCAGGGCCTGTGCGATGGGAGGGGCTGAGAAAATTCTCCCAGAACTTTGACAGTGTTTCCCTGCCTCTGCTAGATTGGAGTTGTGTCTCTTTCGCCTGTAGTCCTTGGTTGTCCAATGAAGTGTGACTGCTGCCGCCAGCGTTTTCAGATAGGAATTTTTTAATAGTTCTGCAACAAGGGCCTTCTGGTACTACCCCATTTTTGTAGACCTGTCCGCCTCAGGAATAAGAGATATAAAGTTCTCCTTGTAGCGTGGGTCTAGAAGTGTGACCAACCAGTAATGACTGTCACCCAAAATTTTGAGAATGCGAGGGTAATGGGAAAGGCAGCGTAACATAAACTCAGCCATGCATACCAGACTGCTAACAGGCTAGACTTCCGTGTCCTCACCAAGAGGATGAGGGACCATGCTCTCCCCCTCCTCCTCCTCTCTGTCCTCTGGCCATCCACGCTGAACAGACGGTATGACAGTTGTGCAGGTACTACCGTCTATAGCGCACGAAACAAGCTCCTGTTCTTCCTCCTCCTCCTCCTCTTCCTCGTTGTCACACAATCCACGTTGGGAAGAGATGAGGCTGGGCTGTGTTTAATCACCCTGTGTGGTTCCTTGCTCCATCTCATCATGCTCCGCCTGCAATGCATTCTCTTTGATTGTGAGCAGAGAGCGTTTCTGAAGACAGAGAAGTGGGATGGTGATGCTAATTATGGCTTCATTGCCGCTCACCATCTTGGTGGAGTCCTCAAAGTTTTGGAGGATGGTACATATGACTGACATCCATGTCCACTCTTGAGGTCTTATGTGTGGAGTCTGAACTGAATACTGACGGCTTTGTTGATGCTGGTAGTCAACAACTGCCTTCTTCTACTCAAAAATCTTTCCCAACATCTGCAGTGTAGAGTTCCAATGCATGGGGACATCACACACCAGTCTGTGAGCCGGAAGCTGCAAACGCTGCTGAAACATGGCAAGGGAGACAGAAGCTGTAGGTGACATTCTAAAATGGGCACACAGGCGGCGTACTTTAACAAGCAGATCCGGCAGCTCCGGGTAAGATTTGAGAAACCGCTGAACCACGAGGTTAAGCACATGGGCCAGGCATGGTACGTGTGTGAGCTTGCCTCAGAGCCGCCACCAGGTTCCGGCCATTGTCACACATGACCATGCCCGGCTGTAGGTTCAGCGGTGTGAGCCACAGATCTGCCTGCTCTTTCAGAGTTGTCCACAACTCATCAGCATTGTGCGGTTTGTCACCTAAGCATATTAGCTTCAGCACAGCCTGTTGTCGCTTGGCCGAGGCAGTGCTGCAGTGCTTCCAGCTTGTGAATGATGTGGTCATTTTGGAGATGGAGGCTGAAGAGGAGGAGAAGGCTGAGTAGGATGAGGTGCAGGAGCTGTAGACCGTGGGGGCAACCCTGATTGACTTAGGGCCCGCAATCCCTGGCGTCGGGAGGACATGTTCCGTCCCAAGGTGCAATCAGCGAGATGTACCATCCCTGCCCACAAGCACTTGTCCATGTGTCCGTGGTTACGTGGACTTTCCCAGTAACTGTGTTGTTGAGGGTGCGGCTAATGTTTTGGGACACATGCTTGTGTAATGCGGGGACGGCACACCGGGAGAAATAGTGGCGGCTGGGACCGAGTACCAAGTAACGGCCACCGCGATCAGGTTGCGGAATGCTTCCGTCTCCATGATCCTAAAAGGCAAGATTTCAAGCGCAAGCAATCGCGAAATGTGGGAATTTAGTAGTGTGGCCTGTGGGGCGTTGGCTGCGTATTTGCACTTGCGTTCCAAGGACTGGGGTATGGACTACTAAACGCTGCATTGGGACAAGGATGTGGACGTGCTTCCTTATGCTGCTACTTGAGAGTGTGCAATGACAGGTGCAGGGCAGGAGGCATCTTCGCATGCACCATGGACAGGGGATTGGCTTGCATGCACAACAGTGGAAGAAGCAGTGGTGCCACCCGCAGACACTGTTCCTGGACCCTGGGGTTCGGCCCACAATGTCGGGTGTTTTGCTGCCATGTGCCTGATCATGCTGGTGGTGGTCAGGCTGGTAGTTTTGCCACCCCTGCTGATGCTGGCCTGGCAGGTGGTGCAAATGGCCTTTTTGGGGTTATCGGCAGAGTCTTTAAAAAACAACCAGACTCGGGAAGACCTAACAGTTGTTCTGGCAACTTCCTTTGTGTTGGTGTTACGGGGAACAGTTGCCTGCCTTCTGTCTGCGGCCACCACACTGCTTCTTCCTGCCTTTTGGGGTACTCTACCTCCCTCCCCCTGTGTGCTGCTGTCCTCGCTCTGCATGTCCTCCTGCCAGGTTGGGTCAGTTACTATATCATCTACCACCTCGTCTTCCACTTCCGCACCCTGGTCCTCCTCCTGACTTTCTGGCAATTGTGTCTCATCATCGTCCACCTCTTGTGACACTTTCCCACCGCCGCCTTTGTGTGACCGTGGCTGCTCAAATATTTGGGCATTGCAACATGCGATCTCCTCTTGCCCCGCTTCAAGTGGACCGGGCGAGAGGCCCGAATCGTTAAATGGAAAAGTGAACAGTTCTTCGTAGTGTCCAAGTGTGGGATCAGTTGTCTCTGGGCACTCGGCATGGTGGGAGGAAGGTGGTTCAGGGTGAGGTATATGTGGTCCAGACTCACGGCTACTGAGACTTAACCATGTGGAAGACAGATTGGTGGCGATGGTGGCTAAGTGACTGGAAGCATTATCTGCTATCCAACCAATAACCTTTTCACACTGCTATGTTCAATAATGGTATTCTGTAGTCCCCTATTAATTGGGACAGGAAGGTCGAGCGAGAAGATGTGGGTGTTTGTTGTGGCACAATTTCAGCTTGCCCACGGCCTCCCCCTCTGCATGCACCATCACCATCACCATCACGTCCAGTTCCCCATCCCTTGCCACGTGCCTTGCCCATTTTAAATGGAGGACAATATCTTCCACGCTCACTACAAATGGCTACATGTGACTACATGTGATTCATGTGACGGACAAACCACAGTTTTAAATAGCTGGCGTGTAGGTAACTATTTTGAACAGCAAACTGGTGTCAATAGCTTCTCTGACACACTGAAACAAATTTTTAATGGAGGCCAGAAATGGCAGTATTTTCTGAAAACGTATATGTGATCCGTGTGACGGAGAAAACACTGTTTTAAATAGCTGGATTTTTAGCGTTGTAATATGGAAAGGACCTGGCTGCATTCTGCAGTGCCAATAAGCAAATGGTGCAGAAAAACTGTGTTCTCTGTATTGCTTTTTAAGCAAATAATGAGGATTAAGATCCAAAGAAAAATTATTCCTGGCCCCTGAGACCCGAGCCTTTGTCTAGAAATATCTAACAGCGGCAGCAGACAAAACTGGAATGGAGCCTCTTGTGCTATATGCACTGCAGTCTGCTATATACACTGCCTGCCTGCCTATATACACTGCCTGCCTGATATCTCTGCCGATGAATTAGTCCTCAGAAGTACTGTTTGTTGAGATGGATATGTGTAATGTGCTTCTGTTATACCTACACTTACTAGAAACAAGCAAAATTCTCCATAGCTCAGCAGCACCTCTCCCTACACTGTCTGATTCGGAGT
This sequence comes from Phyllobates terribilis, assembly GCF_046119375.1. Taxonomy (NCBI): domain Eukaryota; kingdom Metazoa; phylum Chordata; class Amphibia; order Anura; family Dendrobatidae; genus Phyllobates; species Phyllobates terribilis. The sequence goes on along the minus strand of NW_027362773.1, from coordinate 251,323,006 downwards.
GACTGTGACGAGCATGACGGCGCCAGGTCTGATATAGACCTCATGACGCTGTGCGGCCAGCCAATCACTGTAATGCCACAACCAACATGGCTGCGGCATTACAGTGTGTGGCAGGCAATCCCTGCATGTTCATTGGCTCTGTAAAGAGCGCCAAACGTGCAGGGATGGGACCCGAGCTCACGCTGAGCAACCCCGGAAATACTCGGCGAGCGCCGAGCATCTCGAGCAGTGAGATACTTGGGCGAGCACCGAGCAGTAGCGAGCATGCTCGCTCATCACACAGGCTGGTTGCAAATTATAGTAGATCCTATTTTTTGCCTTGTTGCAAACGTGCTGATCTTGTGACGAGCACCCCTGCAGTATAAATAAAGTAGGTTGGGAAACACTGCCCAAAACCACCAGGGAGGTGGGTATTTACATTTTGCCAATGTCCTAAATAACCTTGGAAGTAGGTGTTAGGATGTCCAATAAAACAGACTACCAGGGTCACTCATATTCAGGCAACTACAGTACTTGTTTGGAAAACCAAGGAAGATAGCTTTAAGATCAACACTACACTAGACCATCAAAAACACTAATTAAAGAGGACCTTTCACCATGTTGACCCAGACATACAATGTAATAGTGACTGCAGAGTGTAATAAAATGTTTTTGTATTTTTTTTTTATTCTGCCTATCCGTTGCAGAGAAACTAGCAATCAAAATATTTGGCACGTAATAAGTTAACGTTTGTTAAATCCAGGTGGGTGTTATCAGATACAGAGAAGAAGTGCACGCCCCCCAGTGAAAAGTATTTAATAACACCCACTTTGACTTAACTAAAGTTAACTCATTAGGTGCCAAATACTTTGATTGCTTATATTTCCGCAACAGAGAGGCTAAATAAAAAAAACAATCCAAAAAAACCAAAAATATTTTATTCCACTGTACAGCCACTATTAAATCATGTGTCTAGGTCAACATGGAAAATTTGGGGAAAGGTCCTCTTTAAAAACTGGTTTTGAATCCCTCCACTGCCCTAGACCATAGCGGAAACTGGTAGTTAAAGCAGTTGTCCGGTTACACATGCATTGGCTTGCAAAAGTATTCACCCCCCTGGTTTTTACCTACTATGTTACATTACAACCTGTGTTTATTTTTACAATCCGATTTGTGTGTGATGCATTAGAACTAAATAGTCCAAGTTGGTGAGGAAAATATAGCCATACATTAAATTTATAAGATCAAATAACTAAAAATTGGCATATGTATATGTATTCACCCCATTTACGATGAAGCCCCTAAACATTTCTGGTACAAGAAATTACCTTCATAAGTCACATGTTAGTAAAAGGAAGTCCACCTGTGTGCAGTCTAAGTGTCACACGGTCTGTCAGTATATGCACTTTACCTATTCTGAAAGGCCACAGAGGCTGCAACACCATTAAGCAAGAGGCACCACTAAATAAACAACACCATGAAGACCAAAAAGATCTCCAAACAAGTCAGGGACAAAGTTGTTGAGAAGTACAAGTCATGGTTGGGTTATAAATAAAATATCCCTATCTCTGATGATCCCCCAGAGCACCATCAAATCCATTATCATCAAATGGAAAGAACATGGTATACAACAAACATGCCAAGAAAGGGCGCCCACCAAAACTCTCAGCCCGGGCAAGGAGGGCATTAACCAGAGAGGCATCACACAGACCAAAGGTAACCCTGAAGGAGCTGCAGAGTTCCCAAGCAGAGACTAGAGTATCAGTCCATATGACCACAATCAGACGTACGCTCCATAGAGGCGGCCTTTTTGGAAGTGTTGGCAGAAAAAAATTTTACTTTCAAAAAATGCAAAGCTCATTTTGAGTTTGCCAAAAGACATGTGGGAGACTCCCCAAATGTATGGAGGAAGGTGCTGTGGTCAGATGAGACCAAAATTGAACTTTTTGGCCACCAAGGTAAACGCTATGTCTGGCGCCAAACCAACACAGCTCATCATCCCAAGAATACCATCCCCACAGTAAAACATGGTGTTGGCAGCATCATGCTGTGGGGATGTTTTTCCACAGCAGGGACTGGAAAAATGGTCCAAGTCGAGGGAAAGATGGATGGTGCGAAATACAGGGATATTCTTGAGCAAAACCTGTTTCAGTCTGTAGGGTAATTTGAGATTGGGATGAAGGTTCACCTTCCAGCAAGACAATGACCCAAAGCATACTGCGAAAGCAATACTCGAGTGGGTCAAGGGGAAACGTGTAAATATTTTGAAGTGGCCTAGTTAAAGCCCAGACGTTAATCCAATTGAGAATCTGTGGTCAGACTTGAAGATTACTGTTCACCAGAGGCAACCATCTTTCATGTTTTACATGAACTGATGCAAACCCTCATAAAAACAGTGGGATTCCAGGTTGTGAGAGAGCAAAACAATACTTTGGAAGCCACTCCATTGACAGTCTAATCAAAGGGTAGGTAATCAATAGCAGATCAATTAGGGTCCAACAACATGCCCACCACCAATCAGCTTTTATTTGTAAACAAAGCACAGTTCCACTGGATGTGTAGCGTATTCTGCCGGTTACAACAGAACAGCTAATACTCTTTTGAAACTCCCTAGTTACATCTATTAATCTCAGATTAACCCCACCACTACCCTGAACTACCAAAGAAACTTAAATTAACTCTAACACCACTCTGCACTATCAAGTAAGCAAGCATAAACTCTCTCACTCTCCTAGACTACCAGGAAAGTAGGAATTTTTCCTCCACTAACTTACACAACCAGGGATGCTGGTATAACCACTCCTGTATGTTGTAAGGAAATTGCACCACTCCCCGGCCTGCAAGGAAAGCTGGCATTAAACTTTCTTACAGAACCACAGTAGCTTGCATTTGATTATTTTTGTTTAGCTTAAAACAGAACAGCAGCAAACTTTGCTAAGTATAGTGGTTAATTGAGTGAGGTCACCAACAGCAGGGTAGGAAATTCACTCTGCTGTCATTGACTGGCTGAAAGAGAAAGATAGAGATGTCTTCCTTGCAATATTTTGCCAGATTATGCTGACAATTTCTTATCGCCATGGTCTGGCAAGTGAGAATGGCTTGTGCTGCTGCTCATGCTTTCTGCTCTGCTAGCGGCCTGCAGGTTAAATAACGGCTTTCTACGAGCAATTATTTTATTCCCAGACTTAGGGCGCTTTCACACTGTGTTTTGGCACCCGTTCGTTGGTCCAGTCAGGGCTTACATCCGAACCCCCCACAAAACGGGATTCGGGCATATGCGCCTACGGGGCAATAGACTATAATGGTGCCGACAGAGTGAACATGTGCTCTGTCGTGCATCATTTTTGGCATATGCGCCTACTGGAAGCAGACACTCAGATGTAGTAGACTGCATCGGGGTGTCCGTCTCCAGTAGGCATACACGCCTGAAAATGATGCACCACAGAGCACACGTTCACTCTGTCGGCACCATTATAGTCTATGGCCTCGTCGGCTCATACATTTGAATCCCGTTTTGCTGGGGAATGTGGATATAAGCCTTGGTGGGACCAGCGAATGGGTGAGAAAGAGCAGTGGGAAAGCACCCTTAGTTTTCTTATGAATAGTTTTATTAAGGACCGCAATTAAAACATCAAAACAATGGCATAAGAAAAACAGCAGTAGACCTTGTGGCCACTATGGGGACTGTTAGCTGGGGGGCCCAGTGCTGAACATTTCCCACCGGGTGTCCAGATTTCATCAATATCTACATCCTCATGATGCAGATACAATTAAATACAATGGTGGAGCAGGGAGCCACTCGACACCCTGATCCATCATTCAGTCTCTTGGACAGCAGTCATCAAGACATCACTAGATCACGCCTTCTGCACTGTGTCCTCATCTGCCCACAGCATAAATCAGAGCAGTGCATTGAGGAAACGGGGCCAGATGATTAGTATTTTATCTCATCATTATACTGTGAGAAAAGCTGTTGGGGCATCATACTTTATACTAAAGGGTGTTGTAGAGCTTTCATACTTTGTGCGGGAGTTGTAGGGGTATGACATTTTGTGTATGAGGCTGTGGGAGGCATCATACCGCGTCTAAGGGACTGTGGGGTCCATAATGCTGTGTGTGGGGAACTGTGGGGGCCATCATATTGTGGTGTGGCTATGGGAGCCATCACACTGTGTGTAGGTCTGTTATGGGTATCTTACTGTGTGTAGGTCTGTTATGGGTATCTTACTGTGTGTGGGTGACTGTGAGGGTCATCATACTGTGCAGGGGACTGTGGGAACAACATACTGTGCGGCGGGCTATGGAATCATCCTACTATGTGGGTGGCTGAGGGCCATAATACTGTGTTGGGAGGGATATACTACTATGTAAGAAGCTTTGTGGACCATAATACTGTGTGTGGGACTTGGGGCCATCAAACTGTAGAGGCATCATACTGTGTGAGAAGGACTCAGGGGGCATCATACTGTGTGAAAAGACTGTGAGGGACATCATACTGAGTAGGAAGCTATGGGAATATCATACTATTGGGGCTGTGGGACCATCATACTGTGAGGGCATCATATTTTGTGGGGACTATAAAGGCATAATTCTATGGAGTCATAATACTGTAGGGGAGTCGTGCATTCATTATACGGTAGGTGCGTTACTGTGGGGGATGTCAATACTGTCAGGCCTCATACTGTGTGTGGGAGAACTGCAGGGAAATCGTACTATGTGAGGGGCACTGTAGCTGCATTGTACTGTGTTGTGGGGCACTGTGGGGATATTAAACTGTTTTGGGGGCACTAAAGCAGCATCAGACTGTATTGGAAGAACTTTGAGGCATCATACTGTGTGGGTGGCATGGGGACATCATGTTGTGTTAGGATCACTGTGGAGTCATTATAATTTGCATTTAGGTGGTACTGTGAGTGCAAATTGTGTGTGGAAATTCACTTTCAGGATATCGTACTGTGTAGACGCTCATAAAAAGGGGAAGAACACTTAGAGGTTTCAGTAGGAGCACTATTTCTGTGTACTTGCCACAATGCATGCCCCCTCTCCATGTCTTTAAAAGCTGCTATGTATTCCCTTTTGTGATTGCTTCCTACTTTGCCAAGTGTTTTTTTTATTGGGGGAAGCCCAATTTGGACTTTTTACATAGGGCCCCATAGGGTTTATTTTTTACTTATGTAGATGTGTATTTCCTGGAACAACAGGAAGTAGGAATCTATAAAAGCCTTAGTGGCCGCTGTGAAAATTGAAGGATTTCTCATTTTCATTTTTAACACAGATTGTGATATGGATAAAAAAGTCATATTATTTTCCAAAATACTTTTAACACAAACCTGAATTAAACAATTGGTCATTTTCTGATAATACTTTCTCTTTACGTAGAGAATAAAAAATGCGTATGTCCATATTCCACTTTACAGCTCATTGGAAATCTAAGCTAGTTTAAAAGTCGCCTATTTGCTTTTTGTATCAAGTGTTTTAAGTCAAGTCTGCACCGATAAGACTCATTGGTTATGATGACACTATTATATAGAGAGATTCACGTGAAGGGAAAACCCAGCCAAGAATTACATGTACTCCCAGTGACTCCTAACCCCGCAGCCCATGATGTTCTGATTGATTTGTTTGTGACAGTCCGCAGGAAGCGGTCATTGATTTTCCAATATTTTCCCTTAAAATTATTTACAGTTGTAACCATGAGGAGGGGATCTTTAAAAGCTGACAGGCCGTGACAGCGCTGGCATAATATTCACTGCTCACTGACAAGACAAATTACCTGTAATGAGAGCAGTTGCTGAAGGGTAGACTTTTATTTTAAAATATGTCAATAACCCTTCTGACTAAACGAATATCGATTCAGCATAATGAAGCTGGATGGATGTGGGGAAGAGCAGAACGGTCTAAGAGGCGCTGCTGCCGCTTGGAGAATACTCCTCGCCGGTTCTGGGTAGATGATAAATATCTAGGACTGAAGCTATATTTTTATGGCACGTGAGTTTATTAACTAATGAAGTGGCCAGATCTTCAATGACTTAAATGATATGGACATCTCCATTGTAAGACTATCTACTAGAAGCGAAGATGAAATTTATGGATTAAAAGGCTATGACATTAACCTCTTCAGGATGCAACCCATTTTGGGGCCTTCAAAGTTACATGAGTTGTCCTCTACTTTGAAAAACTTTCTAAATGGGTCCATGATGCTTAAACAAAAACTATTCTCATCTACTGGATTGTAGTCAGTATTTCATTCTGCTGCCAGTGTTTCTTCCATCTTGAACAGAATGTCAAGGCTGTAGCTTATCAATGGACACAGGGTTGGACTGGCCCACCAGAGAACTGGAGAATCCTCCGGTGGGCCCTGGCTTTTCCTTCAGGAGAGTTCATAGTGCAAACCTTGCAGCTGCTATGGGGCTCTTGAGTGGTGGAGAAAGGTTGGCCCTCAGAATCAAATCATCTAGTGGGCCCAATGTTCTTCAGTTTGACACTGAATGGACACTTGGTGGTTCGAGCCATCATGCGATAACCAAGAGGGGACCAGGACAAGGGACGTTGACAGGACAACAGAGCAACTATGCCGATCTGGTAGGTGAATTTTTTTAAACAACCTGGATGATTTGAAATAATTTGTATGAAGCACATAATACAATACATAAAAATAGAACAAATTACATTAATCTGTAGAGCCCTGCGGAAATCATTGGCGCTATATAAGCGAGTAAAAGAAATACATTATTTTTAATTAATGTATCATAAAAATAAGTAGATTTTACAGTTGTTGTAACTCTCCTGTTACAACGCTAATATTCTTAAGAAAAAAATGCTCCCATTTTAGGTGCTAAAAGAAATAGTATATAAGAAACCACTGACTGGACTCAAACCATTGGTAATCAATGTCTGATAGTGGGGGGTGCTATACAAGACACACCAGCTGATCAACTGTTCCTGGTGCTGACGGTGGCTGGATGTGCTCATTTGCAGAGCTACACAACACAGCTCATCCAACTATAGTGGCTGCAGCCAAGTACTGCACATGCGCACCCTTTTGATTCAAATAGGGGTCAGATGTGCAGTACCTGGCTGCGAGCACTGTACAGTTGACGGATCTGTGCTGTGCAGCCCCGCAACTGAACACTTCCAGTCTCTGAAGGCACTGGGAACAGCTGATCGGTGGTAGTGCCAGGGGTTGCACCGCAGCGATCTAGGATTCGTGACCTTAACCTAAGAATAGGCCATCTATGTAAATGTCCTAGACAACCCCTTTAAAAAGTTAACCAGTGTGCCACTAATCAAGTAATATAACAGAAAACAGTAACTATAAACTGGGAGATATACTGTATAATATAATGATGGATACTATGCATCTCCCTTTATTTTCTGGCAGCATCCTCCAGCTGACCAGGTATACAAAAAGAGCAGCAGATGACTCCATCATATCACAAAGGGTTGAAGCAGAGCTGTGCCTGGTAGTGGTACATCTCATAAACTACATTAGCATCCCACTCGGCCGGGTACCTAAGTAAGGAGATTGTGTCACTAGCAGGCCCTATACTTTAGAGCCTACCCATGCCGCTGAATATGGCCAGACCCAGTCCCCTTCTCTTTGACCATGAAGCATAGCTTCCTCTGATAGCCATCTGAGAGAGCACTCAAATTGGAACAGCCTGCCCCAGGGAAGCGCCTGCCCCAGGGAATCAGGAAGCTGGGGCTAGAAGTGCTGCACTCCTGAATTAAAGAAGTTGAGATAACCCCTTTAAGCTTTATAAGTGTTAAATGAGTGGGTCCAAAAGTCCATCCACCACATACCAGGGGTCTTGCTAGAGATTTAGTACAGAAACCTAGGGTTACTCCTCTTTTCTAAACTAATTAAAATAAGCTAAATATTCATATTTATAATAGATCCTCTGCAATTAGAAAATTTAGACGCAGAACACTGTATTGGCAATCTCTTAAGTCAAGGTGTGATGAGTTATTGGCAATCTCTTAAGTCAAGCTGTGATGAGTCCTAAGAGACTTAGTTAAGGCCTGGTCCTGCCATAGTACCCATTATCACCCCAGAATTAAGTCATAAGGCCTGCAAATAGATAAAATAGGAAGTCATTGACCATGACCAAAATCAAAATGTCTCCAACCTGGCCGTTTCATTTGTTACTAACAATACATCAGTTTTGTGGAAATTATATATCATAGCAGCATTGAATGTAGATTTGTCAGCAGTAATTGTGGCACCCCTCCCGGTTCAGTTGCCACAGAGGTGCTGCATCTCACCCAGAGGTGTGGTACCCCACTCTCAGGTAAGGATGGGGTACTACCCGGGACCCACCCACCTGCATCCAAAACTACACCATTCCAGACCAGCAGGTGGGGCAAGATGCAAGCGTACAATGCTGAGCCCTGTCCCTGGTTGGAAGTGGGGGAACCGAGAGAGAGAACCATGTAGTGGGTGTGGGTGGAGGAAGTAGATCAGGGGAGCACAGTCAGTAGGAGTATAAGAAAGAAGGGAGCCATTGACTCGCCCCCTGAGCCATGGGGCACTCGGAACCGGACTTCAGGGCAATGCTGGGAGTAGTAGTGGCGACCCGGTTCCGTGGCTCAGGGTGGTCAGACCAGTGGTAGTCTGCTATGTGCTGTAGGTAATGTCCGACTACGCCACCCGTGGATTGCGGTCAGGGCTAACCGCCGCTGCAGTGCAGACCGCTGGGGCTGATATAAATGTGCAGCACTGAATATTTCAACTCCCCACGGGAGGAGTATGGCCCCAGGGCAGAATATATAATGGATGATGGAGGGGATGATTCCGACCGCGATAGCCAGGAAACGGAGGCCTCTTAAACAGTTCAGGGTCTTTATTAGAACAGGTAATATGACCCAGAAACAAGGCCGGCTAGGAGGGGGCCTGGATGTCTGAGAGCAAGTGGGAGGCTGGCCCTGGTCAGGGTGAGGGTGTAGGCCTACCGTGCTCTCTGTGCTCCTTCTGGCTATTTCCCTCCTTGTAGTGTAACAGCCCACGTTCCCGAGCTCACCTTGTCCTCTCGCCTGTATGGCTTGCAACTTGGGTCCCTTTCTACTCCCGGCCTGGTACGGCTTTGCTGGTCCCTTCTGCTGTGGCGGAGCCTCCGGGCTTCTTAGGCCAAGGAACATACAGTCCCCTGTGGACTGGTTATCTGCTGTAGGACGTGGAATCCTCACAGCCTCAGACACCAAAGTCTGGTAGATTAGTCTCTTCATCTGCCAGGACAGGCGCACTTTGCCTCTTGTCCCTGGCTCGTGGCTCTCCTACTGCCACACGTCCTCTTAGGCTGCAACACAACCGTCTGTCCCTGCTCTGGGACTCCTCTCTATCCAGAGACAGGTTCTCCAGTTCTCCCTAACCCAGCCCCTAGCTCCAGCTTTTATAGGGGCAGCCTGCTCCCCCTACTGGCCTGGGACAGGAGGTGCTGCATGCTAATGGTCCTTGACTAGAGGACCTCCCCCTTCCTCTCAGACACAGCTTTATTATATTTGTGGCATCCAGGCCAGGGTGACACACCATCTAGAAGGAGATCAGTCTGTGGAGAGAGTTCAGTCAGACAGTTGGGAGTGGGAGCTCAGAAGGAACTCCGCTCAGGAGAGCAGAGCAGAGAGGTCTAGTCTGAGAAGCCCAGGAGGAAAGACTGAGAGAGGAGGAGGGGAGCAGAGGGAAGGCTCCAGAGACAGTGGGAATCCCAGGGGCACGGCGAGTGCGGATGCCACCTGTGCACCCGAATCTACACAGACGTGGAGGGATCAGGCCGCAGAGGGGACCGGCCCCTAAACTAGTGGAGAACAATCAGGCTCAGCTAGATAACCGGAGGCTACTGTACTTGTAAGGTACATCTGCCAACTACCACAATTACATCGCCGAAAAGGTGGCCGCATAGGGTCCAGGGGACTGCACATCGCCCGACAAGACCCGAGGCTACTGGCTTGGGACACTGATTGTGAGGCGCAGGGCAGGAGGGCGAGAGCCAGCGCAGGAAGAAAACTGAGGAAGGAACATAGAAAGGGGTCCCGTTTAAGTACTCCTGAAATACTTGAGAGCTGCTGAACCCCTTTCTTGGTTAACACAGGACGAAGTGGGAGGTTATAATCTGGCAGTTGTAACCAGGAGCAGCGTGATAACTGTGAGTAAAACCTTGAAGACTGCACCCCACTGTGTCCTTGAATTATTGCTGCACCATCACCAGCCCTGCACTACACAGCACCAACAACATCTACCTCATAAAAGCACTATCTACTGCCCTGGGGCTAAGCTCTGCCTGTGGAGAGCTGAACCAACTCTGCTGCGTCACCACCAGCTCCAGAGGAGCTCCACAGCGGTGGCCCCATATAGCAGCATACCACAGGTGGCGTCACAAACATTATCTCTAAAAACTTTATTCCCCTTTTACTTTTCCTTTAATTGACCGCCCTGGGTCACGGACCGGGTCACCGCCACCGTGACATTCCCCCAGCATCGACCGGCCCGGCTACCAAGTACCCCACGGCCACAGGGGGCGTGTCATCCTCATGTAGAGGTAACATATTACAGTTGCCTCCCGGACTTTTGAAAGAGTCAGCAAATTTCCTGGTCCCTTTCAAACCTACCAAAAGGCAAGAGCTTTGGGAAAGTTATCTGTGCTTCATCTGTGTGTTCTTCAAAAAGTGGTGTGGTTATGCTGGCAAAAATGCTGGCACTTTGGAGTGTCCTGTAGTACCCTTGATAAAAAGTGGATAATGGACGCAAAAGGCCCAGGGAGATTTTTTTTGCTTGTGGTTGAGTGGCAAATCAACAAAAGAGGTCTGGCTGGGACCGTAGTGCACAATAGGGCAATACCACAAGAGAAATAAGGGAGGATGAGAGTGATGGTAAGGCTGCTCACCTGTGTAGGGACACAATACATATAAGAACCTTAGAATCCGCGGCTGCAGCCACATGTCTGGAGGAAAAATTCTTCCAGATAGCAATTCACTTTAATTGAAAGATCACGGTACCAGAGTTGCGCTTGTGGGAATGAAGAATCCTCGATGGTACAAAATTAAGGTTTTTATTCACACCAATGCATTTCGGTGCTGGATTGGTACCTTTTTCAAGGTAAAAATCTTCAGTGATGATATCATGGTACCTGGACTGCACTTGCTGGAAAAAAGAATCCACAATGGAACAAAAGTAAGGTTGTTATTATCCCTAACACGTTTTCTAACCAGACTGGCACCTTATTCAAGGTCGAAATCTTTTGTGATGATATCATGGTACCTGGGCTGCACTTGCGGGAATGAAGAATCCTTAATGGTATAAAATTAAGGTTTTTATTCACTTTTTTTTTTTTTACGCCAAAAAAGCCACCGGCCCTGCACCTAAATGCGTAAAATGAGTAAAAACCTTAATTTTTATTCCTCACTTCCGCAAGCGCCGTCCAGGTAACGTTATATCACTATTAAAGATTTTTACCTTGAAAAAGTTGCCAGCCTGACACCAAAATGCGTTAGTTGGAGTAAAACCCTTAATTTTATACCATCAATGATTCTTCATTCCCGCAAGCGCAGCCCAGATATCATAATTTCACCACTAAAGTAAATTAACCAAAGTGTTGCACAATGTTTGATACATATGGTACATTTTTCTATATAACACTTTTGTCTAGAGCAGTTTTTTCCACTTTTTAATAAAATATATTTTACTAAATCCTAAATTTGGCTTAGACCTTATATATAATATAACCGGAGATGCATGTCTCTGTCTGAAGCCTTTATAGACTGCGCAAGCGTGACACGCCTGCGCAGTCTGGCTCCAGACCGAAGAATGCATTGAGCCGTTACAGGTAAGAGGAGTGTATGGCGCCGAAGATCACGGTATGCGTAGACACTAAACGCATACCGCGATCTCCGGCGCCATACTTACATACTTACCTGACCGGGATGAGCGTTGCTGCAGTGCCTCTCTTCGCCGGAGACCAGGGCAGGATTGAGGTGTCAGAATCGGCGCATGCGCATAGCGCTATCCGGCGCCATTTTACTGAAGACACATTTGCAGTGTGTCTTCAGCAAAATGGCGCCAGACAGCGTGATATGGGCACGCGCGTACTCCGGCACCGCACTCCTCCCCCGGCCTCCGACAGAACAGGACACAGCAGGACTGGAGCACAGGGAAGAAAGGTGAATATAAGTGTTTATTTTCTTGGATGTGTGCAGCGTGAAAGGGATGAGGGTTGCCATACATACCAGGATTAGGGGATGAAGGGGGCCATGCATACCAGGATTGGGGGATGAGGGGGCCATGCATACCAGGATTGGGGGGTGAGGGGTGCCATGCATACCAGGATTGGCGGTTAAGGGGCCATACATACCAGGATTGGGGGATGAGGGGGCCATGTATACCAGGATTGGGGATGAGGGGGCCATGCATACCAGGATTGGGGGATGAGGGGAGCTATGCATACCAGGATAGGGATGAGGGGTGCCATGCTTACCAGGTTAGTATGGTGGGGACAGGATGGGGGCAGCACAAATACTAGGAGGGGGCAGCACATACCAGCATGGGAGACCATATACCAATAAAAATGCTTGCCACCCAGGCGTAGAACGGGTTCAATAGCTAATAACTATATACGACTAAATCCTAAATCTAGCTTAGACCTTACATACATTGACGAGCAAAAGGGTAATAATGTTTTGAACTTTTGACTTTCAAGTCAAAAGTGCAAAACATTGTTACCCTGTTACTAGTCAGTGGATATAAGGTGTAAACCATGCCCAAATTTCACCCACTTTTTTAAGTAGCGACAGCAGAGAATAATCGCAACAAATATTCTATGCTTACATAGAGTTGTACTGTAACATATTGTCTCTTTTATAGATCGCAGCTGTAATAATATATTAAATAATACAATCACGCAACCTGCAAACGTGACTTCTGTAAATCAGGGAATGGTATAAATTTTAATCTGCACTAAACAGTCCTCTGGAACTTACTATAAGATTGGTAGATCCATCTCAAATTCAATCTCTCTGTGTTCCTAAAGAGAAGTCAGCAAATCATCTGTCTCACTGAAGAGCACATAAAATAAACTGACTTTCTCTGGCTGAAGCCACTACTTACTTATCATGGAAATATGGATTTGATTTTTCAATCACACTTTAGCCCTGTAGGCTTTTGTTTCTGACACTAACGCAAAGTTATGACATTATCATTGATTCCCGTATTATTTTTTATTGCCCTATAATAGCGAGTGACTGTCGAGATTCTTTTTAAAATTCTATTGCCTTTAACAATTTATTATAGAGGAGTCTGAGCACTACGCAGTATTTTTTTGTTTTGTAAGAAGTCCCAAGAGATCAATTAAATACATGCACATAAATACAGCATTTTAAATAGTAAAAACATCATTAAGAATCAAGCAAACACAAAAACTATTGTGCTAGTAATTGTCTGTCTCTTTGTAGCTTTGCTGAGTTACACATTTTGGTTGTCTCCTATGATAAACCCCATGATTATGAGATTTGCCTTTTGTCATTGTTTACAGAGCATATACCTGAGCAAGTAAATCTGGATTGTTGGCTTATTCTGGTATCAGGGTTGGTAAAAGAAGTTAGAATGTGGCAAAAGTGCTATATGTTCATGACCCATTTTCTGCTTCAACTTAAAGGGGTTGTCCAGCCTTAGACAACAAGTCTGCGGTCATTCTATATGACTGCAGACTTGTGAATTCTCTTATTGCATGCCCTGTGAGGATTCTCTGGTGCTGGAACCAGTAGCAGGCAGTCTTGTGACCGCTAGTGTGAAATTTACATACTTCCGGCCACATTCCGACTAGACTGTGCACTTACACTGAGTGAGGCCGCACACTTCTAGTTGGCATGTGACTGCATGTATGCAAATCATATACTTGAGGTTATGTGTTCACTGCTCCCAGTGCCGGCACCAGAGAATCTTCACAAGACTTGTACCCTAAGGCCTGACAACTCTTTTTAAAAAAGAGTTATCCAGTTAAAAGAAGCAATCCTCTATAAAGAGTGTAGGTATTAACTTGCTCCACCGAACAGCTGCTATCGGTGTCGGCAGGCCGCTGGCTGGAAGTACTCACTTGCGGAGCTGGCTGTCTTCTGATTGTAGCTAAGGCTTGGTATTACACATCCGCCTCCTATTCAAATCATTAGGAGTCGGATGTGTAGTACCCTGCGGCGGCAACTACCAGAAGACGGCCAGCTCCGCAATGAGTACTTCCAGCCTGCGGTAGTCGCTGGTACCGATAATAAATGATCGGAGGGGGTGTCGGTTGTCGGACCCCGGCCGATCAGACATTGATGAGCTATCCTAATGATAAGTAGTCAATCAAAAAGTAGTGGACAACCTCTTTAAAGAGGACCTATAATCTCCTAAAAAATTTCATAAAAAAAGACCAAAACATACAACATTCCGATATATAAATATATCCTATATACAGTGCCTACAAGTAGTATTCAACCCCCTGCAGATTTAGCTGGTTGACACATGCGGAATTAACTTGGCATTGTGACATTTGTACTGTAGAATAGCCTGGAAGTGGGAAATGCACTGCAGCAAATTTTTTTTTTTTTTTTTTTAAAAACGTAAAAAGTTAATTCAGAGTGTCATTTATTATTCAACCCCTCAAACCACAGGAATTCTGTTTGGTCCCCCTAAAGTATTAAGAAGTAGTTCAGGCACCAAGAATAATGAGCTTCACATGTGTGGATTAAAGATCTCTTTTGCCAGCCTTTTCTGACTATTTAAGACCCTCCCCAAACTTGTGAACAGCACTCAGACATGGTCAACATGGGAAAGACAAAGGAGCATTCCAAGGCCATCAGAGACAAGATCGTGGCGGGTCACAAGGCTGGCAAGGGGTACAAAAACCTTTCCAAGGAGTTGGGCCTACCTGTCTCCACTGTTGGGAGCATCATCCATAAGTGGAAGGCTTATGGAACTACTGGTAGCCTTCCACGGCCAGGACAGCCTTTGAAAGTGTCCTCCCGTGCCGAGGCCAGGCTTGTCCGAAGAGTCAAGGCTAACCCAAGGACAACAAGGAAGGAGCTCCGGGAAGATCTCATGGCAGTGGGGACATTGGTTTCAGTCAATACCATAAGTAACGTACTCCACCGCAAAGATCTCCGTTCCAGACGAGCCCGTAAGGTACCTTTACTTTCAAAGCGTCATGTCAAGGC
Organism: Phyllobates terribilis; assembly: GCF_046119375.1. Lineage (NCBI taxonomy): Eukaryota > Metazoa > Chordata > Amphibia > Anura > Dendrobatidae > Phyllobates > Phyllobates terribilis. The sequence continues at coordinate 251,307,850 of NW_027362773.1, read as the reverse complement.
TCGTCTACAGTTTGCTCATGATCACTTGGAGGACTCTGAGACAGACTGGTTCAAGGTTCTATGGGCTGATGAGACCAAGATCGAGATCTTTGGTGCCAACCACACACGTGACGTTTGGAGACTGGATGGCACTGCATACGACCCCAAGAATACCATCCCTACAGTCAAGCATGGTGGTGGCAGCATCATGCTGTGGGGCTGTTTCTCTGCCAAGGGGCCTGGCCATCTGGTCCGCATCCATGGGAAGATGGATAGCACGGCCTACCTGGAGATTTTGGCCAAGAACCTCCGCTCCTCCATCAAGGATCTTAAGATGGGTCGTAATTTCATCTTCCAACAAGACAACGACCCAAAGCACACAGCCAAGAAAACCAAGGCCTGGTTCAATAGGGAAAAAGTTAAGGTGTTGGAGTGGCCTAGTCAGTCTCCTGACCTTAACCCAATTGAAAACTTGTGGAAGGAGCTCAAGAATAAAGTCCACATGAGACACCCAAAGAACCTAGATAACTTGGAGAAGATCTGCATGGAGGAGTGGGCCAAGATAACTCAACAGACCTGTGCCGGCCTGATCAGGTCTTATAAAAGACGATTATTAGCAGTAATTGCAAACAAGGGTTATTCCACAAAATATTAAACATAGGGGTTGTATAATAATTGACCCACACTTTTATGTTTAAAATTTAATAAAATTCAACTGAGCAACATAACTTTTTGGTTTGTAAGATTTATGCTTCTGTTCATAAAACCTACTCTCGTTTGCAGTTTGAAGGCTCTAACTTATTTGCATCTTATCAAACCAGCTAAATCTGCAGGGGGTTGAATACTACTTGTAGGCACTGTACATTGCTCAAAAAAATAAAGGGAACACTTAAACAACAGAATATAACTCCAAGTAAATCAAACTTCTGTGAAATCAAACTGTCCACTTAGGAAGCAACACTGATTGACAATCAATTTCACATGCTGTTGTGCAAATGGAATAGACAATAGATGGAAATTATTGGCAATTATCAAGACACACTCAATAAAGGAGTGGTTCTGCAGGTGGGGACCACAGACCACATCTCAGTACCAATGCTTTCTGGCTGATGTTTTGGTCACTTTTGAATGTTGGTTGTGCTTTCACATTCGTGATAGCATGAGACGCACTCTACAACCCACAGAAGTTGCTCAGGTAGTGCAGCTCATCCAGGATGGCACATAAATGCGAGCTGTGACAAGAAGGTTTGCTGTGTCTGTCAGCGTAGTGTCCAGAGGCTGGAGGCACTACCAGGCGAGAGGCCAGTACACCAGTAGATGTGGAGGGGGTCGTAGGAGGGCAACAACCCAGCAGCAGGACCGCTGCCTCCGCCTTTGTGTAAGGAGGAACAGGAGGAGTACTGCCAGAGCCCTGCAAAATTACCTCCAGCAGGCCACAAATGTGCATGTGTCTGCACAAACGGTTAGAAACCGACTCCATGAGGGTGGTATGAGGACCCGACGTCCACAGATGGGGGTTGTGCTCACAGCCCAACATGGTGCAGGACGTTTGGCATCTGTCACAGAACACCAAGATTGGCAAAGTCGCCACTGGCGCCCTGTGCTCTTCACAGATGAAAGCAGGTTCACACTGACCACATGTGACAGATGTGACAGAGTCTGGAGACGCCGTCGAGAGCGATCTGCTGCCTGCAACATCCTTCAGCATGACTGGTTTGGCAGGGGGTCGGTAATGGTGTGGGGTGGCATTTCTTTGAAGGGTCACACAGCCCTCCATGTGCTCGCCAGAGGTAGCCTGACTGCCATTAGGTACCGAGATGAGATCCTCAGACCCCTTGTGAGACCATATGCTGGTGCGGTTGTCCCTGGGTTCCTCCTAATGCAGGACAATGCAAGACCTGATTTGGCTGGAGTATGTCAGCAGTTCCTGTAAGATGAAGGCATTAAAGCTATGGACTGGCCCGTTCCCCAGACCTGAATCCGATTGAGCACATCTGGAACATCATGTCTCGCTCCATCCACCAACGTCACGTTGCGCCACAGACTGTCCAGGAGTTGGCGGATGCTTTAGTCCAGGTCTAGGAGGAAATCCCACAGGAGACCATCTGCAACCTCATCAGGAGCATGCCCAGGCGTTGTAGGGAGGTCATACAGGCACGTGGAGGCCACACACAATACTGAGCCTCATTTTGACTTGTTTTAAGGACATTACATCAAAGTTGGATCAGCCTGTAGTGTGTTTTTCCACTTTAATTTTGGGGGTGACTCCAAATCCAGGCCTCCATTGGTTAATAAATTTGATTTCCATTGATGATTTTTGTGTGATTTTGTTGTCAGCACATTCAACTTTGTACAGAACAAAGAATTCAATGAGAATATTTCATTCATTCAGATCTAGGATGTGTTTTATGAGTGTTCCCTTTATTTTTTTGAGCAGTGTATATATATATATATATATATATATATATATCATATATATAAATAAAAAATGACAAAATTCCTGGCTGATTTAGTGGTGAAAAAAAATGGACTTTTAAGAAAGTGAGGCTGAAGTCAGGCTCTTCACCGTTTTGCTATTTTGACAATTTTGTGATACTTCCTGCATCAGAACTAGGAGATATCACTGTGGGGGGAGCCTGGAAGTATGCAACATGGAACCATAGTGGAGAAATATGCTGCTTATTCTAAATGTAGTACTAGTTTTGTAAAAATAGATGTAAAATGGACTCCTGGGTTATATAGTGAAGCAAGGGAAGGAGGAAGAGGCTATAAGTTGCAAGAAGTGTTTTTTCTTACCTCGATTGTTCAACACATAACAAAAAAAAAATGTAAGCAAGGATGCTTTTAAAATAAAATAAGAATCTAACGGATCCAACACAGGCCACTCTGGAGGTCTGCAAAGGCACAGGAGACGATGTTTGATTGGTGACATGACCTCTGAATTCTGTTATTAGCCGCAGCGGTGTGGTGACTGGAGTTATCATCGGATATTTCTCTGATGACATGTTCTTCTACTCAGTCATAGGCTTCAGTGGTCCTGTGACTTCTGAATGGAGCAGGCATCACTTTCTGAGCTGGCTTACACCTCAAAAGCAGCCCCAACTGCATCCATGAAGCTATGCCATTATTTAAAACTATCTATGCTTAAAAAAAATAAAATCTCTGAAGAACAATCCCTTTAATTCACAGTTACACTGTGTACTGTGAATGGGAGACATCATAGCAGCTAGTCTCCTCCCACTAGCTCAGAGACAACTAAAAATTAGAAATAGAGCACGCAGAGGTTAAAAGTGAAGGATACAAGTCAAATATTGGCCCGAAAAAGTGTTATTTCTCATGTATATACAGTATAACGTGGTGCAGGGCAGTTACTTGTCTTCAACGCCCTGGCACAGTGCATGAAAATAGGGGCCCTGGCTGTGTGTGCTCTTGTTACCTGGGCGATATGCCTCTGCAGACTGCATGGTGTCGCTATATCTGGCAGGCCAGGACCAGATGTTAGAGAACGAATTGAGGGAGTCCAAAGTCCAACAATAAACTTGATTTTACTGAATATGAACTTGATAAGAACTATGCACATCAGATGAAAGGCATGTTTATTCACAAAGATTTCTCTTGCTTTAAGTAGGAATGGACACTTCTCAGTTACATTTAATAACACTTTATTTCTGTTGCTCTTCACTCTCTTACATCTCATGACAATCTATCAAATGATTATGGGAGACTTCATCTTCCCCTGTGAAGGTCGCACGGGTCGAGGTGTAATGCTACAGCCGCTCCCAGCTACTCTCAGTTCCCAACTGACTAATGTGGACTCCACTGTTTGAGGTGCGTCGGTACATCTCCTCACTAGAACATTGAAAATCCATTGTTCTCTGTATGATAGTTTAAGTCCCAGTATGGTGACCATTGCTTCCTTTCAATACACAAAAGTGAGTTCCCTTTCACTGTAAATAACCATTCCCTAAAGTCCTGCTGATACAATTCCTTTTCATTCAATCCCTTTTAAGTGGGCCTTCTACTTCACCTGGGTTAAGTTCCGTACCATTTAGGTGGCCTCCCTAGCTTGGGTTCCAATCTGTCAAATCTCTCCGTCAGATATCTCTTCACATTTCCTTAACCCTTAGTATGTATCATCTGATGTCCTGTGGCCTTCCTTCTTCCGACACAAAACACTATAACATGTCAGTCTGCCAACTGTCAGACTTTAGGTCTGCCTCTACTGAACACTGGGCTCTAACTAACTCACTATCAGGAAGTTGCCTTCTATCTTCCCACATTGCCCCTCCCATTCTGGGCTAGTCCCAACTATTTACTTTATCTATTCCCAACAAAGTGCATGCAAATGACTAAACAGACAAAGTCACCTTTAAAACAGTACAATGCATAATATCACAACACATATCTCTTCAAGGGGGAATGCGGGCAGCACTTTCACCTCCTGACATTTACATTTTCAGCTTATTCTGAACTACCACCTGAAATAACTTTAAGCAGTTTTCCAGTTTCTGGTGCAGTGCACATCCACTGCATACGCTCTCCTAAATACGTCCCTAATTCTAATGATGAATAATATTAACTCTTGAAGTAATATAGCATATATCAGTAGCTCAAAACACATAACATGAGAATACCTCTGTATTCTGAAAGCAGTTATTCCTAGAAGTGCATAATTAAGATGTATTATGCAGGCCTCGATTATGGTATTATTCTCCTTTTTGATACAAAGTATTTTTAAATCCTATGCCTTCACTAAAGGAAACAGTATAAAAATATCTTAACCTAAGAAATCCTAATGCATCAAAGTTCACATTGACTTAAAAGCAGGAATTAACTAGGATTCCTTGCTGAGTTTTAAGACAAATTCCAAGATGATTGGCCGATAATTATTTATGCAATAATTATACTGTTGGTAGTAAAGGTTTAAATGAGCATGACATTATAAAACTAGAGGCATACGGGTCCAATTTATACCAAATAAATTAATGAAATGTATATGTTTGAATTCCCATAAGTATAAATAACATCATAAAAGCTAATTTTAGTATTTTCCATGTCGTTTGCAAACACAAGTAAAACAAGTAAAAATCACTGAATGCTTAAAGAATTTAAATATAGTTCTTAAAGGATTTCCTGGGCTGAAAAGAAAAGACTGAAGTCACTCTATATGACTACCAAATTGTGACAGTGTGTAATATGCACACTGTCACGGTTCTCCTTCATTTGCAATGCGAGTGGTCGGTCTTGCTATACTCCAACAGTAGGCTGGTTGATTATGTGAAATATGGATTTTACTTAGGGAAAAATAGGAAGATATAAGTGCTTTCTGAGCATAGTATAATTAAAATAGATTTGACCATAAAAAGAAAAGGGTTGTACAAATAGTGCACAACTCTCTATGTGCATATGTGAGAAGAAAATGGATGCCGCCGACCTGGTATGCTGCAGAAAGTCTTCCAAGAAGAGATCCAGCAGAGTGTGATTAGGATCCAGGTGATAAGTGCTCCCCAATAATAAAAAGTGAAGGAATCACCAAATCTAATAAAATGGAAAGAAAATGTATTAAAACCACACCGCTTTTCGGCGGTATCCAGCCTTCCTCAGGTAATCCTGATGAAGGCTGGAGGCCACTGAAACGCTTTGTGGCTTTAATAAAAAAAATACAAATATATATTTTTTATTTTTATTACGTGTTGTACTTTTAATACATTTTATTTACATTTTCTCTTCATTTATTTTTATTATTATTGCCAGGTGTTACCTGAGGAAGGCTGGATACAGCCGAAACACAATGTGGTTTTAATAAATTTTATTTTAATTTTATTATTTTTGGTGATTCCTTCACTTTTTATTCTTGTTGGAGCGCTTATCACCTGGATCTTCACTCCTGATTAGGTGGAGAAAGCCATTAATGAGACACATGACTACTAATAAGATCTGGAGTTACAGAAGATAGTAAAATAGTAATGAATAATGTCCAAAAAACTTTATCATGAGGGCACATACACATATTGCATGCACTAAAATAAAAAAAGAGTAAAACCATATAATACATATATATATATATATATATATATATATATATATATATATATACTGTATATCACAACCCCTCTTATTTTTTCTCATGGTATATAAAATTACGCTCACTAACTATTGAAATAACCATCAGGGGTCGAACTCATGTCTGTATCATAGTCCGTGTATGGATCATAATGCACAACCTGACTCTTGACTTGAGCTAATAGCCTCATATATGCCTAATCAGAAGATCTGTGGGCGGCCCGGGCATTTAAATGCGTACTTCGACCTTGAAATACAGATGCGGAAATTCTCACATCAATTCTTTTTCTCTCCCACAAAATATTTTTTTTATCTTTGTGTTGGATCAGATTTCATTAGTGTTTTATTAAATGTTTCAGTTTTTATCATCAGTATTTCATCAACTTTTTCATATGAAAAGACAAACTGATGGAGGATTCCCAACCTTCTCTTAGTCAGTAAAGAAAAAAAGAAAGCACATGGATCTGTTGGAGTAAAAAAGAATCATGGTTCAGAAAAATATCAGCCAGCATCTGCCATATTGTTGAATCTGTGTGGAAGCAAGTTACAAAGTAAAAACATATTGTAGCAAATGCGAATTTTGGTAAAATTTGAATAGAATTCAATTCCACCAGAATTTATTCACTCCTCTCTACTTAGCATTCACCTCTGACTCCAACACAAGCTCGAAGCACGAATGACTTCGGACTTAGCACCTATCACTGACTCCTACACAAGTGCTGAACGCTAATGACTTCAGACTTTGCATTTATCGATGACACCAACAGAAGCTCTAAATGTGCATGATTCCAGACTTAGCTTCTGTCGATGACTCCATCACAAGCTCTGAATGCACATAACTTAGTTAACCAACGTTATGACATGTTTGATGATAAATAGGTATATCAAGTTACTTTGTGCCTATTGGATAATGAGAGAAAAAAAGTGGGCGGGTGTTTTGCTAAGTTTTTAACACTAATGTTCAGATATGGCTTTAAAGAAGGCAACGACTTGCGATATAACGCAATTTTATTTATAATAGTTGATTTAAAAGATAAAATACACAGTTAAAGTAATAGTATGATATGATATTGCGTACATTTTTGTATAAGTTAACATGCAAAGGTTGAGAACATATACTCACTTCATCACCAAGGAGCTTTTAAACATCATCCATCTGGAATATCAGAGAAGCAATCACCAAGATAGAGAACCCCTGGATAAATCACAACACTGCATGGGCAGGTATCACAACACTACACAGTGCAGGTACAAAGCTTCTGTCTCAGTAATATTTCTCTGGCCTTATATATTATCAGTTAGTCTAGTTCACCTTTAAGTTCCAGTGGCCGGCCTTCGGCTAAAGATGAATTAGAGGTACAAGGCTCTCACACAGACAATGGAGGCAATAAACCCACACAATTTAAAAGCTCTTAGGAATCAAATATGTAAACTAAACGCAAAGGTTGAACAAATCTCCCTGTTTTACAATAACAAACAATAAACAGCACTATTTGAGAGGTAAATCTTTCAGACAATGTGAATAAACAGTTCTCAAGATTTTGTTACAATGAACATTGTCTGTGTCTAAATATCAAGTAAAGTTTTAACAGAATGAGCCTTATCTATCTGTGAATATTTAACCAGACCAATACTGGTTTGAATACATTTTGTATATTTCAATATAGACTCAAAATATCCATTTTTATGTTCACACTACAGTGAGCTCGCATTGGCTTCACATGTTGGCATCAATAGGAGTAGGCAAATGCCGATGACATGATATAAGCAAGATACCTCCCATTTTTCCACTAATGAGTGAAGATTATTGGTTGCAAGATGATGCAATTTACATCACAAAAAGAGTCTTTAAAAAGGCTAAATGATGCTGGAATTGGCATTAGCTTCAATCCCCCTGATGAAGCCAGTGTCTGACGAAATATGTTGGGGAGGCTACTGATTGTACTCTAATTTGGGGATTGTGTGTCTCTCGCGCTATTAATAGTGTGATAGCATTAAAATTAAGGAGATAACCGGAGTAGACTGCAGCTGTCTGGCACTCCCCTGGGTGCAGTGATAAATACATACCAATTTCACATGTAAAGCGCCATGGAATAAATGGCGCTATAATAATAAATAATAATAATAATTGTACGACTTCATGGTTACTACATATTGATACATCAATACAATTAGTTTTTACTCCCTTTTCCTGGGTTTGTAAAAGCAGTGCAGAGTTCTATAACACATATGGTTTATTTTAATAGGATTAATAAAAGTTACATTTTCCTTTGGCCTGGAAATAGGTGGATTTGCTGTGACCTTTGGGCATATAGGAATAAATAAATAAAAATATTTTTTCCACATCTTGACTAATTATTCATGTGACTCTGGCGCTAGTCACATATCACTAGGGTCTATTTCTTATGGAATGATTAAAAAATAACAAGATTGATATGTGTGTGATAACAGAAATGTCTATGATAGTCAATTTTAAGGATCTGGAACTTTACAAAGTAACTTACCATAGAAATAGGATTTGTGAGCTTTAACATCTCCTATGCTGCTGTCCTAAACTATGTAGATATTGAGATAAGGTGTTGGATGCATTAAGTAGTATCTATATGGTAAGGAATCCAAAGGATACAGTTGGAAGTATTTTTAGGGTAAGGATTAAGAAAAAGTTGTATTTAGGACAACCCTATTACAATTCCTTTATTTTAACAAAAAAAAAAAATATATATATATATATATATCTATAATATAATGGGGGATGCGTGTCTCTGTCTGAAGCCTTTATAGACTGCACATGCGTAACGCGCAGTCTGGCTCCAGACAGAAGCAGGCATCCAGCCGTTACAGGTAAGAGGAGTGTGTATGGCGCTGGAGATCGCAGTATGCGTAGACACTGAACGCATACCGCGATCCCCGGCTCCATACTTAGATACTTACCTGACCAGGAGGAGGGTTGCCGCGGCGCCTCTCTTCGCTGGAGACCGGGGCAGGAGTGGGGTGTCGGCGCCGCACTCCTTCCCCTGTCTCCGGCAGAACAGGACACAGCAGTGCTGGAGCACAGGGAAGAAAGGTGAGTATAAGTGTTTATTTTTTTGTATGTGTGTACAGCGTGAAAGGGATGAGGGGTGCCACACATACCAGGATTGGGGGGTGAGGGGACCATGCATACCAGGATTGGGGGGTGAGGGGACCATGCATACCAGGATTGGGGGGTGAGGGGTACCACACATACCAGGATTGGGGGGTGAGGGGACCATGCATACCAGGATGAGGGGTACCATGCATACCAGGATTGGGGGGTGAGGGGACCATGCATACCAGGATTGGGGGGTGAGGGGTGCCATGCATACCAGAATAGGGATGAGGGGTACCATACATACCAGGATAAGGATGAGGGGTGCCATGCATACCGGGATTGGGGGTGAGGGGTGCCATGCATACCGGGATTGGGGGTGAGGGGTGCCATACATTCCGGGATTGGGGGTGAGGGGTGCCATGCATACAGGGATTGGAGGTGAGGGGTGCCACGCATACCAGGATAGGGGTGAGGAGTACTACGCATACCAGGATTGGGGGTGAGGGGTGCCATGCATACCAGGATAGGGATGAAGAGTACCATGCATGCCAGGATTTGGGATGAGGGGTGCCACGCATACCAGGATTGCGGGTGAGGGGTGCCATGCATACCAGGATAGGATGGTGGAGACAAGATGGGGGCAGCGCAATACCAGGAGGGGGCAGCACATACCAGCATGGGAGACCATATACCAATAAAAGTGCTCACAACCCGAGCGTAGAACGGGTTCAATAGCTAGTATATATATATATACATATATATATACGAGGGGCATTAATTAAAGATTTCCCCTTACCCACTTCCTGTGGACTGAGAGCAATGAAATTTGGCACAGTTATTAGTCCTTCTCTACATAGGTGCCACGTAGGGACACATACTTCTCCCATCTCTCCATCTCTTTAAGCAACTGTAAACACCTTGCTTATAGAAGACGACAGGTTGCGCCAAAAGCCACGTTGTGACTTTGGAAATCAGAGTCTCATCATCTGGAAAATGCTTGCCCTTCAAAATTAACTTAATTTTTGGAAAGAGGTGGAAGTCCGATGGCGCAAGGTCAGATGAAAAGGGGGATGCAGTAGAATTTCAAAGCCACAGGAGCATGCTTCCATTTTGACAACATGTGAGTTGTGAACTGATGCATTGTCTTGCAGAAGGCGGACACCTTTGGTGAGCATGCCACATCTCTTGGTTTTGATGGCCTCTCGCAATTTCCGCAGCAGTGAAGCATAGTATGCCCCAGTGATCATGGTACCCTTTTCTAAGAATGAATATCAATATCAAGATGGATATCAATACTACTCCGTGCTGGTCCCAAAATACTGTGAGCATGATCTTGCCTGCCGAGGGTTGGGTACGTGCCTTCTTTGGAGGTGGTGACTCAGTCATGATACTTCCATTGCATCGACTGGACTCTAGTCTCAGGATCATAGTGATGGACCCAGCTTTCATCCTGTGTGATCAGTCTGTTGAAAAAGTCCTCCTGGTTTCCATGGCACATCGTCAATAGAGCCTGAGAGCATTCGACTTGCTCCTGCTTCTGGAAAGATGTGAGCAGCCAGGGAACCCAGCAAGTGGATACCTTATGCATGTGAAGATGGTCTTGGATGATTTTTTCCACGGACCCCACACTAATTTTGACATTTTGGTCTAGGTGGCGAATGGTTACGCGGCGATATTCCAGAATGGCGACCTCCACTTGCTGGATGGTGTGCTCATCAATAGCTGAGTGAGGTTGCCCTGGAATTGGAGCTGTTTGCACCGAAGTCTGACCACATTTCAGTTGATGATGTCAGTTCTTTACTACATCATATGATGGGGAATCATCACCATAAACCTCTTTCATCTCATTGAATGTCTCCTTTGGTGTGCGGCCTTTCATGTAAAGGAACTTGATGACTGCTCTGTATTCCACTGGGTCCATTATCAAACCTCACACCACTTCAGCATCTGTAAAATCAAGGTCGTTATCAGTTCTGAGTTGCAAATTGGCATGTAACCTAAAGAGACTTATATCATTACTAGTGATGAGCAGCACTAAAATTCTCGGCTACTCATTGTTCGAGTCGAGCAAATTGGAATGCTCGAGTGCTCGGACCGAGTAATGAGTCCAATGTAAGTCTATGGGAAGCTCGAGCATTTTTCCGGCGGCTCCCCCCAGCGGTTTGCAGAGGGACTAAAAATCGGCAAAATCTATGGAAACAGTGCTCAAATGACATGGGAACAGCATTGGGAAGACCCCTGGAAGCATTTCTGACTCCCAGGTCCCTGCTGTCAACAACTTTGTCAGAGGTATTACGCCACTTTTACGGACTCACAATAAAACATACAAAAACTAAACCAAAGTAGATTTTCCTGGGAAATATGATAAGGAACATTCTTTCCAGGGTAATGACTTGTATATAAGGGAAAATAAATAACCAAAAATAAAAATGCTCCTCCACGCCTTGGGCTATGTTCACACTTTCGCATTGCTTTCAACCAAGACAAATGCATTCACCGGAAAATGTAATTTTAACATTTTACAATCTTATCTGGCCATGTGGTGTGTGACACATCATCAGACACATCCTGTTTCATTTATTATGGAGAGACTCTGAAATTACAAAGACTATTTTTATAGTGCCATCAGGCGGCCCTTACTATTCTTAAAGGGGCAGCAGTCGGCTATGCTTTGTTGTTCCCATTATTAACAAGTGGGTCTCCTATACTGTTATTGCGTATCCAGTGACTGCAAGAGCTGCCAAAAATTTGGACGCAACCCAATACCCCTTTGAAGAAACATAGACGAGGGTCTCAGTAAAAAAAAATGTTCACATTTTAAAGGAGCTGGTCTCCTATAGTGGTAATGCCCATGCCGTGACTGCAAGGGCTACCAAAAGTTGGGAAAAGCCCCACTAACAATTTAAAGACACAAAGAGCTAGGCCACAGTAACAACATGTTCCCATTAGAAAAGAGAGGGTCTGATATACAGTTATAGGGTATGTAGTGAGTCCAACGGCTGTTAAAATTTAGGAAAAACCCCACTAACAATTTAAAGACACATACAGCTGGGCTACAGTAACGAGTGTGACATGTTCCCATTAGAAAGGAGAGGGTCTGCTATTCAGTTATAAGGGTATGCAGTGAGTCCAACGGCTGCCAAAATTTAGCAAAATCCCTACTAACAATTAAAAGACACATAGAGGTGGTCCTCAGAAACAACATATTCCCATTAGAAAGGAGAGGGTCTCCTTTACTGTTTGCCTACGCAGTGAAGCAATGGCTGCCAAAAATTTGGAGGAACTACAATGCCCCTTGCAAGAGACTTAGAGGTCAGAGAGACTCCTGAAAACAATGTTCTAATTATTAGGAAGTGGGTCTCCTATACTGTTTGCTAATGCAGTGATGCAACGGCTGCAAAAAATTTGGAGGAACACCAATGCCCCTTGCAAGAGATGTAGATATGTTGATATGGTAACTAAACCGTTTTTTCCATTTATAGCAACTGGGTCTCCTGTACACTGTTGGCCTAAGCAGTGAATGGAAGGCTTTCCAAAAATTATGAGGAACTGCAATGCCCCTTGAAACAGACGTGGAAAACAGTGTACTAAAAACCTTCTACCCATTATTGGGGAGTGGGTCTCCCTTAGTGTTCGCCTATGCATTGAAAAGCAAAAGCTGACTCAAATTAGGAGGAAATACAATGCCCATTGGAAGAGTCGTGGAGGTTAGAGGTAACTAAAAGCTACATTTCAATACCCCTTGGAAGAGCTGTGGAGTTCAGAGTGGTTTAACAAGACAGTTTTAATGCCCCTTGGAAGAGAAGTGGAGGTCACAGTAGCTTTACAAGATGGTTTTAATGCCCCTTGGAAGAGACGTGGAGTTCAGAGTGGTTTAACAAGACGCTTTTAATGCCCCTTGGAAGAGACGTGGAGGTCACAGTGGAATAAAAAGACATATCAATGCCCCTTGGAAGACACGTGGAGGTCCCAGTGGAATAAAAAGACAATATTAATGACCCCTGGAAGAGACGTGGAGGTCACAGTAGCTTAACAAGGCGATTTTAATGCCCCTTACAAGAGCCATGCAGTACAGCATATTAAAAACATTATTCCCATTATTGGGGAGTGGGTCTCCCATAGTCTTTGCCTATGCCTTCCAAGAAAAAGCTGCCAAAAATTAGGACGGAGGAACTTGCAATGCCCCTTACAAGAGCCATGCAGTACAGCATATTAAAAACATTATTCCCATTATTGGGGAGTGGGTCTCCCATAGTCTTTGCCTTTGCCTTCCAAGCAAAAGCTGCCAAAAATTAGGATGCAGGAACTTGCAATGCTGGCAACACGGACCACGGTCACCCTGGTGGTATAGTGGTGGTGGAGGCTGAGGATAAGGAGAAGAGCAAATAACAGCCGAAATGAGGAAGCGTATACCCATGTGTGGTTGTGAAGCGGTGCATGGGAATACACCTCCCAAAATAACACAGTGGATTTGACTTTATGTTACTCTGCTGTCATTTGGTGGTGATGAGAAGTCTGGTCCAATACAGCCCTTGTTCATTTTGATAAGGGTGAGCTTGTCAGCATTGTCAGTTGACAGGCGAGTGAGCTTATCAGTTATAATTCCCCCAGCGGCACTAAAAACACGCTTCGATAACACGCTAGCGGCAGGGCAGGCCAGGACCTCCAAGGCATACAGAGCGAGCTCATTCCAAGTGTCCAGCTTGGATACTCAATAATTAAAAGGCACAGAGGAATCATGGAGGACGCTGGTACGGTCGGCAAGGTAATCCCTCACCATCTTTGGAAACTTTCCACTCCTTGTGAGAGTACCCCTCACCTCAGGGCCTGTAAGCTGGGCGGGTCTCAGAAAACTGTCCCAGAATGGTGACAGTGTTCCTCTGCCTCTGCTGGATTGGAGGTGCATCTCTCTCTTGCCTGTACGCCTTGGTTGGGCAATGAACTGTGACCTCTGCCGCTAGCGTGATCAGATGGGAATTTTTTTTAACAGTTCTGCAGCAAGGGCCTTCTGGTACTGCCCTGTTTTTGTAGACCTCTCCACCTCAGGAATAAGAGAGTGAAAGTTCTCCTTGTTGCGGGGGTCTAAAAGTGTCACCAACCAGTAATGACTGTCACCCAACATTTTGACAACGCGAGGGTCACTGTTAAGGCAGCGTAACATAAAGTACCAGACTGGTAACGGGCAAGACTTCCGTGTCCTCACCAAGATGACGACTGACCATGCTCTCCTCCTCCTCCTCCCCCCTGTCCTCAGGCCACCCACGCTGAAATGACAGTATAACAGTTGTACAGGAACTACCATCTACAGCTCATGATACCAGCTCCTGTTCTTCCTCCTCCTCCTCCTCTTCCTCCTCTCCCTCATTTTCCCCCAATGCACATTGGGATGAGATGAGGCTGGGCTGTGTGTAATTGCCCGCTATGGCTTCTTGATCCATCTCATCATACTCTGGCTGCAATGCCTCCTCTTTAATTTTCTACAGAGAGCGTTGCAAAAGACAGACAAGTGGGATGCGGATGCTAATGATGGCGTCATCGCCACTCACCATCTTGGTGGACTCCTCAAAGTTTGTCAGGATGGTACATATGTCAGACATCCAGGTCCACTCCTGAGGTCTTATGTGTCTGACCTGAATATCGATGGCCTTGTTGCAGCTGGTACTCCACAACTGCTCTCTTCTGCTCACAAATCCTTTGCAACACGCGGAGGGTAGAGTTCCAATGTGTGGGGACATCACACACCAGTCGGTGTGCCAGAAGCTGCAACCGCTGCTGCAACACAGCAAGGGCGGCGGAAGCTGTAGCCGACTACCAAAAATGAGCTGACAGGCGGCGTACTTTGACGAGCAGATCTGGCAACTCGGGGTACGATTTAAGAAACCGCTGAACCACGAGGTTAAGCACATGAGCCAGGCATGGTACGTGTGAGATCTCGCCTAGCCTCAGAGCCGCCACCAGGTTACGGCCATTGTCACACACGACTATGCCAAGATGTAGGTTCAGCGGTCTCAGCCACAGATCTGTCTGCTGTTTCACAGCTGTCCACAACTCACAAGCAGTGTGAGGTTTATCACCTAAGCTTATGAGTTTCAGCACAGCCTGTTGCCGCTTGGCTGAGGTAGTACTGCAGTGCTTCCAGCTTGTAACTGATGTGGTGATATCTGAGATTGAGGCTGAACATGAGGAGGAGGAGGAGGATGATGCGCAGGAGCTGTACACTGTGGTGGCAACTCTGACTGACATAGGGCCCGCAATCCTCGTTATGGGGAGGATGTGTTCCGTCCCAAGGTCCGACTTTGTCCCGGCTTCCAGTATGTTTACCGAGTGTGCCGTCAGGGAGATGTACCGTCCCTGGCCACAAGCACTTGTCCACGTATCCGTTGTCAGGTGGACTCTCCCAGTAACTGCATTGTTGAGGGCACGGCAGATGTTTTGGGACACGTGCTTGTGTAGTGCGGGGATGGCACACCGGGCAAAATAGTGTCGGCTGGGGACCGAGTACCGAGGGACGGCCACCGCCATAAGGTTGCAGAAGGATTCCGTCTCCACCAGCCTAAAAGGCAGCATTTCCAACGCAAGCAGTCGTGAAATCTGTGAATATAGGACTGTGGCCTGTGGGGCGTTGGCTGCGAATTTGTGCTTTCGTTCAAAACTCTGGGATATGGACAATTGAACGCTGCGGTGGGACGTGGACGTGGATGCTGTTTCTTGAGAAACTGCCATAACAAGTGAAGACTGCGAGGAGGGGGCATCTTTGCATGCAGTATGGACAGGGGATTGCCTTGCATGCACAACAGGTGGTTCTGTTACATGCACAACAGCGGAAGAAGCAGTGGAGACACCCGCTGACACTGGTCGTGGACCCTTGGGTTCGCCCCACAAAGTCGGGTGCTTTGCTGACATGTGCCTGATCATGCTGGTGGTGGTCAGGCTAGTAGTTTTGTCACCCCTGCTGATGCTGGCATGGCAGGTGGTACAAATGGCCTTTTTGGGGTTATCAGCAGAGTCTTTAAAAAAATTCCAGACTCTGGAAGACTTACCGGTTGTACTGGCAACGTCCCTCGTGTTGGTGTTACGGGGAACTGTTGCTCGCCTTCTGTGTGCGGCCACCACACTGCTTCTTCCTGCCTGTTGGGGTACTCTGCCTCCCTCCCCCTGTGTGCTGCTGGCCTCGCTCTGCGTGTCCTCCTGCCTCGTTGGGTCAGTTACTAGATCATCCACCACCTCCTCCTCTTCCACTTCTGCACCACGGTCCTCCTCCTCACTTCGTGGCAATTGTGTCTCGTCATCGTCCACCTATTGTGACAAATTGCCAGCGTCACCTTCCTGTGGCCGTGGCTGTTCAAATATTTGGCCATCGCTACATGGGATCTCCTCTTCCAGCACTTCAAGCGGAGCAGGCGAGGGGCCCAAATATGGAAATGGACCAGTGAACAGCTCTTCAGAGTGTCCAACTGTGGGATGAGTTGCTGTCTGACAACACTCGGCATGGTGGGAGGAAGGAACATCAGGGTGAGGAGGAGTATGCGGTCAAGACTCACGGCTACTAAAACTTGACCGTGTGGAAGACAGAGGTGGTGGTGCCCAGGTGACTGGAAGTATTATCTGCTATCCAATTAATAACATGTTCACACTGATCAGTTGGCAATACTGGTGTTGTTGTGTGCTACCCTAGTAATTCGGTCAAGAACTGGAAGTGAGAAATTGTGGCTGTTGGTTGTGGCACATTTTCACCTTGGCCACAGCCCCGTCCTATGCATGCACCATCACCAGAACGTCCAGTTCCACGTCCCTTGCCACGCGCCTTGCCCATTGTAAATGAAGTAAAATAGCTTAAACTCGCACTATCAATGGCAAAAGGGTAATGGAAAGGAGATTAGAACTGTGGAAGTGGAAAACCACAGTTCTATTTCTCTGGCATACACCAGAATCTTTTAAACAGATATATTTGTGTCTGAACAGTCAGCGGGACACTCAAACTGTTTTTTTTTATGTAAAAAAGGCAAAAAGGTGGATTACAACCAGATTTGAACTGTGGAAGAGGAAAACCACATTTATATTTCTCTGGCCTACACCAGAATTTGTTAAACAGATATATTTGTGTCTAAACAGTCATCGAGACACTCAAACTGTTTTTTTTTAATGTAAAAAAGGCAAAAAAGTGGATTACACCCAGATTTGAACCATGGAAGAGGAAAACCACAGTACTAGTTCTCTGGCCTACACCAGAATCTTTTAAACAGATATATTTGAGTCTGAACAGTCAGCGAGACACTCAAACTGTTTTTTTTTATGGAAAAAAGGCAAAAAGGTGGATTACACCCAGATTTGAACCATGGAAGAGGAAAACCACAGTATTAGCTCTCTGGCCTACACCAGAATCTTTTAAACAGATATATTTGTGTCTGAACAGTCATCAAGACACTCAAACTGTTTTTTTTAATGTAAAAAAGGCAAAAAGGTGGATTACACCCAGATTTGAACTGTGGAAGAGGAAAACCACAGTTCTATTCCTCTGGCCTACACCAGAATTTTTTAAACAGATATATTTGTGTCTGAACAGTCAGCGAGACACTCAAGCTGTTTTTTTAATGTAAAAAGGCAAAAAGGTGGATTACACCCAGATTTGAACCATGGAAGAGGAAAACCACAGTTATAGTTCTCTGGCCTACACCAGAATCTTTTAAACAGATATATTTGTTTCTGAGCAGTCAGCGAGAAACTCAAACTGTTTTTTTTATGTAAAAAAGGCAAAAAGGTGGATTACACCTAGATTTGAAAAGTGGAAGATGAAAACCACAGTTCTAGTTCTCTGGCCTACTCCAGAATCTTTTAAACAGATATATTTGTGTCTGAACAGTCAGCGAGACACTCAAACTGTTTTTTTATGGAAAAAAGGCAAAAAGGTGGATTACACCCAGATTGGAACCTTGGAAGAGGTAAACCACAGTTCTATTTCTCTGGCCTACACCAGAATCTTTTAAACAGATATATTTGTGTCTGAACAGTCAGCGGGACACTCAAACTGTTTTTTTTTATGTAAAAAAGGCAAAAAGGTGGATTACAACCAGATTTGAACTGTGGAAGAGGAAAACCACATTTATATTTCTCTGGCCTACACCAGAATTTTTTAAACAGATATATTTGTGTCTAAACAGTCAGCGAGACACTCAAACTGTTTTTTTTAATGTAAAAAAGGCAAAAGGTGGATTACACCCAGATTTGAACCATGGAAGAGGAAAACCACAGTATTAGTTCTCTGGCCTACACCAGAATCTTTTAAACAGATATATTTGTGTCTGAACAGTCATCGAGACACTCAAACTGTTTTTTTTAATGTAAAAAAGGCAAAAAGGTGGATTACACCCAGATTTGAACCGTGGAAGAGGAAAACCACAGTTCTATTCCTCTGGCCTACACCAGAATTTTTTAAACAGATATATTTGTGTCTGAACAGTCAGCGAGACACTTAAGCTGTTTTTTTAATGTAAAAAGGCAAAAAGGTGGATTACACCCAGATTTGAACCATGGAAGAGGAAAACCACAGTTATAGTTCTCTGGCCTACACCAGAATCTTTTAAACAGATATATTTGTGTCTGAACAGTCAGCGAGACACTCAAACTGTTTTTTTTATGTAAAAAAGGCAAAAAGGTGGATTACACCTAGATTTGAAAAGTGGAAAAGGAAAACCACAGTTCTAGTCCTCTGGCCTACTCCAGAATCTTTTAAACAGATATATTTGTGTCTGAACAGTCAGCGAGACACTCAAGCTGTTTTTTTTTTATGTAAAAAAGGCAAAAAGGTGGATTACACCCAGTTTTGAACAGTGGAAGAGGAAAACCACAGTTCTAGTTCTCTGGCCTACGCCAGAATCTTTTAAACAGATATATTTGTGTCTGAACAGTCAGCGAGACTCTCAAACTGTTTTTTTTAATGGAAAAAAGGCATAAAAGTGGATAATACAGAGATTTGAACCGTGGAGCTGCAAAACCACAGTTCTAGTTCTCTGGTCCACACCAAACTCTTTTAAACAGATATATTTGTGTCTGAACACTCACAGACAGACTCATTTTTTTTTTGGAGGGGGATGAAATACCTAAAGGTTAATAAGACGGGTATTTTTACAGTCTGACTGAGGAAAAAAAAAAAAAGAGGATTTAGATAAAAAAAAAAAAAGGATTTTTCCTGGCCCCTGAGACCTGGGGCTAAGTCTAGCAATTTGAGCAGCAGCAGCACACAGGACTGTAATGCAGTGTTTGTTGGTATAACCACTGCGTCTCCTATACAGCCTGCCTGCCTGCCTGATATCTGGGATGGATATTAGTCCTCAGAAGGACTGTTTGTTTGATTTTGCAGGCTTGAGAGACCCTGCATTACCTATTTCGCAGTATACATCTCTCCCTAGCTCAGCAGCACTCTCCCTACACTGTCTGATCTGGAGCGACTGTGTCCAAGATGGCGGCGCCCGGTTTTAAATACTCGAGGTGACGTTGTGCGGCCAGCCAATCACTGTAATGCCCACAACCTACATGGCTGCAGCATTACAGTGACTGCCTGGCTATCCCTGCGTGTTCATTGGCTCTGTAAAGAGCGCCAAACATGCAGGGCGGAGACCCGAGCTCCCGCCCGAGTAACTCGAAAATGCTCGATGCTCGCCGAACATCCCGAGTAGTGAGATGCTCGGGCGAGTACCGAGCAGTGTCGAGCATGCTCGCTCAACACTAACTGTCACCCAAAATTTGGACAATGCGAGGGTCATGGGAAAGGGAGCATAACATAAACTCAGCCATGTGTGCCAGACTGTAAAGAGGCAAGACTTTCATGTCCTCACCAAGAGGACGACTGACCATGCTCTCATCCTCGTCGTCTTCCTCCTCCTCCCTGTTCTCAGGCCATCCACGCTGAACCGACGGTATGACAGTTGTGCATGTAGTACCGTCTATAGTGCATGAAACTAGTTCCTGTTCTTCCTCCTCCTCTTCCTCACTGTCACCCAATCCACATTGGGATGAGATGAAGCTGGACTGTGTGTAATCACCCTGTATGGTTCCTTGCTCCATCTCATCGTGCTCCGCCTGTAATGCATCCTCTTTAATTGTGAGCAGAGATCATTTCAGAAGACAGAGAAGCGGGATGGTGATGCTAATTATGATGTCATCGCCGCTCACCATCTTGGTGGAGTACTCAAAGTTTTAGAGGATGGCACAAATGTCTGACATCCATGTCCACTCCTGAGGTTTTATGTGTGGAGTCTGAACTGAATACCAACGTCCTTGTTGATGTTGGTACTCAACAACTGTTCTCTTCTGCTCACAAATCCTTCCCAATATCTGCAATGTAGCCTTCCAATGCATGGGGACAACGCAGATCAGTCGGTGAGCTGGAAGCTGCAAACGCTGCTGAAGCACGGCAAGGGCGGCGGAAGCTGTAGCTGACTTTCAAAAATGGGCACACAGGTGGCGTACTTTGACAAGCAGATCTGACAGATTTGGGTAGTTTTTGAGAAACCACTGACCCACGAGGTTAAGAACATGTGCCAGGCATGGTACATGTGTGAGCTCATCTCGCCTCAGAGCCGCCACCAGGTTTCGGACATTTTCACACATGACCATGCCTGGCTGTAGGGTCAGCGGTGTCAGCCACAGATCTGCCTGCTCTTTCAGAGCTGTCCACAACTCTTCATTGTTGTGCGGTTTGTCATCTAAGCATATTAGCTTCAGCACAGCCTGTTGACGCTTGGCCGAGGCAGTGCTGCAGTGCTTCCAGCTTGCGACTGATGTGGGCATTTCGGAGATGGAGGCTGAAGAGGAGGAGTTGCAGGAGCTGTAGAATGCGGTGGCAACCCTGATTGACCCAGGCCCGCAATCTTCGGCGTCGGGAGGACGTACTCCATCCCAATGTCCGACTGGGTCCCGGTTTACACTATATTAACCCAGTGTGCCGTCAGCGAGATGTACCGTCCCTACCCACAAGCACTTGTCCACGTGTCCGTGATTAGGTGGACTTTCCCAGTAACTGCGTTGTTGAGGGCATGGCTAATGTTGTGGGATACATGCTCGTGTAATGCGGGGACAGCACATCTGGACAAATAGTGGCGGCTGGGGACAGAGTACTGAGGGACGGCCGCCGCCATCAGGTTGCGGAAAGCATCCGTCTCCATGAGCCTAAAAGACAACATTTCGAGTGCAAGCATTTGCGAAATGTGTGAATTTAGTAGTGTGGCCTGTGGGGCGTTGGCTGCTTGTTTACTCTTGCGTTCCAAGGACTGGGGTATGGACAACTGAACGCTGGACTGGACAAGGACGTGGACGTGCTTGCTGATGGTGGTAGTTGAGAGTGTGCAATGACAGGTGCAGGGCAGGAGGCACCTTGACATGTGCCATGGACAGGGGATTGGCTTGCACGCACAACAGCGGAAGAAGCAGTGGTGTCCCCCGCAGATACTGTTGCTGGACCCTGGGGTTCGGCCCACTTATTCGGGTGCTTTGCTGCCTTGAGCCTGATCATGTTGGTGGTGATTAGGCTGCTAGTGTTGCTACCCCTGCTGATGCTGGCCTGGCTGGTGGTGCAAATGGCCTTTTTTGGTTTATCTGCAGTCTTTAAAAAATAACCAGACTCGGGAAGACCTAACAGTTTTACTGACAACTTCTGTCGTGTTGGCATCATGAGGAATGCTTTCCCTCCTTGTGTCTGCGCCTCTGCGGTCACCACACTGCTTCTTCCTGTCTGTTTTGGTGCTACCCCTCCCTCCTCCTGTGTGCTGCTGTCCTCGCTCTGTATGTCCCCCTGCCAGGTTGGGTCAGTTACTATATCTTCCACCATCTCGTCTTCCACCCTGGTCCTCCTCCTGACTTTCTGGCAATTGTGTCTCATCATCATCATCATCCATCACTTGCGACAGTAATTGCACTTTCCCACCGTCGCCTTCGTGTGACCGTGCCTGCTCCAATATTTGGGCATTGCTACTTTCTTGCTCCTCTTGACTCGCTTGAAGCTGGACGAGCGAGAGGGCCGAATGTACAAATGGAAAAGTGAACAGCTCTTCTGAGTCTCCAAGTGTGGTATCAGTTGTCTCCGGGCACTCGGCATGGTGGGATGAAGGAGGATCAGGGTGAGGAATATGCGGTCCAGACTCACGGCTACTGAGACTTGACCGTGTGGAACACAGGGTGGTGGTGGTGGTGGCTAAGTGACTGGAAGCATTATCTGCTACCCAACCAACAACCTTTTGACACTCCTCTGTGTTCATTAGTCGTGTTCTGCGGTCCCCTAGTGGTTGGGACAGGAATGTGGAGTGACAAGATGTGGGTGTTTGTTGTGGCACAGTTTCAGCTTGCCCATGGCCACGTCCTCGGCATCTGCATGCACCATCACCATCACGTCCACTTCCCCGTCCCTTGTTGTGCATCTTGCCCATTTTTAATGGAGGACAATAGTTTTCACGTTCAAGAGAAATGGCTGATTTTGGAACGCAGTTATATGTGATACGTCGGACAGAGAACCACAATTTTAAATTGCAGGCCTGTAATTTTCTAATACTATTCTTCACAGACACCTAGTGTGAATAGCTTGACCGACATACTGCAACAATATGAAAATGGAAGAAATGTCTGATTTTGGAAGACTCTTATAGGTGTTATGTCTGACAGAGTACCACGCTTTTAAATAGCAGGAATGTAATTTGCCAATACTATCCTTCACAGACACCTAGTGTGAATAGCTTGACCGACACACTGCAACGGAATGAAAATGGAAGAAATTTCTGATTTTGGAACACTCTTATAGGTGTTATGACTGAGAGAGAACCACGGTTTTAAATAGCAGGCCTGTAATTTGCTAATAATATCCTTTACAGACACCCAGTGTGAATAGCTTGACCGACACACTGCAACGGAATGAAAATGGAAGAAGTTTCTAATTTTGGAACACTCTTATAGGTGTTATGTCTGAGAGAGAACCCTGGTTTTAAATAGCAGGCCTCTAATTTGCTAATACTATCCTTCACAGACACCTAGTGTGAATAGCTTGACCGACACACTGCAATGGAATGAAAATGGAAGAAATGACTGATTTTGGAACACCATTATAGGTGTTACGACTGACAGAGAACCATGGTTTTAAATAGCTGGTCTGTAATTTACTAATACTATTGTGACATGCGGAAGTAGTGCTCTTTCTTCAAAAGTATCGAGCAACTGTAAGAGTTACCACAGTCACAAGAGACAGGAAGTGTTTTGCTTCAGAAGCATCCAGCAACAAGAGGGTATTAGTAGAGCCCTAGGGGGATTGTGGGGAACTTGTTATTGTAATCTGGCTAAAGCCGGAGAGAAAGGTAGTGTGTTAGCTTTATCTGACAGAAGGCAACTAACAGGATTCAGATCAGGAAAGAAACTAAACACAGGTCAGATAAACTCCCTGAACTAACAGTACAGAGTATTATCGGGCAGGAAGATAAGGACTGGAAGGAATTGTGTCACAAGGATCATCTCCCTCATCAAAACCTCCCCCCCTCCATCTCCATGCAGGATAAAGAATGCTGTGTACTATTGTGTCCTTGTGAGGGAAAAGCCTGTGGTTGTGTATGTATAGAATAGTGATGAGCGAGCATGCTCGCTACTGCTCGGTGCTCGCCCGAGCATCCCACTGCTCGAGATGCTCGGCGCTCACCGAGTATTTCCGGGTTGCTTGGGCGGGAACTCGGGTCCCCTCCCTGCATGTTTGAAGTTCTTTAGAGAGCCAATGAACATGCAGGGATTGCCTGCCATGCACTGTAATGCCGTAGCCATGTTGGTTGTGGGCATTACAGTGATTGGCTGGGTGTACAGTGTCATCAGGTCTATATCAGACCTGGCGCCGCCATGCTCGTCACAGTCACTTCAGATCAGACAGTGTAGGAAGAGCTCCTGCTGTGTCAGGGACAGATTTGATTGTGTATTAGGTAGTGTAGGGAGAAAAACCGTACATTACACATATCCATCTTAACAAACAGCCCTTCTGAGGACTAATCCATCTGCACAGATATCAGGCAGGCAGGGTGTATAGGCAGGTGACGCGCCCCCTGGGACATATTCCTTTTTGAGGGGAATACCCGGCACCGGATCAGATGGGGGGTTGTAGTCTCCGAGCGGCTGTGACCCGGCCCCGTGCCCAGGGCGTCAAGCTCAGTGTTATGTGGCAGCTTTACAGATGTTACTAAAGTTCTTTTGTGTCGACTACGCCACCCGTTGTGATGCGGTCACTGTGGCCGCCGCTGCAGCAGGGTCCGCTGAGGCTGATGGTGGATGTGCAGCTTGGTGGGATAACCCCCAACGGGAGGGGTATAGCCTCAGAGGGGACAGGCGCAGAGGATGGGGGTTGTGGTGGTGCAGTGCAGCCGGCAATGAAGACAGACTCGGGTTGTGCAGTTAAGGGTGTTTACTTACTGCTGATGTTGTACTGGTCACTCCAGCTGCTAGTGACCACCCGAGCCGTGCTGCGTCCACCAGGTCCTGGATCCAGCCAACCCCCAAACAAGTCCGGAGCGTGGCCCTGAGCTCTCCCTCTGTCCTTTCTTCAGCCGTCCCCACCAGGGATTCACCTAGGTCCAGCTCCCTCGGGCCTTCTTTTGGGACACCCTTGGCCTTGGGTTCCCTGACCCTCCACGTGGTGTGCCTTCGGGGTGAATGTGGTGGGTGACTGTGACAGACACTGCCCACGGTCTCCGGTCTCTGGCTGGGGAATGTCTTTGCCCCCACCAGCTTGGGTTCCGGTACCCTCTTGCTGACTCCTCACCCGGTGCTCTAATTTGGGTTCTTGGGTCCCTTCAGTCTTCCCCCTCTGGGTCTTTCTCTTTCTTTCTCCTCTCTCTCTCTCCAGGGCTGCTGTTTCCTTCTCTCTCTCCAACTGACTTGTTCTCAGCGTCTGACCCTGATCTAAGTTGGTGCCCTCCTTATATATCCCTCTATGTGTGAGCTCAGGTGACCAGCACCCAATGAGCTCCTATCACTACCCAGACTGCTCCCCCTATCTGCCCCTACACTACATGGGATGTACCACCCCCCTCCCACTCCAGCCAGGAACAGGCTCGGTTGTACCTGCACATTTCTAAGTGGGAGTACCGTCGGCCTGCTCCTCTGGAATGGGATGTATGTAGTGCATGCAGTCTATCTGAGCTCAGTTCCACACTCCATCCTTACCCGGGAGTGGAATATCACACCTCTGGGTTGAGGTGCAATACCCCTGTAGCAGCCGAATCCTCAGGGTGCTACATTCCCCCCTGGTAAATCACAGCACGTCCTCGGGCTGTAAGACATAAAACACCAAAACATACAAAATTTTTATATGAACATATAAAACATATAAACATTATATATATATAAAACTTTTTATATAAACATTCTCGTAGACTTCTCTTGTCTCTGGTTCCTCCTCCGGACACTGTGCAACGTGTGTCCGGGAAAAGTGCGACAGTCTCTTAGAAAATCTGGTTTTCTTATAAAACCGGTAGGGGGCGCTTTAGGACGCGCAACTATATACAGGGGAAGTTGGCCGCTCTCAGTCCTCGGCCAGGTAGAGGGAAGGGAATGGCTGCTCACAGTCCTCAGCCTGTAGGATAAAAGGGGTTAACGGGTAAAACAGTTCACTGGTCCCAACGGGGACTATTTTAGCAGCAACAACAGTTCCAGTTCCTTTATACCCTGATGGGGTAACTATTTACAACACCTGCTCTGCCGCACTCAACGGCGTCTTCCTCCTGCTCTTTCTTGATATGATGTTTCTTCAGACCCGTCCGGGTCCTCTGGCTCCTCCTCCTCGCACCGCAACTCCTCCTCCGTCAGGCGGTGTACGTGGAGGGCGTAAGGTCCTTTGGCACACTTGTGCCGGGTGAAAGTGACCTCGTCTCCGACGTAGAGGTCACGGCCTTTGTGACCTTCCGGCAGGTGGGACTCGACGTCTCTGCGAGTCACAAAAACGTCACCGCGGTTGTTACGGTCCCGAATAAAGCCCCACCCATGCTGCGGGTTGAACTTTATCACTGTCCCGATGGTGCGGGGACAATGCGCTGCACGGGGGTTCCTCCTAGTCCGGCTCTTCTGCTCCGCGCTCCGGATTTGGGCCTGTTGTTCTCTGACCCGCCTCTCCTCCCGTTCTCTCTTAAACTCTGCTAGCTGCTGACGACAACACTCAGTACGCTCAGCGGCGACTGCCCGAGTTTCTCCGGTGAACCCCATCAAATCTTCTCCCGTGGGGTCCCACACGAATTGGGCTTCTGCTAGAGGAGGCGAGACCCGAGCCACGGGCTTCGGAGCCGGGATTAGGGGCTCACACAAGGGCCCTAGTCTTTGCTGCCGCTCCAGCTCAGGGTACCCTTCGGGCCAGATGAAGGGCCGCCCATCCGGCCATGTGAGCTGGCCGAAGAGGTCCTCCCCCAGGTGTGGCACCCTAGGTATTGCGGGCGCGGGCGCGGTGGTGGTGGCGCCCGGGTTGCCCAGGCCTTGCGGCCAGGCCTGGGGCACCTGGAAGGTGAAGGGCACCGTTAGGACGGCGGCGCCCTGGGCTACCTGGCCTTGCGGCCAGGCCGGAGGCTCCGCGGAGGTAGGGGGCGCTGTTGGTGGTGCGGCGCCCGGAGGTACTAGGCCTTGCGACCAGGCTGGTGGTACTTCCTGCTTTGTCACGCTCCGGGTCGAGGCGTGTGACGTCACAGGGGTCGCGGCGGCGGCTTCCGGTTGGGGCCTAGTCTGCGTCGGTGACATGGCGTTTTCGGGCACAGCAGGGGGACTTTCGGGCTCTGCGACGGGGAGCTGGGGCAGGTGGGCGGTTTCACGGCTTGGGGTATAGGCGTCCCCTTTACCTGCCTCCTTGCGTCCGGCTCCCTTCTCGGCGCCGTCTCCGACCTTGGGTCCTCCCGCGCCATCCTCAGAGGCGGTCTGCTTCCTCATCTCGGCTGGCGTGCTCCGGGTCTTGGTTTGCTGGGCCATCTCACGGCTCCACTCCGCCAATGTCTCTCGCTGTACCCGGGCCATCCTCCGTGCGAGGCCCTCCAGGGCAGTTTGTGCACACTCCCGGTCTCGGGGGAGCTGCGCTAGGATCTCCGCTAGACCTAGCGGGGTTGTGGACTCCAGCAGGCTCCTGACCATCGGGTCGGTGCTGCTCTGCTCGGCTTCCGGCAGGCTCCTGGCCAGCGGGCCGGTGCTGCTCTGCCCTCCTTCCTCGGTCTCTAGCAGACTCCTGGCCAGCGGGCCGGTGCTGTTCTGCTTTCTCTCCATCTCCGGGTGAGCTTTTCTGCTGCTCCTTTCCAGGCTTCCTGCCTCCGGGTGCGCTCGCTCCAGACTGCTCCAAGCGACACCCATCTTTTCTCTTCTCTTTCGTCTCCTCCCACTTCGAGGGCGGTCCCGGGGCAACTCGGTGACTGTCAGCTCCAGGGGGAGTTCTTTCACGCTGACAGACACCTCCAGCATCACAGTCTCTGTTGGTGGGGGCGGTTTCCACTTTTGGCGCCATTTTCTGTCCTGGCCCACGATGGGAGGTGGCCTCCTGCCCTCCTTTGGCACGCCCATAATGGCGTCCGCTGCTCTTCCAAGGCGGGAAATCTGCGGTTTTGGCGGGAATCGCTTCCCAGTGGCGGGAAACTCTGCAGATGGCGGGAACAAGCTGGAAATGGCGGACAATCGGCGGGAAACGACTTGTGATGGGGTCCGATGGCGTGGACCCTCCGGAACCGGCGGGAGACTTCTTTCTGAGGTAAACTTGCACTTTTCTTCAGGCACGCAGTACCCGGGTGTTGCGGGCACGTAATCCTGCCGACTACGCCAAAGTTGACGCGCCCCCTGGGACATATTCCTTTTTGAGGGGAATACCCGGCACCGGATCAGATGGGGGGTTGTAGTCTCCGAGCGGCTGTGACCCGGCCCCGTGCCCAGGGCGTCAAGCTCAGTGTTATGTGGCAGCTTTACAGATGTTACTAAAGTTCTTTTGTGTCGACTACGCCACCCGTTGTGATGCGGTCACTGTGGCCGCCGCTGCAGCAGGGTCCGCTGAGGCTGATGGTGGATGTGCAGCTTGGTGGGATAACCCCCAACGGGAGGGGTATAGCCTCAGAGGGGACAGGCGCAGAGGATGGGGGTTGTGGTGGTGCAGTGCAGCCGGCAATGAAGACAGACTCGGGTTGTGCAGTTAAGGGTGTTTACTTACTGCTGATGTTGTACTGGTCACTCCAGCTGCTAGTGACCACCCGAGCCGTGCTGCGTCCACCAGGTCCTGGATCCAGCCAACCCCCAAACAAGTCCGGAGCGTGGCCCTGAGCTCTCCCTCTGTCCTTTCTTCAGCCGTCCCCACCAGGGATTCACCTAGGTCCAGCTCCCTCGGGCCTTCTTTTGGGACACCCTTGGCCTTGGGTTCCCTGACCCTCCACATGGTGTGCCTTCGGGGTGAATGTGGTGGGTGACCGTGACAGACACTGCCCACGGTCTCCGGTCTCTGGCTGGGGAATGTCTTTGCCCCCACCAGCTTGGGTTCCGGTACCCTCTTGCTGACTCCTCACCCGGTGCTCTAATTTGGGTTCTTGGGTCCCTTCAGTCTTCCCCCTCTGGGTCTTTCTCTTTCTTTCTCCTCTCTCTCTCTCCAGGGCTGCTGTTTCCTTCTCTCTCTCCAACTGACTTGTTCTCAGCGTCTGACCCTGATCTAAGTTGGTGCCCTCCTTATATATCCCTCTATGTGTGAGCTCAGGTGACCAGCACCCAATGAGCTCCTATCACTACCCAGACTGCTCCCCCTATCTGCCCCTACACTACATGGGATGTACCACCCCCCTCCCACTCCAGCCAGGAACAGGCTCGGTTGTACCTGCACATTTCTAAGTGGGAGTACCGTCGGCCTGCTCCTCTGGAATGGGATGTATGTAGTGCATGCAGTCTATCTGAGCTCAGTTCCACACTCCATCCTTACCCGGGAGTGGAATATCACACCTCTGGGTTGAGGTGCAATACCCCTGTAGCAGCCGAATCCTCAGGGTGCTACACAGGCAGTGTATATAGCAGACTGCAGTGCATATAGCACAAGAGGCTCCATTCCAATTCTGCCTTCTGCTGCTGTTAGATATTTCTATACAAAGGCCCAGGTCTCAGGGGCCAGGAATACTTTTCTTTGGATCTTAATTCTTATTATTTGCTTAAAAAGCAATCCAGAGAGCACCATTTTTTCTGCGCCATTTGCTTGTTGGCACTGCAGAATACAGCCAGGTCCTTTCCATATTAGAGCACTAGAAATCCAGCTATTTAAAACTGTGTTTTCCCCGTCAAACGGATCACATATATGTTGTCAGAAAATACTGCCATTTCTGGCCTCCATTAAAAATTTTCTTTAGTGTGTCATTGAAGCAATTCACCACAGTTTGCTGTTCAAACTACTTACCTACAGGCCAGGTATTTAAAACTCTGTTTTCTCAATCACACGGATCGCATATAAGTTCGCTCCAAACTCATTTGTAGTGAGCATGGAAGATACTGTCCTCCATTTAAAATGGGCAAGGCACGTGGCAAGGAACGGGGAACTGGACGTGATGGTAATTGTGCATGCAGAGGCTGAGGATAAGGCCGTGGGCAAGCCGAAATTGTGCCACAACAAACACCCACATCTTCTCGCCTGACCTTCCTGTCCCAATTTCTAGGGGACCGCAGCACACCACTATTGAACCCAGAGCAGTGTCAAAAGGTTGTTAGTTGGATAGCGGATAATGCTTCCAGTCACTTAGCCACCACCACTACCACCCTGTCTTCCACACGGTCAAGTCTCAGTAGCCGTGAGTCTGGACCGCATATTCCTCACGCTGATCCTCCTTCCTCCCACCATGCCGAGTACCCAGAGACAACTTATCCCACACTTGGACACTCTGAAGAGCTGTTCACTTTTCCATTTATAGATTCGGGCCTCTCGCCCGGTCCACTTGAAGCAGGGCAAGAGGAGATCGCGTGTAGCCATGCCCAAATATTTGAGCAGCCACGGTCACACGAAGGCGACGGTGGGAAAGTGTCACAAGAGGTGGACGATGATGAGACACAATTGCCAGAAAGTCAGGAGGAGGACCATGGTGCGGAAGTGGAAGATGAGATGGTAGATGATATAGTAACTGACCCATATAATTTAAATGAGGGGATGCTCACTGTGGAGTGGGTGCTCAGAGGTAAGAAGAAATCTGATATATGGAGAGAACCTCGGCACACCAATAAGAATACGAAAAAATTCGTAGGATTCTGGAGGTACAGCAAAAATTAGTTTATTTACTCAGAGTACAATCCCTTTCTTTAGTGAGAGTATACTGGTCATATGTCATAGAGCATTCTTTGTCAAAAAAACATTATTAACCAACGTTTCGACCTGTATAGGTCTTTATCAAGGTTACTCTATAGGAAAAAAATAAAAAGGAAAAAGAATAAAAAAGGGGGGGATGGGGGAGTTTATATTTAAAGCAACAAATACATAATATACAATATTATTTCATAATACATATAGGATAAGATTACTTCTAAAGGTCATTAATCAAAAAGAAAACAGAAAAAAGAAAAAGTAGACTGGCCATCTCACATGATTAATGCAAACAAAATAAATGAATGTACTGTATATATCAAAAGGGAGAATTTGTTACTGATACTGATGCACATTCTATCCATTTTTTGGACACAGCAATCACATTACTCAACACGGGAATGCTTGAGAGTGATCTGTATGTGAAACCAACGGACAGAAATTGCCTTTTGTTATATTCCAGTTGTCATCCACGACATGTGAAGAAATCTCTCCCCAAATCTCAGCATTGTAGGGTCGACCGGATCGTGTCCAACAGCGTAGTGAGAAATATGAGACACACAGAGATGGACTCCAAATTTCGACAGAGAGGTTACCCAACCGATACTCTGCAAAAAGAAACAACTACCTCTGCTAAAACTAGAACTCCACAGGTAGAATTTGTCAATACATATCACCCATTTAACGGCGCCATTTATAAATGTATTCAACAACATTGGCCCTTATTGCAAAAATCCTACCCAACAATCACAGAATTCTCTACTACACCTCTGTGCTGTTACAAAAGAACCCGCAACATCCGTGACTACTTAGTCAAGGCAGATATTGGGTCGACACGAACGGGACCGATCCAACGTACCTTGGCCACCCCACGCCCAGGGACTTTTCCTTGTCTGGGATGCCCACAATGCTCTAACATCACCAAAGGTGATTCTTTCACACATCCCCGTTCAGGGAAAAGATACCCTTTATATTTTTCATGTGACTCCAGCTATGTCATATACCTAATTAAATGTCCGTGCGGTCTCGGATATGTTGGGGAGACCACCCAACATATCCGAGCCCGCATTTCACAACATAAATCTACTATTAGATGCTCTCGAATGATGTTGCCAATTCCAGCTCATTTTCTGGCAATGTCCCACACTGTATCACAATTAAGGTTCCAGGTGATTGACCATATCCCACTGAGCAGAAGAGGAGGTGATTGTGTCTTAAGATTGAAAGAACGTGAATCCTATTGGATTCACATATTGCAGACTTTAGCGCCTGAGGGTTTAAATAGAGAATACGAGACACAATATCGTTGAAAGTATTCCATTTAATTAACAATGTGACTTATTAATTATATAATTGTTATATTTGTCTATTATGTTTGCATTTTATAATTTCTCCCTTTCTTTCTATTTATCCTCCACAGGTTAATACCTAAAATAGGGGGTGCCAAAATTGTTCTTCCCCCTTCTGCTTGGGGCTTAATATGAGACTTTAGTTATCCCTTTCTCTGTGCCTTATACTGCTTTCGCCTATTGTCTGGCCATTTAAAGGCTCTCTCTTCAGTTTTTCTACTTGCGCTCCAGCACTTTCCTGCAAATATGCATTGCGCATGAGCAGGAATCCCGATTCAGTCCACTGTGCGTTCCAACTACCGGAATTACGCACTGCACGCAGCCGGAAGTCGCACAATGACTGACATGCACTGATTTATGCACGCGACCGGATACACATGCAATACACGCTGGATGCAGCGCCTGATAGCGTCCTCTCACCCGGACCCGGATATCTCACTCTTGGTTGCACAATATATAAAATAGGGACATGTCGGACCACTTCACATATTGCCCTGAGCACTGGCACATCCCTCTGGGAGGCACCTTTCTCCATGTTACCAGGTATGCTCAATATATATGTATACTCCATTTGGTTAGGTTTAATCAATACCTTTACCACTATTTATTTTCCTATGATTATCTTCCTCTCTCTTTAGTACCCCTCTGGTCCAATCAGCATTTGTCCATTTGAGCTAGTAAGTTCTTTTGCCTTTTCAGACTTTTCTGTACTTTGCAATATGTATCAGTAACAGATTCTCCCTTTTGATATATACATTAATTTATTTTGTTTGTATTAATCATGTGAGATGGCCAGTCTACTTTTTTCTTTTTTCTCTTTTCTTTTTGATTCATGACCTTTAGAAGTAATCTTATCCTATATGTATTATGAAATAATATTGTATATTATGCATTTGTTGCTTTAAATATAAACTCCCCCATCCCCCCTTTTTTATTCTTTTTCCTTTTTATTTTTTCCTATACAGTAACCTTGATAAAGACCTATAAAGGTCGAAACGTCGGTTAATAAAGTTTTTTTGACAAAGAATGCTCTATGACATATGACCAGTATACTCTCACTAAAGAAAGGGATTGTACTCTGAGTAAATAAACTAATTTTTGCTGTACCTCCAGAATCCTATGAATTTTTTCGTATTCATAATAGTAACTGACCCAACCTGGCAGGAGGACATGCAGAGTGAATACAGCAGCACACAGAGGGAGGGAGGCAGAGCACCCCAACAGGCAGGAAGAAGCAGTGTGGTGGCCGCAGACTGAAGGCAGGCAACCGCTCCCCGTAACACCAACATGAAGAAAGTTGCCAGTACAACTGTTAGGTCTTCCCGAGTCTGGTTGTTTTTTAAAGACTCTGCCGATAACCCCAAAAAGGCCATTTGCACCACCTGCCAGGCCAGCATCAGCAGGGGTGGCAAAACGACCAGCCTGACCACCACCAGCATGATCAGGCACATGGCAGCAAAGCACCGACTTTGTGGGCCGAACCCCAGGGTCCAGGAACAGTGTCTGCGGGTGGCACCATTGCTTCGTCCGCTGTTGTGCATGCAAGCCAATCCCCTGTCCATGGTGCATGCAAAGACGCCTCCTGCCCTGCACCTGTTGTTGCACACTCTCAAGTAGCAGCATCAGGAAGCACATCCATGTCCTTGTCCTAGTGCAGCGTTCAGTTGTACATACCCGAATCCTTTGAACACAAGCGCAAATATGCAGCCAACGCCCCACAGGCCACACTACTAAATTCTCACATTTCATGACTGCTTGCGCTTGAAATGTTGCCTTTTAGGCTCGTGAAGACGGAAGCATTCCGCAACCTGATGGCGGCGGCCGTCCCTTGGTACTCGGTCCCCAGCCGCCACTTTTTTCTCCCGGTGTGCCGTCCCCGCATTACACAAGCACGTGTCCCAAAACATTAGCCGTGCTGTCAACAGCGCAGCTACCGATAAAGTCCACCTAACCATGGACACATGGACAAGTGCTTGTGGGCAGGGATGGTACATCTCGCTGACGGCACACTGGGTTAACATAGTGGAAGCCGGGACCCAGTCGGACTTTGGGACAGAACACGTCCTCCCGATGCCAAGGATTGCGGGCCCTAGGTCAATCAGGGTTGCCTCCATGGTATATAGCTCCTGCACCTCATCCTCCTCCTCAGCCTCCTCCTCCTCTTCAGCCTCCATCTCCGAAATGACCACATCAGTCACAAGCTGGAAGCACTGCAGCACTGCCTCGGTCAAGCTGCAACAGGCTGTGCTGAAGCTAATATGCTTAGCTGAAAAACCACACAATGCTGAAGAGTTGTGGACAGCTCTGAAAGAGCAGGCAGATCTGTGGCTCACACTGCTGAACCTACAGCCAGGCATCGTCGTGTGTGACAAAGTCCAGAACCTGGTGGCGGCTCTAAGGCGAGGCGAGTTCACACACGTACCATGCCTGGCCCATGTGCTTAACCTCGTGGTTCAGCGGTTTCTCAAATCCTACCCAGAGCTGCCGGATCTGCTTATTAAACTACGCCGCCTGTGGGCACATTGTAGAAAGTCAGCTACAGCTTCCGCCGCCAGTGTTGCAGCAGCGTTTGCAGCTTCCGGCTCACAGACTGGTGTGTGATGTCCCCAAGCATTAGAACTCTACACTGCAGATGTTGGAAAGGATTTGTGAGCAGAAGAGGGCAGTTGTTGAGTACCAGCATCAACAAGGCCGTCGGTATTCAGTTCAGACACCACAGATAAGACCTCAGGAGTGGACATGGATGTCAGACATATTGTAACATACCTGGCGGCGTCCTTGCATGGTGGTCCATCTCCCACTGTGCAAGAGCGCGCACTTGATCTCCAGTCCAGAATGTCTTTCTGGCTTCCCTCCTTGCTGTCTGTCTGTTTCTGCTGCTTAAGGGCGGCGCCCGATCACTTCCTGCTTTTTGTACCTGCTGTGGGTCACACCCCTTGTGCGTCCTCAGCCTATTGCTGTCTGTCACCTGGTATATAGCTCAGCTGCTCCCATCTATCCCTGCCTGAGCATAGTGTTTCATTCAGTGTGTGCTTGCACTCTGAAGGTGCCAGGTCCCGTTCTTTGTCTCCTGCCTTGCGGTATCAGTTCCCGTGTCTGAACTGAGTCCTGTCTATGTCTCCTGCCTTGCGGTATCAGTTCCCGTGTCTGAACTGAGTCCTGTCTTTGTCTCCTGCCTTGCGGTATCAGTTCCCGTGTCTGAACTGAGTCCTGTCTATCTCTCCTGCCTTGCGGTATCAGTTCCCGTGTCTGTACTGTGTCCTATCTGTGTACCTTAACCTGCAGTCTGTACTCGTTCCTTGCCTGTTCGTTCCGCCTTCCTGGAGGCTGTATTTCCAGGTCAGTCTGAACACGCTCCTTGCCTGTTCGTCCTGCCTCTCTGGGGGCCGTATTCCCAGACCCGCTCCTGTATCCCGCTGCAGTGTCGGTCTCCTCCGTACACTCAGTTCCTGTCTGAACTCTCTCCTATCCTTTACCTGTTTTGCCTCTATGTCCGTTCCATTCCTTTTTCTGCAGAGTCTGAACTCGTACCTAACTCCTGCTCGTTGTCACTGTACTTCCGTTTGTGAGTTTGTGGTCCACTCGCTACTTCTCTGCAAGTACCCTGTGGGTATCTGGTTCTGCCTTTCCCTTCTAGTCTGTTCCGTGTGAACAGAGCCCTGTTCCCACCGCGTCTGCGGTTTTCGTTTTGCTCAGCTCTGTCCGCCGCGTCTGCGGTTTTCGCTTTGCTCAGCTCTGTTCGCCGCGTCTGCGGTTTTCGCTTTGCTCAGCTCTGTCTGCCGCGTCTGCGGTTTTCGCTTTGCTCTGCTCTGTCCGCCTCGTCTGCGGTTTTCGCTTTGCTCTGCTCTGTCCGCCCCGTCTGCGGTTTTCGCTTTGCTCTGCTCTGTCCGCCGCGTCTGCGGTTTTCGCTTTGCTCTGCTCTGTCCGCCGCGTCTGCGGTTTTCGCTTTGCTCAGCTCTGTCCGCCGCGTCTGCGGTTTTCGCTTTGCTCAGCTCTGTCCGCCGCGTCTGCGGTTTTCGCTTTGCTCAGCTCTGTCCGCCGCGTCTGCGGTTTTCGCTTTGCTCAGCTCTGTCCGCCGCGTCTGCGGTTTTCGCTTTGCTCAGCTCTGTCCGCCGCGTCTGCGGTTTTCGCTTTGCTCAGCTCTGTCCACCGCGTCTGCGGTTTTCGCCTTGCTCAGCTCTGTCCACCGCGTCTGCGGTTTTCGCTTTGCTCAGCTCTGTCTACCGCGTCTGCGGTTTCGAATTTGTCTCCCAGTCTGTACTGGACCCTACCCAGCCTGTGCTCTAGTCTGCCTGTTCCTGTATTCCCCGGTGTGGGTCAACAGCCGTGTCCGGAGTCTGACCTGGAGTAGACCCTGGTTCCTCTGCTCGGTTCCTCCCTGGTGCACTGGCGTCGTATGCCGTCGTGCGACCTTGGTCGGATCGGGCAGATACTTAGTTACGCCCCTCCAGGCACTCTCCGGTTCATGGCACAGTGGAATCACTTCATAAACACGCACACGCCAGTCAGTCCTTTGCGTGTGCATAACAGCATGCTCAGGCCATGGTTCCCGTTAAGCCCCACGGCCTTCGCTCTCTGAAAAGCTTTCCAGCGAATACATGCATTAAAAATAAATAAATCAATTTTTTTTTTCTCAGCTGAGTTCCAGGCGAATTACGCACCCGTCCAGATGGATCTATCTGCTCTCGTTCCTGCGGATCCGCCACGTTACTATGGGGATCCAAGACAAAGTCGTGCATTTGTGGAGCAATGCATGCTACACTTCAAGTTCTACCCTCTATGTTTTCCCACCGATCGGGTTAAGGTGGCATTCATTATGTCTTACCTGGCGGGTGATGCCTTGGAATGGATCAACCCCCTATATGAAACACAGGATCCGATCCTCCTGGACCTAATGGCCTTCCTGGTGGCCTTTCTAATGGTCTTCGATGATCCTAACCCGGAGGCTCCTGCTGAAGCTTCACCTCCCAATATCCCGGAGCAGCCCCGATGGGTAATGTGTGTGGGTAGCGCAATAGTCCTCCAGCCCAATGAGACTACTGCCCACCCAGAATCCTCACAGGGTGACTACGCTTCCCGGAAGACTTCTCTCAACCTCAAGAGGCAGTCCAGATGTGCTAGACGTAGAGGCAAGCCGTCACGCCAGGGTCTGTCCTCCCTGAGACCTCCTGACCCCAACCTTGAAGTCCCTACTGAAGCTTCATCTCCCTGTATCCCGGAGAAGCCCCAACGGGTAATGTGCGTGGGTAGTGCACCGGTTCTCCTGCCCGAAGAGACTTCTGCCCATCCAGACTCCACACAGGAGAACTTCCTGCACCCGGCATCAGATGCTTCACCCACTTTAACCGGTGTGCATGTCCAAGGATGCTCCAAAGCTGTGGTTACCTCTGAGTCTGTGCACCTCTACTACCTGGCGGAGGACCCCCTGTTGCCTCCTGAATCCTCCGGGATACCACTCGATGACAAATGGAGAGAGACTTCTCTACACTCGGTACTCGATACTTTGTCCGCTTCGTCCTGTGAGCCTGACAATGGGTACCCCAAAGTGGTAGTTACCCCCGAGTCTCTACACCCCTCCGACCAGGCGGAGGACCTCCAGTTGTCTCCAGAACCCTTCGGGGTGCTACCTGGTAGCGAAAGGACAGAGACTCTCCTATACTTTGTACCTGATACCTCGCTCGCTTCGTCCAGTGAGTCCAACCTAGTGTACTCCGAAGCAGAGGTTACTCCCGAGTCTCTACACCCCTCCGACCAGGCGGAGCATCTCCAGTCGTCTCCAGAACCCTACGGGGTGCTACCTGGTGGCGAAAGGAGAGAGACTCTCCTATACTCTGTACCTGATACCTCGCTCGCTTCGTCCAGTGAGTCCAACCTAGTGTACTCCGAAGCAGAGGTCACTCCCGAGTCTCTACACCCCTCCGACCAGGCAGAGGACCTCCAGTTGTCTCCAGAACCCTTCGGGGTGCCACCTGGTGGTGAATGGACAGAGACTTTCCTATATCCTGGATCTGATACCTCGCCTGCTTCGTTCAGTGACTTCGACCTTGTGTACTCTGAAGCAGAGGTTACCCATGAGTCTCTACACTCCTCTGACCAGGCGGAGTACCCCCAGTTGTCTCCAGAACCCTTTGGGGTGCCACCTGGTGGTGAATGGACAGAGACTTTCCTATACTCGGTACCCGATACCTCGCCTGCTTCCTCCAGTGAGTCCGACCTAGTGTACTCTGAAGCAGATGTTTTCTCTGAGCCTCTGCACTCTTCTGACCCGGCGGAGGACCTCCAGTTGTTTCCTGAATTCTCCGGGGTACCACCAGATAACAGAGAGACAGTGACTTTTCCTCATTATGTACCTGATAACCCGTCTATTTCTTCCTGTGAGCTTGACAAGATGTACCTCGAAGCAGAGATTACCCCCAAGTCTCTGTCCCCCTCCAACCCGGTGAAGGACTTCCAGTTGTCTCCTGTACCCTCTGGGGTGCCACCTGAAAATATGTGGAGAGAGACTTCCTTGTGTGCTGTTCCTGGTACTCCACCCGTTTCGTCTGTTGCCAAGGATGGCTGGATAGGAGGTAGCATCCTAGCTAACCAGATGAGATCAATTTTTCCTGTGGACTGTGGAAGTGATCTCCTT
Source organism: Phyllobates terribilis (assembly GCF_046119375.1). Taxonomy (NCBI): domain Eukaryota; kingdom Metazoa; phylum Chordata; class Amphibia; order Anura; family Dendrobatidae; genus Phyllobates; species Phyllobates terribilis. Next base: position 251,269,478 of record NW_027362773.1, on the reverse strand, counting down.
GAAGTGAACGACTGGTCCTCGAATTCCCTGCGGAAGATTCTGGCAGGCCTGAAGAAGAGGGGGCGTAAGGGGGGGGTACTGTAACATACCTGGCGGCGTCCTTGCATGGTGGTCCATCTCCCACTGTGCAAGAGCGCGCACTTGATCTCCAGTCCAGAATGTCTTTCTGGCTTCCCTCCTTGCTGTCTGTCTGTTTCTGCTGCTTAAGGGCGGCGCCCGATCACTTCCTGCCTTTTGTACCTGCTGTGGGTCACACCCCTTTTGCGTCCTCAGCCTATTGCTGTCTGTCACCTGGTATATAGCTCAGCTGCTCCCATCTATCCCTGCCTGAGCATAGTGTTTCATTCAGTGTGTGCTTGCACTCTGAAGGTGCCAGGTCCCGTTCTTTGTCTCCTGCCTTGCGATATCAGTTCCCGTGTCTGAACTGAGTCCTGTCTATGTCTCCTGCCTTGCGGTATCAGTTCCCGTGTCTGAACTGAGTCCTGTCTTTGTCTCCTGCCTTGCGGTATCAGTTCCCGTGTCTGAACTGAGTCCTGTCTATCTCTCCTGCCTTGCGGTATCAGTTCCCGTGTCTGTACTGTGTCCTATCTGTGTACCTTAACCTGCAGTCTGTACTCGTTCCTTGCCTGTTCGTTCCGCCTTCCTGGAGGCTGTATTTCCAGGCAGTCTGAACACGCTCCTTGCCTGTTCGTCCTGCCTCTCTGGGGGCCGTATTCCCAGACCCGCTCCTGTATCCCGCTGCAGTGTCGGTCTCCTCCGTACACTCAGTTCCTGTCTGAACTCTCTCCTATCCTTTACCTGTTTTGCCTCTATGTCCGTTCCATTCCTTTTTCTGCAGAGTCTGAACTCGTACCTAACTCCTGCTCGTTGTCACTGTACTTCCGTTTGTGAGTTTGTGGTCCACTCGCTACTTCTCTGCAAGTACCCTGTGGGTATCTGGTTCTGCCTTTCCCTTCTAGTCTGTTCCGTGTGAACAGAGCCCTGTTCCCACCGCGTCTGCGGTTTTCGTTTTGCTTAGCTCTGTCCGCCGCATCTGCGGTTTTCACTTTGCTCAGCTCTGTTCGCCGCGTCTGCGGTTTTCGCTTTGCTCAGCTCTGTCTGCCGCGTCTGCGGTTTTCGCTTTGCTCTGCTCTGTCCGCCCCGTCTGCGGTTTTCGCTTTGCTCTGCTCTGTCTGCCCCGTCTGCGGTTTTCGCTTTGCTCTGCTCTGTCCGCCGCGTCTGCGGTTTTCGCTTTGCTCTGCTCTGTCCGCCGCGTCTGCGGTTTTCGCTTTGCTCAGCTCTGTCCGCCGCGTCTGCGGTTTTCGCTTTGCTCAGCTCTGTCCGCCGCGTCTGCGGTTTTCGCTTTGCTCAGCTCTGTCCGCCGCGTCTGCGGTTTTCGCTTTGCTCAGCTCTGTCCACCGCGTCTGCGGTTTTCGCTTTGCTCAGCTCTGTCCGCCGCGTCTGCGGTTTTCGCTTTGCTCAGCTCTGTCCGCCGCGTCTGCGGTTTTCGCTTTGCTCAGCTCTGTCCGCCGCGTCTGCGGTTTTCGCTTTGCTCAGCTCTGTCCACCGCGTCTGCGGTTTTCGCTTTGCTCAGCTCTGTCCACCGCGTCTGCGGTTTTCGCTTTGCTCAGCTCTGTCTACCGCGTCTGCGGTTTCGAATTTGTCTCCCAGTCTGTACTGGACCCTACCCAGCCTGTGCTCTAGTCTGCCTGTTCCTGTATTCCCCGGTGTGGGTCAACAGCCGTGTCCGGAGTCTGACCTGGAGTAGACCCTGGTTCCTCTGCTCGGTTCCTCCCTGGTGCACTGGCGTCGTATGCCGTCGTGCGACCTTGGTCGGATCGGGCAGATGCTTAGTTACGCCCCTCCAGGCACTCTCCGGTTCATGGCACAGTGGAATCACTTCATAAACACGCACACGCCAGTCAGTCCGGGCGTGTGCATAACACATATATACCATCCTCCAAAACTTTGAGGACTCCACCAAGATGGTGAGCGGCGATGACGCCATAATTAGCATCACCATCCTGCTTCTTTGTCTTCTGAAATGCTCTCTGCTCACAATCAAAGAGGATGCATTGCAGGCGGAGCACAATGAGATGGAGCAAGGAACCATACAGGGTGATTACACACAGCCAAGTCTCATCTCATCCAAATGTGGATTTGGTGACAATGAGAAAGAGGAGGAGGAGGAGGAAGGACAGGAGCTAGTTTCATGCACTATAGATGGTACTACCTGCACAGCTGTCATACCGTCTGTTCAGCGTGGATGGCTAGAGGACAGAGAGGAGGAGGAGGAGAGCATGGTCAGTCATCCTCTTGGTGAGGACACGGAAGTCTTGCCTGTTAGTAGTCTGGCACGCATGGCTGAGTTTATGTTACGCTGGCTTTCCCATGACCCTCGCGTTCTCAAAATTTTGGGTGACAGTCATTACTGGTTGGTGACACTTATAGACCCACGCTACAAGGAGAACTTTATATCTATTATTCCTGAGGCGGACAGGTCTACAAAAATGGGGCAGTACCAGAAGGCCCTTGTAGTGGAACTATTAAATAAATTCCCATCTAAAAATGCTGGCGGCAGAGGTCACACTTCATTGGACAACCAAGGAGTACAGGCGAGAGAGACACAACTTCAATCCAGCAGAGGCAGGGGAACACTGTCAAAGTTCTGGGAGAGTTTTCTCAGACCCTCCAATCGCACAGGCCCTGAGGCGAGGGGGACTCTCACAAGGAGTGCAAAGTTTGGGAAGATGCTGAGGGAGTACCTTTCCGACCTTAACAACATCCTCTGTGATTTCGCTGTGCCTTATAATTATTGGGTATCCAAACTGGATACGTGGAATGAACTGGCTCTCTATGCCTTGGAGGTCCAGGCCTGCCCTGCCGCCAGCGTTTTATCAGAGCGGGTTTTTAGTGCCGCTGGTGGAATTATTACTGATCAACTGAAAATGCTGACAGGCTGACTCTTATAAAAATGAACAAGGGCTGGATTGGGCCAGACTTCTCAACACCACCAAATGATAGCAGCGTAACATAAACTCAAATCCAGTGACTTTTCTTGGGAGGTGTATTCCCATGCACCTTTTCACACCCACACATGGGTATACACTTCCTGATTTTCGCTATTTGCTCTTGTCCTCCTCCTTCTCCTCATCCTTCACCACCATATCACCAGGGTGACCGTGGTCCGTGATGCAACACCCAAATAATATTTTTAAAGGGTGTTTATGATGCCCGTAAAATTTTTTCTTTTGTACAGTATGTTCATGTATACCCACCAGGGGTAAATGTTTGTCAGCCCATACACTTAGTGCATAGGCATTACAAGCATAGGAGGCCCGCTCCTTTCTAATGGGAACATTTTTTTATGAGGCCCTCCTCCATGTCTCTTCCAAGGGTCATTGAAGTGCCTCCAAATTTTTGGCAGCCCTTGCATTCACTGCATAGGCCAACACTATGGGAGACTCTCTCCTTTCTAATGGGAATTTGTCGTTACTGTGGCCCTGCTCTATGTGTCTTTAAATTCTTAGTAGGGTTTTTCCTAAAATTGGTCAGTCGTTGGACTCACTGCATACCCTATAACTGTATAGCAGACCCTCTCCTTTCTAATGGGTACATGTCGTACCTTGTTACTGTGGCCCTGCTCTGTGTGTCTTTAAATTCTTAGTGGAGTTTTTCCTAAAATTGGTCAGCCGTTGGACTCACTGCATACCCTATAACTGTATAGCAGACCCTCTCCTTTCTGATGGGAATTTGTCATTGCTGTGGCCCTGCTCTATGTGTCTTTAATTTCTTAGCGGGGTTTTCCTAAATTTGGTCAGCCGTTAGACTCACTGCATACTCTATAACTGTATAGCAGGCCCTCTCCTTTCTAATGGGAACATGTCGTACCTTGTTACTGTGGCCCTGTTCTGTGTCTTTAAATTCTTAGTGGGGTTTTTCCTAAAATTGGTCAGCCGTTGGACTCACTGCATACCCTGTAACTGTATAGCAGACCCTCACCTTTCTAATGGGAATTTGTCATTACTGTGGCCCTGCTCTATGTGTCTTTAAATTCTTAGTGGGGTTTTTCACAAATTTTGGCAGCCCTTGCAGTCACAGCATAGGCATTACCACCCGCTCCTTTATAATGGGAACATTTTTTTTACTGACACCCTCCTTTATGTATTGGGTTGCGTCCAAATTTTTGGCAGCCTTTGCAGTCACTGGATGTGCAATAACAGTATAGGAGACCCACTTGTTAATAATGAGAACAACAAAGCATAGCCGGCTGATGGCTCTCTAACAATAGCGACGGCCGACTGCTGGCCTTTTAAGAATAGTAAGGGCCGTCTGATGGCCCTATAAAAATAGGCTTTTGTGACTTTCAGAGTCCCTCCATCATAAATAAAACAGGATGTGTCTGATGATGTGTCACATACCACATTGCCAGATAAGGTTATAAAATGTTAAAATGACATTTCCCGGTGAATGCATTTGTCTTAAAAAATAACGTAAAAAAACCCAAAACAATAGGATCTTTCTTTAGTATAAAAAACAGCGTCACCAATTTAACCTCAATGTAATCACATTGTTCAGCTCATGCACCTCCTCCTCCATCTCTGAAATGACTACATCAGTCACAAGCTGACAGCACTGCAGCACTGACTTGGCCAAGCGGCCACAGGCTTTGCTGAAGATAACATGCTTAATGCTTAATTGACAAACTGCCCAGCACTGCAGAGTTGTTGAAAGCTGTAACACAGCAGCCTGATCTGTGGCTCTCACCTCTGAACATACAGCCAGGCATGGTCGTGTGTGACAATGGGTGGAACCTGGTGACGGAGAAATGACAGCCGGGGTAGATACGGTTTCCCTCTATGCCAGTCCTTTCACAGAGCTAAAGATTATGGCTGTGGTGAAATACACCTCCCACTGAGAAGCTGTTTCAGATTGAAAAACATTATGCCCACCAGAGGATTTGATTCTGAGGGATAACCTTTCTTACCTGCTCAAGAGCACCATAGCAGCTGCAAATATAGCGCTATCATGAACTCTCCTGAGGTAGAAGCCAAGGCACACCAGAGGATTCTATGCCGAGAAGCAGTCCTTGCTAAGAAAAGTGTGTGGAAAGGTTCCCGGACACTCTATTTTTACTGAGGAGGAAACACACGCAAACACGGGGAGAACATGCAAAGTCCTTGCAGATGTTGTCCTTGCTGGGATTTGAACCCATGATCCCAGCGCTGCAAGGCTTCAGTGCTGCCGTTCACCCTCTAAAATCTAACATGCTGGAGAAACTTGCACCTACTGCCACTCTATCTTCAGCTCCTTTGTGAGAAAATTTATTTTGGCAGCCACTCAGTCTACCAAATAAAATTCCTGAGAAGGAAATTGGGGATGGCTTCGATACTGGTACTGGGGGCAGTGCTAATACCATGGCGTTGTAACATAGTTTGCTGGAAATATTCCAGGCTGGTAGGAGGCAAGCAAATTCCCACAGAAAAGTACCAGCAGTAATGTTCAGGCCACATTTCAAGTGCAAGCAGCTTTAGAGGACTTCCTGTGAGAAATTACACGCAGGGTAGATACTGTTTCCCTCTATGCCAGTCCTTTCACCGAGCTAAATACAACTCTCAGCAAAAACAGTTGTGGACTGGCTCCGTACCGTACCTGGCCACATTCACCTATCCACGTGTTTGTGGTTAGGCGATCCTTCCCAGTAAGTGCACTGGGGAGGGCACGGGCAATGTTGTGGGACCCATGCTTGTGGAAGGCGGAGGCGATACCGGGAAATATAGTGGCGGTTGGGAACCGAGTTTGGACACCCGGCCGCCGCCAGCATGAGGTTGTGAAAAGCATCCGCCTCCACGAGCTTAAAAGGCCATATTTCAAGTGCAAAGAGTTGCCCAGAAATCTGGTCGTTTAGTGTTGCGGCCTGTGGGTGGGTGGCTGGCTGCATACTTGCACTTGCATTCCAAGTAACAGAAAACTAAGGAGATGGTGGCCTCTAGCATCATCATGGCTTCACCTCGGCACTATGAACTCTCCTGAAGGAGAAGCCAGGGATCGACGGAGGAGTCTACGGTTCTCTGGTGAGCCCGTCCAACCATGCCGAAAAGAGGCCTGGCTAAGGAAAGTGTGGGGGAAGGTTCCCGGACACTCTATGGCTGCTTTTTTAATGTGGATCGGCCATGCTTATACATGTTATTTCTCAAAGTACACTGGGCAGGGCACGGGTAATGTTGTGGGACCTGTGCTTGTGGAAGGCGGAGGCGATACCAGGAAATATAGTTGTGGCTGGGGACCAAGTATAGACACCCAGCCGCTGCCAGCATGAGGTTATGAAAAGCTTCCGTCTCCACGAGCCTAAAAGGCCACATTTCAAGTTCAACCAGCTGTCAAAAATTTGGCAGTATAGTATTGCAGCCTGTGGGTGGGTGGGTGGGTGGCTGCCTGCATACTTGCTCTTGCATTCCAAGGAATGGGGTAGGGACAACTGAACGCTGCAGTGGGACAAGGACGTGGACGGTGATTGTTGCAAGTCTGCAACGACAGGTGCATGGCGGGAGGCATCTTCGCATGCGCCAAGGATCACTTATGATGGGCACACTTTTAGGCAGTGACCTGGGAGTCAGAGATGCTTCCAGAGGTCTTCCCCATGCTGTTCCCATGTCTTTTCAGCACTGTATGCATGTGTCTGATGATGTGTCACACACCACATGGCCAGGTAAGGTTGTAAAATGTTAAAATGACATTTCCTGGTGAATGCATTTGTCTTGATTGAAAGCAATGCAAAAGTGCAAAAATGCATCAAAACGCTAAGTGTGAACATAGCCCAAGTTGTGGAGGAGTATTTTTGTTCTTGGTTATTTATTTTGCCTTATATACAAATCATTACCCTGGAAAGGATGTTCCTTAACATATTTCCCAGGAAAATCCATTTTGGTTTCGTTTTTGTATGTTTTATTGTGAGTCCGTAAAAGTCGCGTAATACTCTGACCACGTTGCTGACAGCAGTGATCTGGGAGTTAGAGATGCTTCCAGGGGTCTTCCTCATGCTGTCCCCATGTCATTTGAACATTGTTCCCATCGATTTTGGCAATTTTTAGGCCCTCTGCAGACCGCCGGGGGGAGCCGCCTGAAAAATGCTCGAGTTTGCCATAGACTTACATTGGGCTCGTTGCTGGGGTCGAGCACCCGAGTATTCCAATTTGCTCGACCCGAGCAACGAGTACCTGAGCATTTTAGTGCTTGCTCATCACTAGTAAAGAAGTGTGCTGCTAAGAGATCTAATCTATGCTGAATTATGCTACCGAAGAGACTATAATACTGTGCCTTCTTAAGAAACTACTGTATTGTTACTGGAACCGGTTGCTCAAGAAACTCAGACTGTACTGTAATGAAGATTGTGCTGTAATATCCCTGAATTGCACTGGCCGTGCTTCAGATTACATTCCACTGTTAAACTGTTGAAAAAAACTCTTGTCAGATGTGTCTGGTCAGCAATTGAATCTATCGTGTGCCTGAGAGAAGCTGCAGCTTATGGTCTCCCTGAGTAATGGTTCCCCCAGGATTTCAAAGAATTAATGAAACCCGTCTCGCCCTATCTGAACCTAGCGGCGTGTGTGTAACACTATTCTTCACATACACCTAGTGTGAATAGCTTGACCGACACACTGCAACAGAATGGAAAAGGAGGCCAATATTTTTCACCTTCATTTTAAATTTCTGGATTTTTATCGCTGAAATATGGTACAGATCTGGCTTTATTCTGCTTTGAGAACAAGAAAATGTAGCAGAAAAATGGTGTACTCTGGATTGCTTTTTAACCAAATAACCTAGATTAAGTTAAAAAAAAAAATTCCCTGGCCCCTGATATCTGGGGCTGTGTCTACAAATATCTGTAATTATTACAGCAGCAGACAGGACGTTCAATGGACCCTCTTGCGCTGTATCATACGCTGCAGACTGCCACATACAGATGGATATACAGCTCTGGCAAAAATTAAGAGACCACTGCAAAATTTTCAGTTTCTCTGATTTTTCTCTTTATAGGTATATTTTTGAGTAAAATGTACATTGTTGTTTTAGTCTATGAACTGCTGACAACATGTCTCCGAAATTCAAAGCTAAAAATTTTGTATTTATTTCCAGCAAATGATAAAGCGTCAAAATACTAAAAAAGAAACAGTCCTTTCAGACCTCAAATTACTCATGTTTTAACTGTGAAATCAATATTTGGCAATATTTGGTGGACTAACCATGATTTTTAATCACAGCTTTCATTCGTCTTGGCATGCTTTCCACCAGTCTTTCCATGCTTTCCAATAGAAAACTGTTCAGTGGTCTCTTAATTTTTGCCAGAGCTGTATATATATATATATATATATATATATATATATATATATATATATATATATATATATATATATGTTGTAGAGTACCTTTACTAACAGGACGTTCAATGGACCCTCTTGCACTATATGCACTGCAGTCTGCCACATACCCTGCCTGCCTGCCTAACTCCTGCTATCACCACTGATTCTCTGCAGCTGGATTAGTCCTCAGACGGACTCTTAGTTCAGATGGATATATACAGTACATGTTGTGGAATACCTATACTAACTATGAAGAAGAAAATATCTCCCTGATGGAGCAGCTCTCCTTACTCTGCCTGATTCCACGGTAGACTGTGACGAGCATAGCGGCACCCGGTCTTATACTGTATATATATACAGGGTGGGCCATTTATATGGATACACCTAAATTAAATGGGAATGGTTGGTGATATCAACTTCCTGTTTGTGCCACATTAGTATATGGGAGGGGGAAAACTTTTCCAGATGGATTGTGACCATGGCGGCCATTTTGAAGTTGGCCATTTTGGATCCAACTTAATTTTTTTCAATGGGAAGAGGGTCATGTGACACATCAAACTTATTGAGAATTTCATAAAATAAAATAAAAACAATGGTGTGCTTGGTTTTAACATAACTTTATTCTTTCATGAGTTTTTTACAAGTTTATGACCACTAATAAAATGTGTTCAAAGTGCTGCCCATTGTGTTGGATTGTCAATGCAACCCTCTTCTCCCACTCTTGACACACTGATAGCAACACCGCAGAAGAAATGCTAGCACAGGCTTTCAGTATCAGTTGTTTCGTAAATGTTTCGGTATCCACCGCGCACTCTCTCAATGAATGGGCGCGCAGTGGATGCCGGGTGTGATGCAATGGGGGATAACCCCACCCATAGCCGCAAATAGTTGTGACGTAAGCGGAAGCAAGAGCCGGCTGCAGCTGGGGGTCATGTGCTGCCTGTGCATGGTCAGCGATAGCGCCACGCACAGGCAGTATTGGCAACATGAGGTATTTACGAAATTCATTAGTGGGGGGTTAATTTAAAGTAGTGGACAACCCCTTTAAACCCCGCTTCGCTGATTGGTCGCGGCCAATCAGCGATATTGGTGCGCAATTTAAACCCCGCTTCGCGGATTGGTCGCGCCCGGCCGTCCGCAACCAATCAGAGATTTTGGAGTGGAATTTAACCCCCAGTCACAATGTATATATTTTACCTGGAAAATCCTGTGTATTCATTGCATTATTCTTAAATCTTCATAAATAAACTACATACATATTCTAGAATACCCGATGCATTAGAATCGCGCCACCATCTAGTAGTGTATAACTACCAATGTGAAAAGACAGACTTTTAAAAGAAACCATTACTAACCATGTGCATTAAATTTACAATTATGCAAATACAATAAAGCAGTACAATTATGCAAATATATCTTAGGACCATATATCACTAACCACAAAACTATATAAAACAGCATAGTAGAGAAGCGAAAATATTACCAGTATGAAGGAACAGATTCCATTCTTATATTAATTGTGTGATGTGTTTGAATTATATAAGACTTTGTGCTAAGAAGAATTTCTGCTGCGACATACAATATCCAAGATAGCGATTGAGAGCTTCATATAACTTTAAGAAGAACAAGAATGACTTTGCATAAAGTGAACTTGAGATAACGATGGCTGCCTGCCAAGAGTGTTATGTTAAAATAGATAAGTAATAGATGTAATAGATGTAATATTGCATAACTGGGTGTAACCAATTAAGTAAGACTACTGGACTAATTAGCCAATTGAGTGTCTTTGTAGAGGTGCCCCAATTCTGAAAACCTCTTGGAAAACCAAAAAAAATATACGCTTGACCCTCCCACAGTGAGGGACTCTTGCTGAGCATCACCAGGTTGTGGTCTCCTTTATTCCCTCCCGTCGCGACGCCTGGGCGCACTGGCACCCCCTGCTGTTGGCAGATTGCCATAACACCAGTGTTAGATGGAACTTCGTAAAGGAGGATAGTGTCATTTCTGTAGTTCATACCTTTAGGTTGCTTTGTGTCGAGTCTGACAATCCAAAAGGCTTCTCTCATCAAGAGCTTCTGTTGCTGTTCTGCTACCTCCTCAATCTGGGAATTTAACTCTTTCTAATGCAAAAAAACTGAAACTATCCAGTTCCCCTAAAGGAACGCAAATGGGATATCGATTCTCTCCCTCCTTGGCAATCTTGTTTGTTGCTTGGTGCTTCGAACATGAGACTACCATAATTTTATAGACAATCATCTAGGCTATCTCATACATAAATTTGACTTTATGTAAAAAGTCACTGGTTCGGATTGAGGAGCAGCCATGAAGAAGATTTTCCAAGGAAAGAGAAACAGTATCATTCAGCCCAACAATTTCCGTCTCTTGGCCATGAAAATTGACAAACTGCATCATGTGAGCGCCATGACAGTTGGAAGAATACGAAATGAAGTCCGTCCTCTTGATACTTTTAAAAGATCATAAAAATTCAAAGGAGAGCAAAAGAAGTGGCACTCACCACCAACAATTTCAGTAAAATGCTCTTTATTTTGGCCACAGGATTGCAGACAGAGACATCAGTGAAATGCTGTTTTGTGTGAGTCCATGCTTCTTCCGGCTCAGACGTTTACCAAAAATGTCGGTGGTGAATGCTGCTTCTCTTCCTCTCCTCCTGAATTTTTTAATCAGGGTTAAAACCCACTGGTCAAAACGCGTTGGTTTTGCTGACTAAATTGTTCTGTCTATATTTATATTCTTGAAATAAACTTGAAGATTTTAGTTCACTTACGAATTGCCAGCTATCCTTTCATCGCGAGTAAACCCCCCCAGAGCTTAGAATAAATTAAAAGGGTATATAAAATGGGTTTCTACTTTCTTAACCTGGTAACCCCTTTATGGAACAGCTTTTCTTAGTAGTAAAAGTATTGTTACATGGATTGACACATGATATAAAGGTCCATAGATACATTTACTAACAAGTCAGTTGAAGAAGACAACATGACCATGAATAGGCGACTTAATTTGAAGCTACTTCTTTCTGCTAAAGCTCGTCCACATTTGTATTCCTCCCCTCGCATTTATCTAATTACCTAAAAATCTGATCATTTCGCCGTTTGAAGAATTATGAGAGCAGTGGCACTGGAGCTACGAGCACAGACCATCACGTACAGATTGTGCTTTACCGGATGAACACAACACTTCATTTCACAAACGTTCTACTCCACGCAAATTAGCCAAGGTCCTGGAGGGCAGACTGACAAAGGGGTTACTGGTATCCTATGTATCTAATTAATTGAAAAATGCTCAAATAGCTTTTACAGTTGTTATTAAGAAGCAGAACCCATGTTGCCAGTGCTCAACCATAATTAGAGCCCCCGGGAATTAAATATTTAGCATTAGTAATGTAACCGCTCGTAGGACACCAAATTCTATTTTCGTAATGAAAGCGCTGCAGTGTAAGTGCAAGTGGTTGAACCGACAGCTGTGACAAGCAGACAGGCCTGGGGTATATCAATAAGACACCCCATTGGACAGATAGTCTTACCACATTACTCGTTTGTAAAAAGATCTGCAAGTCTAATTCCCACTGGGCACACATTACCTCAACTATTTAGTTTTCTAATGCAAACAGGATGATCGGCTTGGTAAGATAGAGGCCGTAAGTGCCGGGAGATGTATGGAGGTTGTTATTTTCCCTAAATTGTCCTCTGGAAGTTCATGGCATTGTCAAACGAGGAGAAGAAAATCAACACACGTAAAAAAAAAAGTGAACGTTACTAAAGGTTGGAGATGTTTGTTTTAAAGTTTAATTACTTTTTAAGTGCGACTGCTTCTGTGATACAACATGTAAAGTCGGATATTGCATCTAATGAGCTGGTGTTTAGTATGGCAAGAGACATTGGGGAATTCTTGTGCTAAATTAACTGTGAATAGAATGGAATACTTAGCGTGGACTCTTCTAAGAAACGGCAACATGGCTCGTTCTCATGGATGTTTTCATTCTAAACAAGACATGTGGAGGTATTAACAGCCGCCTGTTACAACCGCTCAGCTTGTCAAAAGGTATTAGGTTACCCTCTAATAAGAAGTAATAAAGGGGATTTGACTATATTTGCCTTCTTGCAAGGGGGAAAAGCCAGATTTAGAAAGCAGTTAGGTGCAAGTGGTTTCACTTAGGAACAAATTAAAGTTTCGGTCACAGTGTGACAAAATGGTTTAAAGTCGAACTTGTCGCGCAGATTAAAGCCATTTTCTTTAATTAAATAAAACTGGTCCCTATAATTTTTTTTTTGTGGAGTTTACATCTAGTCATCCATTATGCGGCACAAAAATGTGCCACTTTCTGGTTTGGATGCTATTAACAACAGCGATAAATGTGGGTTTGTGACACAAAATAAAACGGCAGGGTCACACTCGGAATAGATGTTTGTATTCCGAGGGGCCATTAGCATCTTGGTTAAATTACTTTTTTTCTTCTAAACACCTAATAAAAACAGTGTCAAGGTGATATGGATCCTAGGTACTTAACATTAAAGACCGGGTTGATTAATCTTCTGGCCTTTTTACCTTGAGCCCTGTTACACCATAATAGTGGCATCGCTGCATATCTCGCTGAATATCTAACCTTGTGAACTTTTTTTTTATTATTATCTAAAGCATATTTAGGCAGATTCTGTTTTCTTGGAGCCACTCAGTGAAAACAGATGTGATCAAGTTGATTTTAGAGTGTATTGTGATGATCAAAAGCTTTGCTTTGGAGAAATAATGTTCCCTCTTAACTCATTTGAAACAAGAGGTGAAACAAAAAGGTATGACAGAGGTGGTCAGGGAAAGGTGGGTATTCTACATATACATTTAATTAGACTTAGGTCTCTTGCATATGGCTGTCTCATGGTTCTGTTTTTGCATGGAGCCATAATAGAGTACCGCTAGGAGAGCATGAGGCCTTAATTCTACACGTAAAAGCTTCTGATTTCATATGGAAATATAGAAGATTTGCATAAAATCCAACATAAAGAAAACATAGCTCTATAGCAGGGGTTAGCCGCAGCGGTAGCTTCATGTGGCCTGCAGGCACCATAGACCTCTTAACTAGTGTTGAGAGAATTTGCTCAGCATTTCAAATTTGTGTTAGTGTTCGGGGTTCCGGCTTTTTCGTGCAAAAAAATTGGCTCCGCCCATGAACATCCCTGATTTGCACACTGTCACGCAGATTTTTTTGCGCGAACAAGCCGGAACCCCGAGCACGAACACAAATTTGAAATGTCGAACAAATTCGCTCAACACTACTCTTGATGATAGCAAGCCGATCCATGGACCGCCGATGGTAGTGCTTTATTTCAGTTGAATGTGTGTCCGTGGATGTGTGTTACTGGATGGGGACATTACTACAATATGGGGACCAGAATGGGGATTATTACAAGATGAAGACGAAGGACATAAGTACAAGGGCACCAGGTTGGGGCATTATTACAAGATGAGGATTAGAATGGGCACAATACTACAAGATGGGAACATTGCTACAAGATGGAGACCAGGATGGGGAGTTACTACGAGAAGGGGATCAGGATGGGGGACATTACTATAAGATGAAGACCAGGATGGGGACATTACTATAAGATGGGACCGGGATGGGGACATTACTACAAGAAGGGGACCAGGATGTGCACATTACTATAAAATGAGGACCAGGATGGGGACATTACTATAAGATGAAGACCAGGATGGGGACATTACTATAAGATGTGACTGGGATGGGGACTTTACTATAAGATGAGGATCAGGATGGGGACATTACTATAAAATGGGACCAGGATGGGGACATTACTATAAGATGGGACCGGGATGGAGACATTACTATAAGATGAGAACAAGGATGGGCACATTACTATAACATGGGGACCAGGATGGCACATTACTATAACATGGGTACCAGAATGGGACTTTACTTCAAAATGGGTGCCATGATGGGCATTTACTACAAGAAGGGTACCAGGATGGGGCATTAATACAATATGGGACCAGAATGGGGCACATAACTACAAGATATTTGCTATAATTACTATATGGTGCTAATAGTAAGACAATATTACTGTATGTGGCCAAGTGGAGGAAATAAAATTATAAAAATGTAAAAAAAAATCAAAATAAAGCATGAAAAAAGTATTTTGCATCTAAAAATGCTGTTTTATATATAAACTAAAGTAAACAAAAAAATGCACGTTTTTTATCGCCATATCCATAACAACCCAAGCTATAAAACTGTACCGTAATCCATACGATGAATGTCATTAAAAAAAAATAAATAAACACGGCAAAAATGTAAAAAAAAAGATCAAAAGGTGTATAGATAAAAAATGGCATCACTAAAAATTTAATTTTGTCCTGGAAAGAATGCGGCCCAACAAATTCAATTTTTTTTTGGGGTTCCGGCCATATACCCAACCGAGTTTGAGACCCCAAAATCTACAGGATTTTGAACATATAGAACTATTTCTCCCTAAAAGCAATAGTGCCATACATAATGCAACCGATAGAGCTCTGTATGGTGGCACATAGAATCCCTTTAACTCCAAAATACTGAACTATACTTGACTCCAAGGGATGTAGAATAGCCCAAAGATATCCATACACCTTAGAGAACTGTGGTCCGAAAATTGTTTTGGCCGACCGACAGCTATATCTACCAAATTCCCTATAGGCATGAATGCTCTGAGCCTGCATGCTATCACTGGAGAGAGGAGAGTAAATAACTACCTGACACCTCTGGTGGTGGCCTTTTGCCTGGGAGAAAAAAGGATCAGGCATTTAAATTCTACATAGTCGGATTCCCTCGGGAAATAGTCAAGAGGACAAGCTTGGACTAGTAGACTGCGCCAGTTGCATCATCTTTAGTTTAATTTAGATTGACAGCAGGGCCCGATCCATCACATGTTATTACCAATAGCGATCGATAGACCCCATTGAATATAATGTGGTCCATCTGGTTTTCAACAAGGTGTTTTTCCCAGCTATATTTTTGTCACATAGTCACCAACGTTTCCTAGCGGTAAGTAATGTCTTTTTTTATCCATCTAATCCTTGTCTGTGGCTCTACTTATTATTTTTTTGTTGATGATAAGTTCGTAAACCCAACTGATGCCAAAAGAGTGTCTTTCAATAGTTAAACATCGGTAGCGTTCTTCTTTTTGCTTCATTGATTACACATATTTCTGTGTCTGCTCTACTCCCCTGTAGAGTGAGACAATTGAAAAAAAGCATACTGGGTGGATTTGTATATGTGTCAGTGGGTGACGTATATCCCTACATGCTATACAGTTATATATCTCACAAATGCCATCTCTCCTGTAATGCCTAGCAGGTTTCGGCTAAAGGAGGATATCATGGCTAGTCTCTTGGGTGCGTCAGAAATCTTTTATTGAAGGAGATGAGCATAATCCCTGAACACCAAATTCATTTCATGGTAACCCACTCGGATAGAATCCATACTTTACACTATAAAGTAATCCAATCCTGTTTATGCCACACCTGAGGGATATTATACTAGTTGTTTGTTACCTAGAGGCATAGCACCAATTCTATAGTATAGTGCGCTAGTTTTTTGGCTCACATGTTGCAATGAATGTTTTGGTGCCAATTGGTTCATTCTTACAATGGAATTGGTCTATAATCCAATTCCTCACCATTCATTTTATGGTATTGACAGCAATTAAAAAGTTGTACCCTGGATTAATGGAAAGCAGATTGAGCATATTCACCACCGTTGAAATCATTCTCTATAGGGGTGCCAAAGATAGCAGAGCACACTGCTCTACATCATCTGCTACATTGTATGAAGTGAATAGTCTTGGTAACAACGGGTTTTGGGATCTACTATCATGGTTAGACATATTGTGTGTATGCAACTTTTGGAGCTATGCATGGGCCTACACCATAAGGGAGCTCACAGATATATTAGAAGAAATTACCTGTTCTTCCTAGTTTCTATTAGAACAAATTATGGACCATTGGCTTCCTTATTCATGTCTTATGATTACTGGCCGACAGTGACAGACCAGTAGGGATTTAGTGGAGAGCTAAGAAGGGTGTGATGTATGGCTCTCACCTCACTATCATATAACTTTGTAAAAATAGGGGCTCCTATACTGTTTTTGCACATGGGACTACTTCAATATCTCACCAGGTGAGAAGGTTCCTCAACATCTTGGACCAAATGAGTACATGGAAAGATGGAATACAGCATTGATGAACTAAGGAGAACCAACTAGACCAGGTTTCCCCAACTCCAGTGTAGCATACCTGGCGGCGTTCTTGCATGGTGTTCCATCTCTCATCATGCAAGATCGCAAACTTCATCTCCCGCCCAGCTTACTGGTCTGGCTTCTTTCCTTGTGCTCTGCTCCACTTTGGCTGCATAGGGCGATGACCGCTGAACTTCCTGTTTCTTGTACCTGCTGCGGACACGCCCCTGTTGCACCTTCAGCCTATTGCTGTCCATCTTTGGGTATTTATACCACCTTCTTCCTCAAGATGGCGCCTGAGCATTGTTTCTTGTCAGTTGGCTTTTTGTCTCTGACATGCCAGGTCCTATCCTGTTTTCCTGCCTGTTTTCCAGTTCTGTGTCTGAACTGTGGTCTGTTCTTGTGAACACGCTTCTTGCCTGTTCTTTCGCCTTCTAGGGGCCATATTCCTAGATCTGCCTGTCTGTGCCTTGCGGTATCTGTTCCCGTCTGAACAGAGTCCTGTTTGTGTCCCTGCCTTGCGGTATCTGTTCCCGTCTGAACAGAGTCCTGTTTGTGTCTCTGCCTTGCGGTATCTGTTCCCGTCTGAACAGAGTCCTGTTTGTGTTCCTGCCTTGCGGTATCTGTTCCCGTCTGAACAGAGTCCTGTTTGTGTTCCTGCCTTGCTGTCTCTGTTCCCGTTCCTCTGTTCCCTGTTGTCTGTGCCTCGTTTCTACTTTAACCTTGTCTCCCTTTTCCCTCTATGTCTGTTTTCTGCGTCTTTCTGCAGAGTCTGAACCCGCTCCTAAATTCCTTCTCGTCGTCTCTGTACCTCTGTTGTGAATTTAGTGTACGCTCGCTACTTCTATGTAAGTACTGTGCGTGCTTCTGGTTCTGCCTTTCCTTCTCATTCTGTTCTTTGTGAACAGAGTCCTATCCCCTTGCCTTGTTTACCGCTCTGCGGTGTCCGCTCTGCTCCTGCTTAGCTTGCCGCTCTTGCGGTTTCTGCTCTGCTCCTGCCTTGTTTACCGCTCTGCGGTGTCCGCTCTGCTCCTGCTTAGCTTGCCGCTCTTGCGGTTTCTGCTCTGCTCCTGCCTTGTTTACCGCTCTGCGGTGTCCGCTCTGCTCCTGCTTAGCTTGCCGCTCTTGCGGTTTCTGCTCTGCTCCTGCCTTGTTTACCGCTCTGCGGTGTCCGCTCTGCTCCTGCTTAGCTTGCCGCTCTTGCGGTTTCTGCTCTGCTCCTGCCTTGTTTACCGCTCTGCGGTGTCCGCTCTGCTCCTGCTTAGCTTGCCGCTCTTGCGGTTTCTGCTCTGCTCCTGCCTTGTTTACCGCTCTGCTGTGTCCGCTCTGCTCCTGCTTAGCTTGCCGCTCTTGCGGTTTCTGCTCTGCTCCTGCCTTGTTTACCGCTCTGCGGTGTCCGCTCTGCTCCTGCTTAGCTTGCCGCTCTTGCGGTTTTCACTCTGCTCTTGCCTTGCTTGCCGCTCCTGCGGTTTCTGCTCTGCTCTTATCTTGCTTACTGCTTCTGCGGTTTCCGCCCTGCCCTGCTTCTGCCCGCTGCTCCGGCAGTCCTGTCCTGCTTGAGCTCGCTGCTCCTGCAGCCCCGTCCTGCTCTGTTCTTGCCCACCGCTTCGGGCGTTCCCTCTCTCCTGTGGTTGTCTACCGCATCTGCGGTTCTGTGACCCAGTCTGTACTGGGTCTTAACCTCTCTGTGCTCCAGCCCGTCCTTTCGGCCAGTACCTCCCTGCCTGCATACTCGCCTGTATCCACCCATCTGCATACCTGCCGTGTTTGCTTACATCCACCAGTCTGTGCCAGCCTAACCTGCCTGTTCCAGTAATCCCAGTGTGGGTCAACCCCCGTGTCCGGAGTTTGACCTGGAGTAGCACCTGGTCCCTCTGCCCGGTTTCTCCCTGGTGCACTGGCGTCGTATGCCGTCGTGCCACCTTGGTCGGATCGGCCAGATACTTAGTCATGCCCCTCCAGGCACTCTCCGGTCCATGGTCCAGTGGAACCACAACACCCGCACACGCCAGTCAGTCCGGGCGTGTGCATAACAGCATGCTCAGGCCATGGTTCCCGTTGAGCCCCATGGCCTTCGCTCTCTGAGACGTTTTCCAGCTAATACGTGCATTTAAAATAAATAAATACATTTTTTTTTTTTTTTCTCTAGCTGAGTTCCAGGCTAATTTCGCACCCGTCCAGATGGAGCTTTCTGCACCCGTTCCTGCGGATCCGCCCCAGTACTATGGGGATCCAAAACAAAGTCGTGCATTTGTGGAGCAATGCATGCTGCACTTCAAGTTCTACCCTCTTTCTTTTCCTTCTGATTGGTCTAAAGTGGCATTTATAATTGACTACCTAGCGGGGGATGCCTTGAAGTGGGTCACCCCCCTATGGGAAGCTTGGGATCCTATCGTCATTGACCTGCAGGCCTTCCTGGTGGCCTTCCTAATGGTCTTCGATGACCCCAACCCTGGAGTCCCTGCTGAAGCTGCACCTGCTCCCGCGGATCCACCACGGTACTACGGGGATCCAAAACAATGCCGTGCGTTTGTGTGGCAATGCTTGCTGCAGTTCCGGTTCTATGCTAATGCTTATTCTTCTGATCGGGTTAAGGTGGGATTTATAATGTCCAACCTAGCGGGTGATGCCTTGTAATGGATCAACCCCCTATGGGAAGCACAGGATCCTATCGTTCTTGACCTACAGGCCTTCCTGGTGGCCTTCCTTTTGGCTTTCGATGATCCTAACCCTGAAGCCCCTGCTGAAGCTTCACTTCCCTGTATCCCGGAGCAGCCCCGACGGGTAATGTGCATAGGTAGCGCACAAGTTCTCCTGCCCGAAAAGACTGTTGCTTGCCCTGAATCCACTCAGGATGACTACACTCTCCGGAATACTGCTCCCAACCTCAAGAGGCAGTCCAGACGTGCTAGACGCAGAGGCAAGCCGTCACGCCAGGGTCTGTCCTCCCTGAGACCTCCTGACCCCAACCTTGAAGTCCCTACTGAAGCTTCATCTTCCTGTATCCCGGAGAAGCCCCAGCGGGTGATGTGCGTGGGTGGTGCACCAGTTCTCCAGCCAGAAGAGACTGCTACCCATCCAGAGTCCACACAGGAGAGCTTCCTGCACCTGGCATCAGATTCTACACCCACTTTAACCAGTGTGCATGTCCAAGGATGCTCCGAAGCTGTGTTTACCTCCGAGTCTGTACACCTCTACTACCTGGCGGAGGACCCCTTATTGCCTCCTGAATCCTCCGGGATACCACTCGATGACAATTGGAGAGAGACTTCCCTACACCCGGTACCCGATACTTCGTCCGCTCAGTCCTGTGGGCCTGACAAGGGGTGCCTCAAAGTGGTAGTTATTCCCGAGTCTCTACACCCCTCTGACCAGGCGGAGGACCTCCAGTTGTCTCCAGAACCCTTCGGGGTGCTACCTGATAGCGAATGGACTGAGACTCTCCTATTCTCTGTACCTGATACCTCGCCCGCTTCTTCCAGTGAGTCCGACCTAGTGTACTCCGAAGCAGAGGTTACCCCCGAGTCTCTACACCCCTCCGACAAGGCGGAGGACCTCCAGTCGTCTCCTGAACCCTTCGGGGTGCTACCTGATAGCGAATGGACTGAGACTCTCCTTTACTCGGTACCTGATACCTCGCCCGCTTCTTCCAGTGAGTCCGACCTAGTGTACTCCGAAGCAGAGGTTACCCCCGAGTTTCTACACCCCTCCGACCAGGCGGAGGACCTCCAGTCGTCTCCTGAACCCTCCGGGGTGCTACCTGATAGCGAATGGACAGAGACTCTCCTTTACTCTGTACCTGATACCTCGCCCGCTTCTTCCAGTGAGTCTGACCTTGTGTACTCCGAAGCAGAGGTTACCCTCGAGTCTCGGTATCCCTCCAACCTGGCGGAGGACCCCCAGTTGTTTTCTGAATCCTCCGGGGTACCACCACATAACGAGGCAGTGTCTTCTCTACACCTTGTACCTGATACTTTGCCCATTTCATCCTGTGAGCTTGACAAGATGTATCCCGAAGCAGAGGCTACCCCCGAGTCTCTGCACCCCTCCAACCGGGCAGAGGACCTCCAGTTGTCTCCTGAACTTTTTGGGGTGCTGCCTAAAAATAAATGTAGAGAGACTTTTTTGTGTGCTGTTTCTGGTACTTCACCCGTTTCATCTGTTGCTGAAGATGGCTGGATGGGAAGTCGCATCCTAGCCATCCAGATTATGAGACCAGTTTTGTCTCCTCCTGTGGACAATAGAAGTAATCTCCTTGAAGAGAGGGATTGGCCCCCAAATTACCTGCGGAAGATCCTTGCAGGCCTGAAGAAGAGGGGGCGTAAGGGGGGGGGTACTGTAGCATACCTGGCGGCGTTCTTGCATGGTGTTCCATCTCTCATCATGCAAGATCGCAAACTTCATCTCCCGCCCAGCTTACTGGTCTGGCTTCTTTCCTTGTGCTCTGCTCTGCTCCACTTTGGCTGCATAGGGCGACGCCCGCTGAACTTCCTGTTTCTTGTACTTGCAGCGGACACGCCCATGTTGCACCTTCAGCCTATTGCTGTCCATATTTGGGTATTTATACCACCTTCTTCCTCAAGATGGCGCCTGAGCATTGTTTCTTGTCAGTTGGCTTTTTGTCTCTGACATGCCAGGTCCTATCCTGTTTTCCTGCCTGTTTTCCAGTTCTGTGTCTGAACTGTGGTCTGTTCTTGTGAACACGCTTCTTGCCTGTTCTTTCGCCTTCTAGGGGCCGTATTCCTAGATCTGCCTGTCTGTGCCTTGCGGTATCTGTTCCCGTCTGAACAGAGTCCTGTTTGTGTCCCTGCCTTGCGGTATCTGTTCCCGTCTGAACAGAGTCCTGTTTGTGTCCCTGCCTTGCGGTATCTGTTCCCGTCTGAACAGAGTCCTGTTTGTGTCTCTGCCTTGCGGTATCTGCTCCCGTCTGAACAGAGTCCTGTTTGTGTTCCTGCCTTGCGGTATCTGTTCCCGTCTGAACAGAGTCCTGTTTGTGTTCCTGCCTTGCTGTCTCTGTTCCCGTTCCTCTGTTCCCTGTTGTCTGTGCCTCGTTTCTACTTTAACCTTGTCTCCCTTTTCCCTCTATGTCTGTTTTCTGTGTCTTTCTGCAGAGTCTGAACCCGCTCCTAAATTCCTTCTCGTCGTCTCTGTACCTCTGTTGTGAATTTAGTGTACGCTCGCTACTTCTATATAAGTACTGTGCGTGCTTCTGGTTCTGCCTTTCCTTCTCCGTCTGTTCTTTGTGAACAGAGTCCTATCCCCTTGCCTTGTTTACCGCTCTGCGGTGTCCGCTCTGCTCCTGCTTAGCTTGCCGCTCTTGCGGTTTCTGCTCTGCTCCTGCCTTGTTTACCGCTCTGCGGTGTCCGCTCTGCTCCTGCTTAGCTTGCCGCTCTTGCGGTTTCTGCTCTGCTCCTGCCTTGTTTACCGCTCTGCGGTGTCCGCTCTGCTCCTGCTTAGCTTGCCGCTCTTGCGGTTTCTGCTCTGCTCCTGCCTTGTTTACCGCTCTGCGGTGTCCACTCTGCTCCTGCTTAGCTTGCCGCTCTTGCGGTTTCTGCTCTGCTCCTGCCTTGTTTACCGCTCTGCGGTGTCCGCTCTGCTCCTGCTTAGCTTGCCGCTCTTGCGGTTTTCACTCTGCTCTTGCCTTTCTTGCCGCTCCTGCGGTTTCTGCTCCGCTCTTATCTTGCTTACTGCTTCTGCGGTTTCCGCCCTGCCCTGCTTCTGCCCGCTGCTCCGGCAGTCCTGTCCTGCCCTGCTTGAGCTCGCTGCTCCTGCAGCCCCGTCCTGCTCTGTTCTTGCCCACCGCTTTGGGCGTTCCCTCTCTGCTGTGGTTGTCTACCGCATCTGCGGTTCTGTGACCCAGTCTGTACTGGGTCTTAACCTCTCTGTGCTCCAGCCCGTCCTTTCGGCCAGTACCTCCTTGCCTGCATACTGGCCTGTATCCACCCATCTGCATACCTGCCGTGTTTGCTTACATCCACCAGTCTGTGCCAGCCTAACCTGCCTGTTCCAGTAATCCCAGTGTGGGTCAACCCCCGTGTCCGGAGTTTGACCTGGAGTAGCACCTGGTCCCTCTGCCCGGTTTCTCCCTGGTGCACTGGCGTCGTATGCCGTCGTGCCACCTTGGTCGGATCGGCCAGATACTTAGTCACGCCCCTCCAGGCACTCTCCGGTCCATGGTCCAGTGGAACCACAACACCCGCACACGCCAGTCAGTCCGGGCGTGTGCATAACATCCAGTCCTCAATGTTAGAACTCTCCTGTTGGTTTTTTTCTTGTTTGCTGGTCACATGACCTTTTTTGCCTATTTAATCCGGCTCCGCCCTTCTGGCCTTGCTGGACTTCATTGTAATTACTACTCTTGAGCTAGCTTGGTGCTCTGTTACCTTTCTCTGTTAGTTTTGCTAGGTCTTCTGACCTCTATGTTCTTTGTTGTGTGTTTGTCTTTTACTGCTACAATTTCTGGTAGGAGGTGTCCAACTTTATCCCAGTCCCTAGTTCTTGTAGGGATCCCTCCCTTGCATCTATAGGTCTTCGTACAGACTAGCTGAGGACTTTAGTGGGTCTGATCGCAGGATCAGGTTCCCCGTTACATCGTAGGGATCCAGTTTAGTTCTATTGTAGGGACAGATCTCCTGTCTTTCCTTAGTGCTTGTAGCAGATCATAACACTCAAGGCCCACCAACAGGTCATGTTTTCAGGATTTCCTTACTATTACACAGGTGATGGAATTATTGCCTGTGCATGTGATGCAATTATCACCTGGGCAACACTAAGGAAATCCTGAAAACATGGTCTGTTGGTGGGCCTTGAGGACTGGAGTTGGGGAACCCTGAACTAGATGATCAGAGGAAGTAAAGGCTGGATGACAGCTGGAAATACATGGGGTTGAAGTAGACCTCAGGGAAGCCAGGAACTCAGTGCAATAGCAGGATTGTAAATGATTGGAGATTTGCCTGTGATGAAGTAGTAGAGCCCAGTAGTGTTGCAGGGATGTGTATGTCATGTGGCACACTTGCTGCAATATAGCATAGTCCACCAGTATGGCAAAGCTGTTTACATCAGGAGGCACATTACTAGTGTTGAAGCAGGCACTAATAATGTTGCAAGACTGGGTTTGTCATGGTAGAGCTAAGTATGTTAGCAGGCACATTTGTGGTAATATAATATAACCAAGGAATGTAGCATGGCTGTGATTATCAGGTGGCACACTTGTGGTAATACAACAAAGTCTAGTGGTTGTTGTAAAGCAGAGTTTGTCAGAAGGCACTATTTTGATAATATAGCGGAGCCCAGCAATGTAGCAGAGCTGGGTTTGTCAGGTGGCACACTTCTTTTAATCTAACAGTGTCGAGTGAATATGGTAGTGCTAATTTTGATGGAGAGCCTAGCAGAACAGCAGAATGCAGTTTGTCAGGATGCACACTGAATAAGGAAATCCAAGAAAGTGAAGTGAAACTGAGTAATGGAGCCTAATATTCAGGCAGTTTATCACTAAGGCATTATAGGTGCACTCTGGCTTAGCATAATAACCCAATGCTATTGGGTGCAGAGGGGGCCAGTCTTTGGGGTACAAAGATGCAAAGACTGGCGCTCAAGCATATTCTCTTAGACCTTTGCATTGAGCTGTTGCTCTTTTATTCGTCTTGGACATTTATGAATACATTTACAAGTGGCTATTATTATTAGTCTTGCAAAAAGGTCCCCTCTACAGTCTGACATTGTATAATCAGGGTTCCAGACTTTTTAAAGAAAAGCTGTTGTCCTATGAATTTATCACCACTGTATACACTATAGATATTTGATTGCTAGGGGTTCCAATTCAATGGGGGAACATGGAACTTCTTATGTTCTTGTGCTTAGTGGGAGGTCCTGGTAGTAAGAGTGTGAGTCGTGGTGCTTTCATCAAACATACATTTACTACTTATCCTTTAGATAGGTGATATAGGGGATGGATATACCATTGGTGCAACCAGGGCCCAAGAAGTAAGGTGGCCCATTGTCATCACCAAAACAGTTGAAAGTGTGCATTATGATGAGCTAGGGGACTGCAGAATGCCCAAATTTTGTTCTAGCACAGGGCCCTTATCTGACTCTCTGCCAGTGGGTCATACATGTTGTTTGTGGGATTACCCCTTTAAAGAAGCACTCCCATGAAAGTTTTTATCCTCTAAATATATTGCAGTCTTCATGTATGGCACTATGTACTTACAATTGCTCATTTTGCCTTTATACTCAGTTAATTCTTCTCTTTTCCATTAGGTTAATGACATCACGTGATTAAAAACAAACTAGCTGAATACTTTTAAGCTTTATGTAGAAGCTGAGAGTCTCTTTTCCATGCATGAGTTATCATTAGAACTACAATACTACATTGCTACAAAGTCCTTGGCAGCCCAGCTCCACCCCTCTTCAACTCCAGACCCAGCTGCTCACTCCTCCCCCTGCCAGAAACTTTGAAATGATGTAGAATTGTAGTTCTAATGATGACTCATGCAGGGAAAAGAGACATTTTGTTGCTACCTAGAGCTTAGAAGCATTCAGCTAGTCAGTTTTTAATTATGTGATGTTATAGACCTAATAGAAAAGAGAAAAATTAACTCAGTTGAAGGGCAAAATGAGCAATTGTAAGTACACAGTGCTTTATAATATGATGACTGAAAATTGACTAATTGAAAAATTACTAAATTGTTTACATTTTTATTCTGCTGTTAATAATAGAGATTTGCCCTTATATAAAGAAAGTGAAGGAAAAGAAATGTTAAAAAAATTACACTGGGGACAATTATGTTTATTAAGAATTATTAATATATTGCTCTCATAAGTCTTATCCAATATTCTGAAACAATTAGCTAATTTGGCTCCTAAGAAATTAATAAAGCACTTGACACACTTTATTATTACTTTAGCAGATCTTTACCTATACTTATACATAACTTCATCCCCCATTAAATATGGGCAATTGTTTACTGTAATGAGTCAGGTGGAAATAACCACAAATCGTACGTTTGATCCTGTATATTCTAAGTAAAGTGTTTTTTTTATTTTTAATTTCCTATTTGAAATTTAATATAAGGATGTAATGACATTTTTGTGCACCAAAGCATTAATGAAATTGAAATAAAAAGAAAAAATACTCAATTTTAACATTGGAATTTTTGGGAAAAATTCTCAGAACAGTCTCCTTTAAGTGTTAAACTCCGCAGTTCCAAATCCTGTCTTTTGCGTAATTGTGAGCAATCAAGGCAGCTGACTTTCAAGTACACTGAAATATTTTTCATCACAAGCATTTAGCAAGCCTCAGGGATTGTCCTGTCAACATATCTTTCTGCTAATTTGCTGGGAAAGGAAAAACAGAATATTTTTTTTTACTTGCATAATTATAGTTCCAATGAAAGTTCATACCAATCATCTTTTTAGAATTTTGTTTAACAGTGCTGACCCCAGAGGCCTGTCAGGTCACTCTAGATTGCAAAAAAGAACATTTTCAGGCCATCATTTGCCATAATATCGGTTTTACTAAATTGCTTACAGTATAGCAGCTAGAAAGGAAGGATTTTGGACCTATTCAGAAAATCGCTCCAATGTGTACTACGAATCAAAGCGATGTTTGAAATGTTTAATGATGTAGCAGTGGATAAAATAATATTTTCAAAATTTTTGAATAGTTATGCCTTGTGGAGTGTATATTTTAATTAAAGGGGTTATCCAGATTTTAAAGACTTTGAACAAACTTAAGTGTATCCATCTACCAAATTTTTTTTAAAGATTTGGGACTTTTTCCTTTTCACTCTCCTATTGTCTCCTTTGTTCATCTTTATTCCCTACTAGTGATAGTTATGAGTGAGTATATTCTGTTAACCCTTTCGGCGAGCATGCTCGGGTGCTTGCCGAGTATCTTCAGCGTGCTCGGGTGTTATGTTTTAGTCACTCCATGCTCATGATTTGCGACTGTTTGACAGCTTTAATACATGTGAGGAATGCCTAAGAAACAGACATTCCTCACATGTATTAAAGCTGTCAAACAGTCACAAATCTTGCACATGGTGTGACTCAAACATAACACCCGAGCACGCTGAAGATACTCAGAAAACACCCGAGCATGCTCGTAAATCTCGAGTACCCTTTTATTTTGGTTTTTAAATATATTTAAAGAAAATAACTAATACTCGGGGAACTCAGCAGCAGGAACAAAATTAGAGCACACACTGGTCACTTTTGACCCGGTGACAGGTCCTCTTTAACCCCTTAGTGACGGAGCCAATTTTGACCTTAATGACCAGGTCTCATTTTTCAAATCTGACGTGTAATTTTATATGATAATAATGCTGGCATGCTTCAACATATTCCAGTAATTCTGAGTGTTTTTTTGTGACATATTGTACTTTATGCTAGTGTTAAATCCCTAAACCAGATAGTCATACAGGCTTGGACTGGCCTGCTGAGGATCGGGGAATCCCTTGGTGGGCCCCTTAGTCAGGGTGTAACGATTTCAGTCACAGATCCATTTGAAAAGTATTGCAGAGCAGAAAACCACTAGCTCCTGCCCCCTAATACCTGTACACGCTGCCGACCTATCAGATGACCTCACAGATGGCGCAGCAACATTACTGCATTGTGCCTACTGCGACATGAGATGGATCAGGGATATGGAGTCGCTCTTTGTGGGAGGGGGGATAATTGAGTAGAATAGTGTTTATTTTTTTAAATTTCCATGAGTGCCAGCGAGCTTGATATTCTACAGTAAGGAGGGCATTATATAAATGGGGCCAGAGAAGGGGGCATTAAATAAAATGAGGGCTAGTGAGGGGTACTGTATTCTAAGTGGGGTCAAAGAGAGGGACATTATACTACATGGGAGCTGGAGAGGGGGACATTATATTAAATGGTTGCCAAAGAGGAGGACATTATACTAAATGGAGCCAGAGAGGGTGGCATTATACTAAATGAGGGCCAAAGAAGGGGACAATACACTAAATGCTGGCCAAAGATGGAGACATTATACGATATGGGAGACAAGTAGAAGGACATTACAAAGTATTGGGGTAAAAGAGTTGGACATTATCTTAAATGGGGGCCAGAGAATGAGACATTATAGTGTATGGGGGCCACAGACGGTGATATTATTACTCTACTGTGGCTACAATGGGGAACATTATACTATATGGAGTGTCTTTATTAATGTTTGGTGCTCCATACATTAACAATGCCTTCCATGTGGCCTCCTACTAAAACAATGCCCTCATTGTAGCCCACACATTTACAATGCCCCCCTTGTGGCCTTACACATTATTAATATATGGAACCACAATTTTCGATGACACAACTGCAACAAGGCATAAAAGGTGGAGACTGTTACTATATTGATGACATTAGTGAGGGGAACATTACTGTTATACTTTAGCATAAAGAGGAATTTTACTATTGTATGGGGCCCACAAAAAGGCACATGTGCATTTATACTGTGAGAAGGTCACAAAGGACATCACTACTGTAATATATTATATTTTTGGGACATTATAACTATGCAGCGCACCAGGGAGGCACTATGGAACTTTTCTTTTTTCCTCTGCTTCAGCATAGAAGGGAGTGGAGGGAAATTAGGGAAGGTACTCTAGAGGTGATCAGCCATAGATGTCTATGTGCTTTATTCTGCAGAGACAAGTCATGACTGGAAGAAGTCATACGTCTCTGCGCCAAATGAATAAGAAAAGAGAAGATAAATAACATGGGAAACATCACTGGTTAGTCACTGGATTTACCTATACATATAAAATATATACTATATATAGAGCTCCTGTGCATTATGTCACCGGTGATCACTGTGAAAGAGTGGTGAACTGTACTATTGTGTTCCTGACCCTGAAGTCATCAATCGCGTTATAATATAGTGTGAACAAGAATATGCGTCTTTTATATAAATGATAATGTGTAACGCATAAGTAATGTGTTTATAGTACAGTGTAGGATTTAGGACATAGGATAGATAGTGACATTAGGGTACTGTAACATACCTGGCGGCGTCCTTGCATAGTGGTCCATCTCCCACTGTGCAAGAGCACGCACTTGATCGACAGTCCAGTCTGCTAGCCTGGCTTCCCTCCATGCTGTTTGCTTGCCTCTGCTTCTGCTGCTTAAGGGCGGCGCCCGATCATTTCCTGTTTCTTGTACCTGCTGCGGGCACACCCCTTGTGCGTCCTCAGCCTATTGCTGTCTGTCATCTGGTATTTAACCCAGCTCCTCCCAAGAAACCCTGCCTGAGCATTGTGTTTCATTCAGTGTGCTCTTGCACTCTGAATGTGCCAGGTCCCTTCCTGTGTTTGCTTGCCTGCCTTTCCTGGAGGCTGTATTTCCAGGCCTGTCTGAACACGCTCCTAGCCTGTTCCTTCCGCCTTCTAGGGGCTGCATACCTAGACCCGCTCCTGTATCTTGTCTGTCCTGTCTGAACACGCTCCTAGCCTGTTCCTTCCGCCTTCTAGGGGCTGCATACCTATACCCGCTCCTGTATCTTGCTACTGTGTCTGTTCTTGTCTGTATACTCTTCTAGCCTGTTTCCTGTTTTTCTCTATGTCCGTACCTTTCCTTTTTCTGCAGAGTCTGAACTCGTACCTAACTCCTGTTCGCTGTCACTGTACTTCCGTTTGTGAGTTTGTGGTCCACTCGCTACTTCACTGCAAGTACCCTGTGGGTATCTGGTTCTGCCTTTCCCTTCCTGTCTGTTCCGTGTGAACAGAGCCCTGTCCCCTCTGCCCTGCCTCGCTCACCGCTCCTGCGGTTCTCGCCCCGCTCTGACCCTTTGCTCGCTGCTCCGGCAGTCTCGCTCTGCTCTGACCCTTTGCTCGCTGCTCCGGCAGTCTCGCTCTGCTCTGACCCTTTGCTCGCTGCTCCGGCAGTCTCGCTCTGCTCTGACCCTTTGCTCACTGCTCCGGCAGTCTCGCTCTGCTCTGACCCTTTGCTCGCTGCTCCGGCAGTCTCGCTCTGCTCTGACCCTTTGCTCGCTGCTCCGGCAGTCTCGCTCTGCTCTGACCCTTTGCTCGCTGCTCCGGCAGTCTCGCTCTGCTCTGACCCTTTGCTCGCTGCTCCGGCAGTCTCGCTCTGCTCTGACCCTTTGCTCGCTGCTCCGGCAGTCTCGCTCTGCTCTGACCCTTTGCTCGCTGCTCCGGCAGTCTCGCTCTGCTCTGACTCTTGCTCACCGCTCCAGGCGGTCTCGTCCTGCTCACCGCTCCAGGCGGTGTTGTCCTGCTCTACTCTTGCTCACTGCTGCAGGCGGCCTCATCCTGCTCTACTCTCGCTCACCGCTCCAGGCGGCCTCGTTCTGCTCTACTCTCGCTCACCGCTCCAGGCGGCCTCGTCCTGCTCTACTCTCGCTCACCGCTCTAGGCAGTCTCGTCTTGCCCTGCTCTCGCTCACCACTCTGGGCGGCCTCACTCTACTGTGTTTGTCCGCCACATCTGTGGTTCTGTTCCTAAGTCCCAGTGTATACTGGGTCCTATCCCGCCTGTGTTCCAACCTGCTAGTACCTCCCTGTCTGCACTCTAGACGTGCTTGCCTGTACCCCCCTGCCTGCATACCCGCCTGCCTGCATACCAGTCGTGCCTGCCTTTACCCACCAGTCTGTGTGCCAGCCTAACCTGTCTGTTCCTGTATTCCCCGGTGTGGGTCAACAGCCGTGTCCGGGGTCTGTCCTGGAGTAGCACCTGGTCCCTCTGCTCGGTTCCTCCTTGGTGCACTGGCGTCGTATGCCGTCGTGTGACTTTGGTCGGATCGGGTGAATACTTAGTTACGCCCCTCCAGGCATTCACTCTCCGGCACAGTCCAGTGGAATCACTGCATATACACGCACACGCAGCTCAGCCCGGGCGTGTGCATTACAGGTACAGTATAGGATGTAGATAGTTGACTGTAAAATAGTATTTTGTAGGGAAGTTCTGCCCAACAACACACAGCAGGGTAAGTGAGAGTTAAGAGGGACAAGCCCACAGTGGGAGAGGCTAGTGCTACTACTTTCTGATAGTTAGTGAGATAGGGAAGTACAGTAACCAAGGTCAAGTTCGAGTGCAGTGAGCTGCAAGTGCCACCAAGAACCTATCATTCAAGGCAGTGGAAGGCTTTTCTGCAATCCCTTGTGTATATTCCTTCAATGTCCGGAGCTCAAGGCTCGATACAGGTACTATGGAGAGTGCCTTATCCTCTGGGTATGGGGGGACGATGGACGTGGAACCGCATGCAGTGAAGGTAGCAGATCCTGGGTGCACTGCTGTACTGGATGGGAAATCCCTGAGGCTGACAAAGCCAGTAAAAGTGAGGATAGTCCATGAGGGGATGGATAGCAATGCTGGTAACGTACTGTATTAAAGAAACAAGAAGTAAGAAATGCTTTGCCCGATACTGCGTGTTACAATCTGATGAACTGTCCAGTAAACTTTTGCTTATTAAGATGAACTAGGTGTCCCTTGGGTTATGTGCGGTGGCTCCTGAAGATGAAGGTCTGGAGACAGTGGAGGCATGCGGCCTACAAGTGAGTGTGGTGCATCTCACACCTGACAGCACACTGGGACTGGAACATGATTTTCCTGTAAAGTGTCAGGGCATTATGGAGCAGCAGATCATTCACGGCTGGGTCACTTTACAGCTGCTTTACTTCAGATATAAAATATCTGAAGAGCTCCTGTGTATAATGTCACCGGTGATCACTGTGTTACATGTACATTTACACCATACACTACTATGTGCTATTTACAGAGCTCCTGTGTATAATGCAAGTTTTTGTTAATGATAAGTATGGTAGTATTATTCAGTCACTTTATTTGTCTTTGAATGTGGTATTATATGGTCACTATATGGTGGTAATATATGGTCTGGTCATGGTGTGGTGGTATTTCTCCCTCGTATGTGGTATTATCGGTGTTTTGATCTTTGTAGAGTGGATTGTATTGTGTCAATAAGAAGAAGAAGATTCTTTATGTCCATTAGAGATCAAATACCTGAAAGTTGAACCCCTCCCTAGCACTATTACACAGTGCAGAGATGCACTTATAGGAGTTCTCTGGTGAAAAGAAGTTATCACCCATCTACAGGATAAGTGAAAATTATTGACATGTCCTGTACCAACTGGACATCACCAGCACTAACATGGTAACCTAATGGCCATATTCAGAACAACACATTATATGATTACAATAGCATACATATAATCAGCCCCTCACAGAAGTAAAGCTGAACTTTCGGATCCTGAAAAACACACCATAACATGTGTTTTTGAAGCAGCTTCTTTCCTGCCAAGAGATCAGGTTTTGCTGCAGAAAAAAAACACTGAAAAGCTCAATGAGTGAACATAGCCTCAGAATGGAGCTGCAAGTTCTATCAGCACTCCAATCATTCCTTATGTGGCTGCCAAGAACTGCGCTTGGCTTTTTTTTACAGCGCCAGAGAGGATAAATGGAGTAGCGGTCAGACATGCAACTTGCTGTTCCATTTTGCAACGGGGATAAAAGTGTCGTCGGGTATAAAAGTTTCCTATTCTTCCGATCGGTGTGGGTTCCAGCTGTCAGATTCTCACCAATCAGCAAGTTATCACTAGTGATGAGTGAGCATTAAAATGCTCGGGTACTTGTTGCTCGGGTCGAGCAAATTGGAATACTCGGGTGCTCGACCCGAGCAACGAGCCCAATGTAAGTCTATGGGAAACTCGAGCATTTTTCAGACGGCTCCCCCCGGAGGTCTGCAGAGGACCTAAAAATTATCCAAATCGATGGGAACAGTGCTCAAATGACATGGGAACAGCATGGGGAAGACACCTGGAAGCATCTCTGACTCCCAGATCACTGCTGTCAGCAACGTGGTCAGAGTATTACGCCACTTTTACGGACTCACAATAAAACATACAAAAACGAAACCATAATGGATTTTCCTGGGAAATATGTTAAGGAACATCCTTTCCAGGGTAATGACTTGTATATAAGGCAAAATAAATAACCTAAAACAAAAATACTCCTCCACAACTTGGGCTTTGTTCACACGTAGTGTTTTTGATGCGTTTTTGCACTTTTGAATTGCTTTCAATCAAGAAAAATGCATTCACCAGGAAATGTCATTTTAACATTTTACAAACTTATCTGGCCATGTGGTGTGTGACACATCATCAGACACATGCATACAGTACTGAAAAGACATGGGAACAGCATGGGGAAGACCTCTGAAAGCATCTCTGACTCCCTGGTCACTGTCTAAAAGTGTGCCCATCATAAGTGATCCTTGGCGCATGCGAAGATGCCTCCCACCATGCACCTGTCAATGAAAACTTGCAACAATCACCATCCACGTCCTTGTCCCACTGCAGCGTTTAGTTGTCCCTACCCCATTCCTTGGAATGCAAGCGCAAGTATGCAGCCAGCCACCCACCCTGCCAAATTTTTGACAGCTTCTTGCACTTGAAATGAGGCCTTTTAGGCTCATGGAGGCGGAAGCTTTTCACAACCTCATGCCGGCGGCGGCCGGGTGTCCATACTCGGTCCCCAGCTGCCACTATATTTCCCGGTATCGCCTTCCACAAGCACGGGTCCCACAACATTACCTCTGCCATCCCCAGTGCACTTACTGGGAAGGACCACCTAACTACAAACACGTGGACAGGTGAATGTGGCCAGGGACAGTACGGAGCCAGTCCACAACTTTTTTTGCTAAGAGTTGTATTTAGCTTGGTGAAAGGAATGGCATAGAGGAAACCGTATGTACCCTGCATGTCATTTCTCCCAGGAAGTCCTGTAATTGAGCTTGTTGCAGAAGCAATGGCAGCCCGTCCATCATCAACTCGCACTTGTCGGTGGTGCTTTGACACACACACACATCTTTCTTTGTGCATTTAATTTCTTGAATGCAGAGTTGGACAATGGCCTGATCTGTAATGCGTTTTGAGAAATAACATGCATAAGCATGGCCGATCCACATTAAAAAAGCAGCCATAGAATGTCCGGGAACCTTCCCCTTCACTTTTCTTGGCCAGGGCAGCTTTTCGGCAGGGTTGGATGGGCCCACCAGAGAACCGGAGACTCCTCCGGCGGGCCCTGGCTTCTCCTTCAGGAGAGTTCATAATGCCGAGGTGAGTCCATGATGATGATAGAGGCCTCCATCTGCTTAGTTTTCTGTTACTTGGAATTCAAGTGCAAGTATGCAGCCAGCCAAAGGCCGCAACACTAAACTGCCAGATTTCTGAGAAGCTCTTTGCACTTGAAATATGGCCTTTTAAGCTTGTGGAGGCGGAAGCTTTTCACAACCTCATGCCGGCGGCGGCGGGGTGTCCATACTCGGTCCCCAGCCGCCACTATATTTCCCGGTATTGCCACCGCCTTCCACAAGCACGGGTCCCACAACATTACCCGTGCCCTCCCCAGTGCACTTACTGGGAAGGACCACCTAACCACAAACACGTGGACAGGTGAATGTGGCCAGGGACGGTACGGAGCCAGTTCACAGCTTTTTTTTTGCTGACAGTTTTATTTAGCCAGGTGAAAGGACTGGCATAGAGGGAAACCGTTTGTACCCTGCGTGTCATTTCTACTAGGAAGTCCTCTAAAGCTGCTTGCACTTGAAATGTGGCCTGAAAATTACTGCTGGTACTTTTCTGTGGGAATTTTCTTGCCTCCTACCAGCCTGGAATATTTCCAGCAAACTATGGTACGATGCCATGGTATTAGCACTGCCCCTAGTACCAGTAGTGAAGCCATCCCCAATTTCCTTCTCAAGAATTTTATTTGGTAGACTGAGTGGCTGCCCAAATACATTTTCTCACAAAGGAGCTGAAGATAAAGTGGCAGTAGGTGCCAGTTTCTCCAGTCTGTTTGATATTAGAGGGTGAACGCAGCACATTGGATCAGTGGTTAGCACTGAAGCCCTGTAGCGCTGGGATCCTGAGTTCAAATCCCAGCAAGGACAACATCTGCAAGGACTTTGTATGTTCTCCCTGTGTTTGCGTGTGTTTCCTCCTCAGTCAAAAAGCAGCCATAGAGTGTTCAGGAACCTTCCCACAGACTTTTCTTAGCCAGGACTGCTTCTCGGCAGGGTTGGATGGTCCCACCAGAGAATCATCTTGTGTGCCTTGGCTTATACCTCAGGAGAGTTCATGCTAGCGCTAACTTTGCAGCTGCTTTGGGGCTCTTGAGCGGGAGAGAAAGGTTAGCCCTCAGAATCAAATCCTCTGGTGGGCACAATGTTTTTCAATCTGAAATAGCTTCTCAGTGGGAGTTGTATTTCACCACAGCCATATTCTTTAGATCGGTGAAAGGACTGGCATAGAGGGAAACCGTATCTACCCTGGCTGTCATTTCTCCGTCACCAGGTTCCGCCCATTGTCACACACAACCATGCCTGGCTGTATGTTCAGCGGTGTTACAGCTTTCAACAAATCTGCAGCACTGGGCGGTTTGTCAATTAAGCATTAAGCATGTTATCTTCAGCACAGCCTGTTGCCGCTTGGCCAAGGCAGTGCTGCAGTACTGTCAGCTTGTGAGTGATGTGGTCATTTTGGAGATGGAGGAGGAGGTGCATGAGCTGAACAATGTGATTACATTGAGGTTAAAATGGTGAGGCTGTTTTATATACTAAAGAAAGATCCTATTGTTTTGTTTTTTTACGTTATTTTTTAAGACAAATGCATTCACCGGGAAATGTCATTTTAACATTTTGCAACCTTATCTGGCAATGTGGTGTGTGACACATCATCAGACACATCCTTATTTACAAATGTTGGAGGGACTCTGCAAGTCATAAAGCCTATTTTTATAGGGACATCAGACAGCCCTTACTATTCTTAAAAGGCCAGCAGTCGGCCCTCGCTATTGTTAGAGAGCCATCAGCCGGCTATGCTTTGTTGTTCCCATTATTAACAAGTGGGTCTCCTATACTGTTATTGCGTATCCAGTGACTGGAAGGGTTGCAAAAAATTTGGACGCAACCCAATACCCCTTTGAAGAGACATAGAGGAGGGTCTCAGTAAAAAAAATGTTCCCATTATAAAGGAGTTGGTCTCCTATCGTGGTAATGCTCATGCTGTGACTACAAGGGCTGCCAAAATTTGGGATAAACACCACTAAAAATTTAAAGACACACAGAGCAGGGCCACAGTAACAAGTAAGACATGTTCCCATTAGAAAGGAGAGAGTCTGCTATACAGTTATAGGGTATGCAGTGAGTCCAACAGCTGACCAATTTTAGGAAAAACCCCACTAAGAATTTAAAGACACACAGAGCAGGGCCACAGTAACAAGTACGACATGTTTCCATTAGAAAGGAGAGGGTCTGCTATACAGTTATAGGGTATGCAGTGAGTCCAACGGCTGACCAATTTTAGGAAAAAGCCCACTAAGAATTTGAAGACACACAGAGCAGGGCCACAGTAACGACAAATTCCCATTAGAAAGGAGAGAGTCTCCCATAGTGTTGGTCTATCCAGTGAATGCAAGGGCTGCCAAAAATTTGGAGGCACTTCAATGCCCCTTGGAAGAGACGTGGAGGAGGGCCTCATAAAATAATATTCCCATTAGAAAGGAGCCGGCCTCCTATACTTGTAATGCCCATGCACTAAGTGTATGGGCTGAAAAACATTTACCCCTGGGGGGTATACATGAACATACTCTATAAAAAAAATTTTTTATGGGCATCATAAACACCCTTTAAAAAAATTATGTGGGTGTTGCATCACGGACCACGGTCACCCTGGTGATATGTTGGTGGAGGATGAGGAGAAGGAGGAGTACAAGAGCAAATAGACAAAATTAGGAAGCGTATAGCCATGTGTGGGTGTGAAAAGGTGCATGGGAATACACGTCCCAAGAAAAGACTCTGGATTTGAGTTTATCTTACGCTGCTATCATTCGGTGGTGTTGAGAAGTCTGGCTCAATCCAGCACTTGTTCATTTTTATAAGAGTCAGCCTGTCAGCATTTTCAGTTGACAGGTGGATGATCTAATCAGTTATAATTCCACCAGCGGCACTAAAAACCCGCTCTGATATAACACTGGTGGCAGGGCAGGCCAGGACCTCCAAGGCATAGAGAGCCTGTTCATTCCACGTATCCAGCATGGATACCCAATAATTATAAGGCACAGAGGAATCACGGAGTACATTGATATGGTCGGCAAGGTACTCCCTCAGCATCTTCCCAAACTTTGCACTCCTTGTGAAAGTACCCCGCGCCTCAGGGCCTGTGCGATTGGAGGGGCTGAGAAAACTCTCCCAGAACTTTGACAGTGTTCCCCTTCCTCTGCTGGATTGAAGTTGTGTCTCTCTCGCCTGTACTACTTGGTTGTCCAATGAAGTGTGACCTCTGCCGCCAGCATTTTCAGATGGGAATTTCTTTAATAGTTCCGCTACAAGGGCCTTCTGGTACTGCCCCATTTTTGTAGACCTGTCCGCCTCAGGAACCAGTAATGACTTTCACCCAAAATTTTGAGAACGCGAGGGTCATGGGAAAGGCAGCGTAACATAAACTCAGCCATGCGTGCCAGACTACTAACAGGCAAGACTTCCGTGTCCTAACCAAGAGGATGACTGACCATGCTCACCTCCTCCTCCTCTCTGTCCTCTGGCCATCCACGCTGAAGAGACGGTATGACAGCTGTGCAGGTAGTACCGTCTATAGTGCATGAAACTAGCTCCTGTCCTTCCTCCTCTTCCTCCTCTACCTCATTGTCACCCAATCCACGTTGGGATGAGATGAGGCTTGGCTGTGTGTAATCACCCTGTATGGTTCCTTGCTCCATCTCATTGTGCTCTGCCTGCAATGCATCCTCTTTGATTGTGAGCAGAGAGTGTTTCAGGAGATAGAGAAGCGGGATGGTGACACTAATTATGGCGTCATCACCGCTCATCATCTTGCTGGAGTCCTCAAAGTTTTGGAGGATGGTACATATGTCTGACATCCATGTCCACTCCTGAGGTCTTATCTGTGGAGTCTGAACTGAATACCGACGGCCTTTTTGATGCTGGTCCTCAACAACTGCCCTCTTCTACTCACAAATCCTTCCCAACATCTGCAGTGTAGAGTTCCAATGCGTGGGGACATCACACACCAGTCTGTGAGCCGGAAGCTGCAAACGCTGCTGCAACACTGCAAGGGAAGCTGTAGCTGACTTTCTAAAATGTGCACACAAGCGGCATACTTTAACAAGCAGATCCGTCATCTCCGGGTAGGATTTGAGAAACCGCTGAACCACAAGGTTAAGCACATGGGCCAGGCATGGTACGTGTGTGAGCTCACCTCGCCTCAGAGCCGCCACCAGGTTCCGGCCATTGTCACACACGACCATGCCTGACTGTAGGTTCAGCGGTGTGAGCGATAGATCTGCCTGCTCTTTCAGAGCTTGCTCTTCAGCATTGTGGGGTTTTTCACTTAAGCATATTAGCTTCTGCACAGCCTGTTGCAGCTTGGCCGAGGCAGTGCTGCAGTGCTTCCAGCTTGTGACTGATGTGGTCATTTCGGAGATGGAGGCTGAAGAGGAGGAGGAGGCTGAGGAGGATGAGGTGCAGGAGCTGTAGACCGTGGGGGCAACCCTGATTGACCTAGGGTCCGCAATCCTTGGCGTCGGGAGGACGTGTTCTGTCCCAAGGTCTGACTGGGTCCCGGCTTCCACTATGTGAACCCAGTGTGCCGTCAGCAAGATGTACCATCCCTTTCCACAAGCACTTGTCCACGTGTCCGTGGTTAGGTGGACTTTACCGGTAACTGCGTTGTTGAGAGCACGGCTAATGTTTTGGGACACGTGCTTGTGTAATGCGGGGACGGCACACCGGGAGAAATAGTGGTGGCTAGGGACCGAGTACCGAGGGACGGCCGTCGCCATCAGGTTGCCGAATGCTTCCGTCTCCATGAGCCTAAAAGGCAACATTTCGAGAGCAAGCGGTTGTGAAATGTGAGAGTTTAGTAGTGTGGGCTGTGGTGCGTTGGCAGCATATTTGCGCTTGCGTTCCAAGGACTGGGGTATGGACAACTGAACGCTGTGCTGGGACAAGGACATGGACGTGCTTCCTGACGCTGCTACTTAAGAGTGTGCAACGACAGGTGCAGGGCAGGAGGCATCTTCGCATGCACCATGGACAGGGGATTGGCTTGCATCCACAACAGCGGAAGAAGCAATGGTGCCACCTGGAGACACTGTTCCTGGACTCTGGGGTTTGGCCCACAAAGTTGGGTGCTTTTCTGCCATGTGCCTGATCATGCTGGTGGTGGTCAGGCTGGTTGTTTTGCCACCCCTGCTGATGATGGCCTGGCAGGTGGTGCAAATGGCCTTTTTGGGGTTATCGGCAGAGTCTTTAAAAAACAACCAGACTCGGGAAGACCTAACAGTTGTACTGGCAACTTCCTTCATGTTAGTGTTACGGGGAACGGTTGCCTGCCTTCTGTCTGCGGCCACCACAATGCTTCTTCCTGCCTGTTGTGGTGCTCTGCCTCCTTTCCCCTGTGTTTCTGCTGTTCTTGCTCTGCATGTCCTCCTTCCAGGTTGGGTCAGTTACTATATCGTCCACCACCTCGTCTTCCACTTCCGCACCCTGGTCCTCCTCCTGACTTTCTGGCAATTGTGTCTCATAATTGTCCACCTCTTGTGACACTTTCCCACCGTCGCCTTCATGTGACCGTGGCTGTTCAAATATTTGGGCATCGCTACACGCGATCTCCTCTTGCCCCACTTCAAGTGGACCGGGCGAGAGGCCCGAGTCTATAAATGGAAAAGTGAACAGCTCTTCAGAGTGTCCAAGTGTGGAATCATTTGTCTCTGGGTACTCGGCATGGTGGGAGGAAGGAGGATCAGGGTGAGGAATATGCGGTCCAGATTCTCGGCTACTGAGACTTGACCGTGTGGAAGACAGGGTGATGGTGTTGGTGGCTACGTGACTGGAAGCATTATCCACTATCCAACCAACAACCTTTTGACACTACTCTGGGTTCAATAGTGGTGTGCTGCGATTCCCTAGAAATTGGGACAGGAAGGTCAGGCGAGAAGATCTGTTTGTTGTGGCACAATTTCGGCTTGCCCACGGCCTTGTCCTCGGCCTCTGCATGCACAAAATCATCATGTCCAGTTCTTCGTCCCTTGCCACGTGCCTTGCCCATTTTAAATGGAGGACAATATCTTCCACGCTCACTACAAATGACTGATTTTGGAGCGAACTTATATGTGAGCCGTTTGATGGAGAAAACAGAGTTTTAAATACCTGGCCTGTAGGTAAGTAGTTTGAACAGCAAACTGCTGTGAATTGCTTCACTGACATACTGAAATTTTTTTTTAATGGAGGCCAGAAATGGCAGTATTTTGTGAAAACGTATATGTGATCCGTGTGACAGAGAACACACAGTTTTAAATACCTGGCCTGTAGGTAATTGTTTTGAACAGCCAACCAGTGTCAAAAACTTTGCTGACACACTGAAAGACATTTTTAATGGAGGCCAGAAATGGCAGTATTTTCTGACAACGTATATATGAGCCGTGTGACGGAGGAAACACAGTTTTAAATACCTGGCCTGTAGGTAAGTAGTTTGAACAGCAAACTATGGTGAATTGCTTCACTGACACACTAAAGGAAATTTTTAATGGAGGCCCGAAATGGCAGTATTTTCTGACAACGCATATGTGATCCGTTTGACGGAGAAAACAGTTTTAAATAGCTGAATTTCTAGCGCTCTAATATGGAAAGGACCTGGCTGTATTCTGCAGTGCCAACAAGCAAATGGCGCAGAAAAAATGGTGTTCTCTGGATTGCTTTTTAAGCAAATAATGAGGATTAAGATCCAAAGAAAATTATTCCTGGCCCCTGAGACCTGGGCCTTTGTATAGAAATATCTAACAGCAGCAGAAGGCAAAATTGGAATAGAGCCTTTTGTGCTATACGCACCGTGTTAGGCGTCGGTCTGGTGCTGGATTCAAAATGGGTCCAGGACCTTCTGTGGTCTCCCATTTTAGCCCAGCCAGGGCTTATTCTGCTCAGCATCACCTTCAGCCCCAATGCCTAGCTGGTCCGCGAGCACTGTTTGTCACCCAGGTAGTTGTGCCTAGCAATATTAAGCCTGGGTTGTAGAGGCAGACAGGGCTTGTGGAATCAAAGTCCGAGATGCGCCGCACTGAGCATGTCCGTGACATGGTGGACCGTGATTGGTGGTTCAGGAACCAGCTGATCCGGTGACCTGGCACCGCCTGATTGGTCACGGGTGTCGTCACCAATGGTGCGACAGTGGGGCAGGGCTTAATCTTTAAAAGGCCCGCCCACAAACATGGCGGCGCGCTCAGATCATTTGAGCTGGCTCTATGTGGTGTGCACGCTTTCTCTTGGGCTCCTCGAAGAGCCATAGCTTTAGCTAGGCAGGTAGAAAAAGTAGGCAGGTAGCTTCGCCTTGCAGACTGGCTTTAACCAAGGGGGTTTGCCTTACACCCCGAGCCGCCTGTGAGCTAGATAGAGCGGGTTTGCTCAGTCCGGTGGCACGCCGGCTGAGTGCTCGAATACCCGGCGGGAATCACACCCGCACCTAGCGCCGTCTCCTATAGCGTAGCGCCTGTATCATAGACGGGGCTACTGCTCCTAGTCCGGTCACACGTCTCCTTGCGGTTCTTGGAGATAGTGTGAACCACTTTAGCGCCAATCCCCATAGCGTAGCGCCTGTATCAAAGACAGGGCTACTGCTGTTCCCACGGTCGCACATCTCCCTGCGGTTCTTGGAGATTGTGCGAACCGTCTTACCCTTCCGTGTGCTTTAACACGAAGGGCTAAGATTGTTGTTAGGTGCGTCGCTGGTCGCTCTCCCTCCGTGCAGTTAACGGAGATAGAGCGTACCGCTTTACCCATTCCTGTGTGAATTAACACGGAAGGGTTTAACATTTAAGTTATCGTTGCCTTTCCACTCGGGAAGTGTTCGGCAGCAGTCCTCTAGGCTGCATCGCGGACCCCGGGGTCGGTTGCGTTCCATTAAATAAAGTTGTCTGCAACCACCCTCCTAACAGTATCTGAGCGCCAGGGTCTTGCCGAACATGGCCGACAACCAGCAACTGCAGCGTTACGTACAGCAACTGGAGACCAGACTTAGAACTCTGGAACAAACAGCTCCAGTCGCTGATATCACTGCAGTAGCTTCCCAGGCGGCTACTCTAGCAGCCAATATTATTAACTCGGCTGCGGTGAATTCTGCAACCACTGCAAGTGCCCCATTACCCCGGTTTGCTCTCCCGTAAAAATTTTCTGGGGATAGTAAACTCTGTAGGGGTTTTATTAATGTATGCTCCATTCACTTGGAGATGATGGAGGCACGGTTCCCCTCCGAAAGAGCCAAAGTGGGATATATCATCT
Organism: Phyllobates terribilis; assembly: GCF_046119375.1. NCBI lineage: Eukaryota > Metazoa > Chordata > Amphibia > Anura > Dendrobatidae > Phyllobates > Phyllobates terribilis. The sequence goes on along the minus strand of NW_027362773.1, from coordinate 251,227,579 downwards.
CATTGCTTTCTCACAGGGCTCTGGAGTGGGCTACTTCTCTATGGGAGCGGAACTTCCCGGTGGTAGTAAATGCGGGTCTCTTCCTTAAGACCCTAAAAAGTGTTTTCCTGGGTCCTCAGGTCACGCATGATACTGCTCTTAAGCTCCTTGCGTTGGTCCAGGGTTCGGCCACCGCCAGTCACTATGCCGTCCAGTTCAGAACCTTAGCGGCTGAACTGGATTGGTCTGAGCGGTCGCTTATCCCGGTGTTCTGGAAAGGTCTGGCTGGGCATATTAAAGATGCTTTATCTACCAGAGAGATTCCAACCTCCCTGGAGGAGTTAATATCTCTCGCTGACCGTATAGACTTACGTCATGCAGAACACAGGTTAGAGCTAGAGGTTGGCAGTCCCCAGTACCTGTTGGCACCAGGCATCTCTTGACCCAAATCCAAGACCTCCGACTCGGAGCCTGAGGCTATGGATGTATCCCAGACAGAGTCTAGTCCCTCTCGTTCCCGTCCTGCACATCTCTTGGAGCACCCTATAAATAAGGGTTCCAAGCAGCCGGTAAAACGAGTAGGTCTTACCACCGTTGGTGGGGATACACTAAATTCTGGGTCCTCTTCCTCCAAGCTATCATATAAGGTGATCTTGTCCTTCGGTAAATCTGCAGTTATTGCCAAGGCGTGGGTGGACTCTGGTGCTGAGGGCAATTTTTTAGCATCTACATTTGCCCAGAGACATGCCATCTCTACTGAGTCACTCTCTAGTCCAATAAACATTAGTGTTGCCAATGGTTCACTCCTGGATGTGCAAATCACCCACCGGTCGATCCCTCTCACCATGTCATTTCCTCAGGGCCACCGGGAGGTTATCTCTTTTCTTATTATTCCCGGTGGATTAGACGAGGTGTTGTTGGGTCTCCCATGGTTACGTTGTCATTCTCCACACATTGACTGGAAGTCTGGGAGAATTTCTTCCTGGAGTGGGAATTGTGCATCTCAGTGTTTGGGCAAAGTCACCGGGAGGGTAGTCTCTGATCATTCTATCATTGCGACATCCAGTACCGATTCCTTGTCTGTTTCCAGGACCCGGCTCTTGTCTGATTATGTCGCAAAGAAAGAGAGGGTGGCTGCAGTGTCCTCCAACCCGGTTCCGTCGGGGAGGATGTTTGTTTCCCCTAATCTACGGAGTATGGTGCTCTCCTGGGCTCATGCCCCTAAGACCGGAGCTCACCTGGGGGTCAAACGTACCACTAAGTCCCTTCTACGGTCCTATTGGTGGTCCCGGTGGCGCCAGGACATCAAGGACTTTGTTCTCGTGTGTCCTGTCTGTGTGAGAGATAAATCTTTTCACCAGAGACCGGCGGGTCCTTCCTCCCTGTCACCCGTGATGGATCCTACGCATAGAGAACCAGTTGTCCCTGCTTCCCGTCCTAAAAGAGGGCACCCTGTACACCGGAGGAGTCACTGTTTTGTAAATCCTTTCTGTGACCCATTGGATCACATCCTTGCACCCCTGGCTCATGGAGGAAAATGAGCGTCAAGTGGAGGGGGATGTTAAAGGGGGGGATAATGTTAGGCGTCGGTCTGGTGCTGGATTCGAAATGGGTCCAGGACCTTCTGTGGTCTCCTATTTCAGTCCAGCTGGGGCTGATGCTGCTCAGCATCGCCGTCAGCCCCAACGCCTAGCTGGTCCACAAGCACAGTTTGTCTTCCAGGTAGTTGTGCCTAGCAATGTTAAGCCTGGGTTGCAGAGGCAGACAGGGCTTGTGGAATCTAAGTCCGAGATGCGCCGCACTGAGCATGTCCGTGACATGGCGGACCGTGATTGGTGGTTCAGGAAACAGCTGATCCGGTGACATGGGCACCGCCTGATTGGTCACGGGTGTCGTCACCAATGGTGCTACAGTGGGGCAGGGCTTAATCTTTAAAAGGCCCGCCCACAAACATGGTGGCACGCTCAGATCATTTGAGCTGGCTGTATGTGGTGTGCACGCTTTCTCTTGGGCTCCTCGAAGAGCCATAGCTTTAGCTAGGCAGGTAGAAAAAGTAGGCAGGTAGCTTCGCCTTGCAGACTGGCTTTAACCAAGGGGGTTCGCCTTACACCCCGAGCCGCCTGTGAGCTATATAGAGCGGGTTTGCTCAGTCCGGTGGCACGCCGGCTGAGTGCTCGAATGCCCGGTGGGAATCACACCCGCACGCTAGCGCTGTCTCCTATAGCGTAGCGCCTGTATCGTAGACAGGGCTACTGCTCCTAGTCTGGTCACACGTCTCCCTGCGGTTCTTGGAGATAGTGTGAACCGCTTTAGCGCCAATCCCCATAGCGTAGCGCCTGAATCAAAGACAGGGCTGCTGCTGTTCCCACGGTCGCACGTCTCACTGCGGTTCTTGGAGATTGTGCAAACCATCTTACCCTTCCGTGTGCTTTAACACGAAGGGCTAAGATTGTTGTTAGGTGCGTCGCCGGTCGTTCTCCCTCTGTGCAGTTAACGGAGATAGAGCATACTGCTTTACCCGTTCCTGTGTGAATTAACACGGAAGGGTTTAACATTTAAGTTGTAGTTGCCTTTCCACTCGGGAAGTGTTCGGCAGCAGTCCTCTAGGCTGCATCGCGGACCCCGGGGTCGGTTGCGTTCCATTAAATAAAGTTGTCTGCATCCACCCTCCTAACACACTGCAGTCTGAAATATACACCGCCTGCCTGATATCTCTGCAGATAGATTAGTCCTCAGAAGGACTGTTTGTTAAGATGGATATGTGTAATGTACGGTTTTTCTCCCTACTCTACCTAATACACGATCAAATCACTCCCTGACATAGCAGCAGCTCTCCCTACACTGTCTGATGCGGAGTGACTGTGACGAGCATGGCGGTGCCAGGTCTGATATAGACCTGATGACGCTGTGCAGCCAGCCAATCACTGTAATGCCCACAACCAACATGGCTATGGCAGTACAATGCATGGCAGGCAATCCCTGCATGTACATTGGCTCTCAAAAGAGCGCCAAACATGCAGGGAGGGGACCCGAGTTCCCGCCCGAGCAACCCAGAAATACTCAGTGAGATGCTCGGGCAAGCACCAAGCAGTAGCGAGCATGCTCGCTCAACACTAGTTATCACCTATCCTTAGGATAAGTGATGACTTGTTATCACCAAAGAACCCCTTTATTATATACTATTGTAATTGTACATCACAGTTATGGTGTGGGACCAGTAGATGTACAGAGTCACATGCATTTTGTAGTTGACACTTCACGCTTATGGAATACCTTTTATGGAATAATACCTAACAGTTATTTGCATATAGCTGTAGTGTGGGCTGCTGAAGTCAATTTACCTGTGGACCCTAGACAATTTGAATAAAAATCTAATAAAAACAAAAAAAAGGCTGTATGTGTGCACTGTACACAGAATAGCAAGCTTTGCGGTAGGTGAGCATTTCAGCTGCTGACTGCAGCAAATCATTCCCACGTACATATACCCAAAGATTGCACTTCCAAAAGCCAGAGCTGAGAACCTTTGAAAGGACCATATAGAGGAGAAGATGAGATCTAGTTGGCTTCTTCCAGCTGAGAATGCATGTGTCTTAAAAGAAGGGAGGGATGTAAGTAGCTGTTAGACAACTCTGGTGGATGACATCTTCCTTAAAAGCAAAAGGCTTGTCAGTTGAAAAATAATAGTATGAGGAGAATAAGCTGCTGCTAGTCCTTTCTGGCAGCGGCCTATCTCCTGTAAGAACCGAAGTAATGAAGTAAACCGAGTTTTCCGAAATGCTAAGAACCAAAACTTGCGGAACGCACCGGCTTTCGTGCTCCGTGGACTATTGACTGCTCTAGCTGTGGCCGTTTTACTTTGTTTTTTTTTGCATTCAGGCATGCCACCGGCTACACTGCAGCTTCATGTGCACTTCTTTTTTGCCAAGGACCTCCGCCGAGCGCAAGTCTTCCTGTTCTTTAGTCAAGTGGATGCAACTAAGAACTTTGCTGGACTGCATTGCATAGCGGAGAGTAGGGTATTTACCTATTCTACTAGTGTATAGTGTTCTCTATGTTTGTTGAATTTTTTAACGTGTAACTGGATACACATTTTACACACATGCTACAACGGCAGGACCACAAATTAGGCTTATCCCCAAACTTAAATTTTTTTAAAATGTTCATAAATCACCTATTTGTAGCCTGGTTTATCACCTACCCCAAAGCTTGCTCTTCAGTGTACAGTGCACATATACGGCCTTTTTTTGTTTTTGCTGTTTTTATTGGTGTTCATTTACATATATAGCTATTGTGCTGTTGATGTATTCATAAAGTTTTTTGCCATTCAGCACACTTGTTGCGGGTCCCATGTCCTCCTGGGAAGGACATACTAGCGCAAGGTATATACCTGTTTATAGCTTCTTGAGTGTGTCTAATTTAAGCCTGCACACGTTTGACAGGGTGTGCAGCATACCTGTTTGCAGCTTCTGTTTCCTCCCGTAGTCTGTCCTTTTCTGAAGGGTTTTAGCTCTGGTGTCTCTCATTTTGTGTCTAAAATGTGTTAATCCTTCTGGTGCCATACAGTTATTAAGGCAACGTGGAATGAAAAAATTATATTTTTTCCACTAAAATATTGCTTTAGCCACAAATTTTTAATTTCTGCAAGTAGTAATAGGAAAAAATGTACCCCAAAATTTGTTACACAATTTTTTCCAGAATGGGAAGAAGGACTGTTTGATTTTTGGAGCGTAAACTTGCCTGAAATAGATGGTAGACAGTATGTTGCATTTGCATTGCTCCTGACATGCCAAAATTACAGAAACCTCCACAATTGAACCCATATTAGAAACTAGACCCCTCAAAGAATTAAAGTATGGGTGTGTTGAGTATTTCGAACCTACAGGTATTCACAGAATGTGCCAAAAAGGCAGAAACCACCACAGGTGACCCCGTTGGCAAGCTAAACCCCACAAGGAATTAATCTATGGGTGTGATGATCATTTTTAAGTCTCAAACTGCATCACAATTTTTTTATGATTGGACAATGAATTTAAAAAAGTAAACGATTTCTTTAGTAGAAAAATTACAGGGCAATTTGTTATGCAATTTTTACTGAAGTCGTAATTTTGTTTGAATAGATTCTGGGCGCTATTAGCAGAGCCCTTGAGGTGTCAGAACAGCAAAAATCTCACAAGTGTCCCCAATTTGGAAAATTCAATGCGCAAGAAATTCGGAATGTATCTAGCCGTGTAGTGAGTATTTTGAAGCCACAGATGCCTCATAAAATGTTATTAAATTGGGCTGTGGATATATAACAATTTAGTGGTATAAAATTATTTTTTTATTAGCTGCAAATTTTTAATTTACTCAACGACAATTTGGGCCCTTCAATTTGTTGCACAATTTCTCCCGAATGCATTGATCTTCCATACGCTATCGAAAACCACTGTTAAGCCACATGGCAGTGTTTAGAAGGAAGGATCGCCTATTTGAGTTATGGAGCACAGATTTTTCTGGAATAGTTTTTGGCCGCTACTTGCAGTTCCTCAGAGGTGCCAGTAAAGCAGAATGGCCCCAAAAGTGAGTATTTTAGCCCGACAGGTGATTTCATTACAGAAAATTGCAAATTTGCTAGTTTAGTGCCCATTAGGCTTCTGGAGACATGTACACATGTATGCTAACTGTGGTTTAAGCACAATGTAAGGCTCATAAGTGATGGAGTCATTTGGATTTGGGAGCGCAGATTTCCCTGGATTTTATTTGGGGGTAGCGGGAGACACGTTGCTTTTCCACAGCAATTTGTGCTACCAGTAACGTGAAAACCCCTATATTTCCATTGACAAATAAAGAACTTGAGTGGGGATTTTTTTTTTATGGACTAAATTGAAACTTTTATTGGCAGCATTTTGGTGTACATAACATTTTTGATCACTTTCAATATAAGACAAGTATAGGTTTATCCTATACTCTACGCTGAGCACTTACATCGGGGTTTCCGTCTAAATCCCCCAAAAATATGATTTACACAAAACCCCTGACGGAACAACTCATTCTAATGAGACAGATGGATTCATTTTGGAATCCATTTGGTGTTTGTTCTGACGTGTCCATCTTTAGGAGTGCATGCAACTGTGATTGGCCACATTCTTGAGAGCTATCTTATCTGCCCATGTGGTGTGTGAGACATGATCAGACACATCCATACAGTGCTGAAATTACATGGGAACAGCATGGGGAAGACCCCTGGAAGCATCTCTGATTCCCAGGTCACTTCTGTGAACAATGTTGTCAGAGGTATTATGCCACTTTTACGGACTCACAATAAAACATATAAAAACAAAACCAAAATGGATTTTCCTGGAAAAAAACGTTAAGAGACATTCTTTCCAGAAAAATGACTTGCATATAAGGCAAAATAAATTACACCCCCAAAAAATGCTTCTCCACACCTTGGGCTATGTTCACACATAGCGTTTTTGATGTCATTTTAAAATTTTACTACCTTATCTGTCCATGTGGTTTGTGAGACATGATCAGACGCATCCTGTTTCATTTATGAAGGAGGAACTCTGAAAGTCACAAAGTCTATTTTTATAGAGCCATCAGGCGGCCCTTACTATTGTTAAAGGGCCAGCAGTCGGCCCTCACTATTGTTAGAGGTCCATCAGCTGGCTATGCTTTGTTGTTCCCATTACTAAGGAACAAATTCCCTATGCTGTTATTGCATATGAAGTGACTGCAAGGCCTGTCCAAAATTTAGAAAAACCCCAATACCCCTTTGAAGAGACATAGAGGAGGCCTCTATTTAAAAAATGTTCCAAATGTAAAGGAGTGGGTCTCCTATACTATTATTGCATATACAGTGGCTGCAAGATGTGTCCAAAATTTGGATGCACCCCAATACCCCGTTGAAGAGACGTAGAGGAGGGCCTCTTTAAAAAAAATGTTACCATTGTTAAGGAGTGGGTCTCCAATACCGGTAATGCCCATGCACTAAGTGCATGGGCTGAAAAACATTTACCCCTGGGGCGTATACATGAACATACTGTGTAACATACAGAATGCTAGAGGTAGGACTCTAAAAAAAATCCTACAGGCATCATAAACACTAGTGTTGAGCGAGCACTAAAATGCTCGGATACTTGGGTGCTCGACCCGAGCAACGAGCCCAATATTAATCTATGGGAGACCCGAGCATTTTTGCGGCGGCACCCCCGACAGTCTGCAGAAAGCCTAAAAAGTGCCCAAAACGATAGTGACAGTGCTCAAATTACATGGGGACAGCATGGGGATCGCCCCAGAAAGCATTTCTGACCCCCAGGTCACTGCTGTCAGCAATGTGTTAAGAGGTATTAAGCCACTTTAACGGGCTCACAATAAAACGTTCAAAAACGAAACTGAAACTGCTTTCCTGTGAAATATGTTAAGGAACATCCTTTCCAGGGTAAAGACTTGTGTATAAGGTAAAATAAATAACCAAAAACAAAAATACTGCTCCACACCTTGGGCTATGTTCACAAGTAGCATTTTTATACTTTTTTGCACTTTTGTATTGCTGTCAACCGTGACAAAAGCATTCACCGGGAAATGTAATTTTAACATTTTACAACCTTATCTGGTCATGTGCTGTGTGTCACATGCATACAGTGCTGAAAAGACATGGGAACAGCATGGGGAAGACCCCTGGTAGCATCTCTGACACCCAGGTCACTGCCTAAAAATGTGCCTATCAGAAGTGATCCTTGCCGCATCAGAAGATGTAGACTTGCAACTATCCCCGTGCAAGTCCATGTCCCAGGGCAGTGTTCAATTGTACCTCCCCCATTCCTTGCAATGCAAGCACAAGTATGCAGCTTGCCACCCACCCACCCCCAGGCTGCAATACCATACTGCTTGCTTGCACTTGAAATTGGGCATTTTAGGCATGTGGTGGTGGAATCTAGCCACCACGTCATGACTGCGTCGGCGGCCTGGTATCCATACTCAGTCCCCAGCAACCCGGCGGCCGGGTGTCCACGCTCGGTCCCCAGCCGTCAGGGGGGCGGCCGGGTGTCCATACTCAGTCCCCATACAGCCCCGCGGCTGGGTGCCCACACACGTTTTTTTATGCAAAAAGGTGGATTACACCCAGATTTGAACCACAGTTCTAGTTATCTGGCCTGCACCAGAATCCTTTAAACCGATTTATTTGTGTCTGAACCGTCAGCGAGACACTCAAAATGTTTTTTATCATTGAAAAAAGGCAAAAAAGTGGATAATACAGAGATTTGAACCGTGAAACTGCAAAACCACAGTTCTAGTTATCTTGCCCACACCAGACTCTTTTAAACAGATATATTTGTGTCTGAACAGTCAGCAAGACACTCAAAATGTTTTTTTTTTATGCAAAAAGGTGGATTACACCCAGATTCGAACCGTGGGAGAGAAAATCCACAGTTCTAGTTATCTGGCCTACACTAGAATCTTTTAAACAGATATATTTGTGTCTGAACAGTCAGCGAGACACTCAAAATGTTTTTTTTATGCAAAAAAGGCAAAAAAGTGGATAATACAGAGATTTGAACCGTGGAGCTGCGAAAGCACAGTTCTAGTTATCTGGCCTACACCAGACTCTTTTAAACAGATATATTTGTGTCTGAACAGTCAGCGAGACGCTGAAAATGTTTTTTTTATGCAGAAAGGTGGATTACAACCAGATTTGAACTGTGGGAGAGCAAAACCACAGTTCTAGTTATCTGGCCTACACGAGAATCTTTTAAACAGATATATTTGTGTCTGGACAGTCAGCGACACACTCAAAATGTTTTTTTTCATTGAAAAGAGGCAAAAAAGTGGATAATACAGAGATTTAAACCGTGGAACTGCAAAACCACAGTTCTAGATATCTGGCCTACAACCGCTCTATTAAACAAATATATTTGCGTCTGAACAGTCAGCGAGACACTCAAAATGTATTTTTTAATGCAAAAAAGGTAAAAAAAAGTGGATAATACAGAGATTTGAAGCGTGGAACTGCAAAACCACAGTTCTAGTTATCTGGCCTACACCAGACCCTTTTAGACAGATATATCTGTGCCTGAACAGTCAGCAGGACACTCAAAATGTTTTTTTTAATGCAAACAAGGCAAAAAAGTGGAAAATATAGAGATTTGAACCGTGAAACTGCAAAACCACAGTTCTAGTTATCTTGCCCACACCAGACTCTTTTAAACAGATATATTTGTGTCTGAACAGTCTGCGAGACACTCAAAATGTTTTTTTTTATGCAGAAAGGTGGTTTACACCCAGATTTGAACTGTGGGAGAGGAAAACCACAGTTCTAGTTATCTGGCCTACACCAGAATCTTTTAAACAGATATATTTGTGTCTGAACAGTCAGCGAGACACTCAAAATGTTTTTTTTCATTGAAAAAAGGCAAAAAAGTGCATGATACAGTGATTTGAACCGTGGAACTGCAAATCCACAGTTCTAGTTATCTATCCTACACCCGCTGTATTAAACAAATATATTTTTGTCTGAACAGTCAGCGAGACACTCAAAATGTTTTTTTTTATGCAAAAAAGGCAAAAAATTGGATAATACAGAGATTTGAAGCGTGGAACTGCAAAACCAAAGTTCTAGTTATCTGGCCTACACCAGACTCTTTTAAACAGATATATTTGTGTCCGAACAGTCAGCGAGACGCTCAAAATGTTTTTTTTGTATGCAAAATGGTGGATTACACCCAGATTTGAACTGTGGGAGAGGAAAACCACAGTTCTAGTTATCTGACCTACACAATAATCTTTTAAACAGATATGTTTGTGTCTGAACAGTCAGCGAGACACTGAAAATGTTTTTTTTATACAAAAAAGGCAAAAAAGTGGATAATACAGAGATTTGAACTGTGGAACTGCAAAACCACAGTTCTAGTTATCTGACCTACACCAGACTCTTTTAAACAGAAATATTTGTGTCTGAACAGTCAGCGAGACACTCAAAATGTTTTTTTATGCAATAAAGTGCATAATACAGAGATTTGAACCGTGGAACTGCAAAACCACAGTTCTAGTTATCTGGCCTACACCAGAATCTTTTAAACAGATATATTTGTGTCTGAACAGTCAGCGAGACTCTCAAAATGTTTTTTTTCAATGAAAAAAGCCAAAAAAGTGGATAACACAGAGATGTGAACCATGGAACTGCAAAACCACAGTTCTAGTTATCTGGCCTACACCAGACTCTTTTAAACAGATATATTTGTGTCTAATTTGTCAGCGAGACACTCAAAATGGTTTTTATTATGCAAAAAGGTAGATTACACCCAGATTTGAACTGTGGGAGAGGAAAACCACAGTTCTAATTATCTGGCCTACACCATAATCTTTTAAACAGATATATTTGTGTCTGAACAGTCAGCGAGACACTCAAAATGTTTTTTTATGCAAAAAAAGGCAAAAAAGTGGATAATACAGAGATTTGAACCGTGGAGCTGCAAAACCACAGTTCTAGTTATCTGGCCCACACCAGACTCTTTTAAACAGATATATTTGTGTCTGAACAGTCAGCGAGACTCTCAAAATGTTTTTTTTCAATGAAAAAAGGCAAAAAAGTGGATAACACAGAGATTTGAACCATGGAACTGCAAAACCACAGTTCTAGTTATCTGGCCTACACCAGACCCTTTTAGACAGATATATCTGTGCCTGAACAGTCAGCAGGACACTCAAAATGTTTTTTTTAATGCAAACAAGGCAAAAAAGTGGAAAATATAGAGATTTGAACCGTGAAACTGCAAAAACCACAGTTCTAGTTATCTTGCCCACACCAGACTCTTTTAAACAGATATATTTGTGTCTGAACAGTCTGCGAGACACTCAAAATGTTTTTTTTTATGCAGAAAGGTGGATTACACCCAGATTTGAACTGTGGGAGAGGAAAACCACAGTTCTAGTTATCTGGCCTACACCAGAATCTTTTAAACAGATATATTTGTGTCTGAACAGTCAGCGAGACACTCAAAATGTTTTTTTTCATTGAAAAAAGGCAAAAAAGTGCATGATACAGTGATTTGAACCGTGGAACTGCAAATCCACAGTTCTAGTTATCTGGCCTACACCCGCTGTATTAAACAAATATATTTTTGTCTGAACAGTCAGCGAGACACTCAAAATGTTTTTTTTTATGCAAAAAAGGCAAAAAATTGGATAATACAGAGATTTGAAGCGTGGAACTGCAAAACCAAAGTTCTAGTTATCTGGCCTACACCAGACTCTTTTAAACAGATATATTTGTGTCCGAACAGTCAGCGAGACGCTCAAAATGTTTTTTTTGTATGCAAAATGGTGGATTACACCCAGATTTGAACTGTGGGAGAGGAAAACCACAGTTCTAGTTATCTGACCTACACAATAATCTTTTAAACAGATATGTTTGTGTCTGAACAGTCAGCGAGACACTGAAAATGTTTTTTTTATACAAAAAAGGCAAAAAAGTGGATAATACAGAGATTTGAACTGTGGAACTGCAAAACCACAGTTCTAGTTATCTGACCTACACCAGACTCTTTTAAACAGAAATATTTGTGTCTGAACAGTCAGCGAGACACTCAAAATGTTTTTTTATGCAATAAAGTGCATAATACAGAGATTTGAACCGTGGAACTGCAAAACCACAGTTCTAGTTATCTGGCCTACACCAGAATCTTTTAAACAGATATATTTGTGTCTGAACAGTCAGCGAGACTCTCAAAATGTTTTTTTTCAATGAAAAAAGCCAAAAAAGTGGATAACACAGAGATGTGAACCATGGAACTGCAAAACCACAGTTCTAGTTATCTGGCCTACACCAGACTCTTTTAAACAGATATATTTGTGTCTAATTTGTCAGCGAGACACTCAAAATGGTTTTTATTATGCAAAAAGGTAGATTACACCCAGATTTGAACTGTGGGAGAGGAAAACCACAGTTCTAATTATCTGGCCTACACCATAATCTTTTAAACAGATATATTTGTGTCTGAACAGTCAGCGAGACACTCAAAATGTTTTTTTATGCAAAAAAAGGCAAAAAAGTGGATAATACAGAGATTTGAACCGTGGAGCTGCAAAACCACAGTTCTAGTTATCTGGCCCACACCAGACTCTTTTAAACAGATATATTTGTGTCTGAACAGTCAGCGAGACTCTCAAAATGTTTTTTTTCAATGAAAAAAGGCAAAAAAGTGGATAACACAGAGATTTGAACCATGGAACTGCAAAACCACAGTTCTAGTTATCTGGCCTACACCAGACTCTTTTAAACAGATATATTTGTGTCTAATTTGTCAGCGAGACACTCAAAATGGTTTTTATTATGCAAAAAGGTAGATTACACCCAGATTTGAACTGTGGGAGAGGAAAACCACAGTTCTAATTATCTGGCCTACACCAGAATCTTTTAAACAGATATATTTGTGTCTGAACAGTCAGCGAGACACTCAAAATGTTTTTTTATGCAAAAAAAGGCAAAAAAGTGGATAATACAGAGATTTGAACCGTGGAGCTGCAAAACCACAGTTCTAGTTATCTGGCCCACACCAGACTCTTTTAAACAGATATATTTGTGTCTGAACAGTCTGCGAGACACTCAAAATGCTTTTTTTTTATGCGAAAATGTGGATTACACCCAGATTTGAACCGTGGGAGAGGAAAACCACAGTTCTAGTTATCTGGCCTACACCAGAATCTTTTAAACAGATATATTTGTGTCTGAACAGTCAGCGAGACGCTCAAAATGTTTTTTTTCATTGAAAAAAGTCAAAAAAGTGGATAATACAGAGATTTGAACCGTGGAACTGCAAAACCACAGTTCTAGTCATCTGGCCTACACCCGCTCTTTTAAACAGATATATTTGAGTCTGAACAGTCAGCGAGACACTCAAAATGTTTTTTTTTTATGCAATAAAGGCAAAAAAGCGGATAATACAGAGATTTGTACCATGGAACTGCAAAACCACAGTTCTAGTTATCTGGCCCACACCACACTCTTTAAAACAGATATATTTGTGTCTAATTTGTCAGCGAGACACTCAAAATGTTTTTTTTTAATGCAAAAAGGTGGATTACACCCAGATTTGAACTATGGGAGAGGAAAACCACAGTTCTAATTATCTGGCCTACACCAGAATCTTTTAAACAGATATATTAGTGTCTGAACAGTCAGAGAGACACTGAAAATGTTTTTTTTATGCAAAAAAGTGGATAATACAGAGATTTGAACCGTGGAACTGCAAAACCACAGTTCTTGTTATCTGGCCTACACCAGACTCTTTTAAGCAGATATATTTGTGTCTGAACAGTCAGCGAGACGCTCAAAATATTTTTTTTATGCAAAAAAGTGGATAATACAGAGATTTGAATCGTGGAACTGCAAAACCACAGTTCTAGGTATCTGATCTACACCAGACTCTCTTAAACAGATATATTTGTGTCTGAACAGTCAGCGAGACACTCAAAATGTTTTTTTTATTGTAAAAAGGTGGATTACACCCAGATTTGAACCGTGGGAGAGGAAAACCACAGTTCTAGGTATCTGGCCAACACCAGAATCTTTTAAACAGATATATTTGTGTCTGAACAGTCAGCAAGACACTCAAAATGTTTTTTTTTATGCAAAAAAGGCAAAAAAGTGGATAATACAGTGATTTGTACAGTGGAACTGCAAAACCACAGTTCTAGTTATCTGGCCTACACCAGACTCTTTTAAACAGAAATATTTGTGTCTAATTTGTCAGCGAGACACTCAAAATGTTTTTTTTATTGTAAAAAGGTGGATTACACCCAGATTTGAACCGTGGGAGAGGAAAACCACAGTTCTAGTAATCTGGCCTACTCCAGAATCTTTTAAACAGATATGTTTGTGTCTGAATAGTCAGTGAGACACTCAAAATGTGTTTTTTATGCAAAAAAATGCAAAAAAGTGGATAATACAGAGTTTTGAACCGTGGAACTGCAAAACCACAGTTCTAGTTATCTGGCCCACACCACACTCTTTAAAACAGATATATTTGTGTCTGAACAGTCTGCGAGACACTCAAAATGTTTTTTTTTATGCAAAAATGTGGATTACACCCAGATTTGAACCGTGGGAGAGGAAAACCACAGTTCTAGTTATTTGGCCTACACCATAATCTGTTAAACAGATATATTTGTGTCTGAACAGTCAGCGAGACCCTCAAAATGTTTTTCTTCATTGAAAAAAGGCAAAAAAGTGGATAATACAGAGATTTGAACCGTGGAACTGCAAAAACACAGTTCTAGTCATCTGGCCTACACCCGCTCTTTAAACAGATATATTTGTGTCTGAACAGTCAGCGAGACACTCAAAATGTTTTTTTTATGCAAAAAAGGCAAAAAAGCGGATAATACAGAGATTTGTACCATGGAAATGCAAAACCACAGTTCTAGTTATCTGGCCTACACCAGACTCTTTTAAACAGATATATTTGTGTCTGAACAGTCAGTGAGACACTCAAAATCTTTTTTTTTATTCAAAAAAGGCAAAAAAGTGGATAATACAGAGATTTGAAGCGTGGAACTGCAAAACCACAGTTCTAGTTATCTGGCCCACACCACACTCTTTAAAACAGATATATTTGTGTCTGATTAGTCAGCGAGACACTCAAAATGTTTTTTTTTAATGCAAAAAGGTGGACTACACCCAGATTTGAACTATGGGAGAGGAAAACCACAGTTCTAATTATCTGGCCTACACCAGAATCTTTTAAACAGATATATTAGTGTCTGAACAGTCAGAGAGACACTGAAAATGTTTTTTTTATGCAAAAAAGTGGATAATACAGAGATTTGAACCGTGGAACTGCAAAACCACAGTTCTTGTTATCTGGCCTACACCAGACTCTTTTAAGCAGATATATTTGTGTCTGAACAGTCAGCGAGACGCTCAAAATATTTTTTTTATGCAAAAAGTGGATAATACAGAGATTTGAATCGTGGAACTGCAAAACCACAGTTCTAGGTATCTGATCTACACCAGACTCTCTTAAACAGATATATTTGTGTCTGAACAGTCAGCGAGACACTCAAAATGTTTTTTTTATTGTAAAAAGGTGGATTACACCCAGATTTGAACCGTGGGAGAGGAAAACCACAGTTCTAGGTATCTGGCCAACACCAGAATCTTTTAAACAGATATATTTGAGTCTGAACAGTCAGCAAGACACTCAAAATGTTTTTTTTTTATGGAAAAAAGGCAAAAAAGTGGATAATACAGTGATTTGTACATTGGAACTGCAAAACCACAGTTCTAGTTATCTGGCCTACACCAGACTCTTTTAAACAGAAATATTTGTGTCTAATTTGTCAGCGAGACACTCAAAATGTTTTTTTTTTATGCAAAAAGGTGGATTACACCCAGATTTGAACCGTGGGAGAGGAAAACCACAGTTCTAGTAATCTGGCCTACTCCAGAATCTTTTAAACAGATATATTTGTGTCTGAATAGTCAGTGAGACACTCAAAATGTGTTTTTTATGCAAAAAAATGCAAAAAAGTGGATAATACAGAGTTTTGAACCGTGGAACTGCAAAACCACAGTTCTAGTTATCTGGCCCACACCACACTCTTTAAAACAGATATATTTGTGTCTGAACAGTCTGCGAGACACTCAAAATGTTTTTTTTTTATGCAAAAATGTGGATTACACCCAGATTTGAACCGTGGAACTGCAAAACCACAGTTCTAGTTATCTGGCCCACACCACACTCTTTAAAACAGATATATTTGTGTCTGAACAGTCAGCGAGACCCTCAAAATGTTTTTCTTCATTGAAAAAAGGCAAAAAAGTGGATAATACAGAGATTTGAGCCGTGGAACTGCAAAAACACAGTTCTAGTCATCTGGCCTACACCCGCTCTTTAAACAGATATATTTGTGTCTGAACAGTCAGCAAGACACTCAAAATGTTTTTTTTATGCAAAAAACGCAAAAAAGCGGATAATACAGAGATTTGTACCATGGAAATGCAAAACCACAGTTCTAGTTATCTGGCCTACACCAGACTCTTTTAAACATATATATTTGTGTCTGAACAGTCAGTGAGACACTCAAAAATCTTTTTTTTTATTCAAAAAAGGCAAAAAAGTGGATAATACAGAGATTTGAAGCGTGGAACTGCAAAACCACAGTTCTAGTTATCTGGCCCACACCACACTCTTTAAAACAGATATATTTGTGTCTGATTAGTCAGCGAGACACTCAAAATGTTTTTTTTTAATGCAAAAAGGTGGACTACACCCAGATTTGAACTATGGGAGAGGAAAACCACAGTTCTAATTATCTGGCCTACACCAGAATCTTTTAAACAGATATATTTGTGTCTGAACAGTCAGAGAGACACTGAAAATGTTTTTTTTTATGCAAAAATGTGGATAATACAGAGATTTGAACCGTGGAACTGCAAAACCACAGTTCTAGTTATCTGGCCTACACCAGACTCTTTTAAGCAGATATATTTGTGTCTGAACAGTCAGCGAGACACTCAAAATGTTTTTTTTTTATGCAAAAAAGGCAAAAAAGTGGATAATACAGTGATTTGTACAGTGGAACTGCAAAACCACAGTTCTAGTTATCTGGCCTACACCAGACTCTTTTAAACAGAAATATTTGTGTCTAATTTGTCAGCGAGACACTCAAAATGTTTTTTTTTTATGCAAAAAGGTGGATTACACCCAGATTTGAACCGTGGGAGAGGAAAACCACAGTTCTAGTAATCTGGCCTACTCCAGAATCTTTTAAACAGATATATTTGTGTCTGAATAGTCAGTGAGACACTCAAAATGTGTTTTTTATGCAAAAAAACGCAAAAAAGTGGATAATACAGAGTTTTGAAACGTGGAACTGCAAAACCACTGTTCTAGTTATATGGCCCACACCACACTCTTTAAAACAGATATATTTGTGTCTGAACAGTCTGCGAGACACTCAAAATGTTTTTTTTTTATGCAAAAATGTGGATTACACCCAGATTTGAACCGTGGGAGAGGAAAACCACAGTTCTAGTTATTTGGCCTACACCATAATCTGTTAAACAGATATATTTGTGTCTGAACAGTCAGCGAGACCCTCAAAATGTTTTTTTTCATTGAAAAAAGGCAAAAAAGTGGATAATACAGAGATTTGAACCGTGGAACTGCAAAAACACATTTCTAGTCATCTGGCCTACACTCGCTCTTTAAACAGATATATTTGTGTCTGAACAGTCAGCGAGACACTCAAAATGTTTTTTTTTATGCAAAAAAGGCTAAAAAGCGGATAATACAGAGATTTGCACCATGGAACTGCAAAACCACAGTTCTAGTTATCTGGCCTACAGCAGACTCTTTTAAACAGATATATTTGTGTCTGAACAGTCAGTGAGACACTCAAAATCTTTTTTTTTATTCAAAAAAGGCAAAAAAGTGGATAATACAGAGATTTGAAGCGTGGAACTGCAAAACCACAGTTCTAGTTATCTGGCCCACACCACACTCTTTAAAACAGATATATTTGTGTCTGATTAGTCAGCGAGACACTCAAAATGTTTTTTTTTAATGCAAAAAGGTGGATTACACCCAGATTTGAACTATGGGAGAGGAAAACCACAGTTCTAATTATCTGGCCTACACCAGAATCTTTTAAACAGATATATTTGTGTCTGAACAGTCAGAGAGACACTGAAAATGTTTTTTTTTATGCAAAAAAGTGGATAATACAGAGATTTGAACCATGGAACTACAAAACCACAGTTCTCGTTATCTGGCCTACACCAGACTCTTTTAAGCAGATATATTTGTGTCTGAACAGTCAGCGAGACACTCAAAATGTTTTTTTTATGCAAAAAAGGCAAAAAAGTGGATAATACAGAGATTTGAATCGTGGAACTGCAAATCCACAGTTCTAGGTATCTGATCTACACCAGACTCTCTTAAACAGATATATTTGTGTCTGAACAGTCTGCGAGACACTCAAAATTTTTTTTTTTATACAAAAAAGGCAAAAAAGTAGGTAATACAGAGATTTGAACCATGGAACTGCAAAACGACAGTTCTAGTTATCTGGCCTACACCAGACTCTTTTAAACAGATATATTTGTGTCTGAACAGTCAGCGAGACACTCAAAATGTTTTTTTTATGCAAAAAAGGCAAAAAAGTAGATAATACAGAGATTTGAACCATGGAACTGCAAAACGACAGTTCTAGTTATCTGGCCTACACCAGACTCTTTTAAACAGATATATTTGTGTCTGAACAGTCAGCAAAACACTCAAAATGTTTTTTTTCGTTGAAAAAAGGCAAAAAAGTGGATAATACAGAAATTTGAACCGTGTAACTGCAAAACCACAGTTCTAGTTATCTGGCCTACACCAGACTCTTTTAAACAGATATATTTGTGTCTGAACACTCACAGACACACTCAATTTTTTTTTAGTGGGGGGGGGGAATACTAAAAGTTTAATAAGACGGTTATTTGTACAGTCTGACTGAGAAAAAAAAAAAGAGGCTTTAGATGAAAAAAAAGGATTTTTCCTGGCCCCTGAGACCTGGGGCTAAGTCTAGCAATTTGAGCAGCGGTAGCACACAGGACTGTAATGCAGTGTTTGTTGGTATAACCACTGCGTCTTCTATACAGCCTGCCTGCCTGCCTGATATCTGGGATGGATGTTAGTCCTGAGAAGGACTGTTTGTTTGATTTGGCAGACTTTAGATACCCTATGCTACCTATTTCGCGCTATATATCTCTCCCTAACTCAGCAGTACTGACCCTACACTGTCTGATCCCCGGCGACTGTGTCCAAGATGGCGGCGCCCGTTTTTAAATACTCGAGGTGACGCTGTGCGGCCAGCCAATCACTGTAATGCCCACAACCAACATGGCTGCAGCATTACAGTGACTGGCTGGCAATCCCTGCATGTTCATTGGCTCTGTAAAGAGCGCCAAACATGCAGGGCGGAGACCCGAGCTCCCGCCCGAATAACCTGGAAATGCTCAGTGCTCGCCGAACATCCCGAGTGGTGAGATGCTCGGGCGAGTACCGAGCAGTGTTGAGCATTAATAAACACCCTTAAAAAAATTATGTGCTTGTTGCATCATGGTTACCCTGGTGATATGATGGCGGAGTATGAGGAGAAGGAGAAGGAAGAGGACAACAGAAAATAGACAAAATCAGGAAGCGTATACCCTTGTCTGGGTCTAAAGAGGTGCATGTGAATAGAACCCTCCCCAAAAAAGCCACTGGATTTGACTTTATGTTCCACTGCTATCATCCGGTGGTGTTGAGAAGTCTGGCCCAATGCAGCCCTTGTTCATTTTTAGAGGAGTCAGCCTGTCAACATTTTCAGTTGACAGGTGGATGCGCCTATCAGTTATAATGCCCCCGGCAGCACTAAAAACCCGCTCTGACAAAACTCTAGCGGCAGGACAGGCCAGGACATCCAATGCATACAGAGACAGTTCTTGCTACGTGTCCAGCTTGGATACCCAATAATTATAGGCACAGAGGAATCATGGAAAACGTTAGTACGGTCGGCAAGGTACTCCTACAGCATCTTCCAAAACTTTTTCTCCTTGTCAGAGTACCCCATGCCTCAGTGCCTGGGCTCTGGGAGGGTCTGAGAAAACTGTCCCACACCTTTGACCGTGTTCCCCTGCCTCTGCTGCATTGTATTTGTGTCTCCCTCGCCTGTACTCCTTGGTTGTCCAAGGAACTGTGACCTCCGCCATCAGCATTTTCAGATGGGAATTTTTTTAGTAATTCAGCAACAAGGGCCTCCTGGTATTGCAACATTTTCCTAGAATTCTCCGCCGCAGGAAGGAGAGATAGAAAGTTCTCCTTGTAGCGTGGGTCTAGAAGTGTGACCAACTAGTAATTACTGCAGGCCAAATTGCATACAACGCAACGGTCATGGGAAAGGCAGAGGAACATAAAGTCAGCCATGTGAGCCAGACTGGTAACAGCAAAGTCTTTCCTGTCCTTACCAAGAGGACGACTGTCTCTTCCTCATCCTCTTCCTCCTCGCTTTCCCTTACCTCAGGCCATCCACGCTGAACAGACAATATGAGAGTTTTGTGGGTGATAACGTCTGTAGCACAAGAAAACCGCTCCTCATTATCACCCAATCCGGGTTAGGATGAGATGAGGCTAGGCTGTGTGGCATCACCCTGCATTATTCTTTGCTCCATCTCATCGTGCTGCGCCTGCAATGCCTCCTCTTTAATTGTGAGCAGTGAGCGTTTAAAAAGACGGAGAAGCGGGATTTCTGACAACCATGCCCACTCATCAGTTCTTATGTGCGGAGGCTGACCTGAATAACGACAGACATGTTGAAGCTGGTACTCAACAACTGCCCTCTGCTGCTCACAAATCTTTCCCAACATCTGCAATGTTGAGTTCCAATGCGTGGTGACATTGCACACCAGTCGGTGAGCTGGAAGCTGAAAACACTGCTGAAGCACGGCGAGGACGGAGGAAGCTGTAGATGGCTTTTAAAAATTGGCACACATGTGGCGTACTTTGACAAGCAGCTCAGGCAGATCAGGGTAGGTTTTGAGAAACCGCTGAACCACTAGGTTGAGCATATGGGCCAGGCATGGTACGTGTGTGAGGTTGCCTAGCTTCAGAGCCGCCACCAGGTTCCAACCATTGTCACACATGACCATGGCTGGCTGTAGATTCAGCGGTGACAACCACAGATCTGCCTGCTCTGTTAAAGCTGTCAACAACTCTTCAGAGGTGTGTGGTTTGTCCCCTAAGCATATTAGCTTCAGCAGTGCCTGTTTCCGCTGGGCCAAGGCAGTCCTGCAGTGCTTCCAGCTTCAGACTGATGTGGTCATTTTGGAGGTGGAGGCTGAGGAGGAGGTGCAGAAGCTGTAGAATGTGGGGCCAATCCTGATTGACTCAGTGCCCGCAATTCTTGGTGTTCTGTCCCAGGGTCTGACTGGGTTTCGGCTTCCACTATATTAACCCATTGTGCCGTTAGTGAGATGTAAGTTCCTTGGCCACAAGCACTTGTCTACGTGTCCATGGTTAGGTGGACCTTCCCAGTAACTGCGTTTTTGAGGGCACGGCTAATGTTCATGAACATGTGCTTGTGTAATGTGGGGACAGCAAACCGGGAGAAATAGTGGCGGCTTGGGACCGAGTACCGAGGGACGGCTGCCACCATGAGATTGCGGAAAGATTCCATCTCCATGAGCCTAAAAGGCAACATTTCCAGTGCAAACATTTGAGAAATGTGTAAGTTTAGTAGGTGGACCTTCCCAGTAACTGCATTGTTGAGAGCACAGCTAATGTTCTTGGACATGTGCTTGTGTAAAGCGGGGACAGCAGACCAGGAGAAATAGTGGCGGCTTGGGACCGAGTACCGAGGGACGGCTGCCACCATGAGATTGCGGAAAGATTCCATCTCCATGAGCCTGAAAGGCAACATTTCCAGTGCAAACATTTGAGAAATGTGTGAGTTTAGTAGGTGGACCTTCCCAGTAACTGCGTTGTTGAGGGCACGGCTAATGTTCTTGGACGCGTGCTTGTGTAATGCGGGGACAGCACATCGGGAGAAATAGTGGCGGCTTGGGACCGAGTACCGAGGGATGGCCGCCGCCATGAGGTTGTGGAAAGATTCCATCTCCATGAGCCTAAAAGGCAACATTTCCAGTGCAAACATTTGAGAAATGTGTGAGTTTAGTAGGTGGACCTTCCCAGTAACTGCGTTGTTCAGGGCACGGCTAATGTTCTTGGACACATGCTTGTGTAATGCGGGACAGCACACCGGGAGAAATAGTGGTGGCTTGGGACCGAGTACCGAGGGACGGCCGCCGCCATGAGGTTGCGGAAAGATTCCATCTCCATGAGCCTAAAAGGCAACATTTCCAGTGCAAACATTTGAGAAATGTGTAAGTTTAGTAGTGTGGACTGTGAGGTGTTGGCTGCGTATTTGCGCTTTCATTCAAAGGACTGGGATAGGGACAACTGAACACTGCACTGGGACAATAACGTGGACACTGACGACGATGGTTGCAAGTGTGCAATGACAGGTGCAGGGCAGGAGGCATCTTCGCCTGCGCCATGGACAGATGATTGGAATGCACGCACAACAGCGGAACAGGCAGTGGTGTCACCCGCAGACACTGTTTCTGGACCCTGACGTGCGGCCCAAATAATCGGATGCTTTGCTGTCATGTGCCTGAGCATACTGGTGGTGGTTAAGCTGGTAGTTTTGCTGCCCTTGCAGATGCTGGCATGGCAGAGGGTACAAATGGGCTTTTTGGGGTTATCTGGACAGTCTTTAAAAAAGAGCCAGACTCTGGAAGACCTAACAGTTGGGCTGGCAACTTCTTTCGTGTTGGCATTCCGGGGAACAGTTGCCCGCCATGTCTCTGTGGCCACCCCACTGCTTCTTCCTGCCTGTTGTGGTGCTATGCCTCGCTCCCCCTGTGTGCTGCTGTTCTCACTATGCATGTCACATTGCCAGGTTGGGTCATTGATTTCATCATCCATCACCTCATCTTCCACGTACACACCCTGGCCCTCCTCCTGACTTGGTGGCAATTGCGTCTCATCATCATCATCCACCTCTTGCGACAGTTTCCCACTGTCACCTTCGTGTGACCATGGCTGCTCAAGTATTTAGGCATCGCTACATGCGATCTCCTCTTGACCTGCTTGAAACGGGTCGGGCGAGAGTCCCAAATTTATAAATGGAAAAGTGAACAGCTCTTCAGAGTGTCCAAGTGTGGGATCAGTTGTCTCCAGGCACTCGGCATGGTGGGAGGAAGGAGGATCAGGGCGAAGAATATGTGGTCCAGACTCACGGCTAGTGAGACTTGACCGTGTGAAAGATAGGGTGGTGGCAAACTGACTGGAAGCATTATCTGCTATCCAACCAACAACCTTTTCACACTGCTCTGTCTTCAAGAGTAGTGTTCCGCGGTCCCCTAGTAATTGGGACAGGAAGATAGTTCGACATGATGTGGGTGTTTGTTGTGCTCCCTCAGCAAGCACAGTTTCATCTTGCGCACGGCTTCGGCATCTGCATGCACCATCACCATCAAGTCCACTTCCCCGTCCCTTGCCACGTGCCTTGCCCATTTTAAATGGAGTGTAATATTTGGCCCGCTCCAAAAAATGTCTATTATTATTGTAGTAATATGGGATCATGTGTGATGACCAGCGACCTTGGTCAGTGACCAAGTGTGAATAGGTTCACCAAAACACAGCTGGCTGACTTTAAATGGAGGGTAATATTTGGCACGCTCCAAAAAATGTCTGTGTTATTACCGCAGTAATAATATGGGATCACCTCTAATGATGGCAAAGTTTCTCTGCTTTCACAATACAGCAATGCGAATAAAAAAAAAAAATCCGGCTATATTCTGCTAACAAGCAAATGGAGCAGTAAATTGGTGTACTGTATTGATTTTTAAGCAAATAATAGCCCTGATATGTAGGGCTATGGATATCTGAAACAGCAGCAGCAGACAGAACGTGCAATGGACCCTATTGTGCTGTATACACTGTCCACAAACTTTGCCTGTCTAACTCCTACTATCAATCTCACCAGTAATATATGCAGCTGGATTAATCGTCAGAAGGACTGTTAGTTCAGATGGATATATATCTTTCTGTGGAATACCTATAACTAACTATTAAACCGCTAATTCTGTCCCTCACTCAGCAGCACATCTCCCTACTCTGCCTGGTTCCGGGGTAGACTGTGAAGAGAATAGGGTCACCAGGTCTTTTATCGACCCGATGACGCTCTGCGGCCAGTCAATCACTGTAATGCCACAACCAACATGGCTACTGCATTACAGTGAGTGGCAGGCTATCCCTGCACATTAATTGGCTCTCTAAAGAGCGCCAAACATGCAGGGTGGGGACCCAAGCTCCTGCCTGAGCATCCCGGAAATACTCTCCGAGCGTCGAGCATCTCGAGCAGTGAGATGCTCGGGTGAGTAACGAGCAGTGGCGAGCATGCTCGCTCATCATTAACACACACTCTAGTTCAGCGCTGAGTATAAAAGATCGAGAATGTAAATATAGTAATATAATAAACCAACTTTATCTTCTCTATGGAAAGTCTGGCTGTGTCTGACAGCGGACTCAATGCCTCCATTGCTGCACGATCTGGGCTGAAGATGTGCAAAATCTGCAGCAAAAGGCAATTGCATGTGAGTATGAGATTTTATCTAATCCAGTCACTGTGTAAAAAATCTGCGATGTAAATTGACCTGTGCTGCAAATGCAGCGTGATCATTTATTCTGTAGATTTTCACAGTGGATTTTACTTATTGTCATGAAAAGGGAACTGTCTGCAGCAAGTCTTCCAAGCAAAAAAAAACCACTTAAAAACTGTCCCCATTGTTTTTAATGGAAATACCACACTGTCATTCATAGGACACTTTTTTTTCAAACTCAGTTTTAAAAACAAGATCATTGAAAAAACAAGCGACATCTCTTTGCTGCAGATTTCATGTTGAATCTGCACCAGATTTTACATAGAAGTCAAAAGGTTGTAAAAACACATCGTAAAAATTACATCAGAACCAGAATTTCTATTGAAAACCACATTAGATTTTTCCACCTCAAAAACATCCCGAAGTGTACATTCCCTTTTGCTGAAGCCACATATGCAATTTTTGGTGTAGTTTTTGCTGCAGATTTTGCCATCAAAGCAAGACTTAGAGCCAGAATAACTTAGAGTATGTGCACACAGCAGAGCCGCTAAGATATATGGGATGAATCATGAAACCCTTTGTCATAAAGATGGCTGGAAAACGTTGAAAAGTTTTCATACAATTTTGTGACTTTTGGCGCTTTCAAGGATAGGAAAGGGAAAAGGGAGAGTCAGCTCACCGGTGAATAAAGCAGTCCTTCGTTGAGAATGATATCGCACAGAGACGCCCTGGTTCGGGTTGGGCAAATGCACAGGAAAAAAAAGAGGGGAAGTCCAACGATAAAATAAAATATAAGTATCTTTCTTTATTGATTCCTTTAAAATAATCCTGAGTAGGACAAACCACACCAACACACTACAGCTCGATCGACGCGTTTCAACTTTAGTAAGTCTTAGTCATGACCACAGCAACACACTACAGCTCGATCGATGCGTTTCGACTTTAGTAAGTCTTAGTCATGACCACAGCAACACACTACAGCTCGATCGACGCATTTAGACTTTAGTAAATCTTAGTCATGACCACAGCAACACACTACAGCTCGATCGACGCGATTCGACTTTAGTTAGTCTTAGTCATGATCTAGTTGAGAGCATGACTAAGACTAAGTAAAGTCAAAACACGTCGATCGAGCTGTAGTGTGTTGGTGTGGTTTGTCCTGCTCAGGAACATTTTAAAGGAATCAATAGACTGGCATAGTGGTAGCATGAGCTACAGCAGTCTTGATGCCCCAAGTGTGCACATACTCTAACATTAAGGAAGAGCACATATATCTGCAGAGGATCAAGTCCGAGTCGAATTTCCTGAAACTCTTAATTTCACACATGTTCGACCATTTTGAGAGTCGATTCGCAAGACTTCTTCATCGTTTTCCTGAAGCGTCTTCCTATAGCAAAAACTATGAGGGAACATTGGCATCTATAAGACATTGTGTGCACGTACCCTAACAGGACAGACAAATGTAAATGTGATGGAGCTAATAGCGGCATTGGCCGAGCTTGTGTGTTTTTACTTTTTGCTAGCAATGCTAAATAATGTGTAGACATTTCTACTTTCAAGTCTTGTGTATGATGGCTAATTAGCCAACATTTAATTTGGCCTAACATTCATGTCAACTTGGTGAGAGTGAGACTTTATAATTAGCGGCTACAGATCAGGTTGCTGTCAGATTTCTAACCTCTCACTCTAATTTAATTCCTGCTTCTGCTGTGTAATGTCAAACTTGCAAGGGCTGAAGACTTGTATCCGCTGCCTTTTCATGCTTGCATGGTTACAAAGTTATTCCATATCACACAGCTGACAGTAAAGTAGGATCATTCATGTTCATGTATGGGAGAAATCAGAATTCAAAGCTTTTTTTTTTAACCCTTGTGTTGCAAATTAATTGTTGAAGGGGCAAAGTTGTGCTTAGATGGCCACCTCATTGGTAATGCGTACTTCAACGCTCAATACAGCACAGCTAGATACAGTGGACTTCGAGATTGAAAAGAAATCACTAATAATAGGGTTAACAATCCATTCCAGACTGACATCCACTACTGTGATTGTTAACAAAAAGTTTTGATTGATGGGGTCTTTGGATCGACCCTTGATAGAAGCATCAGAGGCGAACAAGACTAAAAACCTTCTATGGATATGTACACCACTCAACTGAGTGCTTTTGCTCCTTAGTGGTTTTTCTTTATTACTCAATATTTTTGACATGACACTATGACATCTCAAAAGTTTTTATAACATGATAGGCACCCTATAACAATTTCACTGACGTTAGTTTCTTTTTAGGCTAGGATCACACAAATGTTTTCTCGACATCTGAGAAAAACGGTTCGATTATTCTGATCATACTCTGAGTGGGACCTGTTTTTCTCGGAAGTGGAGAGAAAAAAAAAGGTTCTCCATCTTCTCCATGCAGTTAATCCATGAAAATCTGACCGCTCTTAGAAGTCAATTCGAATGAGGTCCGATTTTTTTCACGGACCCATAGACTTGCTTTGCTGATTTTGATCCAACACTCTGACATATCACTGAATTTTTCCTCCACTACTCGGATATAAGTACTATCTGCCAAAACCACGGATAGCACTTGTCCAATTTACGCGGCTGTGTGCACAAACCCTGAATGAAACATAAACATCTTTCAGTCCTGATCTTGTGAACATCTGCCTCACAAAGCAAGAAGGTCTGGCAAAATACAAGGAAATGTTTCTATAAACATATTTTTTTTACGATTTTTGATATTACTATCCATATAAAAAAAATCTTTACTTTTAACAATTCATATGCTTGCCACTAGAGCAGTTATAATAGGTTTTCATTTTTTCTTTTCTAGCGCTCAGTTGTCAACTTTGATGTGTAGACTGGGTCAAGCTGTGCAGAGTCATCTTCTTATTATTAGAGGGTTGGTGAATTATGGTTGGTGCTTAATAACAGTTCTACACATTAACCACACACATAGGTTCCCTACGCTGTCACAACATCACTATCTGGTCTCAAAATACTTTGTGATAGCTTCTGTTGTGATAGTGTAGCAAATCACTCGGGAAAATAGGTAGCACACTAAAAACTGCAACTGAGCCTGCCGGTTCCTGTACAGACTAGGGATCCTGAACCCGCAGTCCCTAGTGGTTCCTGTGTGAGCTGAGATAGCCCTAACCACAGACTAGACAATGGCAATTCAAATCTATGCTGCCTGAAAGGCCGTCGAGTGCTTAAAGTTCCTCCTAAAGAACCGAAGGGCAGAGCAGAGTGTAAATTACCTATAGGAGAGAAAGTGTGCTGAAAAAGAAAGAGATCTCAGAGTGAGTATAACTTACCACGAAATACAAAATAAAGGATTAAGTCCGTACTGTTAGAGAATATGCCGCCTACTTCCTAAAAAGGAACAGAAGATAGGTGCAGGGTAAAGAGTTGAAAACAGCAGAGATATAAACCCTAGCTGGTCTGTCACTGACTGGCTTACACTATAGTAGTATGGCTGGACACCCAGGTGAGATTTTCACCAGCAGGAAATACCAGCAGGGGGAAAGTATATGAAGATGCACCCGAAAGGTGATTGGACAGACAAATAAGTAAATGAAAACACCTGTTACCCTGAAAAGACTGAAGCAAGGATAACAGAAACAAAACACCTGGAGAAAAGGTGTAACTGCTGTGGCTCAGCGGACAGAGAAGTTAAGCACAGGCTCAAGTGTTTGAACCCAGATGCGTGACCGCTTCGTGTTAACTTAGTTTTTTTTTTTTTAGCTGCCATACTACACTTACACTTGCTTACTTTATTCTTAGAATTTTTATATTGCAGTTAGGTTGGAATGGAATTCTCTCTTCCTCTTCAGGTTTTAGGGCTCAGTCTTACTCGACCCATGGGATGCTATGATGGGTGCCTATTTAGGACATCTATATACAGTATAGACCAAAAGTTTAGACACACCTTCTCATTTAAAGATTTTTCTGTATTTTCATGACTTTGAAAATTGTACATTCACACTGAAGGCATCAAAACTATGAATTAACACATGTGGAATTATATACTTAACAAAAAAGTGTGAAACAACTGAAAATATGTCTTATATTCTAGGTTCTTCAAAGTAGCCACCTTTTGCTTTGATGACTGCTTTGCACTCTCTTGGCATTCTCTTGATGAGCTTCAAGAGGTAGTCACCGGAAATGGTCTTCCAACAATCTTGAAGGAGTTCCCAGAGATGCTTAGCACTTGTTGGCCCTATTGCTTCACTCTGCGGTCCAGCTCACCCCAAACCATCTTGACTGGGTTCAGGTCTGGTGACTGTGGAGGCCAGATCATCTGGCGTAGCACCCCATCACTCTCCTGCTTGGTCAAATAGCCCTTACACAGCCTGGAGGTGTGTTTGGGGTCATTGTCCTGTTGAAAAATAAATGATGGTCCAACTAAACGGAAACCGGATTGAATAGCATGCCGCTGCAAGATGCTGTGGTAGCCATGCTGGTTCAGTATGCCTTCAATTTTGAATAAATCCCCAACAGTGTCACCAGCAAAGCACCCCCACACCATCACACCTCCTCCTCCATGCTTCACGGTGGGAACCAGGCATGTAGAGTCCATCTGTTCACCTTTTCTGCGTCGCAAAATGACACGGTGGTTGGAACCAAAGATCTCAAATTTGGACTCATCAGACCAAAGCACAGATTTCCACTGGTCTAATGTCCATTCCTTGTGTTCTTTAGCCCAAACAAGTCTCTTCTGCTTGTTGCCTGTCCTTAGCAGTGGTTTCCTAGCAGCTATTTTACCATGAAGACCTGCTGCACAAAGTCTCCTCTTAACAGTTGTTGTAGAGATGTGTCTGCTGCTAGAACTCTGTGTGGCATTGACCTGGTCTCTAATCTGAGCTGCTGTTAACCTGTGATTTCTGAGGCTGGTGACTCGGATAAACTTATCCTCAGAAGCAGAGGTGACTCTTGGTCTTCCTTTCCTGGGGCGGTCCTCATGTGAACCAGTTTCTTTGTAGCGCTTGATGGTTTTTGCAACTGCACTTGGGGACACTTTCAAAGTTTTCCCAATTTTTCGGACTGACTGACCTTCATTTCTTAAAGTAATGATAGCCACTCGTTTTTCTTTACTTAGCTGCTTTTTTCTTGCCATAATACAAATTCTAACAGTCTATTCAGTAGGACTATCAGCCGTGTATCCACCTGACTTCTGCACAACACAACTGATGGTCCCAACCCCATTTATAAGGCAAGAAATCCCACTTATTAAACCTGACAGGGCACACCTGTGAAGTGAAAACCATTTCCGGTGACTACCTCTTGAAGCTCATCAAGAGAATGCCAAGAGTGTGCAAAGCAGTCATCAAAGCAAAAGGTGGCTACTTTGAAGAACCTAGAATATAAGACATATTTTCAGATGTTTCACACTTTTTTGTTAAGTATATAATTCCACATGTGTTAATTCATAGTTTTGATGCCTTCAGTGTGAATGTACAATTTTCATAGTCATGAAAATACCCAAAAATCTTTAAATGAGAAGGTGTGTCCAAACTTTTGGTCTGTACTGTATATAATCGTCTAATTCTGTCTGTTTGTCTGTAATGGAAATCCCACGTCGCTGATTGGTCGCGCCAGCCGCCCGCAACCAATCAGCGACAGGCGCAGTCCGGCCACGAATTGGCGCGGGATTTGAACCACGCTTTGCTGATTGGTAGCGCCCGGCTGGCCGCGATCAATCAGCGATATTGGCGCTATCGCTGACCGCGCACAGGCAGCACGTGACCCCCGACTGCAGCCGGCTCTTGCTTCCGCTTATGTCACGACTATTTGTGGCTCTAGCCAGGGGTCTCCTGTTTCGCGTTCCACGATGAGTGATGGGTTGTGGGCGGGGTTATCCCCCATCGCGTCACACCCGGCATCCACCACGCGCTCTCTCAATGATTGGGCGGAATTTAACCCCTAGTCACAATGTATATATTTTACCCGGAAAATCCTGTGTATTCATTCCATTATTCTTAAATCTTCATAAATAAACTACATACATATTCTAGAATACCCGATGCGTTAAAATCGGGCCACCATCTAGTATATAAATATTCACACATGGATGATTTTTTGCAAAAATGTCTGTAACTGAATTGTTGTCCCACTCATCTGAACAGGATTATGTTTGTGGCAGGCACATGGGTCTTTGCAAACCCTATTCACGTAGACCAGTTGACCAAATTTCTGCAAAAGGTCTGCTGCTTGTGAATTTACCCTAAAGGTGGCCATATACCTTTAATAGTTGTTAACCATATGCACTCTCGGTTGACAGCTATTCCTCCCCTTTATATATTCAGCTGAGAATGCATGTGTTTTAAATGAAGAGAGGGATGTAAGTCGCTGTTAGACAACTCTGGTGGATGACATCTTCCTTAAAAGCAAAAGGCTTGGGAGTTGAAAAATAATAGTAAGAATAGAATAGGCTGCTGTCAGACCTTTCTGGCGGCAGCCTATCTCCTGTAAGAACAAAGGATCAGGCATGTTGGAATTCAACATGCCCAATACTTTTTTCCACTGTTATCATCGATCATTTCTTCCCTCAAGTCGGCACATATAACTTTTTGCTTCTCTTTTTGCGTATTTTAGAAATCTGCTCCTCGGCTTTTGTAGGTGTTCTGACTTTCTGGCGGCAGCCTATCTCCTGTAAGAACAAAGGATAAGGCATATTGAAATTCAACTTGCCCAATACTTTTTTCCCCTGATATCATTGATCCTTTCTTGCCCCAAGTCGGCCCATATAACTTTTTGCTTCTGTTTTTGGATATTTTAGCAATCTGCTCTTCAGCTTTTGTAGGTGTTCTGATGTTAAGCAAGATTTAAAATAAGTCTTTCTTGGAGAGCAGGGTAACAATGAAAAATTGTGTCTTATTACTTGAAATTGAGCAGTGATCTGGAGGGTTGTCAATGCACAAAACTTTTACATATTCATTTTCAGAGGTTCTGAACATAAAAGCAGCATGTATTTATCATTTTCCGTTTTATGGATTATCCCAGTATAGTATATCCCAGACAAGTATCACTCGTCTGCCAGTTAATCCATCTGGGGACATAGTACTTGTGTTCAAAGACTGTTGTTGCATTTGCTCCTTAGTCTAGCTTAGCATTCCACAGCATGCACTGTAATGTTCCCTAATGAGGCAAGATGGAAATGTATTGAGCTTTTGGCTGTTAGATCTATGCATAGCCC
The DNA here is from genome assembly GCF_046119375.1 of Phyllobates terribilis. Classification (NCBI taxonomy): domain Eukaryota; kingdom Metazoa; phylum Chordata; class Amphibia; order Anura; family Dendrobatidae; genus Phyllobates; species Phyllobates terribilis. Next base: position 251,196,233 of record NW_027362773.1, on the reverse strand, counting down.
ATCATAAAGAAATACACTGGGAGGCTGTTGAATTAAGAGCTAATGGGCAAATAAAATGCATTAATGAAAAGACTGTCGTGCTGCATAATTTATCAGCAATAATTGCATGGACATATTAACAAGCGTTGCTCACCTGCAGCTAAACTGAAGCGTGCCGGAGACATAACTGCTTTACATCTCCGGATCCTATTACATCATAAAATAATTATTAGAATAAACAATAAAGTGTTATATTTATTACATTTATCGACTAGAAAAGAAGGAAAAAAAATATAAAAAAATGTTGTAAAATAGTCTGGATTATTGGATAGTCATAGGACAGATTATCAGAGTTTCTGAATTGTCACTTGCAAAACCAACGATGCTTATATCCGAATAAATATCTATAGAAAATCTGGAAAGTTAATATATTTCTGTAATTGATTGCTACTTGTGCTCTGTTAATCTGCTGGGTGGTCATCCTCTGTTCTTCTCATTGGTTCCTTCTTCATGAGCTGTTCATGGGGGGCTCTCACCATCTCAAGATCAGCTGTAACTATTAGAATAAGAAGCCAACTAGAGCTCATCTTCTCCTCTAGAGGGATAGAAGATCCTACGAAAGGCTCTCCGCTCCGGCTTTTGGAAGCACAATCTTAGGGTATGTGGACATGGGAATGATCCACTGTTGGTACTCAGCAGTTAAAATGCTGAAGAAAGTTTTGCACCAAATCATGCTACATTGGGGACAAGTTTTGTTCAGGCAATGGTTCAGATTTGCCAAATATTTGACCTTTGTATTGTAAATGGTGAAATCTGCAGAACGTCAATTTAAAGGATCTTCTTTCTTCAGGAGCACACGACTCCCCTGCCTCCCATTTTTTTACCTGCCAGAGGCAATGCGCTCCTGAAGAATGAAAGTTCGGACCAGCGGCATGGTCACATCACTGGTCCGAACTGAGGTCTTTCCCAGGAAGCTTTGCCTCTGGAGCATGGGAAAATTGCAGCAGCAGCTTCAGTCTAGAGCCTAAGACCAACCAGTGACATGCAACTCTTTGGGCCTGATTCATCAAGACTGGAGTTGTTCACACTGGTCTTGATGATGGGATATGCTGGAGTCAGAAGCTGCTAATTCATGAATCAGGAGCACTGGATGAGCGGTGTTACACCTCGGTATGAGTCTCGCCACAAATCCTAATCTAGCCCCTCCGGAATAGAATTTGTGGTGTAGCGAATGCTGCTGTTCATCATGAATTTACCCCTGTCCTACTCCAGCTCTGGCCATTTTGTTGGAGCTGGGAGAAACTGTCGTGAGAGTGTAGTGAGCTGGCCGGCTCTGGCTGTTCTGTGATAATTGATATAGAGCCTGTTACGGAAGTGATTACACAGGATGATGTTGCCACCTTGTGGCCAGAGGTTGCACCTGCGCAGGGTGTGATGACAGAGAAAAAGACTGAGCCTCCTGTGTCCCGCCCTAGAGAGTCACGTGACCAAAGTGGGAAGCAGGAAAAAGGGCGCGAAGAGTCTGCTGTGGTCTGTAAAAAGAGCCAGGACGGTGTGCAGGCCCTCGTGTGTGGCGCAGGAGAGACTCTCAACGTGATTTCTTTTATCTGACACCATATCCTCGGAGCCTTCCCCAGCTCCTGCACTGCTGAAGGATTCAGCTGTTACACTCCCTGCTACTGGAGTGTGGACTACATAAGGGGACCCACCAGAGCTTCTATCCGGATCAGAGAGACTGTAAGCGGGACCTCTGGCGAGAGGCCGAAGTATCCCTTCCTTTCTTTCCGCGAATTCTGCTGTTCCTGTTTTTTTTTCCGGCTGGTATGCCCTCCTGCAAAGACAGACATGCCTGTGACGGGGGACACATCCTTCTGGAGTAAAGGACTGGTAACGTGTGAGTAGGGACAGTGAGGGTCAGCTTATAAGTACACGTTATTGCTGTGCATATTTACTGTTGTCATTTATTGTTTTTTTTCTTTGCTGTGTTAAAAATGTATACGAGTAAAGATACGGTTATCAAGATAGAGTCTGTGTGTGGGGATCTTGCTGGGCCAGATCATAGATACTAATGCGCGGCCTTGCCCGCGGTCACTTCATCTGGCGTAGTCGGCAGGATCTGTGACCAACAGGATTCCCACCCAGGCCATGTGTACAGTCAGAAAGCCCCACCGGTGTCTATTGTGAATCAGGTCAGGAAATTTGGCGGATGAAACTACCCTGTACCAGAGTGGGCGGAACAAGTCCTGGGGGAAATGTATAATATTGACCCTAAGACCTTGGCAGAAATGGCGGTACTGACGCTAGAGGGGGAGGCATGGACGACAGTCAGACTGGAGACGGTCAGGGGCCAGCGTACAGTAGATGATTTGGTGTGGGTGCTGGAGAACACCTATGGGCCGACCACATACCAGGGAACACTGCGACACATGTTCTTTAGACGGACGCAGCTTGAATGGGAGGATATTCCCCAATATGCGAACGCCCTTCAGGTACTCCTTGAACAAACCTGTGGAAAAGGGGAGCAGCTAGCTGGTATGGCTTCTCGTGACCTGGTACTGAGAGACCAATTTGTAATAGGACTGAGAGACCAGTATCTTAACCGCACGTTACAGGACTTGATCCGGATGATGCCGGCTCTTACTTTTGCTGAAGTCAAACAGGAAGCCATAGAACGTTCAAGGGGACCCGTCATGGATGTGGGGATTCAAGGTGCTGCGTGCAGATCCATATCTGACATTAAAAATCCGAACAGTGACACGGAAGACCTGAAACAGATGGTAGCAGACTTACAGAGACAGATATTACAGTTAACATTAGACCGACAGGGAGACCAGCGAAGACAGCCTAGTCGTCCCGTGAGACAGTGTTGGTCATGCGGTGATCCTCGCCATAGGGCAAATCGTTGTCCTCAACACTTCCCTCTGCAACAACCTCCGTCGCACCAACGAACAAGCCCTCAGTCACCCCAGCGAAGGGAATTTCGATCAGACCAGCGAATGGAACCCCAGCCATATCCACAAGCAGAGCTACCACGCCGGGCCTCACCACAATGGCCGCCGTTAAACTAGACACCCCTGCAGCTGAGGCTCGCGCAGCAGGGGAGGCCAAGGAGAGGGGTGTGGGAAAACAAAGCCGATGGCGGAGTGCTCTTGCCTCGAATAGCCCAACACTTGAAGTTGTCCTGGAAGGAATTGCCGTACAGGGACTGATGGACACCGGGTCACAAGTGACCACGATCTCTGAACAGTTTTACGAAAATTACCTCAAACCAAGAACTGCTCGTGACCCAGACACCGCCATTAAGATTATTGCGGCTAATAATCTACCCATTCCAGTGACCGGAGTTGCTTGGATGGACACAAAGGCCTGCGGACAGGACTTAGGGAAACGAGGGATCGTCATCGTCAAGGAAGGTTTCGGCTCCGAGACCCCAGTGATAGTTGGAATGAACATCTTGAAAGACCTGGATCTTATGCTGTTGACAAGAAAAGGACCCAAATACTGGCAGAAAGTCACCAAACATAAGCCGACTCGTCTGGCGTTCCAGCGCGTAATCCGGACCGTTGGACTTCAACAGATGGCAGAGGAACAACTACCCCTAGCCGCCATTATGGTGCCACGCCGTACCCGGATTACTTTGCCCGCTGAAAAAGAGACAGTCATTTCCTTACCCCTTAACACCCACCGACAACTTGAGGGGGTTGAAGTGTTGATCGAGCCGAGGACCCCAAGTGGGGGTAAGCTAAACCCACTAGTTGCTCACACTCTAGCCGTCGTGAGGAACGGGAGAGTCCCTGTCAGGCTAAACAACACCGCAGACGTAGGCCTAGCCCTTGAAGCTGGCACTCAACTTGCCCGGGTATATGCTCTACCCACTGAAGTGAATCCCATTGGGCCCCTAGAATTCACCCCGTCTACAGAAGGCGACTGGACGGTAACCGTCTCAGCCATAAACGCTCAAGTAGACGATGAAGACTTTGGGCGAAAACTACGGGAAAAAGTGCAGCTAGACACGTCTCAGTACACCAAACAAGAAGTGTCTCAAGTGGAGGAACTCCTGCGGGAACACCAAGACTCCTTTGCAAAGCATGACACAGACTTTGGGTGTACCACCAGTATCCAGCACGAGATACCCACGGGCGATACCCCCCTATCCGCGAGAGGTACCGGCAGATACCACCTCAGCAATACCAGGAGGTGAAAAGCCTGTTAGAATCTATGCTACACGCCGGAGTGGTACGTGAAAGCCAGAGCCCGTGGGCTGCACCCGTGGTGATAGTCAAAAAGAAAGATGGTTCCCTAAGGTTTTGCGTGGACTACCGTAGGCTGAACGCTTGCACTATCTGGGACTCATATCCACTTCCTCGGATCGAAGAGTCACTGACCGCCCTGAAGAAGGCCAAATATTTTTCGTCCCTAGACCTGGCCAGTGGATATTAGCAGGTTCCAATGAGTGAGAAGGACAGGGAAAATACCGCCTTCATCCTTCCCATGGGCCTGTATGAGTTCGACCGGATGCCGTTCGGCTTGAATAACGCACCGGGGACCTTTCAGAGACTAATGGAACGCTGTCTGGGGGACTTCAACTTTGAGTTTACGCTGATATACCTTGACGACATCGTGGTATACTCCGCCACCTTTGAAGATCATCTTCACAAGCTTGGCCAAGTGTTCCAGCTTTTGAGGCGACACGGCTTGAAGCTGAAGCCCAGCAAGTGCCATCTGTTCCAGCAGGAAATCGACTACTTGGGTCACCGGATCTCGGCCGAAGGCGTCCAGCCCTCTCCGGAGAAGATAGCAGCCGTTCAAGAGTGGCCGCAGCCAACTACCGTCAAAGAAGTCCGGGCTTTTCTGGGGCTAGCAGGCTACTACCGTCGGTTTGTCAAGGACTTTGCTCGGCTTGCTGAACCACTGCATGAGGTTCTCCGAGGGACCGCGAACAGCCCCAGAGGACAACGCATCAGTTGGGGGCCTGACCGAGAAAAATCCTTTCAGTCACTTAAGGCTGCTCTAACATCACCCCCTGTTCTGGCATATGCAGACTACACATTACCGTTTCAGTTGCACACCGACGCCAGCCTTCAAGGTCTAGGGGCGGTCCTCTCTCAAGTTCAAGATAATAAAGAACGCGTTATAGCCTATGCCAGTAGGTCTTTCCGTGACACCGAAAAGAATCCCGTCAAATACAGCTCCTTCCGCTTGGAACTCTTGGCTCTGACTTGGGCTATGATGGAGAAATTTGCCGGCTATCTGACAGGAGCGGAGGTGTTGGTCATGACAGACAACAATCCTCTTGCCCACCTAGAGAATGCCAAACTAGGGGCAATGGAACAGCGCTGGATGGCCAGGCTCTCTAGATTCCAGTACAAAATTAAATACAGAGCGGGGAATGAGAATCAGAATGCGGACAGCCTGTCTAGAGTGACATCATCCCTGCCAGTGGGGGACCGGGATGAAGAGTTGGAGGAAGATGAGATGCCTGACTTTGCCCGACTCGCAAAGCAAATAGAAGATAGCCGCCAGTATGCGGTAGGAGGGATTGAAGCCGTAGTGGGATCTCCCCTGTCCCAGCAAGAATGGGCCAAGCTTCAAGATCGAGATCCCGAGCACGTCTTACTGAAACAGTATGTGAATAAACAAGAGAAACCGCCCTCCGAAGTGCGAGCCCGACTATCGACCGGAGCCTTGGCTCTGCTTGCCCAGTGTAATCGGCTGATCGTGAAAGATGGAGTCCTGTGTCGCAGGGCCCTTTTATCCCATATGCTGGAGGAGTGTTTGCAGATTGTCGTCCCGGTGCAGTTGGCCCATGAGATGGTGGGCGAAGCTCACAGGAGGAACGGCCACTTCGGCATAGACAAGACCCTCCGGTGGACCCAGCAGTTCATTTTTTGTCCGGGGCTCCATAAGTTGGTTGAAAACGTCTGTCAAGCATGCCGTACCTGTGAATTCCACAAGTCCGCGGAGCAGCGTGCCCCCGTCCAGACTATTAAGACGTCGAGGCCCCTTGAGCTGTTGATGGTGGACTATCTGTTGATCGGAATGGCGAATAGTGGCTACCAGTACTGTCTGGTGATGGTGGACCACTTCACGAAATTCGCTGTCGCTGTTGCTACCAAGGATCAGACTGCTGAATCAGCTGCACAGGCTATCTGTCAGCAATTCGTTCGGGTCTACGGGTGTCCGGAGCGGCTACACTCTGATCAGGGGGCTTGTTTCGAAGGGCGAGTCATTGAAGAACTCCAACGGATGTATGGAATCAAGAAGTCCAGGACCACCCCTTACCATCCACAAGGGAATGGCGCGTGTGAACGCTTTAACCAGACCCTCTTACAACTGATCCGGACTTTGGCTGAAGACAAAAAGCCCGACTGGCCTCGATTCCTCCCGGAACTGCTGTGGGCCTATAATAATCAGGTCCATTCCGTCACCGGATACACCCCATACACCCTTCTCTTTGGCCGTCCAGGCAAAGACATCCATGAGTTGCAACTGTCTAGCTCCGAAGAAGATACCTGTGGTACCTATCCTTCCTGGCTACAAACACACCGCCAGAGAATGGAGACTGTCTACCGGCTAGTAGGCCGACAAATTCAGGATCAAGTACACGCTGACCCACTTCCGGTACAAGAAGACCCACTGAATGTAGGTCAACTGGTCCTAGTCCGAATAAAGAAGCCACAAGGGAAACTCCGGCCCAAGTGGGAGACCGAAGTCTATCGAGTAATTGGACAGCCATACCCCGGTGGCCCCGTCTATCGAGTGCAGGGCGAAGACAGCGGCAGCATCCGAACTTTGCACCGTAATATGTTGCGCCCCTGCCGTTCCCAGCCTGACTCCCCTACTGTGATACCTAGAGAGATGGATATCACTAATTCTGTCGGAGACACTGACTCCGGGGATGTAGAGACTGAATGCATGCCTACCCCTGTCCGTCCGACTGACGCACTTGAACCGATTACATCCTCTACTGACATGTCGACTGGGAAAGAGAGTGGGGTGACTGATAGGAGAGAGGGGATCCAACCCGTTAGGCGGACAACGAGGACCACTGCAGGGGTACCTCCAGGACAGTCCTACAGAGACCAATATGTGTGGCCCTCTTCCCAGCCGCCCCCTGTCACATCCACAGCCATCGCCGCCCTGGAGCCGGTCGTTGGCAGGGACTGCCAACCTTTGAGTGGGGGGGGCGTGTAGTAAGCTGGCCGGCTCTGGCTGTTCTGTGATAATTGATATAGAGCCTGTTACGGAAGTGATTACACAGGATGATGTTGCCACCTTGTGGCCAGAGGTTGCACCTGCGCAGGGTGTGATGACAGAGAAAAAGACTGAGCCTCCTGTGTCCCGCCCTAGAGAGTCACGTGACCAAAGTGGGAAGCAGGAAAAAGTGCGCAAAGAGTCTGGTGTGGTCTGTAAAAAGAGCCCGGACGGTGTGCAAGCCCTCGTGTGTGGCGCAGGAGAGACTCTCAACGTGATTTCTTCTATCTGACACCATATCCTCGGAGCCTTCCCCAGCTCCTGCACTGCTGAAGGATTCAGCTGTTACACTCCCTGCTACTGGAGTGTGGACTACATAAGGGGACCCACCAGAGCTTCTATCCGGATCAGAGAGATTGTAAGCGGGACCTCTGGCGAGAGGCCGAAGTATCCCTTCCTTTCTTTCCGCGAATTCTACTGTTCCTGTTTTTTTTTCCGGCTGGGACGCCCTCCTGCAAAGACAGACAGGCCTGTGACGGGGGACACATCCTTCTGGAGTAAAGGACTGGAAACGTGTGAGTAGGGACAGTGAGGGTCAGCTTATAAGTACACGTTATTGCTGTGCATATTTACTGTTGTCATTTATTGTTTTTTTTCTTTGCTGTGTTAAAAATGTATACGAGTAAAGATACGGTTATCAAGATAGAGTCTGTGTGTGGGGATCTTGCTGGGCCAGATCATAGATACCAATGCGCGGCCTTGCCCGCGGTCACTTCAAGAGAACCAAAAGCCCCTTCTTAAATCACGAGTGCCAGATGAGATACGTTGCGGTCTGTGTGCGCCTCACCACAAATCCTACTACAGCCGCTGCTGGAGTAAGATTTGTGGTATAGAAAACGCGAATTTGGTGAGTGGGGGTCACCACGCCCCCGTCCTACTCCAGCTCTGCCCATTTTGTCAGAACAGGGAGAAAGTGGCATGAGAACAACAAAAGTCAAAAAATGTAGGTGTACCTAAATTTTGCGAATTTTCAAAGCTTTTACTCCAGAATTCTTTAACGAAAGCTTTGATGCACCGGGCCCAATGTCTAGGAAATCTGGAAACTATTAAATTAAAAAATCCCCCAGTCTTGAGAACAGCGGGGATTTTAAATAAGAAGTAAATTGCTAAATTACTTGTCTTTACATGCACTTTGCAATATTAACGATTTAATAAAGTGAGACATCTTCTTATAGCTGCCAGTTTGAAATATTTAGTGCAGATCAATTTCTGCTGTGGATTCCTTTATGTAACCCATGGATGATATTTAGAAAAATTTCACCTACAATGTAGGTACTGGACAGTAATATACATTGTTTTTTGGTAAATCTGAATGGTTAATACATGGCCAGTCCACTCGGTATGCACATACCATTACGGTGCCCATACACATTGGTCTAAAGAATAATATATGATGTTCCTGAAATAACAAGACAGGATAATTTCACTAATTTTACACTTTTAGCAAATATAAATAAAACAAATATAAAAAAAGGTTTATTCCCAATATAGACACCAAACACCTTCCAGCATTTTTTACTTCAAAGTGCCATTATGCAATTTTGTATCAAAGCATAATGATTGTGACTATAAGGCTAGGGTCACACGACCATATGTTCTCCATCCGAGAAAAACGGTCCGAGTGTGAACAGAGAGGAATCTAAATTTCTCAGATCTAGAGAAAAAAAAAATGTCTCCATTGTCTTCATTTTGTCAGTCCATGAAAATGGGATTGCACTCCATTTTTTTTCATGGACCCATTAACTTAAATGACTGAGAACGATCTAACTATTGGAGGCAAATTGTGCATGCTGTAATGTCCGAGGAACAAATTGGACATGTGCACATTCTCATTAAATAACATTGGTCCGAGTGTGATACAGTGTTTTTATGAATCACACTCGTAGCGAAACAGGAGTTGTCTGCACGAGCCTTAAGCTCAGATGAGTAATTTTGGTCCAAGTGCCATCCATCAAAACATTGGATTGCACTTGGACTAATGTTATTCAATGAGGCCATGCGCATGTCTAATTTTTTCCTCGGACCACAATGGCATGATTTGCCTCTAATATTCAGATCACATTCAGCCATTCAAATCTATGAGTCCATGAAAAAAAAATCGAAACACACTCGGGTGACATCTGAATGCGGTCCAATCTTCATGGGCTGACAGAATGGAGAAGATAGAGACTTTTTTTATTCTTCACATCTGAGAAAATTGGATCCCACTCTGATCAAACTCTGAACAGACTCTGATTAGCATAATCGGACCATGTTTCTAGAAGGAGATCATACAGTCGTATGACCCTAGCCAAACAGATGCACGACTCCTCCTACTGAGTTCATGCTTGAATCCCCATTCAACTTTGGTTTTGTTACTGTATCTATGTTATATGTTTGGTTCTGTTGCTGTATCAACACAATGTATTGGACAAAGGTATTGGGATGCAGCACTTTAATATTGAATTCAAGTTTTCATTCAGTACCATTGCCACAGGTATATAAAATTAAGCATCTTAGCCATTCAGTCTTTCTTTACAAATATTTGTGAACAAATTTCTTCTAAAAAGCTCAGTGAATGAGAGCATTGTACTTTAATGGAATGCCACAATTGCAACAAATCAGTTCCTACAATTTCTTCTTTCCTAAATTTTCCATGATCAATTATGAGTGGTATTATTGAAAATTGGAAGCTTTTAGAAACAATAGCAACCCAGCTGTGAAGTAGCAGACCATGAAAATTTATAAAATGGGGTCTCTGACTGGTGAGATGCAAAAGTGCATAATAATCACCAATGCTCTGTTGCCTCAATAACTGCAAAGTTCCAATCTTCTCTGGCCTTAAAATCGCTCCAAAAACCGTGCACTGGGAGCTTCCTGGCATGAAGTTCATAGTTTTGAGGATACAAGCATGCATTTCAGAACCAAGCATAATGCCAAGCATTAGACTGAGTGGTGCAAAGCTGCCACCACTGAAATGTGGAACAGTGGAAATGTGTTGTATGGAGTGATGAGTCAAGCTCTACAGTATATGTGGCAATATGCTGTGCAAGTCTGGGTTTGGCAAATGCCAGGAGCCTGCTACCTGTCTGGCTGCATTAAGCAAAATGAAAAGCTTGGTGCAGGAGATATAATGCTATGGAGATGTTTTCCATTTGTTAACCTAGGCCCCTTAGTTTGAGTGAAAGCATATCTCAATATTTATGCATAGCAAAACATTTTGGACAATTGCATGCTTCCAATTTGTAGGAACTATGTGGGGAAAGCCCCATTCTTTACCAGCTGGTTGTGCCCCAATGCATCTGCTGGTTCCTTTCGCCACCTGGCAACATACTGCAATGGACTTCGTCATGGACCTGCCTCTCTTCGAAGGTTACGAAACCATCTGGGTTGTGGTGAATCGGTTCTCACTTCATTCCTCTTCCCACCGCTCCTAAGCTTGTCACGCAGTTCTTCCAGCATGTGCTTCATCTGCACTGTGTTCCTCTCCACATAGTCTCTGATCGTGGAGTCCAGTTCACTTCAAAGTTTTGGAAAGTTCTGTGCAAGCTGCTGAATTTCTAGTTAGACTTTTCCTCTGCTTACCATCTACAGACCAATGGGTAAGTAGAACTGGTTAATCAGATTCTTGAAAATTACCTTTGCAATCTTATCTCTGCTTGTCAGGATGACTGGGTACAACTACTCCCCTAGGCGGAGTTTTCCTATAATGACCAGGTAAAGGAGTCTTCCAGAGCATCTCCATTCCTTGTGGTGTACGCCCAACATCCTCAAGTGCCCTCTCCTATATCTGCTTCCTCTGGGCTACCAGCAGCTGATGCCTTGTACTTCGACTTTCTACAGATCTGGAAGCAGACCCAGGCTTCCCTCCTTATGTCCATGTCTTGAATGAAGCCGCTCCCTGCAAATCTACAGATCCCAAAGGCCTTTAATGTCTTGCTCCTGAAGCTGGTGGTCTTGAATAGCTTCTCAAAGGTCCATACTCCTGCCTCTAGTTCGTTTCCTGAGAGGTCTTCAGATGTGTTCAAGGTCAAAGACATTCTAGATTCCAAGAGTTTTCAAGTGAAGACATTCTATTTAATCGATTGGAAGGGTTTTGGTCCAGAGGAGAGATCTTGGGAGCGTGCAGAGAAAATCTGCGCTTCTACCATCCTTGAAAAATGTTTCTGTTGGTCTAGCCAAAAAAGGAAGGGGCGTAAGGGGGTGGAGTACTGTTAGCTGGCTACTTGCACACCTTCTAAGCCCTACCCTACTTACCATATGTTTCTCTCTGCTCCACCCAGTACCTGACCATGGCTCTGAGTTGCCTTGTGCTGGTTGTGAATCATAGGAGGGCACGGCCGAACTCTGCAGAAATTTGTATCCACTTTATCCCGCAGAGATTTGATTCCACAGCCTATCACCTGCTACCAGTTGATATATCAGGTGACTACACCTACCATTCCTTACCCGAACATTGATTCCTAGCCTGCTAGTACCTGGTTCATGTGTACTTGACAGCTCCATTCCTGACTCCAGCTTTGAATAGTGAACTCGTGCTGCCTTCTCCGACCTTAGACCGTCTGATTACAATTCAGTCTGGCCCTCCTGTACCTTGTACTCTCGTTTCTGACCCTCGGGGGGGCCGCTGCTGTCCAGAGGACTGCCTGGGAGGTGGTACCTGGTGTCCACCGGCAGCCCAGCCTATCCTTATCATCAGGAGCCCTAGTGAAGACTCAATAGATGTTTAGTCATGCCCCTCCAGAGTAAGTCCGGTCCATGGTGCAGTGGGTCCACACCCACCAGTGTTACTCTGTTTCTGTGTTTTTACGCATACCTGGCACTGTTTCATCTTTGCTACCTGTACTGCTTGTTTTTCTTGCAGACTGCATAGCCTGTTATCTTAGTCCTTGCTGAGCCATGTGACCTGTCCTACTGCATCATCACGTGTGGTCTGTGCTTAAAGAATCCATTTCATCACATGAGCTTTTCACTAAAGCAATGTCCATAAAAGCATAGTTGCGTGAGATTTATTGTGGAAAACTTGACTGGCTACACAGAGTCCTGATATTAAACTTATTGAACACCTTTGAGATAAACTAACCAGGCCCTCTCTTCCAACATCCTTGTCTGACATCACAAATTATCTTCTGGATGAATAGACAAAAGTTCCAACAGACACACTCCAAAAGTTTTCTCAGAAGCGCGTAACCTGTTTTAGCTGCAAAGAGGGGCAAACTTAATAACTATGGATTTAGAATGGGATATCATAAAAGCTCCTGTGGTTGTAATGTGTAGCCGATGGCCAGATTGAATTTCTTGACACTAGACTGGTGGTTGGACATGATAGTAAATCCACAGCAAACTGTGTCACTTCTTTTCACTGGTCCAATCTGCTAACCAAGAGGTCCACGGGATCGGGGCTCAGGGTATCTGCTGGAGAAAGGACCCAATGCAGCTATGACTATACCTGGCCGCTCGGGCGGTGTAACTTTGTTTGCTGATGTTCATCAGTTCCATCATGTCATATACAGTACATATTGCTATTGTTATTGCTGCGTCTTTGATTATTTCTAAAATTGTTCATTTAGTGAAAGAAAATTGCACTTCTGGAAGTCCAGAGAATTTTGGCATTATGACTTTAAACAATTTAGTCCTTTATGACAATTTTTCTCTTTTTGACCTTCCCTATGCAGGGGCCGCACAAACTGGAAAGTTTTCATTCTGCAGAGAACGCATAATGGTCACCTGGTTTTACATGCGGCCGGCAATCAATCCTTTTCCCATGCCATGATTTGGTTTAAAATAGATTTTTGACACAGTTATAACTTTTAATTTGTTTCAAATTCATTATTACTTCACTTAGCCCACCCAGGAAAATATGAATTAAATCAGAAATTCTAGAAAGGGTTTACGTGACGGACAAAAAGGATAATTCAACAATATAATACCAGTGTGGCGTCTATGTGCCTCCAATTTGACAGTTTAAAAAAGTGTAACAAACAGACCTGCATAGTTAAATGTCTTAATTTATTGTAATAATTTATTTGAAAATTTGGGGTTTAAGCTCTTAATTCTCCCTAGCCAAAAAAAGAACCCTTAAAAACAAATGCCAGGCATAAGAAACACTGCCTAAAAATGCTGCAACAGTCCATAATATAGTTATGTGGTGTACTGTTGCTAAACCGAAATATTAAAATAGGTATGCAAAAAAATAAAATCTGTAAAGTTTTTTTTAATTTTTTTTTTTTGCGTGGGGGGTTGATATTTTTTGTTTAAAAATCTCCCCCTTAACAAAAACTGCTTAACCCCTAAAAACAATTCTTAAATGCAACTAGAAAAAGAAGATGCCCAGGTGTCTTTGTGAGTGTCCTGACAACATTTTCTTTTCTTTATTGTTGAATAGAGTTAAACGAATGGATGGAAAAAACACCAGTTAAAAATATACCAAAAAACTCTGTAAAAACTTGGCAACAATGCCAAAAAAGGTTCTTCAGGAAAAAAAATGCAGATACTTCATGAAGCATCTTCCTTTTGAAATAATCGAAGAGTTTGCCAGCCTGAAAAATTCATCATGTGTCTGTGTACCCCTAGGGTACATCCAAAAGGGACTGACATGCAGTGTGTTAGAGATATTGTCCACTACTATTGCATTGATGACCTATCCTTAGTATAGGTCATCAATGTCTGATTGGCCGGGATCCCGCACCCGACACCCACACGATCAGCTGTTATCAGTGTCGGCTGTAGTGGCGGCCTGAAGTACTCACTTGCGGAGCTGGGCGTCTTCTGATAGTGGCCACATACGCCTGCTATTGATTTGAATAGGAGGTGGATGTGTAGTGCCAAGCCACGGCCACTGCTAGAAGACCGAGTAGCTTGGTAAGTGAGTATCCTCGGCAGCTGGCCGCAGCCAACACCGGTAAAAGATGATCGGTGGGGGTGCCGGGTGTCAAACCTCGGCCGATCAGACATTGATGACTTTGCTAAGGAGAGGTCATCAATATAAAAGTAGTGGACAAGCTCTTTAATTGGATGAGAGTGACCCCATTGCAAATTTGAAGCCCACAGTATGTTAATTCATGCTGCGGATTTCACCCGTTGCGGCAAATCCCACCACATTTCTGAAATCTGCATTGTTTTTCTCACTATTGATTTTTAAGCAAAATTTTTGTTTCTGAAATTTCACAGCCCATACGTCTAATCTGAACATACCCTTAAAATGGTTGCAAATCGAAACTTCAATTTCAATTAGAATAGGGAAAAAAAAAGTATAGTGTAAGTTTATTATTTTCTCGTTGGAAAATAAAATGGAACCAAAGAGGGAAAAGATAAGAATTTTGTGGGTTTATGTACAAAGGAGTCATGTGTTAAAATGTTGTGAACGGCACAGTTTTAATTTTGCAAAGAATTGTTGCTTTAGCATCTTTCTCTTTATTGGTGCCAGGCTTAGAAATTATCTCCATCACATAAAGCCTTGTTCTTTATTCAAAACATGTGGATTAACCAATAACTCTGATACTTTCTCTATTGTTTTTGGAACCTTTCCCCTTTCCCTCTTTCTCTTATAAAACACTTTGACTAATCATGTGGAGAACAAAAGGCCGCAGATTTTAACAAAGAACAAACAATGCAACTGTGAACCCACAACGTATTCAAACAATTGACATTTCTGGTGCCAGCACAGACAGCATCTGTTTTGAGTATTGAAATGAAGAAGAAAAAAAAAAGTGAATTCTCAGAGCATTAATACTGGCAGAATCACAATGACTGCAGAACACACATTATTCAAGTGCTCGCTTTGGAAAGGATGTTCAGAATATTTATATGGTTCAGTCTTTTAAATACATGTTACAAGAATTAAAGCGGATCTGTCAGATTGTACAATGCAGACTGCATACATTACTAAATAATTTTCTTGGACCCGGTGAGGTTGGTGTACTTACTTTGAAAATCCAAGGCTTCCTTTCTCTAAAGCAAAGATCCCTTGAAGCAATTTATATTAAAAATGATGAACTTTTCTGCCTTTGTGGCTTAAAAAGATTTGATACCAGGATTCTAGTGACTAAAAGAGGTCTAACGGATAACATTTCTCTTTATTAGAGAGTGACATGCTTGACATGCTAGTGTAAGGAGACTTATAGGCCATGTAATGCTCCTCTGGGAAATTAAATATTCAAATTTACTCTTCAGAGAGGTAAAGGACTTGAACTCTAGCGCCACCTATTGGAAATAGAAAACCTAAAAGTCAATATCGACTCTTCAATGAGCTTTGCCACATAACTTAGGATAAAAGCCAAACCAGAATCTCAATTTGCATACACGTATTTCGGTGTGCTTGTCCCTCCTTAGTTCAAGGCATGAGATTTGATTTGGCTGTAGGAGAGGCCTTTGACTGGAGTCTATGGGGTAATGCTTCTCTTTGTGGAGAGTGACATGTCTGACATGCCAGTGTAAGGAGACTTATAGGCCATGAAATGCTCCTCTAGTAAATTAAATATGGCAATTGCCTCTTCAGAGAGGAAGAGGACTTGAACTCTTGTTTGACTTCTATTCTAAGTCATGTGGCAAAGCTCGTTAACAGGTCAATATTGACTTTTAGGATTGCTACTTCCAATAGGTGGCGCTAGACTTCAAGTCCTCTTCTTCTCTGAAGAGGCAATTTGCTACTTTAATGTTAATGAGTCTAGTGTGGGGTATTATTAAACAAAAAATAACTTATCGTCAATACTGACACTGCTCCTTCAAACTCGCTACTGTGTCTCCTTCCAGTCTTCTGGCATCAAAATTAAAACAGGATGACATTAAATGACCACTGCAGCCAATCAATGTTTTTTTCTGCTGGGAAGGAATGTAAAGGCTGTAGTCAATCATCGGCAATTGATTTGCTGCAGCAGTTACTAGACACACCCACAAGATGTTGATGCCAGTGGGGGATGTAGTACTGTATGCTGAGGAGGTAAGTATATATATATTTTTATTATCACACCTTGGGTATTGTGAACATCTGACTTTGTGGGTTGTAATAATCACTTAGGCAGGTTAATGATGCAACAATATTTTATTCCTTACATCCAAGGTTTTACAACAACTCCAGGTAAATGGCCAAAAGATCCCCTCCCCAGGGGTGGTAGTTCCATTGCCTTTGTACCAGGCGATACTCACAGTCTCCCAATTTTTAGTTGGCCCACAGATTTCGTATCTGCAGCCAGTATAGTCTGTATTCACATTCCACGCTCCTCCAAACGACAGATAAAACAATCGAAGCACAGGTATCCAGTAGCAACAGTCCTTAAGAAAGTTCATCAAATCCAGACAACAGATCCCACAACTGTAGCATGCTTATCCAGCCCAGTTGGCAGCTGATCTCCAAACTCTCTCAGCCATCCATCCATCCATGGGCTCCAGGACCTCAGCCTAGATCCTCTCCCTTCTACATCATTCCACACTCTCTTACTAAACATGTGGCTTATTCCTTCCGTCCACGGTAATACAGCAATTCCAGGTGAAATTAGTGCACTGACGAGTAAACAAATTTCTAATAAAACGCAACAAGCAAATCTCTAATAAAACACAATAAGATCGACGTAACTGGTGCTCCGTGCTGGAAAAAGTCTGCATCCCTTAGAGCTGTGCACTCCGTTCTACGTGCATTGGTCCAATAATCTTTAGTAAGGGCCAGCTCCTCGCAGGTATATTAATGTGGAACCCCAGGGGTCTGGTTACCACAGTAATAGCAATATTACGTCTGTGAGCAGGTGGGAGGTCTCCTGGTCAGGAACCCTGAGCATGCCACACCTCCTGCCCAGTCCTGGGAGGGGAAGAACTTCCCCTATATAAACTGGGGCTGAGGTAGGGTTTGTGAGTAGAGAGTAGAGAAGAGAAGAAGAGGAGTCCCAGACAGAGACACAGTCTGGTCTGGTGTGGAGCAGTTGCAGGGAAAGTGACAACAGGAGCTCTGTAGGAGCAGGAGTGAGTGCCAGAGGCTGGAAGCTAGATAGCTTGCCTTGGCTGAAGAGATCTCACCGGACACGGAGTCCGAGGCTGTGGGGACTGTTCCATACCCAGCAGCAGAAACCGACTGGCAGGGGATTTCAGGTCCTCTGGCCAAGAAACCCGAAGGCACGGTCACACGCAAGGGACCAGCACCGCCGTCGTGGAGCGGAGGCTACCAGAAGGCCCTGAGTCACCGGCCATACGGGTGAGCACCACACGGTACACTCAGGGACGTGGGCTACTTTTACCTGCTTCTAGCAAGGTAGCCAAGAAGAGTACAGTTAGTTGGGGAGGCCTAAAACTCCGCCTGGCCAGGGGAGATCCTGTCTGCTCACGGACTGACCAGACCCCGACCGCTAGCCAGTACTCCCGGGAGGGTCTATCTTTGTCACCAGTAAAGACCCTGAACTACACCGCACCGTCTCTGAGTGGTTCCTGGTGCCTGCGTGCAATTCTACCATCCCCATCATCCACGTCCGCTGCCCTGAGGCCATACCCCTCCCGTTGGGGGTTATACTACCCACGCTGCACAACTGTACCACCGGCCTCAGGGGTCTGCCCTGCAGCGGCGGTTTCGTAACTGCATTCAACGGGTGGCGTAGTCGAACAATATCACATCTGCCACTAAAAACATCGCCACTTAGTTTGACACCCTGGGCACGGACCGGGTCACCGCCACGAGGACTACCACCCCCAACAGATCCGGCTCCGGGTATTCCCCAAACATGGCCCAGGGGCGCGTCAACTTTTGGCGTAGTCGGCAGGATTCCGTGCCCGCAACCACCGGGTACTGCGTGCCTGAAAAAGACTGTTAAACTTACCTGTGGTGAAGATTCCCGCCATCCGTGGAGTTTTCCCACCATCCGACGCCATCTTTTGCCTTCTTCCCGCCATCCGTGGAGTTTTCCCGCCATTGGACGCCATCTCGAAGACGCCGCGCGGGAAGAAGAGGGGCGTGGACTCCGAAAGCGCGCGAGAACTGAAGCCCCGCCTCACGTCCGGACGTTGCGTAAGGTCCTGGAAGGAGTCCAGCAGACGCCGACGTCACAGGAGCGCGACGGAAGGTCCTCAACCCTGACGATCCACTGCGGAGCCGCGGCCTACGGAAGAGGATCATCGCAAGGTAGGCCACGGTCTACTAGGGGGAGGAGGATGTCGGATACGGAGGAGAGCTTCACTGCCACAGCCACCGCCAGCACCACCGCTGCTGCGGTCATGCCTTTCACCATGCCCTACATCCCGGGGGCAGCCTGGCTACCCCAGTACTCAGAGGAGTCACATACCCTAAATGACTTCAGAGAAAGGCTGGATAGCCTCTTCCAGGTGTACCCCCTCACAGAAGAGCAAAAAGTGAGCATCCTGGTGGCTCAATTAACAGGGGCAGCCCAAAGGGAGGTAAAGTCCTGGCCACTTGGGAGGAGGAGGACTGTCGCAGAGATACTAGCCCGGCTGAAGGACACCTTTGATACCCGTACCTCAGCCGAGATCAAGCTTAGATTCTACGGGTGCAAGCAGCGAGCACATGAGAATATAAGGGACTATGCGCTAAACCTACAAGAGGCCCTGAGAGCCATTAAGCAGGCCGACCCTGACGGCGTGGGAAACGAAGACAAACTGTTGACTGAACAATTTATAGAGGGTCTACATTGTAATGCCCACCGAACCCAGTTGCGGGCCATGGCCTTACAGGACCCTCATCTGGACTTTGCACAGTTCAAGGACAGAGCCATCCGGGTGCTCCGAGAACCGGCACCAGGTGGCGCTGTGACCCACAAACGCCCTGCTACCACTTACCACCAGGAGACGGCGCCCTTGTCGGCAGGGCCTGTGGGAGCTGATGCGCAGGCTTTAAACAATGACCGGACTACAGACCTGCACCATCAGGTCCAAGAGCTAACTAAAAGCGTTGCCGCGCTAACCCGAACTGTGCAGTCTTTACAGGTTTCTACTCCAGGGAAGATCCAGCTGGCATCCGGACCAGAGGATATCCCGTGGCGCCGACCAAGGAGGACCCCACCGGCCAGAGGAAGACCCAGCGACCGATACAACGAGGACGGACAACCCATCTGCCGCCGCTGCAATCAACCCGGACATATGGCAAGGTACTGTCCTTTAAACTGGCACAACCTGGGGTAGAGGGCCAACCCCTAGGAATAAGATCACCAGGCCCATCGAACTGGCGTGACAAATACGTGGGAGGACGTCCAGTCTTGCCTGTGGTACTGGATGGCATTCCTATGAGTGCCCTACTTGACACCGGGTCACAGGTCACCACCATCCCGTGCGTGCTCTTCAAGCAGTACTGGAATGACTCGGATATAACCCGCTACCCAGACGACGACTTGAGTATCATCGCCAGCAATGGTCAGCCCGTGCCACAGATCGGATTTAAAGAGATGACCATTAAAATCGGTAAAGTCGAACTGGCAGCACAGGGACTGATCATTGTAGACATTGACAAGCGCGAGAGTCACCCAAAGATAACTCTAGGAACTAATGTGATTGAAAATTGTCTTGCAGAGGTGATTCTCATTTTACAGCAGGTTGCCAAGAACGCCAGCTCCGGCCAGCAGCGAGTGCTCCAAAAAGAGATCCGGGCACTGATGCGACGGCAACAAGTGGAACTCTCCGGTGGTGAGATTGGTAGCGTGAGAATGTGTGACCCTTTCCCTATTGCCATGCCCCCGAAAAGTGAAATGATGATTTGGTGCCGGGCAGCTATTGGTCTGAGAGGTAGAGATTACCAGGCAATGGTAGAACCAGTCTACTCAGATAGTAGGCCCACCATTTTGACGGCACGGGGGGTGGTTGATGTACGCCATGGGAGGGTGCCCGTTCGCATAATAAATATCGGGAAGAGGGAAGTGTACCTGCCCCGGTATGCTACGCTAGCCAAATTGTATACCATCAACCAAAATTCTGTACAGTCCGTGGAACCCTTGCCTCCATCTCATCCAGAGGAAGGTAACGGCTCTAAACAACAAATGGAGGACTGGTGTCAGCAACTGCATTTGGGTACTGACTCCACACCCGCTCACCAAAAGCAGGGAGTCTACCGGGTGCTCCAGGAATACGAGAGAGTGTTCAGTAAACACCCGCTAGACTTCGGGCGAGTGAAGGGAGTGGAACATAACATCCCCACGGGAGACCATCCTCCCATAAAGGAGAGGTATCGTCCCGTACCCCCTGCACACTACCAACACGCCAAGGGGATGCTTAGAGACATGAAGGAGGCTGGGGTAATCAGGGATAGCTGTAGCCCCTGGGCAGCTCCACTAGTCTTGGTTAAAAAGAAAGACAACACCATGAGAATGTGTGTAGATTACCAGAAAATCAACCGTATCACACACAAAGATGCGTACCCCTTACCAAGGATAGAGGAGTCTTTGGCTGCTTTAAAATCTGCTAACTTCTTCTCCACTTTGGATCTCACTAGCGGGTACTGGCAGGTTCCTGTAGCAGAGGCGGACCGGGAGAAGACCGCATTCACCACCCCGATGGGACTTAGCGAGTTTACCTGCATGCCGTTCGGACTCTGCAACGCACCAGGAACCTTCCAACGATTGATGGAATGCTGTCTGGGACACCGGAACTTTGAGATGGTCCTGCTGTACCTGGACGATGTTATAGTTTATTCCAAAACCTACGAGGACCACCTGAAACACCTGGCGGAAGTGTTTGAAGCCCTGGCAAACTACGGTCTGAAGGTGAAACCGTCGAAGTGTCACCTGCTAAAACCAAAAGTGCAGTACCTGGGACACGTGGTGAGTGCTGACGGAGTGGCTCCCGACCCTGATAAGATCACCGCAATTAAGGAATGGCCAAGACCCTCCAGCGTAAAGGAAGTGCGGCAGTTCCTTGGGTTGGTAGGCTACTACCGAAGATTCATTCCCGGTTTCACCAAAAAGGCAGCTCCTATGCAGGACCTCCTGATAGGCCAGTCCAGGAAGGCCAAGAACCAGAAGCCGCCCTTCAGATGGGAGAAGCTGGAAGAAGAGTCCTTCCGCCAGCTGAAGATGGCCCTCACGGGGGATGAAATCCTGACGTACCCGGATTACAGCCAGCCCTTTATCCTCTACACCGACGCAAGTAACATCGGGCTAGGAGCCGTACTGTCCCAGATCCAGCAGGGGAGAGAACGGGTAATTGCTTACGCCAGCCGAAAACTGCGACCCACCGAAAGAAACCCTGAGAATTACAGCTCATTCAAGCTAGAGTTCCTGGCAGTGGTGTGGGCAGTCACCGAACGCTTTAAGCACTACCTCGCCTCTTCCCGGTTCACCGTGTACACGGATAACAACCCGTTGACACACCTGGACACTGAAAGACTCGGTGCCCTGGAGCAGAGATGGATGGCCCGCCTGTCCAACTATGAGTTCACGATTAAATACCGGGCAGGACGCTCCAATACCAACGAGGATGCCTTGTCCAGAATGCCAAACCTACCGGACATAGGGGAAGATCCAGAGGAACTGGAAGAGGTTGAACTCCCCGCGTTCCACCGTCATGGGACTACCCAGTATTCCCACCGTGTAAGGGGTAAGCAATCCACTACGTTCAACCCCTTACCTCATTACAACTGGGCGGAAACGCAAGACAGTGACCCCGCCGTCCGACGGGTGAAGGAGATGCTGACTCAGCCAGATGCCCGTGACGCGCCCCTGGGCCTGTGTCGCGCTGCGTTGCGCATGCGGGAGATTACCCGGAGCCGGATCTCTTGAGGGTTGTAGTCTCGTGGCGGTGATCCGGTCCGTGCCCAGGGAGTCAGACTAAGTGGCGCTGTATCAGCGGTAGATGTTGGATGACTATGCCACCCGTTGAATGCAGCTTTGGAGCTGCCGCTGCAGAGCAGACCGCTGAGGCCGGTGGAAGGATGGTGCAGCGGGGATGGTATAACCCCCAACGGGAGGGGTATGGCCTCAGGGCAGCCGATGCGGATGATGGGGGTAGCAGGAACCACTCAGAGACGGTACGGTGTAGTTCAGGGTCTTTACTGGTGACAACGATAGACCCTCCTGGAGTACTGGCTAGCGATTGGGGCCTGGTCAGTCCTTGAGCAGATGGGATCTCCCCTGGCCAGGCGGAGTTGTAGGCCTCCCAAACTAACGATACTCTTCTGGCTACCTTGCTAGAAGCGAGCATAAGTAGCCCACGTCCCTGAGTGTACCGTGTGGTGCTCACCCGTATGGCCGGTGACTCGGGGCCTTCTAGTAGCTTCCGCTCCACGACGGCGGTGCTGGTCCCATGCGTGTGACCGTGCCTTCGGGTTTCTTGGCCAGAGGACCTGAAATCCCCTGCCTGACGGATTCTGCTGCTGGGTAGGAGTTAGTCCCCACAGCCTCGGACTCCGGGTCCGGTAAGAAATCTTCTCAGTCAGGGCGAGCTCTGCAGCTGCCAGCCCCTGACTCTTTGTAACACTGCTCCCACAGAGCTACTGATGTTCTTCCTATGCTGCTTCTCTTCTCTACTTCTGGCATGGCCCAGGAGCTGGGCCCAGCCGGAGCCACAGCTCCTTGTCAGCCCTCCTGGCTGAACTCTCCCTCTGAACTGACTAACCCTGCCTCAGCCCCAGGTTTATATAGGGGAAGTTTTTCCCCTCCCAGGACTGGGCAGGAGGTGTGGCATGCATAGGATCCCTGACCAAGAGACCTCCCACCTGCTCTCAGACGTAATATCTCTATCACTGTGGCAACCAGACCCCTGGGGTGTCACACCCGCCTTGACCCAGACGCTCCGGAGGAGACCAAGCAACTGTGGGCTGAGAAGAGTCGACTGTTCCTTTACAAGGGGAAGTTGTGCCGCAGAATGGTTAACTCCCGGACGCATGAACTGATCTGGCAAGTAGTGGTGCCAAGAAGAGACGCGGCTATGGTCCTGGAGGCATACCACGACGGAGCTGGGCACTTCGGATGGAAGAAGCTGGAGTTCCTGCTGCGCGGGCGATTCCACTGGGTAGGCATGAGAGGAACCATCGAGAGGTGGTGCAGAGACTGTGGCCCATGCAACCTAAGAAGGAAGGACCGTGCCAGCCAGAAGACCCCCCTGCAGTCCATCGTCACCAGGCAGCCGTTGGAACTGGTAGCCTTGGACCATGTAAAACTGACCCCCAGCAGAAGTGGCTACGTCTATGCGTTAACCATCGTGGATCACTACTCCCGGTTCTTGGTTGTAGTCCCCGTCAAGGACTTAACGGCTCAAACAGCAGCTAGAGCCTTCCAGCAGCACTTCTGCCGTCCACACGGATACCCAGAGCAGGTGCTGACGGACCAAGGACCTGCCTTTGAAGCGGAAGTCTTCCAGGAGTTCTGCACCCTGTATGGCTGCCGGAAGATAAGAACAACACCCTATCATCCGCAAACCAATGGACTCTGCGAGAAGATGAACCAGGTGGTGATAGACTTTCTGAAAACATTGCCCCTGGAAGAACGCAGTCTGTGGCCTGAGAAACTGCCTGATCTGGTGGACCTATACAACCACATCCCTGTAGGTTCTACCAACTGTACCCCGGCTTACCTAATGAGAGCAAGACCTGGTAAGCTGCCTGTTGATCTGGATATGGGAGTCCTGACACCCGAGGACACTTCACCAGAAGCAGACTGGGACACAGAGAGGCAGCAGCAGTACCGGAAAGTACAGGAGAGCGTTGATCGAAGTCTCCGTCAAGCAAGAGAAAGACAGGAGAAGACTTACAACCAGTGTGCTCACGCTGTTCCCCTGGTACCTGGAGAGCAGGTCTTGAAGAGAAAAAGACGGCTCCACAAGTTGGACGACCAGTAGGAGAAGGACCCGTACACCGTACTGCCATCAAGCCATGAAAACCCGAAAGTCTGCACAATCAGTAAGGATGGAGGAGAAACCACACCCATTGTCTCCCGAGATCACCTGAAGAAGTGTCCCGAGCAGCTACGAAACCCTGAAGAAGATCAAGAAAACCCTCGACCCGCAGAGGAAAGGGAAGAGATGGTCAGTACTGTACTCGGAGACTTCCCTCGATCTTGGACACAAGTAAATGGCGCTGTTGTAGTACCCGTCCTCACCTTCCTCCAGCCAGCATCCCAAGTGCCTACGGAAAAACAGGTAGAGCTGGAAGAGCAGCCGGTCCAGGAGGCAGAAGACCCCACACAAGCAGACCAGGAGAATCGACCCTCTGCTTATAGTGAGCCTGCCGTGCCCCTAGTGAGCCAAAGAGTCTGTAGACAGCTGCCCAGCTTACCTTTAACAGCTCCTACACCCTGTAGTGCAGGGCCAGTTAGTGAGCTCCGTTGGTCCACTAGAGCCACTAGAGGCCAGTTGCCCGTACGTTGGAGGATCTAAAGTGTTCAGACTGTCTTATTGGTATTTACCTGTTTACTGTTGCTTGTAAATAATTACGTTTTTCCAGTTATTTTATAGGTGTCTTTTGTGGATTAACCGGAACTCTGTTGTATATATGTTTGGAGCGTAACCCAGGAACGGACTAAAGACTGTTAAAGACTCGGGGCAGGACAGACCCCTACCTGGTTACGGCTCCCTGTTCTTTGGCGAAATGGACACCCTTTTGCTTCAAAAATTGCACCCGGTTGCGGACACGCCGTGACCACTTTAACATGTTTTTCCTTATTGTATTGTTCCTGTTTATACCCTGTTATGTTTTCAAAAAAATATGTTTAGTCCCGGAGTACTAAATTTTACTAGGGGGGAATGTGGAACCCCAGGGGTCTGGTTACGACAGTAATAGCAATATTACGTCTGTGAGCAGGTGGGAGGTCTCCTGGTCAGGAACCCTGAGCATGCCACACCTCCTGCCCAGTCCTGGGAGGGGAAGAACTTCCCCTATATAAACTGGGGCTGAGGTAGGGTTAGTGAGTAGAGAGTAGAGAAGAGAAGAAGAGGAGTCCCAGACAGAGACACAGTCTGGTCTGGTGTGGAGCAGTTGCAGGGAAAGTGACAACAGGAGCTCTGTAGGAGCAGGAGTGAGTGCCAGAGGCTGGAAGCTAGATAGCTCGCCTTGGCTGAAGAGATCTCACCGGACACGGAGTCCGAGGCTGTGGGGACTGTTCCATACCCAGCAGCAGAAACCGACCGGCAGGGGATTTCAGGTCCTCTGGCCAAGAAACCCGAAGGCACGGTCACACGCAAGGGACCAGCACCGCCGTCGTGGAGCGGAGGCTACCAGAAGGCCCCGAGTCACCGGCCATACGGGTGAGCACCACACGGTACACTCAGGGACGTGGGCTACTTTTACCCGCTTCTAGCAAGGTAGCCAAGAAGAGTACAGTTAGTTGGGGAGGCCTACAACTCCGCCTGGCCAGGGGAGATCCTGTCTGCTCACGGACTGACCAGACCCCGACCGCTAGCCAGTACTCCTGGGAGGGTCTATCTTTGTCACCAGTAAAGACCCTGAACTACACCGCACCGTCTCTGAGTGGTTCCTGGTGCCTGCATGCAATTCTACCATGCCCATCATCCACGTCCGCTGCCCTGAGGCCATACCCCTCCCATTGGGGGTTATACTACCCACGCTGCACAACTGTACCACCGGCCTCAGCGGTCTGCCCTGCAGCGGCGGTTTCGTAACCGCATTCAACGGGTGGCGTAGTCGAACAATATCACATCTGCCACTAAAAACATCGCCACTTAGTTTGACACCCTGGGCACGGATCGGGTCACCGCCACGAGGACTACCACCCCCAACAGATCCGGCTCCGGGTATTCCCCAAACATGGCCCAGGGGGCGCGTCATTACTATTAACTTTTAAAGTAGGAGATATCTCTTTTAAAGTACTGGTCTCCTTTTATGGGGTAGTAGTGGTACCTTTTGGGCTCTTGAGTCTCAGCCATTATTTTTGCACCAGCTATATGGTTACTCCCCTATTTATTATTAATTCTGCTGCTAAAAATAACTCAGGTTAAGGTTATTCTTTGAAAAACTGTACAGTGATGTGTTAAGAAATATTTGATTCTGTCCCTATCAGCAACGCATGGATACTACACCCATGACTATACATTTATATGGCGCCTTTTATTCGCATTCTATGAGTGCCAAGGGAACTCATTGCCGCTCATTAGAAAAAAAGGCTATAGTTTATAGAATGTGATGTGATGCAAACAGGAAACTGTTAATATCCGCAATACTTCAGAAAAATGGCATTAGTACATGAATGGTGAGCATTTGGAATTGTAAAAAAACTCATTCCTTGTCTGAATATTTCTTAGCAATTGCATGTATAATGTAGCTGAATATTTGGATGTAACTTTGTTCTAAAATTACAATTTGTCGTAAGTTTGACTTTCTGTTTACTTGGGCATTTGTACATGTATTAAATGCAACTAACACTTATGGATAACATCTAGAAATCTGAGATTCTGCGAGTGCTGTGCTTCATTAAAGGTTTAGAGCAAGAAAAAAATTAAACTGTGAAATGCATGGAGGCTATACTGTATATATGGATTCATTTGCTCATTGACCGCTAAAATAAACAAATCATTACAACTTAGTGTCTTAAAAATGAAGTATCTTTTGAGAATGGCATTACGGAAATTGGACTTTTTCTTGCTAACTTTTTAAATTTTCACAAAAGAAAACCCAGAAAATTTAACAAAAATTTATTTTTCACTTGAGTTATTAAAGGCAGCACAGTAAGCTGTAATTTCCTCGATTTACACCATGCTGCTCTCAGATTACATAGCAAAAAACTGCTGGCAGATTCCCTTTAACTTACATCCCATGAGCATGTCCTTTGCTATGTTGGGGGCCTTTATAAGTAATTGAGAGCAACGCCTAACACCATACGATCATATAAGGCTTTGTATACAGCTTCCCTCCTACTTTGAAAGATGGAGTACTCCCTGCACCTTATCATTTTTTAGGATCACAGGCATCCAACTGAAAAATCAATGTGGCGCTTCCCGAAAAAAACTTTCAGATGTTTTCATCATATATATGAAAATATTTTTTTATTCTAGGCAATCAATAAAGCACCAACGTGTTTCGGCTAATTTTTCACAATAGCCTTCTTCAGGTGAAAAAATCATCTCTAGAGATGAGCAAACCTGTGGAAGTTCAGGTTCAACTGAACTTGAGTCTAAAGTCCAAAGGAGACAGCTGGGGGATGATACTAATAGCCTGGGAAGGTCCATGAATCTTGGCCCTTCCCAGCATAAAAAGACCAGCTCACAGCTGTCTGCTTTTCCTTGACTGGTTATAAAAATATGGGGGGTCCCACGTTGTTTTTTCTATTTATTAATTTATTTTATACTGCCAGGCCGGGTCACGTGGTTCGCCAGCCTATCACAGCCATGCCATTACTTGGCCGGAAGAGCCCACAGCCTTAAAGCTTGTTGATTGGCTGCACTGCAGCTTTTCAACAAGCTTTATTAGGCTACTGGACCCGAATAGTAACACAGATGTACAGTAAGAAGTCCTTGTTTGGTACTTTACAGTTAGGGTTCGCCCATCCCTATTTATCTCTGAACAACTACTATTGATCTGAATGTAGTTTGTGAAAACCCATGCAACATGGTATGGAACAAGCAATCTGTACTATGTGAACTGAACCCTAGAGGTTTTGTTAAGGCTTACGACAGTGGAGGGATGTTATACCTCCAAACGCTGCTTGCTCATAACTGTGTACTTCACTAGAATTAACAAGCAGATTGATTTAGTATCCATATGTTGTAAGAAGAGTTTGCCAAGCTTAAATATTCTTAACATTTCAGTGATCACGAGCCAGAAAATTATTTTTAAAGGAAAAAATTAGGAATCAAATTCAGCTGACTCACAATATGGTCTCAGATTCAAAGAATTTGCCTTTTTATTGAATTGGATAATTTGCTATTTCGGTTAAACTGAATATGAAAAATATTCTTTTTGAAGTCCCAAGATAGTGAGATTGGCAACGTGGCACGATGAGATCATAACAAAATACTACTGAGGCTTTTCTATCTAATTCCAACTATATCCATGTAGACTGAGGCTATGTTAACAAACATGTTTTTTGGGTGGAGTTTTTGGAATTTTTCTTTTCCTGAGGAGTTATTTTAGAGACTTTTGATTGGACACTGCCTAGTTTGGATCAAATTCCATTAGTATCCATTTCAAAGTTATGGTGTGAACTTTTTTTCCTATCGGTTGTTCTTTAAATCCCCTGTTAAATAATAAATGCTCAAAAAACTCCTAATAAGAACAGGAAAGTGAATTTATTATAAAAGCGAAAAATTTTAGAGTGAACGCTAAAAAACCTACTGTGTGAATGTAGTCTTAGCACTAAAATTATAGTGTTGTTAGTACTGTAACAAACTGTAACTATATGACATATTAACGTAAATTAAAGAAAGACACACTTGTGGTTGTCAGTACTCCCCATCTTTTGTACTGAAGCCCGTACAAATGACTTTGTGTAGGAAGGAGGAGTAGAGAGCTCTGACATCGCCTCTTGTGATTGGTGCCTCCATCAGCCGGTTATAGAGGTGTTACTTGTCAGTGTAATTCTGCCTCTGCTGATAAAGAGCCTACTGAAAACTCTTCTTGAAAGGACAGAAAGTATAAGTGTAAAATAGCCCTAGTGGCCAGTGTGAAAACTGCAAAATTATTATTTTTTTTTAATAAAGAGCATGATATGAACAGAAAAAAACAGTGTCATTTCTTTTAAAAATTACTTGTAAGACAAAAACCTAATTTAAACAATAGATCAATTTCTGATGATGACTACCCTTTAAGTGTTGGCATAAGCAAGTGATATGTCATCACTTATCAAATTGGAAATACTACTTTTAAATGTGTATGTTTGTGATTAAGCTCTGATTGGATAAATAGACAGATAGATAGATATGAGAGATAGATAATAGATAGACAGATGGATAGATGAATAGATAGTAGTGTTGAGCGAGCACTAAAATTCTCGGGTGCTCGAAGCTCGAAGCAACGAGCCCAATGTTAGTCTATCGGAGACCCGAGCATTTTTGCAGCGGCACCCCCGGCAGTCTGTAGAAAGCCTAAAACGTGCCCAAAACTATAGTGACAGTGTTCAAATGACATGGGGACAGCATGGGGATCGCCCCAGGAAGCATTTCTGACCCCCAAGTCACTGCTGTCAACAACGTGGTCAGAGGTATTAAGCCACTTTTACGGGCTCACAATAAAACGTTCAAAAACTAAACTGAAACTGTTTTCCTGTGAAATATGTTAAGGAACTTCCTTTCCAGGGTAAAGACTTGTATATAAGGTAAAATAAATAACCAAAAACAAAAATACTCCTCCACACCTTGGGCTATGTTCACAAGGAGCATTTTTTATGCGTTTTTGCACTTTTGTATTGCTTTCAACCGTGACAAATGCATTCACCGGGAAATGTCATTTTAACATTTTACAATCTTATCTGGCCATGTGCTGTGTGACACATGCATACAGTGCTGAAAAGACATGGGAACAGCATGGGGAAGACCCCTGGAAGCATCTCTGAAACCTAGGTCACTGCCTAAAAGTGTGCCCATCAGAAGTGATCCTTGCCGCATGAGAAGATGTAGACTTGCAACTATCCCCGTGCAAGTCCTTGTCCCAGGGCAGTGTTCAATTGTACCTCCCCCATTCCTTGCAATGCAAGCGCAAGTATGCAGCCTGCCACCCACCCACACCCAGGCTGCAATACCATACTGCTAGCTTGCACTTGAAATGGGGCCTTTTAGTTTGAAGGAGGCTGAAGCTGGCCACTACCTCAAGGCTGGGTGTCCACGCCTGGTCCCGAGCCGCCAGGGGACGGCCAGGTGTCCATACTCGGTCCCCAGCCGCCTGGGTGCGGCCAGGTGTCCATAAACGGTGCCCAGCCACCCCTATTTCTCCTGTCAACTTCCCCCACACTTTTCTTAGCCTGGCCAGCTTTAGGGCAGCATTGGACGAGCCCACCAGAGAACCAGACTCGTCCGGTGGGCCCTGGCTTCTCCATCAGGGGAGTTGAGAGTGCCAAGGTGAGGAGCATGTTGATGATGATAGAAGTTAGCATCTGCTTTGTTTTCTTGGAATGCAAGCGTAAGTGTGCAACTTGCCACCCACCCACCCCCAGGCTGCAATACCATACTGCTAGCTTGCCCTTGAAATGGGGCCTTTTAGTTTGGAGGAGGCCGAAGCTGGCCAATACCTTATGGCTGCTTCGGCAGCGAGGTATCCATACTCAGTCCCCAGCCGCCAGGGGGCGGCCGGGTGTCAACGCTCGGTCTCCAGCCGCCAGGGGGCGGCCGGGTGTCCATACTCGGTCCCCTGCCGCCCTGCGGCCGGGTGTTCACACACGGTCCCCAGCCGCCTGGGGGCGGCCGGGTGTCCATAAGCGGTCCCCAGCCGCCCCTATTTCTCCTGTCAACTTCCCCCACACTTTTCTTGGCCTGGCCAGCTTTAGGGCAGCATTGGACGAGCCCACCAGAGAACCAGACTCGTCCGGTGGGCACTGGCTTCTCCATCAGGGGAGTTGAGAGTGCCAAGTTGAGGAGCATTATGATGATGATAGAAGTTAGCATCTGCTTTGTTTTCTTTGAATACAAGCGTAAATGTTCAACCTGCCACCGACCCACCCCCAGGCTGCAATACCATATTGCTAACTTGTTTGAACTTGAAATTGGCCCTTTTAGGCATGTGGAGGCAGACGCAGGCCACCATGTCATGGCTGCATCCGCGGCCTGGTATCCATACTCAGTCCCCAGCCGCCCGGCGGCCGGGTATCCATGCTCGGTCCACAGCCGCCAGGGGGCGGCCGAGTTTCCATACTCGGTCCCCAGTCGCCCTGCGGCCGGGTGTCCACACACGGTCCCCAGCTGCCTGGGAGCGGCCGGGTTTCCATGAACGGTCCCTAGCCGCCCCTATTTCTCCTGTCAACTTCCCCCACTCTTTTCTTAGCCTGGCCTGCTTTAGGGTAGCATTGGACGAGCCCACCAGAGAACCAGACTCCTCCGGTGGGCCCTGGCTTCTCCATCAAGGGAGTTGAGAGTGCCAAGGTGAGGAGCATGATGATGATGATAGAATTTAGCATCTGCTTTGTTTTCTTGGAATGCAAGCGCATGTATGTAGTAGCGGCTAGGCCTGAAGTGGTAAGCGTTTTGGCGCATATCCTACCTCCTCCGAGGATTGCTGGATGTTTTCCTGCTACCATCCCAGTTCTATTACTCCTGCTAAAACATGGCTTCAGGTGATGAATGATGGATGAGGTGGTGGCAAAGGAGAAAGAGCAGGAGGAACAGGGACCATTCACATCAATATCAGGCCAGTCAACCATACATGTCTTGTAGGATATGTTTCTGTACCAAAAGGAGCGGTTCGGCTACAGAGTTGTAGGGCATACAGTGAGTGCAATGCCTACCAAAAATTTCGAGGCACTCCAATGCCCCTTGGAAGTGACATGGAGGTCAGAGGGCCTTAACTAAACCTTTTTTTCCATTTATAGCAACTGGGTCTCTTGTGCACTGTTGGCCTAAGCAGTGAATGGAAGGCTTTCCAAAAATTATGAGGAAATGCAATGCCCCTTGAAACAGACGTGGATTACTGCATACTAAAAACCTTCTACCCATTATTGGGGAGTGGGTCTCCCTTAGTGTTTGCCTATGCATTGAAAAGCAAAAGCTGACTAAAATTAGGAGGAAATACAATGCCCGTTGGAAGAGTCGTGGAGGTTAGAGTTAATTAAAAACAACATTTCAATGCCCCTTGGAAGAGCTGTGGAGTTCAGAGTGGCTTAACAAGACAGTTTTAATGCCCCTTGGAAGAGACGTGGAGGTCGCAGTAGCTTAACAAGATGGTTTTAATGCCCCTTGGAAAAGTGGTGGAGGTCGCAGTAGCTTAACAAGACGGTTTTAATGCCCCTTGGAAAAGTGGTGGAGGTTGCAGTAGCTTAACGAGATGGTTTTAATGCCCCTTGGAGAAGTGTTGGAGGTCGCAGTAGCTTAGCAAGACGGTTTTAATTTCCCTTGGAAGAATGGTTGAGGTCGCAGTGGAATAAAAAGACAATATCAATGCCCCTTGGAAAAGTGGTGGAGGTCGCAGTAGCTTAACAAGACGGTTTAAATGCCCCTTGGAAGAGACGTGGAGTTCAGAGTAGCTTAACAAGACGGTTTTCATGCCCCTTACAAGAGCCATGGAGTACAGCATATTAAAAACATTATTCCCATTATTGGGGAGTGGGTCTCCCATAGTCTTTGCCTATGCCTTCCAAGCAAAAGCTGTCAAAAATTAGGACGGAAGAACTTGCAATGCTGGCAACACGGACCATGGTCACCCTGGTGGTATAGTGGTGGTGAAGGCTGAGGATAAGGAGAAGAGCAAAATACAGCCGAAATGAGGAAGAATATACCCATGTGTGGGTGAGAAGCGGTGCATGGGAATACACCTCCCAAAATAACACAGTGGATTTGACTTTATGTTACTCTGCTATCACTTGGTGGTGATGAGAAGTCTGACCCAATCCAGCCCTTGTTCATTTTGATAAGGGTCAGCTTGTCAGCATTGTCAGTTGACAGGCGAGTGCGCTTATCAGTTATAATTCCCCCACCGGCACTAAAAACACGCTCCGATAACACGCTAGCGGCAGGGCAGGCCAGGACCTCCAAGGCGTTCAGAGCGAGTTCATTCCCAGTGTCCAGCTTGGATACCCAATAATTAAAAGGCACAGAGGAATCACGGAGGACGCTGGTACGGTCAGCAAGGTACTCCCTCACCATCTTTTGAAACTTTCCACTCCTTGTGAGAGTACCCCACACCTCAGGGCCTGTAAACTGGGCGGGTCTCAGAAAACTGTCCTAGAATGTTGACAGTGTTCCCCTGCCTCTGCTTGATTGGAGTTGCATCTCTCTCGCCTGTACGCCTTGGTTGGTCAACGAACTGTGACCTCTGCCGCTAGCGTGTTCAGATGGGAATTTTTTCAACAGTTCTGCAGCAAGGGCCTTCTGGTACTGCAACATTTTTGTAGACCTCTCCACCTAAGGAATAAGAGAGTGAAAGTTCTCCTTGTAGCGAGGGTCTAAAAGTGTCACCAACCAGTAATGACTGTCACCCAACATTTTGACAACGCGAGGGTCACGGTTAAGGCAGCGTAACATAAAGTCAACCATGCGTGCCAGACTGGTAACGGGCAAGACTTCCGTGTCCTCAACAAGATGACGACTAACCATGCACTCCTCCTCCTCATCCTCATCCTCCCCCCTGTCCTCAGGCCACCCACGCTGAACCGACTGTATGATAGTTGTACAGGTACTACCGTCTACAGCGTATGATACCAGCTCCTGTTCTTCCTCCTCCTCCTCCTACTCTCCCTCATTGTCCCCCAATGCACTTTGGGATGAGATGAGGCTGCGCTGTGTGTAATTGCCAATTACGGCTACTTGATCCATCTCATCATACTCTGGCTGCAATGCCTCCTCTTTAATTCTCTGCAGAGAGCGTTGCAAAAGACAGACAAGTGGCATGCTGACGCTAATGATGGCGTCATCGCCACTCACCATCTTGGTGGACTCCTCAAAGTTTGTCAGGATGGTACATATGTCAGACATCCAGGTCAACTCCTGAGGTCTTATGTGTGGAGCCTGACCTGAATATCAATGGCCTTGTTGCAGCTGGTACTCCACAACTGCTCTCTTCTGCTCACAAATCCTTTGCAACATGTGGAGGGTAGAGTTCCAACGTGTGGGGACATCACACACCAGTCGGTGTGCCGGAAGCTGCAAACGCTGCTGCAACACAGCAAAGGCGGCGGAAGGTGTAGCCGACTTCCGAAAATGAGCTGACAGGCGGCGTACTTTGACAAGCAGATCTGGCAACTCGGGGTACGATTTAAGAAACCGCTGAATCACGAGGTTAAGCACATGAGCCAGGCATGGTACGTGTGTGATCTCGCCTCGCCTCAGAGCCGCCACCAGGTTACGGCCATTGTCACACACGACCATGCCTGGATGTAGGTTCAGCGGTCTCAGCCACAGATCTGCCTGCTCTTTCACAGCTGTCCACAACTCACAAGCAGTGTGAGGTTTATCATCTAAGCTTATGAGTTTCAGCACAGCTTGTTGCCGCTTGGCAGAGGCAGTACTGCAGTGCTTCCAGCTTGTAACTGATGTGGTGATATCTGAGATGGAGGCTGAACATGAGGAGGATGATGATGCGCAGGAGCTGTACACTGTGGGGGCAACTCTGACTGACATAGGGCCCGCAATCCTCGGTCTGGGGAGGATGTGTTCTGTCCCAAGGTCCGACTGGGTCCCGGCTTCCACTATGTTTACCCAGTGTGCCGCCAGGGAGATGTACCGTCCCTGGCCACAAGCACTTGTCCACGTGTCCGTTGTCAGGTGGACTCTCCCAGTAACTGCGTTGTTGAGGGCACGGCAGATGTTTTGGGACACGTGCTTGTGTAGTGCGGGGATGGCACACTGGGCAAAATAGTGTCGGCTGGGGATCAAGTACCGATGGACGGCCACCGCCATAAGGTTGCGGAAGGTTTCCGTCTCCACCAGCCTTAAAGGCAGCATTTCCAACGCAAACAGTCGTGAAATGTGCGAATTTAGGACTGTGGCCTGTGGGGCGTTGGCTGCGAATTTGCGCTTTCATTCAAAGCTCTGGGATATGGACA
This sequence comes from Phyllobates terribilis, assembly GCF_046119375.1. Lineage (NCBI taxonomy): Eukaryota > Metazoa > Chordata > Amphibia > Anura > Dendrobatidae > Phyllobates > Phyllobates terribilis. The sequence goes on along the minus strand of NW_027362773.1, from coordinate 251,161,473 downwards.
ATTGAACGCTGCGGTGGGACGTGGACGTGGACGTTGATGCTGTTTCTTGAGAAACTGCCATAACAAGTGAAGACTGAGAGGAGGGGGCATCTTTGCATGCAGTATGGACAGAGGATTGCCTTGTACGCACAACAGGGGGTTCTATTACATGCACAACAGCGGAAGAAGCAGTGGTGACACCCGCTGACACTGGTCGTGGACTCTGGGGTTCGCCCCACAAAGTCGGATGCTTTGCTGACATGTGCCTGATCATGCTGGTGGTGGTCAGGCTGGTAGTTTTGTCACCCCTGCTGATGCTGGCCTGGCAGGTGGTACAAATGGCCTTTTTGGGGTTATCAGCAGAGTCTTTAAAAAAATTCCAGACTCTGGAAGACCTACCGGTTGTACTGGCAACGTCCCTCGTGTTGGTGTTACGGGAACTGTTGCCCGCCTTCTGTGTGCGGCCACCACACTGCTTCTTCCTGCCTGTTGGGGTACTCTGCCTCCCTCCCCCTGTGTGCTGCTGGCCTCGCTCTACGTGTCCTCCTGCCACGTTGGGTCAGTAACTAGATCATCCACCACCTCCTCCTCTTCCACTTGCGCATCACGATCCTCCTCCTCACTTCGTGGCAATTGTGTCTCGTCATCGTCCACCTCTTGTGACAAATTGCCAGCGTTGACTTCCTGTGGCCGTGCCTGTTCAAATATTTGGGCATCGCTACATGGGATCTCCTCTTCCACCACTTCAAGCAGAGCAGGCGAGGGGCACAAATATGGAAATGGACCAGGGAACAGCTCTTCATAGTGTCCAAGTGTGGGATCAGTTACTGTCTGACAACACTCGGCATGGTGGGAGGAAGGAGCATCAAGGTGAGGAGGAGTATGCGGTCGAGACTCACGGCTACTAAAACCTTCACCGTGTGGAAGACAGACCGGAGGTGGTGATGCCCAGGTAACTGGAAGTATTATCTGCTATCCAATTAATAACCTGTTCACAATGATCAGTTCGCAATACTTTTGTTGTAGTGTGGTTCCCTAGTAATTCGGTCAAGAAGTGGGAGCGAGAAGATGTGGCTGTTGGTTGTGGCACATTTTCACCTTGGCCACGGCCCCGTCCTCTACACGCTCCATCACCAGAACGTCCAGTTCCACGTCCCTTGCCCCGTGCCTTGCCCATTGTAAATGAAGTAAAATAGCTTACACTCGCACTATCAATGGAAAAAGGGTAACAAAAAGAAGATTAGAACCGTGGAAGATGAAAACCACAGTTCTATTTCTCTGGCCTACACCAGACTCTTTTAAACAGATATATTGGTGTCTGACCAGTCAGGGAGATACTTTTACAGTTTTTTTTTACGGCAAAAAATGCCAAAAGCAGGATAATACAGAGATTTGACCCGTGGAACTGCAAAACCACAGTTCTATTTCTCTGGCCTACACCAGACTCTTTTAAACAGATATATTGGTGTCTGAACAGTCACAGACACACTCAATTTTTTTTTGGTGGGGGGGGTCAATACCAAAAGGTTAATAAGATGGGTATTTGTACAGTCTGACAGAGAAAAAAAATACAGGATTTAGATGAAAAAAAAAGGATTTTTCCTGGCCCCTGAGACCGGAGGATAAGTCTAGCAATTTGACCAACAGGAGCACACAGGACTGTAATGCAGCGTTTGCTGGTATAACCACTGTGTCTCCTATACAGCTTGCCTGCCTGCCTGATATCTGGGATGGATATTAGTCCTGAGAAGGACTGTATGTTTGATTTGGCAGGCTTTAGAGACCCTACACTACCTATTTCGCAATATATATCTCTCCCCAACTCAGCAGCACTGACCCTACACTGGCTGATCCGGAGCGACTGTGTCCAAGATGGCGGCGCCCGGTTTTAAATACTCGAGGTGACGCTGTGCGGCCAGCCAATCACTGTAATGCTCACAAACAACATGGCTGTGGCATTCCAGTTACTTGGTGGCAATCCCTGCATGTTCATTGGCTCTGTAAAGAGCGCCAAACGTGCAGGGTGGAGACCCGAGCTCCCGCCCGAGTAACCCGGAAATGCTCGGTGCTCGCCGAACATCCCGAGTAGTGAGATGCTGGGGCGAGTACCGAGCAGTGTCGAGCATGCTCGCTCAACACTAATAGATAGATATATATGGATGAATAGATAGAAAGATAGATAGACAGATAGATAATATATAGATATTAGATAGATAGATAGATAGATAGATAGATGGAAAAAATCAGGCAGCACTCCAGTTCAAGGAAAATTTGTGGACTTTAATCCAGCACCAAGTGGTGCAATATTTCGACCTCACAACACGGTCTTTGTCAAGCAGACCAAGGTGCTTGATAAAGACCATGTTGTGAAGTCGAAATATTGCATCACTTGGTGCTGGATTAAAGTCCACAATTTTTCCTTGAACTGGAGAGCTGCCTGATTTTTTCCATTTATATATTTTGCGTTGGACAACCGCATTACTCAGGAAGTATTGCACCCAAAATCTGCTTAAGGTTGTGCTGCTATCTGTCATTTTTATTTAGATAGATAGATAATATATATGGATAGATAGATAGATTAATATATATATATATATATATATATATACAGTACAGACCAAAAGTTTGGACACACCTTCTCATTTAAAGATTTTTCTGTATTTTCATGACTATAGAAATTGGACATTCACACTGAAGGCATCAAAACAATGACTTAACACATGTGGAATTATATACTTAACAAAAACGTGTGAAACAACTGAAAATATGTCTAATATTCTAGGTTCTTCAAAGTAGCCAACTTTTGCTTTAATGACTGCTTTGCACACTCTTGGCATTCTCTTGATGAGCTTCAAGAGGTAGTCACCGGAAATGGTTTTCACTTCACAGGTGTGCCCTGTCAGGTTTAATAAGTGGGATTTCTTGCCTTATAAATGGGGTTGGGACCATCAGTTGTGTTGTGCAGAAGTCAGGTGGATACACAGCTGATAGTCCTACTGAAAAGACTGTTAGAATTTGTATTAGGGCAAGAAAAAAGCAGCTAAGTAAAGAAAAACGAGTGGCCATCATTACTTTAAGAAATGAAGGTCAGTCAGTCCGAAAAATTGGGAAAACTTTGAAAGTGTCCCCAAGTGCAGTTGCAAAAACCATCAAGTGCTACAAAGAAACTGGCTCACATGAGGACCGCCCCAAGAAAGGAAGACCAAGAGTCACCTCTGCTTCTGAGGATAAGTTTATCCGAGTCACCAGCCTCAGAAATCGCAGGTTAACAGCAGCTCAGATTAGAGACCAGTTCAATGCCACACAGAGTTCTAGCAGCAGACACATCTCTACAACAACTGTTAAGAGGAGACTTTGTGCAGCAGGCCTTCATGGTAAAATAGCTGCTAGGAAACCACTGCTAAGGACAGGCAACAATCAGAAGAGACTTGTTTGGGCTAAAGAACACAAGGAATGGACATTAGACCAGTGGAAATCTGTGCTTTGGTCTGATGAGTCCAAATTTGACATCTTTGGTTCCAACCACCGTGTCTTTGTGCGACGCAGAAAAGGTGAACGGATGGACTCTACATGCCTGGTTCCCACCGAGAAGCATGGAGGAGGAGGTGTGATAGTGTGGGGGTGCTTTGCTGGTGACACTGTTGGGAATTTATTCAAAATTGAAGGCATACTGAACCAGCATGGCTACCACAGCATCTTGCAGCGGCATGCTATTCCATCCGGTTTGCGTTTAGTTAGACCATCATTTATTTTTCAACAGGACAATGACCCCAAACACACCTCCAGGCTGTGTAAGGGCTATTTGACCAAGAACGAGAGTGATGGGGTGCTACGCCAGATGACCTGGCCTCCACAGTCACCAGACCTGAACCCAATCGAGATGGTTTGGTTTGGGGTGAGCTGGACCGCAGAGTGAAGGCAAAAGGACCAATAAGTGCTAAGCATCTCTGGGAACTCCTTCAAGATTGTTGGAAGACCATTTCCGGTGACTACCTCTTGAAGCTCATCAAAAGAATGCCAGTCAGAGGAGATTCAAACAGGAGAACAACTTGCAAGTGGCCACTTTAAGTAGCTTTTCTCATGATTGCATACACCTGGCTATGAAGTTCAAAGCTCAATGAGGTTACAAAACCAAAAAAAGTGCTTTAGTAAGTCAGTAAAAAGTAGGCAGGAGTATTTAAAACAAGAAAATGATAAGGGTGCCCATACTTATGCACCTGTCAAATTTTGTTTGAATGCAGATTGCACATTTTCTGTTACTACAATAAACCTCATTTCAAGGCAGAAACATTACTGTGTCCAACAGTTATTACATATATCAAACTGAAATAGCTGTTGCAAAAACACCAATTTTTATAAAACATTAAGTTTAAGTAGGGGTGCCCAAACTTTTTCATATAACTGTAGATAGATAATAGATAGATATATGGATAGATAGATAATAGATAGACAGAAAGATGATAGATAAATGAATATTGCACAGATAGATCAATAGATAGATAGATAAACAGATAGATAGGAGATAGATATGAGATATAGAAAATAGATACATAAATTGATAGATAGGAGATAGATAATAGATAGATATATATATAGATAGATATGAGAGATAAATAGTTACATACTTTTGTATAGATATATACAGTAGATGACAGATAGATAATATTACAGACAGATAGATACTGTAGATAGATAATAGATAGATATTGTAGATAGATAGATAGATAGATAATAGATAGATAGATAGATAATAGATATGGTATAGATAGATGATAGATAGATAATAGATGTGATAGATAGATAGATAAATAAATAGATAGATAATAGGTAGATAATAGATAGATAGATAATAGATAGATAGATAGATAGATAATAGATAGATAGATAGATAATAGATAGATACTGTAGAAAGATAGGTGAATAAATATTTTTAGTTTTAGAACATTCTTTATTTTGCGGGGGGAACTTTCTCGATCCATAGCAGCGCATGCCTGGAACCAACTCGCCTGTCATCACTGAGAAAGACCACTGTTTTATTATGAATTTTAATGCTGGCTTTAAACAGTTTATAATTTAATCCACACATTCCATGTAAATACAAAAATAACATGGCAATCATCAGGCACAAGACAACCGGCTCTAAAGCACGGGATTGAGATTGACACAAAACAGACGCAGGCACACAACTGTCTTTGAACTTTGCTAAAAGCAGTAAAATGATATTTGAGTTGAAGGTAAATATTTTGTTATGCACTCAATGAGAACAGAGCAGATAGCTTTTAACACATTCACTGCCTAACCATTATTTGTCCGTTTGGAATGCAATTTAACACGATACATTTATCATTGAATTGATGTTAATGTTTCGTAGGTAATTGTAATGCAGCCAGTGGGGCCTGCTGCTGTCACATGGTTTAGCATAGCATAGCTAATCAGGAGAAACTGTCATAGCCTGTATAAAAACAGAGGCAGGGAATGCAGCAGCCATTTTAGGGTGAATCTGGATAGTGAGAGAATGTCACAGTTTACAGCTTAGACCTAGAGATAGGGAGAGAAAGCCATAAAGTGTGGACAAATTCGACAGATAGCGTGTGACAGCAGAGTAGTGAAAAACAGTTACCATCCAATTATCATAGCCATATGTATGAGATCAATATGATGTTACTACACATATGTTTGAGTTAAAGAGATTGAAAAATGTTGGAAGAAGCTCTAATAGGGCAGCACGGTGGCTGAGTGGTTAGCACTGCAGCCTTGCAGCACTTGAGTCCTGGGTTCAAATCCCACCAAGGACAACATCTGCAAGGAGTTTATATCTCCCCGTGTTTGTGTGGGTTTCCTCCGGGTTCTCCGGTTTCCTCCCACACTCCAAAGACATACTGATAGGGAATGTAGATTGTGAGCCCCAATGGGGACAGTGATGATAATGTCTGTAAAGCGCTGTGGAATTAATGTCACTATATAAGTGAGTAAAATAAATAAAGGACTTTAAAGTGTTTTAGACATTTTCAGGGTAATTGGAGAACTTGCGATTCAGTGTGAATCAATTTTCCGCAAATTAATTTTTTGGGGGAAAAATTTAAACAAAATGGGCAAATTTGAGATTTAAAAGATTTGCTCACATATAATACTTATGCCTTATGTCTAGTGCTTTTCTTCTTCCCAGCTTTGAGCGATTCCTAAAAAAGTTTCTAATAGAGTATATGAAAAAAAGTTGTTTTTTAAATGGCATCCTAAGCATTAATCCTTTGAGACTCTGTTTTCATTTTTGAAATATTTATTCTTTTATGTTTTTTACTTTACACAACAATGTTAAAAAAAAAATAAAAAATAAATTCATACATTGTTTTTCAGTATGAAGCACATTTTAAAGGATTTAAATGGCCCTTTATTTTTTTTTAAAGGTTCGTATTGAAATTACAAAAATAAAAGCAGTGATATTCCTGTAATAGAGCCACCATGCTTCTGACACTTTCCCGAGGTCCTTGCTTGTCTCTACTTCCTGCTACCTCTCGATCAACAGGAAATGACTGCTTAGCCAATCACTAGCTGCGGTGGTGCACCCACTTCTGAGCATTCATTTTCTTCTTCAACAAAGTTTTACCCTCTTTATCTCCTTTACCATTAATCAAATCAAGGCAGATATGTATGTTTTACTATGTTGGCTTATTTTTATTTCATAAAACAGTTTTTTTGTGTTTATTTTTTAACTTATGTACCTTTTTTTAACATTTAATGTACATTAATATCCATCAGTGTCTCTCGGCTGAAGCTTAACTGTAGTATATAGTCAGGATCCATCGGCAACTGCTGGCCCCAGAGCTATGTCCGATGATGGCGGTTTAACCCTTTCAATGTCAGCGTAAATAGTGGCCGCAGCATCTAGGATGTTTGACAGAAGAAGAAGGACATCTCTTTCAGCAAAAAATGTGGAAATAATGGCTGAATTGATTATTTTTTAAAATTTGTATTCCAACATAATTAAAAGTAATAAAAGCTAATCAATAAATATATACGTCCCTAAATGGTATTATTAAAATATACAACTCTGTCCATCAAAAAACAATCCCCAATATAGCTATAATAAAATAATAATAAAGGTATAGCTCTTTGAATGGGAGAATGAAAAAGTAAATAATTGACTTGGTTATTAAATATCAAACAGTCCTTGTCATTAAAGGGTTAACGTGTGACACCAGGATGTGCAGCCATATTGATTGTCACCCTTGAAAGAGCTTTTAAACTGAGGGTTAAACTGTCATTTTTTAAAAAAAATATTGATTCTTAGAAATGCGTTTTTGTGGTGTTTTCCTTGGTGGATTTTCTACTTTTTTGCCTCTATTGTTGACTTGTATGTCAATAGAGGGTTTCTAAACAGACTACACCACTCTTTCTTGGGGCGCTTTAACCCCACTTTTGGTGTGATTTTTGTGTTCTTGGAATTTTTTTCTGGGGTATAAGGGGTAACATTTCTCCTAGTGGAAATTGACAAGCCAAGCCTGGCATGTCAGAGTGAGGAGACTTATAAGCCATGCATGCTCTTCTGAGAAATTAAATATGCAAATTGCCTTTACAGAGAGGAAGAGGACTAGAACTCTAGTGCCACCTATTAGAAGAAGCGATCCTAAAAGTCAATATTGACCCTTTTATGAGCCTTGCCATATGACGTAGGATAAAAGTCAAACCAGAAGTTCAATTTGCAGACATGTGCTTCGGGGTGTTGCCCCTCATCAGTGCAAAGTATGAGATGTGATTTGGCTAGGTGAGAGGCTCTGTACTTTTAATAAATTAAGCGAGGAGTGCCCCTCAATCAAGCGAGACCCTGCTGAAGTAAGATTTGGGGCGTAGCGAACTACGCTGTTCATCATGAATTTGATGAGCGGTAATCACCACGCCCTGTCATGCCCCCATTCCACCCCAGCTAGGTCTTCTTTGTTGGAACAGAGGCAAGAATGGCGTAAAGATGCCAGAAGTCACGTTCTTTTACCCAACCTTGTTTTGCAAAACCTTGCGACTAGTTAAATCTTTTTTCACCAGAAATCTGGAGGATGGATCGACCCCCAATGTCTTGCAAATATAAAAAAAGGTGCAAAAATGCAAAAGCAAAAAAAATGCTGCAGAAACTGTACAAAGGAACCCTTTTTAAAAAAAAACAAAGAAAAACAAGTTATCCCCTAACCACAGGCAATCCCTTATCGTCACTCGATCCTGAGAAAGGGGATTTGATTCCCAATCTTGAAAGTGCGCATGTTCAGCTCCATTCATTCTCTATGCCGGAGAAGAGTGAAAATGTGTTGCTATTTCCATTAGACACATAGACAGTCAATGGGGTGGAGTTCGAGCATGCTCACCTCCAATCCATTCAAGATGGAGTTGCAGAGCCACATTTTTAGGGTCTTTGAGTGTCCCATTGGTCAGTCGACCAGCAATCGGCAAGTTATCCCCTATCCTAGAGAAGAGGGATGAAAAATTTTTGGGGGGGAAGGTGAAATAAACCTTTAATTTCTTTTGTTTTTTAGCATCTACTTTAACAGTGGCAACAAATATGACTCCATTTTCTGTATCTGGTTAAGAAGCCCCCATAAGAATTTTTTTTTGCTTTGTGTATAACAAAAAGGGTACGTTGAGACTCATATTTCTTTTCTTTTAAGAAAATAGTGCAAAAGAGCAAATTTCAAATTTTCTATTGATATGATAGATACACCATACAAGACCGGTGCCTGTTTCGTGCATTAAAGTGTGGTGTGTTAAAGGGTTAAAGGTTCCTCTTAAAACCTAAGTGCACGCAGCAAAGCGTAATACATTTATATGTTAAACCAAACTAATGCTAAAAGTAACATGTTAGGTGTTAAATGGCCGATTGCCTTATGTTTTATGTCTGCTTGCCAAGAAAAGCTGCACTTTTAACTGTAGTAAGAATAATTTTGCACACTACCGGATCTGCTATGTTCTTTTATGTCAGTAACATGAGACTCTCAGGTTGCACTAATAAATCAGCCTTGTTATAACAGCTGCCCTGAAAAGTTTGCCTGCAATGCACTAGGGCACCATATATATAAATGCATTATGTGTTATTACAAACATTCCTGCCTCTTACATAATCTATAATGGGCACAATAACCAGAGCAGGAGCTGTACATTTTATTTTTATTATAGCCGGAAGTCACTATAGGAAGAGAATTTCATAAGTGCGCGGCGCCTACAGTACCAGTCCATAAGTCAGGGACATTTTCCCAAAGATCTGACACAACAGTTTACAAAGAGGAAATGTATTTATGTTAAACATATTTTTTTTATGATTTTTTGTTTTATTTTCTGTTGTACCATTTATATTAAAAGGATAGTCCAGGACTTTAACATTGATGACCTATCTTAAGGATGTCTGATCAGTGGGGGTGCGACACTCCGCACTCCCACCGATCAGCTGTTTCCGGTGTCAGCGGCGGCCGGAACTGTTCAGCACACCTCCGTCAACCATATCGTGGCTGGGTACTGCACCTCCGCCCCCTATTCAAATCAATAGGAACTGGATGTGCAGCACCCAGAAGTGGCCACTATTCTGTCAATGGAGCTGTGCAGTTCTGGACACCGCCAACACAGGGAACAGCTGATCGGCGGGGGTGCCGGGTACCGCACCCCCACCGATCAGACATTGATGATCTATTGCACACCCACTGATCAGGTATTGATTACTTATCCTAAGGAATGGTCATCAATGTTAATGAAGTCCCCGACAACACCTTTAAGAAAAATCCTAAAATCTTGCAGTTTTCATTCTTTCTGTTCTGTAAACATTATTTTTAAACAGTCATCAAATTATCATTACAGGCAGGATTATAATTATTAAAAGTAAAATCTATTTTTTAATCCCTTCCTGGAGTTTTAACTCCTTCCTGATGTAGTACAGTACTTAAAGAGACTCAGCATAGGATGTCTGTTCAAACTAAGTCCCGCCGCTCAGTGCTTCATGGTGGGGCCAATCATTTACAGTCCTGCTCATCATTATTTGCACACATTAATTTAATATGGAAGCACATTTAGATTCGCCTGTGGTAAATCACAAAAGAGATTCACCTGTGATTAATTGTCGGTACCCATGTGATATGAAATAGCCAATGAATGATGACTTCAGTGTTTTAAAAAGCCACATGGTAGTCCCTGTTCCTTTAATACAATGGTGAAAACAAAGGAGCTGTCTGAGGACACCAGAACTGCTATTATTAGAAAACACAAGACGTCCAAAGGGTATAAGGATATCTCCAAAGATCTTGGCATCCCAGTTTCAAAAGTGCGCAATGTTATTAAGAAGCTTGCCAAGTATGGAACCATCAAGAACCTACCTGGACGTGGGGTAAAGATGAAAATTGACAAGAGATGTCTTCGAAAGATGGTGTGAATGGTGTAAAAAACACCAACAACACCAAAACAACAGCCTGGGGTCATGGTTTCAACAAGTACCAAACGCCACACACTAAACCAAGCAGAGCTTTATGGGCAAAGGCCAATGAAGAAATCATTGCTGAAGAAAAGACATAAAAAGGAACGACTGATCTTTGACAAAAAATACCTTGACAAACCACACTCCTTTGATGAAAATGTTCTATGGACAGATGAACCAAAAATAGAGCCTTTTGGCAATGAAAATCAACAGTTTGTTTACAGATGGCGCAATGAAGCTTATAGGGAACAAAAACACCTTACCAACAGTTAAACATGGTGGATGATCCATAATGCTGTGGGTTTGCCTTGCTGCATTTGTTACTGGAGACCTTGACCGTATCACAGGAATCATAAAATCAGAGAATTATCAAGAGATTTTAGAGTGAAATGTCCAACCCAGTGCTTTCATATTGTGTTTTGGCACCCGTCCAGTGGCCCTGTCAGGTCTTACGTCTAAACCACCTGCAAAACGTGATTTGGATGAATGCTCCGATGGGGCCATAGACTATAATGGTGCTGACAGAGCAAATGTGCGCTCTACCGTGCTTCATTTTTGGGCGTATATGCCTACTGGAGGGGGACACCCAGACGCAGTCCACTACTTCTGGGTGTCCTCCTCCAGTAGGTGTACACGCTTGAAAATGATGCATGGCAGAGCACACATTCGCTTTGTCGGCACCATTATAGTCTATAGCCCCATCGGTGCATTCATCCGAATCCCGTTTTGAGGAGTTTGAACATAAGCCTTGACAGGGCCACTGAACAGGTGCCTAACCACAATAAGAAAGCACACTAATTCTGTTTTGCGCCATTTCTCTGTTATTTCTTCTAGAAATGAATGAATAAATTGTCACTTGGGTGTTACCATTCTCCTAGTCAAAGTAGAGTGTTCCTAAGAAGTCTGAAGTTGGCTTCTCTGATTGAATAGTGTAAAAATGTGCAGTGATACTGGTACTACCCAGTTGTCAATTTAGTCATAAATTTCTAGTAGGAATAACAGAGGAACAATACAACATAGAGGCATAAGAGAAACTGCTCCAGAAGTGTTATTTTGTGGGGAATATGATTTTTTTAAGTAAAAGAGACATCAGGAGTGCAGGTTGTCCACTACTTTTACACTGATGACCTATGCTTAGGATAGGTTATCAATGTCTGATCGGCTGGCACCCCAGCTGATCAGTTGTTATCTGTGTCAGCCACCGGCAGGAAGTACTCACTTGCCGAGCTGCTCTGTCTACTTGTAGTGGCCGCCACAGGGTACTACAAATCCACCTCCTATTGATTTGAATAGGAGGTGTATGTGCAGTACCAAGCCCCGGCCACTACAAGTAGACGGAGCAGCTCAACAAGTGAGCAATTCCGGACAGCAGCGGCCGTCGCCACCACTGATAATAAGTGATCAGCGGGGGAGCTGGGTGTCGGACCCTGACCAATCAAACATTGATCAATGTAAAAGTAGTGGACAACCTATTTAAAGCAGATTAGCATTAAACTGTGACAACTAATACACGTGTGACTCTCTGAAAATGTATTGATTGTGATTACAGATTATTATGGATATACTTATAACCAACAACCATAAAAGTAAGTATCAAGGTAAATCCCTCACTGACAGTACATGACAAGAACCTTATCTTTCTCATGTCCACCTTCAGACTGCTACTACAGAGTAACCTAATGACTATGTGCAGTTGCTCCCCAGTGGCCATTATTGTGACAGTGTCCACAACTCTACGGTTGTCTGCAGATAGCTGTATGACATCTGTTGCTCAGCAAGGGGAGAGTTGACTGATGTGTAGGAATGCTTTCTAGGTCTGGAGAGGCTTGGTTTGAAGACCCCTGGGATACTTGTCTAGCACAGGAATCGCTGAAATTAAGAGTAAAGTGCTGTTTCTTTATCTTGACAGTTGTGTGAGCTCTCGAAAGGCCAAAAGTCAAGATTAAAACATTAACATTTAAGCATGAACAAAGGTATCCCTTTAATCTACTATGTCCACACCCCAATACTGAGCATGTCTTCTATCATTGAGGTGCAATGATCTTGTTACATGGCAGTGTAAGAAATATTCACTGAAATTGATATGCGTTACAAAGAAGTTTTGTCTCCTCAAGGAACACAGATGTATTAAAAAAAAGTATTACTTGATCTGTCCCAAATCCACTTAACAAGGAAATTACTTCTTATTCTGATTCTGGGACATTAAGAAGAGACGTGCAAATTGTACTTTTCTTTTGAAGAACCCTAGATTGTGCTCTCCATTCAGGTGTATAAAAACTGGCATCGTATACCCTAAGGCCTCATTCAGATGTCCGATTTTCACATACGAATGCTATCCGTGATTTTCATGGATTTCACTCTTATCTTTGATAGTCTATGGGGCCATTCTCATGAGGTCCACGGAAAATGGTCGGATGAAAATTGGCAATACAAGTCTATGGGTCTGTGAAAAAATCAGACCGCACTCGGATTTTATCTGAGTGTGGTCCAATTTTCACAGACTGTGAGAAAGGAGAAGATAAAGATTTTTTTTCACCACGAATGAGAAAAACTAATGACACTTGGACCACAGTCTGAACAAACAGATCAAAATAATTGGTCAGTTTTTCTCATACATGAGAAAAACGGACATCTGAATGTGGTCTTAATGGTGCAGCAGGATGTGGCTTATTACAGCCCATTCTAAAAGCAGAATGGCATCCAACTTTTCTCCATTTCTCTAGTCCAGAAGGTTAAAGCGAGAGACAGGAATTGGTGGCCACCCCTCGCTAAACTTTTGTGAGAGCCCTCTCACTCCAAGTATTCAATTGGGCTTCCACTAAAGTGGAACTGAGAGGTCAGTCTAATTTAGTTCTCTTCCCAAAGGAGGAGAACCAGTAGGTTGCAGGAGAAGTCGGGAACCTGAATGGCTACACACACTCTTCCAAGACCGTTCAGAAGTGTAAACCGTAAGTGAACCACAACCTGAGAATTAAATCTGATAAACTCTTGAGTAAAATAAAAAGAACAGTGACAGACAAATCAATGAAATAAATAAGAATATGTTGAGAATAAACATGTGGTCGGGAAATATTGCTTGGCCGCTTTTTAGCTCAGATCTATTAGTGCAGAACTGTTTGTGACTATAGCTTAGCTATAGTAACTACAGGAGGCTGAGGTAGTCTGAGACACGCCTCCTGTGTCCTCATTGGTTTAGACTAGTTTGCTCCCTCCCCTGCAGCTCTTTCTCTGCATATTGGCAGCTCATCTGGAGTCAACACATGGAGAGCTAGTGTCTATTATAGCCAGAGTAAAAGGATTTTAAAGTACAGACTACTAAAACACAAACTTGAGAGAAGGAAATGAGGTGCAAATGAGTCACTACCCAGCAAGCCAGGGCAAATGCAAAGGCCCATGGCTAATGGGGAGCCCACACTGCCCAATTTTCAGCTTATGTCATCCATTGCACATGTAAGACAGATGTGTTCTGGAGCTGAGCCCTCTCCACATAGTTCTGATGTCTATCTACTGAGAACAGAACAACGATCAAAAGACCCAATTGATTAAGCTATGTAAAAAATAGAATTTTTATTGAGTAAATATATTAAAAATAGTGTACAGGTAGATGAGACAAAATTGTAAGTACACATACATACATAAAAATATAGACAACGCTCTCAACTGTAGGACCCCAGTAATAGTAAATCTCAGTACATTATATCATCACATAGTGATAATCTATCCCACGTGGTCTTAAATAGATAAGTGTACCATGATATATAATAGTAATGTCCACTCAGAAATCAGTCACTTATATACAATTTGGACAATCTAGGAAATGGCACTAGTTGTTAATTGTAGAAGTAAATTGTAGCAAACCAAGGAATTAGACCACGGGTTGCTGGAGCTCACAGAGGGGTCGCGTGTCCACCCCAATGCGCATTTTGGCACGGCCTTCTTCAGGGAGTGTCCACATAGTTCTAATGCTGGCTGTAATATACAGCCAGCACATGAGTTTGACTGCTGCAAATGGAGATAGCTTCAATCGTACAAGTTTAACCTCTTAGATGCCTCGATCAATTGTGACATTGGCATTTAAGAGTTTGTAAATAGAGGAAGGTGTCCATTCTATCCCTTCCAAGACTATGGGGTGGCAATGGTAATGTGATTGCAACCTGGGGGTCAACTGAAAGCCCATGTGTCTGCAATGCTGGTATTCCTGAGACGCCCAGCCTTTCGAGATGAGTAATTTTACTATAATGTTACAGTGTAATGTATTGGCAATCACAGGCTTTAGTTCCTTAAGGAGACCCATGAAAATGTAAGAGAAAAAAAGAAAAACAAAACAAAAAAGACAAACATAAGTTTCTCTTTTCCCAGAATGTGATTAAAATCTAAAAAAATAAAAAAATTAACATATTTGGCATCACTGCATGCTTAACTGTCTGTACTAATATAATATCCTAATATTTAACTAAGACGTTAAAAGCTGAAAGTAAAAAAATAGATGGAAATGGCAGAATTGCAATTTTTTGGTCATTTCGCTTTCCAAAAAAAAATAATAGAAAGATGATCAGAATGTTGAAGGTACCAGAATATTAAAATTATAAAAATGAAAAAACAAAAGCTCATACTCCTCTAAAATGAGCCTTGATATTACACATAAAAAAATAAAAATTTATAGCTTTTGGAAAGTAAAGAGGGGCTCACTGAGAATCTGACACCTTAAAGGCCAGAAAAACCTGGACCTGGCACTGATTAGATCTCAAATGATAATGATTTGTAAACAGTATATTTGTTATAATTCTTGTAAATAATTAGGGAAAACAATGTTAAACCTCCATTCTAAAGGGTTTTAAGTGGACAAAATGTCGTAAAACAATTTGGTCAAATTTGGGGTCTGAAGTCAGACGTGCCTAGATTTAGATGTTGTATGTAGACTATGAACTTTTACAACCATATCTCAAAATATGATTTATTGGTGCAAGCAGAAGACAATATTGTTAAATCAAGAATGAAATGAAAAAGCAAAGTACAAAAAGTGTATTTAGACCACTAGGAAGAAGGATGACATGCTCCAGAATCTTTATACTGGTTAACTTACTCCTTTGTACTGTAAGTACCTTTTGACTTATGCAATGTTAATTAATTAGATACTTTGGGTTCCATGCATTACTGATCCGGTTTAATAGCAATTGCAAAGTCATCATAGATATTTCATTATATGCTTTCTTAGAATAACATTTCCCATTCAATTACACATTAAGGTAGCAATATTATTAGGAGAGTAATTAGGACGTTATACTTATAAAACTACCATATAGTGGTGAGCAAAATCTGAGAATATTGAATAGGGTCAGAAGGTTTTCGTTGGCAGTTAAGCAGTTACTCCAATTTTTAACCACTCTTGGGCTACATTTCGTAGCCATTGTCATTCATTTTAATGTTTAAATAGGTAAGGAGGCAGCAGTATTGCCAACATCCAATGCTCAGTGAAGCCTTTCGCATATATGGAATACTGAATATCTCAACCATTATTTAGCATCAGAATCAGTTCCGCTTGTCTGGCTGATGGACAATTTTTGCTTGGCCTCGGTCTCTCCGCGCGTGACCTGTGGAGTCTAGACTGTTGCATATTACTTAGAAATTCATTTTGATTCCTCCTTGTAAGAGTTGAGCTGAAGGTGTGTGTTTTCTACTCACTCTGGCACGTCAGATGGAGGCGAGCAGTCGAGAAATGTAAGCATTTAACCCTCCTCTACCTAGAGATGAGTCTAGTTGGTGCTGTGGTTTCGTGATATCAGCTCCAATTATTTTATTCTCATTTGGAATCATTGATTAATGCTTTCTTCAAAGTGCAATGAGGTCGATTCAAATCTGAAGGAGAACCAATCATCTATAAAATAGGAAGTTAGTTAATAATGCCTATTTATGGACATGGTGATTGGTCCTATGGGAGGACACATTGATACCACTTCAAACATACACACTGTGGCCTAATTCATCAAATATTTTACTCCAAAAAAGTGTCATAAGAGCTTTGAAACGTCACAAAATTTTGCAACTTTTGCCAGTTGTTCCCAGCTCCGCCAAAATGGGTGGAGATGGGGTGGGACATGATGCGGCAGGGAGTTGATGCCACAGCTTGTCTAATTCATGATGTGTTGTGGCATTCTGTACTCCCGTAATCTTATTCCAGTCTCTGACTGGAGTAAAATTTCTGGCATAGCATAGAAGGCACATGCCACATGTCAGACGCTCCAGATTTATGAAGAGGCATGCATCTCTTCATGAATCATAAGTATTTGACTCCACCACGCCTCCTCATCAAGACTGGCTAGAAAATTGCCAGTCTTAATAAATCGAGGCCTGTGTCAATAGTGGAAGAGCCAACGTTAGATCTTTCATTTTTAGGGTATGTTCATATGGGACAGATATGCTGCAGATTTTCTGCACATAGAGTTCATTGAGGAGTATTTTTTGAGCAGTTCCGCTCTGAAAAATTCCTGAAAAATTGCTCAAAAATGTCTTCTTTTTCATTCCCATTGTTAGACAACTTTGCAATTCAGATGTTCAGGCAGTTTTTTTCCATCCTGATGGGACAAAAAAAATTCTTGGCACTTCTTTGAAGGGTTTCCTGATGGGAAACCCTCCAAACTTAGCAATGTCCAATCAAAAAAGGCTTCAAAAAATGCTTCACAAAAAATAAGTCTTGCAAAAACGTTTGAAAAACTTTTCAAATCAGCTTCGGGAAACAAACAATTTCCCAAAGAAGGAGAGTTTTCTGAAGTAGTTTCCACTAGAAAACTTTTAGGTTTTGACTGCCTTAAAAAAACTCTATGTGCCCATAGCCTTACTGTACCAGTAAAGTGGATGAGATTTAACCAACTAATGAATGTTTTCTCGCAGTGTACATTTAAGATGGTCCAAAAAGAAAGTAAAATCTACTACATAGATTATTGGATTATACCACAGCTTCAGCCTTATGCGGAGGGATTAACTTGTGTGGTCAGTAGATGCTATTGTTTTAATTGTTTCGGTTTGTTAATACATGTGAAGTTCCTCTTTATACTGTACTGTGTGACCTCTTTGGTCTATTTTGTATCTGTCCTGTCCCTGTAATCCCCTTCTTTTGATGAAGATAATGGTTGCTGTATTTCTCAAATAAAACTATTTTCCCACTATGTCTGAGTGGTGATGATTCTGCTGAAAGCTGAAATCTGCAACAAGATTCTCATCTCCTATAGGAACAAAAGAGTGGGCATGTTGATCTTCAACATGCCCTATCCTTCTCCAATCTTCTCGGGGTACATTGCAGGACTGCTTTGGTAATTCCATCATCTTACTATATTGAAATTACACATATACTGTATTATTAAATTAAATAATTATTATTATTAAATTATTAAAAAAGAAAAATTAAAATTGATAGTGGACAATATGTTAAATCTCGAAAAAAAATTCTTATATAATCATGATTAAAAAAAAACTATTTCGCTAGGAAAATTCTTACAATTTACAGCAAAACCTGGAATAATTAGAAAATATCTCTTCACTATCGCACTCAGACCTGAAGCTTACTTTTCAGTCAATTAAACCTACTTTCCTAAATATAAGCCTTTGCTAACCGAGACTCATTTCTAGATGGAAATATAGGTTGATGGGTAGATATTTTATATTTTAAATATTCAAAAGGATTTTTAACTAAAGATTTAAATTTGAAAGAATTGCATATTTTCAGAGTTAGAAGAAGGAAGGGCGTTCAGTATCAGCAAGCGTGTGAAATAGAGAAATCCAAAGGGAGAAAATCCTCAACCTAATCTAAATATAAATAGGATTATATGTTATTTTATTAGGACCTGAAATACAATGAAGTTCTCACTGTCTGGTCATTCTGAAATAAATATTTCTGCTCACACTCAATGGCACAGAATTGTAATTCTGTGGATTTGTTGTGGGAGAATATATGAATTTACTCATCTGAATAAAGCATTACATTTTTGTTAGCATTGCCAAGTACCCAAGGAACCATTTAAAGAAGACCTGTCACCAAGTCATGTATGGCCAGTTTTGCTCTTATTTTACTCCCAATTCTCCACTGAGTATAACATTTTTTATTAATCCACCATATGGTTCTAGAGATATAGGCCTCTTTATTATGTCCAAATTTTTATGGCCTTTAAAAAAGGGGCGTGGCTCACATGATCCTCAGGGGCGTGCCTATACTCTGCTTTACAGTATTACCCTGTGAACAATGCTATAAAAATTAGCACAAAAAGGCCCATATTTTTGGAACCATGTGTCAGATTTAGAAAAAAAATGGAGCAATTAGGGAACAACAAGAATAAAAAAGAGGCCACTTTTGACCTGGTGACAGGTCCTCTGTAAACTTTTTTATCAGATAATAACTACTAAGTTATTGCATGTGACCAATGGTTTTGTGGTGTTCAATATTTAATATTTGAAGGGTAAAGTGGATATAAAAAGTCTGCACACCCCTGTTAAAATGCCAACTTATTTATTTCTTTAAGATTTCTTAAAGTGTAACTATCATTTTGTGAAAGTTTTTATATATTACAGGCACTGCATGGTGTTGCTGATCAATGGGGGGTCCAGGTCCTGAGACCCCACCGATTGATCAAAACACAGGTCAGAAGTGCGTACATTCACTCTCACAAAGCGGTGAACGGACCAATAGACTTAGTATTGAGCCAGCACACCGCTCTGTATGTGCAGCTCATGCAGAAGCTGTGAACATTATAGCAGGGTTTTTACCGATTGGTGGGGGTCTCAGCACACGGACTCCCACCGATCAGCAACACTATCCAAAACCTGTAATATAGTGAAGCTTTTTCAAAATGATAGTTACACTTTAAACTAGAGATGAGTGGATCAATCCGCAGAGAACTGAGTTTGAGTTGAATTTCCTGAAATTCGCAGATTCACATAAATTCAAACACTTTGAATTTTGATTCGTGGTTTGCAAGAAAAAAATTTGCCCAGCAAATGACTTCTTATGTGTCCATGTAGGCGTCCCCTGCAGGTATGACTTCTTACGGATCATCATACCTTGTATAGCGGTGGTCAGTACCTGGGCCGCCAATGATTAGTGGCTGCCAGTCAAGCACAGTTGTACGGTAGAGTCGTTTTCTAGCTCCAGAGTCACTGGGTAAGTCTCTCTATTCTCTGTAAGATCTTATTATCAGCAGGGTCCTCTTTCTATCCTGTAGAGTGTAAGCTCTTATGGACAGCAGGGTCCTCTCTCTCTCTATCCTGTAGAGCAGGGGCCTCAAACACGTGGCCCGCGGGCCGCATGCGGCCCCTCCGGCTTCTTCTTGCAGCCCGCAGGCACAGACATCTGCGTCCCAGCACAGCGACATATGACGTCATTTGCATGCGCAGATGTCAGCTGCTGGCCTCTGATAGGGACCTGTGCGCAGTATGAGGGACGGGGACCCTGAGCGCAGTATGGGGGGACAGGGACCCTGAGCGTAGTATGGCGGGACAGTACCCTGAGCGCTGTATGGGGGGACGGGGACCATGAGCGCAGTATGGGGGAATTAGGACCCTGAGTGGAGTATGAAGAGGACGGGGACCCTGAGCGGAGTATGAGGGGACGGGGACCCAGAGCGCAGTATGGGGGGACGGGGACCCTGAGTGCAGTATGGGGGGGCGGGGACCCTGAGCGCTGTATGGGGGGGACGGGGACCCTGATCGCAGTATGGGGGGACGGGAACCCTGAGCACAGTATGGGGGGACGGACCCTGAGCGCAGTATGGGGGGATGGGGACCCTGTGGGCAGTATGGGTGGGGGCGGCCTGGGGACATGTCTGCAACATGGGGACTGGGATGGGGGACATGTCTGCAATATGGGGGATATGGAGGGGAGACCATGTCTGCAATATGTGGGACCATGTCTACAATATGGGAGACCAGGAGGGGAGACCATGTCTGCAATATGGGGGATCTGGATGGGGGACCATGTCTGCAATATGGGGGACTTGGATGGGGGACCATGTCTGCAATATGGGGGACCTGGATGGGGGACCATATCTGCAATATGGGGACCATGTCTGCAATATGAAGACCATGTCTGCAATATGGGGGACCTGGATGGGGGACCATGTCTTCAATATGGGGGACCATGTCTGCAATATGGGGGACCATGTCTGCAATATGGGGGACCTGGATGGGGGACCATGTCTGCAATATGGGGGACCTGGAGGGGGGACCATGTCTGCAATATGGGGACCATGTCTGCAATATGAAGACCATGTCTTCAATATGGGGGACCTGGATGGGAGACCATGTCTGCAATATGGGGGACCATGTCTGCAATATGGGGGACCTGGATGCGGGACCATGTCTGCAATATGGGGGACCTGGAGGGGGGACCATGTCTCCAATATGGGGACCATGTCTGCAATATGAAGACCATGTCTTCAATATGGGGGACCTGGATGGGAGACCATGTCTGCAATATGGGGGACCATGTCTGCAATATGGGGGACCTGGATGGGGGACCATGTCTGCAATATGAGGGACCTGGATGGGGGACCATGTCTGCAATATGGGGGACCTGGATGGGAGACCATGTCTGCAATATGGGGGGACCTGGATGGGAGACCATGTCTGCAATATGGGGGACCTGGATGGGAGACCATATCTGCAATATGGGGGACCTGGATGGGAGACCATGTCTGCAATATGGGGGACCTGGAGGGGAGACCATGTCTGCAATATGGGGGACCTGGAGGGGAGACAATGTCTGCCATATGGGGGACCGGGAGGGGAGACCATGTCTGCAAAATGAGGACCAGTTCAAAAGGTGTATAGAAAATAAAATGGTATCACTAAAAATGTCACTTTGTCATGCAAATAATGCGGCCCCCCAAATTAAGTGTTATTCCGTGTGCGGCCCATATGCCCAGCTGAGTTTGAGACCCCTGCTGTAGAGTGTGAGCTCTTATTGTCAGTGAGGTCCTCTCTCTCTCTCGTAGAGTATAATCTCTTATGATCAACAGGGTTCTCTATCTCTCCTGTAGAGTGTAATTTCTTTTAGTCCATAGGTTTCTCTCTCTACTATAAAGTGTAAGCTCTTATGGTCAGTGGGGTTCTCTCTCTTTCCTGTAGAGTGTAAGCTCTTATGGTCAGCAGGGTCCTCTCTCTCTTTATCTCATGTAGAGTGTAAGCTCTTATGGTCAGTGGGGTGCTCTCTCTCTCCAGTAGAGTGTAAGCTCTTATGGTCAGCAGGATCTTCTCTCTCTTTATCTCATGTAGAGTGTAAGCTCTTATGGTCAGTGGGGTCCTCTATTTCTTGTAGAGTGTAAGCTCTTATGATCAGTGGGGTCCTCTCTCTCCTGTAGAGTGTAAGCTCTTATGGTCAGCATGGTCCTCTCTCTCTTTATCTCATGTAAAGTGTAAGCTCTTATGGTCAGCGGGTTTCTCTCTCTCTCTCTCCTCTCCCCCAGGTGCATAGTCTGACAATTACAAGCTTTCCAATATTGAAATTCGTGTGAATTTACTCACTGCAAATATAATTTTTGGGGAAAAATTTGGCAAAGCCAGCAAATTTGAATTTCAAAAGGTCCAATCATCTCTACTGTAAACCTTACAGCACAGTATAACCATCTCCAAAATGATTACGGCTTAGCGGACCCCTTATTCATTGGGAAATTTAACACTCTGAAGTATCATCGCAAGATCAGCCGTGAAATTGACAGGATTGAGAGGGAACTAGTATCAAAGTCTTGATGGCCCCATACTAAATGAATCCCTACACTGTTTGTAGAGCAGTGACGTAACCACCCTCCATATTCCATTAATTGTAGAGACCTTTAGGAGCACCAGAGAACCTGGATCCGGATGTGAGTGCTAGTTCTGCACCTCCTATAGCAATGCCTATATTGTGAAGATAAATTTGACCCCCAATCGGGGATCAATTATTCTTGGCGCTTTTGTTCTTACAATGTTGTATAGAGATGTAAATATGACAATAACAAATAAAAGACAAGAACAAGTTCAGATTCTAAACAATAATCGGCTTCTAAGTGATCTGTGTGAGCAGAATTGGAAAAAAAAATGTTGCCCCCCTCACATAACCCCTTGCCATTGAGAGAACATTGGTAATAATCTGTCAGTGAACCCCTGTATTACATTAAGATAATGCTATGACTTGTAGCGCTAAGTTAAAATAACAACCTGCACACTCTCTGCAATTTATTGTGGCCTTCAGACCACTGATCCATGACTACAAACAAGAATTGGAGGTAGAAGAAGGAAAAAAATCCAATTATCCAGAAGTAATTGGTAAATAGCCGCATGGTGACAGATGCTAAACATTGGGCCATGGCTGTGAAGCTACTGTATCTGCTCTCCTCACATGGGAGAAGAGTCACCTTGTTTCATGAGAAGGTTGAAAATGTATCACAGGGGTAAAAAAAAACAAAAAACAACAAGTCTCTTTACACTTCTCATTCATAGTCAACATCCAATAAATGGCAAGGGCTTCAATGCAAATCGCACATAGAAAATCTAATTAAAGGATAAACACCACCACTTAGCAAAGCACAAACCATGCATCTCTGTGTGCAGTTATCAGACACGATCTCTGTCTTAGGGACAATTAACGAGATGAAAATATTGCGGCTTCAAGATGGGAAAAAAAAAAAATTAACACATCATTATCTTAATTGTCTTTCCAACTCAGGTAGAAGGTAATTATAATTTCCAAAAGGAGACTCCTTTCATACAAAAAAAATAAGATTTTAACCTTCCTTTGCTGAAGGCCGGATTAATCCATGTTCGCACTTTGATGTATTGTTGGGATAGCTTTGGACATTTGCTGCTTTGTTTTTAGTGTTTGAAACTCTACTTATAAAACTATTAGGAGGACTTAAGTGGATTGAAACTTTGAATGGAAGAAAGTCATTTCGTCAAGTGCTCAAAAGGGACACAAATTTGTTGGAGAAGTTCTGGGCTTTCTGTTTACTTTAAGAAAATTAAAGCAATGGAGCAAAGTGTTGTGTATTACAAAGATTTATGCCAAATTGGGCCTGATCAATGGTTTTCATTTACTGACATTTTATAGACAAGAAATGAAGTGATGACTAACACCCACTATAAAAGGTTGCCATGACATGTTAGTAGGCTTATATACTTTGATTAGAGATGAGCAAATTGATTTGATACAAAACAAATTCATGTTAAATATTAGGAAAATTGTTGAACCCAACAAATTTGAATAATTTGCGATTTATATCACATCAACATTTCTGTCCAGCTGCTTCACAGATGCCTTCACCTTGTGCCAGTCATTACACTGTTTACCCATCTGCTGCAGAGAACAATATAAACTCATCTCTCTCACCTACAAAGCTCTCCACAGTTCCGCATCGCCCTATATCTCCTCCCTCATCTCTGTCTATCACCCTACCCATGCCATAAGTTCCGCTAATGACCTTAGAC
This sequence comes from Phyllobates terribilis, assembly GCF_046119375.1. Classification (NCBI taxonomy): domain Eukaryota; kingdom Metazoa; phylum Chordata; class Amphibia; order Anura; family Dendrobatidae; genus Phyllobates; species Phyllobates terribilis. The sequence goes on along the minus strand of NW_027362773.1, from coordinate 251,137,610 downwards.
TAACATCCTCAATAATTCCGAACCTCCCACTCCCATCTCCAAGACTTCTCTCATACTGCCCAGTTTTCTGGAATGCACTACCCAGACAATCCGATTAACACCTAGTCCCCACATCTAAGACTAACATCCTACATAATCTGAACTACCCACCTCCATCTCCAAGACTTCTCTCATAATGCCCCAATTTTCTGGAATGCACTACCCCATAAAATCTGATTAACACCTAGCCCTTACATTTTTAAGTGTGGTTTAAAAAAACATCTCTTTAGACAGACCTATCCTCTCACTTTACTAATCTAACTCTTCATTGTTCCCATTTTCTAAATTTTTCCTAGAATCTGGTCCCCCTTATTCATTTGTCTCCACATCCTCCATGCACCCAATAACACTTATTTGAAATGCCCTATTTATTATACTAATGGTATAATAGCCAAGTATAATAGTATAATAAGTATAAAAGCCAAGGCAGGGAATGCAAAGCAGCAGCCATTTTTATGTAAATCTTCTTAGTGAGATGATGTCATATTCATAATTTAGCAATATAAATAAGGAAAAAAAGAGAAAAAGCAAATATTATGAATATACTGTATAGGTAGTGAATGACAAAACAGCAGTGAAGAGCGGTTACCATCAGTTTACCCTCTGACATACAGTACAGACCAAAAGATTGGACACACCTTCTCATTTAAAGATTTTCATGACTATGAAAATTGTACATTCACACTGAAGGCATCAAAACTATGAATTAACACATGTGGAATTATATACTTAACAAAAAAGTGTGAAACAACTGAAAATATGTCTTATAGTCTAGGTTCTTCAAAGTAGCCACCTTTTGCTTTGATGACTGCTTTGCTCACTCTTGGCATTCTCTTGATGAGCTTAAAGAGGTAGTCAGCGGAAATGGTCTTCCAACAATCTTGAAGGAGTTCCCAGAGATGCTTAGCACTGGTTGGCCCTTTTGCCATCACTCTGCAGTCCAGCTCACCCCAAACCATCTCGATTGGGTCCAGGTCTGGTGACTGTGGAGGCCAGGTCATCTGGCGTAGCACCCCATCACTCTCCCTCTTGATCAAATAGCCCTTACAGAGCCTGGAGGTGTGTTTGGGGTCATTGTCCTGTTGAAAAATAAATGATGGTCCATCTAAATGCAAACCGGATGGAATAGCATGCCGCTGCAAGATGCTGTGGTAGCCATGCTGGTTCAGTATGCCTTCAATTTTGAATAAATCCCCAACAGTGTCACCAGCAAAGCACCCCCACACCATCACACCTCCTCCTCCATGCTTCACGGTGGGAACCAGGCATGTAGAGTCCATCCCTTCACCTTTTCTGCGTCGCACAAAGACACGGTGGTTGGAACCAAAGATCTCAAATTTGGACTCATCAGACCAAAGCACACATTTACACTGGTCTAATGTCCATTCCTTGTGTTCTTTAGCCCAAACAAGTCTCTTCTGCTTGGTGCCTGTCCTTAGCAGTGGTTTCCTAGCAGCTATTTTTTCATGAAGGCCTGCTGCACAAAGTCTCCTCTTAACAGTTGAAGAGATGTGTCTGCTGCTAGAACTCTGTGTGACATTGACATGGTCTCTAATCTGAGCTGCTGTTAACCTGCGATTTCTGAGGCTGGTGACTCGGATAAACTTATCCTCAGAAGCAGAGGTGACTCTTGGTCTTCCTTTCCTGAGGCGGTCCTCATGTGAGCCAGTTTCTTTGTAGCGCTTGATGGTTTTTGCAATTGCACTTGGGGTCATTTCAATGTTTTCCCAATTTTTCGGTCTGACTGACCTTCATTTCTTAAAGTAATGATGGCCACTCGTTTTTCTTTACTTAGCTGCTTTTTTCGTGCCATAACACAAATTCTAACAGTCTATTCAGTAGGACTATCAGCTGTGTATCCACCAGACTTCAGCACAACACAACGGATGGTCCCAACCCCATTTATAAGGCAAGAAATCCCACTTATTAAACCTGACGGGGCACACCTGTGAAGTGAAAACCATTTCCGGTGACTACCTCTTGAAGCTCATCAAGAGAATGCCAAGAGTGAGCAAAGCAGTCATCAAAGCAAAAGGTGGCTACTTTGAAGAACCTAGAATATAAGACATATTTTCAGTTGTTTCTCACTTTTTTGTTAAGTATATAATTCCACATGTGTTAATTCATAGTTTTGATGCCTTCAGTGTGAATGTACAATTTTCATAGTCATGAAAATACAGAAAAATGTTTAAATGAGAAGGTGTGTCCAAACTTTTTGTCTGTACTGTATATGTGGTGGTTATTTAGACATTACCAAGATAGTGTTTGGGTTTAAGAGCTTGAAAGAAGTTGCGTACAGTCCTAATATACCTTAGAGTGTTTTGCATGTCTTTTCAGGACAATTGAAGTACCTACGATTCGTCACAAGTCAAATTTTTATGAAAAATTCATCAAAGCTGTCAAATTTGAATTACAAAACATTTGATCATCTCTAACTTTGATGAAAACATTTACTAAGAACATCATGTCCAGTTTTGAAAATTGTACTTAACTGCAGTACATCAGGGTATAATATTTGGATGTGCGGTCCAGGTCCCCCCTTTTTGTGATGGACTAAGAGTCCTTCTTCCATGCTATTGTGACGCCCAGCTGCGCTTGGTATCACAGATCCTAGAAGAGTGCATTGATGGAATCCTCCACAAGAGGCCCCCATAAACATTCACACATCTCCACCTTCCACCTCAGACCAGCAGAGGGAGCCCGTTAGGGATATATATATAGGGAAGGTGGAGCTAGGTAGCTCAGTCAGAGTCTAGCAGTTAGTCTGGAGTGCTGCACAGAGAGAGATGCACGAGGGTTGCTGTGTGAGGCAAGTTAGGCCTCCAGCAGTCCTGAAACCCAGTCCAGACTCACCTAGCTCAGGTTAGTGAGCTTAAGGCGTGCCGGCGCCATAAGATCGGTGAAGCGCGGCAAGCTGCCATTAGTGTGAGTAGCCTAGTGAGGGCCCCAGTAGGCCGAAGACGAGTGGAGAGTTAGTAACATAGGGGGCAGAGGAGCTTAACTAGCTCACCCCGAAGCATTACCGGACACCGGGTCCGAGCTTACTGAGATCTCTACGACCCAGTAAGGCAGAACCGGAATCCCTGGAGAACTACAGGTCCCAGGATCACCCGAAAGCTGATACGTAACTGAGCCAGGAGACACATAGGCCCCACAAGCTGGGAGCATGCACTCCAAGAGAAGGCCCCACCACAACGTCAGCCGGTGCAGGACAGAGACAAAGTTAGGCCTAGCTCCAGGCAGGTCAGAAACTTACTACTAGAGATGAGCGTTGTTCTACTCGAACTGTTCGCCAATCTCAAATTCGAGCTGTTTTGGGTGGTGTTCGAGCCGTTCGGCGAACACGAACAATTTGAGAAAAATTCGGCTGTTCGAGGTTATGTTCGATAACTGTTCGTGCACCAAAATCATAACTGGATTTTTTCTCAGTAATGATGAAAATTAATGTTAATACGCAGTTTGAGTGCACAGCGGGGTGGGGGGAGGGGCAGGGGATGGATCTCTGCAGGAACAATGAAGATCTCCATTTTTTTTTCTCTTTCCCGCATTTACAGTGGGGAGGTGCAATCTGTCAGCCTATCAGCAGCGCACACACGGAGCGAAGTGCTTTTTTTCACACAAGCAAGGGCATGTGTCATTGGCAGTGTATGTCACATGTCCTTGCCCTATATGACCAAGCCATTTTCCCCGTCGCCACCATTTTCTCACTGCTGCAGCTGCGTGTTAGACGGCACCGCTGTTGCTGTGTGCGCTATACCTTGTTAATTTCAAGCCAATTTTCGCACAAATCTACAGATAGCTTGGGAGTAGGGAATAGTTGTGATTGCAGTCCTTTTAAGGACTAGGTTACAGCATTTCCTACGACTTTTATCAGGCAGGTCTGTGCTCTTAAATAGATAGATTGTGGGAGTAAAGACTAATTGTAATTGGAGTCCTTTTCAGGACTAGGTTACATCAGTTCCTATCAGTTTTTGCCAGGCAGGTCTGTGCCAGTGCTGTGCAAGTTTTTTTCACAGCATTTGGCTGAATCTAGCAAAGCTAATCCTTTTTGGCCTATTGCAGAGTGTGTTAGTCAGTGGAGTAGCCTATCTGTGTTGCAAGATATACCACCTGTGTATAGAATACCAATTTTTTTACTGCACCTAGTGAAGTAAAATCTTTTGGGCATAGCATCATTCTATTAGTCCATCTATACTGACCTCCATCAGGTTGCAAATTGAATATAATTTTTTTCTGCATCTAGCTCTGAAAAAATATTGGGCTTCTAGCTGTGTGTGGGACTTGTTCTATTAATCCATCTATACAGACCTCCATCAGGTTGTAAACTGAATATATTTTTTTCTGCATCTACATCTGAAAAAATATTGGGCTTCTAGCTGTGTGTGGGACTTGTTCTATTAATCCATCTATACAGACCTCCATCAGGTTGCAAACTGAATATATTTTTTTCTGCATCTACCTCTGAAAAAATATTGGGCTTCTAGCTGTGTGTGGGACTTGTTCTATTAATCCATCTATACAGACCTCCATCAGGTTGCAAACTGAATATATTTTTTTCTGCATCTACCTCTGAAAAAATATTGGGCTTCTAGCTGTGTGTGGGACTTGTTCTATTAATCCATCTATACAGACCTCCATCAGGTTGCAAACTGAATATATTTTTTTCTGCATCTACCTCTGAAAAAATATTGGGCTTCTAGCTGTGTGTGGGACTTGTTCTATTAATCCATCTATACAGACCTCCATCAGGTTGCAAACTGAATATATTTTTTTCTGCATCTACCTCTGAAAAAATATTGGGCTTCTAGCTGTGTGTGGGACTTGTTGTATTAGTCCATCTATACTGACCTCCATCAGGTTGCAAACTGAATATATTTTTTTCTGCATCTACCTCTGAAAAAATATTGGGCTTCTAGCTGTGTGTGGGACTTGTTGTATTAGTCCATCTATACTGACCTCCATCAGGTTGCAAACTGAATATATTTTTTTCTGCATCTACCTCTGAAAAATATTGGGCTTCTAGCTGTGTGTGGGACTTGTTCTATTAATCCATCTATACAGACCTCCATCAGGTTGCAAACTGAATATATTTTTTTCTGCATCTAGATCTGAAAAAATATTGGGCTTCTAGCTGTGTGTGGGACTTGTTCTATTAATCCATCTATACAGACCTCCATCAGGTTGCAAACTGAATATATTTTTTTCTGCATCTACCTCTGAAAAAATATTGGGCTTCTAGCTGTGTGTGGGACTTGTTCTATTAATCCATCTATACAGACCTCCATCAGGTTGCAAACTGAATATATTTTTTTCTGCATCTACCTCTGAAAAAATATTGGGCTTCTAGCTGTGTGTGGGACTTGTTCTATTAATCCATCTATACAGACCTCCATCAGGTTGCAAACTGAATATATTTTTTTCTGCATCTACCTCTGAAAAAATATTGGGCTTCTAGCTGTGTGTGGGACTTGTTGTATTAGTCCATCTATACTGACCTCCATCAGGTTGCAAACTGAATATATTTTTTTCTGCATCTACCTCTGAAAAAATATTGGGCTTCTAGCTGTGTGTGGGACTTGTTCTATTAATCCATCTATACAGACCTCCATCAGGTTGCAAATTGAATATAATTTTTTTCTGCATCTAACCCAGCCAATAGTTTTGGCCTAATACCACAGTTTGGCCACTCAGCTCTGCTCGGTTCCCATCCATTGTTTTTTTGTGCAAACAACTCCAGAGTTGTGAATTAGTTAACCACCAAAATGAGTGGAAAAAGGCCTGCTGCTGGTGGAAAGGGGAATAGGCGTGTTGGGAAGGGGAAAAAAGGTTGTGTCCGTGGGGTAGGTGTTAAAGCAACAGTAACATCTGCAGAAGAAAGACCATCTTCCAGCCAAACTAAAATGTCTACTTCTTTTAGCGGACAATGTGATAAGATCCCTTTCTTACGGCCACGCCAATCGCTACAAATTCCAGATGAGGCACAAAAACAGCAGGTGCTTCAACGGATATCAAGTGCTCCTTTAAGTGGGCTCTCCTCCACATCAACTTCAACATCACAAATACTCCAGTCCTCAAAGGTGTCACCCCAATCGCACTTGCTTCCTCACAGCTCCCAAATCTCCAGCTGCCCGTCTGAGTATGAGGTAGAACAGATGGTTGAGTCTGCAGAGCTGTTTACTCATACTATAGTGTAACATTTGTCAGCAAAAGCTAAGTAGAGGCCAAAAAATACATAGTTTGAGTACTTCATGCATGAACCGGCACATGGACATGAAGCATAAGTTGCAGTGGGAAGCTCAGTGTGCTACAATGCGGCCTAGCCGGCCGGGCCAACCACCGTCTGCCATATCTTGTGCATCCGCGGCCTCTTCATCCTCTGTGACTGGGGGGACAGCAGTCACACCTGTTTTGGGGCGCAGACCTGCCACCTCTTTACCCGCAACAGCCAGCGTGATTGGCAGGTCATCATTTTCTTTGGAGGTGGTAACTAGAGATGAGCGTTGTTCTACTCGAACTGTTCGCCAATCTCAAATTCGAGCTGTTTTGGGCGGTGTTCGAGCCGTTCGGCGAACACGAACAATTTGAGAAAAATTCGGCTGTTCGTGGGTTATGTTCGATAACTGTTCGTGCACCAAAATCATAACTGGATTTTTTCTCAGTAATGATGAAAATTAATGTTAATACGCAGTTTGAGTGTACAGCGGGGTGGGGGGAGGGGCAGGGGATGGATCTCTGCAGGAACAATGAAGATCTCCATTTTTTTTTCTCTTTCCCGCATTTGCAGTGGGGAGGTGCAATCTGTCAGCCTATCAGCAGCGCACACACGGAGCGAAGTGCTTTTTTTCACACAAGCAAGGGCATGTGTCATTGGCAGTGTATGTCACATGTCCTTGCCCTATAAGACCAAGCCATTTTCCCCGTCGCCACCATTTTCTCACTGCTGCAGCTGCGTGTTAGACGGCACCACTGTTGCTGTGTGCGCTATACCTTGTTAATTTCAAGCCAATTTTCGCACAAATCTACAGATAGCTTGGGAGTAGGGAATAGTTGTGATTGCAGTCCTTTTAAGGACTAGGTTACAGCATTTCCTACGACTTTTATCAGGCAGGTCTGTGCTCTTAAATAGATAGATTGTGGGAGTAAAGACTAATTGTAATTGGAGTCCTTTTCAGGACTAGGTTACATCAGTTCCTATCAGTTTTTGCCAGGCAGGTCTGTGCCAGTGCTGTGCAAGTTTTTTTCACAGCATTTGGCTGAATCTAGCAAAGCTAATCCTTTTTGGCCTATTGCAGAGTGTGTTAGTCAGTGGAGTAGCCTATCTGTGTTGCAAGATATACCACCTGTGTATAGAATACCAATTTTTTTACTGCACCTAGTGAAGTAAAATCTTTTGGGCATAGCATCATTCTATTAGTCCATCTATACTGACCTCCATCAGGTTGCAAATTGAATATAATTTTTTTCTGCATCTAGCTCTGAAAATATATTGGGCTTCTAGCTGTGTGTGGGACTTGTTCTATTAATCCATCTATACAGACCTCCATCAGGTTGCAAACTGAATATATTTTTTTCTGCATCTACCTCTGAAAAAATATTGGGCTTCTAGCTGTGTGTGGGACTTGTTCTATTAATCCATCTATACAGACCTCCATCAGGTTGCAAACTGAATATATTTTTTTCTGCATCTACCTCTGAAAAAATATTGGGCTTCTAGCTGTGTGTGGGACTTGTTCTATTAATCCATCTATACAGACCTCCATCAGGTTGCAAACTGAATATATTTTTTTCTGCATCTACCTCTGAAAAAATATTGGGCTTCTAGCTGTGTGTGGGACTTGTTGTATTAGTCCATCTATACTGACCTCCATCAGGTTGCAAACTGAATATATTTTTTTCTGCATCTACCTCTGAAAAAATATTGGGCTTCTAGCTGTGTGTGGGACTTGTTCTATTAATCCATCTATACAGACCTCCATCAGGTTGCAAACTGAATATATTTTTTTCTGCATCTACCTCTGAAAAAATATTGGGCTTCTAGCTGTGTGTGGGACTTGTTCTATTAATCCATCTATACAGACCTCCATCAGGTTGAAAACTGAATATATTTTTTTCTGCATCTACCTCTGAAAAAATATTGGGCTTCTAGCTGTGTGTGGGACTTGTTCTATTAATCCATCTATACAGACCTCCATCAGGTTGCAAACTGAATATAATTTTTGTCTGCATCTACCTCTGAAAAAATATTTGGCCTTCTAGCTGTGTGTGGGACTTGTTCTATTAGTCCATCTATACTGACCTCCATCAGGTTGCAAACTGAATATAATTTTTTTCTGCATCTAACTCTGAAAAAATATTTGGCCTTCTAGCAGTGTGTGGGTCTCATTGTATTAGGCCATCTATACCAAGCTCCACCAGCTTTTCAATTAATAATAATTTTTCGCTGCATCTAGCCCTGAAAATAATTTTTCTTCCCAATAGTGGTAGCAATAGAAATATGGGGCGCGCTCCTGGCTTACAAAAATATACGCTTCATAACAAAAAACACCAGCTTAGCGCACTGCATTAATAAGATGGCATCATCGTCTCTCCCAGTGCTAGGCCTACTACCCAGGCTAGCATTCCTGTGCCTAAAACACAATGTATGGGTCCGCGCTAGCCACTATGCTGAGGGGTCTAAAGCTGCTGCTAACGCTTTATAACAATTCAATTGGCAGATTTTCACAGAGCTCTTCCACAATGCCCACCCATCGGGACAACAGTTGCCCACCTTCCCTATGGGATCTTGTGGCGAATAGTTGATGCCATTAATCAGAGCGTCAGTTGCCCCGTCGACGTGGCAAGCATACGGTAAGGCATGGGAAGAGTGGACACGACTAGTAGCAGGCAGACGGGTTGACCAATGTGAACAAGCCAGATCACAAGTCACCATAGAATTTCTCCACCAGCTAATGATGAGGGGCATATCAGGGGCGTCAGCGCAGCGGTGTCTGACCGGAGTAGCATTTCACTTCCAACTACTGAATTGGGGAGATGTGACAAAGATTCATCATCAGACAATCCATAAAAGGGTGGAAAAGGGGTCAGCCAAGTCAGGAGTGTAGACGTCCCGTCCCGTGTCACTAAAACTGATTTCTCACATCATATCCCTAACACCATTAACATGACACTCACAATTTGAAGCAACACTACTGTCTACTGCATTTGTGATCGCCTTCTTCGGGGCGCTATGCATAAGCGAATTAGTCCCTCAATCCAAAATTAGCACCAGTGGAGGCTTATTACACCAGGACGTAGTCATAGGCAATAATGCAATACGTCTACGCATACACAAATCGAAAATGGTTCCAGCGGGCAGGGGCACTTGGGTACTTCTACAACCCACAAACGGTACACTGAGTCGGGTAACAATAGTAAAACCATATCTAACCATCAGATCACAAAGTAATTTGTTCCTATCACACATTGATGGGACGCCATTATCAAGATACCAGTTCCAAGCTATATTTAATAAATGCATAACATCGGCAGGGAACCACCCCAAAGATTACGGGACACACTCATTCCGCATAGGCGCGGCCACAGAAGCAGCAAGAGCAGGACTGTCAGAAACGGAAGTTCAGAGGATAGAGAGATGGTGATCCACGTGTTTGGCAAGATACATAAGACCGGACTTGTTATCCTAACGTGGTTTGTTTCTTTTACAGGTGACGCTAAGCCAACAGTGTGGGTGATAGGCCACTCGTATATATATTGGGCAGATTAAAGGGCGAAAGTCCGCCCAGGCGGGAGGAAATTAGAGTTTCATAACACATATTTCAACTGGAGAGGTATTAGAGGCCTGCTATGGCCACAGGTACTAATGGAGGTAATCAAGGTAGGGAGAGAGGCAAGATGTCTGGTCATCTTAGTTATACAGGCCGGGGGAAACAACCTAGGTCATCACAAGAGCGCATAACTAATGGCAATAATGAAACTAGACACTGAGCGCTTCAGAGAATTTTTCACAAAACTAGCTATAGTATGGTCAGAGATTGTGCCGATAGCGGTATGGCAAGGTGCGCGAGACATCACGGCCATCGAACGGACAAGGCGGGTAATAAATATTCGGATGGCAAAATTTAGAAGAGACAGAGGCGGTGTAGTGGTACGACACCGACAACTGGAAGGAGATAAAGCAGGCCTCATACGGCCCGACGGTGTTCACTTAATGGATATTGGACTGGACATATTCCTGTCAGGACTCCAGGACGGAGTGGAACAAGCGTTAAGAGTGATGGGTGGGGGTCAGAGTCCTGCATACGAGTACGCAGGATCCTCCGTGGCCTGGAAATAGAAAGGACATGTTGGAGAGTTACATTTGTTGGCCAAGTTGCCGGAGTGGAGACCCAGGGCATGCTGCAACAAGCTGAATTATTTTAGAAATAAAATGTCTTTCTAATGGAATGAGTATAAAGAGTTAATAAAGCTGTGACCGATCCTCACCCATCCAGTTGTAAGAGTTACATTATTGTATTGTCAAGGAAAGGGGGGCGGTAGGGGGGCCGAGCGTCTGGGATAGGTTGGGGGTCCCCACAGTCTGCCTAGGCTAGATGCATTTAAAAATTCTTATTAGATACACAGGCGGTGCAGCTTGCTTCGCAGCTGGGCTACTACGCCCAAAGTATTGCCTAGGCTAGATGCAGTTAAAAATTCTACGCTGACTAGCAGACACTGAAGATTTGGAGCAGACCTCTGAGTAAACAGCTCTTCAGACTCAATCATCTGTGTTACCCCAAGCCATAGTGTATGTAGTTTCTTACAGTTAAAAGGGGGGGGGGAGCGACCCAACCCACCTGGAATTGACGATGCCAACGTCACGTAAGACACAGCAAGGGGACTCCAAAAAGAGTTTCCATTTTTTCCCAAAATTGTGGCACAGACACCACTTAACCCTAGAACGCATACCTGGGGCCTCGCAGTCCCGCCCTGTTAATTGTTTTCTATTTTCTGCAAGATTACTTTAGTTAGAATTTTGAAACTCTAGGTATTCTTCATGTATATAGTTGTTTGTCATTTGAGTTTGAGTTATTCAATGTTATTTGCACACGAGCCTAAAAGGCCCCAGGTATATGAAAGTGTAGATTTTTATGGTCATGCGTTCTAGGGTTACGTGGCATCAATTGCCCCACAGTTGCTTAAAACGGTTGGTGAGGTGATATTACCAAATCCTCAAGCTTTTAGCCTCCCAAGGATAACACAGGATTAGAAAAGTCCTTGCGAATCCATGATTTGTTCATCTTTATGAACGTGAGTCTGTCTACATTCTCAGTGGACAGCCGCGTGCGCTTATCTGTCAGCACACCATCTACAGCGCTGAACACACGTTCAGAGAGAACACTGGCTGCAGGGCATGACAAGATCTCCAAGGCGTGAGTGGCGAGCTCCGGCCATTTTTCCAGATTGGAATACCAAAATGAGAAAGGGTCCAGTGACACAGTCATGGCTTCGATGTTCACTTGGAGATACTCCTGCACCATCCTCTCTAGGCATTGACTATGTGTCAGACTTCTTGTCTCCTGTGGCCTTGCAAAGGATGGTCTAAAAAAGTGGTGAAACGATTTCACAAAATTGCTGTTACCAGCAGATACTGTGTTACTGTTACGGTTTGAGTGATGAAGACTCGACAGTCCCGCGGTTGGCAAGTTAGAACTGTGAGATTCACTTCGTGCACCACTGGTGTTTTGTGGAAAAGCACATGTAAGATTCTGCAACAGCGTCTGCAGATACTCCTACATGCGTCAATCCCTTTTTATGGCAGGAATTATTTCGTCAAATTTACTTTTGTAACGGGGATCTAAGAGTGTGGCAACCCAGTAGTCGAGATTACTTCGAATTCTGCAATCTGAGGGTCATGTTGCAGGTAGTGCAGCAAGAAGGCACTCATGTGTCTTGCGCATCCAGGAGGACCAAGTCCTTGTTGTGTTGGTAGCGAGGTAAGAATCATGCTTCTTTCCTCTGCCCTCTCCCCCCAACCTCGCACAACAGAAATGTGATCAAGGTCTCCCTCATCTGATGAGTCTTCCATGCCCATCGCCAGTTCATCCTCCACTTCTTCCTCGGCTCCTGCACCTTCCTCAACAGTTTGGCTGCTACCATGCGCCCTGTTTAATCCCTCTCCCCCACCCTCCCATGCCTGCCTCCTTGGTGCTGCCAACCGTCTGGACCTTGGAGATGTTATCCCTTCCGCATACGACTCCTCCTCTACTTCCTCCACCTCCTCTTGTCCGACCACCTGACTCTGAATTCTGTTTAATGTGTGCTCCAGCATGTAAATCACCGGAATAGTTATGCTGATAATGGCATCGTCGTCAGCACTAAACATCTTCGTCGCCATTTCAAAACTGTGCAGAAAGGTGTGTGGCGCCCCTGAGGGTGCAGTCACCACAGAGTTACTGCATCTCACCCAGAGGTGTGGTATCTCACCCTCAGGTAAGGAAGGCGTATGGCTCGGGACCCTAACACCTGCATCCAACACATACCCGCAGTGGGGTTAGGGCGAGATTGCTCCTAAGGGAGAGCACAGTCCCAGGTCCCTAGCTGGTGGGAGGATCCTATGTAGTGGGTGCTTAGGGGAGCAGCTTAGGGGAGCACATGACAGGGAGAGTATAAATAGGAAGCCATCTTATAAAGAGCAAGCCAGTCAGAGGAGGAAAAGTGACAGGAGCAGAGGCTCGGCATGAGCTCTGCTCCGGAGGCGGGCCTAGCCTGGGAGGCCCAGGACTGAAGGAGAGAAGAGAGGAGTGGGAGCAGGAAGTCTCCAGGAACCGAAGGGACCCTAGGGCTATGGGCCGTGCAGAAGGCCACCTGTACTCCCGTTGCTACCAGTAGGTAGAGGGGTCAGGCCAGATAAGGGGAACCGGTCCCTCAACTAGAGGAGAAACAGCAAGGCTCAACTAGAAACCGGAGGCTGCAGCATTTCATGTACTACAGGCAAAAGTCCACACCAGTCTCACTAAGAAGGTAGCCACATAGGACCCAGGGGACGGAACACAAGTCGCCCGCCAAGGCCCGAGGATACCGGATAGAAGTGTCACTGGGTGTGAGGTGCAGGGAGAAGGCCAGAGAAAGGACACACAGAAGGGGGTCCTGCTAAGTACTCCGGAGCTATCTGGGGGTGGACTGAGCCCCTCACTGAGTACGCACAGCACGACGGGTGAGATAGCTCTGGTACCTGTAATCTGGACTGCAACAACTGTGAGTAAAGATCTTGGGACTGCATCACACGGACTCTGTGTTCATTACTGACTCCCTGCACTACAACCACCATCATCCACCCACACTGCCCTGAAGCTACACTCTTCCTGTGGTGAGTAATAATACCATTGCAGCAAAAGCACCAGCTTCAGAGGACTGTTCCGCAGCGGCGGCCCCTTTGGCCGCACTCCACAGGTGGCGTAGTCGGACATTATAAAATCCATATATAAAAATTACCGTTGGATTGACCGCCCTGGGTCACGGACCGGGTCACCGCCACAGTGACTACAACCCCCAGCGTCTACCGGCCCGGCTCCGGGTACCCCACGGCCCAGGGGGCGCGTCAACTTCATAGGTCCCTGATCTGAGACCACTCCTGCTGTGTGATTTGCCCCACCTCTGGATCTCGTTGGCCCAGGCTATACGTCAGAAACTATTGCACCAGGGCTTGTCGGTGCTGCCACAGTCGCTGCAACATGTGCAGAGTTGAATTCCACCGTGTCGGCACATCGCATTTCAGCCGGTGAACTGGCAGGCCCAACGACTTCTGTAGAGATGTAAGTCGTTGAGCTGCGGGATGCGAACGGCGGAAGTGAGCACACAGCGACCGTGCCCTCTGCAGAAGGCCATCTAGTCCGGGATAGTGGGCTAAAAATTTATAACATTGCCCCGGCGAAGGGCCGCACCCAGGTTTGCAGCATTGTCGCACACGGCCTTCCCTGGTTGCAGGTCCAGTGGAGACAACCATTCATGAAACTGGGTCTCCAGAGCTGACCACAAGTCCTCAGCTGTGTGACTCACATTTCCCAGACATTTCAAAGTAAACACTGATGCCGTTGAGCCCTGCTGCCAGCATAGTAAGGAGGTGCGCAGTTAGAAAGCAGGTGGCATTACCAGACAGGCTTTGGGTGCAGGTGGAGGACCGAGAGGAGGTTGAGGAGGCAGAAGCAGTGGAGGAACTTCTAGATAAAGAGGATTGACGTACAACTCGCGGGGACGGCAAGACTTGGACAGCAGCCCCTTGTCCTGCTGTCACCATAGTTACCCAGTGCCCTGTCAGCAACTATGTACTCATGAAGTACTCAAATTATGGTAAATCCATAGTTTGAGTACTTCATGCATGTACCGTCACATGCATATGAAGCATAAGTTGCAGTGGGAAGCTCACTGTGCTACAATGCGGCCTAGCAGGCTGGGCCAACCACCGTCTGCCCCATCTTGTGCATCCGCGGCCTCTTCATCCTCTGTGACTGGGGGAACAGCAGTCACACATGTTTTTGGACGCAGACCTGCCACCTCTTTACCTGCAACAGCCAGTGTGATTGGCAGGTCGTCAGTTCATTGGGAAGTGGAAACACCAGCTGGTGTTGAGCGCTGTCCGACATCGATAGCACCACCTTTGGATCAAGGCAACCTAACATGTCCGCCTGCATCTTCCTCACAGACCGGCAGTTTGCCGGGGACACCCTTATCAACCCCGTCTAAGCACAATAGCCAGCCCTCGGTCCCTCAGATGTGGACAAGTAAAAGACCATTTCCTCCTAGCCATGAGAAAGCTAAGAGGTTGAATTTCACCATCTGCAAGCTCTTGGCTACAGAAATGCTGCCTTTCCGCCTGGTGGACACAGAGGATTTTCGAGACCTTATGTCCGTCGCAGTGCCCCAGTACCAGATGCCCAGTCGGCACTACTTCTCAAAGAAAGGTGTGCCTGCGCTCCACCAGCATGTCGCACACAACATCACCGCTTCTTTGAGAAACTCTGTGTGTGACAGGGTGCATTTTACCACAGACACTTGGACGAGTAGGCATGGACAGGGGCGTTACATGTCGCTGACTGGACACTGGGTAACTATGGTGACAGCAGGACAAGGGGCTGCTGTCCAAGTCTTGCCGTCCCCACGAGTTGTGCGTCAATCCTCTTTATGTCAAAGTTCCTCCACTGCTTCTGCCTCCTCAACCTCCTATCGGTCTTCCACCTGCACCCAAAGCCGGTCTGGTCATGCCACAAGCTTTCTAACTGCGCAGAAGGGATCCTGCACACCTCCTTACTATGCTGGCAGTAGGGCTCAACGTCATCAGGCGGTTTTTACATTGAAATGTCTGGGAAATGTGAGTCACACAGCTGAGGAGTTGTGGTCAGCTCTGGAGAACCAATTTCATGAATGGTTGTCTCCACTGGACCTGAAACCAGGGAAGGCCGTGTGCGACAATGCTGCAAACCTGGGTGCGGCCCTTCGCCGGGGCAATGTCACACACGTGCCTTGTATGGCTCACGTGTTGAACCTGGTTGTCCAGCAATTTTTAGCCCACTATCCCAGACTAGATGGCCTTCTGCAGAGGGCACGGTCACTGTGTGCTCACTTCCACCGTTCGCATCCCGCAGCTCAGCGACTTACATCTCTACAGAAGTCGTTGGGCCTGCCACTTCACCGGCTAAAATGCGATGTGCCTACCCGGTGGAATTCAACTCTGCACATGTTGCAGCGACTGTGGCAGCACCGACAAGCCCTGGTGCAATACGTTCTGACGTATAGCCTGGGCCAACGAGATTCAGAGGTGGGGCAAATCACGCTGGAGGAGTGGTCTCAGATCAGGGACCTATGCACCCTTCTGCACAGTTTTGAAATGGCGACGAAGATGTTTAGTGCTGACGATGCCATTATCAGCATGACTATTCCGGTGATTTACGTGCTGGAGCACATGTTAAACAGAATTCGGAGTCAGGTGGTGGCACAAGAGGAGGTGGAGGAAGTAGAGGAGGAGGAGTTGTATGCGGAAGGGCTAACATCTGCAAGGTCCAGACGGTCGGCAGCACCAAGGCGGCAGGCATGTGAGGGTGGGGGAGATGGTTTTACCAGGGCGCATGGTAGCAGCCAAACTAGTGAGGAAGGTGCAGGAGCCCAGGAGGAAGTGGAGGACGAACTGATGGAAGACTCATCAGATGAGGGAGACCTTGATCACATTTCTGTTGTGCGAGGTTGGGGGGAGAGGACAGAGGAAGGAAGCATGATTGTTACCTCGCCACCAACACAACAGGGACTTGGTGCTCCTGGATGCGCAACACACATGAGTGCCTTCTTGCTGCACTACCTGCAACATGACCCTCGAATTGTGAGAATTAGAAATAATCCTGACTACTGGGTTGCCACACTGTTAGATCCCCGGTACAAAAGTAAATTTGCAGAAATTATTCCTGCCATAGAAAGGGATGCACGCATGCAGGAGTATCAGCAGAGACTGTTGCAGAATCTTACATGTGCTTTTCCACAAAATACCAGTGGTGCACGTAGTGAATCTCACAGTTCCAACTTGCCAACCGTGGGACCGTCAAGTGTTCACTTCAGCACTCAAACCGTAACAGAACCACAGTATCTGCTGGTAACATCAATTTTGCGGAATCATTTCACCACTTTTTTAGCCCATCCTTTGCAAGGCCACAGGAGACAAGAAGTCTGACACATAGTCAACGCCTAGAGACGATGGTACAGGAGTATCTCCAAGTAAACATTGAAGCCACGACTGTGTCACTGGACCCTTGCTCTTTTTGGGCTTCCAATCTGGATAAATGGCTGGAGCTAGCCACTTACGCCTTGGAGATCTTGTCATGCCCCGCAGCCAGCGTTCTGTCTGAACGTGTGTTCAGCGCTGCTGGTGGTGTGCTGACAGATAAGCGCACGCGGCTCTCCACTGATAATGTAGACAGACTTACGTTCATAAAGATGAACAAATCATGGATCCGAAACGACTTTTCTACCCCTGTGTCATCCTGGGGAGAGTAAAAGCTTGATGATTGGTTAAAATCACCCTACCAACCGTTTTAAGCTTTCAAATTACTAATCATGTTTATCTGTATCTTGGCTGGAAAATAATTTGGGCTTTGTAGCAGTGTGCAGCACTGATCCTATTAGGCCATCTATACTAAAGCTTCACCAGATTTAAAATTAATAATAATTTTTAGCTGCATCTAGCCCGGAAAATAATTTTGGGGCTCCGAGATGCGCAAGACACATAAGTGCCTTCTTGCTGCACTACCTGCAGCATGACCCTCATATTGTCAGAATTCGAAGTAATCATGACTACTGGGTTGCCACACTCTTAGATCCCCCAAACTTTTCGATCAACCTTTTCATTTTAATAAAGACCAAAAAAATGGTCATTTTTGAAATTATAAGCATTAGCAGGTTGTTAGAAACTGAAATCAAACAGTTTTCAACTCAAAACTTTATTCTAGGTGATGTTACATTTTCACATAGGACCCCTTGTTCGAAAGGAGCTTCTGAACTCTCTCGTCCACTGAATTTGTCAGGTTTTGGATGGTTTCTGCTTCAATTGGTTTGCATGAGGACAGAATACCCTCCCAGAGCTGTTGCTTAGATGTGAACTGCCTCCCGCCATCATAGACACTCCTTTTAATGATGCTCCAAAGGTTCTGAATGGGGTACAGGTCAGGGGAGCATGGGGGTCACACCATAAGTTTGTCCCCTTTTATGCCCATATCAGCCAGAGATGCAGATGTTTTATGTGCAGCATGAGATGGTGCATTATCATGCAGAAAAATGATCTTGCTGTGAAATACACGGTTCTTCTTCTTGAACCATGGCAGGAAGTGCTGTTTGAGAAAATCCACATACATTATGGAATTCATCTTTAGCGCCTTCAGGGATCCTAAAGGGGCCGACAATCTCTCTCCCCATGATTCCAGCCCAAAACATTACTCCACCTCCTCCTTGTTGGCGCTGTAGCCGTGTTTGCGTGGGGTGTCCATCAACCAGCCATCCTCCACTCCATCCATCTGGACCATCGAGCGCTGCACGGCACTCATCCGTGAACAAAACAGTTTTGAAATCAGTCTTCATGTAATGTTTGGCCCACTGGAGCCGTTTCTGCTTGTGTGAAGTGGATAGAGGAGGTCGACAGGATGGCGTATGCACAGCTGCAAACCTCTGAAGGACCCTGCATCTTGTTGTTCGGGGGACGTTGGAGGCACAAGCAGCTTCAAAAACTTGTCTGCTGCTATGACAAGGCTTTTTTGCCGCTTCTCTTTCAACCTGACGTAATTGCCTGTAGGAAAGAGTCCTCAATTTGCCCTTATCAGCACGCACACGTGTGTACTGTGAATCAGCTACATACTTCTTGATTGCCAAGACACTTCATCCTGATCATCGCACAATGTTGATTGTAGTCATGCCTTGACCTAAACACTCCACAATTTGTTGCTTCTCAGCAGCCGACACATGCTTTTTCTTTCCCATTTTGGCAGAAAATGTAGGCTGCTTAATAATGTGAGACAGCCTTCTTAAGTAGTCTTGCCTTTCATTGGACACACCTGCCAAACTAATTAGCACAGGTGTCTGCAATTGCTTACAGTGATATAAAGAGCCCTGACACACATCACCATCAATGAGTTTAACTGACAAACAAACAAATTCTTCCCTTATCACTCCTAAACACTTTTTGCATAATAATTTGGAACGCAGTGTACATGTGCTTTTCCACAAAACACCAGTGGTTCACGTAGGGAATCTTACAGTTCTAAATTGCCAACCGTGGTCTGTATGGAGTTGTTCAATAAAGGGCCCAAAATTAAGATAACATAGATGGGAGAGGTCTCTATGAATAGGAATTCCTAAGTATTTCATACCCTGTGAGGGCCAGGCAAAGGGAAAGTTGGACTGGATGGAATCCTATATGGATTTGGGGAGGGAGACATCGAGGGCCTCAGACTTCGCTGCATTGATTTTAAAATTTGACCATGTAACAAAGTGATCTATTTCAGCCATAACAGCATGGATGGATATATGTGATTGAGTGATATATACTAGGACATCATCAGCAAATAGAGAGCACTTGTACTCGGTGCCTCCCACCTCAATCCACCTAATATTGGGGTTATGGCGAATTGATGAGAGCAGGTGCTCCGTCACTAGGATGTATAAGAGAGGGGACAGAGGACATCCCTGCCTTGTCCCATTGGTGATTGTGAAAGGTGATGAAAATGTTCTGATGCACCCCCTGGGCCTTGGGACACCCAGAGCCAGACCCTTTTTGGTGGATGCTGGTGTTTGTAGTCTTCGTGGCGGCGACCCGGTTCCGTGGCTCAGGGTGGTCAAGCCAGTGGCGGAACTATTTATGTGGTTTTGATGTTTAAATGTCCGACTACGCCACCCGTGGATTGCGGTCAGAGTGAACCGCCGCTGCAGGGCAGACCGCTGAGGCTGGTGTTGTGGGTGCAGCAGAGCGTAACAGGGCAGTGTATGCGGAGGATGGGGGTGATGGTGCAGGGCAGCAGCAGTAACGACACGGAGTCAGTGATGCAGTCCAGGGCCTTTACTCACAGTTCTTATTATCCAGACCACATCTGCAGGTAACGGCTGCCCACGTCGTACTGTGCTCACCAGGTGAGGGGCTCAGACAACTCCCAGATAACTTTGGAGCGCTTCACAGGACCCCCTTTGTGTGTCCTTTGTCTGGCCTTTCTTACCAACCCTTCTGTCCGGTTGCCTCGGGCCTCCTCTTGGTAAACTTGGCGCCAGTTTCCCTGACCCTATGTGGTGCCTTCCTAGCGGGTGTAGCGAGGGGCTGCGCCACATAAAATGTCACAGCCTCCGGTTTCTAGCTGAGGGTCGTTTCCTGCCTCCACTAGTTTCGGGGACCGGTCTCCCCCTTTGGCCTGACCCCTCCACGCAGGTGGATTCGGGCGTGCGGTGGCGACTCGCCCGTCCGCACCCCTGGGATCCCTTCATTCCTCGTTCCTGGAGCCTTCTCCGCTCCTCTTCCTTCCTTCTCCCTCTTCCAGGCCTGGGCCTCTGTTACTAGGCCCGCCTCCGGAGCAGAGCTCATGCAGAGCCCCTGCTGCCTGCCACTTCTGCTCAGACTTCTCTGCACTGAACTAAGATGGTGCCCACCTTTTATACTCCCTTCTCAATGCACCCAGGAACTGCTTCCTCCCTGCTCCTGCACTACAGGGTTCCCCTTCCTCAGTGTTCCCTCCCCCCACTCCAGCCAGGGACAGGGACTGTCGTGCCCATCTCAGGGGCATATTGGTCGCCCTGCCCCACGGCAATGTGGTGTAATGCATGCAGGTGTCGGGTCCTGATCCACACTCCATCCTTACCTGAGAGTGAGATATCACACCTCTGGGTGAGGTGCAATACCTCTGTAGCAACCGAGCCCTCAGGGTGCTACAGTTCCATTTATCTTCAGCCTAGGTGACGTATTGTGATACAGGGCCGTGATTTTGGCTATAAAAGGGTCCCCTAGACCCCTACCCCAAGCTTTTTAAGAGAATCATATATGGCGTGCCAGGAGACTCTATGGAATGCTTTCTCAGCATCCAACGAGAGTATCTAATTACAAATTTTTAACTGCATCTAGCCCAGGAAATACTTTGTGCCTAGTAGCAGTGTCTGCTAGTCAGCGGATTATCCCGGCTGTTAAGCAAGCTACACCACCTGTAGTTTAGACACTTAATTTTTTCAAAGGAAATGCTTCGGGACCATGGGATACTCAGTGAAGAGCATCAGGAGGCACCCCAAGGCATAGGGGCTGGGACTGGCAGTAGGATGCCTTGCGGTGGACAGCCGAGCTCGATCCTTATAAAAGCTTTTTAACTGCAGCAGCTTTAGTGGACGCTACTGGAGCTGGAATTACGCGGCTGCTGGCATGAGACTTGCCCTCCAATAGATCCTTGTAAATGGATTTAAAGTGTATTCATTCAAATTAGAGAGACAATTTAAATTAAAAAGCTTAGAGCTGCCTCCACCACAGGGGGGCTCGCTCGACCCACCAGCGGACAGGCACCAGTATTGGGAGAGGGGGGCTGGCCATCAGGGTTCACCGCGGCTCTGGCACAAACCCGGCGACACGGAGGTGGCACGGGCAGGAGCGGACTGGCCGTGTCGGCTTCTCACTTTTTGGATTTTAGAAGGGCATGACATGCCTATATCTGTGTCTCCCCCTCCTTTTACTCCTCCACCTCTTTTATTTTCGCATGACTATATGTACTTGTCACTTTTCCATGTGTTAGTTATGTCTTCTGAGCAGTTTGTCAGCTTTTGGACATCTTTGAAGGTGTTTTCTATGTGTTTCTATGTGTTTTTGTTTGCCTGCCATTGGTTTTAACGGTGTTCGAAGGTGTTCGACGAACAGTTCGACGAACAGTTCGGCGAACACACGGGTGTTCGACGAACCGAATTGAACTCGAACACTACGGGGGTGGCTCAACACTACTTACTACGCAAAGGCAAGAAACAGGAGGCCCTACACCCGCTCATTGGGGAGGATCCTGATATGCACCCTTCACCCTACAGTGCTCCGTGATGTGCCTGATTTTCCACCAGTAAAAGGTACTGAAGTGACTATCGTGTCTGTCCCTGTTCTTGCTCTGACCCGGCAGGGTCTCGCCTGTCCTGCAACCCCCCCTCCTACGCTGCCCTGAGGCCCTGCTCCACCTGTGGGGAGCGATACCATCTAAGCTGCCACAACACCGACCTCAGTGATTCTCACCAGAAACCACAGGTGACGTCACAAACTTTCAGAAAATTAACAAACAATCCCTTTTTAAAAGCTGACCCCAGGGTACGGGCCCAGGAGCCGACCACCGTGACATCCCCAAGG
This sequence comes from Phyllobates terribilis, assembly GCF_046119375.1. Lineage (NCBI taxonomy): Eukaryota > Metazoa > Chordata > Amphibia > Anura > Dendrobatidae > Phyllobates > Phyllobates terribilis. The sequence continues at coordinate 251,115,721 of NW_027362773.1, read as the reverse complement.
TCAGGCAAAAGGCCCGGGTACCGAGTCGTCCCCATTCCCCTGTGCTAGTCATCTTTCCTGGCATCACAAACAGGATCGCGTGCCTGCTGCAATGTCGGAGTGTTATGCCCGTTGCCACCGGGTACTGTGCGCCTTTATAAAGAACTGTATTAAACTGTGGTGAAGATGGCCACCATCGTCGCGTTGTAGTGCGGGGAGAAGAAGGGCGTAACCGCGGAAAACTGAGGGGCGTACCTTCAAAAGCGCGCGAAGTCCCAGACACGCCCCACGCATCGACGTCGACCAGGAATCGCCAGGTCCTGAAAGGAGCGTCGCTGAGCGCTCTGACGTAGGACGCAAGCGATGCAAGGTCCTGAAGAAGACCGTCACCTGCGGAGCTGCGGCCTACTGGAAGAAAAAGAAAAGAAGGTAGGCCACGGTTCGCTAGGGGGGTGCCAGAATGTCCGTGGAACAGCACAACGCCAGAATACCGGTTAACGTCCCTGACAATGAACTCGCACCCGATGCCGCGCAGGCCGAAGCGGTCGCTCCACCAGCAGCGCCTGTAACTCCTGTCATCCCCATGACTCTACCGTATATTCCGGGAGCAAAGTAGTTTCCCCAGTGCAACGGCAAACCAGATACCCTGTCTGGATTCAAACGGAAGATATGCGGTATTCTGGATATGTACTCGATGACAGGCAAGCAGAGGGCCGCTGTAGTAGTAGGACAATTGACTGGTGCTGCAGAGCGGGAAGTGGAAACATGGTCGGCCACAGACCAGGAGTCAGTGTCCGCAATCTTTAAAAAGCCACAGACTGTTTTTGAGGATCATACTGAGGTGGACCTCAGGATGAGGTTCTACAACTGAGGACAATGTTCGGCACTATGCCTGGCGTCTACAAGGGGCCCTGCGAGCTCTGAAACAGGTTAGTCCAACCAGCATCGAAAATGAGAACAAAATGCTGAAGGAACAGTTTGTCCGGGGACTGAAGTCTCCTGAGGAGAGCAGGACTGTGCGTTGGTGGTCCCTGGATCATCCCGATGCCACCTTTGACAATCTTAAGGACATGGCTATAAAAGGACTGAAACCTCTGGAAACAAATTCCATCCAATGTTACCAGGGTGGAGCCACCCCAGTGCCTGCAACACCCACCTTTTCCCCGGTGGCTGCTGAAGCCAAAGTTCCAGCAACGTCCCCTAGAGAGCTGGACAGCTTGCGCTCTGAAGTGCGTCAGTTGAGCAAAACCCTGACCACTGTGCTGAGTGCCCTGCAGCTGCAGACGGAACCCGAGGAAGGAGGGAAAATCCTGCTAGCCGATAGCCCTGAGGATGTCCCCTGGATGCGAAGGAGGAGGAGAACAACACCACCCTCTACGAGGATCAGTGACCAGCGCCGTCCACAGAGGGACCCTGCCTGCTACCGCTGCCGCAAGACTGGACACACTGCCCAGAATTGTCCTTTAAACGAGAAAACCCTGGGGCCGAGGGCCGACATCCAGGTGTAAACTCCCCAGGCCCATCAGACTGGTACAACAGGTTCGTCGGAGGAAGACCTTTCCTGTCCATTGTACTGGACGGGATCCCGATGCACGCTCTGCTGGACACAGGATCCCAGGTAACCATAATGCCTGACGTCCTCTACAAGAGGTTCTGGTCCATGGACGACCTACGTCCGCCAGCTCCAAATCTTTCTGTTTATGCCTCAAATGGACTCCCCCTTAACCTAATCGGGGTTAAGAATGTGACTGTAAAGGTGGGGAGAGTGGAGCTGAAGGACCAGGGGCTAATTGTAGTAGAGACTAATCCTGATTACACCAATCTGTATTTGGTACTAGGCGCTAACATTGTTGATAACTGTTTGGGAGAAGTTGTGTTCTTGCTCCAACAGATAGCTGACACTGCCAGACCAGGACAGAGGAGGGCAATGCAGAAGGAGATCCGAGTCCTGATGTACCAACAGCAAGTAAGGTTAACAGAAGGTGAAATTGGTAATGTGCGGGTGACAGACCCCATACCCATTGTGATCCCCCCTATGAGTGAAATGCTTATCTGGTGTAGAGAAGCCATAGGTCTTAGAGGACAGAGCTATCAGGCGGTAGTAGAACCCCTTTGATCTGAGCACAGACCCACGCTCTTAACCGCCAGAGGGGTGGTAGATGTTCACAATGGGAGGGTGCCCGTTCGTCTTCTCAACATAGGGGAAGATGAGGTCAGATTGCCACGTTATGCCACTGTTGCCAAATTACATGCTGTAAATAACAACGGCATTCACAAGGCGGAGTTCTTAACCTCACCAGATGAAGTGGAGGATAATGACAATGCAACCAAGGTGGAGGATTGGTGTCAACAGCTCCATGTTGGGACAGACACCACTCCTGCCCAACAGAAAAAGGGTGTACACCGGGTGATTCAAGAATACGTGTAGGTGTTCAGTAAACATCCACTTGACTTTGGGAGGATTAAGGGGGTTCAACATCATATCCCCACAGGTGACCATCCGCCCATCAAAGAACGGTACAGGCCTATACCACAGGCTCACTACCAGAAGGCAAAGGAGATGCTGCATGACATGAGAAAGGCGGGGGTAGTAAGGGATATTTGTAGTCCCTGGGCAGCTCCCCTAGTGTTAGTCAGGAAAAAGGACGGGAGCATGAGAATGTGTGTAGACAAGTAAATCGCATTACACATAAAGATGCATACCCTTTACCATGCATAGAGGAGTCCCTGGCTGCCTTAAAGTCTGCAAATTACTTTTCCACCCTTGACCTCACTAGTGGGTACAGACAAGTAGCTGTGGCTGAGGAGGATCGGGAGAAGACGGCCTTCACCACCCCGATGGGACTCTGCGAGTTCAATAGTATGCCATTTGGACTCTGCAATGCCCCCGGAACGTTCCAGAGATTGATGGAGTGTTGCCTGGGACACCGCAACTTCTAGACTGTGTTACTTTACCTGTACGATGTGATAGTGTACTCTAAGACGTACGAGGACCACTTGAAGCACCTGGCAGAGGTATTTTAGTCACTGTCCCGGTACGGGATAAAGTTGAAGCCCTCAAAGTGCCACCTGCTCAAGAGAAAGGTACAGTACCTGGGGCACATTGTCAGTCCGGAAGGGGTAACACCAGACCCGGAAAAGATCACTGCCATTCAGAAGTGGCCAGAGCCGAAGAACCTCAAGGAGGTGCGTCAGTTCCTGGGACTAGTAGGATACTACCGGAGGTTCATAAAAAACTACACTAAGAAAGCAGCCCCTCTGCAAGACCTCCTGGTAGGGCAGTCCCCAAAAGGCTGAAAACCCCATTCCACTGGGGTAAGGCGCAAGCCGAGTCATTTCAGGAGATGAAGGAGATCCTGACAGGCGACGAGATCCTAGCCTACCCTGACTACAGCCAACCATTCCTGCTGTATACAGATGCCAGCAACGAAGGGCTGGGCGCTGTCCTAAGTCAGAAGCAGAATGGCCAAGAGAAGGTAATCGCATATTCAAGCAGGAAGCTCCGCCCGACCGAGAGGAACCCAGAGAACTATAGCAGCTTCAAGTTGGAGTTCCTGGCCTTGGTCTGGGCCATCACTGAAAGATTTAATCACTACTTGGCCTCCAGCAAGTTCACTGCCTACACTGACAATAACCCCTTGACCCATCTTGAAACAGCCAAGCTAGGAGCACTGGAACAACGATGGATGGCTCGGCTGTCAAATTACCAATTTACAATTAAATATCGGGCGGGCCGTAAGAACGCCAACGCCGATGCCCTGTCCAGGATGCCTCACCAGTCAGACACAGAAGAAGAAGTGGATGACCTGGAAGAGATTGAGCTACCTGTCTTTCACCGGAATGGGATGATCCACGAGCAACGAGCCTCCAGGAAGCAGCGAGGAAAGATGTTAAACCCCCTGCCTCACCACAGCTGGAAAGAGACCCAGGACAGTGACCTGGTTGTCAGCCACATTAAGGAGCTGATAACCCAGGAAAGTTCCTCCCTGGAAAAAGAAGCGTCTCTGCAAGCAAAGCAGCTGTGGAACGAGAGAAGGCGGCTGTTTATCTACCGTGAGAAGCTGTGCCGGAGGTACATCAATCCAAAAATCCATGAGATGGTATGGCAGATAGTGGTCCCCAAGACAGACATCCAAATGGTGTTGGAGGCCTACCACGATCAGGCGGGGCACTTTGGCTGGAAAAAGCTAGAGACCCTGCTGAAGTGTCGATTCTACTGGGTAGAAATGCGCAGCTCCATTGAGCGGTGGTGCCGGGACTGTGGACCCTGTGGTCTCAGAAGAAAAGACTACAGCAGCCAGAAGGCACCCCTGCAACCCATCAAGACGACTCGACCCCTGGAGATCGTGGCCATGGACCATGTCAAGTTGTCACCCAGAAGGTTAGGGTACTCCTACGCCCTGACCATGGTGGATCACTACTCTAGGTTCCTGGTGGTCGCCCCCGTCACGGACCTGATGGCGGAGACAGCAGCAAAAACCTTCCAGGCGTGTTTCCGCAGACCCCATGGATACCCTGAGCAGGTGCTGACGGACCAAGGCCCGGCCTTTGAGGCTGAATTGTTTAAGGATTTCTGCCATTTGTACGGGTGTAAAAAGATAAGAACTACACCGTACCACCCACAAACCAACGGTCTCTGTGAAAAGATTAACAACATCATCATCGACCTGCTGAAGACCATACCACTTGACAGGTCCCTCAAACTACCAAGTACTCTACCCTGTGAGATGGACATCCTGTCTGGGAACCTCACCACAAGAGACTTGAATTCTGAGGACGCTTTGTACTTGTTTATGTTATTATGCAACGTTTAAGAAAAGTGCCTCCCATAAAGGGAAGAGTTATTGCATTGTTCATGTTTACTATTGTTGTCTTAAAATGTACTTCAGCCCGGGAGTGCTGAGCTTTGCTAGGGGGGAATATGACGCCCAGCTGCGCTTGGTATCACAGATCCTAGAAGAGTGCATTGATGGAATCCTCCACAAGAGGCCCCTATAAACATTCACACATCTCCACCTTCCACCTCAGACCAGCAGAGGGAGCCCGTTAGGGATATAAATAGGGAAGGTGGAGCTAGGTAGCTCAGTCAGAGTCTAGCAGTTAGTCTGGAGTGCTGCACAGAGAGAGAGATGCATGAGGGTTGCTGTGTGAGGCAAGTTAGGCCTCCAGCAGTCCTGAAACCCAGTCCAGACTCACCTAGCTCAGGTTAGTGAGCTTAAGGCGTGTCGGCGCCATAAGATCGGTGAAGCACGGCAAGCTGCCGTTAGTGTGAGTAGCCTAGTGAGGGCCCGAGTAGGCCGAAGGCGAGTGGAGAGTTAGTAACATAGGAGGCAGAGGAGCTTAACTAGCTCACCCCGAAGCATTACCGGACACCGGGTCCGAGCTTACTGGGATCTCTAAGACCCAGTAAGGCATAACCGGAATCCCTGGAGAAGTACAGGTCCCAGGATCACCAGAAAGCTGATACGTAACCGAGCCAGGAGACACATAGGCCCCACAAGCTGGGAGCGTGCACTCCAAGAGAAGGCCCCACCACAACGTCAGCCGGTGCAGGACAGAGACAAAGTTAGGCCTAGCTCCAGGCAGGTCAGAAACTTACTACGCAAAGGCAAGAAACAGGAGGCCCTACACCCGCTCATTGGGGAGGATACTGATATGCACCCTTCACCCTACAGTGCTCCAGAATGTGCCTGATTTTCCACCAGTAAAAGGTACTGAAGTGACTATCGTGTCTGTCCCTGTTCTTTCTCTGGCCCGGCAGGGTCTCGCCTGTCCTGCAACCCCCCCTCCTACGCTGCCCTGAGGCCCTGCTCCACCTGTGGGGAGCGATATCATCTAAGCTGCCACAACACCGGCCTCAGTGGACTGCTGCAGCGCTGGTGATTCTCACCAGAAACCACAGGTGGTGTCACGAACTTTCATAAAATTAACAAACAATCCCTTTTTAAAAGCTGACCCCAGGGTACTGGCCCGGGAGCCGACCACTGCGACATCCCCAAGGTCAGGCAAAAGGCCCGTGTACCGAGTCGTCCCCATCCCCCTGGGCTAGTCACTATGGTTATATGGCAATGCACAAGAAAGGATGTAGCTGTGAACAGAAGCGCTGTTGGGACTGAAGATGAATAGTGTTTCAAGATTGGTCTAATTTCTTCCTAAAGTCCATAACTACATGGTTGAATGGGGCAATTGGCCATACTAATTAAAGCAAAAAACACCTGTGCCAGACTAGAGTTGTACATTTTATCCCTATTTCCATACTACCCATTGTCTAACTTGGTACACTTCATGAATGTATATGTTGGATTTCTTGACACTTCAGGCTATGTTCACATCATAGACTTTGCATGTGGGAAAAAATTTATTAAGGATTCAAAGAAAATCTTGGGCAGAAATCTTAGTCTAGTCCATAGTTTTGTGCCACAAATTTGAGACCAGACAGCCCCAATCAATAACACTAATACTCATGGCTATCATGACTAGTAGAAGGTAACGAGTTAGGCTTTACTTATAATCTGCAACTTCTATCAGAGTCTTGCCTTCCCTTTTTTGCTCTGGGAATTTTAGTTTATTTGGAAGGTATGAAATGGGTCTACCTGAGGGCGAGCACTCTTTGAACTCTACAATTTTCCTAGGGTACTGTCTAAACTTTCCTATTTTGAAGTTCCTAATTTCCTATTTTGAAATTTTTGTGAAGACATGTTAGGGTATACCAGTGGTGAGGTTTTATGGGGAATAGTTCCATTGAAACTTAGGAATCCACATACGATATAAAGCAGTCCTATAAAGGGCATGTGACATTTGGGGTGCCCTTTTGCCTCACCAACCTGTTGCACCAACACTTTGCAAGTACTATTCTGATCACTATTTATCCCCCACAGTACGGTTCAGTAATTATTGAGATTAATGAGAATAGGGAGGGAAAAAATTTGCCACTTCCGTCCAGCGATGTATAAAAAAATATATCAGATTTTATTGAAGATTCATTAAAAACATGGAGTCCAAGTATGTAAAAACCTGATGCCTCTCTGGTATCCAAGCTCCCTTAGTCGTAGGATAGTCATAGGATGATAGGATCATATGACTAAGGGCACTTAGACACCAGACTAGGATGATTATCCTATGACTAAGGGTGCTTGGACACCAGACTAGGATGACTATCCTATGACTAAGGGCACTTGGACACCAGAGTAGGAAGACTATCCTATCACTAAGGGTGCTTGGACACCAGAGTAGGAAGACTATCCTATCACTAAGAGTGCTTGGACACCAGACTAGGATGACTATCCTATGACTAAGGGTGCTTGGACACCAGACTAGGATGACTATCCTATGACTAAGGGTGCTTGGACACCAGACTAGGATGACTATCCTATGACTAAAGGCACTTGGACACCAGACTAGGATGACTATCCTATGACTAAGGGTGCTTGGACACCAGACTAGGATGACTATCCTATGACTAAGGGTGCTTGGACACCAGACTGGGATGACTATCCTATGACTAAGGGCACTTGGACACCAGAGTAGGATGACTATCCTATGACTAAGGGTGCTTGGACACCAGACTAGGATGACTATCCTATGACTAAGGGTGCTTGGACACCAGACTAGGATGACTATCCTATGACTAAGGGTGCTTGGACACCAGACTAGGATGACTATCCTATGACTAAGGGTGCTTGGACACCAGACTAGGATGACTATCCTACTATCCTATGACTAAGGGCGCTTGGACACCAGACTAGGATGACTATCCTATGACTAAAGGTGCTTGGACACCAGACTAGGATGATTATCCTATGACTAAAGGCACTTGGATACCAGACTAGGATGACTATCCTATGACTAAGGGTGCTTGGACACCAGACTAGGATGACTATCCTATGACTAAGGGTGCTTGGACACCAGAAATACGTCAGGTTTTTACTTTCTTGGACTTAACGTTTTTAATGAATCTTCAATAAAATTTAATATATATTTTTATACATCATTGGACGGAAGTGCTGAATTTTTTCCTTTCCTATTCTCATTACTTGGTTGAACTTCACCAGCAGGACCGGCACCTGCCACACAGATTTCAACCTCCAGCATCTGCCTGCATAGCGTGGTGAGCTCATAATTCCCCCCTCTCCTTACTAATGAGATTAATGTCCCATTTAATGGGGCCAATTTCGGTCCATTGGTGAGCGCCAATCGACTGTATACAAGTTGACCAGTGCTCATATACAGGTCTGTGCATGGTGACAAATACTGATGGATATAAAATTGATCATAAATGCATTTGTCCTGTCCCCATACAGCAACATTTTATCAGTATCTCATCCCCTGATTACATGGCGTAATGTGCTGCCGATAACTATGCTTTTTATGCTGGCGTAAATGATGCAATCACACGATCAAAAAACATTTTTCTCATTTGTTGGGTGGTAACCGGCATATTTGCATGGGCAGATAATCGGGAACTGGTGTTCTCTTATTCTTGGCCAGCCAAAAAGATGTAACGGTGATGTGAAAGACTGATAAACAATATGTTGTTTTGTTACAGCTAATGTCGTAAAGAATAATTTGAGATTACAGAAATAAACATTTTTTAATGAGCTTTGCCTTTTATTTCAGCTTTTTCTTATTGTCTATACTAGACAAAGTCCACAGACTGCTTTAGAAAAAAAAATAGATCTTTTTTTTCTTATCCCATACATTTCATTTTTAGGGGTCAGTTACATTTTTGCATGCGCCACATGGCCATATGTCCATCAAATATATATAATAATTATCTTTAGTGGTCACTTTTAAGATCAGGAGTCATTCAGTGTGACAAATAAGCTATAATATGTCACAGCAATCTATGTCCCCTTGCTAGAGGTTTACTTCATACAAGTGGTTGGAGATGTTTTCCCAGGTAGCGTCCCTTTTTTTCTTCTTCATTGTGTCATACGTGGAGCATACTGTGTAGTTTAGCTTGATCTTTAGTGCTTGACAGTTAGGCATTGTAAAACATATTTTCTCCTGCACTTTGACGTGACCACTTCTGGGCAGCGTACTGTCAGTATAGTCCTATTAATGAGCCCGGTTCAAGAGGTCTGTCTGGACTGGAGATTTGTACACAGTATGTTTCTTCATGATCTTTTCAAGCATGTCAGGAGAATTCATACAATGAGCTTAAAGACGTCTTCCATTCATTTACCGAGTTCCTAACCTAAGAGTTTACATATGATAAACCTTATTGCTACTAGAATATAGTGAAGAGCGAAGTAGTCCATTAGTTCCTAAGGTAATGTCCACTTCGGGCAAAGTATAATGCATTCTTTAAATATACTTTGGTGATTAGAGTTTTCTTTTTTTTGGGGGTAATTTTTCTATTAGTAAGTGGCTGTTTCAAATACTTTATGTTTCGATTTATAAGAGAGAGAATTAGAACAGAGTATTAAGTTGCTAAGTATAGTTAGATATCTAATATATACACCATACATATTGCAACCTACTCATGGATATATATCTCTGACCACTCGTTTAAATCAATATTGTTACAAGGGATGCCGAAGCAAAAACAACGAGTCTAAGGCCCATTATATGAAAAAGTAGAAAATATTTTATTAGACATTATTGTTTAAACAGTATCCGGAGTGTCACAAATGTGCAACCAATACGTGAATAAATTAAAACATACTAAAAAAACATATATAGCAGCAGATCACCACAGGTTACCGGTGTATACCACACTGATATCCCCATTACACCACTCAATATTACAAATAGAAAATACATATAAGGGGAAAAGGAGAAATCATCCCAATATCAAAGATTGTCATGTACAATGACTACTGTGCATCATGATCTCCCTCTCCTCCCTAAAAGCAAATGAAGAGGGGATCCCCTTGAGAAAGGCAATAGCGCCGAAACGCGCGTCGGGGAATCACACAGTGTACCGGTGCCACGTTATTAAGGTAATCAGATTCCTCTCTTCATTTGCTTTTAGGGAGGAGAGGGAGATCATGATGCACAGTAGTCATTGTACATGACAATCTTTGATATTGGGATGATTTCTCCTTTTCCCCTTATATGTATTTTCTATTTGTAATATTGAGTGGTGTAATGGGGATATCAGTGTGGTATACACCGGTAACCTGTGGTGATCTGCTGCTATATATGTTTTTTTAGTATGTTTTAATTTATTCACGTATTGGTTGCACATTTGTGACACTCCGGATACTGTTTAAACAATAATGTCTAATAAAATATTTTCTACTTTTTCATATAATGGGCCTTAGACTCGTTGTTTTTGCTTCGGCATCCCTTGTAACAATGTTTCGATTTATGTATTTATGGAATTTCGAAACTTACAAAATGTATCGTAATATGATGTATAATATTATAAATAAAATAAAATCCTTTATTTCATGATTAAAATAGATATGACAACACTTAAATATGCCTAGGCATAGGCATGATTGGGGATAAGGGGTGCAAGGAGGTGAAACCGGACGTGTTTCAAACAACTGCCGACTGAGTTTAAGAACGCAGCAGTCATTCGAAACATATCCGGTTTTACCTTATTGCATCCCTCATCCCCAAAAATTCCTATGCTTAGGCATATTTTAGTGTTGATAAATATAATATATTGAATTCGAGCTGAACTGTTGGATAAATGAGCTGAAAAATGAATAATTAAAAATGAATGATTAAAAGACACTTTATTAATATAAAATCATGCAACTAAAATTGATAAAATATAGTTTAGGACGAAAATAGAAGAATAATTTGTTCTCCGACACTAAAGAGTTGAGTGAATCTGACTTGATGAGTTTAAGTCCTGTTTCTAAGAAGTGGTGCTATAGATTTGGCGCTAATGGTGGTTTGTAGTAGGCCCTAGATAGAGGGAGGACGTTTTTTTTAGATATGATGATAGTGGTTAATCCTGATAAGAGGCCCAAGTATGAGCACGTGCGGTACTTACCCGTATGGGATAGTGAGAGGAAGGTCCCCGTAATAGTGCCTGGTGTTGCAGAGCTGAGCAAATTAAAGTGCAGAAGTGCTAAACACTGGAATATGAAAGGTACAACCATTACTTGATAGGGTATAGGGGTGTATATGTATCAAAGTGCCTAATGGTATGGTGATACTAATGCCTGGACTTAACCTCATCAAGTCGGATACATTAAACTCTTTAGCATCAGAGGACAAATTATTCTTCTATTTCCGTCCTAAACTATATTTTATCAATTTTAGTTGCATGATTTTATATTAATAAAGTGTCTTTTAATCATTCATTTTTAATTATTCATTTTTCAGCTCATTTATCCAGCAGTTCAGCGCGAATTCAATATATTATATTTATTTACCCTATTTTTTGGGCAAACTGTGGTATTGCCTCCGAATTCGCAGCAGTCCTGCTGGCAAGATCCTTCTAGCGCCACTGTCACATATCCCCATGTTTTAGTGTTGCCATATCTATTTTTAATCATGAAATAAAGGATTTTAAATTTATGGATTGAAGCTGGACTCACTTCCTTCACAAGCAAAACCAACGCCTGGCAGAAACGAGACTCGGAGCTTCTGCACGAGAACTTGGTTTCCATCAAGGGTGAGTTGAATTATATACTTCCTTTTTAAACAAAAATTGAAAAAAGAAATTTCAAAATGTTAAAATTTTTGGGTCTGGACATTAAAACACTGGTGACCTTGGTCACAAAAGCGTCAAATTTATGATGTTACTGATGACTGTCTCCATTGAACCTATCCATTGACTTCTTCTCTTTGTTTTCTTCTTTGATCATATCTTTGCTCTGTAGAAATCTAACTTTAACAAGACTATATGAATATAACGATGACATTTAGAATCTTCCATGCTTCGTACCACCCTATTTTCCACCCCGATGCCACTGCCATGCTAGAGTAAACCTTCAGTCCTGGCAGTAATTACAGAGTCTAAAGAATAAGTACAGTAATGTGAATAAAGCTGTGCTGTAATTGCCTTTTTATTATTTGCCATCACTTTGTTATTTAGTGGTTGGGTACAAATATATTGCCTGGTGATTGCTTGACAATAGGTAGCTAAACCCAAATTCCTGTGCTCTGTTTGCTGGTGTTTGACCGGTATTCGGATTTTGATTGAACAACCAGAGCATTAAAGTGGGTTATAAAATGGTTGTGATTGCAGATTGACTAATAATCATTTCCATCCCCAAGAGAAATCAATACTTAGAAACTGAATTACTCATAGGTCTACTGATAATATTTTAACACTTAAAGGTAAAGTGATAATGATAAATATTAATAGAATTTGGACATAGAATGCAAAGCAAGTAAGTATCAACACTTTAAGATCTAGGCTCAGATGTCTATATTTTTCAAACATTTTCGGCATTTTATTTGTATATATTTAATGGGAAACATTTTAGATTTTTTTCTAGCGATAATCTATTATTATATGTTTTGCTGCATATTCTACATTAGATTGATATAATAAAATAATCAATAAATGATAAATGATCACAATCGTAAAATGATCAATAAGTGACACATTTTTTAAACGATAAAATTGGAAATAAATGGTTGTTCATCTAAATTTTTGTGAAAGATTTTTTCAGGCTTTATTTGTAGGATTTGGTGCTCAGATTTAGCTTACTTAAAATTGAAATTTTTGTACAAATTTGGTGTCAAAATCTGCAACTTTTTACTGCCAAAAAACGAACAAAAATTATTTATTAATTTCCCTTAATTATTCTAACTATAAACTGTACCCCAGTACTGTCGTGCAGGAGAGCTAATTAGCTAATTATGGAGAAAATTTGCTCCCCAATATCCTCAACTCTGACATGTATACCATAGAGAAAAATGAAGTTTGGTATGTTTGAGTTTAACATACCAATTTTTTCTTAACCAGGAGATAAACATTATCGGATGATTTTTGTTCAACGTGTTTCCTCTCCTTAGTTCTAGTTTACCATGGACACCATAAAAAGCTACTTTAGGGGGTGTCTAATTTAGAATGCCTATATTCATGTAAATTCTCACCTGATACAGAGGTGGGTCCATGTTTTGGATCCTCTTTCTTTGGTTAGAGTCAAGCGATGTTACAAGTAGAGATGAGTGGATTTTTTTAAATTAAAAATCACTGTCTTGGCTTAATTTTCCCAAAACATTTTATTTGCAGAGAATAACTTTGCACTAATATCAATAGTGAAAAGTTTATTTTCAGTTGGAAAATACATGTGGGAGAGAGGAGAGAGAGAATGACCATAAGTGTTTACACGTTACAGGAGAGAGAGGACCCAGCTGACTATAAGAGCTTACACTCTACAGGAGAGAGAGGAACCTGCTTACCATAATAGCTTACACTCTACTCGAGAGATAGAAAACCACCCCTGACCATAAGAGCTTAGACTCGGCGGAAGAGAGAGAGAGGAACCCCTCTGACCATAAGAACTTATGTTACGCTCGAGCCCAGACTGACTGGCGTGAGCGAGATTTGTGATCCCACTGTACCATGAACCAAGGAGTGTCTGGAGGGGCCTAACTAAGTATCAACCCGATCCGACCAAGGTCACACGGCGGCTCAGTCGACTCCATGAACCAGGGAGGAACCGAGCAGAGGGACCAGGTGCTACTCCAGGTCAGACCCCGGTCACAGCTGTTGACCCACACCGGGGAATGCAGGAACAGGCAGGTTAGCTGGTATGCAGACAGGTGGGCACTGGCAGGCACGGCTGGTATGAAGGCAGGTGGGTACTAGCAGGCACGGCTAGTATGAAGGCAGGCAGGTGCTGACAGGCACGGCTGGAATGCAGACAGGCACATACTGGCAGGTATGAACGCAGGCTGGATAGGGACCAGTACAGACTGGGATACAGGAACAGAGCTGCAGGTGCGGTGGACTAGCAGAGCAAAACCGCATGAGCGGTGAACAAGCAGAGCGGAGCAAAACCACAGGTGCGGTGAACAAGCAGAGCGGAGCAAAACTGCAGGTGCGGTAAACAAGCGGAGTGGAGTAGAGAGAGAGGACCCCACTGACCATAAGAGCTTACAGTGTACAGGAGAGAGAGGACCCTGCTTAGCATAAGAGCTTACACTCTACAGGAGAGAAAGAGAAAGGACCCCGCTGACTATAAGAGCTTACACTCTACAGGAGACAGAGAGAAAAAGAGAGAGGACCTGTTAAGGGGACGGTTGCAAACAACTTTATTAAATAATGGAAAGCAACCGAACCTGGGGTCCGCGATGCAGCCTGGAGGACTGCGGCCGAACACCTTCCGGGTAAGAAGGTAAAACAACCAACTGAAATAACAATCCCTTCCGTGATTCTGCACACCGGAACGGGAATAGGGATTCGCACTATCTCCGTTAACTGCACGAGAGATGTGTGATAAATAATGTATCTGTAGCCCTGTTTACAGCACAGGGACTACACAGCAGGCGCTAGGATGCGTGTGTGATGCACGCCAGGGTATACGTGCTCCCAGCCGGCGTGCTACGGACTGAGGAGTTTCTCTCCATGTGGCTTCCAGGCGGTGCCGGGAATACGGCGTCTGCAGACTGCTCGGGGTGTATGGCGACCCCTTTGTCGGAGCCAGACTGTCAGACGAAGCTACCTGCCTCCCTCCATCTAAGGCTGCCTATCCCCCACTAAACCTGCCTGACAGAAGCTAAAGCACACGTGGAGCCCAAACGACCAAGTGTCCACACAAAAACACCATCATAGCTCAATGATCAGAGCACGCCGCCATGTTTGTGGGCGGGCTATTTAAAGATTAAGCCCTGTCCACCGTGGCACTATTGGTGACGTCACCCGCAACCAATCAGGCGGTGCCAGGTCACCGGATCAGCTGACTCTCAAACCACCAATCACGGTCCGCCATGTCACGGGCATGCTCAGTGCAGTGAATTCTGGACTTAGGCTGTAGCAACCCTGTTTCCATCTGCAACCTATGCTTCATGTTGCTAGGAACAAAGACCCGAGAGACAACTTGTACATCTCGTGCACCAGCTAAGCGTTGGGACTGACGATGATGCTGATCAGCATCAGCCCTGGCTGGACTGGAATGGGAGACCACAGAATCCACTGATGGTTCTAAACCCATTTCAGATCCAGCAAAAGCCCGACACCTAACAGGACATCTCTGACTATAAAAGCTTACACTCTGCAGGAGAGAGAGGACCCCACTGACCATAAGTGCTTACAGTCTACAGGAGAGAGAGGACCCTGCTGACCATAAGAGCTTACACTCTACAGGGAAAAGAGAGTACATACCACCATTGTACAAGGTGAGATAATCTACTAGAGGTCATAGCTGCAGGCCATTATGGGGAAAACTGTGCAGACATGCAAAAACATATCAGCCCACTCTCTGATGCTTCAGCAGTATGGGAAATGGTGCCAGACAATTTTTTTTGTGAATCGCAAATCAAATATCAAAGTGTTTGAATTTGCGTGAAACCACGAATTTCAGGGAATACAAATCAAACTCGATCCTCTGGGGATCAATCTGCTTATCTATAGTTTCAAGGATCATCTCTCAATTTGAAGGACCTGCCCTTTCCTAAATTACAGACAATTCATAGGTTTCGTTGAGCCTTGTGTAATGCATTGTTTCTCCAGTGGTGGCACTGCAGAGAAAATGATCACTTACTAGCAGGTTCTCCCAACTGATCGACACCGGCAATTCAACACTTCATGATCAGCTTCTTGTCAAGGGACCTTACGAAGAAGTAAAGATTACTTGAAAGGGAAAACTCTTTGAAGCATTCGGTCTATAAAATACATACAGTGTGTAACATCACCCAACTTTCTTGAGTAGACTAACAATCTAACAGGATGAAAATAGAAAAAAAAAAGTTTATTGTGTGTTTTTTTCTGTTTCTGCCATGGATTTGCATATTTCTATTGATCATTCTGTATGTTCCTTGCAGAACGAGGCTGCTGTAGTATGAACACGGCATCTATCTAAGGTGTATGACCTTCTCCAAATGAGCAAGGCCTGTGTGACCTGTAAATACAAAGCGTTGTAATAAGTTCATGCATAAACATAAGATATTAATCCTTGAACACATCCCCGGGAGTCTTTGTTTTCTATTTGTTTTACTTGTAACTGGTTGTTTTTGCTTCTTTTACAGAGTTTTCGTTGCCGCTGCCACTTCTTACAGAATTTCACTCTTGCCATATGAAAGCAACGTCTTAACTATCTTGATGCAGAAGAAAATGATGCCGGAACTTGTTGCATACAATTAAGCAGCTACTCGAAGCAGCCGAAGCCATTTCACATTTCATAGGCTTGCAATTATTCTTCTCCTGTTCGAATATGCAGTCCCCTAGGAACTAATTAGAGAAAAACTCTCATCACACACAAGGGGCGAGCAAACAAATCCTTCAAGCTCGCAGTAAATGTTCAACATTAAAGGGACGTATTCTGGGAGTCACAGCAATCAGTTTGGTTCAGTTAATTACTAATCTGGTTTCCAGACTGGTTACATTACATAATTATGACACCCATTCAACACTTGAAAGCCGGGCCTCTGAGTGATTGTGATAAAGATCTAGAATTTTACAGAAAGGTAATTGGGCAAAGCTAAACAATAGACATCCAACATTTGACGTAGTGTCATCTTTGGTATTTTGGAAGGATTTCAAGTATTTTAATGCACAGAAAATTGACATTTCTCTTCATTAGAGTAAAAATTGTAAAGTTAATTCCTCTGTGCTATGTCCTCTGTTTTGCATGTTTCTTGTTCTCCTTTCATCTGTCGGAATAAGACCTCTCCTGTTGAAATGTGATGGGCTGTCTCCCTTATCTGCTGGCATAGAGCACACAGAGCTATATCAAAGGTCCCTTGGAGATTTGCTGTATCAGATACCTTACACAGTCTGGGAAAAAAAAAAGAGAATTTATTTTCTTCTGTAATTGTTCAATCGCATTCTTTTTTTTTTATGAGTTTACTTAGAAACATCGTATCATAGCGGCTCATGTTAACATAATACAATTTGGGACCATGAGAAACAAATATCAACACTAACAAGATAAGCCCCAACACCAAGACTTACCGTTCACTCTTTCTCCCTCGAGTGCCTGAGCTTCTAAGTTAGAGATAGATCCTAAATTGTACAAAGTAACGAAAATCAATTACTCACAAATATGTCAGATTCTGCTTCCTAAAAAAATATAATGTTCCTTAATTTCATTGTGACTTGCAATCTCGGCGGAATGGAAACATTTCACTTTCAAATTTGTGACTCCAAAAGATTCGAGAGTCCTCAGTGGTTGATACCTTTTAATGGCTAACTGAAAGTTATCAACCACTGAGGACTATCGAATGTAAATATTTTTCTATCTACTGGCTAACACGGTACAAAAATATATATATATATCTTTTCCCTGACTCCAAAATAAAACATTTGTGCTTTATCATCTTAAATCATGACCTATATTTCCACTATTCTTATCATCTAAAATACCAGAACGTTGCTGGATCAAATTAAAGTCAATAAATTCCATCGATGTCATTTAGAACAGTTATAGATCGGATCCACCACTCTGATCATGACTCCATTAGGGTTATGAAACCCTGAGCTACATTGGTATCCGCTAAAAAATTGTTCCGAAATGTTAGTGCTATTAAGATCATTTAAGACGGACAAATTACCTCCCATAAGAGCTTGAGCAGATGACCATATTTCTGTCTAAGTGGGATCTGACAAAACTTTGGATCGCACTCGGACCAATGTTTTTCTATGGAGCCGTGCACATGTCAGACTCTGTCCGAGGAATGAAATCACAGCATGCCCAATTTACATCCAATATTTGGATCACCCTTGTCCATGCAAGTCAATGAGTGCGTGGAAAAAATTGGACTGCACTTGGTTGAAATTTGCAAGCAGTCCAATTTCCAAGGACTTACAGAATGGAGAAGATGTAGAATTTTTTTCCCAATCTTCTCCTTATCCAAGAAAATTGGATCACACTATGATCAAACTCTGATCAGAAAGTGATTAGCATAATCAGCCTGATTCTCTCGGATGAGAGAAAATACGCTGGTATGACCCTAGTCAAACAAAGAGCGATCAGCGATGTAATTAGTCGATATGTGAGCTTTAAGATGGCCCTTTTGCATAAGTTGATGAAGACTGAAAGTAGACAAATGATTGTTAATACAATTGTTCAGTTCCCATACAATAAGCATATTGTCAGCAGCACATCGCTTTATAAATGGATAAATGTGTTGAAAATAACAATTATTCTCAAAGCAGCATAAAAGTTGCAATCCATCAATGATCAAGTATTTGCTAATTTTTCAGCTGATTGCTGCCGTGCAAAGGAGTGAAAGATCTAAATTCCACTTATGGAGATTATTAATTATTGGTTAAATGGGTTGTCCACTACTCTGACAAACCTTTCTGAATGCCTGTGTAAAATAAATAAGACTTATACTCATGAGTCCTTCAGTGCCGACTCTCACTAGCTCTCCCGAAGATTGCTTGACATTATTATGCTGCCAATTAGCGCTGGCTTTGCTTTCCTGTCCTACGAATGTAAGTGATATCCGGAAGAAGTGAGAGCTGCTACTTCTCTCTCACTTCCTCGGGATGTTTTGATTTGTCTGAAGGAGAGGAGAGTGAAGTCAGTGCTGATTGGCCACAGTGATTGCTTGACATAACAATGTCACGTGATCCCTGGGAAAGCCAGTGCAGATACTGCTGGAATAGCTCCGGTACTGGAAGTAAGTATAGGTGTTTTTATTTTACTGGACAACCCCTTTAACGTAAAAGAACCTGTGATTTCCATCCTCTGACAGACAGACAATAGGTGTGGGACAGATCATTGCTGTGACAAAGTTTAATTAAAATGATGACTTGAAAGTAAAGATGAAAAAAATTGTGTGCCATTGAATCCTACTTGAAGTTCACCAAAATATCACATTCGCCAAAATTATTTTTAATAATTTGCTTCCACACAGATTCAGCAATATGGCGGCCATTATTTCTATAAAGTTATAAAAATGTATATTTCTTTCTGTTTCTGGCCAAATTATTAGATGGTGTATTTCACTTTGGACATTCCCAGTAATAAGTAGATGACAAGCAATGCTGCGAGAATTCCGAACAGCCGCTGTGACCATCACTTATTTATAGAGGTTTCATCCTGCTTGTAACAATAACTTTTAAAAGTCATGTGTACAAAACAGGATGTATAAGTCTAGTATTATACTTTGATGTGAGTGTGAAAATTGCTACATTTCAGTTGTTTTTTTGTTTTTTGTTTCGGCATCTTACATTTATTATGCTCTAGGGTCTATCCAGATATATCTGATTCTTATTATGTTCTAGGGTAGTGGTGTAACTAGAGTCCGGTGGGCTCCGGTGCAAAATTTAGACCTGGAACCCTACCTGCATGTTGGTCAGATGTATGGACCATTGTAGCATTTTATGTCCTATAAAGAAATATGTTTTCATCCCCCAAGTAATAATGTATCCTATTTTGGCTCCTCCCTGTAATATTGTCACCCATCCTGGCCCCTTACTGTAATAATATCCCCATCGTGGCCCCATTCTGTAATAATGTCCCCCATCATAGGCCCCTTCCTGTAATAATTTCCCTGATCTTGGTCCATTCCTGTAATAATGCCCCCCTCTTTGGCCCCTTTCTGTTATAATATCAACCATCTTGGGCCCCTTCATATAATAATGTCACCCATCCTGGCCTTTTTCTGTAATAATGTCTCCCATCCTGGGACCCTTCCTGTAAGAATGTCCCTTATCTTGGGCTCCTTTCTGTAATAATGTCCCTCATCCTGCCCCCTTTCTGTAATAATGTCCCCCCATCATGGACCTCTTTCTGTATTAATGTCCCCCATCATGGGCCCCATACTATAATGATGTCCACCATCATAGCCCTTTCCTGTAATAATGTCCCCCATCCTAACCCCTTTATTCAATAATGTCTCTCATCCTGGCTTCATCATTTAATAATGTCTCCCATCCTGGACCCTTCCTGTAATAATGTCCCACATCCTGGGCTCCTTGCTGTAATAAAGTCTCCTGTATTATGTCTCCTGTGTTAGGACCTTTTCTGTAAAAATGTCCCCCTATCCTGGGCCCTTTTCCCTAATAACGACCCACATCCTGGGCCCCTTTCCCTAATAATGGACTCTATCCTGAGCCCCTTCCTGTTATTATGTCGCCCTTCCTGGACTCCTCACTGAAATAATGTACCCTATTCTGCCTCTCTTTTCCAACACATTTAAAAGAATAAATGATTCTTCTTACCTTCCCCAGCTCCCACGACACGTGACTTCCTCGCAAAGAGGCTGGCAGCTGACATCAGCATGCCCGCCTCGAGTGGTGCAGGATGTCAGTGGCATGCCAAAGTGAGCTGCCAGCCTAAGATGCCGCGATATATTTCAGATGAATGTGCGTTCTCGGACACCCTTCCAGCTGAAATAGGTGTTGGCGTCGGAGTGCCCCCCTCCTGCACAGGCCCAATCATAGTTGCATGCTCTGCAACAGCAATTGTTATGTCCCTGTTACGTCTTTAAAAACCCCAGAGCATAATAAGGGCCATTCAATTCAGGGAGAATAACGTTGAAGTGAATCGAATTTCCCGGTAAAATCATTGAAATTTGGTGAATTAGAATATCGTCAGATATGCGCAACTCTAATCATAGCAGCATTTTTCTATTTATAACCAATTTCATTTTTAATTAGCAATATTTTTAATACTAAGCAAATTAACATTACATACCATTATTTTATTGAAAAGTCCACAAGATGTCATCTGGATACTGGCTGATTTTTTCCATGATATGCAGAAATGTAAATATATAGTTTCTTTAAACTATATTTATAGATATTGATATCATTACATCTCTCCAGTTGTTATGTGCCCATGACAATATGAATGTCCCCAGAAGGGGCGCTGTTACAGTAATAAGGATGTATTGCAGGATAACCCTTATTAATAAGACATTTTTAAAATTTAAGAACAAAACATTGTAAAATCCTTAAAATCAAAACAATAAAAAATCTAGATTATGAGATATGAGAGCATGAGAGATGAGCCCGCCAGCACAACTCCGCAAGGTGGGAGGCATGAGCACTATATTTTACTTCGGTCCATAATGGAATTTAAATTTTTTAATTATGGGCATTGCCATATTACTTTGGATTTGTTTTATTAATTTTATAGTTATTACTAGTGTTGAGCGAGCACTAAAATGCTTGGGTGCTCGAAGCTCAGGCTGAGCTCACCGTAATACTCGGGTGCTCGACCCGAGCAACGAGCCCAATGTTAGTCTATGGGAGACCCGAGCATTTTTGCGGAGGCACCCCCGGCAGTCTGTAGAAAGCCTAAAAAGTGCCCAAAACGATAGTGACAGTGCTCAAATGACATGGGGACAGCATGGGGATCGCCCCAGGAAGCATTTCTGACCCCCAGGTCACTGTTGTCAACAACGTGGCCAGAAGTATTAAGCCACTTTTACGGGCTCACAATAAAACGTTCAAAAACGAGACTGAAACAGTTTTGCTGTGAAATATGTTAAGGAACATCCTTTCCAGGGTAAAGACTTGTGTATAAGGTAAAATAAATAACCAAAAACAAAAATACTCCTCCACACCTTGGGCTATGTTCACAAGTAGCATTTTTTTATGCGTTTTTGCACTTTTGTATTGCTTTCAACCGTGACAAATGCATTCATCGGGAAATGTCATTTTAACATTTTACAGCCTTATCTGGCCATGTCCTATGTGATACATGCATACAGTGCTGAAAAGACATGGGAACAGCATGGGGAATACCCCTGGAAGTGTGGCGCCTTGCTGCGCATTGGTGCCACAGATCCCAGAGGGGTGCATGGACGGATTTCTCCACAAGAGGCCCTCATAGCATTCACACACCTCCACCCTACCACCTCAGACCACTAGATGGAGCCCGGATAGGGATATATATACTGGAGGGTGGAGTTAGGCAGTCAGTCTGCTGCAGCCAGAGAGGTTGTCAGGTCAGTTCAGACTCAGTGAGCTCAGGTTAGTGAGCCTAGGGGGTGCCGACACCAAAAGAGCGGTGAAGCACAGTGTGCCTGCTTCAGTGTGAAGCCTAGTGAGGGCCCCGAGTGGGGCCGAAGGTGAGTGTAAAGAGAGTAACATAGGGGGCAGAGGAGCTTTACCCGCTCACCCCAAAACCATTTACCGGACACCG
This sequence comes from Phyllobates terribilis, assembly GCF_046119375.1. Lineage (NCBI taxonomy): Eukaryota > Metazoa > Chordata > Amphibia > Anura > Dendrobatidae > Phyllobates > Phyllobates terribilis. Next base: position 251,093,558 of record NW_027362773.1, on the reverse strand, counting down.
GGTCCGCGTCTGCAGGGATTCCTTACGCCCAGCAGAAACAATCGGAACCCCTGGCGAACTATATGTCCCAGGAACACCAAAAGCTGACTGTTATACCAGGGTCAGGAGTCACGGAGGCCCAAGAGACCAGGGAGTGTGATCTCCAACAGAAGGCCCTACCACCAGGTCGGCAGGTGCAAGACAGAGACCAAGTTAGGCCTAGCTCCAGGCAGGTCAGAAGCTTATCAAGGAAAGGCAAGGAAAAGGAGGCCCCACACCCGCTCACTGGGGAGAGTCCTAATATGCACCCTTCACCCTAAAGTACCCTGGACCATGCCAGAAACACCACCAGTAAAGGTACTGAAGTGAACTGCTGTGAGTGTGCCTATTCTTCCTCTGACCCGGCTGGGTCCCCTCTGTCCTGCATCCTTCTCCTACACTACCCTGAGGCCCAGCTCCACCTGTGGGGAGCCGCACCAACTAAGCTGCCTGAACACCGGCCTCAGAGGACTGTCGCAGCGCTGGTGATCCTCACCAGACACCACAGGTGGCGTCACGAACATTCCCCTATCCCATATAACTTCCCCCTTCTTTTAAGAGTGACCCCAGGGTACAAGCCCAGGAGCTGGCAACCGCGACATCCCCCAAGATCCGGCAACAACAAGGCCCGGGCGCCGAGTCGTTTTCCCCCATCCCCTGGGCGCGTCATCTCTTGCTAGCATCACAAACAGGATTCCGTGCCCGCTGCAACGACGGAGTGTTGTGCCCGTTGCCACCGGGTACTGTGCGCCTTTAATCAGAACTGTGTATTTAACTGTGGCGAAGATCGCCGCCATTGTTGTGCCACCGAGCGGGAAGAAGGGCGTAACCGCGGGAAACCTCGACGTCAAACCAGGAAGCGCCAGGTCCTGGAAGGAGCCCCGGTGAGCGATCTGATGTAGGACGCAAGCGACGTAAGGTCCTGAAGGAAGACCGCCATCTGTGGAGCTGCGGCCTACCAGAAGAAAAGAAGGTAGGCCACAGTTCACTAGGGGGGCACCAGAATGTCCGAAGAACAGCACAACGCCGGAGTACCGGTTAACGACCCTGATGGTCTACCCGCGCTCGGCACCGAGCAGGCCGAAGCAGCCGCTCCACCAGCAGGGATTGTAACCCCTGTCATACCCATGGCCCTACCGTACATCCCTGGAGCAAAGTGGCTCCCCCAGTACAGCGGCAAACCAGATACCCTGTCTGGATTCAAAAGGAAAATATGCGCTCTAATGGACATGTACTCTATGACAGGCAAGCAAAGAGCCACTGTTGTATTGGGACAATTGTCTGGTGCTGCGGAGCGAGAAGTAGAAACCTGGTCGGCCGCAGACCAGGAGTCAGTGTCCGCAATCTTTAAAAAGTTACAGACTGTCTTTGAGGATCGTACTGAGACAGACCTCCAGATGAGGTTCTACAACTGCTCTTAACAACCGGAGGACAGTGTTCGGGACTATGCCTGGCGTTTACAAGGGTCCCTGCGAGCTCTGAAACAGGTTAGTCCAACCAGCATCAATAATGAAAATAAAATGCTGAAGGAACAGTTTATCCGGGGACTGAGGTCTCAAGAGGAGAGCAGGACTGTGCGTTGGTGGTCGCTGGATCATCCAGATGCCACCTTTGACACCCTTAAGGACATGGCTATAAATGGACTGCAGTCCCTGGAAACAACTGCTATCCAACGTTACCAGGATGGGGCCACACCAGTGCCTGCAGCGTCCACCTTTTCCCCGGTGGCTGCTGAAGCCAAGGTTCCAGCAACGTCCCCTAGTGAGCTGGACAGCCTGCGCTCTGAAGTGCGTCAGTTGAGCAAAACCCTGACCACTGTACTGAGTGCCCTGCAGCTGCGGACGGAGCCCGAGGAGGAAAGAAGGATCCTGCCAGCCGACAGCCCTGAGGATGTCCCCTGGATGAGAAGGAGGAGGAGGACAAAGCCACCCCCTGGGAGGACCAGTGACCAATGCCGCCCGCCGAAGGACCCTGTCTGCCACTGCTGCCACAAGACATGTCACACCGTCCGGAGCTGTCCTTTAAACGAGCAAACCCTGGGGCCGAGGGCCGACACCCAGCAGTAGACCCCCTTAGGCCCATCAAACTGGTACCGCAGGTTCGTGGGAGGAAGACCTTTCCTGTCCATCGTGCTGGACGGCATCGCGACATCTGCTCTGCTGGACACAGGATCTCAGGTAACCATCATGCCTGATGTCCTCTACAAAAGTTTCTGGTCCATAGACGAACTTCACCCACCAGATCCAAATCTATCCGTGTATGCCTCAAACGGCCTCCCCCTTAACCTAGTAGGGGTTGAGGATGTGGCAGTAAAGGTGGGAAGAGTGAAACTGAAGGACTAGGGACTAATTGTAGTAGAGACTAATCCTGATGATACAAGCTTGTATATGGTACTTGGCACAAATATTGTTAGTAACTGTTTGGGAGAAGTGTTGTTCTTGCTCTAACAGATAGCTGACACTGCCAAACCAGGTCAGAGAAGGGCGCTCCAGAAAGAGATCTGAGCCCTTATGTACCAGCAACAGGTAAAGCTAACAGGCGGTGAAATTTGTAATGTACGGGTGACAGACCTGGTACCCATTGTGATTCCCCCGAAGAGTGAAATGCTGATTTGGTGTAGAGCAGCAATAGGTCTCAAAGGACGGAGCTACCAGGCAGTAGTAGAGCCCCTTAGCTCGGAGCATAGACCTACACTCTTGACTGCCAGAGGGGTAGTGGATGTACGCAATGGGAGGGTGCCCATACGCCTCCTAAACTATGGGGAGAACGAGGTTAGATTACCACGCTACGCCACTGTTGCCAAATTGTACACAGTAAATAACAACTCCATACACATGCCGGAGTCCTTAACATCACCAGACAAAGTAGAGGATAATGACCCAGAAACCAAGGTGGAGGATTGGTGTCAACAGCTCCATGTTGGGACAGACACCACTCCTGACCATCAGAAGCAGGGTGTACACCGGGTGGTTCAGGAATACGCGCAGGTATTCAGTAAGCACCCACTTGACTTTGGGAGGATCAAGGGGGTTCAACACCATATCCCCACAGGTGACCATCCACCCATCAAAGAACGTTACAGGCCTATACCACCAGCACACTACCAGAAGGCAAAGGAGATGTTGCACGACATGAAGAAGGCAGGGGTAGTAAGGGATAGTTGTGGTCCCTGGGCAGCTCCCCTACTTCTAGTCAGGAAAAACGACGGAAGCATGAGAATGTGTGTAGATTACAGACAAGTAAATCGCATTACATATAAAGATGCATACCCTTTACCACGTATAGAGGAATCCCTGGCTGCCTTAAAGTCTGCAAATTACTTCTCTACCCTTGACCTCACTAGTGGGTACTGGCAAGTAGCTGCTGCTGAGGTGCATCGGGAGAAGATGGCCTTCACCACCCCGATGGGACTCTGCGAGTTCCATAGTATGCCGTTTGGACTCTGCAACATGCCCCGGAACGTTCCAGAGATTGATGGAGTGCTGCCTGGGACACCGCAACTTCGAGACTGTACTACTATACCTGGACGACGTGATAGTGTACTCCAAAACGTATGAGGACCACTTGAAGCACCTGGCGGAGGTATTTGAGTTGCTGTCCTGGTATGGGATGAAGCTGAAGCCCTCCAAGTGCCACCTGCTCAAGCAAAAGGTACAGTACCTGGGGCACATCGTTAGTCCAGAGGGAGTAGCACCAGACACGGAGAAGGTCACTGCCATCCATAAATGGCCGGAGCCAAAGAGCCTCAAGGAGGTACGTCAGTTTCTGGGACTAGTCGGGTATTACCGGAGGTTTGTGAAGGACTATACCAATAAAGCTGCGCCTTTGCAAGATCTCCTAGTAGGACAGTCCGGGAGAGGCAGAACCCCCCCATTCCAGTGGGGTAAGAAGCAAGCTGAATCCTTCGAGGAGATGAAGGAGATCCTGACCGGCGAAGAGATCCTAGCCTACCCTGACTACAGCCAACCATTCCTGCAGTACACTGATGCCAGCAACGAAGGATTAGGAGCTGTACTGAGTCAGAAGCAGAATGGCCGAGAGAAGGTGATTGCCTATGCAAGCAGGAAGCTCCGCCCGACCGAGAGGAACCCAGAGTACTATAGCAGCTTCAAGTTGGAGTTCCTGGCCCTGGCCTGGGCCATTACCAAGCGGTTCAAGCACTACCTAGCCTCCAGTAAGTTCACTGCCTTCACTGATAATAACCCCTTGACTCATCTGGAAACAGCCAAGGTAGGAGCCATGGAACAACAATGGACGGCTCGGCTGTCAAACTACCAACTCACTATTAAGTACCGGGAGGGCCGCAAGAACGCCAACGCCGATGCCCTGTCCAGGATGCCTCACCAGTCGGACACTGAAGAAGAAGTGGATGACTTGGAGGAGATTGAGCTGCCTGCCTTCCACCGTAATGGAGCGGTCCATGAGCAACGAGCCTCCAGGAGGCATCGCGGTAAGACGTTAAACCCCCTGCCTCACCACAGCTGGAAGGAGACCCAGGACAGTGACCCGGTTGTCAGCCGTATGAAAGAGCTGATAACCCAGGAAGGTTCCTCCCTTCAGAAGGACGCGTCTCTACAAGCCAAGCAGCTGTGGAATGAGAAGAGCCGGCTGTTCATCTATATGGAGAATCTGTGCCGGAGGTACGTCAACCCCAAAACTCATGAGATGGTATGGCAGATAGTGGTGCCCAAGACTGACATCCAGATGGTGTTGGAAGCCTACCACGATCAGGCGGGGCACTTTGGTTGGAAGAAGCTAGAAACCCTGCTGAAGTGTCGGTTTTATTGGGTAGGAATGCGCAGTTCCATTGAGAGGTGGTGCCGGAATTGTGGACCCTGTAGCCTCAGAAGAAAAGACTACAGCAGCCAGAAGACACCCCTGCAACCCATCAAGACGACTCGTCCCTTGGAGATCGTGGCCCTGGATCATGTCAACCTTTCACCCAGAAGGTCAGGATATTCTTATGCCTTGACTATGGTGGATCACTACTCCCGGTTCCTGGTGGTCGCCCCCGTCTAGGATCTGACGGCAGAAACTGCGGCGAAGACGATTCAGGCGTACTTCTGCAGGCCCCATGGATACTCGGAGCAGGTGCTGACAGATCAAGGCTCAGCCTTTGAAGCCGAATTATTCAAGGAGTTCTGCCATCTGTACAGGTGTAAAAAGATCCGGACTACACCTTTCACCCCCAAACCAACGGTCTCTGTGAAAAGATTTAATAACATCGTCATCGACCTGCTGAAGACCTTACCACTAGAGGAGAGAAATCAGTGGCCAGACCTACTACCTGACCTGGTAGATCTGTACAACCACATACCTGTGAGTTCCACCAATTGTACTCCAGCATATCTCATGCGAGCCAGACCTGGGAAGTTGCCCATGGACCTGGAGCTTGGTGTAGTAGAACCAGAAGCAGATATGTCCACTGAGGACTCGGACACGACCAGACAGGAGCAGTACAGAAGAGTACTGGCCTGTGTCAAAGACAGTCTAACTCGGGTAAGGGACAAGCAGGAAGCCCACTACAATAAAAGTGCGCCCGCAGAACCCTTCACACCAGGAGAAGTGGTGTTAAAGAGGAAAAAGAGAAACCACAAACTTGATGACCAGTGGGAGAGAGAACCCTACACTATGTTAAATTCAAGATTTGATAACAAGAAGACCTGTTTGATTAGCAAAGACGGAGGAATAACGACTGCAACGGTATCTAGAGACCATCTGAAGTTGTGTCCAGACCTGCTAAAGCCCCAAGAAGAAGTGCCTCTCACTGTACCGGAGGAGCCTAAAGAAGCAGTACTCCATACTGACTTAGGAGATTTCCTGGCAGATTGGCGTCAACTAGGAGGAGCAGTAATAATACCAGTGATCCACTTCTTTCAACACCCAGAAGACCCTCCACAGCAAGTAGAACATGTAAGTGCTTCAGAAGAGCCTGCTCAAGAAGAATCCCCGGAAGCAGGATCACCGGTTGGAGCAGAGCAAGAAGGCTCAGCCAATGGTAGACTTGCCAGTTCCGTAGAGAGGTTAAGGCAACCCTGCAGTCGCCCAACACTTAGAACTGACAGAATAGGAGGTAGTGCAAATACTAGTGCCTCACGCATCCCAGTACCACGTAGGTCGACACATAGCACACGAGGTCAGACCACTGTCAGATACAGAGAATAGAGAAGGAAACTCTGACAGTGTAGATAGTTGCCCTTGGGGCATTATATTGTGTATTTTCATGTATATGTATTTATTACTTTGTGTTATGCTTGCAATGGACAATTTAAGTGATATGGACACTTCCCTTGTTATCTCTAGTTACCCGTAAGGGTACATAAAGAACTTTGTGGCTGAGGACTGTGTGCAGCCCAAAAACTGTTTGCTCTAAATAATTGCACTCCCTGGAGTGCCCCTTTAGGTGACCTTAGAACAAAAACCTGTCTGGTGTGGTACAAGTGGGGGTCCAACTCGGGATCACCATGCCCTGCAGCCACCCCAGGGCCTACGTGGAGGGTTTGCTTTGGACAGGTCACTCAAGCTATCAAGTACTTTAACCTGTGAAATGGACATCCTGTTAGGGGACCTCACCGGAAGAGACTTGAATTCTGAGGTTGCTTACTGTATTGTATATATCTATTTATTATCTCTAATGTTTTATATGCAACGTTCAAGCAAAGTGCCTCCCATAAAGGGGAAGAGTTATTGCTGTTACCTGTTATAAAAATTACTTCAGTCCAGGAGTACTAAGCTTTGCTAGGGGGAAATGTGGCTCCCTGCTGCGCATTGATGCCACAGATCCCAGAGGGGTGCTTGGACGGATTTCTCCACAAGCGGCCCTCATAGCATTCACACACCTCCACCCTACCACCTCAGACCACCAGAGGGAGCCCGGATAGGGATATATATACTGGAGGGTGGAGTTAGGCAGTCAGTCTGCTGCAGCCAGAGAGGTTGTCAGGTCAGTTCAGACTCAGTGAGCTCAGGTTAGTGAGCCTAGGGCGTGCCGACGCCAAAAGAGCGGTGAAGAGCAGTGTGCCTGCTTCAGTGTGAAGCCTAGTGAGGGCACCGAGCGTGGCCGAAGGTGAGTGGAAAGAGAGTAACATAGGGGGCAGAGGAGCTTTACCCGCTCACCCCAAAACCATTTACCGGACACCGGGTCCGCGTCTGCAGGGATTCCTTACGCCCAGCAGAAACAACCGGAACCCCTGGTGAACTATATGTCCCAGGAACACCAAAAGCTGACTGTTATACCAGGGTCAGGAGTCACGGAGGCCCAAGAGACCGGGGAGTGTGATCTCCAACAGAAGGCCCTACCACCAGGTCGGCAGGTGCAAGACAGAGACCAAGTTAGGCCTTGCTCCAGGCAGGTCAGAAACTTATCAAGGAAAGGCAATGAACAGGAGGCCCCACACCCGCTCACTGGGGAGAGTCCTGATATGCACCCTTCACCCTAAAGTACCCTGGACCGTACCAGAAACACCACCAGTAAAGGTACTGAAGTGAACTGCTGTGAGTGTGCCTATTCTTCCTCTGACCCGGCTGGGTCCCCTCTGTTCTGCATCCTTCTCCTACACTGCCCTGAGGCCCCGCTCCACCTGTGGGGAGCCGCACCAACTAAGCTGCCTAAACACCATCCTCAGAGGACTGTCGCAGCGCAGGTGATCCTCACCAGACACCACAGGTGCCGTCACGAACATTCCCTTATCCCATATAACTTCCCCCTTCTTTTAAGAATGACCCCAGGGTACAGGCCCGGGAGCCGGCCACCGCGACATCCCCCAAGATCAGGCAACAACAAGGCCCGGGCGCCGAGTCGTTTTCCCCCATCCCCTGGACGCGTCAGAAGCATCTCTGACACTCAGGTCACTGCCTAAAAGTGTGCCCATCAGAAGTGATCCTTGCCGCATCAGAAGATGCAGACTTGCAACTATCCCTGTGCAAGTCCTTGTCGCAGGGCAGTGTTCAATTGCACCTCCCCCATTCCTTGAAACGCAAGCGCAAATATACAGCCAACCACCCACCCACCCGCAGGCTGCAATACTATACTGCTAGCTTGCACTTGAAATGGGGCCTTTTAATTTGGAGGAGGCCGAAGCAGGCCGCTACCTCATGGCTGCATCGGCGGCGAGGTCTCCATACTCGGTCCCCAGCTGCCACTATTTGTCCCAGGAACCTTCCCCACACTTTTCTTAGCCTGGCCTGCTTTAGGGCAGCATTGGACGATCCCACCAGACAACCAGAGACTCCTCCGGTGGGCCCTGGCTTCTCCATCAGGAGAGTTGAGAGTGCCAAGGTGTGGAGCATGATGATGATGATAGAAGTTAGCATCTGTTTGGTTTCTTGGAATGCAAGAGTAAGTGTGCAGCCTGCCACCCACCCAACCCCAGGCTGCAATACCATACTGCTAGCTTGCACTTGAAATGGGGCCTTTTAGTTTGGAGGAGGCCGAAGCTGGCCACTACCTCATGGCTGCTTCTGCAGCGAGGTCTCCATACTCAGTCCCCAGCTGCCACTATTTGTCCTCGTAACCTTCCCCACACTTTTCTTAGCCTGGCCTGCTTTAGAGCAGCATTGGACGAGCCCACCAGACAACCAGACTCCTCTGGTGGACCCTGGCTTCTCCATCAGTGGAGTTGAGCGTGCCAAGGTGATAAGCATGATGATGATGATAGAAATTAGCATCAGCTTTGTTTTCTTGGAATGCAAGCGTAAGTGTGCAGCCTGCCACCCACCCACCCCCAGGCTGCAATACCATACTGCTAGCTTGCTTGCACTTGAAATGAGGCCTTTAGGCTTGTGGAGGCAGACGCCGGCCACCATGTCATGGCTGCGTCGGCGGCCTGGTATCCATACTCAGTCCCCAGCAGCCCGGCGGCTGGATGTCCACTCTCAGTCCCCAGCTGCCAGGGGGCGGTCGAGTGTCCATACTCGGTCCCCAGCCACCCCTATTTGTTCCGGTGCGCCTTATACACAAGCACGCATACCAAAACATTACCTGTGCCCTCCCCAGTGCATTTAGTGGGAAGGACAGCCTATTCTGCTGTAGTGTGTGCACACCAACCCCCTGTTCATGGCACATGCAAAGATGCCTCCCTCCCTGCATCTGTTGTTGCAGACTTGCAACTATCCCCGTCGAAGTCCTTGTCCCAGTGCAGTGTACAATTGTACCTCCCCCGTTTCTTGCAATACAAGTGCAAGTATGCAGACTGCCACCCTCCCACCCCCAGGCTGCAATACCATACTGCTTGCTTGCACTTGAAATTGGGCCTTTTAGGCATGTGGAGGCGGAATCTGGCCACCACGTCATGGCTGCGTCGGTGGCCTGGTATCCATACTTAGTCCCCAGCCACCCAGCGGCCGGGTGTACACACTTGATCCCCAACTGCCAGGGGGCGGCCGGGTGTCCATACTCGGTCCCCAGCCGCCCCGCGGCTGGGTGCCCACACACGGTCCCCATTCGCCTGGGGGCAGCTGAGTGTCCATAGATGGTTCCCAGCCACCCCTATTTGTCCCTGTGCGCCCTATACACAAGCGCGCATACCAAAACATTACCTGTGCCCTCCCCAGTGCATTTAGTGGGAAGGACAGCCTAACCACAAACACGTGGACAAGTGAATGTGGCCAGGGATGGTCCATCTCACTGACGCCTTCACACTGGGTTAATATTGTGGAAGCCGGGACACAGTTGGACCCTGGGATGCAACACGTCCTCCAGACATAGAGGATTGCGGGTCCTGGGTCAATCAAGCTTCAACACAAAGTTCAGAAGGTAGACAGCAGCAGTGGTCGGCCTCCAACACAACGAGTAAATTATTCATGATCATGAGGCCATCCATCTCCTTAGCTTTCTGTTCCTTGGAATGCAAGCGCATGTATGTAGTAGCGGCTAGGCCTGAGGTGGTCAGCGTTTTGGCGCATATCCTACCTCCTCCGAGGATTGCTGGATGTTTTCCTGCTACTATCCCAGTTCTATGACTCCCGTTAAAACAAAGCTTCAGGTGATGAATGATGGATGAGGTGGTGGCAAAAGAGAAAGAGCAGGAGGAACAGGGACCATTCACATCAATATCAGGCCAGTCAACCACACATATCTTGTAGGATATGTTTCTGTACCAAAATGAGCGGTTCGGCTACACAGTTATAGGGCATACAGTGAGTGCAATGCCTACCAAAAATTTCGAGGCACTCCAATGCCCCTTGGAAGTGACATGGAGGTCAGAGGGCCTTAACTAAACCGTTTTTTCCATTTATAGCAACTGGGTCTCCTGTACACTGTTGGCCTAAGCAGTGAATGGAAGGCTTTCCAAAAATTATGAGGAACTGCAATGCCCCTTGAAACAGACGTGGATAACAGCGTACTAAAAACCTTCTACCCATTATTGGGGAGTGGGTCTCCCTTAGTGTTCGCCTGTGCATTGAAAAGCAAAAGCTGACTAAAATTAGGAGTAAATGCAATGCCCATTGGAAGAGTTGTGGAGGTTAGAGGTAATTAAGAACAACATTTTAATGCCCCTTGGAAGAGCTGTGGAGTTCAGAGTAGGTTAACAAGACGGTTTTAATGCCCCTTGGAAGAGACGTGGAAGTCACAGTAGCTTAACAAGACGGTTTTAATGCCCCTTGGAAGAGAGGTGTAGGTTACAGTGGAATAAAAAGACAATATCAATGCCCCTTGGAAGAGACATGGAGGTGATAGTAGCTTAACAAGATGGTTTTAATGCCTTTGGAAGAGTGGTGGAGGTCGCAGTGGAATAAAAAGACAATATCAATGCCCCTTGGAAGAGTGGTGGAGGTTACAGTGGAATAAAAAGACAATATCAATGCCCCGTGGAAGAGACGTGGAGGTGACAGTAGCTTAACACGACGTTTTTAATGCCCCTTGGAAGAGTGGTGGAGGTCGCAGTGGAATAAAATGACAATATCAATGCCCCTTGGAAGAGATGTGGAGGTCCCAGTGGAATAAAAAGACATTATCAATGACCCTTGGAAGAGACGTGGAGGTCACAGTAGCTTAACAAGATGATTTTAATGACCCTTACAAGAGCCTTGCAGTACAGCGTATTAAAAACATTATTCCCATTATTGGGGAGTGGGTCTCCCATGGTCTTTGCCTATGCCTTCCAAGTAAAAGCTGCCAAAAGTTAGGACGGAGGAACTTGCAATGCCCCTTACAAGAGCCATGCAGTACAGCATATTAAAAACATTATTCCCATTATTGGGGAATGGGTCTCCCATAGTCTTTGCCTATGTCTTCCAAGCAAAAACTGCCAAAAATTAGGACGGAGGAACTTCCAATGCCCCTTACAAGAGCCATGCAGTACAGCATATTAAAAACATTATTCCCATTATTGGGGAGTGGGTCTCCCATAGTGTTTGCCTAAGACTTCCAAGCAAAAGCTGCCAAAAATTAGGACAGAGGAACTTGCAATGCTGCAACACGGACCACAGTCACCCTGGTGGTATAGTGGTGGTGGAGGCTGAGGTTAAGGAGAAGAGCAAAAAACAGCCGAAATGAGGAAGCATATACCCATGTGTGGGTGTGAAGTGGTGCATGGGAATACACCTCCCGAAATAACACAGTGGATTTGACTTTATGTTACTCTGCTGTCATTTGGTGGTGATGAGTAGTCTGTCCCAATCCAGCCCTTGTTCATTTTGATAAGGGTCAGCTTGTCGGCATTGTCAGTTGACAGGCGAATGCGCTTATCAGTTATAATTCCCTCAGCGGCACTAAAAACACACTCCGATAACACACTAGCGGAAGGGCAGGCCAGGATCTCCAAGGAGTACAGAGCGAGTTCATTCCAAGTGTCCAGCTTGGATACCAAATAATTAAAAGGCACAGAGGAATCACGGAGGACGCTGGTACGGTCGGCAAGGTACTCCCTCACCATCTTTTGAAACTTTCCACTCCTTGTGAGAGTACCCTGCGCCTCAGGGCCTGTAAGCTGGGCGGGACTCAGAAAACTGTCCCAGAACATTGACAGTGATCTCCTTCCTCTGCTGGATTGGCGTTGCATCTCTCTATCGCCTTTACGCCTTTGTTGGGCAAGAAACTGTGACCTCTGCCGCTAGCGTGTTCAGATGGGAATTTTTTTAACAGTTCTGCAGCAAGGGTCTTCTGGTATTGCCCCATTTTTGTAGACCTCTCCGCCTCAGGAATAAGAGAGTGAAAGTTCTCCTTGTAGTGGGGGTCTAAAAGTGTCACCAACCAGTAGTGACTGTCACCCAACAGTTTGACAACGCGAGGGTCACGGTTAAGGCAGCGTAACATAAAGTCAGCCATGCGTGCCAGACTGGTAACGGGCAAGACTTCCATGTCCTCACCAAGATGACGAGTGACAATGCTCTCCTCCTCCTCCCCCCGTCCTCAGGCCACCCACGCTGAACCAACGGTATGACAGTTGTACAGGTACTACCATCTACAGCGCATGATACCATCTCCTGTTCTTCCTCCTCCTCCTCCTCTCCCTCATTGTCCCCCAATGCACGTTGGGATGAGATGAGGCTGGGCTGTGTGTAATTGACAGCTATGGCTTCTTGATCCATCTCATCATACTCTGGCTGCAATGCCTCCTCTTTAATTCTCTGCAGAGAGCGTTGCAAAAGACAGACAAGTGGGAAGCTGACGCTAATGATGGCATCATCGCCACTCACCATCTTGGTGGACTCCTCAAAGTTTGTCAGGATGGTACATATGTCAGACATCCAGGTCCACTCCTGAGGTCTTATGTGTGGAGTCTGACCTGAATATCGACGGCCTTGTTGCAGCTGGTACTCCACAACTGCTCTCTTCTGCTCACAAATCCTTTGCAACATGTGGAGGGTAGAGCTCCAACGTGTGGGGACATCAAACACCAGTCGGTGTGCCGGAAGCTGCAAACGCTGCTGCAACACAGCAAGGGCGGTGGAAGCTGTAGCCGACTTCCAAAAATAAGCTGACAGGCGGCGTACTTTGACGAGCAGATCTGGCAACTCGAGGTACGATTTAAGAAACCGCTGAACCACGAGGTTAAGCCCATGAGCCAGGCATGGTACGTGTGTGATCTCGCCTTGCCTCAGAGCCGCCACCAGGTTACTGCCATTGTCACACACGACCATGCCCGGATGTAGGTTCAGCGGTCTCAGCCACAGATCTGCCTGCTCTTTCACAGCTGTTCACAACTCACAAGCAGTGTGAGGTTTATCACCTAAGCTTATGAGTTTCAGCACAGCCTGTTGCCGCTTGGCTGAGGCAGTACTGCAGTGCTACCAGCTTGTAACTGATGTGGTGATATCTGAGATGGAGGCTGAACATGAGGAGGAGGAGGAGGAGGAGGATGATGCGCAGGAGCTGTACACTATGGGGGCAATTCTGACTGACAAAGGGCCCACAGTCCCCGGTGTGGGGAGGATGTGTTCCGTCCCAAGGTCCAACTGGGTCTCGGCTTCCACTATGTTTACCCAGTGTGCCGCCAGGGAGATGTACCATCCCTGGCCACAAGCACTTGTCCATGTGTCCGTTGTCAGGTGGACTCTCCCAGTAACTGCATTGTTGAGGGCACGGCAGATGTTTTGGGACACGTGCTTGTGTAGTGCGGGGATGGCACACCGGGCAAAATAGCGTCGGCTGGGGACCAAGTACCGAGGGACGGCCACCGCCATAAGGTTGCGGAAGGATTCCGTCTCCACCAGCCTAAAAGGCAGCATTTCCAACGCAAGCAGTCGTGAAATGTGCGAATTTAGGACTGTGGCCTGTGGGGTGTTGGCTGCGAATTTGCACTTTCCTTCAAAGGTCTGGGCTATGGACAATTGAACGCTGCGGTGGGACGTGGACGCGGACGTTGATGCTGTTTCTTGAGAAACTGCCATAAGAAGTGAAGACTGAGAGGAGGAGGCATCTTTGCATGCAGTATGGACAGGGGATTGACTTGCACTCACAACAGGGGGTTCTATTACATGCACAGCAGCGGAAGAAGCAGTGGTGACACCCTCTGACCCTGGTCGTGGACCCTGGGGTTCGCCCCACAAAGTCGGGTGCTTTCCTGACATGTGCATGATCATGCTGGTGGTGGTCAGGCTGGTAGTTTTGTCACCCCTGCTGATGCTGGCCTGGCAGGGGGTACAAATGGCCTTTTTGGGGTTATCAGCAGAGTCTTTAAAAAAATTCCAGACTCTGGAATACCTACAGGTTTTACTGGCAACGTCCCTCGTGTTGGTGTTACGGGGAACAGTTGCCCGCCTTCTGTCTGCGGCCACCACACTGCTTCCTGCCTGTTGGGGTACTCTGCCTCCCTCCCCCTGTGTGCTGCTGACCTCGCTCTGCGTATCCTCCTGCCATGTTGGGTCAGTTACTATATCATCCACCACCTCCTCCTCTTCCACTTCCGCACCACACTTCGTGGCAATTGTGTCTCGTCATCGTCCACCTCTTGTGACAAATTGCCAGCGTCGCCTTCCTGTGGCCGTGGCTGTTCAAATATTTGGCCATCTCCTCTTCCACCACTTCAAGTGGAGCAGGCGAGGGGCCCAAATATGGAAATGGACCAGTGAACAGCTCTTCAGAGTGTCCAACTGTGGGATCAGTTGCTGTCTGACGACACTCAACATGGTGGGAGGAAGGAGCATCAGGGTGAGGAGGAGTATGCGGTCGAGACTCACGGCTACTAACACTTGACCGTGTGGACGACAGACCGGAGGTGGTGGTGCCCAGGTGACTGGATGTATTATCTGCTATCCAATTAATAACTTGTTCACACTGATCAGTTCACAATAGTGTTGCTGTTGTGTGCTTCCCTAGTAATTGGGTCAAGAACTGTGGCTGTTGTTTGTGGCACATTTTCACCTTGGCCACTGCCCCGTCCTCTACACGCACCATCACCAGAACGTCCAGTTCCACGTCCCTTGCCACGCGCCTTGCCCATTGTAAATGAAGTAAAATATCTTACACTCGCACTATCAATGGCAAAAGGGTAATAAAAAGGAGATTTGAACCGTGGAAGAGGAAAACCACAGTTCTATTTCTCTGGCCCACACCAGAATGTTTTAAACAGATATATTTGTGTCTGAATAGTCAGCGAGACACTCAAACTGTTTTTTTTTATGCAAAAAGGTGGATTACACCCAGATTTGAACCGTGGAAGAGGAAAACCACAGTTCAAGTTCTCTGGCCTACACCAGAATCTTTTAAACAGATATATTTTTGTCTGAACAGTCAGCGAGACGCTCAAATTTTTTTTTTTATGGAAAAAAGGCAAAAAAGTGGATAATACAGAGATTTGAACTGTGGAACTGCAAAACCACAGTTCTAGTTATCAGTAGAGATGAGCGTTGTTCTACTCAAACTGTTCGCCAATCTCAAATTCGAGCTGTTTTGGGCGGTGTTCGAGCCGTTCGGCGAACACGAACAATTTGATAAAAATTCGGCTGTTCGAGGTTATGTTCGATAACTGTTCATGCACCAAAATCATAACTGGATTTTTTCTCAGTAATGATGAAAATTAATGTTAATACGCAGTTTGAGTGTACAGCGGGGCGGGGGGAGGGGCAGGGGATGGATCTCTGCAGGAACAATGAAGATCTCCATTTTTTTTTCTCTTTCCCGCATTTGCAGTGGGGAGGTGCAATCTGTCAGCCTATCAGCAGCGCACACACGGAGCGAAGTGCTTTTTTTCACACAAGCAAGGGCATGTGTCATTGGCAGTGTATGTCACATGTCCTTGCCCTATAAGACCAAGCCATTTTCCCCGTCGCCACCATTTTCTCACTGCTGCAGCTGCGTGTTAGACGGCACCGCTGTTGCTGTGTGCGCTATACCTTGTTAATTTCAAGCCAATTTTCGCACAAATATACAGATAGCTTGGGAGTAGGGAATAGTTGTGATTGCAGTCCTTTTAAGGACTAGGTTACAGCATTTCCTACGACTTTTATCAGGGAGGTCTGTGCTCTTAAATAGATAGGTTGTGGGAGTAAAGACTAATTGTAATTGGAGTCCTTTTCAGGACTAGGTTACATCAGTTCCTATCAGTTTTTGCCAGGCAGGTCTGTGCTAGTGCTGTGCAAGTTTTTTTCACAGCATTTGGCTGAATCTAGCAAAGCTAATCCTTTTTGGCCTATTGCAGAGTGTGTTAGTCAGTGGAGTAGCCTATCTGTGCTGCAAGATATACCACCTGTGTATAGAATACCAATTTTTTTACTGCACCTAGTGAAGTAAAATCTTTTGGGCATAGCATCATTCTATTAGTCCATCTATACTGACCTCCATCAGGTTGCAAATTAAAACTAATTTTTATCTGCATCTACAGTACCTCTGAAAAAATATTTGGGCTTCTAGCTGTGTGTGGGACTTGTTGTATTAGTCCATCTATACTGACCTCCATCAGGTTGCAAACTGAATATATTTTTTTCTGCATCTACCTCTGAAAAAATATTTGGGCTTCTAGCTGTGTGTGGGTCTTGTTCTATTAATCCATCTATACTGACCTCCATCAGGTTGCAAACTGAATATAATTTTTTTCTGCATCTAGCTCTGAAAAAATATTTGGCCTTCTAGCAGTGTGTCGGACTTTCTCTATTAGTCCATCTATACTGACCTCCATCAGGTTGCAAATTAAAAATAATTTGTATCTGCATCTACAGTACCTCTGAAAAAATATTTGGGCTTCTAGCTGTGTGTGGGACTTGTTGTATTAGTCCATCTATACTGACCTCCATCAGGTTGCAAATTAAAAATAATTTTTATCTGCATCTACAGTACCTCTGAAAAAATATTTGGGCTTCTAGCTGTGTGTGGGACTTGTTGTATTAGTCCATCTATACTGACCTCCATCAGGTTGCAAACTGAATATATTTTTTTCTGCATCTACCTCTGAAAAAATATTTGGGCTTCTAGCTGTGTGTGGGACTTGTTGTATTAGTCCATCTATACTGACCTCCATCAGGTTGTAAATTAAAAATAATTTGTATCTGCATCTACAGTACCTCTGAAAAAATATTTGGGCTTCTAGCTGTGTGTGGGACTTGTTGTATTAGTCCATCTATATTGACCTCCATCAAGTTGCAAATGAAAAATAATTTTTATCTGCATCTACAGTACCTCTGAAAAAATATTTGGGCTTCTAGCTGTGTGTGGGACTTGTTGTATTAGTCCATCTATACTGACCTCCATCAGGTTGCAAACTGAATATATTTTTTTCTGCATCTACCTCTGAAAAAATATTGGGCTTCTAGCTGTGTGTGGGTCTTGTTCTATTAATCCATCTATACTGACCTCCATCAGGTTGCAAACTGAATATAATTTTTTTCTGCATCTAGCTCTGAAAAAATATTTGGCCTTCTAGCAGTGTGTCGGACTTTCTCTATTAGTCCATCTATACTGACCTCCATCAGGTTGCAAATTAAAAATAATTTTTATCTGCATCTACAGTACCTCTGAAAAAATATTTGGGCTTCTAGCTGTGTGTGGGACTTGTTGTATTAGTCCATCTATACTGACCTCCATCAGGTTGCAAATTAAAAATAATTTGTATCTGCATCTACAGTACCTCTGAAAAAATATTTGGGCTTCTAGCTGTGTGTGGGACTTGTTGTATTAGTCCATCTATACTGACCTCCATCAGGTTGCAAACTGAATATATTTTTTTCTGCATCTACCTCTGAAAAAATATTTGGGCTTCTAGCTGTGTGTGGGACTTGTTGTATTAGTCCATCTATACTGACCTCCATCAGGATGCAAATTAAAAATAATTTTTATCTGCATCTACAGTACCTCTGAAAAAATATTTGGGCTTCTAGCTGTGTGTGGGACTTGTTGTATTAGTCCATCTATACTGACCTCCATCAGGTTGCAAATTAAAAATAATTTTTATCTGCATCTACAGTACCTCTGAAAAAATATTTGGGCTTCTAGCTGTGTGTGGGTCTTGTTCTATTAATCCATCTATTCTGACCTCCATCAGGTTGCAAACTGAATATAATTTTTTTCTGCATCTAGCTCTGAAAAAATATTTGGCCTTCTAGCAGTGTGTCTGACTTTCTCTATTAGTCCATCTATACTGACCTCCATCAGGTTGCAAATTAAAAATAATTTTTATCTGCATCTACAGTACCTCTGAAAAAATATTTGGGCTTCTAGCTGTGTGTGGGACTTGTTGTATTAGTCCATCTATACTGACCTCCATCAGGTTTCAAACTGAATATATTTTTTTCTGCATCTACCTCTGAAAAAATATTGGGCTTCTAGCTGTGTGTGGGTCTTGTTCTATTAATCCATCTATACTGACCTCCATCAGGTTGCAAACTGAATATAATTTTTTTCTGCATCTAGCTCTGAAAAAATATTTGGCCTTCTAGCACTGTGTCGGACTTTCTCTATTAGTCCATCTATACTGACCTCCATCAGGTTGCAAATTAAAAGTAATTTGTATCTGCATCTACAGTACCTCTGAAAAAATATTTGGGCTTCTAGCTGTGTGTGGGACTTGTTGTATTAGTCCATCTATACTGACCTCCATCAGGTTGCAAACTGAATATATTTTTTTCTGCATCTACCTATGAAAAAATATTTGGGCTTCTAGCTGTGTGTGGGACTTGTTGTATTAGTCCATCTATACTGACCTCCATCAGGTTGCAAACTGAATATATTTTTTTCTGCATCTACCTCTGAAAAAATATTTGGGCTTCTAGCTGTGTGTGGGACTTGTTGTATTAGTCCATCTATACTGACCTCCATCAGGTTGCAAATTAAAAATAATTTGTATCTGCATCTACAGTACCTCTGAAAAAATATTTGGGCTTCTAGCTGTGTGTGGGACTTGTTGTATTAGTCCATCCATACTGACCTCCATCAGGTTGCAAATTAAAAATAATTTTTATCTGCATCTACAGTACCTCTGAAAAAATATTTGGGCTTCTAGCTGTGTGTGGGACTTGTTGTATTAGTCCATCTATACTGACCTCCATCAGGTTGCAAATTAAAAATAATTTGTATCTGCATCTACAGTACCTCTGAAAAAATATTTGGGCTTCTAGCTGTGTGTGGGACTTGTTGTATTAGCCCATCTATACTGACCTCCATCAGGTTGCAAACTGAATATATTTTTTTCTGCATCTACCTCTGAAAAAATATTTGGGCTTCTAGCTGTGTGTGGGACTTGTTGTATTAGTCCATCTATACTGACCTCCATCAGGATGCAAATTAAAAATAATTTTTATCTGCATCTACAGTACCTCTGAAAAAATATTTGGGCTTCTAGCTGTGTGTGGGACTTGTTGTATTAGTCCATCTATACTGACCTCCTTCAGGTTGCAAATTAAAAATAATTTTTATCTGCATCTACAGTACCTCTGAAAAAATATTTGGGCTTCTAGCTGTGTGTGGGTCTTGTTCTATTAATCCATCTATACTGACCTCCATCAGGTTGCAAACTGAATATAATTTTTTTCTGCATCTAGCTCTGAAAAAATATTTGGCCTTCTAGCAGTGTGTCGGACTTTCTCTATTAGTCCATCTATACTGACCTCCATCAGGTTGCAAATTCAAAATAATTTTTATCTGCATCTACAGTACCTCTGAAAAAATATTTGGGCTTCTAGCTGTGTGTGGGACTTGTTGTATTAGTCCATCTATACTGACCTCCATCAGGTTGCAAACTGAATATATTTTTTTCTGCATCTACCTCTGAAAAAATATTGGGCTTCTAGCTGTGTGTGGGTCTTGTTCTATTAATCCATCTATACTGACCTCCATCAGGTTGCAAACTGAATATAATTTTTTTCTGCATCTAGCTCTGAAAAAATATTTGGCCTTCTAGCAGTGTGTCGGACTTTCTCTATTAGTCCATCTATACTGACCTCCATCAGGTTGCAAATTAAAAGTAATTTGTATCTGCATCTACAGTACCTCTGAAAAAATATTTGGGCTTCTAGCTGTGTGTGGGACTTGTTGTATTAGTCCATCTATACTGACCTCCATCAGGTTGCAAACTGAATATATTTTTTTCTGCATCTACCTATGAAAAAATATTTGGGCTTCTAGCTGTGTGTGGGACTTGTTGTATTAGTCCATCTATACTGACCTCCATCAGGTTGCAAACTGAATATATTTTTTTCTGCATCTACCTCTGAAAAAATATTTGGGCTTCTAGCTGTGTGTGGGACTTGTTGTATTAGTCCATCTATACTGACCTTCATCAGGTTGCAAATTAAAAATAATTTGTATCTGCATCTACAGTACCTCTGAAAAAATATTTGGGCTTCTAGCTGTGTGTGGGACTTGTTGTATTAGTCCATCCATACTGACCTCCATCAGGTTGCAAATTAAAAATAATTTTTATCTGCATCTACAGTACCTCTGAAAAAATATTTGGGCTTCTAGCTGTGTGTGGGACTTGTTGTATTAGTCCATCTATACTGACCTCCATCAGGTTGCAAACTGAATATATTTTTTTCTGCATCTACCTCTGAAAAAATATTGGGCTTCTAGCTGTGTGTGGGTCTTGTTCTATTAATCCATCTATACTGACCTCCATCAGGTTGCAAACTGAATATAATTTTTTTCTGCATCTAGCTCTGAAAAAATATTTGGCCTTCTAGCAGTCTGTCGGACTTTCTCTATTAGTCCATCTATACTGACCTCCATCAGGTTGCAAATTAAAAATAATTTTTATCTGCATCTACAGTACCTCTGAAAAAATATTTGGGCTTCTAGCTGTGTGTGGGACTTGTTGTATTAGTCCATCTATACTGACCTCCATCAGGTTACAAATTAAAACTAATTTTTATCTGCATCTACAGTACCTCTGAAAAAATATTTGGGCTTCTAGCTGTGTGTGGGACTTGTTGTATTAGTCCATCTATACTGACCTCCATCAGGTTGCAAACTGAATATATTTTTTTCTGCATCTACCTCTGAAAAAATATTGGGCTTCTAGCTGTGTGTGGGTCTTGTTCTATTAATCCATCTATACAGACCTCCATCAGGTTGCAAACTGAATATAATTTTTTTCTGCATCTACCTCTGAAAAAATATTTGGCCTTGTAGCAGTGTGTCGGACTTTCTCTATTAGTCCATCTATACTGACCTCCATCAGGTTGCAAACTGAATATATTTTTTTCTGCATCTAACCCAGCCAATAGTTTTGGCCTAATACCACAGTTTGGCCACTCAGCTCTGCTCGGTTACCATCCATTGTTTTTTTGTGCAAACAACTCCAGAGTTGTGAATTAGTTAACCACCAAAATGAGTGGAAAAAGGCCTGCTGCTGGTGGAAAGGGGAATAGGCGTGTTGGGAAGGGGAAAAAAGGTTGTGTCCGTGGGGTAGGTGCAGAAGAAAGACCATCTTCCAGCCAAACTAAAATGTCTACTTCTTTTAGCGGACAATGTGATAAGATCCCTTTCTTACGGCCACGCCAATCGCTACAAATTCCAGATGAGGCACAAAAACAGCAGGTGCTTCAACGGATATCAAGTGCTCCTTTAAGTGGGCTCTCCTCCACATCAACTTCAACATCACAAATTCTCCAGTCCTCAAAGGTGTCACCCAAATCGCACTTGCTTCCTCACAGCTCCCAAATCTCCAGCTGCCCGTCTGAGTATGAGGTAGAACAGATGGTTGAGTCTGCAGAGCTGTTTACTCATACTATAGCCTGGGAATCAGAGGTCGACTCCAGCGCTTCTGTGAATCCAGACGAGGAAATGATCTGCACTGATGCCCAGAATCTTTATGAGTCGGATCCAGGACCAGACGCAGAAGGTTCTGACCATAATGTAGACCCTCATTCCCAAACTGTAACTCCTGTTGGTGGAGACAATGAGGAAGACGATGATAAGACTCAAATACCTGATTGGAGCGACAACTTTAGTTTTTTGTCAGGGCAGGAACAGGTTGGCTCTTAGGACGACGGGTGTGATAACACACAGGGTGATGATGATGAGGTTGGAGATCCCACTTACTGTCAACCCACAGTCAGCAAAGAGATGAGGTCAGGAGAGGAGGTGGAGGAAGATGCTAGTGACGACGAGGTCAGGTTGCGCCTTCCTGGACAGAGACGTAGTACTGGAAGCACGTCAACAACTGCATCCTCAAACACAACTCTGCCTCTCACCACAAGTCCTGGTGGCTCTTCAGGTCGCATGGGTGCTAAGCCTTGCATAGCCTGGGCATTTTTTCAGATCGATAAAGATGACCCAACTCGTGTTATCTGTAACATTTGTCAGCAAAAGCTAAGTAGAGGCCAAAAAATACATAGTTTGAGTACTTCATGCATGAACCGGCACATGGACATGAAGCATAAGTTGCAGTGGGAAGCTCAGTGTGCTACAATGCGGCCTAGCCGGCCGGGCCAACCACCGTCTGCCATATCTTGTGCATCCGCGGCCTCTTCATCCTCTGTGACTGGGGGGACAGCAGTCACACCTGTTTTGGGGCGCAGACCTGCCACCTCTTTACCCGCAACAGCCAGCGTGATTGGCAGGTCATCATTTTCTTTGGAGGTGGTAACAGCAGCTGGTGTTGAGCGCTGTCCGACATCGATAGCACCACCTTTGGATCAAGGCAACCTAACATGTCCGCCTGCATCTTCCTCACAGACCGGCAGTTTGCCGGGGACACCCTTATCAACCCCGTCTAAGCACAATAGCCAGCCCTCGGTCCCTCAGATGTGGACAAGTAAAAGACCATTTCCTCCTAGCCATGAGAAAGCTAAGAGGTTGAATTTCACCATCTGCAAGCTCTTGGCTACAGAAATGCTGCCTTTCCGCCTGGTGGACACAGAGGATTTTCGAGACCTTATGTCCGTCGCAGTGCCCCAGTACCAGATGCCCAGTCGGCACTACTTCTCAAAGAAAGGTGTGCCTGCGCTCCACCAGCATGTCGCACACAACATCACCGCTTCTTTGAGAAACTCTGTGTGTGACAGGGTGCATTTCACCACAGACATTTGAACGAGTAGGCATGGACAGGGGCGTTACATGTCGCTGACTGGGCACTGGGTAACTATGGTGACAGCAGGACAAAGGGCTGCTGTCCAAGTCTTGCCGTCCCCACGAGTTGTGCGTCAATCCTCTTTATGTCAAAGTTCCTCCCCTGCTTCTGCCTCCTCAACCTCCTCTCGGTCTTCCACCTGCACCCAAAGCCTGTCTGGTCATGCCACAAGCTTTCTATCTGCGCAGAAGGGATCCTGCACACCTCCTTACTATGCTGGCAGTAGGGCTCAACGTCATCAGGTGGTTTTTACATTGAAATGTCTGGGAAATGTGAGTCACACAGCTGAGGAGTTGTGGTCAGCTCTGGAGAACCAATTTCATGAATGGTTGTCTCCACTGGACCTGAAACCAGGGAAGGCCGTGTGCGACAATGCTGCAAACCTGGGTGCGGCCCTTCGCCGGGGCAATGTCACACACGTGCCTTGTATGGCTCACGTGTTGAAACTGGTTGTCCAGCAATTTTTAGCCCACTATCCCAGACTAGATGGCCTTCTGCAGAGGGCACGGTCGCTGTGTGCTCACTTCCGCCGTTCGCATCCCGCAGCTCAGCGACTTACATCTCTACAGAAGTCGTTGGGCCTGCCACTTCACCGGCTAAAATGCGATGTGCCTACCCGGTGGAATTCAACTCTGCACATGTTGCAGCGACTGTGGCAGCACCGACAAGCCCTGGTGCAATACGTTCTGACGTATAGCCTGGGCCAACGAGATTCAGAGGTGGGGCAAATCACGCTGGAGGAGTGGTCTCAGATCAGGGACCTATGCACCCTTCTGCACAGTTTTGAAATGGCGACGAAGATGTTTAGTGCTGACGATGCCATTATCAGCATGACTATTCCGGTGATTTACATGCTGGAGCACATGTTAAACAGAATTCGGAGTCAGGTGGTGGCACAAGAGGAGGTGGAGGAAGTAGAGGAGGAGGAGTTGTTTGCGGAAGGGCTAACATCTGCAAGGTCCAGACGGTCGGCAGCACCAAGGCGGCAGGCATGTGAGGGTGGGGGAGATGGTTTTACCAGGGCGCATGGTAGCAGCCAAACTAGTGAAGAAGGTGCAGGAGCCCAGGAAGAAGTGGAGGACGAACTGATGGAAGACTCATCAGATGAGGGAGACCTTGATCACATTTCTGTTGTGCGAGGTTGGGGGGAGAGGACAGAGGAAGGAAGCATGATTGTTACCTCGCCACCAACACAACAGGGATTTGGTGCTCCTGGATGCGCAACACACATGAGTGCCTTCTTGCTGCACTACCTGCAACATGACCCTCGAATTGTGAGAATTAGAAATAATCCTGACTACTGGGTTGCCACACTGTTAGATCCCCGGTACAAAAGTAAATTTGCAGAAATTATTCCTGCCATAGAAAGGGATGCACGCATGCAGGAGTATCAGCAGAGACTGTTGCAGAATCTTACATGTGCTTTTCCACAAAATACCAGTGGTGCACGTAGTGAATCTTACAGTTCTAACTTTCCAACCGTGGTCTGTATGGAGTTGTTCAATAAAGGGCCCAAAATTAAGATAACATAGATGGGAGAGGTCTCTATGAATAGGAATTCCTAAGTATTTGATACCCTGTGAGGGCCAGGCAAAGGGAAAGTTGGACTGGATGGAATCCTATATGGATTTGGGGAGGGAGACATCGAGGGCCTCAGACTTCGCTGCATTGATTTTAAAATTTGACCATGTAACAAAGTGATCTATTTCAGCCATAACAGCATGGATGGATATATGTGATTGAGTGATATATACTAGGACATCATCAGCAAATAGAGAGCACTTGTACTCGGTGCCTCCCACCTCAATCCACCTAATATTGGGGTTATGGCGAATTGATGAGAGCAGGTGCTCCGTCACTAGGATGTATAAGAGAGGGGACAGAGAACATCCCTGCCTTGTCCCATTGGTGATTGTGAAAGGTGATGAAAATGTTCTGAAGCGCCCCCTGGGCCTTGGGACACCCGGAGCCGGACCCTTTTTGGTGGATGCTGGTGGTTGTAGTCTCCGTGGCGGCAACCCGGTTCCGTGGCTCAGGGTGGTCAAACCAGTGGCGGAACTATTTATGTGGTTTTGATGTTTAAATGTCCGACTACGCCACCCGTGGATTGCGGTCAGAGTGAACCGCCGCTCCAGGGCAGACCACTGAGGCTGGTGTTGTGGGTGCAGCAGAGCGTAGCATAACTCCCCACGGGAGGAGTATAGCCTCAGGGCAGTGTATGCGGAGGATGGGGGTGATGGTGCAGGGCAGCAGCAGTAATGACACGGAGTCAGTGATGCAGTCCAGGGCCTTTACTCACAGTTCTTATTATCCAGACCACGTCTGCAGGTAACGGCTGCCCACGTCGTACTGTGCTCACCTGGTGAGGGGCTCAGACAACTCCCAGATAACTTTGGAGCGCTTCACAGGACCCCCTTTGTGTGTCCTTTGTCTGGCCTTTCTTACCAACCCTTCTGTCCGGCTGCCTCGGGCCTCCTCTTGGTAAACTTGGCGCCAGTTTCCCTGACCCTATGTGGTGCCTTCCTAGCGGGTGTAGCGAGGGGATGCGCCACATAAAATGTCACAGCCTCCTGTTTCTAGCTGAGGGTCGTTTCCTGCCTCCACTAGTTTCGGGGACCGGTCTCCCCCTTTGGCCTGACCCCTCCACGCAGGTGGATTCTGGCGTGCGGTGGCGACTCGCCCGTCCGCACCCCTGAGATCCCTTCGTTCCTCGTTCCTGGAGCCTTCTCCGCTCCTCTTCCTTCCTTCTCCCTCTTCCAGGCCTGGGCCTCTGTTACTAGGCCCGCCTCCGGAGCAGAGCTCATGCAGAGCCCCTGCTCCCTGCCACTTCTGCTCAGACTTCTCTGCACTGAACTAAGATGGTGCCCACCTTTTATACTCCCTTCTCAATGCACCCAGGAACTGCTTCCTCCCTGCTCCTGCACTACAGGGTTCCCCTTCCTCAGTGTTCCCTCCCCCCACTCCAGCCAGGGACAGGGACTGTCGTGCCCATCTCAGGGGCATATTGGTCGCCCTGCCCCACGGCAATGTGGTGTAATGCATGCAGGTGTCGGGTCCTGATCCACACTACATCCTTACCTGAGAGTGAGATATCACACCTCTGGGTGAGGTGCAATACCTCTGTAGCAACCGAGCCCTCAGGGTGCTACAGTTCCATTTATCTTCAGCCTAGGTGACGTATTGCGATACAGGGCCGTGATTTTGGCTATAAAAGGGTCCCCTAGACCCCTACCCCAAGCTTTTTAAGAGAATCATATATGGCGTGCCAGGAGACTCTATGGAATGCTTTCTCAGCATCCAACGAGAGTATCTAATTACAAATTTTTAACTGCATCTAGCCCAGGAAATACTTTGTGCCTAGTAGCAGGGTCTGCTAGTCAGCGGATTATCCCGGCTGTTAAGCAAGCTACACCACCTGTAGTTTGGACACTTCATTTTTTCAAAGGAAATGCTTCGGGACCACGGGATACTCAGTGAAGAGCATCAGGAGGCACCCCAAGGCATAGGGGCTGGGACTGGCAGTAGGATGCCTTGCGGTGGACAGCCGAGCTCGATCCTTATAAAAGCTTTTTAACTGCAGCAGCTTTAGTGGACGCTACTGGAGCTGGAATTACGCGGCTGCTGGCATGAGACTTGCCCTCCAATAGATCCTTGTAAATGGATTTAAAGTGTATTCATTCAAATTAGAGAGACAATTTAAATTAAAAAGCTTAGAGCTGCCTCCACCACAGGGGGGCTCGCTCGACCCACCAGCGGACAGGCACCAGTATTGGGAGAGGGGGGCTGGCCGTCAGGGTCCACCGCGGCTCTGGCACAAACCCGGCGACACGGAGGTGGCACGGGCAGGAACGGACTGGCCGTGTCGGCTTCTCACTTTTTGGATTTTAGAAGGGCATGACATGCCTATATCTGTGTCTCCCCCTCCTTTTACTCCTCCACCTCTTTTCTTTTCGCATGACTATATGTACTTGTCACTTTTCCATGTGTTAGTTATGTCTTCTGAGCAGTTTGTCAGCTTCTGGACTCCTTTGAAGGTGTTTTCTATGTGTTTCTATGTGTTTTTGTTTGCCTGCCATTGGTTTTAACGGTGTTCGAAGGTGTTCGACGAACAGTTCGACGAACAGTTCGGCGAACACACGGGTGTTCGACGAACCGAACCGAACTCGAACACTACGGGGGTGGCTCAACACTAGTTATCAGGCCTACACCAGACTCTTTTAAACAGATATATTTGTGTCTGAAAGCTCACAGACACACTCAATTTTTTTTGGGGGTGGGGGGGAATACCAAAAGGTTAATAACACAGGTATTTGTATAGTCGGAGGAAAAAAAAGAGGATTTAGATGAAAAAAAAGGATTTTTCCTGGCCCCTGAGACCTGGGGCTAAGTCTAGCAATTTGAAAAGCAGCACACAGGACTGTAATGCAGTGTTTGTTGGTATAACCGCTGCATCTCCTATACAGCCTGCCTGCCTGGTATCTGGGATGGATATTAGTCCTGAGAAGATTTTGCAGGCTTTAGAGACCATACACTACCTATTTCGCAGTATAAATCTCTCCGTAGCTCAGCAGCATTCTCCCTACACCGTCTGATCAGGAGCGACTGTGTCCAAGATGGTGGTGCCCGGTTTTAAATACTCAAGGTGACGCTGTGCGGCCAGCCAATCACTGTAATGCCCACAACCAACATGGCTGCGGCATTACAGTGACTGGCTGCAATCCCTGCATCTTCATTGGCTCTGTAAAGAGCGCCAAACGTGCAGAGTGGAGACCCAAGCTCCCGCCCGAGGAACCCGAAAATGCTCGGTGCTCGCCGAACATCCCGAGTAGTGAGATGCTTGGGCGAGTACCGAGCATTGTCGAGCATGCTTGCTCAACACTAGTTATTACCCATTGCCTAGGTAGCCAACCACCTCTGCAGTCTCAGAGTGGCTGGTTATCTAGGCAAGGAGCACATGAAGCTTGTAGGTTCTATGTTTTAAAGCCTGAAAGTGCCACTGTGAAGCAAGCCAAATTGGTGGACCTACCCGCTTTCAGCCCCCCTGTGCTTCTGAAGTGTTATAGAGGCCAAGCATGGGCCAGCGCTCAGTTTGGACCTGCTGTCACGGGTGTGTCAGATGTAAAAGACAGTCGCTCTGGATCTGGCCGTAGAAGGTCACTGCACTTGGCATTACAAATGCCTTCTTAATCCTTCTGCCTTTAGGACGCAGCGGCGACCTCCCTCCTGCTGCTGATTGACACACCCTTGCCTGGGAGTTAAAAACACTCAGGTTGCTCCAGGGAATCGCTGGTGATACTTCTATGCACAGGCTTGGAGCACTAGCAGTCGGATAATTTCTTCTCTGGTGCACTTGTAGGACAGTTGGCGTTACTCCTCTGGTGTCTTCTCAAGCTAAGTTGATCCCCTTTGTTTGTCTACCTTGTTGTCTTCAGTTTGTAGTGGGGCCTGACCAGTGCTTACCCCTCCCATCTAGTGCCAAGTGCCACTTTGAAGAACCTAGAATATAAGACATATTTTCAGTTGTTTCACACTATTTTGTTAAGTATATAATTCCACATGTGTTAATTCATTGTTTTGATGCCTTCAGTGTGAATGTACAATTTTCATAGTCATGAAAATACAGAAAAATCTTTAAATGAGAAGGTGTGTCCAAACTTTTGGTCTGTACTGTATATTACATTTCCTGGCCAAATTCGAGCAAATTGGCAAATTTGAATTTTGGCAAATTTTCTCATTGCTAGTAATTATCATATATCAAGAACATTTATTCCCAAGGACATGGCCTATTACATAAAGGATTAAAAAGATACAATACAAGACCCTTCCCTTGGTTGTTGTCAGTCCATTTGGATCTTTGGTATCTGTTCTAAGTGTAGTTATAAAAAATTTTAACATGAACAATATTTAGGTCATCCAATAAATATAATATATTTAGGTAAAAAAGTAAAATACATAGCATACAACCTAAATGTAAATGTGTAAAGAACCCTGAAGATTTTTTGTCTTTGTGACTTATTAAAATAATTTTTTTATGCTTTTTTGTTTAATTTTTGTTTTATTTAATATATCTTTCATTTTACATTTTTATAGAATATATGAAATCTTAAAAAAAATATCTATATCTGTGTTTACAATTTCTAATCCACCATTAAAAATACATTGACCCAAACTCTCGCTCTGAACATACTCATCATATTCATAGGCTATCCCTTGAAACATTTTTTTTCCCTTTAATTGAAGTGATTATCGCAGCTCAAGTGTGACATTTTCCAAGCTTCAACTATTCAACCTCACCAGGGAAAAGCAGTTAAGTAAATTTGCACTGAAATGTGCATAAATATTCACATTTTTTGTCAAGGATTCCTTGCACTGGTTGCCATCAATGTGCCGGAGGGAAAAATTCATGTTGCCAATATTAGGACTAGCAAATGTAGCACAGAGAGTTCTTACTAGAGGGGGCGAGAAATTTGCAGTTTGACCAAGTTTCAGTGTTTTGAATAGTTAGATTAAAAAAAAAAAGGTTTTACAATTTCATTCCTATTTTAAGCATTTTATAATTAAAGAAATCTACTGAGTTTGATGAAGGTCCCTTATGGAACAGCTTAGCTCACACTAAAACGAGAATTTAATAAAGAATTACAAGTCATAACAAGCCAATCATAATAAACCAAAGTTATAAAAGAAACTTTTTACGTCAATGTATTTTCCTTTCACGAGTTTTTCATTTTTACAATAGTCACCTCTTATATACTTATCACTCATATATGCCTAAAACTTTTGATAGGACATGGTAGAATGGGTTACAGCATTTTTTACAGTTTTATTTCCTAGGTAGGTGAAAGTTGGCCAACTTATGGAAAGCCTTATTAAGTCCTGAAGCCCCAACCAATCACTAAGTAAGAAAATCAGTCATTGAACCTCTCTTATGGATATCAGGCATATAGTGACAACAAAGTTTTGAGATTTACACCCTCCTACATAACCAGCATCTTCTTTCTTCCCCCAGATAATTTTTTTTCAACTATACTATGTAACATTCTAAAAAAATGAAAATAAAGTATTGAGAATATAAAAGGGTTTCAAGGCTTGGAGCTCACATCTGCAGTCAATCAATGTGACTACAGACTTGTGCATCCTCACAGCGTGCACAGTGTGCACTGTCAGGATTCTCCAGTGCTGGAAATGGGCAAATGCATGACTGCAAGTATGTAGTATGCTTACATGGGTCACATGCAGACTAGACGTGATCGCAATACAAGTGTGTTTGGCAAGGTCACATATGTCTAGTCGAAATGTTGCCCGCTCCCGGTGCAAGCACCAGAGAGTCCTGATAGCATACACTGTGTGCGCTGTGAGGATTCACAAGTCTGCAGTCACACAAGGTGACAACAGACTTGAGCAACAAGTCTGGACAAACCCTTTAACTTGCTCCTGAACACTTCCTTTTTAGCTATCAGTCTTGGGTATTTTCTCTTTGCTTAAAGCAGTGCTCCACAACACCAATCATCAAGAGCCACCAACAGATGATGTTTTCAGGTGGACACCATGTTCAGCACTTCCTAGTGACCCAGGGGATAATCTGATATCTTTTCAATTGGACAATAGGCACACTGAGGAAGGTCTAATGTAGACCGAAACGTTTGTGAATCTTTATTGTTGGATTGGATATTAAATCAGTTATTTAGTTTCATCTACTTTGAGTGCCAAATTTTATTATGTATCATTGAGGAGGATTGGATCTGACTTTTGCACCATTTTACAGTTGTGCCGTGGTCATCTTTATAATTTGGAGGAATGGTCGTACCACTGGTTCCACCACCAAATCAACGTAACGACAAGCTGTTAGTGTACCTGGAATGAAGACTAGAGGGATGCAGCGACCATACATAAGGCCGCCCCATACATAATCCTGGAAGGAATAGATTTTTTTCATAACATTGAGCTACAGATGTTCCTTTGACCTCAGATCAGCACTCTCAAAGGCTATCATGGTGCAGAGCAAGACAGCAATAAAGGCTGTAAAGGAGATCTGTGCTCTTCAGGGATGAGTCTTGCTTTTTCTTATATGCAATGATAGCCAGCGATTGGTTTGAAGACCACTTGAGCAACACTATGAAGAGGCCTTCACAAAGGAATTTCACACCGGTTCTGCTCTCAGGATAAAGGTGTGGGATGGCATAATGTATGTTAGCCAGACCTCTCTGGTCTTCATTCCATATACACTAACTCTTTAATTTTGTCATTACATTGATTTGGTATTACATTAATTTGGTCATGAAACCAGTGGAACGGTCATTTAGCCAAAGTGTCCCAGGAGTCGTTTTTCAACATGACAACAGGCCGTGTTCTACTCATGGCTATGTGAGCAGCCTACATAGCCTAACCGTGCTATCATTGCCTGTAGCATCTGCAGACTCCTCTCCCAATGAGCACATCAGGGACATCACTGGTCATCAATTCCACAGGAAGCTGCCAGAGGCGGATCTTGATGATTTGCCCAAGTACATTCAAGGTGATAAAACATTGTTCAGACAACCATTAAAAACCCCATTGATAGCATGCCAAGCTCATATTGTGAATTAATTTTTTTGAAAGTACATTTTAAAATGCATAGTAATTCTATTATGTCACTTAGAAACTACTTGCACATGGCATTTTTGAAGAATTCTTGAGGTGTTCTTTAAAGCCAAAAGCCCAGCAACCAAATGATGTTTTTTAAAAAAAAAAAAAAAAATCTATATACTTTATATAGTAGGGGTTTAAACCCTTATTTAGCTACCTGCTGTTCCTCTCAGGTTCACCATAAACATGCATGTGTGGTTTGGTCAAGTTTTTTTTTAAATAGGAGAGGGGAATAGGCATCTGTTTATCCCCTTTAGAAGGAACGGATCAACAAGATGAAATCCAAATGTCATTGGAAGGAATTTGCGTAACCATCATGCACAAAAGATAGATGGTATTTGCTAGGAAAATATTAATATCTCTGCATACTTAGCATTTGGTTTGTGACAATTTTGGGGACTTTGATGATCACTGCAATGTTATCTACTTTTTCTATCTTTTTTGCAGCCCCATGGGCATTTCATTCAATGAGAGTGATCTTGCCACTCCACCTCCAAGTCCAACTGATGTCCATCCCAAATCCCTGCTTGCACTGCCTTTATGCCTTTAACTTTATGCCTGTTTGTTCTTGCTTTTTACTACTTTTCAGTAACTTCTTAACAATAAAATACTCATTTAGTCTATATCCCACTAGATCTACTTTGTATCCCATCTGGATTTCCCCAATTAGGAGCACCCAAGCCTTAATATTTTTCTTGTGACTTCATGTTACGATATGTTATTAATCTGTCTTTTTTTCATGTCATTATTTCCTTTAGAATGTATTGGACTGTATAAAATACTTTAAAAACTGTATACACAAAAATTATTTAAATTACTGTATTTTTCAAATTATAAAACACACTTTTTTCCCCTCAAACTTTGGGGGGGAAATGGGGGTGCGTCATATAATCCAAAGTTAGCCTATCGGGGGGGCGGCTGTAGTGGAGTGGAGTCCCAGGAGACAGGGTTGCTGCTACTGGAAGCTGGTGGTGGAGGACGGAGTGGGGCGATGGTACAAGCCCCGGGCTGGGAGGAGGAGGTGTTCGGCGGTGCGAGGCTGCTTCAGGCAGGGGCTTTTCAGAAAATATTGGGAGTTCCTGAACTTCCCTTCCTTTTCACTACAATAGAGTCCAGGAATGTTTGCATGCGCAGATGGGCATCTCGACTCCCTAGATCTCGTCTCCCGAGATCTCCATCTGAGCATGCTCTCGGTGGCCATTTTCCTAAAGTCCACCACAGTGACAAGGATAGGAAGGGTGGGGTCTCCCAAAATTTTGTAAAAGCCTGGGTCCCGCTGCAGTCTCGCACCGCTGAACACCCACTCCTCTCAGCACAGGGCCTGCACCATTGCCCCACTCCTGCCGCCGCCGCCAGCTTTCTGCAACAGTAACCCTGCCTCTTGGGACCCCTCTCCACCACAGCTTCACCCTGGTAAGCTACCATAAAAGTGGACTATAAGTTGCACAATTATTTTATTAAAAAACATTTTTCCTGTTTTCCCCCAAAAATTTGGATTACAATCCTCAAAATACAGTATTTAAGAATAAATTTTAAATATCACAGTGCAAAAAAGATCGACAACTTTAAGGTTTTTTGTAGGATTTCTTTTTAACCTAGGTGCTAAGCCATATTTTTATTTTATTTGTCATCTTGCAATATTTATCTGAATCCCAAGAATTAATATAAAGAAGATTAAAGGTAACATTAACAGATGCCATAATGAAAAAGCCATGAAAAATGGTTGTGACTAATTTTACATGTATAAATGTAGATTTTTGTAAAATGATACCAGGCACCAATTATTATTATTAATAATAATAATAATAATAATAATAATAATAATACTCTTATTTTTAAGACCATGTTTTTCAAAGAACCCTTAAATTGTTTTTTCTTGTGTTCCTAGTAACAAAACTACCAGGAACAAGACAATACAAGCTTTTCCTGGAAATGACAATTGCTGATATAAAGCAGCAGGGTATATAAATATTAGTATTATTCTATTAATTCCCATTTTACCCACCCAGTGAGTCGTTAATCCCCAAGAGAGCAGAGCTTAGTGAGGGATTATCTAAGTGTTTAGGATGGCAACTGATCCCTTTTCCTCACTGTTATTCCACAACTTGAAATTTATATTTCTGCAGGGACCCATCATGCTTCACATTACAGAAATATACGGATTTGCCACAAGAGAGAGGTTCAAAATGGCACAGCAGAAATGAGTGTTAAGGTTGTGTCTCTGCCTGTTATACCAGATATAACACTTGTCAAATAACTCAGCTGACCCTTCAGTATCTATCAGGCTCGGCAGTGATTTGAGAGTGCATGCTGTACCCTTCAGAAAATGTTCTCTGCTACAATCGACCTTATATACACAGAGAATGAAATCTTCAAAATACAGCTGTAGAGGATTACAGCAGGAATTACTCCACTCAGCTTCTTGAGATGGACCTACTACGTTCACCTTTCGGGTTAACCTCTTTCCTTGATATGAATTGTAGAAAAAATATGAGTCAATGACTTTCAGAAGACTTAGTATTTCAGTTTTAAATGATAAAACAAGAATAAGTGAGTTTAGCTAAATGATATTTTGCCTACATTTATTTCCTAGAAAGTCAAAAGATCACCACGTCATTCAACTTCTTCAGAAGCCTTGGCTCGGAGAATCTAAATATCGTCTTTGCAGCCAAGGGGAGTCACTTTTTCATACTTCTGCTCAATCTTTACGTTGAATTTGACAGTTAATGAACCTTTTTTTTCTAACTTTTAAATCTCTTAGCATTTAGTATAGGGCCAAGTCTTTAAAGGCAGTTCCAACTTATTGAAAAAATGGAATGAACAGAGAACACGGAGTTTTTCTGATTATATATAAAGATAAATATAACTTTATTAGTACATACATTTGATCAATACATATAAATATAAAAAAGGGGGAGACATGGGTGGGAGGAATATGGAGGATAGCAGCAAGGGTGCGAACACTACCAGGGAGATGTATGATACCACATAAAATAAGTGCTAGGGAGAGCTCCAGGCTCAGGCTTCATATAGAGCTAAAAAACCTAACACAGCCTAGTGGTAGATGGCCAGTGTATTTATCATTAATTGGCCATAATGGCAGCACAAAAATAGAACCTGGAGCGGACATCCCTATCAGCACAAAAACATCCGAACAATACGCATGAAAAGCAGCATTGCTTACCCTGGATGAGCGCAACACCCCGGATGTCAAGTGGATATTTACCGCCTCCTGACGCGCGTTTCAAGTGGAGTATATACGGCTTTATCAAGGGAAAATTGAAAAAGTGGATAGCTTTAGTTAAAAAAAGATTTTTCAGAGTACTTGCGCTTACTATTTCAACTTTAAGCTTCTGGGAGGTACTGTTTTTTTATTAAAAGATCCTGCTTGTGTATGGAGACTTGCTTCTAGGCAATGGTTCATGGGAAATAAGTATGCTAATTAGCTCTCCTTCAAAAGGAAGAAACCCATCTCATTTTAACTAGATCACAAACCCATTTGTAGACAGTTGTTTCAGTCATTGTTAGTCCTCATTAGTACAGAGCATGAGGGTATTTTTTAATTGGCTAAATTAGATGCTTAAAAAGGTTTTTCCGGCCTCAGGCTACAAGTCTGCAATCACTCTATATGACTGCAGACTTGTGAATCCTCACATCATGCACACTGTGCACTGTGAAGATTCTCTGGTGCCGGCAGCGGAAATATGCAATTTGTATACATGTGGGCATTTGCTGACCAGTCGGTTACAGCTTCGCTCTATGCAAGTGTATTGAGCGACGCAGGACACAGTCTAGTTGAAATATGGCCAGAAGAATGCAAATAGTATATTAGCCAATCCATGGCCACCTGTATCGGAGAGTCCTCACAGCCTATGGTTGCCACACTGGGAAGATTCACAAGTCTTTGGTCATATACAGTAACTGCAGACTTGTAGTCTAAGATCAGAAAAACCCTTTAATGCAGCTTTGGAGGAGTATTGCTGGACTTGTCCTTGATAGAGCTACGAGCATATACAACTATACAGTGAAATCCAGCTAACAGATTCTCTTTAAGTATCATACCTGGAACCTGGAAAATATAAACTACCATAGTTTTAGAAGAGCTACGTTTTTTTGAAACTTCAAGATGTGAATTTCTCAGACTGGCCGTCAATCTCAAAAATAATATTTTTTTTTCACCATCTGTATTCTTAACAGATCAGGTATTCCAGATTGTTTTAAATAGAAAACCCTTATTTTGAACCATTTTATAAACTATAGAATATAGTTTCTTAAAATTAGACTTAGATATTCTGAGACCTTAAAGGGGTTGTCCATTACTCGGACAACCCCTTCTCAATTCATGTTTGGACCCAGTAAAATAATAACACTTACACTCACCTGCGGTCCTGCCGCTGTTCGAGTGGTGTCTGTACTGTCTCTCCCAGGGCTGGCGTGACGTTGTTACATCCCGTGATCATGGCGGCCAATCACTCTCCCCGCCCTTGGACGTATCACATATATGCACAGGAAGCATGTGATAGGACTTGTTTACAGGTCGAACTTAACCAGATTATAGAGTTAAAATTAAGAAGTGTGAGTTTTACTGAGTGTTCCAAGGAAGATTCGAGGTGTAGCTATACGATGGAGCCAAGGTCAATAATATTAGCAGGTCCTACAAAGATGGTGCCAAATGTAAATCTAAAAGAGCATAGGTTAATATTAAACACTTAAAAATAAAGATCAGAAAAATAAAATACAAGATGATATTAAAGGAAGTCAAGGAATATTAGCCTCTGTTTTAGGTTAGGCTTGTGAGTTGTATGTGTTGATGTCATTTGGCCTCACCAGTTGGATAATAACCTGGAGCCAGGAGATAGGTGCAGGGGGCATGAAAGTATCACCAAACCATGGCACAATGTGTAACGTAACCCATTGGACTTATTTCTCCTATTATAGAACGAGTTTATTAACTGATAGATTACAATGTTTGTGTGATTTATTGGCAACCCCACTTAATTGAAGAACAAATTGACTTTTTCCCATGGTGGAAAGAAAATAGCTCAACTGGTAAGGTTGGGCAACTGGGATATTTGCTCAAGTTCCTGTGTGCCGGGAGGAATGAGGGTGTCAACAAGTCTCTTTGCCTTGGCAAAGGTATCTAGGTACAAGGATTGGGAAGTGAACCGTTTTTATGATTGATAGTGAGGAAGGAATATTAGGGTATAACTAAAATGTAATTTTAATATGTCGATGATGCCGAGCGAGCATGTGCGCATGCGTCGATTTGTCACTCAAACAATGGATTTTATTCTGTTTAATTAAGTAGATGTCCCTATCAGCCTATCTGATTTAACAAGTATAATTAAAATTTAGCACAGGAAGAAGAGATTTTTGATTCTTTTTCATATCCTATAGGACTTCAGCATAAGTAAATCAGACATAGCTAGAGGGGAATGAAATGTAGATTTCCTTAAGAGCAGTGCTTAAGATTGTTTTTAATAAAGATGGAGGTCTCGCTGCTGAAATTGCTGTCTGCAGATAAGTGCCCTGGCTGGAACCATTATTGGTGCTAATACCCTCATTTAAAATTAGGTTTAAAAGCATAATAGATAAGACAGATCAATTTATTTTATAAGATGATCAAAGCTGTGAAATAATGCATTGTAAAAAGGAATGCTGTGATCATTTTGCTAAGGGGCAGTTTGCAAGCTAACTTAAACCATATTAATTGTTGCTATAGGCTGACATTTTTAATTAGTTCCTTAGTATGTTGTCTGTTATATATACCTCTAGCCACAAGTGAAAGCCTAACTGTGTTCTTAAATCCTCATCGCTGTCTTTTCTTGTATGCTGAACTGTTTGTGCTTCAGACTTCTCCTGCCCAGGGTCATAAAGTAACTGTCAGCAATTAAAGCTCTTGTTAAAACATATATCCATTGGTCACCTACATAGTACCTCTTCCTCCTTCACCTATATCTTCTGTGACAAAGTTACTGGCAGAGTGTCGGAGGGGAGATATGTTTCACTGAGGCTATTAGCTTCAGTGATGTGAAACCTGGAAGTCTTCTTCTGCATGTTATGTGCTGAGAGGGTTAATCAGCCATTTGTAATGGGCCAGTTTTTTTGTGAACGACTATAGAGCGGGTGAAAGGTCATTTACCATATCTCCACCCCAGGGTGTGGTCAGGGGTTTAAATACTCGGCCTGTTGAGGCATTCAGTTTTCAGTAGGTCTGGAGAAAGTAACTCCAGATCTATTTGTGTGGAGCTATCCTGAACCATGTGGAGTTGCTGCCCTTTGACCAGGCGGATCTCTGCTACCACAAAGACTGTGCTTTGTGTTACTATTTTGTTTTGTTTGCCTGTTTTGCCCAAAGGACCGTGTTCTACTTTTATGGACTCAATGTTGATTTATGCTGCACTTTAATAAACAGCAATAAATTTAAACAGACAGCGTACCTGTGTCTACCTTCGTGTGCAGCTGAGTGAGCGATCTACCACAGGTGGTGGAGAATGCAGGCACAAAGCAAGATTGATTTGGTGACCATAGCCAGAGAGAAGACTAGTCTGGCTCTTCCTAGCACCGCTGCAAGTATAAAAGAGGTCTCTTGAATAGTGAAAGACTTAGTAGTAGAAGGATAGGAATGGTAGTCTGTGCTGCTGATGTTAGATTTTAGAAATCCAGAGGACGTCATATGGGATTTGACCATGCAGTTTATTCTCTATGAGTTTCGAAGTTGGACCAACTTCTTCATCAGGACAACAATGATGTATTATGAATATTGTTGTTCTCCTGATGAAGAAGTTGGTCCAATTTGATCATCCAGTGCCTGCTGTCGCTGAACATGTATGGCCAAGCTGAAAAATTATTTTTAGGCAATGTGGACTAAAATGTGTGTTGCTGTGATGGTATTATGATAGTTCATTATCATTTGTTAAACAATTTTTCATCCAGCAACATATGTTACTAAAAGTATATCTACTCTACTCCAAAGAAACGAGCAGTATACATGAACCAGATCCATATTAAAAAATGCATTTTTATTTAAGAACTCCAAAGAAACGAGCAGTATACATGAACCAGATCCATATTAAAAAATGAATTTTTATTAAAGAAGATATAAAAACACAACATAAAAAATGAGACAAACCACATATTATGCACAAGGTGGGTGAACCCGGACGGTGTATAAAGAGGACTGTACTCAATATCAAATTTGCATAGTACCAATAGTATATAGTGAGTATATTTAAACATTAAGGCCTTGTAAGGATAAACAATTAGGAGATGGATGCATCAAGGGTCAGACAAATTCATACGAGTGTATTGATTAACAACCACATGGTAACAAATATTTAATTCTAAATATACATACATTGTTGCATTTGTATAATAATTATATAACAGTAAGTCTGACAACACATCGTTTCTCACTGTCCAACTAGGTAACAGTAATCGATGTATAGGACAAAATGACTGTAGAGATAAGAAAAATATACCACAATTTACCTATATAATAGTGAAACGCGCGTCGGGTGTGGTGGGTCTCTGGAGCTATTATAAGCTATGACATAATATAGCTTATATCAATATTGCTTTATGGCCATTTAGTCAGTATAATCTAGGTGTACATAAAAGTATATCTAGAAGGTGGTGAGTATGGGAGCATAGGCTAATGGGGAATGTCTCCTACCCAATTGACAAGGAGGAATGTTCTG
This sequence comes from Phyllobates terribilis, assembly GCF_046119375.1. NCBI lineage: Eukaryota > Metazoa > Chordata > Amphibia > Anura > Dendrobatidae > Phyllobates > Phyllobates terribilis. Next base: position 251,054,275 of record NW_027362773.1, on the reverse strand, counting down.
CCGGGGTGGGATATACATAGAAGGTTGATCTTCAGTAGAAGCTGGTATTGAAACAACTTTCCCCTACCTACAAAACCCTTTTTTCACCTTTTTTTCCTTACAGGGTAGTTCTGTCATTGCAGCTGACAGAAATAGGATTGCATTATTTTGGTAAAGGCAAGATGCCTCCAAGTCCAGCCTGGTTTCCATTCTTTCAATAAGTGTGATCTCGATATCACAATTCAGGGATTAACACGGGTTTGTCTCCTGAGGTTTTCTAAAATAGGTTCAGTAGGTAGTGACTATCATTGCATCTTCCATGTGGTAGATCACAACTCCAACTGAAATAGCTTGCGAGCCAACATTTGAGCAACTACATAGGGAAATTTCATTAAAATTTTGAATTTTGTATTATAAATTAGGCCTAAACTGCATCTTCTATGACCACTTTATTTGTCAGCTTCCAAATTTTCTACATTTTAGTAATCCAGATTGCACAAAAATGTATAAGCTCTGCAAAAATGATGGCCTCCATCCCAGATTCCACTTAATTAATTCAGAATTCAGACTTTTAGTAAAAGTGGGCAATTTTTAATAGATCGTCATTCTCGGCAGTGCATTGTTGTGTGTAAACAGAACCTGTGCTGCCGAGAACGATGGCAGCCTATGCTCACAGAACGATCTATTAGAGATTGTTCAGTGCATATTTGCAGAGCGGTTTGCCTTTGTAAACAGGCTATTAAATGACTGTGGATCAGCAAACAAGTATTCTGTTACACTTTTTTTTACCAGCTGAAAATTGGATTAGATCCCAGTAAAGAGAATAAGAAAACTTGTTTTTACTAAATTTTTGGAAGCAAATTAAGAACTTCAGATACAGTTTGTCTGTGTGAATGAGCACCCTGTGGCTACAAACTTATCACAGCTCATCAATGCAATACATTGTGATCCCAGCCTATGATGGGCAACAGCTGGGTGTTAACACATAGAGGTCAGAAAGTGTAGTAAATTGTACTGAACTGTAGCTCATTAATTCATTGTAGGGAAGAGAAATGCATGTGCTAGCGTATTTGTATATAGAAAGAGGGAAGTTATGTCAAGATATAATTACCTTCACATAAACTTTAATGATGATAACGTGTATTTTCTACCAGGTCATGCGACCGTATAAAACAACTAAAGACTTCCCTAACAATTATTTTTGGAGGCCCTGCAAAGTCATAGTTTTTTTTAAATCTATCGTAGTATGGTTAATGTTAAAAAAACAGAATTAGATAATGACTCTCAGGTTGTTATGATCATAAGTGGCAGATGTATTGCAATAACGATGAATGCCTTCTGTGGAGACTTGGGGGGTCAATGGGTGCTCTCGTCCGCTGGCCTGTCTGTCTTTTAGAAAGACCACATAGACCATGGCTCATCCTACTGAATGCCTGCTCTCTTTTACCATGGGCAGAACACTACTCAGACAACACAGGGTGAGGTTAAAACAGTGTGGCAATAATTTATTGAACCACTAACAAACAATGACATATATAACAGTCCCAGCAAATACTCAAGATGGTGCAAATTACAGAGTCTTACACTTCCACTGACTCACCAGGATTAGAGCCGCTGCAACTTTGGGGCTACCAGGGCTGACTACCCCAACCAGTGGCACCTCGCTTTTGGCAGGCACCCACAGAGAGGAGGTAACAAAAAGCTTAGGAAGCTAACTTAGAGTAGTGAGGTATGTAGGCAGGTGACTTGATTGTCCCAACCTGGATTCTTCAAGATGTCTCTGAGGGTTCAGCAATAGTCAATGGAGCAGATCTGTGTTCTTCCAGCTGGGCCTGTGGTCCCCTGACATCCTGTAGAATCACATCTGTGCCTCCCTTGATGGAGCCATGGTGTCCTGGCAGCTGTCCTATAACATGTTCCTGGCTGTGTTCTGTCAACTTAATCTGCCACAGAGGCATATCCACCTTATATAGTTTGTAACTGTCCTTCAAGCCATCATCCATAGGTCAAGGGGAAGGTGTGATGAGATTAATTCGGATTGTTTGAGTATTTAATCAATCTGCCTAGTTTGTGTTCCTCGATTTTGCAGGTCAACAAACTAGCTAGCCTGCTACAATGTGTAATCAACATATTAACAAACATCTATTGTTCAATTACCCTATGTTCCTGTCTTGCCAAGATAGCAGTACAATAAACTGAAGGAGCTGATATAAGAGGCAAACGGCAGCCATTCACCAATTTACAAATATCAATCTAACCTACAAGGAGAGTCAACATTCAGACAATAGCATATGTCTCCTGGCCTACTGAAAAAAAAAATCTGGATAATTAAGATTAAATGCTGTGTCATCACAACTTCTAATATGGGATGGACCCTAATTCATTAGCACATGACCCAAATTATAGCACATGACCCAAATTACAGTACCTATGTGCCTAGAATAAATATGGAATAAATTCAAATACATAATTTATTTTGAGGCTAAAGGCAATTTGTCAGTCGGATCAACCCTTCTAAGTCATCTATAAGGGTATGAGGTCAAAGATAGTTTAGCAAAAGGATACCTTGAGATCTGTGATCCAATGTCTTATTTCTGAGAAATCCACATTTTTCTTAATATGTAAATGAGCTGTTTAGATCTTTGGGCCGGACACTGATAAAATCAGGCAAACATCTCAAAAATGTACTGAAACCCCCAAATCATAAAGAGTTATCCTTCAGAACTGAGTAGAAGACAAACCACCTGTGAAGGAAAGCTATTGGTAAACATTGTCAAAGTACTGCCCTTCCTTTGGTTTTAAAAGGCTAATGCCAAAATGTAAATCAGCATGATGTTTCCAAAATTACATAATGGCATATGCACAAATGTGAAAAAGTACAGATAAAAGAGAGATGCAATGATACATAAATTAAGTTAAATAGGGTAAAAATATCATGAATAATATCAAATAAACAATGGCACAGAGAAACAAGAATCGGGGCGGATAAGAGAGAAATGTTTCTGAGAAGAGACAGTGAAATGGGAAGTTACAGCTCAAGAAAAAAGAAAAAGAGAAAAGCTGTAAACAATGATTAGATGCAAATCCAAAATCCAAAAATCAATTAAATAAAATGCAAAGTAGCGCATTTTTCGGACTATAAGACGCACTTAGGTTTTACATGAGGAAAATAGGAAAAAAAATTTAAGCAAAAAATGTGGTCATGATGCCCTGTTATGGGGGAGGGGGTCTGCTGCTGACACTGGTATTGGGGTAATGTCCCCCAATTCTGTTAATATCCTCCATCCTGGTATGTATGGCCCCTCCATCCTGGTATCCGTGGCCCTCGTCCCCATCCTGGTATGCATGGTACCCCTTGATCCCCCATCCTGGTATTCATGGCATCCCTTGATCCCCCATTCTGGTATTCATGGCATCCCTTGATTCCCCATCCTGGTATTCATGGCACACCTTGATCCCCCATCCTGGTATGCATGGTACCCCTTGACCCCCCATCCTGTTATGCATGGCACCCCTTGATACCCCATCATGGTATGCATGGCACCCCTTGATCCCCCATCCTGGTATGCATTGCACCCCTTGTTCCCCCTGTGCCTGCTATTAAAGACCATGAACATTCACTATTCACTACAACGCATGGGAGTGGGTTGTAGCGAATATTCATGAGCTTTAATAGCGGCCACACAGACCTCAGAGCGTAGCAGGAGCCGCGCTGCGGCTACAGTGTGCCAGCTAGGAAGGAAAATGAATATTCATTGCTCTCCATGCCCATGGGCGAGGGGAGCAGGGAATATTCATTTTCTTTAGTAGCGGGCACAGCGTAGGTTGCAGCAGGGGGCTGCGGCCTCCTGTGCCATGATGATCCCCAGCTGCCACTCCCCCACACCTACCACCACGCACAGTCATACAGTATATAAATGTATATAGTATTCGGGCTATAAGACGCACCCCCCACTTTCCTCCAAAATTTTGGAGGAAAAAAGTGCGTCTTATAGTCCGAAAAATACGGTATTTATTATGTCAATTGTGTTCGGCATCAGCCACTTGCTTGCTGGTCTGTATTCTATTACTATACAGACCACGTGTTTTCATTGCATGGTTTTAAGTGGCTTTTTAATGTTTTTGTAGCATGATATGTCATGATTATATTTTTGGAAAACAATTTTTTGAAATATAACAAACACTTTGCTGTTTTTCTAAATCGCTTTTTGGATGTTAGCCTAATTTTTGTGTAGCTCTTTTCTCTTCCAATTTGTTTTGTTTATACTCATAAGCAGCTCACATAGGCAGTCTCCAAGGAAGTTACTTATTTTCCTAAACCCTCCCGCAGTTATTTTGTGAGTATGGCAGGCCTTTAAATATTGGATATCTGAGATCACAATGGACATACTTATCTTTGTAAAGGTTAACCATGGGCATGGAAGAAAACTCTTGGCCATTTCCTGGATGCGCTGGTGGTTCGAAGGTTCTAAGTAGCGGAAAGAAGACCGGCACCAACAATCAACTTTACTCTGCTAAAGCTTCCCATTCAAAAAGTTACACGATTCATAGTTGCTCAGGGCAGGTACAGAATCGTAAGCATTCAGGCAACGAGTGACAGAAGCTCCATCAAGTTGACTGTACTTGTTGTTAAGGCACAGATTACACCTCCACAGTATGCTGCACTTACAAGCGCAATCAAAGGCAGATGCATCCCCAGATTCATGCTTGGAACAGAAACTTCTTGTCGTTTTCAGTCATGGGTAGGGATGAGCAGACCCGTGAAAGTTCGGGTTCTGGTATTTGACCCAAACTTTAGACAACGTTTGGTTCCGGTACCACAACTTTACCTGAACTTGAACCAGAACCAGAAACCCATTGGAAACAATGGAGACCCGAACTTTGGTGCTGGAAAATCTCACTCGTCCCCGGACTTTCCCCGGAACTCCGAACATTAAAACGGACTTTCGAGAGAAGTCCATGTTCGGAGTTTAGCATCAGAGTCTGGTATGAACCCCTGTACTTTTAAGTTCGTGTTCACTTTAGTCATGGCCTGTCAATCCGGTTGCGAATATCAGTCCGGTCAGATCTATAAAGTCTCTTCAGCTGGTCAAACCCAACAAATCCAGGAATGCTTAAAGTGCGAATATGACCTTTATATACTTACTTCCCCCAGTCACACAAGGATGAAAAGTCACACTTGCATCCTCATGCTGACTGTGCAACATCTCTCGTATAATGGCGCTTTGGGACAAATTCTCCCTGAAGCCATGTTGGATGAGATGTCACATAAAAAAGCATGCTGTAAATTTAGTAAGTCGGTAACATTAAGGGATAGGATCCCAATTCCCAAATTATATCTATAAGACAACTTTTCAATGAGTCTTGTGAGGCAGGCAAATTTCACATATCTACAGTACATGGTGCGCTTCTCAATAAACAGTGCTAATAAATTTAAAAAATGGAGTGCTCATAGTAACCGATAGAATCCTGGAGTAATTTTGTGAAAAATATTGTTTTTGTATCATGAACTTCTATTACAAGGCAGGAGAGTACATTGTTGCATTTGAAACAATACGGCGCTCTCTTAGACACAATTGCTGACTTTTCTAAAGTAAAGTGAGGATTTGACTTTTGTAAGTACAATACAAATGGAATGACAACAAATCTAATGTCTGCATCAGGAATGTTCATCAGAAAATTATTTATTGTTTAAATCAGGTTTTTTTCTTACATATAGTTATTAGAAATGTTGACAATGTTTTTTTTATTCTATGTTCTTTATAGAGTTCAAAGAGGTTGTCCACTACTTTAACATTGATAGCCTAACTTTAGGATAGGTCATCAATGCCTGACTGGTGGGGGTGCAATACCTCGCACCCTCACCGATCACCTGTTCCCGGTGTCGGCCGTGAACTGATCAGTTGCGGAGCTGCACAGCACAGCGCCGTCTAATGTATCGTGGCCACAGCCAGCTACTGCACGTCCATCCCCAATTGATTTGACTTAGGGAAGGATGTGTAGTACTCGGCTGAGGCCACTGTTCTGTGTAGCCCCGTAACTGGTCAGTTCCAGCCAGTACTGGCACTGGAAACAGCTGATCAGCAGGGAGTACAGAATGAAGCACTCCCCACCTTACAGGATACACTTTTCCCCTTGCAAATGGCTATTTGTAAGTTTTGAGCTTCATATCTACATTGTCTACACTAAGGGTCTATGTAGATGATGAATATAGATGGATAATTGTATAAGCACTTAATGATATGATACTAATGATCAATCTATACTAGAGGACAGACAAGCATTTAGTTGTAAGAAGGTGGTTTTTATGGCAATTTTTATTATATATATTAATACTGCGGCAGGTGGCCTATCTGTATATAGTGGATCAAGTGCATCAAATGCCAAGCACTGATCATGTTGGAATATGGGAGGTTGTAGGCTCACTCTTGCAAAGGGGCCCACCAGGGAATTCCTCTGTTCTCCATTGGGCCAGTCCGAGCCTGGACTTAACAGGACATATTTTTATATAGCTAATGTACACTTGCAATGTTTCTTGCTATCATGAGATGACACTGCATCATTACAGAATATACAAGGGGGCTAAAAACAAGCAGTGTGTAACTGGGCCACATGGAGTGCATGGGGAGGCTATGTAGCCGATACAGAAAACTATAGACCCAAGGAAGCTGCCTCAACAAAGGCAACTCTTAGCTTGGTGAATGAGTGATATAACAGAGGAGAGCTACCGGAGAGAATATCTTTAGAGTAGCATTGCAATGGCAATTAGGTTTGGGAAAAGAGCTTTGAGCCAGGAGGCATTTTAGACTCCTAACTAACCCAATAAACAGAATGAGAGGTAAGCCTGAGTGCTACCATAAAAGACTGAGTATATGCAAAGCCACGGTAGGTGTTCCAAAGTGGAGAGACAAAAAAAAGTCACTCGCTTCCACAGCCATTTTAACTTGTACAACTTACATTAGCTGAACGATTACTATTATTGCCAGAAGAGTTTCTCTCTAGATACTGTGACCAAGACAGACTAGTACTGCCCTGTGGATAGACAATGTTCCCTGGCAATCTTGATTTGCTCTGTTACTGTTCCCAAGCATTATAACTCTTGATAAGAAAAAACAATTGTACTGATATTCACAATCTGAGTAGATTTGCCATGGGCCATTTTGGTGGGGGGAAGTGCCATTAACCCTCCGTCAGGGGCAACTGATCTGACAGGCGCAGCTCACTTAGTTTCATTTCTCTTTTTTCAGTGGTTTGTCTGGCTAGTGTTACTTTTCTGGTTAGTAAGCATTTTTTTTTCCACCTGATTATGTATATTCTCATTTATTACATTCATATTAAGGTAACTGATCACTTTTAGAGCATTGAAATTTTTAAAAAAGGAAAATATAGCCAATTTTCTAGCCTGTGCATGACAGGCGCAATGCCCCTAAACTCATTATGAAACATATTGCCCCTGACGGAGAGGTAAGGTCATACTTTTGAGCATGCCCTTCCCGTAGTTAGCTAACAACATTCTTTACCGTCACCACACCCCATATTCCTGACATGCCCAACCACACCTTTTCCACACCCCACTTATATTTTTTCCTTGCTTACTCCATGCTTCCTTCTGGAAGTGATGCTTTATCAGGAGGCTTTGGTGGTGATTGGGAGATTTTTTTCACTCCTCTGGGGAACCTTCCAATTTTGCAAAGCCTCCTGGATGTTTTGGGAGAGATAGCAAATATGGTTAAGGTAAAACAAGGATATTGTTACAATATTGGGTTAATGTCAGCATTTATGGATAATGCATAGAGTGATGTTATAACTAGTGTTGAGCATTCTGATACTGAAATATCGGGTATCGGCCGATATTCACGGTATCGGAATTCCGATACTTAATTCCGATACTTTTGCAATATCGTATACCGGAATCGGAAGTTCCCATAATGCAATGAGCCATTTTCATTTTATTCAGCCAATGAGGATCCTAAGAAGTGTGGGCACATCCTGTTAGGCATGTAGGCATCTTAACTAATGGCATGGCTGTGATTGGCTGCTGAAATGATGTCATGATGCACTATAAAAGCCGCCGCCGCCATTTTGAGCTCACTCTGCTGTGAATTCAGTTAGGGATAGGACGCTGTTGTTCTGAGGGACAGTTTTAGCTACCTATTTGCTCTATACTGCTTTACCCAAGCTACTTTCTAAATCACTGTGCCTTGCAGCGCTAGTGCACAGTTCCCTGTGCTGTTCACCGCTGTCTGCAAGGTCTGTGTGTGTGAGTGCAGCTCACCCTGTAGTGTGTGCTTCAGCCAAGTCTGGTTGTAGTGCACTCAGTGTGTGTCACTGCCTCATACATTGTCCTTTTTTGCCAATTCATAATTTTTCCTGATATCTCCTATTAGTGTGGTGGTTCCATCCGTATTCAGCTAAATTGGTTCCAAACACACTATATAGGAGTAGATAGAGAATTTTTTTTCCGTCTTGCAGCACTAGTGCACAGTGCTCTGCATCTGTACTGTTCACCGCTGTCTGCAAGGTCTGGTGTGTGAGTGCAGCTCACCCTGTAGTGTGTGCTTCAACCACGTCTGGTTGTAGTGCACTCAGTGTGTGTCACTGCCTCATACATTGTCCTTTTTTGCCAATTCATAATTTTTCCTGATATCTCCTATTAGTGTGGTGGTTCCATCCGTATTCAGCTAAATTGGTTCCAAACACACTATATAGGAGTAGATAGAGAAATTTTTTTGGTCTTGCAGCGCTAGTGCACAGTGCTCTGCATCTGTACTGTTCACCGCTGTCTGTAAGGTCTGGTGTGTGAGTGCAGCTCACCCTGTAGTGTGTGCTTCAACCCCGTCTGGTTGTAGTGCACTCAGTGTGTGTCACTGCCTCATACATTGTCCTTTATTGCCAATTCATAATTTTTCCTGATATCTCCTATTAGTGTGGTGGTTCCATCCGTATTCAGCTAAATTGATTCCAAACACACTATATAGGAGTAGATAGAGGAGCCTTTCTGCAGCATTGGGCCCTGCAGCCCCAGCCAGATTAGTATTAGCCTATTTTTTGCAGCCTCATCTATTGCATTGTAGGTTACCTTCCTACATTGTAATAGCTACAAAAAGTTTGTGATACTATCGTTATTACATCTTTAGCCACATCCAGTGTCTTTTTGTGACAAAAAAAAACCTAAATAAAGTTCACCAAACACTCCACTTTACAGTTGTGTAGGCCACATTAGCTCATATTAAAGTCTAGTCCACACTTTATAAAATTAGTGTTTCTTATACCTGTTAGCAGCTGTTCAGGAATAAGCACACTAAGCCCTTAGTACTTTTCTGCCTATCTTTATCAGTCTACCAAGATGAAGAAGGCAGGGAGTAAGGCATGTGGTCGTGGGCGTGGGCGTGGAGTTTCTGCAGGGAGAGGACGTGAGGATTCTGTGCCTGCAGGGAGAGGACGTGGGGATTCTGTGCCTGCTGCGGGCACCAGTGACTCAGCATCCCCCAGTTTTACCAGGGAACAGTCCTTTATGCGCAGCTTTGTAGAAGCTAGCCGTACCCCACTGCTGCGCGAGGACCAAATTGAAGCCGTTGTCGGATGGATGGGAGCTAACGCATCGACTTCAATTAGTTCCAGATCCTCTCAGGTCCTGAGCACTGAAGAGCACCCATCTGTCTCTTCACCACCTGCCAAATTGCCCAGGCAGTCAGAGAGCCCTGGACAGGAGCCATCTCTACTTCTGTTCTCTGAATCTCTTGGCTTGGAAAGAGGGGGCCAGCCAAGCAGAATTCTAGAATTTGAAGAAGAGGTAGTATGCAGTGATGCGCAACCGTTTTGTCTCTCTGAATCTGAAGAGGCGGGTGGGCCAGTGCCTATGGTCAGCAGCACACCTCAGTACGCATCTGATGATGAGACTCAGGTGCCACTTTCTGGTGCGTACTGTGCTGTCGAGCCTACCCAGGAGAAGCAGTTGTTTGAAGAGGGTGGTGTAGATGATGAGGTCCTTGACCCATCATGGCGTGAGGGACAGGAAGGTGGTGGGAACAGCTCTGAGGAAGAGATTCCCCGAACGGCCCAAAAAGGAGGGAGAGGGAGGGGGCAGACTTGGTTGCCTGTAGCCTCCACTTCGGCACCCATTAGGAGCATGGCTCTTCCAAAATCCAAAGCGGGCGCTCCCAAGACTTGCAGTGCCTGGTCCTTTTTTGACACAGTTGCAGATGACACTTGCTTTGTCAAATGCAAGCTGTGTAATCAGAAGGTGAAAAGAGGGAAAAGTGTCAGCAACCTCAATACCACAAATATGTGGAAACATGTGCGGACCAAGCACGTGGTGGAGTTACAAAAACACACTGAAGACCTAGGCCATCCTACAGCGCCACCTACCACCTCTTCAGCTCGTGTTGTAGCCTCTTCCTCCAGCTCACACACAGCTGGTTCGGCTTCCTCACAGGATCGCCATGGAAGAATCTCTGGCACTGTTGTACAGAGACACAGTGTAATTCCACCCACAGCACCACTTTCCCAGTCATCCTCACACTCCCAGGCCAGTCTACAGCCATCGTTAGCACAGGCATGGGAGAAAAGGCGCCCATACTCGGCAAACCACCCCCGAGCACAGGCTCTGAATGCTGGCATTGCTAAACTACTGGCCCTTGAAATGCTATCATTCAGGCTGGTGGAGACTGACACATTCCGTAACTTTATGGCATTGGCAGTCCCACAATACAACGTGCCCAGCCGCTTTTATTTCAGCAGGCAAGCCGTCCCTGCCCTGCAACATCATGTGGAGGGAAAAATTAAACATGCGCTACAAAACGCCGTCAGTAGCAAGGTCCACCTGACCACTGATGCGTGGACCAGTAAGCATGGACAGGGACGATACCTTTCCCTCACTGCCCATTGGGTAAATGTTGTGGAGCCGGGTACAAATCTTGAGAGTGGCGCTGTACGTGTTCTGCCAACTCCAAGGATTGCAGGAATCCAGTCTGTACACATTGACTCCTCCTCATACTCCAGTTCCTCTGAATCAGCGCTGCAGGAGCCGTCACGGTCTACCTCCACATCGACCCGTGAACGGTTACCTGTTATGATGACCGATATGAGCACAGCCGTGGCCAAACGTCAACAGGCCGTATTAAAATTAATTTCTTTGGGGAATCGAAGCCACACAGCGCAGGAGCTCTGGAATGCCATCAAGCAGCAGAGCGACGTGTGGTTTGTGCCAGCGAATCTCCAGCCAGGCATGGTAGTGTGTGACAATGGCCGAAATCTGGTGGCAGCTCTGGGCCTAGGCAACCTCACTCACATCCCATGTCTGGCACATGTGCTCAACTTGGTCGTGCAGAGTTTTTTGAGGGACTATCCAGATCTTGATGCACTGCTTCACAAGGTCCGCATAGAGTGCGCTCACTTGCGGCGTTCCAGCAATGCAAGATCACGCATTGCAGCTCTGCAGCGCCGATTACGTCTTCCGGAACATCGCATCATATGTGACCTACCCACCAGGTGGAATTCAACGTTACATATGTTGGAGAGGTTGTGTGAGCAGCAGGCAGCAGTAATGGAGTACCAGCTGCAGCAGGCGCAAACAAGTCGCAGTGCGCGCCGTTCACACTTCACCACCACTGAGTGGGCCTCTATGAAGGACATTTGCCACGTTTTGCGTGCCTTCGATTATTCCACGCGGATGGCGAGTGCAGATGATGCACTAGTCAGCATGACTATCCCCCTTATCTGCCTGCTTGAAAAAACACTGCAAGCACTAAGGGACGAGGTTTTGGAAGAGGTGGAGGATGAGGAGTCACAAATGCCATCTGCTTCTCTACAGTCTGCGCAACGTGGTTCCTCACAAAGGCCTAGGCAGGGGACACTTTGTGAGGAGGATGAGGAGGAGTCAATGGATGAGGAAGACATCTGTCCAGAGGAGGGAGGTACACAATGCTCTAGTAGTCAGTATCTAGAGCGAGGGTGGGGTGATGCAGAGCAGGCAGAGATCACGCCTCAAGCAGGGGACAGCGTTTCTTGGCCAGTTGGCAGTCTGCAGCACATGGTTGATTTCATGCTGCAGTGCCTGAGAAACGACCGCCGCATCGCCCACATTCTCAACACGGCTGATTATTGGGTGTCCACCCTCCTAGATCCTCGCTACCGGGACAACTTACAAAGCCTCATAACACCGTTGAACCGGGAGCGTAAAATGCGGGAGTACCAAGACGCACTGGTGCATTCCATCATATTCTCCATTCCAACCGAGAGCAGTGCTGCTAGTGCTTTACAAAGCAGCTCAGTGCGTCGAGGCAGTGGAGGAAGCTCTGCACAAAGAGGGAGCAGAAGCAGCGCCTCAGCACAAGGCAAGACAACTATGGCCGAAATGTGGCAAAGTTTTGTGTCCCCGCCGCCACAAATGTCTACACCATCACAGACGGCTCCAGTCAGCAGGAGGCAACGTTTCCGTCAGATGGTGACAGACTACATGTCTTGCCCTCTTAGTGTACTCCCAGACGGCTCTTCTCCCTTCAAGTTTTGGGTCTGTAAACTGGATACATGGCCAGAGCTTAGTCAGTATGCATTGGAGGTGCTAGCTTGCCCTGCTGCTAGTGTATTATCGGAACGCGTCTTTAGTGCCGCAGGTGGTGTACTAACAGACCGTCGCATGCGACAATCCTCCGATAACGTTGACCGGCTTACTTTTCTCAAAATGAACAAGGCCTGGATCTCTCATGAATTTGCCAGTCCTCTTGCAGAATAAATAATTGCTTGGCAACAGTATCCAGGTCTCCTGTTCTGTTCATGTTTCTACCACCTGAACTGTAATCCCTGAGCTCCAACACCGCCAGTTGGCGCTCGGAAGTGCCGTCTGCACAGTCAACACTTGCTGCGGTGTTATTGGGGTTCAGTAACGTCAGCTGTTCCCCTGCTGTGTTCACGGCAATTTCTCCTGCTCTGTCCATATTCACTGTGCTACTTATTTAAAACTTGCTCCAATTACACCTCTGGCTCCTCTCTGTTTTCATTCTTATCCCTGGGCTCCAACACCGCCAGTTGGCGCTCGGAAGTGCCGTCTGCACAGTCAACACTTGCTGCGGTGTTATTGGGGTTCAGTAACGTCAGCTGTTCCCCTGCTGTGTTCACGGCAATTTCTCCTGCTCTGTCCATATTCACTGTGCTACTTATTTAAAACTTGCTCCAATTACACCTCTGGCTCCTCTCTGTTTTCATTCTAATCCCTGGGCTCCAACACCGCCAGTTGGCGCTCGGAGGTGCCGTCTGCACAGTCAACACTTGCTGCGGTGTTATTGGGGTTCAGTAACGTCAGCTGTTCCCCTGCTGTGTTCACGGCAATTTCTCCTGCTCTGTCCATATTCACTGTGCTACTTATTTAAAACTTGCTCCAATTACACCTCAGGCTCCTCTCTGTTTTCATTCTTATCCCTGGGCTCCAACACCGCCAGTTGGCGCTCGGAAGTGCCGTCTGCACAGTCAACACTTGCTGCGGTGTTATTGGGGTTCAGTAACGTCAGCTGTTCCCCTGCTGTGTTCACGGCAATTTCTCCTGCTCTGTCCATATTCACTGTGCTACTTATTTAAAACTTGCTCCAATTACACCTCAGGCTCCTCTCTGTTTTCATTCTTATCCCTGGGCTCCAACACCGCCAGTTGGCGCTCAGAAGTGCCGTCTGCACAGTCAACACTTGCTGCGGTGTTATTGGGGTTCAGTAACGTCAGCTGTTCCCCTGCTGTGTTCACGGCAATTTTTCCTGCTCTGTCCATATTCACTGTGCTACTTATTTAAAACTTGCTCCAATTACACCTCTGGCTCCTCTCTGCTTTTATTCTTATCCCTGGGCTCCAGCACCGCCAGTTGGCGCTCGGAAGTGCTGTCTGCACAGTCAACACTTGCTGCTGTGTTATTGGGGTTCGGTAACGTCAGCTGTTCCCCTGCTGTGCGGACGGCAATTTCTCCTGCTTTGTCCACATCCACTGTACTACACATTTTAAAGTTGCTCCAAATACACCTCTGGCTCCTCTGTTTTCATTCTTATCCCTGGGCTCCAGCACCGCCAGTTGGCGCTCGGAAGTGCCGTCTGCACAGTCAACACTTGCTGCGGTGTTACTGGGGTTCAGTAACGTCAGCTGTTCCCCTGCTGTGCGGACGGCAATTTCTCCTGCTTTGTCCACATCCACTGTACTACACATTTTAAAGTTGCTCCAATTACACCTCTGGCTCCTCTGTTTTCATTCTTATCCCTGGGCTCCAACACCGCCAGTTGGCGCTCAGAAGTGCCGTCTGCACAGTCAACACTTGCTGCGGTGTTATTGGGGTTCAGTAACGTCAGCTGTTCCCCTGCTGTGTTCACGGCAATTTCTCCTGCTCTGTCCATATTCACTGTGCTACTTATTTAAAACTTGCTCCAATTACACCTCTGGCTCCTCTCTGTTTTTATTCTTATCCCTGGGCTCCAGCACTGCCAGTTGGCGCTCGGAAGTGCTGTCTGCACAGTCAACACTTGCTGCCGTGTTATTGGGGTTCGGTAACGTCAGCTGTTCCCCTGCTGTGCGGACGGCAATTTCTCCTGCTTTGTCCACATCCACTGTACTACACATTTTAAAGTTGCTCCAATTACACCTCTGGCTCCTCTGTTTTCATTCTTAACCCTGGGCTCCAATACCGCTAGTTGCTGCTCAGAAGTGCCGTCTGCACAGTCAACGCTTGCTCCAGTGTTATTGGGGTTCAGTAACGTCAACTGATCCCCAGCTGTGTGTCCGGCAAATTCTCCTGCTTTGTCCACATCCACTGTACTACGGATTTAAAACCTCCTCCAAATACACCTCTGGCTCCTCCATTTTTAGTATTTACCCTGGGCTCCAATACCGCTAGTTGCTGCTCAGAAGTGCCGTCTGCACAGTCAATGCTTGCTCCAGTGTTATTGGGGCTCAGTAACGTCAGCTGATCCCCAGCTGTGTGTCCGGCAAATTCTCCTGCTTTGTCCACATCCACTGTACTACGGATTTAAAACCTCCTCCAAATACACCTCTGGCTCCTCCGTTTTTAGTATTTACCCTAGGCTCCAATACCACTAGTTGCTGCTCAGAAGTGCCGTCTGCACAGTCAATGCTTGCTCCAGTGTTATTGGGGTTTAGTAACGTCAGCTGATCCCCAGCTGTGTGTCCGGCAAATTCTCCTGCTTTGTCCACATCCACTGTACTACGGATTTAAAACCTCCTCCAAATACACCTCTGGCTCCTCTGTTTTTAGTATTTACCCTGGGCTCCAGCACCGCCAGCTGGTTCTCGGCAGTTCCATTGGCTCTTGTACCTTCTGCTACCCATCCGGGTTCCAGTACCATCAGCTGGTTCTTGGCAGTGACTTTGTCACGGGTACTCCCTCCTGCCCAGCCTGGTTCCAGCACGCCAGCTGTTTCCGGGTAGTGTCAACGTCACTTTGCCTCCAATGCGTTGTCCTGTCGTGTTGCGGTCGGGTTAGCCGACTCTATGGTGCCTGCAGTTTAGGTGACTCCTATGTGGGCTGCGGGATCTGGCAATGAAGGCTGGTTCCATAGTGCCAATAGGACAAGCACCCCCTGTAGGACTGTGGGTTTTGGTAACTGCGGCCGGCTCGCGGCCATGAACTTTTTTTTACATGGGTACCTTCTGCTACCCATCCGGGTTCCAGTACCGTCAGCTGGTTCTCGGCAGTGCCTTTGGATTAGGTGCCTCCTTCTCGGTATCCAAGTTCCACCAACGTCTGCTGGTCCTTGGTAGTGCTTTCTGGCACAGGTACCTCCTGCTTAGTAACCGAGTTCCAGTAACATCAGCTGGTCCTCGGTAGTTCCATTGGCTCTTGTACCTTCTGCTACCCATCCGGGTTCCAGTACCGTCAGCTGGTCCTCGGTAGTTCCATTTGCTCTTGTATCTTCTGCTACCCATCCGGGTTCCAGTACCGTCAGCTGGTTCTCGGCAGTGTCTTTGGCACGGGTACTCCCTCCTGCCCAGCCTGGTTCCAGCATGCCAGCTGTTTCCGGGTAGTGTCAACGTCACTTTGCCTCCAATGCGTTGTCCTGTCGTGTTGCGGTCGGGTTAGCCGACTCTATGGTGCCTGCAGTTTAGGTGACTCCTATGTGGGCTGCGGGATCTGGCAAGGAAGGCTGGTTCCATAGTGCCAATAGGACAAGCACCCCCTGTAGGACTGTGGGTTTTGGTAACTGCGGCCGGCTCGCGGCCTTGAACTTTTTTTTACATGGGTACCTTCTGCTACCCATCCGGGTTCCAGTACCGTCAGCTGGTTCTCGGCAGTGCCTTTGGATTAGGTGCCTCCTTCTCGGTATCCAAGTTCCACCAACGTCTGCTGGTCCTTGGTAGTGCTTTCTGGCACAGGTACCTCCTGCTTAGTAACCGAGTTCCAGTAACATCAGCTGGTCCTCGGTAGTTCCATTGGCTCTTGTACCTTCTGCTACCCATCCGGGTTCCAGTACCGTCAGCTGGTCCTCGGTAGTTCCTCATCCTTCTTGTACTTTCTGCTACATTTCCAAGTTCAAGCTTTTTGAAATGGTTCTTGGTAATCACTCTGGATCTCCCTGACGAGGACCCTGAAGACGAGGACCCTGAAGACCAACCCGAAGAAGACGAGGACCCTGAAGACGAGGACCCTGAAGACCACCCCGAAGAAGATGAGGACCCTGAAGACGAGGACCCTGAAGACCACCCCGAAGAAGACGAGGACCCTGAAGACCACCCTGAAGAAGACGAGGAGCCCGAAGACGAGGACCCAGAAGACCAACCCGAAGAAGACGAGGACCCCGAACACGAGGACCCGGAAGACGACCACCCTGAAGACCACCCTGAAGAAGACCAAGAAGATGACCCTGAAGAAGTTGACCAAGAGGACAAAGAAGAGAAGACAAGTACCAAGATACAGAAGAACAAGAGACAGAAAACCAAGAAGCAGAAATACAAGAAGCTGCAGAACAAAAAGCGGAAGAACATTAAGCATAAGATTAAAATTCAGAGCAAAAGATAATATCTAAATTATAAGCAGAATATGACTAAGCAGTGTATGGGGTTGAGTCCGTTCCCCCTCGTGGTGCCCCTGGAAAAGACCTGCTGCTGCAGGCCAAACTGAACGCGGACAAATCCTGTTGTGAATCTTTTGTGACGGGCAGAACGAAAGGTGTAATGTCCAACCTTTTATAGATAACAACTAGTGTTGAGCCACCCCCGTAGTGTTCGGGTTCGGTTCGGTTCGTCGAACACCGGGATGTTCGAGGAACTGTTCCTCGAACTGTTCGTCGAACACCTTAGAACACCGTCGAACACCGTTAAAACCAATGGCAGGCAAACAAAAACACATAGAAACACATAGAAAACACCTGCAAAGGTGTCCAAAAGCTGACAAACTGCTCAGAAGACACTCTCTTTAAAAAAGCCGGCCGGCAAATTCAGCAGCAGCATACACCAGTACCCGACAATTTAGACAAGAAGGAATAGAGCATCACACATAGATTAGATAGATAGAAACATGTCAGTCACACATATAAGAAGCACAGTGACAGTGTTGGTTACTGCACTTGTCATTTAGTGTAAAGGATTTATTAAAAAAAATATTAGTGTTTTCATGCACCGTCTCTTTAAAAAAGCCGGCCGGCAATTCAGCATCTGTACCGGACAATTTAGAACAGAAAGAATAGAGCTTCACACATAGATTAGATAGATAGAAACATGTCAGTCACATATATAATAAGTACTGTGACAGTGTTGATTACTGTACTTGTCATTTAGTGTAAAGGATTTATTTAAAAAAATAATAGTGTTTTCATGCACTGTCTCTTTAAAAAAGCCGGCCGGCAATTCAGCAGCGGTACCCGACAATTTAGAACAGAAAGATAGAGCATCACACATAGATTAGATAGATAGAAACATGTCAGTCACATATATATGAAGTACAGTGATAGTGTTGGTTACTGTACTTGTCATTTAGTATTAAAATAAAGGATTTATTATTAAAAAAATTGGCGTGGGGTTCCCCTTAATTTTAGGCTCTAGCGGAGGTTAAGCAGACGGCTGGGGCAGATGTTTGAAGCCTGGGAAGGGGGTAATACCCACGGAGCTTCCCAGGCTACTAATATCAGCCCCCAGCTGAATACATAGCCTTTACTAGCTATTAAAATGGGGGACCCCCCCAAAAAAATGACGTGGGGTCCCCCCTAATTTAATAGCTAGCAAAGGCTAGGCAGACAGCTGGGGGCTGATATTAATAGCCCAGGAAGGGAGCCATGAATATTGGCCCCCTCCCAGGCTAGAAACACCAGCCGTCAGCCGCCCCAGAAATGGCGCATTCATAGGATGCGCCAATTCTGGCACTTAGCCTCGCTCTTCCACGCTGCCCTGGTGCGGTGGCAGGGGGTAATAGGGTTGGGGTTGATGTCAGCTTATAATGCCAGCTGACATCAAGCCCAGGTTAGTAATGGAGAGGCGTCTATAAGACACCCCCATTACTAACCCCATAGTCAAAGTAAAAAAAAGCACAAACACCCAGAATAAAGTCCTTTAATTGAAATAAAGACACAATCCTTTATTGTTCTAAATTAAACCATACTTACCATCACGCCCATTCCAGCTGAAGCCAACGATCTCCTGCAATAAAAGAAAAATAATAAAGCAACCTCATCCTTACCTTTCCATGGTTCCCACGACAGCTTCAGCTCTGCTACATCGAGATGACAGGCTGGACCGCAGCAGAACGCTGCCATCCAGCCTGTCATCCCGCAGACACTGAGAAGCGCAGGCTTGCTTGCGCTGCTCAGCGTCTCTCTGTGACGACATCCAGATGAGCCGAGTTCATGTCCAATGAACTCGGCTCACCTCGTGCACGTCACTGACAGCGTGGGAAAATTCTCACGCTGAAGCGCTGATTGCAGGAGAATTTTCCCACGCTGTCAGTGACGTGCAGGAGGTGAGCTGAGTTCATTGGACATGAGCTCACCTCATGCACATCACTGACAGCGTGGGAGAATTCTCCTGCACTCAGCACTTCAGCGTGAGAATTTTCCCACGCTGTCAGTGACGTGCAGGAGGTGAGCTGAGTTCATTGGACATGAGCTCACCTTATGCACGTCACTGACAGCGTGGGAGAATTCTCCTGCACTCACCGCTTCAGCTTGAGAATTTTCCCACGCTGTCAGTGACGTGCATGAGGTGAGCCGAGTTCATTGGACATGAACTCGGCTCATCTGGATGTCGTCACAGAGAGACGCTGAGCAGCGCAAGCAAGCCTGCGCTTCTCAGTGTCTGCGGGATGAGAGGCTGGATGGCAGCGTTCTGCTGCGGTCCAGCCTGTCATCTCGATGTAGCAGAGCTGAAGTTGTCGTGGGAACCATGGAAAGGTAAGGATGAGGTTGCTTTATTATTTTTCTTTTATTGCAGGAGATCGTTGGCTTCAGCTGGAATGGGCGTGACGGTAAGTATGGTTTAATTTAGAACAATAAAGGATTGTGTCTTTATTTCAATTAAAGGACTTTATTCTGGGTGTTTGTGCTTTTTTTAACTTTGACTATGGGGTTAGTAATGGGGGTGTCTTATAGACGCCTCTCCATTACTAACCTGGGCTTGATGTCAGCTGGCATTATAAGCTGACATCAACCCCAACCCTATTACCCCCTGCCACCGCACCAGGGCAGCGTGGAAGAGCGAGGCTAAGTGCCAGAATTGGCGCATCCTATGAATGCGCCATTTCTGGGGCGGCTGACGGCTGGTGTTTCTAGCCTGGGAGGGGGCCAATATTCATGGCTCCCTTCCTGGGCTATTAATATCAGCCCCCAGCTGTCTGCCTAGCCTTTGCTAGCTATTAAATTAGGGGGGACCCCACGTCATTTTTTTTGGGGGGTCCCCCATTTTAATAGCTAGTAAAGGCTATGTATTCAGCTGGGGGCTGATATTAGTAGCCTGGGAAGCTCCGTGGGTATTACCCCCTTCCCAGGCTTCAAACATCTGCCCCAGCCGTCTGCTTAACCTCCGCTAGAGCCTAAAATTAAGGGGAACCCCACACCAATTTTTTTAATAATAAATCCTTTATTTTAATACTAAATGACAAGTACAGTAACCAACACTATCACTGTACTTCATATATATGTGACTGACATGTTTCTATCTATCTAATCTATGTGTGAAGCTCTATTCTGTCTGTTATAAATTGTCGGGTACCGCTGCTGAATTGCCGGCCGGCTTTTTTAAAGAGACGGTGCATGAAAACACTATTATTTTTTTTGATAAATCCTTTACGCTAAATGACAAGTACAGTAAGCAACACTGTCACTGTACTTCGTATATATGTGGCTGACATGTTTCTATCTATCTAATCTATGTATGATGCTCTATTCTGTCTGTTATAAATTGTCGGGTACCGCTGCTGAATTGCTGGCCGGCTTTTTTAAAGAGACAGTGCATGAAAACACTATTATTTTTTTAAATAAATCCTTTACACTAAATGACAAGTACAGTAATCAACACTGTCACTGCACTTCTTATATATGTGACTGACATGTTTCTATCTATCTAATCTATGTGTGATTCTCTATTCCTTCTATTCTAAATTGTCGGGTACCGCTGCTGAATTGCCGGCCGGCTTTTTTAAAGAGACGGTGCATGAAAACACTATTATTTTTTTTGATAAATCCTTTACGCTAAATGACAAGTACAGTAAGCAGCACTTTCACTGTACTTCGTATATATGTGGCTGACATGTTTATATCTATCTAATCTATGTGTGAAGCTCTATTCTTTCGGTTCTAAATTGTCGGGTACAGGTGTATGCCGCTGCTGAATTGCCGGCTTTTCATGTTTCACTGTTGGCACTGTTCCCATCGATTTGGGCAATCACTGTAATGCCACAACCACCATGGCTGTGGCATTACAGTGAGTGGCAGACAATCCCTGCATGATTGGTGCTCTAAATAGCGCCAGACATGCAGGACACGCTTTTGGTGCACGAACAGTTATCGAACATAACCTCGAACAGCCGAATTTTTTGCAAATCGTTCGGGTTCGTCGAACAACTCGAACACCGCCCAAAACAGCTCGAATTTGAGATTGGCGAACAGTTCTAGTCGAACACCGCTCATCTCTAATAACAACTACAGGAATGCCTGTCACAAATAAGAATATGATGAAGAAGAAGAATATGAAGAAGATGAAGAAGTAGAATATGAAGAATGTAAAAAAAAGAATAATACGAAGAAGGTGAAGAAGAAGAAGGTGAAGAAGAAGTGGATGAAAAAGATGCTGAGGATGATGAAGGAGAAAGTGTGGGAGAAGTAAAAAAGAAGGTGAAGAGCATGGAAGTAGTGAAACATAAATATCTGACAAAATATAAAAATACTTAACATAGTTAATATTTCCGTAACTCAGAACATCTTAAAAAAATATTAATTCCTGCTATTCCATTTGACTGGGCTAAACCTCTATGCCTTTATTGTCTCCCCCACCTCCCCCAATACATTCTACATTATTCTTAGTTGTTTTCCTTCATGTAGAATTAACCTACAAGGAAAGAAAGGGTTTATTTTAATTCCGATATTTATGTCCCATTGACTTGCATTGGTTTCCGGTATCAGAATCGGCGATATCCGATACTTTTTCGGTATCGGTCCGATCCAATCCGATCCGATATTTCCCGATATCGGAAGGTATCGCTCAACACTAGTTATAACATTAAGATAATGTCCAAGTATGAAATAAGAGAAGCAAAGGAAAACCAGCACTATTTAAATCACTAACCTTAATGCAGTCCAGAGAGCATTCATACACAATTGGCCAGGGATCGTAATTAGCAGGTGCTCAGCCCGAAACAAAGGCGTTCTGTAACACCTGAAAGGTAGATGAAGGCGGCACTCAAGCAAAGCTTTTATTTCTTCATAACACAATCAAAACATGGAGCCAGGGAAGCGGGGATCCTTTAGAACGACGACTGTTTCGCACCAGGCTGGTGCTTCAATGGGTCCAAGTACTTGGTAAATTACTTTGAAAAGGCGCAATTATTATTTTTTTTCTATTTAACTCATAGTAAAGGTTAATATATATATATATATATATTAACAAAGGTACGCACCAAATTGCGCATCGGGGTGAGCGCCACACACTTTGCAGGACTGCATCACAATCAGGAATGATTATACCATTCTTGACCTCCATGATGGATCAATGCATTACACCATTATACTGGTGACGGGTTGTGAAATATTCTATGTGGAGATGTGCATTACATTCTTGAACACTGGCTAAGGGTTTGCGCAATCAATAAAACATATTACGGGGTAATACAGTACTTTCCATACTGACATGTAATTAGACTTGAACTGCAGGGTGGGCCATTTATATGTATACACCTTAATAAAATGGGAATGGTTGGTGATATCAACTTCCTGTTTGTGGCACATTAGTATATGGGAGGGGGTAAACTTTTCTAGATGGGTGGTGACCGTGGTGGCCATTTTGAAATCGGCCATTTTGGATCCAACTTTATTTTTTTCAATGGGAAGAGGGTCATGTGACACATCAAACTTATTGAGAATTTCATAAGAAAAACAACGCTATGCTTGCTTTTAACATAACTTTATTCTTACATGAGTTATTTACAAGTTTATGACCACTTATAAAATGTGCTCAAAGTGCTGCCCATTGTGTTGGATTGTCAATGCAACCCTCTTCTCCCACTCTTGACACACTGACAGCAACACCGCAGAAGAAATGCTAGCACAGGCTTCCAGTATCCATTGTTTCACATGCTGCACATCTTGTATCTTCACAGCATAGACAATTGCCTTCAGATGACCCCAAAGATAAAAGTCTAAGGGGGTCAGATAGGGAGACCTTGGTGGCTATTCAACTGGCCCACGACGACCAATCCACTTTCCAGGAAACTGTTCATGTAGGAATGCTCGCACCTGACACCCATAATGTGGTGGTGCACCATCTTGTTGGAAAAACTCAGGGAACGTGCCATCTTCAGTGCATAAAAAGGGCAACACATCACCATGTAGCAATTTCAGATATCCAGTGGCATTGAGGTTTCCATTGATGAAGAATGGCCCCACTATCTTTGTACCTAATATACCACACCATACCATCAATTTTTGTGTTCCAACAGTTTTGGAGGGATCTATCCACTGTGGGTTAGTGTCAGACCAATAGCGGTGGTTTTGTTTGTTAACTTCACCATTCACAAAAAAGTTTGCCTCATCAATGAACATAATGTTCTGTGTAAACTGAGGGTCCTGTTCCAATTTTTGTTTTGCCCCTTCTGCAAATTCAGTGTGCCGATCTGGGTCATCCTCTGTGAGATGCTGCAGCAGCTGGATTTTGTAAGGGTGCCATTTGTGAGTAGCTATTATCCGACGAAGGGATGTTAGACCGATGCCACTCTCCAGTGACATGCGGCAAGTGCTACGCTATGAGCTTTTGTTGAATGAAGCTAGGACAGTTTTCTTGCGTCCACATTTTGGCAAATCCAACACTGAACCTGTTTCACGAAATTTGGCAAGCAGTTTGCTAACTGTAGCATGGGAGATGGGTGGTCTCGTAGGGTGTCTTGCATTGAAATGTGTTGCAATGACCCGAGTACTGCGTTCACCAAACATCAACACAATTTCTATCCACTCCTCACGTGTTATCCTCTGTGACATGTCAATGGCTGTAAACAAAGAGAAACTTGTAAATAACTCATGAAAGAATAAAGTTACGTTAAAACCAAGCACACCATTGTTTTTCTTATGAAACTGTCAATAAGTTTGATGTGTCACCTGACCCTCTTCCCATTGAAAAAAAAAGGTTGGATCCAAAATGGCCAACTTCAAAATGGCCACCATGGTTAACACCCATCTGGAAAAGTTTGCCCCCTCCCATATACTAATGTGCCACAAACAGGAAGTTGATATCACCAACCATTCCCATTTTATTTAGGTGTATCCATATAAATGGCCCACCCTGTATACTGTGAATCTCCACTACACTAAAGGACTGTGCAATTACTACATAGTTCATTGCAGACATATTCAATACTTACCCTATACATATTAATCACTCATTAAATATTGGTACAATTACTCATGCCAAATATATGCTACATACCCATCATAATATCATCAGCAATTTTTTCGCCTAAATTCATGTACATAAATGAATTCTGCTCACATCATGTTATCTACGCCGTTTCACAATCACTGATTTGTGTCTGCTCTGCTACTTCTTTGTTTTTATCCCTGCTCTGGGTGTTTTTGTTACTCTATTTCTGTGTGTGTGCGCGCCTTCTTCTTGCCACCACTTACCCACTTGAAATTAATAAATGTATTTTTTTTACATCTATCTATGTTTAGACCACTCATTTGGGCTATTCAGTTTTGGTTTTGTTGGTTCTCATCCGATTGGTCTTCATGATCTGTCCAGCAAATATGTCACAGTGAGGCAAGATGAGGGAAAGACTAAGTGCAACACGAAGGGAAGAGAGTGAGGAAACCCAAACACTAGTGAAAGGGGGAGTGAAGACTCCTAGGCAGATCAAATATCACCCTGTCTACCCTATTGTCCCTATATAGGTTCCACACCTATCGCTGAGTAGGAAACTAAGCCCTGAATGTCCTTAGAGCTATGCCCCAGATAGGGACGGTACAGGGTGAGCACTAGTCAGGCCCCACTAAAAACTAAAGACAACAAGGTAGACAAACAAAGTGGATACACTTAGCTTAAGCAGACATCAGAGAGATAATGCCAACTGTCTTCCAAGGGCACCAGAGAAGAAACTAGCCGACTGCTAGTGCTCCAACCCTACATAGAGGTACATAGAATTATCACCGGCGACTCTCTGGAGAAACTGAGTCTATTTAACAACCCAGCAAGTGTGTGTCAATCAGCAGCAGAAGTTGTAGGTCACTGCTGGGTCCTAACGGAAGAAGGATAAAACTGTACTACAGAGATTAGGGAATCAAGAATGTGTCTGCAATGCCAAGTGCAGTGACCTTCTACAGCCGGCTCCAGAGCAATAGTCTGTCACACTGTGACAAAATATACATGTGTCACAATGTGGGTGATCCCCCTGAGGAATTACGGTCTTAGATGTATACTATATGCTCATCCTTTACATCATTTGCTTAATAATATATGTTGTGCATAATATGAGTGTAGCGTCGGCGTCCCTGCCTCCTGCTAGGCAGGGACGCTGTTCCCCTCACCTCTCTGCTCCGTGCCCGGTGGCTTCCTCCTGCTCTGCTTGCAGCGCCTGCTCTCCCCCGGTCACTGTGCTTAGGGCACGCGCGCTCCCCCTCTCTTAAAGGGGCCGCGCGCGTCGCCCTAAGGAGTCCCCGGCCAATGGCCGGAGGATCCCTCCATATATAAGGCACCTCCTCCAAAATGGAGGTGCCCGAGCAATGTTGTTGCACTGTTCACTACTCAGCTTCAGCCCTCAGGTCCCGTTTCCAGTTACCTGCCAGTTTCCTTCCAGTTTCCTGCCAGTTTGCTGTCTGATTCCTGCCTGTTATCCGCTTACCCGTTTGCTAGTCTGAGGTCCGACGGTCTGCCTTCCGACTCCTGTCAGTCTGTCTATGGACCAGCTAACCCGCTCACCTGGGAGCGCTCATCTGCTACCTGCCTGTTAGCCTACCTGGAGGCTCCGCCGTCACGTGCTGTGACCACCTGCCAGTCCAGAGACTCTTGCCCGCTCACCTGGGAGCGCTCATCTGCTACCTGCCTGTTAGCCTACCTGGAGGCTCCGCCGTCACGTGCTGTGACCACCTGCCAGTCCAGAGACTCTTGCCCGCTCACCTGGGAGCGCTCATCTGCTACCTGCCTGTTAGCCTACCTGGAGGCTCCGCCGTCACATGCTGTGACCACCTGCTTATCCAGAGACTCTTGCCTGCTCACCTGGGAGCACTCATCTGCCATCTGCCTGCTAGCCTACCTGGAGGCTCAGCCGTCACAGGTCATACCTGCCCGTTTACCCAGAGACTGTCCCGGTCACTTGCCGTGACCTCCTGCCCGTTTACCCAGAGACTGTCCCGGTCACCTGCTGTGACTGCCTGCCTGTCTTCCCTGGTCGCCACCCGCTTCCTTACAAGGACCGCCCCCTCGTATAAGTTGCTCAGAGGTTCCGCCTCCCAGACCCGTTACAGTTTGCTCGGGCCATGGAACCCAGTGGCACCCAAGCTCCCTCGCTCTCGGACCTTTGTCATGAACTGTCCCGACAGAGGTCCCAACAGGAGTCCATCCTGGGTCACCTGCGGAATGTCAATACTCGCCTGGACACTTTGATTGCCCCACCAGCAACCACCGCTAGTGTCATGACTCGCAGCCCGGCTGCTCCGCTGCCCACCAATACCATAGTATCCTGCTCTGGAATCCGGCTTTCTGCACCTCCTCGCTTCAGAGGCGACTCCGCTCAAGCTCGGGGCTTCATTAACCAGTGCACCCTGCACTTTGAACACCAGTCCCACCAGTTTAATTCCGACCGGGCCAAAGTAGCCTTCATCATGTCCCATCTCACGGGAGAGGCACTGGCTTGGCTAAATCCTCTATGGGAGAGAGGAGACCCTCTGGTGTCCGACCTGCCAGCCTTTCTCACGGCTTTCCGGAAGGTCTTCGACGAACCCGGACGGAAGACCTCATCCGCCTCATCTCTGCTACGCCTCCATCAAGGGAGTCTCACCGTGGGCCAATATGCCATACGGTTCCGTACCCTTGCTTCGGAGCTGGCCTGGGATAACGACGCCCTGGTGTCCGTCTTCTGAGAGGGTCTGTCCGGCCGTATTAAAGATGAACTCGCCGGTCGGGACATTCCTACCACTCTCGACGACTTGATTACACTTGCCACCCGGATTGACATCCGGTTCCAGGAGCGCGCTAGGGAGGTCACCCGTGAGAGGAGGATTCCACGTCTAGTCCCTACCTTCCAGAGACCCGTCACTCCCTCTGTTACTCCCCAGGCACACTCACCTGAGCCTATGCAGGTCGACCAGACCAAGATGGTCAAGACCCGTCAAGACTTACGTCGTGCCGAGGGGAGCTGTTTCTACTGTGGCAGTAAGGAGCACCGGATGCGTTCCTGCCCTGAGAGGTCGGGAAACGCCTGTGTCTAGGATCGCTCAGAGAGGTCGCCCTAGACAAAAGTAAACCCTCTCCATCCCTGATGCTGTCTGTTTCTATCTTCTGTGGAGAGAACTGCTATTTTGAACTGGCTCAACTTGACTCTGAAGCTGCTGGAAATCTCATCTCTCAATCCCTGGTAGAAAAATACCACATTCCCACCAAACCTCTGGCCGTACCTTTATCTGTCGCCGCCGTGGATGGGGGTCTCTTACCACATCCCATCCAACTCATCACCGAATCTCTGACTCTACAGGTGGGAATGCTGCATTCTGAGAGCATCTCCTTTCATGTTCTGCCTGGACTCTCTCAAGCACTATTGCTTGGCCTGCCTTGGCTCCAGAAACATGCACCAGTGCTTGACTGGCAGACCGGAGAGGTCCTTCGCTGGGGACAGGACTGCCATAAGACTTGTCTAGTTCCCGTTCGTCCTGCCCGTCCTTCTCCTACCCCAGCCAATCTGCCCGGTCTTCCGGTTCCCTATTGGTCTTATGCGGATGTCTTCAATAAAAAAGAGGCAGAGACTTTACCTCCTCATAGACCATACGACTGCCCAATCGACCTGATGCCCGGCTCTTCTCCTCCCCGTGGGCGAATCTACCCTTTGTCCGCTGCTGAAGCCCGGTCCATGTATGAATATATTGAGGAGAACCTGGCCCGGGGATTTAACCGGAAATCTACCTCCCCGGCGGGAGCAGGCTTCTTCTTTGTCAAAAAGAAGGACGGCTCACTCCGTCCATGTATAGACTATAGAGGCCTAAACCAGATTACTGTGAAGAATAAATACCCCCTTCCGCTTATTCCTGAATTATTTGACCGTCTGAGGGGGGCTAGAATCTTCACCAAACTGGATCTCCGTGGGGCGTATAACCTGGTCCGTATCCGTCAGGGGGATGAGTGGAAGACGGCATTCAATACCCGGGACGGCCACTATGAGTACCTTGTGATGCCCTTCGGTCTCTGTAACGCTCCTGCCGTCTTTCAAGAGTTGGTCAATGACATCTTCCGTGATCTTCTCTACTCCTGCGTGGTGGTGTACCTGGACGATATCTTGGTCTTCTGTCTAGATCTTCCTACTCACCGGAGGGACGTTCGTCAGGTCCTGCTCAGGCTCAGGCAGAACCACCTCTACGCTAAATATGAGAAGTGCATCTTTGAGCAGACCTCTCTTCCATTTCTGGGCTACATAATCTCTCAGACAGGTCTACAAATGGATCCTGAGAAACTGTCTGCCATCCAGAAGTGGCCCCGACCAGAGGGGTTGAAGGCTATTCAGCGGTTCCTGGGCTTCGCCAACTATTACCGCCTGTTCATACCGCACTTCTCTTCCCGGACCGCCCCTATCTCTGCTCTCACCCGTAAAGGTGCGAACCCCAGAGAATGGCCGCCTGAAGCAGAGGAGGCATTTCTTTCCTTAAAACAGGCCTTCCTCTCCGCCTCGGTGCTGCATCGTCTGGACGGCAACAAACAATTCTTCCTAGAAGTTGACGCCTCCTCCTCCGGAGCTGGGGCGGTACTTACCCAAAAATCTTCTTCCGGAAGAAAGGTAACCTGCGGCTTTTTCTCCAAACTTTTCTCCTCTTCTGAGCGCAATTATTCTATAGGAGACCGAGAATTGTTGGCCATTAAGATGGCACTGGAGGAGTGGCGTTACCTGCTCGAGGGGGTTCTCCACCCGGTAATAATTTACACTGACCACAAGAACTTGGCATATCTCCAGAGCGCCCAGAGACTTAACCCGCGCCAAGCCCGGTGGTCTTTGTTTTTTGCCCGCTTTGATTTCATTCTTCATTTTCGTCCGGCTGACAAAAACATCAAAGCTGACGCCCTGTCCCGATCCTTTCTGGTGTCTGATCTTGAGGAGGAGCCTAAACACATCATCGATCCCGCCAGAGTAATGCAGGTAGCCCCCGTGGGCCTAAATCGTCTCCCTCCCGGTAAGACGTTCGTAACGGAGTCCGATCGGGAGAAGATTCTACACTGGGGTCACTCGTCTAACCTAGCTGGGCACGCCGGTCAGAAAAAGACCCTCCAGCTTATTACCCGGCACTACTGGTGGCCTACCCTGCACAAGGATGTAATTGACTTTGTTTCTGCCTGTGTGTCCTGCGCCCGCAACAAAGTTCCGAGACACCTGCCTGCCGGCCGCCTTCTTCTTCTGCCTGTGCCTGCTGCCCCATGGCAACATATAGCTATGGACTTCATAACAGATCTCCCCGTCTCTGCCGGTTGTACGGTCATTTGGGTGGTCGCTGACCGCTTTTCCAAAATGGCTCATTTTATTCCCCTGCCAGGCCTCCCGTCTGCTCCCGAGCTAGCTAAAGACTTTATCCGCCACATCTTCCGTCTCCATGGTCTGCCTCTCCACATCGTGTTGGATCGTGGGGTTCAGTTCACCTCACGCTTCTGGAGAGCCACATGTAAACTGCTCGACGTCACCCTGGACTTCTCCACCGCTTACCACCCACAGTCCAATGGTCAAGTGGAGCGGATCAATCAGAATTTGACCAGTTACCTCCGGCACTTCGTTAATGCCCACCATTCAGACTGGGTGGATCTCCTACCATGGGCCGAGTTCTCTTACAACAATCACGAGAGCGAATCTTCTTCTAAATCCCCGTTTTTTGTAGTCTTCGGTCAGTATCCTCGGATCCCTTTTCCTGTCTCCACCTCTGTGGAAAACACGGCCGCGGAATCTCTCGTTAGCAAATTTTCCTCCATTTGGGAGAGTACCCGATCCGCACTCCTTCAGTCGTCCGAGCGGATGAAGAGACACGCCGACAAAAAACGCCTGGATTCCCCACAATTTCGTCCCGGAGATAAAGTCTGGCTCTCATCCAAATATGTCCGGCTCAAGATTCCTTCCTATAAGTTAGGGCCTCGGTTCATCGGCCCACTGGAGGTTATCAAACAGATCAACCCGGTGGCCTATAAATTGAAACTCCCGGCCAACTTACGGATCCCTAACTCCTTCCATGTATCTCTTCTCAAACCCGTGGTACTTAACTCCTTTTCCAAGTCTACAGGTACGCCTCCTGCTCCGGTTTCTGCTGAAGACGAGTTTGAGGTAGAGAACATTCTGGCCACCAAAAGGGTAAGAGGAAAGACCTTTTTTCTAGTGGATTGGAAGGGGTTTGGTCCTGAGTAGTGTTGAGCCACCCCCGTAGTGTTCGAGTTCGGTTCGGTTCGTCGAACACCCGTGTGTTCGTCGAACTGTTCATCGAACACCTTCGAACACCGTTAAAACCAATGGCAGGCAAACAAAAACACATAGAAACACATAGAAAACACCTTCAAAGGTGTCCAAAAGCTGACAAACTGCTCAGAAGACACAACTAACACATGGAAAAGTGACAAGTACATATAGTCATGCGAAAAGAAAAGAGGTGGAGGAGTAAAAGGAGGGGGAGACACAGATATAGGCATGTCATGCCCTTCTAAAATCCAAAAAGTGAGAAGCCGACATGTTCAGTCCGCTCCTGCCCGTGCCACCTCCGTGTCGCCGGGTTTGTGCCAGAGCCGCGGTGAACCCTGATGGCCAGCCCCCCTCTCCCAATACTGGTGCCTGTCCGCTGGTGGGTCGAGCGAGCCCCCCTGTGGTGGAGGCAGCTCTAAGCTTTTTAATTTAAATTGTCTCTCTAATTTGAATGAATACACTTTAAATCCATTTACAAGGATCTATTGGAGGGCAAGTCTCATACCAGCAGCCGCGTAATTCCAGCTCCAGTAGCGTCCACTAAAGCTGCTGCAGTTAAAAAGCTTTTATAAGGATCGAGCTCGGCTGTCCACCGCAAGGCATCCTACTGCCAGTCCCAGCCCCTATGCCTTGGGGTGCCTCCTGAAGCTCTTCACTGAGTATCCCGTGGTCCCGAAGCATTTCCTTTGAAAAAATTAAGTGTCCAAACTACAGGTGGTGTAGCTTGCTTAACAGCCGGGATAATCCGCTGACTAGCAGACACTGCTACTAGGCACAAAGTATTTCCTGGTCTAGATGCAGTTAAAAATTTGTAATTAGATACTCTCGTTGGATGCTGAGAAAGCATTCCATAGAGTCTCCTGGCACGCCATAGATGATTCTCTTAAAAAGCTTGGGGTAGGGGTCTAGGGGACCCTTTTATAGCCAAAATCACTGCCCTGTATCGCAATACGTCACCTAGGGTGAAGATAAATGGAACTGTAGCACCCTGAGGGCTCGGTTGCTACAGAGGTATTGCACCTCACCCAGAGGTGTGATATCTCACTCTCAGGTAAGGATGTAGTGTGGATCAGGACCCGACACCTGCATGCATTACACCACATTGCCGTGGGGCAGGGCGACCAATATGCCCCTGAGATGGGCACGACAGTCCCTGTCCCTGGCTGGAGTGGGGGGAGGGAACACTGAGGAAGGGGAACCCTGTAGTGCAGGAGCAGGGAGGAAGCAGTTCCTGGGTGCATTGAGAAGGGAGTATAAAAGGTGGGCACCATCTTAGTTCAGTGCAGAGAAGTCTGAGCAGAAGTGGCAGGGAGCAGGGGCTCTGCATGAGCTCTGCTCCGGAGGCGGGCCTAGTAACAGAGGCCCAGGCCTGGAAGAGGGAGAAGGAAGGAAGAGGAGCGGAGAAGGCTCCAGGAACGAGGAACGAAGGGATCCCAGGGGTGCGGACGGGCGAGTCGCCACCGCATGCCCGAATCCAACTGCGTGGAGGGGTCAGGCCAAAGGGGGAGACCGGTCCCCGAAACTAGTGGAGGCAGGAAACGACCCTCAGCTAGAAACAGTAGGCTGTGACATTTTATGTGGAGCAGCCCCTCGCTACACCCGCTAGTAAGGCACCACATAGGGTCAGGGAAACTGGCGCCAAGTTTACCAAGAGGAGGCCCGAGGCAGCCGGACAGAAGGGTTGGTAAGAAAGGCCAGACAAAGGACACACAAAGGGGGTCCTGTGAAGCGCTCCAAAGTTATCTGGGAGTTGTCTGAGCCCCTCACCTGGTGAGCACAGTACGACGTGGGCAGCCGTTACCTGCAGACGTGGTCTGGATAATAAGAACTGTGAGTAAAGGCCCTGGACTGCATCACTGACTCCGTGTCATTACTGCTGCTGCCCTGCACCATCACCCCCATCCTCCGCATACACTGCCCTGAGGCTATACTCCTCCCGTGGGGAGTTATGCTACGCTCTGCTGCACCCACAACACCAGCCTCAGCGGTCTGCCCTGGAGCGGCGGTTCACTCTGACCGCAATCCACGGGTGGCGTAGTCGGACATTTAAACATCAAAACCACATAAATAGTTCCGCCACTGGTTTGACCACCCTGAGCCACGGAACCGGGTCGCCGCCACGGAGACTACAACCACCAGCATCCACGAAGAAGGGTCCGGCTCCGGGTGTCCCAAGGCCCAGGTGGCGCATCAGAACATTTTCATCACCTTTCACAATCACCAATGGGACAAGGCAGGGATGTTCTCTGTCCCCTCTCTTATACATCCTAGTGACGGAGCACCTGCTCTCATCAATTCGCCATAACCCCAATATTAGGTGGATTGAGGTGGGAGGCACCGAGTACAAGTGCTCTCTATTTGCTGATGATGTCCTAGTATATATCACTCAATCACATATATCCATCCATGCTGTTATGGCTGAAATAGATCACTTTGTTACATGGTCAAATTTTAAAATCAATGCAGCGAAGTCTGAGGCCCTTGATGTCTCCCTCCCCAAATCCATATAGGATTCCATCCAGTCCAACTTTCCCTTTGCCTGGCCCTCACAGGGTATCAAATACTTAGGAATTCCTATTCATAGAGACCTCTCCCATCTAGGTTATCTTAATTTTGGGCCCTTTATTGAACAATTCCATACAGACCACGGTTGGCAAGTTAGAACTGTAAGATTCACTACGTGAACCACTGGTGTTTTGTGGAAAAGCACATGTACACTGTGTTCCAAATTATTATGCAAAAAGTGTTTAGGAGTGATAAGGGAAGAATTTGTTTGTTTGTCAGTTAAACTCATTGATGGTGATGTGTGTCAGGGCTCTTTATATCACTGTAAGCAATTGCAGACACCTGTGCTAATTAGTTTGGCAGGTGTGTCCAATGAAAGGCAAGACTACTTAAGAAGGCTGTCTCACATTATTAAGCAGCCTACATTTTCTGCCAAAATGGGAAAGAAAAAGGATGTGTCGGCTGCTGAGAAGAAACAAATTGTGGAGTGTTTAGGTCAAGGCATGACTACAATCAACACTGTGCGATGATCAGGATGAAGTGTCTTGGCAATCAAGAAGTATGTAGCTGATTCACAGTACACACGTGTGCGTGCTGATAAGGGCAAATTGAGGACTCTTTCCTACAGGCAATTACGTCAGGTTGAAAGAGCAGCGGCAAAAAAGCCTTGTCATAGCAGCAGACAAGTTTTTGAAGCTGCTGGTGCCTCCAACGTCCCCCGAACAACAAGATGCAGGGTCCTTCAGAGGTTTGCAGCTGTGCATACGCCATCCTGTCGACCTCCTCTATCCACTTCACACAAGCAGAAACGGCTCCAGTGGGCCAAACATTACATGAAGACTGATTTCAAAACTGTTTTGTTCACGGATGAGTGCCGTGCAGCGCTCGATGGTCTAGATGGATGGAGTGGAGGATGGCTGGTTGATGGACACCCCACGCAAACACGGCTACAGCGCCAACAAGGAGGAGGTGGAGTAATGTTTTGGGCTGGAATCATGGGGAGAGAGATTGTCGGCCCCTTTAGGATCCCTGAAGGCGCTAAAGATGAACTCCATAATGTATGTGGATTTTCTCAAACAGAACTTCCTGCCATGGTTCAAGAAGAAGAACCGTGTATTTCACAGCAAGATCATTTTTTTGCATGATAATGCACCATCTCATGCTGCACATAAAACATCTGCATCTCTGGCTGATATGGGCATAAAAGGGGACAAACTTATGGTGTGACCCCCATGCTCCCCTGACTTCTACCCCATTCAGAACCTTTGGAGCATCATTAAAAGGAGTGTCTATGATGGCGGGAGGCAGTTCACATCTAAGCAATAGCTCTGGGAGGGTATTCTGTCCTCATGCAAAACAATTGAAGCAGAAACCATCCAAAACCTGACAAATTCAATGGACGAGAGAGTTCAGAAGCTCCTTTCGAACAAGGGGTCCTATGTGAAAATGTAACATCACCTAGAATAAAGTTTTGAGTTGAAAACTGTTTGATTTCAGTTTCTAACAACCTGCTAATGCTTATAATTTCAAAAATGACCATTTTTTTGGTCTTTATTAAAATGAAAAGGTTGATCGAAAAGTTTGGGGGATCTAAGAGTGTGGCAACCCAGTAGTCATGATTACTTCGAATTCTGACAATATGAGGGAAATGCTGCAGGTAGTGCAGCAAGAAGGCACTTTTGTGTCTTGCGCATCTCGGAGCCCCAAAATTATTTTCCGGGCTAGATGCAGCTAAAAATTATTATTAATTTTAAATCTGGTGAAGCTTTAGTATAGATGGCCTAATAGGATCAGTGCTGCACACTGCTACAAAGCCCAAATTATTTTCCAGTCAAGATACAGATAAACATGATTAGTAATTTTAAATCTGGTGGAGCTTATTATAGATGGCCTAATAGAATCAGTGCTGCACACTGCTACAAAGCCCAAATTATTTTCCAGCCAAGATACAGATAAACATGATTAGTAATTTGAAAGCTTAAAACGGTTGGTAGGGTGATTTTAACCAATCATCAAGCTTTTACTCTCCCCAGGATGACACAGGGGTAGAAAAGTCGTTTTGGATCCATGATTTGTTCATCTTTATGAACGTGAGTCTGTCTACATTATCAGTGGAGAGCCGCGTGCGCTTATCTGTCAGCACACCACCAGCAGCGCTGAACACACGTTCAGACAGAACGCTGGCTGCGGGGCATGACAAGATCTCCAAGGCGTAAGTGGCTAGCTCCGGCCATTTATCCAGATTGGAAGCCCAAAAAGAGCAAGGGTCCAGTGACACAGTCATGGCTTCAATGTTTACTTGGAGATACTCCTGTACCATCGTCTCTAGGCGTTGACTATGTGTCAGACTTCTTGTCTCCTGTGGCCTTGCAAAGGATGGGCTAAAAAAGTGGTGAAATGATTCTGCAAAATTGATGTTACCAGCAGATACTGTGGTTCTGTTACGGTTTGAGTGCTGAACACTTGACGGTCCCACGGTTGGCAAGTTGGAACTGTGAGATTCACTACGTGCACCACTGGTATTTTGTGGAAAAGCACATGTAAGATTCTGCAACAGTCTCTGCTGATACTCCTGCATGCGTGCATCCCTTTCTATGGCAGGAATAATTTCTGCAAATTTACTTTTGTACCTGGGATCTAACAGTGTGGCAACCGAGTAGTCAGGATTATTTCTAATTCTCACAATTCGAGGGTCATGTTGCAGGTAGTGCAGCAAGAAGGCACTCATGTGTGTTGCGCATCCAGGAGCACCAAGTCCCTGTTGTGTTGGTGGCGAGGTAACAATCATGCTTCCTTCCTCTGTCCTCTCCCCCCAACCTCGCACAACAGAAATGTGATCAAGGTCTCCCTCATCTGATGAGTCTTCCATCAGTTCGTCCTCCACTTCTTCCTGGGCTCCTGCACCTTCCTCACTAGTTTGGCTGCTACCATGCGCCCTGGTAAAACCATCTCCCCCACCCTCACATGCCTGCCGCCTTGGTGCTGCCGACCGTCTGGACCTTGCAGATGTTAGCCCTTCCGCATACAACTCCTCCTCCTCTACTTCCTCCACCTCCTCTTGTGCCACCACCTGACTCCGAATTCTGTTTAACATGTGCTCCAGCATGTAAATCACCGGAATAATCATGCTGATAATGGCATCGTCAGCACTAAACATCTTCGTCGCCATTTCAAAACTGTGCAGAAGGGTGCATAGGTCCCTGATCTGAGACCACTCCTCCAGCGTGATTTGCCCCACCTCTGGATCTCGTTGGCCCAGGCTATACGTCAGAACGTATTGCACCAGGGCTTGTCGGTGCTGCCACAGTCGCTGCAACATGTGCAGAGTTGAATTCCACCGGGTAGGCACATTGCATTTTAGCCGGTGAAGTGGCAGGCCCAACGACTTCTGTAGAGATGTAAGTCGCTGAGCTGCGGGATGCGAACGGCGGAAGTGAGCACACAGCGACCGTGCCCTCTGCAGAAGGCCATCTAGTCTGGGATAGTGGGCTAAAAATTGCTGGACAACCAGGTTCAACACGTGAGCCATACAAGGCACGTGTGTGACATTGCCCCGGCGAAGGGCCGCACCCAGGTTTGCAGCATTGTCGCACACGGCCTTCCCTGGTTTCAGGTCCAGTGGAGACAACCATTCATGAAATTGGTTCTCCAGAGCTGACCACAACTCCTCAGCTGTGTGACTCACATTTCCCAGACATTTCAATGTAAAAACCGCCTGATGACGTTGAGCCCTACTGCCAGCATAGTAAGGAGGTGTGCAGGATCCCTTCTGCGCAGTTAGAAAGCTTGTGGCATGACCAGACAGGCTTTGGGTGCAGGTGGAAGACCGAGAGGAGGTTGAGGAGGCAGAAGCAGTGGAGGAACTTTGACATAAAGAGGATTGACGCACAACTCGTGGGGACGGCAAGACTTGGACAGCAGCCCCTTGTCCTGCTGTCACCATAGTTACCCAGTGCCCAGTCAGCGACATGTAACGCCCCTGTCCATGCCTACTCATCCAAGTGTCTGTGGTGAAATGCACCCTGTCACACACAGAGTTTCTCAAAGAAGCGGTGATGTTGTGTGCGACATGCTGGTGGAGCGCAGGCACACCTTTCTTTGAGAAGTAGTGCCGACTGGGCATCTGGTACTGGGGCACTGCGACGGACATAAGGTCTCGAAAATCCTCTGTGTCCACCAGGCGGAAAGGCAGCATTTCTGTACCAAGAGCTTGCAGATGGTGAAATTCAACCTCTTAGCTTTCTCATGGCTAGGAGGAAATGGTCTTTTACTTGTCCACATCTGAGGGACCGAGGGCTGGCTATTGTGGTTAGACGGGGTTGATAAGGGTGTCCCCGGCAAACTGCCGGTCTGTGAGGTAGATGCAGGCGGACATGTTAGGTTGCCTTGATCCAAAGGTGGTGCTATCGATGTCGGACAGCGCTCATCACCAGCTGGTGTTACCACCTCCAAAGAAAATGATGACCTGCCAATCACGCTGGCTGTTGCGGGTAAAGAGGTGGCAGGTCTGCGCCCCAAAACAGGTGTGACTGCTGTCCCCCCAGTCACAGAGGATGAAGAGGCCGCGGATGCACAAGATATGGCAGACGGTGGTTGGCCCGGCCGGCTAGGCCGCATTGTAGCACACTGAGCTTCCCACTGCAACTTATGCTTCATGTCCATGTGTCGGTTCATGCATGAAGTACTCAAACTATGTATTTTTTGGCCTCTACTTAGCTTTTGCTGACAAATGTTACAGATAACACGAGTTGGGTCATCTTTATCGATCTGAAAAAATGCCCAGGCTATGCAAGGCTTAGCACCCATGTGACCTGAAGAGCCACCACGACTTGTGGTGAGAGGCAGAGTTGTGTTTGAGGATGCAGTTGTTGACGTGCTTCCAGTACTACGTCTCTGTCCAGGAAGGCGCAACCTGACCTCGTCGTCACTAGCATCTTCCTCCACCTCCTCTGCTGACCTCATCTCTTGGCTGACGGTGGGTTGACAGTAAGTGGGATCTCCAACCTCATCATCATCACCCTGTGCGTTATCACACCCGTCGTCCTCAGAGCCAACCTGTTCCTGCCCTGACAAAAAACTAAAGTTGTCGCTCCAATCAGGTATTTGAGTCTTATCATCGTCTTCCTCATTGTCTCCACCAACAGGAGTTACAGTTTGGGAATGAGGGTCTACATTATGGTCAGAACCTTCTGCGTCTGGTCCTGGATCCGACTCATAAAGATTCTGGGCATCAGTGCAGATCATTTCCTCGTCTGGATTCACAGAAGCGCTGGAGTCGACCTCTGATTCCCAGGCTATAGTATAAGCAAACAGCTCTGCAGACTCAACCATCTGTTCTACCTCATACTCAGACGGGCAGCTGGAGATTTGGGAGCTGTGAGGAAGCAAGTGCGATTGGGGTGACACCTTTGAGGACTGGAGTATTTGTGATGTTGAAGTTGATGTGGAGGAGAGCCCACTGAAAGGAGCACTTGATATCCGTTGAAGCACCTGCTGTTTTTGTGCCTCATCTGGAATTTGTAGCGATTGGCGTGGCCGTAAGAAAGGGATCTTATCACATTGTCCGCTAAAAGAAGTAGACATTTTAGTTTGGCTGGAAGATGGTCTTTCTTCTGCAGATGTTACTGTTGCTTTAACACCTACCCCACGGACACAACCTTTTTTCCCCTTCCCAACACGCCTATTCCCCTTTCCACCAGCAGCAGGCCTTTTTCCACTCATTTTGGTGGTTAACTAATTCACAACTCTGGAGTTGTTTGCACAAAAAAACAATGGATGGGAACCGAGCAGAGCTGAGTGGCCAAACTGTGGTATTAGGCCAAAACTATTGGCTGGGTTAGATGCAGAAAAAAATTATATTCAATTTGCAACCTGATGGAGGTCAGTATAGATGGACTAATAGAACAAGTCCCACACACAGCTAGAAGCCCAAATATTTTTTCAGAGGTAGATGCAGAAAAAATATATATTCAGTTTGCAACCTGATGGAGGTCAGTATAGATGGACTAATAGAGAAAGTCCCACACACTGCTAGAAGGCCAAATATTTTTTCAGAGCTAGATGCAGACAAAAAATTATTTTGAATTTGCAACCTGATGGAGGTCAGTATAGGTGGACTAATAGAACAAGTCCCACACACTGCTAGAAGGCCAAATATTTTTTCAGAGCTAGATGCAGAAAAAAATTATATTCAGTTTGCAACCTGATGGAGGTCTGTATAGATGGATTAATAGAACAAGTCCCACACACAGCTAGAAGCCCAAATATTTTTTCAGAGGTAGATGCAGATAAAAATTATTTTTAATTTGCAACCTGATGGAGGTCAGTATAGATGGACTAATAGAGAAAGTCCCACACACTGCTAGAAGGCCAAATATTTTTTCAGAGCTAGATGCAGATAAAAATTATTTTTAATTTGCAACCTGATGGAGGTCAGTATAGATGGACTAATAGAGAAAGTCCCACACACTGCTAGAAGGCCAAATATTTTTTCAGAGCTAGATGCAGATAAAAATTATATTCAATTTGCAACCTGAAGGAGGTCAGTATAGATGGACTAATAGAACAAGTCCCACACACAGCTAGAAGCCCAAATATTTTTTCAGAGGTACTGTAGATGCAGATAAAAATTATTTTTAATTTGCAACCTGATGGAGGTCAGTATAGATGGACAAATACAACAAGTCCCACACACAGCTAGAAGCCCAATATTTTTTCAGAGGTAAATGCAGAAAAAAATATATTCAGTTTGCAACCTGATGGAGGTCAGTATAGATGGAGTAATAGAACAAGTCCCACACACAGCTAGAAGCCCAAATATTTTTTCAGAGGTAGATGCAAATAAAAATTATTTTTAATTTGCAACCTGATGGAGGTCAGTATAGATGGACTAATAGAGAAAGTCCCACACACTGCTAGAAGGCCAAATATTTTTTCAGAGCTAGATGCAGATAAAAATTATATTCAGTTTGCAACCTGATGGAGGTCAGTATAGATGGACTAATAGAACAAGTCCCACACACAGCTAGAAGCCCAAATATTTTTTCAGAGGTACTGTAGATGCA
The DNA here is from genome assembly GCF_046119375.1 of Phyllobates terribilis. Classification (NCBI taxonomy): domain Eukaryota; kingdom Metazoa; phylum Chordata; class Amphibia; order Anura; family Dendrobatidae; genus Phyllobates; species Phyllobates terribilis. The sequence continues at coordinate 251,014,426 of NW_027362773.1, read as the reverse complement.
GATAAAAATTATTTTTAATTTGCAACCTGATGGAGGTCAGTATAGATGGACTAATAGAGAAAGTCCCACACACTGCTAGAAGGCCAAATATTTTTTCAGAGCTAGATGCAGAAAAAAATTATATTCAGTTTGCAACCTGATGGAGGTCAGTATAGATGGACTAATAGAGAAAGTCCCACACACTGCTAGAAGGCCAAATATTTTTTCAGAGCTAGATGCAGATAAAAATTATATTCAATTTGCAACCTGATGGAGGTCAGTATAGATGGACTAATAGAACAAGTCCCACACACAGCTAGAAGCCCAAATATTTTTTCAGAGGTACTATAGATGCAGATAAAAATTATTTTTAATTTGCAACCTGATGGAGGTCAGTATAGATGGAGTAATAGAACATGTCCCACACACAGCTAGAAGCCCAAATATTTTTTCAGAAGTAGATGCAGATAAAAATTATTTTTAATTTGCAACCTGATGGAGGTCAGTATAGATGGACTAATAGAGAAAGTCCCACACACTGCTAGAAGGCCACATATTTTTTCAGAGGTAGATGCAGAAAAAAATATATTCAGTTTGCAACCTGATGGAGGTCTGTATAGATGGATTAATAGAACAAGTCCCACACACAGCTAGAAGCCCAATATTTTTTCAGAGGTAGATGCAGAAAAAAATATATTCAGTTTGCAACCTGATGGAGGTCAGTATAGATGGACTAATACAACAAGTCCCACACACAGCTAGAAGCCCAATATTTTTTCAGAGGTAGATGCAGAAAAAAATATATTCAGTTTGCTACCTGATGGAGGTCTGTATAGATGGATTAATAGAACAAGTCCTACACACAGCTAGAAGCCCAATATTTTTTCAGAGGTAGATGCAGAAAAAAATATATTCAGTTTGCAACCTGATGGAGGTCAGTATAGATGGAGTAATAGAACAAGTCCCACACACAGCTAGAAGCCCAAATATTTTTTCAGAGGTAGATGCAGAAAAAAATATATTCAGTTTGCAACCTGATGGAGGTCTGTATAGATGGATTAATAGAACAAGTCCCACACACAGCTAGAAGCCCAATATTTTTTCAGAGGTAGATGCAGAAAAAAATATATTCAGTTTGCAACCTGATGGAGGTCAGTATAGATGGACTAATACAACAAGTCCCACACACAGCTAGAAGCCCAATATTTTTTCAGAGCTAGATGCAGAAAAAAATTATATTCAATTTGCAACCTGATGGAGGTCAGTATAGATGGACTAATAGAATGATGCTATGCCCAAAAGATTTTACTTCACTAGGTGCAGTAAAAAAATTGGTATTCTATACACAGGTGGTATATCTTGCAACACAGATAGGCTACTCCACTGACTAACACACTCTGCAATAGGCCAAAAAGGATTAGCTTTGCTAGATTCAGCCAAATGCTGTGAAAAAAACTTGCACAGCACTGGCACAGACCTGCCTGGCAAAAACTGATAGGAACAGATGTAACCTAGTCCTGAAAAGGACTCCAATTACAATTAGTCTTTACTCCCACAATCTATCTATTTAAGAGCACAGACCTGCCTGATAAAAGTCGTAGGAAATGCTGTAACCTAGTCCTTAAAAGGACTGCAATCACAACTATTCCCTACTCCCAAGCTATCTGTAGATTTGTGCGAAAATTGGCTTGAAATTAACAAGGTATAGCGCACACAGCAACAGCGGTGCCGTCTAACACGCAGCTGCAGCAGTGAGAAAATGGTGGCGACGGGGAAAATGGCTTGGTCTTATAGGGCAAGGACATGTGACATACACTGCCAATGACACATGCCCTTGCTTGTGTGAAAAAAAGCACTTCGCTCCATGTGTGCGCTGCTGATAGGCTGACAGATTGCACCTCCCCACTGTAAATGCGGGAAAGAGAAAAAAAAAATGGAGATCTTCATTGTTCCTGCAGAGATCCATCCCCTGCCCCTCCCCCCACCCCGCTGTACACTCAAACTGCGTATTAACATTAATTTTCATCATTACTGAGAAAAAATCCAGTTATGATTTTGGTGCACGAACAGTTATCGAACATAACCTCGAACAGCCGAATTTTTCTCAAATTGTTCGTGTTCGCCGAACGGCTCGAACACCGCCCAAAACAGCTCGAATTTGAGATTGGCGAACAGTTCGAGTAGAACAACGCTCATCTCTAGTCCTGAGGAGAGAACATGGGAGCCCCGGGAGAACATCCATGCCCCTCTCATCCTTGCTAAATGTCTGTCTGGCAAAAAAAAGGGGGGGCCTAAAGGGGGGGGTACTGTAGCGTCGGCGTCCCTGCCTCCTGCTAGGCAGGGACGCTGTTCCCCTCACCTCTCTGCTCCGTGCCCGGCGGCTTCCTCCCGCTCTGCTTGCAGCGCCCGCTTTCCCCCGGTCACTGTGCTTAGGGTGCGCGCTCCCCCTCTCTTAAAGGGGCCGCGCGCGTCGCCCTAAGGAGTCCCCGGCCAATGGCCGGAGGATCCCTCCATATATAAGGCACCTCCTCCAAAATGGAGGTGCCCGAGCAATGTTGTTGCACTGTTCACTACTCTGCTTCAGCCCTCAGGTCCCGTTTCCAGTTACCTGCCAGTTTCCTGCCAGTTTCCTGCCAGTTTCCTGCCAGTTTGCTGTCTGATTCCTGCCTGTTATCCGCTTACCCGTTTGCTAGCCTGAGGTCCGACGGTCTGCCTTCCGACTCCTGTTAGTCTGTCTATGGACCAGCTAACCCGCTCACCTGGGAGCGCTCATCTGCTACCTGCCTGTTAGCCTACCTGGAGGCTCCGCCGTCACGTGCTGTGACCACCTGCCAGTCCAGTGACTCTTGCCCGCTCACCTGGGAGCGCTCATCTGCTACCTGCCTGTTAGCCTACCTGGAGGCTCCGCCGTCACGTGCTGTGACCACCTGCCAGTCCAGAGACTCTTGCCCGCTCACCTGGGAGCGCTCATCTGCTACCTGCCTGTTAGCCTACCTGGAGGCTCCGCCGTCACGTGCCGTGACCACCTGCCAGTCCAGAGACTCTTGCCCGCTCACCTGGGAGCGCTCATCTGCTACCTGCCTGTTAGCCTACCTGGAGGCTCCGCCGTCACGTGCTGTGACCACCTGCCAGTCCAGAGACTCTTGCCTGCTCACCTGGGAGCGCTCATCTGCTACCTGCCTGTTAGCCTACCTGGAGGCTCCGCCGTCACGTGCCGTGACCACCTGCCAGTCCAGAGACTCTTGCCCGCTCACCTGGGAGCGCTCATTTGCTGCCTGCCTGTTAGCCTACCTGGAGGCTCCGCCGTCACATGCTGTGACCACCTGCTTATCCAGAGACTCTCGCCTGCTCACCTGGGAGCACTCATCTGCCATCTGCCTGCTAGCCTACCTGGAGGCTCAGCCGTCCAGGTCGTACCTGCCCGTTTACCCAGAGACTGTCCCGGTCACTTGCCGTGACCTCCTGCCCGTTTACCCAGAGACTGTCCCGGTCACCTGCTGTGACTGCCTGCCTGTCTTCCCTGGTCGCCACCCGCTTCCTTACAAGGACCGCCCCCTTGTATAAGTTGCTCAGAGGTTCCGCCTCCCAGACCCGTTACAATGAGTTTATTCTGCACTGCACATATGTGTTTCTTGATTAGATGCAGTTAATGAGCCTATATTATATACAGTATGTATGTTGCTAATGTATATTAACTTTGTGTCACGGGTGTGTCAAATGTAGCAGACAGTCGTTCTGCAGCTGGTTACAGAAGGTCTCCTCATTTGGCATTACAGATGCCTTCTTAAATCAGTCTTACTTTAGGACCCAGCGGCTACCTCCCTCCTGCTCTGATTGACACCCTGGTCTGGGTGTTTAAATACTTTCAGTTTGCTGCAGGGAGGGCCAGTGATATTCACATGTTCCCTTGTGAAGGCTTGGAGCTATTGCAGTCTGTTTACTTCCTCTCTGGTGCTTGGGGGACATTTGGTGTAGTCTCTCTGAAGTTGGCTCAAGCTAAGTTTCTTCCCTCTGTGTTTGTCTCCCTTGTTTTCTTTAGTTTATAGTGGGGACTGACCAGTGCTCGTCCCCCTTCCCTATCCAGGGCCTAGCTCTAGGGATATACAAGGCTTAGGTTTCCTGCGATTGGTGAGCAACCAATATAGGGACTGTAGGGGAGACAGGGTGATATTATATCAGCCTAGAGGTCTCCACTTCCCCTTTCTCTAGTGTCTGGGCTCCCTTCCTCTCATCCCTTCGTGTTGCACTTAGTCTTTCCCTCACCTTGCGTGACACTTTGATTCTGAGGACCCACTGTTCAGCTACATGTAAATATTAAATTGCCACCATTCACAGATTTACCTCTGTTTTTATTTTATAATGAACCAAGTAGTTTTTTTAAATGAATAATGAGAGGCTGCCTTTTTCTGTACATAGTGAATCAAGTGCCAGCTATTGCTTATATAAGTTGCTGGGGGGGCCTACCGGGGAATTCACTTGTTCTCCTGTGGGCCAGTCCAAACCTGCCTATCCTTAATTCTGTGGCAGGTTACTTATCCTCGGTATATTCTATAGTAAAAAAAAGTGTAATCACCTCTGATATAGAATTTAAATGGCTATATTTTAAAAATACTATATTATTTTACATATTGTTGATAAAGAATAAATATGCAATGAGACCAATTCTAAAATAACAGGGAGCATCTGGAGGGAGGGTGCAAATACTTTCTTATCACTGTACAGATTCCTTCATAAAGTGTCATCTCTGCTAGAAATTCTTCATTTCAGTCGTGAATTTATGAATCAATCTTTGACAGCTGCTGATTTGTGAATTCACATTTGAAGAACGATGGCCGGTCATACATTACAATGAAGCTTGCTTATACTCAAACTATCATTATCAGACTGGGAAAAAATACCATTAGGACAGAGACAATTTATGGTTGGTCCACAAAGGAAATCATCTTATTTTAAAACGCCATAAATTTTAGGTAGGAAATGACTTGCAGTCATGAATGTGGATTTATATTTTGAATATTTCTTAATGCAATGTTAAGAGGCAGCTATTTCACATTTGCCTGTAATGCAATTGACTTTTTAGGGTCAGTTTGGCTAATAAGTCCATCTGTCCTTATCTGAATGGTAGGTATAAAATCAGAGATTAAAAAATGGAAGGGATGATTCATACACCGTATGAAAGACAGAATGACAATAAAATCGCTCACTAAAACTGTGCGATGTGACATGGAAGGATGGAGGACTGAGGGCTGTTTGTCGGTCTCCTGCATTCTGTGTATTTTTCTTTTTAAGTAATTGAACCCTTTCATTTTTAATCTGTGATATCTATCCTTACTAGTCCTTGAACTTCTACATAAATGCAATACTGTATTATCTCTTTCTCATTGATGATTGACATTTAGCAAAATTCATCATATGGACAGTGAATAAAACTCAGTTTAGATCCTCAATATTGTATTGGTGAAGGACCGACTCCCGGCACCTTCACCGATCAGTTGATTGAAGAGGTCGTATTGGACTGGAACAGGCACAGCTCAGTATATTGTATAGTGGCCACGAATGGTACTGCAACTCTCCTCTATTCAATTGCACTGTGACTTCTTAAATCAACTGATTGATGGGGGTCTTACTCCCAGCACCTTCGTCAATCTGACAATGATGGCAACAATATTTCCATTATATTATTAATATTTAAATCCTCTGAAAACTCTTTTACAGCTAGGTTGCCATAGGTGTAATGTAGCCACATTTTAGGATCTTGAACCTCCAAACATTGTAACTGTAGTCTAAACCATAGCTTACAACTTTCCAATGCAAAATTTGTAATGGGGACCCCACCTAACATTTACAACTTAAAAAAGTGTCTTCTTTTGTGGTAAGCAGAATTTTTTGCCCCAAAATGAACCAGCTCATCAACTAACTAAAGCTATTTCCCTGATCGAACCTGTGATCAAGTGCCTGGGGATCATAGCTAGGCACAATTTAACTATAGGGATGAGCGGACCCGTTGATGTTTGGATTCATAGAGTTAGGACGAACTTTAGTCCAAAGTTCAGTTTGGGTACCAGAATTTGACCCAAACTTGATCCCGAACTCAAAACTCATATAAGTCAATGGGGACCTCAACTTTGGTGCTGTAAAATGATCTTAGTAAGGGCTAGGGGGCTGCAAAAAGAAGCAAAGTGGGGATAAGAGCAGGACAAATAAATGCAAATAAATGTGGATAGGAAAATCACTTAAAATAACATAGAATAGGAAAATATAAAAAAAATAATCTTGAACCAGGAGGCAGAGGTCCAAGTGGAGGAGTGGAGCAATGCCTTGCTTGTGTATTTTACTTTATTTGTTAATAAATCAATGAAAAATATAACGTGGTGTCACCCCTTTTTTTAATAACTAGCCAAGGGAAAGAAGACAGCTGTGAACTGGTGTTATGCTGAGAAAGGGCCAATATCCATGTACATTCCCTGGAAGAGTCAAAGCTAAGCATCAGAACTGGTGCATCTTATGGATGCACCATTTCTGGGGACGGCTGAGGGCTGGTCTTATTAGACTGGGAAGGGACCAATTTCTATGTAACTTCCCATCCTATTAATATCAGCCCCCAGCTGTATGCTTTGCCTTTGGTGGTTATTAGAAATTTTTAATAACTAGATAAGGCAAAACAGACAGCTGGAGGCTGATATTAATAGGATGGGAAGTTACATAGATATTGGTCCCTTCCCAGTCTAATAAGACCAGCCCTCAGCTGCCCCCAGAAATGGTGCATCCATAAGATGCGCCAGTTCTTCTGCTTAGTTTTGACTCTTCCTGATTGTCTTGATGCACTAGTAATCGGGGTAATAGTTTTTTGGGTTGATGTCAGCTGTGTAATGTCAGCTGGCATCAAGCCCAGGGGTTAGTAATGGAGAGGCATCTATCAGACACCCACATTACTAACCCTGTATTTAAAGTTAAAAAGACACACAGATGGGAAAAAAGTTTATTTGAATAAAGACCCCAACACACATTACCTGATTTACCCATTTACTATTAAAAAATAATCCCAGCAGATCAACAAAATTCATTGTGGTTCCCATGACGTCCAGTGATTCTCTTCTGCACCTTATGGTGCATCATTTTGAAAACAATGCTTCACAGGTTACTCGCGGTCATATCTCACGATTATTATTCCACCAATTCCCCGCCTATATGCTTAATTATAATATCCCCCCCATCCCCTGCATGTTACAGGGCCCTGTGATGTGCACTGTGCTCCCTGACTTCCCAGGCATGCGAAAAGCACCGCTCACATAGAGCGCGCTTTGCTTCATCCCGGCCCCGTCTGCCTGTGCGCTGTGCTGCAGGGTTCTATTGCGCAGGCGCAGGTAAGTGACGGTGACTCCCCGGCGCCTGGGCAATAGAAACCTGTGGCGCAAGGAGCACAGTGCACATCACAGGGCTTGTTACAGGGCCCTGTGACGTGCAGGGGAGGGGGGGAATATGATAATTAAGTATATAGGCGGGGATTTGGGGGAATAATAAGCACATAGGCAGGGATTGCTTGACGTCCCACAGACGCCAAGCCTGTACAAAATAGAATTGATTAAAGCACTTTTCTCTGCAATCAAACCTCTACTATGGGCCATACAGGTATGTATAGTTTTAGCAAATCCTCAACTCAATTTAATACATTCAACTCAGTGGTAGTGTGAACAACTGTCATTTGTGTATGTAGGTCTTAGGTGGCTCTGTCTGTAGTCACTGTAGTCACCTTTGAGAGCTAAGTAGGGTTTCCACAGACAATCTTTGCTCTTGTGGAAGCCCTATTTAGTGCTGCCAAAAAAACATGGACAGGCTTTTTGATAGCTAATCTGGCTTTCAGGTCTCAGTTGAGCCCCAGCCTTCAGTCTTTAACCAATGTACATGGATTTAGACTTATGCAAAGATCCTGAGTTGAGACTCATGAGTAGCTGCTGGATGATGGAGTGGGCTGGCAGGAAAGTCAGTTAGCTGGGTAAAAACCAGGAGGTATGGAAAGAGGATGAAATCATCAATCAGAAGAGTTGTCAGTAAGTGGACCGAGGTCAGAAACAGAATAAATACAAGAACTGCAAGAGTAAAGCACAGAGGTGTGGACCAGATAAAGAAATACTTATAACTGACAACCAGAGACCTGCTGGGATTAAAATAGAGTGGAGTCCCGCCAATGGCTCCTAGTAAAGAGCTATTTATATCAGAAAAATAGCACACTGGAACAAAACACAGGAGAACTGGAAAGAGACAACAACTGTCATCGCCAGCAGCATCAGTAGAATTTGTGTGGCGCCTGGCAAATGTAGAAGCAACATGTTTGTACATAGATGGAATAGTGGGCCTCCCAATTTCTTTGATAGATTATGCTGGTGAAGTAAGAGGGCACGAAAAAGCTGTATACTTGTCAAGTCCCTCCAAGATGTATTGGTTGAGCCAACTTTATTGTGATTGGGCACCTTCAGCATTACATATCAGCTACTACCATCGAACTGTAAATCTGGTTATTATTAACCTCAATAAGAAAGCACTGGTTATGCAGTTGTACTTCTGTAGGCAAGAGATGACTGTGTGGCGCCCCTGAGGGTTCGGTCGCCACAGAGGTACTGCATCTCACCCAGAGGTGTGGTATCTCACTCTCGGGTAAGGAAGGAGTACAGCCCGGGACCCTAACACCTGCATCCAACACTACACTACTCCAGACCAGCTGGAGGGGCAAGATGCGCTGCTCCTCTGCTGAGCCCTGTCTTTGGTTGGAGTGGGGGAAACCAAAGTAGGGGGAACCATGTAGTGGGTGTGGGTGGAGGAAGTAAATCAGGGGAGCATTGAAAGGAGTGATATAAAAAGAGGGTAGAACATTCTAGAGGGGTTCTTCAGTGAGAGGAAGAGTCAGGAGCAGGAGCTCTGTAGGAGCTCTGCTCAGGAGGAGGGCCTGAGGAGAGGCCCAGGACAGACTGAGGAGGAGAGGAGCAGGAGAGAGTCTCCAGGAACATGGAAGGGACCCCAGGGGTACGGGAAGTGCTGGAGGCCACCCGTACGCCCTAATCTGCCAGGCGGTGGAGGGGTCAGGTCGCACAGAGGGGACCGGTCCCTAAACTAGCAGAGTTCTTCAAGTCTCAACTAGGAAACCGGAGGCTGTATTATTTCAGGTACTGCAGCCACAATCCACATCTGTCTCAAAAAGAGGGTAGCCATAGAGGTCCCATGGGACAGAGAAGACGTTGCCCGACAAGGTCCGCTGTCACTGGATTGGGACATTAGGTATGAGGTGCAGGGAGACGGCCAGAAGGAACACACAGAAGGGGGGCACCACTATTTACACTGGAGGTACCTGAGGGTTGGCTGAACCCCTCCCTGAGTAAGCACAGGACAACGTGGGAAGTTACCCTGGCCTTGGTAACTTGCAGTCTAAAAATCGTGAGTAAAACCCTGAAGACTGCACCCCACCGTCTCTGTCAGTTATTGCTGCTGAGCCATCACTCCCTGCACTACACTGTACCACGAGTGCTACTTCATAACAGCAACATCTACACTGCCCTGGAGCTAAGCTCTACCTGTGGAAAGCTAAACCAACTCTGCTGCATTCACATCAGCTCCAGAGGACCTGCTCCGCAGCGGCGGCTCCATATAGCCGCATACCACAGGTGGCGTCACGAACTGTATATAAAAACTATAATTCCCCTGTAATATTCCCCTTTGGATTGACCGCCCTGGGTCACGGACCGGGTCACCGCCACTGTGACATCTCCCCTAGCAACGACCGGCCCGGCACCGAGTACCCCACGGCCCAGGGGGTGCGTCAACTGGTCAAAAGTCGAGTATTAGGCTGTCTTCACTTATAATCCATCTAAGAAAATTGGTAGCTGAAGAAAATAGGGAGGACTGAAGGTCGGGGAGCAGTTCTTAGGGCCCTATGACAGCGCCGATTGTAACCGTTCCCTGTCTATGGTTGCCATCAGTGGACAAGTGAATGTTTTATCTCTTATTTTTAGAAGACTTTGAATGGTTTAAAGTACAGAAATGTCCAAACTCAATAAATCCTCCTCTCCCACAAGGTCAGTGTTATCAATCCAAATACTGTACATTCTATTTGAATGGAATGTAAATGTAACTAGGATATTTTCCTCTATAGAATTCACAAAAGTAAATAAATACATATAAGAAATAAATACATATAAGAACAAAATCTATCTCTCTGTGACACAAGTCTATAAGTCTATAGCAGCATTTACCTGCTCATGTTGTCACTGCCAAGAGAGATATTTTTATTGCCTCCCTGTCAAATGAAACTATTCATCCACACATGATAGTCAACCCTTCAGTTCAGAGGATGAATCAAGTCTGTCAAACTAGTGGATTTTATAGGCCTTATCTCCTTGGCTAAGAGGGTGAATGTTTTTAAAGCTGACAAGATCCAGATAGAGGAGCATAAAGGACATAAGGCTATCATCTAAGGTAAGAGCTTTCAGAAACTCCCACGTGTTACCGAAGAAGTGCAACAGAGTTTTACTAAAGTGAATGGCATGAAGAAATGTGCTTGCAATTGAATTAATGATAACAACTTAGAAATATGAAAGAAAAACTAAAGTGATGAAAATCACTCCAAGAAAATATATATACAGTGTTGGACACTGTAATACAAATGCAAATGCAATTTAAAGGGAAACTATCAGTCAATTCATGCTGCCCAAACCACAGGCAGCATGAATCAGAGCCTGTCTGGCTGGGTATATTTTTCACTGAAATGCTCCAGCGTTTCAGAAAACAAAGCTTGAAGTGATTCACAACAACATTCCAGATGATTGACAGGTCTCTACATATGTACAGACATGGCAGATACCTGTCATTCAACTAGAGCGGCACTGGGAAAAGTCGGCCTGAGGAGGTGTCGGTCTCGTCCCGTCTCTCCCTATATTCCCTTGCTGGCTATTCAAACTATGTTTTCTCTGAAACATCAAAACATTTGCAGCATAAAACTACTGATGAGGACGGAGTTGTCTGTAATTGCACAATCATGCACATTAATGTGGAATTGATTCTAAAGCAAACACTATATAAATCCCCCCAAACTTCCATGCTCATCCAACTGTCCCCCGACATTGGAGAAAATGAGGATGTGGAATTTTAATTACTTATTTTTGTTGTACTTCTCATGGGAAACAAGTAGCTGCCAGAAACTTTGGTCTCTCAGGGTCTCAACACCTGGATCCCAACCTAACTAATTTTCTGACTTGTCACAACTTTTTAAAATAATACTTTTTAAGATAGCTATGAGGAAAGGCAGAATTAGATTCTTTTCTGCTGATCATCGGTGAAATATTTGCAACACAAACAAGCATGACAGAATTTGTCAGATATCTGATTAAAAGTTGCTCTGCCACATGGCATTTTTTCAGACATTGCTGTGATTTTATCCCCTGAAAAATCCAACTCAAATCTGCACGTTTTTTGCTGCAACGTTTCTACAGAAATACAGTGGAAATACTGCAATGCTTCAGCAGAATTTCAACAGAAAATATGCATCAAAATCTGCTTGTAAGACACGCATATTTTGTCATGGGTTCACCAGTTTCGGGTGAATCTACATGAAGCATCAAGTGAAATTTCTAAAAGAAATTGTCAATTGCATTGATGATTTATTTATATGTCAAGATGGGTATATGAGAGTGTTTGCATTCTCAGACCAGTCATGTCACAAATTGCAGATGTGACTGGGTAAATGTGTTGCTCTGTGCAGGTTGTCCACATGATAAAGATGATAAAGGTGCAGGAGCTATCTGACATTATAACTAGCACTATCTCATTCGCAAAATGGTCAGCGCTATGGCATGCTGCTCACTCATGTGCAATAGGACTTTGACAGTGTTCTACCTGTGAGTAGTCCACCATGTGCTCATAGCCTCATGGAAATCCTGATTGCCAATCACTTAATACTAAAATCCTCCATAATCTGAACTTCCCACTCCCATCTCCAAGATTTCTTGCGTGCTGCGACAATTCTTTGGAATGCACTACCCAAGACAGTTCGATTAATTCCCAATACCCACAGTTTCAAGCGGACCCTAAAAACCCATTTCTTTAGACTGGCGTATCGCCTCAACACACTATCTGTCCGTCCCAGTTTTCCCCCATATTAAAATCTTCTTCAATTTCAGGTTCATACCATCCATGCACTTAATAGCCTCGGTCACGACTGTACAAATACTGGCTGGGGACCAGTCCATGTATTATTATTTATCCTATTTAGTATATCAAGGCTGCATTATACAATATATGTACATTTTACATTTTGTGTCTCCCCCATTTCCTCATAGACTGTAAGCTTCAGAACAGGGCCCTCACTCCTTTTGATTTGAGATATGCTTATTCTGTATTGTTTGTATAAGTCCCCCCTAAAATTGAAAAGTGCTGTGGAATATGTTGGCGCTGTAAAAATAAAAATTATTATTATTTGAATCATAATGAATTGATATACAATTCCATTTGAGGATTGTATGTATCTATTTATCTTCTTATATGCTGATTCTCTCTATAAATATTGTAAGACAGTAAGGGGTAAGGTCCTAGAAGGTAGGTATGTGTCACCGAGGTGGCTGGCCTCGGTGATGTAAGTGACTCGCCCCCTGGTCCGTGGGGCACTCGGATCCGGGCAGTAGGGGAACGATGGGAGTAGTAGTGGCAACCCGGTTCCGTGGCTCAGGGTGGTCAGGCCAGTGGTAGTCCGTTATGTGCTGTTTATGTCCGACTACGCCACCCGTGGATTTGCGGTCATTAGGAACCGCCGCTGCAAGGCAGACCGCTGGCGCTGATGATGTATGCAGCTGGGATGGTGTGACTCCCCACGGGAAGAGTGCGGCCCCAGGGCAGTGTAGTGGATGGTGGGAGTGATGGTGGTGAGAGTCCCAGTGCTGATAGTGCTGGAGGAGCAAGGAGCACACAGACGACAGGTTGCAGTCCAGGGTCTTTACAAGAACAGGTAAACTGACCCACAAACAGTCCCGGCTAGGAGGGGACCTGGATGTCTGAGAGCAATGGGAAAATTGGCCCTGGTCAGGGTGAGGGTGTAGGCCTACCGTGCTTTCTGCCCCCAGTTCCAGCTTTTATAGGGGCAGCCTGCTCCCCCTACTGGCCTGAGACAGGAGGTATTGCATGCTAATGTTCCCCTGACTAGAGAACCTCCCCCTTGCTCTCAGACACAGCTTTATTATATTTGTGGCATCCAGGTCAGGGTGACACATAAGTCCCAGGAGAAGGTGCACCAGTATGAATAGGTTACTAAGAAGGTTTTATTTTGAATGGATTCTGGGTCAGGGATTTAGGAGAACCCAAAAGAGCTTGGGTGGGAAAGGTCGCTCCGAAACTCCAGTCTGGGTCTTACAGGCCTAATAACATGCAGCTTCACTAGCTCAATAGTGAGGTAGTTGTGCTTAGGCTGGAGAAAACGTAGCTGGTGGTATATTCTCAGAGGTTCCTGTGATACCAAGTTGGTGAGACCTTTTGATTTATTCTGCCTTACCCATAGAAGGGACTGTTAGTTATTCATTTGTGCTAAAGAAAGGCTGTTTCCATTTTGAACTGAACATTTTATTAATGACAATAAACTTTATTTTGTTTTTTATAATATTTAAAACTCTATGCATGTCTGAATTCAACTGCTGCCAGAGAGTTGAAACCCCTACAATATTTATATACCCATTATATGGACAAAAGTATTCACAATTTACACCTACAGAAGTTTTTAGTTTTTATTTCAACCCATAAACACTCCAATTGTGAATCCCATTCTATATCCATAGGCATTTATATGGAGTTGATCCCCCCATTGAAGCTAAAACAGCTTCCACTCTACTACAAGATTTTGGAGTTTCCAAAAAAAGGTCATAAACTTTAACTACCTCAATAAGGATGTCCAATCACCATAAAAAACTGCGTTGCATAAACCAGATTTTTTGAAAAGAGGATGTGAAACAAATAATATTAAAAATTATTTATTTTTTATTACATCAATTTAAAATTTTCAATAAAAAGCAGAGCAGAGCAGTGACCTATCGATCCCATGCAAAAAGTCTTCCAATTGATAGATCATAGTAATAATATATTGTATTATTGCACAACAAGGAGGGGGGGAAAGTTGATGTAAACATAAGACCAATAAATATATTATATATCACAATTCATGTAAATATTTGTATAAATATATATATCACCTAAAGGAAAATTATTTTTCCCAACCATATTCTATCAATTGAATGAATCTAGTATTAATAGCAAGTGTAGAAGTAGCCTTCCATTCAACAATGTATCATCATTTACATAGCTCTCCAAGAATTTATAATGGTGTGACCGGTGGAAGTAAAAAATCTATTAATTACAAGTGTAATGATAAGCTACCATCAGTCTTCCCATTCTAGTTATCATGACAATATCCTGGAATGATCATGATCATACAAAATAGCCAATCTAAAGGAGGTCCAAAAAATACACTTATCATGACAATATCCCGGAATGATCATGATCATACAAAATAGCCAATCTAAAGGAGGTCCAAAAAATACACTTATCATGACAATATCCCGGAATGATCATGATCATACAAAATAGCCAATCTAAAGGAGGTCCAAAAAATACACTTACTGAGTGTTTCTAAGACATGGAGACAATCTCACAGGGATCCGCCCGACGACGCCGTTTCGCTTGTGTGCTTCTTCGATGGGGCGTGCAGTATGTGTGTGTGTCATACCTATTAATAGGCTGACAGTCAGCCTATTAATAGGTATGACACACACACATACTGCACGCCCCATCGAAGAAGCACACAGGATATTGTCATGATAACTAGAATGGGAAGACTGATGGTAGCTTATCATTACACTTGTAATTAATAGATTTTTTACTTCCACCGGTCACACCATTATAAATTCTTGGAGAGCTATGTAAATGATGATACATTGTTGAATGGAAGGCTACTTCTACACTTGCTATTAATACTAGATTCATCCAATTGATAGAATATGGTTGGGAAAAATAATTTTCCTTTAGGTGATATATATATTTATACAAATATTTACATGAATTGTGATATATAATATATTTATTGGTCTTATGTTTACATCAACTTTCCCCCCCTCCTTGTTGTGCAATAATACAATATATGATTACTATGATCTATCAATTGGAAGACTTTTTGCATGGGATCGATAGGTCACTGCTCTGCTATGCTTTTTATTGAAAATTTTAAATTGATGTAATAAAAAATAAATAATTTTTAATATTATTTGTTTCACATCCTCTTTTCAAAAAATCTGGTTTATGCAACGCAGTTTTTTATGGTGATTGGACAAGATTTTGGAGTTGTCTGTGTGAATATTTGCCCATTCTTCAAGGAAGAGAATTTGTGTGATGATGCACTTATGTTGGAGGAGAGGACTGGTTTCACAATCTCCATTTTAGTTAGTCTCAAATGTGTTGAATGGGGTTGAGGTTTAGGCTCAGGGCAGGCTATCATGTTCACACATACTCTCCCAACCATGGACCTTGCTTTGTTCACTTGATGCACAGTTATGATAGAACAGAAAAGGTCCTTCCCCAAAGAGTTACCACAAAGTGGGAAATTACTATTTTCCAAAATGTCTTGGGTGGCTAAAGCATTAGGATTTCCTTTTACTGGAACTAAGAGGCCTAACTAGTGATGAGCGAGCATGCTCGCTACTGCTCGATGCTCGCCCGAGCATCTCACTGCTCGAGATGCTCTGCGCTCACCGAGTATTTCCGGGTTGCTCGGGCGGGAACTCGGGTCCCCTCCCTGCATGTTTGGCACTCTTTAGAGAGCCAATGAACATGCAGGGATTGCCTGCCATGCACTGTAATGCCGCAATCATGTTGGTTGTGGGCATTTTTGTGATTGGCTGGCCGCACGGCGCCATCAGGTCTATATCAGACCTGGCGCCGCCATGCTCGTCACAGTCACTCCAGATCAGACAGTGTAGGGAGAGCTGCTGCTGTGTCAGGGAGAGATTTGATCGTGTATTAGGTAGTGTAGGGAGAAAAAACGTAAATTACACATATCCATCTTAACAAACAGTCCTTCGGAGGACTAATCCATCTGCAGAGATATCAGGCAGGCAGGGTGTATAGGCAGGGAGTGTATATATCAGACTGCAGTGCATATATCACAAGAGGCTGCATTCCAATTCTGCCTTATGCTGCTGTTGGATATTTCTATACAAAGGCCCAGGTCTCAGGGGCCAGGAATACTTTTCTTTGGATCTTAATACTCATTATTTGCTTAAAAAGCAATCCAGAGAACACCATTTTTCTGTGCCATTTGCTTGTTTTGGGAGAGGTGCTGCTGAGTCAGGGACAGATTTGCTTGTGTATTAGGTAGTGTAGGGAGAAAAACCGTACATTACACATATCCATCTTAACAAACAGTCCTTCTGAGGACTAATCCATCTGCAGAGATATCAGACAGGCAGTGTATATAGGCAGGCAGTGTATATAGCAGACTGCAGTGCATATAGCACAAGAGGCTCCAATCCAATTCTGCCTTCTGCTGTTAGATATTTCTATACAAAGGCCCAGGACTCAGGGGCCAGGAATACTTTTCTTTGGATCTTAATCGTCATTATTTGCTTAAAAAGCAATCCAGAGAACATCATTTTTCTGCGCCATTTGTTTGTTGGCACTGCAGAATACCGCCAGATCCTTTCCATATTAGAGCGCTAGAAATCCAGCTATTTAAAACTCTGTTTTCTCCATCACACGGATCACATATACGTTGTCAGAAAATACTGCCATTTCGGGCATCCATTAAAAATTTCCTTTAGTGTGTCATTGAAGCAATTCACTGCAGTTTGCTGTTGAAACTACTTACCTACAGGCCAGGTAATTAAAACTCTGTTTTCTCCGTCAAACGGATCACATATATGTTGTCAGAAAATACTGCCATTTCAGGCCTCCATTAAAAATTTCCTTTAGTGTGTCATTGACGCAATTCACCGCAGTTTGCTGTTCAAACTACTTACCTACAGGCCAGGTATTTAAAACTCTGTTTTCTCTATCACATGGATCACATATAAGTTTGCTCCAAACTCAGTCATTTGTAGTGAGCGTGGAAGATACTGTCCTCCATTTAAAATTGGCAAGGCACGTGGCAAGGGACAGGGAACTGGACGTGATGGTAATGGTGCATGTAGAGGCCGAGGACAAGGCTGTGGGCAAGCCGAAATTGTGCCACAACAAACACCTACATCTTCTCGCCTGACCTTCCAGTCCCAATTTCTAGGGGACCACAGCACACCACTATTGAAACCAGAGCAGTGTCAAAAGGTTGTTGGTTGGATAGCGGATAATGCTTCAAGTCACTTAGCCACCACCACAACCTCCCTGTCTTCCACACGGCCAAGTCTCAGTAGCCGTGAGTCTGGACTGCATATTCCTTACCCTGATCCTCTTTCCTCCCACCATGCCGAGTACCCAGAGACAACTGATCCCACACTTGGACACTCTGAAGAGCTGTTCACTTTTCTATTTATAGATTCGGGCCTCTCGCCCGGTCCACTTGAAGCGGGGCAAGAGGCGATCGCGTGTAGCGATGACCAAATATTTGAGCAGCCACGATCACACAAAGGCAATGGTGGGAAAGTGTCACAAGAGGTGGACGATGATGAGACACAATTGCCAGAAAGTCAGAAGGAGGACCAGGGTGCGGAAGTGGAAGACGAGGTGGTGGATGATATAGTAACTGACCCAACCTGGCAGGAGGACATGCAGAGCGAGGACAGCAGCACACAGGGGGAGAAAGGCAGAGCACCCCAACAGGCAGGAAGAATCAGTGTGGTGGCCGCAGACAGAAGGCAGGCAACCGTTCCCCGTAACACCAACACGAAGGAAGTTGCCAGTACAACTGTTAGGTCTTCCCGAGTCTGGTTGTTTTTTAAAGACTCTGCCGATAACCCCAAAAAGGCCATTTGCACCACCTGCGAGGCCAGCATCAGCAGGGGTGGCAAAACGACCATCCTGACCACCACCAGCATGATCAGGCAGATGGCAGCAAAGCACCCGACTTTGTGGGCCGAACCCCAGGGTCCAGATACAGTGTCAGCGGGTGGCACCATTGCTTCTTCCGCTGTTGTGCATACAAGCCAATCCCCTGTCCATGGTGCATGCGAAGACGCCTCCTGCCCTGCACCTGTCGTTGCACACTCTCAAGTAGCAGCATCAACGCCCCACAGGCCACATTACTAAATTCTCACATTTCACGACTGCTTGAGCTCGAAATTTTGCCATTTAGGCTCATGGAGACCGAAGCATTCCGCAACCTGATGGCGGCGGCCGTCCCTCGGTACTAGGTTCCCAGCCGCCACTATTTCTCCCGGTGTGCCGTCCCCGCATTACATAAGCACGTGTCCCAAAACATTAGCCGTGCTCTCAACAACGCAGTTACCGGTAAAGTCCACCTAACCACGGACACGTGGACAAGTGCTTGTGGGCAGGGACGGTATATATCGCTGACGGCACACTGGGCTAACATAATGGAAGCCGGGACCCAGTCGGACCTTGGGACGGAACACGTCCTCCCGACGCCAAGGATTGCGGGCCCTAGGTCAATCAGGGTTGCCCCCATGGTCTACAGCTCCTGTACCTCATCCTCCTCCTCCTTTTCAGCCTCCATCTCCGAAATGACCACATCAGTCACAAGCTGGAAGCACTACAGCACTGCCTCGGCCAAGTGGCAACAGGCTGTGCTGAAGCAAATATGCTTAGCTGAAAAACCGCACAATGATGAAGAGTTGTGGACAGCTCTGAAAGAGCAGTCAGATCTGTGGCTCACACCGCTGAACCTACAGCCAGGCATGGCCGTGTGTGACAATGGCCGGAACCTGGTGGCGGCACTGAGGCGAGGCGAGCACACACAAGTACCATGCCTGGCCCATGTGCTTAACCTCGTGGTTCAGCGGTTTCTCAAATCCTACCCGGAGCTGCCCGATCTGCTTGTTAAAGTACGCCGCCTGTGTGCCCATTTTAGAAAGTCAGCTACAGCTTCCGCCGCCCTTGCTGTGCTTCAGCAATGTTTGCAGCTTCCGGCTCACAGACTGGTGTGTAATGTCCCCATGCGCTGGAACTCTACACTGCAGATGTTGGGAAGGATTTGTGAGCAGAAGAGGGCAGTTGTTGAGTACCAGCATCAACAAGGCTGTCGGTATTCAGTTCAGACTCCACACATAAGACCTCAGGAGTGGACATGGATGTCAGACATATGTACCATCCTCCAAAACTTTGAGGACTCCACCAAGATGGTGAGCGGCGATGACGCCATATTTAGCATCACCATCCCGCTGCTCTGTCTTCTGAAACGCTCTCTGCTCACAATCAAAGAGGATGCATTGCAGGTGGAGCACGATCAGATGGAGCAAGGAACCATACAGGGTGATTACACACAGCCAAGCCTCATCTCATCCCAACGTGGATTGGGTGACAATGATGAAGAGGAGGAGGAGGAAGAACAGGAGCTAGTTTCATGCACTATAGACGGTACTACCTGCACAGCTGTCATGTCGTCTGTTTAGCGTGCACGGCCAGAGGACAGAGAGGAGGAGGAGGAGGAGAAGAGCATGGTCAGTCACCCTCTTGTTGAGGACACGGAAGTCTTGCCTGTTAGTAGTCTCGCACGCATGGCTGAGTTTATGTTATGCTGCCTTTCCCATGACCCTCGCGTTCTCAAAATTTTGGGTGACAGTCATTACTGTTTGGTGACACTTCTAGACCCACGCTACAAGGAGAACTTTCTATCTCTTATTCCTGAGACGGACAGGAGTACAAAAATGGGGCAGTACCAGAAGGCCCTTGTTGCGGAACTATTAAAAAAATTCCCATCTGAAAACGCTGGTGGCAGAGGGCACACTTTGTTGGACAACCAAGGAGTACAGGCGAGAGAGACACAACTTCAATCCAGCAGAGGCAGGGGAACACTGTCAAAGTTTTGAGAGTTTTCTCAGACCCTCCCATCGCACAGGCCCTGAGGCGTGGGGTACTCTCACAAGGAGTGCAAAGTTTGGGAAGATGCTGAGGGAGTACCTTGCCGACCGTACCAACGTCCTCCGTGATTCCGCTGTGCCTTATAATTATTGGGCATCCAAGCTGGATACATGGAATGAACTGGCTCTCTATGCCTTGGAGGTCCTGGCCTGCCCTGCCGCCAGCGTTTTATCAGAGCGGGTTTTAAGTGCCGCTGGTGGAATTATAACTGATAAGCGCATCCGCTTGTCAACTGAAAATGCTGACAGGCTGACTCTTATAAAAGTGAACAAGGGCTGGATTGGGTTATTTAGCTACAAACTGCTTAAACTTACGGCAGTATTGACTTATAACCTCAGTATTAACAATGTAGATCAGCCAAGAGGAAAACTCTTAAAATATAACCTTTATTAAATCCTTAAAATAATTTTTATACCTCCAATGTCCAATATAAACTGCTCATACACCCCTATTGCATCACAGACAAGCCCATCATACAATAGAGAGAGCCAGCAAAAAATATTCTTCCAACCATGTTAAGGACACCGTATATGAAAGCAGGACACTATGCAAACCTCTTATATAGCATATTTGAAGGAACAAGTAATATGTAATATTAATCCCATCTGGTCCATATAAAACTTAATCGTAGTGAAATAAAACTTTTAACAATATGTGTGGATCTCACCCATTCTCTTGTCCATGGGCATCTGACGCGCCCCTGGGCCTGCTGTGTCATGCGGCATCTCGCGCACGGGGACTTACCCGGAGCCGGATCAGATGGGGGTAGTAGTCTCGTGGCGGTGACCCGGTCCGTGCCCAGGGAGTCAAGCTGAGTGGCAGTCTTTAGCAGTAGATGTTAGAGTGTTCGACTACGCCACCCGTTGAATGCGGCTATGAAGCCGCCACTGCAGGACAGTCCGCTGAGGCCGGTGGTACGGATGTGCAGCGTGGATGGTATAACCCCCAACGGGAGGGGTATGGCCTCAGGGCAGCAGATGTGGATGATAGTAGTAGTGATGGTGCAGCAAGGAAGCTCAGAGATGTGTGGTGCAGTTTCAAGGCTTTTACTCACAGGTGTTGCTCCGGTCACTTCGGCCAAGAGTGACCACCCGAGCCGTGCTGCGTCCACCAGGTGCGGGACTCGGCCAACTCCCAGGCAGTTCCAGAGCGTGGTCCTGAGCTCCCCTCTCTTCCTTCCTACTGGCCGTCCTCACCAGGAACCCACCTATGTCCGGCTTCCTCGGGCCTTATGGGGCAAAACCTCTCTCCGGTTTTCCTGACCCTATGTGGCGTGCCTTCCTGGTGGATGTGGCGAGGGGTCGTGCCAAAGCTTGACCACGACCTCCGGTTCCTGGCTAAGGATGATTTGCCTCCACCAGCTTGGGATCCGGTACCCTTCTCTGCCAACCCTTCACCCGTTTTAGTTCACTCATGGGATCTCAGGGTTCCCTCTGCTTGCGTCTCTGGGCCTTTCCTTGTGTTCCTCTCTCTGCTTCAGGCCTGGCTCTGGAGCTGGGCCCAGACGGAGCCACAGCTCCCCCTCAGCCCTCTCTGGCTGAGCTCCTCTCTGAACCGACTCTCCTCTGAACAGGACCCTGTCCTAAAATGGTGCCCACCTTATATACTCCCTCTGACACCCGAGCCCAGGTCACAATGCAACCAATGGGCTCCTCCTATGCCCAGAGTCCATCCCCTGACTGCTCCTACACTACTGGGATGTTCCTCCCCCCCTCCCACTCCAGCCAGGGACAGACGCTGTCGTACCTGCACATCTATCTGGTGGGAGTACCGTTGTTCTGTCCCCCGGAAATGGGATGAGTGTAGTGCATGCAACTAGCTGAGCTCAGTCCCACCCTCCATCCTTACCCGGGAGTGGAATACCACACCTCTGGTTTGAGGTGCAATACTCCTGTAGCAGCCGAGTCCTCGGGGTGCTACATTCCCCCCCGGTAAATCACAGCACGTCCTCGGGCTGTAAAAGAATAAAACAAAACATACTAAATTTTTAAAGTACACACTAACATATAAAACATTATAAAAAACATTATCAGAAAATATAACGTTACAGGTAACTTCTTATATTATCATCTTGGCAGTATAAACTTTCAATATAAAACTCTTTTATATAAAACGTTCTTGTTCTTCCAGCCACGGTGCAACTTGTGACCGGGTAAAGTGCAACAGTCACTAGAGAAAAACAGTTCTTTATAAAACCAGAAGGGGGCGCTTTAGGAAGCGCAACTATTTACAGGGTATGGCCGCTCTCAGTCCTCGGCCAGTGGGAATAGGGGAATGGCTGCTCACAGTCCTCAGCCTGGTAAGGGATAGGGGCACACAGGAAACAGTTCTTTTAAACAGTTCCACACTAGTCCCAACGGGGACCACACTTCTCTTAGCAGCATATCGAATACCCATACGGTAACTTATTTACAGTACTTTGCTTACGCTACTCCCCTTTAGTAGCGATGTCCTCTCCTTGTCTCCTCCTGAGGGTAGTCTTCAGACCCGTCCGGGTCCTCTTGATCTTCCTCATACTGCAACTCCTCCTCCGTCAACCGGTGCACGTGAAGGGCGTATGGTCCTTTGGCACACTGGTGCCGGGTGAAGGTGACCTCAACACCCAGGTAGAGGTCACGTCCTCGGTGTCCCTCCGGCAGGTGGCTCTCAACATCCCTGCGGGTAACAAAGACATCACCAGGGGTTCTGTGATCCCGGATAAAGCCCCAGCCGTTCTCCATTTGAAACTTTATTACAGTCCCGGTGGCGCGGGGACCGTGGGCCGCACGGCGGTTTCGTCGGGTCTGGCTTTTCTGCTCCGCGCTTTGGACCTGCAGCCGTTCCTCGCGGACCCGCCTCTCTCGCCGTTCCCTCTGAAAGACTTCCAGTTGTTGTCAGTAACACTCCTCACGTTGGGCTGCGGCCGCCCGGGTCTCTTGGGTGAACCCCATGAGGTTTTCACCGGTGGGGTCCCATGCAAATTGAGCCTCCTCCAGCGGGAGCGGAACAATTTTGGCGGGTGCCGGAGCCGGGATCAGAGGCTCACACAGAGGCCATTCCTTCCGGAGTCGGGGGTTGACGTACTCCGGTGGCCAAACGAAAGGCAGCCCGTCCGGGCTAGTATGCTGCGCAAACAGATCTTCGCCCAGGGGCAGCACTGTGGAAGTTGAGGGCACTGGAGGGGCAGCGGCGCCCGGAGGTACTCGGCCTTGCGTCCAGGCCGTAGGCATCCTGTCTGGGCTCAAGTATGGCACTTTTGGGAAAGAGGGCGCTGTGGAGACTGCGGCGCCCGGGGGTACTCGGCCCTGCGACCAGGCCGGGGGCACTTCCTCTTTTGCCGCGCTCAGGGTCAAGGGGCGTGGCGTAACAGAGGGCGCGACCGCGGATCCTGCCGCTTGAGGCCTAGTTGGAAGCAGCGGCGGTGTGGCAACGGGCGCGGTGAGTGGAACTTCGGGCTCTGCGACGGGCAGCTGGGGCAGGCTTGCGGCTACTGGGCACGGGGTGATGACGTCCCCATTACCTGCTTCCATCTCTGCGGCTCCCTCCGCGGCGTCGTCTCCGGCCTTCGTCCCTCCTGCACCATCCTCAGGGGCAGACTTGCTCCACGTTGCGGGTGGCGTCCTCTGCTGGCGGGTTCCAGCCTGCTGGAACATCTCTCTCCTCCACTCGGCCAGTGCTTCCTGCTGTACCTGGGCCATCTTCCGGGCCAGGGCTTCCAGCGCGGTCTGTGCACGCTCCCGATCTCTGGGGAGCTGTGCCACGATCTCGACCAGGCCTTCTGGGGTGGCAGCCTGCAACAGGTTCCGGACCACAGGGTCAGTGCTGCTCGACTCTTCCTCCATCTCCGGGTGCGATCTGTCCAGACTCCTCCAGGCCGCACCCATCTTCTCTGTTTTGTTCTCTATCCGCCCCCCTTGGGAGTGGTCCCGGGGCAACTTAGTGACAGTCAGTATCAGGGGCAGACCCCCCACTTTGATGGACATTTCCATGGTGGTAGTCTCGGCTGGTGGGGGCGGTCTCCGCTTTTGGCGCTCTTCTGGGACCGCGCCCACGATGGGAGGTGGTCTCTTGCCACTCTCTGGCACGCCCACAATGGCGTCCGCTCTGCCAGGGCGGGAAACTGTCCAAGATGGCGGGAATCGTCTCCCTATGGCGGGAAACTCCGTGGATGGCGGGCAAAGACTGCAGATGGCGGGCAAACGGCGGGAAACGACCCCAGATGGCGTCCGATGGCGGGAACCCTCTGGAATTGGCGGGAGACTTCTTTTTAAAGTATATATGAACTTTTCTTCAGGCACGCAGTACCCGGTGGTTGCGGGCACGTAATCCTGCCGACTACGCCAAAGTTGACGCGCCCCTGGGCCTGCTGTGTCGTGCGGCATCGCGCGCACGGGGACTTACCCGGAGCCGGATCAGATGGGGGTAGTAGTCTCGTGGCGGTGACCCGGTCCGTGCCCAGGGAGTCAAGCTGAGTGGCAGTCTTTAGCAGTAGATGTTAGAGTGTTCGACTACGCCACCCGTTGAATGCGGCTATGAAGCCGCCGCTGCAGGACAGTCCGCTGAGGCCGGTGGTACGGATGTGCAGCGTGGTTGGTATAACCCCCAACGGGAGGGGTATGGCCTCAGGGCAGCAGATGTGGATGACAGTGGTAGTGATGGTGCAGCAAGGAAGCTCAGAGATGTGTGGTGCAGTTTCAAGGCTTTTACTCACAGGTGTTGCTCCGGTCACTTCGGCCAAGAGTGACCACCCGAGCCGTGCTGTGTCCACCAGGTGCGGGACTCGGCCAACTCCCAGGCAGTTCCAGAGCGTGGTCCTGAGCTCCCCTCTCTTCCTTCCTACAGGCCGTCCTCACCAGGGACCCACCTATGTCCGGCTTCCTCGGGCCTTATGGGGCAAAACCTCTCTCCGGTTTTCCTGACCCTATGTGGCGTGCCTTCCTGGTGGATGTGGCGAGGGGTCGTGCCAAAGCTTGACCACGACCTCCGGTTCCTGGCTAAGGATGATTTGCCTCCACCAGCTTGGGATCCGGTACCCTTCTCTGCCAACCCTTCACCCGTTTTAGTTCACTCATGGGATCTCAGGGTTCCCTCTGCTTGCGTCTCTGGGCCTTTCCTTGTGTTCCTCTCTCTGCTTCAGGCCTGGCTCTGGAGCTGGGCCCAGACGGAGCCACAGCTCCCCCTCAGCCCTCTCTGGCTGAGCTCCTCTCTGAACCGACTCTCCTCTGAACAGGACCCTGTCCTAAAATGGTGCCCACCTTATATACTCCCTCTGACACCCGAGCCCAGGTCACAATGCAACCAATGGGCTCCTCCTATGCCTAGAGTCCCTCCCCTGACTGCTCCTACACTACTGGGATGTTCCTCCCCCCCTCCCACTCCAGCCAGGGACAGACGCTGTCGTACCTGCACATCTATCTGGTGGGAGTACCGTTGTTCTGTCCCCCGGAAATGGGATGAGTGTAGTGCATGCAACTAGCTGAGCTCAGTCCCACCCTCCATCCTTACCCGGGAGTGGAATACCACACCTCTGGTTTGAGGTGCAATACTCCTGTAGCAGCCGAGTCCTCGGGGTGCTACACATCCTCCACGGTTTTTCTTTCCAGTTCAATTGTGTCCCATCATTGAGGATAAATCTACCCTGTCGTGCCCCTTGTAATTGCTCCCGCCCTAACAAGGGCAGTACTCAAGTGTATCTATTACCCCACAAAATGCCTCCCGACGCGTTTCTTCCTCCTCAAAAAGGATTCATCAGGGGAGTGTAACTCGTATCTTGGTGAGCACTACAAAAAAGTGACTAAGTGCTATAAAGTGCTGGATTGGGCTGGATTGGGCCAGACTTCTCAACACCACCGAATGATAGCAGCGTAACATAAACAATGATAGCAGCGTAACATAAACTCAAATCCAGTGTCTTTTCTTGGGACGTGTATTCCCATGCACCTTTTCACACCCAGACAAGGGTATACGCTTCCTGATTTTGGCTATTTGCTCTTGTCCTCCTCCTTTTCCTCATCCTCCACCACCATATCACCAGGGTGACCGTGGTCCGTGATGCAACACCCGCATAATTTTTTTAAAGGGTGTTTACGATTCCCGTAAAAAAATATTTTTAAACAGTATGTTCATGTATACCCCCCAGGGGTAAATGTTTGTCAGCCCATACACTTAGTGCATGGGCATTACAAGTATAGGAGGCCCGCTCCTTTCTAATGGGAACATGTCGTACCTTGTTACTGTGGCCCTGCTCTATGTGTCTTTAAATTCTTAGTGGGGTTTTTCCTAAGATTTGTCAGCCGTTGGACTCACTGAATACCCTATAACTGTATAGCAGACCCTCTCCTTTCTAATGGGAACATGTCGTACCTTGTTACTGTGGTCCTGCTCTATGTGTCTTTAAATTCTTTGTGGGGTTTTTCCTAAAATTGGTCAGCCGTTGGACTCACTGCACACCCTATAACTGTATAGCAGACTCTCTCCTTTCTAATGGGAATTTGTCATTACTGTGGCCCTGCTCCGTGTGTCTTTAAATTCTTAGTGGGTTATTTCCTAGAATTGGTCAGCCGTTGGACTCACTGCATACCCTATAACTGTATAGCGGACTCTCTCCTTTCTAATGGGAACATGTCGTACTTGTTACTGGGGCCCTGCTCTGTGTGTCTTTAAATTCTTAGTGGGGTTTTTCCTAAAATTGGTCAGCCGTTGGACTCACTGCACACCCTATAACTGTATAGCAGACTCTCTCCTTTCTAATGGGAATTTGTCATTACTGTGGCCCTGCTCCGTGTGTCTTTAAATTCTTAGTGGCTTATTTCCTAGAATTGGTCCACCGTTGGACTCACTGCATACCCTATAACTGTATAGCGGACTCTCTCCTTTCTAATGGGAACATGTCGTACTTGTTACTGGGGCCCTGCTCTGTGTGTCTTTAAATTCTTAGTGAGGCATTTCATAAAATTGGTCAGCCGTTGGACTCACTGTATACCCATAACTGTATAGCAGACTCTCTCCTTTCTAATGGGAACATGTAGTACCTTGCTACTGTGGGCCAGCTCTGTGTGTCTTTAAATTCTTAGTGGGGTTTTTCCCAAATTTTGGCAGCCCTTGCTGTCACAGCATGGGCATTACCACTATAGGAGACCCACTCCTATATAATGGGAAATTTTTTTTACTGAGACCCTCCTCTATGTCTCTTCAAAGGGGTATTGGGTTGCGTCTAAATTTTTGGAAGCCCTTGCAGTCACTGGACACGCAATAACAGTATAGGAGACACACTTGTTAATAATGGGAACAACAAAGCATAGCCGGCTGATGGCTCTCTAACAATAGCTAGGGCAGACTGCTGGCCTTTTAAGAATAGTAAAGGCCATCTGATGTCCCTATAAAAATAGGCTTTATGACTTTCAGAGTCCCTCCATCATAAATAAAACAGGATGTGTTTGATGATGTGTCACACACCACATTGCCAGATAAGGTTGTAAAATGTTAAAATGACATTTCCCGGTGAATGCATTTGTCTTAAAAAATAACGTAAAAAAAACAAAACAATAGGATCTTTCTTTAGTATAAAAAACAGTGTCACCAATTTAACCTCAATGTAATCACATTGTTCAGCTCATGCACCTCCTCCTCCATCTCCGAAATGACCACATCAGTCACAAGCTGACAGCACTGCAGCACTGACTTGGCCAAGCAGCAACAGGCTGTGCTGAAGATAACATGCTTAATGCTTAATTGACCAACCGCCCAGCGCTGCAAAGTTGTTGAAAGATGTAACACAGCAGCCTGATCTGTGGCTCTCACCGCTGAGCCAGGCATGGTCATGTGTGACAATGGGCGGAACCTGGTGATGGAGAAATGACAGCCGGAGTAGATACGGTTTCCCTCTATGCCAGTCCTTTCACCGAGCTAAAGAATATGGCTGTGGTGAAATACAACTCCCACTGAAAAGCTGTTTCAGATTGAAAAACAGTGTGCCCACCAGAGGATTTGATTCTGAGGACTAACCTTTCTCACCCGCTCAAAAACCCCATAGCAGCTGCAAAGTTAGCGCTATCATCAACTCTCCTGAGGTAGAAGCCAAGGCACACCAGAGGATTCTCTGGTGGGACGGTCCAACCCTGCCGAGAAGCAGTACTGGCTAAGAAAAGTGTGTGGGGGAAGGTTCTCGGACACTCTACGGCTGCTTTTTTACTGAGGAGGAAACACAACCAAACACGGGGAGAACATACAAAGTCCTTGCAGATGTTGTCCTTGCTGGGATTTGAACCCAGGATCCCAGCGCTGCAAGGCTTCAGTGCTAACCACTGATCCAATGTGCTGCCGTTCACCCTCTAATATCTAACAGGCTGGAGAAACTTGCACCTACTGCCACTCTATCTTCAGCTCCTTTGTGAGAAAATGTATTTGGGCACCCACTCAGTCTACCAAATAAAATTCCTGAGAAGGAAATTGGGGATGGCTTCGCTACTGGTACTGGGGGCAGTGCTAATACCATGGCGTCGTACCATAGTTTGCTGGAAATATTCCAGGCTGGTAGGAGGCAAGCAAATTCCCACAGAAAAGTAACAGCAGTAATGTTCAGGCCACATTTCAAGTGCAAGCAGCTTTAGAGGACTTCCTGGGAGAAATGACACGGAGGGTAGATACGGTTTCCCTTTATGCCAGTCCTTTCACCGAGCTAAATACAACTCTCAGCAAAAAAAGTTGTGGACTGGCTCCGTACCATCCCTGGCCACATTCACCTGTCCACGTGTTTGTGGTTAGGTGGTCCTTCCCAGTAAGTGCACTGGGGAGGGCACGGGTAATGTTGTGGGACCTGTGCTTGTGGAAGGCGGAGATGATACCGGGAAAAATAATAGCGGCTGGGGACCGAGTATGGATACCCGGTCACCGCCGCCATAAGATTGTGGACAGCTTCCGCCTCCACGAGCCTAAAAGGCCATATTTCAAGTGCAAGTAGCAGCCCAGAAATCTGGCAGTTTAGTGTTGCGGCCTGTAGGTGGGTGGGTGGCTGGCTGCATACTTGTGCTTGCATTCCAAGTAACAGAAAACTAAGCAGATGGTGGCCTCTATCATCATCATGGCCTCACCTCGGCACTATGAACTCTCCTGAAGGAGAAGCCAGGGCCTGCCGGAGGAGTCTCCGGTTCTCTGGTGGGCCCATCCAACCATGCCGAAAAGCAGCCCTGGCTAAGAAAAGTGTGGGGGAAGGTTCCGGGACACTCTATGGCTGCTTTTTTAATGTGGATCGGCCATGCTTATGCATGTTATTTCTCAAAACGCATTACAGATCAGGCCATTGTCCAACTCTGTATTCAAGACATTAAATGCGCAAAGAAAGATGTGTGTGTCAAAGCAACACCGACAAGTGCGAGTTGATGTTGGACGGGCTGCCATTGCTTTTGCAACAAGCTCAATTACAGGACTTCCTGGGAGAAATGACATGCAGGGTAGATACGGTTTCCCTCTAAGCCAGTCCTTTCACCGAGCTAAATACAACTCTTAGGAAAAAAGTTGTGGACTGGCTCTGTACTATCCCTGGCCACACGCACCTGTCCACATGTTTGTGGTTAGGCGGTCCTTCCCAGTAAGTGCACTGGGGAGGGCATGGGTAATGTTTTGGGACCCGTGCTTGTGGAAGGCGGAGGCGATACTGGGAAATATAGTGGCGGCTGTGGACCGAGTATGGACACCCGGCCACCGCTGGCATGAGGTTGTGAAAAGCTTCCGCCTCCACGAGCCTAAAAGGCCACATTTCAAGTCCAAGCAGCAGTCAAAAATTTGGCAGTATAGTATTGCAGCCTGTGGGTGGGTGGCTGGCTGGATACTTGTGCTTGCAATGGGGTAGGGACAACTGAAAGCTGCACTGGGACAAGGACGTGGACGGTGATTGTTGCAAGTCTGCAACGACAGGTGCATGACGGGAGGCATCTTCACATGCGTCAAGGATCACTTATGATGGGCACACTTTTAGGCAGTGACCTGGGAGTCAGAGATGCTTCCAGCGGTCTTCCCCATGTTGTTCCCATGTCTTTTCAGCACTGTATGCATGTGTCTGATGATGTGTCACACACCACATGGCCAGATAAGGTTGTAAAATGTTAAAATTACATTTCCTAGTGAATGCATTTGTCTTGGTTGAAAGCAATGCAAAACTGCAAAAAATCATCAAAAACGCTACGTGTGAACATAGCCCACGTGTGGAGGAGTATTTTTGTTATTGGTCATTTATTTTGTCTTATATACAAGTCATTACCCTGGAAAGGATGTTCCTTAACATACAGTACAGACCAAAAGTTTGGACACATCTTCTCATTTAAATATTTTTCAGTATTTTAATGACTATGAAAATTGTACATTCACACTGAAGGCATCAAAACTATGAATTAACACATGTGGAATTATATACTTAACAAAAAGTGTGAAACAACTGAAAATATGTCTTATATTCTAGGCTCTTCAAAGTAGCCACGTTTTGCTTTGATGACTGCTTTGCACACTCTTGGCATTCTCTTGATGAGCTTCAAGAGGTAGTCATCGGAAATGGTCTTCCAACAATCTTGAAGGAGTTCCCAGAGATGCTTAGCACGTGTTGGCCCTTTTGCCTTCACTCCGCGGTCCAGCTCACCCCAAACCATCTCGATTGGGTTCAGGTCTGGTGACTGTGGAGGCCAGGTCATCTGGCGTAGCACCCCATCACTCTCCCTCTTGGTCAAATAGCCCTTACACAGCCTGGAGGTGTGTTTGGGGTCATTGTCCTGTTGAAAAATAAATGATGGTCCAACTAAACGCAAACCAGATGGAATAGCATGCCGCTGCAAGATGCTGTGGTAGCCATGCTGGTTCAATATGCCTTCAATTTTGAATAAATCCCCAACAGTGTCTCCAGCAAAGCACCCCCAC
Organism: Phyllobates terribilis; assembly: GCF_046119375.1. Lineage (NCBI taxonomy): Eukaryota > Metazoa > Chordata > Amphibia > Anura > Dendrobatidae > Phyllobates > Phyllobates terribilis. The sequence continues at coordinate 250,983,520 of NW_027362773.1, read as the reverse complement.
ACCATCACACCTCCTCCTCCATGCTTCACGGTGGGAGGATCCATCCGTTCACCTTTTCTGCGTCGCACAAAGACACGGTGGTTGGAACCAAAGATCTCAAATTTGGACTCATCAGACCAAAGCACAGATTTCCACTGGTCTAATGTCCATTACTTATGTTCTTTAGCCCAAACAAGTCTCTTCTGCTTGTTGCCTGTCCTTAGCAGTGGTTTCTTAGCAGCTATTTTACCATGAAGGCCTGCTGCACAAAGTCTCCTCTTAACAGTTGTTGAAGAGATGTGTCTGCTGCTAGAACTCTGTGTGGCATTGACCTGGTCTCTAATCTGAGCTGCTGTTAACCTGCGATTTCTGAGGCTGGTGACTCGGATAAACTTATCCTCAGAAGCACAGGTGACTCTTGGTCTTCCTTTCCTGGGGCGGTCCTCATGTGAGCCAGTTTCTTTGTAGCCCTTGATGGTTTTTGCAGCTGCACTTGGGGACACTTTCAAAGTTTGCCCAATTTTTCGCACTGACTGACCTTCATTTCTTAAAGTAATGATGGCCACTCGTTTTTCTTTACTTAGTTTACTTAGCTGCTTTTTTCTTGCCATAATACAAATTCTAACAGTCTATTCAGTAGGACTATCAGCTGTGTATCCACCAGACTTCTGCACAACACAACTGATGGTCCCAACTCCATCTATAAGGCAAGAAATCCCACTTATTAAGCCTGACAGGGCACACCTGTGAAGTGAAAACTATTTCCGGTGACTACCTCTTGAAGCTCATCAAGAGAATGCCAAGAGTGTGCAAAGCATTCATCAAAGCAAAAGGTGGCTACTTTGAAGAACCTAGAATATAAGACATATTTTCAGTTGTTTCACACTTTTTTTTAAGTATATAATTTCACATGTGTTAATTCATAGTTTTGATGCCTTCAGTGTGATTGTACAATTTTCATAGTCATGAAAATACAGAAAAATCTTTAAATGAGAAGGTGTGTCCAAACTTTTGGTCTGCACTGTATTTACCAGGAAAATCCATTTTGTTTTAGTTTTTGTATGTTTTATTGTGAGTCCGTAAAAGTGGCGTAATACTCTGACAACGTTGTTGACAGCAGTGATCTGGGAGTCAGAGATGCTTCCAGGGGTCTTCCCAATACTGTTCCCATGTAATTTGAGCACTGTTTACATGGATTTGGGCAATTTTTAGGCCCTCTGCAGACCGCCGGGAGTAGCCGCCTGAAAAATGCTTGAGTTTCCCATAGACTTACATTGGGCTCGTTGCTCGGTTCGGGCACCCGAGTATTCCAATTTGCTCGACCCGAGTAACGAGTACCCGAGCATTTTAGTGCTCGCTCATCACTAGGCCTAACCCAATTCCTGAACAACACAGAATTTTCCCTTACAGTTACCAAAATGCAGACAGGCAACATTTTCCTTCCATTCGCAAATAATAATAATAATCTTTTTATAGCGCCAAGATATTCCGCAGCGCTTTACAGACATCATTATCACTGTCCCCATTGGGCTCACAATCTATATTCCCTATTAGGGTGTCTTTTTGGAGTGTGGGATGAAACCGGAGAACCCGGAGGAAATCCATGCAAACACGGGGAGAACATACAAACTCCTTGCAGATGTTTTCCCTGGTGAGATTTGAACCCAGGACCCCAGCGCTGCAAGTCTACAGTGTTGACAGATAGGGCTTGTGCAGACAACTGTTTTTCAATCAGACAAATGTTATCCGTGGTTTTCACGGATAGCACTCATTCCCATGTTATTATATGGGTCTGTGCACATGTCTGATTTTTTCCTCGGACCGAGTCATGCAAGGAAAATAATTGTAGCATGCACGATTTGCCTCTGAGAATCCGATGGCACTTGCCCATTCATGTCTATGGGTCTGCAAGAAAAATCGGACCACATTTGGATGACATCCGAATTTGTTCTGATTTTCACAGAATTACATAATTAAGAAGTAGGAGAATTTTTTTTCTCTCCACCTCCGAAAAAATCGGAAACTCTGATCAGAGTGTGATTAGCATAATCAGACCAATTTTCGGAGAGAAAACGGTCATCTGTACTGAAATATAGAGAAACATTGTCACTCCACAGAACACATTTCTGCTGCTGCAGAGTCCAGTGGCTGCTTCTTTACACCACTCCATCCAATGCTTAGCAATGTGCTTGGTAATGTAAGACTTACAATCATCTGCTCGGCCACGGAAATCCATGCCGTGAAGCTCTTGGCCATCAGTTTGTGTGATGATGTTAATACCAGAGGAGGAATGGAGTCAGCAGAGTGTTGGTGACTTTTCTGTCCTTTGTTATATGATGCGCCCCCTGGGACGTGGGGTACTCGGTAGCCGGGCCGGTCGATGCTGGGGGATGTCACAGTGGCAGTGACCCGGTCCGTGACCCATGGCGGTCAATAAAAGGGGATTAGAGAAAGGGGAATAAAGTTTATAGAGATAGTGTTCGCGACGTTACCTCTGGTATGCGGCTAAAGGGAGCCGCCACTGTGGAGCAGGTCCTCTGGAGCAGTTGTTAATGCAGCAGAGTTGGTTTAGCTCTCCACATGTAGAGCTTAGCTCCAGGGCAGTGTAGATGTTGCATGAGGTAGATGTGACGGGTGCTGTGTAGCGCAGGCAGGTGATGGCGCAGCAATTATTGACAGAGACAGTGAGGTGCAGTCTTCAGGGTTTTACTCACAGTTCTTAAGTTCCTCAGGCTACACTTTCCAGATTATAACCACCCACGTCGTCCTTCATTGACCAAGGAAGAGGTTTAGCTGTGACGCCCAGCTGCGCTTGGTATCACAGATCCTAGAAGGGTGTATTGATGGATTCCTCCACAAGAGGCCCCCATAACCATTCACACATCTCCACCTTCCACCTCAGACCACCAGAAGGAGCCCGTTAGGGATAGATAAATAGGGAAGGTGGAGCAAGGCAGCAGTCAGTCAGAGTTGTTAGTCTAGACAGAGTCGAGTTCAGTCTGGTTTAGCAGTGAGTCCAATGCAGCCTGAGAAGAGTTCCCTCAGAGGACAAAAGCATGTTCCAGCTCCTGCAATTGCAATCCTGCAGTGGAGCTTATCCAGATCGAGACTCCGTGTAGCTCAGAGAGGTGAGCTTTAGGTGTGCCGGCGCCATAAGATCGGTGAAGCGCGGCAAGCTGCCGTTAGTGTGTATAGCCTAGTGAGGGCCCGAGTAGGCTGAAGGCGAGTTAGTACATAGGGGGCAGAGGAGCTTAACTTGCTCACCCCGAAGCATTTACCGGACACCGGAGCGCTGGTGATCCTCACCAGAAGCCACAGGTGGCGTCACAAACTCTAATAAACTAAACAAACCAATTTTCCACCCTTTTTAAGGAGAGACCCCAGGGTACGGGCCCGGGAGCCGACCACCGCAACATCCCCAAGGCTAAAGGCCCGGGTAACCGAGTCATCCCCATCCCCTGGGCTAGTCACAGCAATCCCTCAGATAATTTAAGAGCACTTAATGGGACCCCGTTCTATGTGCCTTTCTCAGTCGTCTTCCTGCGCTGGCTCTCACCCTCCTGCCCTGCGCCTCACAATCAGTGTCCCAAGCTGGTAGCCTCGGATCTTGTCGGGCGACCTGCAGTCCCCTGGACCCTCTTTGGCCACCTTTTTGGTGATGCAATTGTGGCTGTGGAAACTGCACCCTAAAAGTACAGAAGCCTCCGGTTTGTAGCTGAACATTGCAATTCTCACTAGTTAGGGGCCGGTCCCCTCTGCGGCCTGATCCCCCCACGTCCTGGTAGATTCGGGCATACGGATGGCCTCCAGCACTTCCCATACCCCTAGGATCCCCTCTTCCCTTCTGGAGCCTTCCTTTCTGTTCCTCTCCTCAGTCAGTCTCACCTCCTGGGCCTCTCACTAGGCCCGCTCCACCTGAGCAGAGCTCCTGTAGAGCTCCTGCTCCCACTCGCTGTCCTCCTCTGACTGGAATCCTTCTAGATGGTTCCATCCCTTCTTATACACCTGCTGAAGTGCTCCCCTAATCTCCTTCCTCCACCCACACCCACTACATGGTTCCCCCTCTCTTGGTTCCCCCCACTCCAGCCAGGGACAAGGCTCAACAGAGGAGCAGCGCATATTGACCCTCCTGCTGGTCTGGAGTAGTGTAGTGTTGAATGCAGGTGTTTGGGTCCCGGGCAGTACTCCATCCTTACCTGAGAGTGAGATACCACACCTCTGGGTGAGATGCAGTACCTCTGTGGTGACTGAACCTGTAGGGGCGCCACATATACAGCATTCGGTGATCCCGCTTTGTAACTTTACGTGGTCTCCACTTCATTGTTAAGTCGCTGTGGTTCCTAAATGCTTCTATTTTTTAATAGTGGCACTCACAGCTGATAATGGAATATTTTGTTGAGAAGAAATGTGGCGTCTAGTGAAGAGCTCAAGTGCTCGTTACTCGAGTTTGCCTAGAGTGTTCGGGTATGTACAGAGTAGCGCGGGTGCTCTAGTGAAATGTTCGAGTTCCCGCGCCCGCATGTTTCGCTGCCATTAGACAGCCACAAAATATGCGGGGATTGCCTGCATTTGTCAGGCAATCCCCACATATTTTGTGACTGTGTAACAGCCACAAAACATACGGCCGCGGGGACTCGAACATCTCACTCAAGCACAGGCGATACTCTAGGCAAACTGGAGTAACAAGCACTAGTGGCGTCCACTCCTATTACTTTCCCAGTTTCTTTAGAACGAGCCATTGTGTCTCTTGCGTTAGTAAATGCAGAAAGCATGACGAGAGGCCGGATTTTATACACCTGCGCCAATGGGACTAAGCGAAAAACCCGAATTTAATGATTAAGACGTGTGCATCCTAATACTTTTGTTCATGTAGGGTATAGGTTTACATTGCACAGTCTTCTTTAGTCCCTGTCGCAAGGTTACATTATCTCTTCAAGTTGCAGTTATCCGAAGAGCAGCCCTCGTGGATAAACTTACAACGGTAGGAGGGAAAAGAACTGCTCTTCAATTATATTGCAAATTGCTACTCACTGCAGTTGATATAAAATAGTTAAGGAGACTATTTTACTACCAAGTAGAGCAATTGAGGGGTTAACAATCAATTACAGCAGGCAGGAATGCTAAGCACATAATGTCTCCCCCATGGCCTTTTCAACCGAACCCATAAACATTCCAATTAGGCAGCCAATTAAAATGAGAAAGAGTCCTCCTGAATTATATAGCAGTTGGAGGCTGCCGTGGCCCTTTTCGGGAGTTGACAGCTAGTGAAAGCTTTTCACTGGATTTCAACTAGAGAGAGCAAAAGAATGAAGTGAATCGGTGACGTTTGAAAAGCTTGTGTGAAGGGGCAGTTCTGCGATAATGGGTCTTCAGTCGAAGTGACACTGAGCCATTAGCGAACTATGGAAAGCTTTGTCATGCTAAGAGGAGGACATTATTGAACGCGGAGGAGCCCATTGAGTAGCGGTCCCAAAAAAACTAAAAAACTTTAATTTTATCATTTTATAGTTGTTTTGGCTGGAAGGGGAGGCAATGGGTGGATGTTGTTAAACTGTGTGAATTGCCACTTCTTCTTCTTTTTTTTTTTTTGTCCGGGGCGGCAGAAATAGGATATTTAATGAGCTTGTTTTAAAACAAGAAGAAACATTCCCATTTCTCACACATTAACTGTACATCTTAGCAAGAGGGCAATCCGGTGTTAAAAGTCATATTTAATTTCCCGTCAAGGATACATAATCATGTTTTTTGTTTTATGTTAGATAAAAAAGAATAAAGATTTTGATATAAAGTAATAAAAATCTAAAAACATTTAGAAATAGAAGAAAATATAATAAAATAAAATACTTTTGTAAATAAAGAATAAAACTAAATTAAAACAGTAAAAAAGTTTAAAAAAAAATATCGATGTAGAACAGATAAAAAGTAAATGGCACAAAACCACCAGACACTAATAATAGCTGTACCGGGACCAAAATATTGAAGAGTAAATATACAAAATGAAAGAAAACAGTGTAAGAAAAGTTCTCGGTTAACCAGAAATTCTAAAAATGGTCAGTACTATTTTAGTTTACATTTATACTTAGAGATACAGTAAGGGCAGACATAGACAGGCTGAAGCAACAATTAACACGTTGTACATTGACTTCAGTTTACAATGTTAGGAAAAATAAATGAGAACAAGAAAAACAAAAAAAAGAAAGCCAATTTGGTCACCGTTTCCCGAAACTCTGAGTTTGGTCTATTTACTTAGCACTAGGGAAAAAGCCATGAAAACCACTGATAGAAGGCTACAGTGTTACAATTGTTAAATAAATATAAAGCCTCATGTTCACGGAGCCATTGGTAATTCTAGTGTCATGCTGGTTACTACTGTGGCTGCAACCACTGCTGCTGGTCCCCAATTCAGTGGTGGTCTCCTTCTCACTGCTGTTATTACTCTGATGGTTATGACCCATAATGTTGCTCTTAGGGCTTGTGCATGCTGACTCAAGGTATCTTAAATGGTCAGTGTGTGTCTCAGTACATCTTCCCTAACCAATGCTCAGATGACCCAGGTTACTTAAAAGACTCTGTGTCACATCCGTGTCTGAACATAGTGCTGCGATCCCTGTCCTGGCCACTAGGCAGTGCCAAACTAAAACTACGGTTACTACTGGAGTGTGTGGGTGTTAAGGTTTAAGATTGCTGAAGCTAGTTCTGAGCTCCTGTATACACAATACGGTGGGCCCACAGCTCCGTTGTACAGAGTATGAAGTTCCCACAGTTCCACTATATAGAGTATGATGGGCCCACGGCTTCCCTATACACAATATACAGTAATACCCCTACAGCTCCACTATACCCAATATTATTCCTCCACAGTTTCCCTATACACAGTATGAGGGGCCCACAGCTCCCCAATATACATTATAATGGACCCACAGCTCCCCTATACACAGTATGGTGGGCCCATAGTTCCGTTATACACAGTATCATAACCCCACAACTCCCCAAAACACAAGATAATGGCCCCCACAGTATAACCTACTGTATAATGGCCCCCAACACTCTATAATGGCTCCCACAGTAGGCTCCACATTGTATAATAGCCCCCACATTAGCTCCCTTGCTGTATAATGGCCACCACACTTTATGAGGACACCCAAAAGATGTCCCTACAATGTACGAGAGCCCCCCACACTGTATGAGGGTCCATTACAGTAGTCCCCACACTGTATTATTCCCCCACAATAGGCGCCCAAACTGTCTAAAAGCCCTCAAATTAGCCCTAAAACTGTATAAAGGCCCCCACATTAGCATCCAAACAGTATAATGGCCCCCACATTAGCCCCAAACAGCATAATGGCCCCTTCATTGCCCTCCAAACTGTATAATGGCTCCCACATTAGCCCCCAAAACTATATAATGGCCCCCACACTGTATAAGAGCTCCCACAATAAATCCTCACACTGTATGAGTGTCCCCTATTGTTTATGATGTCCCCACAAATTTTAATTAAAATAATAAACATCATATACTCACCTAACCGAGGATCCTAACGACTTCATCAGCAAGACCCAGGCAGACCAGCACACTGTCATCGGATGGGCACATACTCAGGATGACTGGGTTCTCTGGAGAAAGGTAGTGCAGGGAGATCATGTCTCCCTGATCTTCTGCAGGGCTGAACTGTATCGGTGTACTGCGCATGCTAATTGTAACGCTAGTTGGTGTGAAGCCACTGTTTCATGGGCAGGGCTTACCCTGGAGGGGCATGACTAAGGATCTACTGGATCTTTACTAGGGCCTCTGATGGTGAGGATAGGCTGGCCTGCCAGTAAACACCAAGTACCACTTCAGGGCAGTCACTGGGACTGCAGCAGCTGACCGGAGGGTCAGAGTTGAGCATAAGAGGCACAGAAGTGTAGTCAGACGGGTTCACAATACAAAGCCGGAGTCAGGGATAGAGAAGTCAAACTAAGTGGGTAACAGGCCAGGTTGATATCGGGAGACATAATATAAAGATATGCATAAATGGCTGCTAGCAGGCTAGGGACCAACGTTCGGGCAAAGAGTGGTGGTCGGAGCTGCCTAATATAGAACCTGCTGGCACGAGATAGGCCGGGTGACCTAATCTATGCAGGACACAGCCGGTTAAATTTCTACAGAGACAGGTAAGGCTCCCCTAAAGACAAATGGAAACCACATGCAGATGCAGCAGTGCTGGGGAGAGCAGCAAGAGGCAAACTTAGCGAAAAAGCCTGGCACAAGGAGAAGCCACATGGTGACCACGGTAAGTAGGGCAGTGCTGAGGAGGCATACGCAGTAATGCCGTGACACTGATACAGTTAATGGTAACCTAGCTCTGGGTGGACCACTCTGAGCGAAGGGACTGGAGCAACTGCCCCTTCTGCTCCCTAGTAGCTACACTACTGAGACAGTCTCTAGCTGCTAGCTATTAGTTTGTTCAGCTAGTACTAGGTTCTCCGACTTGGCAGTGACTTAGCTCCTGTGGTCTGTTTTGCATTTCCATATACAGGGTTGGGAGGCTGATTATCAGGATTATCAGGGGTTCCTACAGGTTAGCCAAAGGCAAGTCCTTTCTAACACAAAGGTTCCTCTACTTCCAGATAGTTCCCTGGTATTATGCCATCCAAAGTTGTGTAAGCATCAGCTGTTGTCAGAGCTTTAGGGGGATATAGTGGGGCACCATAAACTGTTGGTGCCATATTTCAGTTCCCTATAACATGGAGGTTTGGTGAAACCATAATACAATTATGTATGTGTAGGAGACCTTACAAAAAGTAAGATATGGTGGGAGGACAAATACCCCTTCCCCTGTCACTTCATGTCCCTGAGAAATTATTATTTGTTCCCATTACTTATTGGTCATGCAGGGTTTGAAAGTAGCTCCATATGACAAGCACGGAGGTCTTCAACAGATTCCTTGCTGTCATAGCAACCCATCAACGAGCCCGCTCCATACACTCGCTTCCGACTTGCGCCAGACATGTACAGCGCATGTCATGAAGGGGTTAAAGTCTATTTTTTATCTGTTTGCTTGTTGTTGTTTTTTTATGTGTATCATTGTGGGCATGGTATGGGATTTCCAGATCTTTTTGACTGAATCACAAATTACGACATTTTAAAAAGTTGCAAAAAGGGTAAAGGCCATTATGAAAAATTTGGCATAACTTGAATTTTACAAGAAAATTTTATTTGCCAAAATGCCGATTTTTTTTTTGCAATTTTCTTTCGTGCATATTCAGCAAAATGGTGGTTGCTGCCCACCATTTTTCTGAAATGTAAAAGGCCATCAAAATGATAACAAAATTAAAAAAATCATTATACTCACCCTTCAGCTCACCTCTAAACCCCCTCTGCTCTTCACTATCACACGTCCGGTCATCCCTCATCTTCAGATCACCGCAGCTCACTCTGAAATTCCCAGGCCTCTCATGCTTTGTCAGGACTTCTTGCTTTCATGACAATCTGGGAGGGTTCTGTGCATGCAAGCACAAGGTCACGGTGCATGCTGTGACATCATGACGTCAAGACCTTTCTCATGCTTGAGCAGAATCTTTCCAGGCCTCATCAAAATGGAAAGTCCTAGCTCAACATGAGAGTCACTGCAATCTGAAGATGCAGCAAGGACAGAATGGTGAAGCGAGACAGGTGAGGAGACGAAGCTGGAAGTCCTGACCTAGCATAAGAGACTCAGGGACTTCAACGTGACGGCAGTGGTCTGAACATTGGGTGAGGACCAGGCGACGGTGAAGAGCGAAGGGGCCAGGGAAGTGAGAGGTAAAGTGAGTATAAGGATTTTTTTTACATCCTATGTTTACACTTAGTGAAACCCCAGAGCATAGTAAGGGGCATTACATTTATGGAGCAAAACCTTTCAAATAATCAAATTTCCAGGGAAAAAATGCATGAACGGGTAAATTAAAATTTTGCCTGATCTGCTAATTTCTATTCATTTTGGTTAGTTAATTTTAGTTAACACATTTTTAGCCTCACCAGGGGTCTTTAAATTGTTTTAATTTATTTTTTTACTCTAGTTTGTTAAAATATCTGTGTATTCAACTTCTAGTAAATTCGTTGGTACATAGTGAAGGCATATTGAAGGGATCAATATTATAGGACAGCATGGAAGTGTTATTAAAACTATGTGGAGATATACTATGTTATTTGCTCCAGTTTTATAACAGAACATAGTTGCAAATTTTAGTGCCCGCCAGTTAACAGGCATGTGAAGCCGAAAGATTTACTGTAATTTTTCCCAGAAATTGTCAATTATAGCAAAAATCAATGAAAGCTCATAATTGGTGTGTATTTCAGTTTCTGGGGAATAGACAGCTCAAGAAGTACCAAACTTATAAGGAGGCAAAACCCTCCTAATATTTAAGGTGCATCTTGCTATGGCGGACTGAAAATCCAATTTTAGTAAATGCCTACCACAAGCCTAGGACAATCCTCTTCCTTTGTTTATACTCCTTAGATGCTGTGATCAGTATTGATTATCGCATCTAAGGTGCTACATATCCTCACCACAGTCAAAACAGTGGGAATTTGGCATCATATCTGGGCTCTCCTGCTATTCATTTGGGTATTTATTGAAAAAGTTTAAAAGGGACATAAATGTATGATTATTATAAATTATTATTATTATTAATAATTTATTAGGCTCCTGGAAATGGGTTGTTGATCTGGGGATTTATTCCGAGTGTTGTATTTGCATTCGGAAAGTATTTTTTTTCTATAAAATGAGGAAAATTGGTTTCCACCTTATGAGATTTTTTTTTCTTCTTCTGGATCATCAATACAGTACATTAGGCTGAACTACCGTAGATAGACAAATCCTATGAAAGTAGGAGGCTCATTTGAGAAAAGGGGTTAAAATAAAGTTTAGGAAAAGGCAAATCGGAGAAGGAGATGTGAAGAGCTGTAATAATGGCCTTTAACACAACACTGTAGCCTTCTTCTCTCTCCATTGATAAAGTAACTGCATGGAATTTGATTCCCCCGTGCCTGCCTTTGTGTATGCAATTTGTGGTCTATTAAGTAGAGCTGCCAACATTCACTCTCTATAGGAGCAGATGCCAATGTTTGTTCAGAGTTTTCTCAACTTATCAGTACTTTGCATTTAATGAAATTGAACCTCTAATTTCTCAATTGTTCATTGCTTTTTTAAGCTCTTTGGGTGTACAACAGATTTTTTATATGAAATGTCGATCAAGGTAAGCAATATTAGAGTAGAAGGGTGTATAGTGTACAACTTATACATTTTGTCTCCAGAGAACATTTTATCCAAAGCCTACAAAATGATTTAAAAAATATATTCATCGCTTCCCAACATACGACACACTGCTATGTTATATGCCAAAACTGAGCTTTATAGCTTTAAAGTGCATAGACCAGAGAGGGGGGTTGCGCCATTCCATGCACCCATCGGTCCCCCTGAAAAGCGATTCTGGGGTTGCTGATGGGTTGCCATGACTGCTGGATGTCTGCTGAAGACCCCTGTGGCTATTATGACTGTGCTCTTATGAAAAATATCCTGTGGCTGGCCTTCATGGAAGACCATGGTTTTCACTGTATGGTTCAAAACTGTAGCATTGCAGCATATAGCATGTGATCGAAAGATCACAGATTCAAGTCCCCTAAGGGACTAACAAATAAAGCAAAAAAATAAATAAATAAATAAAAAATAAAAAATATATATAAAGGTCAATTCCCACCACTTATTCCTCCTTGAAAATAAAAAAAATTCAAAACAAATACACATATGCGGCATTGCTGTGTCCGTTAAAGTTCGGTTTATCAAAATATAAAATTAATTAACCTCTAAGCTGTTAATCTGTAAATGCCGTAATAAGGAAAAAAAACGAAATGCCAGAATAGTGTTTTTTTTGGTCACTGAAAAAATGCAATAAGCAGCGATCAAAACGTTGTATCTACCATAAAATTGTATCAATAAAAACACAAAAAGCAAGCCCTCAAATAATGAATGATTCCATTCAAAACTACAACTCTTCCTGCAAATAACAAGTCCTTGTAAAGTTATATTGCCAGCAAAATAAAGTTTTTATTCCATGCAGTTTTTGAAGCCAAAGCCGGTTTTAAGTTATAAGGGGAGAACGTGTATCCAGGTCAAATTCTACTTCTTATCTTTTGTTACATTAATGCTTTTGGCTTCAAAAGATGCAAAAGAAAAACCTAAAACATATGAAACCTGGAATAGCGAGTGATTTTTGGCAATTGGAGTTAATACAAGTGGAGTTAAAGTATCTAATTCCTAAATGATAATGATGTCTTAGTTTTGGAACTCACAGACGTTCAACATCAGTAAATAGGGATAATATACATACAGGTGTGTGAAGAAATGGCAGCAGAGAGACCCCACAGAATCCCACTGCTGCCATGATTGTGAAGAAATGGCAGCAGAGAGACCCCACAGAATCCTACCACTGCCACCAATGTGAAGAAATGGCAGCAGGGAGACCCCACAGAATCCCACCACTGCCATCAATGTGAAGAAATGGCAGCAGAGAGACCCCGCAGAATCCCACCGCTGCCACCACTTGTGATTGATCCACACCCCGCCTGACATCACTATTACGTCAGATGGATCACGTGATACGGATCTGCCCTTTGCACCAAAGTGACATTCCGCACCCCCTCGAGGACACGTAAGGTTTGTTCTACACAGAAACCCCTGTCCACACAGGTACAGGAAGGCACCAGGGAGTGAGAAGAGGTGGCCCACTCAGTCACTGATGTGGCTCCACACTCGCTCACACCTCTGACAGGCTGAGAGGCTCCTTCACTAGCTCCTGTGAAGCAGAGCCTGGTCAGCCTGGGAGAGCTGCCACAAGTTTCTATTAGACATAACGGAATTATATTGGGCTAGAAACCAGCTCGATAGCGTGTTTGTTGGACCGAACAATGGACATGAGAGTGAGTTCGTGGATCGAGATAAAAGAGCAGTCCAAGGTTAAATTATATATTTAATTGTCTTAGGTGCACACTAGACAATTCACTATATACATAAGGGTTATACATACACAATGGTTAGAGTTGAAAACACAATAGTAGGGTACAAAATATATAAAGCAGTTATTAAGAGTCAGTTACCAGTCAGATGGGTGACCTGGCTTTCGGGAGAAGGGTTGCCATATTTGGCACTCCCCTTACTGCCCCCTGGTTAAGCCTAAGTCTCCACCCCTGGTCTCTCTTAGCTAAAAACTCCCAAAAACTAAAGTGGGCTACACCTCCTTAATAGATGGTCCTAGGGAGCCAGTTCTGGTATCATTGGATCCAGCCGAGCCCCTGCTACATGTGGATACCAAGACCCTAGGGGCCCCGTGCAATACTGTGCCCTGTATCTCCCTTTCCCTATGCGCTGGACTGTACTGAAAGCCAGGGCGGCATTCTCCATTCTCTTGAGTTTTCAAAAATCTACTTGGTGTATCACTGGGATGTATCGTATTCCCATAACTTGGTGTTGAATTATAATATCAGACACAAAGAAAGCCGCATGGCTGGGTCCACAGGGGGTCATCCTGTTCAGCTCACAGCTGTTGTGAGGCATGTCACTCCCTGCCTCTCGGCACCCTCCCTTGCAAAGGAGTGTCGAAATTCACAGTGCATTGAAGATCTCTATAAAACCCACCAAACAGGGCACAATGATTGACATGGGATTATCTTGTATATTCTTCACAAGGTGCTTTTCACAAAATTAGAATATTATAAAAAAGTTTCATTATTTCAGTTCTTGAATACAAAAAGTGAAACTCATATATTATATGGAGTCATTACAAACAGAGTGATCGATTTCAAGTGTTTATTCTGTTAATGTTGATGATTAAGGCTTACAGCCAATGAAAACCCAAAAGTCATTATCTCAGTAAAGTAGAATACTTTATGACACCAGCTTGAAAAATGTTTTTAAAATCCGAAATGTTGGCCTACTGAAATGTATGTTCAGTAAATGCACTCAATACTTGGTCGGGGCTCCTTTTGCATCAATTACTGCATCAATGAGGCGTGGCATGGAGGCGACCAGCCCGTAGCACTGCTGAGGTGTTATGGAAGCCCAGGTTGCTTTGAAAGCAGCCTTCAGCTCGTCTGCATTGTTGGGTCTGGTGTCTTCCATCTTCCTCTTGACAATACCCCATAGATTCTCTATGGGGTGAAGGTCAGGCGAGTTTGCTGGCCAATCAAGCATAATGATACTGTTGTTTTTAAACCAGGTATTGGTACTTATGGCAGTGTGGATAGGTGCCAAGTCCTGCTGGAGAATGAGATTTTACATCTCCAAAACGCTTGTCAGCAGAGGGAAGCATAAAGTGCTCTAAAATTTCCTGGTAGACAGCTGCGCTGACTTTGGTCTTGATAAAACACAGTGGACCTACACCAGCAGATGACATGGCTCCCCAAACCATCACTGATTGTGGAAACTTCACACTAGACCTCAAGCAGCTTGGATTATGTGCCTCTCCACTCTTCCTCCAGACTCTGGGACCTGGATTTCCAAAGAAAATGCAAAATTTACTTTCATCTGAAAACAACACCTTGGACCACTGAGCAACACTCCAGGTCTTTTTCTCCTTGGCCCAGGTAAGACGCTTCTGGCATTGTCTATTGGTCATGAGTGACATGACACAGGGAATGTTACACTTGTAGCCCATGTCCTGGATATGTCTGTGTGTGGTGGCTCTTGAAGCAATGACTCCAGCAGCAGTCCACTCCTTGTGAATCTCCCCCAAATTTTCAAATGGCCTTTTCTTAACAATCCTTTCAAGGCTGCGGTTATCTCGGTTGCTTGTGCGCCTTTTTCTTCCACATTTTTTCCTTCCACTCAACTTTCCATTAATATGCTTGGATACAGCACTCTATGAACAGCCAGCTTCTTTAGCAATGACCTTTTGTGGCTTACCCTCCTTGTGGAGTGTGTCAATGACTGCCTTCTGGACATCTGTCAAGTCAGCAGTGTTCCCCATGATTGTGGAGCCTACTAAAATAGACTAAGGGACCCTTTTAAATGCGTAGGAAGCATTTTCAGTTGTTTTTTGTTAATTATTATACGTAATTTACTGAGATAATGACTTTTGTGTCTTCATTGGCTGTAAGCCATAATCATCAATATTAACAGAAATAAACACTTGAAATAGATCACTCTGTTTGTAATGACTCTATATAATATATGAGTTTCACTTTTTGTATTGAAGAACTGAAATAAATTTACTTTTTAATGATATATTAATTTTGTGAGAAACACCTGTATATGTAAAAAAAAAAAATCACAATTAATACATTTATACTGGTTCATTTGATTGAATACTATAAATATGGTAATATGGTATTGTAGCACCCCGAGGGCTCGGCTGCTACAGGGGTATTGCACCTCGAACCAGAGGTGTGGTATTCCACTCCCGGGTAAGGATGGAGTGTGGACTAGAACTCAGTTAGCTGCATGCACCACATACATCCCATTTCCGGGGGACAGATTAACGGTACTCCCACCAGATAGATGTGCAGGTACGACAGCGTCTGTCCCTGGCTGGAGTGGGAGGGGGGGAGGAATATCCCAGTGGTGCAGGAGCAGAGAGGGGAGGGACTCTGGGCATAGGAAGGAGCCCATTGGTGGCTAGTCACCTGGGCTCGGGTGTCAGAGGGAGTATAAAAGGTGGGCACCATCTTAGGAGTTGAGTTCAGTCAGACAGAAGAAGAGGAGAAGAGTAGTGACAGGGAGCAGCAGCCCTGTCTGGGTGCTGCTCCTGAAGGGAGCAAGAGAGAGAAAGACAAGAGGAAAGGAACAAGGAACAAGGAAGGAATGGAACCTGGAGAAAGGCCCAGAGACATGAAGGAAGAGGGAACCCGAACACGCTAGGAGTCAGCGGGTGAAGGGTTGGCAGATCAGGGTACCGGATCCCGAACTGGTGGAGGCCACTTATCCTCAGCCAGGAACCGGAGGTCGTGGCCACGTCTTGGCGCGACCACTCACTACACTCACCACGAAGGCATGCCACATAGGGTCAGGGAAACCGGAGATAGGTTTCGCCACCAGAAGGCCCGAGGAAGCTGGACATGGGTGGGTCCCTAGTGGGGACGGCCAGAGAAAGGAACGGAGAAAGGAGTTCAAGGTCACACTCTGGAACTGCCTGGGGGTTGGTCGAGCCCCATACCTGGTGGACGCAGCACGGCTCGGGTCGTCATCACCTGCAGGACTGACACTGATAACATCTGTGAGTAAAGCATTGAAAACTGCAATCAGTCTCTGTGTTCCATCGCACTACCAGCACTAAAGGTACCGGGACGCCCTTTCTATCACTCCCTTCACCCGCACCAGCTGCCCTGAGGCCATACCTCTCCCGTTGGGGGTTATACCACCATTGCTGCACACATACCACCGACCTCAGCGGACTGTTCTGCAGCGGCGGCCTTGCGACTGCAAATCAACGGGTGGCGTAGTCGACACTTAAACAACATCTACAAAGACTGCCACACACTTAGTTTGTCCACCCTGGGCACGGACCGGGTCCCCGCCACTCGGAGACTACTACCCCCATCGGATCCGGCTCCGGGTATTCCCCTGCGCACACGTGCGCCGCACTACAGCACTGGCCCAGGGGGCGCGTCAACTTTGGCGTAGTCGGCAGGATCTCGTGCCCGTAACCACCGGGTACTGCGTGCCTGAAAAAGAGACTTTTTACTTACCTGTGGTGAAGTTTCCCGCCGTCCGGAGTCGTTTCCCGCCATCCGGAGCCGATTACCGCCATCTGACGCCATCTTCTGCCTTCTTCCCGCCATCCGTGGAGTTTTCCCGCCATTGGGCGCCATCTTGAGGACGCCGCGCGGGAAGAAGAGGGGTGTGGACTCCGAAAGCCCGCGAGAACTGAAGCCCCGCCTCACGTCCGGACGTTGCGTAAGGTCCTGGAAGGAGCCCAGTGACGCCGACGTCACAGGAGCGCGACGGAAGGTCCTCAACCCTGACGATCCACTGCGGAGCCGCGGCCTACGGAAGAGGATCATCGCAAGGTAGGCCACGGTCCACTAGGGGGGAGGAGGATGTCGGATACGGAGGAGAGCTTCACCGCCACAGCCGCCATACCAGATTGCAGAGCTGCTAGCGGTGCTCCAGAAGGAAGAACCGGAGTACGCGCAGGCTGCGCTGGAAGAGCTGAACAGGAGGATGATCTGGGCGCAACGAGACGTGCTCGCCGGGTGGAAGGAGGAGTTGACCCGGCGCACGCTGACCTGCCAACCGGAGGTGCAGACACCATCCAGCACCGCGTCGATCCCGAGAGGCAGCAGAAGCGGACCGGAGGCCGGGGACGACGCCGCGGGGGAGGCCGCAACGACAAGTAAGGGGAACGCCGTTACTCCGGGCCCTGAGGCCGCGGACCTGCCCCTACCTCCCGCCGCGGGACCCGAAGCTCTGGGTGCCGCACCGCCCACCGTACCTCCACCACCAGTAGTCAGCCCTCCAGCAGCAAGCTCTGCAGCGGAGCCTGGCCCTGAACCGTGCTCCCCAACACCGGGCACGATCAGAAAGTCACCGGCCTGGTTAAAAGGCCAAGTGCCCGCGGGCGCTGCACCCCAGCCGGGGCCCCCAGTCGTGCCATCATTGGGGAAAGACCTGTATGAGCAGCACACCTGCCCGGATGGGACACCATTCGTCTGGCCGCCTGAGTACACCAACCCCCGCTCCAGGAAGAGTCATCTCGTAGGAGCAAGGGCCCCAGATGAACCGCTAATCCCAGCTCCGGAGCCCGTGGACCTCTCTTCACCCCGCTGGAGGACGCCCAATTCGAGGGGGATCCCACTGGAGAAGACCTGATGGGGTTCACTCAGGAGACCCGGGCGGGCGCCGCCCGGCGCTATGAGACCTGCCGCCAACAACTGGCAACGTTTGAGCAGGAGCGGAGAGAGAGGAAAGTGAAGGAGGAGTGGCTCCACATTAAAAACGTGGAGCAGAAGACAAGAACCCGCCAGGACCCCCCCCGTACAGCTCACGGTCCCCGAGTCACCGGGACTGTTGTTAAGTTTCACATGGCATGTGGCTGGGGCATCATCCAAGACCCAAAGACCATAAGCCAGGTGTTTGTAAACAGGAGCGACGTAGAGTCCCACCTACCGGAGGGGCACAGTGGACGGGACCTGGTGCCTGGAGAAACCGTCACCTATACCAGGCATAAGGGAGTGAAGGGGTGGTACGCCCTTCATGTCCACCGGGTCAAGGAAGAAGAGGAGCAATCGTACCAGGAGGAGGAGGAGAAAGAGGGCCCGGACGGGTCTGAACCTGAGGAAGAGAAAGGAGCGTGTGGAGCACACCGTTAATCGTAAACGGTAAAAGAGGAGATGTAAATAGTTACCCGACCGGGTATAAGGACTGTTGTGGGACTATTTCCACTAAGAGTGTGGTCCCCGTTGGGACAGAAAGAGAACTGTTGCCTATTTTTGCCCTAATCCCTAACCTGACCGAGGACTGAGAGCGGTCATCCCTTCCCTCTACCTGGCCGAAGACTGAGAGCGGCCAGATCCCAAGATCCCAAGAACCCGAGAATTCAAGAATGTTTTATTTGAGAATGCCTTAATGTGAAATTTGATATGATGCCAAAGTTTTACATAGTGTTTTTGTAAAAGAGTTCCGGTGGCATTAGCCAGCTGTTGAGAAAACCTCCCATAAAGGGATGGATGAAAGTTGATGTGTTTTATGTGTACGTACACTTTAAAAATTGTTTTTACTCTATTTCAGCCCGAGGACGTGCTGTGGTTTACCAGGGGGGAATGTAGCACCCCGAGGGCTCGGCTGCTACAGGGGTATTGCACCTCGAACCAGAGGTGTGGTATTCCACTCCCGGGTAAGGATGGAGTGTGGACTAGAACTCAGTTAGCTGCATGCACCAGATACATCCCATTTCCGGGGGACAGATTAACGGTACTCCCACCAGATAGATGTGCAGGTACGACAGCGTCTGTCCCTGGCTGGAGTGGGAGGGGGGGAGGAATATCTCAGTGGTGCAGGAGCAGAGAGGGGAGGGACTCTGGGCATAGGAAGGAGCCCATTGGTGGCTAGTCACCTGGGCTCGGGTGTCAGAGGGAGTATAAAAGGTGGGCACCATCTTAGGAGTTGAGTTCAGTCAGACAGAAGAAGAGGAGAAGAGTAGTGACAGGGAGCAGCAGCCCTGTCTGGGTGCTGCTCCTGAAGGGAGCAAGAGAGAGAAAGACAAGAGGAAAGGAACAAGGAACAAGGAAGGAATGGAACCTGGAGAAAGGCCCAGAGACATGAAGGAAGAGGGAACCCGAACACGCTAGGAGTCAGCGGGTGAAGGGTTGGCAGATCAGGGTACCGGATCCCGAACTGGTGGAGGCCACTTATCCTCAGCCAGGAACCGGAGGTCGTGGCCACGTCTTGGCGCGACCACTCACTACACTCACCACGAAGGCATGCCACATAGGGTCAGGGAAACCGGAGATAGGTTTCGCCACCAGAAGGCCCGAGGAAGCTGGACATGGGTGGGTCCCTAGTGGGGACGGCCAGAGAAAGGAACGGAGAAAGGAGTTCAAGGTCACACTCTGGAACTGCCTGGGGGTTGGTCGAGCCCCGTACCTGGTGGACGCAGCACGGCTCGGGTCGTCATCACCTGCAGGACTGACACTGATAACATCTGTGAGTAAAGCATTGAAAACTGCAATCAGTCTCTGTGTTCCATCGCACTACCAGCACTAAAGGTACCGGGACGCCCTTTCTATCACTCCCTTCACCCGCACCAGCTGCCCTGAGGCCATACCTCTCCCGTTGGGGGTTATACCACCATTGCTGCACACATACCACCGGCCTCAGCGGACTGTTCTTCAGCGGCGGCCTTGCGACCGCAAATCAACGGGTGGCGTAGTCGACACTTAAACAACATCTACAAAGACTGCCACACACTTAGTTTGACCACCCTGGGCACGGACCGGGTCCCCGCCACTCGGAGACTACTACCCCCATCGGATCCGGCTCCGGGTATTCCCCCGCGCACACGTGCGCCGCACTACAGCACTGGCCCAGGGGGCGCGTCAGTATAATAGCCTACACTTATCAATAATTGTACTGCCATTTTGTGCTTCATGTTAGCCATTTTGGAGAGGTTATTAGAGGAGTAACTTTTTAGCCATAATTATGAAATTTACTGTGTAAAAAGTTTTATTCATATTGCACTTGCAAGATAGTAGCAAGCTGGAGTATAAGGTAGGACACAACTAAACCGAAAATAATATCGCCCTAATAAAATATGATAAATTTAACAAATGTTTTTTGACATTAGATACAAAAAATAGAGACATTCACAAGAAGTCAATGTTGGTCTATGGGCCATTATTTCCATAAAGGGTCATGTATAGAATCAAATTTTTTACAGATTTTTCTGGGATTCAATTTTCACAAATCTAGCAAAAATGGGTGGCAGAGAGGAAGTCATAAAAAATTAAGCATTATATTTATTTATTTTATTTATTTTACTCACT
Organism: Phyllobates terribilis; assembly: GCF_046119375.1. Classification (NCBI taxonomy): domain Eukaryota; kingdom Metazoa; phylum Chordata; class Amphibia; order Anura; family Dendrobatidae; genus Phyllobates; species Phyllobates terribilis. Next base: position 250,963,045 of record NW_027362773.1, on the reverse strand, counting down.
TATATAGCGCCATTAATTCCACTGCGCTTTACAGAAATTTTGTGCACTGTCCCCATAGGGGCTCGCAATCTAAATTCCCTCTCAGTATGTCTTTGAAGTGTGGGGGGAAACAGGAGAACTCGGAGGGAACCCTCGCAAACACGGGTATATTTACTGTCTTAAACCTGCTCCACCACCCGTCCTGCTGTTACAGTTCTTCGCCCCTTACTCCGCTAACTTCAGGACAGTCTTTGGTCAGATCTTAAAGCACTGACTAGGACTCACATGGTCTTATGGGATGTGACAACTGTTATTTTTCATTTTTAATTTTTTATGCTTTGGGGTCTAGAGAAACTTTGGAAAATAATAGACATATTTTCAAGACAGATCCAATTGGAACAAATTTTATTCGGTCTGAATGGAATTTGACGCCTGTTAAAAGTGAATCTGAATTTCGGTAGATTAGCACATTTCCAGACATATTACTGATGCATGATCTATAACTTTTAGAAGTTGCAATATATTACAAAAAAAATATTTTGTAACTTTATATTGTTTATAAATAAATATTAATATTATATATGTATGATATGATGTATCATATGTTATCACATGTGCACCAAAATTCGAATACGCCTGTTCACACTGATTTTCCCAGTAAAAATTTAATTCATGGAGAAATAATTCTCTGCGATTTTAATGTATCTTGTTATGCCCGGGGTTCTCTACAGAACCCAGAGCATAATAAACGCAAAATTTAAAAAATAGTAAAAATCGCTATGCTCACCATAATGCTCAATTATTTGTCACCTCCAATCCTCACCATCACCAATTTAGTCCTAGCGCCATCTTCAGGTCGCCACCCCATGTGCTGAAATTCCCAGCTCAGTGCGAGTGGCCGGGGAGGGTACTGTGCATGCAAGCGTAAGGTCACAGCTCACACTGTGACATCCTGACGCCATGACTTTTCAGACACTTGCATAGAATCTTCCCAGGTTTCATCAAAATGGGAAGTTCCTGCCCATCATGAGAGGCCCTGGAAATTTCAGCATGACTTGCTGCAATCTAAAGATGCATCAAGGACCAGTCGTAATGTAATCGAGGTGAGGGGCTGTAAAGGTGAGTGGTAAGGTGAGTATAAGGATATTTTTTAGTTTGTATCATGTTGATGGCCTTGTATGGTTTAGAAAAATGTCAGCCAGCGGCCTCCATCTGGTTGAATTTGCATTGAATTGCATTGCATAAAATCCGCATTTTGGCAAATGTGTATTTTTGTAAAATTCTAAAAGAATTCAACTCCACTCAAAGTAATTCTTTCATCTCTACACAACAGCGATGCTCATGTGATCAACAGCGGAAATGTGACTATGGATGATGGCAACCATATTCCTGCACTTACTCTATCAATAGGTCACTGACACAGATTGGACAAGCCATTGACATGGAGGATGATAATATGCAGTTGTAGAGATGGTGTGAATCAATTTGCAGGTTCCAATCCATTGGCCGAGTCAATATTCTGTGGTCATCGAACTGGAGCCCTGAAAATTGCCTTCTATCCACCACATACCCTGCTCTTCTATTGATTAGCCTGCCTGATGATAAATCACACGTGTGTCACTCTACAATATTCACATTCTGCAAGGGTGGTAAATCAAAAGATGAGAGGTCAATGCCATTTGGTAAGAGACGTTCTCAGGGCTATGCAATGGCCATAGATTTCTGCCGTGGTGGGAAAACAGGGGTAACAGATACTTTTTAATTTAACAATATAACTATTAAATGGGTTATCCAGGACTATTTCTTTTAACAATGTGCCTAAGAAATAAAAGGGAGGTAGTTGCTAACTACCTATCTGTTGTGCCCGGTGCTTATCTCGGCCAGCACAGAGAAGTCACAGACCGCTCCTAACGATGATTCTGCAGCTTCCATTGATGTCACTTCGATATAGCAGCGCCTTATCTTTCACTCAGCTCTGTTGACGGGGAGCGACAGCCGACGTCATGCTGATTGAAAGCCGGCTCCCCACTGCCTAACTGGGGGAAGCCAACTGTCAATGATGACGTCTACAGTAACGCCCCATCAACAGAACAGCCCAGAAGAGGAAGAGCTGCTCTGTTTACATTGAGTAGTTGAATTGCCAGCTGGAACGGTCAAGTGACCATTCTGTGCCGGCACCTGAAAAAACAGGCAGGCAGTTGCCTCTGTTAGCAACTATCTGCCTGTTAGTTTTGTTAGACCCATAGTAAAAAAAAAAAAAAAAAGTCCTGGAGAGCATCTTTAAATATAATAATTTGCATTGATGTTAACTTTATATTATATTTTTATCTCTTGGCTCGTAAGGAGTCATGTCACCATATTAAACCTGTTGGCAGCTGCTGCATCCACTCGTAGTGAGCACAAGTATACTTGTCTATGTAGATAGAGATAGATATCATGTGGAATGCATTAAGTGTTTATTTTTTTTCCGAGCACGTTCTTTATTTAAGAGAACAAACATCAGAAAGGCTGAAATATCAGATAATTTGTTCTTCCTCTCTGTAGCCAGCCGCACAGCGGGCTCCTGAAACCTAACTCGATACTTGCTCCCATTCTCACCTCGAACTTCCAACTTCACCTTCCTCTGCTGAGTTTTTCAAAGAAAGTGCGGGGAGAGGAGGAGGAGGAGGGCCAGCTAAAGAATTAGCCAAAAAAAGGCCACATAACAAAAGTGTATTTCTCTTTAAATACACAGCAAAAACTGCCCTTCCGGCTCCGGCAAACATATTCGGAAGTGGATGCCTCTCATAGGGGAAAAACAGACCGAAAGGTCACTTCAAAAAGTCAGATTGATTCTTCTCTTTTTTAATTTTTTTTTTTTTTTTTGCAGCTCCCCTGTCGAAACCTGAGAATGGTCCCAGGCCTTTATGCGCGGGCTGTTTCCTTCTTTTTTTAGGTGACAGTGGCTCATACTTTAGAAATTAGTTTATCTTTCCACGTCCTTTATCTTAACTACAGGGGACAGTGGAAATGAAAGTTTTTTTGGCACTAGCAATATAAATCTTTCTGCATTCGAGCATCTGACCTCAGGCCCTTGTGTCATGTTTTTTTCCAACTCGCGGTGCTATTTCCTGCTTCACATTTCAGGAGCCGTCTGTGGCCGATGCGAAAAGAAAAAAAAAAGACAAAACACCGCAATTACATGAAAGGAAATTCAGCCGGTCTCCCGAAAATTTGGCTTGGAAAATGGTCATTGTTGAAAAAAGCTAAAGTTAAAAAAAAAAATTAAAATGAACTCTCTCATACTATTTTCGCTGTTTTTTTTCCCCTGGATTATAAAAAGCTAGATCTGCTATTTATGTTGAGGTCAGGGGGGTGTCTGGAGCCATGAAAACAGAAACAAACATTTGACTAGGCCCTAGTGTATTTTAACAACTCCGATATGCTTTCCTCCCTTGAAAAGATCAAGGTTTGCCTTTCCTGGAGCTGTCTGAGGTGTTATAATTGGATTCTTTTACACGTTTTTTTGACATAAGTTGCCATCTCTGGATTTTAGGTAGACTTGTGAAAATACAGACAGTCTCCCAGTTTCACACCATTTTACCCTACTTGCGAATGTAATTGAATGAGAGACAGCTCAGCAATAAAATACAAAAAAAAAAAGAAATTTCATTTTTTAGGTTCTCCGTAACAATTAAAATGCCAAAGCTAAGAAGAAAAAAAAATCAGTTAATGCCGCCAACATGAAAGAAATAAATACTACCGCAACACCATACGCAAGAGCTCATGATAATAGCCGTATTATCCTATTAATCTTAGATTCATTGGCACACTTAAAGTTATACTTAATACGGCAAAAATGCGAAATATGTGTATGGTAATTTTTACCCTCTGTGATCTTTAGTATTTAGAAGAAGTAGAAAGTGACTTGAGCAAATGTGAGGTTAGCTCTGTGGTTTTACAGACGTGAAATGAAGCTAAAAAAAGGAGCAGGCATCCAGCCCTAAGCCTACGTCTGCTCCCTTCACTGTTCACGCAGGGTGAAAATGAGCCCGATATTACCATCAGAATGTGCTGACAATTATAAAATGTAGGGATAGTGTTATTTTATTATTCTCCGGAAATCTGTGCCGGACATCTTTTACACATAATTCATGCAAGGAAAATGAGGTCTAACAAGAAACATACAGAAAACTACAGTTGATGGTCTTATTTCATTAGAAGTTGGCTAAATATTGAGGGCAAATTTTAGATGGTACTGTTAAGAGTGACAGTGTTGGCCACTGTTTGGGCGATATTGATACTGTCTTAATGGCAGTATGACAAGCATTGTTTCACATGTCACACTGGCACCCAGTCTGTGTATGGTTATTATGGGCATCACTGTGGTAGGCACTGTTTCAGGGGCACCTTAGATCATAGCAGCCCACGTTTCGGGGGACGTTTAAGCACTACCCAACCCCTGTCCCTCTTTATAATATCATTTTTATACATTTTTTTATTATTAGGCAACCACCCCCTGCATGAATTAGTAGGTGTGAGAGTGGTTGTTTCATCAGTGTTTTGCCCCTGTGCTGCATCTGCCCTTATCTTGGGACCAGCTGCGTCCTGCAGTACATCAGTTTTCATCCTGTTGTTAAATATAGCGGCCTTTTTTCTGTAATGTTTTTTGAATTGTGTTCTTTTGCTGTGTTTTGTTTCACCATAGATCATAGTTGCTGTTATGCATCTGCCTCAGCTCAACAGAGCTCCATCACTTTCCCCTATGGCCGCTGACCTCTGCCATGTTTCACACCGGGTTTTACAAGTGACCCGGCATGCTCTGATGTGATCATCTGCCTAGGCCTATATGAGGCCCACCAAGACACACACCTGTCAAGACACCTGTGTCTTGGTATTAAGACTCTTTGTTCTGTTTGTTTTACTGTGCACCTCTACGGGATCATGGATTGCCTCTGCCTGCATTGTCTTAAGGCCCTGTCACACTTAGCGACGCTGCAACGATCCCGACAATGATACGACCTGTCAGGGATCGTTGCTGCATCGCTATGTGGTCGCTGGTGAGCTGTCAAACAGGCAGGCTCACCAACGATCAGGGGAGCAGCGACATCGTGGAAAGAATCTTTCCACGATGTCCTGCTCCTGGTTACGAGCCTGCTGAAGCAGGAGCAGGCTGGTATCTATGGTAAACATCGGGTTACTAGGGGCACACGCGCACCTAGTAACCCGTTGTTTATCATGGTTACTAGAGATGAGAGTTGTTCTACTCGAACTGTTCGCCAATCTCAAATTCGAGCTGTTTTGGGCGGTGTTCGAGCCGTTCGGCGAACACGAACAATTTGAGAAAAATTCGGCTGTTCGAGGTTATGTTCGATAACTGTTCGTGCACCAAAATCATAACTGGATTTTTTCTCAGTAATGATGAAAATTAATGTTAATACGCAGTTTGAGTGTACAGCGGGGTGGGGGGAGGGGCAGGGGATGGATCTCTGCAGGAACAATGAAGATCTCCATTTTTTTTTCTCTTTCCCGCATTTACAGTGGGGAGGTGCAATCTGTCAGCCTATCAGCAGCGCACACACGGAGCGAAGTGCTTTTTTTCACACAAGCAAGGGCATGTGTCATTGGCAGTGTATGTCACATGTCCTTGCCCTATAAGACCAAGCCATTTTCCCCATCGCCACCATTTTCTCACTGCTGCAGCTGCGTGTTAGACGGCACCGCTGTTGCTGTGTGCGCTATACCTTGTTAATTTCAAGCCAATTTTCGCACAAATATACAGATAGCTTGGGAGTAGGGAATAGTTGTGATTGCAGTCCTTTTAAGGACTAGGTTACAGCATTTCCTACGACTTTTATCAGGCAGGTCTGTGCTCTTAAATAGATAGGTTGTGGGAGTAAAGACTAATTGTAATTGGAGTCCTTTTCAGGACTAGGTTACATCAGTTCCTATCAGTTTTTGCCAGGCAGGTCTGTGCCAGTGCTGTGCAAGTTTTTTTCACAGCATTTGGCTGAATCTAGCAAAGCTAATCCTTTTTGGCCTATTGCAGAGTGTGTTAGTCAGTGGAGTAGCCTATCTGTGTTGCAAGATATACCACCTGTGTATAGAATACCAATTTTTTTACTGCACCTAGTGAAGTAAAATCTTTTGGGCATAGCATCATTCTATTAGTCCATCTATACTGACCTCCATGAGGTTGCAAACTGAATCTAATTTTTTTCTGCATCTAGCTCTGAAAAAATATTTGGCCTTCTAGCAGTGTGTGGGACTTGGTCTATTAGTCCATCTATACTGACCTCCATCAGGTTGCAAATTCAAAATAATTTTTATCTGCATCTACAGTACCTCTGAAAAAATATTTGCGCTTCTAGCTGTGTGTGGGACTTGTTGTATTAGTCCATCTATACTGACCTCCATCAGGTTGCAAACTGAATCTAATTTTTTTCTGCATCTAGCTCTGAAAAAATATTTGGCCTTCTAGCAGTGTGTCGGACTTTCTCTATTAGTCCATCTATATTTACCTCCATCAGGTTGCAAATTCAAAATAATTTTTATCTGCATCTACAGTACCTCTGAAAAAATATTTGGGCTTCTAGCTGTGTGTGGGACTTGTTGTATTAGTCCATCTATACTGACCTCCATCAGGTTGCAAACTGAATATATTTTTTTCTGCATCTACCTCTGAAAAAATATTGGGCTTCTAGCTGTGTGTGGGACTTGTTGTATTAGTCCATCTATACTGACCTCCATCAGGTTGCAAACTGAATATATTTTTTTCTGCATCTACCTCTGAAAAAATATTGGGCTTCTAGCTGTGTGTGGGTCTTGTTCTATTAATCCATCTATACAGACCTCCATCAGGTTGCAAACTGAATCTAATTTTTTTCTGCATCTAGCTCTGAAAAAATATTTGGCCTTCTAGCAGTGTGTCGGACTTTCTCTATTAGTCCATCTATACTGACCTCCATCAGGTTGCAAATTAAAAATAATTTTTATCTGCATCTACAGTACCTCTGAAAAAATATTTGGGCTTCTAGCTGTGTGTGGGACTTGTTGTATTAGTCCATCTATACTGACCTCCATCAGGTTGCAAACTGAATATATTTTTTTCTGCATCTACCTCTGATAAAATATTGGGCTTCTAGCTGTGTGTGGGACTTGTTGTATTAGTCCATCTATACTGACCTCCATCAGGTTGCAAATTGAATATAATTTTTTTCTGCATCTAACCCAGCCAATAGTTTTGGCCTAATACCACAGTTTGGCCACTCAGCTCTGCTCGGTTACCATCCATTGTTTTTTTCTGCAAACAACTCCAGAGTTGTGAATTAGTTAACCACCAAAATGAGTGGAAAAAGGCCTGCTGCTGGTGGAAAGGGGAATAGGCGTGTTGGGAAGGGGAAAAAAGGTTGTGTCCGTGGGGTAGGTGTTAAAGCAACAGTAACATCTGCAGAAGAAAGACCATCTTCCAGCCAAACTAAAATGTCTACTTCTTTTAGCGGACAATGTGATAAGATCCCTTTCTTACGGCCACGCCAATCGCTACAAATTCCAGATGAGGCAGAAAAACAGCACTTGCTTCAACGGATATCAAGTGCTCCTTTAAGTGGGCTCTCCTCCACATCAACTTCAACATCACAAATACTCCAGTCCTCAAAGGTGTCACCCAAATCGCACTTGCTTCCTCACTGCTCCCAAATCTCCAGCTGCCCGTCTGAGTATGAGGTAGAACAGATGGTTGAGTCTGCAGAGCTGTTTACTCATACTATAGCCTGGGAATCAGAGGTCGACTCCAGCGCTTCTGTGAATCCAGACGAGGAAATGATCTGCACTGATGCCCAGAATCTTTATGAGTCGGATCCAGGACCAGACGCAGAAGGTTCTGACCATAATGTAGACCCTCATTCCCAAACTGTAACTCCTGTTGGTGGAGACAATGAGGAAGACGATGATAAGACTCAAATACCTGATTGGAGCGACAACTTTAGTTTTTTGTCAGGGCAGGAACAGGTTGGCTCTGAGGACGACGGGTGTGATAACACACAGGGTGATGATGATGAGGTTGGAGATCCCACTTACTGTCAACCCACAGTCAGCCAAGAGATGAGGTCAGCAGAGGAGGTGGAGGAAGATGCTAGTGACGACGAGGTCAGGTTGCGCCTTCCTGGACAGAGACGTAGTACTGGAAGCACGTCAACAACTGCATCCTCAAACACAACTCTGCCTCTCACCACAAGTCGTGGTGGCTCTTCAGGTCACATGGGTGCTAAGCCTTGCATAGCCTGGGCATTTTTTCAGATCGATAAAGATGACCCAACTCGTGTTATCTGTAACATTTGTCAGCAAAAGCTAAGTAGAGGCCAAAAAATACATAGTTTCAGTACTTCATGCATGAACCGGCACATGGACATGAAGCATAAGTTGCAGTGGGAAGCTCAGTGTGCTACAATGCGGCCTAGCCGGCCGGGCCAACCGCCGTCTGCCATATCTTGTGCATCCGCGGCCTCTTCATCCTCTGTGACTGGGGGGACAGCAGTCACACCTGTTTTGGGGCGCAGACCTGCCACCTCTTTACCCGCAACAGCCAGCGTGATTGGCAGGTCATCATTTTCTTTGGAGGTGGTAACACCAGCTGGTGATGAGCGCTGTCCGACATCGATAGCACCACCTTTGGATCAAGGCAACCTAACATGTCCGCCTGCATCTTCCTCACAGACCGGCAGTTTGCCGGGGACACCCTTATCAACCCCGTCTAAGCACAATAGCCAGCCCTCGGTCCCTCAGATGTGGACAAGTAAAAGACCATTTCCTCCTAGCCATGAGAAAGCTAAGAGGTTGAATTTCACCATCTGCAAGCTCTTGGCGACAGAAATTCTGCCTTTCCGCCTGGTGGACACAGAGGATTTTCGAGACCTTATGTCCGTCGCAGTGCCCCAGTACCAGATGCCCAGTCGGCACTACTTCTCAAAGAAAGGTGTGCCTGCGCTCCACCAGCATGTCGCACACAACATCACCGCTTCTTTGAGAAACTCTGTGTGTGACAGGGTGCATTTCACCACAGACACTTGGACGAATAGGCATGGACAGGGGCGTTACATGTCACTGACTGGGCACTGGGTAACTATGGTGACAGCAGGACAAGGGGCTGCTGTCCAAGTCTTGCCGTCCCCACGAGTTGTGCGTCAATCCTCTTTATGTCAAAGTTCCTCCACTGCTTCTGCCTCCTCAACCTCCTCTCGGTCTTCCACCTGCACCCAAAGCCTGTCTGGTCATGCCACAAGCTTTCTAACTGCACAGAAGGGATCCTGCACACCTCCTTACTATGCTGGCAGTAGGGCTCAACGTCATCAGGCGGTTTTTACTTTGAAATGTCTGGGAAATGTGAGTCACACAGCTGAGGAGTTGTGGTCAGCTCTGGAGAACCAATTTCATGAATGGTTGTCTCCACTGGACCTGAAACCAGGGAAGGCCGTGTGCGACAATGCTGCAAACCTGGGTGCGGCCCTTCGCCGGGGCAATGTCACACACGTGCCTTGTATGGCTCACGTGTTGAACCTGGTTGTCCAGCAATTTTTAGCCCACTATCCCAGACTAGATGGCCTTCTGCAGAGGGCGCGGTCGCTGTGTGCTCACTTCCGCCGTTCGCATCCCGCAGCTCAGCCACTTACATCTCTACAGAAGTCGTTGGGCCTGCCACTTCACCGGCTAAAATGCGATGTGCCTACCCGGTGGAATTCAACTCTGCACATGTTGCAGCGACTGTGGCAGCACCGACAAGCCCTGGTGCAATACGTTCTGACGTATAGCCTGGGCCAACGAGATTCAGAGGTGGGGCAAATCACGCTGGAGGAGTGGTCTCAGATCAGGGACCTATGCACCCTTCTGCACAGTTTTGAAATGGCGACGAAGATGTTTAGTGCTGACGATGCCATTATCAGCATGACTATTCCGGTGATTTACATGCTGGAGCACATGTTAAACAGAATTCGGAGTCAGGTGGTGGCACAAGAGGAGGTGGAGGAAGTAGAGGAGGAGGAGTTGTATGCGGAAGGGCTAACATCTGCAAGGTCCAGACGGTCGGCAGCACCAAGGCGGCAGGCATGTGAGGGTGGAGGAGATGGTTTTACCAGGGCGCATGGTAGCAGCCAAACTAGTGAGGAAGGTGTAGGAGCCCAGGAAGAAGTGGAGGACGAACTGATGGAAGACTCATCAGATGAGGGAGACCTTGATCACATTTCTGTTGTGCGAGGTTGGGGGGAGAGGACAGAGGAAGGAAGCATGATTGTTACCTCGCCACCAACACAACAGGGACTTGGTGCTCCTGGATGCGCAACACACATGAGTGCCTTCTTGCTGCACTACCTGCAACATGACCCTCGAATTGTGAGAATTAGAAATAATCCTGACTACTGGGTTGCCACACTGTTAGATCCCCGGTACAAAAGTAAATTTGCAGAAATTATTCCTGCCATAGAAAGGGATGCACGCATGCAGGAGTATCAGCAGAGACTGTTGCAGAATCTTACATGTGCTTTTCCACAAAATACCAGTGGTGCACGTAGTGAATCTCACAGTTCCAACTTGCCAACCGTGGGACCGTCAAGTGTTCAGCACTCAAAAAGTAACAGAACCACAGTATCTGCTGGTAACATCAATTTTGCGGAATCATTTCACCACTTTTTTAGCCCATCCTTTGCAAGGCCACAGGAGACAAGAAGTCTGACACATAGTCAACGCCTAGAGACGATGGTACAGGAGTATCTCCAAGTAAACATTGAAGCCACTACTGTGTCACTGGACCCTTGCTCTTTTTGGGCTTCCAATCTGGATAAATGGCCGGAGCTAGCCACTAACGCCTTGGAGATCTTGTCATGCCCCGCAGCCAGCGTTCTGTCTGAACGTGTGTTCAGCGCTGCTGGTGGTGTGCTGACAGATAAGCGCACGCGGCTCTCCACTGATAATGTAGACAGACTCACGTTCATAAAGATGAACAAATCATGGATCCGAAACGACTTTTCTACCCCTGTGTCATCCTGGGGAGAGTAAAAGCTTGATGATTGGTTAAAATCACCCTACCAACCGTTTTAAGCTTTCAAATTACTAATCATGTTTATCTGTATCTTGACTGGAAAATAATTTGGGCTTTGTAGCAGTGTGCAGCACTGATCCTATTAGGCCATCTATAATAAGCTCCACCAGATTTAAAATTAAAAATAATTTTTAGCTGCATCTAGCCCGGAAAATAATTTTGGGGCTCCGAGATGCGCAAGACACATAAGTGCCTTCTTGCTGCACTACCTGCAGCATGACCCTCATATTGTCAGAATTCGAAGTAATCATGACTACTGGGTTGCCACACTCTTAGATCCCCCAAACTTTTCGATCAACCTTTTCATTTTAATAAAGACCAAAAAAATGGTCATTTTTGAAATTATAAGCATTAGCAGGTTGTTAGAAACTGAAATCAAACAGTTTTCAACTCAAAACTTTATTGTAGGTGATGTTACATTTTCACATAGGACCCCTTGTTCGAAAGGAGCTTCTCTCTCGTCCATTGAATTTGTCAGGTTTTGGATGGTTTCTGCTTCAATTGTTTTGCATGAGGACAGAATACCCTCCCAGAGCTGTTGCTTAGATGTGAACTGCCTCCCGCCATCATAGACACTCCTTTTAATGATGCTCCAAAGGTTCTGAATGGGGTAGAGGTCAGGGGAGCATGGGGGTCACACCATAAGTTTGTCCCCTTTTATGCCCATATCAGCCAGAGATGCAGATGTTTTATGTGCAGCATGAGATGGTGCATTATCATGCAGAAAAATGATCTTGCTGTGAAATACACGGTTCTTCTTCTTGAACCATGGCAGGAAGTGCTGTTTGAGAAAATCCACATACATTATGGAGTTCATCTTTAGCGCCTTCAGGGATCCTAAAGGGGCCGACAATCTCTCTCCCCATGATTCCAGCCCAAAACATTACTCCACCTCCTCCTTGTTGGCGCTGTAGCCGTGTTTGCGTGGGGTGTCCATCAACCAGCCATCCTCCACTCCATCCATCTGGACCATCGAGCGCTGCACGGCACTCATCCGTGAACAAAACAGTTTTGAAATCAGTCTTCATGTAATGTTTGGCCCACTGGAGCCGTTTCTGCTTGTGTGAAGTGGATAGAGGAGGTCGACAGGATGGCGTATGCACAGCTGCAAACCTCTGAAGGACCCTGCATCTTGTTGTTCGGGGGACGTTGGAGGCACCAGCAGCTTCAAAAACTTGTCTGCTGCTATGACAAGGCTTTCTTGCCGCTGCTCTTTTAACCTGACGTAATTGCCTGTAGGAAAGAGTCCTCAATTTGCCCTTATCAGCACGCACACGTGTGTACTGTGAATCAGCTACATACTTCTTGATTGCCAAGACACTTCATCCTGATCATCGCACAATGTTGATTGTAGTCATGCCTTGACCTAAACACTCCACAATTTGTTGCTTCTCAGCAGCCGACACATCCTTTTTCTTTCCCATTTTGGCAGAAAATGTAGGCTGCTTAATAATGTGAGAGAGCCTTCTTAAGTAGTCTTGCCTTTCATTGGACACACCTGCCAAACTAATTAGCACAGGTGTCTGCAATTGCTTACAGTGATATAAAGAGCCCTGACACACATCACCATCAATGAGTTTAACTGACAAACAAACATATTCTTCCCTTATCACTCCTAAACACTTTTTGCATAATAATTTGGAACGCAGTGTACATGTGCTTTTCCACAAAACACCAGTGGTTCACGTAGTGAATCTTACAGTTCTAACTTGCCAACCGTGGTCTGTATGGAATTGTTCAATAAAGGGCCCAAAATTAAGATAACATAGATGGGAGAGGTCTCTATGAATAGGAATTCCTAAGTATTTGATACCCTGTGAGGGCCAGGCAAAGGGAAAGTTGGACTGGATGGAATCCTATATGGATTTGGGGAGGGAGACACCGAGGGCCTCAGACTTCGCTGCATTGATTTTAAAATTTTACCATGTAACAAAGTGATCTATTTCAGCCATAACAGCAGGGATGGATATATGTGATTGAGTGATATATACTAGGACATCATCAGCAAATAGAGAGCACTTGTACTCGGTGCCTCCCACCTCAATCCACCTAATATTGGGGTTATGGCGAATTGATGAGGGCAGGTGCTCCGTCACTAGGATGTATAAGAGAGGGGACAGAGGACATCCCTGCCTTGTCCCATTGGTGATTGTGAAAGGTGATGAAAATGTTCTGACGCACCCCCTGGGCCTTGGGACACCCGGAGCCGGACCCTTTTTGGTGGATGCTGGTGGTTGTAGTCTTCGTGGCGGCGACCCGGTTCCGTGGCTCAGGGCGGTCAAACCAGTGGCGGAACTATTTATGTGGTTTTGATGTTTAAATGTCCGACTACGCCACCCGTGGATTGCGGTCAGAGTGAACCGCCGCTACAGGGCAGACCGCTGAGGCTGGTGTTGTGGGTGCAGCAGAGCGTAGCATAACTCCCCACGGGAGGAGTATAGCCTCAGGGCAGTGTATGCGGAGGATGGGGGTGATGGTGCAGGGCAGCAGCAGTAACGACACGGAGTCAGTGATGCAGTCCAGGGCCTTTACTCACAGTTCTTATTATCCAGACTACGTCTGCAGGTAACGGCTGCCCACGTCGTACTGTGCTCACCAGGTGAGGGGCTCAGACAACTCCCAGATAACTTTGGAGCACTTCACAGGACCCCCTTTGTGTGTCCTTTGTCTGGCCTTTCTTACCAACACTTCTGTCCGGCTGCCTCGGGCCTCCTCTTGGTAAACTTGGCGCCAGTTTCCCTGACCCTATGTGGTGCCTTCCTAGCGGGTGTAGCGAGGGGCTGCGCCACATAAAATGTCAGAGCCTCCGGTTTCTAGCTGAGGGTCGTTTCCTGCCTCCACTAGTTCGGGGACCGGTCTCCCCCTTTGGCCTGACCCCTCCACGCAGGTGGATTCGGGCGTGCGGTGGCGACTCGCCCGTCCGCAGCCCTGGGATCCCTTCATTCCTCGTTCCTGGAGCCTTCTCCGCTCCTCTTCCTTCCTTCTCCCTCTTCCAGGCCTGGGCCTCTGTTACTAGGCCCGCCTCCGGAGCAGAGCTCATGCAGAGCCCCTGCTCCCTGCCACTTCTGCTCAGACTTCTCTGCACTGAACTAAGATGGTGCCCACCTTTTATACTCCCTTCTCAATGCACCCAGGAACTGCTTCCTCCCTGCTCCTGCACTACAGGGTTCCCCTTCCTCAGTGTTCCCTCCCCCCACTCCAGCCAGGGACAGGGACTGTCTTGCCCATCTCAGGGGCATATTGGTCGCCCTGCCCCACGGCAATGTGGTGTAATGCATGCAGGTGTCGGGTCCTGATCCACACTCCATCCTTACCTGAGAGTGAGATATCACACCTCTGGGTGAGGTGCAATACGTCTGTAGCAACCGAGCCCTCAGGGTGCTACAGTTCCATTTATCTTCAGCCTAGGTGACGTATTGCGATACAGGGCCGTGATTTTGGCTATAAAAGGGTCCCCTAGACCCCTACCCCAAGCTTTTTAAGAGAATCATATATGGCGTGCCAGGAGACTCTATGGAATGCTTTCTCAGCATCCAACGAGAGTATCTAATTACAAATTTTTAACTGCATCTAGCCCAGGAAATACTTTGTGCCTAGTAGCAGTGTCTGCTAGTCAGCGGATTATCCCGGCTGTTAAGCAAGCTACACCACCTGTAGTTTAGACACTTAATTTTTTCAAAGGAAATGCTTCGGGACCATGGGATACTTAGTGAAGAGCATCAGGAGGCACCCCAAGGCATAGGGGCTGGGACTGGCAGTAGGATGCCTTGCGGTGGACAGCCGAGCTCGATCCTTATAAAAGCTTTTTAACTGCAGCAGCTTTAGTGGACGCTACTGGAGCTGGAATTACCGCGGCTGCTGGCATGAGACTTGCCCTCCAATAGATCCTTGTAAATGGATTTAAAGTGTATTCATTCAAATTAGAGAGACAATTTAAATTAAAAAGCTTAGAGCTGCCTCCACCACAGGGGGGCTCGCTCGACCCACCAGCGGACAGGCACCAGTATTGGGAGAGGGGGGCTGGCCATCAGGGTTCACCGCGGCTCTGGCACAAACCCGGCGACACGGAGGTGGCACGGGCAGGAGCGGACTGGCCGTGTCGGCTTCTCACTTTTTGGATTTTAGAAGGGCATGACATGCCTATATCTGTGTCTCCCCCTCCTTTTACTCCTCCACCTCTTTTATTTTCGCATGACTATATGTACTTGTCACTTTTCCATGTGTTAGTTATGTCTTCTGAGCAGTTTGTCAGCTTTTGGACACCTTTGAAGGTGTTTTCTATGTGTTTCTATGTGTTTTTGTTTGCCTGCCATTGGTTTTAACGGTGTTCGAAGGTGTTCGACGAACAGTTCGACGAACAGTTCGGCGAACACACGGGTGTTCGACGAACCGAACCGAACTCGAACACTACGGGGGTGGCTCAACACTAATGGTTACCACTCTGCTACAGTGAGCGGGAGGTTACCGCTCACTTTAGCAGGCTCGTAACCAGCCTGATTGCTGCTCCCGCTGGTCACACACAGCGATGTGTGCTGACCAGCGGGAGAGCAACGACCAAAAAATGGTCCAGGACACTTTGCAGCGATCAGCGACCTCACAGCAGGGGCCTGATCATTGCAAAGTGTCACACATAGCGACATCGCTGGTGAGGTCGCTGTTGCGTCGCCAAAACCGTGACACAGCAGCGATCTCGCTAGCGATCTCGCTATGTGAGACGGGGGCTTTAGACTTTCTTACATCCTATCTGCCTGCCTCTTCCAGGGTTTCATGTCTTCTCTCAATATTTGCCTTCCTACTGCTGCATCAACAGCCAGGATCTGTGTGCCCACCCAGACCTGGGCTCAGAGGCTGCACCTCACAAGGTGAGCCCTTAACAGTTCCCAACATTTCTGAGGATGTTTAAGCTGTACCCAACCCTGTCCTGTTCCTCCTTAGAATGCCAGAGCAGAGAGTACATGGCACCCACCAGCTGGGTCGTTAGAAAGTTAAATTCACTATATTTTGTGCATATTCAGACACAGATGAGTGAAAGTGTGGAGTAGACAACTCCAGTTGATGAGTGCCATATCCATTTACTCTCTTCTTTGGAGACCTTCCTTCTGTGCTGAATGCTATCAGCCGAATATTATAAGTCTGTTATTATGACTGCTCCTATTGATGTAATTATGAAGATAGTGCCGAGTCAACTATCTTATGAAATCAAAGTCAACTTTTAATACCCCAACCCTGCTGGTTCACTCCTAGTAACGCCCTTGTCAATCAGCCTAGATTGCCAACTTTAGAATGGGTTACATAAACTCACCCATTTTCTGGTCCTGGAGATCTGGTAAATTCAGGACAGCTGGAAACTATTAGATGACATTTATGATGCCTTGGGTCTGGTAGTCTTGGTGGGAAGCATGTAACTGGTACTGTTTAGAGATAAGGTCATTGTGGCACTAGCAGTTTAAGCATAGGTTTGTATACTATACAAAAAAAACCAATATATGCCTCACCATGCATATACATAAAGAAAAAGTGGGAAAAGTCTCCAATAAAAATT
This sequence comes from Phyllobates terribilis, assembly GCF_046119375.1. Classification (NCBI taxonomy): domain Eukaryota; kingdom Metazoa; phylum Chordata; class Amphibia; order Anura; family Dendrobatidae; genus Phyllobates; species Phyllobates terribilis. The sequence goes on along the minus strand of NW_027362773.1, from coordinate 250,946,456 downwards.
AATTCTTACTTTATTTGTGCAAAATAATAAAATATATAAAGGTCCATGATAGCGGAGATGCAATCTCAAGAGAGTGCATCTCCACTATCATGGACCTTTATATATTTTAATATTTTTCACAAATAAAGTGAGAATTAATTTTTATTGGAGACTTTTCCCACTTTTTCTTTAGGTTTGTATACTACTTTACATTTTCCAAGTTAGAGTTAACGCAATTCAGCTGCTGCAGATATGAAATTCTGACTTACACTTTAGGACCACATTCTGTAGAACCTGAGGATTGTATTTTGATTGATTTGCCATATTCTATAGGACTTCTTAAATTTCCTTTTTTTGCCACACAAGTGAAAAAATTGTAACACCTGTGCCTTTCCAATGGTGAATATCCATAGACCGGCATTTAACGCTATCAATATTAGCAGCCTCAATGTCTCCAGTAATAACCACTTTATCACTAGAGTTGGCACACTAGTCATGTTTATCCTCCTGCTTCTTCTGCTAATAGAAAGTTATTAGAGGGATAATCCAGCTCCACTCACCTTTGCATAGGGACATAAACGTGGTTGGTGAGGTCACATCTACAGACATCTGCCAGCTTCCATAGACAGGGGAAACATACCTGCAACTTGAACATATGAGCCGGCACATACCTGAAGACGTGCCTTCATCCATGTCACTTTTCTCCCAATGAGAAAGGTTGAACTTGATGGACCTAAGTCTTTTTCAACCTATGCAACTATGTATGTAACTATGTAACTATGAGTGAAGTTACTGTATATTAGCCCTTTAATTTTCTGTCCCTATGCCAATCGATGAGCTTCTCACCTTACAATTAAAGTCAACAAAAATTCTGAAATTCTCGATAACTTTTGAAACTATCTTTGGATCCTGCCTGCATCCTGGTGACCAGATATTGGTAAGTATGGCCTTTATTCTGATATATTTTTATTTTCATATTTGATGTCCTTTTTGGTGAACTGCTTTTAATTTTAGTGTGGTGGCTCGCAAGACAATGAGGACCGTTGACGCGGGTTATATGCTTGCATATTTTGACTAAAATGTCAACTAATAACTCATGTTTTTTTTTTCACATTTGCAGAATGCAGCAAAGTCCTGTAGTATAACTGGGGGGAACTGGGATGTCTGTCCTTGTGGGGTGTACTTACTTGATGTTGGACAGAACATCTGATCTAATCATATGGGTGAGACCAGTAGATACGGTGCCCTACAAAACTCTGTATGACTGGCACCTTATACAAGCCTTATCCATGTGCACCTATAATACTAAGCATCCACCTCCATGGATTGATGGTAGGTGGGTCAGTCAGTCGTGGACATATCATTGGTGCAACCAGGGGTCCAAGAGGTAAGGGGACCCACTCCACCTCCAAAGCAGATGGAATTGTGCATTGTGAAGAGCTATTAGACTGCAAAGGTCCCATATATTGTTCTTACAAAGGGACTTCTCCGGCCTGTGTCTGCCAGAGGTATGAGTGGTTGTACATTGGTTTTATGACCAGGTATTGGTATGTATGACTGCTTTTTTCTGTAATGTTTTTTTTTTAGCTTACGAATGCAAAGCGCACAGAATATCCATCACAATTCTCAGCACACTGTCTTGATACTGAACATGACACACATAATGGTGATTCCAAAATCCTCTAGACAATCTTGTAAAGAAACATCCAAGTATCTATGTGTTCAAGCAACTCCCCGAACATCTGGCGGTAAACAATGATATAAATTATCTCTAGATGCAGTTGCAGCCGTGAAGCGTTGCTACACTGTGTACTGTCTGAAAGCATTGCCAGATCTGGGATAATGAACATGTCATAGACTACTGATACTGAGCATCTCTATACAGTTCCTGCATTTTCCAGGTGTCATACCGCCATAACCAATGTTGCCGGAAACAGCTATAACAGTCCACATTTAATATACCCATAGGCTCATTCCCATATGTGAGAACATCTCAGTCCAGAGCCAAAGTCCCCATTTGCAGGTCTAATAACAAATTCCAATTTATCTGAGTAATTTCTATAGAGGATAATTGTTAAATAAACAACTTGGATTTTAGCATAGATCAATTCCTAGACCTCATTTTTTATTTTATTCTGTAATATATTCATTAGGGATTGTCTCATGAAGAATATCCATATTAAAATAGTAGCCAGTCACAAGGTTACTTAAACAAGTTTTTTTAAACTTTAATATTGACTTCCTAGCCTATGCGAATTACAGACTACAATTCTAGTGAAAGGACATTAGGGCAACTATCAACTCAAAACTGGGCTTGCACGGAGAAGATACAAAGTTTAGTAGTCTTTATGGTCTTGATGTAATATGAGTCCATTTATCAATATGAGTTGGTATTTGTACAGTGCTATGCAAAGAAAAGAGGAATCTCTATTACAGATGGGCCAATCTTCCAAAATTTCAATCAGCCAGGAAAGGGTTGTGTAAGCTGGCTGCTGGTCACATAGTGGATGGGAGATATGTATCACAGAGGTGTATGTCCTCTGTGATGGAAAACCTGGAGTAATTCTCTAATACACATACTACTAAGGGGGGTTAATCAGCCATGATAAGGCCAGGAATTAATGTGAGCAGTTGAAGAGTTAGGGCTGGATGGCTGTTCACCATATATCCACCCTGTGTGGTTCACATTGTAAAATGAGACCTGTTTATCTCACACATGGCTTTGTGTATGAAGGTGTGTAGACCTCCTGGATTGAGTGCCTTTGCTAAATGACTAAAATGCTGCACGTATACTCAAGCGGGCAAACCAGCACTATTGTATGGACTTTTTAATTCAAGTTTCACTTTGTGCTGGACAAGGGTTGTATTTAAGTTTTCCTGTGATGTGGTTTATGAGGACTGAAATAAACCAGCTGGACTTTTAAATAGAAACAGTTCTTGTGATACTTCATCCCGCTCCCAAGGGAGTAGCATTGTTATAGTTGTTATAGATATATAAAAGAAATCCAGCTCAAGGCAGAGTAAAAAATTCCAGATTTTATTGAAGTGTGCTAAAATAGTGATAACACCACGAAAAATGCACTGATCAATGTGCAGCATCTATGCATTTGTGGTGCCTATAGCACCCTTAATTATGATATTACCAGGATTATGGATGCTGTATGCACCATAAACACATACAGTAGGTGTTACATGCTGATTTGTGCATTTATTTGATGCTATCACTATTTTAACGTCCTTCAATAAAGTCTGAAATTTTTGCTCCATCTTGAGCTGGAGCTCCTCCATAGCCTTAACCGTTTGATGTCCATGGCAGTGGCTATGTTCCAGATTCTGAAGGATATCTTGCCGCATTGGTGAGCTCGCTTTTCACCCTTTTTTTGTTAACCCCTTTAAAGCCCATGATGTACTAATACACGTCTGTGCCCTGGGACTTAAGAGCCTGATCCGTATTAGTACGTCATGGCGATCGCGCATGCATACAGGCTGTGCGGGCACGATCGCCGCCGGGTGTCAGCTGATTGTCACAGCTGATACCCGGTACTATGTGCAGGGAGCGGTCCCGCACCACTCCCAGCACATTAACCCCCGCAATGCTGCGATCGAAGTCGATCGCAGCATTGCGGTGGCTAAGGGGAGGTGATCGGGATACTCACCTCCTCTTCCGGCCTCCAGCGCTGTCTGCCGCGACTTCCCGGATGTTGCCATGATGACCCGATGTTGTCATGACAACATCCGGGTCACCAGACAGCCGTAAGATCGTCTGGTCATGCGCTGTACATGACGAAACGATCTTCTCACTGTGCAGCGCTGACTGCCTGCATGTCACAGGGATGGTGCTCCATCCCTATGCTATGCAGGTGATCAGAATAAAAAAAAGTGAATGTCCCATAGTGGGACAAAGTATACAAATAAAAAAACTGTCAGAAAGTGAAAAAAAAAAGTATACATTTTTTTTAAAAAATATTAAAAATTAAATAAAAAAAATAATCCACCAAAAATAAAAATATAATGTACCCATCAATAAATATTATTCTGAAAAAAAAAACAACAAACAATAAAAGTACACATATTTGGTATCGTCGTGTCCAGAACGACCTGACCTATAAAACTATCCCACTAGTTAACCCCTTCAGTGAACACGGTAAAAAAAAAAAAAAAAAAACGAAGCAAAAAACAATGCTTTATCATCATACCGCCAAACAAAATATGGAATAACACGCGATCAAAAAGACAGATGTAAATAAACATGGTACCACTGAAAACGTCATCTCGTCCCGCAAAAAATAAGCTGCCATTCAGCTCCATGAGCCGAAAAATAAAAAAGTTATTGCTCTCAGAATAAAGCGATGCAAAAAAATATTTTTTTCTATAAAATAGCTTTTATTGTGTAAAAGCGCCAAAACATAGAAAAACAATATAAATGTGGTGCCGCTGTAAATGTACTGACCCAAAGAATAAAGCTGCCTTATCAATTTTACCACACACGGAGCAGAATAGTAAAAAAAAAAACAATTCCTGAATTGTTGGTTTTTGTTTATTCTGCCTCCCAAAAATCGGAATAGAAAGCGATCAAAAAATGTCACGTGCCCAAAAACAGTACCAATAAAAACGTCAACTTGTTCCGCAAGAAACAAGCCATCACATGACTCTGTCGGCCAAAATATGGAAAAATTATAGCTCTCAAAATATGGCGATGCAAAAAATAGATTTTACAAAATATGTGTCTTTTAGCGTGTGACAGCTGTCAATCATAAAAACCCCATATGATTCTGGTATCACTGTAATCGCACCGACTCGAAGAATAAATTAGTCTAATCACTTATACTGCACTAGGAACGGCGTAAAAAATAAACGCTAGGGCTGGGGTTGGTATTAGGGTTAGGGTTGGGCTAGAGTTAGGGCTGGGGTTCGGGTTAGGGTTGGGCTTGGGGTTCGGGTTGGGCTTAGGGTTGGGGTTAGAGTTGTTTTTTTTTTTTCAAAAGTTAAAAAAAAAAAGATGACGATATGGCGACTAGTGTTGAGAGCAAGTGCTCGCTACTTGAGTTTGCATCGGGTGCTCGGTTATGCACTGAGTATGCTCAAGTGACATGCTCGAGTCTCTGCCCCATATGCCTCGCGGCCAAAAAATCTCGCTGGGATTGCCTGCCATGCATGAGCGATCCCCGCATGTTTTTTTTGGGGTGTCTAATAACCGTGAAACATGCGGGCAGGGACTCGAGCATGTCACTCGAGCACCCGCGATACATGGTGCATACCTGAGTACCCGATGCAAACTCAAGTAGAGAGCACTTGCGCTCAAGACTAATAACAACTTATTCAATATGATGACCTAATGTTATCAAATTCTGGGTCATAGCTCTGGGTTCAAAATGTTCACTATACCCCTTGATAAAATCCTTGAGGGGTGTTGTTTCCAAAATGGGGTCACTTGTGGGGGGTTTAGGCATCGCTACATGGCGTCCGCTCTCGATTCCAGCCGATTTTGCGTTCAAAAAGTCACACAGTGCTCCTTCCCTTCTGAACTGTGCCGTGTGCCCAAACACTGTATTTTCCCCACATATGGGGTATTGGCGTACTCAGGAGAAATTGCACAAATGTTTTTGGGGTCCTTTTTCTCCTCTTACCCTTGTGAAAATAAAAAAATTGGGGCTAAAACATTTTTTTTGTGGAAAAAGTTTGATTTTTTTATTTTCACGGCTACATGTTATAAACTTCTGTAAAGGACTTGAGGGTTCAAGGTGCTCACCACACATCTAGATAAGTTCCCTGAGGGGTCTAGTTTCCAAAATGGTGTCACTTGTGGGGGGTTTCCACTGTTTAGGTACATCAGGGGCACATCCGCTAATTATTCAAGCAAATTTTACAATCAAAAAGTCAAATGGCGCTCCTTCCCTCCGAACCCTGTCGTGCGCCCAATCAGTGGTTTTCCCCCACATATGGTGTATCTGCTTACTCAGGAGAAATTCTACAACAAACTGCATGGTGCAATTTTTCCTATTACCCTTATGAAAATGCAAAAGTGGGGGCTGAAAAACATTTTTGTGGGAAAAATGTGAAAATTTTATTTTTATGGCTCAATGTTATAAACTTCTGTGAAGCACCTGGGGGTTCAAGGTGCTCACCAAACATCTAGATAAGTTCCCTGAGGGTCTAGTTTCCAAAATGATGTCACTTGTTGGGGGTTTCCACTGTTTAGGCACATCAGGGGCTCCCCAAATGCAACATGGCGTCCGCTAATTATTCAAGCAAATTTTACATTCAAAAAGTCAAATGGCGCTCCTTCCCTTCCAAACCCTGCCGTGCGCCCAAACAGTGGTTTTTCCCCACATATGGGGTATCTGCATGCCTAGGGGAAATTGCACAACATATTTTGGGTCCATTTTTTCCTGTTACCCCTGTGAAAATAAAAAAAATTGGGTCTAAAGTAGCATTTTTGTGAAAAAAGTTAAATGTTAATTTTTTTCTTCCACATTCCAAAAATTCCTGTGAAGCACCTGAAGGGTTAATAAAGTTCTTGCATGTGGTTTTGAGCACCTTGAGGGGTGCAGTTTTTATAATGGTGTCACTTTTGGGTATTTTCTTTCATAAAGAACCCTCAAAGTGACTTCAAATATGATGTGGTCCCTAAAAAAATGGTTTTGTAAATTTTGTTGGAAAAATGAGAAATCGCTGGTCAACTTTTAACACTTATAGCTCCCTAATAAAAAAAATTTTGGTTCCAAAATTGTGCTGATGTAAAGTAGACATGGGGGAAATGTTATTTATTAACTATTTTCTGTGACATATCTCTCTGATTTAAGGGCATAAAAATTGCAAAATTTTCAAAATTTTTGCCAAATTTCCGTTTTTTTCACAAATAAACGCAAGTGATATCGAAGAAATTTTACCACAATCATGAAGTACAATATGTCACAAAAAAACATTCTCAGAATCAGGGGGATCCGTCGAAGCGTTCCAGAGTAATTACCTCATAAAGTGACAGTGGTCAGAGTTGTAAAAATTGGCCTGGTCATTAACGTGCAAACCACTTTGGGTTGTAAAGGGGTTAATATAAAAAAAAAAACACTTATGCACACCCTGCATTGTTCAAATCAATGTCTTGGTCTTCTCTCTTCCACTGTCTATATTCTTTTCTTTTCAGGCCTCCAGTGCTGTCGTTCTTGAGTAGGCCTCACATTGTCACTTGGGTGCCATAAACGTCATGTGATGGTTTGTGGCTTAGTCAAGTACTGGAGGATTAGAAAGAGAAGAAGATAAAAGAGAGAAGACAGAGAAGCCAATCTGAGGACCTTCAGTGGCCAGAGAGGTATGGGAAGGGCTGCCGGCTGTCCTAATACTTCAGCTCGCTGTCCATAAATTGCTCCCAAATTGCACCATGTTGCTGGAATTTAAGCAAATGAAATAGCGAAAAAAATTGTAACAAATTTGTTTTGTTCTGATTCACTCATCTCTACTCTTCTTAGTAAAGATCAAAATGGACCTTCTAACATGGTCCCAGATTTTGCCACCTACAGCAGAAGAATTTGCTGTTTCCTTTCCCTCCAAACACTTTTTTGACCCTGTGACTAATTTCCAAATTATACGGATCCTTTGGAGTCAGGAGTATTTCACAGCTTATTTCCATCCAGTAGCAAAGGAGACTTTTGATATTTGGAATATTTGATGATATGTTTTATCGGATCTATTCATCAATGGGAACTTTGTCTTGGGATGTGCAACATAGAACAATAGGACATTATTTTTTTTTTCTACATTTTCGTCATCATTTAAAGTCCCAAGTAAAATCATGGTCATGTGACTATAGGTAAGGCTTTAATAAAAATACACTTTTAATGCATACCTAATGCACCGAAAACCCACTGTAAGCTGCATTGGTTGTGTATTAGTTCACACCTACAGTATATGAAATGCCACACAGAATTAAAGGATGCAATACTGATTTTTCTTTGGAATATCCTTCGCAAGCTGGATATGCACTTACAATAAGCAGCTGTCAAAAATGTAAATGTCACATCAATATTCAGTGTCCTTGGAATTTGTAACCATCTCTTTTATTAAGTAACCTTTTCCATTTTCTTCTAAAACAATGCTTAGTTTCCCCTAATATAGCATAAATTAATCATAAAGTGAGGGAATAATTACACTGCCATAGTTTTATGTTGAATGCATTACGCTGGACAAGGTTTGCCTTGAAATATGCTTTTCCATTGACGCCAAATAGAAATCACTGTCCTTAGCAGTCACAAGTCCTATCTATTGTTATCACTGCTTAACACTCATTAATTTTACCAGTAAGGCCATGTTCACACGTTTAGTATTTGGTCAGTATTTTACATCAGTATTTGTAAGCCAAAACCGGGAGTGAAACAATCAGAGGAAAAGTATAATAGAAACCGACTTCTGTATTTTTCGCCCACTCCTGTTTTTTGTTTAAAAAGACTAACGTAAGATACTGACTAGAGATGGGCGAACCCGAACTTTAAAGTTTGGGATTCATACCAGACACCTAGTGAGAGAGAGACCTTACCATTTTACAGCACCAAAGTTCGGGTCCCCATTGACTTCTATGGTTCAAGTTCGGGTAAAGTTCTGGTACCCGAACCAAACTTTGGACTAAAGTTCAGTCTAACCTGACGAACCCGAACATCCATGGGTCCGCTCATCCCTAATACTGACCAAACACTGAATGCGTTTTACGAGTCAAATTTACCCCTAACTGCGCCATACCAATAAAGCTCCCTGTTGCAGATGCTGGATTTTTGGGCATACCTACTTAGCATATTTACTTTGCTATTTTTGGGGAGATGGTTGAATTTTACTAAAATAAATTAAATACAATGTAGACATCTAACTGTGTGTGTCTGTTTTTGGACAACTGTTTTATTAATCCAATTTGGCAACCAAACACTCCACAACTATATTGATGCCAGCTGCCGCATTTTGCTTTTTGTACATATACCTACCTAGTACTACCTATAATTTTTTGTTACATTCTATTTGAAAAGTGTTGAGCATCGGCAAGGCAGTACCAAAAAAAAAACCATAGCACGGCTAAGAATGTGGAAGCCTCTGGCAGAAGTAACAGCAGCGGCACTAGCAGTCCGGGCAATAGTAATAGTAAACTTAGGTCACAATTGTCCTCTTTTTCCTTTAGCAAGTCTATTAGAGAGGAGAAAATATAGAGCATTATGGTATATATAACACATCACTCTTCTCAGTCACAACAGGATAATGTTATCTCTGACAGTAACACCATCAGTTTGAGTCAGTGTTCTGCACAGAATGATCTGCTTGATCACAAATTACTAAAAGGGATAATTTTTGACTAGTTTTTGATCTAAAAAAGACTGTTGTTAAATTGGCTGTTGGTTATTACCAGGTTACCATACGTTTCTTACTTTGATATTACTTAAGACTGTTTCCATTAAATAGCTTGAAAGGAGTTGGATAAATCTTAAGAGACCTCAGAGTGTTACACACAATTTTTCAGAGGAATTGGAAGCTTTGCAGCATTGCAATTTGTGGCAAATTGATTCAATTGATTGATTAACTATAGCAAGATAGTTCCTCTACAGCTTAATGCAACATTTGTTGCATACTCCAATAGGCACACCACAATAAATTATTACCTATATGTAGTATTAATCATCAGTAGTTTTCTAATGGAGGTCCAGTCACCGAGACCCCCTACTAATCATGAGAACAGAGATCTGGTGTGCCCTGTTTGAAAAGGACATGACAACCACTACGCATTCATTGTCTAAGTGACTGACAGAGATGGCTGAGTAGAGCGCTTTACTGACTCTTAGGCCATGTTCACACATTCAGTATTTGGTCAGTATTTTACATCAGTATTTGTAAGACAAAACCAGGAGTGGTGATAAATACAGAAGTGGTGACGTGTTTCTATTATACTTTTCCTCTGATTGTTCCACTCCTGATTTTGGCTTACAAATACTGATGTAAAATACAAGTGTGTGAACGTGGCCTTAGGGCTGTAATACCAGACACAAATGTGGTGCTTTTTCTAGAAGAAAACAGATACTTTTCATCTAGTTCTTCACACCCTCTCTCAATGTTGGGCAATTGGCAATTTAATAAAATTTACCAATTATCACAATCAGCTGTTCCCATGTATTTAATTTGATACTTTTTTATCATGCTAAATATACCAAATTATTTTTTTTCCACACTCATAGTAAACTCTTTACAGACAGGGAACTATAGTTTTTCACATGAAAAACTGGACATGACTAAAGTTTGAAATCTGGAGAGTCATTTTGGATGCTAATCATATTCTGTCTCGTATGCACCAACTTCATGCTTGTGAATTATTTATGAAGATGGCTGTCTTTATTTTCCGCAAGAATAAAATGGACTTTCTCTTTTTTTCCCCCTTTATTTCAAAATACAGTGAAAACTTGCTTTTTATTAATGATTTATTTTTAACCCATAATATGATTTTTTTATATGCAATTAGAAATTGAATGCTCACATTAAATTGTAATTACATTTTTAGGCGAAAAATGTATAAGCAAAAAAATCTCAGAACAGTCAATGCATAATATGAAGACTGCAAATATATACTATTAACAATTTTCAATTAAAACCATCAATTTTTACCCCATGTAACACTCTCATAACAATGGAGGACTTCTACCCACTATTTTCAGTGTCATAATGTTGCAAAGGAGAACTATCTTCAGACAAAGAGCCATAATGAGATATGACCATAATGGACATTACAGGCAATCTATTTTTTCCTGTAAGTTAGTTTTATGTATCTTTGTTGAGATTCCCCCCAAAATATTTCAAGTGATCGATTGTTTTTTCACCCACAGATCCAGGAGCGCAGCTAGAGGTGGTAGAGAAGTAGTCGCACTTGTACCTTGGTTCCTGCAGATGTTCAAAGGCTCCATACACTGCAGGTGCCGACTATATTATACAGCATTCACCAGCCCCTAACAGCAGCGATTGGAAGTAGCTCTGATCGCTGCTGTTTAACCACTTAAATGCAGAATTTAAATAGAGAGATTGCATCAAGAGTGATTAAGTCAAGTACCAGAAAAATAAAAACTGAAATAAAGTTAGAGGGGAAAAAAATGATATATAAAAAAAAATATATATTATATATATATATATATATATATATATATATATATAAATGTATATATATATATTTTAGATATATATTTTTTTCAGTATATTCTATAATAAATACGTCTATATATATATATATAGATGTATATATTACAATATATATATAGATATATATAAACATATATATATAGACGTTTATATTATAAAATTGAAAAATTTTAATCACCCCATTTTTTTGATTTGAAAGATATAAAATAAAAACTAAATACAAAAATAAACATATTTGATATTGTCGCATCTGTAAGAGAGCAAACTAAGAAAACACATAATTTATTAATCCATTAATTAGAAAAATTCATTAAAAATTATAAAAGCATTGTATGTACCCCAAAACTATCTAAACAGAGACAAGCTTATAAGGCAAAAACAAGCCCTTGTACAGGTCCATTAATGGAAAAGTTGAAAATTTAGGAAAATTACACAATTTTTTTTTTCTATGCAAAGTTCTGAATTTTTTTAGCCACTAAAATATAAAAACTATACAAGATTACATAGAGAGATGATATAGCCATAATAGGACCAAGCTGAAGAATCATGTTTTCAGGTCATTGTTACCCCACAATGAACAGCGTAAAAATGAAACCCAAAAACCAATGTGAGAATTGCATTTTTTTTTTACCATTTCATGTCACTTGGAATTTTTTTTATAATTTTCACTGCATTATATGATAAACATGAATGGTATCATTGAAAACTACATCTAGTCCTTCAAAAATAAACAATTCCTCATAAAAAAGTTCTGGCTCTTGGAATAACAGGATTACAAACAATGTAAGCACAAAAGTGAAAATGTACTTATTTTCAGAGTGCCAACATTTTCTGCAACGCTAGACAATTAAAGTTAAAAAAAAAAGTTAAATGATGACTCCAAATGGAAACACATGAACGTACAATGAGAGAAAAGGAGATAAGTCACTGTTCATAGGAGCTGTCAATGTAAATAGAATGTGTGGAGTGACAAAATGGGTACATGGAGGTCATTTTGTCTGAGAAATAAGTTCTTTGTGTAGGCAAGATGAATACAGATAAAGCTGCATGAACCAGTTACCCAACCAGTATCTGAGCAAACTTTTTTTGCACCATCAGTTATGAGAGTCTCATTCTTTATTTATCATATATTACTAACTGATTGAGACTCCTTTGACTCACTAGGGGAAATGATTTTGAGGGATCATCAAGGATCTATCTATTTTCTTTTTAACGGCCTTTGGCTCAATCCCGAGCCATGGCAACTTGATAAATGAACAATCTGTAGGAAGACAGATCTTGTGCAAGCCTAGATAGGTCCACCAGGGTCTTCTCCTCCATAATTTTGATAGTATCAAGCCATCGGGTTGCTAGTCTTCCTCTTCTCCTTGTTCCTTCTATGCTTCCAACCATGATGTCCTTCTCCAGTGATTGGTCTCTTTGTTTTGTGTGTCTAAAGTAGGCAAGTTGTAGCTTGGTGATCCTTGCTTTGAGTGACACGCCTGGCTTGATTTGTTCCAAAATTACTTTGTTTGTTCTTCTTGCCATCCATATATTGATATGGATGGCAAGAAGATCAGCACCACATTTCCAGGCTGTAACGGGTCTGGGAGGCGGAACCTCTGAGCTACTATACAAGGGGGCGGTCCTTGTAAGGGAGCGGGTGGCGACCAGGGAAGGCGGGCAGGCAGTCACAGCAGGTGACCGGGACAGTCTCTGGGTGAACGGACAGGAGGTCACGGCAAGTGACCGGGGCAGTCTCTGGATGAACGGGCAGGAGGTCACGGCAAGTGACCGGGGCAGTCTCTGGGTAAAGGGTAGGTACGACCTGTGATGGCAGAGCCTCCAGGTAGGCTAGCAGGCAGATGGTAGATGTGTGCTCCCAGGTGAGCAAGCGAGAGTCTCTGGAATGGCAGGTGGTCACAGCACGTGACGTCGGAGCCTCCAGGTAGGCAAGCAGGCAGGTAACAGGTGTGCGCTCCCAGGTGAGCGGGCAGGAGTCTCTGGAATGGCAGGTGGTCACAGCACGTGACGGCGGAGCCTCCAGGTAGGCTAGCAGGCAGGTAGCAGGTGTGCGCTCCCAGGTGAGTGGGCAGGAGTCTCTGGAATGGCAGGTGGTCACAGCACGTGACGGCGGAGCCTCCAGGTAGGCTAGCAAGCAGGTAGCAGATGTGCGCTCCCAGGTGAGCGGGCAAGCTGGTCCATAGACAGACTGACAGGAGTTGGGGGGCAGACCGTCGGACCTCAGGCTAGCAGGCAGGTAAGCGGAATATCAGGCAGGAATCAGACAGCAACTGGCAGGAATCTGGCAGGTAACTGGCAACGGGACCTGAGGGCTGAAGCAGAGTAGTGAACAGTGCAACAACATTGCTCGGGCACCTCCATTTTGGAGGAGGTGCCTTATATATGGTGAAGTCCTCTGGCCATTGGCCGGGGACTCCTTAGGATGGCGCGCGCGGCCCCTTTAAGAGGGAGGGAGCGCGCGCGCCCTAAGCACAGTGGCCGGGAAGGAGCACGCGCTGCCAGCAGAGCGGGAGGAGGACGCCGGGCTCGGAGCAGAGGGGTGAGGGGAACAGCGTCCCTGCCTAGCAGAGGGCAGGGACGCCGGCGCTACAGTACCCCCCCTTTAGGCCCCCCCTTTTTTAGGCCAGAGAGAAATTTAGCTAGGATGAGAGGGGCATGGATGTTCTCCCGGGGCTCCCACGTTCTCTCCTCAGGACCAAACCCCTTCCAATCTACTAGAAAAAAGGTCTTCCCTCTTACCCTTTTGGTGGCCAGAATGTTCTCTACCTCAAATTCGTTTTCAGCGGAAACTGGAGCAGGAGGCGTACCTGTAGACTTGGAAAAAGAGTTAAGTACCACAGGTTTGAGGAGAGATACATGGAAGCAGTTAGGGATCCGCAAGTTGGCCGGGAGTTTCAATTTATAGGCCACCGGGTTGATCTGACTGATGACCTCCAGAGGACCGATGAACCGAGGCCCTAACTTATAGGAAGGAATCTTGAGCCGGACATACTTGGACGAGAGCCAGACCTTATCCCCTGGACGGAATTGAGGAGGATCCAGACGTTTTTTGTCAGCATGTCTTTTCATACGCTCGGATGACAGAAGGAGTGCGGATCGGGTACTCTCCCATATGGAGGAAAATTTGTTAACAAGAGATTCCGCAGCCGGATTGTCCACCGAGGTGGAGACGGGAAATGGGATCCGAGGATGCTGACCGAAGACTACAAAAAACGGGGATTTGGAGGAAGATTCGCTCTCGTGATTGTTGTAAGAAAATTCGGCCCATGGCAGGAGATCCACCCAGTCTGAATGGTGGGCATTAACGAAGTGCCGGAGGTAACTGGTCAGGTTCTGATTGATCCGCTCCACTTGACCATTAGACTGTGGGTGGTAAGCGGAGGAGAAGTCCAGGGTGACGTCTAGCAGTTTACAAGTGGCTCTCCAGAAGCGTGAGGTGAACTGTACCCCACGATCCGACACGATGTGGAGGGGCAGGCCATGAAGACGGAAGATGTGGCGGATAAAGTCTTTAGCCAGCTCGGGTGCAGACGGGAGGCCTGGCAGGGGAACGAATTGAGCCATCTTGGAAAAGCGGTCAGCGACCACCCAAATGACCGTACAACCGGCAGAGACGGGGAGATCAGTTATAAAGTCCATTGCTATATGCTGCCAGGGGGCAGCAGGTACTGGGAGCGGAAGGAGGCGACCGGCTGGCAGATGTCTCGGAACCTTGTTGCGGGCGCAGGACACACAGGCAGAAACAAAGTCTATTACGTCCTTGTGCAGGGTAGGCCACCAGTAGTGCCGGGTAATAAGCTGGAGGGTCTTTTTCTGACCGGCGTGGCCAGCTAGTTTAGATGAGTGACCCCAGTGTAGGATCTTCTCCCGATCAGGTACTGATACGAACATCTTACCGGGAGGGAGACGATTTAGACTCACGGGAGACACCTGCATTACTCTGGCGGGATCGATGATGTGTTTCGGTTCTTCCTCGAGATCAGACACCAGAAAGGATCGGGATAAGGCGTCCGCCTTGATGTTTTTGTCAGCCGGGCGAAAATGAAGAATAAAATCAAAGCGAGCAAAAAACAAGGACCACCAAGCTTGGCGCGGGTTAAGTCTCTGGGCATGCTGGAGGTAAGCCAAGTTCTTGTGGTCAGTGTAAATTATTACCGGGTGAAGAGCCCCTTCGAGCAGGTAACGCCACTCCTCCAATGCCAGCTTGATGGCCAATAACTCTCGATCTCCAATGGAATAGTTGCGCTCAGAAGAGGAGAAGAGTTTGGAGAAGAAGCCACAAGTTACCATTCTCCCGGAAGATGATTTTTGGGTAAGTACCGCTCCGGCTCCAGAGGAGGAGGCGTCAACCTCCAGGAAGAACTGCTTGTTGCCATCTGGGCGATGCAGCACCGGGGCGGAAGAGAAGGCCTGTTTTAAGGAAAGAAAGGCCTCCTCTGCTTCGGGCGGCCACTCTCTGGGATTAGTGCCCTTACGGGTGAGCGCGGAAATTGGGGCAGTCCGGGAAGAGAAGTGCGGTATGAAGAGGCGGTAGTAGTTGGCGAAGCCCAGGAACCGCTGAATGGCCTTCAACCCCTCCGGTCGGGGCCATTTCTCGATGGCAGACAGTTTCTCTGGATCCATTCGTAGGCCGATCTGAGAAATAATGTAGCCCAAAAACGGAAGCGAGGTCTGCTCAAAGAGGCACTTCTCATATTTAGCGAAGAGGTGATTCTACCTGAGCCTGAGCAGGACCTGACGAACGTCTCTCCGGTGAGTCTGGAGATCCGGAGAGAAGACCAAGATGTCGTCCAGGTACACCACTACGCAGGAGTAGAGAAGGTCCCGGAAGATGTCATTGACCAACTCTTGAAAGACGGCAGGAGCGTTACAGAGACCAAAGGGCATTACCAGATATTCATAGTGGCCGTCCCGGGTGTTGAATGCAGTCTTCCATTCATCCCCTTGACGGATACGGACCAGATTGTACGCCCCACGGAGGTCCAGTTTGGTGAAGATTCTATCCCCCCTCAGACGATCAAATAATTCTGGAATGAGAGGAAGGGGGTACTTATTCTTCACTGTGATCTGGTTAAGGCCTCTATAGTCTATACAGGGACGGAGAGAGCCGTCCTTCTTTTTTACGAAAAAGAAGCCTGCTCCCGCCGGGGAGGTAGATTTCCGGATGAATCCCCTGGCCAAATTCTCCTCAATATATTCGGACATCGACCGGGTCTCAGCAGCGGACAATGGGTAAATACGCCCACGGGGAGGCATAGCACCGGGTAACAGGTCGATAGGACAGTCGTATGGTCTATGAGGGGGTAATGTCTCTGCCTCCTTTTTATTAAAGACATCAGCAAATGACCAATAGGGAATCGGAAGTCCAGGTAGATTAGTTGGGGTAGGAGAAGGACGGGCGGGATGAACAGGAACCAAACAAGTCTTATGACAGTCCTGTTCCCAGCGTAGGACTTCTCCGGTCTGCCAGTCAAGCACGGGTGCATGTCTCTGGAGCCAAGGTAGACCTAGTAAGAGGGCGTGAGAGAGTCCAGGCAGAACATGAAAAGAGATGCTCTCAGAATGCAGCATTCCCACCTGCAGAGTTACGGATTCGGTGATGAGTTGGATGGGACGTGGTAAGAGGCCCCCATCCACAGCAGCGACAGATAATGGTATAGCCAGAGGTTTGGTGGGAATGCGGTATTTTTCTACCAGGGCCTGTGAAATAAGATTCCCGGCCGCTCCAGAGTCAAGTTGGGCTAGTTCGAAAAAACGATTCTCCCCGCAGATAATTGAGACTGACAGCAGCAGAGATGGAGAGGATTTATTCTTGTCTAGGTCGACCTCTCTGAGCGAACCTAGACACAGGCGTTTCCCGACCTCTCCAGGCAGGTACGGATCCGGTGCTCCTTACTGCCACAGTAGAAGCAGCTCCTCTCGGCACGGCGTAAGTCCTGACGGGTTTTGACCATCTTGGTCTGGTCAACCTGCATAGGCTCAGGAGAGTGTACCTGGGGAGAAACGGAGGGAGTGACGGATTTCTGAAAAGTAGGAGCTAGACATGGAAACCTCCTCTCACGGGTGACTTCTTTGGTACGCTCCTGGAACCGTAGGTCAATCCGGGTGGCAAGAGTTATTAGGTCATCGAGAGTGGTAGGAATGTCTCGACCGGCAAGTTCATCTTTAATACGGCCGGACAGACCCTCCCAGAAGACAGATACCAGAGCGTCGTTATCCCAGGCCAGCTCCGAGCAAGGGTACGGAACCGTATGGCATATTGGCCCACGGTGAGACTTCCCTGACGGAGGCGTAGCAGAGATGATACGGATGAGGTCTTCCGTCCAGGTTCGTCGAAGACTTTCCGGAAAGCCGTGAGAAAGGCAGGCAAGTCGGACACCAGGGGGTCTCCTCTCTCCCATAGAGGATTTAGCCAGGCCAGGGCCTCCCCGGTGAGATGGGACATGATGAAGGCAATTTTGGCCCGGTCGGAGTTAAACTGGTGGGACAGGAGTTCAAAGTGCAGGTTGCACTGATTTATAAAGCCCCGAGCCTGAGCGAGGAGGTGCAGAAAGCCGGGGTCCGGGGTAGGATACCATAGTATTGGTGGGCAGCGGAGCTTCCGGATTACGAGTCATGGCCCTGGCGGTGGTTGCTGGTGGAGCAGTCAGAGTGTCCAGGCGAGAATTGACATTCCGCAGGTGACCCAGGATGGACTCCTGTTGGGACCGCTGATGGGACAGTTCATGACACAGGTCCGAGAGTGAGGGAGCTTGGGTGCCACCGGGTTCCATGGCCCGAGCAAACTGTAACAGGTCTGGGAGGCGGAACCTCTGAGCTACTATACAAGGGGGCGGTCCTTGTAAGGGAGCGGGTGGCGACCAGGGAAGGTGGGCAGGCAGTCACAGCAGGTGACCGGGACAGTCTCTGGGTGAACGGACAGGAGGTCACGGCAAGTGACCGGGGCAGTCTCTGGATGAACGGGCAGGAGGTCACGGCAAGTGACCGGGGCAGTCTCTGGATGAACGGGCAGGAGGTCACGGCAAGTGACCGGGGCAGTCTCTGGATGAACGGGCAGGAGGTCACGGCAAGTGACCGGGGCAGTCTCTGGATGAACGGGCAGGAGGTCACGGCAAGTGACCGGGGCAGTCTCTGGGTAAAGGGTAGGTACGACCTGTGATGGCAGAGCCTCCAGGTAGGCTAGCAGGCAGATGGTAGATGTGTGCTCCCAGGTGAGCAAGCGAGAGTCTCTGGAATGGCAGGTGGTCACAGCACGTGACGGCGGAGCCTCCAGGTAGGCAAGCAGGCAGGTAACAGGTGTGTGCTCCCAGGTGAGCGGGCAGGAGTCTCTGGAATGGCAGGTGGTCACAGCACGTGACGGCGGAGCCTCCAGGTAGGCTAGCAGGCAGGTAGCAGGTGTGCGCTCCCAGGTGAGCGGGCAGGAGTCTCTGGAATGGCAGGTGGTCACAGCACGTGACGGCGGAGCCTCCAGGTAGGCTAGCAAGCAGGTAGCAGATGTGCGCTCCCAGGTGAGCGGGCAAGCTGGTCCATAGACAGACTGACAGGAGTTGGGGGGCAGACCGTCGGACCTCAGGCTAGCAGGCAGGTAGCAGAAGAGCGCTCCCAGGTGAGCAGTCAAGCTGGTCCTTAGACAAACTGACAGGAGTCGGTAGGCAGACCGTCGGACTTCAGGCTAGCAGGCAGGTAAGCGGAATATCAGGCAGGAATCAGACAGCAACTGGCAGGAATCTGGCAGGTAACTGGCAACGGGACCTGAGGGCTGAAGCAGAGTAGTGAACAGTGCAACAACATTGCTCGGGCACCTCCATTTTGGAGGAGGTGCCTTATATATGGTGAAGTCCTCCGGCCATTGGCCGGGGACTCCTTAGGACGGCGCGCGCGGCCCCTTTAAGAGGGGGGGAGCGCGCGCGCGCGTGCCCTAAGCACAGTGGCCGGGAAGGAGCGCGCGCTGCCAGCAGAGCGGGAGGAGGACGCCAGGCTCGGAGCAGAGGGGTGAGGGGAACAGCGTCCCTGCCTAGCAGAGGGCAGGGACGCCGGCGCTACACAGGCGTCGATTCTTCTTCTGTATTGTTTCTTTATCGACCAGGTTTCCCATCCTTATGTTGCCACAGAAAAGACCAAACTATATACGAGCCATGTTCTATATATGATCTATATAATTATCTATATACAATCACTTAATTGAATTATAAACTTTGTTACTATCATTGTGCACATAGAACAAATCATCAGTAAGGTCTAATAGTTTACTATTTATGAAGCAACCTATAAGAAATGGCCTCTCATAGCAAGTGCCTCCAACGTCAGCACCAAATTGGGTTGTCTTCTGCTGATAGACGTTGTGCCTACTGGAGGGTTTTTTGTCCTCTGATATGCCAGTTCTACCTTGCCATAGAACTTTACAGGCCTTAGTGTACAAATTAGCTTTGCTTCAGAAGGAAGAAAATTAACCAGACAACTGTTACAGGGTTCTTGTCTTTTTTTTTTAGGACTGAGAAGGGTAATGGTTGGTTGGTTGGTTGGTTGGTTGGTTGGTTGGTTGATTTGTTGGTTAGATGAGATGCTTTTTTCCTAATCTTCTTGAAGAGTTCAAAATGTATGAAGACTTACATACAAACAATACTCCATTGGAAAATATGCAAATTATCTAACCACCAGAAGGAGGATAACTCAAAGTAGCCAAGCCAGGTCCTCATGTATTCACCAGTTTCAGATTTCTTGCTCCTCAACAGTACAAAGCAAGTTACTGGTCGGCTAGTTGACAGTCCTTTGACAATACTAATGATAATAACTTTTGAATATACTGTTTGATGAGAAAATATTTGTCCGCGATGGCAAGAACGTTTCAATGTGTAACTTAAGTAAAAAACCCCAACATCAACATATCCTTTAAAATACCTGTCAAATGTTTCATGTTTAATAAGATAATGAGAAAATGTGATTAATATTGGTCGGGATCTTGAGTTCATTAATGTTTTGGCAGTGAAATGTGTGTGTGTGACTCAACATGTTTGACTTCCATCTGCAGTTACACAGAGGGTGGTGGATACAAGGGTGTTCAAGTCATGAACTGGATTTGACACTGTGTATACAAGGGACTACAAGTAGGTACTTGTGTCTCCCTGTGAACACTGACAGGTTACAAGGATCTCATCAAACAAGCAAATGTTACACCGTACGCTTCAACGCTACTGTAAATAAAGATATCATGGCAATGAGGATTAACTGAAATTAACCTCAATTTCGCCCTAACATTAGTTCTGGAAAAGCTATATCAGCTTTGATTTGTGGGTAGGATGGTGCATTTGTAAGTTCTTACCTATTGAAGCAGCAAATTTAGCACTGCTGAAGTACTAATAAGCTTTAAAGTGGCATTCCATTATTGCAAAAGAATGAACACTATAGGGATAAAAGTATTGGGACACTTACACATTACACCTACAGAAGCTGCTATAACATACCAATCAAAATCCATAGGCATTTATATAGACTTGGTGCCAACTTTGTAGGTTCAGCAGCTTCCACTCTTCTGGTAAGACTTCTTACAAGATTTTAGAGGTGTCTGTGGGAATCTTTGTCTATTTATCCAGAAGAACATTTGTAAGAACAGACACTGATGTTGGGGAGAGGCCAAGCTCACCATTTCTGTTCTAGTTCCATTCAAAGGTGTTGGATGGGGTTGAGGGCAGGACTCTGTGGCCAGTCACGTTCTTCCCATCATACTCTCCCAACCATTTCTTTATGGACCTTGTGCACTGGGCAACGGTCAACAGGAACATAAAAGAGCCTTCCCCAGTCACATGATCGCCAACTTAGGCTGATAATGGAGGTGAATCCTGCAAAAACAAGCCACCATGCAGCTACATTGTCAGAATAATAAAAAGTTAATGGGAGAAATGTCGATTGGACGTGTCTGATTTAACACTGCTGATCGCATTATTCTCCCCAAGATAAACAGCTGGCTGACGTGTCAGTCGGTGGCTTTCTTATAGAGAACACAGGAGCACTCGGCCAAGCGAACACTCCAGTTTAGGTTCAGCCAGGGCTAAGGTATCCTGCTCAGCGATAGGTGCAGAACCTATTTAGGGACGATAGGGGCGTCAGGGTGTCGTTATATCTGCTTAGGGGTCTCCACTCTCCCTTTCCCTGGTTGCTGGGATTCCCCCCTTTTCCCGTCATCGTACTCTTAGTTCTTCCCATATCTAGCATGACAACAGCACAATGACTGAAAACACAATTGTTCAAACCCAGCCTTATGGGAAAAGTGATTATACCATGGAGTCACCTCTCTCCTTAGTGTCCCAGTTATACTTTGTACATTGTTACCTGTGATATTCTCCTTTTGTGACACAGCAGGAATAAGCCCCATTGGAAATGTAAAGGTTGCGTAGTGAAAATAGTGCCAAATTTTGAGTGTTCATCAAACATTAATTGCTTCTGCTTTTCAACAGGTTACCTAAGACAGGATTATAAATTCAGTCCCCTGATATTTGCAGAAGGAGCTTGTTTTTACACGCAGACATTACATCCCACTGTCACTCTGATATAGTCTTTGTATTAGGATACAAGACAGGACATGCCTACTAGAAAAGAACAAACTGCCTTGCCAAGCAAGTATAATGTATTCCTGTAAGTTTATTAACCAAGTCCTTGTACCATGTGAAATCAAACTGAACAGACTCCATGACAGCAGAATTGCACATTACATCTGAACTTCCAGTGATACCTACGTTTCATGCATTCTACAAATACCTTATCTCCACAATTTTAATTACAATTACATTACATTTTAATGACAGACGTCATAAACAGACTGCATTGCTTTATAATTAAAAAATGGAAAAAATCTGAAGCTTATAGGAATTAAAATAATTGTTAAAATATAAATGTAGCAGCCAAATATTTACTATGTCATTGCCAGTCTTTTCACCTAAAACCATAGAAAACGCATGGTCTTGCTGCTGTCATACTGCAAAACAAGTTAACACTGCCTTTGTAGAACATATCAGTCTAATAGAAGGCTGTTTCTCTTTATTACCTTTCTACTGGCACTGTAGGTACTGGAACATTCTTTCTCTTACTTCCCTGTATGCATTGCTCCTGACATTGTCCAATTGCTTTCTTGCCTTGAACTTGAGCAGTTTTACAGGCAGGAGAGCAGAAGCAAAGAAACAAAGACCTGCCATATTTCTTTTATACATGATTCCCTTTAAGGCTATGTGCATACAGCGTTTTTTTTTCAAGTGGTTTCTGCCCAGAATCTACCTGAAAAAATACCCTATAAAGTGAACATAATGCACAAGAATGTCAAAACAACATTGCTGTGCACATGTTTCAGCTAAGGCCACGTTCACACGTTCAGTATTTGGTCAGTATATTACATCAGTATTTGTAAGCCAAAACCATTTTTCACCCACTCCTGGTTTTGGCTTACAAATACTGATGTAAAATGCTGACCAAATACTGAACGTGTGAACGTGGCCTTATGTCACTTCTTTTAACTGCTTCAGGGATCAAAATCCCTGAAATGATGGCTAAGCTTTATAGGAGCAATAACAGACCCCTGGATGTTATAGTAATGCATTTGCTCCCCCGCGAACTCCCCGTGGAGGGGCAATAGATGCTGGCGCACGTGGGTACCACTGTCCATTCCAGTTAAACATTAAACATGTAAACATGCACAATGTCCTATATCCCATTCTGGTAGTATTGTAATACCTTTATTTTTGCATTTCTTTTAAGCATTTATTTATAAACAAACATCTTTTATGCATAAGTCATTTCCTGCTATTATGTAATTACAGTAGCTGCTCTTTTTTACAGGTCTAGTAATCTAAAAAAAATGCTTGTGAACATTTGGACTATTAAAACATGTAAATTACACACCAATCATTTGTTGAGCAATTTTCTTTTATGAGTCTTCACTGACTGGATGTTTTAATTGAAAATTGTTTAATTCATCAACTTTGAGTTTCCTGTTTAGTTCCCTTGATACATACATAAAATGAAGATAAACTAATTCTTATCTTACCAAGCACTTTATTCAGGAGGATGGAAATAGCATGACATGTATAATTTTGCATTTTCACTCAGTTAGGCTCAGAATACTGTCTTAAATTTATGCAGCTAACAATAAAACAAGATGAGCCAAATTCATTGGAGTGGCTCAGTCTGGATAGTAAATTTGGCGCATGATTAGACACCATTGTGTCTTGACTGACTTACTTTGAATCATTATTTTGTTTGCAAAAAAATTTGGTGTAATGCGGAAAAAATTAATTTAATCTAACTCTAAATATTTTTCATAGAATGAAAGTTTCATAAAATTTCCAAGGTTTAGAACAATCAGTCCATGAGACACGATGTGGAGGCATTCAAATATCTGTGTTCTGAGTGAGATTAAACTACTGTGACCTATATCATTTGCTCGAATAAAGCCTTTTTTTCTTTAAAGATTAGTTATGATGCTGACAAAAAAAGTGTAGAGCCCCCAGGAGGTAAAGCAGCCGAGCCACCTTATGCTAGATATTGTCCGAGATCACAACAGTCATACACCCCTTACCGAGCAAGAATTTCTGCCATTTCCTAGATATATGGCAATCGTATCTATAACTAGATAGGCCAAACTAGAATTCCCCTGTTTGTACAGATTTTTATGGGAAATTAAATTTGAGGAGAAGTTATTCTCCACAAATTTAAAAGGCTGTTCCAGAACAAAAATATATTTTAATCTTAAATGTCTATCTATTTAATGTCATAATCTAATCTCTTTTCCAATAGACCTTAATTAAAAAAAAACCCTATCGTTCCCTCAATGCACTTTTTAGTTGCTTTAATTTTTCTTATACTACTTTCTCATTGATGGCACATCGTTTGAGAATTCCAGTGCATGCTGGGATACTCAAACAAGTCGTCATCAGGGGGCAGAGGATGCTGTCACTGCACAGACTGTGCCCCCTTCCTGAAATGAAGCGTTATCAGTGACACCTTTTCAGGGCAGGGCTAGTCCCTGCTCTACTGAGCATGTGTCAGTTGAGAATTCTAACATATACTTAGTAGATTATTGTCACTGTGCAATATGCAAAGTGAGAGTGCGCTTGCTTGTCGGTTATGATCAGCGGAAAGGAGCCGGCAAGAAAGTGCACTGTCAGTGCACATTGTAAGAAGAATATCCTGCTTGTTGGAAAAGCAGAGACCAGCTATGCCCCCACAAGTGTGCTCCCTTGCTGTTTCCTTACTTCTGATCAGAGCCAGTGAGTGAGTGCACTGTCACTGTACTTCACAGTGACAAGAATCTACTGAGCCTGAATTCACAACTGACGCATGGTCAATAAAGCAGGGACTAGCCCAGACCCTGAAATGGACATGTTAGGAACTGACCTGGAGGAGTGACATTGCAACTACTAGGGGGCCGGACCCGCAGGTAGTGTAGTCAGGAAAAAACAGGAGTCGGTACACAGGAAAAGCAGTATAATCTTGTGGAATTTAGCAGGTTGTGTAGTCAGGAAAAGCCAGGAATCGGTACACAGGAAAAGCAGTATAATCTTGCATGTGGCAGCAGGTGAAGGGAGAGCTTGACTAAAAGCTGGGAGCTCAATAATCTCACAAGGAAGGAGGTGCCAGGCCAGGTTTAAATGGGGGGTTCAATCAGCAACTCACAGGATTAAGCCAATTTGGAAAAACACAGAGTGGAGCCGCCCAGGAACAACATAGGTATCAGAATCTAGTTTAGCCAGGAACAGTCCAGTGAGCAGAATAGATCAGAGGGAAAAGCTGCCGTCTGGTGCACAATAGCAGTCCTGACAGTAGTCCCCTCCTTCCAAGATGGCCTCTGGACATCTCAGACGCTGGCTTCTCTGGATATCTCTGATGAAAGTCTCTTGTAAGCTTGGTGCATGGACATTGCAGTTAGGCTCCCATGAATTATCTTTTGGCCCGTAACCCTTCCATTGCACTAAATACTGTTATCTTCCTCTAAATCTTCTAGAGTCCAGAATCTTATCCACAATGTACTCTTCTTCAACGTGAACTATTTCTGGTGGAGGATTTGGCTGACTTCTTCCTGGAAATGGGTTCTCACTGAAAGGTTTGAGCAAGGATACATGGAACATGGTGAATTTTCATGCTGTTAGGAAGTTTTAAACAGAAAGCAACTTGGTTAATTTGTGCAGAAATTTGAAACAGTTCTATGAATTTTTGACCTAATTTCGTCAACTGTACGTTTTTTTTCAGTTTTTTGTAGATAGCCAAACCTTGTCACAGACCTGAAGGGAAGGAGGGGCTTTGCGATGTCTATTTATTTATTTTACTCACTTATATAGCGCCATTAATTCCATAGCGCTTTACAGACATTATGGGTACTGTCCCCATTGGGTCTCACAATCTACATTCCCTATCAGTATGTCTTTGGAGTGTGGGAGGAAACCGGAGGAAACCCACGCAAACACGGGGAGAACATACAAACTCCTTGCAGATGTTGTCCTTGGTGGGATTTGAACCCAGGACTCCAGTGCTGCAAGGCTGCAGTGCTACCCACTGAGCCACCGTGCTGCCCATATCTGCTGTTTTTTTTATAATCTTTTTGGGCCTTCTGAACAGCTCAATTAGTTCTTTCTGAGTTTCCGTCAACTTTGTCAGAAACAGCAGGAACTGAAGTATTACGTGGAAGGTTATCAAAAGACTGATCATCACTTCCAAAACAGAAAACTGGTGTGTACAGGAGCTTACTAAGAGTAGCCATCTCCATATATAACCAACAAATAAAGTAGCACTCTGTAGCGCTGTAGTACGCAAACATAAAATATATGAAATTTGAATTGCATTACTGCTCTAGAAAATAGAAATAAATGAGAATTCGTGGCGCATAAATTGGCCAATTCATGTGTACCCGGCAGCCACGATAAGCCGATTCTCTATGCTGGGAACCTGCCTAGTTTGACCTAGCCACCCGTAAGGCTCAGGCGGTTTTAATTATAGCAGGATCCTTCCTTCCCATATATAGGTAGACTTTAGTCTAAGAGAGGATTCACACTAGGCAGGTTCCCA
This sequence comes from Phyllobates terribilis, assembly GCF_046119375.1. Classification (NCBI taxonomy): domain Eukaryota; kingdom Metazoa; phylum Chordata; class Amphibia; order Anura; family Dendrobatidae; genus Phyllobates; species Phyllobates terribilis. The sequence continues at coordinate 250,920,278 of NW_027362773.1, read as the reverse complement.
GCAACGAGAACCTGCCTTATGAAGGCTACCGGGTACACATGAATTGGCCAATTTATGCGCTAACAATTCTCATTTATTTCTATTTTCTATAGCAGTAATGCAATTCAAATTTCTTATATTTCATGTTTACATACTATAGCCCCACAGAGTGCTACTTTATTTGATGGTTACATGGAATATTAGGAATAAATTAGCAAAAAATGGACTTTGGTATGTAGAACTGTGTTTAGCGTTATTATAGGCAAATTCTGCTACTGGTAAATAGTCCACCCAGTCATCCTGCAGGTAAGAAATAAAACAGCGCAGATATTGTTTGAGAGTTTGGCTAGTTCTTTCAGTCTGGCAATTGGATTGTGGATGGAAGGCAGTAGACTAATTGACAGTAACTCCTAAAGCTGTACAGAAGCTTTTCTAAAATTTAACTGTAAACTGAACACCTCTATCAGAAATTACATTGTCAAGAAATCCATGAAGCCTGAATATCTCTCTGACTATTGATTTTGCAGTTTGTTCAGAGGTAGGAATCCCTTTAGTTGAAATAAAGTGGGCCATCTTTGCGAGTCAATCCACCACAACAAAGATAACAGTCATTTGTTTAGATGAAGGTAGGTCCATGATAAAATCCATTGAGATTGACTCCCAAGGCCTGGATGGAACTGGAAGAGGTTGAAGGAGTCCTGTAGGAGAAGATCGTGGAGTCTTATTCCGTGCACATGTGGCACACCAGGTCTGGTCGCCACAGTGGCAGCAATGTCATGTCTGAGAGCAGGTGGGAGGTTCCCTGGTTGGGGACAATTAACATGCAGCACCTCCTGCCTCAGTCCAGGGAGGGGAGAAACCTGCCCTTTATAAACTGGATCTGGGGCGGGGTTAGACAGACAGAGTCCTGCCAGAGAGAAGTTCCAGACAAGTCACAGACAGAGACAGGTCAGCAGCAGGCTGAGGAGTCCCTGTAGGCAGAGGAGGAACACGAGGCCAGGAGGGGAGCTAGCAGAGCTCATCCTGACTAGAGACTTGAAAAGCCGGACACTGGAGTCCGAGGCTGTGAGGGTTATAAGCCCAGCAGCAGAAAACCACCACGCAGGGGACTTCAAGTCCTCTGGCCCAAGGAAGCCCAGAGGCTCAGCCACATGAGAGGGACCACTACTGCCCTGGAGGGGTGAGAAGCACAGAAGGCCCGAGTCACCAGTCATACGGGTGAGAACAACACGGTGCACTCAGGGACGTGGGCTGCCGCGACACTACAGCGGAATAGCCAAGAAAGAGTGAAGTCAACACGGTAGGCCTACAAACTCCCCCTGACCAGCAGGATTTCCTAGTTGCTCAGACTGACCAGGCCTCCATTGTTAACCTGTATTCCGGACGGGTCCTTTAATACCACCAACAGTAAAGACCCTGACTTGCATGACAGACTCCGTGTGGTTACTGCTGCTCCCGCGCACCATCACCATCAACATCCCTATACACTGCCCTGAGGCTACACTCCTACTGTGGGGAGTTGTACTACACTCTGCTGCACCCACAACACCAGCCTCAGCGGTCTGCCCTGCAGCGGCGGTTCATCCTGACCGCAATCCACGGGTGGCGTAGTCGGACATTTAAAATACAACAAACAGACTGCCATTCGGTTTGACCACCCTGAGCCACGGACCGGGTCACCGCCACGCGGAGACTACAACCCCCAGCATCCCACAAAAGGCCCGGTTCCGGGTTCCCCACACGGCCCAGGGGGGCGCGTCAACTTTGGCGTAGTCGGCAGGATTTCGTGCCCGCCACCAACGGGCACTGCGTGCCTAAGGAAAGACTGTAAAACTTACTTTGGTAGAGTTTCCCGCCATCCGCAGCCGTTTCCCGCCATCTGCAGCCGTTTCCCGCCATCTGCGGCCATTTTCCCGCCATCGGGCGCCATCTTTGGGACACCGCGCCGGAAGAAGAGGGGCGTGGACGACGAAAGCGCGCAAGAACTGGAGCCCCGCCTTACGCATGGATGCTGTGCAAGGTCCTGAAACCGAGCAGACGCTGACGTCACCAGGATGCGACGCAAGGTCCTCAACCCCGACGATCGTCTGCGGAGCCGCGGCCTACAGAAGAAAAGCAACGGAAGGTAGGCCACAGTTGACTAGGGGGGGAGAGGATGACGGAAGCAGAGGGAACTGTCACAGCCAGCGGGGCTGCTGCCGCAGTAATGCCATTCACGATGCCTTATATCCCCGGAGCGGCCTGGTTGCCCCAGTACTCAGGGAAGTCGCATACCCTGAGTGACTTTAAAGAGAAACTATATAGCCTATTCAAGGTGTACCCGCTGACGGAGGAACACAAAGTGACCATACTGATAGGCCAGTTAACCAGCGCGGCCCAACGAGAAGTAAAGTCCTGGTCAGTCAGGGACAAGGGGACCGTGAAGGAGATTTTGGCCCATCTAAAGGACACTTTTGATACCCGCCCCTCAGCAGAGATCAAAATGAGATTTTATGGGTGCAAGCAGCGGGCCCAAGACAGTATAAGAGACTATGCTTTGAATTTGCAAGAGGCCCTGAGAGCCATCAAGCAGGCAGACCCTGACAGTGTGAGGAACGCAGATGAACTGCTGACTGAACAATTCATTGAGGGCCTGCTGTCCAGCGCCCACAGAACCCAGTTACGCCTGATCGCCCTGCAGAACCCTGAGTTAGACTTTGCACAGTTTAAGGACAGAGCCATCCGGGTACTCCGAGTACCCGCACCCGGTGGCGTTGTGGCCTCCAGGCGCCCTGCTATCACTTATCACCAAGAGGCGGCGCCCCAGTCTACAGAATCTGCAGGAGCCAATGCACAGAATAGTACCCCGTCTACAGACCTGCACCATCAGGTCCAAGAACTGACTAAAAGCGTTGCCGCACTAACCAGGACAGTGCAGTCATTGCTGGTATCCTCTCCAGGAAAGATCCAGCTGGCTACCAGTCTGGAGGACGTCCCGTGGCGCCAACAGAAGAGGATCCCGCCTTCCAGATAGAAGCCAACGGACCGCTACGACCAGGATGGACAACCCATCTGCCGCCGCTGCAGCCAGCCAGGACATATTGCGAGGTACTGTAATTTAAACGGGCCCAACCTGGGGCAGAGGGCCAACCCCCAGGTGTAAGATCATCAGGTCCGTTAAATTGGCATGACAAATATGTGGGGGGACGACCGGTCTTGCATGTGGTACTGGATGGCATTCCCATGAGTGCACTGTTGGACACCGGGTCACAGGTAACCACCATCCCCTATGTACTTTTCAAGCGGTACTGGGATGACACGGATATTACCCGCTACCCAGATAATGACTTGAGCATCATCGCCAGCAATGGTCAGCCCGTGCCGCAGGTGGGGTTCAAGGAGGTGACCATCAAAATTGGTAAAGTTGAACTGCCGGCACAGGGACTGATTATTGTGGACATTGACCATCTTGAAAGTCACCCTAAAATAACCTTGGGTACTAACGTCATTGAAAATTGTCTTTCAGAGATAATTGTTATATTACAGCAGGTTGCAATGAATGCCAGCTCCAGCCAGCAGCATATCTTGCAAAAGGAGATCAGAGCCCTGATGAAGTGGCAACAGGTAGAACTGTCTGGTGGTGAGATTGGAAGTGTTAGGATGAGTGACCCATTCCATATCACCATGCCCCCAAAAAGTGAAATGATGATCTGGTGCCGGTCTGCAATCGGGTTAAGAGGTAGAGACTACCAAGCTATGGTAGAACCCGTTTACTCAGACAGTAGGCCCACCATTTTGACAGCATGGGGGGTGGTTGATGTCCGCCATGGGAGGGTACCAGTCCGCATCCTAAATATTGGGGAAAGAGAGGTACACTTGCCCCGGTATGCCACCCTGGCCAAATTGTTCACTGTTAACCAGAACTCTGTAAAGGCTGTGGAACCCTTGCCTCCATCTCAACCAGAGGAGGGTAACGGCTCCAAGAAAAAAATGGAGGGCTGGTGTCAGAAACTGCATGTGGGCACCGACTCCACTCCCTCACACCAAAAACAGGGAGTCTACCGGGTGGTTCAGGAGTACGAAAGAGTCTTAAGTAAACACCCGCTAGACTTTGGGCAAGTAAAGGGGGTAGAACACCAAATCCCCACAGGAGACCATCCACCCATAAAAGAGAGGTACCGGCCTGTACCCCCTGCACACTATCAGAATGCCAAGGGTATGTTGCGAGAGATGAAGGAGGCTGGGGTGATCAGGGATAGCTGTAGCCCCTGGGCAGCTCCTCTAGTCCTTGTAAAAAAGAAAGATGGCACCATGAGGATGTGTGTAGATTATAGAAAGGTCAACAGAATAACACACAAAGATGCGTACCCGTTACCTAGGATAGAGGAGTCTTTGGCTGCACTAAAATCTGCTAACTTCTTCTCTACTTTGGATCTCACTAGCGGGTACTGGCAGGTTCCTGTAGCAGAGTCAGACAAGGAGAAGACCGCCTTCACCACCCCGATGGGTCTCAGTGAATTTAACTGTATGCTGTTTGGACTCTGCAATGCAACAGGGACCTTCCAGAGGCTGATGGAGTGCTGTCTGGGGCACAGAAATTTCGAGACGGTCCTACTCTACCTGGACAATGTCATCGTGTATTCCAAGACCTATGAGGACCATCTAAAGCACCTGGCAGAGGTGTTCGATGCCCTGGCAGGCTTCGGCCTAAAGGTGAAACCCTACAAGTGTCATCTACTGAAGCCAAAAGTACAGTACCTGGGACACGTGGTGAGTGCTGACGGAGTAGCCCCAGACCCTGACAAGATCACGGTGATTAAGGATTGGCCAAGACCCTCCAGCATAAAGGAAGTGCGGCAGTTCCTCGGGTTGGTAGGCTACTACCGAAGATTCATCTCCAGGTTCACCAAGATGGCAGCCCCTATGCAGGACCTCCTGTTAGGTCAGTTGAAGACTAAAAGTCAGAAGCCGCCCTTTAAGTGGGACAAGCTGGAGGAGGAGTCTTTCCACCAGCTGAAGATGGCCCTCACGGGGGATGAGATCCTGGCCTACCCTGATTACGGACAGCCTTTTATCCTCCACACCGACGCCAGTAATGTGGGGCTAGGAGCCGTACTGTCCCAGATCCAGCAGGGCAGAGAACGAGTAATTGCTTATGCTAGCAGAAAGCTGAGACCCACGGAGAGAAACCCTGAGAATTATAGCTCCTTCAAGCTAGAGTTCCTGGCAGTGGTGTGGGCAGTCACCAAATGCTTCAAGCATTACCTGGCTTCTTCTAAGTTCACTGTGTACACGGACAACAACCCGTTGACACACCTGGACACTGCAAGACTTGGTGCCCTAGAGCAGAGATGGATGGCTCGGCTGTCCAATTATGAATTTACCATCAAATACCGGACAGGGCGCGAAAATGCCAACGCAGATGCATTGTTCAGAATGCCTCACTTGCAGGCCGGGGGAGAGGATCCAGAAGAACTGGAAGAAATTGAACTCCCTGCATTCCACCATCATGGGATCACCCAGTGTTGCCACTGTGTAAAGGAGAGGTGCTCTGCCACCACTACGTTCAATCCCTTACCACACCACGGCTGGCAGAGACACAGGATAGTGACCCCGCAGTCCGCCGGGTAAAAGATATGCTGACCCAGGCTGATGCTCACCTTGATCCAGATGCTCCAGAAGAGGCCAAGCAGCTGTGGAAGGAAAGGAGCAAGCTGTTTCTCTACGAGGGGAGGCTGTGCCACAGGAACGTCAACTCTAGAACACACAAGCTGATCTGGCAGGTAGTGGTCCCAAGGTGGGATGCGGCTATGCTCCTAGAAGCATACCATGACGGAGCAGGGCACTTTGGATGGATGAAGCTGGAGTTCCTGTTGCGTGAGCGGTTCTTCTGGGTAGGCATGAGAGGGGCTATAGAGAGATGGTGCAGAGACTGTGGCCCATGCAACCTAAGGAGGAAGGACCGCGCCAGCCAGAAGACTCCCCTGCAGCCCATCATCACGAAGAAGCCCCTTGAGCTGGTGGCCCTGGACCACGTAAAGCTGGCTCTGAGCAGATCGGGATACGTCTACGCCCTCACAATCGTAGATCACTACTCCCGGTTCCTAGTGGTGGTCCCCGTCAAAGACTTAACAGCTCAGACGGCCGCCAGAGCCTTTCAGCAGCATTTCTGCCGCCCCCACGGGTATCTGGAGCAAGTATTGACTGATCAAGGTCCAGCATTCGAGGCTGAAGTCTTCCAGGAATTCTGCAACCTGTATGGCTGCAGGAAGATAAGGACAAAGTCTTACCACCCCCAAACCAATGGGATGTCTGAGAAAATGAACCAGGTAGTACTGGACCTGCTCAAGACGTTGCCCCTGGAGGAACGCAGCCTGTGGCCTGAGAAACTGCCGGATCTGGTGGACTTGTATAACCATATCCCAGTGGGTTCTACCAACTGCACCCCGTCTTACCTAATGAGTGCAAGACCTGGTAAGCTGCCAATTGACCTGGAGATGGGAGTCCTGACACCCGAGGACACCTCACCAGAAGCAAACTGGGACACAGAACAACAGCAGCAGTACCGGAAAGTACAGGAGTGCGTGGAGCGAAGTCTATCTCAAGCAAGAGAGAGGCAAGAGAGGACTTACAACCAGTATGCTCCTGCTGCTCCCCTGGCACCTGGAGAGCAGGTCTTGAAGAGGAAGAGACGGCTCCACAAGTTGGATGACCAGTGGGAGAAAGATCCGTACACCGTACTGCCCTCAAGCCATGAGAACTCAAAGGTGTGTGTTATCAGTATGGATGGAGGAGAGACCACAGCTACGGTCTCCAGAGACCACCTAAAGAGGTGTCCCGAGCAGCTGCAAAGTGCTGATGAAGACCAAGATAGCCTTCAACCTGCAGAGGAAAGGGAAGAAATGGTCAGCACGGTGCTCGGAGAATTTCCCCGGTCCTGGACACAAATCAACAATACAATAGTGGTACCCGTCCTTACCTTCATCCAGCCAACCCCTCAAGAGCCCGCAGAAGAGCCAGTAGTGTTGGAAGAGCAAGTGGCCCCGGAGGCAGAAGATTCCGTACCAGCAGCTCAGGAGAATCAACCCTCTGCTAGTAGTGAACCTGCCATGCCCGTGGTGAGCCAAAGAGTGCGCAGAAAGCTGCCCAACCTACCCGTAACATCTGCAAACACCTCTAGTGCAGACATGAGCACACCCAATACACAGGGGGTGGAAACAGGGGACCCGAGTAGAGTACCATCAGACAGTGGGTTACGTAGGTCCACCAGGATCACTAGGGGTCAAATAGCAGCTCGCTGGAGAATCTAAATGCAATGTATATATACCTGTAAGTTGTAAATGTTAAAATGTTTAATGTCTGTGTTGCCTGAATACTAATTATGTTTTTCTAGTTACCCGACAGGGTTCATGGACTAACAGGTTATGGACAGTGAATAACCGGAACTACCTTGTAGATAGTTGCACCTGGTGCCCTCTTGCGAAGATGGCCACAGAAGAAAAACCTGTCCGGCGTGGCCCCCTTGTGGTCCAAAGTAGCTAGCTTCAGCCTTGCCACCACGCCCAATGCCAGGAACTTGGGATTTGTGGGGACAGGTCCCCGCAACGTTCAAGACTTCACCTTGTTGGGTGATATGGACACCCGGTCACGGAAGCGCCGTGACCTATAAAAACTAAATGCACTTGTACATATGTTGTTGTGTTATTGCTTGTCCTCTGTTATGTTGTATTTTTGCAAAATGTGTTTAGTCCCGGAGTACTAAATTTCACTAGGGGGGAATGTGGCACCCCAGGTCTGGTCGCCACAGTGGCAGCAATGTCATGTCTGAGAGCAGGTGGGAGGTTCCCTGGTTGGGGACAATTAGCATGCAGCACCTCTTGCCTCAGTCCAGGGAGGGGAGAAACCTGCCCTTTATAAACTGGATCTGGGGCGGGGTTAGACAGACAGAGTCCAGCCAGAGAGAAGTTCCAGACAAGTCGCAGACAGGGACAGGTCAGCAGCAGGCTGAGGAGTCCCTGTAGGCAAAGGATGAACACGAGGCCAGGAGAGGAGCTAGCAGAGCTCATCCTGACTAGAGACTTGAAAAGCCGGACACTGGAGTCCGAGGCTGTGAGGGTTATAAGCCCAGCAGCAGAAAACCACCACGCAGGGGACTTCAAGTCCTCTGGCCCAAGGAAGCCCAGAGGCTCAGCCACATTAGAGGGACCACTACTGCCCTGGAGGGGTGAGAAGCACGGAAGGCCCGAGTCGCCAGTCATACGGGTGAGAACAACACGGTACACTTAGGGACGTGGGCTACCACTACACTACAGCGGGATAGCCAAGAAAGAGTGAAGTCAGCACGGTAGGCCTACAAACTCCCCCTGACCAGCAGGATTTCCCAGTTGCACTCAGACTGACCAGGCCTCCATTGTTAACCTGTATTCTGGATGGGTCCTTTAATACCACCAACAGTAAAGACCCTGACTTGCATGACAGACTCCGTGTGGTTACTGCTGCTCCCGCGCACCATCACCACCAACATACCTATACACTGCCCTGAGGCTACACTCCTCCTGTGGGGAGTTGTACTACACTCTGCTGCACCCACAACACCAGCCTCAGCGGTCTGCCCTGCAGCGGCGGTTCATCCTGACCGCAATCCACGGGTGGCGTAGTCGGTCATTTAAAATACAACAAACAGACTGCCATTCGGTTTGACCACCCTGAGCCATGGACCGGGTCACCGCCACGCGGAGACTACAACTCCCAGCATCCCACAAAAGGCCCGGTTTCGGATTCCCCACACGGCCCAGGGGGCGTGTCACACATGTTAAACAGGAAGAAACATATTTTTTCACATCCCTCCTACAATTAGGTCACCAAAAAGAATAGATCAATAGTTCTTCAGTTTTCATGACTCCAAGGTGTCCTACAAGTTTCGAATCATGGACAAGTTTGAGGACTTCAAGTCGAGCAGATTCGGGGACATATACTTGGTGCTTCTGCATCCAAAACCCCTCCTTAAAAAAAAGATCAACATCTTTGGAAAGATGTTTAAGAATAAAGTCAGTTCGGTATCCATCTTTAATTTTTGTAAAAAATTCTTTGGTGTCCAATATTTCCCCAAAAATATTTGGACGAAGAATGGTATAGTCAGTGTTAGACCTCTACTGAGATTCAGTAGATATCCTGGACAGAGCATCAGCCTTGCCGTTTCTTGAACCAGGCCCATAAGAAATTAGAAAATTAAACCTGGAGAAAAATAAGACCCAGCATGTTTGCCTTGCAGACAACCTTTTAGCTGTACGTATGAATTCAAATTTTTTGTAGTCAGTAAGGACAGTCACCAGATGATTGGCCCCTTCCAATGGATGTCTCCATTCGGAGAAGGTGACTTTAATTGCTAAAAGTTCTTTATTTCCAATGTCATAGTTCTTTTCTGCAGATGACATAGTATGAGAAAGGAATGCACATGGATGAAGCTGCATCTTGTCTCCAACATGCTCTACTCCCACCGCATAGTCTGAGGCGTCTACTTCGACAACAAACGTCAGTTCGGGATTTGGATGGACTAATAATGGTGCAAAAGTGAAAAGAGTCTTTAGTTTTTCAAATGCCCCTTGTGCCACTAAAGATCAGAAAAACACTTTGGTTTTCTTTGTTAGTGAAGTAATTGGCAAAATGATTTTTCAAAAGTTTTTAATGAATCTTCTATAGAAATTTGCAAATCATATAAAGAGCTGGACATCTTTTAAATTTCTTGGGATGGGTTAGTCAACTGCAGCTCTGATTTTACTTGGTTCCATGCTCAGACCTTCTGGGGAGATGATGTATCCCAAAAATAGAGTCCTGGCTTGTTCAAATTAACATTTTTTAAGTTTGATATAGAGATGATTCTCCTGTAGATGTTCCAGAACAAACTGGACATGGCTGCAATGATCCTCCAAAGCATCTGAAAATATTAAAATGTCATCAAGATTAAAAGCAACAAATCGATCCAAAAAATCTCGAATAACATCATTAATGAAGTGCTCAAAGGTAGCAGGGGCATTGCTAAGGCCGAAAGACATAACCAGGTATTCAAAATGTCAATATCTAATTCTAAAGGCGGTTTTCCACTCATCTCCCAGGCGAATGCGTATGAGATTATAAGCCCCTCTTAGATTGAGTTTGGTGAAAATCTTGGCACAATGTAGTCTCTCCAGCAACTCAGGAATTAAGGGGAGTGGTAATCTTAACTATTTCTCTGTAATCAATACATGGCCACAGGGTTGAGTCCTTTTTTTCTACCAAAAACAAGGGTGCTCCAGCTGGTGAAGAAGAAGGTTGAATGAAGCCTTTCTCAAAGTTTTCATCTATGTACTCTTTTAGTGCCTTCAATTCTGGTTCAGAAAGATTGTAAATTCGTCCAAACGGAATGGATGCTCCAGTAAGCAATTCAATGGGACAGTCATAAGAACGATGAGGAGGCAGTTGATCGGCTTTCTTTTTATTGCAGACCTCACTAAACTGCTGGTACTGAGGTGGTAATTAGTGATGAGCTCGCACTAAAATGCTCGGGTGCTCGTTGCTTGGGGTCAGGCAAATCGTAATGCTCAGGTGCTCGACCCGAGTAACGAGCCGAATGTAAGTCAATGGGAAAAGCGAGCATTTTTCAGGCACCCCTTCCCCTCCGGAAGTCTGGAGGGGGCCTAAAAATTGGTCAAATCGATATAAACAGTGCTCAAATGACATGTGAAAAGCATGGGAAAGACCCCTGGAAGCATCTCTGACTTCCAGGTCACTGCTATGAACAATGTTGTCAGAGTACTACTCCACTTTTACAGACTTACAGTGAAACATACAAAAACAAAGCAAAAATGCATTTTCCTGGAAAAAATGTTAAGAAACATTCTTTCCAGGGTAATGACTTATATACAAGGCAAAATAAATAACCAAAACCGCTCCTCCACACCTTCGCTATGTTCACACATAGTGTTTTTGATGTGTTTTTGTACTTTTGCATTTCTTTCAACGGTGAAAAATACATTCACCAGTAAATGTAATTTTCACATTTTACTACCTTATCTGGCCATGTGGTGTGTGAGACATGATCAGACACATCCAGAATGAACACTCATTTCCAGCTGATAATACCATCTAGCACCTGTCCCTATTTCAAAAGCAGCTAACAGCGTTATCAATAGGGAATACATTTTTTTTTCAGCAGTATAATACAAAAATCCCTGACTAGATGCCTGTAAGACTTTATCACAACTGCTATAGGTCACCGGTACATGAATCTCAGATAAGAGAGGTAATATAACACAATAGAAAATAGAATTTAACAGGCTCCAAAGAGGTTTTTTTGGTATGTTACACCACCAAACTGTGAAGGAACGCAAGCAACCCTGTCTGCTTTTATCAATTTCTAATTACAGATCACCGTTAAAAATTATGAATGGGTCAACGAATGCATGGAAAAAATCTATCAAGTTATGGATCATTGTAGGGATGTATGCAAACCAGAATGAACACTCATTTCCAGCTGATAATACCATCTTGCACCTGTCCCTATTTCAAAAGCAGCTAACAGTGTTATCAATAGGGAATAGATTTTTCTTTTCAGCATGGAGTATAATACAATAATTCCTGACTAGATGTCTGTAAGACGCTATCCCTACTGCTATAGGTTACCCGTACACAAATCTCAGATAAGAGAGGTAATATTGTACAATAAAAAATAGATTTTAACCAGCCCCAAAAAGTTTTTTGGATGTGTCAGCAACTTATTGTGAAGGAAAGCAAGTAACCCTACCTGCTTTCATGAATTTGTGAGTAAAGATCACTGTTAAAAAATATGAATCGGTCAACGAGTGCATGGAAAACATCAATCAAGTAATGCACTGTGGAAGAGATGTATTCAACGACAATGAACAACACTCATCTCCAGTTGATGATACCTTGCATGTGTCCCTATTGTAAATGCAGCTAATCGATAGGGAATAGAATAGATTTTAAAAAAAATTTTTGCAGCAGTAGTATGCATTATAAGGCAATAATATCTGGCTAGATTGGTGTAATACGCCATCCATACTGCAATAGTTCACCCATAAAGGAATTACTGATAAGAGAGGTAATATTGTAGAATATAGAATCAATTTGAATTGGCCTTCCCATTATTAAGGAGTGGGTCTCCTATACTGTTATTGCATATATGTTATAATACTCCCAGTGAGCGGCACTAAAGACCATCTCAGACAAAACGCTAGCAGCCAGGACCTCCAAGGAGTAGAGAGACAGTTCATGCTTCATATCCAGCTTGGATACCCAATAGTTGTAAGGCACAGAGGAATCACGGAGGATGCTGGTACTGTCACCAACGTAGTCCTTCAGCATCTTCCAAAACTTTTCCCTCCTTGTCAGAGTAACCCGCGCATGAAGCCTGGGCGTTAGGAAGGTCTGAGAAAACTGACCTTTGACAGCATTCCCCTGACTCTGCTGCATCTGGTTTGTTTCTCCTTCACCTGTACTTCTTGGTTGTCCAAGAAACTGTGACCTCTGCCGCCAGTGTTGTCAGATGGGATTTTGTTTAATAATTCTTCAATAAGGGCTGGTACTGCAACAAACAACATAGGAGTGGGTCTCCTATACTGTTATTGCATATGCAGCAAGTTCAAGGGCTGCTATTAATTACAGTGGTGGCCAAAAGTATTGGCACCCCTGCAATTCTGTCAGATAATACTCAGTTTCTTCCTGAAAATGATTGCAATCACAAATTCTTTGGTATTATTATCTTCATTTAATTTGTCTTCAATGAAAAAACACAAAAAGAATTGTCCTAAAGCCAAATTGGATATAATTCCACACCAAACCTAAAAAAGGGGGGTGAACAAAAGTATTGGCACTGTTTGAAAAATCATGTGATGCTTCTCTAATTCGTGTAATTTACAGCACCTCTAACTTACCTGTGGCACCTAACAGGTGTTGGCAATAACTAAATCACACTTGCAGCCAGTTAACATGGATTAAAGTTGACTCAACCTCTGTCCTGTGTCCTTGTGTGTACCACATTGAGCATGGAGAAAAGAAAGAAGACCAAAGAACTGTCTGAGGACTTGAGAAACCAAATTGTGAGGAAGCATGAGCAATCTCAAGGCTACAAGTCCATCTCCAAAGACCTGAATGTTCCTGTGTCTTCCGTGCGCAGTGTCATCAAGAAGTTTAAAGCCCATGGCACTGTGGCTAACCTCCCTAGATGTGGACGGAAAAGAAAAATTGACGAGAGATTTCAACGCAAGATTGTGCGGATGGTGGATAAAGAACCTCGACTAACATCCAAACAAGTTCAAGCTGCCCTGCAGTCCGAGAGTACAACAGTGTCAACCCGTACTATCCATCGGCGTCTGAATGAAAAGGGACTGTATGGTAGGATACCCAGGAAGACCCCACTTCTTACCCCGAGACACAAAAAAAGCCAGGCTGGAGTTTGCCAAAACTTACCTGAGAAAGCCTAAAATGTTTTGGAAGAATGTTCTCTGGTCAGATGAGACAAAAGTAGAGCTTTTTGGGAAAAAGCATCAACATAGAGTGTACAGGAAATAAAAGAGGCATTCAAAGAAAAGAACACGGTCCCTACAGTCAAACATGGAGGAGGTTCCCTGATGTTTTGGGGTTGCTTTGCTGCCTCTGGCACTGGACTGCTTGACCGTGTGCATGGCATTATGAAGTATGAAGACTACCAACAAATTTTGCAGCATAATGTAGGGCCCAGTGTGGGAAAGCTGGGTCTCCCTCAGAGGTCATGGGTCTTCCAGCAGGACAATGACCCAAAACACACTTCCAAAAGCACTATAAAATGGTTTGAGAGAAAGCACTGGAGACTTTTAAGGTGGCCAGCAATGAGTCCAGACCTGAATCCCATAGAACACCTGTGCAGAGATCTCAATATGGCAGTTTGGAGAAGGCACCCTTCAAATATCAGGGACCTGGAGCAGTTTGCCAAAGAAGAATGGTCTACAATTCCAGCAGAGCATTGTAAGAAACTCATTGATGGTTACCGGAAGCGGTTGTTCGCAGTTATTTTGGCTAAAGGTTGTGCAACCAAGTATTAGGCTGAGGGTGCCAATACTTTTGTCTGGCCCATTTTTGGAGTTTTGTGTGAAATGATCAATGATTTGATTTTTGCTTCATTCTCTTTTGTGTTTTTTCCTTGCAAGCAAATTAAATGAAGATAATAATACCAAAGAATTTGTGATTGCAATCATTTTCAGGAAGAAACTGAGTATTATCTGACAGAATTTCAGGTGTGCCAATACTTTTGGCGACCACTGTAGGTCGCACTCCAATGCCACTTTGAATAGACATAGTGAAGGGCCTCAGTACTTTTTTTGCCCCTTATTAAGGAATGGGTCTCCTATACTATTATTGCGTATGCAGCAAGTTCAAGGACTGCCAAAAATTAGGTTGCACTCCAATATCAATTTGAAGAGACATAGTGGAGTGCCCCAGTTAAAACTTTATTTTGCATTATTAAGGAGTGGGTTTCCTATACTGTTATTGTGTATGCAGCAAGTTCAAGGGCTGTCAAAAATTAGGACGCACTCCAATACCAATTTGAGGAGACGTAGTGGAGGGCCTCAGTTAAAACTTTATTTTCCATTATTAAGGAATGGGTCTCCTATACTGTTATTGCGTATGCAGAAAGTTCAAGGATAGCCAAATATTAGTACTGTTATGGGTCCGGGTGGTGGAACCTCTGTGCTTCAGTGCAAGGAGGGACCAGAGGGGCGTAACTAAGTGCCTACTCGGACCGACCCAGGTCACGCGGTGGCTTAATCGATTTCGTGAACCAGGGAGGGGTCGGGCAGGTGAACCAGGTGCCACTCTGGGACCGACCTTGTCTGAGAGCAGGTGACTCCGACGGGTCAGATGACAGGAGCTGACCGGTACAGCGGATGAGCACGGCAGGAAGGCTGATGGGTGGTCTGGGTAGATAAGCAGGCAGGTAGGGCAGATAGCCAGACAGGTGCTCCGGGTAGGCAAGCAGGCGGGTATGGCAGATAGCCAAACAGGAGCTCCGGGTCTGCCTGCTGGCGGGTACGGCAGGTTACAGGCAGATGCTCCAGGTCGGCAGGCTGGCGGGCACGGCAGGAAACTGGTAGACTGGCGGACAGGACTGTAAGACAGACTGGCGGGCTGGACTGTTAGACAGATTGGCGGGCAGGACTGACAGGCAGTGGGACCTGAGGGCTGAGGAAAGTGTTAGCACACAAAACAACAACCTTGCACAGGCACCTCCATTTTGGAGGAGGTGCCTTATATAGGAGAAGTCCTCCGGCCATTGGCTGGGACTCTTTAGGACGGCACGCGTGGCCCCTTTAAGAGGGAGGGAGCATGCGCATGCCCTAAGCAAAGTGCCCGGGAAGCTGAGCGCGGTGCGTACCACAGCAGAGGCAGGGGAGCAGGAAGATGCCGGACCGGGACCGCGGCGGTGAGAGAAACGGCATCTCTGCCCGGCAGGATGCAGAGATGCCGATGCTACAAGTACGCACTCCAATACCCATTTGAAGAGACATAGAGGAGGGCCTCATTAAAAAAAATATTCTCATTATAAAGGAGTGGGTCTCTTATACAGTTATTGTGTATGCAGTGAGTGGCAGAGCTGACAAAAATTAGGACACACTCCAATACCCCTTTGAAAAGACATAGAGGAGGGCCCCATTAAAAAAAATGTTCCCATTATGAAGGAGTGGGTCTCCTATACTGGTAATGCCCATGCACTAAGTGCATGGGCTGAAAAACATTTACCCCTGGGGGATATGCATGAACATACTGTATACATGAACACACTGTATAACATACACAATGTTAGAGGTAGACCTCTAAAAATATTTCCTATGGGCATCATAAACATCCTTAAAAATGTATGTAAATGGTGCATGAGGGTCACCCTGTTGATATGGTGGTGGAGGATAAGGAGAAGGAGGAGGGTAAAATAAAATAGACAAAATCATGAAGCGTATACCCATGTCTGGGTGTTAAGTGGTGCATGGGAATAGACCCCCCCAAAAAAACGCTAGATTTGACTGTATGTTCCACTGCTATCATCTGGTGGTGTTGAGAAGTCTGGCCCTATCCAGCCCTTGATCATTTTGATAAGAGTCATCCTGTCAGTATTTTCAGTTGACAGGCGGATGCGCCTATCAGTTATAATACCCCCAGCGGCACTAAAAACCCTCTCTGACAAAACGCTAGCGGCAGGACAGGCCAAGACCTCCAAGGCGTAGAGAGACAGTTCTTGCCACGTGTCCAGTTTGAATACCCAATAGTTATAAGGCACAGAGGAATCACGGGGGATGCTGGTACAGTCAGCACGGTACTCCTTCAGCATCTTCCAAAACCTCCTTGTCAGAGTACCCCGCGCATC
Organism: Phyllobates terribilis; assembly: GCF_046119375.1. Taxonomy (NCBI): domain Eukaryota; kingdom Metazoa; phylum Chordata; class Amphibia; order Anura; family Dendrobatidae; genus Phyllobates; species Phyllobates terribilis. Next base: position 250,903,930 of record NW_027362773.1, on the reverse strand, counting down.
AGGGCATGGGCGCTGGGAGGGTCTGAGAAAAGGACTTCAACTAGAGGCGTCACTGGTAAGTCGCTGTATTAACTGTACAATTTCACTATACACTATATACAGAGCTCCTGTGTATAATACCACTGGTGATGATATTAATGTTATTAGTGTTATGATTTTTATTAATGATCAGTATTGTAGTATTCAGTCACTGTTTGGTGGTAATATGTGGTGCGATCAGGGTGTGATGGTATTTGACCCTTGTATGTGGTATTATTCAGTCACTATGTTGTGGTAATATATGGTCTGGTCATGGTGTGGTGGTATTTTGCAGATATTTGGCCTGTGGTTGCTGAGGCGAGAGATTAGGTGCAGCAGACAGTTGAGGTGACAGATGAACATGTGCTCATCCTTTCCTATTTAGGCAGTGTTCCCTTAGTATTAATTTTAAAAACTTGTAGAAAATCCTTTAACCCCTTTAAGCTCTCACCCAGCCCCAGATCACGAAAAATGGAGACACTATTGGTCTCGAAAAATGGCACCTTTTTTTTTTCTTACAAATTTTGGATTTTTTTCACCATCTAAATAATAAATAACCTATACATGTTTGGTATCCACAAACTTGTAATGACCTGGAGAATCATAATGGCAGGTCAGTTGTAGCATTTAGTGAACATGGTAAGTACACTATATGGTAACATCAATAGTGTTGATCAAAACTACAACTCATCCCGCAAAGAAGAAGTCCTCATATGGCCTTATTGACAAAAAAATAAAAAAGTTATGGCTCTGGGAAGAAGGGTAGCAAAAAGCGAAAGCGCAAAAACGGAAAATCCCAAGGTGGTGAAGGGGTTAAGTGCTATTCACTATAGTAACAAATGACTGACAGTGACTGGAACAATGTGCACTGGAGGCAATGAGACAGGGCAAGAAGGGGAAAGAGCTTTTACTTTTAGCTCCTGTTACTTGTATTTTCTGGTTGAGGAAAATGTTTGTGAAAATGGGTGTGGATAATAAAATGGATGTGGCTTTAAAAATGGGTGTGGTTTTTAAACAGACATGGTTTCTTAACCCCTGGACACAATATATTTGGTTTCCCTTACTTAAAGGACTATCTGTTAATGCTGACAAAGGTTTTTCAGGTCTTAACAATATTCTTTAGAAAACAGTTCAGAGTCCATAATAGACGTTGACAAGTCAAAGTAAAGTCAAAAGGAAGACTCGTTAGAGTGGCCAAATTGTCTACATATGTCTTTAGCTTTGGAACAGTGAAGGGCTTGAGAGAAGGGGTGTAATGAGCGTAGTCGCAGAGGCTGTGACCGTGACCGGACCCGTGCAGGTGAGGGACTCGCCGATGCCAGCACAAACTTCAACTGAATGTGTGTCCTCAGATGCATATTCAGCTGAAGAATATTGGGACATAGAGGCATGCCGGGTCTGTGCATTGCAATACACACTATTGGTCAATCAGAGGCCAGCATCTGACGCCGGCATGCACATGACTGGGGGCACATGGCAGTGACATCATGCGCTCCCGTAACTTGCATGCTGAATTCAGCTGCTGGCTTCAGAAGAAGAAAATGCGCAGTAGGGGAGCAGTGGGAAGGTGAATAGAATCATTTCTTTTTTTGTGCATTAAAAACACTAGCAGAATGGGGGACATATACCAGGATAAGGGATGTATATACCAGGATGGGGAATATACATACAAGGATGGGGGACATATATACCAGGATGGGGGACATATATACCAGGATGGGGGATATATATACTAGGATGAGGGATGTATATACCAGGATGGGGAACATACATACCAGAATGGGGAATATACAGTATGTACCAGGATGGGGGTAATATATACCAGGATGGGGGTAATATATACCAGGATGGGGAACATACACACCAGGATGGGGGATATATATACCAGGATGGGGGACATATATACCAGGATGGGGGTAATATATACCTGGATGGGGCCAGGATCAGGGACCCATCCCGATGAGCCCAAGATGGATGATATATATTCCAGGAAGGAGCCAAATATGGGGGACATTACTACATAATGGGGGAGGAGATACAACTCGTATGTCCTTATAGGATTTAGAATACTACAAGATACATCGGACCAACATGCGGGGGGGAACCCAGGACCAAATCTTGCACAGGGGGCCCATCGGATTCTAGTTACACCTCTGCTTGAGACACATAATCAGGAAAAGAAGTTTATTACTAAGTAATTTTAGTTTTCCTGTGGTTTGTTTTAAAAAAAAGTTTTACAAAATAACTACTGAAAAAAAAAAAAATAACCTTGAATATGGTGATTCTCCTACCGAAGGGGTTAAATTTCTTAGTACTTAAACTTGCTAGGCTTGATTAGATAACCTTTAGCATCCTGCAGAGCTTATTACAGCTACATATGGTTTTCCTTCATACATGAAAGACATATGACAAAACATTCCAGATCTAGTGCAGCCCTAGCAAAACCATCACAGCAAAGTGGTGGATGTCAAAAGTTATGTTCAAGACAAGGTATTTATGTTCAGGGGTATCAAATGTATATTTGAGATTTATAGCAGAAGGATAATTATGTTTTGTCATTATGCTATATGCCCTCTCTGAAATCCAAGGAATGTTCATAATGGGGAACAACAAGCAAACAATACAAAATCATAAAAAGCAGGACAATGCTAATTGAAAAATAATCAACCCATTCCCGACCGGGCAATTTCTATTTTTGCTGTTTTGTTTCTTCTCCATTTCTTCTAAGAGCCAACTTTTTTTTAACTTTCAGCATAGCCATATGAGGGCTTGTTTATTTTTGCAAGTTGTACACACCAAGCTTATATATTTTTTAATATATAATTATAGCATTTAAAAAAAATTGGTTTGTGTCGCCATTTTTGTAAATCCGTAAATGTTTTATACGTTCATGAATGGAACTATGTGGGGGCTTGTTTTTTGAGTCGCAGGCTGTACTTTTTATTAATGCCATTTTGAGGTACATACAATCTTTTTATCTCTTTGTATTGCATTTTTGAGGGGTAGAGATGTGACCAAAAAAACAGCAATTGCGCATTTTATTTTTTTGCTTTACAATGTTTACTGTAAGGGTTAAATTATATTTTCATAGATCAGACTTTTACGAACACAACAATTATTTTTTATTACTTATATTACTTGACTTTTGACTTGGGAAAACTGGGTGACCAACTTTTTTAAAATTTAAAAAAAAATGTATTCATTTTTATTTTATTTTTTGTCCTTTTTGGAGACTTGAGCTTGTGATCATATGATCACTTGTATTATATACTGTAATGCTACAGCATTGGGAATGTAGTAAAAGTACCAATCTCCCATAAAGCCCAGCCACAGGTTTTGTGTCGCGGGTGTTCAATGGCCATCAGAACAATTGCTCCAAACAACACTGTCATTTAAATAAAGTTATGAGAAAATTCCAAAAGCATTTATATGGTTAAACAGCAGCAATCAGAGCTAGGTTTGGTTGCTTCACTTAGGGCTCTTTCACATGTCAGTGTGTCCGGTATGTGTCGTGATAGTTTCCACATGTACTGGAGACACTGACACACGCAGACCCATTCAAATCTATGGGGCTGCGCACATATCAGTGTATTTCCACGGACCATGTGTCCGTGTGTGCCACACATAGACATGTCCATTTTTTACACGCTGCATGGTCCACAAAATGTCCCAATCTGAACACACACTGATGACATGACGTGTGTCATCAGTGTGACATGTACCAGCGCCTGGGAATCGCAGGGGTCCAATTGTTACTAAGGGGATCTTCTGACCCCCTTGTAATAACTTAAATACCATTGTAACGATTGACCGAGGCCGATACTGCAGGGTGTCAGCTGTCACACACAGCTGACACCCGCAGGAATCGCGATACTCTTATTCCACAGCGACGCATTTTTACGGCGCTGTGGAATAAGTACCCTTAACGACCATCGTAAAAATGCATTACGGCGGTCATTATGGGGTTGAGGGACCTCTATTTGCCTTTGGAAATTTGCGTGTACATTAAGTAAACCCTAAGCTGACCTTTGAACAGAATTTTTTGTGCGTCCACTGAGTGACAGGAAACCACTCTTGAGCTCAGTGCAGCTCGCTGGAGTGGCTCATTCTCCCCAGCTCCTCGGCTTCAGCGGTCAGAGGATTATAGCAGGGGACATCTCCGGATAGGTGAGTATAAGGATTTTATTATTTTATTCTCATTTTTACACATGGACACTGCAGGCACAGACTACTACTCCCAACATTGTCCTTTGCTTGTGCTGATCAAAGAGTTAGCAAGGGACAATGATGAGGGCAGCGTTCAGCACCCGGTGCTTGGGAACAGCGCTAACTGTACACTGATTTCCAGGCGCTGGTATGGGTGCTCCTGATGCTGCACACAGGTGGCACACGGTTGCCACATGTGTGCCACACACGGACACATGGAGACGGATATCACCGGCATGGGTTTTGTCTGGTACTGGAAAAATCAGGACGTGTGAAACCGGCCTTAGTGACAGATGCCACCTGTATAGCACAGAAAACATCACAGAAAAAAACACAGATTTACTTACAAACCCCAGGTCACAAAATCAATGTAATACATGATGCAGCAGACCCACATGAGAAAGGCGAGGCAGCCCAGGTGTAAAATACCTAACATCTATGGAGGGGGTTGTTTCCTAGTAATATAAATGCACACAGATGAGGCATGAACAGGGCACCAGTCTGTGAAGCACAGCCAACACCTGCTGGTATGGAGTGAGCTGAGCTCCTGAGCCCACTCTATACACCCACAATTCCCATTGGACATATCAATAAATTTGAAAGGGGTTCTTAATTTTTAATCATTAAGACTCATTTAAAGAGATTGGATGTGATTAGATAAAATAGTCTTTTTCCCAGAATCAGTGCTGCTCTTGTTTATAGGTTGTGTCTGGCATTACAACCTTTCCTTTTTGTAAAATTTGTGACTCCATATTGACCAGAATTAAAATATACAGTATGTTGTCACAAAGCCACAGTCAAAACTATTATTATGTACAGCAGCTGTCAAATGTTCAGTCAAACCTGTTTATGAAATAGTTTGCTTTGTTCTTTGAAATGTGCACATTGTAGATTCACATTGAAGGTATCAAAAACAAAAACCGACAAAAATTTAAATAAGGAAAAAAGAAACACATGTCAAATAAAATAGAATATGTACAATGCCTTAGATTTCTCAAAATACCCCTCTTTGATTATGACAGCTTTATACCCTCTTGGCAATCTCTCAAGCAGCTTCATTAGATTAACACCTGGAATGGCTTCCAATAACTTGGTCACCTTGTCAAGAGTTCATTTCTGGAATCACTAGTAGTGATGATCGAACGTGCTCGCCTCTACTCGGTACTCGCCCGAGCATCACTGTGCTCGACAAGCTCGGTGCTCGGCAAGTATTTCCGGGTTGCTCGGGCGAGAACTCGGGTTCCCTCCCTGCACGTTTGGTGCTCTTTAGAGAGCCAATGAAGATGAAGGGATTGCCTGCCATGCACTGTAATGCCACAGCCATGGTGGTTGTGGCATTACAGTGATTGGCTGGCCGCACAGCATCATCAGGTCTATATCAGAACGGGCGCCGCCATGCTCGTCACAGTCACTCCAGAATCAGACAGAGTAGGGAGAGGTGCTGCTGCGTCAGGGAGAGATTTGCTAGTTTATAGTTAGTATAGGTATTCCACAACATAAATATATATATCCAACTGAACTAACAGTCCTTCTGAGGACTAATCCAGCTGCATATAATCAGTGCTAGGCAGGAGTTAGGCAGGCAGGCAGGGTATGTGGCAGACTGCAGTGCATATAGTGCAAGAGGGTGCATTGAACGTTCCTGCTGCTGCTGCTGTTCTTACAGATATTTGTAGACATATATCAGGTATCAGATATCAGGGGCCAGAGAAAAAATTTTTTTGATCTTAATCTTGGTTATTTGCTTAAAAAGCAATCCAGAGTACACCATTTTTCTGCTCCATTTGCTTGTGCTCACTGCAGAATAAAGCCAGATCTGTTCCATATTTCAGCAATAAAAATCCAGAAATTTAAACTGAACGTGGAAAATATTGGCCTCCTTTTCCATTCTGTTGCAGTGTGTCGGTCGAGCAATTCACACTAGGTTTCTGTGAAGGATAGTATTGGCAAATAACAGGCCTGCTATTTAAAACAGTGGTTCTTTGTCAGACATAACACCTATAAGAGAGTTCCAAAATCAGACATTTCTTCCATTTTCATTCTGTTGCAGTGTGTCGGTCAAGCTATTCACACTAGGTGTCTGGGAAGAAAGGCATTAGTAAATTACAGGCCTGCTATTTAAAACAGTGGTTCTCTGTCAGACATAACACCTATAAGAGAGTTCCAAAATAAGATATTTCTTCCATTTTCATTCCATTGCAGTGTTGTTGGTTAAGCTATTCACACTACGTGCCTGTGAAGGATATTATTAGCAAATTACAGGCCTGCTATTTAAAATTGTGGTTCTCTGTCAGACGTATCACATATAACTGCGTTCCAAAATCATCCATTTCTCGTGAACGTGGATAATATTGTCCTCCATTAAAAATGGGTAAGGTGCGTGGCAAGGGACGGGGAAGTGGACGTGATGGTGATGTGCATGCAGAGGCCGAGGATGTGGCTGTGGGCAAGCTGAAATTGTGCCACAACAAACACCTACATCTTGTTGCTCGACCTTCCTGTCCCAATTACTAGAGGACAGCAGAACACCATTATTGAACACAGAGCAGTGTCAAAAGGTTATTGGTTGGATAGCAGATAATACTTCCATTCACTTAGCCACCACCACCACCCTGTCTTCCACACGGTCAAGTCTCAGTAGCCGTGAGTCTGGACGGCATATTCCTCACCCTGATCCTCCTTCCTCCCACCACGCCGAGTGCCCGGAGACAACTGATCCCACACTTGGACACTCAGAAGAGCTGTTCACTTTTCCATTTGTAGATTCGGGCCTCTCGCTCGGCCACCTTCAAGCGAGTCAAGAGGAGAACACGTGTCGCGATGCCCAAATATTGGATCAGCCACAGTCACACGAAGATGACGGTGGGAAAGTGCAATTACTGTCGCAAGAGGTGGATGATGATGATGAGATGCAATTGTCAGAAAGTCAGGAGGAGGACCAGGGTGCGGAAGTGAAAGATGAGGTGGCGGATGATAGTAACTGACCCAACCTGGCAGGGGGATATACAGAGCGAGGAAAGCAGAACACAGAGGGAGAGAGGCATAGCACCACAAAAGGCAGGAAGAAGCAATGAGGTGGCCGCAGACACAAGGCAGGAAAGTGTCCCTCGTAACGCCAACATGACGGAAGTTGCCAGTAGAGATGAGCGTTGTTCTACTCGAACTGTTCGCCAATCTCAAATTCAAGCTGTTTTGGGCGGTGTTCGAGCCGTTCGGCGAACACGAACAATTTGAGAAAAATTCGGCTGTTCGAGGTTATGTTCGATAACTGTTCGTGCACCAAAATCATAACTGGATTTTTTCTCAGTAATGATGAAAATTAATGTTAATACGCAGTTTGAGTGTACAGCGGGGTGGGGGGAGGGGCAGGGGATGGATCTCTGCAGGAACAATGAAGATCTCCATTTTTTTTTCTCTTTCCCGCATTTGCAGTGGGGAGGTGCAATCTGTCAGCCTATCAGCAGCGCACACACGGAGCGAACTGCTTTTTTTCACACAAGCAAGGGCATGTGTCATTGGCAGTGTATGTCACATGTCCTTGCCCTATAAGACCAAGCCATTTTCCCCGTCGCCACCATTTTCTCACTGCTGCAGCTGCGTGTTAGACGGCACCGCTGTTGCTGTGTGCGCTATACCTTGTTAATTTCAAGCCAATTTTCGCACAAATATACAGATAGCTTGGGAGTAGGGAATAGTTGTGATTGCAGTCCTTTTAAGGACTAGGTTACAGCATTTCCTACGACTTTTATCAGGGAGGTCTGTGCTCTTAAATAGATAGGTTGTGGGAGTAAAGACTAATTGTAATTGGAGTCCTTTTCAGGACTAGGTTACATGAGTTCCTATCAGTTTTTGCCAGGCAGGTCTGTGCCAGTGCTGTGCAAGTTTTTTTCACAGCATTTGGCTGAATCTAGCAAAGCTAATCCTTTTTGGCCTATTGCAGAGTGTGTTAGTCAGTGGAGTAGCCTATCTGTGTTGCAAGATATACCACCTGTGTATAGAATACCAATTTTTTTACTGCACCTAGTGAAGTAAAATCTTTTGGGCATAGCATCATTCTATTAGTCCATCTATACTGACCTCCATCAGGTTGCAAACTGAATATAATTTTTTTCTGCATCTAGCTCTGAAAAAATATTTGGGCTTCTAGCAGTGTGTGGGACTTGGTCTATTAGTCCAGCTATACTGACCTCCATCAGGTTGCAAATTAAAAATAATTTTTTTCTTCATTTAGCTCTGAAAAAATATTTGGGCTTCTAGCAGTGTGTGGGACTTGTTCTATTAGTCCTTCTATACTGACCTCCAGCAGGTTGCAAATTGAATATAATTTTTTTCTGCATCTAGCTCTGAAAAAATAGTTGGGCTTCTAGCGGTGTGTGGGACTTGGTCTATTAGTCCATCTATACTGACCTCCATCAGGTTGCAAATTAAAAATAATTTTTTTCTGCATCTAGCTCTGAAAAAATATTTGGGCTTCTAGCAGTGTGTGGGACTTGGTCTAATAGTCCATCTATACTGACCTCCATCAGGTTGCAAATTAAAAATAATTTTTTTCTGCATCTAGCTCTGAAAAAATATTTGGGCTTCTAGCGGTGTGTGGGACTTGGTCTATTAGTCCATCTATACTGACCTCCATCAGGTTGCAAATTAAAAATAATTTTTTTCTGCATCTAGCTCTGAAAAAATATTTGGGCTTCTAGCAGTGTGTGGGACTTGGTCTATTAGTCCATCTATACTGACCTCCATCAGGTTGCAAATTAAAAATAATTTTTTTCTGCATCTAGCTCTGAAAAAATATTTGGGCTTCTAGCAGTGTGTGGGACTTGGTCTATTAGTCCATCTATACTGACCTCCATCAGGTTGCAAATTAAAAATAATTTTTTTCTTCATTTAGCTCTGAAAAAATATTTGGGCTTCTAGCAGTGTGTGGGACTTGTTCTATTAGTCCTTCTATACTGACCTCCAGCAGGTTGCAAATTGAATATAATTTTTTTCTGCATCTAGCTCTGAAAAAATAGTTGGGCTTCTAGCGGTGTGTGGGACTTGGTCTATTAGTCCATCTATACTGACCTCCATCAGGTTGCAAATTAAAAATAATTTTTTTCTGCATCTAGCTCTGAAAAAATATTTGGGCTTCTAGCAGTGTGTGGGACTTGGTCTATTAGTCCATCTATACTGACCTCCATCAGGTTGCAATTAAAAATAATTTTTTTCTGCATCTAGCTCTGAAAAAATATTTGGGCTTCTAGCGGTGTGTGGGACTTGGTCTATTAGTCCATCTATACTGACCTCCATCAGGTTGCAAATTAAAAATAATTTTTTTCTGCATCTAGCTCTGAAAAAATATTTGGGCTTCTAGCAGTGTGTGGGACTTGGTCTATTAGTCCATCTATACTGACCTCCATCAGGTTGCAAATTAAAAATAATTTTTTTCTTCATTTAGCTCTGAAAAAATATTTGGGCTTCTAGCAGTGTGTGGGACTTGTTCTATTAGTCCTTCTATACTGACCTCCAGCAGGTTGCAAATTGAATATAATTTTTTTCTGCATCTAGCTCTGAAAAAATAGTTGGGCTTCTAGCGGTGTGTGGGACTTGGTCTATTCGTCCATCTATACTGACCTCCATCAGGTTGCAAATTAAAAATAATTTTTTTCTGCATCTAGCTCTGAAAAAATATTTGGGCTTCTAGCAGTGTGTGGGACTTGGTCTATTAGTCCATCTATACTGACCTCCATCAGGTTGCAAATTAAAAATAATTTTTATCTGCATCTACAGTACCTCTGAAAAAATATTTGGGCTTCTAGCAGTGTGTGGGACTATTTGTATTAGTCCATCTATACTGACCTCCATCAGGTTGCAAATTCAAAATAATTTTTTTCTGCATCTAACCCAGCCAATAGTTTTGGCCTAATACCACAGTTTGGCCACTCAGCTCTGCTCGGTTACCATCCATTGTTTTTTTGTGCAAACAACTCCAGAGTTGTGAATTAGTTAACCACCAAAATGAGTGGAAAAAGGCCTGCTGCTGGTGGAAAGGGGAATAGGCGTGTTGGGAAGGGGAAAAAAGGTTGTGTCCGTGGGGTAGGTGTTAAAGCAACAGTAACATCTGCAGAAGAAAGACCATCTTCCAGCCAAACTAAAATGTCTACTTCTTTTAGCGGACAATGTGATAAGATCCCTTTCTTACGGCCACGCCAATCGCTACAAATTCCAGATGAGGCACAAAAACAGCAGGTGCTTCAACGGATATCAAGTGCTCCTTTAAGTGGGCTCTCCTCCACATCAACTTCAACATCACAAATACTCCAGTCCTCAAAGGTGTCACCCAAATCGCACTTGCTTCCTCACAGCTCCCAAATCTCCAGCTGCCCGTCTGAGTATGAGGTAGAACAGATGGTTGAGTCTGCAGAGCTGTTTACTCATACTATAGCCTGGGAATCAGAGGTCGACTCCAGCGCTTCTGTGAATCCAGACGAGGAAATGATCTGCACTGATGCCCAGAATCTTTATGAGTCGGATCCAGGACCAGACGCAGAAGGTTCTGACCATAATGTAGACCCTCATTCCCAAACTGTAACTCCTGTTGGTGGAGACAATGAGGAAGACGATGATAAGACTCAAATACCTGATTGGAGCGACAACTTTAGTTTTTTGTCAGGGCAGGAACAGGTTGGATCTGAGGACGACGGGTGTGATAACGCACAGGGTGATGATGATGAGGTCGGAGATCCCACTTACTGTCAACCCACAGTCAGCCAAGAGATGAGGTCAGCAGAGGAGGTGGAGGAAGATGCTAGTGACGACGAGGTCAGGTTGCGCCTTCCTGGACAGAGACGTAGTACTGGAAGCACGTCAACAACTGCATCCTCAAACACAACTCTGCCTCTCACCACAAGTCGTGGTGGCTCTTCAGGTCGCATGGGTGCTAAGCCTTGCATAGCCTGGGCATTTTTTCAGATCGATAAAGATGACCCAACTCGTGTTATCTGTAACATTTGTCAGCAAAAGCTAAGTAGAGGCCAAAAAATACATAGTTTGAGTACTTCATGCATGAACCGCTCATGGACATGAAGCATAAGTTGCAGTGGGAAGCTCAGTGTGCTACAATGCGGCCTAGCCGGCCGGGCCAATCGCCGTCTGCCATATCTTGTGCATCCGCGGCCTCTTCATCCTCTGTGACTGGGGGGACAGCAGTCACACCTGTTTTGGGGCGCAGACCTGCCACCTCTTTACCCGCAACAGCCAGCATGATTGGCAGGTCATCATTTTCTTTGGAGGTGGTAACACCAGCTGGTGTTGAGTGCTGTCCGACATCGATAGCACCACCTTTGGATCAAGGCAACCTAACATGTCCGCCTGCATCTTCCTCACAGACCGGCAGTTTGCCGGGGACACCCTTATCAACCCCGTCTAAGCACAATAGCCAGCCCTCGGTCCCTCAGATGTGGACAAGTAAAAGACCATTTCCTCCTAGCCATGAGAAAGCTAAGAGGTTGAATTTCACCATCTGCAAGCTCTTGGCTACAGAAATGCTGCCTTTCCGCCTGGTGGACACAGAGGATTTTCGAGACCTTATGTCCGTCGCAGTGCCCCAGTACCAGATGCCCAGTCGGCACTACTTCTCAAAGAAAGGTGTGCCTGCGCTCCACCAGCATGTCGCACACAACATCACCGCTTCTTTGAGAAACTCTGTGTGTGACAGGGTGCATTTCACCACAGACACTTGGACGAGTAGGCATGGACAGGGGCGTTACATGTCGCTGACTGGGCACTGGGTAACTATGGTGACAGCAGGACAAGGGGCTGCTGTCCAAGTCTTGCCGTCCCCACGAGCTGTGCGTCAATCCTCTTTTTGTCAAAGTTCCTCCACTGCTTCTGCCTCCTCAACCTCCTCTCGGTCTTCCACCTGCACCCAAAGCCTGTCTGGTCATGCCACAAGCTTTCTAACTGCGCAGAAGGGATCCTGCACACCTCCTTACTATGCTGGCAGTAGGGCTCAACGTCATCAGGCGGTTTTTACATTGAAATGTCTGGGAAATGTGAGTCACACAGCTGAGGAGTTGTGGTCAGCTCTGGAGAACCAATTTCATGAATGGTTGTCTCCACTGGACCTGAAACCAGGGAAGGCCGTGTGCGACAATGCTGCAAACCTGGGTGCGGCCCTTCGCCGGGGCAATGTCACACACGTGCCTTGTATGGCTCACGTGTTGAACCTGGTTGTCCAGCAATTTTTAGCCCACTATCCCAGACTAGATGGCCTTCTGCAGAGGGCACGGTCGCTGTGTGCTCACTTCCGCCGTTCGCATCCCGCAGCTCAGCGACTTACATCTCTACAGAAGTCGTTGGGCCTGCCACTTCACCGGCTAAAATGCGATGTGCCTACCCGGTGGAATTCAACTCTGCACATGTTGCAGCGACTGTGGCAGCACCGACAAGCCCTGGTGCAATACGTTCTGACGTATAGCCTGGGCCAACGAGATTCAGAGGTGGGGCAAATCACGCTGGAGGAGTGGTCTCAGATCAGGGACCTATGCACTCTTCTGCACAGTTTTGAAATGGCGACGAAGATGTTTAGTGCTGACGATGCCATTATCAGCATGACTATTCCGGTGATTTACATGCTGGAGCACATGTTAAACAGAATTCGGAGTCAGGTGGTGGCACAAGAGGAGGTGGAGGAAGTAGAGGAGGAGGAGTTGTATGCGGAAGGGCTAACATCTGCAAGGTCCAGACGGTCGGCAGCACCAAGGCGGCAGGCATGTGAGGGTGGGGGAGATGGTTTTACCAGGGCGCATGGTAGCAGCCAAACTAGTGAGGAAGGTGCAGGAGCCCAGGAAGAAGTGGAGGACGAACTGATGGAAGACTCATCAGATGAGGGAGACCTTGATCACATTTCTGTTGTGCGAGGTTGGGGGGAGAGGACAGAGGAAGGAAGCATGATTGTTACCTCGCCACCAACACAACAGGGACTTGGTGCTCCTGGATGCGCAACACACATGAGTGCCTTCTTGCTGCACTACCTGCAACATGACCCTCGAATTGTGAGAATTAGAAATAATCCTGACTACTGGGTTGCCACACTGTTAGATCCCCGGTACAAAAGTAAATTTGCAGAAATTATTCCTGCCATAGAAAGGGATGCACGCATGCAGGAGTATCAGCAGAGACTGTTGCAGAATCTTACATGTGCTTTTCCACAAAATACCAGTGGTGCACGTAGTGAATCTCACAGTTCCAACTTGCCAACCGTGGGACCGTCAAGTGTTCAGCATTCAAACCGTAACAGAACCACAGTATCTGCTGGTAACATCAATTTTGCGGAATCATTTCACCACTTTTTTAGCCCATCCTTTGCAAGGCCACAGGAGACAAGAAGTCTGACACATAGTCAACGCCTAGAGACGATGGTACAGGAGTATCTCCAAGTAAACATTGAAGCCACGACTGTGTCACTGGACCCTTGCTCTTTTTGGGCTTCCAATCTGGATAAATGGCCGGAGCTAGCCACTTACTCCTTGGAGATCTTGTCATGCCCCGCAGCCAGCGTTCTGTCTGAACGTGTGTTCAGCGCTGCTGGTGGTGTGCTGACAGATAAGCGCACGCGGCTCTCCACTGATAATGTAGACAGACTCACATTCATAAAGATGAACAAATCATGGATCCGAAACGACTTTTCTACCCCTGTGTCATCCTGGGGAGAGTAAAAGCTTGATGATTGGTTAAAATCACCCTACCAACCATTTTAAGCTTTCAAATTACTAATCATGTTTATCTGTATCTTGACTGGAAAATAATTTGGGCTTTGTAGCAGTGTGCAGCACTGATCCTATTAGGCCATCTATACTAAAGCTTCACCAGATTTAAAATTAAAAATAATTTTTAGCTGCATCTAGCCCGGAAAATAATTTTGGGGCTCCGAGATGCGCAAGGCACATAAGTGCCTTCTTGCTGCACTACCTGCAGCATGACCCTCATATTGTCAGAATTCGAAGTAATCATGACTACTGGGTTGCCACACTCTTAGATCCCCCAAACTTTTCGATCAACCTTTTCATTTTAATAAAGACCAAAAAAATGGTCATTTTTGAAATTATAAGCATTAGCAGGTTGTTAGAAACTGAAATCAAACAGTTTTCAACTCAAAACTTTATTCTAGGTGATGTTACATTTTCACATAGGACCCCTTGTTCGAAAGGAGCTTCTGAACTCTCTCGTCCATTGAATTTGTCAGGTTTTGGATGGTTTCTGCTTCAATTGTTTTGCATGAGGACAGAATACCCTCCCAGAGCTGTTGCTTAGATGTGAACTGCCTCCCGCCATCATAGACACTCCTTTTAATGATGCTCCAAAGGTTCTGAATGGGGTAGAGGTCAGAGGAGCATGGGGGTCACACCATAAGTTTGTCCCCTTTTATGCCCATATCAGCCAGAGATGCAGATGTTTTATGTGTAGCATGAGATGGTGCATTATCATGCAGAAAAATGATCTTGCTGTGAAATACACGGTTCTTCTTCTTGAACCATGGCAGGAAGTGCTGTTTGAGAAAATCCACATACATTATGGAGTTCATCTTTAGCGCCTTCAGGGATCCTAAAGGGGCCGACAATCTCTCTCCCCATGATTCCAGCCCAAAACATTACTCCACCTCCTCCTTGTTGGCGCTGTAGCCGTGTTTGCGTGGGGTGTCCATCAACCAGCCATCCTCCACTCCATCCATCTGGACCATCGAGCGCTGCACGGCACTCATCCATGAACAAAACAGTTTTGAAATCAGTCTTCATGTAATGTTTGGCCCACTGGAGCCGTTTCTGCTTGTGTGAAGTGGATAGAGGAGGTCGACAGGATGGCGCATGCACAGCTGCAAACCTCTGAAGGACCCTGCATCTTGTTGTTCGGGGGACGTTGGAGGCACAAGCAGCTTCAAAAACTTGTCTGCTGCTATGACAAGGCTTTTTTGCCGCTGCTCTTTCAACCTGACGTAATTGCCTGTAGGAAAGAGTCCTCAATTTGCCCTTATGAGCACGCACACGTGTGTACTGTGAATCAGCTACATACTTCTTGATTGCCAAGACACTTCATCCTGATCATCGCACAATGTTGATTGTAGTCATGCCTTGACCTAAACACTCCACAATTTGTTGCTTCTCAGCAGCCGACACATCCTTTTTCTTTCCCATTTTGGCAGAAAATGTAGGCTGCTTAATAATGTGAGAGAGCCTTCTTAAGTAGTCTTGCCTTTCATTGGACACACCTGCCAAACTAATTAGCACAGGTGTCTGCAATTGCTTACAGTGATATAAAGAGCCCTGACACACATCACCATCAATGAGTTTAACTGACAAACAAACAAATTCTTCCCTTATCACTCCTAAACACTTTTTGTATAATAATTTGGAACGCAGTGTACATGTGCTTTTCGACAAAACACCAGTGGTTCAAGTAGTGAATCTTACAGTTCTAACTTGCCAACCGTGGTCTGTATGGAGTTGTTCAATAAAGGGCCCAAAATTAAGATAACATAGATGGGAGAGGTCTCTATGAATAGGAATTCCTAAGTATTTGATACCCTGTGAGGGCCAGGCAAAGGGAAAGTTGGACTGGATGGAATCCTATATGGATTTGGGGAGGGAGACATCGAGGGCCTCAGACTTCGCTGCATTGATTTTAAAATTTTACCATGTAACAAAGTGATCTATTTCAGCCATAACAGCATGGATGGATATATGTGATTGAGTGATATATACTAGGACATCATCAGCAAATAGAGAGCACTTGTACTCGGTGCCTCCCACCTCAATCCACCTAATATTGGGGTTATGGCGAATTGATGAGAGCAGGTGCTCCGTCACTAGGATGTATAAGAGAGGGGACAGAGGACATCACAGCCTTGTCCCATTGGTGATTGTGAAAGGTGATGAAAATGTTCTGACGCACCCCCTGGGCCTTGGGACACCCGGAGCCGGACCCTTTTTGGTGGATGCTGGTGGTTGTAGTCTTCGTGGCGGCGACCCAGTTCCGTGGCTCAGGGCGGTCAAACCAGTGGCGGAACTATTTATGTGGTTTTCATGTTTAAATGTCCGACTACGCCACCCGTGGATTGCGGTCAGAGTGAACCGCCGCTACAGGGCAGACCACTGAGGCTGGTGTTGTGGGTACAGCAGAGCGTAGCATAACTCCCCACGGGAGGAGTATAGCCTCAGGGCAGTGTATGCGGAGGATGGGGGTGATGGTGCAGGGCAGCAGCAGTAACGACACGGAGTCAGTGATGCAGTTCAGGGCCTTTACTCACAGTTCTTATTATCCAGACCACGTCTGCAGGTAACGGCTGCCCACGTCGTACTGTGCTCACCAGGTGAGGGGCTCAGACAACTCCCAGATAACTTTGGAGCACTTCACAGGACCCCCTTTGTGTGTCCTTTGTCTGGCCTTTCTTACCAACACTTCTGTCCGGCTGCCTCGGGCCTCCTCTTGGTAAACTTGGCGCCAGTTTCCCTGACCCTATGTGGTGCCTTCCTAGCGGGTGTAGCGAGGGGCTGCGCCACATAAAATGTCAGAGCCTCCGGTTTCTAGCTGAGGGTCGTTTCCTGCCTCCACTAGTTCGGGGACCGGTCTCCCCCTTTGGCCTGACCCCTCCACGCAGGTGGATTCGGGCGTGCGGTGGCGACTCGCCCGTCCGCACCCCTGGGATCCCTTCATTCCTCGTTCCTGGAGCCTTCTCCGCTCCTCTTCCTTCCTTCTCCCTCTTCCAGGCCTGGGCCTCTGTTACTAGGCCCGCCTCCGGAGCAGAGCTCATGCAGAGCCCCTGCTCCCTGCCACTTCTGCTCAGACTTCTCTGCACTGAACTAAGATGGTGCCCACCTTTTATACTCCCTTCTCAATGCACCCAGGAACTGCTTCCTCCCTGCTCCTGCACTACAGGGTTCCCCTTCCTCAGTGTTCCCTCCCCCCACTCCAGCCAGGGACAGGGACTGTCGTGCCCATCTCAGGGGCATATCGGTCGCCCTGCCCCACGGCAATGTGGTGTAATGCATGCAGGTGTCGGGTCCTGATCCACACTCCATCCTTACCTGAGAGTGAGATATCACACCTCTGGGTGAGGTGCAATACGTCTGTAGCAATCGAGCCCTCAGGGTGCTACAGTTCCATTTATCTTCAGCCTAGGTGACGTATTGCGATACAGGGCCGTGATTTTGGCTATAAAAGGGTCCCCTAGACCCCTACCCCAAGCTTTTTAAGAGAATCATATATGGCGTGCCAGGAGACTCTATGGAATGCTTTCTCAGCATCCAACGAGAGTATCTAATTACAAATTTTTAACTGCATCTAGCCCAGGAAATACTTTGTGCCTAGTAGCAGTGTCTGCTAGTGAGCGGATTATCCCGGCTGTTAAGCAAGCTGCACCACCTGTAGTTTAGACACTTAATTTTTTCAAAGGAAATGCTTCGGGACCATGGGATACTTAGTGAAGAGCATCAGGAGGCACCCCAAGGCATAGGGGCTGGGACTGGCAGTAGGATGCCTTGCGGTGGACATCCGAGCTCGATCCTTATAAAAGCTTTTTAACTGCAGCAGCTTTAGTGGACGCTACTGGAGCTGGAATTACCGCGGCTGCTGGCATGAGACTTGCCCTCCAATAGATCCTTGTAAATGGATTTAAAGTGTATTCATTCAAATTAGAGAGACAATTTAAATTAAAAAGCTTAGAGCTGCCTCCACCACAGGGGGGCTCGCTCGACCCACCAGCGGACAGGCACCAGTATTGGGAGAGGGGGGCTGGCCGTCAGGGTTCACCGCGGCTCTGGCACAAACCCGGCGACACGGAGGTGGCACGGGCAGGAGCGGACTGGCCGTGTCGGCTTCTCACTTTTTGGATTTTAGAAGGGCATGACATGCCTATATCTGTGTCTCCCCCTCCTTTTACTCCTCCACCTCTTTTCTTTTCGCATGACTATATGTACTTGTCACTTTTCCATGTGTTAGTTATGTCTTCTGAGCAGTTTGTCAGCTTTTGGACAGCTTTGAAGGTGTTTTCTATGTGTTTCTATGTGTTTTTGTTTGCCTGCCATTGGTTTTAACTGTGTTCGAAGGTGTTCGACGAACAGTTCGACGAACAGTTCGACGAACACACGGGTGTTCGACGAACCGAACCGAACTCGAACACTACGGGGGTGGCTCAACACTAGTTGCCAGTACAACTGTTAGATCTTCCCAAGTCTGGTTATTTTTTAAAGACTCTGCAGATAACCCCAAAAAGGAAATTTGCACCACCTGCCAGGCCAGCATCAGCAGGGGTATCAAAACTAGAAGACTGACCACCACCAGCATGATCAGGCACATGGCAGTAAAGCACCTGACTAAGTGAGCCGAACAAAAGGGTCCAGCAACAGTGTCTGCAGGTGACAGCACTGCTTATTCCGCTATTGTGCGTGCATGCCAATCCCCTATCCATGGCACATGCCAAGATGCCTCCCGCCCTGCACCTGTCATTGCACACTCTCAACTTCCACCATCAGCAAGCACATCCACGTCTTTGCCCCAGCACAGTGTTCAGTTGTCCCTACTCCAGTCCTTGGAACGCAAGCGCAAATATGCAGTCAACGCCACACAGGTTACACTACTAAATTCACACATTTTGCGAATGCTTGAGCTCGAAATGTTGCCTTTTAGGCTCATGGAGACGGAAACTTTCTGCAACCTGATGACGGTGGCCATCCCTCGGTACATGGTCCCCAGCCGCCACTATTTCTCCCGGTGTGCCATCCCTGCATTACACGAGCACGTGTCCTACAACATTAGCTGTGCCCTCAGCAGCACAGTTACTGGGAAAGTCCACCTAACCATGGACACGTGGACAAGTGCTTGTGGTCAGGGACGGTACATCTCGCTGATGGCACACTGGGTAATATAGTGGAAGCCGGGATGAAGTCGGATCTCGGGACGGAACACGTCCTCCTGACACGGAGGATTGAGGGTCCTGGGTCAATCAGGGTTGTCCCCACATTCTACAGCTCCTGGACCTCCTCCTCTTCAGCCTCCATCTCCGAAATAACCACATCAGCCGCAAGCTTGAAGCACTGAAGCACTGCCTCAACCAAGCGGCAACAGGCTGTGCTGAAGCTAATATGCTTAGGTGACAAACCGCACAACGCTGAAGAGTTGTGGACAGCTCTGAAAGAGCAGGCAGATCTGTGGCTGACACCGTTGAACCTACAGACAGGCATGGTCATGTGTGACAATGTCCGGAACCTGGTGGTGGCTCTGAAGTGAGGCGAGCTCGTACAAGTACCATGCCTGGCCCATGTGCTTAACCTCATGGTTCAGCGGTTTCTCAACACCTACCCGGATATGTCGGATCTGCTTGTCAAAGTACGCCGCCTGTGTGCCCATTTTAGAAAGTCAGCAACAGCTTCCGCCGCCCGTGCTGTGCTTCAGCAGCGTTTGCAGCTTCCAGCTCATCGACTGATCTGCAATGTCCCCACGCATTGGAACTCTACATTGCAGATGTTGAGAAGGATTTGTGAGCAGAAGAGGGCAGTTGTTGACTATCAGCATCAACAAGGCCATCAGTATTCAGGTCAGACTCCACACATAAAACCTCAGGAGTGGACATGATTGTCAGACATTTGTACCAACTTTGAGGACTCCACCAAGATGGTGAGTGGCGATGACGCCATAATTAGCATCACCTTCCCGCTTCCCGGTCTTCTGAAACGCTCTCTGCTCACAAATAAAGAGGATGCTTTGCATGCGGAGCACAATGAGATGGAACCATACAGTGTGAATCCACACAGCCCAGCCTCATCTCATCCCAACATGTATTGGTTGACAATGAGGAAGAGGAGTAGGAGGAGGAGGAAGAACAGGAGCTAGTTTACTGCACTATAGATGGTACTACCTGCACAACTGTTATACCGTCTGGTCAGCGTGGATGGCCTGAGGACAGGGAGGAGGATGAGGAGGAGAGCATGGTCAGTCATCCTCTTGGTGAGAACATGGAATTCTTGCCTCTGTGCAGTCTGGCACACATGGCTGAGTTTATGTTACCCTGCCTTTCCCATGACCCTCGCATTGTCCATATTTTGGGTGACAGTCATTACTGGTTGGTGACACTTCTAGACCCACGCTACAAGGAGAACTTTCTGTCTCTTATTCCCTTGCAGGACAGGCCTAATTAAATGAGGCAGTACGAGAAGGCCCTTGTTGAGGAATTATTAAAAAAGTTCACATCTGAAAACGCAGAGGTCACAGTTCGTTGGACAACCAAGGAGTACAGGCAAGAGAAACACAAATGCAATCCAGCAGAGGCAGGGGAACACTGTCAAAGTTCTGGGACAGTTTTCTCAGACCCTCCCATCGCACAGGCCTT
Source organism: Phyllobates terribilis (assembly GCF_046119375.1). Classification (NCBI taxonomy): domain Eukaryota; kingdom Metazoa; phylum Chordata; class Amphibia; order Anura; family Dendrobatidae; genus Phyllobates; species Phyllobates terribilis. The sequence goes on along the minus strand of NW_027362773.1, from coordinate 250,883,343 downwards.
GAGGCGTGGGGTATTTTCCCAAGGAAATAAAAGTTTCGGAGGATGGTGAGGGAGTACCTTGCCGACCATACCCATGTCCTCCGTGATTCCTCAATGCCTTTTAATTATTAGGTATCCAAGCTGGACATGTGGCATGAACTGGCTCTCTATGCCTTGGAGGTCCTGGCCTGGCCTGCCGCCAGTGTTTTATCAGAGCGGGTTTTTAATGCCGCTGGTGGAATTATAACCAATAGACCCATCCGCCTATCAACTGAAAATGCTGACTGGCTGACTCTTATAAAAATTAACAACATGGATTGCGCCAGACTTTTCAACACCACCGACTGATAGCAGCATGACATAAACTCAAATACAGTCTTTTTTTTGGGAGGTCTAAGGCAAGTGCCCACGATGCAGAAATGCTGCATATTTTTTACGCTTCTCCCTGGCAGGAAAAACGCATGCGGATTTTACATGCCGTTTTCCCGCCAGGTAGAAGCGTTTGTCAAGCGTTTTTGCATGCATTTCTGCATGCGGGTTATCGAGCGCTTTTCCAACCGATTTTAGCATCACTTGGAAAAGTGCTTGACAACTTGTTCACACTATATAAATCCATGCACCCGGCATGGATTTCTAGTAGTTTGACCAAGTTAGTTAAAAAAAAAGAATAAGAATGGTAAAAAATAAAAAAAAAATATTATACTCACCTTCCGATGTCCTCCTGGTGTTTTCCTTGCTCCGTCCCGTGTCTTGGGCGGCTCGCGGTGGTGTGAAGGACCTGCAGTGACGTCATTGAGTCATGTGTCAGGTCACATGACTCAATGAAGTCATGGCAGGTCCTTCATAACACCGCAACCCATACAGCAGACCAGACGGAGCAGAGAAAACACCGGGGGACATCGGAAGGTAAGTATAATCTTTATTTTTTATTTTAAATTCTTTTTTTAACAGGTTCTATGGTACCTGGGTCTGGAGGAGAGTCTCATCTTCTCCAAACCCGGGTACCATCCGCACATAGAAACGCATATTATCCGTGTGTACAAATGTACTGACACGGATATTATGCATTTCAATGCAAGTCAATGGCGGCAATTACGCTGCGTGTCCGCAAAATTAATGGACATGCTGCGTATTTTTCCGCAATGATAATCCGCAGTGGAAATTTCCGCAGCATGTGCACAGCACATGTGGATTATCATTGGGGACCATGGGGCACGTATTACCAAGTGTGTTTTAAGCGTTTTACGCTTGAAAAATGCATAGTGGGCACGCAGCCTAACTCTATGCCAATGCTGCACCTCGGTATTCACACCTAGACATGGGTATACGCTTCCTGATTTTGTCTATTTGCTCTTGTCCTCCTCCTTCTCCGCATCCTCATCCTCCACCACCATATCACCACCATACATACCATGTCAACATACAGGTGCATCTCACAAAATTAGAATATCATCCAAAATTTAATTTATTTCAGTTCTTCAATCCAAAAAGTAAAAATCATTTATTATATTGAGTCAATACAAACAGAGTGATCTATTTCAAGAATTTATTTCTGTTAATGTTGATGATTATGGCTTACAGCCAATGAAAACACAAAAGTCATTACTCAGTAAATTAAAATAATTAACAAAAAACACCAGCAAAGGCTTCCTAAGAATTTAAAAAGGTACCATAGTCTATTTCAGTAGGCTCCACAATCATTGGGAAGACTGCTGACTTGACAGATGTCCAGAAGGCAGTCATTGACACACTCCACAAGGTCCCAGAGTTCCAATTTTCATATGGAAATCAAGGTCCCAGAGTCTGGAGGATGATTGGAGAGGCACACAATCCAAGATGTTTGAGGTCTAGTGTGAAGTTTCCACCATCAGTGATGGTTTGGGGAGCCATGTCATCTGCTAGTGTAGGTCCACTGTGTTTTATCAAGACCAAAATCAGCGCAGCCATCTACCAGGAAATTTTAGAACACTTCATGCTTCCCTCTGCCGACAAGCTTTTTGGAGATGGAAATTTCATTCTCCAGCAGGACTTGGCCCCTGTCCACATTGACAATAATTCCAATACCTGTTTTAAAAACAACAGTATCACTGTGCTTGATTCTCAGCAAACTCGCCTGACCTTAACCCCATAGAGAATCTATGGGGTATCATCAAGAGGAAGATGAGAAACACCAGACAGAACAATCCAGACGAGCTGAAAGTAACCTGGGCTTCCATAACACCTCAGCAGTGCCACAGGCTGATTGCCTCCATGCCACGGCGCATTGATGCAGTAATTGATGCAATAGGAGCCCCGACCAAGTATTCAGTGCATTTACTGAACATACATTTCAGTAGGACAACATTTCGGCTTTTAAAAACATTTTTCAAGCTGTTCTTATAAAGTATTCTAATTTACTGAGATAATGACTTTTGTGTTTTCATTGGCTGTAAGCTATAATCATCAGCATTACCAGAAATAAACACTTGAAATAGATCACCCTGTTTGTAATGACTCTATAGAATATAGGAGTTTCACTTTTTGTATTGAAGAACTGAAATAAATTACTTTTTTGATGATATTCTATTTTTGTGAGATGCACCTGTATCTACGTCTCTTGCAAGGGGCAATGGAGTTCCTACAAATTTTTGGCAGCCGTTGCTTCACTGCATAGGCAAACAGTATGGGAGACACACTTACTAATAATGGGAACATTGTTTTCAGGAGGCCCTCTGACCTCTACTTCTCTTGCAAGGGGCATTGGAGTTCCTACAAATTTTTGGCAGCCGTTGCTTCACTGTATAGGCAAACAGTATGGGAGACACACTTCCTAATAATGGGCGCATTTTTTGCATGAGGCCCTACGATCTCTACGTCTCTTGCAAGGGGCATTGGAGTTCCTCCAAATTTTTGTCAACCGTTGCAGTCACTGCATGCCGGCCGGCGGCTTTCCTGAGGCTGAGCAGACCGCGTGTGGAGGGAGCACCAACGGAGTGTGACATCACAGACACAAGGACGTATAAATTTTGAATTTTCACTATTTATTGATTACATTACATAACCAGGGAGGTCTGGTCAATTAGTCATTTCCCAGTGTGTATATTTTCAATCAGTATGTTTGTCATGTATATTATCTGAACGGCACGGGCCAGATCACAGGAACTCACCGCAATATATAATAGTATTTCACTTTTATATAAGAAATTGGACAGTTGCGGACCCCGCAGGTTGGCCCTAGTTTGGTCATTTTGTTATAATTTTTCCTTTATTGACATATTTTGTAAACAGTGTTGTATATAAGCAAAAACATTCTAGCGTAATAGTATGTTATTGAGATTTTGCATTGTTATTATTCATCATTCCAGGAGTGTTGGTTACCACAAGCAGCTTTTTTGCTTGAATTTTTGACACAATGGATAGCGCGGGTGTCTTCTTTTTCTTTGTATTGGGGGAAGTGTAATGGTGTGGGGGTGCATTGCTGGTGACACTGTTGTTGATTTTTTTCAAATTCAAGGCACACTTAATAAGCATGGCTTCCATTGCAGTCTGCATCAATCATGTGTTCCTTTGTGTTTTTTTCTGCCTTCAGTCTGAATCTACAATTTGCACAATCCAATAGGAACAATGAAAAACATTCAATGAACATGTGTGTCCAAACTTTTGACTACTACTGTAGATTATCAAAAATTAATAAGTTCACCTCATTTAATGGGATCATATAACAATAGAATATTGTTTAGAAACAGCGCCACTCTTATCTATAGACTGTGTTTGATATTGCAGCACAGCAGATCACCATTAAGTTTTAATCATTTAATTGAATGGAGATTCATGTAATATTTGGACAACCCAAGATCTCTAAAGTAATAGATGCTGTTTGTTAGCATCTCTCTGTTTTGACTCAGAGTGGGTCTCCTAAGTAGAGGACCCGAAAATATAATGTCCATATGCATGAAAGATTTTGTCCAGTTATACAACTTATATGTTTCTTTTATTATAGGCATCCATATCATCAGCTACCCTTTGTGTCCTCAGTTTAGTGGCTCCATTTCTGGTCTCTGCTGAACACAGTGTTAGTTATTGACATAAATTATCACTACACATCACAGATGATGCACAGGGCAAATGTCCTTTTGGGCACCAATTTCTTTTCTCCCACAAACATGATTGAATGTTGGGAGTGCCGATTGGCACTAATGATCGATAAAGGGCCTGCTCAAGTCCCCAGCCACTGCCATCCTTCAATTAAGCTTAGCCACCGGTTGGACATCATAGGAGACCATCAATTTCCCTATATACCGCAATGCTCGAAAATTGCAGTATGTAGAACAAGCGATTAAGTGATTACTGGTTCAAGTTCCCTAAAGCAATTAAAAAAAATAGAGAGAAAAGTAAAAAAAGAAATAAAAAAACCTATAAAAATTAAAATCACCCCCTTTTTCTTCCTTTAGAAATAAAGAAATTACAAAAAAAAAGTAAACAAGTGAAGATGTTCAGTATCCCTGTATCCACAAAAGTCTGATCCATCAAAATATGAAATTATTTAACATATATGGTAAACTCCATAAAGGAAGAAAAAATGGAAACACTAAAATTGCTGTTTTTCATTTGTCACTAGTGTTGAGCGATACCTTCCGATATTGGGAAATATCGGATCGGATTGGATCGGACCGATACCCAAAAAATATCGGATATCGCCGATTCCGATACCGGAAACCAATGCAAGTCAATGGGACACAAATATCGGAATGAAAATAAACCCTTTCCTTCCTTGCAGGTTAATTCTACATGAAGGAAAACAACTAAAAATAATATAGAATGTATTGGGGGAGGTGGAGGAGACATTAAAGGCATAGAGGTTTAGCCCAATCAAATGGAATAGCAGGAATTCATTTTTTTAAGACATTTAGAGTTACAAAGATATTGACTATGTTAAGCTTTTTTTATATTTGGTCAGATATTTATGTTTCACTACTTCCATGCTCTTCACCTTCTTTTTTACTCTTCCCACACTTTCTCCTTCATCATCCTCAGCAGCAGCATCTTTTTCATCAACTTCTTCTTCACCTTATTCATCTTCTTCTTCTTCACCTTCTTCCTATTATTCTTTTTTTTTACATTCTTTATATTCTTCTTATTCAACTATTATTCTTCTTCATATTCTACTTCTTCATCTTCTTCATATTCTACTTTTTCATCATATTCTTATTTGTGACAGGCATTCCTGTAGTTGTTATCTATAAAAGTTTGAAGATTACACCTTCCGTTCTGCCTATCACAAAAGATTTACAACAGGATTTGTCCGCGTTCAGTTTGGCCTGCAGCAGCAGGTATTTTCCAGGGGCACCACGAGGAGGAACGGACTCACCCCCATACACTGTGTTCTTCTGCTTATAATTTAGATAATATCTTTTGCTCTGATTTTTAGTCTTATGCTTAATGTTCTTCTGCTTTTTGTTCTGCAGCTTCTTGTTCTTCTGCTTCTTGGTCTTCTGTCTCTTGTTCTTCTGTATCTTGGTGGTTGTCTTCTTGTTCTTTGTCCTCTTGGTCATCTTCTTCAGGGTCATCTTCTTGGTCTTCTTTGGGGTGGTCTTCAGAGTCGTCGTCTTCAGGGTCGTCATCTTCGGGGTCCTCGTCTTCCTCGGGGTTGTCTTCAGGGTCATCGTCTTCAGGGTCGTCGTCTTCGGGGTCCTCGACTTCTTCGGGGTGGTCTTCAGGGTCGTCGTCTTCAGGGTCGTCATCTTCGGAGTCCTCGTCTTCTTTGGGGTGGTCTTCAGGGTCGTCGTCTTCATGGTCGTCGTCTTCGGGGTGGTCTTCATGGTCGTCGTCTTCAGGGTTGTCGTCTTCAGGGTCCTCGTCTTCTTCGTAGTGGTCTTCAGGGTCGTCGTCTTCAGGGTCGTCGTCTTCGGGGTCGTCATCTTCTTTGGGGTGGTCTTCAGGGTCATCGTCTTCAGGGTCATTGTCTTCGGGGTGGTTTTCAGGGTCGTCGTTTTCAGGGTCATCGTCTTCGGGGTCCTCATCTTCTTGGGGTGGTCTTCAGGGTCGTCGTCTTCAGGGTCGTCGTCAGGGAGATCCAGAGTGATTACCAAAAACCATTTCAAAAAGCTTGACCTTGGAAATGTAGCAGAAGGTACAAGAAGGATGAGGAACTGCTGAGTAGTGTTGAGCCACCCCCGTAGTGTTCGAGTTCGGTTCGGTTCGTCGAACACCCGTGTGTTCGCCGAACTGTTCGTCGAACTGTTCGTCGAACACCTTCGAACACCGTTAAAACCAATGGCAGGCAAACAAAAACACATAGAAACACATAGAAAACACCTTCAAAGGTGTCCAAAAGCTGACAAACTGCTCAGAAGACACAACTAACACATGGAAAAGTGACAAGTACATATAGTCATGAGAAAAGAAAAGAGGTGGAGGAGTAAAAGGAGGGGGAGACACAGATATAGGCATGTCATGCCCTTCTAAAATCCAAAAAGTGAGAAGCCGACACTTTCAGTCCGCTCCTGCCCGTGCCACCTCCGTGTCGCCGGGTTTGTGCCAGAGCCGCGGTGAACCCTGACGGCCAGCCCCCCTCTCCCAATACTGGTGCCTGTCCGCTGGTGGGTCTAGCGAGCCCCCCTGTGGTGGAGGCAGCTCTAAGCTTTTTAATTTAAATTGTCTCTCTAATTTGAATGAATACACTTTAAATCCATTTACAAGGATCTATTGGAGGGCAAGTCTCATGCCAGCAGCCGCGTAATTCCAGCTCCAGTAGCGTCCACTAAAACTGCTGCAGTTAAAAAGCTTTTATAAGGATCGAGCTCGGCTGTCCACCGCAAGGCATCCTACTGCCAGTCCCAGCCCCTATGCCTTGGGGAGCCTCCTGATCCTCTTCACTGAGTATCCCGTGGTCCCGAAGCATTTCCTTTGAAAAAATTAAGTGTCTAAACTACAGGTGGTGTAGCTTGCTTAACAGCCGGGATAATCCGCTGACTAGCAGACACTGCTACTAGGCACAAAGTATTTCCTGGGCTAGATGCAGTTAAAAATTTGTAATTAGATACTCTTGCTGGATGCTGAGAAAGCATTCCATAGAGTCTCCTGGCACGCCATATATGATTCTCTTAAAAAGCTTGGGGTAGGGGTCTAGGGGACCCTTTTATAGCCAAAATCACGGACCTGTATCGCAATACGTCACCTAGGCTGAAGATAAATGGAACTGTAGCACCCTGAGGGCTCGGTTGCTACAGACGTATTGCACCTCACCCAGAGGTGTGATATCTCACTCTCAGGTAAGGATGGAGTGTGGATCAGGACCCGACACCTGCATGCATTACACCACATTGCCGTGGGGCAGGGCGACCAATATGCCCCTGAGATGGGCACGACAGTCCCTGTCCCTGGCTGGAGTGGGGGGAGGGAACACTGAGGAAGGGGAACCCTGTAGTGCAGGAGCAGGGAGGAAGCAGTTCCTGGGTGCATTGAGAAGGGAGTATAAAAGGTGGGCACCATCTTAGTTCAGTGCAGAGAAGTCTGAGCAGAAGTGGCAGGGAGCAGGGGCTCTGCATGAGCTCTGCTCCGAAGGCGGGCCTAGTAACAGAGGCCCAGGCCTGGAAGAGGGAGAAGGAAGGAAGAGGAGTGGAGAAGGCTCCAGGAACGAGGAACGAAGGGATCCCAGGGGTGCGGACGGGCGAGTCGCCACCGCACGCCCGAATCCACCTGCATGGAGGGGTCAGGCCAAAGGAGGAGACCGGTCCCCGAAACTAGTGGAGGCAGGAAACGACCCTCAGCTAGAAACCGGACGCTGTGACATTTTATGTGGCGCAGCCCCTCGCTACACCCGCTAGGAGGGCAGCACATAGGGTCAGGGAAACTGGCGCCAAGTTTACCAAGAGGAGGCCCGAGGCAGCCGGACAGAAGGGTTGGTAAGAAAGGCCAGACAAAGGACACACAAAGGGGGTCCTGTGAAGCGCTCCAAAGTTATCTGGGAGTTGTCTGAGCCCCTCACCTGGTGAGCACAGTACGACGTGGGCAGCCGTTACCTGCAGACGTGGTCTGGATAATAAGAACTGTGAGTAAAGGCCCTGGACTGCATCACTGACTCCGTGTCGTTACTGCTGCTGCCCTGCACCATCACCCCCATCCTCCGCATACACTGCCCTGAGGCTATACTCCTCCCGTGGGGAGTTATGCTACGCTCTGCTGTACCCACAACACCAGTCTCAGCGGTCTGCCCTGCAGCGGCGGTTCACTCTGACCACAATCCACGGGTGGCGTAGTCGGACATTTAAACATCAAAACCACATAAATAATTCTGCCACTGGTTTGACCACCCTGAGCCACGGAACCGGGTCGCCGCCACGAAGACTACAACCACCAGCATCCACCAAAAAGGGTCCGGCTCCGGGTGTCCCAAGGCCCAGGGGGTGCATCAGAACATTTTCATCACCTTTCACAATGACCAATGGGACAAGGCAGGGATGTCCTCTGTCCCCTCTCTGATACATCCTAGTGACGGAGCACCTGCTCTCATCAATTCGCCATAACCCCAATATTAGGTGGATTGAGGTGGGAGGCACCGAGTACAAGTGCTCTCTATTTGCTGATGATGTACTAGTATATATCACTCAATCACATATATCCATCCATGATGTTATGGCTGAAATAGATCACTTTGTTACATGGTCAAATTTTAAAATCAATGCAGCGAAGTCTGAGGCCCTCGAAGTCTCCCTCCCCAAATCCATATAGGATTCCATCCAGTCCAACTTTCCCTTTGCCTGGCCCTCACAGGGTATCAAATACTTAGGAATTCCTATTCATAGAGACCTCTCCCATCTATGTTATCTTAATTTTGGGCCCTTTATTGAACAACTCCATACAGACCACGGATGGCAAGTTAGAACTGTAAGATTCACTACGTGAACCACTGGTGTTTTGTGGAAAAGCACATGTACACTGTGTTCCAAATTATTATGCAAAAAGTGTTTAGGAGTGATAAGGGAAGAATTTGTTTGTTTGTCAGTTAAACTCATTGATGGTGATGTGTGTCAGGGCTCTTTATATCACTGTAAGCAATTGCAGACACCTGTGCTAATTAGTTTGGCAGTTGTGTCCAATGAAAGGCAAGACTACTTAAGAAGGCTGTCTCACATTATTAAGCAGCCTACATTTACTGCCAAAATGGGAAAGAAAAAGGATGTGTCGGATGCTGAGAAGCAACAAATTGTGGAGTGTTTAGGTCAAGGCATGACTACAATCAACATTGTGCGATGATCAGGATGAAGTGTCTTGGCAATCAAGAAGTATGTAGCTGATTCACAGTACACACGTGTGCGTGCTGATAAGGGCAAATTGAGGACTATTACCTACAGGCAATTACGTCAGGTTAAAAGAGCAGCGGCAAAAAAGCCTTGTCATAGCAGCAGACAAGTTTTTGAAGCTGCTGGTGCCTCCAACGTCCCCCGAACAACAAGATCCAGGGTCCTTCAGAGGTTTGCAGCTGTGCATATGCCATCCTGTCGACCTCCTCTATCCACTTCACACAAGCAGAAACGGCTCCAGTGGGCCAAACATTACATGAAGACTGATTTCAAAACTGTTTTGTTCACGGATGAGTGCCGTGCAACGCTCGATGGTCCAGATGGATGGAGTGGAGGATGGCTGGTTGATGGACACCCCACGCAAACACGGCTACAGCGCCAACAAGGAGGAGGTGGAGTAATGTTTTGCGCTGGAATCATGGGGAGAGAGATTGTCGGCCCCTTTAGGATCCCTGAAGGCGCTAAAGATGAACTCCATAATGTATGTGGATTTTCTCAAACAGCACTTCCTGCCATGGTTCAAGAAGAAGAACCATGTATTTCACAGCAAGATCATTTTTTTTGCGTGATAATGCACCATCTCATGCTGCACATAAAACATCTGCATCTCTGGCTGATATGGGCATAAAAGGGGACAAACTTATGGTGTGACCCCCCATGCTCCCCTGACCTCTACCCCATTCAGAACCTCTGGAGCATCATCAAAAGGAGTGTCTATGATGGCGGGAGGCAGTTCACATCTAAGCAACAGCTCTGGGAGGGTATTCTGTCCTCATGCAAAACAATTGAAGCAGAAACCATCCAAAACCTGACAAATTCAATGGACGAGAGAGTTCAGAAGCTCCTTTCGAACAAGGGGTCCTATGTGAAAATGTAACATCACCTAGAATAAAGTTTTGAGTTGAAAACTGTTTGATTTCAGTTTCTAATAACCTGCTAATGCTTATAATTTCAAAAATGACCATTTTTTTGGTCTTTATTAAAATGAAAAGGTTGATCGAAAAGTTTGGGGGATCTAAGAGTGTGGCAACCCAGTAGTCATGATTACTTCGAATTCCGACAATATGAGGGTCATGTTGCAGGTAGTGCAGCAAGAAGGCACTTATGTGTCTTGCGCATCTCGGAGCCCCAAAATTATTTTCCGGGCTAGATGCAGCTAAAAATTATTATTAATTTTAAATCTGGTGGAGCTTAGTATAGATGGGCTAATAGGATCAGTGCTGCACACTGCTACAAAGCCCAAATTATTTTCCAGTCAAGATACAGATAAACATGATTAGTAATTTGAAAGCTTAAAACGGTTGGTAGGGTGATTTTAACCAATCATCAAGCTTTTACTCTCCCCAGGATGACACAGGGGTAGAAAAGTCGTTTCGGATCCATGATTTGTTCATCTTTATGAACGTGAGTCTGTCTACATTATCAGTGGAGAGCCGCGTGCGCTTATCTGTCAGCACACCACCAGCAGCGCTGAACACACGTTCAGACAGAACGCTGGCTGCGGGGCATGACAAGATCTCCAAGGCGTAAGTGGCTAGCTCCGGCCATTTATCCAGATTGGAAGCCCAAAAAGAGCAAGGGTCCAGTGACACAGTCATGGCTTCAATGTTTACTTGGAGATACTCCTGTACCATCGTCTCTAGGCGTTGACTATGTGTCAGACTTCTTGTCTCCTGTGGCCTTGCAAAGGATGGGCTAAAAAAGTGGTGAAATGATTCCGCAAAATTGATGTTACCAGCAGATACTGTGGTTCTGTTACGGTTTGAGTGCTGAACACTTGACGGTCCCATGGTTGTCAAGTTGGAACTGTGAGATTCACTACGTGCACCACTGGTGTTTTATGGAAAAACACATGTAAGATTCTGCAACAGTCTCTGCTGATACTCCTGCATGCGTGCATCCCTTTCTATGGCAGGAATAATTTCTGCAAATTTACTTTTGTACCGGGGATCTAACAGTGTGGCAACCCAGTAGTCAGGATTATTTCTAATTCTCACAATTCGAGGGTCATGTGCAGGTAGTGCAGCAAGAAGGCACTCATGTGTGTTGCGCATCCAGGAGCACCAAGTCCCTGTTGTGTTGGTGGCGAGGTAACAATCATGCTTCCTTCCTCTGTCCTCTCCCCCCAACCTCGCACAACAGAAATGTGATCAAGGTCTCCCTCATCTGATGAGTCTTCCATCAGTTCGTCCTCCACTTCTTCCTGGGCTCCTGCACCTTCCTCACTAGTTTTGCTGCTACCATGCGCCCTGATAAAACCATCTCCCCCACCCTCACATGCCTGCCGCCTTGGTGCTGCCGACCGTCTGGACCTTGCAGATGTTAGCCCTTCCGCATACAACTCCTCCTTCTCTACTTCCTCCACCTCCTCTTGTGCCACCACCTGACTCCGAATTCTGTTTAACATGTGCTCCAGCATGTAAATCACCGGAATAGTCATGCTGATAATGGCATCGTCAGCACTAAACATCTTCATCGCCATTTCAAAACTGTGCAGAATGGTGCATAAGTCCCTGATCTGAGACCACTCCTCCAGCGTGATTTGCCCCACCTCCTGATCTCGTTGGCCCAGGCTATACGTCAGAACGTATTGCACCAGGGCTTGTCGGTGCTGCCACAGTCGCTGCAACATGTGCAGAGTTGAATTCCACCGGGTAGGCACATCGCATTTTAGCCGGTGAAGTGGCAGGCCCAACGACTTCTGTAGAGATGTAAGTCGCTGAGCTGCGGGATGCGAACGGCGGAAGTGAGCACACAGCGACCGTGCCCTCTGCAGAAGGCCATCTAGTCTGGGATAGTGGGCTAAAAATGCTGGACAACCAGGTTTAACACGTGAGCCATACAAGGCACGTGTGTGACATTGCCCCGGCGAAGGGCCGCACCCAGGTTTGCAGCATTGTCGCACACGGCCTTCCCTGGTTTCAGGTCCAGTGGAGACAACCATTCATGAAATTGGTTCTCCAGAGCTGACCACAACTCCTCAGCTGTGTGACTCACATTTCCCAGACATTTCAAAGTAAAAACCGCCTGATGACGTTGAGCCCTACTGCCAGCATAGTAAGGAGGTGTGCAGGATCCCTTCTGCGCAGTTAGAAAGCTTGTGGCATGACCAGACAGGCTTTGGGTGCAGGTGGAAGACCGAGAGGAGGTTGAGGAGGCAGAAGCAGTGGAGGAACTTTGACATAAAGAGGATTGACGCACAACTCGTGGGGACGGCAAGACTTGGACAGCAGCCCCTTGTCCTGCTGTCACCATAGTTACCCAGTGCCCAGTCAGTGACATGTAACGCCCCTGTCCATGCCTACTCGTCCAAGTGTCTGTGGTGAAATGCACCCTGTCACACACAGAGTTTCTCAAAGAAGCGGTGATGTTGTGTGCGACATGCTGGTGGAGCGCAGGCACACCTTTCTTTGAGAAGTAGTGCCGACTGGGCATCTGGTACTGGGGCACTGCGACGGACATAAGGTCTCGAAAATCCTCTGTGTCCACCAGGCGGAAAGGCAGCATTTCTGTAGCCAAGAGCTTGCAGATGGTGAAATTCAACCTCTTAGCTTTCTCATGGCTAGGAGGAAATGGTCTTTTACTTGTCCACATCTGAGGGACCGAGTGTTAGAACCTTGCTCTTAGGTTTTTTCCTTTGCTGGTCACATGACCTCGTTGGCCTATTTAATCCTGCTCCGCCCTTCTGGCTTTGCTGGACTTCATTGTATAACTACTTTCTAGCTAGCCTGTGCTCTGTATCTAACTCTGTTAGTTTGCTTGGTCTACTCAAACAGGGTGGAACGATTCTGCTCTGAAAAGTCTATTTCTTGCTGGGCTCAATGAAAGGGTTAAAGACCTGCTAATTGCTTATCCTACACCTGAAGATTTGCAACAGGCTATGCAATTAGCTATACGGGTGGATAGGAGACTGCGTGCAAGGGTTAATGAGAGCAAATCCTCTGCTATGTCAGTTTCTGGTTATGAGAATGTGTGTACTAACAGTGGTGAATCGATGGAGATTGGATCGGTGGCACCTCGCTCTCAAGAAAAAGACCGTCGATTTTCAGAAGGCTTGTGTTTCTATTGCGGAAAATCTGGTCATTTGATTAAAGGCTGTGAGCTTCGTATGAAGAAAGAAAAAAAAATGGTCAGTCATGCCCGTATTGCCTGTTTAAATTCCAAGGGTGTATTTTTAGCTGCTTCCACGATTGCTCAGGAAAAATTAATGGAATTTCGGGTGTTTGTTGATTGTGGATCTACTCTGAATGTAATTGATGGGGGATTCTTGGAAAGACTCAATTTAAAACCCGAACCTTTATCATCCCCCATTGCTGTGGTTTCTGTGGATGGTTCCCCTTTGAAGAATATTACTCTCAAGGTCTGTGAATTTCCTCTCACTATTAATGGTGTTCACCATGAGAAATTGGATTTGGTAGTTTTGAATAACTTGCCTTCTCCAGTAATATTGGGATTGCCCTGGTTAAAATTTCACAATCCTGTACTGGATTGGTCTACCAATGAAATTAAATCCTGGAGCCATAAATGTTATGACAAGTGTTGTAACGGGCGTATTGCAGCTTTGGATAGGGGAGAATTGCCTGTTCCTATTCAGGATTTTTGGAGAGTTTTTTCTGAGAAGGAATCGCAGGTTTTGCCTCCCCATAGAGACTATGATTGTTCTATTGAATTTGTCCCTGGAGCGACTCTTCCTAAAAGTCGTTTATTTAACCTTACTATTCCTGAGAGGAAGGCTTTGGATGAATACATACAGACAAGTTTGGCCGCCGGTCACATTAGGCCCTCTAAGTCTCCTGTGGCGGTTGGATTTTTTTTTGTAAAAAAAAAGGACGGCGGTTTACGTCCTTGTCTGGATTTTCGTGAGATTAACAAAATTACTGTACGCAATCCTTACCCACTGCCATTGATTCCTGATCTGTTTAACCAGTTAATGGGGGCCAAGTGGTTCTCTAAAATTGACCTTAAGGGGGCATACAATCTGTTGCGCATGAAGGAGGGTGACGAATGGAAGACTGCTTTTAACACTCCTGTGGGTCATTTTGAGAATCTGGTTATGCCTTTTGGTCTTACTAATGCTCCTGCATTTTTTCAGAATCTTATTAATGACATCCTTAGACCTTTGATCGGCAAAAATGTGGTTGTGTATTTGGATGACATTTTGATTTATTCGCCGGATCTGGAGTCTCATTGGCGGAGCGTACGTGAGGTATTACAATTGTTAATGGACAATTCGCTTTTTGCTAAGCTGGAGAAATGTGAGTTCGCTGTACAGAGAATTAGTTTTTTGGGTTACATTATCTCCAGCGAAGGTTTTGAGATGGACCCGGTTAAAGTTCAAGCTGTACAGGAATGGCCTAGGCCTATTGGTTTGAAATCGATACAGAGGTTTTTAGGTTTCGCCAATTATTACAGAAAATTCATAAAAAATTTTTCTAGTATTGTCAAACCTCTGACCGATCTCACCAGGAAAGGTGCTGATGCGGTTCAGTGGTCTTCTGAGGCCATTGAAGCTTTTGTGTATCTCAAGGAGAGGTTCACCTCTGCTCCCATCCTTATGCAGCCTGATGTGACTAAGCCGTTTTTGGTTGAGGTTGATGCTTCTTCGGTGGGGGTTGGCGCAGTATTGTCTCAGGATAACGGGGATGGATTACATCCCTGTGCCTTTTTTTCAAAAAAAATTTCGGAGACTGAACTGAATTACGATATTGGTAATCGGGAATTATTGGCTATTAAACTCGCATTTGAACACTGGCGCCACTTCTTGGAAGGTGCGGAAATTCCCGTTCAGGTTCTTACGGATCATAAAAATCTGATATATCTTGATGCTGCCAAGCGCCTGAATGCCCGTCAGGCTAGGTGGGCACTGTTTTTCTCGCGGTTTAATTTCTCCGTTACTTACATCCCTGGTACTAAGAATGTTAAGGCGGATGCCTTGTCTCGCAGTTTTTCTCCCATAGTCGGTGCTGAGAAAGAGGAGAACATTTTACAAGAAGGTGTTGTGATAGCTGCTTTGGACTCCGTTTTGGAAGATGAGATTCTTAAAGCACAGGAGAATGCCCCATCTAACACTCCTCATGGGAGGTTGTTTGTGCCTGGGACCTTTAGGAGAGATTTGTTTATTGAGTGTCACGAATCTCGGTTGGCAGGTCATCCCGGAATCTCTGAGACCAAGAGACTGGTGGGTCGCAGTTTTTGGTGGCCTGGATGGCAGAAGGAAGTCATTAAGTGGGTGCGTCAATGTACTATATGTGCTACATCTAAGTCCTCACATACTCCTGCTGCGGGGTTGCTTTGTCCTTTGGAGGTTCCTAGTGCTCCTTGGACACATTTGGCTATGGACTTTATAACTGACCTTCCCCCCTCTGAGGGTTTTACTGTCATCTGGGTGGTCATGGACCGTTTTAGCAAGATGTGTCACTTGGTTCCCTTCGTCAAACTGCCCTGCGCTAAAACTCTCGCTAAGGCCTTTGTCAAGGAAATTGTCAGACTTCATGGCGTTCCTACTGACATTGTTTCTGATAGGGGTCCTCAGTTCGTGGCTCGTTTTTGGCGTGCCTTTTGTGACAGGTTGGGAGTTCATCTGTCGTTCTCGTCCGGATATCATCCTGAATCTAATGGCCAGACAGAAAGGAAAAACCAGGATGTTGAGCAGTTCTTGCGTTGTTTTGTGGCAGACAATCAAGAGGGGTGGTCTGAGTTTCTGCCACTTGCTGAATTTGCTCTGAACAATCATACATCTTCTTCTGCTGGTTGTTCGCCTTTTTTTTGTTGTTCTGGGAGACATCCGTCGTTTGGGTCGTTCTCCAAGTTGGGATCTGCCGTGCCTGAGGAGGAGAATTTTTCCGGTGATTTGGAGAGAGTTTGGACGGATGTGCGTGGTAATCTTCAGGAGGCCAACAGAAAATCTAAAGACTACTTTGATAGGAAACGACAGGAGGTTTTGTTCGCTGTTGGTGACATGGTTTGGTTGTCCTCTAGGAATCTGCGGTTGAGGATTCCTTCAAAGAAATTGGGTCCCAAGTTTGTAGGGCCCTTTAAGGTGCTTCAGGTTGTCAACCAATCTGCTGTTAGGTTGGAGGTTCCTACCTCCTGGAGAATTAATCCGGTATTTCATGTCTCTTTGTTAAAAAAAGCTGTTGTGTCGGATGGTGACGCCTCTGCCTCTGTTCCTCCGGTGGTGGAGGACGGGGAATATGAAATTTCTCGCATCCTTAACTCTAGACGGTATAGAGGTAGTTTGCAGTATCTGGTGGCCTGGAAAGGTTTCGGACCCGAGGATAACTCTTGGGTGAGGTCAGATGATGTTTCCGCGTCCAGACTTATCAGAGCGTTTCACAGGAGATTTCCAGATAAGCCTGGTCCTAGGGGATCCGGAGGATCCTCTTAGAAGGGGGGGTACTGTTAGAACCTTGCTCTTAGGTTTTTTCCTTTGCTGGTCACATGACCTCGTTGGCCTATTTAATCCTGCTCCGCCCTTCTGGCTTTGCTGGACTTCATTGTATAACTACTTTCTAGCTAGCCTGTGCTCTGTATCTAAACTCTGTTAGTTTGCTTGGTCTACGGACCTCTTTGTTCTTTATATTTTGTTTGTTTGTCTGTCTGCTACTGTTTCTGTTAGGAGGTGTCCCATTTTTCCTCCCAGTCCTTAGTACTTGTAGGGATTCCTTCCCCACATCTATAGGTCTCCGTACAGACTAGCTTAGGACTTTAGCAGGTCTGATCGCAGGATCAGGTTCCCTGTTACATCGTAGGGTTTCAGCTGTGTTCTATCGTAGGGACAGATCTCCTCTCTTTCCTTAGCTCTGGTAGCAGAACATAACACCGAGGGCTGGCTATTGTGCTTAGACGGGGTTGATAAGGGTGTCCCCGGCAAACTGCCGGTCTGTGAGGAAGATGCAGGCGGACATGTTAGGTTGCCTTGATCCAAAGGTGGTGCTATCAATGTCGGACAGCGCTCAACACCAGCTGGTGTTACCACCTCCAAAGAAAATGATGACCTGCCAATCACGCTGGCTGTTGCGGGTAAAGAGGTGGCAGGTCTGCGCCCCAAAACAGGTGTGACTGCTGTCCCCGAAGTCACAGATTATGAAGAGGCCACGGATGCACAAGATATGGCAGACGGTGGTTGGCCCGGCCGGCTAGGCCGCATTGTAGCACACTGAGCTTCCCACTGCAACTTATGCTTCATGTCCATGTGCCGGTTCATGCATGAAGTACTCAAACTATGTATTTTTTGGCCTCTACTTAGCTTTTGCTGACAAATGTTACAGATAACACGAGTTGGGTCATCTTTATCGATCTGAAAAAATGCCCAGGCTATGCAAGGCTTAGCACCCATGCGACCTGAAGAGCCACCACGACTTGTGGTGAGAGGCAGAGTTGTGTTTGAGGATGCAGTTGTTGACGTGCTTCCAGCACTACGTCTCTGTCCAGGAAGACGCAACCTGACCTTGTCGTCACTAGCATCTTCCTCCACCTCCTCTGCTGACCTCATCTCCTGGCTGACTGTGGGTTGACAGTAAGTGGGATCTCCAACCTCATCATCATCACCCTGTGCGTTATCACACCCGTCGTCCTCAGAGCCAACCTGTTCCTGCCCTGACAAAAAACTAAAGTTGTCGCTCCAATCAGGTATTTGAGTCTCATCATCGTCTTCCTCATTGTCTCCACCAACAGGAGTTACAGTTTGGGAATGAGGGTCTACATTATGGTCAGAACCTTCTGCGTCTGGTCCTGGATCCGATTCATAGAGATTCTGGGCATCAGTTCAGATCATTTCCTCGTCTGGATTCACAGAAGCGCTGGAGTCGACCTCTGATTCCCAGGCTATAGTATGAGTAAACAGCTCTGCAGACTCAACCATCTGTTCTACCTCATACTCAGACGGGCAGCTGGAGATTTGGGAGCTGTGAGGAAGCAAGTGCGATTGGGGTGACACCTTTGAGGACTGGAGCATTTGTGATGTTGAAGTTGATGTGGAGGAGAGCCCACTTAAAGGAGCACTTGATATCCGTTGCTGTTTTTGTGCCTCATCTGGAATTTGTAGCGATTGGCGTGGCCGTAAGAAAGGGATCTTATCACATTGTCCGCTAAAAGAAGTAGACATTTTAGTTTGGCTGGAAGATGGTCTTTCTTCTGCAGATGTTATTGTTGCTTTAACACCTACCCCACGGACACAACCTTTTTTCCCCTTCCCAACACGCCTATTCCCCTTTCCACCAGCAGCAGGCCTTTTTCCACTCATTTTGGTGGTTAACTAATTCACAACTCTGGAGTTGTTTGCACAAAAAAACAATGGATGGGAACCGAGCAGAGCTGAGTGGCCAAACTGTGGTATTAGGCCAAAACTATTGGCTGGGTTAGATGCAGAAAAAAATTATATTCAATTTGCAACCTGATGGAGGTCAGTATAGATGGACTAATAGAGAAAGTCCCACACACAGCTAGAAGCCCAAATATTTTTTCAGAGGTAGATGCAGAAAAAAAATATATTCAGTTTGCAACCTGATGGAGGTCAGTATAGATGGACTAATAGAGAAAGTCCCACACACTGCTAGAAGGCCAAATATTTTTTCAGAGCTGGATGCAGATAAAAATTATTTTTAATTTGCAACCTGATGGAGGTCAGTATAGATGGACTAATAGAGAAAGTCCCACACACTGCTAGAAGGCCAAATATTTTTTCAGAGCTGGATGCAGATAAAAATTATTTTTAATTTGCAACCTGATGGAGGTCAGTATAGATGGACTAATAGAGAAAGTCCCACACACTGCTAGAAGGCCAAATATTTTTTCAGAGCTAGATGCAGACAAAAAATTATTTTCAGTTTGCAACCTGATGGAGGTCAGTATAGATGGACTAATAGAACAAGTCCCACACACAGCTAGAAGCCCAAATATTTTTTCAGAGGTAGATGCAGAAAAAAATTATATTCAGTTTGCAACCTGATGGAGGTCTGTATAGATGGATTAATAGAACAAGTCCCACACACAGCTAGAAGCCCAATATTTTTTCAGAGGTAGATGCAGAAAAAAAAAATATTCAGTTTGCAACCTGATGGAGGTGAGTATAGATGGACTAATAGAACAAGTCCCACACACTGCTAGAAGCCCAAATATTTTTTCAGAGGTAGATGCAGAAAAAAATTATATTCAGTTTGCAACCTGATGGAGGTCTGTATAGATGGATTAATAGAACAAGTCCCACACACAGCTAGAAGCCCAATATTTTTTCAGAGGTAGATGCAGAAAAAAAGTATTTTCAGTTTGCAACCTGATGGAGGTCAGTATAGATGGACTAATAGAGAAAGTCCCACACACTGCTAGAAGGCCAAATATTTTTTCAGAGCTAGATGCAGAAAAAAATTATATTCAGTTTGCAACCTGATGGAGGTCAGTATAGATGGACTAATAGAATGATGCTATGCCCAAAAGATTTTACTTCACTAGGTGCAGTAAAAAAATTGGTATTCTATACACAGGTGGTATATCTTGCAACACAGATAGGCTACTCCACTGACTAACACACTCTGCAATAGGCCAAAAAGGATTAGCTTTGCTAGATTCAGCCAAATGCTGTGAAAAAAACTTGCACAGCACTGGCACAGACCTGCCTGGCAAAAACTGATAGGAACTGATGTAACCTAGTCCTGAAAAGGACTGCAATTACAATTAGTCTTTACTCCCACAATCTATCTATTTAAGAGAACAGACCTGCCTGATAAAAGTCATAGGAAATGCTGTAACCTAGTCCTTAAAAGGACTGCAATCACAACTATTCCCTACTCCCAAGCTATCTGTAGATTTGTGCGAAAATTGGCTTGAAATTAACAAGGTATAGCGCACACAGCAACAGCGGTGTCGTCTAACACGCAGCTGCAGCAGTGAGAAAATGGTGGCGACGGGGAAAATGGCTTGGTCTTATAGGGCAAGGACATGTGACATACACTGCCAATGACACATGCCCTTGCTTGTGTGAAAAAAGCACTTCGCTCCGTGTGTGCGCTGCTTATAGGCTGACAGATTGCACCTCCCCACTGTAAATGCGGGAAAGAGAAAAAAAAATGGAGATCTTCATTATTCCTGCAGAGATCCATCCCCTGCCCCTCCCCCCACCCCGCTCTACACTCAAACTGCGTATTAACATTAATTTTCATCATTACTGAGAAAAAATCCAGTTATGATTTTGGTGCACGAACAGTTATCGAACATAACCTCGAACAGCCGAATTTTTCTCAAATCGTTCGTGTTCGCCGAACGGCTCGAACACCGCCCAAAACAGCTCGAATTTGAGATTGGCGAACAGTTTGAGTAGAACAACGCTCATCTCTACTGCTGAGAACCAGCTGACGGTACTGGAACCCGGATGGGTAGCAGAAGGTACAAGAGCCAATGGAACTACTGAGGACCAGCTGATGGTACTGGAACCCGGTTATAAGCAGGAGGTACCTGTGCCAGAAATCACTGGCAATGACCAGCAGACATTGGTGGAACTCGGATACTGATAAGGAGGCACCTAAGCCAAAGGCACTGCCGAGAACCAGCTGATGGTACTGAAACTCGGATGGGCAGCAGAAGGTACAAGAGCCAATGGAACTACCGAGGACCAGCTGATGGTACTGGGACCCGGTTACTAAGCAGGAGGTACCTGTGCCAGAAAGCACTACCAAGGAAAAGCAGACGTTGGTGGAACTCGGATACTGAGAAGGAGGCACCTAAGCCAAAGGCACTGCCTGGAACCAGCTGATGTTACTGGAACCCAGGGGGACATATTCAAGATTGACTTCCAAAGAACCAGCTAATGGTACTGGAAGTCAGATAGGCAGCAGAAGGTACACATGAAAAAAAAAGTTGCAAGGCCGCGAGCCGGCCGGAGTTAACGAAACTGACAGTCCTACAGGGGGTGCTTGTCCTATTGGCACTATGGAACCAGCCTTCATTGCCAGATCCCGCAGCCCACATAGGAGTCACCTAAACTACAGGCACCATAGAGTCGGCTAACCCGACCGCAACACGACAGGACAAAGTATTGGAGGCAAAGTGACGTTGACACTACCCGGAAACAGCTGGCGGGCTGGAACCAGGCTGGGCAGGAGGGAGTACCCATGCCAAAGACACTGCCGAGAACCAGCTGATGGTACTGGAACCCGGATGGGTTTCAGAAGGTACAAGAGCCAATGGATCTACCGAGGACCAGCTGATGGTACTGGAACCCAGTTACTAAGCAGGAGGTACCTGTGCCAGAAAGCACTACCAAGGAAAAGCAGACGTTGGTGGAACTCGGATACCGAGAAGGAGGCACCTATGCCAAAGGCACTGCCTGGAAACAGCTGATGTTACTGGAACCCAGGGGGACATATTCAAGATTGACTTCCAAAGAACCAGCTAATGGTACTGGAAGTCAGATAGGCAGCAGAAGGTACACATGAAAAAAAAAGTTGCTAGGCCGCGAGCAGGCCGGAGTCACCGAAACCCACAGTCCTACAGGGGGTGCTTGTCCTATTGGCACTATGGAACCAGCCTTCATTGCCAGATCCCGCAGCCCATATAGGAGTCACCTAAACTGCAGGCACCATAGAGTCGGCTAACCCGACCGCAACACGACAGGACAACGTATTGGAGGCAAAGTGACATTGACACTACCCGGAAACAGCTGGCGTGCTGGAACCAGGCTGGGCAGGAGGGCATACCCGTGCCAAAGACACTGCTGGGAAACAGCTGGCGGTGCTGGAACCCAGGGTAAATACTAAAAACAGAGGGGAGCCAGAGGCCTAATTGGAGCAAGTTTAAAATCAGTAGTAGTGTGAATGTGGACAAAGCAGGAGAAATTGCCAGGCACACAGCAGGGGAACAGCTGACGTTACTGAACCCCAATAACACTGGAGCAAGTGTTGACTGTGCAGACGGCACTTCTGAGCAGCAACTGGCGGTGTTGGAGCCCAGGGTAAATACTGAAAACAGAGAGGAGCCAGAGGCCTAATTGGAGCAAGTTTAAAATCAGTAGTAGTGTGAATGTGGACAGAGCAGGAGAAATTGCCGGGCTCACAGCAGGGGAACAGCTGACGTTACTGAACCCCGATAACACTGGAGCAAGTGTTGACTGTGCAGACGGCACTTCTGAGCAGCAACTGGCAGTGTTGGAGCCCAGGGTAAATACTGAAAACAGAGAGGAGCCAGAGGCCTAATTGGAGCAAGTTTAAAATCAGTAGTGTGAATGTGGACAGAGCAGGAAAAATTGCCGGGCACACAGCAGGGGAACAGCTGACGTTACTGAACCCCAATAACACTGGAGCAAGTGTTGACTGTGCAGACGGCACTTCTGAGCAGCAACTGGCGGTGTTGGAGCCCAGGGTAAATACTGAAAACAAAGAGGAGCCAGAGGCCTAATTGGAGCAAGTTTAAAATCAGTAGCAGTGTGAATGTGGGCAGAGCAGGAGAAATTGCCGGGCACAGAGCAGGGGAACAGCTGACGTTACTGAACCCCAATAACACTGGAGCAAGTGTTGACTGTGCAGACCGCACTTCTGAGCAGCAACTGGCAGTGTTGGAGCCCAGGGTAAACACTAACAACAGAGAGGAGCCAGAGGCCTAATTGGAGCAAGTTTAAAATCAGTAGTAGTTTGAATGTGGACAGAGCAGGAGAAATTGCCAGGCACACAGCAGGGGAACAGCTGACGTTACTGAACCCCAATAACACTGGAGCAAGTGTTGACTGTGCAGACCGTACTTCTGAGCAGCAACTGGCGGTGTTGGAGCCCAGGGTAAATACTGAAAACAGAGAGGAGCCAGAGGCCTAATTGGAGCAAGTTTAAAATCAGTAGTAGTGTGAATGTGGACAGAGCAGGAGAAATTGCCGGGCACACAGCAGGGGAACAGCTGACATTACTGAACCCCAATAACACTGGAGCAAGTGTTGACTGTGCAGACGGCACTTCTGAGCAGCAACTGGCGATGTTGGAGCCCAGGGTAATTACTGAAAACAGAGAGGAGCCAGAGGCCTAATTGGAGCAAGTTTAAAATCAGTAGTAGTGTGAATGTGGACAGAGCAGTAGAAATTGACGGGCACACAGCAGGGGAACAGCTGACGTTACTGAACCCCAATAACACTGGAGCAAGTGTTGACTGTGCAGATGGCACTTCTGAGCAGCAACTGGCGGTGTTGGAGCCCAGGGTAATTACTGAAAACAGAGAGGAGCCAGAGGCCTAATTAGAGCAAGTTTAAAATCAGTAGTAGTGTGAATGTGGACAGAGCAGGAGAAATTGCAGGGCACACAGCAGGGGAACAGCTGATGTTACTGAACCCTAATAACACTGGAGCAAGTGTTGACTGTGCAGACGGCACTTCTGAGCAGCAACTGGCGGTGTTGGAGCCCAGGGTAAATACTGAAAACAGAGAGGAGACAGAGGCCTAATTGGAGCAAGTTTAAAATCAGTAGTAGTGTGCATGTGGACAGAGCAGGAGAAATTGCCGGGCACACAGCAGGGGAACAGCTGACGTTCCTGAACCCCAGTAACACTGGAGCAAGTGTTGACTGTGCAGACGGCACTTCTGAGCAGCAACTGGCGGTGTTGGAGCCCAGGGTAAATACTGAAAACAGAGAGGAGCCAGACAGAGGCCTAATTGGAGCAAGTTTAAAATCAGTAGTAGTGTGCATGTGGACAGAGCAGGAGAAATTGCCGGGCACACAGCAGGGGAACAGCTGACGTTACTGAACCCCAATAACACTGGAGCAAGTGTTGACTGTGCAGACGGCACTTCTGAGCAACAACTGGCGGTGTTGGAGCCCAGGGATTACAGTTCAGGTTGTAGAAACATAAACACAACAGGAGACCTGGATACTGTTGCCAACCAATTATTTAATCTGGAAGAGGACTGGCAAATTCATGCGAGATCCAGGCCTTGTTCATTTTCAAAAAAATAAGCTGGTCAACGTTATCGGAGGATTGTCGGATGCGACGGTCTGTTAGTACACCACCTGCGGCACTAAAGACGCGTTCCGATAATACACTAGCAGCAGGGCAAGCCAGCACCTCCAATGCATACTGGCTAAGCTCTGGCCATGTATTCAGCTTAGAAACCCAAAACTTGAAGGGGGAAGAGCTGTCTGGGAGTCCACTGACAGGGCAAGACATGTAGTCTGTCACCATCTGACGGAAACGTTGCCTCCTGCTGACTGGATTCGTCTGTGATGGTGTAGACATTGGTGACGGGGACACAAAACTTTGCCACATTTGGGCCATAGTGGTCTTGCCTTGTGCTGAGGCGCTGCTTCTGCTCCCTCTTTGTGCAGAGCTTCCTCCACTGCCTTCACTGAGCTGCTTTGTAAAGCACTAGCAGCACTACTCTGGGGTGGAATGGAGAACATGATGGAATGCACCAGTGTGTCTTGGTACTCCCGCATTTTACGCTCCCGGTTCAACGGTGTTATGAGGTTTTGTAAGTTTTCTCGGTAGCGAGGATCTAGGAGGGTGGACACCCAATAATCAGCCGTGTTGAGAATGTGGGCGATGCGGCGGTCGTTTCTCAGGCACTGCAGCATGAAATCAACCATGTGCTGCAGACTGCCAACTGGCCAAGAAACGCTGTCCCCTGCTTGAGGCGTGATCTCTGCCTGCTCTGCATCACCCCACCCTCGCTCTAGATACTGACTACTAGAGCATTGTGTACCTCCCTCCTCTGGACAGATGTCTTCCTCCTCCATTGACTCCTCCTCATCCTCCTCACAAAGTGTCCCCTGCCTAGGCCTCTGTGAGGAACCACTGTTAGAACCTTGCTCTTAGGTTTTTTTTCCTTTGCTGGTCACATGACCTTGTTGGCCTATTTAATCCTGCTCCGCCCTTCTGGCTTTGCTGGACTTCATTGTATATCTACTTTCTAGCTAGCCTGTGCTCTGTATCTAAACTCTGTTAGTTTGCTTGGTCTACGGACCTCTATGTTCTATATATGTTGTTTGTTCGTCTGTCTGCTACTATTTCTGTTAGGAGGTGTCCATTTTCCTCCCAGTCCTTAGTACTTGTAGGGATTCCTTCCCCACATCTATAGGTCTCCGTACAGACTAGCTTAGGACTTTAGCAGGTCTGATCGCAGGATCAGGTCCCCTGTTACATCGTAGGGATTCAGCTGAGTTCTATCGTAGGGACAGATCTCCTCTCTTTCCTTAGCTCTGGTAGCAGAACATAACAACCACATTGCACAGACTGTACAGAAGCAGATGGCATTCGTGACTCCTCATCTTCCACCTCTTCCAAAACCTCCTCCCTTAGTGCTCGCAGTGTTTTTTCAAGCAGGCAGATAAGGGGGATAGTCATGCTGACTAGTGCATCATCTGCACTTGCCATCCGCGTGCAATAATCGAAGGCACGCAAAACGTGGCAGATGTCCTTCATAGAGGCCCACTCAGTGGTGGTGAAGTGTGAACGGCGCGCAGTGCAACTTACTCCATTACTGCTGCCTGCTGCTCACACAACCTCTCCAACATATGTAACGTTGAATTCCACCTGGTGGGTAGGTCTCATATGATGCGATGTTTCCGTAAGGCGTAATCAGCGCTGCAGAGCTGCAATGCGCTATCTTGCGATGCTGGAACGCCGCTCTGCTGCTTGATGGCATTCCAGAGCTCCTGCGCTGTGTGGCTTCGATTCCCCAAAGAAATTAATTTCAATACGGCCTGTTGACGTCTGGCCACGGCTGTGCTCATATCGGTCGTAACAGGTAACCGTTCCCGGGTCGATGTGGAGGTAGACCGTGACTACTCCTGCAGCGCTGATTCAGAGGAACTGGAGTATGAGGAGGAGTCAATGTGTACAGACTGGATTCCTGCAATCCCTGGAGTTGGCAGAACACGTACAGCGCCACTCTCAAGATCTGTACCCGGCTCCACAACATTTACCCAATGGGCAGTGAGGGAAAGGTATCGTCCCTGTCCATGCTTACTGGTCCACTAGTCGGTGGTCAGGTGGACCTTGCTACTGACGGCGTTTTGTAGCGCATGTTTAATTTTTCCCTCCACATGCAGTTGCAAGGCAGGGACGGCTTGCCTGCTGAAATAAAAGAGGCTGGGCACGTTGTATTGTGGGACTGCCAATGCCATCAAGATACGGAAGGTGTCAGTCTCCACCAGCCTGAATGATAGCATTTCAAGGGCCAGTTTTGCAATGCCAGCATTCAGAGCCTGTGCTCGGGGGTAGTTTGCCAATTATGGGCGCCTTTTCTCCCATGCCTGTGCTAATGATGGCTGTAGACTGGCCTGGGAGTGTGAGGATGACAGGGAACGTGGTGCTGTGGGTGGAATGACACTGTGTCTCTGTACAACAGTGCCAGAGTTTCTTCCATGGTGATCCTGTGAGGAAGCCGAACCAGCTGTGTGTGAGCTGGAGGAAGAGGCTACAACATGAGCTGAAGAGGTGGTAGGTGGCGCTGTAGGTTGGCCTAGGTCTTCAGTGTGTCTTTGTAACTCCACCACATGCTTGGTCCGCACATGTTTCCACATATTTGTGGTATTGAGGTTGCTGACACTTTTCCCTCTTTTCACTTTCTGATTACACAGCTTGCATTTGACAAAGCAAATGTCATCTGCAACTGTGTCAAAAAAGGACCAGGCACTGCAAGTCTTGGGAGTGCCCGTTTTGGGTTTTGGAAGAGGCATGCTCCTAATGGGTGCCGAAGTGGAGGCTACAGGCAACCAAGTCTGCCCCCTCCCTCTCCCTCCTTTTTGGGTCATTCGGGGAATCTCTTCCTCAGAGCTGCTCCCACCACCTTCCTGTAGCTCACGCCATGATGAGTCAAGGACCTCATCATCTACACCACCCTCTTCAAACAACTGCTTCTCCTGGGTAGTCTCGAGAGCACAGTACTCACCAGAAAGTGGCACCTGAGTCTCATCATCAGATGCGTACTGAGGTGTGCTGACCATAGGCACTGGCCCACCCGCCTCTTCAGATTCAGAGAGACAAAGCGGTTGCGCATCACTGCATACTAACTCTTCTTCAAATTCTAGAATTCTGCTTGGCTGGCCCCCTCTTTCCAAGCCAAGAGATTCAGAGAACAGAAGTAGAGATAGCTCCTGTCCAGGGCTCTCTGACTGCCTTGGCAATTTGGCAGGTGGTGAAGAGACAGATGGGTGCTCTTCTGTGCTCAGGACTTGAGAGGATCTGGAACTAATTGAAGTCGATGCGTTAGCTGCCATCCATCCGACAATGGCTTCAATTTGGTCCTCCCGCAAGAGTGGGGTATGGCGAGCTCCTACAAAGCTGCGCATAAAGGACTGTTCCCTGGTAAAACTGGGGGATGCTGAGTCACTGGTGTCCGCAGCAGGCACAGAATCCCCACATCCTCTCCCTGCAGGCACAGAATCCCCACGTCCTCTCCCTGCAGAAACTCCACGCCCACGACCACGACCACATGCCTTACTCCCTGCCTTCTTCATCTTGGTAGACTGATAAAGATAGCTAGAAAAGTACTAAGGGCTTAGTGTGCTTATTCCTGAAGAGCTGCTAACAGGTATAAGAAACACTAATTTTATAAAGTGTGGACTAAACTTTAATGTGAGCTAATGTGGCCTACACAACTGTAAAGTGGAGTGTTTGGTCAACTTTATTTACGTTTTTTTTTCACAAAAAGACACTGGATGTGCCCAAAGATGTAAAACCGATAGAATCACAAACTTTTTGTAGCTATTACAATGCAGGAAGGTAACCTACAATGCAATAGATGAGGCTACAAAAAATAGGCTAATACTAATCTGGCTGGGGCTGCAGGGCACAAGGCTGCAGAAAGGCTCCTCTGTCTACTCCTATATAGTGTGTTTGGAAGCAATCTATCTGGATACGGATGAAACCACCACACTAATAGGAGAAATCAGGAAAAATGAGCAGCACTAATGCAAAAAAACACAATGTATGAGGCTGTGACGCACGCTGAGCGTACTACAACCGGACGTGGCTGCAGCACACACTACAACATGAGCTGCACTCACACACAGAGACCTCGCAGACAGCCGTGAACAGTGCAGAGAACTGTGCACTAGCGCTGCAAGGCAAAAGAAAGCTTTATAAAGTAGCCTTGGTAAAACACAATAAAGCAAATCGGTAGCTAAAACTGTCCCTCAGAACAACAGCGTCCTGTCCCTAACTGAATTCACAGCAGAGTGAACCCAAAATGGCGACGGCAGCTTTTATAGTGCATCATGACATCATTTCAGCAGCCAATCACAGCCATGCCTAACATGCCTAACAGGATGTGCCCACACTTCTTAGGATCCTCATTGGCTGAATAAAATCAGACTGGCTCATTGCATTACGGGAACTTCCGATTCCGGTATTCGATATTCTAAAAGTATCGGAACTCAGTATTCGAACTCCGATAACGCGAATATTGGTCGATATCCGATATTTCAGTATCGGAATGCTCAACACTATTCGTCACACGCCTCCCAAAAAATTAAATAAAAAGCAATTGAAACATCATGTGAATCCCAAAATGGTGCCAATAAAACTTCAGCTTGGCACGCAAAGCACAAGACCTCACAACTCCATCAACGAAAAATAAAAATGTTACGGGTCTCAGAAATGGCCACTTTTTTTTTATATTTCTTATTTTTATTATTGATTAAATAAAAAATTTAAATTATACAAATTTGGCATCACCATACTCAAACCGACCTGGAGAATCATGTAGTCAGGTCATTTTTACTGCACAATGAATACCATAAAAACAAAACCCCAAAATGCAAATGTCGGAACTTTGTTTTTTCCACCATTGGACTTTGAATTTTTTTCACCATTTTTCAGAACATTGTTTAGTAAAAAAAAAAATGGTGTAATTTAAAGCTACAACTTGTTCCGCAAAAAGAAAAGCTGTCTTATGACTATGTTGATGGGAAAATAAAAAAGTTCTGATTCTTGGAAAAAGTGGAGGAAAAAAGAAAAATTAGGAGTGGCGAGATGGGTTACTGTAAAAAGAACTCCGAATTTAATCCAAATATTATTTGTGATGAACCCGTAGCCGCCATCTTGGTAATGATAAATCATATCCAGGGATGGCCACACTTCAGCAGCCCCCACCCTTGGGACCTTCTGTTAAAACGTCAACTAGATAGTTTCCCCCATCCAGGGCCTACTTAACACTTGAATGCTAGGAGCTTCAAAGACTTCGAGAGGAAACACAGCCAGCAGGGGGGGGGTGCTTCGTCTATCTGTACCTGACCATTTGTCCCATAGGACTAGTTTCTTTGTCTGTCACAAGCATGGAGGCATAAGATATAGAAACATGAAAAGTACACGCATGTTGCGTGGGATGGGCCAATAAAAAAATATCACGGCGTCCCGGAGCCATTGCGCACACAAGCCTCCGCGGTAGACGTTTGTACGTGCTCTGGAAGCCAAGATATAGCGCGGAGCCATTCCTGAGGACCGTATGGTATCATAATTGATATCAAAAGGTCGGTTACGGCGGCCCGAATCCATGGGAACCCCTGGGGGTATCATGAGACCATCCCAGAAGAAGTTATTGGGTTCCTTAGAATTTGGGCTTCTGATCGAAGTTAGACCTGAGGGTGGAGACTGAGCCAGCTGACCTCACCAGCAGTGGGCGGGACGGGGCAGGTAAGATAGCAGGACAGACAAGAGACAAGTCAGTCTTGACCCAAGAGTGGGGTGCTGAACATCTGAGCACCAGCTGAGGCCACCAAGGGGAGGAGCAGTTTGACCATGCGGTGGTAGGCCTCAGCCTGTAACAAAGAACCGTGCCTGCGACCGCAGAATCCTCTCCCTGCGTCACAAGAGAATCAAGAAACCGGTAACTGATATGCTGTGGTGATTCTGTGGGTTGTATTCCATTGTTGTATAGTTTAGCCTGACCTTATACCTGTGTATATTTAGTTGTATATCGTGTATCTAGTGTATTATTATAATCAATTACCTCAAGTAATTTGTGGGCCTGCCTTTTATTCTGCATAACGAACGCACGTCCGTGTGAGCTCGGCTCAAGCCAAAAACGCTACCCAGGGTTGGTTCCTGACCCGATATAGGCCCATTCACGGACTGGGCGTATATCTAAAATAGGGACTGGTGGCAGCATACCAACTGGGGATTGGGGAAGGCTGGTAGTGACGGTCGGAGGTTCAGATATATATATTCCTGGCGCGGCCAAGGAAGATATATATACCGCCCTCACTACAGAGGGCCCCGATACCCAGTAGGTTACAGGACAGTCTCCCTGGCGACCGCTTATCCTAGGTGCAGTTCCTTGACTGACCTGAGGCTAAGAGGGCGCTAGCGAGTTGTGCTGTGTAGTGACGTTACGGTTTAGTGACGTTGAAGGGAACACTCTACCGTGTTCCCTGCGCTGGTTGCAGCTTCCTGGCACTACTTTCTCTAGGTGCAGCACCTTGACTGACCTGAGAGGTAAGGGGGCGCCAGAGAGCTGCACCCACCGGCCGGCTTTCATACCATTGGTGGCAGAGCGGTGGGATTGCAGAATAATAGTGTTGTGGGACCCCTACTCCCAGGCACTAAAGACTGCCAGTGGTAACTTCCACTGCTGGAGTCTTAAGGTCAGCCCAACGTTAGACGGTCAGGCTAAAAGTATAACAAGGTGTGTGCAAACTCAGGGTTGCAGCGGTGTCGGTTACCAAGATGGCAGACGGCACCAGGAGCAAGACCCTGCAGGAGGCTAATGCTACGGTCCGTGTGGCAGGAGGGGAGGACATTGTTACTCATGGCGAGGAGGAGTCCAGCCCGGGCACCTCAGGGAGCCAGTCCCCAGTATACGGTCCCGCAGTGGGCTGCCCACCACCTACCCAGCCCAGCCTGTCCAGATCACAAGCCCTTTTACAAGCGGCTATGGCAAGTCTCCAGTCTCATGGCGATGCCGTCTACAAAACCCTCCTGGCAGCATCAGAGAAGGCAGCGGAGGAGGAGCGCGAAGCTGCGGAGCGGGCTGCGGAGCGTGAAGCTGCAGAGCGCCGGGAGGCTGCGGAGCGTGCAGAGCGAGCTGCGGAGCGCCAGCACCAACTGGACCTGGCCCAGCGGGGGCTTCCGCTAGAGCAACCAACCCATCAGGAGACCAAGTCGTCCAAAGTCCGAGCTGAGGACTTCCCTCTACTGGAGAAGGATGGGGACCTGGACTCCTTTCTGGTGGCATTTGAACGGACCTGTCTTCAGCACCATCTGGCCCGGGATCAGTGGGCCAGATACCTGACCCCCCGTTTGAGGGGTAAGTCCCTGGATGCCTTGGGGGACTTACCTGCCGGGGAGGTACAGAACTACGACTGCATCAAGCGGGCCCTGATCCGGCAGTACAACCTCACTCCCGAGTCGTACCGCCAGAAGTTCCGGAGCCTGCTGCGTGGCCCCAAGGACACCTGGACCGATCATATGCGGGCGCTGTTGAGAGCCGCAGAGCACTGGACCTCGGGTCTAGCGCTTACTACCCGCCAGGAGGTCCAGGAACTGTTCGTCACGGAGCAGTTCTTGTGGAACTGCCCAGAGGACCTCCGACAGTTCCTCCGTGACCGAAAACCAACAGGGGCTTCTGCTACAGCCGCCCTGGCAGACGAGTATGCCAATAACAGGGCGCCTGAGCTGAAGAAGTCTGCCAGCAGCACCTGGAGAGGGGGTAAGCCCAGTCATGCCCCTGTTTCCCCGGCCCCTAGAACACAAGGGGTGTATCCCCCTGTTGCCCTCTCCAGGCAAGGACCAGACGTAAGACGTTGTCATCTATGCAACAAACCAGGACACTTTAGGGCTGAGTGTCCCCAGCGCCAAAAGACCCCATCCCAGTCCCAGAGAGCGCCCAATGTTTTGTGTGTGGGAGGGGGTGGTGGTAGGTCCCTGGACAACATCCAACCCGTCACCATAGGCCGTTCTGCGGTCATGGGACTGCGGGACACGGGCGCTGAACGAACACTGGTACGGCCTGAGGTGGTGTCCCCCCAGGACTTGGTACCAGGAAAGACTCTTTCCGTCTCCCGGGTTGGAGGCGTGGAGCCGGCACTTCCCGTTGCCATGGTGTATTTGGACTGGGGTGCCGGGAGGGGGATGCGGGAGGTGGGAGTAACGCCAAATATTCCCGCAAATGTTTTATTAGGGACCGACTTGGGGCGTCTAGTATCGCAGTATGTACCCTCTGAACCCCCAAGTTCGGCCCCCCAAGAGTGTATTGATTTGTCTGCTGCTAATGCCAACCATGTTGTATGTAGTGTGTGTCCTGCTGAGGAGGAGGGAGTGAAACCTGAGGGTAACACCTGCACAGACACAACACAAACAGGGTTAGTGAAAGCAGGTGGGGAGTGTGGGGATGCCCGCAGAGGTGCTCAGCCGGCGTGCCGTGACCTCTTGTCCTCCGGTGAGGGAGGGGGCGGGCAGGATTCTGTAGAGGGAAGCTCAGGGATGGAGAGGGGGGCAGCTACCGGCAGTGTAGGGCTCCCAGGGGTATCCAGGCTGCTGAGTATAGGCCCACTGCAGGGGGAGGAACAGGCCATGGGAGGTGGGGGTGTCCCAAGAGAGGAGCCGCCAGGTAAGACCCCAGGGCAGGAGTTCCCCACATCCGAGATGCCCAAAGGCCTAGGAAGCCTGCCTGATCGGGCGGCTTGGTCAGAAACAGAGGGGAAGCAGGCACTACCCACGGTCACAGCGGTCATAGCCGCTGTCACCAGGAGTGGGAGCGCCGGAGCCCAAGGAGCCTTGCAGAGGTCCGACGGCTTCCCCACTTCTGACCAAGTGTCTGCCGGGTCAGACAGCGGCCAGGTGACATGCCCGGAGGGGCTGACAGAGGATGTGGCAGTTTCGTCGATTCTGGCCACATCAAGTCAGGAATTTCAGGCTGCGTTGGAAGCAGACGACAGCCTGAAAGCTCTCAAGGAACAGGCGGCACAGCCTCCCATGGAGTCAGACTGCGAGCGGGTGGTCTGGGACCAGGGACGGCTGTACCGGGTAACGGTCCAGCAGGGTTCACCGGAGGCGTGGCCCAGGGACCGACAGTTAGTGGTACCCTATCCGTTCAGGGCGGAATTGTTGCGGATCGCCCACGAGATTCCGATGGCCGGACACCTAGGGATCGCTAAAACCAAGGCCAGGATAGCTCAGCATTTCTACTGGCCTGGGATGGGAGCCGCGGTGGGTGCCTACTGCCGTTCGTGTGACACCTGTCAGAGGGTGGGGAAGGCGGGGCCGCGCCCCAAAGCCCCACTGGTAACTCTGCCAATCATCGAAGAGCCTTTCTCGAGGGTTGCTGTGGATCTTATTGGACCTCTGTCCACTCCCAGCCACTCCGGGAAATGCTTCATACTCACGGTAGTGGACTATGCCACCCGGTACCCGGAAGCGGTAGCTTTGTCGTCCATTCGGGCCGACAAGGTGGCTACCGCCTTACTGGAGATCTTCTCCAGAGTGGGTTTCCCCCAAGGAATGCTCACCGACCGAGGGACCCAGTTCATGTCGCGGCTGATGGAGTCCCTCTGTAAGCAAATGCAGGTGCAACATCTGGTGGCCAGCCCGTATCACCCACAGACTAATGGCCTGTGTGAGCGGTTCAATGGCACCTTAAAGCAGATGCTTAAGATGTTGGTCGACTCCCACGGGAGAGACTGGGAGCGTTACCTCCCACACCTCCTATTTGCTTACCGGGAGGTTCCGCAGGCCTCAACGGGGTTCTCCCCCTTTGAGCTCCTGTACGGGCGACGGGTACGGGGCCCCCTGGCTCTGGTGAAGGAAGCATGGGAAGGGGATTTGGCCACCCCCGAGGTGTCGGTCATCGAGTATGTCGTGCGCCACCGGGACAGGATGATGGCCTTGGCAAAGCTGGTGCAGGACAATATGGCCCAGGCCCAGGCCGACCAGAAGCGGTGGTACGACCAGAATGCTTGTGAGAGGACCTACCAGGTGGGTCAAAAGGTGTGGGTACTGGTCCCCGTACCACAGAACAAGCTTCAGGCAGCCTGGGAAGGTCCCTACTTCGTGCACCAGAAACTCAATGCCGTCACCTATCTGGTCACCCTGGATCACGCCCGTGGAAGGAGGAAGGCCTTCCACGTGAACATGATGAAGGCTCATCATGAGCGGGAAGCGACTGCCCACCCAGTGTGCAACCTTCCCGAGGAAGGAGAGGTAGAAACCCTCCTGGATCTGCTCACCCAAGCCAAGGCGGGTGGGTCCATCGAGGATGTGGGGGTTGGCCACCAGCTCACGGAGGACCAACGGTCCCAGCTGGGGACCACCCTGCACCCCTTCCGGGGGCTGTTCAGCAGCCTGCCCGGAAGGACTGAGATGGCTGTCCACGACGTGGACACTGGCGATCACCCGCCGATCCGGCGTTCAGCATATCGGGTCTCTTTCGAGGTGCAGGGAAACATGCGCCAAGAGATAGACGAGATGCTGAAGCTGGGGGTGATCCAGGCATCCAGCAGCGCGTGGGCCTCGCCTGTAGTCCTCGTACCAAAGAAGGACCGAACTACACGGTTCTGCGTGGACTACCGGGGGCTCAACGCTGTAACGGCCACCGATGCGTTCCCCATACCACGCATCGATGACCTGCTCGATCGGATGGCCGGGGCTAAGTACCTGACCATCATGGATCTGAGCCGGGGGTACTGGCAGATTCCTCTGACCCCCGCGGCAAGGGAACGCTCTGCCTTTATCACCCCTTTTGGACTGTACGAGTCCACAGTGATGCCATTCGGCATGAAGAATGCCCCTGCCACTTTTCAGCGGATGGTCAATACGCTGCTTGAGGGACTTGAAGGGTACGCGGCTGCGTACTTGGACGATATTGCAGTCTTCAGTCCCACTTGGGAGGATCACCTAGAGCACCTGCGGCAGGTGCTCGGTCGGATCCACCGGGCAGGCTTGACCATCAAGCCGGAAAAGTGCCAGCTGGGCATGAGTGAGGTCCTCTACCTGGGTCACCGGGTAGGCGGGGGGGTTCTGAAGCCAGAACCGGGGAAAGTGGATGCCATCGCATCCTGGCCCACTCCTAGGACCAAAAAGCAGGTGATGTCCTTCTTGGGGACCGCCGGGTACTATAGGAGGTTCGTCCCACACTATAGCACCCTGGCCAAGCCCCTGACGGACCTCACCAAGAAGAAGCTGCCCGTCGCAGTCGACTGGACAGTCGCCTGCGAGACAGCTTTCGGGGCACTCAAGGCCGCCCTAAGTAGCTCCCCTGTACTGCAAGCTGCCGACTTCGACCGGCCGTTTGTGGTACAGACCGACGCCAGTGACTTTGGCCTCGGTGCTGTGCTAAGTCAGGTCAACACGACAGGCCAGGAACATCCTGTCTTGTACCTGAGCAGGAAGCTACTGCCCCGGGAGGTGGCTTACTCCACGGTGGAAAAAGAATGCCTGGCAATTGTATGGGCCCTGCAGCGTCTGCAGCCCTACTTGTACGGGAGCCATTTCACCGTGGAGACGGACCACAACCCCCTCAGCTGGTTACACACGGTCTCTGGGTCGAATGGCAGGTTGCTACGCTGGAGCCTCGCTCTCCAGCAGTACCACTTCTCCATTCGCCACAGAAGAGGCCGTGACCACGGTAACGCTGACGGGTTATCCCGGCAAGGGGAGGGTGCAGAAGGACGCACGGGGGAACACAGGAATGTGCTACCCCCTCGCGCCCTCGTATAGGGGGAGGTGTGATGAACCCGTAGCCGCCATCTTGGTAATGATAAATCATATCCAGGGATGGCCACACTTCAGCAGCCCCCACCCTTGGGACCTTCTGTTAAAACGTCAACTAGATAGTTTCCCCCATCCAGGGCCTACTTAACACTTGAATGCTAGGAGCTTCAAAGACTTCGAGAGGAAACACAGCCAGCAGGGGGGGGGTGCTTCGTCTATCTGTACCTGACCATTTGTCCCATAGGACTAGTTTCTTTGTCTGTCACAAGCATGGAGGCATAAGATATAGAAACATGAAAAGTACACGCATGTTGCGTGGGATGGGCCAATAAAAAAATATCACGGCGTCCCGGAGCCATTGCGCACACAAGCCTCCGCGGTAGACGTTTGTACGTGCTCTGGAAGCCAAGATATAGCGCGGAGCCATTCCTGAGGACCGTATGGTATCATAATTGATATCAAAAGGTCGGTTACGGCGGCCCGAATCCATGGGAACCCCTGGGGGTATCATGAGACCATCCCAGAAGAAGTTATTGGGTTCCTTAGAATTTGGGCTTCTGATCGAAGTTAGACCTGAGGGTGGAGACTGAGCCAGCTGACCTCACCAGCAGTGGGCGGGACGGGGCAGGTAAGATAGCAGGACAGACAAGAGACAAGTCAGTCTTGACCCAAGAGTGGGGTGCTGAACATCTGAGCACCAGCTGAGGCCACCAAGGGGAGGAGCAGTTTGACCATGCGGTGGTAGGCCTCAGCCTGTAACAAAGAACCGTGCCTGCGACCGCAGAATCCTCTCCCTGCGTCACAAGAGAATCAAGAAACCGGTAACTGATATGCTGTGGTGATTCTGTGGGTTGTATTCCATTGTTGTATAGTTTAGCCTGACCTTATACCTGTGTATATTTAGTTGTATATCGTGTATCTAGTGTATTATTATAATCAATTACCTCAAGTAATTTGTGGGCCTGCCTTTTATTCTGCATAACGAACGCACGTCCGTGTGAGCTCGGCTCAAGCCAAAAACGCTACCCAGGGTTGGTTCCTGACCCGATATAGGCCCATTCACGGACTGGGCGTATATCTAAAATAGGGACTGGTGGCAGCATACCAACTGGGGATTGGGGAAGGCTGGTAGTGACGGTCGGAGGTTCAGATATATATATTCCTGGCGCGGCCAAGGAAGATATATATACCGCCCTCACTACAGAGGGCCCCGATACCCAGTAGGTTACAGGACAGTCTCCCTGGCGACCGCTTATCCTAGGTGCAGTTCCTTGACTGACCTGAGGCTAAGAGGGCGCTAGCGAGTTGTGCTGTGTAGTGACGTTACGGTTTAGTGACGTTGAAGGGAACACTCTACCGTGTTCCCTGCGCTGGTTGCAGCTTCCTGGCACTACTTTCTCTAGGTGCAGCACCTTGACTGACCTGAGAGGTAAGGGGGCGCCAGAGAGCTGCACCCACCGGCCGGCTTTCATCACATTATTATATATATTTTGTTATATCTTTTAGTGAAAAGGGTTTCAATGATCAAATTTTTCCATACTTTTCCGATGAGGTTCACCGTCTTCTGACCTGCAGCCCCTTACCACAGCAATGACGCTGTTACATGGACATAAAAGGGATTGCCAACATATTAACCAAATTTGATGAAAAATCAGAATGACTGAAGTGAGGGATATGTCAAACATTGTTGGGGGCGCAGTAATTTATGTTTTTTATTATTGCTTTAAAGACCTTGAATTCTTGAAGGTTACACTGTAGCAGGTCAAACGGCCCCTTTCCTTTCATTTATCAGGCTTTTGATCTGCTGTCTGCTTCGCATAGCCTGACCCATAGGTATTTCGAGGGACCGATGAATGTTATATGGGATAGCGCCAATAGATTCTGATTTTATGTATTTTACTTCTACATAGAAGAGAGCTGAGGATGAAATATTCCTGATTTATACATCCTAAATGTGGATCAGGACAAATACGGGATATTAATAGATATTTTAATGCAGATACTCTGCTAATCATATAACTGAACAGCTCCTAAGAAAACCGAATGTTCCGCAAATTGACAGGATATTCTGAAATAGCGATGGGGAATTTGTATGACAGTAATTAACTGATTTTAAGGTTGAAAGATCATGCTATGTGACTCAGAAGCCAAAAGTGCTCTATTTGCAAAGGAGTGGGTTTTGGATCTATTATGTGGAACGTTGGAAATTTCTAGCTAAGTTTTTATAACTTCCAGCAAAAGTTTTTTTTATTTCTTGCACTGATGAGTAGAAATAAGCCATACTCAGGCAGTAAAAGCAATGGACTCAGTTCATCAATGCCTTTGCGCCTGTTTATTTGCTCTATTTTTTTTATTTGCACCTAATTCATTATTCTATTTCTGCCAATGAATTTGGCTCAATAAATGCCATTGGACAACTCAAAGCCTCATGAATTGTTGTAGATCAATACACAATAAATGAATGTCTGTCGGCCCCCTTGGACATCTGATATGTAAAGAGGTCTATAATATTTTAATATGAACTAAATATATTTTGGATTTCATCAAAAGGAGCTGAGACGTTCTAAGGTTTTTTCATCATGGAGGCCAACCTATACCATTTTCTGGTTTCTTTTGAGTGCCGGAACATTTTTTAAAAATGATACTCACACTAGGTTTCTCTCTCAATTCTCCTGTCAACACAAATCCCCGTTTTGTCCTCTCCTGGTTTATGATTGGTCTTTTGACCAGATCTTCTACTGCTGTCTAGGCCTTACATAGTCAAGTCATTGATATGCTTCTCACCCCATGTGACTATGTGAGACCTAGTCAATGCTTTAAATACTGGACTAAAGAACGATTTGAAGTCTGAATACGAATCCGAAGACTAATCCAAAGTGAGCGGAGTAGCAAATTGGGAGCTTCTCTGTCAGGACAGGTGAGTACAAACTTCCTTTATTTTGACCCTTTTAACCCAGTTTATTTGGTTTTGTGATCTGGAGGGACCTTAGAGCATGGTAGCCATATTTTCGGGATAGACTTTATTTGGACAAAATTTTATCTGGACTGTATCTAATTTGCCAGAAACAAATTTTAGGAGATTCACTCATCTTAAGAGACCACTTGCAGGAGCTACATCAGATGAGTACTGCTGTGGTGCCTGGGCTGGGGCGGGCCCACCACAGGGTTCACTGATTTTCCAGTGGGCCAGTTGAACTCTGATTCTTTTCCTTCCAGCAAAGAAGAATTGGACATGTTTGAAATCAATAATCACTTTGTTCTCTTAGGAGATAATCCACACTAGAGCTATCTGGTAGAGGCTTACTCCCTGCTTTCCATTTAGAACATACGCATGCTCAGCCAAATTGATTGTACATATGTAAAAGTTTAGAAGGAGAAGTTTTTGGCTGATGGCTAAGATATCTGGACACTTTTAGTGGCTAGGTTTGTATTACATACTGGGGTTCTAAGAGCATAATAGGTAACAGCAGTATAAATTAATAATTTGCAATACATAAATAATGACTTCCTGAGAACATATCAAGAATGAATGTGACAAACCAAATACTAGCAAATAGTCCTATCTAGTGTAGCCGGACTCCTTGAGAAAGCCAAGGGCGAAACGTACATCGGAGTCCTGGGATCCTGATGAATGTGTTTTTCTCCTCTTTTTATGGTATGTTTTCTAATTCATACATGCAGCGCACTTATTTATTTCTATAAAATTATTTCAAATTATTTTATAAATGTATATACTAATAGAAAAACACAACACTGTTACTTATTTACCCCCCCCCCCGTTGTTTCTGCATTTGTCTTAACGTTCTTCCAGTATTTTTCTCCCCACAATTTTAAAATATATATTTTTATCTTTATTAATTAATAAAACTATATTTTTATGATTCATTTTTCTCACTGTGGTTATTTGCCTCCTTTGTTTTGTGTAGTATATTGTTAATTTTCGTGAATACCTACCTTGTTTAATGATACGTATACTTATTTATATTGTTAAATATTTCTTCGTAATGGTAAGAGTCATTGGAGTCCCATTTCTCATTTTGAACTGCTTTGGAGCTTGGTAAAATGTTGCAAATACATGAAGGGTTAAAGGTCCTCTTTCATTTCTCATTAGTAAGTATGGGTTTATAGGTTTGTTCTGCATTCTTCACTCGTGGCTTCCCCACCTCCTTCTTTCGCCCCCTCCATCTTCTTTATTATTTACATATGTCCCCGTGCCTTTTACCTCTGTAGAGTAAAGCTCAAACTTCGAGCAAGCAGGAGGGGTAAGACTCAGATCACTAATCCTTCCACACCTTGAACTAATCGCTTGGTTAGTGTGTTATAGTGCCGAGCGCCGCTCTCCAGGTTTCTACCAGTGGGGTTTCAATTTGTTAAAGCATAAACAGATACTAAACGAAAAGTTTCAAAAAAGGGGAAAAAAAGAAAGGGGAGGGTGGGGGTGTTTTGTTAAATCAAATTATCGGCCTCCTGCTGACAGAGTCTATAATTACCTCTCCTTCCCCTCCAGGCCTTTAATGTTTCTATTTCGTTTGTGCAAAAAGTGAAGGCTCTCTAGTGCTTGTTAGTTACTGGAAGCTGATTGAGTGTCGCTGAGGATAAAGAGTAGAGTATTATGGAGATTGAGATGACTTTTTGATGCATTAACATACAAGTAAAAACATGTATTCTATTGCATAAGCTACGTAAGCTCTAACATGAAGTCAATTCTTCAGCACAAAGCACATGTCCAACCAAACATCTTGTTTTACTTAATAGTCAGCAAATTTATGTTACTGATCAGGGTGGTGGAACCTCTGTGCTGCGGTGCAAGGAGGGACCAGAGGGGCGTGACTAAGTACCTACTCGGCCTGACCAAGGTCGCACGGCGGCTCAATCGACTCCGTGAACCAGGGAGGAACAGAGCAGAGGGACCAGGTGCCACTCTGGGACCGACCTTGTATGAGAGCAGGTGACTCCCACGGGTCAGATGGCAGGAACTGACCAGTACAGCGGATGAGCACGGCAGGAAGGCTGACGGGTGGTCTGGGTAGACAAGCAGGCTGATTCGGCTGATAGCCAGATGGGTGCTCCGGGTAGGCAGGCTGGCGGGCACAACGGGTAACTGGCACGTGCTTCCTGGTAGGCAGGCTGGCGGGCAAGGCAGGTAACAGCCAGGTGCTTCCTGGTAAGCAGGCTGGCGGGCACAGCAGGTAACAGGCAGGTGCTTCCAGGTAAGCAGGCAGGCGGACACAGCAGGTAAAAGGCAGGTGCTTCCAGGTAAGCAGGCGGGCAGAGCCCATAGACAGACTGGCGGACTGGACTGTAGACAGACTGGTGGGCTGGATAGTAGTCAGACTGGCAGACTGGACTGAAGAACAGACTAGCGGACAGGACTGACTTGCAGAGGGACCTGAGGGCTGAAGCATCAGTAAGAATCACAGAGCAACAACCTTGCACGGGCTCCTCCATATTGTAGGAGGTGCTTTAAATAGGGAAAGTCCTCTACAATTTACATGTTGATCATAAAGCTGCTATCTGGCCCGTCACATGTCAGTAGTATAAAAACTAACAATAAAAAATAAAATTATAAAATTTGTATAATAACAAACAAGGAAAAGTGCATAAAAGTTATAGGTGTTGGCCCATGGCTGCCAACTCTCTTGGGGGCATCCTTGAAACTCTCGATAAAGGATAATCGTTCCCAAAATCTCAGAAGAGTTTTCAAATCTCCCAGGTGTTGCCAACGTCTCCTAATTCAAGATTATCCTAATTGATTTGCAGAATGAGTCCGGCTTTGGGGTGGCAAGGATAGCTAGAGATTGGTCTGCATACCTCGTAAGCAATTCCTTGAAGAGGCCTTCATAAAGGAACATCCCACCGGTCCTATTTTATGGTGTAGGGTGACATAATGTACAGTGGCTGAACCCCTTTAGTCTTCAGTCCAGGTACATGAACTACTCATCGTTACACTGACTTAGTGGTGGAACCTGTGAAACAGCCATTTTTCCAAAATGTCTCAGGAGCCATTTTTCAAGACAACAGCGCCAGGGCGCATATAGCTCATTCTACAGTGAGCAGCCTGCATGCGTCTCTGAACTTGAAGTGTGATTCAAGTAAAGAACATGCATACAACTTTGAACATTTGGTTTTCTTTTTATTGTGAAGCAAACAACAAATAGAACAAAATAACTGAAAACTTAAGGGTGTATAACTATTCATTCCCCTAAAGTCAGTACTTTGTAGAGGCTCCTTTTGTGGCAATTACATCAGCAATTTGCTTTGGATAAGTCTCTATGAGCTTTCCACATCTTGTCACTGGGATGTTTGCCCATTCTTCAAGGAAAAACTGCTTCAGCTCCTTCAAGTTAGATGGTTTCCTTTGGTGAACAGCAATCTTCAAGTCTGACCAGAGATTCTCAAAAGGTCTGAGTTTTGACTAGGCCACTCCAAAACATTTACATTTTTCACCTTAAACCACTCGAGTGTTGCTTTAGCAGTATGCTTTGGGTCATTGTCTTGTTGGAAGGGGAACCTCTGTCCCAATCTGAAATCACTGACAGATTGAAACAGGTTTTGCTCAAGAATATTCCTGTATTTCACACCATCCATATTCTTCTCGACTCAAACTATTTTCCCTGTCCCTGCTGCTGAAAAACATACACACAGCATGATGCTGCCATCACCATGTTTCACTATGGGGATGGTGTTTTTGGGCTGATGAGCTGTGTTGGTTTGGCACCAAACATAGCATTTACCTTGGTGACCAAAAAGTTCAATTTTGGTCTCATCTGACGACAGCCCTATCCTCCATACATTTGAGGAGTTTCACACATGTCTTTTG
The DNA here is from genome assembly GCF_046119375.1 of Phyllobates terribilis. Classification (NCBI taxonomy): domain Eukaryota; kingdom Metazoa; phylum Chordata; class Amphibia; order Anura; family Dendrobatidae; genus Phyllobates; species Phyllobates terribilis. Next base: position 250,840,650 of record NW_027362773.1, on the reverse strand, counting down.
GCAAACTCAAAACAAGCCTTACAATTTTTGTGTGTAAGTAATGGCTTTCCTTTGTCCACTCTTCCATAAAGGCCACCTCTATGAAGTGTACGACTTATTGTGGTCATATGGACAGGTACTCCAATCTCTGCTTGGGAACTCTGCAGCTCCTTCGGGTTTACATTTTGTCTCTGTGCTGCCTCTCTGATTAATGCCCTCCTTGTCCAGGCTCAGAGTTTTGGTGGACTGCCCTCTCTTGGCAGGTTTGTTGTGGTACCATTTTCTTCCCATTTGATGATAGTGGATTTGATTTTGCTCCGGAGGATCATCAGAAATTGGGATATTTTTTTATAACCCAACTGTTACGGATCCGGGTGGTGGAACCTCTGTGTTGCAGTGCAAGGAGGGGCCAGAGGGGTGTGACTAAGCAGGTGACTCCCATGGGTCAGAAGGCAGGAACTGACCGGTACAGCGGATGAGCTTCGGCTGGCAGGCTGACAGGTGGTCTGGGTAGACAAGCAGGCTGATTAGGCAGATAGTCAGGCGAGTGTTCCGGGTAGGCAAGCTAGCGGCACAACAGGTAGCTGGCTGGTGCTTCCAGGTAAGCGGTCAGGCAGGCATGGCAGGTAAAAGGCAGGTGCTTCCAGGTAAGCAGGCGGGAAGAGCCCATTGACAGACTGGCGGACTGGACTGTAGACAGACTGTCGGGCTGGAGAGTAGTCAGGCTGGCGGACTGGACTGAAGATCAGACTGGTGGACAGGACTGACTTGCAGAGGACCTGGGGGCTGAAGCAAAGTAAGAATCACAAAGCAACAACCTTGCACGGGCACCTCCATATTGAGGTAGGTGCTTTTTCTAGGGGAAGTCCTCTGGCCATTGGCTGGGGACTTTTTAGGACGGCGCGCGCGGCCCCTTTAAGAGGGAGGGAGCGTGCGCACGTGCCCCCTAAGCACAGAGCCTGGGAAGCTGCGTGCACCAGCAGCAGCTGCAGCGAGGCCGGAGGACGCCGGAGCAGGACCGCAGCGGTAAGGGGGACGGCGTCTCTGCTGGACAGGAGGCAGAGACGTCGATGCTACACCAACCCTGACTTGTACTTCTCATCAACTGACAGACCATGTGACACTTAGATTGCACACAGGTGGACTTCCTGTCATGAAGCATGTGACTTGTGAAGGGAAATACTTGCACCAGAAATTTTTAGGGGCTTCATAGCAAAAGGGGTGAATACATATGCACATGCCAATTGTACTGATAGGGAATGTAGATTGTGAGCCCCAATGGGGACAGTGCCCATAATGTCTGTAAAATTGTCTGAATTGCAAAGCGCTGCGGAGCATGTTGGCGCTATATAAATAAAAATATTATTATTATTGTTACTATTTTTATTATTATTAATTATTTGATCCCATAAATTTAATTTATACCTATGCTTTTCTCACTTCACTGCACCAACTTAGACTATTTAGTGCTGATGCATCACACACAAATCGGATTAGAAAAATATTTAAACACAGGTTGTAATGTAACAAAATAGAAAAAAAGCCGGGGGAGTGATTACTTTCACAAGGCACCGTACTGTATGTCTCCATATGGGAAGAAAAGCCTTGAGCAACTAATTGGCCATCTCAAAAACCTGACCATATCCAAGTCCTAGTCTTAGATCACTTAAATTGTTTTAGTCTTCCAGTTGCTCACGTGTTGTAGATATTTCTCGTGTTTTACATAGTTGTGCAGCCAAACTATTAACAATTTGATGAATCAGCAGACAGCTATTATAGTTGTAAAGTGTGTTGAAAGGAAGCCCTTTCCAAGGCATAATTCATTGACCTATACAGTATCAGACTGAAGAACATTGAGCCCACCAGAGGATTTGATTCTGAGGGCCCACATTTCTCCCCCACTCAAGAGCCCCATAGCAGCTGCAAGGTTTGCGCTATGAAATCTCCTGAAGGAAAAGCCAGGGCCCACTGGAGGATTCTCTGGTTCTCTGGTGGGCCAGTCCAACCCTGAACCTATTTTAAACTTGTGATCACAGAGGTTCGAATCTTGTCGGCTCTTTTAATTTTAGAAAGCGAACCTACCAGCATTTGGAAGATCAAATGTTGCCCATTTGGTTTGTGTGATTTTTTAAATGACATTAAGGAAACATCTATCTTTCTATATTTTATGTCCTATCCAGAGCACTGACTTCATCTATACTAATTTAAAGGGGTTGTCTGGTGTAAACAAGTTATCACCTGCTGATCGGTGGGAGGTCCAACCTCTGGAACCCATAATGAACTGCAGAGTAAGGAATATTTACTCACCGCCACTTGCACTAGGAACAGCTGATCAGAAGGGGTGGTGGGTGATGCACTCTCACAAGTCAGATATTGATCATACGCCACTAATGTAAAAGTCCTGGACAACCCCTTTAATTTCAACTGCTTTTAAATCAGCTTAGAAAATGAAATGGTTTAGGAAAAGAAAGGTAAAAGCTATGGATCCTGCTGTCATACATGCCCACTGACAATATCCCAGTCAACATATTCTGAGGTCTGCTATGTGCTGCCACACAGAGTTCCCCAACTCCAGTCATCAAGAGTCACCAACAGTTATGTTTTCAATATTCCCTTAGCATTGCACGGGTGATAATTCCATCACCTGCCCATGTGATAACTCCATCACCTGTGCAATACTAAGGAAATCCTGGAACCATGATCTGTTGTTGGCTCTTAAGGACTGAAGTTGGGGAACACTACTATAACAAATAAAGACTGTAAAGGGCAAATGGTCAAACAATTTTATGGAAGCTCTCTTGCAAAAATGCTTTTTTGCCCCAAATACATGCAGTTGGGTAAAAATAAAATGCATCGGAAGGTGTCCATATCCTTTGACTTTGCACTATGATCCATAAAGTCTGATTTGCTTAGAACCTCATTGGAGATCTCTAGAAGAAATAACATAAAATATTGAAAATGCTCCCGTTCCATCATTTTTTGTAATACGAGAAACATCATGTTTCATGTAAAGTGTCTAATATTGTTGTATTTCTCAAGAACAGAGAGGAAGGAGACAGACCGAGAAGAGAAATGATTCCGAAAGTCACGTGGGAACTGTAAGAGGACAAGGCTCCGATTAAAATACGGGTTATTTATTTGTTGACAAGAATTCCCCTTACAGGCTCAGCCTTGGAGACCAGCATTTGTCTGGTGCTTAGCACTGTTCTGCAGGGTCTGATTTATCATCATTTTAGAGAATATCTGTCTCTTAAACCTGAGCTTTGATCAGCTTGTATTTTATATGGTACATATGTTCCATGTTTGACCTTTTGTAATACTGCTTTTCAAAAGAAAACACTAACTGGCAGAACAAAAGAAAAATGCAGCTTTTAAAATATACCCATTTATATTTACTCAAACATTCTTTATATGTAAATAGGAGGCCTGAAACCAGTTAGTCCGATTGTGGAAACCATGAACAAAGGACATGATTAACTGGGAGGAGTTTGGGCGATCTTCAAAAAGACTCAAATAAATGTTCAGAATTAAATTCTGGGCGAATGTTTTAATAAATATTTCGCTAGTCCTGATTTTACTCACCTCATGAATCAAAATTGAAGCTTGTGAAGCCTTGGTGGGACTTTTTTCCTGCCAAGGAACTTTATGTTTGGCCAAGAAGAAAGGGAAATGACAACTCTTCTATGTGTTCTTCTGATTATCAAATAATGGTTGTCAAAAGTTGATCAAGGCCTGTTGTACTTAGAGGAGCAATTGGTATTAAAGCCCCCCGTGCACATTAGATGGCTGTTGTTTGGCCAACAGTGGTTTCTCTCGAATCCCCCATAATCATGGAGGCTCAGCTTGACAGGGGGCTCCTGTGTTCTCTATGATAGAGCTGCTGCCAGATGATTCTTCTGGGAGACCAAAAGGATCAACTGTTGAACTCAACTGGTCAGATCCTTCTCTCCCCGGTAATCACTTGTCTTGGAAGAGTCGGGAGGCCGCCATACACATTAGACTGTTGACCGATCTCACTGACATTGGTAGATTTGGTTGACTTTAGTCTAATGTCCATGGGAGCAGTAAGCCATTGAGTTTCCAAACTGGTCAGGTAGATACAAGTAAAAATACTTTCTTAGAAACTGAAAACTTAGCTACCACTAGATTACCTTTAATTTCTCCTCCTTTCTCCAGCCCTATATACCTACTGTAATGGGATAACACTTAATTATGTCAGTCCTTAAGACTTTGGAATATCTTTAGGAATATGCCATAAACATCTGATAGCTGGAGATCCTACCACTGGGACCCAGACTTATCTTCAGAATGTGCTGCATATGGAACTCCCATCACAATGAATGTTAACCCCTTTACAACCCAAGGTGGTTTGCACGTTAATGACCAGGCCAATTTTTACAATTCTGACCACTGTCGCTTTATGAGGTAATTACTCTGGAACGCTTCAACGGATCCCCCTGATTCTGAGAATGTTTTTTTCGTGACATATTGTACTTCATGATTGTGGTAAAATTTCTTCGATATCACTTGCGTTTATTTGTGAAAAAATGGAAATTTGGCGAAAATTTTGCAATTTTCAAAATTTGAATTTTTATGCCATTAAATCAGAGAGATATGTCACACAAAATAGTTAATAAATAACATTTTCCACATGTTTATTTTACATCAGCACAATTTTGGAACCAAAATTTTTTTTGTTATGGAGCTATAAGGGTTAAAAGTTGACCAGCGATTTCTCATTTTTCCAACAAAATTTACAAAACCATTTTTCTAGGGACCACATCACATTTGAAGTCACTTTGAGAGGTCTTTATGACAGAAAATACCCAAAAGTGACACCATTCTAAAAACTGCACCCCTCAAGGTGCTCAAAACCACATTCAAGAACTTTATTAACCCTTCAGGTGCTTCACAGGAATTTTTGGAATGTGGAAGAAAAAAATGAACATTTAACTTTTTTCACAAAAATGTTACTTTAGACCCAATTTTTTTTATCTTCGCAGGGGTAACAGGAAAAAATGGACCCCAAAATTTGTTGTGCAATTTTCCCTGGGCACGCGGATACCCCATATGTGGGGAAAAACCACTGTTTGGGCGCATGGCAAGGCTCGGAAGGGAAGGAGCGCCATTTGAATTTTCGATTGTAAAATTTGCTTGAATAATTAGCGGACGCCATGTTGCGTTTGGAGAGCCCCTGATGTGCCTAAACAGTGGAAACCCCCAAGTGACCCCATTTTGGAAACTAGATCCCCCTGGGAACTTATCTAGATGGGTGGTGAGCATTTTGAACCCCCAGGTGCTTCACAAATTAATCCGTAAAAATTAAAAAGTATTTTTTTTTCCACTTTTTCATTTTTACGAATCAATTTGTGAAGCACCTGGGGGTTCCAAGTGCTCACTATGCATCTAGATAGGTGCCTTTGGGGGTCTAGTTTCCAAAATGGGGTCACTTGTGGGGGAGCTCCATTGTTTAGGCACACAGGGGCTCTCCAAACGCGACATGGTGTCCGCTGACAAATTGAATGGAAAATCGACTCAAATTGTTAGCGAACACCATGTTGCGTTTGGAGAGCCCCTGTGTGCCTAAACATTGGAGCTCCCCCCACAAGTGACCCCATTTTAGAAACTAGACCCCCCAAAGCATCTATCTAGATGCATAGTGAGCACTTGGAACCCCGAGGTGCTTCACAAATTGATTTGTAAAAATGAAAAAGTGGAAAAAAAACACTTTTATTTTTACGGATTAATTTGTGAAGCGCCTGGGGGTTCCAAGTGCTCACTATGCATCTAGATAGGTGCCTTGGGGGGGTCTAGTTTCCAAAATAGGGTCACTTGTGGGGGAGCTCCAATGTTTAGGCACACAGGGGCTCTCCAAACGCGACATGGTGTCTGCTGACAAATTGAATGGAAAATCAGCTCAAATTGTTAGCGGACACCATGTTGTGTTTGGAGAGCTCCTGTGTGCCTAAACATTGGAGCTCCCCCACAAGTGACCCCATTTTAGAAACTAGACCCCCCAAGGCACTTATCTAGATGCATAGTGAGCACTTGGAACCCCCAGTTGCTTCACAAATTGATTCGTAAAAATGAAAAAGTGGAAAAAAAACCCACTTTTTTATTTTTACGGATTAATTTGTGAAGCACCTGGGGGTTCCAAGTGCTCACTATGCATGTAGATAGGTGCCTTTGGGGGTCTAGTTTACAAAATGGGGTCACTTGTGGGGGAGCTCCAATGGTTAGGCACACAGGGGCTCTCCAAACGCAACATGGAGTCCGCTAACAAATTGGAACCATGTCACGTTTGAAGAGCCCCTGTGTGTCTAAACATTGGAGCTCCCCCACAAGTGACCCCATTTTGGAAACTAGACCCCCCAAGGCACCTATATAGATGCAAAGTGAGCACTTGGAATCCCCAGGTGCTTCAAAAATTGATTCTCAAAAATGAAATAGTATTTTTTTTTCCACTTTTTCATTTTTACGAATCAATTTGTGAAGCACCTGGGAGTTCCAAGTGCTCACTATGCATCTATATAGGTGCCTTTGGGGGTCTAGTTTCCAAAATGGGGTCACTTGTGGGGGAGCTCCAATGTTTAGGCACACAGGGGCTCTCCAAATGCAACATGGTGTCCGCTAACAATTTGAGCCGATTTTCCATTCAATTTGTTAGCGGACACCATGTCGCGTTTGGAGGGCCCCTGTGTGCCTAAACAGTGGAAACACCCACAAGTGACCGCAGTTTGGAAACTAGACCCCTCAAGGATTTTATCAAGGGGTATAGTGAACATTTTGAGCCCAGAGGTACGACACAGAATTTGATAACATTAGGTCATCATATTGAATAAGTTGTCATTAGTCTTGAGCGCAAGTGCTTGCTACTTGAGTTTGCATCGAATACTCAGGTATGCACCATGTACTGCGTGTGCTCGAGTGACATGCTCGAGTCCCTGCCCCGCATGTTTCACGGTTATTAGATACCCAAAAAAAAATGCGGGGATCGCTCGTGCATGGCAGGCAATCCTCGCAAAGTTTTTTTGGCCGCGAAGCATAAGGGGCGGAGACTCGAGCATGTCACTCAAATACCCACGATACTCAATGCATACAAGAGCACCCGATGCAAACTCAAGTAGCGAGCACTTGCGCTCAACACTAGTCGCCATATCGTCATCTTTTTTTCTTACTTTTGAAAAAAATCCCAACCCCATCACAACCCTAACCCTAACCCAACCCTAACCCTAGCACAACCCTAACCATAGCACAACCCTAACCCTAGCACAACCCTAACCTGAGAGTTTATTTTTTATGCCGTTCCTCGTGCGGTATAAGTGATTAGACAACTTTATTCTTCGGGTCGGTGCGATTACAGCGATACCAGAATCATATGGGGTTTTTATGATAGACAGCTGTCACACACTAAAAGACGCATTTTTTGTAAAATCTATTTTTTGCATCGCCATATTTTGATAGCTATAATTTTTCCATATTTCGGCAGACAGAGTCAAGTGATGGCTTATTTTTTGCGGGATGAGTTGACGTTTTTATTGGTGCCATTTTCAGGCACGTGACATTTTTTGATCGCTTTCTATTCCGATTTTTGGGAGGCAGAATAAACATAAACCACCAATTCAGGAATTGTTTTTATTTTTTTTTTTTATTCTGTTCCGCGTGTGGTAAAATTGATAAGGGAGCTTTATTCTTCGGGTCAGCACGTTTACAGCGGTATCACATTTATATCATTTTTATATGTTTTGGCGCTTTTACACAATAAAAGCTATTTTATAGAAAAAATTATTTTTTTGCATCGCTTTATTCTGAGAGCTATAACTTTTTGATTTTTCAGATAATGGAGCTGTATTGCGGCTTGTTTTTTGCGGGACAAGATGACATTTTCAGTGGTACCATTTTTATTTATATTCGTCTTTTTGATCGCGTGTTATTCCATTTTTTGTTTGGCAGTAAGGTGATAAAGCATTGTTTTTTGCTTCGTTTTTTTTTTTTTTTACCGTGTTCACTGAAGGGGTTAACTAGTGGGATAGTTTTATAGGTCAGGTCGTTATGGACGCGGCGATACCAAATATGTGTACTTTTATTGTTTGTTTGCTTTTTTTCATATTAATATTTATTGATGGGTACATTATATTTTTATTTTTGGTGGATTATTTTTTTAATTTTTTTTTAAATATTTTTACTTTTTTTTTTTTTTTTCACTTTCTGGGAGTTTTTGAACTTTTTTACTTTGTCCCACTCTGGGACTTTCACTTTCTTTATTCTGATCACCTGCATAGCATAGGGATGGAGCACCATCCCTATGCTATGCAGGCAGTCAGCGCTGCACAGTGAGAACATTGTTTGGTCGTGCACTGCGCATGACCAAACAATGTTCCTGCTGCCTGGTGACCCGGATGCTGTCGTGAAGACATCGGGTCGTCATGGCAACAGCCGGGAAGCCGCGGCAGACAGCGCTGGAGGCCGGAAGAGGAGGTGAGTATACCAATCACCTACCCTTGCCACCGCAATGCTGCGATCGACTTCGATCGCAGCATTGCGGGGGTTAATGTGCCGGGATCGGTGCGGGACCGCTCCCTGCACATAGTACCGGGTGTCAGCTGTGACAATCAGCTGACACCCGGCGGCGATCGCGCCCGCACAGCCTGTGTGCACGCGCGATCGCGATGACGTACTAATACGGGTCAGGCTCTTAAAGCCCAGGGCACAGACGCGTATTAGTACGTCATGGGCTGTAAAGGGGTTAAAGGCAATCTGTCACCAGGTTTTTTATGTAATCTAAGAGCAGTGTAATATAGGAGCTAAGACACTGATTCCAGTGATGGTTCACTTGCTGGTCTACATGCTGTCATTTTGATACGATCACAGTTTTCTCTACTGCATATCTAGTAGTGCTCAGAATGCTGAGCTCTGTATAGCCACTGATTGTCAGCTTTCTCTGTACACTATGCATAAACAGAAAGCTACTAATCAGTGGTGGGGGTGGGGTTACACAAAGCATGGGGACTAATAGGCACGAGACACCTAGTCATGTTGTTATAATTTCCTGCTGATAAAACACTAATTTTATTGAAACAGTAACACACAGCCTAGTAAGAGACACATAACTGGAATCAGGCTCTTTCCCCCTATATCATGCAACTCTCAGATTACACAATAAAAGCCTGGTGACAGATTTCCTTTAAGAGACTGCAGATGTGCTGCCCACCTTTCCACTAGCTTATGCATGAAGATTGGCCAGAATAGGGTATCAGCTTAGATGTTATCTGCAGCAAAGCTCATGGCTACACAGGGCGATGTGCTGTTGGTAGGAGATGCCAGTTGGTGCTGATAAGATTCTATGCAGACTGAACGGGGAGGAACTCTCCCTCTGGCTCCTCCCTCCTCTCCCCTCTGCAAAGATTGTTATGAGCACCAACTGTCATCTCCTTTCTCTTCACTGATTTTACCCATGAACCAATAATTTTGAAAATTAATGATCAGTCCTAGAGGAAAGAGGAGCAGCTTTCTGTGATAAGCTACATTACAAAGTTTCATATTTGCATGTGAACTATTGATTTATGAAATAAAAATTAAAATGATAGTTACTCTTTGAACCCTTTTGTTTTACATGGAAGATAAAAGTAATTTTTTTTAAAGGAATTTTATTAGAAATAAAAATGAGATAGTAAATAGGCTGAAGAAGAATACAATTTGATGTCCCTATTACTACATTTGATAGGTACAGTCTGGGTGATGCAGTTCTGAAAACTTTTAGTTTTTTGGTTCCCCTTAACACTACTTATTTTCTTTGAAAAAAAAAAATGGAAACAATTTCAATCCTCTTACCAGACATACTTTCAAAATATGATATAAACTTAACACATAACATATACTAATTCCTAATATAAGTGACCTAACACTAGTGTTGAGCCACCCCCGTAGTGTTCGAGTTCGGTTCGGTTCGTCGAATACCCGTGTGTTCGCCGAACTGTTCGTCGAACTGTTCGTCGAACACCTTCGAACACCGTTAAAACCAATGGCAGGCAAACAAAAACACATAGAAACACATAGAAAACACCTTCAAAGGTGTCCAAAAGCTGACAAAATGCTCAGAAGACACAACTAACACATGGAAAAGTGACAAGTACATATAGTCATGCGAAAAGAAAAGAGGTGGAGGAGTAAAAGGAGGGGGAGACAACAAATATAGGCATGTCATGCACTTCTAAAATCCAAAAAGTGAGAAGCCGACACGTTCAGTCCGCTCCTGCCCGTGCCACCTCCGTGTCGCCGGGTTTGTGCCAGAGCCGCGGTGAACCCTGACTGCCATCCCCCCTCTCCCAATACTGGTGCCTGTCCGCTGGTGGGTCGAGCGAGCCCCCCTGTGGTGGAGGCAGCTCTAAGCTTTTTAATTTAAATTGTCTCTCTAATTTGAATGAATACACTTTAAATCCATTTACAAGGATCTATTGGAGGGCAAGTCTCATGCCAGCAGCCGCGTAATTCCAGCTCCAGTAGCGTCCACTAAAGCTGCTGCAGTTAAAAAGCTTTTATAAGGATCGAGCTCGGCTGTCCACCGCAAGGCATCCTACTGCCAGTCCCAGCCCCTATGCCTTGAGGTGCCTCCTGATGCTCTTCACTGAGTATCCCGTGGTCCCGAAGCATTTCCTTTGAAAAAATTAAGTGTCCAAACTACAGGTGGTGTAGCTTGCTTAACAGCCGGGATAATCCGCTGACTAGCAGACACTGCTACTAGGCACAAAGTATTTCCTGGGCTAGATGCAGTTAAAAATTTGTAATTAGATACTCTCGTTGGATGCTGAGAAAGCATTCCATAGAGTCTCCTGGCACGCCATATATGATTCTCTTAAAAAGCTTGGGGTAGGGGTCTAGGGGAACCTTTTATAGCCAAAATCACGGCACTGTATCACAATACGTCACCTAGGCTGAAGATAAATGGAACTGTAGCACCCTGAGGGCTCGGTTGCTACAGAGGTATTGCACCTCACCCAGAGGTGTGATATCTCACTCTCAGGTAAGGATGGAGTGTGGATCAGGACCCGACACCTGCATGCATTACACCACATTGCCGTGGGGCAGGGCGACCAATATGCCTCTGAGATGGGCACGACAGTCCCTGTCCCTGGCTGGAGTGGGGGGAGGGAACACTGAGGAAGGGGAACCCTGTAGTGCAGGAGCAGGGAGGAAACAGTTCCTGGGTGCATTGAGAAGGGAGTATAAAAGGTGGGCACCATCTTAGTTCAGTGCAGAGAAGTCTGAGCAGAAGTGGCAGGGAGCAGGGGCTCTGCAAGAGCTCTGCTCCGGAGGCGGGCTTAGTAACAGAGGCCCAGGCCTGGAAGAGGGAGAAGGAAGGAAGAGGAGCGGAGAAGGCTCCAGGAATGAGGAATAAAGGGATCCCAGGGGTGCGGACGGGCGAGTCGCCACCACACGCCCGAATCCACCTGCGTGGAGGGGTCAGGCCAAAGGGGGAGACCGGTCCCCGAAACTAGTGGAGGCAGGAAACGACCCTCAGCTAGAAACCGGAGGCTCTGACATTTTATGTGGCGCAGCCCCTCGCTACACCCGCTAAGAAGGCACCACATAGGGTCAGGGAAACTGGCGCCAAGTTTACCAAGAGGAGGCCCGAGGCAGCCGGACAGAAGGGTTGGTAAGAAAGGCCAGACAAAGGACACACAAAGGGGGTCCTGTGAAGCGCTCCAAAGTTATCTGGGAGTTGTCTGAGCCCCTCACCTGGTGAGCACAGTACGACGTGAGCAGCTGCTACCTGCAGACGTGGTCTGGATAATAAGAACTGTGAGTAAAGGCCCTGGACTGCATCACTGACTCCGTGTCGTTACTGCTGCTGCCCTGCACCATCACCCCCATCCTCCGCATACACTGCCCTGAGGCTATACTCCTCCCGTGGGAAGTTATGCTACGCTCTGCTGCACCCACAACACCAGCCTCAGCGGTCTGCCCTGCAGCGGCGGTTCACTCTGACCGCAATCCACGGGTGGCATAGTCGGACATTTAAACATCAAAACCACATAAATAGTTCCGCCACTGGTTTGACCACCCTGAGCCACGGAACAGGGTCGCCGCCACGAAGACTACAACCACTAGCATCCACCGAAAAGGGTCCGGCTCCGGGTGTCCCAAGGCCCAGGGGGTGCATCAGAACATTTTCATCACCTTTCACAATCACCAATGGGACAAGGCAGGGATGTCCTCTGTCCCCTCTCTTATACATCCTAGTGATGGAGCACCTGCTCTCATCAATTCGCCATAACCCCAATATTAGGTGGATTGAGGTGGGAGGCACCGAGTACAAGTGCTCTCTATTTGCTGATGATGTCCTAGTATATATCACTCAATCACATATATCCATCCATGCTGTTATGGCTGAAATAGATCACTTTGTTACATGGTCAAATTTTAAAATCAATGCAGCGAAGTCTGAGGCCCTCGATGTCTCCCTCCCCAAATCCATATAGGATTCCATCCAGTCCAACTTTCCCTTTGCCTGGCCCTCACAGGGTATCAAATACTTAGGAATTCCTATTCATAGAGACCTCTCCCATCTATGTTATCTTAATTTTGGGCCTTTTATTGAACAACTCCATACAGACCACGGTTGGCAAGTTAGAACTGTAAGATTCACTACGTGAACCACTGGTGTTTTGTGGAAAAGCACATGTACACTGTGTTCCAAATTATTATGCAAAAAGTGTTTAGGAGTGATAAGGGAAGAATTTGTTTGTTTGTCAGTTAAACTCATTGATGGTGATGTGTGTCAGGGCTCTTTATATCACTGTAAGCAATTGCAGACACCTGTGCTGATTAGTTTGGCAGGTGTGTCCAATGAAAGGCAAGACTACTTAAGAAGGCTGTCTCACATTATTAAGCAGCCTACATTTTCTGCCAAAATGGGAAAGAAAAAGGATGTGTCGGCTGCTGAGAAGCAACAAATTGTGGAGTGTTTAGGTCAAGGCATGACTACAATCAACATTGTGCGATGATCAGGATGAAGTGTCTTGGCAATCAAGAAGTATGTAGCTGATTAACAGTACACACGTGTGCGTGCTGATAAGGGCAAATTGAGGACTCTTTCCTACAGGCAATTACGTCAGGTTAAAAGAGCAGCGGCAAAAAAGCCTTGTCATAGCAGCAGACAAGTTTTTGAAGCTGCTGGTGCCTCCAACGTCTCCCGAACAACAAGATGCAGGGTCCTTCAGAGGTTTGCAGCTGTGCATACGCCATCCTGTCGACCTCCTCTATCCACTTCACACAAGCAGAAACGGCTCCAGTGGGCTAAACATTACATGAAGACTGATTTCAAAACTGTTTTGTTCACGGATGAGTGCCATGCAGCGCTCGATGGTCCAGATGGATGGAGTGGAGGATGGCTGGTTGATGGACACCCTACGCAAACACGGCTACAGCGCCAACAAGGAGGAGGTGGAGTAATGTTTTGGGCTGGAATCATGGGGAGAGAGATTGTCGGCCCCTTTAGGATCCCTGAAGGCGCTAAAGATGAACTCCATAATGTATGTGGATTTTCTCAAACAGCACTTCCTGCCATGGTTCAAGAAGAAGAACCGTGTATTTCACAGCAAGATCATTTTTTGCATGATAATGCACCATCTCATGCTGCACATAAAACATCTGCATCTCTGGCTGATATGGGCATAAAAGGGGACAAACTTATGGTGTGACCCCCATGCTCCCCTGACCTCTACCCCATTCAGAACCTCTGGAGCATCATCAAAAGGAGTGTCTATGATGGCGGGAGGCAGTTCACATCTAAGCAACACCTCTGGGAGGGTATTCTGTCCTCATGCAAAACAATTGAAGCAGAAACCATCCAAAACCTGACAAATTCAATGGACGAGAGAGTTCAGAAGCTCCTTTCGAACAAGGGGTCCTATGTGAAAATGTAACATCACCTAGAATAAAGTTTTGAGTTGAAAACTGTTTGATTTCAGTTTCTAATAACCTGCTAATGCTTATAATTTCAAAAATGACCATTTTTTTGGTCTTTATTAAAATGAAAAGGTTGATCGAAAAGTTTGGGAGATCTAAGAGTGCGGCAACCCAGTAGTCATGATTACTTCGAATTCTGACAATATGAGGGTCATGTTGCAGGTAGTGCAGCAAGAAGGCACTTATGTGTCTTGCGCATCTTGGAGCCCCAAAATTATTTTCCGGGCTAGATGCAGCTAAAAATTATTATTAATTTTAAATCTGGTGGAGCTTAGAATAGATGGCCTAATAGGATCAGTGCTGCACACTGCTACAAAGCCCAAATTATTTTCCAGCCAAGATACAGATAAACATGATTAGTAATTTTAAATCTGGTGGAGCTTATTATAGATGGCCTAATAGAATCAGTGCTGCACACTGCTACAAAGCCCAAATTATTTTCCAGCCAAGATACAGATAAACATGATTAGTAATTTGAAAGCTTAAAACGGTTGGTAGGGTGATTTTAACCAATCATCAAGCTTTTACTCTCCCCAGGATGACACAGGGGTAGAAAAGTCGTTTCGGATCCATGATTTGTTCATCTTTATGAACGTGAGTCTGTCTACATTATCACTGGAGAGCCGCGTGCGCTTATCTGTCAGCACACCACCAGCAGCGCTGAACACACGTTCAGACAGAACGCTGGCTGCGGGGCATGACAAGATCTCCAAGGCGTAAGTGGCTAGCTCCGGCCATTTATCCAGATTGGAAGCCCAAAAAGAGCAAGGGTCCAGTGACACAGTCATGGCTTCAATGTTTACTTGGAGATACTCCTGTACCATCGTCTCTAGGCGTTGACTATGTGTCAGACTTCTTGTCTCCTGTGGCCTTGCAAAGGATGGGTTAAAAAAGTGGTGAAATGATTCCGCAAAATTGATGTTACCAGCAGATACTGTGGTTCTGTTACGGTTTGAGTGCTGAACACTTGACGGTCCCACGGTTGGCAAGTTGGAACTGTGAGATTCACTACGTGCACCACTGGTGTTTTGTGGAAAAGCACATGTAAGATTCTGCAACAGTCTCTGCTGATACTCCTGCATGCGTGCATCCCTTTCTATGGCAGGAATAATTTTGGCAAATTTACTTTTGTACCGGGGATCTAACAGTGTGGCAACCCAGTAGTCAGGATTATTTCTAATTCTCACAATTCGAGGGTCATGTTGCAGGTAGTGCAGCAAGAAGGCACTCATGTGTGTTGCGCATCCAGGAGCACCAAGTCCCTGTTGTGTTGGTGGCGAGGTAACAATCATGCTTCCTTCCTCTGTCCTCTCCCCCCAACCTCGCACAACAGAAATGTGATCAAGGTCTCCCTCATCTGATGAGTCTTCCATCAGTTCGTCTTCCACTTCTTCCTGGGCTCCTGCACCTTCCTCACTAGTTTGGCTGCTACCTTGCGCCCTGGTAAAACCATCTCCCCCACCCTCACATGCCTGCCGCCTTGGTGCTGCCGACCGTCTGGACCTTGCAGATGTTAGCCCTTCCGCATACAACTCCTCCTCCTCTACTTCCTCCACCTCCTCTTGTGCCACCACCTGACTCCGAATTCTGTTTAACATGTGCTCCAGCATGTAAATCACCGGAATAGTCATGCTGATAATGGCATCGTCAGCACTAAACATCTTCGTCGCCATTTCAAAACTGTGCAGAAGGGTGCATAGGTCCCTGATCTGAGACCACTCCTCCAGCGTGATTTGCCCCACCTCTGGATCTCATTGGCCCAGGCTATACGTCAGAACGTATTGCACCAGGGCTTGTCGGTGCTGCCACAGTCGCTGCAACATGTGCAGAGTTGAATTTCACCGGGTAGGCACATCGCATTTTAGCCGGTGAAGTGGCAGGCCCAACGACTTCTGTAGAGATGTAAGTCGCTGAGCTGCGGGATGCGAACGCCGGAAGTGAGCACACAGAGACCGTGCCCTCTGCAGAAGGCCATCTAGTCTGGGATAGTGGGCTAAAAATTGCTGGACAACCAGTTTCAACACGTGAGCCATACAAGGCACGTGTGTGACATTGCCCCGGCGAAGGGCCGCACCCAGGTTTGCAGCATTGTCGCACACGGCCTTCCCTGGTTTCAGGTCCAGTGGAGACAACCATTCATGAAATTGGTTCTCCAGAGCTGACCACAACTCCTCAGCTGTGTGACTCACATTTCCCAGACATTTCGATGTAAAAACCGCCTGATGACGTTGAGCCCTACTGCCAGCATAGTAAGGAGGTGTGCAGGATCCCTTCTGCGCAGTTAGAAAGCTTGTGGCATGACCAGACAGGCTTTGGGTGCAGGTGGAAGACCGAGAGGAGGTTGAGGAGGCAGAAGCAGTGGAGGAACTTTGACATAAAGAGGATTGACGCACAACTCGTGGGGACGGCAAGACTTGGACAGCAGCCCCTTGTCCTGCTGTCACCATAGTTACCCAGTGCCCAGTCAGCGACATGTAACGCCCCTGTCCATGCCTACTCGTCCAAGTGTCTGTGGTGAAATGCACCCTGTCACACACAGAGTTTCTCAAAGAAGCGGTGATGTTGTGTGCGACATGCTGGTGGAGCGCAGGCACACCTTTCTTTGAGAAGTAGTGCCGACTGGGCATCTGGTACTGGGACACTGCGACGGACATAAGGTCTCGAAAATCCTCTGTGTCCACCAGGCGGAAAGGCAGCATTTCTGTAGCCAAGAGCTTGCAGATGGTGAAATTCAACCTCTTAGCTTTCTCATGGCTAGGAGGAAATGGTCTTTTACTTGTCCACATCTGAGGGACCGAGGGCTGGCTATTGTGCTTAGACGGGGTTGATAAGGGTGTCCCCGGCAAACTGCCGGTCTGTGAGGAAGATGCAGGCGGACATGTTAGGTTGCCTTGATCCAAAGGTGGTGCTATCGATGTCGGACAGCGCTCAACACCAGCTGGTGTTACCACCTCCAAAGAAAATGATGACCTGCCAATCACGCTGGCTGTTGCGGGTAAAGAGGTGGCAGGTCTGCGCCCCAAAACAGGTGTGACTGCTGTCCCCCCAGTCACAGAGGATGAAGAGGCCGCGGATGCACAAGATATGGCAGACGGTGGTTGGCCCGGCCGGCTAGGCCGCATTGTAGCACACTGAGCTTCCCACTGCAACTTATGCTTCATGTCCATGTGCCGGTTCATGCATGAAGTACTCAAACTATGTATTTTTTGGCCTCTACTTAGCTTTTGCTGACAAATGTTACAGATAACACGAGTTGGGTCATCTTTATCGATCTGAAAAAATGCCCAGGCTATGCAAGGCTTAGCACCCATGCGACCTGAAGAGCCACCACGACTTGTGGTGAGAGGCAGAGTTGTGTTTGAGGATGCAGTTGTTGACGTGCTTCCAGTACTACGTCTCTGTCCAGGAAGGCGCAACCTGACCTCGTCGTCACTAGCATCTTCCTCCACCTCCTCTGCTGACCTCATCTCTTGGCTGACTGTGGGTTGACAGTAAGTGGGATCTCCAACCTCATCATCATCACCCTGTGCATTATCACACCCGTCGTCCTCAGAGCCAACCTGTTCCTGCCCTGACAAAAAACTAAAGTTGTCGCTCCAATCAGGTATTTGAGTCTCATCATCGTCTTCCTCATTGTCTCCACCAACAGGAGTTACAGTTTGGGAATGAGGGTCTACATTATGGTCAGAACCTTCTGCGTCTGGTCCTGGATCCGACTCATAAAGATTCTGGGCATCAGTGCAGATCATTTCCTTGTCTGGATTCACAGAAGTGCTGGAGTCGACCTCTGATTCCCAGGCTATAGTATGAGTAAACAGCTCTGCAGACTCAACCATCTGTTCTACCTCATACTCAGACGGGCAGCTGGAGATTTGGGAGCTGTGAGGAAGCAAGTGCGATTGGGGTGACACCTTTGAGGACTGGAGTATTTGTGATGTTGAAGTTGATGTGGAGGAGAGCCCACTTAAAGGAGCACTTGATATCCGTTGAAGCACCTGCTGTTTTTGTGCCTCATCTGCAATTTGTAGCGATTGGCGTGGCCGTAAGAAAGGGATCTTATCACATTGTCCGCTAAAAGAAGTAGACATTTTAGTTTGGCTGGAAGATGGTCTTTCTTCTGCAGATGTTACTGTTGCTTTAACACCTACCCAACGGACACAACCTTTTTTCCCCTTCCCAACACGCCTATTCCCCTTTCCACCAGCAGCAGGCCTTTTTCCACTCATTTTGGTGGTTAACTAATTCACAACTCTGGAGTTGTTTGCACAAAAAAACAATGGATGGGAACCGAGCAGAGCTGAGTGGCCAAACTGTGGTATTAGGCCAAAACTATTGGCTGGGTTAGATGGAGAAAAAAATTATATTCGATTTGCAACCTGATGGAGGTCAGTATAGATGGACTAATAGAACAAGTCCCACACACAGCTAGAAGCCCAATATTTTTTCAGAGGTAGATGCAGAAAAAAAATTATTTTTAATTTGCAACCTGATGGAGGTCAGTATAGATGGACTAATAGAGAAAGTCCCACACACTACTAGAAGGCCAAATATTTTTTCAGAGCTAGATGCAGAAAAAAATTATATTCAGTTTGCAACCTGATGGAGGTCAGTATACATGGACTAATAGAACAAGTCCCACACACAGCTAGAAGCCCAAATATTTTTTCAGAGGTAGATGCAGATAAAAATTATTTTTAATTTGCAACCTGATGGAGGTCAGTATAGATGGACTAATAGAGAAAGTCCCACACACTACTAGAAGGCCAAATATTTTTTCAGAGCTAGATGCAGAAAAAAATTATATTCAGTTTGCAACCTGATGGAGGTCAGTATAGATGGACTAATAGAACAAGTCCCACACACAGCTAGAAGCCCAAATATTTTTTCAGAGGTAGATGCAGATAAAAATTATTTTTAATTTGCAACCTGATGGAGGTCAGTATAGATGGACTAATAGAGAAAGTCCCACACACTACTAGAAGGACAAATATTTTTTCAGAGCTAGATGCAGAAAAAAATTATATTCAGTTTGCAACCTGATGGAGGTCAGTATAGATGGACTAATAGAACAAGTCCCACACACAGCTAGAAGCCCAAATATTTTTTCAGAGGTAGATGCAGATAAAAATTATTTTTAATTTGCAACCTGATGGAGGTCAGTATAGATGGACTAATAGAGAAAGTCCCACACACTACTAGAAGGCCAAATATTTTTTCAGAGCTAGATGCAGAAAAAAATTATATTCAGTTTGCAACCTGATGGAGGTCAGTATAGATGGACTAATAGAACAAGTCCCACACACAGCTAGAAGCCCAAATATTTTTTCAGAGGTAGATGCAGATAAAAATTATTTTTAATTTGCAACCTGATGGAGGTCAGTATAGATGGACTAATAGAGAAAGTCCCACACACTACTAGAAGGACAAATATTTTTTCAGAGCTAGATGCAGAAAAAAATTATATTCAGTTTGCAACCTGATGGAGGTCAGTATAGATGGACTAATAGAACAAGTCCCACACACAGCTAGAAGCCCAAATATTTTTTCAGAGGTAGATGCAGATAAAAATTATTTTTAATTTGCAACCTGATGGAGGTCAGTATAGATGGACTAATAGAGAAAGTCCCACACACTACTAGAAGGCCAAATATTTTTTCAGAGCTAGATGCAGAAAAAAATTATATTCAGTTTGCAACCTGATGGAGGTCAGTATAGATGGACTAATAGAACAAGTCCCACACACAGCTAGAAGCCCAAATATTTTTTCAGAGGTAGATGCAGATAAAAATTATTTTTAATTTGCAACCTGATGGAGGTCAGTATAGATGGACTAATAGAGAAAGTCCCACACACTACTAGAAGGACAAATATTTTTTCAGAGCTAGATGCAGAAAAAAATTATATTCAGTTTGCAACCTGATGGAGGTCAGTATAGATGGACTAATAGAACAAGTCCCACACACAGCTAGAAGCCCAAATATTTTTTCAGAGGTAGATGCAGATAAAAATTATTTTTAATTTACAACCTGATGGAGGTCAGTATAGATGGACTAATAGAGAAAGTCCCACACACTGCTAGAAGGCCAAATATTTTTTCAGAGCTAGATGCAGATAAAAATTATTTTTAATTTGCAACCTGATGGAGGTCAGTATAGATGGACTAATAGAGAAAGTCCCACACACTGCTAGAAGGCCAAATATTTTTTCAGAGCTAGATGCAGAAAAAAATTATATTCAGTTTGCAACCTGATGGAGGTCAGTATAGATGGACTAATAGAACAAGTCACACACACTGCTAGAAGCCCAAATATTTTTTCAGAGCTAGATGCAGAAAAAAATTATATTCAATTTGCAACCTGATGGAGGTCAGTATAGATGGACTAATAGAATGATGCTATGTCCAAAAGATTTTACTTCACTTGGTGCAGTAAAAAAATTGGTATTATTTACACAGGTGGTATATCTTGCAACACAGATAGGCTACTCCACTGACTAACACACTCTGCAATAGGCCAAAAAGGATTTGCTTTGCTAGATTCAGCCAAATGCTGTGAACAAAACTTGCACAGCACTGGCACAGACCTGCCTGGCAAAAACTGATAGGAACTGATGTAACCTAGTCCTGAAAAGGACTGCAATTACAATTAGTCTTTACTCCCACAATCTATCTATTTAAGAGCACAGACCTGCCTGATAAAAGTCGTAGGAAATGCTGTAACCTAGTCCTTAAAAGGACTGCAATCACAACTATTCCCTACTCCCAAGCTATCTGTATATTTGTGCGAAAATTGGCTTGAAATTAACAAGGTATAGTGCACACAGCAACAGCGGTGCCGTCTAACACGCAGCTGCAGCAGTGAGAAAATGGTGGCGACGGGGAAAATGGCTTGGTCTTATAGGGCAAGGGCATGTGACATACACTGCCAATGACACATGCCCTTGCTTGTGTGAAAAACAGCAGTTCGCTCCGTGTGTGCGCTGCTGATAGGCTGACAGATTGCACCTCCCCACTGCAAATGCGGGAAAGAGAAAAAAAAATGGAGATCTTCATTATTCCTGCAGAGATCCATCCCCTGCCCCTCCCCCCACCCCGCTGTACACTCAAACTGCGTATTAACATTAATTTTCATCATTACTGAGAAAAAATCCAGTTATGATTTTGGTGCACGAACAGTTATCGAACATAACCTCGAACAGCCGAATTTTTCTCAAATCGTTCGTGTTCGCCGAACGGCTCGAACACCGCCCAAAACAGCTCGAATTTGAGATTGGCGAACAGTTCGAGTAGAACAACGCTCATCTCTACCTAACACCCTTTTTATATGTGACCTCAATTAAGTATAGGTCTTTAAAACGCAACCACTCCTCCAGTGCAACATTATCTATACTAGCTATAATTCTCTTAATCTCGGGAGGATAAAATTCACTCAAAAGGAAAACTCGTCAGAATATTCAGTGAAATCATAATAAATAACTACAAACTCAAAATAATAGTAGCAATCATGTTACATTTACCAAATATTATGGGTAGAAAGACAAATAATACCCTATCAAGGCTCTTAACACCAAAACCACAAATCAATAAATTCATTTCTAGATTTTACAAACTATTAATGTCAAGTTGCGAAACTCAAAGTCTCATTGATAAATGGGAAAAGAAATGAAATATTTTGTTCAATTTAAAAGTACTACAGTGGTGGCCAAAAGTATTGGCACCCCTGCAATTCTGTCAGATAATACTCAGTTTCTTCCTGAAAGTGATTGCAATCACAAATTCTTTGGTATTATTATCTTCATTTAATTTGTCTTCAATGAAAAAACACAAAAAGAATTGTCCTAAAGCCAAATTGGATACAATTCCACACCAAACCTAAAAAAGGGGGTGGACAAAAGTATTGGCACTGTTTGAAAAATCATGTGATGCTTCTCTAATTCGTGTAATTAACAGCACCTGTAACTTACCTGTGGCACCTAACAGGTGTTGGCAATAACTAAATCACACTTGCAGCCAGTTAACATGGATTAAAGTTGACTCAACCTCTGTCCTGTGTCCTTGTGTGTACCACATTGAGCATGGAGAAAAGAAAGAAGACCAAAGAACTGTCTGAGGACTTGAGAAACCAAATTGTGAGGAAGCATGAGCAATCTCAAGGCTACAAGTCCATCTCCAAATACCTGAATGTTCCTGTGTCTTCCGTGCACAGAGTCATCAAGAAGTTTAAAGCCCATGGCACTGTGGCTAACCTCCCTAGATGTGGACGGAAAAGAAAAATTGACGAGAGATTTCAACGCAAGATTGTGCGGCTGGTGGATAAAGAACCTCGACTAACATCCAAACAAGTTCAAGCTGCCCTGCAGTCCGAGGGTACAACAGTGTCAACCAGTACTATCCGTCGGCATCTGAATGAAAAGGGACTGTATGGTAGGATACCCAGGAAGACCCCACTTCTTACCCCGAGACATAAAAAAGCCAGGCTGGAGTTTGCCAAAACTTACCTAAGAAAGCCTAAAACGTTTTGGAAGAATGTTCTCTGGTCAGATGAGACAAAAGTAGAGCTTTTTGGGAAAAAGCATCAACATAGAGTGTACAGGAAAAAAAAAGAGGCATTCAAAGAAAAGAACACGGTCCCTACAGTCAAACATGGAGGAGGTTCCCTGATGTTTTGGGGTTGCTTTGCTGCCTCTGGCACTGGACTGCTTGACCGTGTGCATGGCATTATGAAGTCTGAAGACTACCAACAAATTTTGCAGCATAATGTAGGGCCCAGTGTGAGAAAGCTGGGTCTCCCTCAGAGGTCATGGGTCTTCCAGCAGGACAATGACCCAAAACACACTTCCAAAAGCACTATAAAATGGTTTGAGAGAAAGCACTGGAGACTTCTAAGGTGGGCAGCAATGAGTCCAGACCTGAATCCCATAGAACACCTGTGGAGAGATCTCAAAATGGCAGTTTGGAGAAGGCACCCTTCAAATATCAGGGACCTGGAGCAGTTTGTCAAAGAAGAATGGTCTACAATTCCAGCAGAGCATTGTAAGAAACTCATTGATGGTTACCGGAAGCGGTTGTTCGCAGTTATTTTGGTTAAAGGTTGTGCAACCAAGTATTAGGCTGAGGGTGCCAATACTTTTGTCTGGCCCATTTTTGGAGTTTTGTGTGAAATGATCAATGATTTGATTTTTGCTTCATTCTCTTTTGTGTTTTTTCCTTGCAAGCAAATTAAATTAAGATAATAATACCAAAGAATTTGTGATTGCAATCATTTTCAGAAAGAAACTGAGTATTATCTGACAGAATTGCAGGGGTGCCAATACGTTTGGCCACCACTGTATAATATTTCTTAAAAGGGACACACTCATTCTCAATATCTTCAAGAGATCAAAAATTAAATGATGGTAGAAAGCCCCAGACATATTCCACAAAACTGACAAATCTCGCTTTGATGCCATTGGAAAATGTATTGCTGTGGTAAACTGGACACAGGAAACCTTTTGCATATATTATTCTTACTCATACACTTCTTGAAAAATATACAAAAAATAATTACGATAATCCTACAAACCGAGATACTATATCATTTTGTCATGCTAGGTATGGGAAGGATCCAGCGTACGGCGATGGGAAAAGAGAGAAAGCCAAACAACTAAGGAAAGGGAGAGTGGAGACCCCTAAGCAGATATAACAACACCCTGACTCCCCTATCGTCCCTAAATAGGTTCCGCACCTATCGCCGAGCAGGATACCTAACCCCTGACTGACCCTAGAGCTAGGCCCTAGGTAGGGAGGGAAAGGGGTGAGCACTAGTCAGCTCCACTGCAACTAAAGAAAAAACAAGTCAAACAGACAAGGGGATGCACTTAGCTTTGAGAAGACACCAGAGAGATCATGACAACAATCCACAAGGAACTCCAAGAAGACACTAGCCGACTGCTAGAACTCCAGGCCTGGACAAAGGAAAATACTTCTATCACCGGCGACTCTCTGCAGACACTGAGAGTGTTTTAAAGATCAAGCAAGGGTGTGTTAATTAGCAGCAGAAGGTGGAGATCACCGCTGGGTCCTAGTGAGAGAAGGATGATGAAAAGATCAAGATGGTGTCTGCAAAGCCAAGCGCAGAGACCTTCTACAGCAGGATCCAGAACGACTGTCTGTCAAACCTGATACACCCCATGACACATTTTGATCCTACACACTAATACTTGAGCTGTAGCCCAATTATCCTTCACTGTTCTAATGCAGCAAAATTGATTATAGCTAGGCTTTTGAAGAAATAGTGTCTCTCCTTCAATTTTGGACTAGATTTATGAATTAAATATAATCATATGAAAAGATCAGATTAATCGAAAATGGAAAATACACTATATTTATGCCTAAACATCTAGAAAAAATGGTTACATTTTCAGAATACCAATTCCTTTAATTCTTCTGTCAAAGGGCGCCGTCAGACAGCCATATCAATCTGACCGAGATCAGACTGCAATGCACGGACTGGCCGGCGTGTTTCCCGACACAATTGTGACAGTTTCATATATTCCTATGCAGCTATTACACTCTGGTGTAATCTTGCTCTGATTGATATGGTCGTCTGACTGAACTCTAAAAAGAAGATATTGGGGCAGATTTATGAAGACTGGCAATACGTGAGCCAACCTTGATGGAATAGAAGGCACCAAATCCATTAAGAATCGCACCTCCGTGCGGTGCGACAGAAATGCTACTCAAGTCAGGGACTGGAGTAACATTTCTGACACACAAAACGTCAGCACTCTTAATAAATTTGATGAGCAAGTATTGTCACACCCCTGTCTCATGCCAACTCTTCCAAATCTCCACCTATTTTGGTGGAGATGATTCTAACTGGCTTGAAAAAGTAACAAAAATGTTACGACTTTTCAAAGTTGAAAGCTTTTAAGCCAGTTTTTCTGGCATAAAAGCTTTGATGAATCGGCCCCATATGTCTATGCAATCTGACTTTAAGAGCTCATTCAGACGACCGTAGCTTTGGTCCAAGTGCGATCAGTCAAAACATTGGATCTCATTTGGACCAATGTTATTCAATGAGGCAGTGCACATATTCAATTTTATCTTGGATGAAGTTGTCTGAAAAAAATATTGCAGCATGCATGATTTGCCTCTGATAATCGGATGCCCATTCATGTCTATATATTGATAGAAAATGTTGGACAGCACTTGGATGCCATGCAATGGCAAAGATGGAGACACTATTTTTGTTAATTCTCCATATCTGAGAAAAATTAATTCCACTCTGATTAAACTCTGATCAGAGTGTGATTAGCATAATCTGACCATTTTCCTTGGATGGAGAACATACGGTTGTCTGCACCTGCCCTTAGATTGTTATACGATATATACTTTAACCATGGTCAATATTAAGGTTGGGGCTACATGACAGCATATGTGGCACAACAGATATTCTCCAAAAGGTCAAGCAAAAAAAAAAAACAGTTGTGCAATTTGTCTGCAACTTAAAGCTGAGTTTCCTATGCAACTCACATTGAAGTCTACGGCAAGTGTGTTGCATGCAACTTGCATTGAAGCCTATGGCAAGTGTGTCGTGTGACTTGCATTGAAGACTAAGGAAAGTGTGTCGTGTGTGACTTGCATTGAAGCTTATGGCAAGTGTTTCATGTATGACTTGCATTGAAGTATATGGCAAGTGTGTTGCATGCAAATTTCATTGAAGCCTATGGAAAGCGTGTCGTGTGCGACGTATTGAAGTCTTTGGCAAATGTGTTGCGTAGGACTTGCATTGAAACCTTTGGCAAGTGTGTCACATGTGACTTGCATTGAAGCCTATGGCAAGTGTGTCCCATGTGATTTGCATTGAAGAATATGGCAAGATTGTCACGTGAGACTTGCATTAAAGTCTATGGCAAGTGTGTCACATGTGACTTGCATTGAAGCCTTTGGCAAGTGTTTCATGTATGACTTGCATTGAAGTATATGGCAAGTGTGTGGCATGCAGATTTCATTGAAGCCTATGGCAAGCGTGTTCTGTGTGACATGTATTGAAGTCTTTGGCAAATGTGTCGCGTAGGACTTGCATTGAAGCCTATGGCAAGTGTGTCACCATTAACTTGCTTTGAAGCCTATGGCAAGTGTTTCATGTATGACTTGCATTGAAGCCTATGGCAAGTGTGTCGCGTGTAGCTTGCATTGAAGCCTATGGCAAGTGTATCGTATGTGACTTGCGACCAGCGACAGAATATCCAACACTTTTGAAAACATATGAGACTCTGTGTCGCAGTATGTCACTGGTCAGAATGCGACTTGATGGAAAAATCCTTACCTCCAATTTTGCAATGTGTCGCAGCAATTTCAGTATCGCGTAACACATTTCCTCTAGCCTTAGTGAAGCAGGGCAAGTTCCCTCTTTTATTTCTTTCTTTCTGTTTTTTTTTGTGCATTATTGTACTTGGACGAGTTCTATGTTCTATGTTCCGTATAGTTTTTTTCTTCTGAATTGTAAAAAATGGAAAAAATATAATAGAATTTTTTGGATTTAGAGTTTTGCTTTTTTTATTTTCAATAGGTTAATTTTCCCTAAAAGCACTGAAATAAATGATGTTGGGTAAACCGATGTGTGAAAACATTGTATCATAAATCATTCTTTTATGAGACAGTATATATAAATATGATATGTTTCCTCTTTAAACACAGATTTAACAGATGAACGATGGTTTAGCCTTTACTAAGGAAATTATTCTAAGTCGCACCGTGGTGTTCAGTTTTTCAAAAGCCCTTATGAACCTATTAATCTTGGATTGATGCAGGAGCCTATTAGAGATAAGCAATATAAACAAATGGGAACCACTTCTTAAACTATTTCAGAGAGGCGGCAGGTGTATGCAGGTCATGGTGATATCTTGTTCTTCAAAATATTTCAGCAGATACACAGACTTTTCACTGGGTTATCTAAAAAAGAAAACGCCTTTGAACCTTGCCGCCAGAATGAAGCACTTGTGATTTCTCAAACCAACAAAGGATCAGGGAATAAGATAAGGTTTTTTTTCTCTGTTTGGGGGGAAGGGAGAAAAAAAAAAGATGTTTGCCTTTCATCTCTCCCCGCTGTGCATACTAAAAGTATTTGCTTGCCTGGTTCTTTTTAAATATAAAAATAATGATACTTCTACTTAATATGATTCCAACACCCAAACAGTAAATACGCTCCTCGAGAGAACTGGGGCACTCAAACTTTTTTAGAAGTGAGTCAGTGAGATGAAGCAATGTGTGTGTTTTAAAGTATTCTTGCTATCACCATAAGTAACACATCTTGAACCTTTCCCCTAAGGGCAATGCTTGTTCTTTTAGGTCAAGTTAAAGGCTAAGATCACGTGGCTGTCTTATGAGCTCTCTCATTGCCAAAATACACGTCCGTAAACCTTGTATTGTCCAGGTATGGCGTCTGGAAATTGTCAAAAACGTGAAAAATGTAGCTTCACCTTTCATGAACTTGGACAAAGACTTAAGGGAGTTTGCATGAATCGAAATTCCTTAACATTGTGTTAGTCTCAGAATTGGTCCCTTAGGCAGTTGGGGGAACATTGAAAAAAACATAGCAAAGCAATGGAGAGAAATCCTCTGTGGATTCCATGTTAGTCTATATACCAGAATGGAGACAATCATGGTAGGGGGACTATGCCACGGGAAATGAGGAGACTTGGAGCTTCAGATAAGGTTTCTATTATTACCAACGCGTTTCAGTCCCGGACTAGTGCCTTTCTCAAGATCAAAAAACCTTTGTGACCTTGAGAAAGGCATTGATCCGGCACTGAAATGCGTTGGTACTAATGAAAACCTTATCTGGAGCACCATGACTTAAACAGGGGTTGTACCTTCATACAGCATGACCACCCCTCATTGGTGCACTGCCCTATTTTGTGCGCATTTGCACCTCTCTATAGTTCTTCATGTTAGTCTATAGGCAAATTGTCAGCTGTTGTATGAGAGTTTGTAGTCTGTGCTACATTTACTGACCATTACATACCTCTAAGAACAATAGCAATGACCCTTTACGAAAGTATTAGAGGTATTAATGGGGATATGACTGCTCCCATTTTTCCCACATATTCCCCTGCCAAACTCACTACCGAGTAAAGGATTCCTCTTTTAACTATACACCATATTCTGCAGAAACCAACCTTTAAAGGAGTATTCAACCCCAAAGCATTCATCATTTATCCATGGGATAGGAAATACATTTTGGAATGCTGGGGTCCTTCTACTGGTACCTCCACCAACTGCTAGAATAAAGGAACCCACCCAATGACAGATGAACAACTGCGGCTATGAAATGACTGAAAGAAACGAATGTTAAGAATGACGCTCCACTCAAAGTCAAGTGATAAATATTTTATTGTAGAATAACCCTTTAAAGACTATGCAATCACGTGTTTCTTCAATTAATGCAAAATAGTGAATGAAGAAATTTTTCAAATAGTCTTGTTTATAAACATTGTACAATTTTCTATTAACCTTCTACCCAGGACATGTGATCGGTTTACCCAACTCCGTTACAACACATGCACTAAATATTATTAGCACACACTTGTTTTATCTTCAGGTCCAAGCTTTGCTCCCTTTCTCGGTGGCCGCTGCCCTTTGCTGTACTCCACATTGGATCTTATAAGTGGCTTTGGTGTTTTTCAGCAACATCATCTCCCAAGTTCTTTATGGTCCATTAGTACACCCATGTGTCTGAGAACTGAGATTGTAATGTGTTCAGTTTCTGCATGTTTGGAGTTTTTAGTGTCTTTTGCTGCAGTCATCTTTGCAAACCTTTGTGATTTCTACAAACTCTCAGACATGTTGGTAATCCCTCAGCTTACTACTTGCTGGTAAACTCATTGCTTGCAGTAAGCATTATGAAATTATATTTAGAGAATACTCACTAAGCTGCAATAATCTTTGCAGACTTTAGTGCTTCTACACATCTTCAGACCAGATGGTTAACCACTTTGCTTGCTACCTGCTGTGTAACCAATTATTTGCTATAAGCATCACAATCTGTTACTAGAGACTGTTCACATTAAGCTACAGTCTGCTGTGGATCCTACTACCTATATATGCGTTACGCTGAAAAAAGAAAATGGACAGCACCTTCAAAAATCATACATTGATCTAATGACTCTCTGCAAAAATATATATAACTGAACATGAGGTTCTTAGTTTAACATTCTGATCCGACTGTATGAAGCCCACTGCCACGTCATGGCGAACCTTTCAGTGGGTCCTAACTTTTATTGCCTTAACAGAGGGGCATTATGCGCTAACCACCGCCGCAGCGACAATGCACCAGCAGGGTAGGCGGCCTGGTGGTGCCCCACAGCAACTATGCTGCAAGAGTGAGTCCCCCATTACTCCAGACCGCACTGCCCCACCAGCACAAAACAACAGCAACAATGGCTGCCACACAACACCAACACCAAATGAAAGGCGCATAGTGACTCACCTCAAACTTTCAAATGAGAGAAAAATAGGCTGGACCCTCTTTGCAGTCTCCTGCTAATTAAATTCACCTGTGCCAAATAGGAGGAGTGCACATCTGAAAAAAAAAGGACAGATAATGCAATACGATGAAAAAAGAAAGAATGGGCAGCACCTCCAAAAATCATGCATTGATCTAATGCCTCTTTGAAAAAATTATTATAACTGAACATGAGGTGATTAGTTTAACATTCTGATCTGACTGTATGAAGCCCACTGCCACGCCACGGTAAACCTCTCAGTGGGACCCAGTGTGAGGAGGCTTATAAGCCATGCAATGCTTATCTTGGAAATTTAATATGCAAATTGCCTCTTCAGAGAGGAAGAGACTATCGACTGTTAAATGAGCCTTGCCACATGACTTAGGATAAAAGACAAACCCGAATCTCTATTTGCATACACAGTGTTTTGGAAGTGTTGCCCCTCCTCAGTGCAAAGCAGGAGATCTGATTTGACTATATGATAGTCTTCTGACTGGAATCTATGGGTCAACGTTTCTCCTTGTAGAGGGTGACATGCCGGGCCTGGCATGCCAGTGTGAGGAGGCTTATAATTTCCTCTGGGAAATTAAATATGCAAATTGCTGCTTCAGAGAAGAAGAGGACTAAGACTCTAGTGCCACCTA
Source organism: Phyllobates terribilis (assembly GCF_046119375.1). Taxonomy (NCBI): domain Eukaryota; kingdom Metazoa; phylum Chordata; class Amphibia; order Anura; family Dendrobatidae; genus Phyllobates; species Phyllobates terribilis. The sequence continues at coordinate 250,810,573 of NW_027362773.1, read as the reverse complement.
TTGGAAGTAGCAACCCTAAAAATCAAAATAGACCCTTTAAGAAACCTCTTCCCAGCACTCATCTGTGATGATACGCATCTCCTTCTGGCTCCGGTCACTCATCAGACACTTTCAGTGCCTCAGGTGTTGTCTCTCTACACAGCTCACTCTTGCTCCAGTCACTCTTCAAGGCTTTCTGCCCACCACATCATGATGCCACAAGACCTAGTCATCACCGGAGGTGCTAAAGAACCCTAAAGAGTGACCTACTGTAAGCCAGAGGGAGCTGCTCGTCAAGATAAGTTAAAGTTGGGGGGGATTTAGGAGTATTATATTTATTTTTTTTAACCCTAACTTTATTATCCTCTGGCTTCTAGAGAGTCATCAGAGCTTAATAAACATTTTTAAATAACAAATTGGACACAAATCAAATTTCCAGAATGAATTAGAATGGATCAGCAGAATTCGAATTTTGTCAGATTTGCTTATATCTACTAATAACGTTTACATAAAAAAAACCTGACAAAGCGTGAAATAAATAAAAAAATAAAAACCTCTTTGCAATAGCAAAGAAGTAAGAGTGGGGTTTATGATATAATCGGAGTTCAACTGGTTTTCTTTGTCTTCTTAAAGCAAAAAAAAATCATCCGGAGTTAATTGGATTCTCTCTGAAGGTTTGTAATTTGTAACTTTTAAACATATGCTTAATATATGTTGACTACTGCTAATCCCATAATCATCTCAATAGCCCTATTATTATTTTTTAGCAAATTACTAAAAGGATTATTAACGTCTGAGAACAAAGAAAATATTGGGAATGGAGGGTGTAGAAGATTGCTGAGATGACTCAAGTTCTTAAGAACATAAGAAAGTATTGGAATCGTTGGCCTTTAAAATGAACAGGGAAACACAAGTTTACACGTGTTGCTGTAGGGCCGTGGTAAGATGTTCTTGCATCAGCTGTATGGTAATGCTTTACAAAGGTCTATCCATTATATATGAAATGGTACTGCAATCTTAAAGGGGATGTCCAGGCTTGGGGATCAAGTCTGTAGTCACTCTATTCTGAGTCCTCACAGTGCATGTTGTGCACGCTGTCAGGATTCTCTGGTGACGGGAGTGGTTGCTGTGACCGCAATATGTTATTTGCATACTTTCGGCCACAGTCCGACTAGACTGTGTCCAGCCTTTCTCAATTCATTTGTATTGAGTGAAGCAGGGCATGTCTAGTCGGCACATGATCGCATTAATGCAAGTCGCATATTAGTGGTCATGGGTCAGCTAGCTCCTGACACTACAGAATTCTGATGGTGCACGCTGTGAGGATTCACAAGTCTGCAGTCAAAAAGAGTGACTGCAGACTTAGACTCCAAGTCTGGACAACCCCTTTAAGTATTGTACTTAAAAACCCATAAAAGGAAAGCCATATCTCTGTAGGCTAAGTAAGTATTTCTATTAGAAGCACAACCGCAATAAAAAAAAAAATCAAAACATCCTAGTCAGGTAAGATATTGTTCCTTTGCCAGTTTTATCATGGGAGCATTTTGTGGATATGATTTTTTTCGATTGCAATAATAACTTTATAGTACAGTATCTTTGAAATTTTTTTTTAAAATTCCATTAATAAAATGTACAATAAAAATTATTCATCTTTTGTAAAGATCTGATATACAAGTCATGAGAAATCTGCTGTACAAGTCAAATGCAAATCAAGCTGGAGGTGCACAGGGGGCGTGTCAATGCACTTGGAATAAGAAGTCTAAGTTCATTGACATGCCTCCAGTGTACTTCTAGAGTGATTTGCATTTGGCTTCTATGCTTGATTTTTCATGACTGGCACATCGGATCACTACAAAAGATGCTTTATTTTTATTGGGGGACAAACACCTATACAGCCTTACTATTAATTCCATATGTAAAATCAGGTTCCCTATAATCCCTGCATATCCATCATTTAAACTTGAAAGTTAGTAAAAATCCTTCACTTAATTTCCAGCATGAATAAAAGCAAAAACTTTATTGAAACAACCAAATTAAAATTGTAGAAATATAAAAAATTAGGACATCTTGGAGAACGTAACAAAAACCTACGCGTTTCGAACCGGCATGTCTGTGCGGTTCTTATTTGTTTCCTATTCGAAATGCGCAGGTATCTGCTACTGTCTCCAGGATGTCCTGTTTTTTTAATGTTTCTACAATTTTAATATTTCAATTATTCACACGATGAATAAGAACCGCACACAAATGCCAGTTCGAAACGCAAAGGTTTTGGCTTCTATCTCCAGGATGTCCTGATTTTTTTAAATGTTTCGATGATTTTAATTAGTATGCTTCAATTATTCATCCCATATATAAGAAACGCAAACAAATATCGGTTCGAAATGCACAGGTTTTTGCTGCTATCTCCAGGAAGTCCTGTTTTGTTTAATGTTTCTCTGATTTTAATTAGGATACTTTAATTATTCATCCCAGATATAACAAACGCACACAAGTATCATTTAGAAACGCGTAGGGTTTTGCTACTATCTCCAGGTTATCCTGTTTATTTAACATTTCTCTGATTTTAATTTGGATGTTTTAATTATTCATCCCATGAATAAGAACCGCACACAAATGCAGGTTCGAAACGCTTAGGTTTTTGCTACTATCTCCAGGATGTCCTGTTTTTTAATGTTTCTATGATTTTATTTTGGATGTTTCAGTTATTCATCCCATGAATAAGAACCGGACACAAATGCCAGTCTGAAACGCGTAGTTTTTTTTACTATCTCCAAGATGTCCTGTTTTTTTTAATGTTTCTCCTATTTTAATTAGAATACTTCAATTATTTATCCCAGATATAAAAAATACACACAAGTATAGTTTCGAAACGTGTAGGGTTTTGCTGGTATCTCCAGGATATCCTGTTTGTTTAACGTTTCTCCAATTTTAATTTGGATGTTTCGATTATTCATCCCATGAATAAGGCTAAGTGCCCACGATGCAGAAATGCTGCAGATTTTTTCCGCTTCTCTCTGGCAGGAAAAACACATGCAGATTCTACATGCAGATTCTACATGCGTTTTTCCTGCCAGGTAGAAGCGTTTGTCAAGCGTTCTTCACATGCATTTCTGCATACGGGTTTTCAAGCGCTTTTTCAAGCGATTTTAGCATCACTTGGAAAAGTGCTTGACAACTTGGTCACACTATATAAATCCATGCAACCGGCATGGGTTTATATAGTGTGACCAAGAAATAGTTAAAAAAAAAGAATAAGAATGGTAAAAAATAAAGATTATACTTACCTTCTGATGGCCCCCGGTATTATCTCCGCTCCGTCCGGTCTCTTGTATGGGTCGCGGTGGTGTTTAAGGACCTGCGGTGACGTCATTGAGTCATGTGACAGGTCACGCGACCACCGATGTTAGCGGTTGCGTGACCTGTCACATGACTAAATGATGTCATGGCAGGCCCTTCACACCACCGCAAGCCGTACAAGAGACCGGACGCATCACTAAGGAGGCCGGGGGACATCGGAAGGTGAGTATAATCTTTATTTTTTATTTTATTCTTTTTTTTACAGGTACTATGGTACCCGGGTCTGGATGAGAGTCTCTTCTTCTCCAGACCTGGGTACCATCCGCACATTGAACCGTGTGATATCCGCATGTGCAGATGCAGTGATTCGGATGTCACGAGGTCCAATGCAAGTCAATGGCGGCAATTACGCTGCGTGTCCGCAAAATTAATGGACATGCTGCGTTTTTTTCCGCAATGATAATCCGCAGCAGAAATTTCCACAGCATGTGCACAGCACATGCGGATTATCATTGGGGACCATGGGGCACGTATTACCAAGTGTTTTTTAAGCGTTTTCACTGCGGAAATTCAGCAGCAAAAATGCTTGAAAAACGCATAGTGGGCACACAGACTTAGAACCACAAACAAATACTGGTTCGAAATGCATAGGTTTTTTGCTACTATCTCCAGGATGTCCTGTTAATTTTAATGTTTCTTCAATTTCAATTTAGATGTTTCAATTATTCATCCCATGAATAAGAACCCCAAACAAATACCAGTTTGAAACGCGTAGGGTTTTTTGCTACCATCTCCAGGATGTCTTGTTTTTTTTTTAATGTTTCTTCAATTTTAATTTAGATGTTTCAATTATTCATCCAATGAATAAGAACCGCAAACATATACCGGTTCGAAACGCGTAAGTTTTTTCTACTCTCTCCAGGATGTATATTCCTATGATTTTAATTTGAATGTTTCAATAAAAGTTTTTGTTTATATTCACACTGGAAATCAAGTGCTGGATTTTCACTAACTTTCCACTTCCTTCCCAACTGGAATTTTTCATCCGAGCACTTCCCATGGATCTAACTAAGCATTTGAGAGGTGAGCTGAAAGCACTCATTTTTCTATATGTGAAAGATCCATCAATTAACAGACTAATGAAAACGTAATGCACCCGAAGTAGCATAGCGCCGTACTCTCTGTAGTGGCCGTGAATGGTACTACAAGCTATCTCGCATACAAGTTACTAGCGTGACTATTCTAGTGTATCTTTGATTATTATTATTAATATTGGATAAAAGGAGTTTTGCCAACATATAGGATATTTATGATCTATCTTAGGGACCAGTCATCAATATTAATATTCCAGAAAACCCTTTCAATAAAGATCGAACAAACTAATCACCTAGTGCCCAAATCAATCCTGTAAAATATCTATAAATGTAAAATATTAGCATATTTGAGCAGTGATCATGATATGTCATGAAATGCATTTTTGGGTGATATATTAGTATATATAAATCTTTAACACCTATTTAGCGCAATTTATAAGCAATTCTATGATTTGGACTCACATATTACCTTTAAATGTGTGAAGAAGAGACATGGGCCCTTTAATATATTCATGATTAGGGTCCAGAATTGGCCAGCGTTTCTTGAAATTAGCATGAGTTAAGCCAGGCTTCTGAACAGCTTGGGTGTTGTATGTAAAAAAGAATAAAAAGAAAAACCCTTTGAAGTGATCAGAATCCGTCTCATCTCGTTAATTCTACCATTTGTTTGATTTTTGGTACAAAGAAAATGAAGGAATGTGTTGGGATTATGGCATCCTAAGTCAATATTTATTAAAAAATCAATCTCGTTGAAAATCTGTTCAACCCTCTAATTAGACCAGTCGACTCGAGGTTGATTTTTAATTGCAAAAGTAATTACACAGAGCAGATAGCCACTGACACTTGATTATCTAGGTGATTGATTAAAAAGTCTGGTCCCGATGACATTCGGATATTCAAAACAATTGAGAAAATTAAAAATGGAGAAGAAGAAGAAAAAAAAAAAAAAAGGCGACCACAAAGTTGCCTCTGTCACTCAAACAATCCTCGCTGACCATTTTGATCCCAGGACTTTGAATGAAGCAGTGGATTAAGGGGCAATTAATTGCCGGATAATGTGAAGTGAGATCACAGCTGGCGAAGGCATTTTCTATCTAAAAAAAAAAAAAAGTACAACATTAAAGCATATTTTCTTTCTTTACATAGCTCGCCACTTGATTTTGTACTGAGTAGTTGTGTGCATTATTTTCTTCGTTCGTTGGATGGGATTATTGCAGCTGCCTTCATGTTTCATTAAATGAAAAGTTAGCGTTACACTCAACATAATAAGACGTGTAGCGTAGTGTAGTTTTTTTTTAACATGCATTTCATTAGCATCATCGACTCCCGAGGGTCTCGTGCACAGCTGAGTTAATAAGAGGTCTGAAAAGAACAACGTCCCTCCCAAGAAAAACTTTAATCGTTTTATTGAGTTTTTATTTTAGCTTTATGTTCATGGATCAAACGGCCAATAAGAGACAGAAAATCTAACAGAGCAGGTGATTCATACAATGTATACAATTCTTCCACTTCTTCAAGTGTATAAAGTCATTTTTATTCAATATGGACGACATAAATGACGGCATAATAAGCTTTAAAAAAATGTCCACTATGTAGAGTATGATGACGTATCCTTTGATTGACAGCTTTACCCATATGACTGCTCATGCAGAGATAGATGTCAATAACTGATAGAACCTCCCACTGGACTCCTAAGCAAAGGACGTGATTGACAGCTTTCCCGTCATGACTATGCAAACAAAAATAATTTACCAAAAATGTTCAAAATGTAAATAAATGGCACTTCGCACAAGACGTCAAACACTCACTCTAGTCAGATTATATCGTCACTATATCATCACTAAATCTTTATTAGAAATAAGTTAAAAAAAGGTATAAAAATCACAGAGTGCCTAGTATGAGGGGGCACCACACTGTCCAAAATACATAACTGCCATACAGGTTGTATTCAACATAGGGGATGTTAGTTAAACATAGTCAAATGACTCCCCATATTGATCAATAAATCCCATTCTATGTATCCAATCATATTATAAATGGTCCTGTCAATGAGAATTCAACAGTGATTGGAATAGTAGGTAGGGAGAGGATAGAACCAAGGCAGTAAATCCTGCCCAAATAATTGGTATCATACATACCAATCTAAATATACAAAGACAGACAATGACATTGGTTGGTAACCAATGAAGAAGGATAATAAAACATAAATGGCTGCAATCAGGTAAAAAATAAACTGATTATTGCTGTAAAGTGAACCCACAGTGTTGAATAGCTTAAAGTTGTGATAGCCCACATGTAATGTACTAATTAAATCCCAAGTAAATACTGTGAAGTTGTACCTAACTAAAGGTAATACTGAGCAGCCAGAAGAGGTCAGGACAGAGATGTGCGGCTTTCCCACACCCCGACGCACGTTTCGCTACTTGCTTTTTCTGGGGGCGTGTCAGGGAAAGGGGCAGCTGCCTTTTTATGTATAGCACCCCCTACCCACTAATCTATGTCACAGACTGAACGTGTCTGTGACAAAGATAGTTGTTAAATACTGATAGAACCTCACACTTCACTCCTAAGGAAAGAAACTGATTTACAGCTTTCCCTGCATGACTGTGCATACAGAGATTGCTGTTAATCATTTGGAGGACCACTCATTGACTCCTAAGTAAAAAAAGTGATTAATAGCTTTTCCTGTATGACTGTGCAGTCAGAGATATTTGACAAAAACTAATAAAACCTCCCACTGAACTCCTGAGTAAAGAAAGTGGTTCATAGATTTCCATCCAGGTCTGTATACGGAGAGATTTGTCAAAAACTAATAGAATCTCCCACTGGACTCCTAAGCAAAGGACATGATTGATAGATTTCCAGTCATGATTATGCAAACAAAGATAGCTGTCAAAAACCGATAGAACCTCCCACTTGACTCCTAAGCAAAGAAAGTGATTGATAATCTTCCTTGCAGGACTGTGCTTACAGAGATTGTTGTCAATCGTTTAGAGGACCCCCCACTGAATTCCTAAGCAAAGCAAAGTGATTGATAGCTCTTCCTGCATGACTGTGCATACAGAGATGTTTGACAAAAAATAATAGAACCTCCCACTGGACTCCTAAGCTAAGAAAATTATTCACAGCTTTCCCTCCAGGACTATGCAAACAAGGATTGCTGTCAATCAATTAGAAGACTAGTGGACTGCCCACTAGACTCCCAAGTAAAAAATGTGATTGACAGCTTTCCCTGCATGACTGTGCATGCAAAGATAGTTGTCAAAAACTGATAGAACCTCCCACTTGACTCCTAAGTAAAAAAAAAAGTGAATGACAGCTTTCCTTTTAGGACTGTGAATATGTCAATTACCTTCTTTGCTTAGGAGTCCAGTGGGAAGTTTTATAGTTTTTGTTTACAGCAATCTTTGTATGCACAGCCATGCAGGGAAAATTGTTATTCACTTTCTTTGCTTAGGAGTCCAGTGGGAGGTTCTATGAGCTGTCATACAGGGAAAGCTGTCAACCAAAGGATAGGTCATCAATATCAAGGTAGTGAACATCCCCTTTAAAGCTGATAGCTGTCAAACAATTGTAGGACCACACACTGAACTCCTAAGCTCGAAAAAGTTACTGACAGTCAGCTTTCCCTGCATGACGGAGCATGTATAAATAGCTTTTAATAATTTATAGGAACTCCCACTCGACTCCTAAGCTAGGAAAAGTAACTGACAGCTTTCCCTGCATGACAGTGCATACATAAATAGCTGTCAGTCAATGATAGGGCCTCCCACTGGCTCGAAAATGATTAACAGCTTTCCCTGCATGACAGTGCATACAGAAATAGCTGTCAGTCAATGATAGGGCCTCCCACTGGCTAGAAAATGATTAACAGCTTTCTCTGCATGACTGTGCATATAAAAATAGCTATCAATAACTGATAGAACCTCCCACTGGACTCCTAAGCAAGGAGAGCGACCTACAGCTTTCCCTGCATGACTGTGCATTCAGAAATAGCTGTCAATCAATGATAGAACCGCCCACTCGACTCCTAAGCATTTGTTAGAACTGGACTTTAAATAAATTAAAAAAACAAGGTCAACTGAATCTTCTCCCACAAAACTATATATCAATCTGCTCAGCACCTCCTGTGTTGTCCATAGATAAGTGTACATATACAGCATGAGGTCTTAGGGGTGAGGTCTCTCCTTGTGGAGAGTGACATGCCAGTGTAAGGAGACCTATAGGCCATGCATTGCACCTCTGGGATGTGAGGTATGTCAATGGCATCCGCAGTGCACCATTATTGGCCATCATGTGATGAATCCGGCTGTCATTTTCTATTCTGTTGGTAAACAGACCCTCAGCTTGATATTTTGGTTGCACATACATGATATTAGTGTCAATATATGGCATTTAGTGGGCACCTATAAAACATCTTCTCCAATTTTTTTTATTTTTTATAGAATGTAGTATAAAATGTATAGAAAAAAACAAGGTCCAACAAAGACTAATTTACCCAGGTAAGAGTAATTACTTGCCAGCTCACTCCTAGACCAGCTCGGAGAGTCTGCCTGGGGTTGAGTACAGCTGAGTGCTCAACTAAACCCTATTGAAGTAAGAAGACCTCTTGGGAAGTCATCAAGTGCTTGTTATCGCTGCGCTCAAACATAACCAGCGCTTCTATTGTATAAAGAAGTCGAAGTCTTCCTGGGAGACAAGAAAATGCTGAGTAGAAATGAGCTCTTGTGTGTATAGGGTGTAAGGAGCTTGAGTACTGTATCCTTTGTTGGATCTCTGATTTCATAGAGGGGCATGAGATGTTTTTCTCTTCTAGATCCCATATTAATCTATTGAAGAAAAATACCTTAATAGTATCTCTTCTCTTTAATCTGCACCCTAAACATTTTTTCCACATAGGTATCCATACACTTTAGTGCAAAGTTGTCCAAGCTCGTCATCAATTTCAGCTGGACTGGCTGAATATCTTCTATATATAGGGGACTCCCTAGTTTGTCCGGAATCATATGTTGATTTTCAGAACTCAGGGCATTATTGCATTTGCGCCTATTTTTTGACTATTTTTTTCTGCTTTAAGGCTGATTTGTGCCAAATTCGTCTTTTAAGTTGCGCCTAATTGAAGTCTACTGTCTACTTGTTCATCTGTTTTTTTTTCTTTGTTCACTATTGTGGCATGGTTTCTGTAAACCTGATGTTTTCAGCCAATTAATTATTTGGGCCATTTTAAAAAGACATTTTTTTCCTTAAATCTGCACCAATCCCCCTCGTGTTTCTATTTCAGAATATTATTTCACCAATATTAGAGTTGTGTGTGACATTTTAATGGAGTATGTGACTTTTTGCTCTAAAAATTGCTAAAAAAGGTACAAGACAAAAATTAAGAGCATTTTTGAGTTTGAGAAAATTCCACGAACCATTTGGAAAAATGTGTTGCAAAAATTGGCAATGAATATTACAAGACAAAATGAAAAAGGGACTTTAAAAAAAGTAAATGATGAATCGGGTCCCTAATCATTTTAATCTCTGGGTAGACATGCCACCATCAGGGGTATCTCACTCTCCTTTGAATATACATGCATGCATCACCAAACTGAGTGTGCATGTGTATGGAAGGCTGATGACAGTCAGTAGAAGAACTCAGTTTTCCGAACACAGACTGCCAACATTTGACATTAAGTGGGCAGAGTTTGATTTTTTCAATAGAAAGTCATACAAAAGATATTTCCTTCAAAGAAAGATCATTGATCCATGAACAATCTTTTGTTTAAAGAATTTTCCCAGAAAGATCAATTCATTATTATTATAGTTTGTCATATGATCATTTGTTATTTGATCGCTCAACCAGCAACATACATTAATGTGTATGGGGTAGTGATGAGTGAATCTGAGAAAAATCGAATTCAGCAATTTGCTCGAAATTTAATTCACATGGGCCTCTCAAGGACCTAGAGAATGAAAAACTTATAGGGAAAACAAAAAATAATAGTCACCTTGTTGGTGACGTATCCAGCTGCCGCAGCCTCTTCTTTCCTTCTGTACCGTGGGTGTGACCTCTTTTTCCTGCAAAGTGAAGATGCAAGAAGAAGATTTTGCATGCAATCCAGAAGGAAAAAAAATGCCACAGGGAGCTCCAAGGAGCACAGGACGGAAGACTTTGGCAACCAGACAGGGGAGAAGAATCTTCTGCAAATCAGGAAAAAGGCATCCAGCCACCATTTTATTGTTTTCGCAAAACAATTTGTATTAAGAAGAATTCAATTTTGGGGGCGGATTCAAAAAGAATTCAATTCACCTTGAACTGATATTTAGCACAGGGACCATAAAACATGGATAAACCTTGTCTATTAGAGACATAGTTGACCATGTTGACCATTTACTAGTCCCCAAAGCCGGCCATATACAATCGTGCATCCGATTGCTGTTTCTCCCCTACATAGGAACTCTTGCTCAGATGAGGGCTCATGTGTTATCTGTGAGAAAGCCACCGACAGACATCTGTTCCGGTGGCTCATCTCTGAGAAAGCAAAGCGTTAGGCAGTCAGAAGTCGAACAAGCCCAATTGACATCTCTCTGGATGATCAGCTTGACCAGTCGAGTGCTCCCGTGTTCTCCTAAAGAAAGCAGCAAACAGAAATCTGTGCCGGTGGTGTCAATCGGACATGTCTGAAATTGGACATGTCCAACTGACATCTCTCTTGACGATCAGTTGGACATTGCCCAACAGAGTGTCAACAGCGCTCTTGTGTTATCTATGAGAAAGCCACCGACAGACATCTGTGCCGGTGGCTCATATCTGCGAGAACAAAGCGTTAAGCAGTCAGAAATCGAACATGCCCCATTGACATCTCTCTGGACGATCAGCTTGACCAGTCGAGCACTCCCATGTTCTCGAAGAGAAAGCAGCAAGCAGAAATCTGTGCGGGTGAAATTGGACATGTCCGATTAACATCTCTCTTGACAATCAGTTGGACATTGCCCAATACAGCGTCAACAGAACTTGTTGATATCGACAGGTTTAGCCAACATTATTCTAATGTGTACGGGCAAATCTTAGCAGCACTTCAATAAAAACTGAAATGCTTTATATGCTACAGAAGCCACACACCGGCACCATGTCAATTGCTGTAATCTTTTTGATGTTGGATGTTTACCAATTAAATGTCATTAGTCTTTTGGGTTAGGAAGCTTTTCTGTGTGGATCCCTGTTACTTGAGAACTCATCTTTTCCATATTTGCATTTCAGTACATGACCCCTAGTACTGTACCCCTCACCTTTTAATACGTGTTGCCTTTGCCTCAACATCTTCCACTGAGCCAAAAGGAAAATAGCTGACAAAGCTCCAGGGCTGTCTGAATTCTGCTGATCCCTCTGTGTTATCTCACTAATCTCCAAAGCAAAGATTAGTTCATTGGATTAAACTCTTCTCTCTCCAGACCATCCTTGAAACTCCCTAGAAAGCAGTGGAAGTGCTTCTCTCTACCTATTAGAGGCTAAAAGGATTCAATAAAACATTCTGTCCCTCCTTGCATTCCCTTCTAATAAGATTGAAAACTAAATTGAAAAATGACTTTCACTTGTTGAAGCATGTATTCGGAATATGAGATTGAGGATGATTTAGCTCTGGAAACAAGACGTGGTGGTTCTGATGTTTCATTAAAAAAAAAAAATGAATTATTTTATTTTTGTAAACTTGTCGACTTGATAAAAATTTCACACTTTATATTTAGAGATTGTCTCTTCTTAATAACTCCTTTATAAAATGAAGCCAACAAGTCGATGAACTTATAGTCATGGGTTCAGCTTCAAAAATTCAAATGTTCAGTCTTTATGGTCAAGGAAAGAGCGCCAAGACATTTATTTGTCTGAATAGTGAATGGGGAAAGGGATTTTCTTGGTGGAAAAATCTCCTTCAAGTCCAGAAAAAAAATTTGAAAGATTTTGTGCTCGATTAATCAAAGTTTTTACCCCAGAATTCTGGGGTAAAAGCTTTGAAAAGTAGCAAAATTTAGGCGCAATAACATTTTTTAGGGCTTTTGATGTTTTCACGGAAGTTGCTTCCAGGTCTGCAAAAATAGGCAGAGCTCGGGAGGAACGGGGCGCAGCAGTGACGTGACACCACAGCTTGTCTAATTGATGATGTACTGTGACGTTCCATATGCCAGAAATCTCTCTCCAGTCCCCAACTGGAGTAAGATTTCTGGTGTAGCGCACGGAGGCACACACCACCTATCAAACGCTGCAGATTCATGAAGAGGCTTGCACCTCTTCATGAATCAGTAGCGTCTTACCCGACCGTGCTCCATTAATGAATTAGCCCTTTATGTTAATGAACTATGTAGAAAACTCTGCAGCCTAATAAATGCTTTTTTTAGGTTACTTTCCTTTTTTTGCCAAATTCTTCAAAATGGCTCCCGCGGTTAATGAGTTTTACACAATGTCAAAAGTGTTCTTTTTTCCCTTCTTGAACTGTTTGTGTGACTTTTCAGTGCAAAAATTCTCATGTTTTGCAAAATATTGCAAAAATTGCACCCAAAAAATTGGCGTACTCAAAAGCTCACCAAAGTGGTGTTGCGTCAAATTTTGGAACTTTTTAAAAAGAACAAACAAAAAAAAACCCCCAGATGAGCACATATAATACAGACTGAAAAAAAAATCCAAAGAGAGTAATGAGTTTGGTGCAACCAAAAATTAGGCACAAAACGCAGAAAACCAGACAAAAAAAAATCACGCGCAAAGGCAATGATGAATTGGGGCCTCTATCTCTTCTTTGCCGTTATTATTAATTTCTGGGTTTAGTATTCCTTATAGGCTGGGTTCAGATGATATTAGGATAACTGGTTTAGAAAATCTGTTTCCATGTATTAGGGAACTCCGATCTCTCATTCTGGAGGACGAGGCGAGTTACTGTATAATTCAGACAGCCCATTCATTTGGAGGGATATTTCTGGGATCTCCCAGAGATTGCAGCTGATTACAGGGGGGGGGTTCATCCTGTGGTTCCTAGCAGCACATTAAAGCACCAGTCAAATCTAAAATTGGCTAATTATGACCCATGGGGGTATGTCATGAAGAGGCGAGTACATAACAAAATGGAAATAGGGTTTACCATCTCCCTGACCATCAGTCGTTAGCTTCCAGCATCATCCATTATATCCGCAAACTGGTTAGTAGTGCAATATAGTGTTAGATAAGCTTTCCTTCACCTGAAATAGAGATAAAGTTTCCGAGCCTTGTATCTTAATAACTTGGCCCTTGGCACCCATTTTTGCCATTAGTATAGCTCCCTTTAAACTGTTAGGATCAACCTAGATTTAGTCAAATCACCTAAATATTGCATGTTAAAAAAATAATCAGAGAAAGCAAAACTAGATTCTCAGTTACTTTCCTCACTGTGGTTTTAAAGAGGACTATTCACTGGATTATTTTTACTTAAACTGAGTACTCCCTCCAATTGGTGCTTCTCTACTGATTCTGGAACAGTTTTTCTTTTTTTTCTGTGCCCCTCCAATCCAAAGTAAGAGCTAATGGTGCTAATTTTCTCTTTAACTGGCTGGGGTGTGCCACGGAAGTTCTGCATGGGTGTTTCCTTTATCTCCTCCGACACTGGCCAATCAAAACACGGCCACACCTACACAGAATTCCTGTGGTACACGCCCAGTAAGTTGGAAGAAAATTTCTACCATCATTAACTTTGGAACTGAAGGGCACAGACGAAAAAGAAAAACTGTTCCGGAATCAGTAGAGCCACGCCAATTAGAGTAGGTGCTCATATTAAATAAAAAAATCTATTGATAAGCATGGGTACAAAAATGCCTTATGTAAGCTGGACATTAGTGTCAAGGCAGCGGTGTATCTAGGTCTTACTTGTCCATTTTTTGGAACAGGTCCTGCAAGAGACCCCACAGAGCATAGTCACACTTTTTAGATGCCACACTTGATACACACCCCTATTTTATGCCCCTGTTTGGCGATGGATAAAATTCATTGAAGTTTCCGAAATTTATTTTTTGGAATTTACGCGAGGCTCAAGCAGCACCTACGAGATTTGCCAACTTTTCCTGGAGCCCAGGAGGCTACTGCTTTTTTTAGGGAGTCTTCTAGGGATTTTGCAACAGTTGGCAAATCTGATCTAGGTTCAAATCTTATCTAGATTAAATTTACTATCCTAACCCTAAATACCTTAATGAAGGCAGAGTTGCTTGCTGGAGACCCAGGCAATGGTGTGCATTACTTAGTAGCATCCACCCACCCCCAGTTACTCCATAGGTAATAACCCTAGATTTTTAACTTTTTACAAGTGCATATCATCAGCTGGAAATCTTTATGTAATAAAAACTGTTTTTTTTTGCAAACAAACATAATCAGCGATTGTGTAAATCTACGCGCTCTGCGGTATACACCATATATCTGCTATGTAACTGAGAATGAAATATCCTCTTGTCAGACTGCAGCTCACATTCATCACTCACCTCTAGATTGCATTAGAAGGACATTACTGTTGATTTCAGGAAGCAAAAGAGGTCATATTCAACCCTGTGCAGGAAAAGTACTTTATTTCCAAATCAGATTATTAAAACACTTGGACAATGAGATACTTCTGGCTGGATGAATGTCAAATCAATAGCTGAATGCTGAGCAGTGGATTTGGGGCCACGAATTGAATCATAGAGCTGTTTCTGCATTTTATATTATTGTTTCATTGTTAATAATCCCAGGAGTTAAATCGTTTCTGAAAATCATCCAAAAAAAAATCATCAATCTACCAATATGCCATTACAAGCCAGTTCTGATGGCATAAGGTACATGTGCACTGCACTGGCCAACATAGGAGCACTTTGCAACCCAATAGTTCATCATAATGCACAGTTCCACCTGCTTTGGAGGCCCCCTTACCTCCTAGGCTCCTGTGTGGCCGCACAGGTTGCACCAATGATATATCCACCCCTAGTGCACTGCATGAATGAAGCTGAAGCTAATACATTTTACTTTACTACGCATGCACTGGAGTTTATTTGTAATGACTAGAGTTGAGCAAAAAGCAAAAAGGTTTGCAGGACCCTGGCCAAATCGGTAGTATGTGGGTGCAGAAGCAAACCCTTGCAAATCTCCTTCTACCTGGCGGTATCCTCCACACCTCTTCTGAATAGTAGGCCTCTTGTGTTGTCTTCATTGTGGCATGATGCACGCATGATGTCGCGCCGGGCATATTAATCGGAAGAGACACCGGGGAAAGCCGGCCAGGGTGGAGAAGATTCGCAGGGTTCTTATCCTGATGAGTTAAAACATTTGCAGGATACTGGTTCAGAAGTCACGTCAGTGGTAGGAACTGAACTCTGGCAATGACATATTCCAAACCGTGAGATGTCAATCAAGCCATGACTCCTCTCTATAGGATCAATGAGAAATGCATGATCTTTGGAGGTCAGACAGCTGAGTTCTCCAACGATTCCAAAAATCCGGGCAACAGAGTCCCATGTATAAATGGAGTGGAGCAGTAGTCATGCATGCTCACTATTACCCCATTCACGTTTTGAAAATTACAGCAATAGATCAAGTCGGCACTTGTGAAGATGGTGGTGCTTGTTTCTAGGGAAGGCGGCCCATATGAAATCAAAAGTAGAAAGACCCACACTCACATAGTCGATGAAGTTTCAAAAGATTATTTCATCTAAATAATCAATAACAACGAATATGGCATCAACGACTCGTTTCAGCTCTAGCTGAGCCTTTTTCATACATAAAAGACATGTTTCAAAAAGGCTCAGTGAGACCTGAAACGCGTCATTTAGGCTATGTTTGGAATGATGATGAAATTATTGTTATTATTTATTTCTATAGCATCATTGATTCCATGGTGCTGTACATGAGAATAAGCTTTGAAATATCTTCAATTATGCAAGAGCCAGTCCTTCGATCCCATTCACACTTTGAGAACTCATGTTCTCATGATCAGTGAGGCTCGAACCCTTTCAGATTCCCAGCGATCACAATCTTGTAGATAGGTGAAAAATTTTTGTTTGTTGGACAACCCCTTTTACACACTGCATGTGCTACTTTGTAACAGTCGGACAAACCCATCCATTGAATGTATATGAGGGGCTCCCAACTCATCTCTACATATCAGGTCGGTGGAGCTAAGAAATTTCAACAACCAACAATTTTGTTCTACACAGAGAGTCTGGATGGAGGAGTCATTCTGCCGAGTGTTCCTGTGCATGGGGGAGTTAGTAGAGATAGGTCTAATGTGTATGGAGGCCTACAGGGACAGTTTAGACTGGGACATCTTTAGAAGCAGATTACTGTTGGGTAAGATGCCATGATGATGATTTAAGGGCAGAAAATTTGTCGACAGGTTCCCTTTAAATTTATTTCCATAAATATTCAGCATTTGAAGAAGCAGCCAGGACCAAAAATCTTCTTGTAATGAAGGAGCAAAGATTCGAAAACTTCTGGTTGTAGAAAAAGACAGAACTTGGACAAAGCATGGATATCACCGAGGCTAACGCTTGGCATTCAAGTGGTCAATCTTTGAGTTCTGCATTACCTGCCACTTGGTAAGGACCATATGGGCATCAGGACAAATGGTACAGAAAGAACTGCCCTGAACTGTCATCCACAATCATGCTTCTCAAGACCGTGTTTTAATTTATTTTGCTATCGCTGCATCCGTCCTGCCAGTGAAATCCTTGGGGCCCCTTCACTCCTGCCATTTATGACAAGGAATATGCAGAGGCCCAATTATTCACTGCTAAGGTGACACGGGAGGCCCGGCTTCCAGCATCTCCGCATCTTAATGTCAGCCACAGCATCACTTTGCAGTTACAAACAATTCTTCAGAGACCCATTCCTTAGCATTTGTGAATATTCTGATCGCAGGACTGATAAGTCAGCTACTTGTACTAACTGCGTTCATTGATTTCATGAGGAGCTAGGAGGAGTTGATTTGGTGCGAGGAGATTATAAACCTTTATTGATTGATATGTTATTTATTTATTTCCTGTTACAATGTGATACAAGTGCAAGAAAAATATTCCAGGGCTGCAATATCGGTCGTCTCGCTTATGGGACGTTACATGAAAATATAATTTTTTTCCTTACGAGAGGTTTCTAATGTGATAAATTAATGATGATGCTTAGAAAGACGGTGGGGTCATAGATCATCCTCCCAACACTAGAAAAATGGTGCCTCTGAAATAGGGTGCATAAACATGCATTGTAGTGAATGGATTTGCACAATTTTTCAATTACAGGCATTGCACGAGATTAGATAACAATGTCTGCTTTCTTTCCGCACCATCTGCTACATCTGGAACTACAGCTAAATCTTATTTCAGAGAACGGAGATGCAATACCAGGCACTGCCAAAGGAAAGAAGGTGGCGCTGTTTCTAGAAAAAAAATAGTTGATCAAATCTCATAAATTAAAGGAATGGCACTAAACTGCTTGTCCAAACACAATTACATAGATGTGAGTGGAACCACGTAAGTGCCAGGTTCCTTTATTCCTCCTGGTGCATCTATATCCTAAAGATCAGACCTCAAATGATGAGCGATCACAGGATGGATATATTAACGAGATACAAAGGGAAAAAAATTGAACACAACAATTTCAAAAAATCTCAATTTAATCAGTATCAAGTAGAGGTGCACAGATCAGCCAAAATTCGAATTTGCAAATCGTGTGGATTTTTCCCAAAAAATTTTCAAAATTATTTTCTGCAAATTGAATGTCCCTTATTAGCCTTTGGGGTCTTTCCAGACCCTAAATCAATAAACATGCTAAAAACATATACATATGCTTACCTTACCGCTCACCTCTCTGATACCTCTACTCCTCATTGTCCACTGTCCAGTCCTCAGCGCATCTTCCTTCATCCTCGGGCCTCTTTACGCTAAGCCTTAGATGTTTCTGCACATATACGTGTAAGGTCATGATGTCATGACATCTCAAAATGTGCCGTGACCTTGCACACGCACGCACAGAAGTGCCCTTGGCTTCCTCAGAGCCGGAAGTCCCAGCTTAGCATGAAGAGTCCCAGGGATACAGCACTAGGCGACAGTGATAAGAAGATGTAGACGGAGGATGGTGCAGAGCGGAGGGGCTGGAGAGGTGAGCAGTAAGATGAGTAAAGGATTTTTTCTTATTTTTTAACCTTTGGTTGCCCCTTAAAAGGGTTGTCCACTACTAAGACAACCCCATCTTGAACTAAATGTTTGGCTCCAATAAAATAAAAAAACCTCTACTCACCTCCGGTGCCAGCACTGTTCCAGCAGTGTCAGCACTTGTGGTCCCGGGGCTGTGATGCAGTAGAATGCTCAGCACCCAATCAGCATCGGCGTCACTGTCCCCGAACATGAAGAGGAAGTCTGGGCTGCAGCTGATCTCTGACTTCCTCTTCATGTTCAATTCGATAGGAATCAGGGACAGTGACGCCAGCGCTGATTGGGCACCGAGCACCACATTTCATTCCACCGCATCACAGCCCCGGGACCGCGAGTGCTGACACCACAGGTACGCGGCCAGTACAGGAGTTGAGTATAGGCTTTTTTATTTTATTGGGGCCAAACATTTAGTTCAAGAAGGGGTTGTCCTAGTAGTGGACAACCCCTTTAATGGCTCAGCAAAATGGAGGGAATTACAAAAAAATAAATCTGCATTTTGGCTCAATTTTTTGTAATATTTGCATAGAATTCCATTTCTAATATGGAGTATGAGCATCACGCACAGAAATAAATATACAGACTTACATGTCTTGACTGCTATCAATGAGGATATTAATAATTCTGCTGCACTAAATGCACTTGGACAAATCATCAAGATCCGCTACTGGCAGCTCCTTTTGCAATTGCTGACCAATGACGTCTCAGATAAACTCGATGGGAGACAAGTCTGGAGATGCTGCAGATGTTTAGAAAATGTAGGCTACTTACAGTAGCATCAGTGACATACGGCCTGGCATTTTGAAAAATTGCTCCTGGGACACATTGGAGAAATGGCCGTACCAATGGTTCCATAAACAAATCAATGTAACACGGAGCTGTTAGTGCACCTGGATTGATCACTAGAGGGGTTCGGCTACCTTACATTAGTATTTAGTTTAACAAGGGCATTGCTACGTTTATACAGTGGTGGCTGAAAGTATTGGCACCCCTGCAATTCTGTCAGATAATACTCAGTTTCTTCCTGAAAATGATTGCAATCACAAATTCTTTGGTATTATTATCTTCATTTAATTTGTCTTCAATGAAAAAACACAAAAAGAATTGTCCTAAAGCCAAATTGGATATAATTCCTCACCAAACCTAAAAAAGGGGGTGGACAAAAGTATTGGCACTGTTTGAAAAACATGTGATGCTTCTCTAATTCGTGTAATTAACAGCACCTGTAACTTACTTGTGGCACCTAACAGGTGTTGGCAATAATTAAATCACACTTGCAGCCAGTTAACATGGATTAAAGTTGACTCAACCTCTGTCCTGTGTCCTTGTGTGTACCACATTGAGCATGGAGAAAAGAAAGAAGACCAAAGAACTGTCTGAGGACTTGAGAAACCAAATTGTGAGGAAGCATGAGCAATCTCAAGGCTACAAGTCCATCTCCAAAGACCTGAATGTTCCTGTGTCTTCCGTGCACAGTGTCATCAAGAAGTTTAAAGCCCATGGCACTGTGGCTAACCTCCCTAGATGTGGACGGAAAAGAAAAATTGACGAGAGATTTCAATGCAAGATTGTGCGGATGGTGGATAAAGAACCTCGACTAACATCCAAACAAGTTCAAGCTGCCCTGCAGTCTGAGGGTACAACAGTGTCAACCCGTACTATCCGTTGGCGTCTGAATGAAAAGGGACTGTATGGTAGGATACCCAGGAAGACCCCACTTCTTACCCGAGACATAAAAAAGCCAGGCTGGAGTTTGCCAAAACTTACCTAAGAAAGCCTAAAACGTTTTGGAAGAATGTTCTCTGGTCAGATGAGACAAAAGTAGAGCTTTTGGGAAAAAGCATCAACATAGAATGTACAGGAAAAAAAAGAGGCATTCAAAGAAAAGAACACGGTCCCTACAGTCAAACATGGCGGAGGTTCCCTGATGTTTTTGGGTTGCTTTGTTGCCTCTGGCACTGGACTTCTTAACCGTGCGCATGGCATTATGAAGTCTGAAGACTACCAACAAATTTGGCAGCATAATGTAGGGCCCAGTGTGAGAAAGCTGGGTCTCCCTCAGAGGTCATGAGTCTTCCAGCAGGACAGTGACCCAAAACACACTTCCAAAAGCACTATAAAATTGTTTGAGAGAAAGCACTGGAGACTTCTAAGGTGGCCAGCAATGAGTCCAGACCTGAATCCCATAGAACACCTATGGAGAGATCTCAAAATGGCAGTTTGGAGAAGGCACCCTTCAAATATCAGGGACCTGGAGCAGTTTGCCAAAGAAGAATGGTCTACAATTCCAGCAGAGCATTGTAAGAAGCTCATTGATGGTTACCGGAATCGGTTGTTCGCAGTTATTTTGGCTAAAGGTTGTGCAACCAAGTATTAGGCTGAGGGTGCCAATACTTTTGTCTGGCCCATTTTTGGAGTTTTGTGTGAAATGATCAATGATTTGATTTTTGCTTCATTCTCTTTTGTGTTTTTTCTTTGCAAGCAAATTAAATGAAGGTAATAATACCAAAGAATTTGTAATTGCAATCATTTTCAGGAAGAAACTGAGTATTATCTGACAGAATTGCATGGGTGCCAATACTTTTGGCCACCACTGTAAGTAACATTATCCTACAATATATATATATGATAGAACCAAATGCGGGACTCCAGCGGTGGCCGCTCCAATAAACATGTGTTCCGGGCTGTCTAAAGTCATCTCTCTACGAAAAATAGCATTCGAGGTGATTTCCGTTATCATTCACTATTTATTTTGATAAATATCAAATGAAATATCGCTTTGAAATTATGCAGGCTAAATTATTCATACGGAATTCCCTCATCTCGTCTTACCATGGCAACAGCCAAGTCAAAATTGGTTATTGTAACATTTGTTGTAAATACCATCTATAAGGAAGCCGGGCCGCTCCACTAATCGCGTTACGCGCTCATACTCTCCTTAAATATTCACATACATTAATCACAGGCTACTTAATGTGTTTTAAGGGAAATTGTAGAGTATTTGCTTCTTATTCTGCAATGAGCCATACGGGGCGACACGTGCAGAGAGAAACCAGCGGTAAATGGATACCTGACAGTAAAGCAAATATTTCCAAAGTAAAGAAATAATTCACCTCCTGGACATTAATTACCATAATGAGGCGCTAAAATGCTAATAATAGTCAGGGATCCTATGATCCCTCTGAGCTCTACCTGCCCCTACCTGTCACATATGGGATCACGGGGACGAACGGGGGATGGAGCAGATCAATGTAATCTCCTCTCTGAGCTGCTGATACTGATTAAAATACTAAGAAATAGAATTAGGACCATTCATAGAGTAGATCTGAAGATTCCTAGAACAGGATGTGTGCGAGGCGGGAAACATGTACTGTGCTTCATTGTACAAGCAGAACGATGATCAGACGTACAGACGGGATTCTGAGAAAGGAAAAGCTGGAAATCCTGCATGCAAATTACTTTTCTTTCTAATATTATCAATCCTTTTTTTAATTAGCTATCTATCTATCTATCTATCTATCTATCTATCTCATATCTATCTATCATCTATCTATCTATCTATCTATCTATCTATCTATCCCATATCTATCTCATATCTATATATCCATCTAATATCTATTATAAGGCAGCGTTAGTCATCATACTGGGGGATACTCGCTGCACCGGGTCAATTAAAGCACACATGCAATGTCTTTCCGTTTTTTTCCACAATGCAGCAGTTTATTATTTATCATAGACCGCTTATCACACATATAATGTCCACGAGCTTTTCCAGTGGCAGCTATGCCCACTTGGCTCCAGGTACAGCCTTCAGCAAACTATAACAATGTCCATATATAACAATGTCCATATAACGTTGTGTTTTTACCTTTGGCGGGTTTTAGCTGCTTCAGGTTTAGTCTGCCACCACTGTGGCTTTTAGGCTTCCCAGGTGGGGGTCTCCAGCCCTCGTACCCTCCAAGGCTACTGGTATGCTTACACAGCCAACATCCAGCCTCTGCCTTTCAGGCTTCTTGTCTTTCAAGCCTCTGCCCTCCAAGGCCACTGGCATCGCTTATACCGAAGGATCCAGCCTCGACCTTTCAAGCTTCACTAGGCTTCACACTAACGGTGTCCCACACGGAAACAGGCCTCACGCCTTACACACCCTGTCTGAAAAGCAACAGGGTTTATATATTCATCCAGTGCACACAGACAGGACCTTGCTGATGTCACAGTCATGTGATAAGACCATCTGTGTGCATAGGACCTGTGTGATGTGCCCAGTCACCTGAGGGGGAAGGTACATGGTCAGCCCAAAACACATCCTGGACCATACAGTAATGCCAAGCAAGCCACTGCATTACATTATCTATCTATCTATCTATCTATCTATCTATCTATCTATCTATCTATCTATCTATCTATCTATCTATCCCATATCTATCTATCTATCTATCCCATATATATCTATCTATCTATTATCTATCTATCTATTATCTATCTATCTACCTATCTATCTATCTATCTATCTATCTTTATCTATCGATCTTTCCATATTTTTTTCTTTCCTTTCTTTCTTTCTTTCTTTCTTCCCATCTTTCTTTTTTCTTTCTATCTTTTTGTGACGCTCACAGCCCTACCCTGGGAGATGGGGAACTTGGAGACGGGTCGGATGTTAGGGGAGCAGTCGTGGCCTGGACCGTCACATGAAAAGAATGGGCTTCCAGGGTTGAGTGGTTCTTACCGACTACGCCACCTGTGGTACCTGGTGAGGTACCTCTGAGGCGTGTTGTTGTGGCGGCCAAAGTTGACACTACTCCCCACAGGCGGAGGAGGGCCTCAGGGCAGAGACGAGGATGGAGGGGGGGTTGTAGTGTAGGAGGTCTGGTGCTACGTGATGCGGTGCAGTGCAGAAATAAAGAGTCCGGAGGCCATAGGGGTTGACTTCCAGGGTTTTTACTCACGGTGGAGAGTGCAGCTGAAAGGGCTTCTCCCTGCTCCTCACGGAGTTCTGCGGTCACCAGAGACGGGGGTCCGACAACCTCTGAGTAATTCAAGTTTTCAATCAGGACCCCGCACAGTACCTACTACCCCCCTCTGGTGGGAGAAGTGTGGTGTTGGATGTGGAGGTGGGGTCCTGACCATTGCACCGTTCTTACCTCGAAGGAGGAATACCATACCCCATTGAAGAGGTGCAGCATCCCTGTGGCGGTCGAACCCTCAGGGGCGCCACATTTCCATCTTTCTTTCCATCTTTTTTTCCTTTCTTTCTTTCCATCTTTCTTTCTATCTTTCAATCTTTCTTTCCATTTTTCTTTCTTTCTTTCTATCTTTCCATCTGTCTTTCCATCTTTTTTCTTTGTTTCGTTCCATCTTTCTTTCTTTCCATCTTTCTTTTTTCTTTCTATCTTTCCATCTTTCTTTCCTTCTTTTTTTCTTTCCTTTCTTTCTTTCCATCTTTCTTTTTTTCTTTCTATCTTTCCATCTTTCTTTCCACCTTTTTCCTTTCTTTCTTTCTTTCTTTCTTTCTTTCTTTCTTTCTTTCGTTTAAAAACTGACTAGCTGAATCCTTCTAAGCTCTATGTAGAATCAGGAGGTCTATTTTCCCTGCATGAGTCAACACTGCAAAAGTTCCTGGGGGGGGGGGGAGCAGATGGGTCAGGAGATGAAGAGGGGATGATTTTTGCAGGGAAAAGAGACTTCCTGTTTCTACATAGAGAATAGAGAAGAATTTACTGGATAGAAAGGCAAAATGAGCAATTACACAGTACAATTACAAAGTACACAGTGCTATATACTATGATGACTGCGATATATTAAGAGGATAAAAATTCTCTTAACAGGAAGTGAGACAGGTCTTTGTCTCTCAGTTCCTGCTCCTGTCAGAGAGCTGAAGCTTTTTAGTTCAGGGCAAGCATAAAAAAAAAATAAAAGGTTAAAGAAATAAAAAGTTATTTTTGAATTTGCCCCAAATTCATGAACCACAGATGACATTTTGAAGAACATCAACCAATACCAAAAGGTAAAATAAAAGCCCGCAAATGATAAACCAGACCCAATATCTTACTTAGTCTAGAATTACTGCACCTTTTTTTATTCTTTTATCTACTTTTAGAGACTAGAGGAAATTTCTTTGCAGTTTTCGGCACCGGTTCTTGGTTGAGGGCATTTAGTCAGCGGGATTGTGCATCTGACTACATAACCTCATATGTATAAATAAGTCACTGTCTGCAGTTCAGAGTTTCTTCTCGTGCTGTGACTTTGTTAATTTGTATAGCACTGTGGAAACTTTTCTCTTCAAGAAAATCTCTTTCTTTACATCACGCACTAAAATGCACTTGTTACTTGATCTGTATAAAGTTTTCCACCCTTTGAGGGAAAAATTTGCAAGTTAAAGCTCACCTGGTGAGCCGAGGAACAAAAGAGCCTGCCATAAAATGGTCCTAGCCTGCCCGGCATGCCAAATGATGTTTATGCTGGAAAAAAAAAGTCTTTGTTTTAATATAATATCTACTTAATGCACTTCAATGGGTTGAGATTGTCACATGCATTAATGACACTTTAAGCCCCCCGACTGAAGCTCTACTGTTTCAACTCTGGAAAGACAAAAAATGTTATTAGTATCAAAGGTTTGGCACAAAAATAGTGCAGTGTTAATAGGAAACTTGTCTATAGTAACCGCACAACTTCAGAAAGTAGAATCACAAATTACAGTCACTGCTGGGCGATAACCGGAGGTTAATAAGAAACAAGTGTCTCATTGCCAATGGTTTACCTTCCGGTATTCAATTACCGCACTCAAAGTGGAAATGGAAGCTCCAAGTTTGGCAAAGAGCGGGTCGAGATTTTTCTATAAGCTATTTTTCAGGTGCAAGGTCATTAAAAGTGCCCCTTCTGTAAGGGTGGCTGATGCAACTGCACAGGTGGCATGTAGCTAGTGTTAATTGGTCAAGGTGCTGTCAGACAACATACCGTATTTTTCGGGCTATAAGACGCACCGGACCATAAGACACACCCCAAATTTTCAGGAGGAAAATAGGGAAAAAAAAATTGAATGCATCGAATGAGGGTCTGTCTTACAGTCCAAATTCAGCTTACCAGCGAGGGGCGGCGGCGGTGGTGGAGCGGGGACACGGGGTGTGTTCGGAGGTACGACGCTTCGGGGTGATGCTGGGAGTCCCATCCCAGGCTGGAAGAAGGGGCTGCTCTGCGGTGATGGGCGGCAGGAGTCAGGCGAGACTGCGGTTGATGCTGTGGGTCCTGAGCTTGGAGGAGGGGATGTCTGGAGGTGCGACGCTGCGTGTCCCAGGGTGGTAAGAGGGGATGTTTAATGGCCCTCGGTGGTGTGGGAACACTGCTGGCATTTTGTGAAAGTCCAGAGCCCCCGCACTTCCATTTACTCTATGCGGTGGACTCCGGGAAAATGGCCGCTGGAGGCCGCGCTTGCGCAGATTTTGATCTCGGGAGACAATATCTCAATCTGCACAGGCTCTGCCTCCGGCAGCCATGTTCCCAGAGTCCACTACATAGAGAACATGGAAGTGCGGGGGCTCCGGAATAGCAAGTTTTTGCTATGTAATCTGAAGACAGCATGAGGTAGGGGTTAAAACACAGATTTCAGGGTTCCCTCTCTTATCAAGCTTTCTGGTTTTGTTTGCTTGCAATGATTGTTTTAGCACCAGGAGTTTATCATCTCTGGGACACATCAGCATGCTAGTCAGACACGCCCCTTCCTGTGATTGTCACCTCACTGTCTATGGACATTATATATATAAAGCCTGATGGGGGCGGGGGCAGCTTCCTCAGCTCTGCTGTATTGCTAAATCTAAAAACTGTGATTGTGTCAGAAGAGCTGCACCCAGTAAATTAAGTGATACATCATTGGATTCAGCTGCTCTTTGCCTATATCATGCTGCTCTCAGATGAGGTAGCAATAACCTTCTAACAGATTCCCTTTAAGTCTATCATGCCTAACATGTTGATACAGAGGAAGGCAAAAACCACAGGAGGCAGACACTAGTAGGGCCATATTAGGGGAAAAAGTCCTTCCCAACTCCACATTGACAATCAGACTAATTTTCTGGATCAACGTCCCATCATAGAATCTAGTGCCCATAACTAGAGATGAGCGTTGTTCTACTCGAACTGTTCGCCAATCTCAAATTCGAGCTGTTTTGGGCGGTGTTCGAGCCGTTCGGCGAGCACGAACAATTTGAGAAAAATTCGGCTGTTCGAGGTTATGTTCGATAACTGTTCGTGCACCAAAATCATAACTGGATTTTTTCTCAGTAATGATGAAAATTAATGTTAATACGCAGTTTGAGTGTACAGCGGGGTGGGGGGAGGGGCAGGGGATGGATCTCTGCAGGAACAATGAAGATCTCCATTTTTTTTTTCTCTTTCCCGCATTTACAGTGGGGAGGTGCAATCTGTCAGCCTATCAGCAGCGCACACACGGAGCGAAGTGCTTTTTTTCACACAAGCAAGGGCATGTGTCATTGGCAGTGTATGTCACATGTCCTTGCCCTATAAGACCAAGCCATTTTCCCCGTCGCCACCATTTTCTCACTGCTGCAGCTGCGTGTTAGACGGCACCGCTGTTGCTGTGTGCGCTATACCTTGTTAATTTCAAGCCAATTTTCGCACAAATCTACAGATAGCTTGGGAGTAGGGAAGAGTTGTGATTGCAGTCCTTTTAAGGACTAGGTTACAGCATTTCCTACGACTTTTATCAGGCAGGTCTGTGCTCTTAAATAGATAGATTGTGGGAGTAAAGACTAATTGTAATTGGAGTCCTTTTCAGAACTAGGTTACATCAGTTCCTATCAGCTTTTGCCAGGCAGGTCTGTGCCAGTGCTGTGCAAGTTTTTTTCACAGCATTTGGCTGAATTTAGCAAAGCTAATCCTTTTTGGCCTATTGCAGAGTGTGTTAGTCAGTGGAGTAGCCTATCTGTGTTGCAAGATATACCACCTGTGTATAGAATACCAATTTTTTTACTGCACCTAGTGAAGTAAAATATTTTGGGCATAGCATCATTCTATTAGTCCATCTATACTGACCTCCATCAGGTTGCAAATTGAATATAATTTTTTTCTGCATCTAGCTCTGAAAAAATATTGGGCTTCTAGCTGTGTGTGGGACTTGTTCTATTAGTCCATCTATACTGACCTCCATCAGGTTGCAAACTGAATATATTTTTTTCTGCATCTACCTCTGAAAAAATATTGGGCTTCTAGCTGTGTGTGGGACTTGTTCTATTAATCCATCTATACAGACCTCCATCAGGTTGCAAACTGAATATATTTTTTTCTGCATCTACCTCTGAAAAAATATTGGGCTTCTAGCTGTGTGTGGGACTTGTTGTATTAGTCCATCTATACTGACCTCCATCAGGTTGCAAACTGAATATATTTTTTTCTGCATCTACCTCTGAAAAAATATTGGGCTTCTAGCTGTGTGTGGGACTTGTTCTATTAATCCATCTATACAGACCTCCATCAGGTTGCAAACTGAATATATTTTTTTCTGCATCTACCTCTGAAAAAATATTGGGCTTCTAGCTGTGTGTGGGACTTGTTCTATTAATCCATCTATACAGACCTCCATCAGGTTGCAAACTGAATATATTTTTTTCTGCATCTACCTCTGAAAAAATATTGGGCTTCTAGCTGTGTGTGGGACTTGTTGTATTAGTCCATCTATACTGACCTCCATCAGGTTGCAAACTGAATATATTTTTTTCTGCATCTACCTCTGAAAAAATATTGGGCTTCTAGCTGTGTGTGGGACTTGTTCTATTAATCCATCTATACAGACCTCCATCAGGTTGCAAACTGAATATATTTTTTTCTGCATCTACCTCTGAAAAAATATTGGGCTTGTAGCTGTGTGTGGGACTTGTTGTATTAGTCCATCTATACTGACCTCCATCAGGTTGCAAACTGAATATATTTTTTTCTGCATCTACCTCTGAAAAAATATTGGGCTTCTAGCTGTGTGTGGGACTTGTTCTATTAATCCATCTATACAGACCTCCATCAGGTTGCAAACTGAATATATTTTTTTCTGCATCTACCTCTGAAAAAATATGTGGCCTTCTAGCAGTGTGTGTGACTTTCTCTATTAGTCCATCTATACTGACCTCCATCAGGTTGCAAACTGAATATAATTTTTTTCTGCATCTAGCTCTGAAAAAATATTTGGCCTTCTAGCAGTGTGTGGGACTTTCTCTATTAGTCCATCTATACTGACCTCCATCAGGTTGCAAATTAAAAATAATTTTTATCTGCATCTACAGTACCTCTGAAAAAATATTTGGGCTTCTAGCTGTGTGTGGGACTTGTTCTATTAGTCCATCTATACTGACCTCCATCAGGTTGCAAATTGAATATAATTTTTATCTGCATCTAGCTCTCAAAAAATATTTGGCCTTCTAGCAGTGTGTGGGACTTTCTCTATTAGTCCATCTATACTGACCTCCATCAGGTTGCAAATTGAATATAATTTTTATCTGCATCTAGCTCTGAAAAAATATTTGGCCTTCTAGCAGTGTGTGGGACTTTCTCTATTAGTCCATCTATACTGACCTCCATCAGGTTGCAAATTAAAAATAATTTTTATCTGCATCTACCTCTGAAAAAATATTTGGGCTTCTAGCTGTGTGTGGGACTTGTTCTATTACTCCATCTATACTGACCTCCATCAGGTTGCAAACTGAATATATTTCTTTCTGCATCTACCTCTGAAAAAATATTGGGCTTCTAGCTGTGTGTGGGACTTGTTCTATTAGTCCATCTATACTGACCTCCATCAGGTTGCAAATTAAAAATAATTTTTATCTGCATCTACAGTACCTCTGAAAAAATATTTGGGCTTCTAGCTGTGTGTTGGACTTGTTCTATTAGTCCATCTATACTGACCTCCATCAGGTTGCAAATTGAATATAATTTTTATCTGCATCTAGCTCTGAAAAAATATGTGGCCTTCTAGCAGTGTGTGGGACTTTCTCTATTAGTCCATCTATACTGACCTCCATCAGGTTGCAAATTAAAAATAATTTTTATCTGCATCTAGCTCTGAAAAAATATTTGGCCTTCTAGCAGTGTGTGGGACTTTCTCTATTAGTCCATCTATACTGACCTCCATCAGGTTGCAAATTAAAAATAATTTTTATCTGCATCTACCTCTGAAAAAATATTTGGGTTTCTAGCTGTGTGTGGGACTTGTTCTATTAATCCATCTATACAGACCTCGATCAGGTTGCAAACTGAATATAATTTTTTTCTGCATCTAGCTCTGAAAAAATATTTGGCCTTCTAGCAGTGTGTGGGACTTGTTCTATTAGTCCACCTATACTGACCTCCATCAGGTTGCAAATTCAAAATAATTTTTTGTCTGCATCTAGCTCTGAAAAAATATTTGGCCTCCTAGCAGTGTGTGGGACTTTCTCTATTAGTCCATCTATACTGACCTCCATCAGGTTGCAAACTGAATATATTTTTTTTCTGCATCTACCTCTGAAAAAATATTGGGCTTGTAGCTGTGTGTGGGACTTTTTCTATTAATCAATCTATACAGACCTCCATCAGGTTGCAAACTGAATAAAAAAATTTTCTGCATCTACCTCTGAAAAAATATTTGGGCTTCTAGCTGTGTGTGGGACTTGTTCTATTAGTCCATCTATACTGACCTCCATCAGGTTGCAAATCGAATATAATTTTTTTCTGCATCTAACCCAGCCAATAATTTTGGCCTAATACCACAGTTTGGCCACTCAGCTCTGCTCAGTTCCCATCCATTGTTTTTTTGTGCAAACAACTCCAGAGTTGTGAATTAGTTAACCACCAAAATGAGTGGAAAAAGGCCTGCTGCTGGTGGAAAGGGGAATAGGCGTGTTGGGAAGGGGAAAAAAGGTTGTGTCCGTGGGGTAGGTGTTAAAGCAACAGTAACATCTGCAGAAGAAAGACCATCTTCCAGCCAAACTAAAATGTCTACTTCTTTTAGCGGACAATGTGATAAGATCCCTTTCTTATGGCCACGCCAATCGCTACAAATTCCAGATGAGGCACAAAAACAGCAGGTGCTTCAACGGATATCAAGTGCTCCTTTAAGTGGGCTCTCCTCCACATCAACTTCAACATCACAAATACTCCAGTCCTCAAAGGTGTCACCCCAATCGCACTTGCTTCCTCACAGCTCCCAAATCTCCAGCTGCCCGTCTGAGTATGAGGTAGAACAGATGGTTGAGTCTGCAGAGCTGTTTACTCATACTATAGCCTGGGAATCAGAGGTCGACTCCAGCGCTTCTGTGAATCCAGACGAGGAAATGATCTGCACTGATGCCCAGAATCTTTATGAGTCGGATCCAGGACCAGACGCAGAAGGTTCTAACCATAATGTAGACCCTCATTCCCAAACTGTAACTCCTGTTGGTGGAGACAATGAGGAAGACGATGATGAGACTCAAATACCTGATTGGAGCGACAACTTTAGTTTTTTGTCAGGGCAGGAACAGGTTGGCTCTGAGGACGACGGGTGTGATAATGCACAGGGTGATGATGATGAGGTTGGAGATCCCACTTACTGTCAACCCACAGTCAGCCAAGAGATGAGGTCAGCAGAGGAGGTGGAGGAAGATGGTAGTGACGACGAGGTCAGGTTGCGCCTTCCTGGACAGAGACGTAGTACTGGAAGCACGTCAACAACTGCATCCTCAAACACAACTCTGCCTCTCACCACAAGTCGTGGTGGCTCTTCAGGTCGCATGGGTGCTAAGCCTTGCATAGCCTGGGCATTTTTTCAGATCGATAAAGATGACCCAACTCGTGTTATCTGTAACATTTGTCAGCAAAAGCTAAGTAGAGGCCAAAAAATACATAGTTTGAGTACTTCATGCATGAACCGGCACATGGACATGAAGCATAAGTTGCAGTGGGAAGCTCAGTGTGCTACAATGCGGCCTAGCCGGCCGGGCCAACCACCGTCTGCCATATCTTGTGCATCCGCAGCCTCTTCATCCTCTGTGACTGGGGGGACAGCAGTCACACCTGTTTTGGGGCGCAGACCTGCCACCTCTTTACCCGCAACAGCCAGCGTGATTGGCAGGTCATCATTTTCTTTGGAGGTGGTAACACCAGCTGGTGTTGAGCGCTGTCCGACATCGATAGCACCACCTTTGGATCAAGGCAACCTAACATGTCCGCCTGCATCTTCCTCACAGACCGGCAGTTTGCCGGGGACACCCTTATCAACCCTGTCTAAGCACAATAGCCAGCCCTCGGTCCCTCAGATGTGGACAAGTAAAAGACCATTTCCTCCTAGCCATGAGAAAGCTAAGAGGTTGAATTTCACCATCTGCAAGCTCTTGGCTACAGAAATGCTGCCTTTCCGCCTGGTGGACACAGAGGATTTTCGAGACCTTATGTCCGTTGCAGTGCCCCAGTACCAGATGCCCAGTCGGCACTACTTCTCAAAGAAAGGTGTGCCTGCGCTCCACCAGCATGTCGCACACAACATCACCGCTTCTTTGAGAAACTCTGTGTGTGACAGGGTGCATTTCACCACAGACACTTGGACGAGTAGGCATGGACAGGGGCGTTACATGTCGCTGACTGGACACTGGGTAACTATGGTGACAGCAGGACAAGGGGCTGCTGTCCAAGTCTTGCCGTCCCCACGAGTTGTGCATCAATCCTCTTTATGTCAAAGTTCCTCCACTGCTTCTGCCTCCTCAACCTCCTCTCGGTCTTCCACCTGCACCCAAAGCCTGTCTGGTCATGCCACAAGCTTTCTAACTGCGCAGAAGGGATCCTGCACACCTCCTTACTATGCTGGCAGTAGGGCTCAACGTCATCAGGCGGTTTTTACATTGAAATGTCTGGGAAATGTGAGTCACACAGCTGAGGAGTTGTGGTCAGCTCTGGAGAACCAATTTCATGAATGGTTGTCTCCACTGGACCTGAAACCAGGGAAGGCCGTGTGCGACAATGCTGCAAACCTGGGTACGGCCCTTCGCCGGGGCAATGTCACACACGTGCCTTGTATGGCTCACGTGTTGAACCTGGTTGTCCAGCAATTTTTAGCCCACTATCCCAGACTAGATGGCCTTCTGCAGAGGGCACGGTCGCTGTGTGCTCACTTCCGCCGTTCGCATCCCGCAGCTCAGCGACTTACATCTCTAAAGAAGTCGTTGGGCCTGCCACTTCACCGGCTAAAATGCGATGTGCCTACCCGGTGGAATACAACTCTGCACATGTTGCAGCGACTGTGGCAGCACCGACAAGCCCTGGTGCAATACGTTCTGACGTATAGCCTGGGCCAACGAGATCCAGAGGTGGGGCAAATCACGCTGGAGGAGTGGTCTCAGATCAGGGACCTATGCACCCTTCTGCACAGTTTTGAAATGGCGACGAAGATGTTTAGTGCTGACGATGCCATTATCAGCATGACTATTCCGGTGATTTACATGCTGGAGCACATGTTAAACAGAATTCGGAGTCAGGTGGTGGCACAAGAGGAGGTGGAGGAAGTAGAGGAGGAGGAGTTGTATGCGGAAGGGCTAACATCTGCAAGGTCCAGACGGTCGGCAGCACCAAGGCGGCAGGCATGTGAGGGTGGGGGAGATGGTTTTACCAGGGCGCATGGTAGCAGCCAAACTAGTGAGGAAGGTGCAGGAGCCCAGGAAGAAGTGGAGGACGAACTGATGGAAGACTCATCAGATGAGGGAGACCTTGATCACATTTCTGTTGTGCGAGGTTGGGGGGAGAGGACAGAGGAAGGAAGCATGATTGTTACCTCGCCACCAACACAACAGGGACTTGGTGCTCCTGGATGCGCAACACACATGAGTACCTTCTTGCTGCACTACCTGCAACATGACCCTCGAATTGTGAGAATTAGAAATAATCCTGACTACTGGGTTGCCACACTGTTAGATCCCCGGTACAAAAGTAAATTTGCAGAAATTATTCCTGCCATAGAAAGGGATGCATGCATGCAGGAGTATCAGCAGAGACTGTTGCAGAATCTTACATGTGCTTTTCCACAAAATACCAGTGGTGCACGTAGTGAATCTCACAGTTCTAACTTGCCAACCGTGGGACCGTCAAGTGTTCAGCACTCAAACCGTAACAGAACCACAGTATCTGCTGGTAACATCAATTTTGCGGAATCATTTCACCACTTTTTTAGCCCATCCTTTGCAAGGCCACAGGAGACAAGAAGTCTGACACATAGTCAACGCCTATAGACGATGGTACAGGAGTATCTCCAAGTAAACATTGAAGCTATGACTGTGTCACTGGACCCTTGCTCTTTTTGGGCTTCCAATCTGGATAAATGGCCGGAGCTAGCCACTTACGCCTTGGAGATCTTGTCATGCCCCGCAGCCAGCGTTCTGTCTGAACGTGTGTTCAGCGCTGCTGGTGGTGTGCTGACAGATAAGCGCACGCGGCTCTCCACTGATAATGTAGACAGACTCACGTTCATAAAGATGAACAAATCATGGATCCGAAACGACTTTTCTACCCCTGTGTCATCCTGGGGAGAGTAAAAGCTTGATGATTGGTTAAAATCACCCTACCAACCGTTTTAAGCTTTCAAATTACTAATCATGTTTATCTGTATCTTGGCTGGAAAATAATTTGGGCTTTGTAGCAGTGTGCAGCACTGATCCTATTAGGCCATCTATACTAAAGCTTCACCAGATTTAAAATTAATAATAATTTTTAGCTGCATCTAGCCCGGAAAATAATTTTGGGGCTCCGAGATGCGCAAGACACATAAGTGCCTTCTTGCTGCACTTATGTGTCAAAAAAATGATCTTGCTGTGAAATACACGGTTCTTCTTCTTGAACCATGGCAGGAAGTGCTGTTTGAGAAAATCCACATACATTATGGAGTTCATCTTTAGCGCCTTCAGGGATCCTAAAGGGGCCGACAATCTCTCTCCCTATGATTCCAGCCCAAAACATTACTCCACCTCCTCCTTGTTGGCGCTGTAGCCGTGTTTGCGTGGGGTGTCCATCAACCAGCCATCCTCCACTCCATCCATCTGGACCATCGAGCGCTGCACGGCACTCATCCGTGAACAAAACAGTTTTGAAATCAGTCTTCATGTAATGTTTGGCCCACTGGAGCCGTTTCTGCTTGTGTGAAGTGGATAGAGGAGGTCGACAGGATGGCGTATGCACAGCTGCAAACCTCTGAAGGACCCTGCATCTTGTTGTTCGGGGGACGTTGGAGGCACCAGCAGCTTCAAAAACTTGTCTGCTGCTATGACAAGGCTTTTTTGCCGCTGCTCTTTCAACCTGACGTAATTGCCTGTAGGAAAGAGTCCTCAATTTGCCCTTATCAGCACGCACACGTGTGTACTGTGAATCAGCTACATACTTCTTGATTGCCAAGACACTTCATCCTGATCATCGCACAATGTTGATTGTAGTCATGCCTTGACCTAAACACTCCACAATTTGTTGCTTCTCAGCAGCCGACACATCCTTTTTCTTTCCCATTTTGGCAGAAAATGTAGGCTGCTTAATAATGTGAGACAGCCTTCTTAAGTAGTCTTGCCTTTCATTGGACACACCTGCCAAACTAATTAGCACAGGTGTCTGCAATTGCTTACAGTGATATAAAGAGCCCTGACACACATCACCATCAATGAGTTTAACTGACAAACAAACAAATTCTTCCCTTATCACTCCTAAACACTTTTTGCATAATAATTTGGAACACAGTGTATATGTGCTTTTCCACAAAACACCAGTGGTTCACGTAGTGAATCTTACAGTTCTAACTTGCCAACCGTGGTCTGTATGGAGTTGTTCAATAAAGGGCCCAAAATTAAGATAACATAGATGGGAGAGGTCTCTATGAATAGGAATTCCTAAGTATTTGATACCCTGTGAGGGCCAGGCAAAGGGAAAGTTGGACTGGATGGAATCCTATATGGATTTGGGGAGGGAGACATCGAGGGCCTCAGACTTCGCTGCATTGATTTTAAAATTTGACCATGTAACAAAGTGATCTATTTCAGCCATAACAGCATGGATGGATATATGTGATTGAGTGATATATACTAGGACATCATCAGCAAATAGAGAGCACTTGTACTCGGTGCCTCCCACCTCAATCCACCTAATATTGGGGTTATGGCGAATTGATGAGAGCAGGTGCTCCGTCACTAGGATGTATAAGAGAGGGGACAGAGAACATCCCTGCCTTGTCCCATTGGTGATTGTGAAAGGTGATGAAAATGTTCTGACGCGCACCCTGGGCCTTGGGACACCCGGAGCCGGACCCTTTTTGGTGGATGCTGGTGGTTGTAGTCTCCGTGGTGGCGACCCGGTTCCGTGGCTCAGGGCGGTCAAACCAGTGGCGGAACTATTTATGTGGTTTTGATGTTTAAATGTCCTACTACGCCACCCGTGGATTGCGGTCAGAGTGAACCGCCGCTCCAGGGCAGACCGCTGAGGCTGGTGTTGTGGGTGCAGCAGAGCGTAGCATAACTCCCCACGGGAGGAGTATAGCCTCAGGGCAGTGTATGCGGAGGATGGGGGTGATGGTGCAGGGCAGCAGCACTAACGACACGGAGTCAGTGATGCAGTCCAGGGCCTTTACTCACAGTTCTTATTATCCAGACCACATCTGCAGGTAACGGCTGCCCACGTCGTACTGTGCTCACCAGGTGAGGGGCTCAGACAACTCCCAGATAACTTTGGAGCGCTTCACAGGACCCCCTTTGTGTGTCCTTTGTCTGGCCTTTCTTACCAACCTTCTGTCCGACTGCCTCGGGCCTCCTCTTGGTAAACTTGGCGCCAGTTTCCCTGACCCTATGTGGTGCCTTCCTAGCGGGTGTAGCGAGGGTCTGCGCCACATAAAATGTCACAGCCTCCTGTTTCTAGCTGAGGGTCATTTCCTGCCTCCACTAGTTTCGGGGACGGGTCTCCCCCTTTGGCCTGACCCCTCCACGCAGGTGGATTCGGGCGTGCGGTGGCGACTCGCCCGTCCGCACCCCTGGGATCCCTTCGTTCCTCGTTCCTGGAGCCTTCTCCGCTCCTCTTCCTTCCTTCTCCCTCTTCCAGGCCTGGGCCTCTGTTACTAGGCCCGCCTCCGGAGCAGAGCTCTTGCAGAGCCCCTGCTCCCTGCCACTTCTGCTCAGACTTCTCTGCACTGAACTAAGATGGTGCCCACCTTTTATACTCCCTTCTCAATGCACCCAGGAACTGCTTCCTCCCTGCTCCTGCACTACAGGGTTCCCCTTCCTCAGTGTTCCCTCCCCCCACTCCAGCCAGGGACAGGGACTGTCGTGCCCATCTCAGGGGCATATTGGTCGCCCTGCCCCACGGCAATGTGGTGTAATGCATGCAGGTGTCGGGTCCTGATCCACACTACATCCTTACCTGAGAGTGAGATATCACACCTCTGGGTGAGGTGCAATACCTCTGTAGCAACCGAGCCCTCAGGGTGCTACAGTTCCATTTATCTTCAGCCTAGGTGACATATTGCGATACAGAGCCGTGATTTTGGCTATAAAAGGGTCCCCTAGACCCCTACCCCAAGCTTTTTAAGAGAATCATATATGGCGTGCCAGGAGACTCTATGGAATGCTTTCTCAGCATCCAACGAGAGTATCTAATTAAAAAATTTTAACTGCATCTAGCCCAGGAAATACTTTGTGCCTAGTAGCAGTGTCTGCTAGTCAGCGGATTATCCCGGCTGTTAAGCAAGCTACACCACCTGTAGTTTGGACACTTAATTTTTTCAAAGGAAATGCTTCGGGACCACGGGATACTCAGTGAAGAGCATCAGGAGGCACCCCAAGGCATAGGGGCTGGGACTGGCAGTAGGATGCCTTGCGGTGGACAGCCGAGCTCGATCCTTATAAAAGCTTTTTAACTGCAGCAGCTTTAGTGGACGCTACTGGAGCTGGAATTACGCGGCTGCTGGCATGAGACTTGCCCTCCAATAGATCCTTGTAAAAGGATTTAAAGTGTATTCATTCAAATTAGAGAGACAATTTAAATTAAAAAGCTTAGAGCTGCCTCCACCACAGGGGGGCTCGCTCGACCCACCAGCGGACAGGCACCAGTATTGGGAGAGGGGGGCTGGCCGTCAGGGTTCACCGCGGCTCTGGCACAAACCCGGCGACGCGGAGGTGGCACGGGCAGGAGCGGACTGAACGTGTCGGCTTCTCACTTTTTGGATTTTAGATGGGCATGACATGCCTATATCTGTGTCTCCCCCTCCTTTTACTCCTCCACCTCTTTTCTTTTCGCATGACTATATGTACTTGTCACTTTTCCATGTGTTAGTTGTGTCTTCTGAGCAGTTTGTCAGCTTTTGGACACCTTTGAAGGTGTTTTCTATGTGTTTCTATGTGTTTTTGTTTGCCTGCCATTGGTTTTAACGGTGTTCGAAGGTGTTCGACGAACAGTTCGACGAACAGTTCGGCGAACACACGGGTGTTCGACGAACCGAACCGAACTCGAACACTACGGGGGTGGCTCAACACTACCCATAACCTGTAATATTATATTTATCAAGAAGAGCATCCAGGTAGTGAATCAAACATTACAACATCATGCGGCAGAGAGTCCCATATTCTCACTGCTCTTACAGTAAAGAATCTACATCTGTGATTATGATTAAGCCTTCTTTCCTTTAAACGTAGAGGATGTCCCCTTTTCCTCATCACAGGCCTTAGTGTCAATAGAGCATTAGAAAACTTTCTGTACCATCCCCTCGTATATTTGTACATTGCAATCAGACCGCCCCTAAACGTGATCTCATTTAATAGTTGATGTATACACTGTGTTCCAAATTATTATGCAAATAATATTTTCTCAGATTTTCCCAAATTACCTATATGAATTGCAGTCATTGTAATTTTCCAGTCAAAGAACTCTTAGAGTACAATTGAAAGGTTTTTGTACAAACTGCCTATGATAACAGTATATTTTTAAAAAAATAAAATACTCAACCTGCACTCAAAATGCATGTTCCAAATTATTATGCACAGCAGAGTTTTCAACCTTTTCATTTTAATAAAGAAGAAAAAAATTGTCATTTTTGAAATTATAAGCATTAGTAGGTTATTACAAACTGAAATCAAACAGTTTTCAACTCAAAACTTTATTCTAGGTGATGTTACATTTGCACATAGGACCGCTTGTTCGAAAGGAGCTTCTGAACTCTCTCGTCCATTGAATTTGTCAGGTTTTGGATGGTTTCTGCTTCAATTGTTTTGCATGAGGACAGAATACCCTCCCAGAGCTGTTGCTCAGATGTGAACTGCCTCCCACCATCATAGACACTCCTTTTGATGATGCTCCAGAGGTTCTCAATGGGGTTGAGGTCAGGGGAGCATGGGGGCCACACCATAAGTTTGTCCCCTTTTATTCCCATAGCAGCCAGAGATGCAGATGTGTTATGTGCAGCATGAGACCGGGCATTATCATGCATGAAAATGATCTTGCTGCGGAACGCACGGTTCTTCTTCTTGAACCATGGAAGGAAGTGCTGTTTGAGAAACTCAACATACATTATGGAGTTCATCTTTACCCCTTCAGGGATCCTAAAAGGGCCGACAATCTCTCTCCTCATGATTCCAGCCCAAAACATTTCTCCACTTCCTCCTTGTTAGCGCTGTAGCCGTGTTTGCATGGGGTGTCCATCAACCAGCCATCCTCCACTCCATCCACACGGACCATCGAGATCATTTCATGCATGATAATGCCCCGTCTCATGCTGCACATAACACATCTGCATCTCTGGCTGCTATGGGCATAAAAGGGGACAAACTTATGGTGTGGCACCCATGCTCTCCTGACCTCAACCCCATTGAGAATCTCTGGAGCATCATCAAAAGGAGTGTCTATGATGGCGGGAGGCAGTTCACATCTAAGCAACAGCTCTGGGAGGGTATTCTGTCCTCATGCAAAACAATTGAAGCAGAAACCATCCAAAACCTGACAAATTCAATGGACGAGCGAGTTCAGAAGCTCCTTTCGAACAAGGGGTCCTATGTGCAAATGTAACATCACCTACAATAAAGTTTTGAGTTGAAAACTGTTTGATTTCAGTTTGTAATAACCTGCTAATGCTTATAATTTCAAAAATGACCATTTTTTTGTTCTTTATTAAAATGAAAAGGTTGAAAACTCTGCTGTGCATAATAATTTGGAACATGCATTTTGAGTGCAGTTTGAGTTTTTTATTTTTTTTTAAATATACTGTTATCATAGGCAGTTTGTACAAAAACCTTTCAATTGTACTCTAATAGTTATTTGACTGGAAAATTACAATGACTGCAATTCATATAGGTAATTTGGGAAAATCTGAGAAAATATTATTTGCATAATAATTTGGAACACAGTGTAATATAAATAGCAATCCGGCACTCCAAGTGCGCAATGATAAGAAATTAGTTTTATTGGAACCAGAATTCAAATAAATGTAACATTTCAGTCTAATAATAAGACCTTCCTTAGGCGGATTGATGAACGATCAGGAGGAGAGCAAGTGGAGCGCACAGTCACAGGGCTATATCCCCATTTACTTTCTTGCGCTGCCTTCTGTTTCACTTGCTCTCTTCCTGATCGTTCATTAATCCATTATAGATAAGATGTCTCCCTTATCTATAACTTGCAGTTCACTGCCTGTTGTCAAGTATAATCTGCCTCCAGTTACAGAGACATTAAGGGCAGGCTCAGTATAGGAAGTGAGAGAAGTCTTTCTGCTCCTGCTCTACTGTCTGTCAAATTGCAAGCAGACATAATAGAGAGGTAGCTTTATAATTCAGGGGAAACAAGATATTGGACAACGGCAGTATGACTAAATGCTGGGACGTAAATTCCAGAACCTATAGTGCTGGCAGAATACTGATGAAGAGAAACTGGCCACTCAAAAAAAATGAGATGGCAAGTTACAGCGCATGAGAATCTGGACCGTTCCTAGGTATATTAAGGTATATGCACACACTAAGCATTCATAGCAGAAAATTCTGATCCATTTCTGCATCTCTTGGCAGAGAAAAAGCTGTGTAAAATAGGCGCTTTTTTGCCACGTTTTTGTTGCAAATATTTTCCAGACTCATTAATTTGGTGGAAATCTGCAGCAAAAATGCTGAAAGAATTGACAAGAATCTGCAGGGAAAAAATAAGCAACGTGTGCATGAGACTCCAGGATTATCGATCACTTCAGGTTTTGGGACAAATCTGTAAAGAAAAAAAAGCAACAAAACTGCAATGTGCGCACAGTCCCCTACTGGTTTGTGCACCTAAAGCAGCTTTACCATATTGTGAGTCATAAAGGCGGACTTCTCTACAGATTTTGTAGGAAAAGACAGGTACACTTCATTGAGTACAACCATATATATCACTCTGGTGGGTTATAACAAGGTGGTGGTGCGCAAGGCAAAAACCTTAAATGTAAGTAAATTGTACAGTTCTCCCTAAATAATTAATTTTAAATTCCCCGAAAAGTCATATAACATATAACTGCCCTCATTAATTATTTTGCCATTTACCTTGATCCATCTTTGCTTAGAAATACCTATTTGGAATAATACATATTATTATGTAAGGTATGATTCATGAAATGATTCTGCTGGCAAAAACAAAAAATTTTTTTGGGGATATTTTTTATTTCTTAAAACACTTGCACATTGTGCCCTGAACGTTACGTCCGGCTGGGTCATCACCACCTCAAAGGATTTTCAAAAATCAGGTCATTATATGCTTCCAAAAAAATCCCACTAATTGGGGAAAGCCATCCAAAGCTATTACTCTAAGGTTTCACAACGAAGCCCATACGGGCCACACACTTGAAACAATTGCACCTTTTAAATGATCTTGCATCCGTCGGGCCCTGCATTGGAGGTCATTATACCACATCGCAGGCCATAGATAGAAAACTTGGCTTAAAAGAAAACAAACACTTTACCGTGGGCCAAGAGAAACTCCAACTACAGAAGAGCTTATCAACGAGCTCATTAAAACCAATCAATGTTTTACTTCTTCACATTCCTCCTTCCACATTTTATTGTAATCGCGGACTGCTCATAGTTGTGTAATGCATGAAATCATTTTGAGAACTTGGTGACCTGGGTGCGCTCTGATATTCGTATTCACATAAGTACATATCAAGGTTGTGCAAGGGGTAACATTTGATATGACCTATTACATGGAGAGAAGAAAATATATATGTTTGTGTTTATATATTTATTAGAGATAAGTGGATTGCCCAAAATTCAAATTTGCCTGTTCGTTCTGCTTTCCTGTGGAAATTTGATTTGCGGAATTGTTATCTGCAAATTTAATATCTCTTATCATGCTATGGGGTCTCTATTGGCTTTAGAGCATAATAAATGTAAGATGTAAAAACATAAAAGAATTGTTATATGCACTTCATTGTTCACCTCTCCTGCCCCTCCAC
This sequence comes from Phyllobates terribilis, assembly GCF_046119375.1. Lineage (NCBI taxonomy): Eukaryota > Metazoa > Chordata > Amphibia > Anura > Dendrobatidae > Phyllobates > Phyllobates terribilis. The sequence continues at coordinate 250,768,624 of NW_027362773.1, read as the reverse complement.
TCCTCACTGCCAACCGTCCGGTATTCATGGCATCTTCTGATTCCACCAACCTCCCCACTCACCTCTCCGAACCATCTGCTCCTCACTGTCAACCATCCGGTATTTGTTTCAACTTCTGATTCCACGAACCTCCCCACTCACCTGTTTGGTTCCTCCGCTCCTCACTGCCACCTGTCCGGTAATCGTTGCATTTTCTGATTCCACGTACCTCATTGCTCCCCTCTTCGGCCCCTCTGCTTCTCACTGCCACTTGTCCGGTACTCATTGTATCTTCTGATTCCACGTACCTCATTGCTCCCCTCTTCGACCCCTCTGCTTCTCACTGCCACCTGTCCGGTACTCATTGTATCTTCTTATTCCACGTACCTCATTGCTCCCCTCTTCGGCCCCTCTGCTTCTCACTGCCACCTATTCAGTACTCATTGCATCTTCTGATTCCACGTACCACATTGCTCCCCTCTTCAGCCCCTCTGCTTCTCACTGCCACCCATTCAGTACTCATTGCATCTTCTGATTCCACGTACCACATTGCTCCCCTCTTCGGCCCCTCCTCTCCTCACTGCCACCTGTCCGGTACTCATTGTATCTTCTTATTCCACGTACCTCATTGCTCCCCTCTTCGGCCCCTCTGCTTCTCACTGCCACCTATTCAGTACTCATTGCATCTTCTGATTCCACGTACCACATTGCTCCCCTCTTCAGCCCCTCTGCTTCTCACTGCCACCCATTCAGTACTCATTGCATCTTCTGATTCCACGTACCTCATTGCTCCCCTCTTCGGCCCCTCTGCTTCTCACTGCCACCCGTTCAGTACTCATTGCATCTTCTGATTCCACGTACCTCATTGCTCCCCTCTTCGGCCCCTCTGCTTCTCACTGCCACCAGTTCAGTACTCGTTGCATTTTCTGATTCCACGTACCTCATTGCCCCCCTCTTCGGCCCCTCCACTCCTCACTGCCCCCTGTCCGGTACTCGTTGGATCTTTTGATTCCACGTACCTCATTGCTCCCCTCTTCGGCCCCTCTGCTTCTCACTGCCACCCGTTCAGTACTCATTGCATCTTCTGATTCCACGTACCTCATTGCTCCCCTCTTCGGCCCCTCTGCTTCTCACTGCCACCGGTTCAGTACTCGTTGCATTTTCTGATTCCACGTACCTCATTGCCCCCCTCTTCGGCCCCTCCACTCCTCACTGCCACCTGTCCGGTACTCGTTGGATCTTTTGATTCCACGTACCTCATTGCTCCCCTCTTCGGCCCCTCTGCTTCTCACTGCCACCCGTTCAGTACTCATTGCATCTTCTGATTCCACGTACCTCATTGCTCCCCTCTTCGGCCCCTCCACTCCTCACTGCCACCTGTCTGGTACTCGTTGCATCTTCTGATTCCGCGTAACTCATTGCTTCTCTCTTTAGCACATGCGCTCTTCATTGCCACCTGTCTGGTACTCGTTGCCTCTTCGGATTCCTCAAACCTCCCACTCACCTCTCCGACCCCTCCACTCTTCACTGCCACCTGTCTGGTACTCTTTGCATCTTTTGATTCCACGTACCTAACCGCTCCCCTCTCTGGCCCCCCTGCTCCTCATCATCATCATCACCTGTCCATTCCTCGTCGCATCTTCTGATCCCCTATCATCTGACCCTTGATTCCCTGGGCCTCTCATGCTTTGCTGTACTTCCAGCTTTCATGAAACCCAGAAGGTTCTCTCCAAGCGCGTAGATGGTCATGGTGTAATAAAGTCACACCTTGCACTATGACCTTCCTGAGTGCATGTGCTGAACCTTTCAGGCCCAATGCAAGCCAGAAGTCAGGCACAGTGTGAGATGCCCGAAGCGGCAAGGGATCATAAGATGCGGGAAGGACCGGACACGTGGCAGTGAGAAATGGAGGGCCTGGAGAGGTGAGCAGTAAGGTGAGTATAAGGATTTGTTTTATTTTTATCCTTTTGATGGCCTTTTACAGCTCAAATGGTCGTCAGCAGCCGCCATTTTGCTGAATTCACGCAGAAGCAAATTACCAAAAAAAATATGCATTTTGCAAATGTACATTTTTGACAAATTCGAGTAGAAATCAATTCCCCTCTAATTTATTTGCTCAACTCAAATATTTAATATAATTTAATATCTCTTAATATTATATTTATTTTTATTTCTAAATATTTATAGATTTATTGCGAATATTTCTATTTTTATTATTTATATATCATTTGTGTGCATTGTGTATATAAGACATCATGTGTGTGTGTCTTCCCACCTTCAAGAAGGCTAAGAGTCTTACCACCAGCATTGAAAGATAAAGGAAAAGAAGTAGCAGTAAAGCTGACATTTCACACAGTTGGCACAAGGAAGACTCGAGGAGGCCAGGACTAAGCTGTCTTTTCATCCAGAGTTTAAAAAGAAAGCAAAAGAGGGGGAAAAATGCAAAAAAAAAAAAAAAAAAAAAGAACCAACAAAAAAAAAAAAAAAAAGCCACACAGGACTCCATCTGGCCGTCCTAAAACTCTGTTAACGTGTTCAAATGCCTGTTAGCCCATTGGGCTCTGTGGAGCAGAAGTAATGGCCTGAATGGTATAAACACTCACCACTTGAGAGAATTACATTTCATTTCATGCCTGACTTCATCAAAACTGGGAAAATGAAATTTACACCTTTTTGATGGTCTTTTCCCTGCTGTTTAAGGAGTAAAGCCTTAACCCTCTGGACCTCTCAGACTGCCAGGAAAAGGCCCAGCTTCTCGGATGCTCATAGCAGATGGCTGACAGTTGCCAGATTTTGTCAGGTCAGAAACCGAACATGGACAGCATATGATGACTTGCGTGGTAAATGCGTGGTGTCCTTATGCTGGTAAAAAAATAATAATTTGCAAATGTTCAGAAGTAAAGGATGCATTTGTGTATAATATAATATATATGCAGCCAAACCTTTCCAAAAAGATTACTTCTTTAAGAAAATGACCCCCTACCCTGAAAAGATTTTAAATGACAGCTTTTCAATGCCAATCCTGCGAAGGCCACTTTTAAAGAAGCACTCACATCAAAATTTTTATCCTCTTAATATATTGCAGTCATCATATTATATAACACTGTATACTTACTATTGCTCATTTTGTCTTTCTACCCAGTTAATTCTTCTCTTTTCTCTGCTCTATGAAGAAACAGGAGGTATCTAGTCCCTCCATTTATCATCCCCCTCTTCATCTCCTGACCCAGCTGCTCCCTTCTCCCCCTGACAGGGACTTTTGCAGTGACTCATGACTCATGCAGGGAAAATTGACCTCCTGTTTCTACATAGAGCTTAGAAGGGGTTCAGCTAGTCAGTCTTTGATCACATGATGTCATAGACCTAATGGAAAAGAGAAGGGTAGAAACGGCAAAATGAGCAATTGTAGGACAAAGTGCTATATAATATGACAATTGATCTCTCTCCTTCCTCATGATCAGGAATACCTCACGAGGTGAGATTTTGCATGGCCCCCAGATCGATGTCGATTGACAGTCATTTTGTATTTCTTCCATTTTCTTACTATTGCATCAACAGTTGTCTCCTTCTCATCCAGCGTCTTACTTTATGGTTTTGTAGCCCATTCCAGCTTTGTGCAGGTCTATGATCTTGTCCCTGACATCCTTAGAAAGCTCTTTGGTCTTGCCCATGTTGTAGAGGTTAGAGTCTGACTGATTAATTGAGTCTGTGGACAGGAGTCTTTTATACAGGTGACTATATAAGACAGCTGTCTATAATGCAGGTAATGAGTTGATTAGAAGCATCTAACTGGTCTGTAGGAGCCAGAACTCATAATGGTTTGTAGGGGATTAAATACTTATTTCTCACTGCAAAATGCAAAAAAAAATTATCAAATTCATACAATGTGATTTTCTTGATTTTGTTTGGATATTCTATCTCTCAATGTTAAAATTAACCTACCCTTAAAATTATAGACTGTTCATGTCTTTGCCAGTGAGCAAACTTCCAAAAACATCAAGGGATCAAATACTTATTTCTCCCACTGCATATACAGTATATATATTGGAGTTGAGCTAATACATTAGCAGTGCTCTGGTCCAGTAGCTAGGTCAGTATTATGTGGCCACAGAAGAGGAGCCCTGCAAAACGTCTTCTATCTGCCGACATCCGCTGCTCCTCTTATAGTTGGCCGGACTAAAGGCAACATCGTGTGTGCGTTGCGTCAGACTGGCTATTCAAAAGATGAGTCACGAATGGCAGTAGATAAGTGGTCGTTCTCAGGGATCCCATCCAGCGGCTACAAAACACAGACCTAGCTGCTGGACAGGGTCCTTTTGAATCAATTCTCTCAATCTATAACATATAATAGTATCCATACGAATAAGGAAAAGCAAACTACAAGAATCGACATCCTTTTAATTTTCACTTTCTTTTTCGACTTAACTATGCACTTTTCTGATTGTTTTATCAATTATTTTAATTAAAAGAAAAAGAGTAAAGAAAAAAATTATTTTCAACCTTTTGTTATTGTGAGTCTAGAAGCTTAGTAAAAAAATAAAATGTAATCTAAATCGTGGCAGAACGGGGAACATTATACCAGGAAGTGGCCCAGGAAGGAAGATATTATACTGGGATGGGGGTCATTATTACTGTAAGGGATCAGGATGGGGGATATAATTACTGGAAGGGGCCAGGATGAGGGACATTATACCAGGAAGGGGCACAGGAAAAGGTACATTATACCAGAAAGGGGCTCAGGAAAGGGAAATTATTACTAAAAGTGGTCAGGATGAGGGACATTATTATTGGAAGTTGCCCAGGATGCGGGACATTATACCAGGAAGGGGCCCAGGATGGGGGACATTATACCAAGAAGGGGCCCAGAAAGTGGGACATTATTACTGAAAGGGGTTAAGATGGGGAAAATTATTACTGGAAGGGGCCCAGGATAGGGGACATTATCCCAGGAAAGGGCCCATGATAGAGAACATTTTACCAGGAGGGGGCCCATGATGGGGCACATAATTACAGGAAGGGGCCAAGAACGGGGACATTATTACAGGATGTGGAACGTTCTTACATGGTGGTAAGGGATGAACATGTATGACTTTATAGGATCTAGAATGCTATAAGGGCCCACACATCTGAACAACATACAGTTAGGGGCCAAGGTCCAAATTTTGCACCAGAGCCCATCAGACTCTAGTTATGTCACTGGTTGTGCACATTAGAGTGTGAGGAAAGAATGGTTTTTCGCCTTGAAAATTGAAAGGGATCATTTTTTTCTTAAGCCTGAACCTGTATTACATGTTTGAGGAAGGAAGGAAAAATGCTGCAGACATTTTTTCATATTTTTTGATGAGTTTTTGATGAGTTTTAATGCATTCAATTGAATGGAGCAAAAAAAAAAAACGCTGAATGAATTGATTTGCTGCTATTTAAAAAAATTAAAAAAACACAGCTCAAAAAATGCTAGGAAAAAAAATGCACCATGTGAATGAGTTTTTAGAAACCTCACTTATTTTGCCACTACTGCAAAACTGTAAAATGCTGCATTTTATTTTGTACAAAAATCGCATGGAAAAACACATCAGAAACATTGCACATTAACAAGGCCTAATCCTACAGAAATGAAAATTGAAAAATAAAAAATTTTGGTAGGGAAAAAAATAAAAAAACATTTTTTTTTAAATTTGTCAAGACGTACAAATTTGTCATTAAATAATGAAGAAAAATAGATTACATTCGCATTTATTTCTGACTCCTCTCTTCCACTGCTCTCTCTGTATGTCAATTTTCACTGTAGATTTTTTATTCTCTTCATTAATCAGGAAGATTTAGATGAAAGGAGCAATGGAAAGTGCTGCAGTGTGTAGCCCTCATGCTTATGATGGTTTTATGGCTCTATACAACTTCCGAGTTGTGCAGAACCATAATAAGACAGCCATAAATTTTTATGGGACGTTATAATACATCTGTATGCTTCAAAATATAGATAATTTAAAATTTTTTGTTCATTTACGACTTTATTCACAGTAGATACATTCTTCCACTTAAGGACTAATCATTATAATTCTTATGAGAATCTCCTTTAATGGGGGACTTTGTCTTTCACTATTCTGTACCTATTTTGTGACATCCATGTCTAAACACACTGCTGCAGCCTCTGCCCCGGTCGCTGTCCGGCGTTGCTCTAATACTGTAGTTACTGCAGAACAACAATAGCGTGTGGCTTTTTAACTTTAAGATTTCTTAGACTTGTTGTTCCTTTCCTGTCCACCTGTATTTTGCTGTAGTGAGTAATTACTGTACTGCGGGGAGCCCACGGGCGAGTTTCCTTTCTTTTAAAGCCCAGCAGACAGTCTCTAGTTGCCTGTTATTCAGTTCAGCTAATACCTGGTCATAGCTAGTTTGTTTATCCCCCTTTTCTAACTTTGGCATGTACTTTGCTCTCCGGCTTGCTTTATGATGTTGCCCTTGACTTGAGTCCTTGGTATCAACCCTTCTTGCTGCCAACTTGCTCTACCAGTCAGCGGCTGACTCCATCGCCCAAGCCCAGGGTTCCCTGTATAAGTCTAGATGCCTGTACAAAGGTTAAAGTGTAAATTCCAGGGGAAACTTTGGATCTGGTAAGCGAAGTGGTTTATTCTAAGCCTGTCCATGGAAACCGTATTAAGAGCTACCAGGCTGCCGTGAACAGTGCACCCGTGACACTGTAACTATAAAAGGGCTATATAAAAGTCCTCATTCATTTGAATAATGTCGCCAAACCTGATGATATTGTTGAGTTTGGCTGACAGTCTAATGTGTTTGGGGGCCGCCTGACTCTTCCCGGATAGATAACGTCAGGAGTGATAAGGATCCAGTTTGTCTGATTTCAGATTTTGGTTCTATAAGAGATAAGCCACTGCCAGTTATGTCTGGCAGAGGCTCTTGAATAGAGAACATAGGAGCCCTCCTGTATATGGGAGAGTCATGTGTGATAGCTGCCGGCAAAATGATCAACCAAACCATCATTCACCCGTTAGCTGCCTAACATGTATGGGGAGCTTTACTGACTCTGTCAATGTTGTAGCGGCTGTTTGGCCATCACTATTAAGACCCAACATGACTTTCACTGTTTTGGGATCCCTGAGGCAAGTGGCACTTCATATTAATATTTTGTGCTCAAATAAAGACATAACTCATCCTACGTCTATAAAATCATTTTTGAATTTTTGTGAATGTCAAATTAAAACAATTCTCCTTTATCTACTCTCCCCATTTAGTCCTGGCCTTATACCAAGTTGGCAGAATTTCCAGGAAAAATGAATTTGGACATAATGTTACAGAAAGGTTCACCAGAAGGGTTACCTTACCAACCATCCAAAAATTGATGGATAGTTCATTAAAATATGGTGATTTTTCCCTTGTCTGTAAAAAAATTGATGTGTCTGTGATTTTTCTTTTTTAAGCTTGGACACTGGAACAAATTACTAGGACTATAGTCATCATCATTTTACGGTTCCCGATAAATGTAGCTACTGTCTTTATATCATAATTATGAGATGTAGACTTGTATTCACTTAAAATATTAGTGATTTATAAATATTTTTTTCTGCAAATATCAAAAAAAAATTGTCTCACTGTAATTTTTTTTTATAAGCTATCAAGGTAGAATAAAAATATCAAGTTGACAAACCCTGGTCACCAGCCCTATCTTTGACCATCTCGCATGGAGTTGTACAGTATGTTCTCCAATGTACTAGGCTCCCGTTGGGTGCTCCTTATTTCATCCGCACTTCAAAAATCTATCACCGTATTTAGTAAAGTGGTCGTAATATTGGCGTCTAAGGCAAAAAGGCCAATGAAATCTGCATGCTGACGAACCATTGTTACTACAGTTTGTATATCGTATCATTGGCAGCACCTCCCTTGGAGATATTTTGGAGACAACAATTATTTTTAGGTTCCAAAATTCAATCAATGGATGAACAATGGTTTTGCTCATTCGTCGGTTGATTGCTGCCATGTTTACACTGCCTAATGATCAAGAACAAGCGTTTTTTTTTTACAAAACCAATTACTGGCCCGTGTAAAAGGGGATGAAGTTAGCTATTATTAATGCACAAAGCTGCTTTTTCCAGTGCGATGTTGGCAACAATCACAACTTCCACTGTGTCATTGTCATCGCTCGATGCAATCTTTATAATAGCGAGCAACTTATCATAGGGATTCCCTCCCAAAATATTTACGTCGCTCTTTTATCGGTTCCTCTTCCTTCATAAAAAGACTAGCGTATTAATAGTCCCCTTGATAAGTTTGGAGGGCCATTTTTTTTTTCCACTGAATGCTGCAACACTTCATGCTCGGCTATAATGGCTTCAGTAATTACCATCGGATAAAAAGATCTTAGCATGAAAAGATGTGTTTGAAAAGCCTCAGACTGTTCTACTCAATGATAGCTTTCACCAAGCCAAGAATTCACTACATACAACTACAATGGGCGAGATTATCTCTCTCTCTCTCTCTGAGGTTTCGAATTCTGTGCGAGTTACCAGCACCAGATTATGATAACAAGATCATGTTCAGTTATCAAAACAAGTTCCCAAACTTTTCTCATGTCACTTTCCATCTAAGCCCTGCTGCTTCTGCTGAAAAGCAGTGAGGACTTGTCTTAGTGTGCGCTGAAGCTCAATTTAAAACCTTACGCTTTGAACTCGATTCATGGGGTATTTGCATAAGAAGATTTAGGCTGGAATGAATGAGCTTGCAATGCATCTGGCCATTAATATGCCTCTAATTCAGCACATTGTAAGCTCATTGATGTATCACAAAGGGCTGAAATTCAAGGATAGTTACCCTATTGCCATTGTGAAGGTGTGAATCCGAGTAATATGTTCCCGACAGCCCTACAGTTGTTACAAATTAGATATGTTTCCTAAACAGTGAAGGCTTGAAAACAATAAGTCTTGTAGGAGGAAAGCTTTAAAATTCGAAAGAGAAAACAGTATTAGTTCTACCCATAAACCCGGGCTTCTTAAAATGCCAATTCCACTTAAACAGTACAAAAATAAACAGTCCATCTTCCCTCATATCTTTTGTTAGCTGCCCCCGCAATCCCTCCAGCAGAATATTTAGATTTATGAAAAATGTACATAAAAGAAGGAATGAAGAACATTGAAACATATGTCCAAGAGGAATTTAATTTTTTTGTGGCAATGTTCAGTATAAATATTTATGCGTATTGGGGGTTTATAAAAAGGATGTCCTAGGGTGGCAATGCCAAGACTCTTTTTCTTTTTATTGACTTCTTGGTAATGTAGGGATTCACACTCTCCGGTAGGCAGAAGGTAGCGTTCACACAAGCAATGTGGTTTGGTCCAAACATCCCTTGGAGTTTTATTGCTTTAATAAAACTCCAAGGGATTCAAAACTAAAAAAAGCCCCTTATGGGCACAAAGGTATAACAGAAAATCAACAATTCATCCAGCAGGCACATACTGTATATGTCAGTGGGGGCTCACTCAAACTGATTACAGTCCTTTCTGTGAAATCAAATTTTATACACAGAAGAGGTATGATCATACCAGCCTCGTTATCACCTTCAGCTTGAGCTCCAGCAGCTTCTAGTGCCAAAACAGAAGTGTTCAATTCAATGCACAATTCACACTGAACATTCTGCAGCTTCCACATGTTACTATGCAGCTCCAACATACAGACTGCTCAGCTTTCCTAGTTGACCCGTGCAGTCTCCATTCAAAGAGTGACTCTAGCTTGTCTCTCTCCCAGCTACAGCTCACATTTTGGCTGGTCATTCACCACCATCAACACGCTCCGCTCTGCTCAACATCAAGCATACTGATACAATGTGAACCCATCTCCTGGTTCTTAGTCAAAGCTAACCATGTGTATCTAATTAATACCTGCAGTGCTAGGATTTAACCCAGTCCTTCCTTGCTACAGTAGTGTTACATGTATATAGTGCATAGACTTTAATGCTTTTGTTTAAAGAGAGTTTCCCAATTTAGAAAGTGATGGCTTATCTCTAGGTCAGTCCATCAGTTTTTGATTAGTCAGAGTTTGACCTCTTGGACCCCAGTAATTCTGAGAATGATGGGGCTGCATTGCTGATTTAGAGTTGCGGACCCTTCAAAGTTTTACCCTTCACTCCGCCACTTCTGGTTTGGGCACTTCCGACTTTCCAGGGTGTTGCTTAAACATTGGGTGGATATAAATGGTATTGTGTGCTGAAAAACTGTGAAGGAACCTATTGCCAAATAGCCCTGAGACTCATTCGGAGGCAGAATTAGTGCAGTCCTGGCAGTCATACCTCAACCTACCAGGACAAAGATGGAAAATCTCATATGCAATTTTTGCTGGAAGTTATTTCCATCATGTATTTTATGGTGGAGACAAAAAATATAGTTACTGTGACAACAGCTGTACAGGAGGCATCTAGGTCATGTTGTAGAGGACACTTCAAAGTCTCAACTTTGAAAGTGACTTATGGTGCTTACCCTTTGTCCTGTCTGCTTTGCATTCACTCAAAAAGTTTCTACTACATTCCTTCTGTATCAACACAGCCAACACTCCTTTCTCATCAACAGTTTGTGGCCTGCTTGGCTCTCATCATCTTGTACCCTGCCCATCTACTGCTTACTCTTGTCTTTCCCTCTCTAGTAACCCTTAACCCAACCAATCACTCAGGACCATGACCTCCCCTTCAATGGACTCTAAGGCTGTGTGACCACGATGCGTTTTTGGTGCGGATTTGCAGCGCGGAAATGCTCCAGAAACGCATTGCATACCTTATCCCATGACTTTCTATGACATTCTGCAAGTTCTGGGCACGTGGTCAGGATTTTTTCTGCGTGGATTTTACTCACAGAAAAAATACGGACATGACCAATTCTTTGTGCGTTTCTGCATGCGTATTTGCCTATACAATGCATTGGAAAAACGCATGGTAAAGACGCATACAAAAACGCATGTAAAAACTGCATGCGTTTTTCTGCCAAGGAGATGCAGAAATGCTCAGGAAAATTTCTGCTTCATTTCTGCATCGTGGGCACTAAGCTTAAGTATTGCAGAGGACTTCGGCTTGCCATGTGGCCTAGGCACACTCTGCCTCTGGTTCCTATTGTAAGTTCTATATAACTCAGGTAACAGTGGCACCTTGTGCATTCAGAGAACACTACAACACATTACAGTAATAGTAAGCCATATTCGGAATGCATTAGAGATGAGCAGATCTGGCAAAATTCGCCTGTTCGTGCATTTTGTCCTGGAAAATTCGATTCCAGGAGAAGTTATTATCAGTGAATCTAATATCCAACTCCAGACTTCAGAGCATAATAGATGTAATGTGTAAAAAGATAAAAAAAAATCTTTACACTCATCTTACCACTCACCTCTCCAGATGGCACATGTGCTACTCACCACCATATGTCCTGTTCTTGATGCATCTTCTGATACCCCTCTGCTCATGCTGGATTGCCATGGGTGCTCACACTGTGCCAGAATTCTGATTTTCATGAGGTCCGGAAGGTTCTGCGCAACTGCATGGGAGTTCACAGCATCATGATGTCATAACACATGCCTTGACCTTGCGTGACATGCGCAGCACCCTCCAAGCCCCAAGATAGTCGGAAGCCCCAGGACAGCTTGAAAGATGTAAGCACGAGCGGCGGAGTATCAGAAGATACATCGAGAACAAGACAGGTGGCGGTGAGTAGTGGAGGTGTTAGCCAGAGAAGTGAGTGGTAAGGTGAGTATTAAGACTTTTTATTTTTTTAAACAATTGATGGCCCATTAAAATTTGCATTTTGGTGAATGAGGAGTTTTTCACAAAAATTCCTCTCGAATGTATTCGCTCACCTGTAGAATGCATAGATACAATGAATAGGCAAGTAAGATATTAATAACATAAGGTCTAAGGGGTAGCGTTTCTTCTTATGGAGAGTGAGGATTGCTACTTCCAATAGGTGGCGCTATAGAGCGCAAGTCCTCTTTTTCTCTGAAGAGGCAATTTGCATATTAATAACATAATTAACTTTTCATAATCATTACAAACAACTCAAATTAATAAACTGATGGGACATACCCTTAAAGGTACATGGACTGATCAAAGTGCCTTTTCACATAAGTAGAAAGTGCAACTTTCTACTCTTTTTCTCCCTACCTGTAGTTTGAAGCAGAGTTATGCTCTTCTTCCCTCGGTTACATAGACTTGTACTGTTTACCTTTTGGCTCTGCAATCAGTGCACATAATATTTGTAAATCCAGTTTACAACACATTCAGGTCTACTCGGAGGATTCAAGGTCTCACGGTATAAAATAACGCAACGCTATATAAGCAAAAAATGTAAAAAGAAAAATATGTTAAGGCAGACTGAAGGAATGATGATGACGGTGATGAGAATATAGCGTACGCAGTCTTCCAAGGTGAAAGAGAGTCTTGATCAAAATGTTTCCCTGAGACTTAGAAAATTACACTGCAGTTGAAAAAACACTCACTAATTGATCATCATGAGCTTAGATGGAAATTGTGGGTATAATTACTTGATATATATAGAAGGCATGATGTTTGTCCATTCTGGTGGAGTTAAGATTCTGCACCTGTTAAACATAACGATGCCCTATTGTACCTCTCTATGCCTTTCATTTTAAACACAGTCATAAAGAGGTTCTTTCTGATCAACCCTCTTATATGAGTATGTAGGTCATAGGAAGCTGAATAAAATGATACCTTGATATCTATGATCCGATGTCTTATTCCCTAGAAATCCATGTTTTTCTTAATATGTAAATGAGCTGTTAAGATCTATGGGCTGGACATAGATCTCCACAAGAATCTGCTTCCAGAGCTTGAACCCTTGCACAAAATCCTTCTTGGCTTCATTAGAGCTCACGGTGAGCTCACGGATTTCAACGTGAGCATCAGTAATCAGAAAATGCAACGAGGACCGGATGGGTGACAGTGAGGAACGGAGGGGCCGGTGAGGTGAGCGGTGAGGTCAGTATAAGGACTTTCTTTATATTTTTACACATTACTCTATTTTGCTGTGGGGTCTGCATATTAAAGGCCATTAAATTTGTGGAGAATAACTTCCCAGAAAATTGCGCGAACAGACGAGTTCGAATTTTGCCCAACACGCTCATGTCTACTCTGTGGGATTTTTACCAAACAGACAAATTTATTATACGGAAAATGCTGCAGACATACCAACCATGAGGGTGACAATATTTCTTCTTATTTTACTTCTAGTTTTAGTGCTCCTCTAAGATGTTCTAAGAGCTTTAGTGTATCGCTGTGGCTCTGTCTATAAGTTATTATTACAATGTAACAGGTATAACTTTACAAGACAAATGTGACAGCAATGTAATATTCCGCCTGATCGATGCACAGTGCAGGCTGCGGGGGATTCTGCTTTTGTCACTGTCTCCTTATAAATGAAAGACACATTTGGCCTTATATCATAATCAGGTAAATGTCAAGGTCTAGCACAACTGTAAATGGCAAAGCATTACCTTGTGCCAAACGCGCAACAGGATTTGGAGCTTGCAGCGTGGAAGCGTTATGACAGGGATGGCAGAGAGGAGATTATATTTCCATTGTTGTTTAGTGAATACAATGATTAACAGGCCAAAAGCTGAGTGCAAAGCATACACCGAGAGCAGGGTATTCCATCTGGGTAATCCTTGTTTGTCTTCTCGGTCAGGTTAATGGTTTTCCATAAGTGCTGGATGACAGCATAGAAAATTGGCCTAATATTCCATTGATACACAAGCAAAATCCAAATAAAATAAGTGCAGTTTGAAGCACAAGCAAATTATGATAATGGGGCCTACGTGACATGCATGAGCATAGCTTGGTGATAATGCAGTAATCGCCCTGTGTATACATTGCATTCAATATACAACATTTAGCTTATTAGCACAGAAAGCGAAACGCGTCATCTGACAGATGCTATAACAAGAGTTTATCTTGCCAATCTTAAAAGGAATTGATAAAAAAGCTGTAAAATGTTGCTCTGCGCTTGATATTATTAGATACTATTTGAGAATCAAATTCATTATGAATTTCCCCCAAAATATGGATTTTCCAGAATTCTAATTTTTCATGATTCTGAAGGCTAGAAAGGGGGTTCATAAAATCTTATAGTTACCTTTCCTCAGCCCTCCCCATACTGCTTCCACCATGGTCGGTTATCCAATAGCCTCTTTTGTTTTCAATCTTCTATCCTTTTAACTTTCTGGGCCTCTGGTTGCCACACACAGTCACATTGGGCAGAAAGCACGTTATTGACATGTATCATGACTCCTGAGGAAGCACATTGTGCAAAACGCGTGTCAATCTGGCTAAGGCATCTTGAATCCCCTTTACCTCTGGTTGGTAAAATATTATATATGACTCTGTGTTATATATGTATATGGTTTGACTATAGAGTATATGTGTTTTCATTAGCATTGAAGCCAGCCACATTAGTATTGAAGCCACAGATGGACTATGAGATCCATACTTAATATTTATGCTATACTTTTTGTACTTGCATATATGTATTTTTGTCCCCGATGTCATTCTTTTTTATATATATTCATAAGTCATCTTTATCTTTGGTTTGTTCTGGGATTCTTGATTTGTCCTGCTTCCTCAGCCCTTTCTCTCTTTTACATTGTGTGGATTATACAGTATGTCATTTTTTTATACATATATTTTTCTATATATTTTTATTATTGTGAACTATTGAAGCGTATTATGCTTTATGGTGATATTTAGTCACAGGGAGCTCAACTGACATCCTTGACATCCCACCATGTTCACGGCATGGGGCCTATTTAAGAATGGCACCACTAGAGTTCCAGAACGAGGAGAAGATAGAAGACAAAAGAGAAAAGGCAGGGGAGATGATCGGGGGACCCTCAGAATGAGAGAAGTATGGGGACAGTCAAAAATATGCGAGTCTGAGTGGGTGTTTTTTACACCTTTCAGGACTGATTCAATTTACTCTAAATTTATTCTATATGAACCAAATTTCATGCCTGAATTTGAGTAGAACTTTGGTAGACTTTCTAATCTCTAATCGCTTTGGCAAGGATTTGGCTGCAATCACATTTGCAATTTTTTTATATAGTTTTTTGATGCAGTTTTTCTTTTCATTAATACCAAAAGCAGATGTCAGAAGAAGCTAAATATGTTACTGCCCTTAACTTCCCATTCCTCTTGAAGTCACTCCTCCAAGATGTTGTTCTACGATAGACTTCTCAATGCTCATAGAGATGATTGGTCTCAATCAATTTCCTAATGTTAAGATGTAAATAGGAAAATAAATAGTAAATTATGCATTGCATAATGAATAACTTGAGCAACTGAAAACCACACAACGTTAGATAACAGTTGGTTTGATTATTACTATAAACTTCTGCCTTGCACAATTGACGGCAACATTGTAGAAAGATCGACTTATTCTCAAAAGGATCAAATTATTATGAAAAATATAAGTAGCCAAACATGGCAACACCTTTACTATAGGGGATTGGAACACATTTAGAACATATTAACCTCTTAAATGCAGTGTCAATTTGGCCTTACAAGGGGGTTTTCCAGCTAAAAAAATAAATAAAGCTGAAAGATATTAAAATTTAGGTAAGTTTACTTTTAGTTTGATAACTTACTGAAGTATTCCTACTAGTCCAGGTACCCAAGTTGCTGTCCCAGTCCTAAGTCTCTGCCCTGCTCTTAAAACCCTGTGCTCTACACTGTCAGCACTCATTTATTCATACATAACTGAGGAAAGATGAGGAAAAGATGCTCCAGAATTGTTATATTTTGGGGAAAGCAAGTATTTACTAAAACAGTCAGATCCTCTTTGAACCAAGGACATTTTTAATTTTAGCCTCTGTTTGCATTTTATCCAAAGGAATGGCCAAAGGAATGGAAGAGGTCAGTGTTCGTTCTGTCACCAAAGAAAGGAGACATGAAGGACTGCGCCAACTATCGAACCACAGCCCTGAAACTCCATTCAAGTAAAGTTTTCCTAAAGATAATCCAACAGCGCGTAAATGCAACCATTGAGAGGGAGCTATCTGACGGACAAACTGGTTCGGGAAGTGACACCCGTGACCACATGGCCAACATTTAGCGGATTATGGAAAGAGCAAGAGAACACCAGAAAAAGCTATACATGTGTTTCATTGACTACTTCAAAGCTTTTGACAGTATTGAACATGACAAATTATGGAAGTGCCTTGAAGAAATGGGGACACCACTGCATATAGTCTGTCTTATAAAATCGCTCTTCCAAAATCAAGAATCCACAGTAAGAATGGTACATGGAGACATGGACTGGTTTGGTATTGATAGAGACACCTGAAAAGGCTGCATTCTGTTGCCAGCACCCTTCAACTTATATGCAGAAATGTTCATGAGGAATGCAGGTTTGGATAAGAGTAACATCGCAGTAGAAACATCAACAATCTACAGTATGCAGAGGACGCAACCCTGCTGGCAGACAACAAGAAGGATTTGGAGAAGCTTATTTTGTGGGTTAAGGAAGAGAGTGAGAAATTTGGGTTGTATCTGAAGAAAACAAAGATCTTGACAACAGCGCAAACTGCCAATATCAATATCAAGGTCAACAACGAGGAGTTCGAAGTGGTTGACAATACATATTATTTGGGTCCAAGATCAACTGTGATGGCGACTGAACACCTGAAGTAATACGACGCATGGCACTTGGACGTGATACAATGGTCGACATGAACAAGGTCTAGAAAAACAGGGACATCACCTTTGCTACAAAATGCAAATTGGATAAGGCAATTGTTTTCCCAACAGCAACATACAGATGCGAGCCCGGGACACTCAAGATAGCTGACAGGAAGAATATTGCCACATTTAAACTTTGGTGCTGGAGGAGACTTCTACTGATTACATAGATAGCGAGGATTACCAATAGAGACATCTTGGACCAAGTCCAGCCAATTGTTGCTAGAAGTTAAGATAACCAAACAAAAATTAGCTTATTTTGGCCTCATTATGCGGAGTCGGTCATTGGAGAAAGACTAGTGTTGAGCGAGCACTAAAATGCCCAGGTGCTTGAAGCTCGGGCCGAGCTCACGGTGATACTTGGGTGCTCGACCCAAGCAACGAGCCCAATATTAGTCTATGGGAGACCCGAGCATTTTTACGGCTGCACCCCCGGCAGTCTGTAGAAAGCATAAAAAGTGCCCAAAATGATAGTGACAGTGTTCAAATGACATGGGGACAGCATTTCTGACCCCCAGGTCACTGCTGTAAACAACGTGGTCAGAGGTATTAAGCGACTTTTACGGGCTCACAATAAAACGTTCAAAAATTAAACTGAAACGGTTTTCCTGTGAACTATGTTAAGGAACTTCCTTTCCAGGGTAAAGACTTGTGTATAAGGTCAAATAAATAACCAAAAACAAAAATACTCCTCCACACCTTGGGCTATGTTCACAAGTAGCATTTTTTATGCGTTTTTGCACTTTTGTATTGCTTTCAACCATGACCAATGCATTCACCGGGAAATGTCATTTTAATATTTTACAATCTTATCTGGCCATGTGCTGTGTGACACATGCATACAGTGCTGAAACGACATGGAAACAGCATGGGGAAGACCACTGGAAGAATCTCTGACACCCAGGTCGCTGCCTAAAAGTGTGCCCATCAGAAGTGATCCTTGCCGCATCAGAAGATGCAGACTTGCAACTATGCCCGTGCAAGTCCTTGTCCCAGGGCAGTGTTCAATTGTTCCTCCCCCATTCCTTGCAATGCAAGCGCAAGTATGCAGCCTGCCACCCACCCACCCCAAGGCTGCAATACCATACTGCTAGCTTGCTTGCACTTGAAATTGTGCCTTTTAGGCATGTGGAGGCAGACGCCGGCCACCATGTCATGGCTGCGTCGGCGACCTGGTATCCATACTCAGTCCCCAGCCGCCCGGCGGCCGGGTGTCCACGCTCGGTTCCCAGCTGCCAGGGGGCAGCCGGGTGTCCGTACTCGGTCCCCAGCCGCCCCGTGGCCGGGTGTCCACACACGGTGCCCAGCAGCCTGGGGGCGGCCGGGTGTCCATACTCGGTCCCCAGCCGCCCCGCGGCCGGGTGTCCACACATGGTCCCCAGCAGCCTGGGGGCGGCCGGTTGTCCATAAACGGTCCCCAGCCGCCCCTATTTCTCCTGTTAACTTCCCCCACACTTTTCTTAGCCTGGCCTTCTTTAGGGCAGCATTGGACGAGCCCACCAGAGAAGCAGACTCCTTCGATGGGCCCTGGCTTCTCCATCAGGGGAGTTGAGAGTGCCTAGGTGAGGAGCATGATGATGATGATAGAAGTTAGCATCTGCTTTGTTTTCTTGGAATGCAAGCGTAAGTGTGCAACCTGCCACCCACCAACCCCCAGGCTGCAATACCGTACTGCTAGCTTGCTTGCACTTGAAATTGGGCCTTTTAGGCATGTGGAGACAGATGCCGGCCACCATGTCATGGCTGCGTCAGCAGCCTGGTATCCATACGCAGTCCCCAGCCGCCTGGCGGCCGTGTGTCCACGCTTGGTCCCCAGCCGCCAGGGGGCGGCCGGGTGTCCATACTCGGTCCCCAGCCACCCCGAGACCGGGTGTCCACACACGGTCCCCAGCTGCCCCTATTTCTCCTGTGAACTTCATCCACACTTTTCTTAGCCTGGCCTGCTTTAGGGCAGCATTGGACGAGCCCACCAGAGAACCAGACTCTTCCGGTGGGCCCTGGCTTCTCCATCAGGGGAGTTGAGAGTGCCAAGGTGAGGAGCATGATGATGATAGAAGTTAGCATCTGCTTTGTTTTCTTGGAATGCAAGCGCATGTATGTAGTAGCGGCTAGGCCTGAGGTGGTCAGCGTTTTGGCGCATATCCTACCTCCTCCTAGGATTGCTGGATGTTTTCCTGCTACTATCCAAGTTCTATGACTCCCGTTAAAACAAAGCTTCAGGTGATGAATGATGGATGAGGTGGTGGCAAAGGAGAAAGAGCAGGAGGAACAGGGACCATTCACATCAATATCAATCCAGTCAACCACACATGTCTTGTAGGATATGTTTCTGTACCAAAAGGAGCGGTTCGGCTACACAGTTATAGGGCATACAGTGAGTGCAATGCCTACCAAAAATTTCGAGGCACTCCAATGCCCCTTGGAAGTGACATGGAGGTCAGAGGGCCTTAACTAAACCGTTTTTTCCATTTATAGCAACTGGGTCTCCTGTGCACTGTTGGCCTAAGCAGTGAATGGAAGGCTTTCCAAAAATGATGAGGAACTGCAATGCCCCTTGAAACAGACGTGGATTACAGCATACTAAAATCCTTCTACCCATTATTGGGGAGTGGGTCTCCCTTAGTGTTCGCCTATGCATTGAAAAGCAAAAGTTGACTAAAATTAGGAGGAAATGCAATGCCCGTTGGCAGAGTCGTGGAGGTTAGAGTTAATTAAAAACAACATTTCAATGCCCCTTGGAAGAGCTGTGGAGTTCAGAGTGGTTTAACAAGACGCTTTTAATGCCCCTCAGAAGAGACGTGGAGGTCCCAGTAGGTTAACAAGACGGTTTTAATGCCCCTCGGAAAAGTGGTGGAGGTGGCAGTAGCTTAACAAGACGGTGTTAATGCCCCTTGGAAGAGACATGGCGGTCGCAGTAGCTTAACAAGACGGTTTTAATGCCCCTTGGAAGAATGGTGGAGGTCGCAGTGGAATAAAAAGGCAATATCAATGCCCCTTGGAAAAGTGGTGGAGGTTGCAGTAGCTTAACAAGACGGTATTAATGCCCCTTAGTAGAGACGTGGAGGTCGCAGTAGCTTAACAAGACAGTTTTACTGCCCCTTGGAAAAGTGGTGGAGTCCGCAGTAGCTTAACTAGACGGTTTTAATGCCCCTTGGAATAGATGTGGAGGTCGCAGTAGCTTAACAAGATGGTTTCAATGCCCCTTGGAAGAGACGTGGAGGTCGCAGTAGCTTGTCAAGACAGTTTTAATGCCCCTTGGAAGAGACGTGGAGGTCGCAGTAGCTTAACAAGACGGTTTTAATGCCCCTTGGAAGAGACATGGAGGTCGCAGTAGCTTAACAAGACAGTTTTAATGCCCCTTGGAATAATGGTGGAGGTCGCAATAGCTTAACAAGACGGTTGTAATGCTCCTTGGAAGAGACCTGGAGGTTGCAGTATCTTAACAAGACGGATTTAATGCCCCTTGGAAGAGACGTGGAGGTCGCAGAAGCTTAACAAGATGGTTTTAATGTCCCTTGGAAGAATGGTGGAGGTCACAGTGGAATAAAAAGACAATATCAATGCCCTTGGAAAAGTGTGGAGGTCGCAGTAGCTTAACAAGACCATTTTAATGCCCCTTGGAAGAGACGTGGAGGTTGCAGTAGCTTAACAAGATGGTTTTAATGCCCCTTGGAAGAGACGTGGAGGTCGCAGTAGCTTAACTAGACGGTTTTAATGCCCCTTGGAAAAATGGTGGCGGTCGCAGTGGAATAAAATGACAATATCATTGCCCCTTGGAAAAGTGGTGGAGGTCGCAGTAGCTTAACAAGACCATTTTAATGCCCCTTGGAAGAGATGTGGTGGTCGCAGTAGCTTAACAAGATGGTTTTAATGCCCCTTGGAAAAGTGGTGGCGGTCGCAGTAGCTTATCAAGACGGTTTTAATGCACCTTGGAAGAGACGTGTAGGTCGCAGTAGCTTAACAAGACGATTTTAATGCCCCTTACAAGAGCCATTCAGTACAGCATATTAAAAACATTATTCCCATTATTGGGGAGTGGGTCTCCCATAGTCTTTGCCTATGCCTTCCAAGCAAAAGCTGCCAAAATTTAGGACGGAGGAACTTGCAATGCTGGCAACACGGACCACGGTCACCCTGGTGGTGCAGTGGTGGTGGAGGCTGAGAATAAGGAGAAGAGAAAAAAACAAAATAAGGAAGCGTATACCCATGTATGGGTGTGAAGCGGTGCATGGGAATACACCTCCCGAAATAACACAGTGGATTTGACTTTATGTTACTCTGTTGTCATTTGGTGGTGATGATAAGTCTGGCCCAATCCAGCCCTTGTTCATTTTGATAAGGGTCAGCTTGTCAGCATTGTCAGTTGACAGGCAAGTGCGCTTATCAGTTATAATTCCCCCAGCGGCACTAAAAACACGCTCCGATAACACGCTAGCGGCAGGGCAGGCCAGGACCATCAAGGCTTACAGAGCGAGTTCATTTCAAGTGTCCAGCTTGGATACCCAATATTTAAAAGACACAGAGGAATCACAGAGGATGCTGGTACGGTCGGCAAGGTACTCCCTCACCATCTTTTGAAACTTTCCACTCCTTGTGAGAGTACCCCTTGCCTCAGGGGCTGTAAGCTGGGCGGGTCTCATAAAACTGTCCCAGAATGTTGACAGTGTTCCCCTGCCTCTGCTGGATTGGAGTTGCGTCTCTCTCGCCTGTACGCCTTGGTTGGTCAACGAACTGTGACCTCTGCCACTAGCGTGTTAAGATGGGAATTTTTTTAACAGTTCTGCAGCATGGGCTTTCTGGTACTGCCACATTTTTGTAGACTTCTCCACCTCAGGAATAAGAGAGTGAAAGTTCTCCTTGTAGCGGGGGTCTAAAAGTGTCACCAACCAGTAATGACTGTCACCCAACATTTTGACAACGCGAGGGTCACGGTTAAGGCTGCATAACATAAAGTCAGCCATGCGTGCCAGACTGGTAACGGGCAAGACTTCCGTGTCCTCACCAAGATGATGACTGACCATGCTCACCTTCTCCTCCTCCTCCTCCCCCCTGTCCTCAGGCCACCCACGCTGAACCGACTATATGACAGTTGTACAGGTACTACTGTCTACAGGGCATGATACCAGCTCCTGTTCTTCCTCCTCCTCCTCCTCCTCTCCCTCATTGTCCCCCAATGCACGTTGGGATGAGATGAGGCTGGGCTGTGTGTAAAAGCCCATTACTGCTTCTTGATCCATCTCATCATACTCTGGCTGCAATGCCTCCTCTTTAATTCTCTGCAGAGAGCATTGCAAAAGACAGACAAGTGGGATGCTGATGCTAATGATGGCATAATCGCCACTCACCATCTTGGTGGACTCCTCAAAGTTTGTCAGGATGGTACATATGTCAGACATCCAGGTCCACTACTGAGATCTTATGTGTGGAGTCTGACCTGAATATCGACGGCCTTGTTGCAGCTGGCACTCCACAACTGCTCTCTTCTGCTCACAAATCCTTTGCAACATGTGGAGGGTAGAGTTACAACGTGTGGGGACATGACACACCAGTCGGTGTGCCGGAAGCTGCAAATGCTGCTGCAACACAGCAAGGGCGGCGCAATTTGTAGCCGACTTCCCAAAATGAGCTGACAGGCGGCGTACTTTGACGAGCAGATCTGGCAAATCGGGGTAAGATTTAAGAAACCGCTGAACCACAAGGTTAAGCACATGAGCCAGGCATATTACGTGTGTGATCTCGCCTCAACCGCCACCAGATTATGGCCATTGTCACACACGACCATGCCTGGATGTAGGTTCAGCGGTCTCAGCCACAGATCTGCCTGCTCTTTCACAGCTGTCCACAACTCACAAGCAGTGTGAGGTTTATCACCTAAGCTTATGAGTTTCAGCACAGCCTGTTGCTGCTTGGCTGAGGCAGTACTGCAGTGCTGCCAGCTTGTAACTGATGTGGTGATATCTGAACATGAGGAGGAGGAGGAGGATGATGCGCAGGAGCTGTACACTGTGGGGGCAACTCTGACTGACATAGGGCCCGCAATCCTCGGTGTGGGGAGGATGTGTTCCGTCCCAAGGTCCGACTGGGTCCCGGCTTCCACTATATTTACACAGTGTGCCGTCAGGGAGATGTACCATCCCTGGCCACAAGCACTTGTCCACGTGTCCGTTGTCAGGTGGACTCTCCCAGTAACTGCGTTGTTGAGGGCACAGCCGATGTTTTGGGACAAGTGCTTGTGTAGTGCGGGGATGGCACACCGGGCAAAATAGTTTCGGGTTGGGACCGAGTACCGAGGGTCGGCCACCGCCATAAGGTTGCGGAAGGATTCCGTCTTCATCAGCCTGAAAGGCAGCATTTCCAACGCAAGTAGTCGTGAAATGTGAGAATTTAGGACTGTGGCCTGTGGGGCATTGGCTGCAAATTTGCGCTTTCATTCAAAGCTCTGGGATATGGACAATTGAATGCTGCAGTGGGACGTGGACGCTGATGCTGTTTCTTGAGAAATTGCCATAACAAGTGAAGACTGAGAGGAGGGGGCATCTTTGCATGCAGTATGGACAGGGGATTTCCTTACACGCACAACAGGGGGTTCTATTACACGCACAACAGCAGAAGAAGCAGTGGTGACACCCGCTGACACTGGTCGTGGACCCTGGGTTTCACCCCACAAAGTCGGGTGCTTTGCTGCCATGTGCCTGATCATGCTGGTGGTGGTCAGGCTGGTAGTTTTGTCACCCCTGCTGACGCTGGCATGGCAGGTGGTACAAATGGCCTTTTTGGGGTTATCAGTAGAGTCTTTAAAAATATTCCAGACTCTGGAAGACCTACCGGTTGTACTGGCAACGTCCCTCGTGTTGGTGTTACGGGGAACTGTTGCCCGCCTTCTGTGTGCGCCCAGCACACTGCTTCTTCCTGCCTGTTGGGGTACTCTTTCTCCCTCCCCCTGTGTGCTGCTGGCCTTGCTCTGCGTGTCCTCCTGCCACGTTGGGTCAGTTACTAGGTCATCCACCACCTCCTCTTCCACTTGCGCACCACGATCCTCCTTCTCACTTCGTGGCAATTGTGTCTCATCATCGTCCATCTCTCGTGACAAATTGCCAGCGTCGACTTCCTCTGGCCGTGGCTGTTCAAATATTTGGGCATCGCTACATGGGATCTCCTCTTCCACCACTTCAAGCAGAGCAAGCGCGGGGCACAAATATGGAAATGGACAAGTGAACAGCTCTTCAGAGTGTCCAACTGTGGGATCAATTGCTGTCTGACGACACTCGGCATGGTGGGAGGAAGGAGCATCAGGGTGAGGAGGAGTATGTGGTCGAGACTCATGGCTATTAAAACTTGATCGTGGGGAAGACAGACTGGAGGTGGTGGTGCCCAGGTAACTGGAATTATTATCTGCTATCCAATTAATGACCTGTTCACACTGATCAGTTCGCAATACTGGTGTTGTAGTGTGCTTCCCTAGTAATTTGGTCAAGAAGTGGGAGCGAGAAGATGTGGCCCCGTCCTCTACACCCACCATCACCAGAACGTCCAGTTCCACGTCCCTTGCCACGCGACTTGTTCATTGTAAATTAAGTAAAATAGCTTACACTCGCAATATCAATGGAAAAAGGTTAATAAAAAGGAGATTTGAACCATGGAAGAGTAAAACCACAGTTCTATTTCTGTGGCCTACACCAGACTCTTTTAAACAGATATATTGGTGTCTGAACAGTCAGGGAGACACTATTGCAGTTTTCTTTAACGGAAAAAATGCCAAAAGCAGGATAATACAGAGATTTGACCTGTGGAACTGCAAAACCACAGTTCTATTTCTCTGGCCTACACCAGACTCTTTTAAACTGATATATTTGTGTCTGAACAGTCAGGGAGACACTATTACAGTTTTTTTTAACGGAAAAAATGCCAAAAGCAGGATAATACAGAGATTTGACCCGTGGAACTGCAAAACCACAGTTCTATTTCTCTGGCCTACACCAGACTCTTTTAAACAGATATATTGGTGTCTGAATAGTCAGGGAGACACTATTACAGTTTTTTTTTACGGAAAAAATGCCAAAAGCAGGATATTGCAGAGATTTGACCCGTGGAACTGCAAAACCACAGTTCTATTTCTCTGGCCTACACAAGACTCTTTTAAACAGATATATTGGTGTCTGAAGAGTCAGGGAGACACTATTAAAAGTTTTTTTTACGGCAAAAAATGCCAAAAGCAGGATAATACAGAGATTTTACCCGTGGAACTGCAAAACCACAGTTCTATTTCTCTGGCCTACACCAGACTCTTTTAAACAGATATATTGGTGTCTGAACAGTCAGGGAGACACTATTGCAGTTTTCTTTTACGGAAAAAATGCCAAAAGCAGGATAATACAGAGATTTGACCTTTGGAACTTCAAAACCACAGTTCTATTTCTCTGGCCTACAGCAGACTCTTTTAAACAGATATATTGTTGTCTGAACATTCAGGGAGACACTATTACAGAATTTTTTACGGCAAAAAATGCTAAAAGCAGGATAATACAGAGATTTGACCCGTGGAACTGCAAAACCACAAAACTATTTCTCTGGCCTAAACCAGACTCTTTTAAACAGATATATTTGTGTCTGAACAGTCAGGGAGACACTATTACAGGTTTTTTTTTTTACAGAAAAAATGCCAAAAGCAGGATGATACAGAGATTTGACCTGTGGAACTGCAAAACCACAGTTCTATTTCTCTGGCCTACACCAGACTCTTTTAAACAGATATATTGGTGTCTGAACAGTCAGGGAGACACTATTACAGGTTTTTTACGGCAAAAAATGGCAAAAGCAGGATAATACAGATATTTGACCTGTGGAACTGCAAAACCACAGTTCTATTTCTCTGGCCTACACCAGACTCTTTTAAACAGATATATTGGTGTCTGAACAGTCATGGAGACACTATTACAGTTTTTTTTTACGGCAAAAAATGCCAAAAGCTGGATAATACAGATATTTCACCCGTGGAACTGCAAAACCACAGTTCTATTTCTCTGGCCTACACCAGACTCTTTTAAACAGATATATTGGTGTCTGAACAGTCAGGGAGACACTATTGCAGTTTTCTTTTACGGAAAAAATGCCAAAAGCAGGATAATACAGAGATTTGACCTTTGGAACTTCAAAACCACAGTTCTATTTCTCTGGCCTACACCAGACTTTTTTAAACAGATATATTGTTGTTTGAACATTCAGGGAGACACTATTACAGAATTTTTTACGGCAAAAAATGCCAAAAGCAGGATAATACAGAGATTTGACCCGTGGAACTGCAAAACCACAAAACTATTTCTCTGGCCTAAACCAGACTCTTTTAAACAGATATATTTGTGTCTGAACAGTCAGGGAGACACTATTACAGGTTTTTTTTTTACAGAAAAAATGCCAAAAGCAGGATGATACAGAGATTTGACCTGTGGAACTGCAAAACCACAGTTCTATTTCTCTGGCCTACACCAGACTCTTTTAAACAGATATATTGGTGTCTGAACAGTCAGGGAGACACTATTACAGGTTTTTTACGGCAAAAAATGGCAAAAGCAGGATAATACAGATATTTGACCCGTGGAACTGCAAAACCACAGTTCTATTTCTCTGGCCTACACCAGACTCTTTTAAACAGATATATTGGTGTCTGAACAGTCAGGGAGACACTATTACAGTTTTTTTTTTACGGCAAAAAATGCCAAAAGCAAGATAATACAGATATTTGACCCATGGAACTGCAAAACTACAGTTCTATTTCTCTGGCCTACACCAGACTCTTTTAAACAGATATATTGGTGTCTGAACAGTCAGGGAGACACTATTACTGTTTTTTTTAACGGCAAAAAATGCCAAAAGCAGGATAATACAGAGATTTGACCCGTGGAACTGCAAAACCACAGTTCTTTTTCTCTGGCCTACACCAGACTCTTTTAAACAGATATGTTTGTGTCTGAACCGTCAGGGAGACACTCTTACTGTTTTTTTTTACGTAAAAAATGCCAAAAGCAGGATAATACAGAGATTTGAACCGTGGAACTGCAAAACCACAGTTCTATTTCTCTGGCCTACACCAGACTCTTTTAAACAGATATATTGTTGTCTGAACAGTCACAGACACACTCAATTTTTTGTTGGTTGGGGGGGAAATACCAAAAGGTTAATAAGACACGTATTTTTACAGTCTGACTGAGGAAAAAAAAAAGTACAGGATTTAGATGAAAAAAAAAGGATTTTTTCCTAGCCCCTGAGACCGGGGGATAAGTCTAGCAATCTGACCAACAGGAGCACACAGGACTGTAATGCAGCGTTTCTGATATAACCACTGCGTCTCCTATACAGCCTGCCTGCCTGCTTGATATCTGGGATGGATATTAGTCCTTAGAAGGATTGTTTGTTTGATTTGGCAAGCTTTGGAGACCCTACACTACCTATTTCGCACTATATATCTCTCCCTAACTCAGCAGCACTCTCCCTACACTGTCTGATCATGAGCGACTGTGTCCAAGATGGCGGCTCTTATGGATCCGGGTGGTGGAACCTCTGTGCTGCGGTGCAAGGAGGGACCCAGTGGGGCATAACTAAGTATCAACTCGGACCGACCCTGGTCGTACGGCGGCTAACGACTCCGTGACCAGGGAGGGACCGAGCAGAGGGACCAGGTGCTACTCTGGGGATGACTTTGTAAGAGAGCAGGTGACTCCCACGGGTCAGATGGCTGAGACTGCAGATGGGCACAGCAGGCAGGCTGACGAGAGGTCCGGGTAGATGAACTGACAGAGACAGCAGGCGACAGGCGGAAGTCTCTAGGTAGCTGTCAGGTGGTCATGGCAAGTGACAGGCGGAAGCCTCTAGGTAGGCTGTCAGGTGGTCATGGCAAGTGATGGGCAGGAGCCTCCGGGTAGTCAGACAGGTGGTCACGGCAAGTGA
The DNA here is from genome assembly GCF_046119375.1 of Phyllobates terribilis. Taxonomy (NCBI): domain Eukaryota; kingdom Metazoa; phylum Chordata; class Amphibia; order Anura; family Dendrobatidae; genus Phyllobates; species Phyllobates terribilis. The sequence continues at coordinate 250,740,972 of NW_027362773.1, read as the reverse complement.
CAGGCGGGAGCCTCTGGGTAGGCAGACAGGTGGTCACGGCAAGTGACTGGTGGGAGCCTCCAGGTAGTCTGACAGGTAATAGGCAGGTGCTCTCAGGTAAGCAGGCGGGCGAAGCCCATAGACAGACTGGTGGACTGACTGGAAGACAGAATGTCGGGCTTGAGAGTAGTCAGGCTGGTGGACTGGTAGTCAGGCTGGCGGGCAGGACTAGTAGTCAGGCTAGCAGCGGGACCTGAGGGCTGAAGCAGAAGTAAGTACACTGTGCATCAACTATTGCTCGGGCACCTCCACTTTGGAGGAGGTGCCTTATATATGGGAGGACCTCCGGCAATTGGTCGGGGACTCCTTAGGGCGGCGCGCGCGACCCCTTTAAGAGGAAGGGAGCGTGCGCGCCGTAAGCACAGTGCCCAGGAAGCTGCGCGCGCCGGCAGCAGAAGCAGGAAGAGGAGCGCTGGAGGACGCCGGGCAGGGAGCGCGGCGGTGAGAGGGACGGCTTCTCTGCCTGGCAGAGGGCAGAGACGCCGATGCTACAGCGGCGCCCGGTTTTAAATACTCGAGGTGACGCTGTGCGGCCAGCCAATCACTGTAATGCATTACAGTGACAGGCTGGCAATCCCTGCATGTTCATTGGCTCTGTAAAGAGCGCCAAACGTGCAGGGCGGAGACCCACCAAGGACAACATCTGCAAGGAGTTTGTATGTTCTCCCTGTGTTTGCGTGGGTTTACTCCGGGTTCTCCGGTTTCCTCCCACATTGCAAAGACATACTGATAGGCAATGTAGATTGTGAGCCCCAATGGGTACAGTGCCCATAATGTCTGTAAAGCGCTGTGGAATTAATGGCGCTATATAAGTGAGTAAAATAAATAAAAATAAATACTTGGATCGGTTAGTGGCAGCCAAGAACCCGCTGGATCGACACCATCAAGAGCGGCATGGTAATGACCATTGGCAAATTGAAAGAAGCAAAGTGGGATAGAATTACCGTGAGAACAATGATCGAAAGTATGAAAGAGAGTCGTACTCGACTGAACGGATGGGAGAATATTAGAGCATTTTATCCATCATAAATTTTCATTTTTTGTTAGATCTACATTTATATTTTTTTATCATCTAATTTTTTCTCTCACGATTTGTAGATTTTCTAGAAATTATTTTGGGGTACATGTAAGTTATTGATAAGTTTTCATGCACTTTTTTAAGAATGTTGTAATTCCGACATAATTTATTTACACCATTTGTCTTTTATTGTTGTTTATGGTAATGGACAAAATAACTTTATTGTATTGTTGTGTTTTGGGATATCTAATATTTATGATTATGAAATTTTACTCACTTATATAGCGCCATCATATTCTGCAGCGCTTTACAGACACCACCACTGTCCCTATTGAGGCTCGCAAGCTACATTCCTTATCAATAAGTCTTTGGAGGGCTGGAGGAAATTGGAAAACCCGGAGGAAACCCACATAAACACGGGAAGAACAGACAAGCTTAAATAAATATTTTAAAAATGTGTTTATTTATTTATTTGTGAAGTTCCCTAATTACTTTAAAAAATGTATACTTTTAAACCTTTTATTACTGTGGAGCCGGGCACGTGAGGTGCCGTGTTATGGACTAGGGGCTCAGCGGGTAAAACCGGAGACCGCCAGAAGACAGAGCATTGTTTGGGCGGGGACGCCAGAAAAATCAACACTGGCATCAGTGTACATCTGCCTTGTAAGGAGCGAGAGTCAGCTAAGTGAAAAAAACTGTTGATTATAACCGGTTCGACTCTGCTACATCCAGTTAAACTGTGAACTGTCAGTGATAGACTTTTACCTTTTTTCCCTTGTTTTTCCCCTGATACTCCCTGCGTGGAGATTTACCCTGTTATTATAAACTTCCCCTGTTTATTAACCCCGTATTGGCTGTTCTGTGTTTCTGTGTCGCTGCATATAAAGTGCCCGTGTTACATTTGGCGTAGTCGGCAGGATGCAGTAGTTAGACACAGACACTGCAGAGCAGTTCATCCTGGGGGCCCTAAATCTAGCTTGCCGCTGGGGGCTATGCTCAGCAGTCTCCCAAAGTTCACCGGGGACAATATGATGCTGTGGGACTGGATTGAGAGAGTTAGGAGTATGTTACGTATGCATCCAATGACCCCAGCTATGCACGCCGAAATAGCCTTACAGGCCCTGGACGGCGAGGCCCGACAATCCGTGATGTACCGCCCTCCCTATACTTTAGAAAAAGTGGTACGGATACTGGAGGAAATGCATGGGGATCCCACCAATGTAGTAGAGCTGAGGATATGACTGTTTCACCAAGTGCAGCAGGAGGGGGAGACAGTGACGCAGTATGTTAATGCCTTACAGAGGGTGCATGCCTTTATCACTAGAAAAGACGACATGGGGAATTTGGGAATGGGCCCCCCTGACGTGATCTTAAGGGACCAGTTTGTGGTAGGCCTCAGGGATGTGCATCTAAAGCAGGCCTTGCGGGAGCGCCAACCCATGTATGACTTTTCTAGAAGTGGGGGCAGAGGCATGTGTGAGAGAGCAGGAGATGGGGGTGACGGCCCTGGCAGGGATGGTCCGGAGTAATGAGGTACCCACCCCGCATGCAGCTGAACCAGAATGGGCTCGAGAGATGCGAAAGGAGATACAGGAGATGCGAGATGAATGGTCCAGTCTCATGAAGACCCCTGCCCCGACACCAGAGATACCCAGATCGATTGCCCCAGTTATTGAAAGAATTGAATTCAGGACCCCCCCTGCAGGAGAGTTCCGTAGAGAAGTGAGGCAGCCCTACACAGACAGAGACACGACGTGCTGGAAATGTGGAGGCGCAGGACATTACGCCAGGGGCTGTACTAGCCGAGGGCGGCCCCTGTCGCGGCAGCCGTTAAACTAGCAGGCTCCGTGTTCGGGGGACACAGTACAGAGCCTGAGGAAGGGGAAAGAAAAAGAGGAAGTCTCAAGGACCTAGCTTCCAGCAGCACGACTGTCTGGGCCAAAATAAGCGGTCGGGCTGTTCACTGCCTGATTGACACGGGATCCCAGGTGACTACGATGATAGAAGCCTACTTCCAACAGCGATTTCCTGAGATAGCGCGGCCTGAATGGGGACCAGTAATTAGACTCACGGCAGCTAATCAATTACCCATCCCGGTCGCAGGGGTGGTGTGGATGAAGATCCGAGTGTGTGGAAAAGATGTGGGAAAAAAGGAGTCGCCCTGGTCACAGGGGGAACCGGAAGTGGACCCCCGGTGACCCTCGGAATGAATGTGCTGAAAGAGATCGGGCAAATCCTGCTTAGTGAGCCGAATGAGATTCCTCTAGACCAGTGGGACCCGCGAACTCCCCAAAGTAGGATCTTTCAACAACTAATCCGAGCTGCCCAGGCTCAGGAGACGTCGAGTTAAGGGAAGATCCTGGGGAAAATAATAGTGCCAGCAGCTGCGGCGCTCACCTTACCGCCAGGGCAAACTGTACTCACGTTACCCGCATGGGCCTGTACACCTCTTGAGGGGGTCAAAGTTCAGATAGAACCAACATAAATGGACAAAGTACCCCCCGGACTCTTGGTGGCTCGAACACTGGCCACCATCCAGGGTGGCAATGTTAGAGTGTGGTGTGTTAATCTGGGCGAAGATGATCTCACACTCCCTCCCAGGGCGGAAATAGCCCAGATTCTGGGAATGCCAGAGAAGTTGGTGCGACCTGATGTGCTACAACTGTCCGCTGTACGAGGAGACCCCTGGACTCTGGCGGTCACCGTGCCACCAGAATCCCATCGGGCTAGTGCGAAGTGGGGACGAAGAATCCTAGAATGAATGCGGGCTGAATTGACGGGACTTACACCTCGACAGGTGCAGCAGGTTGAGGAGGTGCTGGAGCGGTACCAGGAAGTTTTTGCTGGCCATGAGGATGATTTTGGTTGCACCGAAGCCATTACCCATGAGATTCCCACGGGGAGCACTGCCCCAGTGCGGGAGAGATACCGGCAGATACCTCCCCAGATGTATAAAGAGGTTAAGGAGATGCTAGCCCATATGTTACAGAATGGTGTGATACGGGAGAGTCAGAGTCCGTGGGCGGCCCTGATTGTCCTGGTCCGGAAGAAAGATGGGACCCTGCGGTTCTGTGTGGACTATACACAGCTGAATGCCTGTACAGTACAGGACTCTTACCCACTACCCTGAATCGAAGAGTCCCTGTCGGCCTTAGGGAAGGCAAGATACTTCTCCTCTTTGGATCTGGCCAGTGGGTACTGGCAGGTGCCCATGGCCGAACATGACCGTGCAAAAACAGCGTTCATATTACCCATGGGACTGTTCAAGTTCAATCGAATGCCCTTCGACCTTACTAACGCCCCCGGGACGTTCCAGCGTCTGATGGAGAGGTGCCTGGGCGATTTGAACTTCGAGGCGACACGGATTTGCCTTGACAACATAATTGTCTATGCCGCCACCTTCGCGGAGCACCTCCAGCGACTGGAGCAAGTACTGAGTCGCCTACAGAGTCATGGCCTAAAGGTAAAGCCCCAGAAGTGCCACCTGTTCCGCAAAAAGATTGAATATCTCGGTCATACTGTGTCCGGTGAAGGAGTCAGGCCCACCCAGGAAAAGGTGGCTGCAGTACAGGAGTGGCCTACCCCGAGGACAGTGAAGGATGCTCGGGCCTTCCTGGGACTTTCCGGGTACTACCAAAGATTCGTGAAGAACTTCACCCGCATAGCCAACCCATTGCTGGAGCTACTTAAGGGAGTGCCGGCGGGCTCCAAGAATCAAGCGATTCGGTGGGGAAGCAGCCAGGAAGAGGCCTTCCGTGCCCTTAAAATGGCCCTGACCGAGGCCCCAATACTTGCCTATGCGGATTTCTCCCAACCCTTCATACTCCACACTGATGGGAGCCTACATGGTCTGGGAGCCGTGTTATCCCAAGTACAGGAGGGGAAAGAGCGCGTGATTGCATACGCCAGCTGCTCCCTTCACGACTCCGAGAGGAACCCAGATAATTATAGCTCTTTCAAATTAGAGTTGCTGGCCCTTGTTTGGGCAATGACCGAGAAGTTTGCGGAGTATTTGTCCGGGTCCAAAGTACTGGTGAGAACAGATAACAACCCGCTGGCCCACCTGGAGAATGCGAAATTGGGGGCCCTGGAGCAGCGGTGGATGGCCCGCATGGCCAGGTACCGGTATAAGATCGCCTACCGGCCTAAGGCAGAGAATACTCACGCTGAAGCCCTCTCCAGAGTGACATATGAACAGCCTGATCATGACCGCGATGAAGATTTGGAGGCGGATGAGACACCTAGCTTCCGAAGTTTCCTGGGACTGCTGGCTGCGGTGCAGGGACAGATCGAAGAGACGTCGGAAGAACAAGTGCTAGGATGGCCAAGAGATGACTGGATCCGACTTCAACAGACTGACAGAGAAGTTGCTCAATTACGTCAATGGGTGGCTTTGCGGCAAGTCCCCAGTCGAGAAGAGAGGAGTACCCTGTCCTCGGGAGCACTGAAAATACTTGGACAATTGGAGAGACTGTGTTTGAGAGACGGGCTGCGGTACCGACGGGTGCAGCTGCTGCGAGAGTTCGTGACCACCTGGCAAGTGGTGATCCTAGAGAAGTTGGTCGGAGTAGTGGCTAAGGAGGCTCATGAACGAGGGGCTCACTTCGGACCAGAGAAGACATTTCAGTGGTTGCAGAGGCTGATGTATCATCCCCGACTGGGAGCAACAATTGAAGACACTTGTCGAAGATGTCGGAGCTGTGAGCTGGTAAAGCCCCTGGAGCAGCGGGTCCCCATACAAACTATTGTGACTTCTGCCCTCTTGGAGGTGCTGATGATCGACTATTTGACTGTTGGACCGGTGCATCTCGGGTATGAACATTGCCTAGTAATGACAGACCACTTCACCAAGTTTGCGGTAGTGACCACCGACCAGAGACCAGACCGCCGAGTCAGCTGCGCAGGCCATCTGCCGAGACTTCATTCAGGTGTACGGCTGCCCAAAGAGGATTCATTCCGATCAAGGCGCCTGCTTCCAAGGCCGGTTGAAGGAAGAGCTGCATCGGTTGTACAAGATTGAGAAGTCACGGACTACTCCTTACCACCCTCAAGGAAATGGGGCCTGTGAACGCTTTAATTGGACACTGATCTAAATGCTTCGCACATTGGAGGAAGATCGGAAGGTACGATGGCCTGAGTTTGTGGCCGAGCTGGTGTGGGTCTACAACAACCGAGTAAATAGTATGACGGGGTTCATTCCTTATACCTCGCTGTTCGGACGAAAGGGGAGAGAGTAGTGTTGAGCGAGCATGCTCAACACTGCTCGGTACTCGCCCGAGCATCACGCTACTCGGGATGTTTGGCGAGAACCGAGCATTTTCGGGTTACTCGGGCGGGAGCTCGGGTCTCCGCCCTGCATGTTTGGTGCTCTTTACAGAGCCAATGAACATGCAGGTATTGCCAGCTAGTCACTGTAATGCCGCAGCCATGTTGTTTGTGGGCATTACAGTGATTGGCTGGCCGCACAGCGTCACCTCGAGTATTTAAAACCGGGCCCCACCATCTTGGACACAGTCGCTCCGGATCAGACAGTGTAGGGGCAGCGCTGCTGATTTAGGGAGAGATATATCCTGCGAAATAGTTAGTGTAGGGTCTGTAAAGGCTGCCAGATCAAACAAACAGTCCTTCTCAGGACTAATATCCATCCCAGATATCAGGCAGGCAGGCTGTATAGGAGACGCAGTGGTTATACCAGCAAACGCTGCATTACAGTCCTGTGTGCTCCTGTTGCTGAAATTGCTGGACTTAGCTCCAGGTCTCGGGGGCCAGGAAAAATCCTTTTTTTTTCATCTAAATCCTCTTTTTTTCTTCATCCTTCACACTGTACAAGTACCCATCTTATTAACCTTTTGGTGACCCCCCCCCTCCAAAAAAAAAGTGTGTCTCTGATTTTTCAGACACAATTATATCTGTTGAAAATAGTCTGGTGTAGGCCAGAGAAACAGAAGTGTGGTTTTGCAGTTCCATGGTTCAAACCTCTGTATTATCCACTTTTGGGCCGTTTGTATCTAAAAAAAAACAGTTTGAGTGTGCCGCTCACTGTTCAGCCGCAAATATATATATTTAAAAAAAGTCTGGTATACACCAGTAAATTATAACTGTGGTTTTGCTGTTCCACGGTAAAAAATCTCTATTATCCTGCTTTTGGCATTTTTTGCTGTAAAAAAAAAATAATAGAGTCTCCTGATTGTTCAGACACAAATATATCAGTTGAAAATAGTCTGGTGTAGGCCTGAGAAATACAAATGTTGTTTTGCAGTTCCAAGGGTAAAATCTCTGTATTATCCTGCTTTTTTGCATTTTTTGCTGTAAAGAAAAACAGTAGTGTCTCCTGATTGTTCAGACACAAATATATCTGTTGAAAATAGTCTGGTGTAGGCCCGAAAAATACAAGTGTGGTTTTGCAGTTACACGGGTCAAATCTCTGTATTATCCTGCTTTTTTGCATTTTTTGCTGTTAAGAAAAACAGCAGTGTCTCCTGCTTGTTCAGACACAAATATATCTGTTGAAAAGAATCTGGTGTAGGCCATATTACTAGAACTGTGGTTTTGCAGTTCCATGGGTCAAATCTCTGTATTATCCTTCTTTTGGCATTTTTTGCTGTAAAGAAAAACAGTAGTGTCTCCTGATTGTTCAGACACAAATATATCTGTTGAAAATAGTCTGGTGTAGGCCCGAGAAATACAAGTGTGGTTTTGCAGTTACACGAGTCAAATCTCTGTATTATTCTGCTTTTGGCATTTTTTGCCGTAAAAAAAACTGTAATAGTGTCTCCTTGACTGTTCAGACACCAATATATCTGTTTAAAAGAGTCTGGTGTAGGCCAGAGAAATAGAACTGTGGTTTTGCAGTTCCACAGGTCAAATCTCTGTATTATCCTGCTTTTGGCATTTTTTTGCCGTAAAGAAAAACAGTAGTGTCTCCTGATTGATCAGACACAAATATATCTGTTGAAAATAGTCTGGTGTAGGCCCGAGAAATAGAAGTGTGGTTTTAAAGTTCCACAAGTCAAATCTCTGTATTATTCTGCTTTTGGCATTTTTTCCGTAAAAAAAAACTGTAATAGTGTCTCCCTGACTGTTCAGACACAAAAATATCTGTTGAAAAGAGTCTGTTGTAGGCCAGAGAAATAAAATTGTGATTTTGCAGTTCCACGGGTCAAATCTCTGTATTATCCTGCTTTTTGCATTTTTTTGCTGTAAAGAAAAACAGTAGTGTCTCCTGATTGTTCAGACACAAAAATATCTGTTGAAAATAGTCTGGTGTAGTCCAGATTACTAGATCTGTGGTTTTGCAGTTTCACGGGTCAATTCTCCGTATTATCATGATTTTGGCATTTTTCTGCCGTAAAGAAAAACAGTAGTGTCTCCTGATTGTTCAGACTCAAATACATCTGTTGAAAATAGTCTGGTGTAGGCCCGAGAAATACAAATGTGGTTTTAAAGTTCCACGGGTCAAATCTCTGTATTATCCTGCTTTTTCGCATTTTTTGCAATAAAGAAAAACAGTAGTGTCTCCTGATTGTTCAGACACAAATATATCTGTTGAAAATAATCTGGTGTAGGCCCGAGAAATACAAGTGTGGTTTTGCAGTTCCACAGTTCAAATCACTTTATTATCCTGCTTTTTTTGCATTTTTTGCCGTAAAGAAAAACAGTAGTGTCTCCTGATTGTTCAGACAAAAATATATCTGTTGAAAATAGTCTGGTGTAGGCCTGAGAGATACAAGTGTGGTTTTGCAGTTCCACGGGTGAAATCTCTGTATTATCCTGCTTTTTTTGCCGTAAAGAAAAACAGTAGAATCTCCTGATTGTTCAGACACAAATATATCTGTTGAAAATAGTCTGGTGTAGGCCAGATTACTAGAACTGTGGTTTTGCAGTTCCACAGGTCAAATATCTGTATTATCCTGCTTTTGGCATTTTTTTGCCGTAAACAAAAACGGTAGTGTCTCCTGATTGTTCAGACACAAATATATCTGTTGAAAAGAGTCTGGTGTAGGCCCGAGAAATACAAGTGTGGTTTTGCAGTTCCACGGGTCAAATCTCTGTATTATTCTGCTTTTGGCATTTTTTTCTGTAAAAAAAACTGTAATAGTGTCTTCCTGACGGTTCAGACACAAATATATCTGTTGAAAAGAGTCTGGTGTCGACCAGAGAAATAAAACTGTGGTTTTTCAGTTCCACAGGTCAAATCTCTGTATTATCCTGCTTTTTGCATTTTTTGCCGTAAAGAAAAACAGTAGTGTCTCCTGATTGTTCAGACACAAATATATCTGTTGAAAATAGTCTGGTGTAAGCCCGAGAAGTACAAGTGTGGTTTTGCAGTTTCACGTGTCAAATCTCTGTATTATCCTGCCTTTTTGCATTTTTTGCTGTAAAGAAAAACAGTAGTGTCTCCTGATTGTTCATACTCAAATATATCTGTTGAAAATAGTCTGGTGTAGTCCAGATTACTAGAACTGTGGTTTTGCATTTCCACTGGTCAAATCTCCGTATTATTCTGCTTTTGGCATTTTTTTGCCGTAAAGAAAAACAGTAGTGTCTCCTGATTGTTCAGACTCAAATATATCTGTTGAAAATAGTCTGGTGTAGGCCCCAGAAATGCAAGTGTAGTTTTGCAGTTCCACGGGTCAAATCTCTGTGTTATCCTGCTTTTTTTGCATTTTTTGCTGTAAAGAAAAACAGTAGTGTCTCCTGATTGTTCAGACACAAATATATCTGTTGAAAATAGTCTGGTGTAGGCCCGAGAAATACAAGTGTGGTTTTGCAGTTCCACGGGTCAAATCTCTGTATTATCCTGCTTTTTTGCATTTTTTGCTGTAAAGAAAAACAGTAGTGTCTCCTGATTGTTCAGACACAAATATATCCGTTGAAAATAGTCTGGTGTAGGCCCGAGAAATACAAGTGTGGTTTTGAAGTTTCATGGGTCAAATCTCTGTATTATCCTGCTTTTTTGCATTTTTTGCCATAAAGAAAAACAGTAGTGCCTCCTGATTGTTCAGACACAAATATATCTGTTGAAAATAGTCTGGTGTAGGCCCGAGAAATACAAGTGTGGTTTTGCAGTTCCACGGGTCAAATCTCTGTATTATCCTCCTTTTTTGCATTTTTTGCTGTAAAGAAAAACAGTAGTGTCTCCTGATTGTTCAGACACAAATATATCTGTTGAAAATAGTCTGGTGTAGACCCGAGAAATACACGTGTGGTTTTGCAGTTCCACGGGTCAAATCTCTGTATTATCCTCCTTTTTTGCATTTTTTGCTGTAAAGAAAAACAGTAGTGTCTCCTGATTGTTCAGACACAAATATATCTGTTGAAAATAGTCTGGTGTAGGCACGAGAAATACAAGTGTGGTTTTGCAGTTCCACGGTTCAAACCTCTGTATTATCCACTTTTGGGCCATTTTTACCACTCACTGTTCAGCCGCAAATATATCTATTTAAATTTTTCTGGTATACCCCAGTAAACAATAACTGTGGTTTTGCCATTCCACGGTAAAAAATCTCTATTATTCAGCTTTTGGTATTTTTTCCGTTAAGAAAAACAGTAATAGTTTCTCCCTGATTGTTCAGATTAATTAAAAGAGTCGGGTGTAGGCCAGAGAATTAGAACTGTGGTTTTCCTCTTCACACTGTTCTAATCTACATTTTATTACCCTTTTTCCATTGATAGTGCGAGTGTAAGCTATTTTACTTCCTTTACAATGGGCAAGGCGCGTGGCAAGGGACGTGGAAGTGGACGTTCTGGTGATAGTGCGTGCAGAGGACGGGGCCGTGGCCAAGGTGAAAATGTGCCATAAGCAACAGCCACATCTTCTCGCTCCCACTTCTTGACCGATTTACTAGGGAAGCACAGAACAACACCAGTATTGCGAACTGGTCAGTGTGAACAGGTTATTAACTGAATAGCAGATAATACTTCCAGTTACCTGGGCACCACCACCTCCGGTCTGTCTTCCACATGGTCAACTCTTAGTAGCCGTGAGTCTCGACCGCATACTCCTCCTCACCCTGATGCTCCTTCCTTCCACCATGCCGAGTGTCGTCAGGCAGCAACTGATCCCACACTTGGACACTCTGAAGAGCTGTTCACTGGTCCATTTCCAAATTTGTGCCCCTCGCCTGCTCTGCTTGAAGTGGTGGAAGAGGAGATCCCATGTAGCGATGCCCAAATATTTGAACAGCCACGGCCACAGGAAGTCGACGCTGGCAATTTGTCACAAGAGGTGGACGATGACGAGACACAATTTCCAGGAAGAGAGGAGGAGGATCGTGGTGCGCAAGTGGAAGAGGAGGAGGTGGTGGATGATCTAGTAACTGACCCAACGTGGCAGGAGGACTTCCAGAGTGAGGCCAGCAGCACACAGGGTGAGGGAGGCAGAGTACCCCAACAGGCAGGAAGAAGCAGTGTGGTGGCCGCACACAGAAGGCGGGCAACAGTTCCCCGTACCACCAACATGAGGGACCTTGCCAGTACAACCTGTAGGTCTTCCAGAGTCTGGAAGTTTTTTAAAGACTCTGCTGATAACCACAAAAAGGCCATTTGTACCACCTGCCATGCCAGCATCAGCAGGGGTGACAAAACTACCAGCCTGACCACCACCAGCATGATCAGGCACATGCCAGCAAAGCACCAGACTTTGTGGGGCGAACCCCAGGGTCCACGACCAGTGTCAGCAGGTGTCACCACTGCTTCTTCCGCTGTTGTGCGTGCAATAAAACCCCCTGTTGTGTGTGCAAGGCAATCCCCTGTCCATACTGCATGCAAAGATGCTCCCTCCTCTCAGTCTTCATTTGTTATGGCAATTTCTGAAGAAACAGCATCAACGTCCACGTCCTACCGCAGCGTTCAATTGTCCATATCCCAGACCTTTGAACGAAAGCGGAAATTCACAGCTAACGCCCCACAGGCCACAGTCCTAAATTCACACATTTCACGACTGCTTGCATTGGAAATGCTGCCTTTTAGGCTGGTGGAGACGGAATCCTTCCGCAACCTTATGGCGGTGGACGTCCCTCCGTACTCGGTCCCCAGCCAACACTATTTTGCCCGGTGTGCCATCCCCGCACTACACAAGCACGTGTCCCAAAACATCTGCCGTGCCCTCAACAACGTAGTTACTGGGAGAGTCCACCTGACAACGGACACGTGGACAAGTGCTTGTGGCCAGGGACGGTACATCTCCCTGACGGCACACTGGGTAAACATAGTGGAAGCCGGGACCCAGTCGGACCTTGGGACGGAACACATTCTCCCCACACCGAGGATTGCGGGCCCTATGTCAGTCAGAGTTGCCCCCACAGTCTACAGCTCCTGCGCATCATCCTCCTCGTCCTCATGTTCAGCCTCCATCTCAGATATCACCACATCAGTTCAGGGGTGGATTAAGAGTAGCAAGGGCCCCGGGCAGTTTAGAAGGCGCGCCCCCCCCCCACACCTGATTTATCACGTGACATGTCACATGATCCCCTGTGAGAGATCATGTGATAGTTCACGGGAAATTAATTTGGCACAATATTAATTGTGCTGCCCCATCTGAGAGCAGCACAATATAGGGGCAGATACCCTGATTCCAGCGATGTGTCACTTTTTCAGCTGCTTGTTGTCATTTTGAGAAAATCACTGTTTTATCTGCTGCAGATCTAGCAGCTCTCTGAATGCTGCACTCTGTATAGCCCCGCCCACACCACTGATTGGCAGCTTTCTGCCCATGCTCAGTGTACACAGAAATCTACTGATCAGTGATGGGAGTGGGGTCCTACAGAACTTACTAGTCAATTACCTTCTGACAAATCAATGATTTTATCAAAACAACACTAAGCAGCCCAGTAAGTGACACATTACTGGAATCAGTGCCTCTAACCCTACATTATGCTGCTCTCAGATTAGGTGGCAAAAACCTGATGACAGATTCCCTTTAAAGGAGCTGTAAAGACAAAAAAAGTTTGTATTAAAAAAAATACAAGCCATTTGTGAAATTAACTTTTTTTCATTGTTAATTCACATTAGACTGTATCTTCAATCCTTTTGTCAGCAGGTCTTATTACAGACTCTGAATAGGGCAGCTCTCTCCCTCTCCCTCAGCAGAAAGTCACAGCATGGTTAAAAAACGGGATCTTTTATGATTTTCTCATAATAAATAAAAAAGGACATGCAAGTCCTCCAAACTATTTTCCGTTTCTGTATAGGGGAGGTCCTAAATCTTTCTTGTTCTTTAGTTGATCACATGTCAAAAAGGCAAAGGATTTACTATGAACTCGCCAAAAAAAATATACAATTGGAGAGTAATATCATCATCTGCATGTAAATATTCCTTGACTCTAAGGGCTCACTCACACTGTCGTATAACACGGCCGCATGCTATGTGATGTTTTATCGGATAGGACTCGGCCCTATGTTATACTATGGGACAGTGCAGATCTGCGATTATTGGCATGAGAAAATAGTCTCATTTGATATTCGGACCATGTGCACCCATACAAGTTTACGGGTGCACGTAAAAGATTGGACTGCACTCGGATGTCATCCAAGTGCAGTCCGATGAACACTCACAGAGACTATGGAGAAGATGGAGAAATTAAGTTCTCCATCTTCTCCATATCTGTGCTGCGAGAGAATCGGATCACACTCAGTTGAAGCTCTGACAGAGTTTGAGCCGAGTGTCATAAGCATAATTTGCCCTATTCTCTTGCATGAGAGAATATATGGCTTAGTGAGTGGACCCTAAAACTGAATAGTAGTGACGGACAGGCACCTCACAAGCGGGATCCATGTAGCTCTCAGATGTCGTGTAGGTAGGGCTTCATTCCATGGGGTAGGGCTTAATTTCAAGGTATATAAAAAAAATGGACTTCAAATACAAATTAAATGAACACAAAAAGCACTAATTGAATTATTTTTTTCGTATTTATGTTTGCAGCCCCTCTAAAAACCCTTTGAGGACCAAGGCACATATATGTCCCATAGTTTTAAACTGGAAAAAAATTTGATTGAATAAAATTTAAGGTCCTCCAAGGTTTAAGTAGGTCACAAATTCATATGAATACTTGCTCATACAATGGCACATGCCAAAAGATGAAGAAGAACAGAATCAAAAATATGACATTATGTGGAGCACTTACAGGTATCCAAGGTGAAAGAGACCAGCAAAGGCATCGTCTCGAATGACAGTAAATGAGTTAGAATTCAGCAAGCTGAAAATGAAGACAGCAGGTTAGAAGCGAACCAGACTTTATGGTGCTCAGAATTAGTCAAGTAGAATTTATTGACTGCTGTTGCAAAGCACTGAGACTCCCGCAGTGTATAGATGGCGCCGTGCGTTCTCCCGCTGTGTATAGATGGCGCCGTGCGGCCTCCCACTGTGTATAGATGACGCCGTGCGGCCTCCCGCTGTGTATAGATGGCACCGTATAGATGGCTACGTGCGGCCTCCTGCTGAGTATACGTGTATAGATGGCTACGGGCGGCCTCCTGCTGAGTATAGATGCCGCACGGCGCTCCCCCCAGAGACAGCAGGAGGCCGCACAGCGCCATCTATACTCAGCGGGAGACCACACGTAGCCATCTATACACAGCAGGAGGCCACACGGCGACATCTATACTCAGCGGGGGGCCGCACGTAGCCATCTATACACAGCGGGGGGCGCACGTAGCCATCTATACACAGCGGGGGGGCGCACGGCGCCGCCTATACACAGCGGGGGGCCGCACGTAGCCATCTATACACAGCGGGGGGCCAAGTGGCAACAGGCTGTGCTGAAACTCATAAGCTTAGGTGATAAACCTCAAACTGCTTATGAGTTGTGGACAGCTGTGAAAGAGCAGGCAGATCTGTGGCTGAGACAGCTGAACCTTCATCCAGGCATGGTCGTGTGTGACAATGGCCGTAACCTGGTGGCGGCTCTGAGGTGAGGCGAGATCACACACGTACCATGCCTGGCTCATGTGCTTAACCTCGTGGTTCAGCGGTTTCTTAAATCATACCCCGAGTTGCCAGATCTGCTCGTCAAAGTACGCTGCCTGTCAGCTCATTTTCGGAAGTCGGCTACAGCTTCCGCCGCCCTTGCTGTGTTACATTTGCGTTTGCAGCTTCCATCACACTGACTGGTGTGTGATGTCCCCACACGTTGGAACTCTACCCTCCACATGTTGCAAACGATTTGTGAGTAGAAGAGAGTAGTGTTGAGCGAGCACTAAAATGATCGGGTGCTCGAAGCTCGGGCCAAGCTCGCCGTGATACTCGGGTGCTCGACCCGAGCAACGAGCCCAATGTTAGTCTATGGGAGACTCGAGCATTTTTGCGGCGGCTCCCCCGGCAGTCTTTTAAAAGCCTAACAAGTGCCCAAAACGATAGTGACAGTGCTCAAATGACATGGGGACAGCATGGGGATCGCCCCAGGAAGCATTTCTGACCCCCAGGTCACTGCTGTCAACAACGTGGTCAGAGGTATTAAGCCACTTTTACAGGCTCAAAATAAAATGTTCAAAAACGAAAGTGAAAGTGCTTTCCTGTGAAATATGTTAAGGATATTGTTGAGCGATACCTTCCGATATCAGGAAATATCGTATCGGATTGGATCGGACCGATACCCAAAAAGTATCGAATATCGCCGATTCCGATGCAGGAAACCAATGCAAGTCAATGGGACACAAATATCGGAATGAAAATAAACCCTTTCTTTCCTTGTAGGTTAATTCTACATGAAGTAAAACAACTAAGAATAATGTAGAATGTATTACGCGAAAAGTCGGCAATTCATCAGCGGCATACACCGGTACCCGACAATTTACAACAGAAAGAATAGAGCTTCACACATAGATTAGATAGATAGAAACATGTCAGTCACATATATATGAAGTACAGTGACAGTGTTGCTTACTGTACTTGTCATTTAGTGTAAAGGATTTATTTTAAAAAATAATTGTGTTTTCATGCACTGTCTCTTTAAAAAAGCCGGCCGGCAATTCAGCATCTGTACCCGACAATTTAGAATAGAAGGAATAGAGAATCATACATAGATTAGATAGATAGAAACATGTCAGTCACATATATATGAAGTACAGTGACAGTGTTGATTACTGTACTTGTCATATAGTGTTAAAATAAAGGATTTATTTAAAAAAAAATTGGTGTGGGGTTCCCCATAATTTTAGTCTCTAGCGGAGGTTAAGCAGACGGCTGGGGCAGATGTTTGAAGCCTGGGAAGGGGGTAATACCCACGGAGCTTCCCAGGCTACTAATATCAGCCCCCAGCTGAATACCTAGCCTTTACTAGCTATTAAAATGGGGGACCCCCTCAAAAAAATGACGTGGGGTCCCCCCTAATTTAATAGCTAGCAAAGGCTAGGCAGACAGCTGGGGGCTGATATTAATAGCCCAGGAAGGGTGCCATGAATATTGGCCCCCTCCCAGGCTAGAAACACCAGCCGTCAGCCGCCCCAGAAATGGCGCATCCATAGGATGCGCCAATTCTGGCACTTAGCCTCGCTCTTCCCACTGCCCTGTAGCGGTGGCAGGGGGTTAATAGGGTTGGGGTTGATGTCAGCTTATAATGCCAGCTGACATCAAGCCCAGGTTAGTAATGGAGAGGCGTCTCACCACCATTACTAACCCCATAGTCAAAGTTAAAAATAAAACACAAACACCCAGAATAAAGTCCTTTAATTGAAATAAACACACAATTCTTTATTGTTCTAAATTAAACTATACTTACCATCACGCCCATTCCAGCTGAAGCCAACGATCTCCTGCAATAAAAGAAAAATAATAAAGCAACCTTATCCTTACCTTTCCATGGTTCCCATGACAGCTTCAGCTCTGCTACATCGAGATGACAGGCTGGACCGCAGCAGAACGCTGCCATCCAGCCTGTCATCCCGCAGACACTGAGAAGCGCAGGCTTGCTTGCGCTCCTCAGTGTCTCTCTGTGACGGCATAAAGATGAGCCGAGGTCATGTCCAACGAACTCGGCTCACCTCATGCACGTCACTGACAGCGTGGGAAAATTCTCCTGCACTCAGCGCTTCAGTGTGAGAATTTTCCCACGCTGTCAGTGACGTGCATGAGGTGAGCCGAGTTCATTGGACATGACCTCGGCTCATTTTTATGCCGTCACAGAGAGACACTGAGGAGCGCAAGCAAGCCTGCGCTTCTCAGTGTCTGCGGGATGACAGGCTGGATGGCAGTGTTCTGCTGCGGTCCAGCCTGTCATCTCGATGTAGCAGAGCTGAAGCTGTCGTGGGAACCATGGAAAGGTAAGGATGAGGTTGCTTTATTATTTTTCTTTTATTGCAGGAGATCGTTGGCTTCAGCTGGAATGGGCGTGATGGTAAGTATAGTTTAATTTAGAACAATAAAGAATTGTGTGTTTATTTCAATTAAAGGACTTTATTCTGGGTGTTGAGTTTTTTTTAAATACTTTACTAGAAATTCATGGTGGTCATGTCTAATATTGGCGTGACCCCATGAATTTCGGGCTTAGGGCCAGCTGATAATGCCAAGCTGGCCTTAACCCCTTTATTACCCAGTGAGCCACCGCACCAGGGCCCTGGATGAGTTGGGTACAGCGCCAGAAGATGGCGCTTCTATGAACGCACCATTTTCTTGGGTGGCAGCGGACTGCAATTTGCAGCGGGTGGGGCCCAGAAAGCTTGGGCCTCCCTGCGCTGCGGATTCCAGCCCCCAGCTGCCTAGTTGTACCTGGCTGGACACAAAAATAGGGCGAAGCCCCACGTATTTTTTTTTTTAATTATTTCATGAAATTCATGAAATAATTTTTTAAAAAAAGGGCTTCCCTATATTGTTGTGTCCGGCCAGGTACAAATAGGCAGCTGGTGGTTGGGCGCAGCCCATTCCCGCCTGCTGTACCTGGCTGGACACAAATATAGGGCGAAGCCCCGCATCAATTTTTTTAAATTATTTCATGAATTTCCTGAAATAATTAAAAAAAAATTGACTTGGGGCTTCGCACTATATTTGTGTCCAGCCAGGTACAGCAGGCAGGAACGGGCTGCGCCCAACCACCAGCTGCCCATTTGTACCTGGCCAGACACAACAATATAGGGAAGCCCTTTTTTTCTTTATTATTTCATGAATTTCATGAAATAATTTAAAAAAAAAATACGTGGGGCTTCTCCCTATTTGTGTGTCCAGCCAGGTACAACTAGGCAGCTGGGGGATGGAATCTGCAGCGCAGGGAGGCCCAAGCTTTCTGCCCCCCCCCCCCAGTGCAAATTGCAGTCCGCAGCCACCCCGGAAAATGTCGCGTTCATAGAAGCTAGATGCTGTACCTGGCTGGCATACAAAATGTCATTTTGTGTTAAAATAAAGGATTTATTTTAAAAAAAATTGGCGTGGGGATCCCCCATAATTTTAGGCTCTAGCGGAGGTTAAGCAGACGGCTGGGGCAGATGTTTGAAGCCTAGGAAGTGGGTAATACCCACGGAGCTTCCCAGACTACTAATATGAGCCCCCAGCTGAATACCTAGCCTTTACTAGCTATTAAAATGGGGGACCCCCCCCCAAAAAAATGACGTGGGGTACCCCCTATTTAATAGCTAGCAAAGGCTAGGCAGACAGCTGGGGGCTGATATTAATAGCCCAGGAAGGGTGCCATGAATATTGGCCCCCTCCCAGGCTAGAAACACCAGCCGTCAGCCGCCCCAGAAATGGCGCATCCATAGGAAGCGCCAACTCTGGCACTTAGCCTCGCTCTTCCACGCTGCCCTGGTGCGGTGGCAGGGGGTAATAGGGTTGGGGTTCATGTCAGCGCCAGCTGCCATGAAGCCCAGGTTAGTAATGATGGGCGTCTATAAGACACCCCAATTACTAACCTACAAAGTGTTAAAAAGAAAAAACACACACTACACCCAGAAAAAAATAATTTATTTGAAATAAAACACACAATTTTATTTAATTCTTAGTTTACTAAAAAAAAATAGTTACCTGTCCACGTTCCTGCGCTGATTTCCCATGCACAGCTGTCACATCTGGAGATGGTGACAGCTGTGCATGGCTGCTGTAAGCTCACACTGCCGGGAACAGGTCCGCTCCCGGCAGCGGGAGCCACTGACTGAGGTCACCGGAGTGCATTCAGGCAGCGCAGCTCCGGAGACCTCCTTTACGGCACTGCTGTACCGTGGGAATTTCTCACGATACAGCAGGGCCGTAAAGGAGCTAACCGGAGCAGCGCTGCCTGAACTCCGGCGAACCCTTAAGGCCCCATCATTCTAGCGGCGTCAGCGGTTCAGAGCGGTCACATTCTATGTGGCTGCTCTAAACTGGAGATCATCGTGGGACACTCGTGGACTACTACGGAGGGGTAAGGATAAGGTTGTGGTTTATTATTTTATATTTTATTACAGGAGATCGATGGCTTCAGGGAATTAGGTGTCTAGGTGAGTATAGGTGTAGTTTTTTATTTTTTACTTTATTTTAGGTGGCGATCGGCGGGGACAGGTAATGTATGAATTAATTTATTGTAGGTAACCACTGGCCACCAATGACATGTATTTAAAATTTATTGGGGACACAGTAGGGCAATTTATATAGCAGGATCAGGTTGATGGGAACTACTGCTCCCATCGAGCTGATCCTGCTGGCACGAGTGGACCACGGACAGACATAGGCCGATGGGAGTAGTAGTGACACATCGGCCTATGTCTGCCTGCACGCACACACCCGCACACATCCCGCACACATCGCACAGACACCGCACACACTCGCAGACATCGGACAGACACCGCACACACTCGCAGACATCGCACAGACACCGCACACACCCGCAGACATCGCACAGACACCGCACACACCCGCAGACATCGCACAGACACCGCACACACTCGCAGACATTGCACAGACACCGCAGACATCGCACAGACACCGCGCACACCCGCAGACATCGCACACACTCGCAGACACACGCATAGACACCCACACACACCAATCATGATGGGCTGATCGTCTGGGAGGTGACGCTGTGCGGCCAGCTAATCACTGTAATGCCCACAAACAACATGGCTGCGGCATTACAGTGACTGGCTGGCAATCCCTGCATGTTCATTGGCTCTGTAAAGAGCACCAAACATGCAGGGCGGAGACCCGAGCTCCTGCCCGAGTAACCCAGAAATGCTCGGTGCTCGCCGAACATCCCGAGTAGCGTGATGCTCGGGCGAGTACCGAGCAGTGTCGAGCATGTTCGCTCAACACTAGAAGAGAGCAGTTGTGGAGTACCAGCTGCAACAAGGCCGTCGATATTCAGGTCAGACTCCACACATAAGACCTCAGGAGTGGACCTGGATGCCTGACATATGTACCATCCTGACAAACTTTGAGGAGGCCACCAGATGGTGAGTGGCGATGATGCCATCATTAGCGTCAGCATTCCACTTGTCTGTCTTTTGCAACGCTGTCTGCAGAGAATTAAACTGGAGGCTTTGCAGCCAGAGTATGATGAGATGGATCAAGAAGCCGTAGCGGTCGATTACACACAGCCCAGCCTCATCTCATCCCAACATGCATTGGGGGACAATGAGGGAGAGGAGGAGGAGGAATAACAGGAGCTCGTATCATGCGCTGTAGACGGTTGTACCTGTACAACTGTCATACCGTCGGTTCAGCAGGGGTGGCCTGAGGACAGGGGGGAGGAGGAGGAGGAGAGCATGGTCAGTCGTCATCTTGGTGAGGACACGGAAGTCTTGCCCATTACCAGTCTGGCACGCATGGCTGACTTTATGTTACGCTGCCTTAACCGTGACCCTCGCGTTGTCAAAATGTTGGGTGACAGTCATTACTGGTTGGTGACACTTTTAGACCCCCACTACAAGGAGAACTTTCACTCTCTTATTCCTGAGGTGGAGAGGTCTACAAAAATGGGGCAGTACCAGAAGGCCCATGCTGCAGAACTGTTAAAAAAATTCCCATTTGAACACGCTAACGGCAAAGGTCACAGTTCGTTGACCAACCAAGGCGTACAAGCGAGAGAGAGGCAACTCCAATCCAGGAGAGGCAGGGGAACACTGTCAACATTCTGGGACAGTTTTCTGAGACCCGCCCAGCTTACAGGCCCTGAGGCACGGGGTACTCTCACCAGGAGTGGAAAGTTTCAAAAGATGGTGAGGGAGTACCTTGCCGACCATACCAGAATCCTCCGTGATTCCTCTGTGCCTTTTAATTATTGGGTATCCTAGCTGGACACTTGGAATGAACTCACTCTGTACGCCTTGGAGGTCCTGGCCTGCCCTGCCGCTTGCGTGTTATCGTAGCGTGTTTTTAGTGCTCCTTGGGGAATTATAACTGATAAGCGCACTCGCCTGTCAACTGACAATTCTGACAAGCTGACCCTTATCAAAATGAACAAGGGCTGGATTGGGCCAGACTTCTCATCACCACCAAATGACAGCAGAGTACCATAAAGTCAAATCCACTGTGTTATTTCGGGAGGTGTATTCACATGCACCGCTTCACATCCACACATGGGTATATGCTTCCTCATTTCGGCTGTTTTTTGTTCTTCTCCTTATCCTCAGCCTCCACCACCACTATACCACCAGGGTGACCGTGATCCATGTTGCCATTATTGAAAGTTCCTCCATCCTTATTTTTGTCAACTTTTGCTTGGAAGGCATAAGCAAAGACTGTGGGAGACCCACTCCCCAATAATGGGAATAATATTTTTAAGATGCTGTACTGTATGGCTCTTGTAAGGGGCATTAAAAGCGTCTTTTAAGCTACTGCGACCGCCACCACTTTTCCGAGGGGCATTAAAAGCGTCTTGTTAAGCTACTGTGACCTCCACCACTTTTCCGAGGGGCATTAAAAGCGTCTTGTTAAGCTACTGGGACCTCCACCACTTTTCCGAGGGGCATTAAAAGCGTCTTGTAAAGCTACTGGGACCTCCACCACTTTTCTGAGGGGCATTAAAACCGTCTTGTTAAGCTACTGGGACCTCCACGTCTCTTCTGAGGGGCATTAAAAGCGTCTTATTAAGCTACTGTGACCTCCACCACTTTTCCGAGGGGCATTAAAAGCGTCTTGTTAAGCTACTGGGACCTCCACCACTTTTCCGAGGGGCATTAAAACCGTCTTGTTAACCTACTGGGACCTCCACGTCTCTTCTGAGGGACATTAAAAGCGTCTTGTTAAACCACTCTGAACTCCACAGCTCTTCCAAGGGGCATTGAAATGTAGTTTTTAATTTACTCTAACCTCCATGACTCTTCGAACGGGCATTGCATTTCCTCCTAATTTTTGGCAGCTTTTGCTTGGAAGGCATAACCAAATACTATGGGAGACCCACTACCCAATAATGGGAATAATGTTTGTAATATGCTGTACTGCATGGCTCTTGTAAGGGGCATTGCAAGTTCCTCCATCCTAATATTTGGCAGCTTTTGCTTGTAAGGCATAAGCAAAGACTATGGGAGACACACTCCCCAATAATGGGAATAATGTTTGTAATATGCTGTACTGCATGGCTCTTGTAAGGGGCATTGCAAGTTCTTCCGTCCTAATTTTTGGCAGCTTTTGCTTGGATGGCATAAGCAAAGACTATGGGAGACACACTCCCCAATAATGGGAATATTGTTTGTAATATGCTGTACTGCATGGCTCTTGTAAGGGGCATTGCAAGTTCCTCCGTTCTAATTTTTGGCAGCTTTTGCTTGTAAGGCATAAGCAAAGACTATGGGAGACACACTCCCCAATAATGGGAATAATGTTTGTAATATGCTGTACTGCATGGCTCCTGTAAGGGGCATTGCAAATTCCTCCGTCCTAATTTTTGGCAGCTTTTACTTGGAAGGCTTAAGCAAAGACTATGGGAGACACACTCCCCAATAATGGGAATACTGTTTGTAATATGCTGTACTGCATGGCTCTTATAAGGGGCATTGCAAGTTCCTCTGTCCTAATTTTTGGCAGCTTTTGCTTGTAAGACATAAGCAAAGACTATGGGAGACACACTCCCCAATAATGGGAATAATGTTTGTAATATGCTTACTGCATGGCTCTTGTAAGGGGCATTGCAAGTTGCTCCGTCCTAATTTTTCGCAGCTTTTGCTTGTAAGGCATAAGCAAAGACTATTGGAGACACGCTCCCCAGTAATGGGAATAATGTTTGTAATATGCTGTACTGCATGGCTCTTGTAAGGGGCATTGCAAGTTCCTCCGTCCTAATTTTTGGCAGCTTTTGCTTGGAAGGCATAAGCAAAGACTATGGGAGACACACTCCCCAATAATGGGAATAATGTTTGTAATATGCTGTACTGCATGGCTCTTGTAAGGGGCATTGCAAATTCCTCCGTCCTAATTTTTGGCAGATTTTACTTGTAAGGCATAAGCAAAGACTATTGGAGACACACTCCCCAGTAATGGGAATAATGTTTGTAATATGCTGTACTGCATGGCTCTTGTAAGGGGCATTGAAATTTCCTCCGTCCTATTTTTGGCAGCTTTTGCTTTTAAGGCATAAGCAAAGACTATGGGAGACAGACTCCCCAATAATGGGAATAATGTTTTTAAGATGCTGTACTGTATGGCTCTTGTAAGGGGCATTAAAAGCATCTTGTTAAGCTACTGCGACCTCCACCACTTTTCCGAGGGGCATTAAAACCGTCTTGTTAAGCTACTGGGACCTCCACGTCTTTTCCAAAGGGCATTAAAACCGTCTTGTTAAGCTACTGTGACCTCCACGTCTCTTCTGAGGGGCATTAAAAATGTCTTCTTAAGCCACTCTGAACTCCACACCTCTTCCAAGGGGCATTGAAATGTTGTTTTTAATTACCTCTAACCTCCACGACTCTTCCAACGGGCATTGCATTTCCTCCTAATTTTAGTCAGCTTTTGCTTTTCAATGCAAAGCCGAAAACTAAGGGAGACCCACTCCCCAATAATGGGTAGAAGGTTTTTAGTACGCTTTAATCCACGTCTGTTTCAAGGGGCATTGCAGTTCCTCATAATTTTTGGAAAGCCTTCCATTCACTGCTTAGGCCAACAGTGTACAGGAGACCCAGTTGCTATAAATGGAAAAAATGGTTTAGTTAAGGCCCTCTGACCTCTATGTCATTTCCAAGGGGCATTGGAGTGCCTTAAAATTTTTGGTAGGCATTGCACTCACTGTATGCCCTATAACTGTGTAGCCGAACCGCTCCTTTTGTTACAGAAACATATCCTACAAGACATATGTGGTTGACTGGCCTGATATTGATGTGAATGGTCCCAGTTCTTCCTGCTCTTTCTCCTTTGCCACTACCTCATCCATCATTTATCACCTGAAGCTTTGTTTTAACAGGATTCATAGAACTGGGATAGTAGCAGGAAAACATCCAGCAATCCTCGGAGGAGGTAGGATATGTGCCAAAACGCTGACCACCTCAGGCCTAGCCACTACTA
Organism: Phyllobates terribilis; assembly: GCF_046119375.1. Lineage (NCBI taxonomy): Eukaryota > Metazoa > Chordata > Amphibia > Anura > Dendrobatidae > Phyllobates > Phyllobates terribilis. The sequence continues at coordinate 250,716,523 of NW_027362773.1, read as the reverse complement.
CATACATGCGCTTGCATTCCAAGAAAACAAAGCAGATGCTAACTTCTATCATCATCATCATGCTCTTCACCTTGGCACTCTCAACTCCCCTGATGGAGAAGCCAGGGCCCACCGGAGCAGTCTGGTTCTCTGGTGGGCTCGTCCAATGCAGCCCTAAAGCAGGCCACGCTAAGAAAAGTGTGTGGGGGGAAGTTGACAGGAGACATAGGGGCGGCTGGGGACCGTTTATGGACACCCGGCTGCCCGCAGGAGGCTGGGGACCGTGTGTGGACACCCGTCCGCGGGGCGGCTGGGGACCGAGTATGGACACCCGACCGCCCCCTGGCGGCTGGGGACCGAGTGTGGACACCCGGCCGCTGGGCGGCTGGGGACTGAGTATGGTTACCAGGCCGCCAACGCAGCCATGACGTGGTGGCCTGATTCCGCCTCCACGTGCCTAAAAGGACCAATTTCAAGTGCAAGCAAGTAAGCAGTATGGTATTGCAGCCTGGGGGTGGGTGGGTGGGTGGCAGGCTGCATACTTGCGCTTGCATTGCAAGGAATGGGAGATGTACAATTGAACACTGCCCTGGGACAAGGACTTGCACGGGGATAGTTGCAAGTCAGCAACGACAGGTGCAGGGTGGGAGGCATCTTCGCATGTACCATGAAGAGGGGTTTGGCATGCACACACTACAGCAGAATAGGCTGTCCTTCCCTCTAAATGCACTGGGGAGGGCACAGGTAATGTTTTGGTATGCGCGCTTAATCTTATGTATAAGACACACCGAGACAAATAGGGGCGGCTGGGGACTGAGTAAGGATACCTCGCTGCCTAAGCAGCCATGAGGTAGTGGCCAGCTTCGGCCTCCTCCAAACTAAAAGGCCCCATTTCAAGTGCAAGCTAGCAGTATGGCATTGCAGCCTGGGGGTGGGTGGGTGGCAGGCTGCACACTTACGCTTGCATTAAAAGAAAACAAAGCAGATGCTGACTTCTATCATCATCATCATGCTCCTCACCTTGGCACTCTCAACTCCCCTGATGGAGAAGCCAGGGCCCACTGGAGGAGTCTGGTTCTCTGGTGGGCTCGTCCAATGCTGCCCTAAAGTAGGCCGGGCTAAGAAAAGTGTGTGGGGGGAAGTTGACAGGAGAAATAGGGGCAGCTGGGGACCATTTATGGACACCCGGCTGCCCCCAGGTGGCTGGGGACCATGTGTGGACACCCGGCCGTGGGGCGGCTGGGGACCGAGTATGGATACCAGGCCGCCAACGCAGCCATGACGTGGTGGCCAGATTCCGCCTCCACATGCCTAAAAGGCCCAATTTCAAGTACAAGCAAGCAGTATGGTATTGCAGCCTGGGGGTGGGTGGGTGGCAGGCTGCACACTTACGCTTGCATTCCAAGAAAACAAAGCAGATGCTAACTTCTATCATCATCATCATGCTCCTCACCTTGGCACTCTCAACTCCCCTGATGGAGAAGCCAGGGCCCACCGGAGGAGTCTGGTTCTCTGGTAGGCTCGTCCAATGCTGCCCTAAAGCAGGCCGCGCTATGAAAAGTGTGTGGGGGGAAGTTGACAGGAGAAATAGGGGCGGCTGGGGACCGTTTATGGACACCCGGCTGCCTCCAGGCGGCTGGGGACAGTGTGTGAACACCCAGCCGCGGGGTGGCTGGGGACCAAGTATGGACACCCGGCTGCCCCCTGGCAGCTGGGGACCGAGTGTGGACACCCGGCCGCCGGGCGGCTGGGGACTGAGTATGGATTCCAGGCCGCCAACGCAGCCATGACGTGGTGGCCAGATTCAGCCTCCACATGTCTAAAAGGCCCTATTTCAAGTGCAAGCAAGCAGTATGGTATTGCAGCCTGGGGGTGGGTGGGTTCTGATGCGGCAAGGATGACTTCTGAAGGGCACACTTTTAGGCAGTGAACTGGGTGTCAGAGATTCTTCCAGGGGTCTTCCCCATGCTGTTCCCATGTCTTTTCAGCACTGTATGCATGTGTCACACAGCACATGGCCAGGTAAGGTTGTAAAATGTTAAAATGACATTTCCCGGTGAATGCATTTGTCACGGTTGAAAGCAATACAAAATTGCAAAAACGCATAAAAAATGCTACTTGTGAACATAGGAGTATTTTTTTTTTAATAATTATTTATTTTACCTTATACACAAGTCTTTACCCTGGAAAGGAACTTCCTTAACATATTTCACAGGAAAGCAGTTTCAGTTTCGTTTTTGAACGTTTTATTGTGAGCCCTTAAAAGTGGCTTAATACCTCTGAAAACGTTGTTGACAGCAGTGACCTGGGGGTCAGAAATGCTTCCTGGGGTGATCCCCATGCTGTCCCCATGTCATTTGAGCACTGTCACTATCGTTTTGGGCACTTGTTAGGCTTTTAAAAGACTGCCGGCGGTGCCGCCGCAAAAATGCTCGGGTCTCCTATAGACTAACATTGGGCTCGTTGCTCGGGTCGAGCACCCGAGTATCACGGCGAGCTCGGCCCGAGCTTCGAGCACCCGAGCATTTTAGTGCTCGCTCAACACTAGGCGAGAGATCACCGAGTTAGAGCTGGACCCCGAGGAGGACTACCCACGGACCGGGGTGTCTTCCTGGATCCGAGAACATCGGCATCGACTGCAGACCCTCCGACGGTTGGTACAACAAAAGTTTCAGGAGCTCAAACATCATGAGACATTGCCTCTTCGAGGGACAGCTCTGAGGCTTGTGGAGCGGGTATTGGTTTGGGACAGGCGTCCCCGGGGCAAATTGAGTAGTCAGTGGGAAGGAACCCTGCACCGAGTGAAGCGCAGGATTGGCGCTGAAGGACCTGTGTATGAAGTTCAACCTGAGAGGGCTGAAGGAGCCCCTACCAGAGTGATTCATTGCAGTATGCTGCGACCCTGTCTGTCTAAAGATGACGAGGGTGGAGAAGAATCACCTGCTTCTAGAGAGGGACCTGTCACAGTTGACCCAAGCCATGATGTGGACGAAGAAGAGTTGTTTATTCTACCTCCGAGCCCCAGCACTCGATTACCTGCAGTCCCCAGTGCAGGCGGCGAGGGAACAACATCGGTTGAAGCCACCGGGCAGGCGGAGATTGGAAATCCGAGTGACCCTGCACCCCCCTTCGGTCAAACTGAGTTACGCCGGTCAGAACGGACAACAGCAGGAGTGCCTCCTCACCGTTACGAACAAGATCAATTCATATGGTACCGTATCGTTCAGGAAGTCCAAGAATGTTAACGTTTGATGAAGGAACTCTCGACCGTGGAATGGCGAGCTAAAGGAGAGCGGGAGTGTAAGGGGAAAGACCGGGGTGTAAGTACTTTCAGAGCAAGGGATCTGGAACTGCCGGGGCCGTATCTCTTGTTGCAGGGGGAAGACAGACTGCAAGCAGAGGAGTTATGTGACAGGGAAGCAGGGGGTGTGTCGAGAGAGAGAGCTGGGAGGTCAGGTGACAGAGGGACTCCTGGTGTGACTAGAGGGAGGAAGAGACGAGTACATTTGCGCGGGAAAGCGGAGCTGGATCCGGCTCAGCAGAGCAGCGTGAGAGGGTCCAGGCTCCTGGCTCCAGGACTGGGAGCAAGAGCCGAGTGCAGTGGACCGGAGAAGTCAGGCCGACTAGAGAAGAGATGCAGGGTCGGTGGAGCCGGGCGCGTGAGGTGCCGTGTTATGGACTTGGGGCTCAGCGGGTAAAATCGAAGACCACCCGCTGCCGCCAGAAGACAGAGCATTGTTTGGGTGGGGACGCCTGAAAAATCAACACCGGCATCAGCGTGCATCTGCCTTGTGAGGAGCGAGAGTCAGCAAAGTGAAAAAAACTGTTGATTATAACCGGTTTGACTCTGCTACATCCAGTTAAACTGTGAACTGTCAGTGATAGACTTTTACCTGCTTTTCCCTTGTTTTTCCCCTGATACTCCCTGCGTGGAGAATTACCCTATTATTATAAACTTCCCCTGTTTATTAACCCCGTATTGGCTGTTCTGTGTTTCTGTGTCGCTGCATCTAAAGTGCCCGTGTTACAGTGGCATACCGCCAATGGCGGCAGGCCACACCACTCCTATGGGGCCTGTGAGCCGAGGGGGCCCGGTGTAAGCGCCCGTACCGGGCCCCCACTCCGCTCATCAAGGCCCGCACTGCCCGCCCCCAAAGAATGATGGGAGTGGAAGCATCTGCTGATGCTCCCTCCTCCATCATCATTGCTTGCGCTGATGGCCAGAGGGGGGCTCCGCACGAGAGTCAGCACGAGCAAAGATGATGGAGGAGGGAGCATCAGCAGATGCTAACACCTCATAATTCTTCCTTGGTGTCTAACATGTCAGAGCAGCTGGTGTTATGACGTCATTACAGGGCGGCCACTATTCTGACATGTGCGGCGCTTCACATCACAGGCTCAGCACACCAGGAGAGGTGAGTATTATTTTTATTTTTTTAAATCAGTGACTAGTGGCCATTATAGTGTATGGAGGACCATGAGAGTGTGCATTATATTGTATAGAGAACCATGGGGTGTGCATTATATTGTATGGAGGACCATGGGGTATGCATTTTATTATATGGAGGACCATGGGGAGTGCATTATATTGTATGGCGGACCATGGGGGTGCATTATATTGTATGGAGAACCATGTGGGGTGTATTATATTGTATGGAAGACCATGGGGGGTGCATTATATTGTATGGAGGATCATGAAGGGGTGCATTATATTGTATGGAGGACCATGGAGGGTGCATTATATTGCATAGAAGACCATGGGTTGTGCATTACATTGTATGGAGGACCTTTTGGGGCGCATTATATTATATAGAGAACTATGGGGGGTGCATTATATTGTATAAAGGACCATGGTGAGTGCATTATATTTTATGGAGGACCAGGGGAGAGCATTTTATTATATGGAGGTCCATGGGAGTGAATTATATTGTATGGAGAACCATGGAGAGTGCATTATATTATATGGAGGACCATGGGGAGTGCATTATATTGTATGGAGGACCATGGGAGGTGCATTATATTGTATGGAGGACCATGGGGGTGCATTATATTGTATGGAGGACCAGGGAGGGTGCATTATATTATATAGAAGACCATGGGTTGTGCATTATATTGTATAAAGGACCATGGTGAGTGCATTATATTTTATGGAGGACCAGGGGAGAGCATTTTATTATATGGAGGTCCATGGGAGTGAATTATATTGTATGGAGAACCATGGGGAGTGCATTATATTACATGGAGGACCATGGGGAGTGCATTATATTATGTGGAGGATCAAGGGGAGTGCATTTTTATTATATGTAGGGCCATGGAGAGTGCATTATATTTTATGGAGGACCGGTAGAGAGCATTTTATTATATGGAGGTCCATGGGAGTGCATTATATTATATGGAGGACCATGGGGGGATGCATTATATTCTATGGAGGACCATGGCGAGTGCATCATAATACATGAAGGACCATGGGGGGGTGCATTATATTGTTTGAAGGACTATGGGGGTGCATTATATTGTATGGAGGACCGTGGTGAATTCATTATAATTTATGGAGGATCATGGGGAGTGCATTATACTATTTGGAGGATTATGGGGATGCATTATACTATATGGAGAATTATGGGGGGCTCTTTATACTTTGTGGAAGGTTATGTGGAGCCATTATAATATTTGGAGGGCTATGTGGAGCATTATAACATGTGGGGGGCCATTATTCTGTATACAAGCAATTATACACTGTGAATGTTTGTGTAGGGTTCATCATATTGTATGGAGGGCTGTGTGGGGTCCATTATACTGTTTGGAGTGCTAGTTCGGGCCATTATACAGTGTGGGGCCATTATACTGCATGGAGAGCTGTGTGGGGTCAAAAAATGCCTGGCATTCATTTAAGGTTTATGCCGACCTTAAGAGGAAATATGGACAGGGGAAATATTTCCCCTTTACTTTTAAAATAGCTCAGTAGAGGTTAAATAAATAGGTTAAATAATAAAAAAAATTATATATGGCAAATAATCTCCTCTCGAATTCCCAGCTATTCCAGTGCAACTGCCTTGTTTGACCCTGCCAGTCTCTGCTTACTTCCTGCAGTGATCGCATGTTGTACATCATTTACATGAATGATGAAACCAATCAGTTGCCTCAGACAAGATGCCATGAATACATGTAACAGGCAGTTAATCACAGACAGGATTAAAATGACAGGCAACATCTCTATATACAGCTGATAACATAGAATCCATCCACAATAGGGGATATCACAGCTCACTGTGCTGCCCCTCCTTATACAATGACTTTTGCACATACTCATTAGATGCTTCAATACAAAAAAATAGGGTATGAGTCAGTCTATTGTTGCTAATGTACATGTAAATTTCCTGAAGGAACAGGAAGTATGAATCTAGAATAGCCCCAGTGGCCAGTCTGAAAAATACAATATTTCAATTTTTTTATACAGATTGTATATAAAAAATAAAAATAAATGAAAAAAAAAAAAGTACATATAACAAAAAAAGAATTAGTTAAACAGTAGGTCAGTAGATTTAATATACATGTGGATTTCCTGAAAAAAAACAGGAAGTACTAGTCTAAAATGTCTCCAGTGGCCAGTGTGAAAATTGCAAGACTTTTAATTTTTTTTATAAAGATTATGAATGAAAGATAAAAAAATGTAAAATAAATACAAATAGCAAAAAAAAAATTACTTAAACAGTAGATACATTTCTCAATGCACTTCAATAGGTCTAATATACATGTGATTTTCCTGAAAGAACAGGAAGTATGAGTCTAGAAAAGAGTCTAGAAAAGTGTCCAGTGTGAAAATTTCAAGATTTCTAATTTTTATACAGATTATAAATGAAAAATTTAAAAATTTAAAATAAATAGATTTAACAAAAAAGGATTTAAATAGTAGATCATTAGGTCTAATATACATGTGAATTTTCTGAAAAAAACAGGAAGTGCAAGTTTAGAATAGCCCCAGTGGCCAGTGTGAAAACTGCAAGATTTATATTTTTTTATACAGATTATAAATGAAAAATAAAAAAAATGGGTAAAATATAAAATAAATACACATAATAAAAATTATTTAACGAGTAGATACATTTTTCAATGCACTTTAATAGGTCTAATGTACATGTGGATTTCCTAAAAACCAGGACGTATAAGTCTAGAATAGCCCCAGTGGCCAGTGTGAAAATTGCAAGATTTCTACTTTTTATATACAGATTATATATGAAAAATAAATAAAAATGGGAAAAAACTCTAAAATAAAAACACATAATAAAAAAATTATTTAAATAGTAGATACATTTCTCAATGCACTTTAGTAGGTCTACTATACATGTGAATTCTCTGAAAGAACAGGAACTATGAGTTTAGCATAACCCCAGTGGCCAGTGTGAAAATTGCAAGATTTCTAGTTTTTATATACAGATTATAAATGAAAAATAAAAAATGGGAAAAAAATCTAAAATAAATACACATAATAAAAACATTATTTAAACAGTAGATAGATTTCTCAATGCACTTTAATAGGTCTAATATACATGTGGATTTCCTGAAAAAAACAGGAAGTATGAGTCTAGAAAGGCCCTGGTGGCCAGTGTGAAAATTGCAAGATTTCTATTTTTTTTATACAGGTTATAAATGAAAAATAAAAAAATCTAAAATAAATACACATAATAAAAACATTATTTAAACACTAGATACATTTCTCAATGCACTTTAATAGGTCTAATATACATGTGGATTTCCTGAAAAATGCAGGACGTATGAGTCTAGAAAAGCCCCAGTGGCCAGTGTGAAAATTGCAAGATTTCTATTTTTTTATATATATAAATGAAAAATAAATAAAAATGGTAAAAAAAATCTAAAATAAATACACATAATAAAAAAATGATTTAAACAGTAGATACATTTCTCAATGCACTTCAATAGGCTTCATGTACATGTGGATTTCCTTAAAAAACAGGAAGTTCGAGTCTAGAATTGCCCTAGTGGCCAGTGTGAAAATTGCAAGATTTCTATTTTTTTTTAAATACAGGCTGTGATATGAAAAATGCAAAAAAAATTAAGAAATAAATATATATAACAAAAAAAAAATAGATTTAAACAGTAGGTAAATTTCTGAATTATACAAAAATTATAGACGTATTTATTGATTGCTAAAATGCACGAGAAAATACTTACATATCAGTAGAACTTAATCCTGCATGAAATATGCTGATTTCTTTGGTTAGCAATATGGCGGAGCAGGCATGAAGACAGGAGTATCTGGCAGGCTGATATCGGACCACTCCCAGAGCAGCAGTGCATGTAATGTAAACTCTCTCCACACATCTACCAACAAAGCACAAATCAGTCTGTAAGCTGAGAGTTTTAATTTCAATTTGTCTCCCATACAAAACCACAACACCAGCCCAGACCGAGACTTCTGAAACATTTTTAGCTTGATCAAATGATGAGAAATTGCCTGTCCCGGAAGAAAGCATTAAATATTCATCTCTCTGGCAGATTGGCAGGACCAGGAAACATTTTGTCTATGAGGAATGTAACCTGAATCTCCTGATTTCTATTGATAATTCATTATATGTTTCTGCTATCTGTCTTCAGCTCCAATGTATGCTTTTTACTATAATTATTTTATAGTGTGCTACCTAACAGCATCCTGCAGATACCGATTGTATGTTCAATAATATTATTCTGCCATCAATCTTATGGGAATGCTTAAAAGCTTTTTCTCATCCTCTCACTTTAACTCGTGTATTATCTGAGTTTTACATTAAATGGACAGTTTTAATATCTCCTGACATGTCAACCTCTTTTCTGCACATGTAGCTGCTAATTTAGTACTTAGCCGCTTCCAGAATCGATGCTAATGCCGTTAGCCGCGCACACCAGAGCTCAGTCTCTTTGCTTTTAATCTGCAGAAGGAACTTGGGCAAAAGAAGTAAAACAATTTGGACAAATGTGAGATTCACTGATGCAATTTGTGGATGAAATTTACTTTGGCTTCTGTGCGGTATATATACGTATATCTGTGCCTCAGGAGCGAGGTGTCAGAGTTAAACACGTTACTTCTGCAACCTTCTTCTAGCTCGCGGTACTAAGAACCCAGACGGGCATTGTGGTCACAACACACATCGTATGCGCTACATTATTTATATTTTTGTATATTTTGTATTCCCATATTTTTATTGAGATATTTTTTCACTATACATTTATTAAACAATTTTGATGCTAGTCACTACTCACGGATAAGTCGTGAGGCTGGGAAATCAAGATGTCCAGTGTCAGAAACCAAGAGGTTTCGGCATTAATAAAGGGATAAGGCAAAGGTGTAGTCAGATATCCTATCTTTTGTGAGCTTATAGTTCATCTTTCTGACAACATATTTATAGTGGGTGAAGAGGTAACAACTAGGACCTGGAATCTAAGGGTTCCAAAATGTCCCTTATGCGAATATGACAAGATCAATACTAAGCCGGTGATAGTTGGGAGCCCTGTTGGATCTTTGCATTGGGGCCCACAAAACTTTAAGGGAACCTGTCAGCAGGTTTTTAAACCCTAAACTAACGACATCTATATAAAGCATTTGAAATATTTATTATGTCTTTAGCTTTATAAGTCTGTTTTTCCATTTTCTAGAAATCCATAGGCATATGTGTATGCAAATGCAGAGGGCTTGGACTGCATTTATAGCTTTCTGGCCTATCTCCCTCTTTCTCCTCCCATCGCCGGCCATCCATCAGTGACTGACAGGTCACTCTTCTCTGTGACCTACTTTCTCCATCTTGTGCAGGTGCCATAATTCCTGATGCCGGCGCATGCACAAGTCAATAGTCAGGCTCTCGCAACATCATAAGGACCTTACTGCACATGCGCCGCCCTCGGGAATTACAATGGTGGTGCGAGATCTCTAGTGGGGAGCAGCTCTTACAGAAGAGTGACCTGTCAATCACTGAGAGGAGGCTGAAAAAGGATTTCTAGAAAATAGAGAAACGGACTGATATTACAAAGGTTTAGGCATACTCAACATTTCAGATGCTTTATATACAGTAGATGTCGTTACTTTAGGGTCTAAAAACCTGACGGGTTCCCTTTAAAGCTATGCCACTGCCCTTCAGATAACCATTGGCCTCCTTTCACCAGTTTGACATCTTATATTACTATACACCTCAATAATGTGTAGAGATTTGTGCCCCAGAAAGCTAATAGAAAGTAATATCCTCATTTAATTACTCGATCCACTGATACCTTTAAGGCTTCATTTCTATCTACTTGTTCATCTAGTTTTTTTCCCTTTCATCATGGCAGTGAAACAGGAGGGAAACTGATGTGAGGACAGATACTTTAATTTTCTATGGGGTAAGAATAAAGTGTTAAGCTTTTAAAAACTGCAAATAATGATAGTGAATATGGTCGCACTGAAATCAGCATGTTTATATTTCTGCTGACGATTTTGCAAACTGACTATATTTACTATCATTAGTTATATGGTGCCCTTATTAAGGCTACCTCATGGATGATGGATACAACATCTAGTTTGAGCCCTGCTAATATATTCTACACATGTAAAGGTAGTCTGTTAGCAGGATTTTGCTATCTAATGTAAGAGCAACCTGATGTAGGGGCAGAGACCCTGATTCCAGTGATATGTCACTTACTGGGCTGCTAGGTGCAGTTTTGATAAAACTCCTGTTTTCTCTGCTACAGATCTAGCAGAGCTCGGAATAATGAGCCATCTATGATCCCACCCACACCTCTGATTGGCAGCTTTCCGTGTACACTGTGCATAGACAGAAATCTGCTGACTCGCCCTCAGGGCCGTGGGGTACTCGGCAGCCGGGCCTTATGGCTGCTTTTGGGGGAGATCACGGTGGCTGGCCCGGTCCGTGACCCTGGGCGGTCAGTGCAAAAAGGGGAATATTTATAGGGGATTTGTCGTGACGCCACCTGTGGTGTCTGGTGAGGATCACCAGCGCTGCGACAGTCCTCTGAGGCAGGTGTTAGGGCAGCTTGAGATGGAACGGCTCCCCACAGGTGGAGCAGGCCTCAGGGCAGTGAAAACGATACAGGTTGCGCTGGGCGTTGTGGTGCAGGGGGAGCGATGGCACAGCAGAAGTAATGAACAGAGACAGGGGCTTTGCTTCATTTCCTTTACTGGTGCTGTTGTTAGGTACGGTCCAGGGTACTCCAGGTGAAGGGCGCACTGTTGGACTTTGCCCCAGTGAGTGGGTATAGGGCCTCCTGATCCGTGTCTGTCTCTGTGTATGTTCCTGGCCAGCCTGCAACTGAGCCTAGACTATGTGTCCTGTTTTTACTTCACCTGTTGCTCAGAAGTAGGACCTCTGGTTGGTAACCACTTTCCCTGGACGTCGGGGCCTTCGTGGTTCCTGGTCCTGTAGGTGTCTAGCTTGAGGTTTGCCAGGGACTTGTAGTCCTCCTGGGATTCCGGTTATCCCTACTGGGTGTAAAGGGTCCCTGTAGGCTCGGACCCGGCGTCCGGTTTGCATAACAGGGTGAGCTTACTATGCTCCTCTGCCCCCTTAGCTCCACTCTCCTTTTCTCCTCGCCGTCGACCACACTCGGGGTCCTCACTACTTGGCAGCTGGAGTGCTGCGTCTTCACCGCTCTCTGAGCGTCGGCACGCTCTCTGCTCACCTCAGAGCTGTGTTCCTCTCTGAACACTGGACTGAAACTCAGACTAAGACTGAGCTGCCTGGCTCCACCCTCCCTATATATATCCCTAACGGGTTCCCTCTGGTGGTCTGAGGTGGTAGGGTGGAGGTGTGTGAATGTGGGAGGGCCTCTTGTGGATAAGTCCATCCATGCACCCTTCTGGGTTCTGTGGCACCAATGCGCAGCAGGGAGCCACATTCCCCCCTAGTAAAACTCAGTACTCCTGGACTGAAGCATTATTTTGCAAAAACAGGGTAACAATAATAATAACAATTACAATAATAACAATATGGTTACAGCAAGTCCCGTAACCTGGTGTCTTTTTCACTAAAAAGTGGATGAGTAGCATGAGGGACCCGTCCGAAAACCCTCAACGTAGGCCCTGGGCGTGGCTGCAGGGCATAGGTGAACCGGAGTTGGACCACGTCTTCCGCCACGCCAAACGGGTTTTTGTTCAGTGGTTACTTACAAGGCACTCGAGGGAGTGCAATTATGTACATGAACAGTTTTTGGGCTGCTCACAGTTCTCAGCCACAGAGTCTTTTATAGATATATACCCTTACAGGTAACTAAATGCAATGCTAAGTGTCCATGTCACCTAAATTGTCCATTGTAAGGCAAAACACATCAATAATTAAATACATGAAAATTACACAAGAGTAACATACCCCAGGGGCAACTATTTATACCATCAGAGTTTTCCTTCCTATTCTCTATATCTGACAGGGGTCTGACCTTGCATGATACGTGTTGACCTACGTAGTACTGGGATGCGTGTGGTACTGGTGTTTGTACTACCTCACAATCTGTCAGTTCTAAGTGTGGAAGGACTGCATGACTGACTTGACCTCCCTACGGGACTGGCAAGTGTACCATTGGCTGGGCCTTCTTGCTCTGCTCCAACCGGGGTTCCATCTTTGGTGATTCTTCCTGAGCAGGCTCTTCTGGGGCACTTACAGGTTCTACTTGCTGTGGAGGGTCTTCTGGCTGTTGGTAAAAGTGGATCACAGGTATTATCACTGCTCCTCCTAGCTGGGGCCAATCTGCCGGGAAATCTCCTAATTCAGTATGTATCACTGCTTCTTTAGGCTCCTCCGGTACGATGTGAGGCACTTCTTCCTGGGGTTTTACAGACCTAGACACAACTTCAGATGGTCTCTAGATACCGTTGCAGTCGTTCTTCCTCCGTCCTTGGTAATTAAACAGGTCTTCCTGTTATCAAATCTTGAATTTAACACAGTGTAGGGTTCCCTCTCCCACTGGTCATCAAGTTTGTGGTTTCTTCTTTTTCTCTTTAGCACAACTTCTCCAGGTGAAAACGGTTCTGCTGGTGCACTCTTTTTGTACTGTGCTTCCTGCTTGTCTCTTACCCTATTCAGACTGTCTTCGACACAGGCTTGTACTCTCCTGTACTGTTCCTGTCGCGTCGTGTCCCAGTCCTCAGTGGACATATCTGCTTCTGGTACTACTACACCAAGCTCCAGGTCCATGGGCAACTTTCTGGGTCTTGCTCGCATGAGATATGCTGGAGTACAATTGGTGGAACTCACAGGTATGTGGTTGTACAGATCTACCAGGTCAGGTAGCTTGTCTGGCCATTGGTTCCTTTCTTCTAGCGGTAAGGTCTTCAACAGGTCGATGACGATGTTATTCATCTATTCGCATATCCCAGATGGCAGAACTCCTTGAACAATTCGGCTTCAAAGGCAGGGCCTTGATCTGTCAGCACCTGCTCCCGGTATCCATGGGGCCTGCAGAAGTACACCTGAAATGCCTTCGCCGCAGTTTCTGCCGTCAGATCCTTGACGGGGGCGACCACCAGGAACCGGGAGTAGTGATCCAGCATGGTCAGGGCATAGGAATATCCTGACCTGCTGGGTGACAGCTTGACAGGATACAGGGCCACGATCTCCAAGGGTCGAGTTGTCTTGATGGGTTGCAGGGTTGTCTTCTGGCTGCTGTAGTCTTTTCTTCTGAGGCTACAGGGTCCACAATCCCGGCACCATCTCTCTATGGAACTGCGCATTCCAACCCAATAAAACCGACCTTTCAGCAGGGTTTCTAGCTTCTTCCAGCCAAAGTGCCCTGCTTGATCGTGGTAGGCCTCAAACATCATCTGGATGTCCGTCCTGGGCACTACAATCTGCCATACCATCTCATGAGTCCTGGGATTAACGTACCTTCGGCACAGCTTCTCTCTATAGATAAATAGCCGGCTTCTCTCATTCCACAGTTGCTTGGCTTGTGGAGACGCGTCCTTCTCCAGGGAGGAACCTTCCTGGGTTATCGGTTCTTTGATACGGCTGACAACCGGGTCGCTATCCTGGGTCTCCTTCCAGCTGTGGTGAGGCAAAGGGTTTAACGTCTTACCGCGATGCCTCCTGGAGGCTCGTTGCTCATGGACCATTCCATTACGGTGGAAGGCAGGTAGCTCAATCTCCTCCAGGTCATCCACTTCTTCTTCAGTGTCCGACTGGTGAGGCATCCTGGACAGGGCATCGGCGTTGGTATTCTTGCGGCCTGCCCGGTACTTAATGGTGAACTGGTAGTTTGACAGCCGAGCCATCCATCGTTGTTCCATGGCTCCTAACTTGGCTGTTTCCAGATGAGTCAAGGGGTTATTATCAGTGTAGGCAGTGAACTTACTGGAGGCTAGGTAGTGCTTGAACCTCTCGGTGATGGCCCAGACCAGGGCCAGGAACTCCAACTTGAAGCTGCTATAGTTCTCTGGTTTCCACTCGGTCGGGCGGAGCTTCCTACTTGCATGGGCGATCACCTTCTCTCGGCCATTCTGCTTCTGACTTAACCCTAGAACGCATGACCATAAAAATCTACTTTTTCACATACCTGGGGCCTTTTAGGCCCGTGTGCAAATAACATGGAATAACTCAAACAAAAATGACAAACAACTATATACCTGAGGAATACCTAGAGTTTCAAAATTCTAACTAAAGTAATCTTGCAGAAAATAGAAAACAATTCACAGGGCGGGCCTGCGAGGCCCCAGGTATGTGTTCTAGGGTTAACACAGCTCCTAATCCCTCATTGCTGGTGACTCGCCCCCTGGGCCGTGGGGCACTCGGAACCGGGCAATAGGGAGACTATGGGGGTAGTAGTGGTGACCCGGTCCCGTGGCTCAGGGTGGTCAGACCAGTGGCAGTCTTTTAGATGTTTTAGATAATGTCCGACTACGCCACCCGTGGATTGCGGTTATTAGGAACCGCCGCTACAGGGCAGACCGCTGGGGCCGATGATGTATGCAGCTGGGATGGTGTGACTCCCCACGGGAAGAGTGCGGCCCCAGGGCAGTGTAGTGGGTGGTGGGAGTGATGGTGGTGAGAGTCCCCGTGCTGATAGTGCTGGAGGAGCGAAAGAGCACACAGACAACGTACTGCAGTCCAATGTCTTTTACTCACAGTACAGGTACTCTGGGTCACTTCTGTACACGTAGTGACCCCTGAGCCGTGCTGCGTCCACCAGGTGTGGGGCTCGGTCAACTCCCAGGCAGTTCAGGAGCATGGCACAGGACCCCCTTTAATCCTTTCTCTGGCCTGCCTCACCAGTGACCCACTTTTGTCCAGCTGCCGCGGACTTGTGCGGTTAAACATGGGCCCCGTCCTCCGCTGTCCTATATGGTGCCTTCCTAGCAGGTTTGATGAGGTGTCGCACCAATAAATGATCACGACGACCGGTCTTTGGCTGAGGGTAGTTTCTCCTCCACCAACTTGGGATCTGGTACCCTTAATCTGCCTGACCCTTCACCCTGGATTCTCGTGGGTTCTTAGGGTCCCTTCCACCTTCTTGTTCCTGAGCCCTTCTGTTTCTCTGTCTCTCCTTCTCTTTCTCTGTTCCTTTCTCGTGGAGCTGGGATGAGACTTAATCACAGCTCCTTTTCACCTCCTCTCTCTCTCTTCTCCGGCCTCTCTCTAGGCCCGCTCCTGAGCGGAGCTCCTACAGAGCCTCCACTCCCGGTCTTCTCCTCTGACCGAACGAACCTAGATCTAAGATGGTGTCCACCTTTTATACCTCCCTCTGACCATGAGCCCAGGTGACCAGCAACCAATGGGCTCCTTCCTATGCTCAAGAACCAACCCCTATCTGCCCCTACAACACTGGGTGTTCCACCCCCCTCCCCACTCCAGGCAGGGACATAGTCAGTCGTGCCTGCACTTCTATCTAGTGGGAGCACCGTTGAGCTGTCCCTCGGAAATGGGGTGTGTGTGCTGTATGCAGCTAACTGAGCCCTGGTCCATACTCCATCCTTACCTAGGAGTGGAATATCACACCTCTGGTCTGAAGTGCAATACCCCTGTAGCGGCCGAACCCTCAGGGCGCTACACTGGCATCAGTGTACAGCAGGAACGGTTAGCTGTAGTCAGGGTAGGCTAGGATCTCTTCGCTGGTCAGGATCTCCTTCGTCACCTCGAAGGATTCAGCTTGCGCCTTACCCCACTGGAACGGGGGGTTTCTACCTCTCCCGGACTGTCCTACCAGGAGATCTTGCAAAGGCGCCGCTTTCTTGGTATAGTCCTTCACAAACCTCCGGTAATAACCGACTAGTCCCAGGAACTGACGTACCTCCTTGAGGCTCTTCGGCTCCGGCCATTTCTGGATGGCAGTGACCTTCTCCGGGTCCGGTGCTACTCCTTCTGGACTGAAGATGTGCCCCAGGTACTGTACCTTTCGCTTGAGCAGGTGGCACTTGGAGGGCTTCAGCTTCATCCCATACCGGGACAGTGACTTTAAATACCTCTGCCAGGTGCTTCAAATGGTCCTCGTACGTTTTGGAGTACACTATCACGTCATCCAGGTATAGCAGCACAGTCTCGAAGTTACAGTGTCCCAGGCAGCACTCCATCAATCTCTGGAACGTTCCGGGGGCGTTGCAGAGTCCAAACGGCATACTGTTGAACTCGCAGAGTCCCATCGGGGTAGTAAAGGCCGTCTTCTCCCAATCCTCCTCAGCAACAGCTACTTGCCAGTACCCACTAGTGAGGTCAAGGGTGGAGAAGTTATTTGCAGACTTTAATGCATCCAGGGATTCCTCTATACGGGGGCAAAGGGTATGCATCCTTGTCTGTTATGCGATTTACCTGTCTGTAGTCTACACACATTCTCATGCTTCCATCCTTTTTCCTGACTAGGACCAGGGTAGCTGCCCAGGGACTACAGCTATCCCTTACTACCCCTGCCCTCTTCATGTCGTGCAACATCTCCTTCGCCTTCTGGTAGTGTGCTGTTGGTATGGGCCTGTAACGTTCTTTGATGGGTGGATGGTCACCTGTGGGTATATAGTGTTGTACCCCTTTAATCCTCCCAAAATCAAGTGGGTGTTTACTGAATACCTGCTCGTATTCTTGAACCACCCGGTGTACACCCTGCTTCTGATGGGCAGGAGTGGTGTCTGTCCCAACATGGAGCTGTTGATACCAATCCTCCACCTGGGTTCCCGGGTCATTATCCTCCACTTCGTCTGGTGAGGTTAAGGACTCCGCCGTGTGTATGGAGTTGTTATCTACTGTGTACAGTTTGGCAACAGTGGCGTAGCGTGGTAATCTAATCTCGTACTCCCCATAGTTTAGGAGGCGTATGGGCACCCTCCCATTGCGTCATCCAATACCCCTCTGGCAGTCAAGAGTGTAGGTCTATGCTCCGAGTTAAGGGGCTCTACTACCGCCTGGTAGCTCCATCCTTTGAGACCTATTGCTGCTCTACACCAAATCAGCATCTCACTCATCGGGGGGATCACAATGGGTATCAGGTCTGTCACCCGTACATTACCAATTTCACCACCTGTTAGCTTTACCTGTTGCTAGTACATAAGGGCTCGGATCTCTTTCTGGAGCACCCTCCTCTGCCCTGGTCTGGCGGTGTCAGACATCTGTTGGAGCAAGAACAACACTTCTCCCCAACAGTTACTAACAATATTTGTACCAAGTACCATATACAAGTCTGTATCATCAGGATTAGCCTCTACTACAATTAGTCCCTGGTCCTTCAGTTCCACTCTTCCCACCTTTACTGCCACATCCTTAACCCCGACTAGGTTAAGGGGGAGGCCATTAGAGGCATACACGGAAAGGTTTGGATCGGGCGAGTGAAGTTCGTCTATGGACCAGAACCTTTTGTAGAGGACATCAGGCATGATGGTTACTTGAGATCCTGTGTCCAGCAGGGCAGGTGTCGCGATGCCGTCCAGCACAATGGACAGGAAAGGTCTTCCTCCCACGAACCGGCGGTACCAGTTTGATGGGCCTGGTTGGTCTACTCCTGGGTGTAGGTCCTCGGCCCCAGGGTTTCCTCGTTTAAAGGGCAGGTCCGCGTCGTGTGGCCTGCCTTCTGGCAGCGATAGCAGATGAACAAGGGGATTGGCTACTTTGGATATAATCCAAACAGGGATGAAATGGTTGAGGAGGTAAAAGTGACTGGGACGCTAGGAGGCAGCGATCATGCTATTATAGAATTTTCGATAACTAGAGGAGGAAGATGTGAAGACTCAAACTTCAAGGTTAGATTTTAGAAAGGCTGATTTTAAGCGACTCAGAAAGAGAATAGGAGGGATCCAATGGCTGGATGTCCTTAAGGACAAAAATGTCCAGGAAGGATGGGAAATTTTTAAAAATTAGATTCTCAAAGCGCAATTGTTAACAATCCCGAAAAGTAGGAAGAATGGGAAGCATTTAAGGAAAACAGGATGGATGAACACAGAACTTAAACACATGCTAAAAAGAAAGAAAGAAATGTTTATCAAATGGAAAGAGGGAGGCATATCTAAAGAAGATTATAATGCAGTCTGCAGATCCTGCAGGGCACGTATCAGGTTAGTTAAAGCTGATAATGAATTAAGGCTTGCAAGAGATGTCAAAAGCAATAAAAAAGGATTTTGGGGGTATGTCAAAAGTAAAAGAAAAGTCAAAGATGCTATAGGATTTTTACAGGATGAAAATGGTGAAATGGTAAGAAAGGATGTTGAGAAGGCCGAACTTTTTAATTCCTGTTTTCTCTCAGAAAGAAAATGTAACATAGAATCATAGAATCATAGAATCATAGAATGGTAGAGTTGGAAGGGACCTCCTGGGTCATCTGGTCCAACCCCCTGCTCAAAGCAGGATTCACTAAATCATCTCAGACAGATGTCTGTCCAGCCTCTGTTTGAAGACGCCCATTGAAGGGGAACTCACCACCTCTCGTGGCAGCCTGTTCCACTCATTAATCACCCTAACTGTCAAAAAGTTTTTTCTAATATCTAATCTGTGTCTCCTCCCATTTAGTTTCATCCCATTGCTTCTAGTCTTTCCTTGTGCAAATGAGAATAAAGATGATCCTTCTACAATGTGACAGCCCTTGACATATTTGTAGACAGCTATTAAGTCTCCTCTCAGTCTTCTTTTTTGCAAGCTAAACATTCCCAAATCCTGCAACCGTTCCTCATAGGACATGGTTTGCAGACCAGTCACCATTCTGGTCGCTCTTCTCTGAACTTGCTCCAGTTTGTCTATGTCTTTTTTAAAATGTGGTGCCCAAAACTGTACACAGTATTCCAGATGAGGTCTGACCAAAGAGGAGTAAAGACCAATAATGACTTCACGTGATCTAGACTGTATGCTTCTGTTAATACATCCCAGAATTGTATTTGCCTTTTTTGCTGCTGCATCACACTGTTGACTCATGTTCAGTCTATGATCTATTAGTATACCTAAGTCTTTTTCACATGTACTGTTGGTTAGCTCTATTCCTCCCATTCTGTATATGCTTTTTTCATTTTTATTGCCCAGATGTAGTACTTTGCATTTTTCCCTGTTAAAAACCATTCTGTTGGTTGCTGCCCACTGCTCCAGTTTATTTAAGTCTTTTTGAATCCTCTCTCTCTCTTCTCTAGTATTAGCTATCCCTCCTAGCTTTGTGTCATCAGCAAATTTAATCAGTTTACCCTCAATTCCTTCATCTAAATCATTGATAAAGATGTTGAACAATACAGGTCCCAGGACGGAGCCCTGTGGTACCCCACTTGAGACATTCATCCAGCTGGATGTGAAGCCATTTACAATTACCCTTTGAGTCCGATCACTAAGCCAGTTATGAATCCACCTAACAGTTGCCTGGTCCATTGCATACTTGGTCATTTTTTCAATAAGGATGGTGTGAGATACTTTGTCAAATGCTTTGCTGAAGTCAAGATATACTATATCTACAGCATTTCCCTGATCCACCCAGTCAGTGATTCTGTCATAGAAGGAAATTAAGTTAGTCTGACATGACTTGTTAGTTATAAACCCATGCTGACTCTGGTTAATCACTTCATTCTTATCCAGGTACTTACATACATGTTGTTTAATAATTTGTTCAAAGATCTTTCCTGGTATAGAAGTCAGACTCACCGGCCTATAGTTCCCTGGGTCCACCTTCTTCCCCTTTTTGAAGATAGGAACAACATTTGCTCTTCTCCAGTCTTCTGGGACTTCTCCTGTTCTCCAAGAATTTTCAAAGATTATGGAGAGTGGTTCTAAAATTTCTTCTACGATCTCCTTCAATACTCTGGGGTGTAATTCATCTGGACCTGGAGACTTGAACTCATTTATGTTAGCTAAATATTCCCTCACAATCTTTCTGTTTACAGATAACTTGGATTCTTCTATTCCTTTAAAAGGACAGTGAAGATCAGTTGATGTTACATTTTCTTTCTGAGAGAAAACAGATGCAAAATAGGAATTAAAAAGTTTGGCCTTCTCAACATCCTCTCTTACCATTTCTCCATTTTCATCCTGTAAAAATCCTATAGCATCTTTGACTTTTCTTTTACTTTTGACATACCCCTAAAATCCTTTTTTATTGCTTTTGACATCTCTTGCAAGCCTAAATTCATTGTCAGCTTTAGCTAACCTGATACATGCCCTGCAGGATCTGCAGACTGCATTATAATCTTCTTTAGATATGCCTCCCTCTTTCCATTTAATAAACATTTCTTTCTTTCTTTTTAGCATGTGTTTAAGTTCTGTGTTCATCCATCCTGGTTTCCTTAAATGCTTCCCATTCTTCCTACTTTTCGGGATTGTTAACGATTGTGCTTTGAGAATCTAATTTTTAAAAATTTCCCATCCTTCCTGGACATTTTTGTCCTTAAGGACATCCAGCCATTGGATCCCTCCTATTCTCTTTCTGAGTCTCTTAAAATCTGCCTTTCTAAAATCTAACCTTGAAGTTTGAGTCTTCACATGTCTTCCTCCTCTAGTTATCCAAAATTCTATAATAGGATGATCGCTGCCTCCTAGGGTCCCAGCCACTTTTACCTCCTCAACCATTTCCTCCTTGTTTATAAGGATTAGATCCAAAGTAGCAGATCCCCTTGTTTTCTCCCCTACCTTTTGGAAGATAAAGTTGTCAGCAAGAGAGGATAAGAATTTGCTTGACCTGTTAGTTTTACTTGAGAGAGATTCCCAACAAATGTCTGGATAGTTGAAATCTCCCATGACCACTACGTCATATTTTTTTGAGAACTTGGTCATTTGATACATAAAGAGTTCATCCATATCTTCAGCTTGCCCAGGTGGCCTGTAGTAAATGCCTACAATGGTGTCCTTTCCGTTGTTCTCTCCTTGTATTCTTACCCAAACAGTTTCCACAGAACTCCCAGTCTCTGAAGCTTCAATCTCTGTGCAGATATACGCTTTTCTAACATACAATGCGACACCTCCTCCTCGTTTATCAAGTCTGTTTCTTGCAAATAAGTTGTATCCTTTTAGCCTTTTATTCCAATCATGTGTATCGTCCCACCAAGTTTCAGTGATTCCAATGACATCATATTTCTTTTCCTGCGTTAGTAGTTCTAATTCTCCTTGTTTGTTGCCCATGCTTTGTGCATTTGTATAAAAACATTTTAGTTTGTGATTGGTTTCTCTTCCTCCCATATTTTTATTATTTAAATTGTTTTGTCTTTGTTCTTCCTTTCCACTTCCAGTAGCAGAGATCTCAATAGTATTTGTCAGCTGTATGGCTTTTTCTGGCCTTTTGCTTCCCTTCCCACATTGTTCTAGTTTAAAGCTCTCCTGATGAGTGCAGCAAGGCAATTTCCAAATACATGTTTTCCAGCCTTCGTAAGGTGCACCCCATCTCTAGCAAGTAGTCCATCGTATAGGTAATTCATTCCGTGATCCAGAAATCCAAATCCTTGTTGACGGCACCATCGACGTAGCCAGTTGTTCACCTGTAGAATCTTATTCCACCTCATTGTTCCATGGCCATCCACTGGGAGGATGGATGAGAAGACCACCTGCGCTCCCAATTCTTTCACTTTCTTGCCCAAGTCTTCAAAGTCACTGCAGATGGTTTCCAGGTCCTTTCTTGCGGTGTCATTTGTCCCCACATGTATTAGCAGGAATGGGTAGTGATCTGTAGGTCTGAAGAGTCTTGATATCCTGTCAGACACATCTTTAATTTTTGCTCCTGGAAGACAGCACATTTCTCTTGAGGTTATGTCTGGTCTGCAGATAGCAGCCTCTGTTCCTCTTAACAGGGAATCCCCCATGACCACCACTCTCCGTTTTTTCTTCACAACATTCTTCTTTCTCCATCCAGGAGGATTCTGAGGGCTTACAAGGTTATTCATTGCTGGCAAAGTCTTATCTTGCTGTATTTTTTCATGGTTCTCCTGCGAGAGAGCCTGGTACTGGTTCCTGAGCAGTATAGGTGCTGACTGCCTCTCTATCCTCCTGCTTCTCTGGGTCACATGCTTCCATTCCTCTGTTTCCTCAGGTGCAGTTCGAATTTCTTCTCTTTCTGAATCATGAAGAGATAATTCTGCTCTGTCTAAGAACTCTTCACCTTCCTTAATGATTTTCAAGGTAGTTAACCTCTCTTCTAGATTTCGCAACTTTTCCTCCAACAGGGACACAAGCTTGCATATCTGGCAAGAGAAGTTTGGCTTTTCCACTGGCAAGTCTGTGAACATGTAGCAGGATATGCAGCTCACCAAATGGCTCCTGGACTCTTCCATGTTCTTACTGTTAATGTTCTGAAAACAGTGAAAAAAGCATAAAAAAAAAGCTTCAAAATGCGCGCACCGATAGGCGCGCGGTTTACCGATGTCCTCTTTTCAGCTCCAACAGCCAAAATCCAGTGTTCTTTGAGCTCACGGAGACTCTTCACTTACCCCAAAATGCAGTGGGAATATGCAAATTATCTCCTCAGGACTCCTCCCCTGGTTTACCGATGTCCTCTTTTCAGCTCCAACAGCCAAAATCCAGTGTTCTTTGAGCTCACGGAGACTCTTCACTTACCCCAAAATGCAGTGGGAATATGCAAATTATCTCCTCAGGACTCCTCCCCTGGTTTACCGATGTCCTCTTTTCAGCTCCAACAGCCAAAATCCAGTGTTCTTTGAGCTCACGGAGACTCTTCACTTACCCCAAAATGCAGTGGGAATATGCAAATTATCTCCTCAGGACTCCTCCCCTGGTTTACCGATGTCCTCTTTTCAGCTCCAACAGCCAAAATCCAGTGTTCTTTGAGCTCACGGAGACTCTTCACTTACCCCAAAATGCAGTGGGAATATGCAAATTATCTCCTCAGGACTCCTCCCCTGGTTTACCGATGTCCTCTTTTCAGCTCCAACAGCCAAAATCCAGTGTTCTTTGAGCTCACGGAGACTCTTCACTTACCCCAAAATGCAGTGGGAATATGCAAATTATCTCCTCAGGACTCCTCCCCTGGTTTACCGATGTCCTCTTTCCAGCTCCAACAGCCAAAATCCAGTGTTCTTTGAGCTCACGGAGACTCTTCACTTACCCCAAAATGCAGTGGGAATATGCAAATTATCTCCTCAGGACTCCTCCCCTGGTTTACCGATGTCCTCTTTTCAGCTCCAACAGCCAAAATCCAGTGTTCTTTGAGCTCACGGAGACTCTTCACTTACCCCAAAATGCAGTGGGAATATGCAAATTATCTCCTCAGGACTCCTCCCCTGGTTTACCGATGTCCTCTTTTCAGCTCCAACAGCCAAAATCCAGTGTTCTTTGAGCTCACGGAGACTCTTCACTTACCCCAAAATGCAGTGGGAATATGCAAATTATCTCCTCAGGACTCCTCCCCTGGTTTACCGATGTCCTCTTTTCAGCTCCAACAGCCAAAATCCAGTGTTCTTTGAGCTCACGGAGACTCTTCACTTACCCCAAAATGCAGTGGGAATATGCAAATTATCTCCTCAGGACTCCTCCCCTGGTTTACCGATGTCCTCTTTTCAGCTCCAACAGCCAAAATCCAGTGTTCTTTGAGCTCACGGAGACTCTTCACTTACCCCAAAATGCAGTGGGAATATGCAAATTATCTCCTCAGGACTCCTCCCCTGGTTTACCGATGTCCTCTTTCCAGCTCCAACAGCCAAAATCCAGTGTTCTTTGAGCTCACGGAGACTCTTCACTTACCCCAAAATGCAGTGGGAATATGCAAATTATCTCCTCAGGACTCCTCCCCTGGTTTACCGATGTCCTCTTTTCAGCTCCAACAGCCAAAATCCAGTGTTCTTTGAGCTCACGGAGACTCTTCACTTACCCCAAAATGCAGTGGGAATATGCAAATTATCTCCTCAGGACTCCTCCCCTGGTTTACCGATGTCCTCTTTTCAGCTCCAACAGCCAAAATCCAGTGTTCTTTGAGCTCACGGAGACTCTTCACTTACCCCAAAATGCAGTGGGAATATGCAAATTATCTCCTCAGGACTCCTCCCCTGGTTTACCGATGTCCTCTTTTCAGCTCCAACAGCCAAAATCCAGTGTTCTTTGAGCTCACGGAGACTCTTCACTTACCCCAAAATGCAGTGGGAATATGCAAATTATCTCCTCAGGACTCCTCCCCTGGTTTACCGATGTCCTCTTTTCAGCTCCAACAGCCAAAATCCAGTGTTCTTTGAGCTCACGGAGACTCTTCACTTACCCCAAAATGCAGTGGGAATATGCAAATTATCTCCTCAGGACTCCTCCCCTGGTTTACCGATGTCCTCTTTCCAGCTCCAACAGCCAAAATCCAGTGTTCTTTGAGCTCACGGAGACTCTTCACTTACCCCAAAATGCAGTGGGAATATGCAAATTATCTCCTCAGGACTCCTCCCCTGGTTTACCGATGTCCTCTTTTCAGCTCCAACAGCCAAAATCCAGTGTTCTTTGAGCTCACGGAGACTCTTCACTTACCCCAAAATGCAGTGGGAATATGCAAATTATCTCCTCAGGACTCCTCCCCTGGTTTACCGATGTCCTCTTTTCAGCTCCAACAGCCAAAATCCAGTGTTCTTTGAGCTCACGGAGACTCTTCACTTACCCCAAAATGCAGTGGGAATATGCAAATTATCTCCTCAGGACTCCTCCCCTGGTTTACCGATGTCCTCTTTTCAGCTCCAACAGCCAAAATCCAGTGTTCTTTGAGCTCACGGAGACTCTTCACTTACCCCAAAATGCAGTGGGAATATGCAAATTATCTCCTCAGGACTCCTCCCCTGGTTTACCGATGTCCTCTTTTCAGCTCCAACAGCCAAAATCCAGTGTTCTTTGAGCTCACGGAGACTCTTCACTTACCCCAAAATGCAGTGGGAATATGCAAATTATCTCCTCAGGACTCCTCCCCTGGTTTACCGATGTCCTCTTTTCAGCTCCAACAGCCAAAATCCAGTGTTCTTTGAGCTCACGGAGACTCTTCACTTACCCCAAAATGCAGTGGGAATATGCAAATTATCTCCTCAGGACTCCTCCCCTGGTTTACCGATGTCCTCTTTTCAGCTCCAACAGCCAAAATCCAGTGTTCTTTGAGCTCACGGAGACTCTTCACTTACCCCAAAATGCAGTGGGAATATGCAAATTATCTCCTCAGGACTCCTCCCCTGGTTTACCGATGTCCTCTTTTCAGCTCCAACAGCCAAAATCCAGTGTTCTTTGAGCTCACGGAGACTCTTCACTTACCCCAAAATGCAGTGGGAATATGCAAATTATCTCCTCAGGACTCCTCCCCTGGTTTACCGATGTCCTCTTTTCAGCTCCAACAGCCAAAATCCAGTGTTCTTTGAGCTCACGGAGACTCTTCACTTACCCCAAAATGCAGTGGGAATATGCAAATTATCTCCTCAGGACTCCTCCCCTGGTTTACCGATGTCCTCTTTCCAGCTCCAACAGCCAAAATCCAGTGTTCTTTGAGCTCACGGAGACTCTTCACTTACCCCAAAATGCAGTGGGAATATGCAAATTATCTCCTCAGGACTCCTCCCCTGGTTTACCGATGTCCTCTTTTCAGCTCCAACAGCCAAAATCCAGTGTTCTTTGAGCTCACGGAGACTCTTCACTTACCCCAAAATGCAGTGGGAATATGCAAATTATCTCCTCAGGACTCCTCCCCTGGTTTACCGATGTCCTCTTTTCAGCTCCAACAGCCAAAATCCAGTGTTCTTTGAGCTCACGGAGACTCTTCACTTACCCCAAAATGCAGTGGGAATATGCAAATTATCTCCTCAGGACTCCTCCCCTGGTTTACCGATGTCCTCTTTTCAGCTCCAACAGCCAAAATCCAGTGTTCTTTGAGCTCACGGAGACTCTTCACTTACCCCAAAATGCAGTGGGAATATGCAAATTATCTCCTCAGGACTCCTCCCCTGGTTTACCGATGTCCTCTTTTCAGCTCCAACAGCCAAAATCCAGTGTTCTTTGAGCTCACGGAGACTCTTCACTTACCCCAAAATGCAGTGGGAATATGCAAATTATCTCCTCAGGACTCCTCCCCTGGTTTACCGATGTCCTCTTTTCAGCTCCAACAGCCAAAATCCAGTGTTCTTTGAGCTCACGGAGACTCTTCACTTACCCCAAAATGCAGTGGGAATATGCAAATTATCTCCTCAGGACTCCTCCCCTGGTTTACCGATGTCCTCTTTTCAGCTCCAACAGCCAAAATCCAGTGTTCTTTGAGCTCACGGAGACTCTTCACTTACCCCAAAATGCAGTGGGAATATGCAAATTATCTCCTCAGGACTCCTCCCCTGGTTTACCGATGTCCTCTTTTCAGCTCCAACAGCCAAAATCCAGTGTTCTTTGAGCTCACGGAGACTCTTCACTTACCCCAAAATGCAGTGGGAATATGCAAATTATCTCCTCAGGACTCCTCCCCTGGTTTACCGATGTCCTCTTTTCAGCTCCAACAGCCAAAATCCAGTGTTCTTTGAGCTCACGGAGACTCTTCACTTACCCCAAAATGCAGTGGGAATATGCAAATTATCTCCTCAGGACTCCTCCCCTGGTTTACCGATGTCCTCTTTTCAGCTCCAACAGCCAAAATCCAGTGTTCTTTGAGCTCACGGAGACTCTTCACTTACCCCAAAATGCAGTGGGAATATGCAAATTACCTCCTCAGGACTCCTCCCCTGGTTTACCGATGTCCTCTTTTCAGCTCCAACAGCCAAAATCCAGTGTTCTTTGAGCTCACGGAGACTCTTCACTTACCCCAAAATGCAGTGGGAATATGCAAATTACCTCCTCAGGACTCCTCCCCTGGTTTACCGATGTCCTCTTTTCAGCTCCAACAGCCAAAATCCAGTGTTCTTTGAGCTCACGGAGACTCTTCACTTACCCCAAAATGCAGTGGGAATATGCAAATTACCTCCTCAGGACTCCTCCCCTGGTTTACCGATGTCCTCTTTTCAGCTCCAACAGCCAAAATCCAGTGTTCTTTGAGCTCACGGAGACTCTTCACTTACCCCAAAATGCAGTGGGAATATGCAAATTACCTCCTCAGGACTCCTCCCCTGGTTTACCGATGTCCTCTTTTCAGCTCCAACAGCCAAAATCCAGTGTTCTTTGAGCTCACGGAGACTCTTCACTTACCCCAAAATGCAGTGGGAATATGCAAATTACCTCCTCAGGACTCCTCCCCTGGTTTACCGATGTCCTCTTTTCAGCTCCAACAGCCAAAATCCAGTGTTCTTTGAGCTCACGGAGACTCTTCACTTACCCCAAAATGCAGTGGGAATATGCAAATTATCTCCTCAGGACTTCTCCCCTGGTTTACCGATGTCCTCTTTTCAGCTCCAACAGCCAAAATCCAGTGTTCTTTGAGCTCGCGGAGACTCTTCACTTACCCCAAAATGCAGTGGGAATATGCAAATTATCTCCTCAGGACTCCTCCCCTGGTTTACCGATGTCCTCTTTTCAGCTCCAACAGCCAAAATCCAGTGTTCTTTGAGCTCGCGGAGACTCTTCACTTACCCCAAAATGCAGTGGGAATATGCAAATTATCTCCTCAGGACTCCTCCCCTGGTTTACCGATGTCCTCTTTTCAGCTCCAACAGCCAAAATCCAGTGTTCTTTGAGCTCACGGAGACTCTTCACTTACCCCAAAATGCAGTGGGAATATGCAAATTATCTCCTCAGGACTCCTCCCCTGGTTTACCGATGTCCTCTTTTCAGCTCCAACAGCCAAAATCCAGTGTTCTTTGAGCTCGCGGAGACTCTTCACTTACCCCAAAATGCAGTGGGAATATTCAAATTATCTCCTCAGGACTCCTCCCCTGAGGATCTTCACTGTCCTATTAAAGGAATAGAAGAATCCAAGCTATCTGTAAACAGAGAGATTATGAGGGAATATTTAGCTAACATAAATGAGTTCAAGTCTCCAGGTCCAGATGAATTACACCCCAGAGTACTGAAGGAGATCGTAGAAGAAATTTTAGAACCACTCTCCATAATCTTTGAAAATTCTTGGAGAACAGGAGAAGTCCCAGAAGACTGGAGAAGAGCAAATGTTGTTCCTATCTTCAAAAAGGGGAAGAAGGTGAACCCAGGGAACTATAGGCCAGTGAGTCTGACTTCTATACCGGGAAAGATCTTTGAACAAATTATTAAACAACATGTATGTAAGTACCTGGATAAGAAAGAAGTGATTAACCAGAGTCAGCATGGGTTTGTAACTAACAAGTCATGTCAGACTAACTTAATTTCCTTCTATGACAGAATCACTGACTGGGTGGATCAGGGAAATGCTGTAGATATAGTATATCTTGACTTTAGCAAAGCATTTGACAAAGTATCTCACACCATCCTTATTGAAAAAATGACCAAGTATGGAATGGACAAGGCAACTGTTAGGTGGATTCATAACTGGCTTAGTGATCGGACTCAAAGAGTGGTCGTAAATGGCTTCACATCCAGTTGGAAGAACGTCTCAAGTGGGGTACCACAGGGCTCTGTCCTGGGACCTGTATTGTTCAACATCTTTATCAATGATTTACATGAAGGAATTGAGGGTAAACTGATTAAATTTGCTGATGACACAAAGCTAGGAGGGATAGCTAACACATCTGAAGAGAGAGAGGGGATTCAAAAAGACCTAAATAAACTGGAGCAGTGGGTAGTAACTAACAGAATGGTTTTTAACAGGGAAAAATGCAAAGTACTACATCTGGGCAATAAAAATGAAAAAAGCATATACAAAATGGGAGGAATAGAGCTAAGCAACAGTACATGTGAAAAAGACTTAGGTATACTAATAGATCATAGACTGAACATGTGTCAACAGTGTGATCCAGCAGCAAAAAAGGCAAATACAATTCTGGGATGTATTAACAGAAGCATACAGTATAGATCACGTGAAGCCATTATCGGACTTTACTCCTCTTTGGTCAGACCTCATCTGGAATACTGCGTCCAGTTTTGGGCACCACATTTTAAAAAAGACATCGACAAACTGGAGCAAGTTCAGAGAAGAGCGACCAGAATGGTGACCGGTCTGCAAACCATGTCCTATGAGGAACGGTTACAGGATTTGGGAATGTTTAGCTTGCAAAAAAGAAGACTGAGAGGAGACTTAATAGCTGTCTACAAATATCTCAAGGGCTGTCACATTGAAGAAGGATCATCTTTATTCTCATTTGCACAAGGAAAGACTAGAAGCAATGGGATGAAATTGAATGGGAGGAGACACAGATTAGATATTAGAAAAAACTTTTTGACAGTTAGGGTGATCAATGAGTGGAACAGGCTGCCACGAGAGGTGGTGAGTTCCCCTTCAATGGACGTCTTCAAACAGAGGCTGGACAGACATCTGTCTGAGATGATTTAGTGAATCCTGCTTTGAGCAGGGGGTTGGACCAAATGACCCAGGAGGTCCCCTCCAACTCTACCATTCTATGATTCTATGAACTCTCCTGGAGGGCCACGTTGGTCGTGGGTCCTCCCACGGGGTGGCATTGTCCTCCGACGGGGTGGCGTTGTCCTCCTTCTTCTCATCCAGGGGACATCCTCAGGGCTGTCGGCTAGCAGGATCCTTCCTTCCGGCTCAGGCTCCGTCTGTAGCTGCAGGGTGCTCATGACAGTGGCCAGGGTTTTACTTAGCTGGCGCACTTCAGAGCGTAGGCTGTCCAGCTCACTGGGGGCACTGTTTGCATCTTTGTTTCGGCCATTAGTGAAGGAGCGGTGGGTGCTGTAGGCACTGGGGTGACCCCACCCTGGTAATGCTGGATAGCAGTGTCTGTGGTTTCCAGGGGCTGCAGGCCCTTTATAGCCATGTCCTTAAGGGTGTCAAAGGTGGCATCTGGATGGTCTAAGGCCCACCACCGTACACTTCTGCTCGCCTCCTGGGAGTTCAACCCCCGGATGAACTGTTCCGTCAGCATTTTATTTTCCTCAAGGATGCTGGCTGGAGTAACCTGTTTCAGGGCCCGCAGGGCCTTCTGTAAACGCCAGGCATAGTCACGGATACTGTCCTCAGGTTTCTGGACACACTGGTAGAACCTCATCTGGAGATCTGTCTCAGTGCGGTTTTCAAACGCTGTTTGCAAATTTTTAAAGATGATGGACACTGATTCTTGGTCTGCGGCTGGCCAGGTTTCAACTTCTCGCTCAGCGGCACCAGTCAATTGTCCTAACACTACAGCGGCTCTCTACTTGCCAGTCATAGAATACATATCCAGTATGCCGCATATTTTCCTCTTGAATCCGGACAGTGGGCGACGGTCTTCTTCCAGGACCTTGCGTCGCTAGAGTCTGATGTCAGAGCGTCCTCTGGCTCCTTCCAGGACCTGACGCTTCCTGATTTGATGTCGGGGGCGGGGCGGGACGTGTCCTGGGCTTCGCATGCTTCCAGCAGTTACTCCCCTCTTCTTCCCGCGCTGCAACAGGAAAAATGGCGAATATGGCGGGAAAACCTCAGGAATGGCGGGAAAACTTCACCACAGTAAGGGTTACAGTCTCTTAAGGCGCACAGTACCTGGTGGCAAAGGGCACGCGATCCTGTTCGTGACGCCAAGATCTGACTCGCCCCCAGGGCCGTGGGGTACTCAGCAGCTGGGCCTTATGACTGCTTTTGGGGGAGATCACGGTGGCTGGCCCGGTCCATGACCCAGGGCGGTCAGTGCAAAAAGGGGTATATTTATAGGGGATTTGTCGTGACACCACCTGTGGTGTCTGGTGAGGATCATCAGCGCTGCGACAGTCCTCTGAGGCAGGTGTTAGGGCAGCTTGAGATGGAACGGCTCCCCACAGGTGGAGCAGGCCTCAGCGCAGTGAAAACGATGCAGGTTGCGCTGGGTGTTGTGGTGCAGGGGGAGCGATGGCGCAGCAGAAGTAACGGACAGAGACAGGGGCTTTGCTTCATTACCTTTACTACTTTTACTTCACCTGTTGCTCAGAAGTAGGACCTCTGGTTGGTAACCACTTTCCCTGGAGGTCGGGCCTTCGTGGTTCCTGGTCCTGTAGGTATCTAGCTTCAGGTTTGCCAGGGACTTGTAGTCCTCCTGGGATTCCGGTTATCCCTACTGGGTGTAAAGGGTCCCTGTAGGCTCGGACCCGGTGTCCGGTTTGTATAATGGGGCGAGCTTACTATGCTCCTCTGCCCCCTTATCTCCACTCTTCTTTTCTCCTCGCCGTCGACCACACTGGGCAGCTGGCGTGCTGCGTCTTCACCGCTCTCTGAGCGTCGGCACGCTCTCTGCTCACTTCAAAGCTGTGTTCCTCTGTGAACACTGGACTGAAACTCAGACTAAGACTGAGCTGCCTGGCTCCACCCTCCCTACATATATCCCTAACGGCCTCCCTCTGGTGGTCTGAGGTAGTAGGGTGGAGGTGTGTGAATGTGTGAGGGCCTCTTGTGGATAAGTCCATCCATGCACCCTTCTGGGTTCTGTGGCACCAATGCACAGCAGGGCGTCACACTGCCAATCAGTGTTCTGGGTGGGGTTAGAGGTTATCAGGACTATTTTGCATGTGAGACCTAGTTCTCTATTGATAATCTCCTCCTGATAAAACACTTATTGTATTGAAGTTACAACACACAGCTTAATAAATGACATATCCCTGGAATCAGACTCTCTTGCTCTATATTGTGCTGCTCTCGGTTTTAAAAAGCAAAAACCTGCTGACAGATTCACTTTAATACACTGGACCACATAGACACAAAAGATGCATTTGGCTAGTTTTATGACTAATATGATTTATATCATATGGATATTCTATAGCTTACTTTTACAGTTAGCTCCTAGAACCGATCTGCAGAATATAGGGCCATTATTTTGGAATGGACCCTCAAGGCACTACATTTAGAATGGGGCTCTTCATAAAAAAAATCAGAAGATTTTTATGCTTTACTATTAGAGATGAACAAATCATTTGTAATTTGTATTTGCCAACTTTGCAAAAAAATAAATGCGTTCTATACGTGGCAAATCGATTTGCATAGAATCAAAAGGACTACTAGGTGTCCAACTGCCCTAAAAAGTCATTTATGACACTATGATGTCTCCTAGATTGAACCACTTTCAAGCTCTTTAATAAAAACGTAGCCTTAGTAGTATCAAAGTGATTTTGACATCTATGGCTTCAGATAAACGCATGGTAACCGGTCATAACCAATATTCTGTTCCACACACACTAATCCTCTTCAGTGCTGTGCTGTCACACACTATTTGTACATTTTGTCAGTATTTTATGGCTTTCTCTCCCTATATCTAAACTTTGAGCTTAGATGTCTTCTCACTATCCAGATTCACAATAAAATGGCTGCTGAATCTTTTGCTTTTCTGCAGGCTATGACACTCCCTCATGATTGACTGCGCTTTGACATGTGATGTGATAGCTGTAGGGCATTTTCTCTGTCTGATGTAGTCTGTTGCAATGAGTAAAATGACAGTAGCTATTTAGGAAATTTGATAGAAGTGAATTGCAAATTAATGGAATTTACCAGGTTCAAAAAACAAGTCAAATCAATTTCCTCATCTCTAGAACTGCAGCTCTATTTGTTCAAGTGATTATATGGCAGGGTCACTGGTAAAACGGAGTACCACTGCTGCCAGTGTTATCTGAACAGGTATTCCTACCATTTCTAATGTGTTAACTGTAAAGCGGAGACCCGGTAAGTATTGGAACAGGAGCTGCAGCGGATAGATGATGGAGCATATTACATTTATTATTTTTTAAGGAGTTGGAGACCTTTAAAATTCAATTTCTATTCAATGGAAACATTGGTTAAGAACTCCAATCAATCATCCCACAATTTCAAGATATTGCCAGACATATATAGAATCTAGCTTTCCTGTTGCCTGAGGCAAAAATTAAAATGAATAAATTAATACAATTTCATCATTGTTTTTTGATTTTGCTTTTACTATATTCATTGTTTGGTAAAAATAACATATGAACATGATTCTCCAGGTCAATGTGATTATGACAGTACCAAATACAAACTTTCATAGATTTTTTTCTGTAAAAAAACACCATAACCACCATCAGTACATGAATACAATATCAAGACTACCATCAGTACATGAATACGGCACCAAGCTTAGTACAGCAATCAATTGCAACGTCAGGTGAACCTCTGACAAATACATTTGCATCGCATGAGCCTACAAATCTCAGTATGCTCTTAACAATGGAAAGGAGATGCTGATAGTTTAAATTACTAGCATTCAACAGACTGTGGACCACAAAGGAACCACAGTACTGATTAGTCAGTTTCACAATTAAACTTTTACACATAGGTATCTTATAGGTGACATATTCTGTGACTGGAGTAATTTTTACCCCTTTCGTGTTCATCTCATCCATACGCCATGATGACTTTTCACATCTTCAGCTCATCTCTGCAGACTTCCTTTTTCTCTGTTCTTCTGCAGCACATAGCAACATGGTGACCTTAAAAATAGCAGTGTCATTATAATGCCCCCTATATACAAATGTCTTCCCATGCTGTGCCCCCGAATAAATAATTGTCCCTCACTGTGCTCCTGGCATGGAATATGTCCCTGACACTGTGTTTCTTAAGGTACATTGCCTCCACAATGTCCTTTCCTATAAAATATTTGTTACATGCACGCCGCTAGGTTCCAATAGGGGCCAGACGGGTTTCATGAATTCTTTGCATTCCTGGGGGGAACCGTTACTCAGGGCGACCATAGACCATGTGCTGCAGCTTCTCTAAGGCACACAGGGGTATTGACTCTCAGGCACAGACACATAGGTTGTTTTACTTGCTGACCACTTGACAAGAGTCCTCATAAACAGTAGAACAGTAGCATTTAATAAGAAGCCACACAGCTTGTGCAAGTTAAGTCTTATGAGCAACAGGCTCCAGTGACAAACAGTACAGTTTCCTTAGCAGCAAAGCAGTGCACAGTCTTTTCATTAGTACAGGACAGCACAATTCTAATGCAAAGGCACATAAATGACACAGCATTCTTTACAGCACCGTGAGATGAATGATGGGGGGAGGGTTTGCTGAGGGAGATGATCCCTGTGACACCATTTATTGCAAGCCTTATCTTTCTGCCTGACAATACTCTGCACTGTTAGTTCAGGAACTGTATCTGACCTGTGCTTAGCTTCACTCCTGACTTGAATCCTTTTCACTTGCAGGGGCGCTTCTGTGAGATACAGAACACACACACCACCTTTCTCTTTGGCTCCAGCCAGACAGTACCCCTCTAGTTGCTGGATGCTTCTGGACCACAACACTTCCTGCCTCATGTGCTTGTGTTACTTCTAATAGATGCTGAATGCTTTTAAAGCAACAGCACTACTACTGCATGTCCCACTCTGCAACAGCACTACTTCTGCATGTCACGCTCTTCCCTCCTTTTTGAATGTGGTTTTCGACATTCGTCTTAATTGGCCAATCTGACCAATTCTGAGACAGTGGTGAAAGTTGGATAACTCTATATACAAATTGGCATTGTGAAATTGGTATAATGTTCATAAACATTGAAAACAACCCAATCTTACGACCTTTTTCTGGTAGGATGCCTGTAAGAAATTAACAATTAACACAATTAAAACAATCAGCATCTCTTCAGCTGGAGCTTTTCGTACGTCTTCAACCAGCTCTCTCTCTCTATGCTTTAACAGTTCTTTGCTTCTACAATGTCTTTTAAGGAAAAGCAAAGCATGAAAACAAGTCTTTCTACCAGGCAACATCTTTCATACTGCCTCTCGGGGGTGAATACCACTCAAGCGGGCTTACCTGGTCCACAGGCAGAGATACCTGTTTCCAGTCGACAGTCCTTGGCACTTGTCTCAATTCACTAAGTGTCTCATACGTCAGCATCATGGGTCTCCTCACTTCTCAAGTCGACATCCTCCTGGTGGGTTGTTCCTCAGATACCACCGGTTCTTCGGTCACAGAAGTCTCTTCTGCCACACTCATTTCCCGTGCTTCCTTAGATGCTCTTGAAGCTGCCTCTGTAAGTTCCTGTAATTCTCCTGAGTCGCTTGTTTCCACACGATCTGGTAATTCTGCTCCTCCTGAGTGTTGATCGGTCTCTTCAGGGGCAGGTGTTTGATCGTCAGATCTGAATTGGACTTCATCTGTATTCCTTGGTTCGAACTCTGGAGCCTCAGGACTTAGTTCACCCTCCTAAGGATGGTATATCCCTCTCCTTGCCGGTCCGAGAAATACAACGGTGTGTTCTTCTCCATCGGAACTTTCAAGGTCACTATCCACCTCCGGAGCTTCAGTCTGTGGTGCTCCCTTAGTCGATCTTGGATGACATCGGTCTACTTCTGGGAAGTCTTATTGTGGTGGGAAATAATCACAGGATAGCAGTAAATTCCAATGGACTATTCTGGTTTTCTTGTCTCCCGTTTCCAATCGGATTTCAAACACTGGGCTGTCATTAGCTTTCCTCCTTACAACTACATACACCTTGTCTTCCCAGTATGAACAAAGTTTTCCTGGACCGCCTTTCTCACGTACATTCTTGAATAACACCCGGCTTCCCGGTGCCAATTCTGCTCCATAACATTTTTGATCATAGTACTCCTTACTCTTGCTCTGTCCTTGCGTAACCACTTTGGATGTTATGTTGTATGTCTCTGCCATCCGTTCCTTCCATTTCCGAACGTACTCCAGATACGTTCTGTAAGTCTCTGACACTGGAGTATCGAACATGATGTCGATTAGCAGTCTTGGCTCCCATTCTCCGCTGGACATCAGTGTTGCATCGCGCGTGCTCTGGCTAAGTAGCCTGGTTTAGTTCTTCTTGCTTTGGACTATTGTTATCCTGGGACTTCTTGTTCCACCAGTTTTGTTTCCTTTTATTTTCGTTTCTGCAACTAACTTTTCTGTTAGGAGGTCTCCTGCTTTTGCTCTCAGTCCTTAGATCTTTTTGGGACTTCTTTCCCTTTCCTACAGGTTTTTGTTTGGGTTCTGTGCAGGAGTTTCGGTGGGGCTATTCATAAGGAATAGGGCACCCACCACAGCTTAAGGTAAAGCTGAGTCTCAGTGCAGGGACAGCTTTTCCCTCCTAATCCTTAGTTCTAAGTTGCAGAACATAACATGACAATAATGTCCGGTTAAAACGTTCCACTTGTCCATTACCCTCTGGGTGATAGGGCGTTGTGTGGGATCTCTGAATTCTACAGTACTTTCATAGCTTGGCAAAGTGCTGATTCTCAAATTCTCTTCCATGGTCGTGGTGTAACCTTGTAGGGAACGCAAACTGCAAAGCAAAATCATTGAAGATCTTCTCTGCTGCTGTTCGACCCGATTTATTGGTGGTGGCATATGCTTGAGCAAATCGAGTGAAATGGTCCATCACCACCAAGATGCATACGTAACCACCCTTGCACATCTCGAGATATAGAAAGTCTATTGAGACCATCTCAAACGGATAAGTAGTTTGGATGTTGCCCATAGGTGCCCGGGTTAATGTGTTGGGACTAGTGATGAGCGAGTACTAAAATGCTCGGGTACTCGTTGCTCGGGTCGAGCAAATTGGAATACTCGGGTGCTCGACCCGAGCAACGAGCCCAATGTAAGTCTAAGTTTAATTTCATGACTACAGAGTTGGGCAATGGCCTGATCTGCAATGCGGTTTGAGAAATAACATGCATAAGCACGTCCAATCCGCATTAAAAAAGCAGCCATAGAGTGTCCGGGAAAGTTCCTCCACACTTTTCTTAGCCAGGACTGCTTCTCGGCAGGGTTGGACGGTCCCACCAGAGAATCCTCTGGTGTGCCTTGACTTCTCCATCATGAGAGTTCATGATAGCGCTAACTATGCAGCTGCTATGGGGCTCTTGAACGAGGGAGAAAAGTGAGCTCTCAGAATCAGATCCTCAGGTGGACACAATGTTTTTCAATCTGAAACAGCTTCTCAATGGAAGTTGTATTTCACCATAGCCATATTCTTTAGCTCGGTGAAAGGACTGGCATAGAGGGAAACCGTACCTACTCCGGCTATCATTTCTCCGTCACCAGGTTCCGTCCAGTGTCACACACGACCATGCCTGGCTGTATGTTCAGCGGTGAGAGCCACAGATCAGACTGCTGTGCTACAGCTTTCAACAACTCTGCAGCACTGGGTGGTTTGTCACCTAAGCATTAAGCATGTTATCTTCAGCACAGCTTGTTGCCACTTGGCCAAGGCAGTGCTGCAGTGCTGTCAGCTTGTGACTGATGTGGTCATTTTGGAGATGGAGGAGGAGGTGCAGGAGCTGAACAATGTGATTACATTGAGGCTAAATTGGTGACGCTGTTTTTATACTAAAGAAAGATCCTATTGTTTTTGGGTTTTTACGTTATTTTTTAAGACAAATACATTCACCCGGAATTGTCATTTTAACATTTTACAACCTTATCTGGCAATGTGGTCAGTGACACATCATCAGACACATCCTGTTTTATTTATGATGGAGGGACTCTGAAAGTCATAACGCCCATTTTTATAGGGCCATCAGATGGCCCTTACTATTCTTGAAAGGCCAGCAATCGGCCCTCGCTTTTGTTAGAGAGCCATCAGCCAGCCACGCTTTGTTGTTCCCATTATTAACAAGTGGGTCTCCTATACTGTTATTGCGTATACAGTGACTGCAAGGGCTGCCAAAAATTTGGACGCATCCCAATACCCCTTTTAAGAGACATAGAGGAGGGTCTCAGTAAAAAAAATGTTCCCATTATAAAGGAGTGGGTCTCCTATAGTGGTAATGCCCATGCTGTGACTGCAAGAGCTGCCAAAATTTGGGAAAAACCCCACCAAGAATTTAAAGACACATAGAGCAGGGCCACAGTAACGACAAATTCACATTAGAAAAGAGAGAGTCTGCTATACAGTTATAGGGTATGCAGTGAGTCCAACGGCTGACCAATTTTAGGAAAAACCCCACTAAGGATTTAAAGACACATAGAGCAGGGCCACAGTAAGAAGTACGACATGTTCCCATTAGAAAGGAGAGGGTCGGCTATACAGTTATAGGGTATGCAGTGAGTCCAACGGCTGACCAATTTTAGGAAAAACTCCACTAAGAATTTAAAGACACATAAAGCAGGGCCACGGTAACAAGTACGACATGTTCCCATTAGAAAGGAGAGAGTCTGCTATAAAGTTATAGGGAATGCAGTGAGTCCAACGGCTGACCAATTTTAGGAAAAACCCCACTAAGAGTTTAAAGACACATAGAGCAGGGCCACAGTAACAAGTACGACATGTTCCCATTAGAAAGGAGAGGGTCTGCAATACAGTTATAAGGTATGCAGTGAGCCAACGGCTGACCAATTTTAGGAAAAACCCCACTAAGAATTTAAAGACACATAGAGCCGGGCCACAGTAACAAGTACGACATGTTCCCATTAGAATAGAATTTGGCTGCTCAAATATTTGGGCATAGCTACATGCGATCTCCTCTTGCTCCGCTTCAAGTGGACTAGGCGAGAGGCCCGAATCTATAAATGGGAAAGTGAACAGCTCTTCCAAGTGTGGGATCAGTTGTCTCTGGGCACTCGGCATGGTGGGAGGAAGGAGGTTCAGGGTGAGAAATCTGCAGTCCAGACTCACAGCTACTGAGACTTTACCATGTGGATGACAGGGTGGTGGTGTAGCACCCTGAGGATTCGGCTGCTACAGGGGTATTGCACCTCAAACCAGAGGTGTGATATTCCACTCCCGGATAAGGATGGAGTGTGGAACTGAGCTCGGTAGGCTGCATGCACTACACACATCCCATTTCCGAGGAACAGGCCGACGGTACTCCCACTTAGAAATGTGCAGGTACGACCGAGTCTGTTCCTGGCTGGAGTGGGAGGGGGGGTGGTACATCCCATGTAGTGTAGGGGCAGATAGGGGGAGCAGCCTGGGTAAAGTTAGGAGCTCATTGGGTGCTGGTCACCTGAGCTCACACATAGAGGGATATATAAGGTGGGCACCAACTAGAATCAGGGTCAGACGCAGAGAGTCAGATGCAGAGGATCAGATGCAGAGAGGATCAGCTGCAGAGAACAAGTCAGGAGCAGAGGAGAGAAGAAAGACCAAGACCCAGAGTGAGAGAGGAGAAAAGAGAAAGACCCAGAGCACAGAAGAGAAGGGACCCAAGAACCCAAATCAGAGCACCGGGTGAGGAGTCAGCATCAGGGTACCGGAACCCAAGCTGGTGGGGGCAGAAAACAATCCCCAGCCAGAGACCGGAGACCGTGGGCAGTGTCTGTCACGGTCACCCACCACATTCACCCCGAAGGCACACCACATGAAGGGTCAGGGAACCCAGGGCCAAGGGTGTCCCAACAGAAGGCCCGAGGGAGCTGGACCTAGGTGGATCACTGGTGGGGACGGCTGAAGAAAGGACAGAGGGAGAGCTCAGGGCCACGCTCCGGACTTGTTTGGGGGTTGGCTGGATCCAGGACCTGGTGGACGCAGCACGGCTCGGGTGGTCACTAGCAGCTGGAGTGACCAGTACAACATCTGCAGTAAGTAAACACCCTTAACTGCACAACCCGACTCTGTCTTCACTGCCGTCTGCACTACACCACCACAACCCCCATCCTCTGCGCCTGTCCCCTCTGAGGCTATACCCCTCCCGTTGGGGGTTATCTCACCAAGCTGCGCACCCACCATCAGCCTCAGCGGACCCTGCTGCAGCGGCGGCCACAGTGACCGCATCACAACGGGTGGCGTAGTCGACACAAAAGAACTTTAGTAACATCTGTAGAACTGCCACATCACACTGAGCTTGACGCCCTGGGCACGGGACCGGGTCACAGCCGCTCGGAGACTACAACCCCCCCCATCTGATCCGGTGCCGGGTATTCCCCTCAAAAAGGAATATGTCCCAGGGGGCGCGTCAACTTTGGCGTAGTCGGCAGGATTACGTGCCCGCAACACCCGGGTACTGCGTGCCTGAAGAAAAGTGCAAGTTTACCTCAGAAAGAAGTCTCCCGCCGGTTCCGGAGGGTCCACGCCATCGGACTCCATCACCAGTCGTTTCCCGCCGATTGTCCGCCATTTCCAGCTTGTTCCCGCAATCTGCAGAGTTTCCCGCCACTGGGCGACGCTTCCCGCCAAAACCGCAGATTTCCCGCCTTGGAAGAGCAGCGGACGCCATTATGGGCGTGCCAAAGGAGGGCAAGAGGCCACCTCCCATCGTGGGCCGGGACAGAAAATGGCGCCAAAAGTGGAAACCGCCCCCACCAACAGAGACTGTGATGCTGGAGGTGTCTGTCAGCGTGAAAGAACTACCCCTGGAGCTGACAGTCACCGAGTTGCCCCGGGACCGCCCTCGAAGTGGGAGGAGACGAAAGAAAAGAACAAAGATGGGTGTCGCTTGGAGCAGTCTGGAGCGAGCGCACCCGGAGGCAAGAGGTCTAACGAGGAGTAGCGGAGGAGCTTACCCGGATATGGAGAAAAAGCAGAACAGCACCGGCCCGCTGGCCAGGAGTCTGCTAGAGACCGAGGAAGGAGGGCAGAGCAGCACCGGCCCGCTGGCCAGGAGCCTGCCGGAAGGAGAGCAGAGCAGCACCGACCCGATGGTCAGGAGCCTGCTAGAGTCCACAACCCCGCTAGGTCTAGCGGAGATCTTAGCGCAGCTCCCCCGAGACCGGGAGTGTGCACAAACTGCCCTGGAGGGCCTCGCACGGAGGATGGCCCGGGTACAGCGCGAGATACTGGCGGAGTGGAGCCGGGAGATGGCCCAGCAAGCAGAGACCAGTCAACGGAGCACGCTACCCTGGAAGAGGAAGCAGACCGCCTCTGAGGATGGCGCGGGAGGACCCAAGGCCGGAGACGGCGCCGAAGAGGGAGCCGAACGCATGGAGGCAGGTAAAGGGGACGCCTATACCCCAAGCCGTGACACCGCTCACCTGCCCCAGCTCCCCGTCGCAGAGCCCGAAAGTCCCCCTGCTGTGCCCGTAGCCGCCATGTCACCGCTATGGACTAGGCCCCGACCGGAAGCCGCCGCAGCGACCCCTGTGACGTCACGCGCCTCGACCCGGAGCGTGACAAAGCAGGAAATACCACCAGCCTGGTCGCAAGGCCTAGTACCCCCGGGCGCCGCATCACCAACAGCGCCCCCTACCTCCGCGGAGCCTCCGGCCTGGCCGCAAGGCCAGGTAGCCCAGGGCGCCGCCGTCCTAACGGTGCCCTTCACCTTCCAGGTGCCCCAGGCCTGGCCGCAAGGCCTGGGCAACCCGGGCGCCACCACCACCGCGCCCGCGCCCGCAATACCAAGGGTGCCACACCTGGGGGAGGACTTGTTCAGCCAGCTCACATGGCCGGACGGACGGCCCTTCATCTGGCCCGAAGGATACCATGAGCTGGAACGGCAGCAGAGACTAAGACCCCTGGATGAACCCCTGATTCCGGCTCCGAAGCCCGTGGCACGGATCTCGCCCCCGCTAGCGGAAGCACAGTTTGAGTGGGACCCCACCGGAGAAGATCTAATGGGGTTCACTCAGGAAACTAGGGCCGCTGCAGCAGAGCGTGCGGAGTGCTGCCGCCAACAGCTCGAGGAGTTTGCGAGGGAGCGGAGAGAGAGGCAGGTCCGGGAACAACAGGCCCAAATAAGGAGCGCCGAGCAGAAGAGCCGGACCAGGAGGGACCCCCGTGCAGCGCACAGTCCCCGTACCACCGGGACTGTAATAAAGTTCAACCAGCAGCACGGGTGGGGCTTCATTAGAGACAACAACACCCACGGCGACGTCTTTGTCACGCGCAGAGACGTGGAGTCCCATCTGCCGGAGGGGCATAGAGGTCGTGACCTCTACATCGGAGATGAGGTCACCTTTACCCGGCACAAGTGTGCCAAAGGACCTTACGCCCTCCACGTACACCGCCTGACGGAGGAGGAGTTGCGGTGCGAGGAGGAGGAGCAAGAGGACCCGGACGGGTCTGAAGTTCAAAGAGCAGGAGGAAGACGCCGTTGAGTGCGGCAGAGCAGGAGCTGTAAATAAGTTACCCAATGGGGGTATAAAGAAACTGAAACTGTTGCTGCTAAAATAGTCCCCGTTGGGACCAGTGAACTGTTTACCCGTTAACCCCTTCATCCTACAGGCTGAGGACTGTGAGCAGCCATTCCCTTCCCTCTACCTGGCCGAGGACTGAGAGCGGCCAACTTCCCCTGTAAATAGTTGCGCGTCCTAAAGCGCCCCCTACCGGTTTTATAGGAAAACCAGTTTTTCTAAGAGACTGTCGTACTTT
Source organism: Phyllobates terribilis (assembly GCF_046119375.1). Taxonomy (NCBI): domain Eukaryota; kingdom Metazoa; phylum Chordata; class Amphibia; order Anura; family Dendrobatidae; genus Phyllobates; species Phyllobates terribilis. Next base: position 250,673,952 of record NW_027362773.1, on the reverse strand, counting down.
TCCCGGACACACGTTGCACAGTGTCCGGAGGAGGAACCTGAAACAAGAAACGACTACGAGAATGTTTTATCTGAAAAGTTTTATATGATGTTTTATATATATATAATGTTTTATATGTTTATATGAAAAAATTTTGTATGTTTTGGTGTTTTGTCTTTACAGCCCGAGGACGTGCTGTGATTTACCAGGGGGGAATGTAGCACCCTGAGGATTCGGCTGCTACAGAGGTATTGCACCTCAAACCAGAGGTGTGATATTCCACTCCCGGATAAGGATGGAGTGTGGAACTGAGCTCGGTAGGCTGCATGCACTACACACATCCCATTTCCGAGGAACAGGCCGACGGTACTCCCACTTAGAAATGTGCAGGTACGACCGAGTCTGTTCCTGGCTGGAGTGGGAGGGGGGGTGGTACATCCCATGTAGTGTAGGGGCAGATAGGGGGAGCAGCCTGGGTAAAGTTAGGAGCTCATTGGGTGCTGGTCACCTGAGCTCACACATAGAGGGATATATAAGGTGGGCACCAACTAGAATCAGGGTCAGACGCAGAGAGTCAGATGCAGAGGATCAGATGCAGAGAGGATCAGCTGCAGAGAACAAGTCAGGAGCAGAGGAGAGAAGAAAGACCAAGACCCAGAGTGAGAGAGGAGAAAAGAGAAAGACCCAGAGCACAGAAGAGAAGGGACCCAAGAACCCAAATCAGAGCACCGGGTGAGGAGTCAGCATCAGGGTACCGGAACCCAAGCTGGTGGGGGCAGAAAACAATCCCCAGCCAGAGACCGGAGACCGTGGGCAGTGTCTGTCACGGTCACCCACCACATTCACCCCGAAGGCACACCACATGAAGGGTCAGGGAACCCAGGGCCAAGGGTGTCCCAACAGAAGGCCCGAGGGAGCTGGACCTAGGTGGATCACTGGTGGGGACGGCTGAAGAAAGGACAGAGGGAGAGCTCAGGGCCACGCTCCGGACTTGTTTGGGGGTTGGCTGGATCCAGGACCTGGTGGACGCAGCACGGCTCGGGTGGTCACTAGCAGCTGGAGTGACCAGTACAACATCTGCAGTAAGTAAACACCCTTAACTGCACAACCCGACTCTGTCTTCACTGCCGTCTGCACTACACCACCACAACCCCCATCCTCTGCGCCTGTCCCCTCTGAGGCTATACCCCTCCCGTTGGGGGTTATCTCACCAAGCTGCGCACCCACCATCAGCCTCAGCGGACCCTGCTGCAGCGGCGGCCACAGTGACCGCATCACAACGGGTGGCGTAGTCGACACAAAAGAACTTTAGTAACATCTGTAGAACTGCCACATCACACTGAGCTTGACGCCCTGGGCACGGGACCGGGTCACAGCCGCTCGGAGACTACAACCCCCCCCATCTGATCCGGTGCCGGGTATTCCCCTCAAAAAGGAATATGTCCCAGGGGGCGCGTCAGTGGTGGTGGCTAAGTGACTGGAAGCATTATCCGCTATCCAACCAATAACCTTTTGACACTGCTCTGTGTTCAATAGTGGTGTTCTGCGGTCCCTTATTAATTGGGACAGGAAGATCGAGCGAAAATATGTGGGTGTTTGTTGTAGCACATTTTCAGATTGCCCACGGCCTCGGCCTCTGCATGCACCATCATCACCATCACGTCCAGTTCCCCGTCCCTTGCCATGTGCCTTGCCCATTTTAAAAGGAGGACAATATCTTCCACGCTCACAACAAATGACTGAATTTGGAGAAAACTTAGATGTGATCCGTGTGACGGACAAACCACAGTTTTAAATACCTGACCTGTAGGTAACTATTTTGAACAGCAAACTGGTGTCAATTGCTTCACTGACACACTGAAACAAATTTTTTATGAAAATCCGAAATGGCAGTATTTTCTGAAAACGTATATGTGATCCGTGTGACGGAGAAAACACAGTTTTAAATACCTGGCCTGTAGGTAACTATTTTGAACAGCAATCTGGTGTCAATTGCTTCACTGACACACTGAAACAAATTTTTAATGGAGGCCAGAAATGGCAGTATTTTCTGAAAACGTATATGTGATCCGTGTGTTGGAGAAAACACAGTTTTAAATATCTGGCCTTTAGGTAACAATTTTGAACAGCAATCTGGTGTCAATTGCTTCACTGACACACTGCAGAAAATTTTTAATGAAGATCCGACATGGCAGTATTTTCTGAAAACGTATATGTGATCCGTGTGACAGAGAAAACACAGTTTTAAATACCTGGCTGTAGGTAACTATTTTGAACAGCAATTTGGTGTCAATTGCTTCACTGACACACTACAACAAATTTTTAATGGAGGCCAGAAATGGCAGTATTTTCTAAAAACGTATATGTGATCCGTGTGTTGGAGAAGACACAGTTTTAAATACCTGGCCTGTAGGTAACTATTTTGAACAGCAAACCGGTGTCAAAAACTTTGCTGCCACACTGAAAATTTTTTTTAATGGAGGCCAGAATTGGCAGTATTTTCTGAAAATGTATATGTGATCCGTGTGATGGAGAAAACACAGTTTTACATACCTGGCCTATAGGTAACATCGTTTGACCTCCGCACTGGGCATTAAGTAACTGATGCCCCTGTCTCCCTTGCAGCTGTTGTAGATGGGAACACACTTGGGGATAGTACTGATGCAGCCATTTTACCTCATCCGCCATTCTGGGGTTTGGTGAGATTTGGATTTGCTTCTGGGGCCTCCTCCGTTTTGCGGTTACAAGTCGCCCCGCACTGGTAACCTCCTGTCTTTTAACCCAAACGACCGTGACCATTGGCATTCCTTGGCATAATGTCCTTCCTCACCACATCTTAGACAGTGGACACACACCGCACTCTGATTTGTTGAACGGCATGCTTCACAAGCCGGGTATCTTCTGTTTTGGAACCCACTCCTGGGTCTGAGGGATACCAGTTCTGGCCTGGAACAAATCAACTTTTTCACCTCAATCAACTCGGCTCACAGTTCTCCTCCAGTTCTCAGTCAGTGCTGGCAGGCCTCTCTTTTGTTGGTGATTTAAGGTTCCCTCTCGGAGGTGGAACTGGAGGGTCTCTATGATAATCTTTGGACTGGCCACTGGGGGTCTCCAATTTCAGCTGACTCATTTTGGTGATATTAGGAGCATAGCCTTTCTTTAACTTCTCTTCGCTCTTTGACTCCAAACTAGCGGCCTCATTCATTTTTTTCAATTAGGACTTCGTCCAAAATGCCAGGATCTTCTAGGTACTGTTTCAGCTGCAACTTGATATCTTTGCTGATTAATCCTGTTCCCAATGATCTCAAGAACTACTTCTGGACTAGTCCAGCATCAAACTTCTCTTCCGCTTCTACATCTCTGGATGCAAACAACAGTTTATCCTTCAGCTCAATATAAACAAACGGAAGTTTCTTTTAAAATTTAACAACTCTTTATTTCATACATAGTTAAAAACAACAAAAATTTTTAAAAAAGCATGAAATATTGCAGTAATGGGCATCAAGTGGCATGACCAATAAACATTATGTCTTTATTCACACACAGGATACATGATATATATCTCTAAAGTGCATAGTGCTGGGAAAATACTAAAGTGTCGCCACCTAGTGAAAATGATTATACAACACAGGCAACAAATATTTATTTAAATAAATCACACATAGATCAATTTTTAAGCACAGACTTTTATGCACTATTACTGTCCTGTTAATTGTCGTACCGATGGTGCAGCTTGGGCATTAGACAGTGACACAATCTAGAAACATTATAACAACATAGTACATCCATGTCCAGGAAGCACCATCAAAGCACACAAATCCTCATGATTAAGGTTAAGGTTAATGAGTCGGTGGAGCAATTCTGAAGTACTCTCTTCTTTATAGTGCCCTTTTAAAATCATCTTCAGTTGTTGCAAGGTCAATTGACTTTTCATATCTAGCAAACTACAGAGGTTCAGTCCTGGGCTGATCGCTTTCACCACCGCCTCAACGATCTCATCTGGCTGGTAGCCTTTTTGTAAGCCTGCATCAATCTGGTGCAACAAGTTCCTATAAGACAGTCTCTCTTTCTGGTCACACTCTCCAATCTGTCCCAGGATCTTGAATTATTTCCTTATGGTGATTTGCGCTGTTAGAGAGGACTGTCATCCTGATTTATCTAACCCGAGCAGGTTAAAGGTCCTGTCTGAGTCTATTACACGTTCAGAGATTTTGGTAGATTCCTGCAGGGCTGTTGTTTGGGCTTTGAATTGTTCTTTCAATTCCTGTAGTTCAGTCTGTGGACGGAGATTCCCGCTTTTGGTAATTGGTGTCGCCCCTCCATCCTCCAACTTCAACCTGGTTAGAAACTGTTATAGTTCCAGGAGGAATGTTCACATGATGTCTTCAGCTTCTTTCTCCCCCAGCTCATCCATTTTTGCATTAATGGCAGCGAACAGTTGCCTGCGGTTGTGTGCTTTGGAAATCTGTTCTACTGACATCTTTATATGTTCTGCTACTGTTCTCAATTCTTCACAGGTTAACTGAAGAAGCAGCTCGCTAATTCTGTCCATTTGTATTTCCACATCCATTGCTGCTAGTGAGTTTTTTTTAGGGCTGGTCCCCTTTAACTGGTGTAACAGAGTTGATTTGAGGTGCTGTGCTCCTGTGTTTTTCTAGACACTCTTTCCTCTTCTCCCTCTACACGCTAATTCCCGCTCAGGATTCCCCGTATGGGTCACCAATGTTACACACACGCCGCTAGGTTCAGATTCGCAAGACGGGTTTCATGAATTCTTTGTAGTCCCGGGGGAACCGTTACTCAGGGCGACCATAGACTATGTGCTGCAGCTTCTCTCAGGCACACAGGGGTATTGACCCTCAGGCACAGACACGTAGGCTGTTTCACTTGCTGACCAGACACACTTGACAAGAGTCCTCATAAATGCTACAACAGTAGCATTTAATAAGAATCCGCACAGCCAGTGCAAGTTAAGTCTTATGAGCAACAGGCTCCAGTGACAAACAGTACAGTTTTCTTAGCAGCACAGCAGTTCAGAGTCTTCTCAGTAGTATAGGACAGCACAGTTCTAATGCAAAGGCACATTAATGACACAGGATTCTTTACAGCACAGTGAGATGGAGGAGGGGGGAGGGTTTGCTGAGGGAGATGATCCCTGTGACACCATTTATTCCAGTCCTTATCTTTCTGCCTGACAATACTCTGCACTGTTAGTTCAGGAACTGTACCTGACCAGTGCTTAGCTTCACTCCTGTCTTAAATCCTTTTCACTTGCAGGAGCACTTCTGTGAGATACAGTCACTCCCCTTCTCCTGTGACTGTGTTAACCCCTCTAGTTGCTGGATACTTCTGGAGCACAACACTTCCTGTTTCCTGTCTCATGTGCTTGTGTTACTTCTAATAGTTTCTGAATGCTTTTAAAGCAACAGCACTACTTCTGCATGTTCCACTCTGCAACTGCTCTACTTCTGCATGTCACATATTTCCTCCATATTTTCCTCCTTCATGAACTAAAATTCCTACACTATCCTTCATATGAACTATAGCCATCATTCTGTTCTCTCTTATGAACTATAACTGCTACACTGTTTTCCCTTATGAACTTTGCCTCTACACCTTCCTCACTTCACGTTGTCCCTCTCTCTGTCCCTATGGCAACACTATCCCCTCTCTATACTGTGCCCACCCCATGCTGCTCTCTCTCAAATTGTGCTTTCAAGCTGTACCCTCTTGCTACCATCTCTCCAAACTATCTCCCCACACTATGCTCCACCCATCCACCCACATTTCTCCCTTTCCATACTGTATCACCATACTGTGCCCATCACGTTACCTCTTTTCACACTGATCCCTCTCATGCTGTCTCTTCACCACGCTACTCCATCTCCATACTGTGCCACCTCATCACACTGCTCCCTCTCCATACTGTGCCCTAATGCTGCCACCTCAACATACTGAGCCCCCTCTCACACTTTTTTCCCTCCTGCATTCAGTCCCCCTCAATCCTATGCCCTCACTCTAACCTTCACATCCTCCTTCATTTGCAATAAAAGTTCAGTGAACTTTTGACTTCATTCATTGAGTTTTTACCTTCCTGTTTCTTTACCTCTCCTGTGGTGCAGTAACGTCAGCAACGCAATGAGGTGACTCTGACCCTGGAGTACATATACAATTGAACACAGACGACAGGGAACCGGCGTGCTACCACTTCTCTGAGCTAATTGTTAGTCTAACAATTTGCTTGGAGAACCAGCCTAATCCCTTATCTGGGGAGCAGCAAAATGCTGCCCCCTGAGAGACACCAAAGACTGCCATCTGAGAAAAGATGCTCATTTCTCCTCATGGCAGAAGCAAACCTGTGATAGACTAATGGCATTTGTTTAACTCTGGTCAGCTTGCACCTCACATCTCAGGGATATCTCAAGCCAAGAGAAAAGAAAGAACATGAGTGTATTATCTATACTGTACTATATACAGTTTAATATGGCGGGAAACTTTCTAAAAGAGCTCTCCATGTAGTATTTGCTAAAACCTTCATTCATTGGAGAACCTAAGTCAGGGAATTCTTTTAGTTCAATATCTGTTTGCATTTCAGGCATCAACGCAATGGACTTTTGAGCCAAACCAAGGGTTGGGTACTCGTGTTTGGTCTGGCACATTTGCCATCAGGTCCATCTTTACAGTATGTAGGACAGCAATGTCTGACTTCAAATGTCCGTAAAAACAGAACTATATTTTTGAAAAATAATTTCTCACTTATGCCAGTAAAAATATTTAATCTTCAAAGAACTTTTCTATTCAATCTTTTTGCTTTTTCCTCAAAATGAACCCATAGAAAATGATAACCAACAAATGGTGCCCCTGATTTGACATCAATCTTTTTTTTTTCTTGTGTCCTCTGTGTCACATTTGCTTATCTTACCACAAGACAAGTCTTTCCCTGGCTTTAGCTAAATACAAACACAAAATGCTTGGGGAAATCAAGATAGGTTAGGTCTTCACTCATCAAACCATTGCAAGCAGTAATCATTGTGTCTGTGATTGATGGAGTGAGGTTCTATCTGATGCATTACAAGCAGCCCATTCATGAGCTCATTCCCATCTGAAAAGAGTCACATGCTCATGTCCCTTTAATTCTAACAGTGTCATTTTACTTTCTTAACTGAGTTCATCAATGTGACAATCCAGGTTGGAGACCTTGCCAGCCACTAACATATCTCACTGGGTCCACAAATGTAAAGCTAAAACATACTGTCAGTCCATATAATGCCTTTATAATTAGATAGATGGTTTATGTACGTATTCTTTCCATGGTGTAAGTATATATATATATATATATTATATATATATATATATATATATATATATATATATATATATATATATATACAGTACCGACCAAAAGTTTGGACACACCTTCTCATTTAAAGATTTTTCTGTATTTTCATGACTATCAAGAGAATGCCAAGAGTGTGCAAAGCAGTCATCAAAGCAAAAGGTGGCTACTTTGAAGAACCTAGAATATAAGACATATTTTCAGTTGTTTCACACTTTTTTGTTAAGTATATAATTCCACATGTGTCAATTCATAGTTTTGATGCCTTCAGTGTGAATGTACCATTTTCATAGTCATGAAAATACAGAAAAATCTTTAAATGAGAAGGTGTGTCCAAACTTTTGGTCTGTACTGTATATATATATATATATATATATATATATATATATATATATATATACATATTCAAGAGAATGTCCACAGGATAAGTGATAAAGGCATAACTTTTGGGCGGGGGGTCTGACTGCTGGGACCCTTATTGTTCCTAAGAATGGGGCTTCTAAAGTCTCAAACGAATAGAACAGTAACACACATGCGTAATCACCGCTCCATTCACTTCTATGGGTCTATACGAGGGCCCATGTGTGTTTGATGTACAGTGAATGGGGTGCCGGTTGTGCAGGCGCACTACCATTCCATTCAAATGAGAACACCAGACCCCTGTTCTCTGCGTTCTCTATAATTCTTTATGATCTGTTTCAGTACTTGAACTTTCATGTTAGGACATACATAGTACTGAGGCATAGCCTGAATTTGTTGCATGGCTCTTTATGAGTGGGAAGAAGACCAAGTCTTGTTTGGTACCATTCCTTTTGGGTTGTGAGAGCCTGCAAAGGGAGATTAGCTGGAAATGAGTCTACTTTACCGAAACTATTGTCGACTTACATGGCATCATTATAACTATACATCTGATCTCCCAATGTACCTGGAATTCCACAAGGATATCTAATCAGGTTCCATACACATACATCATAATATCATATGGAGGGATGTCAGACAGCTTTATCACTGATGAAATTTCTTCTAAGGGGGCAAGGCAAGCAGAAGAGGGGATTATTTGATTAGCAGATGAAACACCTTGTCTCAATATTAAACTTTGCACTTTACTGGTCATGTTTGGGCAATATGATGTCTTAGCAATGATTCTTTGCAATGATGGGGTCCTAGGTTCAAAACTTCCCAAGAACAACATCTGCATGGTGTTCTCTGTTTTTGCGTAGGTTTTCCCCTGGTACTCCAGTTTCCTCCCACACTCCAAAAACATACTAAGACATATTGGTATGGAATTTAGATTGTGAGCCCCAATGGGCTGCAGAATATGTTGGTGCTATATAAGCTATGGATGTGAAACCTGAAAGATAAAGAAACAAGACTGAAGAAGATTCTACGCCTTCGAAATGTGGTACTGGAGAAGGATGTTATCAATACCATGGATGGCAAGAAGAACAAACAGATCAACTTTGGAACAAATCAAGCCACCCGAAGCAAGGATCATCAAATTACTTTGCACTCATAATACGAAGAAGGACATCGTGGTCGGAAGAATAGAAGGAACAAAGCGAAGAGGAAGACAAGCAACCTGATGGCTTGATACAATTAAGATAACAACAGAAAAGACCCTGGTGGACCTACATAGGCTTGTACAAGATCGATCTTCCTACAGATCGTTGATGCATCAAGTTGCCTCGAGATCGAGCTGAAGGCTATTAAAAAAATAATATATACGAGTATAAGCTAGCATAATAAATAAATGTGTGGTAGAGCAAAAACTGAAAACAGAGTCTGCTGGCTAAGTTACTTCTGTGACTCTGAAATAAGCAAAACTGACATGACAACCCCTTTAATAGCCACTTGACCTCCGCATCCTGCTCCTTGCTAAGAGAAATATTTTCTATATACTGTATCTGTCACTTTTGAATACTGTCAGCTCTTATTACATATCAGATTTAGCAAATATTAACCACAAATTCTGCAGTCTCTTTTTCGTGAAAATGCTCCAAAATACAAGAATTTCGTAAACCAGACAGGTAGCTGACAGTAGGTCTTCATTAAAGGGAGTCCGTCACAATATTTTACATCTCTACTGGAATCCTGTCATGGATGTGTCAGGTGTAATAGACAGTTGCACTGGATCTGGTTGTAGAAGGTCACTGCACTTGGCATTACAGACGCCTTCTTAATCCTTATTCCTTTAGGACCCAGCAGCGACCACCCTCCTGCTGCTGATTGACACACCCTTGCCTAGGAGTTAAAACACTCAGTTTGCTCCAGGGAATCACCGGTGATACTTCTATGAACCTTTGTGCAGGTTTGGAGCATCTCTGGTGCCCTTGGAGGACATTTAGCATTACTCCTCTGGTGTCTGCTCAAGATAAGGTTATCCCCGTTTTATCCCCTTTCTTTATCTACCTTGTTGTCTTTAGTTTGTACTCAGGCCTGACCAGCGCTCATCTCTCCCCCTCCCTATATAGGGCCAAGCTCTAGGGACATCCAGGGCTTAGGGTCCTGCTCGGCAATAGGTGTCGAATCTATATAGGGACGGTAAGGTAGGCAGAGTGATATTAGATCTGCCTGGGTCCTCCAGTCCCCCTTTCCCTAGTGTTTGGGCTTCCTCCCCCTCTTCCCTTCATGTTGGACTTAGTCTTTCCCACACCTTGCGTGACACTTCACATGCACTTAATCCTTAAAGAGTCCATTTTCATGACCATGACTCTTTTCTAGGTGACTATCAGGGATAGTCCGTGGGGGTCTAGAAAAAAATAAATATTTGGAATTGGTGGCCAACCGTTCTGGTGTTTTGGTTGAGTTTTCCATGTCCTTCCGTTGATGCCCCTTTTGGAGTATTTCTAATACATATTCACTCTTATAAGTAAATTTGTTTTTTGTGTTTCTGCCCTGCCCAGGAAGAATACTTCATAAGATATTGATTGTAGACTGGGTTTGTAACTTAAAGTTTTTTGCTGACATGAACAAGTCATGGTGCGATTTTATTTTTCTGTGCTGTCATTTGTCTTTTCAGCTCAGCGTCGATGGTCCATGTAGCATTAATGTCCTTGTCACCTGCCATCTCCTTCCGACTTGCCTGACAGTGGAACTCCCAACAGTTCACTTTTGAAGTCTTGTCTTTAAGCTTTTAGCACCTACAAATAATTGATATTGTCACAAGCTCTTCAGCCAAGACATTTTTTTTTACAATTCCGGATTTTAAAAGCATTATCAGTGATATTCGACACATCTAAATCCTGACCCACGGGGACAGGCAAGTAGGTTAACATTTTATTCTTAGTTCAAAGCATAAATAATAAAAACAGTATTTTCAGGATATAGAAATATATTGTACTTTGTACAGAAAAAGCAAAGGAAAGCCAGATACAGTCACAACTGGCCAAACACATTGGATAATAGGCGGGTTTGATGATTACAGAGAATCTGGTATGTGTTTGAGGGCTTACAACACATACCAACTGGTAGAAAGCAAAAACTTTGTTGTCTTGGAAAAGTTCAGGCAGACACTTATTCATTGTTTTAGTTTTAAGGTTGAAAGAAGACACAAGTCCATTGAGTTCAACGTTTAGTCTACCATGTTGATCCAGAGGAAGGCAAAACGCATATTATCAGAGATATTCCTTCCTGACTCCACATACGGAGATCAGACTAGTTCTCTGGTTCAACGCTCCATTACAAAATCCAGTATCCATAACCTGTAATAATATAGTTTTCAAGAAAGGCATCCAGGCTTTCCTTGAACTTGTTTAGTCATTCAATTACAATATCATGTGGCAGATACTTCCATAATATCACTGCCCTGACAGTAAAGAATCCATAATCTCACTGTTCTGACAGTAAAGAATCTATAGTCTAACTGCTTATACAGTAAAGAATGCATAGTCTTACTGCTCTTACAGTAAAGAATCCATAACCTCACAGCTCTTACAGTAAAGAATCTATAGTCTAACTGCTTTTACAGTTAAGAATCATCATCTGTGATGATGATTAGTGTTGAGCGAATTTGTTTGGCATTTCAAATTCGTGTTCGGGGTTCCGGCTTGTTCGCGCAAAAAAATCGGCTCCGCTCACGAACATTCCTGATTTGCCACGTTGTCAAGCAGATGTTATCTTCTTTTCTCAGAAGCTGTAATATTTTATTTTTCAAGAAAGGCATCTGGACCCTCCTTGAACTTTGTTAGTGACTCAACCATTACAACATGATAGGACAGAGAGTTCCATAATCTCACTGCTCTTACAGTAAAGAATCCATAAATTCACTGCTCATACAGCAAGGAATCTACACTGTGTTCCAAATTATTATGCAAATAATATTTTCTCAGATTTTCCCAAATTACCTATATGAATTGCAGTCATTGTAATTTTCCAGTCAAATAACTATTAGAGTACAATTGAAAGGTTTTTGTACAAACTGCCTATGATAACGTTATATTTTTAAAAAAATAAAAAACTCAAATGGTGGCGGGAGGCAGTTTACATCTAAGCAACAGCTCTGGGAGGATATTCGGTCCTCATGCAAAACAATTAAAGCAGAAACCATCCAAAACCTGACAAATTCAATGGACGAGAGAGTTCAGAAGCTCCTTTCGAACAAGCGGTCCTATGTGCAAATGTAACATCACCTAGAATAAAGTTTTGAGTTGAAAACTGTTTGATTTCAGTTTGTAATAACCTGCTAATGCTTATAATTTCAAAAATGACCATTTTTTTGTTCTTTATTAAAATGAAAAGGTTGAAAACTCTGCTGTGCATAATAATTTGGAACATGCAGTTTGAGTGCAGTTTGAGTTTTTTATTTTTTTTAAAATATACTGTTATCATAGGCAGTTTGTACAAAAACCTTTCAATTGTACTCTAATAGTTATTTGACTGGAAAATTACAATGACTGCAATTCATATAGGTAATTTGGGAAAATCTGAGAAAATATTATTTGCATAATAATTTGGAACACAGTGTATAATCTAACTGCTTATACTGTTAAGAATCATTATCTGTGATGATGATTAAATCTTCTTTCTTCATAACCTGTAATATTATATTTTTCAAGAAAGGCATCCAGGCCCTTCTTGAACTTTTTTAGTGACTGAACCATTACAACATCGCAACATCATAGGAAAGAGAGTTCCATAATCTCACTGCTCTTACAGTAAAGAATCCATAATTTCATTGCTCTTACAGTAAAGAATCCATAGTTTCACTGCTCGTATAGCAAAGAGTCTATACTCTAACTGCTTATACAGTTAAGAATTATCATCTGTGATGATGAATAAACCTTCTTTCCTCTAGATGTAGAGGATGCCTTCTTGTTATTTTTGCAGGTCTCGGTGTAAAATGATCAGTAGACAGATGTCTGTACTGTCCCCTCTAATATTTGTACAATGTAATAAGATCTCTCTTAAGTCTAATAAGTGTAATAAGTCTTCATTTTTCCCAACTGAAGAACCTCAAGTTTAATAACTAGTGATGAGAGAGCACTAAAATGCTCGGGTGCTCCATGCTCGGGTCGAGCACATTGAAATACTCGGGAGCTCGACCCGAGCAACGAGCCCAATGTAAGACTATGGGAGACTCGAGCATTTTTCAGGCGGCTCCCCCCAGCGGTCTACAGAGGGCCTAAAAATTTCACAAATCGATGGAAACAGTGCTCAAATGACATGGGAACAGCATGGGGAAGACCCCTGGAAGCATTTCTAACTCCCAGGTCCCAGCAAAATAAATGACCAAAAACAAAAATGCTCCTCCACACCTTGGGCTATGTTCACACGTAGCGTTTTTGATGCGTTTTTTCACTGTTGCATTGCTTTCAAACGTGACAAATGTATTCACCAGGAAAAGTCATTTTAACATTTTACAATCTTATTTGGCCATGTGGTGTGTGAGATATCATCAGACACATGGTGTTTCATCTATGAAGGAGGGACTCTAAAAGTCACAAAGCCTATTTTTATAGGGCCAGCAGTCGGCCCTCACTATTCTTAGAGAGCCATCAGCAGGCTATGTTTTATTGCTCCCATTACTAAAGAGTGGGTCTCCTATACTGTTATTGCATATGCAGCGAGTGCCAGGGCTGCCCAAAATTTGGACGCACCCCAATACCACTTTGAAAATTTGGATGCACCCCAATACCACTTTGAAGAGACTTAGAGGAGGACCTCCTCAAAACAATGCTCCCATTATTAGGAAGTAGGTCTCCCATTGTGTTTGCATATGCAGTGAATGCAAGGGTTGCCAAAAATTTGGAGACACTTCAATGCCCCTTGGAAGAGACATGGAGGTCAGAGGGCCTCCTCAAAACAATATTCCCATTATTAGGAATTGAGTCTCCCATAGTGTTGACCTATGCAGTGAATGCAAGGGTTACCAAAAAATTGGAGGCACTCCAATGACCCTTGGAAGAGACGTGGAGGAGTGCCTCATAAAAAAATGATCCCATTAGAAAGGAGCGGGCCTCCTATACTTGTAATGCCCATGCACTAAGTGTTTGGGGTGACAAACATTTACCCCTGGTGGGTATACATGAACATACTGTATAATTTTTTTTTTTACGGGCATCATAAACACCCTTTAAAAAATTATGTGGGTGTTGCATCATGGACCATGGTCACCCTGGTGATATGGTGGTGGCGGATGAGGAGAAGGAGGAGGATAAGAGCAAATAGCCAAAATCAGGAAGCGTATACCCATGTGTGGGTGTGAAAATGTGCATGGGAATACACCTCCCAAGAAAAGACACTGGATTTGAGTTTATATTACGCTGCTATCATTCGGTGGTGTTGAGAAGTCCAATCCAGCCCTTGTTCATTTTTATAAGAGTCAGCCTGTCAGCTTTTTCAGTTGACAGGCGGATGCGCTTATCAGTTATAATTCCACCAGCGGCACTAAAAACCCGCTCTGATAAAACGCTGGCGGCAGGGCAGGCCAGGACCTCCAAGGCATAGAGAGCCAGTTCATTCCAGCTTGGATGCCCAATAATTATAAAGCACAGAGGAATCATGGAGGACATTGGTACAGTTGGCAGATTTCTCCCTCAGCATCTTCCTAAACTTTGCACTCCTTGTGAGAGTACCCCACGCCTCAGGGCCTGTGCGATGGGAGGGTCTAAGAAAACTCTCCCAGAACTTTGACAGTGTTCCCCTTCCTCTGCTGGATTGAAGCTATGTCTCTCTCGCCTGTACTCCATGGTTGTCCAACGAAGTGTGTCCTCTCCCGCCAGCGTTTTCAGATGGGAATTATTTTAAAAGTTCCGCAACAAGGGCCTTCTGGTGCAGCCCCATTTTTATAGACCTATCCGCCTCAGGAATAAGAGATATGAAGTTCTCCTTGCAGTGTGGGTCTAGAAGTGTCACCAACCAATAATGACTGTCACCCAAAATTTTGAGAACGTGAGGGTCATGGGAAAGGCAGCGTAACATAAACTCAGCCATGTGTGCCAGACTACTAACAGGCAAGACTTCCGTGTCCTCACCAAGAGGGTGACTGACCATGCTCTCCTCCTCCTCCTCCTGCTCCTCTCTGTCCTCTGGCCATCCACGCTGAACAGACAGTGTGACAGCTGTGCAGGTAATACCGTCTATAGCGCATGAAACTAGCTCCTGTCCTTCCTCCTCCTCCTCTTCCTCATTGTCACCCAATCCACGTTGGGATGAGATGAGGCTGGGCTGTGTGTAATCACCCTATATGGTTCCTTGCTCCATCTCATCGTGCTCTGCCTGCAATGCATCTTGTTTGATTGTGAGAAGAGAGCGTTTCAGAAGATAGAGAAGCGGGATGGTGGTGCTAATTATGGCGTCATCGCCGCTCACCATCTTGGTGGAGTCCTCAAAGTTTTAGAGGATGGTACATATGTCTTACATCCATGTCCACTCCTGAGGTCTTATGTGTGGAGTCTGAACTGAATACCGACGGCCTTTTTGATGCTGGTACTCAACAACTGCCCTCTTCTGCTCACAAATCCTTCCCAACATCTGCAGTAGAGTTCCAACGCGTGGGGACATCACACCCCAGTCTGTGAGCCGGAAGCTGGAAAAACTGCTGAAACACGGCAAGGGCAGCGGAAGCTGTAGGTGACTTTCTAAAATGGGCACACAAGCGGCGTACTTTAACAAGCAGATCCGGCAGCTCCGGGTAGGATTTTAGAAACCGGTGAGCCATGAGGTTAAGCACATGGGCCTGGCAAGGTACGTGTGTGAGGACGCCTCGCCTCAGAGCCGCCACCAGGTTCCTGCCATTGTCACACATGACCATGCCTGGCTGTAGGTTCAGTGATGTGAGCCACAGATTTGCCTGCTCTTTCAGAGTTGTCCACAACTTTTCAGCATTGTGTTGTTTGTCACCTAAGCATATTAGCTTCAGCACAGCCTGTTGCCGCTTGGCCGAGGCAGTGCTGCAGTGCTTCCAGCTTGTGACTGATGTTGTCATTTCGAAGATGGAGGCTGAAGAGGAGGAGGCTGAAGAGGGTGAGGTGCAGGAGCTGTAGACCATGGGGGCAACCCTGATTGACCTAGGGCCCGCAATCCTTGGCATTAGGAGGACGTGTTCCGTCCCAAGGTCCGACTGGGTCCCAGTTTCCACTATGTTAAGCCAGTGTGTAGTCAGCGAGATGTACCGTCCCTGCCCACAAGCACTTGTCCACGTGTCCGTGGTTAGGTGGACTTTACCGGTAATTGCATTGTTGAGGGCACGGCTAATGTTTTGGGACACGTGCTTGTGTAATGCAGGGATGGCACACCGGGAGAAATAGTGGCGGCTGGGGACCGAGTATCGAGGGACGGCCGCCGCCATCAGATTGCGGAATGCTTCCGTCTACACCAGCCTAAAACATTTCGAGAGCAAGCAGTCGTGAAATGTGAAAGTTTAGTATTGTGGCCTGTGGGGCGTTGGCTGCATAGTTGCGCTTGTGTTCCAATGACTGGGGTATGGACAACTGAATGCTGCGCTGGGACAAGGACATGGATGTGCTTCCTGATGCTGCTACTTGAGAGTGTGCAATGACAGGTGCAGGGCAGGAGGCATCTTCGCATGCACCATGGACAGGGGATTGGCTTGCATGCACAACAGCGGAAGAAGCAATGGTGCCACCCGCAGACACTGTTCCAGGACCCTGAGGTTCGACCCACAAAGTCGGGTGCTTTGCTGCTGTTTGCCTGATCATGCTGGTGGTGGTCAGGCTGGTCGTTTTGCCACCCCTGCTGATGCTGGCCTGGCAGGTGGTGCAAGTGGCCTTTTTGGGGTTATCGGCAGAGTCTTTAAAAAACAACCAGACTCGGGAAGACCTAACAGTTGTGCTGGCAACTTCCTTTGTGTTGGTGATACGGGGAACGGTTGCCTGCCTTCTGCCTGCGGCCACCACACTGCTTATTCCTGCCTGTTGGGGTGCTCTGCCTCCCTCCCCCTGTGTGCTGCTGTCCTTGCTCTGCATGTCCTCCTGCCAGGTTGGGTCAGTTACTATGTCATCCACCACCTCATCTTCCACTTCGCACCCTGGTCCTCCTTCTGACTTTCTGGCAATTGTGTCTCATCATCGTCTACCTCTTGTGACACTTTCCCACCGTCGCCTTCGTGTGACCATGGCTGCTCAAATATTTGGGCTTCGCTACATGCAATCTCCTCTTGCCCCGCTTCAAGTGGACCGGGTGAGAGGCCCAAATCTATAAATGGAAAAGTGAACAGCTCTTCGGAGTGTCCAAGTGTGGGATCAGTTGTCTCCGGGTACTCGGCATGGTGGGAGGAAGGAGGATCAGGGTTAGGAATATGTGGTCCAGACTTATGGCTACTGAGACTTGGACAGTGTGGAAGACAGGGTGGTGGTGGTGGTGGTGGCTAAGTGACTGGAAGGATTATCCGCTATCCAACCGACAACCTTTTGACACTGCTCTGGGTTTAATAGTGGTGTGCTGCGGTCCCCTAGGAATTGGGACAGGAAGGTCGGTCGAGAAGATGTGGGTGTTTGTTGTGGCACAATTTCAGCTTGCCCACGGCCTCTGCATGCACCATCACCATCACGTCCAGTTCCTCGTCCCTTGCCACGTGCCTTGCCCATTTTAAATGGAGGACAGTATCTTCCAAGCTCACAACAAATGACTGAGTTTGGAGCGAACTTATATGTGATCAGTGACGGAGAAAAATAGAGTTTTAAATAGCTGGCCTGTAGGTAACTAGTTTGAACAGCAAACTGGTGGGAATTTCTTCACTGACACACTGAAATACATTTTTAATGGATCCCAGAAATGGCAGTATTTTCTGAAAACGTATATGTAATCCATGTGACGACGAAAACTCAGTTTTAAATAGCTGGACTGTAGGTAACTAGTTTGAACAGCAAACTGGTGTCAAAAACTTCGCTGACACAGTGAAAAAAAATTGGAATGGAGGCCAAAAATGGCAGTATTTTCTGAAAACATATATGTGATCCGTGTGACTGAGAAAACACAGTTTTAAATAGCTGGATTTGTAGCGCTGTAATATGGAAAGGACCTGGCTGTATTCTGCAGTGCCAACAAGCAAATGGCACAGAAAAAAGGTGTTCTCTAGATTGCTTTTTAAGCAAATAATGAGGGTTAAGATCCAAAAAAAGTATTCCTGGCCCCTGAGACCTGGGCCTTTGTATATAAGTATCTAACAGCAGCAGAAGGCAGAATTGGAATGGAGCCTCTTGTGCTATATGCACTGCAGTCTGCTATATACACTGCCTGCCTATATACCCTGCCTGCCTGATATCTCTGCAGATGGATTAGTCCTCAGAAGGACTGTTTGTTAAGATGGATGGTTATGTGTAATGTATGGTTTTTCTCCCTACACTACCTAATACACAAACAAATCTCTCCCTGACTCAGCAGCAGCACCTCTCCCTACTAGAGATGAGCGTTGTTCTACTCGAACTGTTCGCCAATCTCAAATTCGAGCTGTTTTGGGCGGTGTTCGAGCCGGTCGGCGAACACGAACAATTTGAGAAAAATTCGGCTGTTCGAGGTTATGTTCGATAACTGTTCGTGCACCAAAATCATAACTGGATTTTTTCTCAGTAATGATGAAAATTAATGTTAATACGCAGTTTGAGTGTACAGCGGGGCGGGGGGAGGGGCAGGGGATGGATCTCTGCAGGAACAATGAAGATCTCCATTTTTTTTTCTCTTTCCCGCATTTGCAGTGGGGAGGTGCAATCTGTCAGCCTATCAGCAGCGCACACACGGAGCGAAGTGCTTTTTTTCACACAAGCAAGGGCATGTGTGATTGGCAGTGTATGTCACATGTCCTTGCCCTATAAGACCAAGCCATTTTCCCCGTCGCCACCATTTTCTCACTGCTGCAGCTGCGTGTTAGACGGCACCGCTGTTGCTGTTTGCGCTATACCTTGTTAATTTCAAGCCAATTTTCGCACAAATATACAGATAGCTTGGGAGTAGGGAATAGTTGTGATTGCAGTCCTTTTAAGGACTAGGTTACAGCATTTCCTACGACTTTTATCAGGCAGGTCTGTGCTCTTAAATAGATAGATTGTGGGAGTAAAGACTAATTGTAATTGGAGTCCTTTTCAGGACTAGGTTACATCAGTTCCTATCAGTTTTTTCCAGGCAGGTCTGTGCCAGTGCTGTGCAAGTTTTTTTCACAGCATTTGGCTGAATCTAGCAAAGCTAATCCTTTTTGGCCTATTGCAGAGTGTGTTAGTCAGTGGAGTAGCCTATCTGTGTTGCAAGATATACCACCTGTGTATAGAATACCAATTTTTTTACTGCACCTAGTGAAGTAAAATCTTTTGGGCATAGCATCATTCTATTAGTCCATCTATACTGACCTCCATCAGGTTGCAAACTGAATATAATTTTTTTCTGCATCTAGCTCTGAAAAAATATTTGGGCTTCTAGCAGTGTGTGGGACTTGGTCTATTAGTCCATCTATACTGACCTCCATCAGGTTGCAAATTGAATAAAAAAATTTTCTGCATCTAGCTCTGAAAAAATATTTGGGCTTCTAGCGGTGTGTGGGACTTGGTCTATTAGTCCATCTATACTGACCTCCATCAGGTTGCAAATTAAAAATAATTTTTTTCTGCATCTAGCTCTGAAAAAATATTTGGGCTTCTAGCAGTGTGTGGGACTTGGTCTATTAGTCCATCTATACTGACCTCCATCAGGTTGCAAATTAAAAATAATTTTTTTCTTCATTTAGCTCTGAAAAAATATTTGGGCTTCTAGCAGTGTGTGGGACTTGTTCTATTTGTCCTTCTATACTGACGTCCAGCAGGTTGCAAATTGAATATAATTTTTTTCTGCATCTAGCTCTGAAAAAATATTTGGGCTTCTAGCGGTGTGTGGGACTTGGTCTATTAGTCCATCTATACTGACCTCCATCAGGTTGCAAATTAAAAATAATTTTTTTCTGCATCTAGCTTTGAAAAAATATTTGGGCTTCTAGCAGTGTGTGGGACTTGGTCTATTAGTCCATCTATACTGACCTCCATCAGGTTGCAAATTAAAAATAATTTTTTTCTGCATCTAGCTCTGAAAAAATATTTGGGCTTCTAGCAGCGTGTGGGACTTGTTCTATTAGTCCATCTATACTGACCTCCATCAGGTTGCAAATTAAAAATAATTTTTTTCTGCATCTAGCTCTGAAAAAATATTTGGGCTTCTAGCAGTGTGTGGGACTTGGTCTATTAGTCCATCTATACTGACCTCCATCAGGTTGCAAATTAAAAATAATTTTTTTCTTCATTTAGCTCTGAAAAAATATTTGGGCTTCTAGCAGTGTGTGGGACTTGTTCTATTAGTCCTTCTATACTGACGTCCAGCAGGTTGCAAATTGAATATAATTTTTTTCTGCATCTAGCTCTGAAAAAATATTTGGTCTTCTAGCGGTGTGTGGGACTTGGTCTATTAGTCCATCTATACTGACCTCCATCAGGTTGCAAATTAAAAATAATTTTTTTCTGCATCTAGCTCTGAAAAAATATTTGGGCTTCTAGCAGTGTGTGGGACTTGGTCTATTAGTCCATCTATACTGACCTCCATCAGGTTGCAAATTAAAAATAATTTTTTTCTGCATCTAGCTCTGAAAAAATATTTGGGCTTCTAGCAGTGTGTGGGACTTGGTCTATTAGTCCATCTATACTGACCTCCATCAGGTTGCAAATTGAATAAAAAAATTTTCTGCATCTAGCTCTGAAAAAATATTTGGGCTTCTAGCGGTGTGTGGGACTTGGTCTATTAGTCCATCTATACTGACCTCCATCAGGTTGCAAATTAAAAATAATTTTTTTCTGCATCTAACCCAGCCAATAGTTTTGGCCTAATACCACAGTTTGGCCACTCAGCTCTGCTCGGTTACCATCCATTGTTTTTTTGTGCAAACAACTCCAGAGTTGTGAATTAGTTAACCACCAAAATGAGTGGAAAAAGGCCTGCTGCTGGTGGAAAGGGGAATAGGCGTGTTGGGAAGGGGAAAAAAGGTTGTGTCCGTGGGGTAGGTGCAGAAGAAAGACCATCTTCCAGCCAAACTAAAATGTCTACTTCTTTTAGCGGACAATGTGATAAGATCCCTTTCTTACGGCCACGCCAATCGCTACAAATTCCAGATGAGGCACAAAAACAGCAGGTGCTTCAACAGATATCAAGTGCTCCTTTAAGTGGGCTCTCCTCCACATCAACTTCAACATCACAAATACTCCAGTCCTCAAAGGTGTCACCCAAATCGCACTTGCTTCCTCACAGCTCCCAAATCTCCAGCTGCCCGTCTGAGTATGAGGTAGAACAGATGGTTGAGTCTGCAGAGCTGCTTACTCATACTATAGCCTGGGAATCAGAGGTCGACTCCAGCGCTTCTGTGAATCCAGACGAGGAAATGATCTGAACTGATGCCCAGAATCTTTATGAGTCGGATCCAGGACCAGACGCAGAAGGTTCTGACCATAATGTAGACCCTCATTCCCAAACTGTAACTCCTGTTGGTGGAGACAATGAGGAAGACGATGATAAGACTCAAATACCTGATTGGAGCGACAACTTTAGCTTTTTGTCAGGGCAGGAACAGGTTGGCTCTGAGGACGACGGGTGTGATAACGCACAGGGTGATGATGATGAGGTCGGAGATCCCACTTACTGTCAACCCACAGTCAGCCAAGAGATGAGGTCAGCAGAGGAGGTGGAGGAAGATGCTAGTGATGACGAGGTCAGGTTGCGCCTTCCTGGACAGAGACGTAGTACTGGAAGCACGTCAACAACTGCATCCTCAAACACAACTCTGCCTCTCACCACAAGTCGTGGTGGCTCTTCAGGTCGCATGGGTGCTAAGCCTTGCATAGCCTGGGCATTTTTTCAGATCGATAAAGATGACCCAACTCGTGTTATCTGTAACATTTGTCAGCAAAAGCTAAGTAGAGGCCAAAAAATACATAGTTTGAGTACTTCATGCATGAACCGGCACATGGACATGAAGCATAAGTTGCAGTGGGAAGCTCAGTGTGCTACAATGCGGCCTAGCCGGCCGGGCCAACCACCGTCTGCCATATCTTGTGCATCCGCGGCCTCTTCATCCTCTGTGACTGGGGGGATAGCAGTCACACCTGTTTTGGGGCGCAGACCTGCCACCTCTTTACCCGCAACAGCCAGCGTGATTGGCAGGTCATCATTTTCTTTGGAGGTGGTAACACCAGCTGGTGTTGAGCGCTGTCCGACATCGATAGCACCACCTTTGGATCAAGGCAACCTAACATGTCCGCCTGCATCTTCCTCACAGACCGGCAGTTTGCCGGGGACACCCTTATCAACCCCGTCTAAGCACAATAGCCAGCCCTCGGTCCCTCAGATGTGGACAAGTAAAAGACCATTTCCTCCTAGCCATGAGAAAGCTAAGAGGTTGAATTTCACCATCTGCAAGTTCTTGGCTACAGAAATGCTGCCTTTCCGCCTGGTGGACACAGAGGATTTTCGAGACCTTATGTCCGTCGCAGTGCCCCAGTACCAGATGCCCAGTCGGCACTACTTCTCAAAGAAAGGTGTGCCTGCGCTCCACCAGCATGTCACACACAACATCACCGCTTCTTTGAGAAACTCTGTGTGTGACAGGGTGCATTTCACCACAGACACTTGGACGAGTAGGCATGGACAGGGGCGTTACATGTCGCTGACTGGGCACTGGGTAACTATGGTGACAGCAGGACAAGGGGCTGCTGTCCAAGTCTTGCCGTCCCCACGAGTTGTGCGTCAATCCTCTTTATGTCAAAGTTCCTCCACTGCTTCTGCCTCCTCAACCTCCTCTCGGTCTTCCACCTGCACCCAAAGCCTGTCTGGTCATGCCACAAGCTTTCTAACTGCGCAGAAGGGATCCTGCACACCTCCTTACTATGCTGGCAGTAGGGCTCAACGTCATCAGGCGGTTTTTAGATTGAAATGTCTGGGAAATGTGAGTCACACAGCTGAGGAGTTGTGGTCAGCTCTGGAGAACCAATTTCATGAATGGTTGTCTCCACTGGACCTGAAACCAGGGAAGGCCGTGTGCGACAATGCTGCAAACCTGGGTGCGGCCCTTCGCCGGGGCAATGTCACACACATGCCTTGTATGGCTCACGTGTTGAACCTGGTTGTCCAGCAATTTTTAGCCCACTATCCCAGACTAGATGGCCTTCTGCAGAGGGCACGGTCGCTGTGTGCTCACTTCCGCCGTTCGCATCCCGCAGCTCAGCGACTTACATCTCTACAGAAGTCGTTGGGCCTGCCACTTCACCGGCTAAAATGCGATGTGCCTACCCGGTGGAATTCAACTCTGCACATGTTGCAGCGACTGTGGCAGCACCGACAAGCCCTGGTGCAATACGTTCTGACGTATAGCCTGGGCCAACGAGATTCAGAGGTGGGGCAAATCACGCTGGAGGAGTGGTCTCAGATCAGGAACCTATGCACCCTTCTGCACAGTTTTGAAATGGCGACGAAGATGTTTAGTGCTGACGATGCCATTATCAGCATGACTATTCCGGTGATTTACATGCTGGAGCACATGTTAAACAGAATTCGGAGTCAGGTGGTGGCACAAGAGGAGGTGGAGGAAGTAGAGGAGGAGGAGTTGTATGCGGAAGGGCTAACATCTGCAAGGTCCAGACGGTCGGCAGCACCAAGGCGGCAGGCATGTGAGGGTGGGGGAGATGGTTTTACCAGGGCGCATGGTAGCAGCCAAACTAGTGAGGAAGGTGCAGGAGCCCAGGAAGAAGTGGAGGACGAACTGATGGAAGACTCATCAGATGAGGGAGACCTTGATCACATTTCTGTTGTGCGAGGTTGGGGGGAGAGGACAGAGGAAGGAAGCATGATTGTTACCTCGCCACCAACACAACAGGGACTTGGTGCTCCTGGATGCGCAACACACATGAGTGCCTTCTTGCTGCACTACCTGCAACATGACCCTCGAATTGTGAGAATTAGAAATAATCCTGACTACTGGGTTGCCACACTGTTAGATCCCCGGTACAAAAGTAAATTTGCAGAAATTATTCCTGCCATAGAAAGGGATGCACGCATGCAGGAGTATCAGCAGAGACTGTTGCAGAATCTTACATGTGCTTTTCCACAAAATACCAGTGGTGCACGTAGTGAATCTCACAGTTCCAACTTGCCAACCGTGGGACCGTCAAGTGTTCAGCACTCAAACCGTAACAGAACCACAGTATCTGCTGGTAACATCAATTTTGCGGAATCATTTGACCACTTTTTTAGCCCATCCTTTGCAAGGCCACAGGAGACAAGAAGTCTGACACATAGTCAACGCCTAGAGACGATGGTACAGGAGTATCTCCAAGTAAACATTGAAGCCACGACTGTGTCACTGGACCCTTGCTCTTTTTGGGCTTCCAATCTGGATAAATGGCCGGAGCTAGCCACTTACGCCTTGGAGATCTTGTCATGCCCCGCAGCCAGCGTTCTGTCTGAACGTGTGTTCAGCGCTGCTGGTGGTGTGCTGACAGATAAGCGCACGCGGCTCTCCACTGATAATGTAGACAGACTCACGTTCATAAAGATGAACAAATCATGGATCCGAAACGACTTTTCTACCCGTGTGTCATCCTGGGGAGAGTAAAAGCTTGATGATTGGTTAAAATCACCCTACCAACCGTTTTAAGCTTTCAAATTACTAATCATGTTTATCTGTATCTTGACTGGAAAATAATTTGGGCTTTGTAGCAGTGTGCAGCACTGATCCTATTAGGCCATCTATAATAAGCTTCACCAGATTTAAAATTAAAAATAATTTTTAGCTGCATCTAGCCCGGAAAATAATTTTGGGGCTCCGAGATGCGCAAGACACATAAGTGTCTTCTTGCTGCACTACCTGCAGCATGACCCTCATATTGTCAGACTTCGAAGTAATCATGACTACTGGGTTGCCACACTCTTAGATCCCCCAAACTTTTCGATCAACCTTTTCATTTTAATAAAGACCAAAAAAATGGTCATTTTTGAAATTATAAGCATTAGCAGGTTGTTAGAAACTGAAATCAAACAGTTTTCAACTCAAAACTTTATTCTAGGTGATGTTACATTTTCACATAGGACCCCTTGTTCGAAAGGAGCTTCTGAACTCTCTCGTCCATTGAATTTGTCAGGTTTTGGATGGTTTCTGCTTCAATTGTTTTGCATGAGGACAGAATACCCTCCCAGAGCTGTTGCTTAGATGTGAACTGCCTCCCGCCATCATAGACACTCCTTTTAATGATGCTCCAAAGGTTCTGAATGGGGTAGAGGTCAGGGGAGCATGGGGGTCACACCATAAGTTTGTCCCCTTTTATGCCCATATCAGCCAGAGATGCAGATGTTTTATGTGCAGCATGAGATGGTGCATTATCATGCAGAAAAATGATCTTGCTGTGAAATACACGGTTCTTCTTCTTGAACCATGGCAGGAAGTGCTGTTTGAGAAAATCCACATACATTATGGAGTTCATCTTTAGCGCCTTCAGGGATCCTAAAGGGGCCGACAATCTCTCTCCCCATGATTCCAGCCCAAAACATTACTCCACCTCCTCCTTGTTGGCGCTGTAGCCGTGTTTGCGTGGGGTGTCCATCAACCAGCCATCCTCCACTCCATTCATCTGGACCATCGAGCGCTGCACGGCACTCATCCGTGAACAAAACAGTTTTGAAATCAGTCTTCATGTAATGTTTGGCCCACTGGAGCCGTTTCTGCTTGTGTGAAGTGGATAGAGGAGGTCGACAGGATGGCATATGCACAGATGCAAACCTCTGAAGGACCCTGCATCTTGTTGTTCGGGGGACGTTGGAGGCACAAGCAGCTTCAAAAACTTGTCTGCTGCTATGACAAGGCTTTTTTGCCGCTGCTCTTTCAACCTGACGTAATTGCCTGTAGGAAAGAGTCCTCAATTTGCCCTTATCAGCACGCACACGTGTGTACTGTGAATCAGCTACATACTTCTTGATTGCCAAGACACTTCATCCTGATCATCGCACAATGTTGATTGTAGTCATGCCTTGACCTAAACACTCCACAATTTGTTGCTTCTCAGCAGCCGACACATCCTTTTTCTTTCCCATTTTGGCAGAAAATGTAGGCTGCTTAATAATGTGAGAGAGCCTTCTTAAGTAGTCTTGCCTTTCATTGGACACACCTGCCAAACTAATTAGCACAGGTGTCTGCAATTGCTTACAGTGATATAAAGAGCCCTGACACACATCACCATCAATGAGTTTAACTGACAAACAAACAAATTCTTCCCTTATCACTCCTAAACACTTTTTGCATAATAATTTGGAACGCGGTGTACATGTGCTTTTCCACAAAACACCAGTGGTTCACGTAGTGAATCTTACAGTTCTAACTTGCCAACCGTGGTCTGTATGGAATTGTTCAATAAAGGGCCCAAAATTAAGATAACATAGATGGGAGAGGTCTCTATGAATAGGAATTCCTAAGTATTTGATACCCTGTGAGGGCCAGGCAAAGGGAAAGTTGGACTGGATGGAATCCTATATGGATTTAGGGAGGGAGACATCGAGGGCCTCAGACTTCGCTGCATTGATTTTAAAATTTTACCATGTAACAAAGTGATCTATTTCAGCCATAACAGCAGGGATGGATATATGTGATTGAGTGATATATACTAGGACATCATCAGCAAATAGAGAGCACTTGTACTCGGTGCCTCCCACCTCAATCCACCTAATATTGGGGTTATGGCGAATTGATGAGAGCAGGTGCTCCGTCACTAGGATGTATAAGAGAGGGGACAGAGGACATCCCTGCCTTGTCCCATTGGTGATTGTGAAAGGTGATGAAAATGTTCTGACGCACCCCCTGGGCCTTGGGACACCCGGAGCCGGACCCTTTTTGGTGGATGCTGGTGGTTGTAGTCTTCGTGGCGGCGATCCGGTTCCGTGGCTCAGGGCGGTCAAACCAGTGGCGGAACTATTTATGTGGTTTTGATGTTTAAATGTCCGACTACGCCACCCGTGGATTGCGGTCAGAGTGAACCGCCGCTACAGGGCAGACCGCTAAGGCTGGTGTTGTGGGTGCAGCAGAGCGTAGCATAACTCCCCACGGGAGGAGTATAGCCTCAGGGCAGTGTATGCGGAGGATGGTGGTGATGGTGCAGGGCAGCAGCAGTAATGACACGGAGTCAGTGATGCAGTTCAGGGCCTTTACTCACAGTTCTTATTATCCAGACCACGTCTGCAGGTAACGGCTGCCCACGTCGTACTGTGCTCACCAGGTGAGGGGCTCAGACAACTCCCAGATAACTTTGGAGCGCTTCACAGGACCCCCTTTGTGTGTCCTTTGTCTGGCCTTTCTTACCAACACTTCTGTCCGGCTGCCTCGGGCCTCCTCTTGGTAAACTTGGCGCCAGTTTCCCTGACCCTATGTGGTGCCTTCCTAGCGGGTGGAGCAAGGGGCTGCGCCACATAAAATGTCAGAGCCTCCGGTTTCTAGCTGAGGGTCGTTTCCTGCCTCCACTAGTTCGGGGACCGGTCTCCCCCTTTGGCCTGACCCCTCCACGCAGGTGGATTCGGGCGTGCGGTGGCGACTCGCCCGTCCGCACCCCTGGGATCCCTTCATTCCTCGTTCCTGGAGCCTTCTCCGCTCCTCTTCCTTCCTTCTCCCTCTTGCAGGCCTGGGCCTCTGTTACTAGGCCCGCCTCCGGAGCAGAGCTCATGCAGAGCCCCTGCTCCCTGCCACTTCTGCTCAGACTTCTCTGCACTGAACTAAGATGGTGCCCACCTTTTATACTCCCTTCTCAATGCACCCAGGAACTGCTTCCTCCCTGCTCCTGCACTGCAGGGTTCCCCTTCCTCAGTGTTCCCTCCCCCCACTCCAGCCAGGGACAGGGACTGTCGTGCCCATCTCAGGGGCATATTGGTCGCCCTGCCCCACGGCAATGTGGTGTAATGCATGCAGGTGTCGGGTCCTGATCCACACTCCATCCTTATCTGAGAGTGAGATATCACACCTCTGGGTGAGGTGCAATACGTCTGTAGCAACCGAGCCCTCGGTGCTACAGTTCCATTTATCTTCAGCCTAGGTGACGTATTGTGATACAGGGCCGTGATTTTGGCTATAAAAGGGTCCCCTAGACCCCTACCCCAAGCTTTTTAAGAGAATCATATATGGCGTGCCAGGAGACTCTATGGAATGCTTTCTCAGCATCCAACGAGAGTATCTACTTACAAATTTTTAACTGCATCTAGCCCAGGAAATACTTTGTGCCTAGTAGCAGTGTCTGCTAGTCAGCGGATTATCCCGGCTGTTAAGCAAGCTACACCACCTGTAGTTTGGACACTTTATTTTTTCAAAGGAAATGCTTCGGGACCACGGGATACTTAGTGAAGAGCATCAGGAGGCACCCCAAGGCATAGGGGCTGGGACTGGCACTAGGATGCCTTGCGGTGGACAGCCGAGCTCGATCCTTATAAAAGCTTTTTAACTGCAGCAGCTTTAGTGGACGCTACTGGAGCTGGAATTACGCGGCTGCTGGCTTGAGACTTGCCCTCCAATAGATCCTTGTAAATGGATTTAAAGTGTATTCATTCAAATTAGAGGGACAATTTAAATTAAAAAGCTTAGAGCTGCCTCCACCACAGGGGGGCTCTCTCGACCCACCAGCGGACAGGCACCAGTATTGGGAGAGGGGGGCTGGCCGTCAGGGTTCACCGCGGCTCTGGCACAAACCCGGCGACACGGAGGTGGCACGGGCAGGAGCGGACTGGCCGTCTCGGCTTCTCACTTTTTGGATTTTAGAAGGGCATGAAATGCCTATATCTGTGTCTCCCCCTCCTTTTACTCCTCCACCTCTTTTCTTTTCGCATGACTATATGTACTTGTCACTTTTCCATGTGTTAGTTGTGTCTTCTGAGCAGTTTGTCAGCTTTTGGACACCTTTGAAGGTGTTTTCTATGTGTTTCTATGTGTTTTTGTTTGCCTGCCATTGTTTTTAATGGTGTTCGAAGGTGTTCGACGAACAGTTCGACGAACAGTTCGGCGAACACACGGGTGTTCGACGAACCGAACCGAACTCGAACACTACGGGGGTGGCTCAACACTACTCCCTACACTGTCTGATTGCGGAATAGACTGACGAGCACAGCGGCACCAGGTTTGATATAGACCTGATGATGCTGTGCGGCCAGCCAATCACTGTAATACCACAACCACCATGGCTGCGGCATTACAATGAGTGGCAGGCAATCCCTGCATGTTGATTGGTGCTCTAAAGAGCGCCAAGCATGCAGGGAGGGGACCCGAGCAGCCGCCTGAGCATCTCGCAAGTACTCGGCGAGCTCCGAGCATCTCGAGTACTGAGACGCTCGC
The DNA here is from genome assembly GCF_046119375.1 of Phyllobates terribilis. Taxonomy (NCBI): domain Eukaryota; kingdom Metazoa; phylum Chordata; class Amphibia; order Anura; family Dendrobatidae; genus Phyllobates; species Phyllobates terribilis. Next base: position 250,644,829 of record NW_027362773.1, on the reverse strand, counting down.
GCGAGTACCGAGTACTTGCAAGTATGCTCGCTCATCACTATTAATAACCTATCTTGGTATTGCAGACCACCCATTTCCTTAATAAGCTTGTCGCTCGTCTGTGCACCTGCTCTAGTTGTATGTCTTTCTTTAATGGTTGAGCCCAAAATTGGAAAATCGGCCCCCTTATCTCATGGGCCACTGTGTAGCACAGGTTGCACCAATGGTATGTTTGCCATTGCTCCTACAGAACCTACTTGCTTTGACTGGTCTGCAACAAAGGTTACCTGGTATATGAGGAAACTACAGTGGTGGCCAAAAGTATTGGCACCCCTGCAATTCTGTCAGATAATACTCAGTTTCTTCCTGAAAATGATTGCAATCACAAATTCTTTGGTATTATTATCTTCATTTAATTTGCTTGCTAGGAAGAAACACAAAAGAGAATGAAGCAAAAATCAAATCATTGATCATTTCACACAAAACTCCAAAAATGGGCCAGACAAAAGTATTGGCACCCTCAGCCTAATACTTGGTTGCACAACCTTTAGCCAAAATAACTGCGATCAACCGCTTCCGGTAACCATCAATGAGTTTTTAACAATGCTCTGCTGGAATTGTAGACCATTCTTCTTTGGCAAACTGCTCCAGGTCCCTGATATTTGAAGGGTGCCTTCTCCAAACTGCCATTTTGAGATCTCTCCACAGGTGTTCTATGGGATTCAGGTCTGGACTCATTGCTGGCCACCTTAGAAGTCCCCAGTGCTTTCTCTCAAACCATTTTATAGTGCTTTTGGAAGTGTTTTGGGTCATTGTCCTGCTGGAAGACCCATGACCTCTGAGGGAGACCCAGCTTTCTCACACTGGGCCCTACATTATGCTGCAAAATTTGTTGGTAGTCTTCAGACTTCATAATGCCATGCACACGGTCAAGCAGTCCAGTGCCAGAGGCAGCAAAGCAACCCCAAAACATCAGGTAACCTCCACCATGTTTGACTGTAGGGACCGTGTTCTTTTCTTTGAATGCCTCTTTTTTTTTCCTGTACACTCTATGTTGATGCTTTTTCCCAAAAAGATCTACTTTTGTCTCATCTGACCAGAGAACATTCTTCCAAAACGTTTTAGGCTTTCTCAGGTAAGTTTTGGCAAACTCCAGCCTGGCTTTTTTATGTCTCGGGGTAAGAAGTGGGGTCTTCCTGGGTATCCTACCATACAGTCCCTTTTCATTCAGACGCCGACGGATAGTACGGGTTGACACTGTTGAACCCTCGGACTGCAGGGCAGCTTGAACTTGTTTGGATGTTAGTCGAGGTTCTTTATCCACCATCCGCACAATCTTGCGTTGAAATCTCTTGTCAATTTTTCTTTTCCGTCCACATCTAGGGAGGCTAGCCACAGTGCCATGGGCTTTAAACTTCTTGATGACACTGCGCATGGAAGACACAGGAACATTCAGGTCTTTGGAGATGGACTTGTAGCCTTGAGATTGCTCATGCTTCCTCACAATTTGGTTTCTCAAGTCCTCAGACAGTTCTTTGGTCTTCTTTCTTTTCTCCATGCTCAATGTGGTACACACAAGGACACAGGACAGAGGTTGAGTTAACTTTAATTCATGTTAACTGGCTGCAAGTGTGATTTAGTTATTGCCAATACCTGTTAGGTGCCACAGGTAAGTTACAGGTGCTGTTAATTACACGAATTAGAGAAGCATCACATGATTTTTCAAACAGTGCCAATACTTTTGCCCACCCTCTTTTTTAGGTTTGGTGTGGAATTATATCCAATTTGGCTTTAGGACAATTCTTTTTGTGGTTTTTCATTGAAGACAAATTAAATGAAGATAATAATACCAAAGAATTTGTGATTGCGATCATTTTCAGGAAGAAACTGAGTATTATCTGCAGGGGTGCCAATACTTTTGGCCACCACTGTAAATTGTAACTGTTAATGGGTTTGTCACCATAGACATTTATAAAATATCCACAAAATATGCCGTAAAGATCTGCCAGAACAAAGGTCTTCCAATTCTCAGTTTCACCTGGAGAGTAGAATGATGTCATTCACTTCGATGACAGTTCTGAAAACAGTGATGGAAATACATTTCTTTTTAATGAATTTCAAGTGAATAGAGGGAGTTGCCTATTGTCCGCCACTGCACTAGTTAATAAGGGGATCAGCGGACCATCATTCTTTAAGATAGTTGGGTCAAACAGAGGCGTAATCAGAGACATTTATGGTAATGGGACAATTAAAGGGTTTATCCAGAATTATTTTTTTACTATGGTCCTAAAAACTAACCAACTGGTAACTGCTAACTACCTGCCTGTTCTACCCGGCACCAGTCCTGCTGGTGATTCAGCTGCTCAAGGTCAACACGGCAGCTCTTTTCATCTGTGCAGGGAGACGACTGTCAATCATCATGACGTTGACTGTCACCCCCCATCAACAGAGCAGAGTGGAAGAGAATACGTTGCTCTACCATCATGATGTCAGCGGAAGCTGCTGAATTGCCGGCAGTAGTGGTCTGGCAGAGATTGGCACCGAACACAACAGGCAGCAACTATCTGCCTATTAGTGTAACACTGGTGGGTGTCGACCCATTGCACCACAGGCTGGGCTTACCCTAGAGGGGCATGACTAGGTGTCTACCTGGTCTTCACTAGAGCCTCTGGTGGTGAGGATAGTCTAGGCTGCTGGTACCAATCCAGGGCAGTCCCTGGGACTGAAGCAGCTTACTGGAGGGTCAGAGGTGCAGGTACAAAGTACAGGAGGGTAAAGACAAAGATGTGGTCAGATGGTCCGAGGTCGGGGCAGGTGGCAAAGATTCAGCATGCATAGCCGAAGTCAGGAGTGGAGAGGTTAGACAAGATGAGTATTTGAGCCGGGTCAATAATGGGAGAAACAAAATACAAGCGCACAAACAGGACACTAGCAGAACAAACTGACTAGGAACCAACGTTCAGGCAAGGAGTGGTAGGAGGAGCTGCCTAATACAGTACATGGGATAGGCCAGGGAGCCTAATTTCTGCAGGACACAGCAGGGTTAAATTCCTGCGTAGACTGGCCATGCCCCTCTAAGGCCAAATGGAAGCATATTCAGATGCAGCGCTGCTAAGGAATGCAAAGAGGCAAAACTCAGCGAGCTTGCCCGATGCAAGGAGAAGCCACATGGTGACTACGGTGAGTAGGGTGGCGCTAAGAAGCCATGCAAGTTACCACTGTGACAGTTATTTTATAGGACCATAGTAAAAAAAAAATAATAATAGTCCTGGATAACCCCTTTAAGTTAAATCCCTAGATGGATGAGAGGTAGGCAGAGTAGCCAGCTGCTATGGGTACCATTAAGGAAGGACACAATTTCTAAATTAAAAAAAGACATTGCTTTTCTTTAAATGTCCTAAATGTAGACTATGTAAGAATGCTAGTGATTGATGGGGAAGTGAGTTTGAGAGTGGGGTAGGTAAAAGGAGCCATCACCCATACAACAGCTGTGATGTTAAACATCTGACATGATGACTAGTTAGACAGATATGATATTTCTGCTTTAGGTATTATTTCTATATCAGTGACTTTAAAACTCTAGAACTGTCTATTTCCTTCAATCATGGAGAAATCTATAAGGTTTACACCATTTAAGAAGAACCAATAAATCAGAAATGGAAGTTTTAATTAGATAATTTACACAATATATGTGAGTGAATGAGAACCTTCACAAGGAAAGTTATGTACAATTATATTAATCCATCAAGTTAGTGGAAGAAAGGACTAACCGTAAAATTATAGTAGAGAACCTTGGCGGATAAGAGTTGCAATATGGTGCGTGCATTGGCTCAATATATGTTTATATACAGACCAATGCCCCCTCATTTTAAGTTTTTAGAAAATCTTTTATTCAAGGTACGATTTTCATCTAGTACAGGGATAGGGCAGGAGACTATCATAAGTGTCAATTGTGGGTTCCTCAAAATTCTTATCACTCCGAAATGTGACAAAACTCTCATGAGGGTCTTAACGAAGATAAGGCTCCATGTATACAGTAGAGACATTCAGGAGAGGTTGCCTGGGGTTGTGTATACAAACGCCTTGACAGAGGGCAGGAAATTTTCCCTTCTAGATTGGAAGTCATGAACTCATTATAGATAAGCGTTTTTCTGGTAGCTTCTGCAATGTCTACATGTCTCTGCAGTGTGTTTTTGAAGCCTGCCCGGGAGCAAAGCCCTTGGGAGAAATTCCTGTGTGTTGGTTAAAGAGGGCTCCAATTTTTTTTTTTTTTAAGTATTAAGTTATTATCTTGGACCTGATGACAAGTCCTGTATAAAGCTGCTTTGCGATGTCATTTTTTCTTTTTTTGTGCCTTATGAACATTAATTGGTCATCTAAAATAATAACGACGGCATCTATGGTGCCAAAATGGAGTGAAAAATGTTACTAAATATTTACATTTTTTATGCTTTTTTTATTGTGCGATGATGATGATTGATGCAATGTAATGTTTGAACTATTAGGTATATTTCAGTCAATAATTTAAAAAAATATATAAATAAAAATCAAGAAAAATGTTTACATACAAATCAACTTTCACTATTACATTAATTGTCTATGATTAGGTTGTCGTAAGCTTCCTGGATAGTGCAAAATGTTTTATGATCTACGTATTGTTTTAGTTTATCATTTTTATATTTAGTTGGTATTTATTATTTTATTTTAGGTCATAAACTTTGACCGTGGAAGCCCAACTGCAATAACATCATCTTTGCTAAATTTGAATTTTTCTTTAGTTGTACCAACTTCCCTTTATTATTATTACTATTATTTATTTTTAGAGCACCATTGATTCCATGATGCTGTACATGAGAAGAGGTTACATAAAAATTACAAATTTAAATTACAATGAACAAACTAACAATGACTGACTGATGCAGAGTGGAGATCTGAAGGTTCCAAATGTGGTGTCTAATCGGACATGTTGAGGTACAGAATTCCAGAGGATGGGGGATATTTGGTAGAAGTCTTGGAGGCGATTGGGTGAGGAACAAATAAGTGTGGAGCAGAGAAGGAGGTCTTGGGAGGACCGGAGATTATGTAAGGGAATATATCGGGAAATTAGTTCAGAGATGTACAGAGAAGGAAGGTTATGGATGGCTTTGTGCATCAGTGTTAGTAGTTTGGAGGTCGATCAGATGTGTTCTCGAGAGAAGTCTTCGAGGCGATTGGGTGAGGAACTTACAAGTATGGAGGAGAGAAGGAGGTCTTGGGAAGATCGGAGATAGAATGCTCACCAATTACAAATAGAACTAAATAAACTATCTTGCAATTCCATTGGTTAGTCTTCCTCAAAAAATTACAGATCATCTTAATCATATATGTGACACCCCAGGGGTCTGGTTGCCACAGTAATAGAGATATTATGTCTGAGAGCAAGTGGGAGGTTTCTCTGGTCAGGATCCCTAAGCATGCAACACGGTCCGCCCAGACCTGGGAGGGGAGGAATCTGCCCTTTTAAACTGGGTCTGGGGCGGGATTAGAGCAGTCAGAGCCTGGAGAGGGAAAGGAAGAACTAGGAGCTCTGGAGGAGCAGTAGCTGAAGTCCAGGGGCTGGAGCTGAGCAGAGTTCGCCCTGGACGAAGATACTAAAGCCGGACACAGGAGTCCGAGGCTGTGGGGACTGATATACACCCAGCAGCAGAAACCAGCCGGCAGGGGATTCCAGGTCCTCTGGCCATAGAAGCCCGGAGGCTCAGTCACAGAGAAGGGACCAGCGCCGCCATCCAGGAGCGGAGGCTAACAGAAGGCCCCAAGTCACCAGCCATACGGGTGAGCACCACACGGTATACTCAGGGACGTGGGCTACTTGTAACCACTGACAGCAAGGTAGCCAGGAAGAGTGCAGATTAACGGGGAGGCCTACAACTCCACCTGGCCAGGGGAAGTCCTGCTTGCTCGCAGACTGACCAGGCCCCTTATACTAGCCAGTACTCCCGGGAGGGTCTGCCTTGCACCATCAGTAAAGACCCTGAACTGCACCTCACGTCTCTGTGATTCCTTGCCGCTCCAGCACCATTAGCACTGGGACCCTCACACCATCACTCCCATCATCTTCCACATTAGCTGCCCTGAGGCAATACTTCTCCCGTGGGGAGTCATCCCATACTCAGCTGCGCAAACAACATCAGCCTCAGCGGTCTGCAGCGCAGCGGCGGTCCCCACTGACCGCAATCCACGGGTGGCGTAGTCGGACACTTATTACCATACAAATAGACTGCCACTGGTTTGACCACCCTGGGCACGGACCGAGTCACCGCCACACGGAGACTACAACCCCCAGCATCTCAGCGATCCGGCTCCGGGTATTCCCCCGCACAGCACAGGCCCAGGGGGCGCGTCAACTTTGGCGTAGTCGGCAGGATCTCGTGCCCGCAACCACCGGGTACTGCGTGCCTGAAAAAGACTTTTTGAACTTACCTGTGGTGAAGTTTCCCACCGTCCGGAGCCGATTCCCGCCAATCAGACGCCATCTTGGACCGTTTCCCGCCGTCTTCTGCCTTCTTCCCGCCATCAGACGCCATCTTGGACCGTTTCCCGCCGTCTTCTGCCTTCTTCCTGCCATCCGCAGCTGCTTCCCGCCATCGGACGCCATCTTCGGGACGCCGCACAGGAAGAAGAGGGGCGTGGACGCCGAAAGCGCGCGAGATCCGAAGCTCCGCCCCACGCTGACGCTGTGCAAGGTCCTGGAAGGGAGGAAGAGCGACGCTGACGTCATCGGAGCGCGACGCCAGGTCCTCAACCCCGACGATCGACTGCGGAGCCGCGGCCTACGGAAGAAGAGCATCGCAAGGTAGGCCACGGTCCACTAGGGGGGAGGAGGATGCCGGATACCGAGGGGAGCTCCACTGCCACAGCCACCACCAGCGCAACCGCTGCTGCGGTCATGCCCTTCACCATGCCCTATATCCCGGGGGCAGCCTGGCTACCCCAGTACTCAGGGGAGTCACATACCCTAAATGACTTTAGAGAAAGACTGGATAGCCTCTTCCAGGTGTACCCCCTCACAGAAGAGCAAAAAGTGAGCATCCTGGTGGCCCAATTAATCGGGGCAGCCCAAAGGGAGGTAAAGTCCTGGCCACCTGGGAGGAAGAGGACTGTCAGAGAGATACTAGCCTGGCTGAAAGACACGTTTGACACCCGCACCTCAGCCGAAATAAAACTAAGATTTTATGGGTGCAAACAACGGGCTCATGAAAGTATAAGACACTATGCTTTAAACTTACAAGAGGCCCTGAGAGCCATTAAGCAGGCAGACCCTGACAGCGTGGGAAATGAAGATAAGCTGTTGACTGAACAATTTATTGAGGGTCTACTGTGCAATGCCCACCAGACCCAGTTGCGGGCAATGGCCTTACAGGACCCTGACCTGGACTTTGCACAGTTCAAGGACAGAGCCATCCGGGTGCTCCGAGAACCGGCACCAGGTGGCGCTTTGACCCACAGGCGCCCTGCTATCACTTACCACCAGGGGACGGCGCCCTTGTCTGCAGAGCCTGTGGGAGCTGATGCGCAGGCTTTAAACAGTGACCCGGCTACAGACCTGCACCATCAGGTCCAAGAGCTGACTAAGAGCGTTGCCGCGCTAACCAGAACTGTGCAGTCTTTACAGGTCTCTTCTCCAGGAAAGATCCAGCTGGCATCCGGACCGGAGGACGTCCCGTGGCGCCGACTGAGGAGGACCCCACCGGCCAGAGGAAGACCCAGCGAAAGATACAACGAGGATGGACGACCCATCTGCCGCCGCTGCAATCAACCCGGACATGTGGCAAGGTACTGTCATTTAAACGGGCACAACCTGGGGTAGAGGGCCAACCCCCAGGCATAAGATCATCAGGCCCATCGAACTGGCGTGATAAATACGTAGGGGGACGTCCAATCTTGCCTGTGGTACTGGATGGCATTCCTATGAGTGCCCTACTAGACACTGGGTCACAGGTGACCACCATCCTGTACGTGCTCTTTAAGCAGTACTGCAATTACTCGGACATAACCCGCTACCCAGATGACGACCTGAGTATCATCGCCAGCAATGGTCAGCCCGTGCCGCAGGTGGGATTCAAGGAGGTGACCATTAAGATCGGTAAAGTCGAACTGGCGGCACAGGGACTGATTATAGTGGACATAGACCGTCATGAGAGTCACCCTAGAATAACCTTGGGAACTAATGTGATTGAAAATTGTCTTGCAGAGGTGATTCTCATTTTACAGCAGGTTGCCAAGAACGCCAGTTCCGGCCAGCAGCGTGTGCTCCTAAAAGAGATCCGGGCACTGATGAAGCGGCAACAGGTGGAACTATCTGGTGGTGAGATAGGTAGCGTGAGAATGTGTGACCCGTTCCCTATTGCCATGCCTCCAAAAAGTGAGATGATGATTTGGTGTCGGGCAGCTATTGGTCTAAGAGGTAGAGACTACCAAGCAATGGTAGAACCCGTCTACTCAGACAGTAGGCCCACCATTTTGACAGCACGGGGGGTGGTCGATGTACGCCATGGAGGGTGCCCGTTCGCATCATAAATATCGGGGAGAGAGAAGTACACCTGCCCCGGTATGCCACGCTAGCCAAATTGTTCACCATAATCCAGAATTCTGTACAGGCCGTGGAACTCTTGCCTCCATCTCAACCAGAGGAAGGTAACGGCTCTAAGAAACCAATGGAGGACTGGTGTCAGCAACTACATTTGGGTACTGACTCCACTCCCTCACACCAGAAACAGGGAGTCTATCGGCTGGTTCAAGAGTACGAGAGAGTGTTTAGTAAACACCCGTTAGACTTCGGGCGAGTAAAGGGGGTAGAACACCACATCCCCACGGGAGACCATCCTCCCATAAAGGAGAGATACCGACCCGTACCCCCTGCACACTACCAACACGCCAAGGGGATGCTTAGAGACATGAAGGAGGCTGGGGTAATCAGGGACAGCTGTAGCCCCTGGGCAGCTCCACTAGTCTTAGTGAAAAAGAAAGACAACACTATGAGAATGTGTGTAGACTACAGGAAGGTCAACCGTATCACACACAAAGATGCGTACCCGTTACCAAGGATAGAAGAGTCCTTAGCTGCATTAAAATCTGCTAACTTCTTCTCTACTTTGGATCTCACTAGCGGGTACTGGCAGGTTCCTGTAGCAGAGGCGGACCGGGAGAAGACCGCATTCACTACTCCGATGGGTCTCAGTGAATTTAACTGTATGCCGTTCGGGCTCTGCAACGCACCAGGAACCTTCCAACGGTTGATGGAATGCTGTCTGGGACACCGGAACTTCGAGACGGTCCTGTTATACCTGGACGATGTCATCGTCTATTCCAAGACCTACGAGGACCACCTGAAACACCTGGCAGAAGTGTTTGAAGCTCTGGCAAACTACGGCTTAAAGGTGAAACCCTCCAAGTGTCACCTCCTGAAACCAAAGGTGCAGTACCTGGGACACGTGGTGAGTGCTGACGGAGTGGCTCCCGACCCTGATAAGATCACCGTAATTAAGGACTGGCCAAGACCCTCCAGCATAAAGGAAGTGCGGCAGTTCCTCGGGTTGGTAGGCTACTACCGAAGATTCATTCCCGGTTTCACCAAAATGGCAGCCCCTATGCAGGACCTCCTGATAGGTCAATCTCGGAAAGCCAAAAACCAGAAGCCGCCCTTCAGGTGGGAAAAGCTGGAAGAGGAGTCCTTTTGCCAGCTGAAGATGGCCCTCACGGGGGATGAAATCCTTGCATATCCAGACTACAGCCAGCCCTTTATCCTCCACACGGACGTAAGCAACATCGGGCTAGGAGCCGTACTGTCCCAGATCCAGCAAGGGAAAGAACGGGTAATCGCTTACGCCAGCCAAAAGCTACGGCCCACGGAGAGGAACCCTGAGAATTATAGCTCATTCAAGCTGGAGTTCCTGGCAGTAGTGTGGGCAGTGACCGAACGTTTCAAGCATTACCTTGTCTCCTCCAAATTCACCGTGTACACGGATAACAACCCGTTGACACACCTGGACACTGCAAGGCTCAGTGCCCTGGAACAGAGATGGATGGCCCGCCTGTCCAACTTTGAATTCACCATCAAATACCGGGCAGGACGATCAAATGCCAACGCGGATGCCCTGTCTAGAATGCCGAACTTACCGGACGTAGGGGAAGATCCAGAAGATCTGGAAGAAGTTGAGCTCCCTGCGTTCCACCATCATGGGATTACCCTATATTCCCACCGTGTGAAGGACAGGCGCTCCGTGACGTTCAGTCCCTTGCCCCACTACAACTGGGCGGATACGCAAGACAGTGATCCCGCAGTCCATTTGGTGAAGGAAATGCTGACCCAGGCCGATGCCCGTCTTGACCCAGATGCTCCGGAGGAGACCAAGCAACTGTGGAAGGAGAAAAGTAAGCTGTTCCTCTACAGGGAGAAGCTGTGCCGGAGAATGGTTAACTCTCGAACGCATGAGTTGACCTGGCAGGTAGTGGTCCCAAGACGAGACGCGGCTATGGTTCTGGAGGCATACCACAACGGAGCAGGGCATTTTGGATGGAAGAAGCTGGAGTTCTTGTTGCGTGAACGGTTCTACTGGGTAGGCATGAGAGGAGCCATCGAGAGGTGGTGCAGAGACTGTGGCCCGTGCCACCTGAGAAGAAAAGACCGAGCCAGCCAGAAGACTCCCCTGCAGCCCATCATCACCAGAGAGCCACTGGAACTGGTAGCCCTGGACCAGGTGAAACTGGCTCCAAGCAGATCTGGGTATGTCTACGCCCTCACAATCGTAGATCATTACTCCCGGTTCCTGGTGGTGGTCCCGGTCAAGGACTTAATGGCTCAAACAGCAGCTAGAGCCTTCCAGCAGCACTTCTGCCATCCACACGGGTACCCGGACCAAGTGCTGACAGACCAAGGACCTGCCTTTGAAGCGGAGGTCTTCCAGGAGTTCTGCAACCTGTATGAATGCAAGAAGATAAGAACAACGCCCTATCACCCTCAAACCAATGGACTCTGCGAGAAGATGAACCAGGTGGTGATAGATCTGCTAAAAACATTGCCCCTGGAAGAACGCAGTCTGTGGCCTGAGAAACTGCCCGATCTGGTGGACCTGTATAACCACATCCCTGTAGGTTCCACCAACTGTACCCCGGCTTACCTAATGAGAGCAAGACCTGGTAAGCTGCCTATTGACCTGGATATGGGAGTCCTGACGCCTGAGGACACCTCGCCAGAGGCAGACTGGGATACAGAACGGCAGCAGCAGTATCGAAAAGTACAGGAGAGCGTCGAGCGAAGTCTGTCTCAAGCTAGAGAAAGGCAAGAGAAGGCTTATAACCAGTATGCTCCCGCTGTTCCCCTGGTACCTGGAGAGCAGGTCATGAAGAGGAAGAGGCGGCTCCACAAGTTGGACGACCAGTGGGAGAAGGACCCGTACACCGTACTGCCATCAAGCCATGAGAACCCAAAAATCTGCGTAATCAGTAAGGATGGAGGAGAAACCACAGCCATTGTCTCCAGAGACCACCTGAAGAAGTGTCCCGAGCAGCTGCAAAGCCCTGAAGAAGATCAAGAAAACCCTCAACCCGCAGAGGAAAGGGAAGAAATGATCAGTACTGTACTCGGAGACTTCCCCCGGTCTTGGACACAAGTAAACGGCGCTGTCGTTGTACCCATCCTCACCTTTCTCCAGCCAGCCCCGCAAGTGCCTACAGAGGAACTGGTAGAGCTGGAAGAGCAGCCGGCCCAAGAGGCAGAAGAGTCCACACCATCAGTATAGGAGGATCAACCCTCTGCTAGTAGTGAGCCTGCCGTGCCCCTAGTGAGCCAAAGAGTGCGCAGAAAGCTGCCCAGCTTGCCCATAACACCTCCTACACCCTGTAGTGCAGAACCAGTTAGTGAGCTCCGTAGGTCCACTAGAGTCACTAGAGGTCAGATGCCCGCTCGCTGGAGAATCTAAACCAGTGCACTGTAAAGTTGACTGTTTATTGAAAAATGTTTATGGTTTATGTTTGTTGCCTGTTACTAATTATGTTTCTCAGTTACCCTGCAGATTTATTTGGACTAACAGGTTATGGACACTGGATAACCGGAACAGTTTTGTAGATAGTTGCACCTTGGTGCCTCTTGCGAAGACGGTCGCAGAAGAGAAAACCTGTCTGGCGTGGCCTCCTTGCGGCCCAAAGTAGTTAGTCTACCCTTGCAGCCACGCCCAAGGACAACGCAAGGGGTTTGCTTTGGACAGGTCCAATATTCTGTGCCAAGACTTCGCCTTGTTGGGTGACAGGGACACCCGGTCACGGAAACGCCGTGACCTCTACAGACTAAAGCTTCTTGTAAATATGTTGTCTTGTTATTGTTATACCTTGTATTTATGTTTCTTTAAAAATGTGTTTAGTCCCGGAGTACTAAAATTTACTAGGGGGGAATGTGACACCCCAGGGGTCTGGTTGCCACAGTAATAGAGATATTATGTCTGAGAGCAAGTGGGAGGTTTCTCTGGTCAGGATCCCTAAGCATGCAACACGGTCCGCCCAGACCTGGGAGGGGAGGAATCTGCCCTTTTAAACTGGGTCTGGGGCGGGATTAGAGCAGTCAGAGCCTGGAGAGGGAAAGGAAGAACTAGGAGCTCTGGAGGAGCAGTAGCTGAAGTCCAGGGGCTGGAGCTGAGCAGAGTTCGCCCTGGACGAAGATACTAAAGCCGGACACAGGAGTCCGAGGCTGTGGGGACTGATATACACCCAGCAGCAGAAACCAGCCGGCAGGGGATTCCAGGTCCTCTGGCCATAGAAGCCTGGAGGCTCAGTCACAGAGAAGGGACCAGCGCCGCCATCCAGGAGCGGAGGCTAACAGAAGGCCCCAAGTCACCAGCCATACGGGTGAGCACCACACGGTATACTCAGGGACGTGGGCTACTTGTAACCGCTGACAGCAAGGTAGCCAGGAAGAGTGCAGATTAACGGGGGGGCCTACAACTCCACCTGGCCAGGGGAACTCCTGCTTGCTCGCAGACTGACCAGGCCCCTTATACTAGCCAGTACTCCCGGGAGGGTCTGCCTTGCACCATCAGTAAAGACCCTGAACTGCACCTCACGTCTCTGTGATTCCTTGCCGCTCCAGCACCATTAGCACTGGGACCCTCACACCATCACTCCCATCATCTTCCACATTAGCTGCCCTGAGGCAATACTTCTCCCGTGGGGAGTCATCCCATACTCAGCTGCGCAAACAACATCAGCCTCAGCGGTCTGCAGCGCAGCGGCGGTCCCCACTGACCGCAATCCACGGGTGGCGTAGTCGGACACTTATTACCATACAAATAGACTGCCACTGGTTTGACCACCCTGGGCACGGACCGGGTCACCGCCACACGGAGACTACAACCCCCAGCATCTCAGCGATCCGGCTCCGGGTATTCCATTGCACAGCTCAGGCCCAGGGGGCGGATCATATACAATTGACAATATTTCATTTTAGTGCTGACAAACATAGTCTTTTATAGCAATAAAATTAGATTTCTTATATTGTGCCCCCGTAAAAGGCATCACTGTATTGCAATATAATCTTTAAAGAATATACACTTAACAGAATATATAGAATATATAACTAATGGGTAACTTCATCCAAAAATTCTTCTGCTTCTCACATTTTTAGTATGTTCGTAAGGAGTAGTGAAGGAATGAGTAATATTAAGCCATTTTATGATGCCATCCTAAAAGGATTTTCCCAGAATTGCAAGTTATCCCATCTATAGTAAGGGTGTTAAATGCCTGAATGCTGGGGCGTCAAACCACTGAGACCACCAACAATTTCAAAATTAGGGGTCTGGAACCACAGAGCAGAGTTGCGCCTGATAAACAACCACTTTATTTAGTGACTATGGACTACTTGAAGCAGCCAAGAGCTGTATTCAAATTTTTCCAGCAGTCCCATAGACAATGGTTCCGGTCTCCCACTCACACGATCATTGGGGTTAAGTTATGGATTTTTCAGAGGATAGATGGCGGATAACGGTAGGTCCTCCTGCTGGGACACCTGACTATCTTGTGAGTGTGGCTTTTCAATGTCACATCTAAATGGAGCTGTGGTGGAGTAACGTGCTCCATATATTGCCTGACCGCTGGGAGTCTGACCACTGAGACCACCCGCAATCTCAAAAATAAGCATCTGGAACCACAGAGCAGAGGTGTTTATCATGAACAACCACTTTATTCAGTGTCTTTGGGACTACTGAAAGTAACCTAATGCAGTACTCAAATTTTTCCAGCAGTCTCATAGACAATGGTTCTGTTGTCACACTCTCATGATCATTGGGGGACTGGAAAGATTGGAGGTCCCACTGCTGGGACACCTGATTATCTTGATTTAGCAATGCCATATCTGAATGGAGCAGTGGTGGAGTAACGTGCTCCATTTATTAAAATCCCTCTTAAATACTTTTAAATATATGCAATTTCCCAATAATTAATGAAATACATAGGTCCAACACTGGTCCCTGTTCAGCACGAAGAAAATGTACTCATTGATCCACCTACTTTTTCACCTAAAAAGCTTGCTGTGAATAAAATATGGTGTTTGTACTAAAAAAAGTTTTTGTAGGCTACACGTTTAGACCATTTGGCTCTAAAGATTCTGCGTTGTGGGTATCTGTCAACTCTGAGATGAGGTGTTGCAGGTGTCACAGCTAAAAAGGCACGGACACAAAGACTGGGACTAAATCTTGTCACATACATCTTAACCCTCATCCATCAAACTCCTAGTTTGCTTCAGTCTGTTACAGATGCCAGCACTTAATTAGTGGTTGTGTAATTGGCCCATCAAACCTGTAGGAAATATCTGTTTGCAGAGCACAGGTTTATCTCTCATGTGGGAAGAACTCTTATCAGAAAGTCTTTAGGGCTGACCGAAGGACGTGGAAGTTACAAAGAGGCGTGGAGGTTGAGGATTCAAGACTGTCTCAATCAATAATTGTTAGGGTGGTGTAACAAACATGGAATAATTGATAAAAATAACCTACGGCCATCTCAGAAGATGATCTCGTGGTTCTGATCACATTTGATGGTATATTTTAAAATGCATTTAATAATGTATTTATATACTAGATGTATAGACTATTATGGATCGTTCATAGAGCTCTGTTCTGCAATCTGAGTAATTTTAGTGATGAAAGAAAGAAAGAAAGAAAGAAAGAAAGAAAGAAAGAAAGAAAGAAAGAAAGAAAGAAAGAAAGAAAGAAAGAAAAAGAAAATGTCATTTTGAATAAATTCCAAAATGTCTTTAGTTAGCAAATCACACTCATCTTGTCTAGAGAGGTAATCAATATAGTACATTAAACAGCTACGGTCCAATTGCATGAAAAAAAATGTACTAAAGTGTTAATATGACAGGTATCTATGAGCATGTGCAGTAGGAAGCTCCTCTCTCTCTCCCATCTTGTGAAGAAAGATGTGCTCACAATATATACTGATCTAATACTGGAGATACCAGGGGTGCTGAGGTGAGAAGAGGCCACTCACACTGTTGTCTACCCTGCCTATCTGATCAAATACTGCAGATACCAGGAGTTCTATAGTAAGAAAAGGCTGCTCACACTGCTGTCTACCCTGTTTATATCATCTAATAGATGAGATACCAGATGTGCTGAGGTAAGAAGAAGCTGCTCACACTGCTGTGTACCTTGTCTTATCTGATCTAACACAGGAGATACCAGGGGTGCTATGATAAGTAAAGACTGCTCACACCACTGTCCACCTTGTCTTTCTTATCTACACTGCTCAAAAAAATAAAGGGAACACTCAAATAACACATCCTAGATCTGAATGAATGAAATATTCTCATTGAATACTTTGTTCTGTACAAAGTTGAATGTACTGACAAATTTATTAACCAATGGAGGCCTGGATTTGGAGTTACCCCCAAAATTAAAGTGGAAAAACACACTACAGGCTGATCCAACTTGGATGTAATGTCCTTAAAACAAGTCAAAATGAGGCTCAGTATTGTGTGCGGCCTCCACGTGCCTGTATGACCTACCTACAACGCCTGGGCATGCTCCTGATGAGGTCTCCTGTGGGATCTCCTCCCAGACCTGGACTAAAGCATCCGCCAACTCCTGAACAGTCTGTGGTGCAACGTGACGTTGGAGGATGGAGCGAGACATGAAGTCCCAGATGTGCTCAATCGGATTCAGGTCTGGGGTACGGGCAGGCCAGTCCATAGCTTCAATGCCTTCATCTTGCAGGAACTGCTGACACACTCCAGCCACATGAGGTCTGGCATTGTCCTCCATTAGGAGGAACCCAGGGGCAACCGCACCAGCATATGGTCTCACAAGGGGTCTGAGGATCTCATCTCAGTACCTAATGGCAATCAGGCTACCTCTGGCGAGCACATGGAGGGCTGTGCTGCCCTCCAAGAAATGCAACCCCACATCATTACTGACCCACTGCCAAACTGGTCATGCTGAAAGATGCTGCAGGCAGCAAATCTCTCTCCACGGCGTCTCCAGACTCTGTCACGTCTGTCACATGTGCTCAGTGTGAACCTGCTTTCATCTGTGAAGAGCACAGGGCGCCAGTGGCGACTTTGCCAATCCTGGTGTTCTGTGGCAAATGTCAAGCGTCCTGCACGGTGTTGGGCTGTGAACACAACCCCCATCTGTGGACGTCGGGCTGTCATACAACCCTCATGGAGTTGGTTTCTGTTTGTGCAGACACATGCATATTTGTGGCCGGCTGGAGGTAATTTTTCAGGGCTCTGGCAGGGCTCCTCCTTGCACAAAGGCGGAGGTAGTGGTCCTGCTGCTGGGTTGTTGCCCTACTACGGCCCCCTCCACGTCTCCTGGTGTACTGGCCTGTCTCCTGGTAGCATCTCCAGCCTCTGGACACTACGCTGACAGACACAGCAAACCTTCTTGCCACAGCTCGAATTGATGTGCCATCCTGGATGAGCTGCACTACCTGAGCAACTTCTGTTGGTTGTAGAGTCCGTCTCATGCTACCACGAGTGTGAAAGCACAACCAACATTCAAAAGTGACCAAAACATCAGCCAGAAAGCATTGATACTGAAATGTGGTCTGTGGTCCCCACCTGCAGAACCACTCCTTTATTGAGGGTGTCTTGATAATTGCCAATAATTTCCATCTATTGTCTATTCCATTTGCACAACAGCATGTGAAATTGATTGTCAATCAGTGTTGCTTCCTAAGTGAACAGTTTGATTCACAGAAGTTTGATTTACTTGGAGTTATATTCTGTTGTTTAAGTGTTCCCTTTATTTTTTTGAGCAGTGTATTACTTGAAATACCAAGGGTGCTGAGGTAAGAAAGGCCGCTCACACTGTTGTCCACCCTGCCTATCTGATCAAATACTGGAGATACCAGGAGTGCTTTGGAAAGAAAAGGTTGCTCACACTGCTGTCCACCCTGTTTATCTCATCTAATAGAGGAGATACCAGATGTGCTGAGGTAAGAAGAAGCTGCTCACACTGCTGTGCACCCTACCTATCTGATCCAATACTGGAGATACCAAGGGTGCTGAGATAAGAAAAGACGGCTCACACTGCTGTCAACCCTGTCTATTTAATCTAATACTGGTGATACCAGGGGTGCTGTGGTAAGAAGAGGCTGCTTCCATTACTGTCCACCCTGTCTTTCTGATCTAATACTGGAGATATAATAATAATAATAATAATAATCTTTATTTATATAGCGCCAACATATTCCGCAGCGCTTTATAATTCAAAGGTTCATATACAACAGTCATAAGTAACATAACTAAAGATAATACAATAATTAAAGCAAAAATAAAGACGACCCTGCTCGTAAGAGCTTACAATCTACAAAGAGGTGGGTGTGACACAAAGTACAGAGGCTTATTTACAATGATGGTCTAGCCATCTTGAGGGGATGAGGGTTAGATAAAGGCTGCATGAGCTCGTCACCTGCCAGTATCTGTAGTGTGTTTGGGTGCGGTGGAGTTTGGTGGAGACTTATGTTTGGAGAAATAATGAATGGGCTATAAAAATATAAAAAGAACTTCGATTAGGGAACGTGATAGGCCACCCTAAACAGATGTGTTTTTAGGGAGTGCCTAAAACTGTGTAAGTTGTGGTTCATCTTAATTTCTTGGGGTAGAGCATTCCAAAGAATAGGTGCTCAGGAGAAGTCTTGAAGCCGGGAGTGGGAGGTACGGCTTAGTGAGGATGTTAGTCGAAAGATCGTAGAGAACGGGTAGGCCGATAAACAGAAATGAGGGAAGAGATGTAGGGGGGTGCCACACTGTGGAGAGCTTTGTGGGTGAGAACAAGGAATTTAAATTGGATCCTGTAATTCATGGGCAGCCAGTGCAATGACTGGCATAGGGCGGAAGCATCTGAGTAACGATTAGCCAGATATATGACCCGGAATGGACTGGAGAGAGGAAAGTCGAGTGAGGGGGAGGCCAATTAATAGAGCATTACAGTAGTTAAGGCGGGAGTGGATCAGGGCAACAGTGAGGATTTTTGTTGTTTCCAAGGTGAGAAAGGGGCGGATTCTAGAGATGTTCTTCAGGTGCAAGCGACAAGAGCTGCAAGAGATTGTATATGGGAGGTGAAGGAAAGATTGGTGTCAAACACAATGCCCAGAAAGCGTGCCTGCTGGCTTGGCGTTATTGTGGTGCCACACACAGAGAGGGAGATGTCAAATTTAGGGAGGTGAGAAGATGGCGGGAGCAGAAGAAGTTCAGTTTTGGAAAGGTTGATTTTCAGATAGAGACCAGCATGATATTGGGAACTGCGGTCAGATAGTCACTGGTGTTCTGTAGTACAGTGGGGGTAAGGTCAGGGGATGAGGTGTATAGTTTTGTGTCATCAGCTTAAAGGTGGTACTGAAAGCCAAATTTGATGATGGTCTGTCCAATTGGGGCTGTGTAGAGAGAGAAGAGAAGCGGGCCAAGGACTGAACCCTGAGGAACCCCAATAGTGAGAGGAAAGGGGGAAGAAGTGGAGCCAGCGAATGATACACTGAAAGAGCAGTCAGATAGGTAGGAAGAGAACCAGGAGAGAGCAGTGTCCTTTATGCCGATTGAGTGGAGCATAGAGAGTAGGAGGTGGTGGTCAACGGTGTCGAAAGCTGCAGAGAGGTCAAGAAGAATGAGCAGAGAGTAGTCACCATTACGTTTTGCTGTCAGAAGGTCATTGGTTACTTTTAAGAGTGCTGTTTCTGTAGAATGTAGGGGGCGGAAGCCTGACTGTGATGGGTCTAGAGAGTGAATGGAGAGGTAACGGGTAAGGCGGGAGTAGACCAGGTGCTCCAAGAGTTTAGAGACGAAGGGGAGATTGGAGACGAGTCTGTAGTTGTTTGTGCAGGAAGGGTCAAGAAAGGGCTTTTTTAATAATGCAGTAATGATGGTGTGTTTGAAGGAGGAGGGGAAGATACCAGAAGAGAGGGAGAGGTTGAAGATTTTAGTTAGGTGAGCAGTGACAACTGAAGAGAAAGACTGGAGTAGATGTGAGGGAATGGGGTCAGTGGTGCATGACGTGGGATGAGAAGAAGAGAGGAGCCTGGAAACTTCTTCTGTGACTCGGTCAAATGTGGAGAGTGATCCGGAGGAGATGTGGGGAGGGATGGGAGTCAAGGCACTTGGTGGCTGGGAGCTGATTTCCAGACGGATGTTGTCTATTTTCTCTGTGAAGTAGGAGGCCAAATCCTCGGCACAAATGTCCTTGATGATCGCTTTAGGACTGAGGAGGGAGTGAAAGGTGTCGAAGAGTTTTTTGGGGTTGTTGGATAGTGAGGAGATCAGGATGCTGAAGTAGGACTGTTTGGCGAGGTGAAGAGCAGAGTTATAGGTTTTTAACATAAATTTATACTGGATAAAGTTTTCTAGTGTGCAAGTTTTACTCTATAGGCGTTCGGCACTTCTATAGCATCACTGAAGAAGTTGAGTTTGCAGTGTGAGCCAGGGCTGTTTTACTCTGTGTTTAGAGGTTCTGAGGGTGAGGGGCGCTACTTGGTCCAGGGTGCTTCTGAGAGTGTCATTGTAGTGATTTACAGCCAGATCAGGACAGGAAAAAGAGGAGATTGGAGACAATGATGAGTGAAGGGAGTCTGTAAGTGTATGAGGGTTAATGGCTTGTAGATTTCTGAATGTGTGATAGGTAGAAGTGTGCTGGGGCGGGCAAGGATTTGTGAACATGAAGGAGACAATGTTATGATCAGAGAGGGGAAGAGGGGAGTTATCTAGGTAGGGGATTGCACAAAGCCGGACAAAGACCAAATCAAGGGTGTTTCCATCTTTGTGTGTTTCAGAGGTTGAAAGTCGTGAGAGGCCAAGAGAAGTGGTTAAAGATAGAAGCCGGGATGCAGATGAGAAGGTGGGTAAGGGTTGGCAAATCTGAGTACATGAAGTGCAGCAGCCAGGCCGAAAAATGGTCAAGGAACTGGGTGGGTGACCTGGGGGACGGTATACGACCGCTTCTCTGAGGAAGAGGAGATGGAAGAGCCTGATGGTGTGGACCTCAAAAGAAGGGAAGGAGAGTGATGGAACTGGGGGGATGACCTGGAAGGTGCATTTTGGGGACAGGAGTAAGCCGACTCCACCACCAAGTCTGTTCGCATGTCTCGGGGAATGGGAAAAATGCAAGCCGCCATAAGAAATAGCGGCAGAGGAGACAGTGTCAGAATCCTGGATCCAGGTTTCAGTGAGGGCCAGCAGATTGAGAGAGTTGGTCAGAAAGTAATTGTGCAGGAAAGAAAGCTTACATAGAGACCATGGATTCCACAGTGCACAATTGAAGGAGGGAGATGAAGGAGTACAACTGATGTTAATAAGGTTAGCAGGGTTTCAATGTGAGATGGGGGAAGGGTTGAGGTTGGCGGAGGGTGGACCAGGGTTAGGAGAGATATCCCCTGAAATGAGTGGTAGCAGTAAAAAGAGAAAGAGCAGACAGTTTTTGGATTTGTGACATGGTTTCTAGTGCAATATCTTTGGATAAGATAGAGTGAGATTTGTCAGACAATTAAAAAGAGCATGGGAGCTGTACATGGGAGAGGGTAGGAAAGAGGGGCAAATGTGGATGAGTGGTGATGGAGGGGGGATGGGGCGGTGAATGCGGATGAAAAAAGCAAACAGGAATATGGACGTAGGAATAAAGTACATAGTTAGAAGAGAGTACAAAGCGTGGGTTACCTGACTCCTGCCCTGAATGACTGCCATTGAAATGACTGTCAGACACTTGTCGAATAGGACACTTTGCTGTAGAGGACACGTGCATGCAGGGGTGCTGAGATAAGAATAGACTGCTCACACTGCTGTCAACCCTTTTAATCTCATCTAATAGTGAAGATACCAGAGGTGCTTAGTTAAGAAGATGCTGCTCACACCGCTGTCCACCCTGTCTTACTGATCTAATACTGGAAATACTAAGTGGACTGAGGTAAGAAGAGACCACTTACACTGATGTCCACCCTGTCTTTCTGATCTAATGCTGGAGATACCAAGGGTGCTGAGGTAAGAAGAGACTGCTTACACTGATGTCCACCCTGTCTTTCTAATCTAATGCTGGAGATACCAAGAGTGCTAAGGTAAGAAGAGACTGCTTACATTGCTGTCCATTCTGTCTAACTGATCTAATACTGGTGATACCAGGGGTGCTCAGGCAAGAAGAGGCTGCTCACATTGCTGTCCACCCTGTCTATCTGATCTAATACTGAAAATACTAGGTGGGCTGAAGTAAAAAGAGGCCATTCATACTGCTGTCCATCTTAGCTATCTGATCTAATGCTGGAGATACCAGAAGTGCTGAGGTAAGAAGATGCTGCTCACAATGCTGTCCACCCTATCTTTCTCATCTAATAATGGAGAATCCAAGAGTTATGAGGTAAGAAGAGGTTGCTCACACAGCAGTTAATCCTGTTTATCAGATTTAACACTGGAGACACCAAGGGTGCTGAGAAAGAAGAGGCTGTTCACACTGCTATCCACCTTGTCCTTCTGAATGTTGTATGTTTGCTTTAACTTGCCAGTAGTGATGAGCGAGCACTAAAATGCTTGGGCATTCGTTGCTCGGGTCGAGCAAATTGGAATACTCGGGTGCTCGACCCGAGCAACGAGCCCAATATAAGTCTATGGGAAACTCGAGCATTTTTCAGGCGGCTCCCCCGGCAGTCTGCAGAGGGCCTAAAAATTGCCCAAATCGATGGGAACAGTGCTCAAATGACATGGGAACAGCATGGGAAGACCCCTGGAAGCGTCTCTGACTCCCAGATCACTGCTGTCAGCAACGTTGTCAGATTATTACAACACTTTTACGGACTTTCCTAGGAAATATGTTAAGGAACATGCTTTCCAGGGTAATGACTTGTATATAAGGCAAAATAAATAACCAAAAACAAAAATACTCCTCCACAACTTGGGCTATGTTCACACGTAGCGTTTTTGATGCGTTTTTGCACTTTTGAGTTGCTTTTAACCAAAACAAATGCATTTACTGGGAAATGTCATTTTAACATTTTACAACCTTATCTATCCATGTGGTGTGTGACACATCATCAGACACATGCATACAGTGCTGAAAAAACATGGGAACAGCATGGGGAAGACCTCTGGAAGCATCTCTGACTCCCAGGTCACTGCCTAAAAGTGTGCCCATCATAAGTGATCCTTGGCGCAGGCGAAGATGCCTCCCGCCATGCAGACTTGCAACAATCACCGTCCATGTCCTTGTCCCACTGCAGCATTCAGTTGTCCCTACCCCATTCCTTAGAATGCAAGTGCAAGTATGCAGGCAGCCACCCACCCACAGGCAGCAATACTATACTGCCAAATTTTTGACAGCTGCTTGCACTTGAAATGTGGCCTTTTAGGCTCATGGAGGCGGAAGCTTTTCACAACCTCATGCTGGTGGCGGACTAGTGTCCATACTCAGTCTCCAGCCGCCACTATATTTCCCGGTATCGCCTCCGGCTTCCACAAGCATGGGTCCCACAACATTACCCGTGCTCTCCCCAGTGCACTTACTGGGAAGGACCGCCTAAGCACAAACTCGTGGACAGGTGAATGTGGCCAGGGACGGTACGGAGACAGTCCACAACTTTTTTTGCTAAGAGTTGTATTTAGCTCGGTGAAAGGACTGGCATAGAGGGAAACCGTATCTACCCTGCATGTCATTTCTCCCAGGAAGTCCTGTAATTGAGCTTGTTGCGGAAGCAATGGCAGCCAGTCCAACATCAACTCGCACTTGTCGGTGGTGCTTTGACACACACACACACATCTTTCTCTGCGCACTTAATTTCTTGAATACAAAGTTGGACAATGGCCTGATCTGTAATGCGTTTTGAGAAATGACATGCCTAAGCATGGCCGATCCACATTAAAAAAACAGCATTGAGTGTCCGGGAACCTTCCCCCACACTTTCACTAGCCAAGGCTGCTTTTTGGCAGGGTTGGACGGGCCCACCAGAGAACCGAAAACTCCTCCGGCGGGCCCTGGCTTCTCCTTCAGGAGAGTTCATAGTGCCGAGGTGAGGCCATGATGATGATAGAGGCCACCATCTGCTTAGTTGTCTGTTACTTGGAATGCAAGTGCAAGTATGCAGCCAGCCACCCACCCGCAGGCCGCAACACTAAACTGCCAGATTTCTGGGCAGCTCTTTGCACTTGAAATATGGCCTTTTAAGCTCGTGGAGGCAGAAGTTTTTCACAACTTCATGCCGGCGGCGGCCGGGTGTCCATACTCGGTCCCCAGCCGCCACTATATTTCCCGGTATCGCCTCCGCCTTCCACAAGCACGGGTCCCACAACATTACCCGTGCCCTCCCCAGTGCACTTACTGGGAAGGACCGCCTAAGCACAAACACGTGGACAGGTGAATGTGGCCAGGGACGGTACGGAGCCAGTCCACAACTTTTTTGGCTGAGAGTTGTATTTAGCTCGGTGAAAGGACTGGCATAGAGGGAAACCGTATCTACCCTGCATGTCATTTCTCCCAGGAAGTCCTCTAAAGCTGCTTGCACTTGAAATGTGGCCTGAACATTACTGCTGGCACTTTTCTGTGGGAATTTGCTTGCTTTCTACCAGCCTGGAATATTTCCAGGAAACTATGGTACGATGCCATGGTATTAGCACTGCCCAGTAGCGAAGCCATCCCCAATGTCTTTCTCAGGAATTTTATTTGGTAGACTGAGTAGCTGCCCAAATACATTTTCTCACAAAGGAGCTGAAGATAGAGTGGCAGTAGGTACAAGTTTCTCCAGCCTGTTAGATATTAGAGGGTGAACGGCAGCGCTGGGATCCTGGGTTCAAATCCCAGCAAGGACAACATCTGCAAGGACTTTGTATGTTCTCTCCGTATTTGCATGTGCTTCCTCCTCAGTAAAAAGCAGCCATAGAGTGTCCGGGAACATTCCCACACACTTTTCTTAGCCAGGACTGCTTCTCAGCAGGGTTGGACGGTCCCACCAAAGAATCCTCTGGTGTGCCTTGGCTTCTACCTCAGGAGAGTTCAACTAACTTTTCAGCTGTTATGGGGCTCTTGATCGGGTGAGAAAGGTTAGCCCTCAGAATAAAATCCTCTGGTGGGCACAATGTTTTTCAATCTGAAACAGCTTCTCAGAGGGAGTTGTATTTCATCACAGCCATATTCTTTAGCTCGGTGAAAGGGAGGCATAGAGGGAAACCATTTCTACTCCGGCTGTCATTTCTCCGTCACCAGGTTCCGCCCATTGTCACACACGACCATGCCTGCCTGTATGTTCAGCGGTGAGAGCCACAGATCAGGCTGCTGTGTTACAGCTTTCAACAACTCTGCAGCGCTGGGCGGTTTGTCAATTAAGCATTAAGCATGTTATCTTCAGCACAGCCTGTTGCCGCTAGACCAAGGCAGTGCTGCAGTGCTGTCAGCTTGTGACTGATGTGATCATTTTGGAGATGGAGGAGGAGGTGCAGGAGCTGAACAATGTGATTACATTGAGGTTAAATTGGTGACGCTGTTTTTTATACTAAAGAAAGATCCTATTGTTTTGGTTTTTTAACGTTACTTTTTAAGACAAATGCATTCACCCATAAATGTAATTTTAACATTTTATAACCTTATCTGGCAATGTGGTGTGTCACATCATCAGACACATCCTTTTTTATTTATGATGGAGGGACTCTGAAAGTCATAAAGCCTATTTTTACAGGGACATCAGAAGGCCCTTACTATTCTTAAAAGGCCTGCAGTCGGCCTAGCTATTGTTATAGAGCCATCAGCCGGCTATGCTTTGTTGTTCCCATTATTAACAAGTGGGTCTCCTATACTGTTATTGCATATCCAGTGACTGCAAGGGCTGCCAAAAATTTGGACGCAACCCAATACCATTTGAAGAGACATAGAGGAGGGTCTCAGTAAAAAAAATGTTCCCATTATAAAGGAGTGGGTCTCCTATTATGGTAATGCCCATGCTGTGACTGCAAGGGCTGACAAAATTTGGGAATAACCCCACTAAGAATTTAAAGACACATAGAGCAGGGCCACAGTAACAAGGTACGACATGTTCCCATTAGAAAGGAAAGGGTCAGCTATACAGTTATAGGGTATGCAGTGAGTCCAACGGCTGACCAATTTTAGGAAAAACCCCACTAAGAATTTAAGGACACACTGAGCAGGGGCACAGTAACAAGGTACAACATGTTCCCATTAGAAAGGAGAGGGTCTGCTATACAGTTAAAGGGTATGCAGTGAGTCCAACGGCTGACCAGTTTTAGGAAAAACTCCACTAAGAATTTAAAGACACACAGAGCAGGGCCACAGTAACAAGGTACGACATGTTCCCATTAGAAAGGAGAGGGTCTGCTATACAGTTATAGGGTATGCAGGGAGTCCAACGGGTGACCAATTTTAGGAAAAACCCCACTAAGAATTTAAAGACACATAGAGCAGGGCCACAGTAACAAGGTACGACATGTTCCCATTAGAAAGGAGAGGGTCTTCTATACAGTTATAGAGTAAGCAAAGAGTTTAACGGCTGACCAATTTTAAGGAAAACCCCACTAAGAATTTAAAGACACATGGAGCAGGGCCACAGTAACAAGGTACGACATGTTCCCATTAGAAAGGAGAGGGTCTGCTATACAGTTATAGGGTATGGAGTGAGTCCAAAGGCTGACCAATTTTAGAAAAAATCCCACTAAGAATTTAAAGACACACGGAGCAGGGCCATGGTAACAAGGTACGACATGTTCCCATTAGAAAGGAGAGGGTCTGCTATACAGTTATAGGGTATGCAGTGAGTCCAACGGCTGACCAATTTTAGAAAAAACCCCACTAAGAATTTAAAGACACACAGAGCAGGGCCACAGTAACGACAAATTCCCATTAGAAAGGAGTCTCCCATACTAAAAAAATGTTCCCATTGGAAAGGAGCGGGCCTCCTATATTTGTAATGCCCATGCACTAAGTGTATGGGCTGACAAACATTTATCCCTGGGGGGTATACATGAACACACTGTATAAAAAAAAAATTTCTCGGGCTTCATAAACACCCTTTAAAAAAATTATGTGGGTGTTGCGTCACGGACCACGGTCACCCTGGTGATATGGTGGTGGAGGATGAGGAGAAGGAGGAGGACAAGAGCAAATAGACAAAATTAGGAAGCATATACCCATGTGTGGGTGTGAAAAGGTGCATGGGAATACACCTCCCAAGAAAAGACACTGGATTTGAGTTTATGTAACGCTGCTATCATTCGGTGGTGTTGAGAAGTCTGGCCCAATCCAGCCTTTGTTCATTTTTATAAGAGTCAGCCTGTCAGCATTTTCAGTTGACAGGCGGATGTGCTTATCAGTTATAATTCCACCAGCGGCACTAAAAACCCGCTCTGATAAAACGCTGGCGGCAGGGCAGGCCAGGACCTCCAAGGCATAGAGAGCCAGTTCATTCCACGTATCCAGCTTGGATACCCAATAATTATAAGGCACAGAGGAATCACGGAGGACGTTGGTACGGTCGGCAAGGTACTCCCTCAACATCTTCCCAAACTTTGCACTCCTTGTGAGAGTACACCGCGCCTCAGGGCCTGTGGGATGGGAGAGTCTGAGAAAACTCTCGCAGAACTTTGACAGTGTTCCCCTGCCTCTGCAGGATTGAATTGTGTCTCTCTCGCCTGTACTCCTTGGTTGTCCAACGAAGTGTGCCCTCTGCCGCCAGCGTTTTCAGATGGGAATTTTTTTAATAGTTCCGCAACAAGGGCCTTCTGGTATTGCTCCATTTTTGTAGACCTGTCCTCCTCAGGAATAAGAGATATAAAGTTCTCCTTGTAGCGTGGGTCTAGAAGTGTCACCAACCAGTAATGACTGTCACCCAAAATTTTGAGAACGCGAGGGTCATGCGAAATGCAGCGTAACATAAACTCAGCCATGCGTGCCAGACTACTAACAGGCAAAACTTCTGTGTACTCACCAAGAGGATGACTGACCATGCTCTCCTCCTCCTCCTCTCTGTCCTCTGGCCATCCATGCTGATCAGATGGTATGACAGCTGTGCAGGTAGTACCATCTATAGTGCATGAAACTAGCTCCTGTCCTTCCTTCTCCTCCTCCTCTTCCTCATTGTCACCCAATCCACATTGGGATGAGATGAGGCTTGGCTGTGTGTAATCACCCTGAATGGTTTCTTGCTCCATCTCATCGTGCTCCGCCTGCAATGCATCCTCTTTGATTGTGAGCAGAGAGCGTTTCAGAAGATAGAGAAGCGGGATGGTGACGCTAATTATGGCGTCATTGCCGCTCACCATCTTGGTGGACTCCTCAAAGTTTTGGAGGATGATACATATGTCTGACATCCATGTCCACTCTGAGATCTTATGTGTGTAGTCTGAACTGAATACCTACAGCCTTGTTGATGCTGGAACACTGCAAGTGCGGCGGAAGCTGTAGCTGACTTTCTAAAATGGGCACACAGATGGCGTACTTTAACAAGCAGATCCGGCAGCTCCGCCTAGGATTTCAGAAACCCCTGAACCACGAGGTTAAGCACATAGGCCAGGCATGGTACAAGTGTGAGCTCGCCTCGCCTCAGAGCCACCACCTGGTTCCGGCCATTGTCACACACGACCATGCCTGGCTGTAGGTTCAGCGGTGTGAGCCACAGATCTACATGCTCTTTCAGAGCTGTCCACAACTCTTCAGCATTGTGCGGTTTTTCACCTAAGCATATTAGCTTCAGCACAGCCTGTTGCCACTTGGCCGAGGCAGTGCTGCAGTGCTTCAAGCTTGCGGCTGATGCGGTTATTTCGGAGATGGAGGCTGAAGAGGAGGAGGTCCAGGAGCTCTAGAACGTGGGGACAACCCTGATTGACCCAGGGCCCTCAATCCTCGGTGTCAGGAGGACGTGTTCCGTCCCGAGATCCGACTGGGTCCCGGCTTCCACTATGTTAACCCAGTGTGCCGTCAGCGAGATGTACCGTCCCTTCCCACAAGCACTTGGCCACGTGTCCGTGGTTAGGTGAACTTTCCCGGTAACTGCGTTGTTGAGAGCACGGCTAATGTTTTGGGACACTTGCTTGTGTAATGCAGGGATGGCACACCGGGAAAAATAGTGGCGGCTGGGGACCGAGTACCAAGGGATGGCCGCCGCCATCAGGTTGCGGAATGCTTCCGTCTCCGTGAGGCTAAAAGGCAACATTTCGAGCGCAAGCAGTCGTGAAATGTGAAAGTTTACTGGTGTGGCCTGTGGGGAGTTGGCTGAATATTTGCGCTTGCGTTCCAAGGACTGGGGTATGGACAACTGAATGCTGCGCTGGGACAAGGACATGGACGTGCTTCCTGATGCTGCTACTTGAGAGTGTGCAACGACAGGTGCAGGGCAGGAGGCGTCTTTGCATGCACCATGGACAGGGGATTGGCTTGCATGCACAACAGCGGAAGAAGCAATGGTGCCACCCGCTGACACTGTATCTGGACACTGGGTTCGGCCGACAAAGTCGGGTGCTTTGCTGCCATGCGCCTGATCATGCTGGTGGTGGTCAGGCTGGTCGTTTTGCCACCCCTGCTGATGCTGGCCTGGCAGGTGGTGCAAATGGCCTTTTTGGGGTTATCGGCAGAGTCTTTAAAAAACAACCAGACTCGGGAAGACCTAAAAGTACTGGCAACTTCCTTTGTGTTGGTGTTACGGGGAACGGTTGCCTGCCTTCTGTCTGTGGCCACCACACTGCTTCTTCCTGCCTGTTGGGGTGCTCTGCCTCCCTCCCCCTGTGTGCTGCTGTCCTCGCTCTGTATGTCCTCCTGCCAGGTTGGGTCAGTTATTATATCATCCACCACCTCGTCTTCCACTTTCGCACCCTGGTCCTCCTCCTGACTTTCTTGCAATTGTGTCTCATCATCGTCCACCTCTTGTGACACTTTCCCACCGTCGCCTTTGTGCGACCGTGGCTGCTCAAATATTTGGGCATCGCTACACGCGATTTCCTCTTGCCCCACTTCAAGTAGACCGGGCGAGAGGCCCGAATCTATAAATGGAAAAGTGAACAGCTCTTCAGAGTGTCCTAGTGTGGGATCAGTTGTCTCTGGGTATCGGCATGGTGGGAGGAAGGAGGATCAGGGTGAGGAATATGCGGTCCAGACTCACGGCTACTGAGAGTTGACCGTGTGGAAGACAGAGTGGTGGTGGCTAAGTGTCTGGAAGCATTATCCACTATCCAACCAACAACTTTTTGACACTGCTCTAGGTTCAATAGTGGTGTGATGCGGTCCCCTAGAAATTGGGACAGGAAGGTCAGGCGAGAAGATGTGGGTGTTTGTTGTGGCACATTTTCGGCTTGCTCACGGCCTTGTCCTCGGCCTCTGCATGCACCATTACCATCACGTCCAGTTCCCTTGCCACGTGCCTTGCCCATTTTAAATGGAGGACAGTATTCCACACTCACTACAAATGACTGAGTTTGGAGCAAACTTATATGTGATCCGTGTGATAGAGAAAACAGAGTTTTAAATACCTTGCCTGTAGGTAAGTAGTTTGAACAGCAAACTGGTGTGAATTGCTTCAATGAGACACTAAATGAAATTTTTAATGGAGGCCAGAAATGGCAGTATTTTCTGACAACGTATATGTGATCCGTGTGATGGAGAAAACACAGTTTTGAATAGCTGGATTTCTAGCGCTCTAATATGGAAAGGACCTGGCTGTATTCTGCAGTGCCAACAAGCAAATGGCGCAGAAAAAATGGTGTTCTCTGCATTGCTTTTTAAACAAATAATGAGGATTAAGATTCAAAGAAAAGTATTCCTGGCCCCTGAGACCTGGGCCTTTGTATTGAAATATCTAATAGCAGCGGAAGGCAGAATTGGAATGGAGCCTCTTGTGCTATATGCACTGCAGTCTGCTATATACACCGCCTGCCTGTACACCCAGCCTGCCTCATATCTCTGCAGATGGATTAGTCCTCAGAAGGACTGTTTGTTAAGATGGATATGTGTTTTGTATGGTTTTTCTCCCTACACTACCTAATACACGATCAAATCTCTCCCTGACACAGCAGCCGCAGCTCTCCCTACACTGTCTGATCCAGAGTGACTGTGACAAGCAAGGCGGCGCCAGGTCTGATATAGACCTGATGACACTGTGCGGCCAGCCAATCACTGTAATGCCCACAACCAACATGGCTACGGCATTACAATGAGTGGCAGGCAATCCCTGCATGTTCATTGGCTCTCTAAAGAGCACCAAACATGGAAGGAGGAGACCCGAGCTCCCACCCAAGCCACCCAGAAATACTCGGCGAGCGCCGAGCATGTCGAGAAGTGAGATGCTCGGGCGAGCACCGAGCAGTAGTGAGCATGCTCGCTCATCACTACTTGCCAGTACTTAGTACAAGTTATCTCAAATTCACAGCAGTAGATTTTCCTACTGCACATGGTCACAAGCACCTCTCCCAATATCATTGCAGGACAGTCTTTTGTCAGTATAACTAGAAGGCGGCCATCTCAATGTGACATGGTTCGATTTTGGTGCAGATTTTTCTCACAGAATTGTGTGCAGAAAATCCACAGTAGCAGCTGAGATTCTCATCTAGATATTGCAGATATTTTTTGTGCTTATATTCAAACGTGTTTTGCAAATGCATTTTCTGTCAACTTTTTCAGTGCATTTTCATTGTATGTGATCCCTTTGCCATGAATATGGTGAACTCCTCGACAAAATCCACATGTAACACTCGAGGATTCTGCTACAGATAACCTCTGGAGAAATCGTTTTAAATCTACTATCTGTGCAATTATCTTTATTGTTATCTTACAGAATTGCAGTTTATTAAAATACTGTATATCATAATCAGACAAAAGTAATATATCAATAGAAACAATGGAAAGCAGAGAGGAATTTACCAGTTTCCACCTTTACCCTGCAGATGTCATCATTAGTATACTTGTGCTATTTGTGTCAACCAGCGCATTATGCTCATCAGCTTATCCTGACAGCTTTGGTCACTATTACATTAAGAGAATACATCCTACACTTTAGGACCCATAGTCATTGTAAAACAATTATATATTAATCACACGATAAGTTATTATTTCTGGGCAAAACTGCTGCCAGCCTTACAT
This sequence comes from Phyllobates terribilis, assembly GCF_046119375.1. Taxonomy (NCBI): domain Eukaryota; kingdom Metazoa; phylum Chordata; class Amphibia; order Anura; family Dendrobatidae; genus Phyllobates; species Phyllobates terribilis. The sequence goes on along the minus strand of NW_027362773.1, from coordinate 250,613,288 downwards.
TTCCATTGTAGTGTGGTAATGATTTACCATCAGTAATGGGCAAATTGCCTCATACAAGCCCAGTCCACAGTCTATGTCAGTGCTCCTTGGCCATGGACAAGGCCTACACATATTTCCTGAGCTTCTGGGCGGCATGAGACTAATCATAACCCGAGCTCGGGATCCTGGTGGGCAAGAAAATTTCCAAGCTCCTGTCCACTGCAAGAAAATACTGAACTGGACTGTGGACTATCGTTGGGCAAAGCGATCGGCTGATCTCTAATTGCCACCCATGTAACATATAGATGAGTCAGACTTCCTTTATGGCTTGGGTTCCTTTTCATTCTTTTAGACTAATTGCCCACGATGCAGAAATGCTGCAGATTTTTTCCGCATCTCCCTGGCAGGAAAAACGCATGCGGATTTTACATGCATTTTTCCTGCAGGTAGAAGCGTTTGTCAAGCATTTTTGCATGCATTTATGCATGCGGGTTATCAAGCGCTTTTCCAAGCGATTTTAGCATCACTTGGAAAAGTGCTTGACAACTTGGTCACACTATATAAATCCATGCAACCGGCATGGATTTATATAGTGTGACCAAGTTATAGTTGAAAAAAAGAATAAAAATGGTAAAAAAAACCAAAACATTATACTCACCTTCTGATGGCCCCCGGTCTTTTCTCCACTGCGTCCGGTCTCTTGTACAGCTCGCAGTGGTGTGAAAGGACCTTTCATGACGTTATTTAGTCATGTGACAGGTCACGCGACCGCCAACGTCAGAGGTCGCGTGACCTGTCACATGACTAAATGAAGTCATGGCAGGTCCTTTTAGACCATCGCGAGATGCCGGGGAGCAAGGACGCCTCATACAGGAGACCGGGGGACATCAGAAGGTGAGTATAATGTTTATTTTAAATTCTTTTTAACAGGTACTATGGTACCCGGGTCTGGATGCGAGTCTCCTCTTCTCCAGACCCGGGTACCATCTGCACATTGAATCGCTTAATATCCGCATGTACACATGTACTCATATTAAGCGATTCAATGCAAGTCAATGGCGGCAATTACGCTGCGTGTCTGCAAAAATAATGGACATGCTGCATATTCTTCTGCAATGATAATCCGCAGTGGAAATTTCCGCAGCATGTGCACAGCACATGCGGATTATCATTGGGGACCATGGGGCACGTATTACCAAGCGTTTTTAAGCGTTTTCGCTACGGAAATTCCGCAGCAAAAACGCTTGAAAAACGCATAGTGGGCACACAGCCTTAGAGGAATATGACAAATCCTTAAAGAAGCACTCCCATCAAAGTTTTTGTCCTCTTAATATATTGCAGTCATCATATTATATAGCACTGTGTACCTACAATGGTCAATTGTTCATTTTGCCCTTCTACCTAGTGAATTCTTCTCTTTTCCATTATGTCTGTGTCATCATTTGATTAAAACTAGCTGAATCCTTCTAAGCTCTATATAGAAACAGGAAGTATATTTTCCCTGCATGAGTCATCATTAGAACTACAATTGTATCTTACTAAAAAAAAGTCCCGGCCAGCCCAACTCTACCTCCTCTTCAACTCTTTACTCGGGCCCCCTTACTTTTATCTCTCTTCCTTGTTTCCTTTTGTCAGTAACCTAGGACTGTAGTTCTAATGATGACTCATGTAGGGAAAAGAGGCCTCCTGTTTCTACATGGAGCTTAGAATGATTCAGCTAGTCTGTTTTAAATCACATAATGTCATAGACCTAATGGAAATAAGAATAATTAGTTGGGTAGAAAGGTATATTAAGAGGACAAAAACTTTGATAGGAGTGCTTCTTTAAAAACATGAGGCAGTGTAATTTAAGGTCTAAAAAATATCAGGGTCTTGTATAAAAGTAGATGAAGATATGTATTGAGCTCAGCCAGCAGGGGATCATTGGTTGAAATTATGATTTTTAATATAGCGTGGGATATCGAATAAATCGGTAAAAAGACTTGCAAAAAATATTTATTCTTCATGACACTGATAAATATACAACTGAATCAAAGGTGAAAATGCCTTCATACAAAAGCTACAATATGGTAAGAAATGGTACATGACACATGGCACACTGCACGCTCTAAACATAGAGCTTTACACATATGTTGACTGTCAGGCGTCGGGACACAGCCTATTTAGCAGCTCAGTCTATATGTGCCACAGGCGTATTCTCCATGTATAAGTCAATAAAAGGGGAGGGCCCGAGGGACCCTTCTTTCTGTCTTCTCAAAATGAAAGTGCAGCTGCTAAATTGAAGTGATGATGAGGGTTTCGGTAAAGATTAGCCATAAAAATGAGCAAAGGGGCCGGATCGTCATGTAAAGGTTCTATTAATTTAACAATATCAGAAGAGTCAACGGAAAGACTGAGCAGGTGGGAATGAGGCACATCATATGGCAAGGCCAGCACATCTACTGCTGCATGTTACATTACCTAAGGTTAAGACGAAGCTATGGTAGAAGTAGAGCAGATTAACCCTTTAAGGAACTGGCTAATTTTGGTCGTGTACACGAAAAAAGAAGAAGAGCAAAATTCAGTTCTCCTTTCTTCCCATCATGCAGGTTTTTTTTTTTGTAATCTAAAAAGTTGAATTATTTTCCTTATCTATTGATTGAGAGAAGGGACCTTCAATATTTGATCACCAAGCTTTCTGCTTCTACTGGTGTGACTGTAGCTTCAAAGGGGTAAAAAAAAATAGTATTCCTGGTGTATCTTTTAAGTATGGTGCGGATGTATCTTACATAGTAACATAGTTTTAACATCGTTTTTAAGGTTGAAGGAAGACTAAGTCCATCTAGTTCAACCCATAGCCTAACATGTTGATCCAGAGGAAGGCAAAAAAAAAACCCATCTGGCAAATACTAAGCTCCACATTGGGGAAAAAAAATTCCTTCCCGACTCCATACGACAATCGGACTAGTTCCCTGGATCAACACCCTATCAAGGAATCTAGTATATATAACTAGTGTTGAGCCACCCCCGTAGTGTTCGAGTTCGGTTCGGTTCGTCGAACACCCGTGTGTTCGCCGAACTGTTCGTCGAACTGTTCGTCGAACACCTTCGAACACCGTTAAAACCAATGGCAGGCAAACAAAAACACATAGAAACACATAGAAAACACCTTCAAAGGTGTCCAAAAGCTGACAAACTGCTCAGAAGACACAACTAACACATGGAAAAGTGACAAGTACATATAGTCATGCGAAAAGAAAAGAGGTGGAGGAGTAAAAGGAGGGGGAGACACAGATATAGGCATGTCATGCCCTTCTAAAATCCAAAAAGTGAGAAGCCGACACGTTCAGTCCGCTCCTGCCCGTGCCACCACCGTGTCGCCGGTTTGTGCCAGAGCCGCGGTGAACCCTGACGGCCAGCCCCCCTCTCCCAATACTGGTGCCTGTCCGCTGGTGGGTCGAGCGAGCCCCCCTGTGGTGGAGGCAGCTCTAAGCTTTTTAATTTAAATTGTCTCTCTAATTTGAATAAATACACTTTACTCCATTTACAAGGATCTATTGGAGGGCAAGTCTCATGCCAGCAGCCGCGTAATTCCAGCTCCAGTAGCGTCCACTAAAGCTGCTGCAGTTAAAAAGCTTTTATAAGGATCGAGCTCGGCTGTCCACCGCAAGGCATCCTACTGCCAGTCCGAGCCCCTATGCCTTGGGGTGCCTCCTGATGCTCTTCACTGAGTATCCCGTGGTCCCGAAGCATTTCCTTTGAAAAAATGAAGTGTCCAAACTACAGGTGGTGTAGCTTGCTTAACAGCCGGGATAATCCACTGACTAGCAGACCCTGCTACTAGGCACAAAGTATTTCCTGGGCTAGATGCAGTTAAAAATTTGTAATTAGATACTCTCGTTGGATGCTGAGAAAGCATTCCATAGAGTCTCCTGGCACGCCATATATGATTCTCTTAAAAAGCTTGGGGTAGGGGTCTAGGGGACCCTTTTATAGCCAAAATCACGGCCCTGTATCGCAATACGTCACCTAGGCTGAAGATAAATGGAACTGTAGCACCCTGAGGGCTCGGTTGCTACAGAGGTATTGCACCTCACCCAGAGGTGTGATATCTCACTCTCAGGTAAGGATGTAGTGTGGATCAGGACCCGACACCTGCATGCATTACACCACATTGCCGTGGGGCAGGGCGACCAATATGCCCCTGAGATGGGCACGACAGTCCCTGTCCCTGGCTGGAGTGGGGGGAGGGAACACTGAGGAAGGGGAACCCTGTAGTGCAGGAGCAGGGAGGAAGCAGTTCCTGGGTGCATTGAGAAGGGAGTATAAAAGGTGGGCACCATCTTAGTTCAGTGCAGAGAAGTCTGAGCAGAAGTGGCAGGGAGCAGGGGCTCTGCATGAGCTCTGCTCCGGAGGCGGGCCTAGTAACAGAGGCCCAGGCCTGGAAGAGGGAGAAGGAAGGAAGAGGAGTGGAGAAGGCTCCAGGAACGAGGAACGAAGGGATCTCAGGGGTGCGGACGGGCGAGTCGCCACCGCACGCCCGAATCCACCTGCGTGGAGGGGTCAGGCCAAAGGGGGAGACCGGTCCCCGAAACTAGTGGAGGCAGGAAACGACCCTCAGCTAGAAACAGGAGGCTGTGACATTTTATGTGGCGCAGCCCCTCGCTACACCCGCTAGGAAGGCACCACATAGGGTCAGGGAAACTGGCGCCAAGTTTACCAAGAGGAGGCCCGAGGCAGCCGGACAGAAGGGTTGGTAAGAAAGGCCAGACAAAGGACACACAAAGGGGGTCCTGTGAAGCACTCCAAAGTTATCTGGGAGTTGTCTGAGCCCCTCACCTGGTGAGCACAGTACGACGTGGGCAGCCGTTACCTGCAGACGTGGTCTGGATAATAAGAACTGTGAGTAAAGGCCCTGGACTGCATCACTGACTCCGTGTCATTATTGCTGCTGCCCTGCACCATCACCCCCATCCTCCGCATACACTGCCCTGAGTCTATACTCCTCCCGTGGGGAGTTATGCTACGCTCTGCTGCACCCACAACACCAGCCTCAGCGGTCTGCCCTGGAGCGGCGGTTCACTCTGACCGCAAACCACCGGTGGCGTAGTCGGACATTTAAACATCAAAACCACATAAATAGTTCCGCCACTGGTTTGACCGCCCTGAGCCATGGAACCGGGTTGCCGCCACGGAGACTACAACCACCAGCATCCACCAAAAAAGGGTCCGGCTCCGGGTGTCCCAAGGCCCAGGGGGCGCGTCAGAACATTTTCATCACCTTTCACAATCACCAATGGGACAAGGCAGGGATGTTCTCTGTCCCCTCTCTTATACATCCTAGTGACGGAGCACCTGCTCTCATCAATTCGCCATAACCCCAATATTAGGTGGATTGAGGTGGGAGGCACCGAGTACAAGTGCTCTCTATTTGCTGATGATGTCCTAGTATATATCACTCAATCACATATATCCATCCATGCTGTTATGGCTGAAATAGATCAGTTTGTTACATGGTCAAATTTTAAAATCAATGCAGCGAAGTCTGAGGCCCTCGATGTCTCCCTCCCCAAATCCATATAGGATTCCATCCAGTCCAACTTTCCCTTTGCCTGGCCCTCACAGGGTATCAAATACTTAGGAATTCCTATTCATAGAGACCTCTCCCATCTATGTTATCTTAATTTTGGACCCTTTATTGAACAACTCCATACAGACCACGGTTGGCAAGTTAGAACTGTAAGATTCACTACGTGAACCACTGGTGTTTTGTGGAAAAGCACATGTACACTGTGTTCCAAATTATTATGCAAAAAGTGTTTAGGAGTGATAAGGGAAGAATTTGTTTGTTTGTCAGTTAAACTCATTGATGGTGATGTGTGTCAGGGCTCTTTATATCACTGTAAACAATTGCAGACACCTGTGCTAATTAGTAGTGTTGAGCCACCCCCGTAGTGTTCGAGTTCGGTTCGGTTCGTCGAACACCCGTGTGTTCGCCGAACTGTTCGTCGAACTGTTCGTCAAACACCTTCGAACACCGTTAAAACCAATGGCAGGCAAACAAAAACACATAGAAACACATAGAAAACACCTTCAAAGGTGTCCAAAAGCTGACAAACTGCTCAGAAGACACAACTAACACATGGAAAAGTGACAAGTACATATAGTCATGCGAAAAGAAAAGAGGTGGAGGAGTAAAAGGAGGGGGAGACACAGATATAGGCATGTCATGCCCTTCTAAAATCCAAAAAGTGAGAAGCCGAGACGGCCAGTCCGCTCCTGCCCGTGCCACCTCCGTGTCGCCGGGTTTGTGCCAGAGCCGCGGTGAACCCTGATGGCCAGCCCCCCTCTCCCAATACTGGTGCCTGTCCGCTGGTGGGTCAAGAGAGCCCCCCTGTGGTGGAGGCAGCTCTAAGCTTTTTAATTTAAATTGTCCCTCTAATTTGAATGAATACACTTTAAATCCATTTACAAGGATCTATTGGAGGGCAAGTCTCATGCCAGCAGCCGCGTAATTCCAGCTCCAGTAGCGTCCACTAAAGCTGCTGCAGTTAAAAAGCTTTTATAAGGATCGAGCTCGGCTGTCCACCGCAAGGCATCCTAGTGCCAGTCCCAGCCCCTATGCCTTGGGGTGCCTCCTGATGCTCTTCACTAAGTATCCCGTGGTCCCGAAGCATTTCCTTTGAAAAAATTAAGTGTCCAAACTACAGGTGGTGTAGCTTGCTTAACAGGTGGGATAATCCGCTGACTAGCAGACACTGCTACTAGGCACAAAGTATTTCCTGGGCTAGATGCAGTTAAAAATTTGTAAGTAGATACTCTCGTTGGATGCTGAGAAAGCATTCCATAGAGTCTCCTGGCACGCCATATATGATTCTCTTAAAAAGCTTGGGGTAGGGGTCTAGGGGACCCTTTTATAGCCAAAATCACGGCCCTGTATCACAATACGTCACCTAGGCTGAAGATAAATGGAACTGTAGCACCGAGGGCTCGGTTGCTACAGACGTATTGCACCTCACCCAGAGGTGTGATATCTCACTCTCAGATAAGGATGGAGTGTGGATCAGGACCCGACACCTGCATGCATTACACCACATTGCCGTGGGGCAGGGCGACCAATATGCCCCTGAGATGGGCACGACAGTCCCTGTCCCTGGCTGGAGTGGGGGGAGGGAACACTGAGGAAGGGGAACCCTGCAGTGCAGGAGCAGGGAGGAAGCAGTTCCTGAGTGCATTGAGAAGGGAGTATAAAAGGTGGGCACCATCTTAGTTCAGTGCAGAGAAGTCTGAGCAGAAGTGGCAGGGAGCAGGGGCTCTGCATGAGCTCTGCTCCGGAGGCGGGCCTAGTAACAGAGGCCCAGGCCTGCAAGAGGGAGAAGGAAGGAAGAGGAGCGGAGAAGGCTCCAGGAACGAGGAATGAAGGGATCCCAGGGGTGCGGACGGGTGAGTCGCCACCGCACGCCCGAATCCACCTGCGTGGAGGGGTCAGGCCAAAGGGGGAGACCGGTCCCCGAACTAGTGGAGGCAGGAAACGACCCTCAGCTAGAAACCGGAGGCTCTGACATTTTATGTGGCGCAGCCCCTTGCTCCACCCGCTAGGAAGGCACCACATAGGGTCAGGGAAACTGGCGCCAAGTTTACCAAGAGGAGGCCCGAGGCAGCCGGACAGAAGGGTTGGTAAGAAAGGCCAGACAAAGGACACACAAAGGGGGTCCTGTGAAGCGCTCCAAAGTTATCTGGGAGTTGTCTGAGCCCCTCACCTGGTGAGCACAGTACGACGTGGGCAGCCGTTACCTGCAGACGTGGTCTGGATAATAAGAACTGTGAGTAAAGGCCCTGAACTGCATCACTGACTCCGTGTCGTTACTGCTGCTGCCCTGCACCATCACCCCCATCCTCCGCATACACTGCCCTGAGGCTATACTCCTCCCGTGGGGAGTTATGCTACGCTCTGCTGCACCCACAACACCAGCCTTAGCGGTCTGCCCTGTAGCGGCGGTTCACTCTGACCGCAATCCACGGGTGGCGTAGTCGGACATTTAAACATTAAAACCACATAAATAGTTCCGCCACTGGTTTGACCGCCCTGAGCCACGGAACCGGATCGCCGCCACGAAGACTACAACCACCAGCATCCACCAAAAAGGGTCCGGCTCCGGGTGTCCCAAGGCCCAGGGGGTGCGTCAGAACATTTTCATCACCTTTCACAATCACCAATGGGACAAGGCAGGGATGTCCTCTGTCCCCTCTCTTATACATCCTAGTGACGGAGCACCTGCTCTCATCAATTCGCCATAACCCCAATATTAGGTGGATTGAGGTGGGAGGCACCGAGTACAAGTGCTCTCTATTTGCTGATGATGTCCTAGTATATATCACTCAATCACATATATCCATCCCTGCTGTTATGGCTGAAATAGATCACTTTGTTACATGGTAAAATTTTAAAATCAATGCAGCGAAGTCTGAGGCCCTCAATGTCTCCCTCCCTAAATCCATATAGGATTCCATCCAGTCCAACTTTCCCTTTGCCTGGCCCTCACAGGGTATCAAATACTTAGGAATTCCTATTCATAGAGACCTCTCCCATCTATGTTATCTTAATTTTGGGCCCTTTATTGAACAATTCCATACAGACCACGGTTGGCAAGTTAGAACTGTAAGATTCACTACGTGAACCACTGGTGTTTTGTGGAAAAGCACATGTACACCGCGTTCCAAATTATTATGCAAAAAGTGTTTAGGAGTGATAAGGGAAGAATTTGTTTGTTTGTCAGTTAAACTCATTGATGTTGATGTGTGTCAGGGCTCTTTATATCACTGTAAGCAATTGCAGACACCTGTGCTAATTAGTTTGGCAGGTGTGTCCAATGAAAGGCAAGACTACTTAAGAAGGCTCTCTCACATTATTAAGCAGCCTACATTTTCTGCCAAAATGGGAAAGAAAAAGGATGTGTCGGCTGCTGAGAAGCAACAAATTGTGGAGTGTTTAGGTCAAGGCATGACTACAATCAACATTGTGCGATGATCAGGATGAAGTGTCTTGGCAATCAAGAAGTATGTAGCTGATTCACAGTACACACATGTGCGTGCTGATAAGGGCAAATTGAGGACTCTTTCCTACAGGCAATTACGTCAGGTTGAAAGAGCAGCGGCAAAAAAGCCTTGTCATAGCAGCAGACAAGTTTTTGAAGCTGCTTGTGCCTCCAACGTCCCCCGAACAACAAGATGCAGGGTCCTTCAGAGGTTTGCAGCTGTGCATACGCCATCCTGTCGACCTCCTCTATCCACTTCACACAAGCAGAAACGGCTCCAGTGGGCCAAACATTACATGAAGACTGATTTCAAAACTGTTTTGTTCACGGATGAGTGCCGTGCAGCGCTCGATGGTCCAGATGAATGGAGTGGAGGATGGCTGGTTGATGGACACCCCACGCAAACACGGCTACAGCGCCAACAAGGAGGAGGTGGAGTAATGTTTTGGGCTGGAATCATGGGGAGAGAGATTGTCGGCCCCTTTAGGATCCCTGAAGGCGCTAAAGATGAACTCCATAATGTATGTGGATTTTCTCAAACAGCACTTCCTGCCATGGTTCAAGAAGAAGAACCGTGTATTTCACAGCAAGATCATTTTTCTGCATGATAATGCACCATCTCATGCTGCACATAAAACATCTGCATCTCTGGCTGATATGGGCATAAAAGGGGACAAACTTATAGTGTGACCCCCATGCTCCCCTGACCTCTACCCCATTCAGAACCTTTGGAGCATCATTAAAAGGAGTGTCTATGATGGCGGGAGGCAGTTCACATCTAAGCAACAGCTCTGGGAGGGTATTCTGTCCTCATGCAAAACAATTGAAGCAGAAACCATCCAAAACCTGACAAATTCAATGGACGAGAGAGTTCAGAAGCTCCTTTCGAACAAGGGGTCCTATGTGAAAATGTAACATCACCTAGAATAAAGTTTTGAGTTGAAAACTGTTTGATTTCAGTTTCTAACAACCTGCTAATGCTTATAATTTCAAAAATGACCATTTTTTTGGTCTTTATTAAAATGAAAAGGTTGATCGAAAAGTTTGGGGGATCTAAGAGTGTGGCAACCCAGTAGTCATGATTACTTCGAATTCTGACAATATGAGGGTCATGCTGCAGGTAGTGCAGCAAGAAGGCAATTATGTGTCTTGCGCATCTCGGAGCCCCAAAATTATTTTCCGGGCTAGATGCAGCTAAAAATTATTTTTAATTTTAAATCTGGTGAAGCTTATTATAGATGGCCTAATAGGATCAGTGCTGCACACTGCTACAAAGCCCAAATTATTTTCCAGTCAAGATACAGATAAACATGATTAGTAATTTGAAAGCTTAAAACGGTTGGTAGGGTGATTTTAACCAATCATCAAGCTTTTACTCTCCCCAGGATGACACAGGGGTAGAAAAGTCATTTCGGATCCATGATTTGTTCATCTTTATGAACGTGAGTCTGTCTACATTATCAGTGGAGAGCCGCGTGCGCTTATCTGTCAGCACACCACCAGCAGCGCTGAACACACGTTCAGACAGAGCGCTGGCTGCGGGGCATGACAAGATCTCCAAGGCGTAAGTGGCTAGCTCCGGCCATTTATCCAGATTGGAAGCCCAAAAAGAGCAAGGGTCCAGTGACACAGTCGTGGCTTCAATGTTTACTTGGAGATACTCCTGTACCATCGTCTCTAGGCGTTGTCTATGTGTCAGACTTCTTGTCTCCTGTGGCCTTGCAAAGGATGGGCTAAAAAAGTGGTGAAATGATTCCGCAAAATTGATGTTACCAGCAGATACTGTGGTTCTGTTACGGTTTGAGTGCTGAACACTTGACGGTCCCACGGTTGGCAAGTTGGAACTGTGAGATTCACTACGTGCACCACTGGTATTTTGTGGAAAAGCACATGTAAGATTCTGCAACAGTCTCTGCTGATACTCCTGCATGCGTGCATCCCTTTCTATGGCAGGAATAATTTCTGCAAATTTACTTTTGTACCGGGGATCTAACAGTGTGACAACCCAGTAGTCAGGATTATTTCTAATTCTCACAATTCGAGGGTCATGTTGCAGGTAGTGCAGCAAGAAGGCACTCATGTGTGTTGCGCATCCAGGAGCACCAAGTCCCTGTTGTGTTGGTGGCGAGGTAACAATCATGCTTCCTTCCTCTGTCCTCTCCCCCCAACCTCGCACAACAGAAATGTGATCAAGGTCTCCCTCATCTGATGAGTCTTCCATCAGTTCGTCCTCCACTTCTTCCTGGGCTCCTGCACCTTCCTCACTAGTTTGGCTGCTACCATGCGCCCTGGTAAAATCATCTCCCCCACCCTCACATGCCTGCCGCCCTGGTGCTGCCGACCGTCTGGACCTTGCAGATGTTAGCCCTTCCGCATACAACTCCTCCTCCTCTACTTCCTCCACCTCCTCTTGTGCCACCACCTGACTCCGAATTCTGTTTAACATGTGCTCCAGCATGTAAATCACCGGAATAGTCATGCTGATAATGGCATCGTCAGCACTAAACATCTTCGTCGCCATTTCAAAACTGTGCAGAAGGGTGCATAGGTCCCTGATCTGAGACCACTCCTCCAGCGTGATTTGCCCCACCTCTGAATCTCGTTGGCCCAGGCTATACGTCAGAACGTATTGCACCAGGGCTTGTCGGTGCTGCCACAGTCGCTGCAACATGTGCAGAGTTGAATTCCACCGGGTAGGCACATCGCAATTTAGCCGGTGAAGTGGCAGGCCCAACGACTTCTGTAGAGATGTAAGTCGCTGAGCTGCGGGATGCGAACGGCGGAAGTGAGCACACAGCGACCGTGCCCTCTGCAGAAGGCCATCTAGTCTGGGATAGTGGGATAAAAATTGCTGGACAACCAGGTTCAACACGTGAGCCATACAAGGCACGTGTGTGACATTGCCCCGGCGAAGGGCCGCACCCAGGTTTGCAGCATTGTCGCACACGGCCTTCCCTGGTTTCAGGTCCAGTGGAGACAACCATTCATGAAATTGGTTCTCCAGAGCTGACCACAACTCCTCAGCTGTGTGACTCACATTTCCCAGACATTTCAATGTAAAAACCGCCTGATGACGTTGAGCCCTACTGCCAGCATAGTAAGGAGGTGTGCAGGATCCCTTCTGCGCAGTTAGAAAGCTTGTGGCATGACCAGACAGGCTTTGGGTGCAGGTGGAAGACCGAGAGGAGGTTGAGGAGGCAGAAGCAGTGGAGGAAAAATGACATAAAGAGGATTGACGCACAACTCGTGGGGACGGCAAGACTTGGACAGCAGCCCCTTGTCCTGCTGTCACCATAGTTACCCAGTGCCCAGTCAGCGACATGTAACGCCCCTGTCCATGCCTACTCGTCCAAGTGTCTGTGGTGAAATGCACCCTGTCACACACAGAGTTTCTCAAAGAAGCGGTGATGTTGTGTGCGACATGCTGGTGGAGCGCAGGCACACCTTTCTTTGAGAAGTAGTGCCGACTGGGCATCTGGTACTGGGGCACTGCGACGGACATAAGGTCTCGAAAATCCTCTGTGTCCACCAGGCGGAAAGGCAGCATTTCTGTAGCCAAGAGCTTGCAGATGGTGAAATTCAACCTCTTAGCTTTCTCATGGCTAGGAGGAAATGGTCTTTTACTTGTCCACATCTGAGGGACCGAGGGCTGGCTATTGTGCTTAGACGGGGTTGATAAGGGTGTCCCCGGCAAACTGCCGGTCTGTGAGGAAGATGCAGGCGGACATGTTAGGTTGCCTTGATCCAAAGGTGGTGCTATCGATGTCGGACAGCGCTCAAGACCAGCTGGTGTTACCACCTCCAAAGAAAATGATGACCTGCCAATCACGCTGGCTGTTGCGGGTAAAGAGGTGGCAGGTCTGCGCCCCAAAACAGGTGTGACTGCTGTCCCCCCAGTCACAGAGGATGAAGAGGCCGCGGATGCACAAGATATGGCAGACGGTGGTTGGCCCGGCCGGCTAGACCGCATTGTAGCACACTGAGCTTCCCACTGCAACTTATGCTTCATGTCCATGTGCCGGTTCATGAATGAAGTACTCAAACTATGTATTTTTTGGCCTCTACTTAGCTTTTGCTGACAAATGTTACAGATAACACGAGTTGGGTCATCTTTATCGATCTGAAAAAATGCCCAGGCTATGCAAGGCTTAGCACCCATGCGACCTGAAGAGCCACCACGACTTGTGGTGAGAGGCAGAGTTGTGTTTGAGGATGCAGTTGTTGACGTGCTTCCAGTACTACGTCTCTGTCCAGGAAGGCGCAACCTGACCTTGTCGTCACTAGCATCTTCCTCCACCTCCTCTGCTGACCTCATCTCTTGGCTGACTGTGGGTTGACAGTAAGTGGGATCTCCGACCTCATCATCATCACCCTGTGCGTTATCACACCCGTCGTCCTCAGAGCCAACCTGTTCCTGCCCTGACAAAAAACTAAAGTTGTCGCTCCAATCAGGTATTTGAGTCTTATCATCGTCTTCCTCATTGTCTCCACCAACAGGAGTTACAGTTTGGGAATGAGGGTCTACATTATGGTCAGAACCTTCTGCGTCTGGTCCTGGATCCGACTCATAAAGATTCTGGGCATCAGTGCAGATCATTTCCTCGTCTGGATTCACAGAAGCGCTGGAGTCGACCTCTGATTCCCAGGCTATAGTATGAGTAAACAGCTCTGCAGACTCAACCATCTGTTCTACCTCATACTCAGACAGGCAGCTGGAGATTTGGGAGCTGTGAGGAAGCAAGTGCGATTTGGGTGACACCTTTGAGGACTGGAGTATTTGTGATGTTGAAGTTGATGTGGAGGAGAGCCCACTTAAAGGAGCACTTGATATCCGTTGAAGCACCTGCTGTTTTTGTGCCTCATCTGGAATTTGTAGCGATTGGCGTGGCCGTAAGAAAGGGATCTTATCACATTGTCCGCTAAAAGAAGTAGACATTTTAGTTTGGCTGGAAGATGGTCTTTCTTCTGCACCTACCCCACGGACACAACCTTTTTTCCCCTTCCAAACACGCCTATTCCCCTTTCCACCAGCAGCAGGCCTTTTTCCACTCATTTTGGTGGTTAACTAATTCACAACTCTGGAGTTGTTTGCACAAAAAAACAATGGATGGTAACCGAGCAGAGCTGAGTGGCCAAACTGTGGTATTAGGCCAAAACTATTGGCTGGGTTAGATGCAGAAAAAAATTATTTTTAATTTGCAACCTGATGGAGGTCAGTATAGATGGACTAATAGACCAAGTCCCACACACCGCTAGAAGCCCAAATATTTTTTCAGAGCTAGATGCAGAAAAATTTTTTATTCAATTTGCAACCTGATGGAGGTCAGTATAGATGGACTAATAGACCAAGTCCCACACACTGCTAGAAGCCCAAATATTTTTTCAGAGCTAGATGCAGAAAAAAAATATTTTTAATTTGCAACCTGATGGAGGTTAGTATAGATGGACTAATAGACCAAGTCCCACACACCGCTAGAAGCCCAAATATTTTTTCAGAGCTAGATGCAGAAAAAAATTATTTTTAATTTGCAACCTGATGGAGGTCAGTATAGATGGACTAATAGACCAAGTCCCACACACCGCTAGAAGCCCAAATATTTTTTCAGAGCTAGATGCAGAAAAAAATTATTTTTAATTTGCAACCTGATGGAGGTCAGTATAGATGGACTAATAGACCAAGTCCCACACACCGCTAGAAGCCCAAATATTTTTTCAGAGCTAGATGCAGAAAAAAATTATATTCAATTTGCAACCTGCTGGAGGTCAGTATAGAAGGACTAATAGAACAAGTCCCACACACTGCTAGAAGCCCAAATATTTTTTCAGAGCTAAATGAAGAAAAAAATTATTTTTAATTTGCAACCTGATGGAGGTCAGTATAGATGGACTAATAGACCAAGTCCCACACACTGCTAGAAGCCCAAATATTTTTTCAGAGCTAGATGCAGAAAAAAATTATTTTTAATTTGCAACCTGATGGAGGTCAGTATAGATGGACTAATAGACCAAGTCCCACACACCGCTAGAAGCCCAAATATTTTTTCAGAGCTAGATGCAGAAAAATTTTTTATTCAATTTGCAACCTGATGGAGGTCAGTATAGATGGACTAATAGACCAAGTCCCACACACTGCTAGAAGCCCAAATATTTTTTCAGAGCTAGATGCAGAAAAAAATTATTTTTAATTTGCAACCTGATGGAGGTCAGTATAGATGGACTAATAGACCAAGTCCCACACACTGCTAGAAGCCCAAATATTTTTTCAGAGCTAGATGCAGAAAAAAATTATTTTTAATTTGCAACCTGATGGAGGTCAGTATAGATGGACTAATAGAACAAGTCCCACACGCTGCTAGAAGCCCAAATATTTTTTCAGAGATAAATGAAGAAAAAAATTATTTTTAATTTGCAACCTGATGGAGGTCAGTATAGATGGACTAATAGACCAAGTCCCACACACTGCTAGAAGCCCAAATATTTTTTCAGAGCTAGATGCAGAAAAAATTATTTTTAATTTGCAACCTGATGGAGGTCAGTATAGATGGACTAATAGACCAAGTCCCACACACCGCTAGAAGCCCAAATATTTTTTCAGAGCTAGATGCAGAAAAAAATTATATTCAATTTGCAACCTGCTGGAGGTCAGTATAGAAGGACTAATAGAACAAGTCCCACACACTGCTAGAAGCCCAAATATTTTTTCAGAGCTAAATGAAGAAAAAAATTATTTTTAATTTGCAACCTGATGGAGGTCAGTATAGATGGACTAATAGACCAAGTCCCACACACTGCTAGAAGCCCAAATATTTTTTCAGAGCTAGATGCAGAAAAAAATTATTTTTAATTTGCAACCTGATGGAGGTCAGTATAGATGGACTAATAGAACAAGTCCCACACGCTGCTAGAAGCCCAAATATTTTTTCAGAGATAAATGAAGAAAAAAAATATTTTTAATTTGCAACCTGATGGAGGTCAGTATAGATGGACTAATAGACCAAGTCCCACACACTGCTAGAAGCCCAAATATTTTTTCAGAGCTAGATGCAGAAAAAATTATTTTTAATTTGCAACCTGATGGAGGTCAGTATAGATGGACTAATAGACCAAGTCCCACACACTGCTAGAAGCCCAAATATTTTTTCAGAGCTAGATGCAGAAAATTTTTTTATTCAATTTGCAACCTGATGGAGGTCAGTATAGATGGACTAATAGACCAAGTCCCACACACTGCTAGAAGCCCAAATATTTTTTCAGAGCTAGATGCAGAGAAAAATTATTTTTAATTTGCAACCTGATGGAGGTCAGTATAGATGGACTAATAGACCAAGTCCCACACACTGCTAGAAGCCCAAATATTTTTTCAGAGCTAGATGCAGAAAAAAATTATTTTTAATTTGCAACCTGATGGAGGTCAGTATAGATGGACTAATAGAACAAGTCCCACATGCTGCTAGAAGCCCAAATATTTTTTCAGAGATAAATGAAGAAAAAAATTATTTTTAATTTGCAACCTGATGGAGGTCAGTATAGATGGACTAATAGACCAAGTCCCACACACTGCTAGAAGCCCAAATATTTTTTCAGAGCTAGATGCAGAAAAAATTATTTTTAATTTGCAACCTGATGGAGGTCAGTATAGATGGACTAATAGACCAAGTCCCACACACCGCTAGAAGCCCAAATATTTTTTCAGAGCTAGATGCAGAAAAAAATTATATTCAATTTGCAACCTGCTGGAGGTCAGTATAGAAGGACTAATAGAACAAGTCCCACACACTGCTAGAAGCCCAAATATTTTTTCAGAGCTAAATGAAGAAAAAAATTATTTTTAATTTGCAACCTGATGGAGGTCAGTATAGATGGACTAATAGACCAAGTCCCACACACTGCTAGAAGCCCAAATATTTTTTCAGAGCTAGATGCAGAAAAAAATTATATTCAGTTTGCAACCTGATGGAGGTCAGTATAGATGGACTAATAGAATGATGCTATGCCCAAAAGATTTTACTTCACTAGGTGCAGTAAAAAAATTGGTATTCTATACACAGGTGGTATATCTTGCAACACAGATAGGCTACTCCACTGACTAACACACTCTGCAATAGGCCAAAAAGGATTAGCTTTGCTAGATTCAGCCAAATGCTGTGAAAAAAACTTGCACAGCACTGGCACAGACCTGCCTGGCAAAAACTGATAGGAACTGATGTAACCTAGTCCTGAAAAGGACTCCAATTACAATTAGTCTTTACTCCCACAATCTATCTATTTAAGAGCACAGACCTGCCTGATAAAAGTCGTAGGAAATGCTGTAACCTAGTCCTTAAAGGACTGCAATCACAACTATTCCCTACTCCCAAGCTATCTGTATATTTGTGCGAAAATTGGCTTGAAATTAACAAGGTATAGCGCACACAGCAACAGCGGTGCCGTCTAACACGCAGCTGCAGCAGTGAGAAAATGGTGGCGACGGGGAAAATGGCTTGGTCTTATAGGGCAAGGACATGTGACATACACTGCCAATCACACATGCCCTTGCTTGTGTGAAAAAAAGCACTTCGCTCCGTGTGTGCGCTGCTGATAGGCTGACAGATTGCACCTCCCCACTGCAAATGCGGGAAAGAGAAAAAAAAATGGAGATCTTCATTGTTCCTGCAGAGATCCATCCCCTGCCCCTCCCCCCGCCCCGCTGTACACTCAAACTGCGTATTAACATTAATTTTCATCATTACTGAGAAAAAATCCAGTTATGATTTTGGTGCACGAACAGTTATCGAACATAACCTCGAACAGCCGAATTTTTCTCAAATTGTTCGTGTTTGCCGACCGGCTCGAACACCGCCCAAAACAGCTCGAATTTGAGATTGGCGAACAGTTCGAGTAGAACAACGCTCATCTCTACTAATTAGTTTGGCAGGTGTGTCCAATGAAAGGCAAGACTACTTAAGAAGGCTGTCTCACATTATTAAGCAGCCTACATTTTCTGCCAAAATGGGAAAGAAAAAGGATGTGTCGGCTGCTGAGAAGCAACAAATTGTGGAGTGTTTAGGTCAAGGCATGACTACAATCAACTTTGTGCGATGATCAGGATGAAGTGTCTTGGCAATCAAGAAGTATGTAGCTGATTCACAGTACACACGTGTGCGTGCTGATAAGGGCAAATTGAGGACTCTTTCCTACAGGCAATTACGTCAGGTTGAAAGAGCAGCGGCAAAAAAGCCTTGTCATAGCAGCAGACAAGTTTTTGAAGCTGCTTGTGCCTCCAACGTCCCCCGAACAACAAGATGCAGGGTCCTTCAGAGGTTTGCAGCTGTGCATATGCCATCCTGTCGACCTCCTCTATCCACTTCACACAAGCAGAAACGGCTCCAGTGGGCCAAACATTACATGAAGACTGATTTCAAAACTGTTTTGTTCACGGATGAGTGCCGTGCAGCGCTCGATGGTCCAGATGGATGGAGTGGAGGATGGCTGGTTGATGGACACCCCACGCAAACACGGCTACAGCGCCAACAAGGAGGAGGTGGAGTAATGTTTTGGGCTGGAATCATGGGGAGAGAGATTGTCGGCCCCTTTAGGATCCCTGAAGGCGCTAAAGATGAACTCCATAATGTATGTGGATTTTCTCAAACAGCACTTCCTGCCATGGTTCAAGAAGAAGAACCGTGTATTTCACAGCAAGATCATTTTTTTGCATGATAATGCACCATCTCATGCTGCACATAAAACATCTGCATCTCTGGCTGATATGGGCATAAAAGGGGACAAACTTATGGTGTGACCCCCATGCTCCCCTGACCTCTACCCCATTCAGAACCTTTGGAGCATCATTCAAAGGAGTGTCTATGATGGCGGGAGGCAGTTCACATCTAAGCAACAGCTCTGGGAGGGTATTCTGTCCTCATGCAAAACAATTGAAGCAGAAACCATCCAAAACCTGACAAATTCAATGGACGAGAGAGTTCAGAAGCTCCTTTCGAACAAGGGGTCCTATGTGAAAATGTAACATCACCTAGAATAAAGTTTTGAGTTGAAAACTGTTTGATTTCAGTTTCTAACAACCTGCTAATGCTTATAATTTCAAAAATGACCATTTTTTTGGTCTTTATTAAAATGAAAAGGTTGATCGAAAAGTTTGGGGGATCTAAGAGTGTGGCAACCCAGTAGTCATGATTACTTCGAATTCTGACAATATGAGGGTCATGCTGCAGGTAGTGCAGCAAGAAGGCACTTATGTGTCTTGCGCATCTCGGAGCCCCAAAATTATTTTCCGGGCTAGATGCAGCTAAAAATTATTATTAATTTTAAATCTGGTGAAGCTTTAGTATAGATGGCCTAATAGGATCAGTGCTGCACACTGCTACAAAGCCCAAATTATTTTCCAGTCAAGATACAGATAAACATGATTAGTAATTTTAAATCTGGTGGAGCTTATTATAGATGGCCTAATAGAATCAGTGCTGCACACTGCTAAAAAGCCCAAATTATTTTCCAGCCAAGATACAGATAAACATGATTAGTAATTTGAAAGCTTAAAACGGTTGGTAGGGTGATTTTAACCAATCATCAAGCTTTTACTCTCCACAGGATGACACAGGGGTAGAAAAGTCGTTTCAGATCCATGATTTGTTCATCTTTATGAACGTGAGTCTGTCTACATTATCAGTGGAGAGCCGCGTGCGCTTATCTGTCAGCACACCACCAGCAGCGCTGAACACACGTTCAGACAGAACGCTGGCTGCGGGGCATGACAAGATCTCCAAGGCGTAAGTGGCTAGCTCCGGCCATTTATCCAGATTGGAAGCCCAAAAAGAGCAAGGGTCCAGTGACACAGTCGTGGCTTCAATGTTTACTTGGAGATACTCCTGTACCATCGTCTCTAGGCGTTGACTATGTGTCAGACTTCTTGTCTCCTGTGGCCTTGCAAAGGATGGGCTAAAAAAGTGGTGAAATGATTCCGCAAAATTGATGTTACCAGCAGATACTGTGGTTCTGTTACGGTTTGAGTGCTGAACACTTGACGGTCCCACGGTTGGCAAGTTGGAACTGTGAGATTCACTACGTGCACCACTGGTATTTTGTGGAAAAGCACATGTAAGATTCTGCAACAGTCTCTGCTGATACTCCTGCATGCGTGCATCCCTTTCTATGGCAGGAATAATTTCTGCAAATTTACTTTTGTACCGGGGATCTAACAGTGTGGCAACCCAGTAGTCAGGATTATTTCTAATTCTCACAATTCGAGGGTCATGTTGCAGGTAGTGCAGCAAGAAGGCACTCATGTGTGTTGCGCATCCAGGAGCACCAAGTCCCTGTTGTGTTGGTGGCGAGGTAACAATCATGCTTCCTTCCTCTGTCCTCTCCCCCCAACCTCGCACAACAGAAATGTGATCAAGGTCTCCCTCATCTGATGAGTCTTCCATCAGTTCGTCCTCCACTTCTTCCTGGGCTCCTGCACCTTCCTCACTAGTTTGGCTGCTACCATGCGCCCTGGTAAAACCATCTCCCCCACCCTCACATGCCTGCCGCCTTGGTGCTGCCGACCGTCTGGACCTTGCAGATGTTAGCCCTTCCGCATACAACTCCTCCTCCGCTACTTCCTCCACCTCCTCTTGTGCCACCACCTGACTCCGAATTCTGTTTAACATGTGCTCCAGCATGTAAATCACCGGAATAGTCATGCTGATAATGGCATCGTCAGCACTAAACATCTTCGTCGCCATTTCAAAACTGTGCAGAAGGGTGCATAGGTCCCTGATCTGAGACCACTCCTCCAGCGTGATTTGCCCCACCTCTGGATCTCGTTGGCCCAGGCTATACGTCAGAACGTATTGCACCAGGGCTTGTCGGTGCTGCCACAGTTGCTGCAACATGTGCAGAGTTGAATTCCACCGGGTAGGCACATCGCATTTTAGCCGGTGAAGTGGCAGGCCCAACGACTTCTGTAGAGATGTAAGTCGCTGAGCTGCGAGATGCGAACGGCGAAAGTGAGCACACAGCGACCGTGCCCTCTGCAGAAGGCCATCTAGTCTGGGATAGCGGGCTAAAAATTGCTGGACAACCAGGTTCAACACGTGAGCCATACAAGGCACGTGTGTGACATTGCCCTGGCGAAGGGCCTCACCCAGGTTTGCAGCATTGTCGCACACGGCCTTCCCTGGTTTCAGGTCCAGTGGAGACAACCATTCATGAAATTGGTTCTCCAGAGCTGACCACAACTCCTCAGCTGTGTGACTCACATTTCCCAGACATTTCAATGTAAAAACCGCCTGATGACGTTGAGCCCTACTGCCAGCATAGTAAGGAGGTGTGCAGGATCCCTTCTGCGCAGTTAGAAAGCTTGTGGCATGACCAGACAGGCTTTGGGTGCAGGTGGAAGACCGAGAGGAGGTTGAGGAGGCAGAAGCAGTGGAGGAACTTTGACATAAAGAGGATTGACGCACAACTCGTGGGGACGGCAAGACTTGGACAGCAGCCCCTTGTCCTGCTGTCACCATAGTTACCCAGTGCCCAGTCAGCGACATGTAACGCCCCTGTCCATGCCTACTCGTCCAAGTGTCTGTGGTGAAATGCACCCTGTCACACACAGAGTTTCTCAAAGAAGCGGTGATGTTGTGTGTGACATGCTGGTGGAGCGCAGGCACACCTTTCTTTGAGAAGTAGTGCCGACTGGGCATCTGGTACTGGGGCACTGCGACGGACATAAGGTCTCGAAAATCCTCTGTGTCCACCAGGCGGAAAGGCAGCATTTCTGTAGCCAAGAACTTGCAGATGGTGAAATTCAACCTCTTAGCTTTCTCATGGCTAGGAGGAAATGGTCTTTTACTTGTCCACATCTGAGGGACCGAGGGCTGGCTATTGTGCTTAGACGGGGTTGATAAGGGTGTCCCCGGCAAACTGCCGGTCTGTGAGGAAGATGCAGGCGGACATGTTAGGTTGCCTTGATCCAAAGGTGGTGCTATCGATGTCGGACAGCGCTCAACACCAGCTGGTGTTACCACCTCCAAAGAAAATGATGACCTGCCAATCACGCTGGCTGTTGCGGGTAAAGAGGTGGCAGGTCTGCGCCCCAAAACAGGTGTGACTGCTGTCCCCCCAGTCACAGAGGATGAAGAGGCCGCGGATGCACAAGATATGGCAGACGGTGGTTGGCCCGGCCGGCTAGGCCGCATTGTAGCACACTGAGCTTCCCACTGCAACTTATGCTTCATGTCCATGTGCCGGTTCATGCATGAAGTACTCAAACTATGTATTTTTTGGCCTCTACTTAGCTTTTGCTGACAAATGTTACAGATAACACGAGTTGGGTCATCTTTATCGATCTGAAAAAATGCCCAGGCTATGCAAGGCTTAGCACCCATGCGACCTGAAGAGCCACCACGACTTGTGGTGAGAGGCAGAGTTGTGTTTGAGGATGCAGTTGTTGACGTGCTTCCAGTACTACGTCTCTGTCCAGGAAGGCGCAACCTGACCTCGTCGTCACTAGCATCTTCCTCCACCTCCTCTGCTGACCTCATCTCTTGGCTGACTGTGGGTTGACAGTAAGTGGGATCTCCAACCTCATCATCATCACCCTGTGCGTTATCACACCCATCGTCCTCAGAGCCAACCTGTTCCTGCCCTGACAAAAAACTAAAGTTGTCGCTCCAATCAGGTATTTGAGTCTTATCATCGTCTTCCTCATTGTCTCCACCAACAGGAGTTACAGTTTGGGAATGAGGGTCTACATTATGGTCAGAACCTTGTGCGTCTGGTCCTGGATCCGACTCATAAAAATTTCTGGGCATCAGTGCAGATCATTTCCTCGTCTGGATTCACAGAAGCGCTGGAGTCGACCTCTGATTCCCAGGCTATAGTATGAGTAAACAGCTCTGCAGACTCAACCATCTGTTCTACCTCATACTCAGACGGGCAGCTGGAGATTTGGGAGCTGTGAGGAAGCAAGTGCGATTGGGGTGACACCTTTGAGGACTGGAGTATTTGTGATGTTGAAGTTGATGTGGAGGAGAGCCCACTTAAAGGAGCACTTGATATCCGTTGAAGCACCTGCTGTTTTTGTGCCTCATCTGGAATTTGTAGCGATTGGCGTGGCCGTAAGAAAGGGATCTTATCACATTGTCCGCTAAAAGAAGTAGACATTTTAGTTTGGCTGGAAGATGGTCTTTCTTCTGCAGATGTTACTGTTGCTTTAACACCTACCCCACGGACACAACCTTTTTTCCCCTTCCCAACACGCCTATTCCCCTTTCCACCAGCAGCAGGCCTTTTTCCACTCATTTTGGTGGTTAACTAATTAACAACTCTGGAGTTGTTTGCACAAAAAAACAATGGATGGGAACCGAGCAGAGCTGAGTGGCCAAACTGTGGTATTAGGCCAAAACTATTGGCTGGGTTAGATGCAGAAAAAAATTATATTCAATTTGCAACCTGATGGAGGTCAGTATAGATGGACTAATAGAGAAAGTCCCACACACTGCTAGAAGGCCAAATATTTTTTCAGAGCTAGATGCAGAAAAAAATATATTCAGTTTGCAACCTGATGGAGGTCTGTATAGATGGATTAATAGAACAAGTCCCACACACAGCTAGAAGCCCAATATTTTTTCAGAGGTAGATGCAGAAAAAAATATATTCAGTTTTCAACCTGATGGAGGTCAGTATAGATGGACTAATACAACAAGTCCCACACACAGCTAGAAGCCCAATATTTTTTCAGAGGTAGCTGCAGAAAAAAATATATTCAGTTTGCAACCTGATGGAGGTCTGTATAGATGGGTTAATAGAACAAGTCCCACACACAGCTAGAAGCCCAATATTTTTTCAGAGGTAGATGCAGAAAAAAATATATTCAGTTTGCAACCTGATGGAGGTCAGTATAGATGGACTAATACAACAAGTCCCACACACAGCTAGAAGCCCAATATTTTTTCAGAGGTAGATGCAGAAAAAAATATATTCAGTTTGCAACCTGATGGAGGTCTGTATAGATGGATTAATAGAACAAGTCCCACACACAGCTAGAAGCCCAATATTTTTTCAGAGGTAGATGCAGAAAAAAATATATTCAGTTTGCAACCTGATAGAGGTCAGTATAGATGGACTAATACAACAAGTCCCACACACAGCTAGAAGCCCAATATTTTTTCAGAGGTAGATGCAGAAAAAAATATATTCAGTTTGCAACCTGATGGAGGTCTGTATAGATGGATTAATAGAACAAGTCCCACACACAGCTAGAAGCCCAATATTTTTTCAGAGGTAGATGCAGAAAAAAATATATTCAGTTTGCAACCTGATGGAGGTCAGTATAGATGGACTAATACAACAAGTCCCACACACAGCTAGAAGCCCAATATTTTTTCAGAGGTAGATGCAGAAAAAAATATATTCAGTTTGCAACCTGATGGAGGTCTGTATAGATGGATTAATAGAACAAGTCCCACACACAGCTAGAAGCCCAATATTTTTTCAGAGGTAGATGCAGAAAAAAATATATTCAGTTTGCAACCTGATGGAGGTCAGTATAGATGGACTAATACAACAAGTTCCACACACAGCTAGAAGCCCAATATTTTTTCAGAGGTAGATGCAGAAAAAAATATATTCATTTTGCAACCTGATGGAGGTCTGTATAGATGGACTAATACAACAAGTCCCACACACAGCTAGAAGCCCAATATTTTTTCAGAGGTAGATGCAGAAAAAAATATATTCAGTTTGCAACCTGATGGAGGTCTGTATAGATGGATTAATAGAACAAGTCCCACACACAGCTAGAAGCCCAATATTTTTTCAGAGGTAGATGAAGAAAAAAATATATTCAGTTTGCAACCTGATGGAGGTCAGTATAGATGGACTAATACAACAAGTCCCACACACAGCTAGAAGCCCAATATTTTTTCAGAGCTAGATGCAGAAAAAAATTATATTCAATTTGCAACCTGATGGAGGTCAGTATAGATGGACTAATAGAATGATGCTATGCCCAAAAGATTTTACTTCACTAGGTGCAGTAAAAAAATTGGTATTCTATACACAGGTGGTATATCTTGCAACACAGATAGGCTACTCCACTGACTAACACACTCTGCAATATGCCAAAAAGGATTAGCTTTGCTAGATTCAGCCAAATGCTGTGAAAAAAACTTGCACAGCACTGGCACAGACCTGCCTGGCAAAAACTGATAGGAACTGATGTAACTTAGTCCTGAAAAGGACTCCAATTACAATTAGTCTTTACTCCCACAATCTATCTATTTAAGAGCACAGACCTGCCTGATAAAAGTCGTAGGAAATGCCGTAACCTAGTCCTTAAAAGGACTGCAATCACAACTATTCCCTACTCCCAAGCTATCTGTAGATTTGTGCGAAAATTGGCTTGAAATTAACAAGGTATAGCGCACACAGCAACAGCGGTGCCGTCTAACACGCAGCTGCAGCAGTGAGAAAATGGTGGCGACGGGGAAAATGGCTTGGTCTTATAGGGCAAGGACATGTGACATACACTGCCAATGACACATGCCCTTGCTTGTGTGAAAAAAAGCACTTCGCTCTGTGTGTGCACTGCTGATAGGCTGACAGATTGCACCTCCCCACTATAAATGCGGGAAAGAGAAATAAAAAATGGAGATCTTCAATGTTCCTGCAGAGATCCATCCCCTGCCCCTCCCCCCACCCCGCTGTACACTCAAACTGCGTATTAACATTAATTTTCATCATTACTGAGAAAAAATCCAGTTATGATTTTGGTGCACGAACAGTTATCGAACCTAACCTCGAACAGCCGAATTTTTCTCAAATTGTTCGTGTTCGCCGAACGGCTCGAACACCGCCCAAAACAGCTCGAATTTGAGATTGGCGAACAGTTCGAG
Source organism: Phyllobates terribilis (assembly GCF_046119375.1). Lineage (NCBI taxonomy): Eukaryota > Metazoa > Chordata > Amphibia > Anura > Dendrobatidae > Phyllobates > Phyllobates terribilis. Next base: position 250,587,427 of record NW_027362773.1, on the reverse strand, counting down.
TAGAACAACGCTCATCTCTATATATAACCTGTAATATTATACTTTTCAAGAAAGGTATCCATGCCCTTCTTAAATTTTATCAGTGAATCACTCATTACAACATCATGCGGCAGAGAGTTCCATAGTCTCATTGCTCTTACAGTAAAGAATCCCCGTCTGTGATTATGATTAAACCTTCTTTCCTCCAGACGTAGAAGATGCCCCCTTGTCCCCGTCTCTGGCCTCAGAGTAAAAAGATCAGTAGACAGGTCTTTGTACTGTCCCCTCATATACTTGTACATAGTAATAAGATCACCCCTAAGCCTTTGTTTTTCCACAGTAAATAACCCCAAGTGTAATAACCTGTCCTGGTATTGCAGACCCCCCAGTCCTCTAATAACCTTGATCGCTCTTCTCTGCACCCGCTCTGGTTCAGCTATGTCTTTCTTATACACCAGAGACCAGAACTGTACACAGTATTCTAAGTATGGTCTCACTAAAGACTTGTATAGAGGTAAAATTATGTTCTCCTCATGAGCATCTATGCCTCTTTTAATGCATCCCATTATTTTATTTGCCTTTGCAGCAGCTGCCTGACACTGGCCACCAAACATGAGCTTGTCATCCACCAATACACCCAGGTCTTTTTCAGTTACAGTTTTGCCCAGTGTTTTACAATTAAGCATATAATTATACATTTTATTTCCTCTGCCCAAGTGCATTACCTTACATTTATCCCCATTAAAGCTCATTTGCCATTTATCAGCCCAAGCTTCTAGTTTACATAGATCCTCCTGTAATATAAAATTGTCCTCCTCTGTATTGATTACCCAGCAGAGTTTAGTGTCGTCTGCAAATATTGAAATAGTACTCCCCTACAAGGTCATTAATAAAAAGTTAAAAAGAAGTGGGCCCAATACTGACCCCTGTGGTACCCCACTGTTAACTGAGACCCAGTCTGAGTGTGTTCCATTAATAACCACCCTTTGTTTCCTATCACTGAGACAGTTCTTAACCCACATACATATATTTTCCCCTATCCCCATTGTTCTCATTTTATGTATCAACCTTTGGTGTGGAACCGTATCAAAAGTTTTGAAAAGTCCATATACACATCCACTGCATTGTCTTGGTCCAGTCCGGAACTTACCTCCTCATAAAAGCTGATCAGATTAGTTTGACAGGAACGGTCTCTCATAAACCCATGTTGATATTGGGTCATGAGGTTATTCTTCTTCAGATACTCTAGTGTAGCATCTCTTAGGAAACCCTACTTACCGGAGTAGTGTAGACAGATAGTTCATTGCCTGAAATGACCAAAGTTTGCTACAAATTTTTTTTCCGGTACCTTAAGATTTCCAATGATGAACAACATTGATTTCAAAATCCATGGAGCATCTGAAGGTACAATACTTTGCTCAACTGCATGTGTCTGTATTTGTCTGTGTTTGCTCAACTGCATGTAGCTGCAACATCCACTATCTACACTTTTTGGAGTAGAATAACTTTTTGTGGTTAACAACTCTTTAAATTAGACTTGTCTGGATTCAGTTCATTGTATTATTTGGAAAAAAAGTCACATGAGAAAATGCCTATGAGGGTCTACCCTTCACCTGTGCAGAACATGTTAGGCCCACTTTTAATTGTATTGTAATCTTTCTTGTTATCATTGTACACAAAGGACGTATCATTAATAAGATCTAAAAGGATGTTTAAAAAATAATCCCATAAGATCAGTGGTATAACTAGAGTCCGAGGTGCTCCAGTGCAAAATTCTGCTATGGGTCACCACCTGCAGGTTGTTCAGATGTATGGGCCCTTGTAGCGCTCTAGATCCTATAAAAACATACATGTTTGCCTCACATGTAATAATGTCCCTGTCCTAACTCCTTCTTGTAATAATTTCCCTCATCCTGGGTCCCTTCCAGTAATAATTTCCACATCCTGGCCCCTTCTAGTAATAATGCCACCCCATCCTGGGCCCCATGCTTTAACATTTTCTCTTCATCCTAAGCCCCTTCTTGGTATAATCTCCCCATTCTGGTATAATGCCCCTATTCTTGTATAATGTCCCCCATCCTGGTATAATGTCCCCTTTCTGGTATAATGTCCCCAATCCTGGTATAATGTCCCTCATCCAGGTATAATGTTTCTATTATGGTATAATGTTGTATAATGTCCCAATTCTGGTATAATGTCCCCCATTCTGGTATAATGTCACCCATTCTGGTATACTGTCCCCCATCAAGGTATAGTACCTCCATTCTTGTATAATATCCCCAACCTGGAATAATGTTCCCCATCCTAGTAAAATGTCCCTATTCTGGTATAATGCAGCATAATATCCCCAGGCTGGTATAATGCCCCCATATTGGTATAATGTCCCCCATCCTCGTACAATGTCCCACATCCTGGTATAATGTAGTATAATATCCTCATTCTGGTATAATGTCCTTATCCTTGTATAATGTCCCCATCCTAGGCCCTTCTGTTCTTCTCCAGAACACTTTAAAAATAAACAAACAATTCTGCTCACCTTCCTCCGTTCCCACGCTGAGCGGCACCCTCTTCTGTATTGGCAACTGACTTCTGCGCACATCCAGGTGATATTACCTCTCCCAACGCCTCATAGACAGTAACACTCGCCTCTGTTCCTGTGTTCTCTATGAGAGAGCCACTGCCAGACTCCTTTTGCAGAGGTTTATCTCCAGGAAAATCAAAAAGATTGTTCTTTGAAATTCAACATCATCTGTTGGGGGAGAATCGGGGGGGGCTCTGATACTCATAAAACTGTCAGCTGATCCCACCGATATTGGTAGGTCCGGCCATCTTAAGTCTAATGTGCATGGGGCCTTTAGTGCAAGCTAAAGAGGGTTCCTTAAGTACAGGTTAGAGTGGGTCAGGTCTCATAGGAAGAATAAGCTGTGTGCAATCTTGTCTCTTGCCAGACTTACATGCTACACTCTGAGCTCCACTGTTATGCCTGTACACATGCAAAATGGCTTTGTGGAGCTATCTGACCGATGACTCCATGATGCATCAGGGACCTGGGGATGACCGGGTAATGAATAAAAGTGCCTGTATATGTCTGGTAGGTTTATAGCTTCTTTCATGCAAAATCAAGTTTGCTCTACCTTAATCCCGTGCATTGAGCCCATCTCTAATAGTAGTCTTCTTCGTGATACCCAAACTTTTTCTGAAGAGTTTGTTAAATATTTTGAAGATGTAGGCTTATCTAAGATTAGGTTTGACTTGGGTGCTATCAGAAAATATTTAGAAGACATCGTTCTACCCAAGTTATTTCAGGTTTAGGCCAATCTCTTAGATACTCTCATTTTGTTATGTGAGTTGACTTAAGCATTTGGGAAAATCTTCTAAAAATAAATCTTCCCAATTGGATGAAGTATAATCAGAGATCTATCTAAAAAATATATAGGTTTTGGAGGAGAGGCTCCTGTGGATTATAGCTAATGCCAAGAGTGAGACTCCTGCATCTATATGGTAAGTTCTAATTACTGTCATTCTCAAAAACGATAAGGAAGGACCCAACTACACTGCTCAAAAAAATAAAGGGAACACTTAAACAACAGAATATAACTCCAAGTAAATCAAACTTCTGTGAAATCAAACTGTCCACTTAGGAAGCAACACTGATTGACAATCAATTTCACATGCTGTTGTGCAAATGGAATAGACAATAAATGGAAATTATTGGCAATTATCAAGACACCCTCAATAAAGGAGTGGTTCTGCAGGTGGGGACCACAGACCACATCTCAGAACCAATGCTTTCTGGCTGATGTTTTGGTCACTTTTGAATGTTAGTTGTGCTTTCACACTCATGGTAGCATGAGACGGACTCTACAACCCACAGAAGTTGCTCAGGTAGTGCAGTTTATCCAGGATGGCACATCAATGCGAGCTGTGGCAAGAAGGTTTGCTGTGTCTGTCAGCGTAGTGTCCAGAGGCTGGAGGCACTACCAGGAGACAGGCCAGTACACCAGGAGACATGGAGGGGGCCGTAGGAGGGCAACAATCCAGCAGCAGGACCTCTACCTCCGCCTTTGTGCAAGGAGGAACAGGAGGAGCACTGCCAGAGCCCTGCAAAATGACCTCCAGCAGGCCACAAATGTGCCTGTCTCTGCACAAACGGTTAGAAACTGACTCCATGAGGGCGGCATGAGGGCCCAACCCCCACAAATGGGGGTTGTGCTCACAGCCCAACACCGTGCAGGACGCTTGGCATTTGCCACAGAACAGCAGTATTGGCAAAGTCGCCACTGGTGCCCTGTGCTCTTCACAGATGAAAGCAGGTTCACACTGAGCACATGTGACAGACGTGACAGAGTCTGGAGACGCCGTGGAGAGTGATCTGCTGCCTGCAACATCCTTCAGCATGATCGGTTTGGCAGTGGGTTAGTAATGGTGTGGGTTGGCTTTTCTGTGGAGGGCCGCACAGCCCTTCATGTGCTCGCCAGAGGTAGCCTGACTGACATTAGGTACCGAGATGAGATCCTCAGACCCCTTGTGAGACCATATGCTGGTGCGGTTGGCCCTGGGTTCCTCCTAATGCAGGACAATGCCAGACCTCATGTGGCTGGAGTGTGTCAGCTGTTCCTGCAAGATGAAGGCATTGAAGCTATTGACTGGCCCGCGCGTTCCCCAGACCTGAATCCGATTGAGCACTTCTGGGGCATCATGTCTCGCTCCATCCACCAATGTCCATCCACAGAATGTCCAGGAGTTGGCGGATGCTTTAGTCCAGGTCTGGGAGGAGAACCCACAGGAGACCATCCGCAACCTCATCATGACCATATCCAGGCATTGTAGGGAAGTCATACAGGCACGTGGAGGCCACACACAATACTGAGCCTCATTTTGACTTGTTTTAAGGACATTACATCAAAGTTGGATCAGCCTGTAGTGTGTTTTTCCACTTTAATTTTGGGGGTGACTCCAAATCCAGGCCTCCATTGGTTAATAAATTTGATTTCCATTGATGATTTTTGTGTGATTTTGTTGTCAGCACATTCAACTTTGTACAGAACAAAGTATTCAATGAGAATATTTCATTCATTCAGATCTAGGATGTGTTATTTGAGTGTTCCCATTATTTTTTGAGCAGTGTAAATTGGACTCTTTCCATAATCAATTCTGATTTTAAATTATTGACCAATATTCTGACTGTAAGGATTAAAGAAGGTTTTCATTAGATGATACATCCAGACCAATGTGAGTTTATGGTGAGAAGAGAATATTAGTTGTTCTCTGTTTTTTAGACCTCCAGATGGCTTCCTCCAATCCGGGGAAAAAAACAATACTTATATTAGATGCCTCTAAGTCGTTCATTACAGTAGAATGGAACTTCCTATGGGATACGTTGCTGATATTGGGTTTTGGGTGGGAATTTATTGCTTGGATTAAATTGTTATATTGTTGCCTGGCTTCCTAGATTCTTATAAAGTGTTTCGGGAATGCACTGAAATGAAATTATTTTGGTTGCAACAAGGGGTATCCCATATTAACAGATTATTTGGAACTCCTACACACCCTGATCACTTGCATATTAGGAGATGTATCTGTGGCACCCCTGCAGGTTCAGTCGTCACAGAGGTACTGTATCTCACCCAGAGGTGTGGTACCCCACTCTCAGGTAAGGATGGAGTGCCACCCGGGACCCACACACTTGCATCCAATACACTCCACTTCAGCAGGGAAGGGCGAGATTGCTCCTAAGGGAGAGCACAGTCCCTGGTGCCTAGCTAGAAGGTGGAACCATGTAGTGGGTGTGTGTGGAGGAAGTAAATCAGGGGAACACCGTCAGAAGGAGTATAAGAAGGAAGGGGACCATCTAGAAGGGTCGAGTCCTGCTCAGTAGAGCAGTGTAGGAGGTCCAGGCTCCTGGCTCCAGTGCTTGGAGCAGGAGTTAAGAGGAGAGAGAGGAGTCGGGCCTAGTCTGAGAGGCCCAGGAGGAGAGAGTGAGAGAGGACGGGAGCAAAGGGAAGGCTCCAGAGGCAGAGGGGATTCCAGGGGCACGGCGAGTGCGGATGCCACCCGTGCGCCAGAATCTACATGGATGTGGAGGGATCAGGCCGCAGAGGGGACCGGCCCCTAAACTAGTGGAGAATAATCAGGCTCAGCTACATAACCGGAAGCTGCTGTGCTTGCAAGGTGCAGCTGCCGACCACCACAATAACATCACCGAAAAGGTGGCCACATAGGGTCCAGGGGATTGCAAGTCGCCCGACAAGACCCGAGGCTACCCGCTTGGGACACTGATTGTGAGGCGCAAGGCAGGAGGATGAGAGCCAGCGCAGGGAAGACGACCGAGAAAGGAACATAGAACGGGGTCTAGTTTAAGTACTTCTGAGAGACTTGAGAGTTTGCTGAATCCCTTCCCTGGTGAACACAGGACGACGTGGGAGGTTACACACTGGCCTTGGTAACCTGGAGTCTTGAACAACTGTGAGTAAACCTGAAGACTGCACCCCACTGTATCCTAGAATTATTGCTCCGTCATCACCAGCCCTGCACTACACAGCACCAGCAACAGCTACCTTATAAAATCACCATCTACTGCCCTGGAGCTAAGCTCTGCCTGTGGAGAGCTGAACCAACTCTGCTGTGTCACCATCAGCTCCAAAGGATCTGCACCGCAGCGGCGGACCCATATAGCCACATACCACAGGTGGCGTCACAAACATTATCTCTAAAAACTTTATTTCCTTTTTACTTTCCCTTTAATTGACCGCCCTGGGTCACGGACCGAGTCACTACCACAGTGACATCCCCCAGCATCGACTGGCCCGGCTACCGAGTAACCCACGGCCCATGGGGCGCGTCATATCAATGGTAGGTGATAATAAATATGTGAGATTGGTGATGGGAAAACTTATTTACCTTAGAAAAGGTATTTTGTGTTCTTGCACTAGTAGAGACAGAGCCTTCTTGTTTTGTAAAGTGGATGGAATTTAGTAGCTGTCAGGTCTTACTTTAGAAGTTATTGTATGAGAAAAGATCTCAAACACAACTTTATATGGTACTTTGAAATCCATAGATTCAGGGATGTGGATAGGTTGTGGATAGGTTTTACAGAGTAGTGGTAGACACAGACAGAAAAGGGCCGCTGTGCAAGAACAATATATGGGCCTGTTACACTCCAATAACTTATTGTAATTAGAGATGAGCGTTGTTCTACTCGAACTGTTCGCCAATCTCAAATTCGAGCTGTTTTGGGCGGTGTTCGAGCCGTTCGGCGAACACGAACGATTTGAGAAAAATTCGGCTGTTCGAGGTTATGTTCGATAACTGTTCGTGCACCAAAATCATAACTGGATTTTTTCTCAGTAATGATGAAAATTAATGTTAATACGCAGTTTGAGTGTACAGCGGGGTGGGGGGAGGGGCAGAGGATGGATCTCTGCAGGAATAATGAAGATCTCCATTTTTTTTTCTCTTTCCCGCATTTACAGTGGGGAGGTGCAATCTGTCAGCCTATCAGCAGCGCACACACGGAGCGAAGTGCTTTTTTTCACACAAGAAAGGGCATGTGTCATTGGCAGTGTATGTCACATGTCCTTGCCCTATAAGACCAAGCCATTTTCCCCGTCGCCACCATTTTCTCACTGCTGCAGCTGCGTGTTAGACGGCACCGCTGTTGCTGTGTGCTCTATACCTTGTTAATTTCAAGCCAATTTTCGCACAAATCTACAGATAGCTTGGGAGTAGGGAATAGTTGTGATTGCAGTCCTTTTAAGGACTAGGTTACAGCATTTCCTACAACTTTTATCAGGCAGGTCTGTGCTCTTAAATAGATAGGTTGTGGGAGTAAAGACTAATTGTAATTGGAGTCCTTTTCAGGACTAGGTTACATCAGTTCCTATCAGTTTTTGCCAGGCAGGTCTGTGCCAGTGCTGTGCAAGTTTTTTTCACAGCATTTGGCTGAATCTAGCAAAGCTAATCCTTTTTGGCCTATTGCAGAGTGTGTTAGTCAGTGGAGTAGCCTATCTGTGTTGCAAGATATACCACCTGTGTATAGAATACCAATTTTTTTACTGCACCTAGTGAAGTAAAATCTTTTGGGCATAGCATCATTCTATTAGTCCATCTATACTGACCTCCATCAGGTTGCAAATTGAATATAATTTTTTTCTGCATCTAGCTCTGAAAAAATATTTGGCCTTCTAGCAGTGTGTGGGACTTTCTATATTAGTCCATCTATACTGACCTCCATCAGGTTGCAAACTGAATATATTTTTTTCTGCATCTACCTCTGAAAAAATATTGGGCTTGTAGCTGTGTGTGGGACTTGTTCTATTAATCCATCTATACAGACCTCCATCAGGTTGCAAACTGAATATAATTTTTTTCTGCATCTAGCTCTGAAAAAATATTTGGCCTTCTAGCAGTGTGTGGGACTTTCTCTATTAGTCCATCTATACTGACCTCCATCAGGTTGCAAATTAAAAATAATTTTTATCTGCATCTAGCTCTGAAAAAATATTTGGGCTTCTAGCAGTGTGTGGGACTTGTTCTATTACTCCATCTATACTGACCTCCATCAGTTTGCTAATTGAATATAATTTTTTTCTGCATCTAGCTCTGAAAAAATATTGGGCTTCTAGCTGTGTGTTGGACTTGTTCTATTAGTACATCTATACTGACCTCCATCAGGTTGCAAATTGAATATAATTTTTTTCTGCATCTAGCTCTGAAAAAATATTGGGCTTCTAGCTGTGTGTGGGACTTGTTGTATTAGTCCGTCTATACAGACCTCCATCAGGTTGCAAACTGAATATATTTTATTCTGCATCTACCTCTGAAAAAATATTGGGCTTGTAGCTGTGTGTGGGACTTGTTCTATTAATCCATCTATACAGACCTCCATCAGGTTGCAAACTGAATATAATTTTTTTCTGCATCTACCTCTGAAAAAATATTTGGGCTTCTAGCTGTGTGTGGGACTTGTTCTATTACTCCATCTATACTGACCTCCATCAGGTTGCAAATTGAATATAATTTTTTGTCTGCATCTAGCTCTGAAAAAATATTGGGCTTCTAGCTGTGTGTGGGACTTGTTGTATTAGTCCATCTATACTGACCTCCATCAGGTTGCAAACTGAATATATTTTTTTCTGCATCTACCTCTGAAAAAATATTGGGCTTCTAGCAGTGTGTGGGACTTGTTCTATTAATCCATCTATACAGACCTCCATCAGGTTGCAAACTGAATATAATTTTTTTCTGCATCTAGCTCTGAAAAAATATTTGGCCTTCTAGCAGTGTGTGGGACTTTCTCTATTAGTCCATCTATACTGACCTCCATCAGGTTGCAAAGTAAAAATAATTTTTATCTGCATCTAGCTCTGAAAAAATATTTGGGCTTCTAGCTGTGTGTGGGACTTGTTCTATTAGTCGATCTATACTGACCTCCATCAGGTTGCAAATTGAATATAATTTTTTTCTGCATCTAGCCCTGAAAAAATATTGGGCTTCTAGCTGTGTGTGGGACTTGTTGTATTAGTCCATCTATACTGACCTCCATCAGGTTGCAAATTGAATATATTTTTTTCTGCATCTACCTCTGAAAAAATATTTGGCCTTCTAGCTGTGTGTGGGACTTGTTCTATTAATCCATCTATACAGACCTCCATCAGGTTGCAAACTGAATATAATTTTTTTCTGCATCTAGCTCTGAAAAAATATTTGGTCTTCTAGCAGTGTGTGGGACTTTCTCTATTAGTCCATCTATATTGACCTCCATCAGGTTGCAAATTAAAAATAATTTTTATCTGCATCTAGCTCTGAAAAAATATTTGGGCTTCTAGCTGTGTGTTGGACTTGTTCTATTACTCCACTATACTGACCTCCATCAGGTTGCAAATTGAATATAATTTTTTTCTGCATCTAGCTCTGAAAAAATATTGGGCTTCTAGCTGTGTGTGGGACTTGTTGTATTAGTCCATCTATACTGACCTCCATCAGGTTGCAAACTGAATATATTTTTTTCTGCATCTACCTCTGAAAAAATATTGGGCTTCTAGCTGTGTGTGGGACTTGTTCTATTAATCCATCTATACAGACCTCCATCAGGTTGCAAACTGAATATAATTTTTTTCTGCATTTAGCTCTGAAAAAATATTTGGCCTTCTAGCAGTGTGTGGGACTTTCTCTATTAGTCCATCTATACTGACCTCCATCAGGTTGCAAAGTAAAAATAATTTTTATCTGCATCTAGCTCTGAAAAAATATTTGGGCTTCTAGCTGTGTGTGGGACTTGTTCTATTAGTCGATCTATACTGACCTCCATCAGGTTGCAAATTGAATATAATTTTTTTCTGCATCTAGCCCTGAAAAAATATTGGGCTTCTAGCTGTGTGTGGGACTTGTTGTATTAGTCCATCTATACTGACCTCCATCAGGTTGCAAATTGAATATATTTTTTTCTGCATCTAGCTCTGAAAAAATATTTGGCCTTCTAGCTGTGTGTGGGACTTGTTCTATTAATCCATCTATACAGACCTCCATCAGGTTGCAAACTGAATATAATTTTTTTCTGCATCTAGCTCTGAAAAAATATTTGGGCTTCTAGCTGTGTGTGGGACTTGTTCTATTACTCCATCTATACTGACCTCCATCAGGTTGCAAATTGAATATAATTTTTTGTCTACATCTAGCTCTGAAAAAATATTGGGCTTCTAGCTGTGTGTGGGACTTGTTGTATTAGTCCATCTATACTGACCTCCATCAGGTTGCAAACTGAATATATTTTTTTCTGCATCTACCTCTGAAAAAATATTGGGCTTCTAGCAGTGTGTGGGACTTGTTCTATTAATCCATCTATACAGACCTCCATCAGGTTGCAAACTGAATATAATTTTTTTCTGCATCTAGCTCTGAAAAAATATTTGGCCTTCTAGCAGTGTGTGGGACTTTCTCTATTAGTCCATCTATACTGACCTCCATCAGGTTGCAAAGTAAAAATAATTTTTATCTGCATCTACCTCTGAAAAAATATTTGGGCTTCTAGCTGTGTGTGGGACTTGTTCTATTAGTCGATCTATACTGACCTCCATCAGGTTGCAAATTGAATATAATTTTTTTCTGCATCTAGCCCTGAAAAAATATTGGGCTTCTAGCTGTGTGTGGGACTTGTTGTATTAGTCCATCTATACTGACCTCCATCAGGTTGCAAATTGAATATATATTTTTCTGCATCTACCTCTGAAAAAATATTTGGCCTTCTAGCTGTGTGTGGGACTTGTTCTATTAATCCATCTATACAGACCTCCATCAGGTTGCAAACTGAATATAATTTTTTTCTGCATCTAGCTCTGAAAAAATATTTGGTCTTCTAGCAGTGTGTGGGACTTTCTCTATTAGTCCATCTATATTGACCTCCATCAGGTTGCAAATTAAAAATAATTTTTATCTGCATCTAGCTCTGAAAAAATATTTGGGCTTCTAGCTGTGTGTTGGACTTGTTCTATTACTCCACTATACTGACCTCCATCAGGTTGCAAATTGAATATAATTTTTTTCTGCATCTAGCTCTGAAAAAATATTGGGCTTCTAGCTGTGTGTGGGACTTGTTGTATTAGTCCATCTATACTGACCTCCATCAGGTTGCAAACTGAATATATTTTTTTCTGCATCTACCTCTGAAAAAATATTGGGCTTCTAGCTGTGTGTGGGACTTGTTCTATTAATCCATCTATACAGACCTCCATCAGGTTGCAAACTGAATATAATTTTTTTCTGCATCTAGCTCTGAAAAAATATTTGGCCTTCTAGCAGTGTGTGGGACTTTCTCTATTAGTCCATCTATACTGACCTCCATCAGGTTGCAAAGTAAAAATAATTTTTATCTGCATCTAGCTCTGAAAAAATATTTGGGCTTCTAGCTGTGTGTGGGACTTGTTCTATTAGTCGATCTATACTGACCTCCATCAGGTTGCAAATTGAATATAATTTTTTTCTGCATCTAGCCCTGAAAAAATATTGGGCTTCTAGCTGTGTGTGGGACTTGTTGTATTAGTCCATCTATACTGACCTCCATCAGGTTGCAAATTGAATATATTTTTTTCTGCATCTACCTCTGAAAAAATATTTGGCCTTCTAGCTGTGTGTGGGACTTGTTCTATTAATCCATCTATACAGACCTCCATCAGGTTGCAAACTGAATATAATTTTTTTCTGCATCTAGCTCTGAAAAAATATTTGGGCTTCTAGCTGTGTGTGGGACTTGTTCTATTACTCCATCTATACTGACCTCCATCAGGTTGCAAATTGAATATAATTTTTTGTCTACATCTAGCTCTGAAAAAATATTGGGCTTCTAGCTGTGTGTGGGACTTGTTGTATTAGTCCATCTATACTGACCTCCATCAGGTTGCAAACTGAATATATTTTTTTCTGCATCTACCTCTGAAAAAATATTGGGCTTCTAACAGTGTGTGGGACTTGTTCTATTAATCCATCTATACAGACCTCCATCAGGTTGCAAACTGAATATAATTTTTTTCTGCATCTAGCTCTGAAAAAATATTTGGCCTTCTAGCAGTGTGTGGGACTTTCTCTATTAGTCCATCTATACTGACCTCCATCAGGTTGCAAAGTAAAAATAATTTTTATCTGCATCTAGCTCTGAAAAAATATTTGGGCTTCTAGCTGTGTGTGGGACTTGTTCTATTAGTCGATCTATACTGACCTCCATCAGGTTGTAAATTGAATATAATTTTTTTCTGCATCTAGCCCTGAAAAAATATTGGGCTTCTAGCTGTGTGTGGGACTTGTTGTATTAGTCAATCTATACTGACCTCCATCAGGTTGCAAATTGAATATATTTTTTTCTGCATCTACCTCTGAAAAAATATTTGGCCTTCTAGCTGTGTGTGGGACTTGTTCTATTAATCCATCTATACAGACCTCCATCAGGTTGCAAACTGAATATAATTTTTTTCTGCATCTAGCTCTGAAAAAATATTTGGTCTTCTAGCAGTGTGTGGGACTTTCTCTATTAGTCCATCTATATTGACCTCCATCAGGTTGCAAATTAAAAATAATTTTTATCTGCATCTTGCTCTGAAAAAATATTTGGGCTTCTAGCTGTGTGTTGGACTTGTTCTATTACTCCACTATACTGACCTCCATCAGGTTGCAAATTGAATATAATTTTTTTCTGCATCTAGCTCTGAAAAAATATTGGGCTTCTAGCTGTGTGTGGGACTTGTTGTATTAGTCCATCTATACTGACCTCCATCAGGTTGCAAACTGAATATATTTTTTTCTGCATCTACCTCTGAAAAAATATTGGGCTTCTAGCTGTGTGTGGGACTTGTTCTATTAATCCATCTATACAGACCTCCATCAGGTTGCAAACTGAATATAATTTTTTTCTGCATCTAGCTCTGAAAAAATATTTGGCCTTCTAGCAGTGTGTGGGACTTTCTCTATTAGTCCATCTATACTGACCTCCATCAGGTTGCAAAGTAAAAATAATTTTTATCTGCATCTAGCTCTGAAAAAATATTTGGGCTTCTAGCTGTGTGTGGGACTTGTTCTATTAGTCGATCTATACTGACCTCCATCAGGTTGCAAATTGAATATAATTTTTTTCTGCATCTAGCCCTGAAAAAATATTGGGCTTCTAGCTGTGTGTGGGACTTGTTGTATTAGTCCATCTATACTGACCTCCATCAGGTTGCAAATTGAATATATTTTTTTCTGCATCTACCTCTGAAAAAATATTTGGCCTTCTAGCTGTGTGTGGGACTTGTTCTATTAATCCATCTATACAGACCTCCATCAGGTTGCAAACTGAATATAATTTTTTTCTGCATCTAGCTCTGAAAAAATATTTGGGCTTCTAGCTGTGTGTGGGACTTGTTCTATTACTCCATCTATACTGACCTCCATCAGGTTGCAAATTGAATATAATTTTTTGTCTACATCTAGCTCTGAAAAAATATTGGGCTTCTAGCTGTGTGTGGGACTTGTTGTATTAGTCCATCTATACTGACCTCCATCAGGTTGCAAACTGAATATATTTTTTTCTGCATCTACCTCTGAAAAAATATTGGGCTTCTAGCAGTGTGTGGGACTTGTTCTATTAATCCATCTATACAGACCTCCATCAGGTTGCAAACTGAATATAATTTTTTTCTGCATCTAGCTCTGAAAAAATATTTGGCCTTCTAGCAGTGTGTGGGACTTTCTCTATTAGTCCATCTATACTGACCTCCATCAGGTTGCAAAGTAAAAATAATTTTTATCTGCATCTAGCTCTGAAAAAATATTTGGGCTTCTAGCTGTGTGTGGGACTTGTTCTATTAGTCGATCTATACTGACCTCCATCAGGTTGCAAATTGAATATAATTTTTTTCTGCATCTAGCCCTGAAAAAATATTGGGCTTCTAGCTGTGTGTGGGACTTGTTGTATTAGTCCATCTATACTGACCTCCATCAGGTTGCAAATTGAATATATTTTTTTCTGCATCTACCTCTGAAAAAATATTTGGCCTTCTAGCTGTGTGTGGGACTTGTTCTATTAATCCATCTATACAGACCTCCATCAGGTTGCAAACTGAATATAATTTTTTTCTGCATCTAGCTCTGAAAAAATATTTGGTCTTCTAGCAGTGTGTGGGACTTTCTCTATTAGTCCATCTATATTGACCTCCATCAGGTTGCAAATTAAAAATAATTTTTATCTGCATCTAGCTCTGAAAAAATATTTGGGCTTCTAGCTGTGTGTTGGACTTGTTCTATTACTCCACTATACTGACCTCCATCAGGTTGCAAATTGAATATAATTTTTTTCTGCATCTAGCTCTGAAAAAATATTGGGCTTCTAGCTGTGTGTGGGACTTGTTGTATTAGTCCATCTATACTGACCTCCATCAGGTTGCAAACTGAATATATTTTTTTCTGCATCTACCTCTGAAAAAATATTGGGCTTCTAGCTGTGTGTGGGACTTGTTCTATTAATCCATCTATACAGACCTCCATCAGGTTGCAAACTGAATATAATTTTTTTCTGCATCTAGCTCTGAAAAAATATTTGGCCTTCTAGCAGTGTGTGGGACTTTCTCTATTAGTCCATCTATACTGACCTCCATCAGGTTGCAAAGTAAAAATAATTTTCATCTGCATCTAGCTCTGAAAAAATATTTGGGCTTCTAGCTGTGTGTGGGACTTGTTCTATTAGTCGATCTATACTGACCTCCATCAGGTTGCAAATTGAATATAATTTTTTTCTGCATCTAGCCCTGAAAAAATATTGGGCTTCTAGCTGTGTGTGGGACTTGTTGTATTAGTCCATCTATACTGACCTCCATCAGGTTGCAAATTGAATATATTTTTTTCTGCATCTACCTCTGAAAAAATATTTGGCCTTCTAGCTGTGTGTGGGACTTGTTCTATTAATCCATCTATACAGACCTCCATCAGGTTGCAAACTGAATATAATTTTTTTCTGCATCTAGCTCTGAAAAAATATTTGGTCTTCTAGCAGTGTGTGGGACTTTCTCTATTAGTCCATCTATATTGACCTCCATCAGGTTGCAAATTAAAAATAATTTTTATCTGCATCTAGCTCTGAAAAAATATTTGGGCTTTTAGCTGTGTGTTGGACTTGTTCTATTACTCCACTATACTGACCTCCATCAGGTTGCAAATTGAATATAATTTTTTTCTGCATCTAGCTCTGAAAAAATATTGGGCTTCTAGCTGTGTGTGGGACTTGTTGTATTAGTCCATCTATACTGACCTCCATCAGGTTGCAAACTGAATATATTTTTTTCTGCATCTACCTCTGAAAAAATATTGGGCTTCTAGCTGTGTGTGGGACTTGTTCTATTAATCCATCTATACAGACCTCCATCAGGTTGCAAACTGAATATAATTTTTTTCTGCATCTAGCTCTGAAAAAATATTTGGCCTTCTAGCAGTGTGTGGGACTTTCTCTATTAGTCCATCTATACTGACCTCCATCAGGTTGCAAATTAAAAATAATTTTTATCTGCATCTACCTCTGAAAAAATATTTGGGCTTCTAGCTGTGTGTGGGACTTGTTCTATTAGTCCATCTATACTGACCTCCATCAAGCTGCAAATTCAAAATAATTTTTTGTCTGCATCTAGCTCTGAAAAAATATTTGGCCTTCTAGCAGTGTGTGGGACTTTCTCTATTAGTCCATCTATACTGACCTCCATCAGGTTGCAAATTAAAAATAATTTTTATCTGCATCTAGCTCTGAAAAAAATATTTGGGCTTCTAGCTGTGTGTGGGACTTGTTCTATTACTCCATCTATACTGACCTCCATCAGGTTGCAAATTGAATATAATTTTTTTCTGCATCTAGCTCTGAAAAAATATTGGGCTTCTAGCTGTGTGTGGGACTTGTTGTATTATTCCATCTATACTGACCTCCATCAGGTTGCAAACTGAATATATTTTTTTCTGCATCTACCTCTGAAAAAATATTGGGCTTCAAGCTGTGTGTGGGACTTGTTCTATTAATCCATCTATACAGACCTCCATCAGGTTGCAAACTGAATATAATTTTTTTCTGCATCTAGCTCTGAAAAAATATTTGGCCTTCTAGCAGTGTGTGGGACTTTCTCTATTAGTCCATCTATACTGACCTCCATCAGGTTGCAAATTAAAAATAATTTTTATCTGCATCTAGCTCTGAAAAAATATTTGGGCTTCTAGCTGCGTGTGGGACTTGTTCTATTACTCCATCTATACTGACCTCCATCAGGTTGCAAATTGAATATAATTTTTTTCTGCATCTAACCCAGCCAATAGTTTTGGCCTAATACCACAGTTTGGCCACTCAGCTCTGCTCGGTTCCCATCCATTGTTTTTTTGTGCAAACAACTCCAGAGTTGTGAATTAGTTAACCACCAAAATGAGTGGAAAAAGGCCTGCTGCTGGTGGAAAGGGGAATAGGCGGTGTGGGAAGGGGAAAAAAGGTTGTGTCCGTGGGGTAGGTGCAGAAGAAAGACCATCTTCCAGCCAAACTAAAATGTCTACTTCTTTTAGCGGACAATGTGATAAGATCCCTTTCTTACGGCCATGCCAATCGCTACAAATTCCAGATGAGGCACAAAAACAGCAGGTGCTTCAACGGATATCAAGTGCTCCTTTAAGTGGGCTCTCCTCCACATCAACTTCAACATCACAAATACTCCAGTCCTCAAAGATGTCACCCCAATCGCACTTGCTTCCTCACAGCTCCCAAATCTCCAGCTGCCCATCTGAGTATGAGGTAGAACAGATGGTTGAGTCTGCAGAGCTGTTTACTCATACTATAGCCTGGGAATCAGAGGTCGACTCCAGCGCTTCTGTGAATCCAGACGAGGAAATGATCTGCACTGATGCCCAGAATCTTTATGAGTCGGATCCAGGACCAGACGCAGAAGGTTCTGACCATAATGTAGACCCTCATTCCCAAACTGTAACTCCTGTTGGTGGAGACAATGAGGAAGACGATGATGAGACTCAAATACCTGATTGGAGCGACAACTTTAGTTTTTTGTCAGGGCAGGAACAGGTTGGCTCTGAGGACGACGGGTGTGATAACGCACAGGGTGATGATGATGAGGTTGGAGATCTCACTTACTGTCAACCCACAGTCAGCCAAGAGATGAGGTCAGCAGAGGAGGTGGAGGAAGATGCTAGTGACGACGAGGTCAGGTTGCGCCTTCCTGGACAGAGACGTAGAACTGGAAGCACGTCAACAACTGCATCCTCAAACACAACTCTGCCTCTCACCACATGTCATGGTGGCTCTTCAGGTCGCATGGGTGCTAAGCCTTGCATAGACTGGGCATTTTTTCAGATCGATAAAGATGACCCAACTCGTGTTATCTGTAACATTTGTCAGCAAAAGCTAAGTAGAGGCCAAAAAATACATAGTTTGAGTACTTCATGCATGAACCGGCACATGGACATGAAGCATAAGTTGCAGTGGGAAGCTCAGTGTGCTACAATGCGGCCTAGCCGGCCGGGCCAACCACCGTCTGCCATATCTTGTGCATCCGCGGCCTCTTCATCCTCTGTGACTGGGGGGACAGCAGTCACACCTGTTTTGGGGCGCAGACCTGCCACCTCTTTACCCACAACAGCCAGCGTGATTGGCAGGTCATCATTTTCTTTGGAGGTGGTAACACCAGCTGGTGTTGAGCGCTGTCCGACATCGATAGCACCACCTTTGTATCAAGGCAACCTAACATGTCCACCTGCATCTTCCTCACAGACCGGCAGTTTGCTGGGGACACCCTTATCAACCCCGTCTAAGCACAATAGCCAGCCATCGGTCCCTCAGATGTGGACAAGTAAAAGACCATTTCCTCCTAGCCATGAGAAAGCTAAGAGGTTGAATTTCACCATCTGCAAGCTCTTGGCTACAGAAATGCTGCCTTTCCGCCTGGTGGACACAGAGGATTTTCGAGACCTTATGTCCGTCGCAGTGCCCCAGTACCAGATGCCCAGTCGGCACTACTTCTCAAAGAAAGGTATGCCTGCGCTCCACCAGCATGTCGCACACAACATCACCGCTTCTTTGAGAAACTCTGTGTGTGACAGGGTGCATTTCACCACAGACACTTGGACGAGTAGGCATGGACAGGGGCGTTACATGTCGCTTACTGGGCACTGGGTAACTATGGTGACAGCAGGACAAGGGGCTGCTGTCCAAGTCTTGCCGTCCCCACGAGTTGTGCGTCAATCCTCTTTATGTCAAAGTTCCTCCACTGCTTCTGCCTCCTCAACCTCCTCTCGGTCTTCCACCTGCACCCAAAGCCTGTCTGGTCATGCCACAAGCTTTCTAACTGCGCAGAAGGGATCCTGCACACCTCCTTACTATGCTGGCAGTAGGGCTCAACGTCATCAGGCGGTTTTTACTTTGAAATGTCTGGGAAATGTGAGTCACACAGCTGAGGAGTTGTGGTCAGCTCTGGAGAACCAATTTCATGAATGGTTGTCTCCACTGGACCTGAAACCAGGGAAGGCCGTGTGCGACAATGCTGCAAACCTGGGTGCGGCCCTTCGCCGGGGCAATGTCACACACGTGCCTTGTATGGCTCACGTGTTGAACCTGGTTGTCCAGCAATTTTTAGCCCACTATACCAGACTAGATGGCCTTCTGCAGAGGGCACAGTCGCTGTGTGCTCACTTCCGCCGTTCGCATCCCGCAGCTCAGCGACTTACATCTCTACAGAAGTCGTTGGGCCTGCCACTTCACCGGCTAAAATGCGATGTGCCTACCCGGTGGAATTCAACTCTGCACATGTTGCAGCGACTGTGGCAGCACCGACAATCCCTGGTGCTATACGTTCTGACGTATAGCCTGGGCCAACGAGATCCAGACGTGGGGCAAATCACGCTGGAGGAGTGGTCTCAGATCAGGGACCTATGCACCCTTCTGCACAGTTTTGAAATGGCGACGAAGATGTTTAGTGCTGACGATGCCATTATCAGCATGACTATTCCGGTGATTTACATGCTGGAGCACATGTTAAACAGAATTCGGAGTCAGGTGGTGGCACAAGAGGAGGTGGAGGAAGTAGAGGAGGAGGAGTTGTATGCGGAAGGGCTAACATCTGCAAGATCCAGACGGTCGGCAGCACCAAGGCGGCAGGCATGTGAGGGTGGGGGAGATGGTTTTACCAGGGCGCATGGTAGCAGCCAAACTAGTGAGGAAGGGGCAGGAGCCCAGGAAGAAGTGGAGGACGAACTGATGGAAGACTCATCAGATGAGGGAGACCTTGATCACATTTCTGTTGTGCGAGGTTGGGGGGAGAGGACAGAGGAAGGAAGCATGATTGTTATATCGCCACCAACACAACAGGGACTTGGTGCTCCTGGATGCGCAACACACATGAGTGCCTTCTTGCTGCACTACCTGCAACATGACCCTCGAATTGGGAGAATTAGAAATAATCCTGACTACTGGGTTGCCACACTGTTAGATCCCCGGTACAAAAGTAAATTTGCAGAAATTATTCCTGCCATAGAAAGGGATGCACGCATGCAGGAGTATCAGCAGAGACTGTTGCAGAATCTTACATGTGCTTTTCCACAAACACCAGTGGTGCACGTAGTGAATCTCACAGTTCCAACTTGCCAACCGTGGGACCGTCAAGTGTTCAGCACTCAAACCATAGCAGAACCACAGTATCTGCTGGTAACATCAATTTTGCGCAATCATTTCACCACTTTTTTAGCCCATCCTTTGCAAGGCCACAGGAGACAAGAAGTCTGACACATAGTCAACGCCTAGAGACGATGGTACAGGAGTATCTCCAAGTAAACATTGAAGCCATGACTGTGTCACTGGACCCTTGCTCTTTTTGGGCTTCCAATCTGGATAAATGGCCGGAGCTAGCCACTTACGCCTTGGAGATCTTGTCATGCCCCGCAGCCAGCGTTCTGTCTGAACGTGTATTCAGCGCTGCTGGTGGTGTGCTGACAGATAAGCGCACGCGGCTCTCCACTGATAATGTAGACAGACTCACGTTCATAAAGATGAACAAATCATGGATCCGAAATGACTTTTCTACCCCTGTGTCATCCTGGGGAGAGTAAAAGATGGATGATTGGTTAAAATCACCCTACCAACCGTTTTAAGCTTTCAAATTACTAATCATGTTTATCTGTATCTTGGCTGGAAAATAATTTGGGCTTTGTAGCAGTGTGCAGCACTGATTCTATTAGGCCATCTATAATAAGCTCCACCAGATTTAAAATTATTAATCATGTTTATCTGTATCTTGGCTGGAAAATAATTTGGGCTTTGTAGCAGCGTGCAGCACTGATCCTATTAGGCCATCTATACTAAGCTCCACCAGATTTAAATTTAATAATAATTTTTAGCTGCATCTAGCCCGGAAAATAATTTTGGGGCTCCGAGATGCGCAAGACACATAAGTGCCTTCTTGCTGCACTACCTGCAACATGACCCTCATATTGTCAGAATTCGAAGTAATCATGACTACTGGGTTGCCACACTCTTAGATCCCCCAAACTTTTCGATCAACCTTTTCATTTTAATAAAGACCAAAAAAATGGTCATTTTTGAAATTATAAGCATTAGCAGGTTATTAGATACTGAAATCAAACAGTTTTCAACTCAAAACTTTATTCTAGGTGATGTTACATTTTCACATAGGACCCCTTGTTCGAAAGGAGCTTCTGAACTCTCTCGTCCATTGAATTTGTCAGGTTTTGGATGGTTTCTGCTTCAATTGTTTTGCATGAGGACAGAATACCCTCCCAGAGCTGTTGCTTAGATGTGAACTGCCTCCCGCCATCATAGACACTCCTTTTGATGATGCTCCAGAGGTTCTGAATGGGGTAGAGGTCAGGGGAGCATGGGGGTCACACCATAAGTTTGTCCCCTTTTATGCCCATATCAGCCAGAGATGCAGATGTTTTATGTGCAGCATGAGATGGTGCATTATCATGCAAAAAAATGATCTTGCTGTGAAATACACGGTTCTTCTTCTTGAACCATGGCAGGAAGTGCTGTTTGAGAAAATCCACATACATTATGGAGTTCATCTTTAGCGCCTTCAGGGATCCTAAAGGGGCCGACAATCTCTCTCCCCATGATTCCAGCCCAAAACATTACTCCACCTCCTCCTTGTTGGCGCTGTAGCCGTGTTTGCGTGGGGTGTCCATCGACCAGCCATCCTCCACTCCATCCATCTGGACCATCGAGCGCTGCACGGCACTCATCCGTGAACAAAACAGTTTTGAAATCAGTCTTCATGTAATGTTTGGCCCACTGGAGCCGTTTCTGCTTGTGTGAAGTGGATAGAGGAGGTCGACAGGATGGCGTATGCACAGCTGCAAACCTCTGAAGGACCCTGCATCTTGTTGTTCGGGGGATGTTGGAGGCACCAGCAGCTTCAAAAACTTGTCTGCTGCTATGACAAGGCTTTTTTGCCGCTGCTCTTTTAACATGACGTAATTGCCTGTAGGAAAGAGTCCTCAATTTGCCCTTATCAGCACGCACACGTGTGTACTGTGAATCAGCTACATACTTCTTGATTGCCAAGACACTTCATCCTGATCATCGCACAATGTTGATTGTAGTCATGCCTTGACCTAAACATTCCACAATTTGTTGCTTCTCAGCAGCCGACACATCCTTTTTCTTTCCCATTTTGGCAGAAAATGTAGGCTGCTTAATAATGTGAGACAGCCTTCTTAAGTAGTCTTGCCTTTCATTGGACACACCTGCCAAACTAATTAGCACAGGTGTCTGCAATTGCTTACAGTGATATAAAGAGCCCTGACACACATCACCATCAATGAGTTTAACTGACAAACAAACAAATTCTTCCCTTATCACTCCTAAACACTTTTTGCATAATAATTTGGAACACAGTGTACATGTGCTTTTCCACAAAACACCAGTGGTTCACGTAGTGAATCTTACAGTTCTAACTTGCCAACCGTGGTCTGTATGGAGTTGTTCAATAAAGGGCCCAAAATTAAGATAACATAGATGGGAGAGGTCTCTATGAATAGGAATTCCTAAGTATTTGATACCCTGTGAGGGCCAGGCAAAGGGAAAGTTGGACTGGATGGAATCCTATATGGATTTGGGGAGGGAGACATCGAGGGCCTCAGACTTCGCTGCATTGATTTTAAAATTTGACCATGTAACAAAGTGATCTATTTCAGCCATAACAGCTGGATGGATATATGTGATTGAGTGATATATACTAGGACATCATCAGCAAATAGAGAGCACTTGTACTCGGTGCCTCCCACTTCAATCCACCTAATAATGGGGTTATGGCGAATTGATGAGAGCAGGTGCTCCGTCACTAGGATGTATAAGAGAGGGGACAGAGGACATCCCTGCCTTGTCCCATTGGTGATTGTGAAAGGTGATGAAAATGTTCTGATGCACCCCCTGGGCCTTGGGACACCCGGAGCCGGACCCTTTTTGGTGGATGCTGGTGGTTGCAGTCTTCGTGGCGGCGACCCGGTTCCGTGGCTCAGGGTGGTCAAACCAGTGGCGGAACTATTTATGTGGTTTTGATGTTTAAATGTCCGACTACGCCACCCGTGGATTGCGGTCAGAGTGAACCGCCGCTGCAGGGCAGACCGCTGAGGCTGGTGTTGTGGGTGCATCAGAGTGTAGCATAACTCCCCACGGGAGGAGTATAGCCTCAGGCCAGTGTATGCGGAGGATGGGGGTGATGGTGCAGGGCAGCAGCAGTAACGACACGGAGTCAGTGATGCAGTCCAGGGCCTTTACTCACAGTTCTTATTATCCAGACCACGTCTGCAGGTAACGGCTGCCCACGTCGTACTGTGCTCACCAGGTGAGGGGCTCAGACAACTCCCAGATAACTTTGGAGCGCTTCACAGGACCCCCTTTGTGTGTCCTTTGTCTGGCCTTTCTTACTAACCCTTCTGTCCGGCTGCCTCGGGCCTCCTCTTGGTAAACTTGGCGCCAGTTTCCCTGACCCTATGTGGTGCCTTCCTAGCGGGTGTAGCGAGGGGCTGCGCCACATAAAACGTCACAGCCTCCTGTTTCTAGCTGAGGGTCGTTTCCTGCCTCCACTAGTTTCGGGGACCGGTCTCCCCCTTTGGCCTGACCCCTCCATGCAGGTGGATTCGGGCGTGCGGTGGCTACTCGCCCGTCCGCCCCCCTGGGATCCCTTCGTTCCTCGTTCCTGGAGCCTTCTCCGCTCCTCTTCCTTCCTTCTCCCTCTTCCAGGCCTGGGCCTCTGTTACTAGGCCCGCCTCCGGAGCAGAGCTCATGCAGAGCCCCTGCTCCCTGCCACTTCTGCTCAGACTTCTCTGCACTGAACTAAGATGGTGCCCAACTTTTATAATCCCTTCTCAATGCACCCAGGAACTGCTTCCTCCCTGCTCCTGCACTACAGGGTTCCCCTTCCTCAGTGTTCCCTCCCCCCACTCCAGCCAGGGACAGGGACTGTCGTGCCCATCTCAGGGGCATATTGGTCGCCCTGCCCCACGGCAATGTGGTGTAATGCATGCAGGTGTCGGGTCCTGATCCACACTCCATCCTTACCTGAGAGTGAGATATTACACCTCTGGGTGAGGTGCAATACCTCTGTAGCAACCGAGCCCTCAGGGTAATACAGTTCCATTTATCTTCAGCCTAGGTGACGTATTGCGATACAGGGCCGTGATTTTGGCTATAAAAGGGTCCCCTAGACCCCTACCCCAAGCTTTTTAAGAGAATCATATATGGCGTGCCAGGAGACTCTATGGAATGCTTTCTCAGCATCGAACGAGAGTATCTAATTACAAATTTTTAACTGCATCTAGCCCAGGAAATACTTTGTGCCTAGTAGCAGTGTCTGCTAGTCAGCGGATTATCCCGGCTGTTAAGCAAGCTACACCACCTGTAGTTTTGACACTTAATTTTTTCAAAGGAAATGCTTCGGGACCACGGGATACTCAGTGAAGAGCATCAGGAGGCACCCCAAGGCATAGGGGCTGGGACTGGCAGTAGGATGCCTTGCGGTGGACAGCCAAGCTCGATCCTTATAAAAGCTTTTTAACTGCAGCAGCTTTAGTGGACGCTACTGGAGCTGGAATTACGCGGCTGCTGGCATGAGACTTGCCCTCCAATAGATCCTTGCAAATGGATTTAAAGTGTATTCATTCAAATTAGAGAGACAATTTAAATTAAAAAGCTTAGAGCTGCCTCCACCACAGGGGGGCTCGCTCGACCCACCAGCGGACAGGCACCAGTATTGGGAGAAGGTGTTTTCTATGTGTTTCTATGTGTTTTTGTTTGCCTGCCATTGGTTTTAACGGTGTTCGAAGGTGTTCGACGAACAGTTCGACGAACAGTTCGGCGAACACACGGGTGTTCGACGAACCGAACCGAACTCGAACACTATGGGGGTGGCTCAACACTAATTGTAATATACAATTCAACCTGCTTTGGAGATGGTAGTGGCCCTCTTACATCTTGGACCCTTGCACCAATGCACCAATGGTTTTTCATCCCTGGTAATGGGGGACTGGATGACTTATTAATTGTTGTTATTTTATTTATTTATTATGCTTTGCTTATATATCGCTATCATATTCTGCAACGCTCTACATACATTATCATTGCCGTCCCCAATGGGGCTCACAATCTAGATTCCCTATCAGTATGTCTTTTTGTAATGTGGGAGGAAACCGGAGAACCCGGAGGATTATTTCATTCTTTTTTTGTTTGTTTAATTCTCTTTTTCTTTTTGTGTGTTTTTATTCTCTTTTTTTTTGGTTGTTTCATTCTCTAGTGATTCTTGTGTGTGAATTGGGTGGGTTGGGTTTGCTTATTTGTATATTTACTCTACTGTTTATGGATTTATGCTCTTTCTGATGCTTTTCTGTTTTATCTGTTGAATCTTGTTGCTAAAAATGAATAAATATATACACATTAATTTATATACAGTATATATAAATAACACATTTGAGTTGGGACTATTGGTGACTTTGTGCTGGTTTAGCTGTTTATCTTGAATTGTGTTTCCCCAGATGAAGCAGTTGGGAAACGTGCATCGGGTGGATGGTGGGTTAGCCTTTGCTTTCATACCATCTCAGGTGCTCATGGAGTTTGCACTTTATTAGGGTTACGGTTTTTAGTCCACTGTGACTTGTACTCTTTACTCCCCCTTTTTTGCTCTAATTTTGTACTTTGTGAAACTTACTATATTTCCTCAATGTACTGTTTGTTTCATATTTATGTTAATTCTGTTTACTCTTGACATACTTACCTTCTTTGTCTCTCTGGCTCACCCACCATTCTTCTTCTTCTGTCTGTGTATTTTGGCTTTACTTTATATGTGTTTTTATGCATTAATCTATACTTTTTTAATTGTCATGCAGGTGTGGGAAAGAACAAGTGCAACACAAAGGGAAGAGGTGGAGGAATCCCAAACACTAGGGAAAGCGGGGTGGGAAGATCTAATATCTCCCTGCCTACCCTACCATTCCTATATAGGTTTCACATCTATCGCCGAGCAGGACCCTAAACCCTGGATGACCCTAGAGCTTGGCCCTAGGTAGAGAGGGGGAGGGATGAGCACTGGTCAGGCCCCACTACAAACTAAAGACAACAAGGTAGACAAACAAAAGTGGATTAACTTAGCTTAAGCAGACACCAGAGTAGTAACGCCAACAGTCCTGCAAGGGCACCAGAGAAGCCACTAGCCAACTTCTAGTGCTCCAAGCCTGTACATAGAAGTATCAACAGCGATCGCCTGGACAAAACTGAGGGTTTTAACTCTCATTCAAGGGTGTGTCAATCAGCAACAAGAGGAAGGTCGCTGCTGGGTCTTAAAGGAAAAAGGATTAAGAAGGTGTCTGCAATGCCAAGCGCTGTGGCCTTCTACAGCCAGATCCAGAGTGGCTGTCTATTACACCTGACACACCCGTGACATTAATGTTATCTAATAAAAGTTTATCCTGCACATTTGTTTCCTTTAAATTATGTTTCGTTCAAGAAATCCTTTTCTCATTAATCTTCAGCATGAATAATTACGATTATTCCTATAAAATATATATAAATGCCTTCAGCGTAGAAATCATAGACAGCAGACATATCACTTTTCCCATGTCTATTAGTATTTGATAACGTAATACTGGCATTACATCATGTAACAAAACGTGGCTCTCTAGGTTTAAAGGCAAATAAGCTGGAGTGTATTTAATTAAACTATGGTAGATGATAGACTTAAATGGTATTAACATGAAATGCTGCATTACCCTCCAAGTGGGTAAGAAGCAATATATATAACTGTATAATTTGTTACCACCCTCTTCCTCCCCCCTTTACCAAGCAAAGATGCTGTTAATAGAGGCAAAACTCTGATTACTTAATGGTTTTCGAGACAGCCGTGGCCTAGAAAATTAAATTTCACATCTTCTTTTATGACGTTAATCTCTCTTCTCACATCCCGCCTGTTATGATGTGTGCGCCAGAGATAATGTTTAAACTGACTAAGGCAAAGTAAACCAGACAAGTCTGTTATTGGCTTTATAATTACATAATTAACTTTTTGTCTCTAATCGTTATGGAGGTAATGGTGCTGCTAAAATGGGCTTTTGGCGTGCGGAAAGTAAATCAAAAATCAATAATCCATAGAATGCCATTAAGGGCTGTAACAGCTCTTATGTTGTGATTCACTCAAGTTTTTCTGTACGGCAAATGAAATTCATTAGGGCAGAGATTACTGTCTGAGGAGTTGACTTTCACTTGATAGTAAAGATCAGGAAAGATTGTCACCGGCAGCAAGAAGCGAAAATGCAACAACGTTGCCATAAATTATGCGCTGCTTGTAACTCTGTTATTACATCGTAATTGACCTCCCGGCAATTAATTCTATTTTCCATGAACCCTCTTTTATTTCTAATTTACATTACGACCGTATATGCCTGAAAAATGACAGTATAAAAAAGATAAATGTGCTAATTACGCGTCTGCTTATCTCCAGCTCCCCGATGCCAACACCTTTGGTCGAGCCTCCCTTGGTATGTAAGTATGTCACTTATTTCACTCTGACATCTCTAATGTATTTGTAAACTGTCCCATAAATACTAGAGCCACATGCAGCCATGGAGGACGCAGACAGCAGCCTTTCTCCGCTGTGTATTTTTTCCCTCCAACGAATGTGAAATCGAGAAAATAATGTTCCAAGCCAGATGACTTTGCTGTCACTGGGAAATTAAGTTCTTGACCCCATTTCTGGTCTATGCTTTATACGTCTACATTTTTTTACTCAAATCTAATGTGGCACTATTCACTGGGAAGCACGAGAAGAAGAAGTTTCTGCTTTAATTTACATATCAAATTAAAAAAAATCACTTAAAATGTCAAAAAACATTTCTGTTGTTTGCCGAAATATCATGACACAAATCGCTAGTGCAGTGTAGGTGTAATGTTCTCGGAGATGCCCAATGGAAAGACACAATTTACCTTTGGTATTAGTACTTTTCTCACTACAGGACTACGGCGCAAAGTGGTTCTTCAGGTGTTCATTTTTAGTATCAAAGGTTAGGCACTGAGACAGAATTGTCTGGCTTGGTTCTGAACAATGGGTGAGGTCAGGTCAAAATAGCTAGGGTGATATAGCCGTATATTCTCTCATCCGAAAGAATCGGGCCAATTGCTAATCACACTCTGATTGGAGTTTGATCACGAGAAGATGGAAAAAAAATGTCTACATCTTCTCCATTCTGTAAATCCATGGAAATAGGGCTGCACGCAGATGTCATCCAAGTGCAGTCCGATATTTTCCATGGACTCATTGACTTGCATAGCCGAGTGCAATCCGAATATTGGATTCAACTTGAGTGTGCTACGATTTTTTTCCTCGGGCCGGCTGAATAAAAAATTGGACATGTGCACGGCCCCTATAGACAAACATTGGTTCAAGTGCGATATGTTGCCAGATTGCACTCCGACCGTTAATCCAGTAGTCTGCACGAGCTCTAACTTGGTTCTATTAATTGTTGCACTGGACATGACTGAATAGAAGAATAAGGCTATGTTGACATTAGTGCCATGACTTCATGACACTGTGATGAATCTGTTATTTTTAAGGGATTGTCTGATCCCTTTAGAATGTTGTAAAGTAATTCTCAGACACTCATGGTCCGAAACATCCTGGTTCGCCAACTGATCTCTGTACTTTCTGCTTCATACGGTCAAACATCAAGTGTAATGGCTGGATGTACGCAGCCTTGTGCTGGGCGCTGCTCTTGAGGAGACAGGTATCAGAAAAAAAGTGAACTTATTATAAAAACACTTTAAAACAACACATTTCGGTGCAGGATTTTCACCCTCCTCAGGTTCTGGTTCTTCAGAAATTTAGTAATCCGGCACTGAAACACGTTGCTTTAATTTTTTTTATATAATAAACTCACCTTTTTTAACACCTGTCTCCATGTCTCTTTAAGAGCAGCACCCGGCACAAGGCTGTGTACACCCAGCCATTAAACTCGATTATCCACATTTTGTATCGATGCCAGCAGACTTGAGAGGAACACAGCCGTAAGAAGCAGCAGCTCCCACCTGGTGGGAGGTGTCTATGTCCTAGCTAGTGATGAGAGAGCACTAAAATGCTCGGGTACTCGTTGCTTGAGTCGAGCAAATTGGAAGCTCCCCCCTGGCGGTCTGCAAAGGACCTAAAAATTGCCCAATTTGATGGGAACAGCGTTCAAATAGCATGGGAACAGCATGGGGAAGACCAATGGAAGAATTTCTGACTCCCAGGTCACTGCTGTCAACAATGTTGTCAGAGGTATTATGCCACTTTTACAGACTCACAATAAAACATACAAAAACTAAACCAAAATGGATTTTCCTGAGAAACATGTTAAGGAACATTTTTTCCAAGGTAATGACTTGTATATAAGGCAAAATAAATATACAAAAAACAAAAATGCTCCTCCACATCTTGGGCTATCTTCACAAGTAGCGTTTTTGATGAGTTTTTGCACTTTTGCATTGTTTTCAACCAAGACAAATGCATTCACCAGGAAATGTCATTTTAACATTTTACAACCGTATCTGGCCATGTGGTGTGTGACGGGAACAGCATGGGGAAGACCCCTGGAAGCATCTCTGACTAAAATTGTAGTCACGTCATATGAGAGGTTCATAAACATTGATAACAACCTAATCTTACGACCTTTTTCTAGTAGGATGCCTGTAAGAAATTGTCATGGGTGTGTCGCCACGAAGATCGTCACGATTACACAGCCTGACTTCTCGCAGCTGAGTTTTTGGTGCTTTGTGTTTTTCGGCAGTGAGGGAGTTAACTCTCTCTCTCTCTCTGTGCTAGACGAGGTCCAGCCTCGCCCAGCTGCAATCAATGCTGCTGTAGTGGGACTCCTTCAAATGCCTGCCGGTCTGTTAGGGAAGTGTCGGTGAAAGCATTTCATGCAGACTAACAGAGCGGATCGTGGTATTTGGAGTTTCAGAGCTAAGTGTATTTGGAGTGTTTTTTCCCTTCCTCGCTTTATCATTTATCTCCTTTCCCGTTGGTGTTCCCTCTGTTGTAATTGTGTAGTTTTTGTATGCAAGGTGGTTTTGGTTTTACCCTTGTACTGTCTCGTTCGTCTAAGTACTGAGTGTGGGCATATTATTACCTGTCCCCTTTTGTTGTGATCAGGGGTCCTTCTCAGGACTAGATTACTTAGGTGCAGGGATCTTCAGGAGGTAGGGGTTACGCTGGCGGCCTGGACCTCTGTACCTTTAACAGTACCTCCAGGTAGAGGGATTAGTCAGGGCCCCAGCTTAGGGTCAGCTTAGGCCCCCTACCTCCAGTACACAGAGACAGCGTGACAGAAATAAACAATTAAAACAATCAGCATCACTTCAGCTGGAGCTTTTTGTACGTCTTCAACCAGCTCTCTCTGCTTGAACAGTTTTTTGTTTCTACAAAGTCTTTTAAGGAAAATCAAAGCATGAAAACAAGTCTTTTCACCAGGCATCTTCCATACTGCCTCTCGGTGGTGAATACAACTCAAGTGGGCTTACCTGGTCCGCAGGCAGAGATACCTGTTTCCAGTCAACAGTCCTTGGCACTTGACTCGGTTCCCCAAGTGTTTCATACGTCAGTATCACGGGCCTCCTCACTTCTCGAGTCGACATCCTCCTGGTGGGTTGTTCCTCAGAGACCACGGGTTCTTCGGTCACAGAAGTTTCTTCCGCCGCACTAATTTCCCGTGCTTCCTCAGATGCTCTTGGAGCTGCCTCTGTAAGTTCCTGTACTTCTCCTGAGTTGCTTGTTTCCGCATGGTCTGGTCATTTTGCTCCTCCTGAGTGTCAATCGGTCTCTTCAGGGGCTTCTGTTCGATCATCAGATCTGAACTGGACTTCATCTGTACTCCTTGGTACGAACTCTGGAGTCTCAGGACTTAGTTCACTCTCCTGAGGATGGTACATCCCTCTCCTTGCCATTCCGAGAAATACAATGGTGTGTTCTTCTCCATCGGAAATTTCAAGGTCACTATCCACATCTGGAGCTTCAGTCTGTGGTGTTCCCTAAGTCTTGTTGTGGTGGGAGATAATCACAGGGCAGTAGTAAATTCCGATGGACTATTCTGGTTTTCTTGTCTTCCGTTTCCAATCGGATTTCATACACTGGGCTGTCATCAGCTTTCCTCCTTACAACCACATGCACCTTGTCTTCCCAGTACAAACAAAGTTTTCCTGGACCACCTTTCTCACATACGTTCTTGACTAGCACTCGGCTTCCCAGTGCCAATTCTGCTCCATAACATTTTCGATCATAGTACTCCTTACTCTTGCTCTGTCCTTGCGTAACCACTTTGGATGCTATGTTGTATACCTCTGACATCCGTTCCTTCCATTTCCGAACGTACTCCGGATATGTTCTGTAAGTCTCTGACACCGGAGTATCGAACATGATGTCGATTGGCAGTCTTGGTAATCGTCCATACAATAGAAAAAAGGGTGAGTAACCCGTTGCATTGCTCTTTGTACAGTTATAGGCATGTACCACTTTTGACAGGGAACTCTTCCAGTCTTTCTTCTCATCAGCTGTTAAAGTGCGCAACATCGACAATAATGTCCGGTTAAAACGTTCCACTTGTCCATTACCCTCTGGGTGACAGGGCGTTGTGTGGGATCTCTGAATTCTACAGTACTTTCCTAGCTTGGCAAAGAGATAGTTCTCAAATTCTCTTCCTTGGTCATGGTGTAACCTCGTAGGGAACCTAAACCTCAAAGCAAAATCATTGAAGATCTTCTGTGCCGCTGTTTGACCGGATTTATTGCTGGTGGCATATGCTTGAGCAAATTGAGTGAAATAGTCCATCACCACCAAGATGTATTCGTAACCACCCTTGCACGTCTCAAGATGTAGAAAGTCTATTGAGACCATCTCAAACGGATACATAGTTTGGATGTTGCCCATAGGTCCCCGGGCTTATGTGTTAGGACGTTTATCTTTCAGACACCCACATTCCCTGGTCACATACCTCTCAATATCTTTCTGCATGTACGGCCAGAAGAAACATTCACGGATCAAATTTGCTGTCCTTTCCACTCCCAGGTGTCCCATGTTTTCATGGAGTATTTTGAAGACCAACCTACGGAATACTCTGGGTAGTACCAACTGGCGGTTTTGTCCTCCTTTACGATACAGAATACCGTCTTCACTGAGAAAGAGCTTCATCCATTCTTTAATTTAAAAAGATACTGCTGGTGACTCATTGTCTCTCTCCCTTTCACTTGGAAACTGATTTTGGTCCACATAAAGTAGTATTCTACCAATTATCTCATCTTACCGCTGTGCTCTATGGATTTTCCCTTTTGGTAGTTGTTGAATAGACCGGGGGTGATATTGTTCTCTTGCTTTTATGGTGGTTTCCACCGTCAACGGACACCAAAATGGTGTGTCTTCCTCCTGATAAGCTTGTACGGCCTGGGTAGTGCTCTCAATTGCTTCCAGACTGACTTCCTCCGAGCATTCATGCATGAACTTCTCAAGCTCAAATGGCATTCTTGACAATCCGTCAGCATCCGCATTGCATTTTCCTGGACTGTACTTGATGCTGAAATTGAAGTCAGCAAGTTCAGCGACCCATTTCTGACCCGTTGCATTCAGTTTGGCTTTAGCAAGGACATAGGTCAAAGGGTTGTTGTCAGTGTATACCTCAAACTCTTTGCCGTAGTAGAGATAATCTCTAAATCGTTCACAGATAGACCATTTCAATGCCAGGAGCTCCAATTTTCCGGAATGTAGATGGTAATTTTTCTTTGCGTCTGTCAACATTCTAGAACAGTAACCGATGACTCTCAATTTTCCATCTTGATGCTGATACAGGGCAGCTCCCAGTCCAACTTGAGAAGCATCACAATGAAGAACAAATGGTAAGTAGAAATCAGGATATCCCAAGATGGGTGGTTTTACCAGGTAGTTTACTAGTTCTTCCAATTCCTCCTGGTGGTCTGGTGTCCAGAGAAGGGGCTGTTGTTTCTTTTAAGCCCGGTCCTACCCGCGTTTTTCTTTTTCTCCGTTGTGTTGTTGTCTTTGTCATCCCTCCAAGAGGAGGTATAGTGGGGTGGCAATCCTGGAGAAGTTCCGAACGTAAATACGACAGTAGGAGAGGAATCCTAATATCTGCCTCAACTTCCCCACGGTAGAGGGCCGCTTGTCTTTTAAGGCCAGTACCGGAGCGATTTCTGCTGGGTCCATGGTATATCCTTCTCCGGACACAATTTTCCCTAGAAATCGGACTTGTCTTTTGAACAGTTCACACTTCTTTGGGGTCAACTTAACTCCGTGTTGTTGATACCGTTGTAATACGGTCCTCATGTATTCAACATGCTCCCGGAAGGTTTTTCTGTGTACCAGATTGTCATCCAAGTATGGCTGGCAGATATCGTCCCTCAATCCTTCTAAACCTGTCTCCATGCTCCTCTGGAATTCTTCTGGAGCTGAACTGAGCCCAAACGGTATGCGGATCCACTCATATAATCCCCACGGTGTGATGAATGCTTTCAACGGTCTACTGGACTCTTCGACAAACCCTTGGTGGTATGCCTTACCCTGATCGAAGACAAAGAACTAGGTTCTTCCTGATAGGCTATCCAGCATATGTTGGATCTTTGGTATCGGGTGTCGATCAGGTACTGACTTTCGGCATACTAGAGCTCTGAGCCGACACGAAGGAGCGACACCTGTAAAAGGCTCGAGCTGCCTGCCATACGCGCTAAGATTTAACGATCACTCAGGAAAGAGGGCTGCAGCATAGCTTTAGGCAGCAGGGCCAAAGAGGACAGCGCAGAAGGAAGGCCTACAACCCCACCTGGCGAGGTGGATCCCAAATTGCTTCCAGGCTGCCCGGATCTCCATTACCTTCTATTACCAGTGCACCGGTCTGAACCATCAAACATCAAGTAAAGGTAGAGGAAACCACCATTCCTGTGTCGTCTGGTCATTATCTGCACCCTCAGTCCTGCACCCCAACATCCACAATCCCCTACATAAACCATACCGGTAGCCCTGGGGCCCTGCTCTACCAGTGAGGAGAAAATCCATCCCAGCTGCGTCACCAACGGCCCCAGAGGTCTCTTTCAGCAGCGGCGGCCACCTATAGCCGCATACCACTGGTGGCGTGACAAAACTTTTCCCCTAAATAAACTGTCCTTTTTATTGACCACCCAGGGCCCCGGATCGGGTCTCGTCCCCGTGACTATCCCAAGGAACCGACCGACCCGGTGGCGAGTACCCCACGGTCCTAGGGGGCGCGTCACAAACAACAGTCTATCCTTCAGTTCAATTGCTCTGAAAAAGAAACTTTGGGGGTGATTCATTATTTTTCTGTGGGAGGTTAATGAGTCGATGGAACAATTCTGAAGTACTCTCTTTATAGTGCCCTTTTAAAATCATCTTCAGCAGTTGCAAGGTCAATTGACTCTTCATTTCTAGCATACTACGGAGGTTCAGTCCTGGGCTGATCGCTTTCATCACCCCCTCAGCGATCTCATCTGGCTGGTAGCCTTTCTGTAAGCCTGCATCGATCTGGTGTAACAAGTTCTTATAAGACAGTCTTTCTTTCTGTTCACACTCTCAAATCTGTCCCAGGATCTTGAATTATTTTCTTATGGTGATTTGTGGTGCAGTTCACAATCTTCCCAGTAGTACAGAACAGCACAGTCCTACAGTAATGTAATGGCACATTAATGAACACAGCATTCTTTACAGCACAGTGAGATGGAGGAGGGAAGGAGGGTTTGCTGAGGGAGATGATCCAACAACTTCCCCACAATCCCCTTGGGGCTCTGCTAAACACTCCCCTTCTCCTGTAACTGTATTAACCCCTCTAGTTGCAAGATGCTTCTGGAGCACAACACTTCCTTTCTCCTGTGCTTGTGTTACTTCTAATAGATGCTGAATGCTTTTAAAGCAACAGCACTACTTCTGCATGTCACACTCTGCAACAGCACTACTTCTGCATGTCACATTAAACTCCATTTAAAATGGGCAAGGTGTGTGTCAAGGGACGAGGAAGTGGACGTTATGGTGATGGTGATAGTGCACGCAGAGGCCGTGGGCAAGATGAAATTGTGCCTGCTGAGGGAGCACAACAAACACCCACGTCATGTCAAACTACCTTCCTGTCCCAAATTCTAAGGGGCCGCGGAACACCACTATTGAAGCCAGAGAAGTATGAAAAGGTTGTTGGTTGGATAGCAGATAATGCTTCCAGTCACTTGGCCACCACCACCCTATGTTCCACATGGTCCAGTCTCAGTAGATGTGAGTCTGGATCACATTATTATTATTACTTTATTCCATGGCACTTTACATGTGAAAAAGGGGTATACATCGCAAAAACAATTACAATAATCTTGAACAAAAATGTGACAGCGACTGGTACAGGAGAGGAGAGGACCCTGCCCGCGAGGGCTCAGTCTACAAGGCATGGGTGAGGATACGGTAGGTAAGGATAGAACTGGTCTTGCAGCAGTATGGTGGAGCGAGGGTTGCTGCAGGATATACGCATGTCGCAAGAGGTGGGTCTTCAGCTTCCTTTTAAAAGTTTCAAAAGTAGGCGAGAGTCAGAAATGGTAGGGTGGAGAGTTCCAGAGAAATGCATGGGAGAAATCTTGTATGCGTTTGTGGGAAGAGGAGATAAGAGGGGAGTAGAGAAGGAGATCTTGTAAGGATCGGAGGTTGCATGCAGGTAAGTACCGGGAGACTAGGTCACACATTTATGAAGGAGACAGGTTGTGGATAGCTTTGCATTCCAAGGTTAGGGTTTTGATCTGGAGTCTCTGGGTAATGGGGAGTCAGTGAAAGGATTGACAGAAAGGAGAGGCCAGGGAATAGTGAGGGGACAAGTGGATTAGCTCGGCAACAGAGTTTAGGATAGATTAGAGGAATGCGAGAGTGTTAGAAGGGAGGCCACAGAGCAGGAGGTTGCAGTCGTCGAGAAGGGAGATGATGAATGCATGAACTAGTGATTTTGTAGATTTGTGGTTGAGGAATGTTCGGATCCAGGAGATTTTTTTACTTGGAGTCGGCATCTTCCTCATCCTGATTCTCCTTCCTTCCACCATTCCGAGTGCCCTGAGACAACTGATCCCACACTTGGACACTACGAAGAGCTGTTTTGTTCATCTTTCCATTTATAGATTCTGGCTTCTCGCTCAGTCCACTTGGAAGTGGAAAGAGCTTGGATATGTGGTTTGAAGGAGAGATTAGAGTCCAGGGTTACCCCAAGAGCTGTTCACTTTTCCATTGATAAATTCGGGCCTCTCGACCGGCCGGCTTCGAGCAGGGCAACAGAAAATCACATGTAGCGATTTCAGGAGCCATGGTCACCCAAAGGTGACGGTAGGAAAGTGCAAATACTGTCGCAAGAGGTGGATAATGATGAGACACAATGGACAGAAAGTCAGGAGGAGGACCAGGGTGCGGAAGTGGAAAACGAAGCGGTGGACGATGAAGTCACTTAGCCAACCTGGCAAGGGGACATGTAGAGCGAGTACAGCAGTACACAGGGGGAGGGAGGAGTAACACCACACCAGGCAGGAACAAGCAGTGTGGTGGCCACAGACACAACCGCTCTCTGGAACACCAACACGACGGAGGTTGACAGGACAACTTCCCGAGTCTGGTTCTTTTTTAAAAACTGTTTAGATAACCCCAAGAAGGCCATTTGCAACATCTGCCAGGCCAGCATCAGCAAGAGCACCAAAACTACCAGCCTGACCACCACCAACATGCTCAGGCACATGACAGCAAAGCACCTGACTAGCTGGGCCGAACACCAAGGTCCAGAAACAGTGTCTGCGGGTGACACCACTGCCTCTTATGCTGTTGTGCGTGCATGCCAATCCCCTGTCCATGGTGCATGCGAAGATGCCTCCCGCCCTGTCATTGCAGACTTGCAACCATCACCATCCAAATCCTTCTCCCTTTGCAGCGTTTAGTTGTCCCTACCACAGTCCTTGGAATGCAAGTGACGCGCCCCCTGGGCCGTGGGGTACTCGGTGCCAGGCCCAGTCGTTGCTAGGGGAGATGTCACAGTGGCGGTGACCCGGTCTGTGACCCAGGGCGGTCAATCAAAAGGGGAATATTTACAGGGGATTTATGTACTAAAGGGACCCGCCGCTGAGGAGCAGGTCCTCTGGAGCTGATGTTAGCGCAGAAAAGCTGGTGTGGCTCTCCACAGGTAGAGCTTAGCTCCAGGGCAGTGTAGATGTTATAGATGTTATAGGTGAGGCTGGGCGTAGTAGTGCAGGGGTGATGGCGCAGATAATAATCACAGAGACAGTGGGATGCAGTCTTCCGAGTTTACTCACAGTTGTTAAGTTCCTCAGGTTGCCCTGTCCAGCTTACAGCCTCCCACGTCATGCTGCATTCACCATGCAGGGGTTCAGCAATCCCTCAGGTAGTTCAAGAGTGCCTGACAGGACCCCTCTCTATGTGCCTTCCTCAGTCGTCTTCCTGTGCTGGCTCTCACCCTCCTGCCCTGCGCCTTACAATCAGTGTCCCAATCCGGTAGCCTCGGGGCTTGTTGGGCGACCTGCAGTCCCCTGGACCCTCTGTGGCCACCTTCTCGGTGATATATTTGTGGTTGTGGCCACTGCACCTTGCAAGTACAGCAGCCTCCGGTTTCTAGCTGAGCCTGGTAGTTCTGCACTAGTTTAGGGGCCGGTCCCCTCTGCAGCTCGATCCCTCCACCGCCTGGCAGATTTGGGCATACGGGTGGGCTTCAGCACTGCCGGTACCCCTAGGATCCCTTCTGTTCCTGGAGCCTTTCTCCTGCTCCCTCTCCTCTCTCAGTCCTGGGCCTCTCGGGTTAGGCACGCCTCCCGAGCAGAGCTCCTGCAGAGCCTCTGCTCCCTTCACTTCTCCTCCTCTAGCTGATCTGACTGAGCTCACTTCCCAAGATGGTTCCCCTTTTTTATACAGCTTCCTTTCATGCTCCCCTAATCTGCTTCCTCCACCCACACCCACTACATGGTCCCCCCGCACTTGGTTCCCCTCCACTCCAGCCAGGGACCAAGGACTGTGCTCTCCCGTAGGAGCAATCTCGCCCTGCCCTACTGAAGTGGATGTGTTGGATGCAGGTGTTAGGGTCCCGGGCAGCACTCTATCCTTACCTGAGAGTGGGATACCACACCTCTGGGTGAGATGCAGTACCTCTGTGGCGACTGAACCCGCAGGGGTGCCACACAAGCGCAAGTATGCAGCAAGCCACCCACCCACAGGCCAAATACTATTTGGTAGACTGAGTGGCTGCCCAAACACAATAGTTTCTCACAAAGGAGCTGAAGATACTGAGTGACAGTAGGTGCAAGTTTCTCCAGCATGTTAGATCTCAGAGGGAGAACACAGAGGGCAGCAAAGTGGCTCAGTGGTTAGCACCGAAGCCTCACAGCGCTGGGGTCCTGGGTTCAAATGCCAGCAAGGACAACATCTGCAAGGATTTTGTATGTTCTGCCCGTACTTGCGTGTGTTTCCCCCTCAGTAAAAAAGCAGCCATAGAGTGTCCAGGAATCTTTCCACACACTTTTCTTAGCCAGGGCTGCTTCTCGGCAGGGTTGGACAGACCCACCCGAGAATCCTCGGGTGGGCCCTGGCTTCTCCATCAGGAGAGTTCATGATAGCGCAAAATTTGCAGCTGCTATGGGGCTCTGGAGCGGAGGAGAAAGGTGGGCCCTCAGAATCAAATAGTCTGGTGGGCCCAATGTTTTTCAGTCTTCTCAGTGAGAGTTGTATTTCACCACAGCCATATTCTTTAGCTCGGTGAAAGGACTGGCATAGAGAGAAACGTATCTACTCCAGCTGTCATTTCTCCACCACCAGGTTCCGCCCATCGTCACACACGACCATGCCTGGCTGTATGTTCAGCGGTGAGAGCCACAGATCAGGCTGCTGTGTTACAGCTTTCAACAACTCTGTAGTGGTGGGCGGTTTGTTACCTAAGCATTAAGCATATTATCTTCAGCACAGCCTGTTGCCGCTTGGCCAAGGCAGTGCTGCAGTGCTTCCAGTTTGTGACTGATGTGGTCATTTTGGAGATGGAGGCCGAACTGGAGGAGGAGGTGCAGGAGCTGAACAATGTGTTTACATTGAGGTTACATTGGCGAGTCTGGTCTTTATACTAAAGAAAGATCCTACTGTGCTTTTATTCTTTTTTTCCGTCTCTTCAAATGTGTATTGCAGTGCGTCCTAATTTTTGGCAGCCCTTGAAATTGCTGCATATGCAATAACAGTATAGGAGACACACTCCTTAATAATGGGAAGTACAATTCAAATAGATTCTATGTTCTAGAATATTAACTGTCTTATCTGAAATTCTTTTACGGGAGAGGTATCGCAGTATGGATAGCGTATTACACCGATCCAGCCAGGTATTATTGCCTTATACTGCGTGCTGCTGGTGCTGCCCAAAATTTTTTTAAATCTATTCTATTCTGTATCGATAATGCTATCAGATGCATTTACAATAGGAACAGGTGCTGCTGCTAGGTGGTATCATCACCTGCTACAGATGATTGTTCATTCTGCTCGCATAAATGTCTTCCACAGTCCATAACTTCATTTTTTTTTTATTTCTTTGGCCTTATATACAAGTCATTACCCTGGAAAGAATGTCTCTTAACATTTTTTCCATTCTAGCTTGTTTTTTGTATTTTTTTTTTGTCAGTCCGCAAAAGTGGCATAATACTCTGATAACATTGTTCACAGATATGCTATTTGTCAGCGGCCAACTGAGAATAGGTTTGAACCCTCAACTGCAATACTTTAAATGGAGTGTAATATTTGACATGCTCACAATAATTGCTAGATTATTAGGGCAGTCATATGGGATAACATCTGATGGCCACGGTTTCAGGCAGTTGCCTAATACTATGGTATTTGTCAGCGACCAAGTGTCAATTGGTTCAACAAAACACAGGTGGCTGACTTTAAAAGGAGTGGAATATTTGGCACGCTGCACAAAATTTCTGAATTATTACGGCAGTCATATGGATCATGTGCGTCTGATCATTGAAAAAAGTTCCTCTGCTTCCACAATACAGTAATATGAATAAAACTAAAAAATTGGGCTGTATTCTGCGAATAAGAAAATGGAGCTGTACACACAGCTACAATCTATAAATGGAGGACAATATTTTCCACGTTCACTACAAATGGCTGGATTTGAACCACAGTTACATGTGATATGTCTGACAGAGAACCACAGTTTTAAATAGCAGGCCAGTAATTTACTAATATTATTCTACACAGAGACCTAGTGTGAATAGCTTGACCGACACACTGCAACGAAATGAAAATGAAAGAAATAGCTGATTTTGGAACACTCTTATAGGTGATATGTCTGACAGAGAACCACAGTTTTAAATAGCAGGCCTGTAATTTGCTAATATTATTCTACACAGAGACCTAGCGTGAATAACTTGACCAACACACTGCAACGAAATGAAAATGGAACAAATGCCTGATTTTGGAACACTCTTATAGGTGATATGTCTGACACAGAACCACGGTTTTAAATAGCAGGCCTGTAATTTACTAATATTATTCTTCACAGACACCTAGTGTGAATAGCTTGACCGACACACTGCAACAGAATGGAAAAGGAGGCCAATATTTTCCACGTTTAGTTCAAATTTCTGGATTTTTATCGCTGAAATATGGAACAGATCTGGCTGTATTCTGCAGTGAGAACAAGCAAATGGAGCAGAAAAATGGTGTACTCTGGATTGCTTTTTAAGCAAATAACCAGGATTAAAATTAAAAAAAAATTTGCCCTGGCCTCTGATATCTGGGGCTATGTCTACAAATATCTGTAATTATTGCGCTGTTTACACTGCAGTCTGCATAATACACTGTCTGCCTGCCTACCTCCTGCCTAACACTGATTATATGCAGCTGGATTAGTCCTCAGAAGGACTGTTAGTTCAGATGGATATATATATATGTTGTGGAATACCTATACTAACTATAAACAAGCAAATCTCTCCCTGACTCAGCAGCAACTCTCCCTACTCTGCCTGATTCCGGGGTACACTGTGACGAGCATGGCGGCGCCCGGTCTTATATACACCTGATGATGCTGTGCGGCCAGCAAATCACTGTAATGCCCACAACCAACATGGCTACGGCATTACAGTGCCTGGCAGGCAATCCCTGCATGTTCATTGGCTCCCTAAAGAGAAATACTCGCCGAGCTTGTCGAGCACAGTGATGCTCGGGCGAGTACCCAGCAGTGGTGAGCACGTTCGCTCATCACTAGTCCTTACCACACTGATCATAGAGTTGTGCCTACTGTTAGCACAACTTCATAAGTTTAGGTTTTTTATCATCTTTATTCCAATTGGAATAACTCTCTCTTCCCTTTGTCATTCCATCTGGACATACATGTGACTGCAGCAGCCAATCACTTGTCACCATTACGTCATATGTCTCTCCAGAGGGAGCAGTTAATATACAGACCAAGAGACATGTAACTGCTGTGTCAGTAATTGACTGCAGATGTCATATGACTATTCAGAAAGAGCAGAAGGTACAGAGAAAGGTGTGCGACCCAGGGTACAAAGGCAGCGGATCAGTAAGATGAGTGCAACTTGTTGTACTATCTTACTCCATTTAGAACTATTTTTTTTTAAATGAAAGTATCCAGATAATCCCTTTAATGGGGCTCATTTGGGTCCATAGGGATTATTGACTTCTGTAATTCCTACTGCTCTAGTCTTTCTGTCCAAAGAAACCAATCAATGCAAGCATTAAGAGAGTCTAAAGGTCCCATAGTTATAAAGTGAATATCAGCCCAACCCATCAATTTTGACAAGACTGAGTGATCATCTGATGTCCACAAATGCCTTCCAATTCTCCACGATAGATGATATTGGTTTAAGGAAGGATCAAGCAATTGGAAGAAAGAATCCTTTAGTTTTGAGGGGAGATAAGACACTGCCAGAGATGCCTGGAAGCATTTGTTTCCTCACTCATGGTTTAAAAACACATGAATGCTCAGACAAACCAAGCACTAATGTGTATGGGGAAGTAGTGAAAGATAGGTGTCTGCCCAATGAATATTCGGCCAAAAAATTAATTATGTGTATCGCCAGCTTAATATGTTCTGTTTTGCCTTTATACACATTTACATGGCAACCAGTTGATTGGGCTGCCATTATCCCTCCACCCCCCCCCCACAACACTTCATGCACATGCCCCCTTTGCTTAGCTGAACGTACTTGTGTTCAAATGTGGAGAGGGCAGGAAGCTGCTGTCAGACACCTCTGGTGGTGGATTATCTTCTAAGAACCAAAGGATCAGGCATATTTAATTCCTGTATGAGTTGCATGGGTCGAGATGTCCTGCTGTGACCTCAGATAATATACAGGTCTCTGAGTGTGCTTGATTGTGTCTTTCTTAAATATCTTTCCCATATATGCATGTTGCTAGATGATACGGCAAATCAGAACCTGGCAATTTTGTATATTGAAGCCACGCCATATCAAACAAAAATAAACTGTAGTTTACTAGGGGATCTGATAAAATGCAGGTACAAGGCTTGTTCATTGAATCTTCTGTATTTCACAAAGGTACACACATTGTGGTTACCATTGTGGTTACCATTTTTTATGAGACAAATTCCAATGATAAAGCATAGCTTGCTCTCCTTACAACCATTGCTCACTTCAGTGCAGTATCCATGTCTAAGCCTGGCTAGCACAGTCCCTCTGCACTAATCATTAAGGTCAGTCATAAACATAGTCTCTGTTCCCTTCTATTCCTGTTACGTCTCAGGGTCCCCATTTCTCCACTGCTATACCTTGAATCTCTGAATCTGCACCCCACAAGCTGTACTCATCTGTCTGTAATTTCTTCCCACAATTATCAGGGCACCCAGACTTGCATGCTGTCTCTACATCCATACTGCCATGCTGCAAGCTTGCTACCTCGAATTCCTTCCTTCTCACACCCACGTTCTTCAGCCTAGTCTGTCACACTGCCTGTGACTGTCTTCACTCTCCTCTCTCTGGAATCTCACTTTCTTCTTCTGCTACAATTTACTAACAACTTCTCTTTTTGCTCCTAAAACTCCTCCTAGCTAAGGACCTGGCTGTTAACCCCTCAGTGATCTGTTCTTGCAATGTTACCTTCACTTCTTCCCGCTATTATTTACAGGACATAACAATAGTTGCATCAAACATCACATACAAAGAATGCATTAGTACAAACACGTCAGAGCAATAGCAAAATCTTCAGCGGGTTCCAGACATTTTCCTCT
Organism: Phyllobates terribilis; assembly: GCF_046119375.1. Classification (NCBI taxonomy): domain Eukaryota; kingdom Metazoa; phylum Chordata; class Amphibia; order Anura; family Dendrobatidae; genus Phyllobates; species Phyllobates terribilis. Next base: position 250,544,152 of record NW_027362773.1, on the reverse strand, counting down.
TCTTTATGATCCAACAGCCTGATCCTTTATCCCCATGACATATGCCAACAGCGGAGAGTCAGGACACACCCATGCACATTAGGTGGCTGTCTTGTTCCACTGAATTCTGTGGGGTTTAGTCTACTTTAACCTAATATGTATGGCCACCTTAACAGACAATGTTCACATCTCCGAAACTATTAAAGAAAAAATAATATCATTGTCAGGAATTATTTTTTCAATTTGTTTTGACTCTTGTTACTCTATGACATCTACTAAAACTCTCTGTCTTTAAAGTTTCTAATAATAAAAAAAAAGTCATCCTCATTTTGCCATAATAATAATTTCCAGAGGCGAAACACCTGGCTACTCTACAGAAATGATTAATTTCATGTATTTAGGGTGCAAAATAACAGCTCGGAAAGGATGATGGATTGCAGGTAAAGCAATGGTTGATGGGACATGGCCCATGAATGTGTTGCATATCATCAGTTCCTTTGATCACTGGCAGATAAGTTCACAGATAATCTTCACATCTGTCCAAATAATAATATGTCTGAGTGTAACTGCACGTTGAATAACCGAGGCATTGTTCACAATCCTCCAGTGAAAACTTTTTTCAAGAAAGTCCCTGTAATCAGTTTAAGTGAGATAACTAAGTATGTAAGTCACCTGTCTAATGTAATTACACATAAGGGCTTAGCGTAGGACAAATGAACAATAATCATCAAGGTAAATGGGTCGTTTTATATTAAAATTCACAAGACATTTATAGGTTGTCTCTTAAGAACCGGTCAGAAGGTCATCAACGTAGGCACAATCCCATGAACCTTGCCGACTATTGGATGTTTATATAACCCAATCTACTGGTCCGGGCTGTTTTCTCGACAAAGAGAGAATTGATTACGACACCGATTGATCACAAAATCTCTTTTTTTTTTGTCTTAGAGCAAAACCAAAGTAAACTCTTCTACCATTTCCTGTAATGACAGATTTAGTGAGTTTGCTCTGCCTCTTCTGTCATCACAATATCGGCTTTCACAACTGGCCACTTGTTTGTTACTGGGAAGCATCAAAGGTTTATTCATCCTGAGGTCTGGGAGATAAAAGTAAAGTATTTTCATATGTTCTTCTGACAAAATTGCCCCCAAAAGTGACACTTAAAGATCATAGAAATCTACACTGCGAGACTATGGAAAACCAGTGAGCTGTTTGCTATTATAGAGAAGAGCTGCCATCATTTCTCAGTGACCTTTGTATCTGCACAATGTTTATTACATTACCATTTTTTATGTAGGTCTTTAGGGTATGTTCTCATTGTGCTTTTGCCACACGTCAGTGGCTCGGCCGGACCTTCCGTCTGAAGCCCAGAAAAACATGATGTGGATGAAACCCCCAATGAGGCCATTGACTTTAATGAGGCAGATGGAGTTACTGTGTGCTCTGTCTGGCCTCTATTTTGGCAGTGTCCGCCTTCTTGAGGTGGGCACAGAAGCTCAGTTGACCACACTTTTATGAACCCCTCAAAATGGATACTACCAAAACTGAGATTAGACAGAACACAAAGTGACTCAGTCTGTCTCATTAAAATCAACCCTTAGGGTATGTTCACATTGGGTATTTTCCACATATCCATGGCTTCGTTAGGGCTTCAATCTGAAGCCCTGGAAAAATGAATTCAGGTGAAACTCCTGACCCGGGGCTCTGTTTTCTTAGAGCTTCAGACTAAAGCCCCGACGGTGCCAATGACATGTGGAAAATACAAAATGTGAACATACTGTAAGGGTGTAGACCATACATGTCAAACTCTAGCTCATGGGCCAAATCTGGCCAGCAGGGTGGTTTTATTTGGACTGTGACACCAGAAACACCACCCCTGTGTGGGCCCATTGTCCTGTATGGAGGACTATGTGGGGCCATTATACTCTATGGAAGACTATGTGGGGCCCATTATTCTGTATGGAGGACTATGTGGGGCCATTGTTCTGTATGGAGGACTACGTGGGGCCATTGTTCTGTATGGAGGACTATGTGGGGCCATTGTTCTGTATGGGGGACTATGTGGGGCCCATAATACTGTATGGAGGACTATGTGGGGTCCATTATTCTGTATGGAGGACTTTGTGGGGCCCATTATTTTGTATGGAGGACTTTGTGGGGCCCATTATTCTGTATGGAGGACTTTGTGGGGACCATAATACTGTATACTGGTGGCCCGAGACTTTGTCCAAGTTTATCATTTTGGCCTTCTGTGTGTTTTAGTTTGACATCCCTGGTGTAGACAAAGGGTGCCCAACAATTTCTGGTCTGAGGACCACGTTATCATATTGAATCACTCTCAAGGGCCACAATAAAATGAAAAGGTATTACCATATGTGACATTAATGGCATGTCAATCAAAAGTAAATACCTGATAGATTGGAATCCTGAAAGTGAAAACTGCACTTATAGGAAAAATGGGGGTCCTTTCTCCCCCAGTTAGCACTCCAGAAAGTAGAAAACCATGTGTATATGTGGCTCATCCATTGTACACTTAACTGGCATGTATTACAATGGGGAGACCAAATACATAGACACACAGCCACCGAATAAAGAAAATAAAAATGTACATATATATATATATATATATATATATACTGTATATCAACAAATTTCTAGTACAGTCTACATTTGTAAATGGATGGAAGCTCTTTTGGTGAAGTTTCAATGTGATTGGTCTACAGGGGCAGTTCTTTCAGAACAGTTTCCCAAAGCAGAGCTTAATTGGCTACAGGGAATGCAGTAATAAAAATTCCCACTTTACAGCAAATTATCAAGAATTATCTGTGCATAACATTATCATTTACTGACTTTAATTAAATTGAACTTAGACCTAAAGATCATCATTAAGATATGATCAATTGTATGATCATCAGTCGTAAATGACTTTAATCTCATCGGTGTCATTTGCATGGACATAATCATTCATATGAAATAAAAAAATATTATTATTTGAAAATGTGTTGCTAAATGTTTGAGATGGCTGTATATAATAGATCTATCTACATTTCTAAACTATGTTTACACCTATTTTGGAGGCTTATAGGTATTAGGGTGCAGTTTGGATCCATATTCCATCATATAATGGATTTGTCAAGGCAACATGGCTTCTGTTATGTACAGAAGCTATGATACTTATGTTAACAAAGCCGTAAAATAGGCTGACATACCATATACCAAGTTGTGTAGCTGAACAATAGCCCAATAGATAGGTGTGTGTTGGGGGGTTCTTTATGATGTCATATTAGAGAACAAAGGGTGCATATCAATGTTTTAACTTTAAAGTCCCATTCCAACATTTTGTGTCTTTTTTCTCAATCGTTGTATTGCCATTATTGCAAGCAAATGTACATCTGTTGAAATTTGTGTGGACTTTTTCTTACCTCTGAAAGAGATCTACGCTATACAATTTATCTAATTGTGCATGCCTTTACATATATATAGGTATCTACAAATATTTTTTATCTACAGTATCTATGAATATGTAAACATCTATCTATCTATCTATCTATCTATCTATCTATCTATCTATCTATCTATCTATCTATCTATCTAATCTATCTATATTTCTATCTACCTATCATTCTCTCTCTCTGTCAATTTGTTTTCTGAGGCTGGCATCTCCGAGGAACTTATCCTCTGCAGCAGAGGTATAAAAACACTGGAGTTTTATTATGTAGCCCAAAAATACACCCATTGTCATTAACTATTTTCAGCCTAAAGAAGAACATGGAGTCTTGGTAGTGATGATATGGCTCACACAGTGCCCTAATCTCAACATCATCCAGTCTGTCTAGGATTACATGAAGAGACAAAAGGATTTGCACAAGCGACATCTACAGAAGGGTTAGTGGTTAGTTTTCCTTGATGTTTGGAACAACCTCCCTGAAAAATTCCTTCAAATACTGTGTACAAGTGTACCAAAAAGGCTTGATGCTGTTTTGAAGGCAAAGGCTGGTCACACCAAATATTATTGCAATTTAGATTTCTCTTTTGTTCATTCACTTTGTATTTCGTTAACCAATAAAAATAAACTATAAATAACACATCTATTTCTGAAGGTATTTTTACTTTGCAATATTTTATCAACACCTGCTTAAAACTTTTGTACAACTCCATATCTATAATATAACCAGAGATGTGTTCTTCTGTCCGAAGCCTCCGGTGGCTGTGCAGTGTAGCGCCAGAGTCAGAACATACGAATATTGCACTATGGCGCCTTTTTATTGGAGATGAGGGGCGGTACCGTCGGATGTGAGTGGCTGTGCGGCAGCAGATTTACCGGCGGTGATGAGAAGACCGGCGTGTGCTTCATCGCCCTGAGGCAAAGGAGCGGGTCCACATAAAGTATAAGGAAAGCCAGCTCACCCAGTACTTATAATCCAGCTTGCACGGAACCAGGTTGATCCACACCAGAATATGCTAAAAAAAAGGGATAGTTGTTCCAGCATCTGGTAAAATAATTCTTTTTTTATATTTCGTCCATTAAAAACATGCAAAAAATTACAAAGTTGCATAGACAGGGTAGGGGAGCAAGATGCGTTTTGAAAGCTCACTTGCGTTCTTTTTCACTGCATCCTGCATACGAGATGTGCAGCATCTTAAACAAGGATACTGGAAGCCTGTGCTAGCTTTTCTTCGGCGGTGTTGCTATTAGTGTGTCAAGAGTGGGAGAAGAGGGTTGCATTGACAATCCAACACAATAGGCAGCACTTTGAACACATTTTATAAGTGGTCATAAACTTGTAAAAAACTCATGAAAGAATAAAATTACGTTAAAACCAAGCACACCATTGTTTTTCTTATGAAATTCTCAATAAGTTTGATGTGTCACATGACCCTCTTCCCACTTAAAAAAATAAAGCTGGATCCAAAATGGCCGACTTCAAAATAGCCGCCATGATCTCCACCCATCTGGAAAAGTTTTCCCTCTTCCATATACTAATGTGCCACAAACAGGAAGTTGATATCACCAACCATTCCCATTTTATTTAGGTGCATCCATATAAATGGCCCACCCTGCATATATATATATATATATATATGCACCTATTGTCACGATTCCACCCCTCAGTGTGTCTAGGATGCAGTTACTGATGGCTCAGCAGTGCAATCTGGTACAAGGGCATGCTGGAGCTATCAGTACTCAGTTCAATGTCCAGTCTGGTGCTGGGGGCGTGTTGAGCTTTTTGTTTTGATTGACAGCTCAGCTGTCCAATCTGAGACAGGGACGCACTGGCTATATCAAGATGTTCATTATCCCAGGTGATTGCCAGGCTACTAAACTGGGCTGTTAGTCCCAAACCTCTGCCAGACATACATTCAGCCTTGTGCGGTTTGTCTCTCTGTACCTTGTGTTCTATTTGTTGATCTTTTGTTGCTGGACCTTGGATCTCGTTCTGACCATGCGTCTGTTTAACTCCCTTGTTCTGATCCACTATCTTATTAGTATTTTGACCTCAGACTGTTACCTGACTACGCCTTTGTCTCTTCCTTCTATTGACGTACCCTCCTGGCTTTTGACCTCGGACTCTTAACTATCCCGACTCACAGCTTGTCCGTGAGAAGTGACTCAGCATCCCACATATATTTCAGCATTAATGCTGGTCCTGATATTTTAATAGTTACACATCTCTCGTTCAACCATGATGTTCCCAGACGATATTTATCTTCACCCGAACACAAGGAACAATACATCTATTTACTGGTGGGTGTAGCACTGCAGCATTTTCTCCCCTCTATACAGTAAATCCATTTATACTAAGTATTTTACTTTATAACTCAATGTCATTATTGTCTTTCCTGTTAGTAAAATAACATTTAAATAAACTCTTTATCTCTTCGAAAGGAGAATAAGACAGAGAACGAATACATACTTTCAAAAATTAGTCCAATGTGCTACACACCCTTGACTGTGTGAAAAATAGCACATGACAGAGCCTAACATTTATTACAATTGTGCACACTCGGAGCCGTGCAAGGGCAGGATCCTTCGGGGTTTAATACGAGAGTGAAAGGGCTGGTTTGTGCAAAAGGTGGATGAGAGAAATATATATAAAGGTCAAAAGAGGACAAAAGCCTATTTCCAGCACATTTCTTACTTCCTCGATGTCCACTTCTTTGGCCTCTTTCATTCTTGCAGACAATAAAATGGAGTTCAGTCCCCTGGCTACTGTATGTGTGCTGGGCGGACTATCTGCCATGTATGGTGCTGAACATCAAACACTATAATAATAGGAAGGATAGAACTGTTTTAATAAAGCGCATAAAACAGCTTCCGACAATTTAGTTGAGAATAGCTTCCTGTTTGGGTGGAGGTGCATGGGAGTATTCTTCCACTAGGATTCACCAACCCCCTGGGGATAACTTGCCACATCTCGAATTTCCAAATCTATTCTAACATGCTTTGTGCGTCATTTCGATGTTCATTATGAGTGATGGCAGTCTGAACCTCACAGTGAGGTGGGAAAATGATTCCAGTCATGACAGAGAAAAAGAAATGTAGAAATAGAAATATCCTAGAAATACAGTATATCAGTACAGTAAAATTTCATTTGATCTAGGACCTTGAGGTTTCTACATTTAAGTATTCAACAAGCTCTAATTATATAATCCCATACTGAAATGTCTCATTGTCCTGCGCTTGACAGGTCTATAAAAGATCACAGTGAATTCATGCTGTCACTAAGGAGCAAGTAATTACATATGATGTCTATGGTTGTGTTTTGTTTTTACATAGCAGTGGTTTACATATTGAGCATCAACACTGAGGTGTGTACAAGGGCTAGTGGGCAAGTACACAGCACTGGACCATGGTAAGTGACCCATCCATAACCTGTTTACCTACAGTTAGGTCCATATATATTTGGACAGAGACAACATTTTTCTAATTTTGGTTCTAGACATTACCACAATGAATTTTAAACAAAACAATTCAGATGCAGTTGAAGTTCAGACTTTCAGCTTTCATTTGAGGGTATCCACATTAAAATTGGATGAAGGGTTTAGGAGTTTCAGCTCCTTAACATGTGCCACCCTGTTTTTAAAGGGACCAAAAGTAATTGGACAATTGACTCCAAGGCTATTTCATGGACAGGTGTGGGCAATCCCTTCGTTATGTCATTCTCAATTAAGCAGATAAAAGTCCTGGAGTTGATTTGAGGTGTGCTGCTTGCATTTGGAAGGTTTTGCTGTGAAATAAACATGCGGTCAAAGGAGCTCTCCATGCAGGTGAAACAAGCCATCCTTAAGCTGCAAAAACAGAAAAAACCCATCCGAGAAATTGCTACAATATTAGGAGTGGCAAAATCTACAGTTTGGTACATCCTGAGAAAGAAAGAAAGCACTGGTGAACTCATCAATGCAAAAAGACCTGGGCGCCCACGGAAGACAAGAGTGGTGGATGATCGCAGAATAATCTCCATGGTGAAGAGAAACCCCTTCACAACAGCCAACCAAGTGAACAACACTCTCCAGGAGGTAGGCGTATCAATATCCAAATCTACCATAAAGAGAAGACTGCATGAAAGTAAATACAGAGGGTTCACTGCACGGTGCAAGCCACTCATACGCATCAAGAATAAAAAGGCTAGACTGGACTTTGCTAAAAAACATCTAAAAAAGCCAGCACAGTTCTGGAAGAACATTCTTTGGACAGATGAAACCAAGATCAACCTCTACCAGAATGATGGAAAGAGAAAAGTATGGCGAAGGCGTGGTACAGCTCATGATCCAAAGCATACTACATCATCTGTAAAACACGGCTGAGGCAGTGTGATGGCTTGGGCATGCATGGCTGCCAGTGGTACTGGGTCACTAGTGTTTATTGATGATGTGACACAGGACAGAAGCAGCCGAATGAATTCTGATGTATTCAGAGCCATACTGTGTGCTCAGATCCAGCCAAATGCAGCCAAACTGATTGGTTGGCGTTTCATACTACAGATTGACAATGACCCAAAACATAAGGCCAAAGCGACCCAGGAGTTTATTAAGGCAAAGAAGTGGAATATTCTTGAATGGCCAAGTCAGTCACCTGATCTCATCCCAATTGAGCATGCATTTCAATTGTTAAAGACTAAACTTCAGACAGAAAGGCCCACAAACAAACAGCAACTGAAAACCACCGCAGTGAAGGCCTGGCAGAGCATCAAAAAGGAGGAAACACTGCATCTGGTGATGTCCATGAGTTCAAGACTTCAGGCAGTCATTGCCAACAAAGGGTTTTCAACCAAGTACTAGAAATGAACATTTAATTTACAATTAGTTAATCTGTCCAATTACTTTTGGTCCCTTTAAAAACAGGGTGGCACATGTTAAGGAGCTGAAACTCCTAAACCCTTCATCCAATTTTAATGTGGATACCCTCAAATGAAAGCTGAAAGTCTGAACTTCAACTGCATCTGAATTGTTTTGTTTAAAATTCATTGTGGTAATGTCTAGAACCAAAATTAGAAAAATGTTGTCTCTGTCCAAATATATATGGACCTAACTGTATGTCTGCCTTACAAAAGCAACAGAGGTAACAGTGTTTTAAATACTGCAACCGATTAAAGACATAGGTTCTTGCTTTCATACTCGGTCACACGTTTGTGCAACCAATGATACATGATTTTTAGTAACAGCTAATGTAAGAGAACCAGGAATTTTTACATTTATTTGGTACAGTCTAGTCTAGTGCTATCAATAAGACATTCCTAGATGTCAGTCTTAGCTATGGAATGGCACCATCCCAATAAGAAATTTAGTAGTAGTTAACTATAACAAATTCACGTTAAGGTGGACTTGATATATCAAACAGACTCAATATATTGAATATCTGATGCTTACAGCATAGATATAGTAACAAAACAAAACCTCCTTCATAGATAAGTTAATATAACCAACCTTTATACACAGATGAAGAAGAACTAAGCTTATTATATAGATACAGAAACAAAGCCAAGTTTACTACACAGATACAGGAACAGAACCAAGCTTCTTAGACAGATAAATGAACAGAATCAAGCTTACTACATAGATAAGGCAACAAAAACAGGCTTACTACATAGATACAGGAATAAAACTAAACTTAATACATAGATACAGTAACCGAACAAAGCTAACTATATAGACAGAATAACAGAACAAAACTTACTACATATTTTTGGGAACAGAACCATGCTTACTAAATAGATAAGGTAACAAAATTAAGCTTATTACATAGATACAGGAACATAACCAAGTTTATTGCATTGATACAGTAACAGAACCAAGCTTATTGCTTAGATACAGTTGTTACATAACCAAGCTTACTACATAGATACAGTAACTGAACCAAGATTCTACATAGATACAGTAATGGATTCAAGCTTGTTACATAGACACAGGAACAGGACTATTCTTATTACATACATACAAGAACAGAACTAAACTTATTACATAAATACAAAAACAGAACTAATCCTTCTAGATAGATAAAGTAACAGAACTAAGGTTACAACTACGCAAATAACAGATTCAAGATTGTTACATAGATGAAGCAACAAAACATAAATTAGGCAACAGATCAGAGCATAGATATAGCAACAGACTAAGTTTACGACATAGCTTTGGTAACAGAACCAAGCTTGCTATATACATATGGTAACTGAAGCAATCTTTCTACATACCTAGGAAGGTCGACTGCTTAGTGTGGCAAGTTGCTGGGGGCAGCGTTAGTCACCTGCAATAATATTTACATATATAATTTATTTACAGCTCCATTCCCTAAATTCCCACCAGATTTGATATTAAAACGGTGTTTTTTCTGAGAAGTTAGAAGGCGTGAGAGGAGGAGATAAGATGTGCAATGCACCCTCCCAGGGAGTGCCATTGATGCTGTCAAGTTTATCCTAAAACTTTGTCTTCAAAAAGCACATGGTGCAGCCAATATTTGACTTCTTGCCCTGACAAAGGTGTGGGCAATGGAAGGCTGCAATGGATGCTGGGATGTTAACAGAAGGTAGGCTTAATCAGTAAGGACTGTTTGAATGGATATTCATGTGATGGATGGGGGTGGGTTTAGGGACACATGGGATTTTTATGTCGACCAGATAGCTACAATAAGGAAGAAGAGGTAGTATGGGACAGCTAGAATGAGCTAGCTGCTCAGGGGCTGCACTGCTCTTAACAGCTAATAGAATCAGAGATTTCTGCAGTAGTAGTTACTGAATAGGAGAGATGATTGGAAGGTTTCCTGTCAGTACCTCCTGTAGGGTTTGGTACTCACTCAGCTGCCGTTGAGGTAGGCACAGAAGCGTTTTCAGGGAAATCCAGGTTGGTTTATTAAATAGCATAAACCACTCAGGAAGCAAAACAAAAACACAGCCTTTTCTGGTACAAAGTGTAAACATAAAGTAAAAATGTCCATACAAGGTTGCGGGTTCTCCTGCTCAGGTTACAGTCCAGTCCTTAGGTCCTAACACAGACCAACACTCTGGAGATCCACACATCTCCAGACACAGCCATTGAATGAGACACTCGGTCTTCATTTTATACACACACCCTGGGGTGTGGATATATGAGCAGAAAATCCCACCATCTCTTATGACTGCTCGCAAAAACTGGCACAGATACGTCCTATTAACCCTCTCAGCACAATGTGTGCTGGAGCATGCTTTCCCGGTTTTACATCACTGAAGCTACCAACCTCAGCGATACATATCTCCCCTCGAGGACATGTCTGGCGGCCATCTTACATACTTCCCCCCTCTTCCCAAAGTTGGGGGCTTTGCACCTTCCGCTAACATACAGTGGACCCATGACAGTGCATCAGCATTGTCATGCAGTTTCCCAGGCCTATCCTCTACCTGGAAGCTGAACTCCTGAAAAGCTAGGAACCACCTGGTCACTCGAGCATTGTTCCCCTTCTTCTCACTCATCCACCTTAGTGGGGCATGGTCTGACACCAGCCTGAACTTCCTGCCTAAGAGGTAGTATCTTAGGGTGTCTAGCGCTCACTTGATGGCCAAATATTCCTTCTCCACTATGGAGTAATTTCTCTCACAAGACGTCAGCTTCCCGATTAAATACATTATGGGGTGCTCTTCGCCGTTCATCTCTTGTGAAAGGACCGCACCCAGCCCAACATCTGACTCGTCAGTCTGGACCACAAACTCCTTCGAGAAATCCGGTGCCACCAACACCGGCTGTTTACACAGGGCTTGCTTGAGTTCCTGGAAGGCCATCTCAGTTTCTGGAGACCACTTAGCCATAGCTGATTTTGATTTTGAGGTTTGTCAAAGGGTCGGCTGTCATGGCGCAGTTAGGGATGAACCGGCGGTAGTAGCCCACGATGCCCAGGAATGCTCTCACCTGCTTTTTGTGAGAGGTTGTGGCCAACCCCGGATTGCATCAATTTTATTTATTTGGGGCTTTATTACGTCTCTACCTACAACATAGCCCAAATATCTGGCCTCCTCCATGCCCATGGCACATTTCTTCGGGTTCATGGAAAACCTCACCTTCCGTAGCACATCAAATATTGCCTGGACTTTGCTCAGATGGCTACATCCTGGCTGTAGATCACAATATCATCCAGGTAGGCTGCTGCACACTTCTTGTGGGGAGCTAGGATCTGGTCCATGGCTCTCTGGAAGGTAATTGGAGCTCCTTGCAACCCAAACGGCATTCTGGTGTATTGAAAACACCCATCTGGTGTTGAAAAGGCCATCTTCTCCTTGCCCTCTTGGGACATAGGGATCTGCCAATACCCTTTTGTGAGGTCAAGGGTGGTAATGTACCTGGCTGGCCCTATTCTCTCAATTAGTTCATTTACCCTGGGCATTGGGTATGAATCAAACTTAGAGACCTTATTCAGTTTCCTTTAGTCATTGCAGAACCGCCATTCTCCATCTGGTTTCGGCACGAAGACTATGGGACTGGACCTGCCACTCTTGGACTCTTCAATGACCCCCAGATTCAGCATACGCTTCACCTCCTTCGAGGTTACCTCTCGGCGGGCTTCAGGAATCCGATATGGCTTCATATTCACTCGGACATGAGGCTCCATAAGTATCTCATGCTCTATGACCTGAGTTCAGCCGGTAGATCAGAGAACAGGTCCCTGTTCCACTGCAGCAACTCTCGGCATTGTTGCTTCTGGGCACGTGACAGCGACTCTGCCACCTTGAGTTCCTCCATGTCTATTTCAGTCTTATCCATCAAACATGGAGCTTCCACAGGCTCCCTGTCTCGCCATGGCTTAATGCGGTTGACAAGGTACACCTGGTAGGGCTTCCTTCTCCCAGGTTGGTGGACCCTATAGTTGATGTCGCCAAGCTTTTCAACCACATCATAGAGGCCCTGCCACTTGGCCAGGAATTTTCTCTCCACTGTAGGTACCAACACTAGTACCCAATCCCCAGGGTTGAAGTGTCTCACCCTTGCTGATTTATTGTACACCCTCGACTGTGCCTCTTGTGCTTTGAGTAGGTGTTCTTTCACAATGGGCATCACCTCTGCAATCCTCTCTTGCATCTGGGCCACATGTTCGATTACACTCCTGTAGGGTGTAGACTCCGTCTCCCAGGTCTCCTTTGCTACATCCAGGAGTCCACGGGGGGATCGGCCATATAACAGCTCAAACGATGAGAACCCAGTAGAGGCCTGTGGGACTTCTCTAATGGAGAACAGAAGGTACGGCAGTAGACAGTCCCAGTCCGTCTTTATCTATGGCCTTCTTTAACATGGGCTTCAAGGTTTTATTAAACCTCTCCACTAAGCCATCTGTCTGGGGGTGATAGACTGAGGTCCTGAGTTGTGTGATTTGCAGGGTTTTGCACAACTCCTTCATCACCCTTGACATAAATGGGGTCCCTTGGTCCGTTAATATCTCCTTATGTAACCCCGTTCTAGAGAAGATGTGAACCAACTCCCTGGCTATACATTTGGCAGAGGAGTTACATAGTGTGACTGCCTCCGGATATCATGTAGCATAGTCCAGTACCAACCAGAAATATACTGATGTCCCCTGATGGACTTGACCGGGGGTCCCACTAGATTCATGGCTATGCGATCAAATGGCACCTCAATGATTGGCAATGGCACTAAGGGGCTACGGAAGTGGGCTACTGGGGAGGTCAGCAGGCAGGTGGGACATGACCTACAGTAATTTACAATTACTCTGTGACAACCAGGCCAGTAGAACCGCTGGAGGATCCTTTCTTGTTTTTTTTCTACCCCCAGGTGACCACCTAAAACATGCGCATGGGCCATATCTAACACCCTGCGTCTGTACGGCCCTGGCACTAGTAACTGCTCGATTACCTCCCCTCTGAGCTTGGTGACCCGATATAGTAATTCCCCATTTATAACAAACTATGGATATCGGGTGTCAGCCCCCCGGCTCTTGAGCAACACCATTCAGGACAGTGACATTATCAAATGCCCCTTTTGGAGTCAAGTCTCTGAGCTGGGCGGTTCCAAAGTTTCTCCCGGACACCTCCAGCTCAGGGATGTTGGCCTCTGGGGTTGCTGCCTCGCCCTCATCTCCAACCAGCACACAAAAAGGAAACCCGGTGGCAGCGGCCTGTGATGAGGTTTCTTCAGGAGCAACCTGGTTGTTGTCCGGACAACCTGTTTTTCTCCCTTTCTCCCACAAGTCCCAAAACAAGGCTGCCCTATTATAACAGGGTGCAACAGGTCCTTGGCTACGCCCACTTCATGGGACTCGGTGCCACAGTTTGTGTCTATGACCACTCGGCCACAGGGTAGTCATTACCGTCCCCATGGATACAATGGATACCGACCTTTTTCTCCGGAACCAGCCGATGATGAGCTGTGGCCCTTACTAGGGTTACCAAACTCCCTGAGTCTAAAAGAGCAGTCACTTGCACTCCATTCACTGATACGAGGCATGCCCGCTGGTCCCTCACCTGGTTGATGAACAGCACTGCAGGCTGGATAAGCAAAGTACGAACAGCGCCATCCTGTGCTGCAGTCCATTGGCTCGTTGGTCATGGGGCAACAGGCGGCTATGTGACCTGGGGTATGACATCTTCAACATACTACACAATGGGGTGGGACCTTGAGCAACAACTCAGATACCTCCTGGGCTCTAGGACGCTCCCCAGATGTGGCTCTACCACTTGAGCTAATCCCTCTCTTTTGGGTGTCCAGCCCCTTTTGGGAACCCCAGTATGGAGATGTTACAACCCCTGGTTTCCCCAATGAACTCTCTACCACCTGGTACCTTTACACCAACCCCACCAGGTCATCGGCATTGCGGGATACCCCTGGGCAACTCAGGATAGCACCGACATTGGAAGGGAGTGTATGAACCTCTCTATGTAGACCCTCTCCACCATCTGTGCTGCGGAGGAAGATTCAGGTTGCAACCATTTTTGGACCAGGTGTAAGAGGTCGAACATTTGGGACCAGGGAGGTTTGTCACTGAAATAGGCCCAGTGGTGCACCCCTTGCGCCCTGACAGTCAGAGTCATTCCCAAGTGCACCAAGATTTCAGTTTTTAATTTGGGATATTCTTTTGGGTCCAGCAAGGCCAAGTCATAATAAGCTTTATGAGGCTCACCTGAAAAGTATGGCACCAAAACCTCCGCCCACTGCTCCAGAGGCAATTTCTCCCACTCTGCCAACCTCTCAAAGACCGTCAAGAATGCCTCGGCGTCATCACCTGGGGTCATCTTTTGCAATGCAATGCTCTCGTTACCGTCTTCCTCACGTGAGAGTCGTCACCTCGAGTAGGGGGTGGGGCGGTTGCCCTACCACGGATCACCTTGGCCAGGAGTTCCATCTGCTGCTTGTTATGTAGTTGCTGCAACTGCAGCTGCAGTTGCCACTGCTGCTGCTTTTGTTGCCACTGCTGCTGCTGCTGTTGATGCTGCTGGAGGTTAGCCTGCACCAGTTGCTTAATCAGTTCCTCCATGCTGCCGGATGTCCCTTGCTGGCTGGCGGCCTTCACCCAGGACATAAACAGTTTTCTGCAGCAGTCACACTGCCCCTTGGGATTCGTGCCCGTGCTTCTTGCACCAATTGTAGGGTTTGGTACTCACTCAGCTGCGGTTGAGGTAAGCACAGAAGCGTTTTCAGTGAAATCCAGGCTGGTTTATTAAATAGCATAAACTGCTCAGGAAGCAAAACAGAAACACAGCCTTTTCTGGCTCAAAGTGTAAATGTGGCGCCCCTGAGGGTTCGACCACCACAGGGATGCTGCACTTCTCTAGGGGAGTGTAGTGTTCCTCCTCTGAGGTAAGACCAGTGTGATAGTCTTGACCCAAGCCTTGCATCCAACACCACACTTCTCCACCAGAGGGGGCTAGTATGCACTAGGTGCTGCTCCCCTAGTTACAGGGAGACTTGGGAACCAAGAGTTAGGGGAACCAGTTAGTGGGTGAGGGCGGAGGACTTACAAGTTAGTTGCACTTTAAATTTCATATTTAATAGAGAGCCATCTTGGCTCTTGGTTCTTGACTGTATCCTGACAGCACTCGGCTGTACTATGGCTGTACCCTGCTTGGTGTCAGAGCGTGATCTCCTACCCTGAAAGTGGATCCTGTGTGAGCCTGCAGGGGATGGAGACACAGCCCTAGTCCCTAGGCCTTGGGATGATGGGCAGGCGGGAGATAAGGAATATCTCAGCCCGGTCGAGGTCCATGAGCAAGAAGGCCCGGAGCTCTAGATTGTGGCTCCACAGCAAATGGATCCCAGGCAGGATGCAGACGGAGTGGAGTACGCCACCTGTCCTCGCCAACCTGATATATTCAGAGGGACTCCAGCTGCAAGAGGGGTACCGGCCCCCGATACCCGACCTTGCTACTCTACGTCCTGGATGGGAAAGCCCGGTTAGGCCCTGAGGATCCCACCGGGTAGCAGAAGGAGCGGAGCTGCCACCCGTGCCCTTGTTCTGAGAGGAGCTCAGAGGGAGTCACGGCCTATTTGCTCACACACGGACAGGAAGGGAATCGGTGTGTAGTTCAGGAACACTCTGCTATAGGGCCACGACTGAATGCTGCACTTACTCGGAGGTTGTCGGACCCCCGTCCCTGGCGAGCGCAGGACTCCGCGAGGAGCAGGGAGTCGCCTTCCTTTGCCAACTATGTGAGTAAAACCTTGGAAGTTCACCCCTATGGCCTCCGGACTGTTATTTCTGCGCCGCACCGCGGGACGTGTCATCCCTTCCCCTCTACTACTACCCCCCTCCATCCTGTCCCTCTGCCCTGAGGCCTTGCTCCGCCTGTGGGGAGTAGTAAGAACGTTGGCCGCCATAACATCATGCCTCAGCGGAATGCAGCAGCGCTGGTGGCCCCTCACAAGGCACCACAGGTGGCATAGTCGTTAATTAGCCACTCAACCCGGATAAGCCCTCACCATCTCCTTTTAATGTGACGGCCCTGAGCACGGGTCGGGTCCAGGCCACGGCTGCATCCCATCTCTCCATCACAGGGCCCGACACCGAGTCCCCCCAACACCTAGGGTAAACTAAAAGGGCTTCAACCGGGAGAGGACGTCACAACCTGGCGTAGTCGGCAGGATCTCGTGCCCGCAGCAACGGAGAAGAGTGCCCATTGCTACCGGGTACTGCACGCCTTTCTAAACAGACTGTTGTTTTCCACTTAAAATGGCGCCCGCCCAAGAAGAACAGACGCCATAATGTGAAGGAAGGACAGCGACTCAGCGCCTCCCATCGTGGGCCTGGCTCCCCAATGGCGCCAAAAGAGCAGACCGCCCCTTCCATTAGAGACTGTCCACGGGGTAGTGTCCATCACCCCGGAGGGGACTTCCGGGGGAGTGCCAGTCGGCCTGCAGCCCTGGAGCCGCCCGAAGAAGGAGGTGGAGACGAAGAGGTGCAGCCATCTTTCTCGAGTTCCAGCATCGTCACCACGAGCAGCGACGATGGATGCCGGTGGAGACGGAGCCAGATCCAATCCCCACCTGGGAGGCCCTGCGGTCCCCAGCTACGGACAGGGCAACCTGGCCCGGGAGTTCATGGAGGCGGCTGCGTTGCAGCGATAAGAGCAGCAGCGGAGGAGTGAGGCCCTTACACAGGGAGCGGTGGCCCAGGAAGAAGAGTCCCCGGAGGGCGCCTGCGGCCTAGGACCGGGTGAGTCTAAAGCTCTTCCCCTGGCCGGGGAGCAGGCCGAGCCCCTCCTGGACCTATGGTCCGAGTGCCAGTTCCCATGTGCGGTATCCTGGGAGGAAGCCTTCTCCGCTGGGCTCCAAACCGCCGCCATCTCTGGAGACCTCCATGGTCTCTCACCTCCCATCCCAGAGGAACCCGGATCTGCATGGGGGTCCACAGGCCCCAACCCGGAATGGTCCGCATACTCAGGCCTGCTGCAGAAACCCCTAACGCCGCTTCCGGCCCCCACAGTTACCTGCCGGCGGCAGAAGAGTGGGCCTGGGATAACCAGGAGGGCAACCTAATGGGCTTCCCCAGGGAGACCCGAGTTGAAGCTCAGAGGAGGAGCGAGTACTGCTCCAAGCAAATTCAGCAGTTGAGTCGGGAGCAGCAGGAGTGGGAGCTTCACTGTGAGCCGCTTCAAGTGCGGGCCAAAGCTGCCAAATCCAGGGCCCGCCAGAGGGAAAACGTCCGACCCAAGCCCCCGTGAAGAAGGGCAGGTGGTCCGCTTCCACGGTGAGGCAGGATGGGGCTTCATAAGGAGTCCCGGGCTGGAGCGGGACGTCTTCTTTAACCGGCGTGACGTCGAGCCCCAGCTCAAAAAGGGACACCGTGGCCGGAGACTCGCCGTGGGTGACATGGTAACGTACACCCACCACCATGGAGAGCGAGGTTGGTATGCCCTGGATATCCATAAAGTGTCCAGGAGCGAGGCCCCTGTGCACTTGACTCACCCCCTGGGCCAGTTCTGTAGTGCGGCGCGCGTGCGCGCGGGGGATACCCGGAGCCGGATCCAATGGGGGTAGTAGTCTTCGTGTGGCGGTGACCCGGTCCGCGCCCAGGGTGGTCAAACTTAGTGGCGGTTATTGGTATGATGGTATTAGTGTCCGACTACGCCACCCGTTGAATGCGGCTATGAAGCCGCCGCTGCAGGGCAGTCCGCTGAGGCCGGTGGTACGGATGTGCAGCGTGGATGGTATAACCCCCAACGGGAGGGGTATGGCCTCAGGGCAGAGGATGAGGTTGATGTTGGGAGTGATGGTGTGGATGTCCCAGCACTAATGGTGCGACAAGGAAGCACGGAGACGCGAGGGTACAGTTCAGGGTCTTTACTGATGGTACAAGGCAAATTCCCCCGGGAGTACTGGCTAGTAGTTGGGGCCTGGTTAGTCTGCGAGTAAGCCGGAGTTCCCCTGGCCAGGTGGAGTTGTAGGACTTCCCGTTAGTCTGTACCCTTCCTGGCTACTCTGCTTTCGGCGGTTACAAGTAGCCCACGTCCCTGGGTATACCGTGTGGTGCTCACCCGTATGGCTGGTGACCTGGGGCCTCCTGTTAGCCTCCGCTCCGGGATGGCGGTGCTGGTCCCTTCGTTGTGACTGAGCCTCCGGGCTTTTATGGCCAGAGGACCTGGAATCCCCTGCCGGATCGATTCTGCTGCTGGGTATATCTTAGTCCCCACAGCCTCGGACTCCTGTGCCCGGTTTTAGTACTTTCTCCCAGGGCGAGCTCTGCACAGCTCCAGCCCCTGGCGCTTCTCCTTGGCTCCTACAGAGCTCCTGAGGTCTATCTGTCCCTGTTTCTGCGTGTCCAGACCAGACTCCGTCTCTGTCTGGAACTCCTCTCTTCTAACCCTGCCTCAGCCCCAGTTTATGTAGGGGAAGTTCTTCCCCTCCCAGGACTGGGCAGGAGGTGTGGCATGCTTAGGATTCCTGCCCAGGAGACCTCCCACCTGCTCACAGACGTAATATTGCTATTACTGTGGAAACCAGACCCCTGGGGTGCCACATTCCCCCCTAGTGAAATTTAGTACTCCCGGACTAAACATAACAGGGTATAAACAATAACAATTAAATACATGAGATGGTCACGGCGTGTCCGTAACCGGGAAGCAATAAGGGTGTCCATTTCACCAAAGAACAGGGAGCCGTAACCAGGTAGGGGTCTGTCCTGCCCCGAGTCTTTAACAGTCTGTAGTTCATTCCTGGGTTACGCTCCAAACATATTTACAACAGAGTTCCGGTTACTCACTGTCCATAACCTGTCAGTCCATATAAAGAAATCTGTAACTGAAAAACATAATTAGCAACGGCTACAACAAAACAGGTAAACATAAAATAGTTAAAGCAACTAGCCAACTTAGATTCTCCAACGTACGGGCATCTGGCCTCTGGTAACCCTAGTGGACCTACGGAGCTCACTAACTGGTCCTGCACTACAGGGTGTAGGAGGTGTTATGGGCAGGCTGGGCAGCTTTCTGCGCACTCTTTGGCTCACTAGGGGCACGGCAGGCTCACTACTAGCAGAGGGTTGATCCTCCTGTACTGCTGGTGTGGACTCTTCTGCCTCTTGGGCCGGCTGCTCTTCCAGCTCTACTGGTTCTTCTGTAGGCACTTGCGGGGCTGGCTGGAGAAAGGTGAGGACGGGTACCACGACAGCACCGTTTACTTGTGTCCAAGACCGGGGGAAGTCTCCGAGTACAGTCCTGATCATTTCTTCCCTTTCCTCTGCGGGTCGAGGGTTTTCTTGATCTTCTTCTTCAGGGCTTTGCAGCTGCTCGGGACACTTCTTCAGGTGGTCTCTGGAGACAACGGCTGTGGTTTCTCCTCCATCCTTACTGATCACGCAAATCTTTGGGCTCTCATGGCTTGATGGCAGTATGGTGTACGGGTCCTTCTCCCACTGGTCGTCCAACTTGTGGAGCCGCCTCTTCTTCTTCAAGACCTGCTCTCCAGGTACCAGGGGAACAGCGGGAGCATACTGGTTATAAGCCTTCTCTTGCCTTTCTCTAGCTTGAGACAGACTTCGCTCGACGCTCTCCTGTACTTTCCGATACTGCTGCTGCCGTTCTGTATCCCAGTCTGCCTCTGGCGAGGTGTCCTCAGGCGTCAGGACTCCCATATCCAGGTCAATAGGCAGCTTACCAGGTCTTGCTCTCATTAGGTAAGCCGGGGTACAGTTGGTGGAACCAACAGGGATGTGGTTATACAGGTCCACCAGATCGGGCAGTTTCTCAGGCCACAGACTGCGTTCTTCCAGGGGCAATGTTTTTAGCAGATCTATCACCACCTGGTTCATCTTCTCGCAGAGTCCATTGGTTTGAGCGTGATAGGGCGTTGTTCTTATCTTCTTGCAGCCATACAGGTTGCAGAACTCCTGGAAGACCTCCGCTTCGAAGGCTGGTCCTTGGTCTGTCAGCACTTGGTCCGGGTACCCGTGTGGATGGCAGAAGTGCTGCTGGAAGGCTCTAGCTGCTGTTTGAGCCGTTAAGTCCTTGACCGGGACCACCACCAGGAACCGGGAGTAATGATCTACGATTGTGAGGGCGTAGACATACCCAGATCTGCTTGGAGCCAGTTTCACATGGTCCAGGGCTACCAGTTCCAGTGGCTGTCTGGTGATGATGGGTTGCAGGGGAGTCTTCTGGCTGGCACGGTCTTTTCTTCTCAGGTGGCACGGGCCACAGTCTCTGCACCACCTCTCGATGGCTCCTCTCATGCCTACCCAGTAGAACCGTTCACGCAACAAGAACTCCAGCTTCTTCCATCCGAAGTGTCCTGCTCCGTTGTGGTATGCCTCCAGAACCATAGCCGCGTCTCGTCTTGGGACCACTACCTGCCAGGTCAACTCATGTGTTCGAGAGTTAACCATTCTCCGGCACAGCTTCTCCCTGTAGAGGAACAGCTTACTTTTCTCCTTCCACAGTTGCTTGGTCTCCTCCGGAGCATCTGGGTCAAGACGGGCATCGGCCTGGGTCAGCATCTCCTTCACCAAATGGACTGCGGGATCACTGTCTTGCGTCTCCGCCCAGTTGTAGTGGGGCAAGGGATTGAACGTCACGGAGCGCCTGTCCTTCACACGGTGGGAATACAGGGTAATCCCATGACGGTGGAACGCAGGGAGCTCAACTTCTTCCAGATCTTCTGGATCTTCTCCTACGTCCGGTAAGTTCGGCATTCTAGACAGGGCATCCGCGTTGGCATTTGAGCGTCCTGCCCGGTATTTGATGGTGAATTCAAAGTTGGACAGGCGGGCCATCCATCTCTGTTCCAGGGCACCGAGCCTTGCAGTGTCCAGGTGTGTCAACGGGTTGTTATCCGTGTACACGGTGAATTTGGAGGAGGCAAGGTAATGCTTGAAACGTTCGGTCACTGCCCACACTACTGCCAGGAACTCCAGCTTGAATGAGCTATAATTCTCAGGGATCCTCTCCGTGGGCCGTAGCTTTCGGCTGGCGTAAGCGATTACCCGTTCTTTCCCTTGCTGGATCTGGGACAGTACGGCTCCTAGCCCGATGTTGCTTGCGTCCGTGTGGAGGATAAAGGGCTGGCTGTAGTCTGGATATGCCAGGATTTCATCCCCCGTGAGGGCCATCTTCAGCTGGCAGAAGGACTCCTCTTCCAGCTTTTCCCACCTGAAGGGCGGCTTCTGGTTCTTGGCTTTCCGAGATTGACCTATCAGGAGGTCCTGCATAGGGGCTGCCATTTTGGTGAAACCGGGAATGAATCTTCGGTAGTAGCCTACCAACCCGAGGAACTGCCGCACTTCCTTTATGCTGGAGGGTCTTGGCCAGTCCTTAATTACGGTGATCTTATCAGGGTCGGGAGCCACTCCGTCAGCACTCACCACGTGTCCCAGGTACTGCACCTTTGGTTTCAGGAGGTGACACTTGGAGGGTTTCACCTTTAAGCCGTAGTTTGCCAGAGCTTCAAACACTTCTGCCAGGTGTTTCAGGTGGTCCTCGTAGGTCTTGGAATAGACGATGACATCGTCCAGGTATAACAGGACCGTCTCGAAGTTCCGGTGTCCCAGACAGCATTCCATCAACCGTTGGAAGGTTCCTGGTGCGTTGCAGAGCCCGAACGGCATGCAGTTAAATTCGCTGAGACCCATCGGGGTGGTGAATGCGGTCTTCTCCCGGTCTGCCTCTGCTACAGGAACCTGCCAGTACCCGCTAGTGAGATCCAAAGTAGAGAAGAAGTTAGCAGATTTTAATGCAGCTAAGGACTCTTCTATCCTTGGTAACGGGTACGCATCTTTGTGTGTGATACGGTTGACCTTCCTGTAGTCTACACACATTCTCATAGTGTTGTCCTTCTTTTTCACTAAGACTAGTGGAGCTGCCCAGGGGCTACAGCTGTCCCTGATTACCCCAGCCTCCATCATGTCTCTAAGCATCCCCTTGGCGTGTTGGTAGTGTGCAGGGGGTACGGGTCGGTATCTCTCCTTTATGGGAGGATGGTCTCCCGTGGGGATGTGGTGTTCTACCCCCTTTACTCGCCCGAAGTCTAACGGGTGTTTACTAAACACTCTCTCGTACTCTTGAACCACCCGATAGACTCCTTGTTTCTGGTGTGAGGGAGTGGAGTACCCAGATGTAGTTGCTGACACCAGTCCTCCATTGGTTTCTTAGAGCCGTTACCTTCCTCTGGTTGAGATGGAGGCAAGGGTTCCACGGCCTGTACAGAATTCTGGTTTATGGTGAACAATTTAGCTAGCGTGGCATACCGGGGCAGGTGTACTTCTCTCTCACCGATATTTATGATGCGAACGGGCACCCTCCCATGGCGTACATCGACCACCCCCCGTGCTGTCAAAATGGTGGGCCTACTGTCTGAGTAGACGGGTTCTACCATTGCTTGGTAGTCTCTACCTCTTAGACCAATAGCTGCCCGGCACCAAATCATCATCTCACTTTTTGGGGGCATGGCAATAGGGAACGGGTCACACATTCTCACGCTACCTATCTCACCACCAGATAGTTCCACCTGTTGCCACTTCATCAGTGCCCGGATCTCTTTTTGGAGCACACGCTGCTGGCCGGAACTGGCGTTCTTGGCAACCTGCTGTAAAATGAGAATCACCTCTGCAAGACAATTTTCAATTACATTGGTTCCCAGGGTGATTCTAGGGTGACTCTCATAACGGTCTATGTCCACTATAATCAGTCCTTGTGCCCCCAGTTCGACTTTACCGATTTTAATGGTCACCTCCTTGAATCCCACCTGCGGCACGGGCTGACCATTGCTGGCGATGATACTCAGGTCGTCTTCTGGGTAGCCGGTTATGTCCGAATCATTCCAGTACTGCTTGAAGAGCACGTACGGGATGGTGGTGACCTGTGACCCAGTGTCTAGTAGGGCACTCATAGGAATGCCATCCAGTACCACAGGCAAGATTGGACGTCCCCCTATGTATTTATCACGCCAGTTTGATGGGCCTGATGGTCTTATGCCTGGGGGTTGGCCCTCTACCCCAGGTTGTGCCCATTTAAATGACAGCACCTTGCCACATGTCCGGGTTGATTGCAGCGGCGGCAAATAGGTCGCCCGTCCTCGTTGTATCGATCGCTGGGTCTTCCTCTGGCCGGTGGGGTCCTCCTTGGTCGGCGCCACGGGATGTCCTCCGGTCCGGATGCCAGCTCGATCTTCCCTGCAGTAGAAACCTGTAAACACTGCACAGTTCGGGTTAGCGCAGCAACGCTTTTAGTTAGCTCTTGGACCTGATGGTGCAGGTCTGTAGCCGGGTCACTGTTTAAAGCCTGCGCATCAGCTCCCACAGGCCCTGCAGACAAGGGCGCTGTCTCCTGGTGATAAGTGATAGCAGGGCGCCTGTGGGTCACAGCGCCACCTGGTGCCGGTTCTCGGAGCACCCGGATGGCTCTGTCCTTGAACTGTGCAAAGTCCAGGTCAGGGTCCTGTAAGGCCATTGCCCGCAACTGGGTTCGGTGGGCATTGCACAGTAGACCCTCAATGAATTGTTCAGTCAACAGCTTATCTTCATTTCCCACGCTGTCAGGGTCTGCCTGCTTAATGGCTCTCAGGGCCTCTTGTAGGTTTAGAGCATAGTCTCTTATACTCTCATGTGCCCGTTGTTTGCACCCATAAAATCTTAGTTTTATTTCGGCTGAGGTGCGGGTGTCAAATGTGTCTTTCAGCCGGGTTAGTATGTCTCTGACAGTCCTCTTCCTCCCAGGTGGCCAGGACTTTACCTCCCTTTGGGCTGCCCCGATTAATTGGGCCACCAGGATGCTCACTTTTTGCGCCTCCGTGAGGGGATACACCTGGAAGAGGCTATCCAGCCTTTCTCTGAAGTCATTTAGGGTATGTGACTCCCCTGAGTACTGGGGTAGCCAGGCTGCCCCCGGGATATAGGGCATGGTGAAAGGCATGACCGCAGCAGCGGTGGCGCTGGCGGCGGCTGTGGCGGTGAAGCTCTCCTCCGTATCCGACATCCTCCTCCCCCCTAGTGGACCGTGGCCTACCTTGCGATGATCCTCTTCCGTAGGCCGTGGCTCCGCAGTGGATCGTCAGGGTTGAGGACCTTCCGTCGCGCTCCTGTGACGTCGGCGTCTGCTGGGCTCCTTCCAGGACCTTACGCAACGTCCGGACGTGAGGCGGGGCTTCAGTTCTCGCGGGCTTTCGGAGTCCATGCCCCTCTTCTTCCCGCGCGGCGCCCTCAAGATGGCGTCCAATGGCGGGAAAACTCCACGGATGGCGGGAAGAAGGCAGAAGATGGCGTCGGATGGCGGGAATCGGCTCCAGATGGCGGGAAACGACTCCGGACGGCGGGAAACTTCACCACAGGTAAGTATAAAAGTCTCTTTTTTCAGGCACGCAGTACCCGGTGGTTGCGGGCACGTATTCCTGCCGACTACGCCAAAGTTGACTCACCCCCTGGGCCAGTGCTGTAGTGCGACGCGCGTGCGCGCGGGGGATACCCGGAGCCGGATCCGATGGGGGTAGTAGTCTTCGTGTGGCGGTGACCCGGTCCGCGCCCAGGGTGGTCAAACTTAGTGGCGGTTATTGGTATGATGGTATTAGTGTCCGACTACGCCACCCGTTGAATGCGGCTATGAAGCCGCCGCTGCAGGGCAGTCCGCTGAGGCCGGTGGTACGGATGTGCAGCGTGGATGGTATAACCCCCAACGGGAGGGGTATGGCCTCAGGGCAGAGGATGAGGTTGATGTTGGGAGTGATGGTGTGGATGTCCCAGCACTAATGGTGCGACAAGGAAGCACGGAGACGCGAGGGTACAGTTCAGGGTCTTTACTGATGGTACAAGGCAAATTCCCCCGGGAGTACTGGCTAGTAGTTGGGGCCTGGTTAGTCTGCGAGTAAGCCGGAGCTCCCCTGGCCAGGTGGAGTTGTAGGCCTTCCCGTTAGTCTGTACCCTTCCTGGCTACTCTGCTTTCGGCGGTTACAAGTAGCCCACGTCCCTGGGTATACCGTGTGGTGCTCACCCGTATGGCTGGTGACCTGGGGCCTCCTGTTAGCCTCCGCTCCGGGATGGCGGTGCTGGTCCCTTCGTTGTGACTGAGCCTCCGGGCTTTTATGGCCAGAGGACCTGGAATCCCCTGCCGGATGGATTCTGCTGCTGGGTATATCTTAGTCCCCACAGCCTCGGACTCCTGTGCCCGGTTTTAGTACTTTCTCCCAGGGCGAGCTCTGCACAGCTCCAGCCCCTGGCGCTTCTCCTTGTCTCCTACAGAGCTCCTGAGGTCTATCTGTCCCTGTTTCTGCGTGTCCAGACCAGACTCCGTCTCTGTCTGGAACTCCTCTCTTCTAACCCTGCCTCAGCCCCAGTTTATGTAGGGGAAGTTCTTCCCCTCCCAGGACTGGGCAGGAGGTGTGGCATGCTTAGGATTCCTGCCCAGGAGACCTCCCACCTGCTCACAGACGTAATATTGTTATTACTGTGGAAACCAGACCCCTGGGGTGCCACACACTCCTCTCCGGAGGACCGGCTGGCCTCCGTCAGGAGGAATGAACCCTTTCCCCGGCGGGAACACATGGACTGAGTAGCGCCCGGCTGCTGTTATAGTTGAGTTATACTGATTGCATTATTACAATATGTTTATTTTGATTTTCTAGAGACATGTGTCCCTGCGGACTTGCAGCAGACATACTCCTTCTATTGTAAATAGTTTGCATCTTTTCAAGTGCTCCATATTGGTTTTATGAAAAAACGTGTCTCTTCTTCTACCTCAACACATCAGGAGGAAAAACCTGTCCGGGTGGCTCTCTGGGAGGTCCAACTCGGGATCTTTATGCCCTGCAGCCACCCCAGGGCCCACGTGGAGGGTTCGGGACAGGTTCCTTGCACTTCTGAAACAACGTCTTGGCACTTTAATCTGTCTGTTTGCACAAATGTCTCTGGAAAAATGCTAGCACTTTTATAATTTTATACTTTTGTAATTTTATACTGTATACCCTGTTATGCAACGTTTAAGGATATGTGCCTCCCATAAAGGGATGATAGTTTTTCTTGTTATTATAAAAAGAGAATTTCCTAGGTGTTACTTCTTTTGCAGCCCGCGAATGTGCTGTGTTTTACCACAGGGGAATGTGGCGCCCCTGAGGGTTCGACCGCCACAGGGATGCTGCACTTCTCTAGGGGAGTGTAGTGTTCCTCCTCTGAGTAAAGACCAGTGTGATAGTCGTGACCCAAACCTTGCATCCAACACCACACTTCTCCACC
This sequence comes from Phyllobates terribilis, assembly GCF_046119375.1. Lineage (NCBI taxonomy): Eukaryota > Metazoa > Chordata > Amphibia > Anura > Dendrobatidae > Phyllobates > Phyllobates terribilis. The sequence goes on along the minus strand of NW_027362773.1, from coordinate 250,517,559 downwards.
AGAGGGGGCTAGTATGCACTAGGTGCTGCTCCCCTAGTTACAGGGAGACTGGGGAACCAAGAGTTAGGGGAACCAGTTAGTGGGTGAGGGTGGAGGACTTACAAGTTAGTTGCACTTTAAATTTCATATTTAATAGAGAGCCATTTTGACTCTTGGTTCTTGACTGTATCCTGACAGCACTCAGCTGTACTATGGCTGTACCCTGCTTGGTGTCAGAGCGTGATCTCCTACCCTGAAAGTGGATCCTGTGTGGGCCTGCAGGGGATGGAGACACGGCCCTAGTCCCTAGGCCTTGGGATGATGGGCAGGCGGGAGATAAGGAATATCTCAGCCCGGTCAAGGACCATGAGCAAGAAGGCCCGGAGCTCTAGAGTGTGGCTCCACAGCAAATGGATCCCAGGCAGGATGCAGACGGAGCAGAGTACGCCACCTGTCCTCGCCAACCTGATATATTCAGAGGGACTCCGGCTGCAAGAGGGGTACCGGCCCCCGACACCCGACCTTGCTACTCTACGTCCTGGACGGGAAAGCCCGGTTAGGCCCTGAGGATCCCACCGGGTAGCGGAAGGAGTGGAGCTGCCACCTGTGCCCTTGTTCTGAGAGGAGCTCAGAGGGAGTCACGGCCTATTTGCTCACACACGGACAGGAAGGGAATCGGTCTGTAGTTCAGGAACACTCTGCTCTAGGGTCCTGACTGAATGCTGCACTTACTCGGAGGTTGTCGGTCCCCCGTCCCTGGCGAGCGCAGGACTCCGTGAGGAGCAGGGAGTCGCCTTTCTTTGCCAACTATGTGAGTAAAACCTTGGAAGTTCACCCCTATGGCCTCCGGACTGTTATTTCTGCGCCGCACCGCGGGACGCGGCATCCCTTCCCCTCTACTACTACCCGCCTCCTTCCTGTGCCTCTGCCCTGAGGCCTTGCTCCGCCAGTGGGGAGTAGTAAGAACATTGGCCGCCATAACATCATGCCTCAGCGGACTGCAGTGGTGCTGGTGGCCCCTCACAAGGCACCACAGGTGGCGTAGTCGTTAATTAGCCACTCAACCCGGATAAGCCCTCGCCATCTCCTTTTAATGTGACGGCCCAGAGCACGGGTCGGGTCCGGGCCACGGCTGCATCCCATCTCTCCATCACAGGGCCCGACACCGAGTCCCCCCAACACCCAGGGTAAACTAAAAGGGCTTCAACCAGGAGAGGACGTCACATAAGCATAAAGTAAAAATGTCCATACAAGGTTGCGAGTTCGCCCGCTCAGGTTACAGTCGAGTACTTACAGTACAGACCAAAAGTTTGGACACACCTTCTCATTTAAAGATTTTTCTGTATTTTCATGACTTTGAAAATTGTACATTCACACTGAAGGCATCAAAACTATGAATTAACACATGTGGAATTATATACTTAACAAAAATATGTGAAACAACTGAAAATATGTCTTATATTCTAGGTTCTTCAAAGTAGCCACCTTTTGCTTTGATGACTGCTTTGCACACTCTTGGCATTCTCTTGATGAGCTTCAAGAGGTAGTCGCCGGAAATGGTCTTCCAACAATCTTGAAGGAGTTCCCAGAGATGCTTAGCACTTGTTGGCCCTTTTTCCTTCACTCTGCGGTCCAGCTCACCCCAAACCATCTCGATTGGGTTCAGGTCTGGTGACTGTGGAGGCCAGGTCATTCAAAAAAATTCAAGTAAAATTCAAGTAAAATTTCAATTTCGCTTGAATGTATTCGCTCATCTCTAGCCACTGATAATTACCCATGATCGACATAAAACAAGTTTTATCACTGATCGTCTCCTTTGCTAATACTGACCGATGATCACTTTAAATGCTCAGAAATGAGCTAAACATGATGATAATTAACAAACGTAAATGTGGCTTTAATGCAGTGGTGGGGGGCTTATGAATTATGAGCAGTATATAGAGCTTTATATATAGCTAGATAGACAGATACGTAGACAAGCAGATGGAAATGTAGACATACAGTATCTTTAATAAATATAATTCAATATTTGTGGATACAAATAATATTAAATATCCAATATATGAGTGTTACATGTAATATTTGTATTAACCGGCTCCATAGGAAGATGACTCTAATTTTTTCCTAAGAAGAAAGAAACTCAGGATAGGAAAATACCTTAATAGTTTTTTTAAGAAATCCTCCATATATTAGAGCTGTTTGATCGCAGATCTGTAGAATGTGGTTTGTGTGTGAATTTCTACTCTTCCAAGAAATGGAAATGGGAGACTTTCCTCTGGCTGTTGGCAAAACCTGCAGCTTAGTGTAACTCTGAGTGGCAGCCAAAAGGGTTTAAATAGGCTAGAAGTGGCAAGAATAGCTGTTTTGATTACATATGCTATGAGTCAGGAATTAGGCTACTTCCCTTAGTGTACCATATGCAGATGTCATTAAAGGTCGGTGTTACACCGCGCTCGCTGCGTACACAAAACAAGACTTCCATATGGTCCACTAGAAAGGGGCAGCCTGTGTTTTCTTTCGTCTTCCCACGGCTGCTTCTATTGTCCATCCCTCTTAGTCCTAAAGAAGAGAGGGTGTTAGGGGTTACCCCTTTGCTTTTGTGCGTCACTCTAATTTGGGTCAGACAAGCTGTGTTACCCCCCACCCCCTTTTCCTGTGATTCTCCCCTGCAAAGACCATGTCAGCCTATTGGAACGTGAATTACTTACTGATGATCATCTCTGAATTACAATCCTTTTCAGAAACAGTGTGATTAGCAAGAATGGGGGTTTGGGATTTCAAATGGAGGGGGAACTCTTTCAAATCTATATAAATCAAGAGGCCTGGGTCGTTTTTTTTTTTGGCCTCTCTAGAAAATTCATGAGATGTCCCCCCTATCGTAACAGATAAACCTTACATTCATCTCTGCCGTTATATACACCTGGACTGAAATACCTGCAGCTTTTTATTTATTAGATGCTCTAAAGAGGTGTAAAATAAACATAAATATATAAAGACAATAAAATAATGGTGGAAAATGAATATAATAACCATATATAGCACAGAAAAAGAATGAAGAGAAATAGAATCAATATAGAAATAGCAAATAATAAAAAAATCACTAGTAATAATAATAATAATATTTACAATTATCTTAAGATATTTAAAATTGTTAAATAAATATTAACACTGAATATAAATACATACAGTATATATATATATATATATATATATACTGTATATATACAGTACAGATCTAAAGTTTGGACACTCCTTCTCATTTAAAGATTTTTCTGCATTTTCATGACTATGAAAATTGTACATTCACACTGAAGGCATCAAAACTATGAATTAACACATGTGGAATTATATACTTAACAAAAAAGTGTGAAACAACTGAAAATATGTCTTATATTCTAGGTTCTTCAAAGTAGCCACCTTTTGCTTTGATGACTGCTTTGCACACTCTTGGCATTCTCTTGATGAGCTTCAAGAGGTAGTCACCAGAAATGGTTTTCACTTCACAGGTGTGCCCTGTCAGGTTTAATAAGTGGGATTTCTTGCCTTATAAATGGGGTTGGGTCCATCAGTTGTCTTGTGTAGAAGTCAGGTGGATACACAGCTGATAGTCCTACTGAATGGACTGTTAGAATTTGTATTATGGCAAGAAAAAAGCAGCTAAGTAAATAAAAACTAGTGGCCATCATTACTTTAAGAAATGAAGATCAGTCAGTCTGAAAAATTGGGCAAACTTTGAAAGTGTCCCCAAGTGCAGTTGCAAAAACCATCAAGCGCTACAAAGAAACTGGCTCACATGAGCACCGCCCCAGGAAAGGAAGACCAAGAGTCACTTCTCCTTCTGAGGATAAGTTTATCCGAGTCACCAGCCTCAGATATCGCAGGTTAACTGCAGCTCAGATTAGAGACCAGGTCAATGCCACACAGTTCTAGCAGCAGACACATCTCTTCAATAACTGTTAAGAGGAGACTTTGTGCAGCAGGCCTTCATGGTAAAATAGCTGCTAGGAATCCACTGCTAAGGACAGGCAACAAGCAGAAGAGACTTGTTTGGGCTAAAGAACACAAGGAATGGACATTAGACCAGTGGAAATCTGTGCTTTGGTCTGATGAGTCCAAATTTGAGATATTTGATTCCAACCACCGTGTTGTGCGATGCAGAAAAGGTGAACGGATGGACTCTACATGCCTGGTTCCCACCGTGAAGCATGGAGGAGGAGGTGTGATGGTGTGGGGGTGCTTTGCTGGTGACACTGTTGGGGATTTATTCAAAATTGAAGGCATACTGAACCAGCATGGCTACCACAGCATCTTGCAGCGGCATGCTATTGCATCCGGATTGTGTTTAGTTGGACCATCATTTATTTTTCAACAGGATAATGACCCCAAACACACCTCCAGGCTGTTTAAGGGCTATTTGACCAAGAGGGAGAGTGATGGGGTGCTACGCCAGATGACCTGGCCTCCACAGTCACCAGACCTGAACCCAATCGAGATGGTTTGGGGTGAGCTGGACCGCAGAGTGAAGGCAAAAGGGCCACCAAGTGCTAAGCATCTCTGGGAACTCCTTCAAGATTGTTGGAAGACCATTTCCGGTGACTACCTCTTGAAGCTCATCAAGAGAATGCCAACAGTGTGCAAAGCAGTCATCAAAGCAAAAGGTGGCTACTTTGAAGAACCTAGAATATAAGACATATTTTCAGTTGTTTAACACTTTTTTGTTAAGTATATAATTCCACATGTGTTAATTCATAGTTTTGATGCCTTCAGTGTGAATGTACAATTTTCCTAGTCAAGAAAATACAGAAAAATCTTTAAATGAGTAGGCGTGTCTAAACTTTTGGTCTGTACTGTATATACATATATATAAATATATATACTGTACACACACCTGTTAAATTCCCAAGTTTTTGACATGTAAAAAAGTCACGCCAAAAAAAAATAATTTCAGAACTTTTTACACTTTTAATGTCACCTATAGCCTGTACAATTCGATTGCTAAAATAAATCTTTTTTGGGTGGAAAAAGAAGGAACTAATATAATGTGGTTGCATAAATATGCACACCCTTAAATTAACGCTTTGTTGAAGTACCCTGTACATGTATGACAGCATTCAGTCTATTTGAGTAGAAGTCTATCAGAATGGCACGTCTAGAATTGGCAATCTTTGCCCACTCTTCCTTGCAGTAGCGCTAAAACTGTCATATTGAGAGGGCGTCTCCTGTGTACACCACCTTCTTCAGGTCAGGCACAGATTTATAATTGGCTGGGGCATTCTAAAACCTTGATCTTTTTCTGTAGATTTGGAGGTATGCTTAGGAAGTTGTCGTACTAAAATATGAAATTCCTCATCTTCAGCTTTTTAGCAGAAGCCTGAAGGTTTTCTTTTGCAGAATTAAATGATATTTGGAACTGTTCATAATTCCCTCCACCTTGATTAAAACCCCAGTTTCAGGTGCCGAAAAACAGTCCCAAAGTATAATGCTGCCTCCACTATGCATCACTGCGTGTATGATGTTCTTCTTGTGACGCGCATTGACTTTGTGTCAAACATATATTTTTGAATTATGAACAAAAAGTTCAATCTTGGTCTCATCTGATCATAACATGTTTTCCCATATGCTTTTGACAGATTTGATAATGGTTTTGGAAAAGAATATCTAGGCTTGAATGTTCTTCTTTGTAAGTTAAAGTTTCTGTGTTGGCATCCTACCCAACAGGTCAGAAATATGAAGAATATAGGAGATTGTTAACACATGAAGTACACAGCCAGGACTTGCAAGAAATTCCTGCAGCTCATTTAATGTTACTTTAGGCCTCCTCAAAGCCTCTTTGATCAATTTTCTTCTTGGCTTTCCATCAATTATTGAGGGACGTCCAGTTCTAGGTAATGTCACTGCTGTGGCAAATTTAAGCCACTTCTTGATAATGTCTTCACAATGTTACATGGTATATCTAATGCCTTGGAAATTTTTTGTACCCTTCTCATGACTGACAACTTTCAATATTACGATTCCTTTGCTGTGTTGTAAGCTGTTGTTTACTGACCATGGCTTTTGCTGCAAAATACAACTAAGAAAATGGCAGGAAACAACTAAACATTAGATGGAGTTAATCAAAATGACTGTAAATGATGACGGCTGTGTACTGACTATTGTGATTGGTTTATTCTGAATACAACCACATCCTCAATTATAAGTGGGTGTTCACACTTATGCAAAAAAACATTATTTTAGTTTTGTTATTCTTATTCTCCCCTCAAAATGAGTTCAGTTTCTTTTTCAATGATTTGTACAAATTATGGGTGACATTAAAGGTGGAAAAAGTCTTGAAATGATTCTTCTAAGTATTATTTTAGCAGGTGTTACTACAAGTTAACGACCAATGATGTGAATGGGAGGTGAGCTGCAGTGTCCCAGTAAAACCACTAAACAGTGTATGGAGCTGTGGTGCCCTGGGGTACTTTTGGATGCCGTGGGACCTGGTAACAGCTGATCAGTAGGGGTGCTGAATTTTGAACACATTTCTGATCTGAAATTGATGATTTTTCTGAAGAATAATTTTTGGGAACGCTCACACAAAATTGGTATACAGGGGATTTTCCATCCATGTGATCCTTATTATGGTACTTTACATATAGCGTAAATAATTACACTGTGGGTCCAGCCTAAAAATTTGCACCAAAATCCTCAAGGAAATCCACAGCAGATTTCACTGCTGATTTTTGGCTTGGAAAAAAAAATGCAACATCACTTTTTTATCCCATGTGTCAGGGGTTTTGTGAAATCTCATTTACTAATTGTAGACTTGTCAATTTCCCAATGGGAAATCTACTTCCTAATTATATTGGATCTTTGTACTGGTGCCGTGATATCAAACTGTTTGGATCAACAGATATCAGATTAAAAGAATCTCCCTAAATATATTTTACTAAATTTATTTAATATTTTTATCCTTTCACTGTATCTTAAGATAAATCCGAGAAGTTTGATCTTCTTACTTTGTATTTTTTGGCATGCATTCTTAAAAATCAGAATTATCCTTTAGCTTTGTCTTTTTTTGCAACACAACCCCATTTAGATGACTGGGACAGAATGAGCTGCAATACCAGAGACAGCCACAAGGGAGGTGCAGTTTCTGCAAAAAAAAAACAATTAATTTCCAACAGTGAATTTCTGTACAAAATTTTTCAAATGCTTGTTCCATATCTATAAAGCACCCAGGTGCCATTTTTTTTAGGTTTTTATCCCTTTTGTCAAAAGAGTACAATAAATTTCAAATGCAACATTTTCGACGCCAAAAACACTGTAGAGAAGCCGACATGTCACGTACTAATTTGAGGCCAGTTAAGGAGTCTTGTCACCCCCCCCCCCCCACAACGATCTACTGGAGGGGAAGCACAGCTCCTTGTCATAGATAAAAGCCGCATGGTGGTCAGAGTGCTGCGTCTTCAAAGCCATATTGACATCCCTGTGACTCGTCTGCCATTTTTCCTATCTCATTATGGGTTTGCTGGTAGTGGATCCTATTTGTAGAGTTTCTAATATAGGTTTCCGTTTTGTCTCCATTGTCAGACCTTACTGATCTTATTTCTTGGTTATGTTTTTTTAGCAATAAAAAAGCATAAAAGAAAAATGCAAAAATTGCAATGCGGAATGATAAAACACCCCAGCATTTATGCCACTTATTGAGCATAAAATATCTAACTGACAACCTTTCTTGCATATTTAGGGAGGATCAGATGGTAAAATCATCAGTACATGTTCCAATGAGGAAAGAGTTTACGGCTACAATTGTAAAGAGGCGAACAATCAATTTTCCATTCCATTACAACTTTTGTAAAATCAGTACATAGTACACGTTCTTGCTTCCCATAGAAAAGTCTTGAATCCTGTCCATTGTGCTTTGGTATAAGCAATGTTTTCTTTTAGGGAGAGTGACAGGCGGGGAGATCTGACTGCCGCCTTGTGCTTTCCCTCATGAAAATGCATGTACCACCTCAGTAATTCTAACATCTCCCTCCCATGGTAATGTCAGCCTCTCATTACTGCCAGATTCTGACATTTCTGACACTCCGCAGCAATGAGGCACATTAGGGGGTCCTTAGATAATTTCCAGACGCAAGATTGTACTATCAGAGACCCTTCCTGTGTCAAACCATGACAGCGAAAGTTTCCTGCGCACAAATATTTATGGATCTTTGCTTGCCATGTTTCCAACACTATTTGGTTTCCTAAAAATATGAGTGACGGGAAACACATCGGTCATTTAAGGAGGCGGTGAATGGTCGCCTCAGTAAACTTCAGGGACATCCTAATATTTTACAGGCGATGACTTCTTGGAATAACCAAGGTTATATTTACCATGCAAACTAATGACAACCATCGATGCGATATCCCTCATGGGGAGATGGCGATGAGGGTTCAGCTGTCCGGACCCCTGATGATGAGCGGTTAGGAAGCCGGTGGCACACAGAGTGATGTGGTTATATACATCATATTCATTGGTCAACCATTTGGTATATGGAGTCTTCCAAAACTTTTTTTTAAAGCAGCGCTCATTATACTATAGTAAGGCGGCTAATCTAAGAGGGGTTTCCTAAATTTTCGCATATAGAAAGATGATGGATGGTGGGAGTTATCGTATGAATTCCTTTTCAGGATGTAAAGTTTGACAACCACTCTATTTCCGAGCATTATATGCTGCCCATTGAAATTAGCGGGTATCTATTGATGTTATGGATGGTGGCAGCCCTTCAGAGCAGAGAGCCATCCTGAACATGCAGCTCTCGAAAGGGGTCAAAATTAGGGACCATCTTCTATCTACTCAACATGCACTAATTGGGAAATTTCCAAGTGGCTGTGGAAACCTGGAAACACCTTTAGGCTGAGTTCACACGATGCGTATTTAATGCGTTTCCGCGGCGTTTTTGCAGTTGCATAAACGCCACGGAAACGCATTAAAAACGCATGGTAGAAGGGCAGCAATGTTCCCCAATTGAAATCCGCACGTGCTGTGCCCATGATGCGGATTTTTCCGCAGCGTAAACGCTCCGCTCAAAAATCCGCAGCATGTCAATTCATTTTGCGTAAACGCGGCGTTTTCACCGCCATTGACTTGCATTAGAACGTGCCAATTCCGCAAGACAGCATTTGTACTTGCATTATTGGCGCGTTCTAATGTGCGGATGGTACCCGAGTGTGGAGAAGAGGAGACTCTCATCCACACACAGGTACCATTAAAAAAGCTGTAAAACAAGATTAAAATAAAAAATATATATATACTTACCATCTGTCGGCCCGCGCAACGCTCCTGCTTGGTTCCCGGCACTTGCAGTGAGTTGAAGGACCTGCGCTGACGTCAGAGTCATGTGACGGGTCTCGTGACGCTGACGTCGGCAGGTCTTTCAATTCAAAGTTGCCGGCAGCCGGGAGAACGGAGTGTAAAGCAGGACAGCGCGGGCCATCGGAGGTAAGTATATACACTCTCTCGGGTCACACTATATAAATCCATGCTGTTTGCATGGATTTATATAGTGTGACCTAGTTGTCGAGCACTTTCCAGGTGATGCTAACATTGCCTGGAAAGCGCTTGTCAATCCACTTGCGGAAACGCATGTGGAAACGCATGTGAATCCGCATGTATTCCGCAGGAAAAATGCATGCACAATCTGCATGCGTTTTTTCTGCCAGGGAGATGCAGAAATGATGCAGAAATTTTCTGCTTCATTTCTGCATCGTGTGCACATACCCTTAGAGTGACGTTTTTGAATAATTTATGCTGCATATTTAACATAATGCATTTGATAAGTAAAATAATGTTTTCCAGTACCAGAATAATCAATAAAATTTCTGGTATCTCATGCAGGTTCTTCTTCTTTTTTTTTATTTTGAGCCCTGATACATTTTTGCCAAGACGCTGTCATGCTAGTTGAGGGGACGACCACCTGTACAACGATGGGAAAGAGGGGGAAACCCAACAACGAGGTAAAGGGAGAGTGGAGACTCCTAGGCAGATCTTACAACACCCTGACTCCCCTACCATCCCTAAATAGTTCCACACCTATCGCTGAGCAGGATACCTAATCCCTATCTGTCCCTAGAGCTAGGCCCTAGGCAGAGAGGGGAAGGGGTGAGCACTAGTCAGCCCCCACTGCAGCTAAAGACAAATAAGGAAAATAAACAAGGGAATACACTTAGCATTGAGAAGACACCAGAGAGAAGACGACAATAATCCACCAAGAAACTCCAAGAAGAAACTAGCCGACTGCTAGTACTCCAGGCCTGAGCAGGAGAAAATAGTACTATCACCGGCGACTCTCCGGAGACACTGAAGGTTTTTATATATCAAGCAAGGGTGTGTCAATTAGCAGCAGAAGATGGAGATCACTGCTGGGTCTTAGCGAGAGAAGGATACCACTAAAGTACAGAGATGAAAGGATCAAGAAGGTGTCTGTAAAGCCAAGCACAGCGACCTTCTAAAGCCGGATCCTGAACGACTGTCTGTCAAACCTGATACAGCTGTGACAGACGCAGTATTTTAAAGGTTAACCTGTCACGTAAAATAACACTATTAACCTGCAGATATAGAAGATATTCTGCAGGTTAATAGTGTTCTGACACCGTGGGGGGAGGAAATGAACTTTATTCTTCCCGGCAGTATTCAGTTTCCAGTCATGGGGGTAGTGTTGGCGTGGAATCAGTCAGTGCTCACTGCATAGTGAGCGGCAGCTGTAACCATGCTCCCAGCGCTGACAGCTCATTCCGCATTAGGGCTGGCTGTCAGTCAGAGTCGGGGATGCAGTAACAGCCTCTGCTTGCTATACACAGTGGTGACTGAAACCGTGCCAGCACCGCCCCTATGACTGGAAGCCAAACATTACCGGGAGGAATAAAGTTCATTATCTACCGTCAGTGGGGCTCTCAATGCCGAAGCCGCACCATGTCAGAAAGCTATTAACCGCAGATTAACCCCATATCTGCAGGGTAATAGCATTCTTTTGCATGACTTTAATTCTATCAGTGTTTTTGCAGAACTTTTCAGCCATGCAAATGATTGGTTAAAATCCGCAAGTAAAAAAGCTGCGAAAAAAAAAAAGAAAATAAAAAATGTGAAAATTATTCTACCTGTCAACATACTGTTAGACTACGTTTCTATGATGAGTATTTGGTGAGTTTTTGTTGTTGCAGATTTTCTGCACCATTTCTGCACCTATTAAATAAGTTAGGTTACTTGCGGGTTTTTTTCATATTCATTTCTTTACGTGCGTTTTTTCTGCTATAGTTTTTGTCTTTTTTTGGCATGTCATGTTTTAAATAAAACTGCTTTGTTTTGGATACTTCTTGGAATTTGACAGAACGACATTGACACAGACAAGTGTGGATTACAAGAGATTTTAGTGTGTAACATTGCTGCGAAAGCAAACTAAAAATGTACGTGTGGTTTTTATCATCTCATTCAAGTGCATGGGGAAAATCAGCAAAGTGTCCTGTTTTTCGACTTATTTTATTCTCACTGTTCCCTAATATTGTTTTTTTTTTTTTCAAATCTGCCATTTGCTTCCAGAGATATGGGCCTTATTTATTTCGTGCAATTTTTTATGCTCCCTACCAAGGGGCATGGCTCAAAGATTAATAAAGTAAGCAGCCTAAAGACACACCCCTGAGGATCCTGGGAGCCACACACACTTATTAAAAAAATCCATAAAAAATGGCACTAAAGAAAAATGCCTATATCTCTGGAACAATATGGCTGAAATAAGAGCAGAAAATGGCCACTTTTGTCCTGGTGACAGGTCCTCTTTAAACCCTCTTGGTCTCCAATATCTTTTTAGAATGTGGAGCCCAAAATTGAATCATATATTTGAAATGGGTTCTTAAGCTGGCCATATACTTTACATGAGCTAGCTGTCAGCAGAACATTTGAAAACAGACAGCATAGCCAGAACAATAGACAGAATTTTTAGAAAATAGCAAAAGGCAATGGTACTCACCAGCCAAGGTTTCAAGAAAAAATGCACACCAGGACACGGCCGGCCCCCTTTTGTTAGAAGGAGGTAACACAGGTGCAGAATGCTAATGAACAATCGCCCTCACCCACTCTCACTGGAGGGGCGACTACCCAGCACTAAAACTGCACACAGATGAAACTTGCAGTAGGGTGCAATTCACACACTCGCGGCACCGTGCCTAGCCAGCATCCTATTACACGCCCCTACTATTTGACTAGGCGGGATGCTCGGCACCCTATCCGTGCATCGCAGAGTTGTGAAGCCCCCACTCACAAGGTCACCATTACTGGGCCTGGCCGTGCCCTGGCAGATAAAAAAAGTGCAAAAAATATCATATGAGGTATTAGTTGATATTTTGGCCAAAATACGTAAGCTCGCAACCCATCGTCAAGGGTCCTCACGGTTTTGCGAGTCCCTACTCTAATATTAAAAACAGACAGCATAGCCAGAACAATAGACAGAATTTTTAGAAAATAGCAAAAGGCAATGGTACTCACCAGCCAAGGTTTCAAGAAAAAATGCACACCAGGACACGACCGGCCCCCTTTTGTTAGAAGGAGGTAACACAACTCACAACTCTGCGATGCACGGATAGGGTGCCGGGCATCCCGCCTAGTCGAATAGTAGGGGCGTGTAATAGGATGCTGGCTAGGCACGGTGCCGCGAGTGTGTGAATTGCACCCTACTGCAAGTTTCATCTGTGTGCAGTTTTAGTGCTGGGTAGTCGCCCCTCCAGTGAGAGTGGGTGAGGGCGATTGTTCATTAGCATTCTGCACCTGTGTTACCTCCTTCTAACAAAAGGGGGCCGGCCGTGTCCTGGTGTGCATTTTTTCTTGAAACCTTGGCTGGTGAGTACCATTGCCTTTTGCTATTTTCTAAAAATTCTGTCTATTGTTCTGGCTATGCTGTCTGTTTTTAATATTAGAGTAGGGACTCGCAAAACCGTGAGGACCCTTGACGATGGGTTGCGAGCTTACGTATTTTAGCCAAAATATCAACTAATACCTCATATGATATTTTTTGCACTTTTTTTATCTGCCAGGGCATGGCCAGGCCCAGTAATGGTGACCTTGTGAGTGGGGGCTTCACAACTCTGCGATGCACGGATAGGGTGCCGGGCATCCCGCCTAGTCGAATAGTAGGGGCGTGTAATAGGATGCTGGCTAGGCACGGTGCCGCGAGTGTGTGAATTGCACCCTACTGCAAGTTTCATCTGTGTGCAGTTTTAGTGCTGGGTAGTCGCCCCTCCAGTGAGAGTGGGTGAGGGCGATTGTTCATTAGCATTCTGCACCTGTGTTACCTCCTTCTAACAAAAGGGGGCCGGTCGTGTCCTGGTGTGCATTTTTTCTTGAAACCTTGGCTGGTGAGTACCATTGCCTTTTGCTATTTTCAGCAGAACATTTGGCATCTATCTCTCCTAACTTTCCCACTGAACGTGCATGCTTTTTCAATAGGAAGAAAGGAGAAGACTGCTTAAAGACATCTCTCCTGAAAACCAAGAGATTGACCAATGAAGTCGGAAAAGAGTTAGTAGGCTCCATACACAACAGATGGTCTTCCGGTCCTGCCTTAACTTGTAGATTCGGACGATTTTCATGTAAAGTGTATTTGAGCACAGGTTTTTTCCCTTTCTTTTACACACACTAAAATCTTACAATTGAGTTGTAATTACTTTCTATGAGTAGGAAAAAAATCTTGCCAAGAAACCATTCCAAGAAAACTTTCTGTAGACAACTCAAGGTAATAGTTTTGAAAAGTCCTTCAAGGTAGTGCAGATGTTCTCGTGGAGTTCCAGCTGGTTCTTGATCTTGATGACTTCCTAAAGCTCTGAATAGCAATAGAGATGAAATATATTTGGCAAACAAAACACTAATATATCTAAACATCAGAAATGGTCCTTCATGACCATTGACTGTGACGCAAAATATATCTCTATGCACCAAAAATCTAGTATGGTACATACAATACCACACTAAATCCAATTTAGAGAGAGCTAAGAGAAGGATTTGCAGAAATACCACCTACTTTTTGACCAATTAGTTTTATCACTAACTGGTCAATAGTGAGCTTGAAAGGAATTTTAAAATCAAATTATTGCTGTGATGATAACCTACCTACGACAACATGGATATTGACAGAAGCTTAACCTGGTATTTTAATAAGAAAACAAAACAGGCAGAAATACTCCGGAGCTTCCCAGTCCCATGTTTAATAAGACATTCGAAGGAGAAAAATATACTTCACCAAATAAAATCATGCTGCCGTTCCATGAATTCTACAAACAAAGCCCACTTACGAAGGATTTGAGTCATAGATGTTAGATGTCAGCGTTTGCGAGGTTTGAATCGTTTACAATTCCATAATAAACATTGTAACAATCTCAGTGTTTTCCATGGGTATTTCTGAAAAAGTTATCCACGTGCGTCACTAAATGAATTCACTTAATATGAAATATATCAAGTTTCAAATACATTATTTTAAGGCATGAGCGTATTTTCTCTCTCCTGAGAGAATCGGGCCGATTATGCTAATCCCTCTCTGACCAGCACAAGATCAGAGTGTGATCCGATTCTCTCGGATGAGAAGATGGAGAAAACAATTTCTCCATCTTCTCCATTCTGTGAGTGATCGGAAATCATACTACACTTAGATGTCATCCGAGTGCAAACTGATGGTTTCCATGCCCTCATTGACTTGCATTTCTGAGTGAAATCCGAATATTGGATCAAACTCGGGTACGCTGAAATTTTTTCCCCGGACACACTCTGTTTGAGGAAGAATTTGGGCATAGAATACCATTGGTCCAAGTGTCATCCGACGTTTTTTTCGGATCACATGTTGCCCGAAAATACGGCCAAATTTGTATGAAATGACATTTTACATTCAGTTCATACCTTCAAAAGTTCTAGTTTAACGTATTATGACGCTCAAATATTCTGGAAGATTTCAAAGCCCTTCTCTGAGTTCACCAATATATTGGGGCAGACTCATTAATTATTAACATTAGACAGCTTAAAACTTGTCCAGAATGGCAGAAGACAATCCATAATTCCAGAATTTTAACTTTTCAGTCAACACACCACTCCCCCAAAAATGCCATGAAAAGATGTCAAAACATCGTATGCATCCCAAAATGGTAACAAACATCAGCTTGTCTTGCAAAGAAATCAAGACCAAATAAAGCTTCAAAAATAAAATTTATGGATTTTCAAAAAATGGTGACATAAACCAATTTTATTTTCATCACTGCAATAAAAAAATAAAATGTCCTAACTTGAAGAATCATGTTGCCAGGTTATTGGGGTAATGTTTCTCCTTTTGGGGAGTGCTAAGGCTACATAAGGAGACTTATAGGCATCTGGGAATTTAAATATGCAAATAATCGCTTCAAAGAGGATGGGGCATCACTCAAAGATTAATAAGGTAAAGTAGCCGACAGACACACCCAAGAGGATCATAAAATATCCTAAAACATGAAAGTTAGCACAAAGAAACAAAAAGGCCGATGTGGCAGATTTGAAAAAAAAAACTGAATACTTGGGAGCAGCGGGAATAAAATTAGGGAAAAAACTGGCCACTTTTAGACTGGTAACAGGTCCTCTTTAACAGTATTAGTCTTCTCATATGGACTAAAGGGACCTTTAGGCTCCAGAGCTCAGGTATGGTTGCAACCCCTTCCCCCACTAAAGTTACACCCCTGGCTTTTATAGGGGATCTAAATCATATTCTTTGTTTTTAAGGAATAGTAGCATATGGATGATATGCTCTTTTGCTCTTCTCCATTAGTGAATGGCAAATGTATGCCAAACTAGGACTCGAAGGACTGTAATAAATCTCTATAAATCAGTTATTTATGAATATCACGTAGGTGAAAAATGCAGTGTTATGGCACACGATAGTAAAAGATAAGTAAAAGGATAAAGTAAAAATAAATAGCAAAAGAAGAAACCATCACTTGGGGGCTGAGAGTTTACAATGCACCTGCTGGATCTGGGCGGTACTGCAATGCTAGTGGCTGATTACTGTGATTTTACATTTCCCACTATAGATTTACTGTACATGAATCACAGAAGTAAAAAACTATTAAAATACTTCTCTAGATTTTCCTAAAAATCTTAAAACTGTTAGGAGACGTATAAAATTTGCAAGATCCTACTTTTATTTAAGAGCTTACTCAACTAATTACTTAACTCACCAGCAAGAAATCACTTCTCCGATGGATATTTTAGACTGAAATTTCTGATACTATTGAGAGACTTTTCACCATCGCTCCCATCTATGTATTTGGCCATTGCTAATTTACTTAAAGCCTAATGATAATAACTCAAATTGCCAATAAATTGTATATTTTAGCAGGACTTGCTTACTTCAGTACAGGTGACAGGTAGAAGCAATTTATTAAGGATATAAGAGGAGATGCAGCTCAAGATGGAGTAAAAAATTCCAGACTTTATTGAAGTTCGTTAAAATAGTGATAATGTCATAAAAAACGCATCGATCAGCATGTAGCACCTACGCGTTTCTGGGGCGTTTAGCACCCTTATTCATGGTCAAGAATAATATGTGATTAATACATGTAGGATATGAAAACTATACACAAATAATACATGTACAAATGAAAAAATAAAGCATACAGATAATAAATAAATAACGGTCCCGTCACAAGGTAAGTACATAGAGAAAATATGAAGGAGATGGATGTTTCTGGTTGGCCGCACTGCTTCTGGAAAAGAAGTCGTTGCACGCTGTGATAGTATGTAATAGTAGCTTTATTACACGTTTCAAGTTCGTACCAAACACATTTTAAAAAATAGACTACATACAGGATGTAATCCGGCTGCCAGTCAGTGCCGGGGGTCGCGGTTACAGCCGCCGCTCACTATGCACTGAGCGGTGACTGAAGCCGTGCCAGCCCACCCCCATGACTGAAAGCCCCAGGCAGCCGGGGGCAATAAAGTTCATTTCCACCTGGCAGTGGGGCTCTCAGTGCAGGCATCGGGCAGGTTAAGAATGCTAGTAATCTGCACATTAACATTAACCCCATATCTTCAGGTTAATCACGTTTTTTACATGACAGGTTCCCTTTTATGAACAGGATGGAAAGTCAATGTAATAGACTGTAGTAGACATTGAAGGCCCTTCAATTTTTGTGAAGGGAAAAATGAGTAAAATCATATTAAGATGTTGTAAAAAATTGAAATTGCATAATTTTGCATGTTATTTTAATGACATGATGGGCAATTGTATGCTAGTTTACATTTTTTAAAAACTGTAGCCTACAAAAACACTTATATTAGATTATAACGTGATTTATTTCCTTGGAACCCTGTGCTAAAGAATTCACTGTATTAGAAATACATAAAGGGACATGGATATAAATATAGAGTACATATACATAAGTATATACCATTAAAAAACTAAGTGTCCAATTCCTTATTGTGATTGTGCCATTTTTTTTGTCTAGTTCATGGCGTATTTCACCAGCTTTTCATTTGCGCCTTACTTTTTAAATTTGAGCCTTTTGTAAAGTCTACATTTTTAATGTTCTCATTTGTGACTGAGGATTGGGGCTCCCATTTGATTTTGGCTGATTCATCAAATTCCACTTTTAAAAAAGATTTATTTGCGTGGCATCATTTTAACCAAATATGCGACTTTTTGCATTAAAACGTCTCAAACAGGTTAAAGCCAAAGATGAAGAGCATTTTTGTTTTTGCGCAAAATTCAATAGCCACGTGCACCATTTTGGAGAATTTGACTAAAATAAAAAATGAATACCACAGTTAAAAAAAGAAGAAAATTACTTTAAAAAAATGCAAATGATGAATCTGGCTCTTTATACCAATGAAAGGAGGGGTTTGTAGTTGATTGGATAGGGGTAAGGCCAAAAACTGGATGCTACCAACAACTAATACTAAAGTCAAAAAGTCCATGTAAATTCCATACAGGCTCGGACTGGCCCACAGGAGAACAGGTGAATCCCCCGGTGGGCCTCCCAACCCTTACATAAGCAGTAGGCAGCATCTTGCCATTCATTTAACAAGCTACCCAGTCTATTAGTTTATAGAAGCATAGACAGATTAGTGAACAAGGGGCAGGAAATACAGTGGGCTCCCAGAATCAATGTCATTGGTGGGTCCTTGGCACCCCAGTCCGACACTGATTCCATTCCTTTTTATATTCTTAAAAAAATAGAATATTTATGTGAATTTGAACATGAAAACATTACATAGTTATTTTTTCATAAAAGTTCACGGAGAGCAGAAGGGGTTAAACTTCGCCTGACATTTACTTATGTCAAAAGGCAGCAAATCAGTGGAGATCTCGCAGCCTCCTAGGAGAGGAGAGTTCACTGACAGACAGTGAGAGAATCTGAACTTAAATGGGAATCAAAAAGCGTAAGGCCCAGAGGAGTCTGACAGTTTGCAGCTGCTACCTGGGTCTGCTTAACGAAGACAAGGCCCGCTCGCATGAATAGTTAAATTAGCATGTGTATGCTCTCCCCTCATTATCACACATCTAACCCACCTTGATACTCAGGAAAATCTCCTTGTGATGTGACAGCCCAGCCACTGTCAGAGAGAAGCTGTTACAGGAACCTTACTCTGTGGTAACGGGTTCTGAACTTCTTATTTTTTTTTAAGCACGGTGATACATTTTGACAGCATAAAAGAAGAGGAGAATTAGCATTTAGGGTTGATCCCAAACAAAGACCAGTCTGCTATATTGTCAGCAGTTTCGAGTATACATGATGTCAAAAATAGATGTTCGTGTCCTATGTATTTTTAGGTTTATTGGTAGGTCGGGTCAAATCTATTCCAAGATGTGAATAAATTGTAAAGGAAGACGATGTATTGACTCAAGTTTTGGTCTTCCATGATTTCTACTTACAATGGCTCGGTGATGCCATGAAACAAGAAGACTAATTCGCAATACCCAATAGTAGGAACTTAGGGGTCATTCGGGTGGCAATGATTTTTCTTGAATGTAAAAAATTGACCAATTTTTATCAGTGTTTTAGATCGATGTTTGGTCAATGTTTCAGCTTTTGCTAGAGATGAGCCAATCGATTCACAGGATCCTGGTCCAGTATTTATTCTGTCACCTCTAATTTTTACCATCAGAGATTCATGAACATAAAAATCGGACAGCACATTAATGGCACACAAATTGCATCCGAATGCTCTCTGATTTTTTCACGCACCCATAGACTTGCAATGGCAAGTCAAAATAGGACATTTCTTTGGTTTGGTGTCTAGCAAGGTGTGGGAAAGAGTAAGTGCAACACGAAGGAAAGAGGCGAAGGAAGCCCAAAAACTAGGAAAAGGGGGAGTAGAGATCCCTAGGCAGATCTATAACACTCTGCCTACCCTACTGTCCCTATATTGGTTCCACACCAATCGCCAAACAGGACCCTAAACCCTGTGCATCCCTAGAACTTGGCCCTGGATAGGGAGGGGGAGGGATGAGCACTGGTTAGGCCCCACTACAAACTAAAGACAACAAGGTAGACAAACAAAAGGGATTAACTTAGCTTGAGCAGACACCAGAGGAGTAACGCCAACTGTCGTCCAAGGGTGCCAGAGAAGAAGCCACCCAACAGCTAGTGCTCCAAGCATGCACAAAAGAACTTAGAAGTATCACTGTTGATTGCCTGGAGCAAACTGAGGGTTTTTAACTCCCATGCAAGGGTGTGTCAATCAGCGGCAAGAGGGAGGTCGCCGCTGGATCTTAAAGGATGAAGGATTAAGAAGGTGTCTGCAATGCCAAGAGCAGTGACTTTCTTCATATAGATCCAGAGTGACTGCCTATTACACCTGACACACCCGTGACATTTGGTGGCATGTGAACAGCGCCATAGAATATAATATGTACGAGTTATATCCGTGAAAAACACAGATAGAACTCGTTACATCAAAAACTGAGGTCTGAATGAGACTTTAATGTGTATTCTTTAAGTAATGAGTAAGGGGTGTCCTTTCATTTATTAGCATGTAGATGGGAAAAAATTAGGTTTTTCTTTATAGAGTACATTATTACAAGTGATGATGGATTTTACACTATACTTTTGCAATTATTCTGCATTAAAGGCTTTCTTACCTTAATCTTTTGAGATGTTAGAAATAAAAATACATATAATTTACCAGTATGATGTAATTCTAATATTTAACTAAAATGATACAAAAAAATATGCAATATTAAAGGGAACCTTTCAGATGATTCACGTTTGCCTGAACCATGCTTTATTTCTGTTGAGTATTTTTTACATTGAAATAGGATGACCAGTTCAAAAGACAGGTTTCTGGCAATTAGTGTTGAGCCACCCCCGTAGTGTTCGAGTTCGGTTCGGTTAGTCGAACACCCGTGTGTTCGCCGAACTGTTCGTCGAACTGTTCGTCGAACACCTTCGAACACCGCTAAAACCAATGGCAGGCAAACAAAAACACATAGAAACACATAGAAAACACCTTCAAAGGTGTCCAAAAGCTGACAAACTGCTCAGAAGACACAACTAACACATGGAAAAGTGACAAGTACATATAGTCATGCGAAAAGAAAAGAGGTGGAGGAGTAAAAGGAGGGGGAGACACAGATATAGGCATGTCATGCCCTTCTAAAATCCAAAAAGTGAGAAGCCGAGACGGCCAGTCCGCTCCTGCCCGTGCCACCTCTGTGTCGCCGGGTTTGTGCCAGAGCAGCGGTGAACCCTGACGGCCAGCCCCCCTCTCCCAATACTGGTGCCTGTCCGCTGGTGGGTCGAGAGAGCCCCCCTGTGGTGGAGGCAGCTCTAAGCTTTTTAATTTAAATTGTCCCTCTAATTTGAATGAATACACTTTAAATCCATTTACAAGGATCTATTGGAGGGCAAGTCTCATGCCAGCAGCCGCGTAATTCCAGCTCCAGTAGCGTCCACTAAAGCTGCTGCAGTTAAAAAGCTTTTATAAGGATCGAGCTCGGCTGTCCACCGCAAGGCATCCTAGTGCCAGTCCCAGCCCCTATGCCTTGGGGTGCCTCCTGATGCTCTTCACTGAGTATCCCGTGGTCCCGAAGCATTTCCTTTGAAAAAATTAAGTGTCCAAACTACAGGTGGTGTAGCTTGCTTAACAGCCGGGATAATCCGCTGACTAGCAGACACTGCTACTAGGCACAAAGTATTTCCTGGGCTAGATGCAGTTAAAAATTTGTAAGTAGATACTCTCGTTGGATGCTGAGAAAGCATTCCATAGAGTCTCCTGGCACGCCATATATGATTCTCTTAAAAAGCTTGGGGTAGGGGTCTAGGGGACCCTTTTATAGCCAAAATCACGGCCCTGTATCACAATACGTCACCTAGGCTGAAGATAAATGGAACTGTAGCACCAAGGGCTCGGTTGCTACAGACGTATTGCACCTCACCCAGAGGTGTGATATCTCACTCTCAGATAAGGATGGAGTGTGGATCAGGACCCGACACCTGCATGCATTACACCACATTGCCGTGGGGCAGGGCGACCAATATGCCCCTGAGATGGGCACGACTGTCCCTGTCCCTGGCTGGAGTGGGGGGAGGGAACACTGAGGAAGGGGAACCCTGCAGTGCAGGAGCAGGGAGGAAGCAGTTCCTGGGTGCATTGAGAAGGGAGTATAAAAGGTGGGCACCATCTTAGTTCAGTGCAGAGAAGTCTGAGCATAAGTGGCAGGGAGCAGGGGCTCTGCATGAGCTCTGCTCCGGAGGCGGGCCTAGTAACAGAGGCCCAGGCCTGCAAGAGGGAGAAGGAAGGAAGAGGAGCGGAGAAGGCTCCAGGAACGAGGAATGAAGGGATCCCAGGGGTGCGGACGGGCGAGTCGCCACCGCACGCCCGAATCCACCTGCGTGGAGGGGTCAGGCCAAAGGGGGAGACCGGTCCCCGAACTAGTGGAGGCAGGAAACGACCCTCAGCTAGAAACCGGAGGTTCTGACATTTTATGTGGCGCAGCCCCTTGCTCCACCCGCTAGGAAGGCACCACATAGGGTCAGGGAAACTGGCGCCAAGTTTACCAAGAGGAGGCCCGAGGCAGCCGGACAGAAGTGTTGGTAAGAAAGGCCAGACAAAGGACACACAAAGGGGGTCCTGTGAAGCGCTCCAAAGTTATCTGGGAGTTGTCTGAGCCCCTCACCTGGTGAGCACAGTACGACGTGGGCAGCCGTTACCTGCAGACGTGGTCTGGATAATAAGAACTGTGAGTAAAGGCCCTGAACTGCATCACTGACTCCGTGTCGTTACTGCTGCTGCCCTGCACCATCACCCCCATCCTCCGCATACACTGCCCTGAGGCTATACTCCTCCCGTGGGGAGTTATGCTACGCTCTGCTGCACCCACAACACCAGCCTTAGCGGTCTGCCCTGTAGCGGCGGTTCACTCTGACCGCAATCCACGGGTGGCGTAGTCGGACATTTAAACATCAAAACCACATAAATAGTTCCGCCACTGGTTTGACCGCCCTGAGCCACGGAACCGGATCGCCGCCACGAAGACTACAACCACCAGCATCCACCAAAAAGGGTCCGGCTCCGGGTGTCCCAAGGCCCAGGGGGTGCGTCAGAACATTTTCATCACCTTTCACAATCACCAATGGGACAAGGAAGGGATGTCCTCTGTCCCCTCTCTTATACATCCTAGTGACGGAGCACCTGCTCTCATCAATTCGCCATAACCCCAATATTAGGTGGATTGAGGTGGGAGGCACCGAGTACAAGTGCTCTCTATTTGCTGATGATGTCCTAGTATATATCACTCAATCATATATATCCATCCCTGCTGTTATGGCTGAAATAGATCACTTTGTTACATGGTAAAATTTTAAAATCAATGCAGCGAAGTCTGAGGCCCTCGATGTCTCCCTCCCTAAATCCATATAGGATTCCATCCAGTCCAACTTTCCCTTTGCCTGGCCCTCACAGGGTATCAAATACTTAGGAATTCCTATTCATAGAGACCTCTCCCATCTATGTTATCTTAATTTTGGGCCCTTTATTGAACAATTCCATACAGACCACGGTTGACAAGTTAGAACTGTAAGATTCACTACGTGAACCACTGGTGTTTTGTGGAAAAGCACATGTACACCGCGTTCCAAATTATTATGCAAAAAGTGTTTAGGAGTGATAAGGGAAGAATTTGTTTGTTTGTCAGTTAAACTCATTGATGGTGATGTGTGTCAGGGCTCTTTATATCACTGTAAGCAATTGCAGACACCTGTGCTAATTAGTTTGGCAGGTGTGTCCAATGAAAGGCAAGACTACTTAAGAAGGCTCTCTCACATTATTAAGCAGCCTACATTTTCTGCCAAAATGGGAAAGAAAAAGGATGTGTCGGCTGCTGAGAAGCAACAAATTGTGGAGTGTTTAGGTCAACGCATGACTACAATCAACATTGTGCGATGATCAGGATGAAGTGTCTTGGCAATCAAGAAGTATGTAGCTGATTCACAGTACGCACGTGTGCGTGCTGATAAGGGCAAATTGAGGACTCTTTCCTACAGGCAATTACGTCAGGTTGAAAGAGCAGCGGCAAAAAAGCCTTGTCATAGCAGCAGACAAGTTTTTGAAGCTGCTTGTGCCTCCAACGTCCCCCGAACAACAAGATGCAGGGTCCTTCAGAGGTTTGCAGCTGTGCATACGCCATCCTGTCGACCTCCTCTATCCACTTCACACAAGCAGAAACGGCTCCAGTGGGCCAAACATTACATGAAGACTGATTTCAAAACTGTTTTGTTCACGGATGAGTGCCGTGCAGCGCTCGATGGTCCAGATGAATGGAGTGGAGGATGGCTGGTTGATGGACACCCCACGCAAACACGGCTACAGCGCCAACAAGGAGGAGGTGGAGTAATGTTTTGGGCTGGAATCATGGGGAGAGAGATTGTCGGCCCCTTTAGGATCCCTGAAGGCGCTAAAGATGAACTCCATAATGTATGTGGATTTTCTCAAACAGCACTTCCTGCCATGGTTCAAGAAGAAGAACCGTGTATTTCACAGCAAGATCATTTCTCTGCATGATAATGCACCATCTCATGCTGCACATAAAACATCTGCATCTCTGGCTGATATGGGCATAAAAGGGGACAAACTTATGGTGTGACCCCCATGCTCCCCTGACCTCTACCCCATTCAGAACCTTTGGAGCATCATTAAAAGGAGTGTCTATGATGGCGGGAGGCAGTTCACATCTAAGCAACAGCTCTGGGAGGGTATTCTGTCCTCATGCAAAACAATTGAAGCAGAAACCATCCAAAACCTGACAAATTCAATGGACGAGAGAGTTCAGAAGCTCCTTTCGAACAAGGGGTCCTATGTGAAAATGTAACATCACCTAGAATAAAGTTTTGAGTTGAAAACGGTTTGATTTCAGTTTCTAACAACCTGCTAATGCTTATAATTTCAAAAATGACCATTTTTTTGGTCTTTATTAAAATGAAAAGGTTGATCGAAAAGTTTGGGGGATCTAAGAGTGTGGCAACCCAGTAGTCATGATTACTTCGAATTCTGACAATATGAGGGTCATGCTGCAGGTAGTGCAGCAAGAAGGCACTTATGTGTCTTGCGCATCTCGGAGCCCCAAAATTATTTTCCGGGCTAGATGCAGCTAAAAATTATTTTTAATTTTAAATCTGGTGAAGCTTATTATAGATGGCCTAATAGGATCAGTGCTGCACACTGCTACAAAGCCCAAATTATTTTCCAGTCAAGATACAGATAAACATGATTAGTAATTTGAAAGCTTAAAACGGTTGGTAGGGTGATTTTAACCAATCATCAAGCTTTTACTCTCCCCAGGATGACACAGGGGTAGAAAAGTCGTTTCGGATCCATGATTTGTTCATCTTTATGAACGTGAGTCTGTCTACATTATCAGTGGAGAGCCGCGTGCGCTTATCTGTCAGCACACCACCAGCAGCGCTGAACACACGTTCAGACAGAACGCTGGCTGCGGGGCATGACAAGATCTCCAAGGCGTAAGTGGCTAGCTCCGGCCATTTATCCAGATTGGAAGCCCAAAAAGAGCAAGGGTCCAGTGACACAGTCGTGGCTTCAATGTTTACTTGGAGATACTACTGTACCATCGTCTCTAGGCGTTGACTATGTGTCAGACTTCTTGTCTCCTGTGGCCTTGCAAAGGATGGGCTAAAAAAGTGGTGAAATGATTCCGCAAAATTGATGTTACCAGCAGATACTGTGGTTCTGTTACGGTTTGAGTGCTGAACACTTGACGGTCCCACGGTTGGCAAGTTGGAACTGTGAGATTCACTACGTGCACCACTGGTATTTTGTGGAAAAGCACATGTAAGATTCTGCAACAGTCTCTGCTGATACTCCTGCATGCGTGCATCCCTTTCTATGGCAGGAATAATTTCTGCAAATTTACTTTTGTACCGGGGATCTAACAGTGTGGCAACCCAGTAGTCAGGATTATTTCTAATTCTCACAATTCGAGGGTCATGTTGCAGGTAGTGCAGCAAGAAGGCACTCATGTGTGTTGCGCATCCAGGAGCACCAAGTCCCTGTTGTGTTGGTGGCGAGGTAACAATCATGCTTCCTTCCTCTGTCCTCTCCCCCCAACCTCGCACAACAGAAATGTGATCAAGGTCTCCCTCATCTGATGAGTCTTCCATCAGTTCGTCCTCCACTTCTTCCTGGGCTCCTGCACCTTCCTCACTAGTTTGGCTGCTACCATGCGCCCTGGTAAAATCATCTCCCCCACCCTCACATGCCTGCCGCCTTGGTGCTGCCGACCGTCTGGACCTTGCAGATGTTAGCCCTTCCGCATACAACTCCTCCTCCTCTACTTCCTCCACCTCCTCTTGTGCCACCACCTGACTCCGAATTCTGTTTAACATGTGCTCCAGCATGTAAATCACCGGAATAGTCATGCTGATAATGGCATCGTCAGCACTAAACATCTTCGTCGCCATTTCAAAACTGTGCAGAAGGGTGCATAGGTCCCTGATCTGAGACCACTCCTCCAGCGTGATTTGCCCCACCTCTGAATCTCGTTGGCCCAGGCTATACGTCAGAACGTATTGCACCAGGGCTTGTCGGTGCTGCCACAGTCGCTGCAACATGTGCAGAGTTGAATTCCACCGGGTAGGCACATCGCATTTTAGCCGGTGAAGTGGCAGGCCCAACGACTTCTGTAGAGATGTAAGTCGCTGAGCTGCGGGATGCGAACGGCGGAAGTGAGCACACAGCGACCGTGCCCTCTGCAGAAGGCCATCTAGTCTGGGATAGTGGGCTAAAAATTGCTGGACAACCAGGTTCAACACGTGAGCCATACAAGGCACGTGTGTGACATTGCCCCGGCGAAGGGCCGCACCCAGGTTTGCAGCATTGTCGCACACGGCCTTCCCTGGTTTCAGGTCCAGTGGAGACAACCATTCATGAAATTGGTTCTCCAGAGCTGACCACAACTCCTCAGCTGTGTGACTCACATTTCCCAGACATTTCAATGTAAAAACCGCCTGATGACGTTGAGCCCTACTGCCAGCATAGTAAGGAGGTGTGCAGGATCCCTTCTGCGCAGTTAGAAAGCTTGTGGCATGACCAGACAGGCTTTGGGTGCAGGTGGAAGACCGAGAGGAGGTTGAGGAGGCAGAAGCAGTGGAGGAACTTTGACATAAAGAGGATTGACGCACAACTCGTGGGGACGGCAAGACTTGGACAGCAGCCCCTTGTCCTGATGTCACCATAGTTACCCAGTGCCCAGTCAGCGACATGTAACGCCCCTGTCCATGCCTACTCGTCCAAGTGTCTGTGGTGAAATGCACCCTGTCACACACAGAGTTTCTCAAAGAAGCGGTGATGTTGTGTGCGACATGCTGGTGGAGCGCAGGCACACCTTTCTTTGAGAAGTAGTGCCGACTGGGCATCTGGTACTGGGGCACTGCGACGGACATAAGGTCTCGAAAATCCTCTGTGTCCACCAGGCGGAAAGGCAGCATTTCTGTAGCCAAGAGCTTGCAGATGGTGAAATTCAACCTCTTAGCTTTCTCATGGCTAGGAGGAAATGGTCTTTTACTTGTCCACATCTGAGGGACCGAGGGCTGGCTATTGTGCTTAGACGGGGTTGATAAGGGTGTCCCCGGCAAACTGCCGGTCTGTGAGGAAGATGCAGGCGGACATGTTAGGTTGCCTTGATCCAAAGGTGGTGCTATCGATGTCGGACAGCGCTCAAGACCAGCTGGTGTTACCACCTCCAAAGAAAATGATGACCTGCCAATCACGCTGGCTGTTGCGGGTAAAGAGGTGGCAGGTCTGCGCCCCAAAACAGGTGTGACTGCTGTCCCCCCAGTCACAGAGGATGAAGAGGCCGCGGATGCACAAGATATGGCAGACGGTAGTTGGCCCGGCCGGCTAGGCCGCATTGTAGCACACTGAGCTTCCCACTGCAACTTATGCTTCATGTCCATGTGCCGGTTCATGCATGAAGTACTCAAACTATGTATTTTTTGGCCTCTACTTAGCTTTTGCTGACAAATGTTACAGATAACACGAGTTGGGTCATCTTTATCGATCTGAAAAAATGCCCAGGCTATGCAAGGCTTAGCACCCATGCGACCTGAAGAGCCACCACGACTTGTGGTGAGAGGCAGAGTTGTGTTTGAGGATGCAGTTGTTGACGTGCTTCCAGTACTACGTCTCTGTCCAGGAAGGCGCAACCTGACCTCGTCGTCACTAGCATCTTCCTCCACCTCCTCTGCTGACCTCATCTCTTGGCTGACTGCGGGTTGACAGTAAGTGGGATCTCCGACCTCATCATCATCACCCTGTGCGTTATCACACCCGTCGTCCTCAGAGCCAACCTGTTCCTGCCCTGACAAAAAACTAAAGTTGTCGCTCCAATCAGGTATTTGAGTCTTATCATCGTCTTCCTCATTGTCTCCACCAACAGGAGTTACAGTTTGGGAATGAGGGTCTACATTATGGTCAGAACCTTCTGCGTCTGGTCCTGGATCCGACTCATAAAGATTCTGGGCATCAGTGCAGATCATTTCCTCTTCTGGATTCACAGAAGCGCTGGAGTCGACCTCTGATTCCCAGGCTATAGTATGAGTAAACAGCTCTGCAGACTCAACCATCTGTTCTACCTCATACTCAGACGGGCAGCTGGAGATTTGGGAGCTGTGAGGAAGCAAGTGCGATTTGGGTGACACCTTTGAGGACTGGAGTATTTGTGATGTTGAAGTTGATGTGGAGGAGAGCCCACTTAAAGGAGCACTTGATATCCGTTGAAGCACCTGCTGTTTTTGTGCCTCATCTGGAATTTGTAGCGATTGGCGTGGCCGTAAGAAAGGGATCTTATCACATTGTCCGCTAAAAGAAGTAGACATTTTAGTTTGGCTGGAAGATGGTCTTTCTTCTGCACCTACCCCACGGACACAACCTTTTTTCCCCTTCCCAACACGCCTATTCCCCTTTCCACCAGCAGCAGGCCTTTTTCCACTCATTTTGGTGGTTAACTAATTCACAACTCTGGAGTTGTTTGCACAAAAAAACAATGGATGGTAACCGAGCAGAGCTGAGTGGCCAAACTGTGGTATTAGGCCAAAACTATTGGCTGGGTTAGATGCAGAAAAAAATTATTTTTAATTTGCAACCTGATGGAGGTCAGTATAGATGGACTAATAGACCAAGTCCCACACGCTGCTAGAAGCCCAAATATTTTTTCAGAGATAAATGAAGAAAAAAATTATTTTTAATTTGCAACCTGATGGAGGTCAGTATAGATGGACTAATAGACCAAGTCCCACACACTGCTAGAAGCCCAAATATTTTTTCAGAGCTAGATGCAGAAAAAAATTATTTTTAATTTGCAACCTGATGGAGGTCAGTATAGATGGACTAATAGAACAAGTCCCACACGCTGCTAGAAGCCCAAATATTTTTTCAGAGAAAAATGAAGAAAAAAATTATTTTTAATTTGCAACCTGATGGAGGTCAGTATAGATGGACTAATAGACCAAGTCCCACACACCGCTAGAAGCCCAAATATTTTTTCAGAGCTAGATGCAGAAAAAAATTATATTCAATTTGCAACCTGCTGGAGGTCAGTATAGAAGGACTAATAGAACAAGTCCCACACACTGCTAGAAGCCCAAATATTTTTTCAGAGCTAAATGAAGAAAAAAATTATTTTTAATTTGCAACCTGATGGAGGTCAGTATAGATGGACTAATAGACCAAGTCCCACACACTGCTAGAAGCCCAAATATTTTTTCAGAGCTAGATGCAGAAAAAAAATATTTTTAATTTGCAACCTGATGGAGGTCAGTATAGATGGACTAATAGACCAAGTCCCACACACCGCTAGAAGCCCAAATATTTTTTCAGAGCTAGATGCAGAAATTTTTTTTATTCAATTTGCAACCTGATGGAGGTCAGTATAGATGGACTAATAGACCAAGTCCCACACACTGCTAGAAGCCCAAATATTTTTTCAGAGCTAGATGCAGAAAAAAATTATTTTTAATTTGCAACCTGATGGAGGTCAGTATAGATGGACTAATAGACCAAGTCCCACACACTGCTAGAAGCCCAAATATTTTTTCAGAGCTAGATGCAGAAAAAAATTATTTTTAATTTGCAACCTGATGGAGGTCAGTATAGATGGACTAATAGAACAAGTCCCACACGCTGCTAGAAGCCCAAATATTTTTTCAGAGCTAAATGAAGAAAAAAATTATTTTTAATTTGCAACCTGATGGAGGTCAGTATAGATGGACTAATAGACCAAGTCCCACACACTGCTAGAAGCCCAAACATTTTTTCAGAGCTAGATGCAGAAAAAAATTATTTTTAATTTGCAACCTGATGGAGGTCAGTATAGATGGACTAATAGAATGATGCTATGCCCAAAAGATTTTACTTCACTAGGTGCAGTAAAAAAATTGGTATTCTATACACAGGTGGTATATCTTGCAACACAGATAGGCTACTCCACTGACTAACACACTCTGCAATAGGCCAAAAAGGATTAGCTTTGCTAGATTCAGCCAAATGCTGTGAAAAAAACTTGCACAGCACTGGCACAGACCTGCCTGGCAAAAACTGATAGGAACTGATGTAACCTAGTCCTGAAAAGGACTCCAATTACAATTAGTCTTTACTCCCACAATCTATCTATTTAAGAGCACAGACCTGCTTGATAAAAGTCGTAGGAAATGCTGTAACCTAGTCCTTAAAAGGACTGCAATCACAACTATTCCCTACTCCCAAGCTATCTGTATATTTGTGCGAAAATTGGCTTGAAATTAACAAGGTATAGCGCACACAGCAACAGCGAAGCCGTCTAACACGCAGCTGAAGCAGTGAGAAAATGGTGGCGAAGGGGAAAATGGCTTGGTCTTATAGGGCAAGGACTTGTGACATACACTGCCAATCACACATGCCCTTGCTTGTGTGAAAAAAAGCACTTCGCTCCGTGTGTGCGCTGCTGATTGGCTGACAGATTGCACCTCCCCACTGCAAATGCGGGAAAGAGAAAAAAAAATGGAGATCTTCATTGTTCCTGCAGAGATCCATCCCCTGCCCCTCCCCCCGCCCCGCTGTACACTCAAACTGCGTATTAACATTAATTTTCATCATTACTGAGAAAAAATCCAGTTATGATTTTGGTGCACGAACAGTTATCGAACATAACCTCGAACAGCCGAATTTTTCTCAAATTGTTCGTGTTCGCCGACCGGCTCGAACACCGCCCAAAACAGCTCGAATTTGAGATTGGCGAACAGTTTGAGTAGAACAACGCTCATCTCTACTGGCAATCTCTCCCCACTCAGCTCTCCAGGATTGAGAGGTTTCCACTAACTCTATATGTATATAGGGAAAGAACAGTCAAGGGTAGTGGGGCCGGGTGAAGCCACTCTTGGACTAGTTATCTTGGTCTCATCATCCTTAGTCATCGTTTCAAAGTATGTAATTTGTTGCTGCAAAAATGGAGCCAGTCTCTGATGTATGCTGCCTGTGGTTTGGGCTGTATTAATTAATTAACAGATTCCCTTTAATAAAAAATAATAATATAATTAAAATAGTTTCAGCAAAGGTATGACAATCTTCAGATGTTAGCAGCGGTCCTGGCTCCTGAAAGCTCCACTACTGGCTTGTACTTGACATAGGTGTTTTCTATGTTGGCCAGCGCACTGTGAAGGCAACTGACTATTAAGCTCTTTTCAATAGTTAAGCCTGCCTCTTTCTCCTTCAAGGCTGATCCATAGACAGAAAATAGGGCTAGAACAATTATTTAAATGAGTAGTCATCCAACCCCCTTAACACACATCACGGAAGGTATGCCAACAGTGGAGCTGCCTGAATGGCGCTGATATCTGAAGATCAGGACATCTTTGTAAACACAAAATCATTAGTAATTTATATGCTATTTTTACAGTACTTAAAAATCTATGTTCAAGGTCCATAACAATGAGGGAAATCCTTGTGCCATGATCAAGCACCATCACATCTCACCTAAGTGATGACACCAGACAAGATACGACTTCAAAGCTGACCGTAAGAAAAATACTAGGTTGAAGATTAGACCTTCTATTTCTTATTCCAAGAAGGAGTTTTAAAAACTCTCTTGTAGCCAAGGAAAGATACTAAGAATGTACCTCCTCCATTATTTGGTCACAAAATTTTAGTAAAATAGCTTTTGGATGGACAATCATTGATTAGTTCAACCTTGTTGAACTAAAGGGAAGTCCTCATTGTGTGTTGGGATCACTAGCGAACACAGACAGAATAGGGCCTCTGTGCAAGAACAATATGTGGTCCTTCTGCTTTCCAATAGCTCCTCATAATATATATGGTCCTTCTGCTTTCCAATAGCTCCTCATAATATATATGGTCCTTCTGCTTTCCAATAGCTACTCATAATATATATGGTCCTTCTGCTTTCCAGTAGCTGCAATATATGGTTCTTCTGCTTTCCAATAGCTCCTCACTATTCCTTCTACTTTGGAGGTGGAAATAGGTCCATTTACCTTTTGGGCCCCTGTGTGTCTGTACATGTCTGCACAGGTTGCACCCATGGTATGTCCACCCCTGATTGGGACCCAGAGCAATGTCAGCTCTTTGGTAGTACATTGTCCTTTTGCTAAAAAATTGCAAAAATCCTTCAACTTGTCCTAAAATAGCAACAATCTTTCATGTATAAATCTTCTTTACAAAATACTTAATAAAAGCAGAAATATAATAAAAGCTACTGAAAAAAGGGTTGGATGCAATGATAATGTTCATCAAGATCACAAATAGAGCCCACCAGAGAAATGTTCACTATCTTTAGGATGCATGTATACTACACCGGGCTTCTCTTGGCTTGAAGCTGTTCTCGGGAGCTACCCAACAAGCTTGACTTTTCCATATGGTAATATTAGTATATATATAGATAAAGGAAAATTATAAATGCATATAATAACAGATTGTGACACATATAGACATGCAGACTGAACAAATAAGGCATTTTTATTAAGGGCAAGCATTTTTTCAAAAGGCGTCATATCTTTGAAGCCTTTAGTCTGAGGCAATTATTTTTTCAAGTAGACACAGTTCTGGTGTATTTTAAGAGATTTTCATGTCTATCAGGGCTTTAGGAGACTTCTTGAGACTTCTCAGTAAAGATTTCGATTACAACTAGGCTTAAATACTTGGAAGGACCATCATGAAGACCCTTTAATCATGTTTCTTATCTCCATGTAGTAAAATCATGTTGCTCTAATTCTATTTCTTACAAGGCACAGAGCTGCAGGATCAGGATTCATTTACCAATACATTTAAGCCCCCATACACATTAGAAAGTGGTAGCAGTTCAGTGGTCGGATATCTTTCAGACTTCCCCATGCACCGTATGCTTGGCTCGCTCGGTGCTCCTATGTTCTCTTTGAGTGCTGTAGCTTATCTCCGAAAAAAACAATAGGGTCTGCCATTGGAAAAGTTGTGAAGCTGGGGTTGTCCAGTGAGAATAAGTTGTTATCTACACTTTGGGAACCTGGAACCCTCACCGATTGGTAGAATAGAACACTCTTATCCAGGTTTCAAAATGAAGAGGCAGATCTCCATTGCGGTCAGATCGTTACACTACATCTGACCATAGTGGAGACAATTTAACACACAGCTTTGACATCACCTTCTGTAAACTCAAAATAGAGGACTAGGTTCCTCTAAACACATCGTATGGGAAGCTTTAAATAAAATGGACTAAATGACCATTGACTTGGTTGTCTAGTGCGCACTTGTTTCTTACTCAACTTTTTTGGTGACCAAATTGTCTACCATGTTTTCCTTGATTACTTGGCGAGGCTAGCATCCCGAACCTAAAGGGATCCCAGTATCAGCAATACACATCTAGTTGTTATTAATATATGCAACTTAAGGCCTCTTTCACATGTATGTGTTTCCTGTATGTGTGGTATCCTTTTTTTTCACGGATGCCACATGTACCCATTATAACCGATGCTGCTATTCACATGTCAGTTATTTTTCGGCAGCACGGATGACAATACAAGTCTATGGGTCAGTGAAAAACACGTACGGCACACGGATGGTAACCGCGTGCCATTCTTGTGCCTCTCGTGTGCTGTATGTGTTTAACATTGCAAAGTATAGGAGAAGCTTTGTAATTTCATTCTATCTTTATCCATACCGGAAAACATGGATGATACCCTGATGGCACACTGATCCAAAACACTGAAGACACCGGTACTGTTTCCGGTACCTGTTTTATACGGGCGTGTGAAGGGGGCCGCCCCCTGTACCTACTACCTGTGACTCCCATTGCAAAAACTTACTAAATCGAGGTGTTACCTATATTGTGCTCTGCTCTTGTGTGCGACGCAACTTTCACCCTATGGCCACATTCACACGTTCAGTATTTGGTCAGTATTTTACGTCAGTATTTATAAGCTAAAACCAGGAGTAGAACAATCAGAGTAAAAGTATAATAGAAACAGGTCACCACTTTTGTATTTATCACCCACTCATGGTTTTGGCTTACAAATACTGATACAAAATGCTGAGCAAATACTGAACGTGTGAACAAGGCCTATATGTATTCCTATTTAAAATAATTTGGAGCATGGACAGCACGGTGGCTCAGGGGTTAACACTGCAGCCTTGCAGCACTGGGGTCCCAGGTTCAAATCCCAGCAAGGACAACATCTGCAAAAAGTTTGTATGTTCTCCCTGTGTTTGCATTGTAGTTCTCCAGTTTCCTCCCACACTCTAAATACATACTGATAGGTAATCCAGATTGTGAGCCCCAATGGGGACAGTGTCTACAAATTTTCTGAATTGTAAAGTGCTGTGGAATATGTGCCGCTATATAAATAAAAAGATTATAATGATTAAAAAAAATGTCAATTAATTCCACATAACAAAAATAAATTTTTTAAATAAAAAAAAAATGCAAATGATGTATCCGACCCTCTGCGTGTTTTCAGTCTCACTAACAATGTAACAAAATTTGAAAGAAAAAGTTATTTTTCTTTGAGTAAAACATGAAAAAGGAATGTGTGTTTAGTCCGGTAACATGATAAGTAATTGTTCTCTGACATCAACGCTCTTTTATACTCCGTGATTTACATTGTATTATAATAATGAGATCACACTGCAATTTCCATAAAAACAAATTAAAATGTTAGAAAATGATAACTGTGAATCTTTTTTTTTAAATAGATTTCCCATATGTATTTCCACTACAAACCTCGTTCTGCCATATGGGCATCAGCGGGGCGTCTCAATACCTGGGTGGTTTAATTAAGATCCACTAGCCTACTGGAAGACGATTTTAAATTCTTTCTCCCATTGACAATGAGCAGCTTTTTTTTTCATAAGTCACTGGGGACGTGCGCAAGAATGGGGTAATTATTTGAGATAACATACAGCTCTGAGACCTGGGCTGGGTGTGAGGAGAGCTGCATATGAAAAGAGGGCAAATAGATAGAAAAAGTCTATCATAAAAAGGTCAACATCTCCCATTATTTTGCATGCTGGCGATGGTCCATAAAGCTTCTCACAATGAATGACAATTGTTTTGTTCCTTTGACTTACAGAAATATCTCATTCTGCATTGGTAAAGCTGATGGTATGACACTCTCATTAGAATAATCTATTATGTTACCATGCGAAGGTGAAAGTATTTAATGTAGACCATCATAATAAATAAAAAAAGCACCGATCTTTAAAAAAAATAATATGTGCTTTATAATGTGTTAAGAGTGATCTGCACATATTGTAATAATTTTGAGTTTGCAAGAAATACCAATATTCCTACACTTTTATGTCACTTTATATTCTCCAATCTATTAGCACCTCCACATATTTTTAGATTTGCTTTGAGGCTGCGTCCAGCTTCGTAAATCAATTTTTATATATTTTTGCTGTATAGTTTAAAATGTAAAATATAAAACAAAGGGACCTTTCAACAGATTTTGAATATAAAAAAAAAATCTAATTTTAAAATGTTACAATTTTGAAATTTAAAAGAGTAAACAAATGTGTCTCCATGGTAACAGACAACAAACAAACCTTGTGTAGTCTGATCCTGCAGTCATGCTTCCTTCTATTAACCTGTACAGTCCTCTAGATACATAAAATATAGAAATCACTACACACATAGAGCCTTATACTAACATACAGTTAAGCAACAGATTTTGAATAAAAATAAATCTAATTTTAAAATGTCACAATTTTGACATTTAAAACAGTAAACACAAGTGTCTCCACAGTAACAGACAACAAACAAACCTTGTGTAGTCTGATCCTATAGTCATACTTCCTTCTATTCACTTGTACAGTCCTCTACATACATAAAATATAGAAATCACTTCACACATAGAGCCTTATACTAACATACAGTTAAGCAACCTTATAATAGATTTTACTAAAAAAAATTAAATTTTAACATTTTATACTTTTAGAATTTAACATTGTTTTGCTATTCTTGTTTTGATGAAATCCATGTGTCTCCCTGGTAACAGACAACAAACAAACCTTGTGTAGTCTGATCTTACAGTCATACAGTATTTACTTCCATTCCCCCTTACAGCCCTAGTCATACATTGGGCAGTAAAGCAAGAAGTATAGGACAGATGAAAAGGAGTGGGTCTTGACACCCAGTAATGTATTGCCCTTTTCCTATAAG
The DNA here is from genome assembly GCF_046119375.1 of Phyllobates terribilis. NCBI lineage: Eukaryota > Metazoa > Chordata > Amphibia > Anura > Dendrobatidae > Phyllobates > Phyllobates terribilis. The sequence continues at coordinate 250,481,422 of NW_027362773.1, read as the reverse complement.
ATAGGGGATTGATGTTCCAGTCCTTGGTGTCTAGATATTTAAAATGTTCAAGTTTTCATCAGTAGGCATCCGAATGCTGAGACCCCCACATATCACTGATGGGAAGTGGTAAAATTATTCTTCAAAGAAATCAGAGTATTGCTACCCAAAGGCACAGAGCAAAGCACTCAGTTGAAGATTTCTATGCCTTTTTTCAACAACTTGGGGGGGGGTCTCAGCACCAGTTGCTGGTGTTAGAGACAGGTATTGGCTCTGTAACGAAAAGAGTCAGGCCGAGTTCACACAAGTGTATTTCACAGTCCGTATATGAACCAAAATGCTTGGTCTGACCGCGAGTCTCCTAACCCAAACTTATTACGTCATAGACACATATGAGGTTGTAACTGCGGGTCAGGAGACTCTCGGTTAGTCCGGGCATTGCAGACTGCAGCATACAGACTGTGAAATACACCTATATAAAGGGGTTGTCCAGGCTTGGGGAACAAATCTGCAGTTACTCTATGTGACTACTGACTTGTGAATCCTCACAGCATGCAATGGGCACGCTGTCAGGATTCTCCTGTACTGGCAAGAGGAGTGGGCGGTAGTGTGACTGCAAGTATGCGATTTGCATACATGGGGTCATGTGCCAACTAGACATGCAGGGTCTTGCTCACGAGGCCGAACACTTCTAGTCGGAATGTGGGCAGAAGTATGCAAAATAGCATACTTGAGGTCACATTACCACCCACTCCTGGCGCCGTCACTGGAAAATCCTGACAGTGTACACACTGCACACTGGGAGGATTCACAAGTCTGCAGTCACATAGAGTGACTGCAGACTTGTACCATAAGCCTGGACAACCCCTTTAATGTCAGCATCCCTTTGTTCTAGGTCATAGAATGGCTTAATGTCAGCATCCTTAGTGGTGGAGTCAATATATTGTATTATACTGTATAATATATACAGTATATTTAACTTTAAATATCATGGAGGCACATGTGCTGTAATTATTCTTTTAATTTGTGGCCCAGCAGTTAGGGACATGGCAACTTACTTTAGGGATCTTAGGGCACAGGTGACAATCTGAACCCTTGAATCCAATCTTCCTCAAAGGTCTCCTGTACGTGGAAAAATGTTAATGCGGGGTAAAGAGCACAGAGGCAGCAGGTGGCGGCTGGCAGGCTCAGAATCTCCAAGTATATGCCACCGATGGTCGTGTTTTGAGCAGCTGGTAAAATTAACAATGTAAATGTACGAATTTCCATTATCAACTATCACAATCTTGGACGGTTTTCATTGCCCTTCTTCTTGTATGCAGCATCTAAAACTCTATTGATGAACATTAAAAAACAGTAATGAAAAATGTTGGAGGTAATCTACATTTATTATTAGAGAATTGCATAAATAGCCATCCCCTAATGTTCTGGTAATAATATCAATGCTTTAGAGACAATCTAGGAACAGCTGAGGATCCTCTCATCAGCAAGTTCTAGATCAATTAAGGCTGAATTTCAGCAATATAAATTGCCGGTGAGTGCATTTGACGTGCCCCCTGGGCCGTGGGGTACTCGGTGCAGGGCCAGTATTTGCTAGGGGAGATGTCACAGTGGCGGTGACCCGGTCTGTGACCCAGGGCGGTCAATAAAAGGGGGATATTATTTACAGGGGAATTAAAGTTCTTTTTATATACAGTTCAGGACGCCACCTGTGGTATGCGGCTAAAGGGAGCTGCCGCTGCGGAGCTGGTTCTCTGGAGCTGGTGTGAATGCAGCAGAGTTGGTTTAGCTCTCCACAGATAGAATTTAGCTCCAGGGCAGTGTAGATGTTGTAAATGTTGTAGATCGTGCTGGGCAGTATGGCGCAGGTGATTGCACAGATAATAATCACAGAGACAGTAAGGTGCAGTCCTCAGGGTTTGCTCACAGTTTCTTAGACTTCCAGTTACCAGTACTAGAGTAACTTCCCACGGCGTCCTGTGCTTACTCAGGGAGGGGTTCAGCAAACTCCCAGGTCTCTCCGGAGTACATAATGGGACCCCCTTCTCTGTGCTCCTTCTGGCCGTCTCCCTGCACCTCACACCCAGTCTCTCAGGCCAGTGGCCGCGGACCTTGTCGGGCGACATCTTCTCTGTCCCCTGGGTCCTCTATGGCCACCTTTCTGGTGATTAGATGTGGCTTTTTGGCTGCAGTACCTGAAATACTGCAGCCTCCGGTTTCCTAGCTTAGGCTTAAAGAACTCTGCTAGTTTAGGGACCGGTCCCCACTGTGCGACCTGACCCCTCCACCTCCTGGTAGATTCAGGCATACGGGTGGCCTCCAGCACTACCCGTACCCCTGGGGTCCCTTCCACGTTCCTGGAGCCTTTCTCCTGCTCCTCTCTCTCTCTTCAGTCTTGGGCCTCTCTGGCTAGGCGCTCCTTCTGAGCAGAGCTCCTACAGAGCACCTGCTCCCTCTACTTCTCCTCTCAGACTGCTCTCTCAGACTTCACTGACTCTAGAATGTTCCACCCTCTCTTTTATATCACTTCTTTCAATGCTCCCCTGATCTTCTTCCTCCACCCACACCCACTACATGGTTCCCCCTCACTTTGGATCCCCCCACTCCAGCCAGGGACAGGGCTCAGCAGGGAAGCGACGCATCTTGCCACTCCTGCTGGTCTGGAGTAGTGTAGTGTTGGATGCAGGTGTTAGGGTCCCGGGCAGTACTCCTTCCTTACCTGAGCGTGAGATACCACACCTCTGGGTGAGATGCGGTACCTCTGTGGCGACTGAACCCGCAGGGGTGCCACACATTCATCAATTGGTTTGTATCATGGACCTCCAACTACACCTTAACAAGGACCTGTCAGCTCTTAGAGGGAATCTGTCAGCAGGATTTCACTCACTACATTATTTATCTGCACAAGTAGCAGACATGTCCAGCAAGGAATACCTTAACATGGCCAGTCAGTTCCTTCGTTAATGAGAAATCAGCGTTTGAATTGATATGTAAATGAGTCTGAAGAGCTATTGTAGATCTGAAGCCTCTGTCACTCCAGCTCTATTACCTGCCCAGTGCCGCTACCTCCTACTTAACTTACAGCCTCTATAATATTTGACTTCAGTAAAAAGAGCCATCAGTCGAGCATGAGGAGGCGGCACTAGGCGGGGAATATAGCTGGAGTGACAGAGGCTTCAGATCTTCCAAAGCTCTTCAGCCTCATTTGCATATCAATTCAAACCCTGATTTCTCAGTAAAGGAGGAACATACTGGCCACATGAAGGTATTGCTAGACTTGTCTTTGCAAGATCTACATGAACAAATAAATAATAGAAAACACTTGGGCCAACATATCAAAGAGCTCACGAGTCAGAGGTGACAACACGAACCAGTACACCACTCATAGTCGTGAGTAAAGCATTGCCTACTCAGGAAATGGAATGAAAAACCGCGAAATTGAGTATAAATAGCATAAAAACGTTGAAGTTTATTAGTCGATTAGAAAAGTACACAAGTAATAATACACAATATGTAAACAAATGTAGCTATACAGACAATAGGTGAGTATTGAATCACAAAAAAAAAAAAAAACGGAAAAGAAAAAGTAACCCCCATGACATCTTCAGAGTCTCCCATAGAAATGTATTACAAATTGCATTAGTGCAAATAAGATCCACACAAGGAGGAGTCAAGCGGGAGAGAAGAGACCAGGGGAAAGGATAAAGAAAGAAAACATAAGGACGGTGGAATCACAAAGAGCGCATACAGTCACAATCAAGTATAAAGGATAAGATACCCCTTACATATAGTTCCGAAGTGCCGGAATACAAAATAAGTCGGGGCACTCACCGAACTGATTGGTAGCTCACGCAGACAGGTAGGGCACAGAGGGGCAAACAATGGACATCCACCAGGGGCCTCGACGCGCATTTCGCGTTAGGCTTTATCAAGAGGCACGTGGTATGTAATTGATAAGGACCTAAATATATAGGACCTTAGACTGTCACATGGGCGATCATGTGATCGCTTTCATGATGCTGTCACGAGGGCCGGCCGTTACGGCGCATGTGCCGGGGTCACAGCGGTACCAGCAGTCGCGCGTCATCCATCACGGCACGCGCGCAGCCGGAAGTGTCAACTGACACCATCCGGGGGCGCGTTATTGCCATGGAGATGGAGACACATGGGTGCTGGCCGCGATTACCCAGCGCATGCGTAAAAGTAGATGGTAATCATAAAAATGAGGAGAAACCAAGATGTTCGTTAAGCCCCCGTGGTGCAAGAGTGTCAAGAGTGGTGATCCACCTGGCTTCCTTTTGCGCCAAGAGGCGTTTGGCGTTCCCACCCCGGGAGCCCCTATGCACCACGTCAATGCCACAGACCCTCAAGGATCGAGGGTCACAGTTATGGGCAGATTTAAAATGTCGTGGTAAAGTCTTGAGCTCCCGGGGATCAGGGATCGCCCTAGCCGCAGTAATGTCCCTAACATGCTCGCGAACTCTGACTCTCAGCTCCCTAGAAGTGAGACCTACATAAATAAGTCCGCAGCCACATGTGGCATGATAAATCACATGTGTAGTGCTGCAGGAAATATGGTGGCGGATGTTGAAATTATGGGAGCCATCAGAGTTCGCGAACATGGTAGTACGTGGGACATTCGAGCAGGCGGCACAGTGGCCACAGGGGAAAGTCCCCAAGGTGGGACCACGGGAGCCAAACGGGTTTCTCCCAGAAGGAAGGTAGTGACTGGAGACCAGAAGATCTGCTAAGTTGTTGGATCGTCGAGGTGTCATGCATGGTTTCTCCTCATTTTTATGATTACCATCTACTTTTACGTCTCCAGTCCTCCTAGCCTTGAATATATGTTTATTATGCTCTGCTCCTCACGTGTGCGTCTCTGCGCCTGCTTCGCTCCCGATGCCCGAGGGCATTCTTGCTTCTTTTCCCCTAGAGATTGATCTCTAGGGGTCGAACATCCTCCTCTTTGGTTTTATTTTATTTTCTTTTAATTGTCCGTGTGATTTGTTATTTGTGTCTTTGTTTCCTTATCTAGAATGCCTTACCACTATTTTCAGCACCTTACACTTCTTTGATGGGATCAGCTGCTTTGCGTATTATCTTCATATCATGACGGAATGTGAATTGAGAATCTCTTTCAAGAAGATTGTTATGTATTATCCTCCTGTACTGTATGGGGGGAAAAATGCTTCTTTCTATTTATAGTATCTCATTTTTCATTTAAATGTGATTATGTATTCTGCTCTATTTATATATATTTTAACTACTCCTCTTACTACACTTCTCTGTCCCCATATTTCCATTTCTTTCTTCCCTTTGCCTTCTGGTCATCTCTTTTTTCTTCTTTTCCCCAATAGTGGTCACACTATACATACCTCACTAGCCTCATAGGGGACACACTGTGGCGCTGTGACGACGGCCAGGGGTGCGCATGTGCTGGGTAATCACGGCCAGCACCCGCGTGTATCCATCTCCATGGCAATGACGCGCCCCCGGATGGTGTCAGTTGACACTTCCGGCTGCGCGCGTGCCGTGATGGATAACGCGCGACTGCTGGTACCGCTGTGACCCCGGCGCATGCGCCGTAACGGCCGGCCCTCGTGACAGCATCATGAAAGCGATCACATGATCGCCCATGTGACAGTCTAAGGTCCTATATATTTAGGTCCTTATCAATTACATACCACGTGCCTCTTGATAAAGCCTAACGCGAAACGCGCGTCGAGGCCCCTGGTGGATGTCCATTGTTTGCCCCTCTGTGCCCTACCTGTCTGCGTGAGCTACCAATCAGTTCAGTGAGTGCCCCAACTTATTTTGTATTCCGGCATTTCGGAACTATATGTAAGGGGTATCTTATCCCTTATACTTGATTGTGACTGTATGCGCTCTTTGTGATTCCACCGTCCTTATGTTTTCTTTCTTTATCCTTTCCCCTGGTCTCTTCTCTCCCGCTTGACTCCTCCTTGTGTGGATCTTATTTGCACTAATGCAATTTGTAATACATTTCTATGGGAGACTCTGAAGATGTCATGGGGGTTACCTTTTCTTTTCTTTTCCTTTTTTTTTTTTTTTGTGATCCAATACTCACCTATTGTCTGTATAGCTACATTTGTTTACATATTGTGTATTATTACTTGTGTATTTTTCTAATCGTCTAATAAACTTCAACGTTTTATGCCATTTATACTCAATTTCGCGGTTTTTCATGAACAAATAAATAGTTTGGTGGATGATATCCTGTTGACAGATTCCCATTAAGTTTGTTTTTGTATATACCGTATTTTTCAGACTATAAGATGCACTTTTTTCCTCCAAAATTGTGGAGGAAAGTTGGAGGTGCATCTTATAGAGCGGCAGAGGAGCAGGGCACAGGGGGCAGAAATCGCCTGCTGCAGCCAACACTGTGCCCGCTGCTAAAGAAAATGAATATTCACTGCTCCCCACGCCCATGGGTGTGTGGAACACTGAATATTCATTCTCCTTAATAGCGCACACAGTGTCAGCAGCAGCTGCCAGCTCCTGCAGCGGCTAGGCTGTCACGTGTGCCCGCTATTAAAGAGCATGAATATTCATTACTCCCCACTCCCATGGGCATGGGGTGTAGTGAATATTCAAGCTCTTTAATAGTGGGCACACGTGATCGCCGAGCTGCTGCATGAGACGTGGCTCCGGCTGACACTGTGTGCGCTATTAAGGAGAATGAATATTCACTACTCCACATGCCCATAATCTGGGCGTGGAGAGTAGTGACAATTCTGGCAGCTCATCTCAGCGTGTGAGGGCACATGACAGTGATGTCATGCAATGCTCACATAGTAGATCAGCTGCTGGTAGCAGAACAGGACGCAGCGCTGGAGCAGAGGGAAGGTGAGTAGAATAGTTTATTTTTTTGTGTGCAGTGTGATGGGGATGGGATGGGGGTGCCATGGATACAAGGGTGGGCGTGCCATGCATACAAAGGTAGGCGTGCCATGCATATCAGGGTGGGGTTGCCATGCATACCAGGATGGGGCTGCCATGCATACCAGGATGGGGATGAGGGGTGACATGCATACCAGGATGGGGATGAGGGGTGCCATGCATACCAGGATGGGGATGAGGGGTGCCATGCATACCAGGATGTAGGTGTCACGCATACCATGAAGGGGATGATGGACGACATGCATACCAGGATGGGGATGAGGGGTGCCATGCATACCAGGATGGGGATGAGGGGTGCCATGCATACCAGGATGGGGATGAGGGGTGCCATGCATACCAGTTTGGGGATGAGGGGTGCCATGCATACCAGGATGTGGATGAGAGGTGCCATGCATACCAGGATGAGGATGAGGGGTGCCATACATACCAGGATGGGGATGTGGGGTGCCATGCATATCAGGATGAGGATGAGCGGTGCCATGCATACCAGGATGGGGATGAGGGGTGCCATGAATACCAGGATGAGGATGAGGGGTGCTATGCATACCAGGATGGAGATGAGGGGTGCCATGCATGCCAGGATGGGGATGAGGGGTGCCATGAATATCAGGATGGGGATGTGGGATATCATGCATACCAGGATGGGGATGAGGGGTGCCATGCATACCAGGATGGGGATGAGGGGTGCCATGCATTCCAGGATGGGGATTGGGGTGCCATGCATACCAAGATGGGGATAGGGCCACGTATAACAGGAAGGGGGGACCATATATATCAGGATGGGGGATATTAGTACAGAATTGGGGAACATTACCCCTATAACAGTGTCAGCAGCAGACCCCCTCCCCCATAACAGCGCATCATGACCACATTTTTTGCTTCAATTTTTTTTCTATTTTCCTCCTCTAAAACCTAGGTGCGTCTTATGGTCCAGTGCATCCTATAGTCCGAAAAATACAGTATATGCATTCTATTTTCTTGGTGTCATGCCATCCCTCTGTTATTCCTCCGGGATATTCAGTAGTGTTACTGTTTCCCTTGCCAAATTGGCATGCCCCGTCATGCACTGACAGTGTCCATTCAATGGTGACAGCTCAGACTGTATGTTAACCTAATTGACAAAGTTATTTTCAGAAGGAAGAACAGAGTGATAACATAATTATACCTATGATTTGTTCTTTTTTTATGGGAAAAACAATTATTTACTCAAGCAAATGTGCAATAAAACATTTCCTTTTTAATATGCTGTATTAAGAAAATTACTGGGGGATAACATCTACTAAACTCATGACACGTGATCTTAAGGATACATATATTGGGATAAGATGTGAAGTGAGTTACAGCAATGTTGGAAGTTCTAAATCAATGCGCCAGGTTATGTTGGTGTAGCCGAAACAAAGAATAGAAGAACACAATAAAGGTTAGATGCCACATCTCAGCAAGTCTCTTACAGCTATTAATTGGTGAGGATATGACTCCAGCAGAGAAAGCTATTAAAGGTTTACAGAGAGCAGCAGATCTTCTTAAAAATAGAGCTGAGCCCTTGTCACCCAGTCCAAACTTCCTAACGAAAACATCTCCAGACAGCTCAGATGAAGGGTTACGCATGTAGCTGGGATAGGATGTATCTCCGGCTTCTGATCTGTTATCATTGGCTTGTAAAAGAGGAAACCAGAAGCTGAAAGGTAAAGCTGAATAGTGCAAGAATACATAACTGTAATATACAAAACATGATCCTTTACAATGTACATGGGAACAGAAAGAAGCAGAAAACATTGACTAAGGCTACAACCTCCAACCTCCATCTAGATGTTACTATTCCATTGTCAGTAGGGTGTAGTGTCAACACATGGTCAGCTATGAGTGAACTGTATCTCTGTAAAGTGGCTGTGTCTCTGGTCACCTGGCAGCTCTAAATTGGGCTTCCAAGAACAAGCTTTGCACTAGCTATCCCAACTATCAGGCCCCAGGGGATTCCTGGCCTTCATCCTTTACTCCCTGTACAGGGATTAGAACTTTTACAGGGATCCAGGGTTGATTCTTCGGAGTAGCCGCTGGCCGATGGAGTCGGCTGGCAGGAAAGTCAGATTGCCGGGTCACAACCAGAAGATTGAGATAAGGACAAAATCATCAGTCAGAAGAATAGCCAGTAAATGGGCCGAGGTCAGAAACAGAATAAACATTGTAGGGTTTCACTCTCTCAGGTAGGCATTAGGTAGCTTCACAGAGGCAATGAAGCTTAGTCAAAATATGTGCAGTGCTATTGCTTTCATAAAACTTCAAGGGATTCAAAACCTTCTGGGCACAAAGGTATCACAGCAACTAAACAGTTCATTTTAGGAGGGCACAAATGTGAGTGAGTGCTCACCCGAACAGATTAAAGTCCTTTCTCCCAGAGCAAACTTTATACACAGAAGAGGTATGGTCCTACCATGTCTCGGTATCCCTTTCAACCTGAGCTCCAGCAGCTTCCAGAGCAAACAGAAGTATTAAACTCCGTACACAGTTCACACTGAATAGGTTGCAGCTTCCACACATTATTCTGCACTGCAAACTCATAGACTGCTCTGCTTTCCTAGCTGACTTGTGCAGTCTTCATTCACAGAGAAACTCTGGCTTGTCTCTCTCCCAGCTACAGCTCACATTTTGGCTGGACACTCACCAGCTTCAGCACACTCAACTCTGCTACATTCAGCAAACTGACACACACTTAGTGAAAACAGGCCCTGGTTCTTGTAAAAAGCTAGACAGGTGCATCTAATTAAGACCCACAGTGCTAGCCTTTAATCAAGTCCTACCTGGCTTTGCTACAACACAAAAACTACAAAAGCAGGGAACAAAGGTGTGGACCAGATAAAAGAATACATATAACTGGCAGGCTAAAGACTTCCTATTGGAATTTATTGGAGGAGCCCCGCCTATTGCTTGCAGTAGCTAATTACAACAGAACTGCAGCAAAACACTGGTCGACAGGAGAGGAAAAACTATTCCCAATAATCTTAAAGTTAAAAAGCCCATACGCTGCTGTTCCCCAGCAGCATCCATAGTATTTGTACGGTACCACCGGCAGAGGTAGAAGCAGTATGTTCAGACAAGGATGTGACAATCACAGGAACATGTAACATTCGTAAAGAGATTGTAAGCACCCATTTGTCACTAGGAGTTTCAACAGAGGGGCGGAACAATTAGGACTTCTTAGAGGTCTTCCATGATAGGTAGGGAGAAAAAGAAAAATATACAAGAATGATTAAGATATTATAGGAAATGATACAGTGGGAATGTGCATGATATATTACATGATTACTTAATATTAGAAATTAGCAAATCTTTTGAAATTTGACTTGACTGAATTCTCCCAAAAAATTTGATTGATGGTTAATAAATTCATGTGTACCTCAACACTGTAAAGCTTGTAATTGCTTTGAAAATACATGTGGGGGAGAGGAAAGAGGGAGGACCTAGCTGTCCATGAGAGCTTACACTCTACAGGACGAAGAAAGTGCTTATATTCTACTGAGGATGCAGACTTAGGCCATATTCACAAGTTCAGTATTTGGTCAGTATTTTACATCAGTATTTGTAAGCCAAAACCAGTAATGGGTGATACAGAAGTGGTGACGTGTTTCTATTATACTTTTCCTCTGATTGTTCCACTACTGGTTTTAGCTTACAAATACTGACGTAAAATACTGACTAAATACTGAACGTATGAACGTGGCGTTACCCAGTGACTCTAGAGATGGAAAATGACTCTGTCGAACAAACTGGGCTCTGTTGGAAACCACTGATTTGTGACGGCCCAGGTACTGACCACAACTGTACAAGGTGTGATACTCCACTAGATGTCATAGCTGCAGGGCGTTATGGGGAGGCCTGAGTGGCAAAGCTAGATGACATTGGCCGGCTCTCTGATTCTTCAGCAGTTTTGGAAGTTTGGGTTTTTTTGCAAACTACAAATCAAATCTCAAAATGTTCGAGTTTGCGTGAAACCGTGAATTTCTGAAAATTTGACTCAAAGACGATCCCCGTGTTTCGATCAGCTCATCTCTTCCAAATACATTGCATAGCCACAGCTGAAGACACTTTAGGCATTTACCTATGTGGCAAAGAAGGCTAAGCAATAAGCAAATCCTTGGTACATGTATATGTAAATTAACAGATGTAATTGGCTATTTGAGATACAGTAATAGCTTAACAACTTGCCACATTGACTGCCTGCCTTTGAAAACCCATTTACACTAAAGGACTATTGTCGTGATTTGCTTATTGGGCGTCCTTAACAGTAATAGTTTAATTTTTTTTTAAATTCTGTGGTAGCAGGGTTGAAAAGCAATGTCTGACTTTCATTTGTTCATTTTCATAGATTTTTAATTTATTATTACGTTTGTCAGATTCAAGTTATTTCTGTGACCATTGTGGGTTTTTCTTTCATTAAACGAGGGGTACCAACAATTTTGACCACATGTGTACAACAAATACGGTGATTACATTTCATCTGAACAATAAAGTTCTTGAATAACATGCCATGAAATAATTGAATAATGGTGACATATCATGACAAAATAACACAACAATAAAGTATCCAAATAAGTCCACCGTGTCATGATTGAAGAATACTACTATATTCTTGTAAAAAAACAAAGTGTCCTTTCTGATTGCATTCGTTCACTTTCCCACTATTCTCTATTTTGCCCAGACCATGATGACAATATAATTTGCTTCTGCTTAGTTAAAGTACATAAAAAAACTACAGCAAGTAGCTCGTTAAATCTAATACCCCTAAAACACAATTTATGCACTTTAACGGGCTTTGTCACTGACAATGAACTAGTCCCCCCATTCATATATTTACAATGCAATGCTGAATGTGGACATAATTTCATACAACACAGATTTTTACAAATTGTCAACACCTATCCATTAGCTTCTGGCCTGTGCTCGGTTTTGCAAAGGCTCTCTTACACTTTATTCTACCTTCTCCATCGAGCGCACACTCAAACATCAGACCTATTGACTTAGTTGTCACTTCCATGATGGGTTCCCATGAGGCAACATTTCTTCCCTTCGTGTGCTACTTAGATTGATGAAAATGTGGTGCAGGTCTCAAATAACTTGATCAGCAGATACAGGCAAGATGCTGGAATAAGATCTTTTAATTTACTAATGTAGCATTCACAATGAAAGTTGTGTCTTGAACTAACAATTAGATTTGATTACCGCTACGTATCCGTCACTTTTGTAATCCATAAACACTTGTGAAGGCTTGAAACATTTATATAAAAATAATAATAATATTAATAATAATAATATTTTTTCATCATCTTTCTTACCTTTCTCCTTGACCCTGCTATCTCCAAGTATTGCTATGTTGACAATCCACAACCTCTTTTTCTCGATCATAGTGAAGTCGGGTGTCAATATTTTGTTTATTGGTTTCCAAAAGCCCCACAATATTTTCACATATTCATTTACGACCACTCTGTGTTCCCGGCAGTTCTTCATCGTGGGCAGTTGGAAATTTTCACAAATGTTCCAATGAATCATTTTTGCCACAGTATTATTTCGCTGTTTTCTTCCTTACACAGTCTGCACTTGGCATCATCATAAGACTTTTTTTATCCTAGTTTTTATGGTATTAGTTCCAATGGGCGGTTGTTGTGCAACCAGTATTAGTCGTTTGGTGTCTTTCTTCAAAGTTCCATTTGAAAGCCATAGCCATGTTTTTCAGATTTTCCACTAATTTTGTCCAAAAATTGTTGACACCTTTTTATTACCTGTGATCCATTCTTGTTTTGGTTGTGTGTTTCCGATACTCTTTCTTTGTCTATTGTACTTTCGATAAGTCTCAATTTTTCACCTCAATCACTGCACTTTCGTGTCTGTCCTTAACATACTGTACAGTAGTCTGTCAGTGCATGCTCTTCTTCATCGACTATTTGTTTGAGTCTGAATTTCTGATCAGGTAAAGTGTATCAACATCAGTATGAGGGTGTATAACAGTGAACAGTCAACAACTTTCTAGTTTTATATCAAGATGGTCCAAATCACTTAACTATCCCAGCAGTGTATATCATGATGTGTACTGGTACTTACATATTCATGGCATTGATGGTGTTGCCACTAGTGATGAGCGAGCGTGTTCGTTTAACCCTTTGACCGAGCATGCTCGGGTGCTCTCCAGAGTAGCTTCTGCATGCTCGTAGAGTATGTTTGAATCCCTGCGTCTACATGATTTATGGCTGTTAGACAGCTTCAACACATGTGAGGATTCCATAATAAACAGGCAATCTCTGCATGTGTTAAAGCTGTCTAACAGCCATAAATCATGCATAGGCACTGATTCGAACATAATATACGAGCATGCCAAAGATACTCGGAAAGCACCCGAGCATGCTTGTAGAAAGAGTTAACTTAACTAGTTGCCACCATTTAGTTTCATCTTTAGCAATTTTTGCGCTTTTTGATTATACTGTATTTCTTTGCTGTGCTTGATGTTATCCAACTGCAGAATGCTCAGGCATATAGGCTTCATTTTTCAGTGTTTTTAAGGTCTTGTTCACATGTAGTGTAAATCCTGCTTATTTTCTACTGCTTGATATATGTATAGTTTCTGCAGGTATTCACTCTCTTATACGCAATAACAATCTTCTTTCATTATAGCGTTTTTGCTGTGTTTTCCCCTTTATTTGATGTGTTTTTGGTGCAGACTTGAAGCAGTGTATCTAATGTGCTTCTTTTTACTGCAGAAAAGCTTCGATGTTGCACTTAAAAAAATAATGCATTTTTTAAGCTCCTTAAAGAAGCCTACAGAAAAAAATGCATCCAAAAAATGCTCAGTTGAGCAGCTTTTTTTAAATGCCCAGTGACCATGAATTTTCATGAAATCACATCATTTTCCTTGAACTGGTAAACCCTGCGGAATTTCTACACCGAAAAAAAATGCACTTGATACAATGGCTAAATTATTTGTCAATTTGGCACTTCTATGCCTTCATTGTCTGTGATTTTTCCTTTCTTAATAAAAATAAGAAACTTTAGAAAATATCAAGAAATTAAAGATAGAGATTAAAGATAGAAAGAGATTAAAGATAAACGCATAAAATAGTTCTGGTGGTATGAGTGGTCATCGGCACACTTGGTTCTACGTCCAAAAACCTCAGGTAACACTTATAACAGCTCAATGTTGAGAAAATTATCATCAGTCGACTGCAGAAAGGAGATCTGCTCAGATATGTGCGCATCCTCCACCGATACAGTACAACATCATAAGTTCTTGGGAAGAACCCAATGTGTAATGAAGGCCAACACCAACTGGTGATCTGGCAGTTTTGATTTATTACCGATATTATTAATTTTAGTATTATTATCACTAGAGAAGATTTAGTAGAAATAATCCCATGGTCCATGTGAGATTTATATCTACTACTAACATAAAAAGAGCAAACTCTTGTTTCACGCAGAGTAGAATGGCAGTTAATATGGAAGCAATTTTCAGACTCGCTCTACGAAAATCTTGTAAACTGCATCTGTCATCAACTTTAAGAGACTGAGTAACAATTTTTACAACAAATTAGATAATTACAACTCCGCAAACAAATGACATTTTCTTCCCTAATTGCTAAACAAACATTATTGCAATCTAAAGGTAATAAGGAAATAGCCACTTAAGCAAAATGCAAGTGTCAGAATTCATTGCATCAAGGAGCGGAGAAGTATGACAAGGCATATTTGTACGACGATCCATGTCTCTAGATGTGCTGAATATATATAGTTGTAAGGTTAATTATAAAATGTCTCATATGCAGGTGGCCTGAATGTTGAACATGGAAGGCACGAGAGCTCTGATATGTTATAGGACAATCCTCTTTTCAGCCACTGAGAAGGCTCTGCACCTCCAGCTAAGGCAAGTATTTAGAGAGTCATACTGGTCAGATCGGAGTCCATTTTTTGTTGTGACCTAATTCATAGACAAAGCTGTAGTCTAAAGTAACTGCCAGCACCCAGTGCAAACTAAGGGGATGATAGTCAAATTTTATCCTGGATAACATCACAAAGCACTGGCTCATGATAGGTGTGTCTGCCTCCCAGGTGCGAAGATCAAGGATGTTACCGATAGGATACCGAAGCTCATCAGTTCCAAGGATGTCCACCCATTTCTTCTGATACACGTTGGCACCAATGACACGGCAAGGAAGGACCTACCGACAATCTGCAAGGACTTTGAAGCATTGGGGAAGAAAGTAAAAGAACTGGATGCGCAGGTAGTTTTTTCTTCTATCCTTCCAGTAGACGAGCATGGCGTCAGGAGATGGAACAGGATCCTTGATGTGAACAACTGGCTGAGACGATGGTGCAGACAACAAGGATTTGGATTCCTGGACCACGGTGTGAATTACCTCTATGATGGACTCCTTGCCAGAGACGGACTACACCTCAACAAACCCGGGAAACACACATTTGCCAGGAGACTCGCAACACTCATCAGGAGGGCGTTAAACTAGAAGAAGAGGGGATGGGAAGAAAAACGCCGGACACGAACATGCAACCAGAGAACATACTAATGAAAGATATGAAGTGCGACAAAGAAGGTCCAAGACAAGATACTTGGAAGGGAGGTAAGAAAATTTCTAATACAATCCACAGGGAGAAGATTGGAACAAAACAAAATCGTGTAAACTGTGTGCTAGCAAATGCCAGAAGCCTGACAAACAAGATGGATGAACTGGAAGCAGAAATATCTACAGGTAACTATGACATAGTGGGAATAACTAAGACATGGTTAGATGAAAGCTATGACTGGGCAGTTAACTTACAGGGTTACAGTCTGTTTAGAAGGGATCGAAGAAATCGGAAAGGGGGTGGAGTCTGTCTATATGTAAAGACGTGTCTAAAGCCTACAATACGGGAGGATGTATGGGAGGGAAATGAGGAGGTCGAGTCCTTATGGGTGGAGATACATGGGGCAAAAAACAATAATAAAATTATCATAGGAGTCTGTTATAAACCACCAAATATAGCAGAAGCCACGGAAAGTCTATTAATGAGACAAACAGACGAAGTAGCAAAAAATAACGAGGTGATTATTATGGGGGACTTCAACTACCCCGATATAGACTGGGAAACGGAAAGCTGTAGATCTCAGAAAGGAAACAGGTTTCTGTCAATTATCAAAGACAATTATTTGTCACAACTTGTGCAGGAACCAACTAGAGGGACGGCCCTTTTAGACTTAATATTAACTAACAGGCCAGACAGAATAACTGAGGTGCAGGTCGGGGGGCACCTGGGAAATAGTGACCACAACATTATACAATTCCACATGTGCTTCAGTAGGGTGCCCAGCAAGGGAGTCACAAAAACACTGAACTTCAGGAGGGCAAAGTTTGATCAGCTAAGAGATGCCCTTCACCTTATAGACTGGGATAGTATCTTCAGTAATAGGAGCACGGATAGAAAATGGGAAATTTTCAAAACAGTCCTACATAGTCACTGTAGAAGGTACATACCTTATGGGAATAAAAGGGCTAGGAATAGGAGGAAGCCAATGTGGCTAAATAAGGAAGTCAAGAGGGCAATGAAAAACAAAAAAAGGGCTTTCGGTAAACTTAAACAAGAAGGCAGCGAGGAAGCGCTAATATCTTATAGGGAAAAAAACAAAATCTGTAAGAAACAAATAAGAATAGCAAAAGAGGAGACAGAGAGACTAATTGCCAAGGAAAGTAAAACGAATCCCAAACTGTTCTTTAACTATATAAACAGTAAAAGGATTAAAACTGATGGAGTTGGCCCATTGAAAAATAACCTGGGTAAAATCATAGAGGGCGATGAGGATAAAGCAAACCTACTCAATAGCTTCTTCTCCACTGTTTTCACAAAAGAAAACAATTTATCGGAGGAAATGCAGAGTGATAAAGTAAACCCTCCGCTAAATATCACCCACCTAACCCAGGAGGAAGTTTAGAAACGCCTAAATAATATCAAAATAGACAAGTCACCAGGCCCAGATGACATACTCCCCCGGGTGCTAAAAGAATTAAGTAATGTGATAGACAGGCCGCTGTATCTGATATTCAAGCACTCTTTATGGACAGAGACTGTCCCACTAGACTGGCACCAAGCAAATGTGGTACCAATATTCAAAAAGGGGTGTAAAAGTGACCCTGGGAACTATAGACCAGTAAGCTTAACGTCTGTTGTGGGTAAATTGTTTGAAGGATTTCTTAGAGATGCTATTGTAGAATATCTTAATGATAATAACTGTCTAACTCCATATCAACATGGATTCATGAGGGATCGCTTCTGCAAACAAACCTGATCGCCTTCTACGAGGAGGTGAGCTCACAGCTGGACCGGGGAGAGTCAGTGGATGTTGTATACCTGGACTTCTCCAAAGCGTTTGATACCGTGCCACACAAAAGGTTGGTATATAAAATGAGAATGCTTGGTCTGGGGGATAATGTGTGCAAGTGGGTAAATAGCTGGCTGAGTGATAGAAACAGAGGGTGGTTATCAATGGAGTAAGCTCAGGGTGTGTCAGGGTTACTAGCGGGGTGCCTCAAGGGTCTGTCTTGGGCCCTATATTATTTAATATATTTATTAATGATCTAGTGGAAGGGTTGCATAGTAAAATAGCAATATTTGCAGATGATACTAAACTTTGTAAAGTAGTTAATACAGATGAGGATAGGGCACAGCTACAGGAGGATTTAGATAAATTGGGGAGTTGGGCCAAAAAATGGCAAATGGGGTTCAATGCCGATAAATGTAAGGTCATGCACATGGGAAAGAAAAACAGCAGTCGCCCATACATATTAAATGGGAAACCGTTGGGGAAATCTGACATGGAGAAGGACCTGGGCTCTTGGTTAACAGCAAATTAAATTGGAGTGCCCAGTGTCAGGCAGCAGCTGTGAAGACAAATACAGTCTTGGCATGCATCATAAGAGGAATAAGGGCATATGATGAGAACATTGTTCTTCCTCTGTATAAAGCGCTGGTAAGGCCGCACTTAGAATATTGTGCACAGTTCTGGGCTCCGGTGCACAGGAAAGACATATTGGAGCTAGAGAGGGTACAAAGGAGGGCAACTAAGGTAATAAAGGGAATGGAGGGACTAGAATACCCAGAGAGGTTGTCAAAATTAGGCCTATTTACGTTGGAAAAGAGAAGGCTTAGGGTAGACCTCATCAACATGTATAAATACATCAGGGGGCAGTACAGAGATCTCTCCCAAGACATGTTTATACCAAGGATGGTGACAAAGACGAGGGGGCACACTATGCGTCTGGAGGAAAGGAGGTTCCTGCACCAGCATAGAAGGGGATTCTTTACGGTCAGAGCCGTGAGACTCTGGAACTCTCTGGGAGAGGAAGTGGTGATGTCCAACTCACTTGATGAGTTCAAGAGAGGCCTGGACGCCTTTCTTGAGAACAATAAAATTACATCTTAGGCTTAGTGATAGTTAATTAATCCAGGGATTTAATCTGACTGCCAGATTGGCGTCGGGAAGTGAATTTTTCCTCAATGATGTAAATTGGCCTATACCGCATGTTTTTTTTTTTGCCTTCCCCTGGATCAACGCTGCGGAATAGCTGCAGTGCACAAGAAATAGGCTGAACTGGATGGACGCTTGTCTTTTTTCGGCCTTATAAACTATGTAACTATGTAACTATGTGTCTCATCCTTAGGCTTTGGTCTTATGTAGCCTGTAGTGTGTAGCCTGTATTTCAGCTCTGGCTACTAGCAACTTATTTCATAAAATACACAGCCTCCTTCTGCTGTTTCATTAGGCCTCAGGGGTAAAGTTTCTCCTTGTGGAGAGCATCAAGTTGACGTAAGGAGACTTAAAGGCCATGCAATACTTCCCTCTGAATTTAAATAAGCAAATTGTCTCTTCATAGAGAAAGAGTTCGAAAACTCCAGTGCTACCTACTGGAAATTTCAATACTAAAAGACAATAATGACCCTTTAAAGGGCCCTGTCACATGACTTAGGATGAAAACCAAACCAGGAACTCTATTTACATATACATGTTTCAGTGTGTTCACTCCTCATTAGTGCAAAACAGGAGAACTGATTTGAACAGGTGATTGGCCTCTAACAGGGAATCTAAAGGGTTATAATTTCTCTTTGTGAAGAGCACTAAGTTCACAAATTGAGAATATATTGAGGCTATACAGTATCATTGTCAAATGGTTTACTTATTGGTAATAGCTGCACAATTTCTGCAAACCCATGCAATTTGCACTTTATTTCAAATTATAGAGTAGAAAAATTTTGTGCTCCATTGCTCCCCCTTGCCAATCACAATCACCCCTTTCCAGTCAGATCACTTGAACTTCCCATAAAGGCCTCATGGTCAAGAGGCCACAGCCACATCTCTTTACTAACTCCCAGGGACATAGGCTTTCAGCTGAGGTTTAATGTGATTCTTCCACCCAAGGCAGACAAACTGTCCGACCATCTTGACTGCTCCCTGTCCACCAGTTCCAGTCTTTGAGACTCCTTGGGCCTCGTTATTCCAGAGAGACCAGTTGTACAATCTTACCATGACCTGTGCATCTCACAAAGCCTTTCCAACACTGAGGAACATAAAATGAGGAGACATGACTCTGCAAGTTACTGTCTATCTTTCTACAATCGTGACATTCTAAGGCAGTTAGTTCTACTACCACAATCCCCTCTTACATCTCTTCCTCTTTGTTTTTCTGCTGTGTTCCTTAAATGGAAATTCTCTACTCCGTCAGGAATGTTCAGCTCATCTCTCTTAGCTCACCATATACTATATTGGTCTACTCAGGGGTACAGGCTAACTTTTTACAGACCTGCTTAAGGTCTAATTACTCTGCAATATTCAACCAAACATTGAAGAGCTTTGCCTTTACTCTTCTGCACTCCCACTGTCAACAATGTCATTTTTAGTTTTAACATCCAAAACACGGGGAAAATGCTTCTAATTAAGGAACAATTATGGAATAAGTTTCTTCAGCTTTGCTCACTTAAAATCAGACCAGAAAATCCATGATAATGAAGGGACTCGCAGAAGTGGTAGCATAGACAAATATGTTCAAGACACTATTCTGATAATACTATTTCTGTCAAACTGATGCACCCCTGATAATCCACAAGATGATGACAATGATGATGAGGACACATTTCTAAACAAAAGATCTTCAGGTCCTTCATTAGCCAAGCTGTTTCCAAACATATAACCCAGTCAAGAAATCAAGCGAGAAGCAAATCAATGAGAGACATCATCTGTAGGCATTTCTGCTCCAATGTTCAAGTGAACAAAGCATAAGCCAGGGCAAGGACTCCTTTGTGTGCCCGAAAAAATTCCCCCACTTAAAACCCAACAAAATCTCACAGAATTGATGAATCAGCCAGATGTCTTGAACATACAATCAGCTACATTATACCAATCCAATACCAATCCAAACAATTGAAATGTCATGGTTATAATTATAGAGACTTAAAAGTTTCTATCCAGAATGAAAAATTATTACCTATCCCTGTGATAGGAGATGATGTATTGAGAATTGGGGTTGCATCTACTGGGACACCCAGCAATCCCAAAGATGAAGCTCTGGATCCTGTGAACCAAGCTATGGGAACTGAGTCCCATCTTGAATACAGCAAAATTAAATATGCTCAACCACCACTCTATTCATTATTGTCTATGGAACTGCTGAAGAAAGTTCAGTGCAGTGCTTTGTACAATTAGTGGAGAGGAGATTAGCCATGTGATCGGTGATCTGCAGAGGCTGGTTTCCAGGATCATGAGCTTTGTCTCTAGGATTGCTGGTGGAGCCATTAGCCGGATCTCCAGCGATCAGTAACTTATCTCCTATCCCATGAATAAGAGATAACTTTTAATTCATTAAATTTCTTTTGAGGGTTATGTCTATCGATAAAGGAAACAGGACACTTCTATATTTTAGAGATCAAAATGAGTTAATATCAGGTCCCATCTTGGGAATCATACAGAATTGTATTATATTGTATTGTTGCTGGTTCATTGCTATGCAATAAGGTTTGCCTTTTAGACATTTGTCCTCCCACTCTCCCTGTCTCCCTCCCTAGCTCTGGTTTCAGTAACCCCTCCCTTCTTCTTCCTCATTCTAATTGTGTCAGTCATCTTAAGAAGCTCATGTCTTGTATCTCTGGTTCAGAATAGTCTTTTTTACATACTGTAATTGTGCATAACTAAAAGAATTCAGCTTGAAAATAAACCTTCTTCTGGAATCTTCATACGCGCCTCTGCAGTTGAGTCAAGCTATCTGACGAAATTTCTTCATGTAAGTACCAGTACACAGAGACAGCCAAGAAATGGTGTGTCAAGAGCCCTACTCTCGCAGTTTACTTCTGGAGTCAGAATATTACTATTATTATTTATTATTATACTGCCATTTATTCCATGGCGCTTTACATGTGAAAGGTATATACATAGCACAAACAATTACAATACATTTTGAACAATACAAGTCAGCGACTGTTACAGGACGAGCGAGAACCCGCCCACGAGGGCTCACAATCTACAAGGGATGGGTGAGGATATAGTAGGTGAGGGTAGAGCTGGTCATGCAGCCGTATGGTGGAGCGAGGGTTACTGCATGTTGTAGGTTTGTCGGAAAGGGGGGGTCTTCAGGTTCCTTTTGAAGGTTTCCACGGTAGGCGAGAGTCTGATGTGTTGGGGTAGAGAGTTTCAGAGTAGTGGGGATGCACGGGACAAATCTTGTATATGATTGTGGGAAGAGGAGATAAAAGTGGAGTAGAGAAGGAGATCTTGTGAGGATCGGAGGTTGCATGTAGGTAAGTATCGGGAGACTAGGTCACAGATATATGGAGGAGACAGGTTGTGGATGGCTTTGTATGCCATGGTCAGGGTTTTGAACTTGAGTCTCTGGCCAATGGGGAGCCAGTGAAGGGATTGACAAAGAGGAGAGTCCGGGAAATAGCAGGGGAACAGGTGGATTAGTCGGGCAGCAGAGTTTAGGATAGACTGGAGGGGTGCGAGAGTGTTAGAAGGGAGTCCACAGAGCAGGAGGTTGCAGTAGTCGAGGTGGGAGATGATGAGGGCATGCACAAGTGTTTTTGCAGATTCCTGGTTGAGGAATGTGCGGATTCGGTAGATATTTTTGAGCTGGAGTCGGCAGGAAGTGGAAAGGGCTTGGATATGTAGTTTGAATGAGAGATTAGAGTCCAGGGTTACCCCGAGGCTGCGAGCTTGCGGGACTGGGTGGAATGAGCAGCCATTAGCTATGACAGATAGGTCAGATGTGGGGGGTTGAGTAAGACGGTGGAAAGATGATGAATTCAGTTTTATACATGTTAAGTTTTAGAAGTCTGTCAGAGAAGAAGATGAAATAGCAGATAGACATTGTGTGATTCTGGTTAGTAGGTAGGAGTTATCGGGTCCACAGAGGTAGATCTGTGTGTCATCATCATATAGGTGATACTGAAAGCCATGGGACTCTTTGAGCTGTCCCAAGCCGAATGTGTAGATGAAGAAGAGCAGGGGTCCTAGGACTGAACCTTGTGGGCCACTGACAGATAGGGGGCGAGATGAGGAGGTGGTGTGTGAGTGGGAGACACTGAATATCCTGTCTGTTAAATATGAGGAGATCAAAGATAAGGCCAAGTGTCTGATGCCAAGAGATGAGAAAGTCTGTAGTAAGAGGGAATGGTCCACTGTGTCAAAGTCTGATGACAGGTCCAGGAGGAGGTGGACAGAGTAGTGTCGCTTAGATTTGGCAGTTAGTAGGTCATTGGTGACTTTAGTCAGGGCAGTTTCAGTGGGGTGGTGCGGTCAGAAGCCAGATTTTAACCGGTCAAAGAGGGAGCAGGAGGAGAGGTGGGAGGACAGTTCAGAATGGACATGTTGTTCCAGTTGTTTTGAGGTGTAAAGGAGAAGTGATATGGTGCGATAGTTAGACAGTGAGGATGGGTCAAGGGATGGCTTTTTTCGTGGATGGGTGTGATCGACACATTGAAGCATGAGGGGAAGAAACCAGTTGTTAGTGACAAGTTGAATAGGTGGGTTAGGATGGGGATGAAGACTGCAGTAAGGTTAGCGATGAGGTGGGACAGGATTGGATCAAGTTCGCAGGTGGTGAGGTATGATTTGGAGAGTAAAGAGGAATCTTGATCGTCTGTAATGGTGGAGAAGATGGTTTTGGAGGATGACGGTTAAGTAGTTATGAGGAGGGGCTGTGGGGACTTTAAGCAAAAGCTTTGTCTGATGGTGTCACTCTTCTGCTTGAAGAATGAATTTTAGTAGAATAGTAAAGAACAAGGATTTTAGGCATGAAGGCCGTCATCAGTGAATTTTTAATTTCCCACATACTACAGCATATATTTTCATCAATAGTTCTACCTATGTACTCCACTAATTCTAATACACAGGACTTTACAGAAAGATTCCTAGCATCTCTAAACATTTCCTCCATCTCAGATAAGGCAAAACATTCTCTTCTTGCCTCCTTCAGACTGTAGGAACTCTCAGCCATTGTGGGTTTGATACTAGTAAAATTGTAAGACCCATAGTGCTAATATATGACTTTTCCATCATCTCCTGGGCGTGTGTATCAGCTTGTCTGGCACATGTCAAGTTTGGTCCAGCCAATGACTATTTTACATTCACACCATCCAACAATAATATCTCCCACTTCCATATCATTGAACGGGAAGTCAAAAACATGTCAAGAAGAGGAAGCATTGAGGAACCAGTCAATGAGGGACATACAAACTCTGCTGCATAAAAATATCTGCAAACCAAACAATATTCTCACTATACTTCAGCATATTTCTCTTTATTCTCAGAATCACATATGTGATGAGAGAGAAAATCACTAAAATAGCTAATTGTAGATCAAGTGTCCTCTTCATAGTACAGAGCTGCTGAATAATTGTACTATTCGGTAGCAGGTGCCAGGAAATTATCAAGCATCTGTTGTATCATAAAATAACATTTAGTTTGTATTATACATTATAAGTTCATCCCTGCGGAATCCTCCTGATTTATGGTGTCGCAATGCTTCACCTGCTTGCACGTAATACTAATGTGGCGGAATGAAAAGGACTGCATTATACATATTATTTGTGTGTTAATATATATTTACATACATTTATATTCTTACCTGCTAAATCTTCCCCTATCACCTGTGAGTGATGTTATTGAGAAGTGGAAGGAGCCGTAGAAACTCAGCCATGAAGTGGAGGCCCCTTAACGTCACCGAGTGCTGAGGAGCAGAGGGCAGAAAAGTCACAAACAATCTGCAGAGTCCAGATCTCATCTTTTATTAACATCAGCACAAAAACTGCCCCCGCCAGAAGCTTCATAGCCGAACAGCTGCATACAGCCATACATCACCAAGCACAGTGTTGGATGGAGTGTTGTAAAGCCGCCGCCACTGGACTCTGAAGCAGTAGAAACGTGTTCTGTGCAGTGATGGATCACACTTCTTTATCTGATGGTCAAGTCTGTGTTTGGCGAGTACCAGAAGACTGTTACCTCCCTGACTACATTGTGTCCGCTGTACAGTTTAATGGTGGAGGGATAATGCTATGAGGTTGTTTTCATGAGTTGCCTTCTCCACCTTAGTTCCAATGAAGGGAAATCTTAAAGGGGCTGTCAATGCATAACATGTTGACCTATCCATAGAATAGGTCATGAATCTCAGATCGGGGGAGTTCTGACACCCAACACCCCTATGATCACCAGTTATTCGCTCCGATACAGCTCCATTCAATATCTTGTTGCGCTGTCGTGTACTGCAGAAAAACGCCTATTAAAAAAGAGTGCTGCCAGGGGTAGAGGGTGTCGGACCTCCACCAATCTTATATTGATGACCTATCTAATGAATAGCTCATCCACATGCTGTGCCCAGTCAACTCCTTTAATGCTTCAGTCCACCAAGACATTTTGAACGATTGCAGCTTCCAACTTTGTGGGAACAGTTTGGAGAAGGCCATTTTCTGTTCCCCGTGACAGTGCCCAGTACATAAAGCAAGGTCCATGGTAGGGGGAGTTTGTTATGGAATGACTTGCACTTCCCACAGGCATAATCCAAAACCTTGCAGAAAGCCATCTTCAGAAGATTGGAAGTTGTTATAGCTGCAAAGAGGAGCCAACTCGGTATTAGTGTCTATGGATGTAGAATGGGAGGTCATAAAAGTTCCTGTAGGTGTAAGATGTGGGTGACATAATACTTTTACTCTTTTGGCCCAACTGAGTAGAATTTATTTCTGCTTGAATTATACAAAAATCTGCAGTCACCAAAGTGCGGATATTTAGTAATTCATTTCTGCATAGAATTAGAGAAATGTTGGCCATTGGCCACCTCTTTTTTTGAGCTA
Organism: Phyllobates terribilis; assembly: GCF_046119375.1. Classification (NCBI taxonomy): domain Eukaryota; kingdom Metazoa; phylum Chordata; class Amphibia; order Anura; family Dendrobatidae; genus Phyllobates; species Phyllobates terribilis. Next base: position 250,456,165 of record NW_027362773.1, on the reverse strand, counting down.
TAAAGGGCCATCAAAAAGTTAAAAAAAATACAACAATCTTTATACTCACCTCACGGCTCACCTCTCCAGTCCCTCTCCTCCTCACCCTCTGCTCCGAGTCCTCACCGTCACCTACCCGGTCCTCATTGCATCTTCTGATCCGCATGCTGAAATCCCCATAATATCGTGACCATTCATGTGCTTGCTCAAAACCCTCCAGATTTCAGTGCGAGTGGTGGAGATTAGAAGATGTGACGAGGACCGGATAGGACATGGTGAGGAGCGGAGGGCCAGAAGAGGTCTATTTTATTTTTTTTACATATTATGTTTGTTATGCTCTGGGGTCTAGGGAACCACCCCCTCAGCATTATAAGGGTCATTAAATTTGTGAAGAATAATGTCTCTGCGAATCAAATTTCCTTGGAAATAAACACAAATTTTGGAGAAATTCTGCTCTACACCATGTGTTACAGTAGAATATTTGGGTGACAGATTTATAAATCAGTTCTGTTTTGCTATTATTGAGGCAGTTTAGGATTTCAGGGGTTAATAGGCAGCCGCAGAATTAACCTTTTTTGGTTAGGAAATGCATCACAAGTTTTTCCTCTCTCTCTGATTAGAAAGGAGTAAAGAAGAATGGCTTTGTGTCGTGTCAACGTGTGGGAAACATGCAGTTGTTGGCTGAATGAAAGAGGGGAGGTGAGAAGGGCCATGCTGTCTTTGTGACGTGGGTTCAGGCAGGTGCCAAGCTAAACACGAGCAACCACCATGAGAAACAAATCTATAGCGCGCACCAGGAAATTGTAATTATTCAGCTCTATGAAAACAGGTACAATACTAGTACAAATTATAAATGGGTCTATAATGGAGGATCTGCCCAAAGTAACATTTGTCTTAAAGAGAATTTGTAAATTTAGATCCAAAGCCTTATGCCAATATGACAGCGCAGCCTCTGTGAAGCTCGAGCAGCTATTATTGGAGCTTCAATTGGTGGGGAATGTGTTGATCTTGATTATCTGTTACACCATAAAAGCACAATTTGGATTTTACATGACTGGTGTCCATATCTCACACTATAAAAGTTTCATTAAGTTACATTGTAATTATGGTATATATTCCTTTTCTTTGGAAGAAATGGATAAGAATATTAACTATTTTAAGACAGCTTTCTAGTACAGTGAAAATGTACAGGATCTCAACGTAATGTGTGATAACTGTCCATTCAAATTTGTCAGCAAGAGCAATATGGTCTCACTGAAGGTTGGGGACTAGCGATGAGTAGAGTTGGCGTCAATCGATTTGCAGGATCAGATTTAGCGGTCACATCAGTAACAGCACCACCTCTTACCTCCTGCTATCCCTGGTGTCACGCAAGGTGTGGGAAAGACTAAGTGCGACATGAAGGAAAGAGGGAGAGGAAGCCCAAACACTATGGAAAGGGGGAGTGGAGACCCCTAGGCAGATCTAATAACACCCTGCCTACCCTACAGTCCCTATATTGGTTTCACACCAATCGCCGAGCAGGACCCTAAACCCTGTATATCCCTAGAGCTTGGCCCTAGATAGGAAGGGGGAGGGGTGAGCACTGGTCAGGCCCCACTATAAACTAAAGACAACAAAGTAGACAAACAAAGAGGATTAACTTAGCTTGAGCAGACATCAGAGGAGTAACGCCAACTGTCCTCCAAAGGCACCAGAGAAGAAGCCAGCAAGCAGCTAGTGCTCCAAGCATGCACAAAAGAACATATAACATAGAAGTATTGTCTGGAAAACACTAAGAGTTTTCAATTCCCATGCAAGGGTGTGTCAATCAGAAGCAGGAGGGAGGTCACCGCTGGGTCTTAAAGGAAGAAGGATTAAGAAGGTGTCTGCAATGCCAAGTGCAGTGAACTTCTACAGCCAGATCCAGAGCGACTGTCTATTACACCTGACACACCCGTGAGAACTGGTTCAATTTTTGACTAGCTGTCTTGGGACGACATCATCATTGCAGCGTGACACACATGTGATGACGCACCAGGCCAGCTGACCGGTACATTAGCTAATTAGTACACATATATTGTTATATATTTTCTCTTTCAAAATGTAAGAATATTGTCTCAGGCCAGTCATACACCTTAGAGGGCAGTGAACTCATTCAGCAACTATTCCGCCACACCCTCAATAAACATGTATGTTCAGTAATCTGCGCTTGTGTTCTGAATAGTGAAAGGGGAGTAAGTATCTGACCGACACCTCTGGTGGCAGCTTATCTATTTTGGTGCAGAATTACAAGGCATGCTGAATTGTAGCATCCTGATCATTTATTCCCCTGATATTTGCTTTCAAATGAAAATTGGGATACCCTCATACAGCCCCGCTGAAATCAGTGCGCTGGGCAGGCGTTCATCAATTATCACCTTTATATTAAATGGCTCCCGGTCTGCAGAGGGCCTAAAAATTGCCCAAATCGATGGGAACAATGCTCAAATGACATGTGAACAGCATGGGGAAGACCCCTGGAAGCATTTCTGACTCCCAGGTCACTGCTGTCAACAACATTGTCAGAGGTATTACGCCACTTTTACGGACTCACAATAAAACATACAAAAACGAAACCAAAATGGATTTTCCTGGGAAATATGTTAAGGAACATCCTTTCCAGGGAAATTACTTGTATATAAAGCAAAATAAATAACCAAAAACAAAAATGCTCCTCCACACCTTGGGCTATGTTCACAAGTAGCGTTTTTATGCGTTTTTTCACTTTTGCATTGCTTTCAACCGTGACAAATGCATTCACCAGGAAATGTCATTTTAACATTTTACAACCTTATCTGGCCTTGTGGTGTGTGACATATCATCAGACACATCGTGTTTCATTTATAAAGGAGGGACTCTGAAAGTCACAAAGCCTATTTTTATAGGGCAATCAGGCGGCTTTTATTATTCTTAAAGGGCCAGCAGTCGGCAATCACTATTCTTAGAGAGCCATCAGCCGGCTATGTTTTATTGTTTCCATTACTAAAGAGTGGGTCTCCTATAATGTTATTGAGTATGCAATGAGTGGCATGGCTGCTCAAAATTTGGACGCACCCCAATACCACTTTGAAAATTTGGAGGCACCCCAATACCCCTTTGAAGAAACTTAGAGGAGGGCCTCCTGAAAACAATGTTCCCATTATTAGGAAGTGGGTCTCCCATTGTGTTTGCCTATGCTGTGAATGCAAGGGTTGCCAAAAATTTGGAGACACTCCAATGCCCCTTGGAAGAGATGTGGAGGTCAGAGGGCCTCCTGAAAACAATGTTCCCATTATTAGGAAGTGGGTCTCCTATTGTGTTTGCCTTTGCAGTGAATGCAAGGGTTGCCAAAAATTTGGAGGCACTCCAATGCCCCTTGGAAGAGACGTGGAGGTCAGAGGGCCTCCTGAGAACAATGTTCCCATTATTAGGAAGTGGGTCTCCCATTGTGTTTGCCTATGCAGTGAATGCAAGGGTTGCCAAAAATTTGGAGGCACTCCAATGACCCTTGGAAGAGACGTGGAGATCAGAGGGCCTCCTGAAAACAATGTTCCCATTATTGGGAAGTGGGTTTCCCATTATGTTTGCCTATGCAGTAAATGCAAGGGTTGCCAAAAATTTGGAGGCACTCCAATGCCCCTTGGAAGAAACGTGGAGGTCAGAGGGCCTCCTGAAAACAATGTTCCCACTATTAGGAAGTGGGTCTCCCATTGTTTTTGCCTATGCAGTGAATGCAAGGGTTGTCAAAAATTTGGAGGCACTCCAATTCCCCTTGGAAGAGACGTAGAGGAGGGCCTCCTGAAAAACAATGCTCCCATTATTAGGAAGTGGGTCTCCCATAGTGTTGGCCTATGCAGTGAATGCAAGGGCTGAAAAAAAAATTGGGAGGCACTCCAATGCCCCTTGGAAGAGACGTGGAGGAGGGCCTCATAAAAAATGTTCCCATTAGAAAGGAGCGTGTCTCCTATACTTGTAATGCCCATGCACTAAGTGTATGGGCTGACAAACATTTACCTATGGGGGGTGTACATGAACATACTGTATAAAAAAAATTTTTTACCGGCATCATGAACACCCTTTAAAAAAATTATGTGGGTGTTGCATCACAGACCACGGTCACCCTGGTGATATGGTGGTGGAGGATGAGGATGAGGAGAAGGAGGAGGACAAGAGCAAATAGCTAAAATCAGGAAGCGTATACCCATGTGTGGGTGTGAAGAGGTGCATGGGAATACACCTCCCAAAAAAAGACACTAGATTTAAGTTTATGTTACGCTGCTATCATTCGGTGGTGTTGAGAAGTCTGGCCCAATCCAGTCCTTGTTAATTTTTATAAGAGTCAGTCTGTCAGCATTTTCAGTTGACAGGCGAATGCGCTTATCAGTTATAATTCCACCAACGGCAGTAAAAACCCGCTCTGATAAAACGCTAGCGGCAGGGCAGGCCAGGACTTCCAAGGCATAGAGAGCCAGTTCACTCCACGCATCCACTTTGGATAACCAATAATTTTAAGGCAAAGAGGAATCAGACAGGACGTTGGTATGGTCGGTAAGGTACTCTCTCAGCATCTTCCCAAACTTTGCACTCCTTGTGAGAGTACCCCGAGCCTCAGGGCCTGTTCGATGGGGAAGGCTGAGAAAATTCTCCCAGAACTTTGACAGTGTTCCCCTGCGACTGTTCGATTGAAATTGTGTCTCTCTCGCCTGTACTCCTTGGTTGTCCAGCAAACTGTGACATCTGCCGCCAGAGTTTTCAGATGGGAATTTTTTTAATAGTTCCGCAACAAGTGCCTTCTGGTACAGCCCCATTTTTGTAGACCTGTCCACCTCAGGAATAAGAGATATAAAGTTCTCCTTGTAGCGTGGGTCTAGAAGTGTCACCAACCAGTAATGTCTGTCACCCAAAATTTTGAGAACATGAGGACCATGGGAAAGCCAGCGTAACATAAACTCAGCCATGCGTGCCATACTGCTAACAAGCAAGTCTTCCGTGTCCTCACCAAGAGGACGACTGACCATGCTCTCCTCCTCCTCCTCTCTGTCCTCAGGCCATCCACGCTGAACAGACATTATGACAGTTGTGCTGGTTGTACTGTCTGTAGCGCATGAAACTAGCTCCTGTTCTTCCTCCTCTTCCTCTTCCTCATTGTCACCCAATCCACGTTGGGATGAGTGTAATCACCCTGTATGGTTCCTTGCTCCATCTCATCGTGCTCCACCTGCAATGCATCTTCTTTCATTGAGAGCAGAAAGCATTTCAGAAGATAGAGAAGCGGGATGGTGATGCTAATTATGGCATCATCGCCGCTCACCATCTTGGTGGAGTCCTCAAAGTTTTGGAGGATGGTACATATGTCTGACATCCTTGTCCACTCCTGAGGTCTCATGTGTGGTGTCTGAACTGAATACCGACGGCCTTGTTGATGCTGGTACTCAACAACTGCCCTCTTCTGGTCACAAATCCTTCCCAACATCTACGGTGTACAGTTCCAACGCATGGGGACATCACCCACCAGTCAGTGAGCCAGAAGCTGCAAACGTTGCTGAAACACGGCAAGGGCGGCGGAAGCTGTAGGTGACTTTCTAAAATGGACACACAGGCGACGTACTTTAACAAGCAGATCCGGCAGCTCCGGGTAGGATTTGAGAAAACGCTGAACCACGAGGTTAAGCAAATGGGCCAGACATAGTACGTGTGTGAGCTCGCCTCTTCTTAGAGCCGCCACCAGGATCCGGCCATTGTCACACATGACCATGCCTGGTTGTAGGTTCAGCGGTGTGAGCCACAGATCTGCCTGCTCTTTCAAAGCTGTCCACAACTCTTCAGCATTGTGTGGTTTGTCTCCTAAACATATTAGCTTCAGCACAGCCTGTTGCCGCATGGCCGAGGCAGTGCTTTAGTGTTTAAAGCTTGTGACTGATTTGGTCATTTTGGAGATGTAGGCTGAAGAGGAGAAGGAGGCTGAGAAGGATGAGCTGCAGGAGCTATAGACTGTGGGGGTAACGCTGATTGACCTAGGTCCCGCAATCCTTGGCGTCGGGAGGACGTGTTCCCTCTCCAGGTCCGACTGGGTCCCGGCTCCCACTATGTTAACCCAGTATACCATTAGCGAGATGTACCGTCCCTGCCCACAAGCACTTGTCCACGTTTCCGTGGTTAGGGGGACTTTCCCGGTAACTGCGTTGTTAAGGGCACGGCTAGTGTTTTGGGACACGTGCTTGTGTAATGGGGGGACGGCACACCGGGAGAAATAGTTGGTGCTGGGGACCGAGTACCGAGGGACAGCCGCTGCCTTCAGGTTGCGGAATGCTTCCGTCTCCACCAGCCTATAAGGCAACATTTTGAGCACAAGCAGTTGTGCAATGTGGGAATTTAGTAGTGTGGCCTGTGGGGCCTTGGCTGCGTATTTGCGCTTGCGTTGCAAGGACTGGGGTATCGACAACTGAACGATGCGCTGGGACAAGGACAGGGACGTGCTTCCTGATGCTGCTAATTGAGAGCGTGCAACGAGAGTTGCAGGGCAGGATGCATCTTCGCATGCACCATGGACAGGGTATTGGCTTGCATGCGCAACAGTGGAAGAAGCAGTGGTGCCACCCACAGACACTGTTCCTGGACCCTTGGTTTCGGCCCACAAAGTCAGATGCTTTTCTGCCATGCGCCTGATCATGCTGGTCATGGTCAGGCTGCTAGTTTTGCCACCTCTGCTGATGCTGGCCTGGCAGGTGGTGCAAATGGCCTTTTTGTGGTTGCTGGCAGAGTCTTTAAAAAAGAACCAGACTGGGGAAGACCTAACAGTTTTACTGGCAACTTCCTTCGTGTTGGTGTTACGAGGAACAGTTGCCTGCCTTCTGTCTGCGACCACCACACTGCTTCATCCTGTCTGTTGGGGTGCTCTGCCTCCCTCCACCCGTGTGCTGCTGTCCTTGCTCTGCATGTCCTCCTGCTAGGTTGGGTCAGTTACTATATCATCCACCACCTCGTCTTCCACTTCCGCTCCCTGGTCCTCCTCCTGACTTTTTGGCAATTGTGTCTCATCATCGTCCACCTCTTTTCACACATTCCCACTGTCGCCTTTGTGTGACCGTGGCTGCTCAAATATTTGGGCATCGTTACATGCGATCTCCTCTTGCCCCGCTTCAAGTGGACCAGGCGAGAGGCCTGAATCTATAAATGGAAAAGTGAACAGCTCTTCAGAGTGTCCAAGTGTGGGATCAGTTGTCTCCGGGCACTCAGCATGGTGGGAGGAAGGAGGATCAGGGTGAGGCATATGCAGTTCAGACTCACGGCTACTGAGACTTGACCGTGTGGAAGACAGGGTGGTGGTGGCAAACTGACTGGAAGCTTTATCCGCTATCCAACCAACAACCTTTTGACACTGCTCTGGGATCCCACTAGGAATTGGGACAGGAAGGTCGGGCGAGAAGATGTGGGTGTTGTGGCACAATTTCAGCTTGTCCACGGCCTCGGACTCTGCATGCACCATCACCATCACGTCCAGTTCCCCGTCCCTTACCACGCGCCTTTCCCATTTTAAATGGAGGACAATATCTTCCATGCTCATTACAAATGGCTGAATTTAGAGAGAAGTTATATGTAATCTGTGTGAATTAGAAACCACAGTTTTAAATACCTGGCCTGTAGGTAACTATTTTGAACAGCAAACCGGTGTCAAAAACTTTGCTGACACACCAAAAAAAAAATTAGAATAGAGGCCAGAAATGGCAGAATTTTCAGAAAACGTATACAGTACAGACCAAAAGTTTGGACACACCTTCTCATTTAAAGATTTTTCTTTATTTTCATGACTATGAAAATTGTACATTCACACTGAAGGCATCAAAACTATGAATTAACACATGTGGAATTATATACTTAACAAAAAAGTGTGAAACAACTGAAAATATGTCTTATATTCTAGGTTCTTCAAAGAAGCCACCTTTTGCTTTGATGACTGCTTTGCACTCTCTTGGCATTCTCTTCATGAGCTTCAAGAGGTAGTCTCCGGAAATGGTCTTCCAATAATCTTGAAGGAGTTCCCAGAGATGCTTAGCACATGTTGGCCCTTTTGCCTTCACTCTGCGGTCCAGCTCACCCCAAACCATCTCGATTGGGTTCAGGTCTGGTGACTGTGGAGGCCAGGTCATCTGGCGTAGCACCCCATCACTCTCCCTCTTGGTCAAATAGCCCTTACATAGCCTGAAGGTGTGTTTGGGGTCATTGTCCTGTTGAAAAATAAATGATGGTCCAACTAAACGCAAACCGGATGGAATAGCATGAAGCTGCAAGATGCTGTGGTAGCCATGCTGGTTAAGTATGCCTTCAGTTTTGAATAAATCCCCAACAGTGTCACCAGCAAAGCACTCCCACACCATCACACCTCCTCCTCCATGCTTCACGGTGGGAACCTGGCATGTAGAGTCCATCCGTTCACCTTTCCTGCGTCGCACAAAGACACGGTGGTTGGAACCAAAGATCTAAAATTTGGACTCATCGGACCAAAGCACAGATTTCCACTGGTCTAATGTCCATTCCTTGGGTTCTTTAGCCCAAACAAGTCTCTTCTGCTTGTTGCCTGTCCTTAGCAGTGGTTTCCTAGCAGCTATTTTACCATGAAGGCCTGCTGCACAAAGTCTCCTCTTAACAGTTGTTGTAGAGATGTGTCTGCTGCTAGAACTCTGTGTGGCATAGACCTGGTCTTTAATCTGAGCTGCTGTTAACCTGAGATTTCTGAGGCTGGTGACTCGGATAAACTTATCCTCAGAAGCAGAGGTGACTCTTGGTCTTCCTTTCCTGGGGCGGTCCTCATGTGAGCCAGTTTCTTTGTAGCACTTGATGGTTTTTGCAGCTGCACTTGGGGACACTTTCAAAGTTTGCCCAATTTTTCAGACTGACTGACCTTCATTTCTTAAAGTAATGATGGCCACTCGTTTTTCTTTACTTAGCTGCTTTTTTCTTGCCATAATACAAATTCTAACAGTCTATTCAATAGGACTATCAGCTGTGTATCCACCAGACTTCTGCACAACATAACTGATGGTCCCAACCCCATTTATAAGGCAAGAAATCCCACTTATTAAACCTGACAGGGCACACCTGTGAAGTGAAAACCATTTCCGGTGACTACCTCTTGAAGCTCATCAAGAGAATGCCAAGAGTGTGCAAAGCAGTCATCAAAGCAAAAGGTGGCTACTTTGAAGAACCTAGAATATAAGACATATTTTCAGTTGTTTCACACTTTTTTGTTAAGTATATAATTCCACATGTGTTAATTCATAGTTTTGATGCCTTCAGTGTGAATGTACAATTTTCATAGTCATGAAAATACAAAAAAATCTTTAAATGAGAAGGTATGTCCAAACTTTTGGTCTGTACTGTATGTGATCCGTGTGATGGACAAATCGCAGTTTTAAATACCTGGCCTGTAGGTAACTATGTTGAACAGCAAACCGATATCAAAAACTTTGCTGACACATTGAAAAAAATTAGAATGGAGGCCAAAAATGGCAGAATTTTCAGAAAACGTATATGTGATCCGTGTTACGGACAAACCACAGTTTTAAATACCTGGCCTGTAGTTAAGTATTTTGTACAGCAAACCGATGTCAAAAACTTTGCTGACACACTAAAAAAAAATTTGAATGGAGGCCAAAAATGGCAGTATTTTCAGCGCAATTATATGTGATCCGTGTTACGGACAAACCACAGTTTTAAATAGCTGGATTTTTAGCCCTGTAATATGGAAAGGACCTGGTTGTATTCTGCAGTGCCAACAAGCAAATGGCACGGAAAAAGATGTTCTCTGGATTGCTTTTTAAGCAAATAATGAGGATTAAGATCCAAAAAGAATTATTCCTAGCCCCTGACACCTGAGCCTTTGTATAGAAATATCTAACAGCAGCAGAAGGCCGAATTGGGATGGAGCCTCTTGTGCTATATGCACTGCAGTCTGCTATATACACTGCCTGCCTGCCTATATATACTGCCTGCCTGATATCTCTGCAGATGGATAAGAAGGACTGTTTGCTGAGTTGAATATGTGTAATGTACTTGTTTTCTCCCTACACTATCTAATTGTTACGCTCGCGCCCGGACTGACTGGCGTGAGCGTGATTAGTGATCCCACTGGATCATGAACTGAGGAGTGCCTGGAGGGGCATAACTAAGTATCAACCCAGTCTGACCAAGGTCACACGGCGGCTCAGTCGACTCTGTGAACCAGGGAGGAACTGAGCAGGAATGCAGGAACAGGCAGGTTAGCTGGTATGCTGACAGGTGGGTACTGGCAGGCATGGCTGGTATGACGGCAGGTGAGTACTTAGCAGGCACCGCTGGTATGAAGGCAGGTGGGTACTGGCAGGCACGGCTGGTATGCTGACAGGCGGGTGCTGACAGGCACGGCTGCAATGCAGACAGGCAGAAACTGGCAGGTATGAACGCAGTCTGGATAGGGACCAGTACAGACTGGCATACAGGAACAGAGCCGCAGGTGCGGTGGACTAGCAGAGCAAAACCGCAGGAGCGGTGAACAAGCAGAGTGGAGCAAATCCACAGGTGCGGTGAACAAGCAGAGCGGAGCAAAACCACAGGTGCGGTGAACAAGCAGAGCAGAGCAAAACCGCAGGTGTGGTGAACAAGCAGAGAGGAGCAAAACCACAGGATTGGTGAACAAGCAGAGCGGAGCAAAACCGCAGGTGCGGTGAACAAGCAGAGCGGAGCAAAACCGCAGGAGCGGTGAACAAGCAGAGCGGAGCAAAACCGCAGGTGCGGTGAACAAGCAGAGCGGAGCAAAACCGCAGGAGCGGTGAACAAGCAGAGCGGAGCAAAACCGCAGGTGCGGTGTACAAGCAGAGCGGAGAAAAACCGCAGGAGCTGTGAACAAGCAGAGCGAAGCAAAACCGCAGGTGCGGTGAACAAGCAGAGCGGAGCAAAACCGCAGGTGCGGTGAACAAGCAGAGCGGAGCAAAACCGCAGGTGCGGTGAACAAGCAGAGCGGAGCAAAACCGCAGGTGCAGTGAACAAGCAGAGCGGAGCAAAACCGCAGGTGCGGTGAACAAGCGGAGCAGAGTGGAACTGCAGGAGCGGTGAACAAGCAGAGCAGAACAGAACCGCAGGTGCGGTAAGCAAGCGGAGCAGAGCGGAACCGCTGGAGCGGTGAGCAAGCAGAGCAGAACAGAACCGCAGGAGCGGTAAACAAGCGGACCAGAGCGGAACCGCCGGAGCAGTGAACAAGTGGAGCAGAACAAAACCGCTGGTGCGGTAAACAAGCGGAGCAGAGCGGAACCGCCTGAGCGGTGAACAAGCAGAGCAGAACAGAGCAGAAGGTGAAGGCAGACAGGACAGGGCTCTGTTCACATGGAACAGACTGGAAAATACAGGAAGATGGTTAGAACACAGGAGGTAGATACGGAGGCAGGGAAAGGGGACAAGCAGAACCAGAAACACACAAGGTACTTACAATGAAGTAGCGAGTGGACACAAAACTCACAAACAGAAGCACAGAGACAACGAGTTGGAGTTAGGTGCAGGTTTAGACACTGCAGGAAAAGGGAAGGTACGGACATAGAGAGAAACAAGTAACGGGCTAGGACACTGTTCAGACAGGAACTGAACTGGGAACAAGATACAGGAACAAGCCTGGGAACTCAGCCCCCAGGGTGGCGGAAACAGACTTGAAGTCAGAGATACAGGTAGCGTCCCTGGGTACTCAGCCCCCAGGGTGGCAGAACAGACTAGATACAGGACAGGACCTGGCAACTCAGTCGCAAAAGACAAACTGAGTGAAAGTGTTGCTCAGGCACCTCCTACTGGGTGGAGGGGGTTTAAGTATCCAGTGACTCACAGCAATAGGCTGGGGACGCATTGGGACTGTGCACACAGTAACTATAAGAAACAGGCAGAAGCCGCCGACGCCCTAAGCAGTAAGACAAGAGACATGGACACAGCAGATACTGAAACAAAATGTGTAGCCTGGACTGACAGGTAAGATTGCTGTCTTGCATGGTGGTAGGTGGTGCACCATGCAAGCATGCCGCCGGGGATGTTACACTAATACACAACCAAATCTCTCCCTAGCTCAGCAGCACCTCTCCCTACTCTGCCTGTTTCCGGAGTGACTGTAACGAGCACAGCGGCGCCAGGTCTGATAATGGCTGCGGCATTACAGTGAGTGGCAGGCAATCCCTTCATGTTGTTTGGCGCTCTAAAGAGTGCCAAACATGCAGGGAGGGGACCCGAGCATCCGCCCAAGCATCTCACAAGTACTTGGCGAGCTCCGAGCATCTCAAGTACTGAGATGCTCGGGCGAGTACCGAGTACTTGCGAGTATGCTCGCTCATCGCTAATAATAAGGTCTCATCCAGCTCTTTTTGCACAGTGACATTACTACCTCTTTAGATGCACAGGTCACTTTTTTGCCTTTGATTGTACCACTTAGTCTTCAGTATTTATTTCAATGAAGTTCACTTGTGCTCTCATCATATATTGTACTTATAGATGACCTTATCTATTTGAGTTTGGGTTGTTTTTTCTGATTATCCTTTATTTGGGATCAGGAATCAGGTGCTACATGTGACCATATATGTCCATATAGATATTTATCTGTGACTTTATGTGCTATGTGATCATATTTGTTCTGTGATATCATGTGAAACGGTTTTACATTTGTGATTTACATTGGATGGCCCATTTATTGCATTATTACTACCCTACTGGATCGCATCTATTTTGAGAATTTACCGCCCCCATCTTTTTGCCATTTTTTAAATTGTTTTTAATAACTATGAATACAATTATACAGTTTAATTAATCAGTTGTGCATCATGTTTATAGGTTTTTGTAGTTTCAATAGATGCATAACAAATATGTACTGATTTACCTGTATTCAAAATCAAACAAATGTCTAAATGCAATTTGGTAGTGTACTGTTGGCAGATATACTGAGAAAACCCGTATAACACATGTGACTGCTGCAGGCAGTCACTGATGCCGGTTTTATACATCAGTGATTGGCTGCAGTGGTCATAGGTGGAGCCAGGGTAAACAGAAGACCAGTGGTGAAGACTGGAACTGATGCTGACATGGCACGGATTAAAGGGGTGATTATGTATTTTCTCTGTTTTATTGAATGTCTCAATTGACTTCAATGGGCTAATTTATACCAAACGTCTGTCTGTTTCGCAATGGCGAAGCATAGGGGGGACAATGCCTATGGCAAGGCACGTATTGCACCCCCTAACCCAGTAATAATGCCTCTTGAATAGTGTTGAGCATTCCGATACTGAAATATCGGGTATCGGCCGATATTCGCGGTATCGGAATTCCGATACTTAATTCCGATACTTTTACAATATCGAATACCGGAATCGGAAGTTCCCATAATGCCTGCGCTCTGCAGTGTCTCTGAAGGATGACAAGCTGGATGGCAGCGCTTAGCTGAGATCCAGCCTGCCATCAGAATGCCATCCCAGCGTGGGAGAATTCTCCTGATTGTTTAAAAGCCGGCGCGCGGTAAAAAGCCGCCGGCTTTTAAACAATCACACAGCCCCATACTGCTTCCCCGCAGCCTCCCACCCCGATACTCCGCTCCCCTCGCCACCTCCCATCCCGATCGTAAGTTAGGACCGGGCGGGGAGCGCAGCACCAAGGGGCGGGGAGCGAAGAACCCGGGCGGGGAAGCCGGCAGTGAAAAGACTTCACCGCCGGCTTTCCCGTTCTGTGCTGCGCTTTCCCGCCGGTTATTTCAAATGAACAGCTGAGGTATCAGGTGATGCCGATCAGCTGTTCATTTGAAGTCGCCGCGGTGCCCTCAGAGGGTTCATGTGAGTTCATGCTTGACTGCATTGCATGAACTCACATGAACTTTCCCACGGCCGCACAGGTCAGCCTCACCTCCCAGACTGGTCATGATTGGTGTGTGTGGGTGTCTGTGCGGTGTCTGCGGGTGTGCGCGGTGTCTGTGCGGTGTCTGCGGGTGTGTGCGGTGTCTGTGCGATGTCTGCGAGTGTGTACGGTGTCTGTGCGATGTCTGGGGGTGTGTGCGTGCAGGCAGACATAGGCCGATGTGACACTACTACTCCCATCGGCCTATGTCTGTCCCCTGTCCACTCGTGCCAGCAGGATCAGCTCGATGGGAGCAGTAGTTCCCATCAGCCTGATCCTGCTATTTAAATTGCCCTACTGTGTCCCCAATAAATTTTAAATACATGTCATTGGTGGCCAGTGGTTACCTACAATAAATTAGTTCATACATTACCTGTCCCCGCCGATCGCCACCTAAAATAAAGTAAAAAATAAAAAACTACACCTATACTCACCTAGACACCTAATTCCCCGAAGCCATCGATCTCCTGTAATAAAATATAAAATAATAAACCACAACCTTATCCTTACCCCTCCGTAGCAGTCCACGAGTGTCCCACGATGATCTCCAGTTCAGAGCAGCCACATAGAATGTGACCGCTCTGAACCGCTGCCGCCGCTAGAATGATAATAAACTAAGAATGAAATAAAATGGTGTGTTTTAATTCAAATAAATTATTTTTTTCTGGGTGTAGTGTGTGTTTTCTTTTTAACACTTTGTAGGTTAGTAATGGGGGTGTCTTATAGACGCCCATCATTGCTAACCTGGGCTTCATGGCAGCTGGCGCTGACATGAACCCCAGCCCCATTACCCCTGCCACCGCACCAGGGCAGCGTGGAAGAGCGAGGCTAAGTGCCAGAATTGGCGCATCCTATGGATGCGCCATTTCTGGGGCGGCTGACGGCTGGTGTTTCTAGCCTGGGAGGGTAGCCAATATTCATGGCACCCTTCCTGGGCTATTAATATCAGCCCCCAGCTGTCTGCCTAGCCTTTGCTAGCTATTAAATTAGGGGGAACCCAACGTCATTTTTTTGGGGGGGTCCCCCATTTTAATAGCTAGTAAAGGCTAGGCATTCAGCTGGAGGCTGATATTAGCAGCCTGGGAAGCTCCGTGGGTATTACCCCCTAAAATTAAGGGGAACCCCACGCCAATTTTTTTTTAAATAAATCATTTATTTTAACACTAAATGACAAGTACAGTAAGCAACACTGTCACTGTACTTCATATATATGTGACTGACATGTTTCTATCTATCTAATCTATGTATGATTCTCTATTCCTTCTATTCTAAATTGTCGGGTACAGATGCTGAATTGCCGGCCGGCTTTTTTAAAGAGACGGTGCATGAAAACACTATTATTTTTTTAAATAAATCCTTTACACTAAATGACAAGTACAGTAAGCAACACTGTCACTGTACTTCATATATATGTGACTGACATGTTTCTATCTATCTAATCTATGTGTGAAGCTCTATTCTTTCTGTTATAAATTGTAGGGTACCGCTGCTGAATTGCCGGCCGGCTTTTTTAAAGAGACGGTGCATGAAAACACTAATATTTTTTTTAATAAATCCTTTGCACTAAATGACAAGTACATTAAGCAACACTGTCACTGTACTTCATATATATGTGACTGACATGTTTCTATCTATCTAATCTATGTGTGAAGCTCTATTCTTTCTGTTGTAAATTGTCGGGTACCGGTGTATGCGCTGATGAATTGCTGGCTTTTCGCATAATACATTCTACATTATTCTTAGTTGTTTTACTTCATGTAGAATTAACCTACAAGGAAAGAAAGGGTTTATTTTCATTCCGATATTTCTGTCCCATTGACTTGCACTGGTTTCCGGTATCGGAATCGGCGATATCCGATACTTTTTGAGTATCGGTCCGATCCAATCCGATACGATATTTCCTGATATCGGAAGGTATCGCTCAACACTACTCTTGAATACTCAATAAAACAAATAATGCTCCCTAAGTGCCTGCTTTGGATATATGAATGCCCCTTAAAAATATTTGTGCATCGGTGAGCCCCCTTTGTGCCTCTCCTCGCAAAAAAAAAAATTGCATAATGAGTCTTCTTCTGTATTGCACACAGACCTGGCCACCACAGGCAGCGCAATGCAGTCATGGTTTTCCACCAGGTCCCTGATATTGTATATGCGTCCCGTAACCTACAGGATGAAAAGTGGTGGGGTAGACAGCTGCTCTACCACATGATCCAACTGTATCGGCATAATGTTGATGCTCATACAGTCCAAGGCAACCATCCCGACGTCCTTTGGCATTTGGTGTTGGCAATGCGACTACTTTCTTTTTTCTTTACTTTTGAAATTTTGCACCCCTAAAAATGTTGTAACTTGAGCAATCACTCATGTACTCCCCAGAGACTATAATTCCAGTGATGTATCACTTACAGGACTGCTTGGTGAAGTTTTGATAGCATCCTTGTTTTTTCTGCTGTAGATGTATCAGATGAACGCTGAGCTGTGTATAACCCCGCCCACATCCCTGATTGGCAGCTTCCTGTGTACACTGTAAGAAATCTGCCAATCAGTGGTGGGGGCGGGTTAAACACAGATTAGCTGGACTGCTGTGCACTTGAGACCTAGTCCTGCAGTGATAATCTCCTGCTGATAAAACAATAATTGCATTAAAACTACAACAAGTTGCTGAGCAAGTGACATATTGCTGGAATAAGGCTCTCTGCCCATATATCATGCTGCTTTCAGGTTAAATAGCAAAAACTTGCTGACAGATTTAATCTAACAGTGCAGTAGACTTTGGTCGGTGCTGTCAATAACAGATATAGGCAATCGTATAGGCATACAGTTACTTATGTCTGGCTATACTTCCATTAGTACCATTTGTATATGTAAATGTAAACAAGTGTTGGGGACCTAGGATGTACGACACAATGTCTAAGACCGCAGCAGCACCACAATAGTTAATGAATGGCTCCTCTTTGGAGATTGTCGAATGCTTTCATATTCCACTTTCAAAGATATGTAAACAACGTACACTTCTCCCAACACATCTATTTTGTTCACATTTATGTCAGCCTGTTCCTTGGGACGCTTTCCGCATGCTAATAGTGATATCAGCCCAGAGAGAGAAATAATTAGGCTCCAGAAGAAGAACCTTCCACCTTTCAAACATGTGACAGCATCAGGTGTGCCATGTCTTCTGTCGTGGTACTTAGAAATGGAGAAGAGGAAGCTCAACTTTGAAGTGTGTATACTGAATATCTAAGATTTGTTTTTGAGGCGCGTTCTCATCTCCTCCGACAGAAATACACATATTGATAATTATCCTACTTGCATATCACATACCTTTTGTTTCCTTTGTCTCCAGTAGCGTCCCACTACCCCCAACAATGGATCACCATTGTGTATCTTCTGCTTTAGAACTCAAACATGGTTCTTCAAAATAGGGCCCTTCCCATGTTCTCGTCTCAAGATTAAAGCCCTGTTTAAGTTTAATGAAGACGGTGTGTGCTATATTATCCGTGATATTTGAAAATGAAAATACAGATTTTCACATTTTAATCTTTCCCCCAAAAGGCTCCTGATTCTTCTCTCGCTAGATCAATCTCCACGGCCCATCTGAGTAATTTATAAAGTGCTACACTCTGCGGTATTGCTCGGCCTCATTATCATTCATCTTTTTTGCATATTTAACTAGTGATTTTAATTAGTCTTTTATAATTAATGCACATAATTTCGTCTTTCTCTCAAGTGTCTATCACAGTCAGGAATATCAAGGCATTGCTATTATTTTAAGCCAAGAGGTTTTGTTTCTGAATCTCATGGTTTACTTTAGGACTCGAATTCTATATTGTGGTTTTTGAGTCTGGATGAAGCAAATGACTGATCATTGGAGCCATTTGAAGAAGATGTAACACCATAAGAAATCAACATTATTAATAAGAAAAACAATCATATTTTCTACTCCATGTATTAAAAGGTGTATGATGATAGCAAAAGATTGCATATACTGTATATCCTTTGTTATAGATGGTTGGTGACTCCTGAAGTGAATGGACTCCATGACCCAATTTATTGACCCTGGACAAGCAACGAGAATATTGCTCTAAAGCAGGTGTAGACAACCTTTTTTGGTCCAAGGGCCACATTGTTATACTGAGCCAATCCCAAGGACCTCAATGAAAATTAAAGGGGATGTTACCTTCTGTGACATTTATGTCATAAATGTTTGATAGGTGGAAATTCTACTGGACTAACAAAGAGAATATTGCTCTAAAGCAGGTGTAGATAAGCCTTTTTTAAGCCTTTTTGGTCAAAGGGCCACATTGTTATACTGAGCCAATTCCAAGGACCTCAATGAAAATCTAAGGGGGTATTACCTTCTGTGACATTTATATCATAAATGTTTGATAGGTGGAAATTCTATTGGACTAGCAGCGAGAATATTGCGCTAAAGCAGGTGTAGACAACCTTTTTTGGTCCAAGGACCATATTGTCATACTGAGCCAATCCCAAGGACCTCAATGAAAATTAAAGCGGATATATTACCTTCTGTGACATTTATATCATAAATGTTTGATAGGTGGAAATTCTATTGGACTAGCAACGAGAATATTGCTCTTAAGCAGGTGTACACAACCTTTTTTGGTCCAAGGACCTCATTGTCATACTGAACCAATCCCAAGGACCTCAATGAAAATTAAATGGAGTAAAACCTTCTGTAACATTTATATAATAAACGTTTGATAGGTGGAAATTTTACTTACGGGAGAAATAACTCCACTAATCAGCACTAGTGATGAGTGATCATACTCGCAAGTACTCGGTACTCGCCCGAGCATCTCAGTATTCGAGATGCTTGGAGCTTGCAGAGTACTTGCAAGATGCTCAGGCAGATGCTCGGGTCCCCTCACTGCATGTTTGGCGCTCTTTAGAGCATCAATCAACATGCAGGGATTGCCTGCCACTCATTGTAATGCCGTAGCCATGTTGGTCGTGGCATTACAGTGATTGGCTGGCCGCACAGCCTCATCAGGTCTATATCAGACCTGGTGCCGCCATGTTCGTCACAGTCACTCCGCAATCAGACAGTGTAGGAAGAGGTGCTGCTGCGTCAGGGAGAGATTTGCTTGTATATTAGGAAGTGTAGGGAGAAAAAACGTACATTACACATATCCATCTTAACAAACAGTCCTTCTGAGGACTAATCTATCTGCAGAGATATCAGGCAGGCAGGGTATATAGGCAAGCAGTGTATATAGCAGACTGCAGTGCATATAGCACAAGAGGCTCCATCCCAATTCTGCCTTCTGCTGCTGTTAGATATTTCTATACAAAGACCAGGTCTCAGGGGCTAGGAATACTTTTTTTGGATCTTAATCCTCATTATTTGCTTAAAAAGCAATCCAGAGAACACCATTTTTCTGCGCTATTTACTTGTTGGCACTGCAGAATACAGCCAGGTCCTTTCCATATTACAGCGCTAGAAATCCAGCTATTTAAAACTGTGTTTTCTCCATCACACGGATCACATATATGTTGTCAGAAAATACTGCCATTTTTGGCCTCCATTCCAATTTTATTTCATTGTGTCAGCGACGTTTTTGACACCGGTTTGCTGTTCAAACTGGTTATCTACAGGCCAGGTATCTAAAACTCTGTTTTCTTTGTCACACGGATCACATATACGTTGTCAGAAAATACTGCCATTTCTGGCCTCCATTAAAAATTTCTTTCAGTGTGTCAGTGAATCAATTCACACCAGTTTGCTGTTCAAACTACTTACCTACAGGCCAGGTATTTAAAACTCTGATTTCTCCATCACACGGATCACATATAAGTTCGCTCAAAATTCAGTCATTTATAGTGAGTGTGGAAGATACTGTCCTCCATTTAAAATGGGCAAGGCACATGGCAAGGGACGGGGAACTGGACATGATGGTGATGGTGCATGCAGAGGCCAAGGACAAGGCCATGGGCAAGCTGAAATTGTGCCACAACAAACACCCACATCTTCTGGCCCGACCTTCCTGTCCCAATTCCTATGTGACCGCAGCACACCACTATTGAACCCAGAGCAGTGTCAAAAGGTTGTTGCTTGGATAGCGGATAATGCTTCCAGTCACTTAGCCACCACCAAAACCCTGTCTTCCACACGGTCAAGTCTCAGTAGCCGTGAGTCTGGACTGCATATTCCTCACCTTGATCCTCCTTCCTCCCACCATGCCAAGTGCCCGGAGACAACTGATCCCACACTTGGTCACTCTGAAGAGCTGTTCACTTTTCCATTTATAGATTCGGGCCTCTCACCCGGTCCACTTGAAGCGGGGCAAGGGGAGATCGCATGTAGCAATGCCCAAACATGTGGGCAGCCACGGTAACATGAAGGTGACGGTGGGAAATTGTCACAAGAGATGGACGATGATGAGACACAATTGCCAGAAAGTCAGGAGGAGAACCAGGGTGCGGAAGTGGAAGACGAGGTGGTGGATGATATAGTAACTGACCCAAACTGGCAGGAGGACATGCAGAGCGAGGACAGCAGCACACAGGGGGAGGGAGGCAGAGCACCCCAACAGACCGGAAGATCCGGTGTGGTGGCCACAGACAGAAGGCAGGCAACCGTTCCCCGTAACACCAACACGAAGGAGGTTGCCAGTACAACTTTTAGGTCTTGTTGATTTTTAAAGACTCTGCCGATAACCCCAAAAAGGCCATTTGCACCACCTGCCAAGCCAGCATCAGCAGGGGTGGCAAAATGACCAGCCTGACCACCACCAGCATGATCAGGCACATGACAGCAAAGCACCCGACTTTGTGGGCCAAACTCCAGGGTCCAGGAACAGTGTCTGCGGTAGTGTTGAGCCACCCCCGTAGTGTTCGAGTTCGGTTCGGTTCGTCGAACACCCGTGTGTTCGCCGAACTGTTCGTCGAACACCTTCGAACACCGTTAAAACCAATGGCAGGCAAACAAAAACACATAGAAACACATAGAAAACACCTTCAAAGGTGTCCAAAAGCTGACAAACTGCTCAGAAGACACAACTAACACATGGAAAAGTGACAAATACATATAGTCATGTGAAAAGAAAAGAGGTGGAGGAGTAAAAGGAGGGGAAGACACAGATATAGGCATGTCATGCCCTTCTAAAATCCAAAAAGTGAGAAGCCGACACGTTCAGTCCGCTCCTGCCCGTGCCACCTCCGCGTCGCCGGGTTTGTGCCAGAGCCACGGTGAACCCTGACGGCCATCCCCCCTCTCCCAATACTGGTGCCTGTCCGCTGGTGGGTCGAGCGAGCCCCCCTGTGGTGGAGGCAGCTCTAAGCTTTTTAATTTAAATTGTCTCTCTAATTTGAATGAATACACTTTAAATCCATTTACAAGGATCTATTGGAGGGCAAGTCTCATGCCAGCAGCCGCGTAATTCCAGCTCCAGTAGCGTCCACTAAAGCTGCTGCAGTTAAAAAGCTTTTATAAGGATCGAGCTCGGCTGTCCACCGCAAGGCATCCTACTGCCAGTCCCAGCCCCTATGCCTTGGGGTGCCTCCTGATGCTCTTCACTGAGTATCCCGTGGTCCCGAAGCATTTCCTTTGAAAAAATTAAGTGTCCAAACTACAGGTGGTGTAGCTTGCTTAACAGCCGGGATAATCCGCTGACTAGCAGACACTGCTACTAGGCACAAAGTATTTCCTGGGCTAGATGCAGTTAAAAATTTGTAATTAGATACTCTCGTTGGATGCTGAGAAAGCATTCCATAGAGTCTCCTGGCACGCCATATATGATTCTCTTAAAAAGCTTGGGGTAGGGGTCTAGGGGACCCTTTTATAGCCAAAATCACGGCCCTGTATCGCAATACGTCACCTAGGCTGAAGATAAATGGAACTGCAGCACCCTGAGGGCTCGGTTGCTACAGAGGTATTGCACCTCACCCAGAGGTGTGATATCTCACTCTCAGGTAAGGATGTAGTGTGGATCAGGACCCGACACCTGCATGCATTACACCACATTGCCATGGGGCAGGGCGACCAATATGCCCCTGAGATGGGCACGACAGTCCCTGTCCCTGGCTGGAGTGGGGGGAGGGAACACTGAGGAAGGGGAACCCTGTAGTGCAGGAGCAGGGAGGAAGCAGTTCCTGGGTGCATTGAGAAGGGAGTATAAAAGGTGGGCACCATCTTAGTTCAGTGCAGAGAAGTATGAGCAGAAGTGGCAGGGAGCAGGGGCTCTGCATGAGCTCTGCTCCGGAGGCGGGCCTAGTAACAGAGGCCCAGGCTTGGAAGAGGGAGAAGGAAGGAAGAGGAGCGGAGAAGGCTCCAGGAACGAGGAACGAAGGGTTCCCAGGGGTGCGGACGGGCGAGTCGCCACCGCACGCCCGAATCCACCTGCGTGGAGGGGTCAGGCCAAAGGGGGAGACCGGTCCCCGAAACTAGTGGAGGCAGGAAATGACCCTCAGCTAGAAACAGGAGGCTGTGACATTTTATGTGGCGCAGCCCCTCGCTACACCCGCTAGGAAGGCACCACATAGGGTCAGGGAAACTGGCGCCAAGTTTACCAAGAGGAGGCCCGAGGCAGCCGGACAGATGGGTTGGTAAGAAAGACCAGACAAAGGACACACAAAGGGGGTCCTGTGAAGCGCTCCAAAGTTATCTGGGAATTGTCTGAGCCCCTCACCTGGTGAGCACAGTACGACGTGGGCAGCCGTTACCTGCAGACGTGGTCTGGATAATAAGAACTGTGAGTAAAGGCCCTGGACTGCATCACTGACAACGTGTCATTACTGCTGCTGCCCTGCACCATCACCCCCATCCTCCGCATACACTGCCCTGAGGCTATACTCCTCCCGTGGGGAGTTATGCTACGCTCTGCTGCACCCACAACACCAGCCTCAGCGGTCTGCCCTGGAGCGGCGGTTCACTCTGACCGCAATCCACGGGTGGCGTAGTCGGACATTTAAACATCAAAACCACATAAATTGTTCCGCCACTGGTTTGACCGCCCTGAGCCACGGAACCGGGTTGCCGCCACGGAGACTACAACCACCAGCATCCACCAAAAAGGGTCCGGCTCCGGGTGTCCCAAGGCCCAGGGGGCGCGTCAGAACATTTTCATCACCTTTCACAATCACCAATGGGACAAGGCAGGGATGTTCTCTGTCCCCTCTCTTATACATCCTAGTGACGGAGCACCTGCTCTCATCAATTCGCCATAACCCCAATATTAGGTGGATTGAGGTGGGAGGCACCGAGTACAAGTGCTCTCTATTTGCTGATGATGTCCTAGTATATATCACTCAATCACATATATCCATCCATGCTGTTATGGCTGAAATAGATCACTTTGTTACATGGTCAAATTTTAAAATCAATGCAGCGAAGTCTGAGGCCCTCGATGTCTCCCTCCCCAAATCCATATAGGATTCCATCCAGTCCAACTTTCCCTTTGCCTGGCCCTCACAGGGTATCAAATACTTAGGAATTCCTATCCATAGACACCTCTCCCATCTATGTTATCTTAATTTTGGGCCCTTTATTGAACAACTCCATACAGACCACGGTTGGCAAGTTAGAACTGTAAGATTCACTACGTGAACCACTGGTGTTTTGTGGAAAAGCACATGTACACTGTGTTCCAAATTATTATGCAAAAAGTGTTTAGGAGTGATAAGGGAAGAATTTGTTTGTTTGTCAGTTAAACTCATTGATGGTGATGTGTGTCAGGGCTCTTTATATCACTGTAAGCAATTGCAGACACCTGTGCTAATTAGTTTGGCAGGTGTGTCCAATGAAAGGCAAGACTACTTAAGAAGGCTGTCTCACATTATTAAGCAGCCTACATTTTCTGCCAAAATGGGAAAGAAAAAGGATGTGTCGGCTGCTGAGAAGCAACAAATTGTGGAGTGTTTAGGTCAAGGCATGACTACAATCAACATTGTGCGATGATCAGGATGAAGTGTCTTGGCAATCAAGAAGTATGTAGCTGATTCACAGTACACACGTGTGCGTGCTGATAAGGGCAAATTGAGGACTCTTTCCTACAGGCAATTACGTCAGGTTGAAAAAGCAGCTGCAAAAAAGCCTTGTCATAGCAGCAGACAAGTTTTTGAAGCTGCTGGTGCCTCCAACGTCCCCCGAACAACAAGATGCAGGGTCCTTCAGAGGTTTGTAGCTGTGCATACGCCATCCTGTCGACCTCCTCTATCCACTTCACACAAGCAGAAACGGCTCCAGTGGGCCAAACATTACATGAAGACTGATTTCAAAACTGTTTTGTTCACGGATGAGTGCCGTGCAGCGCAAGATGGTCCAGATGGATGGAGTGGAGGATGGCTGGTTGATGGACACCCCACGCAAACACGGCTACAGCGCCAACAAGGAGGAGGTGGAGTAATGTTTTGGGCTGGAATCATGGGGAGAGAGATTGTCGGCCCCTTTAGGATCCCTGAAGGCGCTAAAGATGAACTCCATAATGTATGTGGATTTTCTCAAACAGCACTTCCTGCCATGGTTCAAGAAGAAGAACCGTGTATTTCACAGCAAGATCATTTTTTTGCATGATAATGCACCATCTCATGCTGCACATAAAACATCTGCATCTCTGGCTGATATGGGCATAAAAGGGGACAAACTTATGGTGTGACCCCCATGCTCCTCTGACTTCTACCCCATTCAGAACCTTTAGAGCATCATTAAAAGGAGTGTCTATGATGGCGGGAGGCAGTTCACATCTAAGCAACAGCTCTGGGAGGGTATTCTGTCCTCATGCAAAACAATTGAAGCAGAAACCATCCAAAACCTGACAAATTCAATGGACGAGAGAGTTCAGAAGCTCC
The DNA here is from genome assembly GCF_046119375.1 of Phyllobates terribilis. Classification (NCBI taxonomy): domain Eukaryota; kingdom Metazoa; phylum Chordata; class Amphibia; order Anura; family Dendrobatidae; genus Phyllobates; species Phyllobates terribilis. Next base: position 250,431,499 of record NW_027362773.1, on the reverse strand, counting down.
TTTCGAACAAGGGGTCCTATGTGAAAATGTAACATCACCTAGAATAAAGTTTTGAGTTGAAAACTGTTTGATTTCAGTTTCTAACAACCTGCTAATGCTTATAATTTCAAAAATGACCATTTTTTTGGTCTTTATTAAAATGAAAAGGTTGATCGAAAAGTTTGGGGTATCTAAGAGTGTGGCAACCCAGTAGTCATGATTACTTCGAATTCTGACAATATGAGGGTCATGCTGCAGGTAGTGCAGCAAGAAGGCACTTATGTGTCTTGCGCATCTCGGAGACCCAAAATTATTTTCTGGGCTAGATGCAGCTAAAAATTATTATTAATTTTAAATCTGGTGAAGCTTTAGTATAGATGGCCTAATAGGATCAGTGCTGCACACTGCTACAAAGCCCAAATTATTTTCCAGTCAAGATACAGATAAACATGATTAGTAATTTTAAATCTGGTGGAGCTTATTATAGATGGCCTAATAGAATCAGTGCTGCACACTGCTACAAAGCCCAAATTATTTTCCAGCCAAGATACAGATAAACATGATTAGTAATTTGAAAGCTTAAAACGGTTGGTAAGGTGGTTTTAACCAATCATCAAGCTTTTACTCTCCCCAGGATGACACAGGGGTAGAAAAGTCGTTTCGGATCCATGATTTGTTCATGAACGTGAGTCTGTCTACATTATCAGTGGAGAGCCGCGTGCGCTTATCTGTCAGCACACCACCAGCAGCGCTGAACACACGTTCAGACAGAACGCTGGCTGCGGGGCATGACAAGATCTCCAAGGCGTAAGTGGCTAGCTCCGGCCATTTATCCAGATTGGAAGCCCAAAAAGAGCAAGGGTCCAGTGACACAGTCATGGCTTCAATGTTTACTTGGAGATACTCCTGTACCATCGTCTCTAGGCGTTGACTATGTGTCAGACTTCTTGTCTCCTGTGGCCTTGCAAAGGATGGGCTAAAAAAGTGGTGAAATGATTCCGCAAAATTGATGTTACCAGCAGATACTGTGGTTCTGTTACGGTTTGAGTGCTGAACACTTGACGGTCCCACGGTTGGCAAGTTGGAACTGTGAGATTCACTACGTGCACCACTGGTATTTTGTGGAAAAGCACATGTAAGATTCTGCAACAGTCTCTGCTGATACTCCTGCATGCGTGCATCCCTTTCTATGGCAGGAATAATTTCTGCAAATTTACTTTTGTACCGGGGATCTAACAGTGTGGCAACCCAGTAGTCAGGATTATTTCTAATTCTCACAATTCGAGGGTCATGTTGCAGGTAGTGCAGCAAGAAGGCACTCATGTGTGTTGCGCATCCAGGAGCACCAAGTCCCTGTTGTGTTGGTGGCGAGGTAACAATCATGCTTCCTTCTTCTGTCCTCTCCCCCCAACCTCGCACAACAGAAATGTGATCAAGGTCTCCCTCATCTGATGAGTCTTCCATCAGTTCGTCCTCCACTTCTTCCTGGGCTCCTGCACCTTCCTCACTAGTTTGGCTGCTACCATGCGCCCTGGTAAAACCATCTCCCCCACCCTCACATGCCTGCCGCCTTGGTGCTGCCGACCGTCTGGACCTTGCAGATGTTAGCCCTTCCGCATACAACTCCTCCTCCTCTACTTCCTCCACCTCCTCTTGTGCCACCACCTGACTCCGAATTCTGTTTAACATGTGCTCCAGCATGTAAATCACCGGAATAGTCATGCTGATAATGGCATCGTCAGCACTAAACATCTTCATCGCCATTTTAAAACTGTGCAGAAGGGTGCATAGGTCCCTCATCTGAGACCACTCCTCCAGCGTGATTTGTCCCACCTCTGGATCTCGTTGGCCCAGGCTATACGTCAGAATGTATTGCACCAGGGCTTGTCGGTGCTGCCACAGTCGCTGCAACATGTGCAGAGTTGAATTCCACCGGGTAGGCACATCGCATTTTAGCCGGTGAAGTGGCAGGCCCAACGACTTCTGTAGAGATGTAAGTCGCTGAGCTGCGGGATGCGAACGGCGGAAGTGAGCACACAGCGACCGTGCCCTCTGCAGAAGGCCATCTAGTCTGGAATAGTGGGCTAAAAATTGCTGGACAACCAGGTTCAACACGTGAGCCATACAAGGCACGTGTGTGACATTGCCCCGGCGAAGGGCCGCACCCAGGTTTGCAGCATTGTCGCACACGGCCTTCCCTGGTTTCAGGTCCAGTGGAGACAACCATTCATGAAATTGGTTCTCTAGAGCTGACCACAACTCCTCAGCTGTGTGACTCACATTTCCCAGACATTTCAAAGTAAAAACCGCCTGATGACGTTGAGCCCTACTGCCAGCATAGTAAGGAGGTGTGCAGGATCCCATCTGCGCAGTTAGAAAGCTTGTGGCATGACCAGACAGGCATTGGGTGCAGGTGGAAGACCGAGAGGAGGTTGAGGAGGCAGAAGCAGTGGAGGAACTTTGACATAAAGAGGATTGACGCACAACTTGTGGGGACGGCAAGACTTGGACAGCAGCCCCTTGTCCTGCTGTCACCATAGTTACCCAGTGCCCAGTCAGCGACATGTAACGCCCCTGTCCATGCCTACTCGTCCAAGTGTCTGTGGTGAAATGCACCCTGTCACACACAGAGTTTCTCAAAGAAGCGGTGATGTTGTGTGCGACATGCTGGTGGAGCGCAGGCACACCTTTCTTTGAGAAGTAGTGCCGACTGGGCATCTGGTACTGGGGCACTGCGACGGACATAAGGTCTCGAAAATCCTCTGTGTCCACCAGGCGGAAAGGCAGCATTTCTGTAGCCAAGAGCTTGCAGATGGTGAAATTCAACCTCTTAGCTTTCTCATGGCTAGGAGGAAATGGTCTTTTACTTGTCCACATCTGAGGGACCGAGGGCTGGCTATTGTGCTTAGACGGGGTTGATAAGGGTATCCCCGGCAAACTGCCGGTCTGTGAGGAAGATGCAGGCGGACATGTTAGGTTGCCTTGATCCAAAGGTGGTGCTATCGATGTCGGACAGCGCTCAACACCAGCTGGTGTTAACACCTCCAAAGAAAATGATGACCTGCCAATCACGCTGGCTGTTGCGGGTAAAGAGGTGGCAGGTCTGCGCCCCAAAACAGGTGTGACTGCTGTCCCCCCAGTCACAGAGGATGAAGAGGCCGCGGATGCACAAGATATGGCAGACGGTGGTTGGCCCGGCCGGCTAGGCCGCATTGTAGCACACTGAGCTTCCCACTGCAACTTATGCTTCATGTCCATGTGCCGGTTCATGCATGAAGTACTCAAACTATGTATTTTTTGGCCTCTACTTAGCTTTTGCTGACAAATGTTACAGATAACACGAGTTGGGTCATATTTATCGATCTGAAAAAATGCCCAGGCTATGCAAGGCTTAGCACCCATGCGACCTGAAGAGCCTCCACGACTTGTGGTGAGAAGCAGAGTTGTGTTTGAGGATGCAGTTGTTGACGTGCTTCCAGTACTACGTCTCTGTCCAGGAAGGCGCAACCTGACCTCGTCGTCACTAGCATCTTCCTCCACCTCCTCTGCTGACCTCATCTCTTGGCTGACTGTGGGTTGACAGTAAGTGGGATCTCCAACCTCATCATCATCACCCTGTGCGTTATCACACCCGTCGTCCTCAGAGCCAACCTGTTCCTGCCCTGACAAAAAACTAAAGTTGTCGCTCCAATCAGGTATTTGAGTCTTATCATCGTCTTCCTCATTGTCTCCACCAACAGGAGTTACAGTTTGGGAATGAGGGTCTACATTATGGTCAGAACCTTCTGCGTCTGGTCCTGGATCCGACTCATAAAGATTCTGGGCATCAGTGCAGATCATTTCTTCGTCTGGATTCACAGAATCGCTGGAGTCGACCTCTGATTCCCAGGCTATAGTATGAGTAAACAGCTCTGCAGACTCAACCATCTGTTCTACCTCATACTCAGACGGGCAGCTGGAGATTTGGGAGCTGTGAGGAAGCAAGTGCGATTTGGGTGACACCTTTGAGGACTGGAGTATTTGTGATGTTGAAGTTGATGTGGAGGAGAGCCCACTTAAAGGAGCACTTGATATCCGTTGAAGCACCTGCTGTTTTTGTGCCTCATCTGGAATTTGTAGCGATTGGCGTGGCCGTAAGAAAGGGATCTTATTACATTGTCCGCTAAAAGAAGTAGACATTTTAGTTTGGCTGGAAGATGGTCTTTCTTCTGCAGATGTTACTGTTGCTTTAACACCTACCCCACAGACACAACCTTTTTTCCCCTTCCCAACACGCCTATTCCCCTTTCCACCAGCAGCAGGCCTTTTTCCACTCATTTTGGTGGTTAACTAATTCACAACTCTGGAGTTGTTTGCACAAAAAAACAATGGATGGGAACCGAGCAGAGCTGAGTGGCCAAACTGTGGTATTAGGCCAAAACTATTGGCTGGGTTAGATGCAGAAAAAAATTATATTCAATTTGCAACCTGATGGAGGTCAGTATAGATGGACGAATAGAACAAGTCCCACACACAGCTAGAAGCCCAAATATTTTTTCAGAGGTAGATGCAGAAAATTTTTTTATTCAGTTTGCAACCTGATGGAGGTCTGTATAGATGGATTAATAGAACAAGTCCCACACACAGCTACAAGCCCAATATTTTTTCAGAGGTAGATGCAGAAAAAAAATATATTCAGTTTGCAACCTGATGGAGGTCAGTATAGATGGACTAATAGAGAAAGTCCCACACACTGCTAGAAGGCCAAATATTTTTTCAGAGCTAGATGCAGACAAAAAATTATTTTGAATTTGCAACCTGATGGAGGTCAGTATAGGTGGACTAATAGAACAAGTCCCACACACTGCTAGAAGGCCAAATATTTTTTCAGAGCTAGATGCAGAAAAAAATTATATTCAGTTTGCAACCTGATGGAGGTCTGTATAGATGGATTAATAGAACAAGTCCCACACACAGCTAGAAGCCCAAATATTTTTTCAGATGTAGATGCAGATAAAAATTATTTTTAATTTGCAACCTGATGGAGGTCAGTATAGATGGACTAATAGAGAAAGTCCCACACACTGCTAGAAGGCCAAATATTTTTTCAGAGCTAGATGCAGATAAAAATTAATTTTTAATTTGCAACCTGATGGAGGTCAGTATAGATGGACTAATAGAACAAGTCCCACACACAGCTAGAAGCCCAAATATTTTTTCAGAGTTACTGTAGATGCAGATAAAAATTATTTTTAATTTGCAACCTGATGGAGGTCAGTATAGATGGACTAATAGAGAAAGTCCCACACACTGCTAGAAGGCCAAATATTTTTTCAGAGCTAGATGCAGATAAAAATTATATTCAATTTGCAACCTGATGGAGGTCAGTATAGATGGACTAATAGAGAAAGGCCCACACACTGCTAGAAGGCCAAATATTTTTTCAGAGCCAGATGCAGATAAAAATTATATTCAATTTGCAACCTGATGGAGGTCAGTATAGATGGACTAATAGAACAAGTCCCACACACAGCTAGAAGCCCAAATATTTTTTCAGAGGTACTGTAGATGCAGATAAAAATTATTTTTAATTTGCAACCTGATGGAGGTCAGTATAGATGGACTAATAGAGAAAGTCCCACACACTGCTCGAAGGCCAAATTTTTTTTCAGAGCTAGATGCAGATAAAAATTATTTTTAATTTGCAACCTGATGGAGGTCAGTATAGATGGACTAATAGAGAAAGTCCCACACACTGCTAGAAGGCCAAATATTTTTTCAGAGCTAGATGCAGATAAAAATTATATTCAATTTGCAACCTGATGGAGGTCAGTATAGATGGACTAATAGAACAAGTCCCACACACAGCTAGAAGCCCAAATATTTTTTCAGCGGTACTGTAGATGCAGATAAAAATTATTTTTAATTTGCAACCTGATGGAGGTCAGTATAGATGAACTAATAGAGAAAGTCCCACACACTGCTAGAAGGCCAAATATTTTTTCAGAGCTAGATGCAGATAAAAATTATTTTTAATTTGCAACCTGATGGAGGTCAGTATAGATGGACTTATAGAGAAAGTCCCACACACTGCTAGAAGGCCAAATATTTTTTCAGAGCTAGATGCAGATAAAAATTATATTCAGTTTGCAACCTGATGGAGGTCTGTATAGATGGATTAATAGAACAAGTCCCACACACAGCTAGAAGCCCAATATTTTTTCAGAGGTAGATGCAGAAAAAAATATATTCAGTTTGCAACCTGATGGAGGTCTGTATAGATGGATTAATAGAACGAGTCCCACACACAGCTAGAAGCCGAATATTTTTTCAGAGGTAGATGCAGAAAAAAATATATTCAGTTTGCAACCTGATGGAGGTCAGTATAGATGGACTAATACAACAAGTCCCACACACAGCTAGAAGCCCAATATTTTTTCAGAGGTAGATGCAGAAAAAAATATATTCAGTTTGCAACCTGATGGAGGTCTGTATAGATGGATTAATAGAACAAGTCCCACACACAGCTAGAAGCCCAATATTTTTTCAGAGGTAGATGCAGAAAAAAATATATTCAGTTTGCAACCTGATGGAGGTCAGTATAGATGGACTAATACAACAAGTCCCACACACAGCTAGAAGCCCAATATTTTTTCAGAGCTAGATGCAGAAAAAAATTATATTCAATTTGCAACCTGATGGAGGTCAGTATAGATGGACTAATAGAATGATGCTATGCCCAAAAGATTTTACTTCACTAGGTGCAGTAAAAAAATTGGTATTCTATACACAGGTGGTATATCTTGCAACACATATAGGCTACTGCACTGACTAACACACTCTGCAATAGGCCAAAAAGGATTAGCTTTGCTAGATTCAGCCAAATGCTGTGAAAAAAACTTGCACAGCACTGGCACAGACCTGCCTGGCAAAAACTAATAGGAACTGATGTAACCTAGTCCTGAAAAGGACTCCAATTACAATTAGTCTTTACTCCCACAATCTATCTATTTAAGAGCACAGACCTGCCTGATAAAAGTCGTAAGAAATGCTGTAACCTAGTCCTTTAAAGGACTGCAATCACAACTATTCCCTACTCCCAAGCTATCTGTAGATTTGTGCGAAAATTGGCTTGAAATTAACAAGGTATAGCGCACACAGCAACAGCGGTGCCGTCTAACACGCAGCTGCAGCAGTGAGAAAATGGTGGCGACGGGGAAAATGGCTTGGTCTTATAGGGCAAGGACATGTGACATACATTGCCAATGACACATGCCCTTGCTTGTGTGAAAAAAAGCACTTCGCTCCGTGTGTGCGCTGCTGATAGGCTGACAGATTGCACCTCCCCTCTGTAAATGCGGGAAAGAGAAAAAAAAAATGGAGATCTTCATTGTTCCTGCAGAGATCCATCCCCTGCCCCTCCCCCCACCCCGCTGTACACTCAAACTGCGTATTAATATTAATTTTCATCATTACTGAGAAAAAATCCAGTTATGATTTTGGTGCACGAACAGTTATCGAACATAACCTCGAACAGCCGAATTTTTCTCAAATTGTTCGTGTTCGCCGAACGGCTCGAACACCGCCCAAAACAGCTCGAATTTGAGATTGGCGAACAGTTCGAGTAGAACAACGCTCATCTCTAGTCTGCGGGTGGCACCATTGCTTCTTCCACTGTTGTGCATGCAAGCCAATCCCCTGTCCATGGTGCATGCGAAGATGCATTCTGCCCTGCACCTGTCGTTGCACACTCTCTTAGCAGCATCAGGAAGTACGTCCATGTCCTTGTCACAGCGCATAGTTCAGTTGTCCATACTCCAGTCCTTGTAACGCAAGTGCAAATATGCAGCCAAGGCTCCACAGGCCACACTACTAAATTCCCACATTGAACAACTGCTTGTGCTCAAAATGTTGCCTTATAGGATAGGCTGGTGGAGACGGAAGCATTCCGCAACCTGAAGGCGGCGGCTGTCCCTCGGTACTCGGTCCCCAGCACCAACTATTTCTCCCGGTGTGCCGTCCCCGCATTACACAAGCACGTGTCCCAAAACATTAGACGTGCCCTCAATGACGCAGTTACCGGGAAAGTCCACCTAACCACGGACACGTGGACAAGTGCTTGTGGGCAGGGATGGTATATCTCGCTGATGGCACACTGGGTTAACATAGTGGAAGCCGGGACCCAGTCGGACCTTGGGACGGAACATGTCCTCCCGAAGCCAAGGATTGCGGGCCCTAAGTCAATCAGGGTTGCCCGCATGGTCTACATCTCCTGCAACTCATCCTCCTCAGCCTCCTCTTCAGCCTCCGTCTCCGAAATGACCACATCAGTCACAAGCTGGAAGCACTGCAGCACTGCCTCGGCCAAGAGGCAACAGGCTGTGCTGAAGCTAATATGCTTAGGTGAAAAACCGCACCATGCTGAAGAGTTGTGGACAGCTCTGAAAGAGCAGGCAGATCTGTGGCTCACACCGCTGAACCTACAGCCAGGCATGGTCGTATGTGACAATGGCCAGAACCTGGTGGCGGCTCGGAGGCGAGGCAAGCTCACACGTACCATGCCTGGCCCATGTGCTTAACCTCGTGGTTCAGCGGTTTCTCAATTCCTACCCGGAGCTGCCAGATCTGCTTGTTAAAGTACGCCGCCTGTGTGCCCATTTTAGAAAGTCACCTACAGCTTCCGCCGCCCTTGCCATGTTTCAGCAGTGTTTGCAGCTTCCGGCTCACAGACTGGTTTGTGATGTCCCCACGCGTTGGAACTCTACACTGCAGATGTTGGGAAGGATTTGTGAGCAGAAGAGGGCAGTTGTTGAGTACCAGCATCAACAAGGCCGTCGGTATTCAGTTCAGACTCCACACATAAGACCTCAGGAGTGGACATGAATGTCAGACATATGTACCTCCTCCAAAACTTTGAGGACTCCACCAAGATGGTGAGCGGCGATGACGCAACAATTAGCATCACCATCTGACTTCTCTGTCTTCTGAAACGCTCTCTGCTCACAATCAAAGAGGATGCATTGCAGGCGGAGCACGATTAGATGGAGCATGGAACCATACAGGGTGATTACACACAGCCCAGCCTCATCTTATCCCAACGTGGATTGGGTGACAATGAGGAAGAGGAGGAGGAGAAAGGACAGGAGCTAGTTTCATGCGCTATAGATGGTACTACCTGCACAGCTGTCATATCGTCTGTTCAGCGTGGATGGCCTGAGGACAGAGAGGAGGAGGAGGAGGAGAGCATGGTCAGTCATCCTCTTGTTGAGGACACGGAAGTCTTTCCTGTTTGTAGTCTGGCACGCATGGCTGAGTTTATGTTATGCTGCCTTTCCCATGACCCTCTCGTTCTCAAAATTTTGGGTGACAGTCATTACTGGTTGGTGACACTTCTAGACCCACGCTACAAGGATAACTTTATATCTCTTATTCCTGAGGCAGACAGGTCTACAAAAATGGGGCTGTACCAGAAGGCCCTTGCTGCGGAATTATTAAAAAAATTCCCATCTGAAAACGATGGTGGCAGAGGGCACACTTCGTTGGACAACCAAGGAGTACAGACGAGAGAGACACAAATGCAATCCAGCAGAGGCAGGGGAACACTGTCAAAGTTCTGGGACAGTTTTCTCAGCCCCTCCCCACGCACAGGCCCTGAGGCGCAGGGTACTATCACAAGGAGTGCAAAGTTTGGGAAGATGCTGAGGGAGTACCTTGCCGACCGTACCAACGGTCTCCGTGATTCCTCTGTGCCTTATAATTATTGGGTATCAAAGCTGGATACGTGGAATGAACTGGCTCTCTATGCCTTGGAGGTCCTGACTTGCCCTGCCACTAGCATTTTATCAGAGTGGGTTTTAAGTGCCGCTGGTGGAATTATAACTGATAAGCGCATCCGTCTGTCAACTGAAAATGCTGACAGGCTGACTTTTATAAAAATGAACAAGGGCTAGATTGGGCCAGATTTCTCAACACCACCGAATGATAGCAGCGTAACATAAACTCAAATCCAGTGTCTTTTCTTGGGGGGTGTATTCCCATGCACCTTTTCACACCCAGACATGGGTATATGCTTCCTGATTTGGGCTATTTGCTCTTATCCTCCTCCTTCTCCTCATCCTCCACCACCATATCATCATGGTGACCGTGGTCCGTAATGCAACACCCACATAAATTTTTTAAAGGGTGTTTATGATGCCCGTAAAAAACATTTTTATACAGTATGTTCATGTTTACCCCCCAGGGGTTTGTCAGCCCATACACTTTGTGCATGGGCATTACAAGTATAGGAGTCCCGCTTCTTTCTAATGGGAACATTTTTTATGAGGCCCTCCTCCACGTCTCTTCTAAGGGGCATTGGAGTGCCTCCAAATTTTTGGCAGCCCTTGCATTCACTGCATAGGCCAACACTATAGGAGACCCACTTTCTAATAATGGGAATATTTTTTTATGAGGCCCTCTACGTCTCTTCCAAGGGGCATTGGAGTGCCTCCAAATTTTTGGCAACCCTTGCATTCACTGCATAGGCAGATACAATGGGAGACTTACTTCCTAATAATGGGAATATTGTTTTCAGGAGGCCCTCCTCTTAGTCTCTTCAAAGGGGTGTTGGGGTGCATCCAAATTTTCAAAGTGGTATTGTGGTGCGTCCAAATTTTGGTCAGCCCTGGCACTCACTGCATACGCAATAACAGTATAGGAGACCCACTCTTTAATAATGGGAACAATAAAACATAGCCGGCTGATGGCTCTCTAAGAATAGTAAGGGCCAACTGCTGGCCCTTTAAGAATAGTAAAGGCCGCCTGATGGCCCTATAAAAATAGGCTTTGTGACTCTCAGAGTCCCCCCTTCATAAATGAAACACGATGTGTCTGATGATATCTCACACACCACATGGCCAGATAAGGTTGTAAAATGTTAAAATGACATATACTGTTGAATCCATTTGTCACAGTTGAAAGCAATGCAAAAGTGAAAAAACGCATCAAAAACTCTACGTGTGAACATAGCCCAAGGTGTGGAGGAGCATTTTTGGTTTTGGTTATTTATTTTGCTTTATATACAAGTCATTACGCTGGAAAGGATGTTCCTTAACATATTTCCCAGGAAAATCCATTTTTAATTTAGTTTTGGTGTGTTTTATTGTGAGTCCGTAAAAGTGGCGTAATACCTCTGACAACGTTGTTGACAGAGGTGACCTGGGAGTCAGAAATGCTTCCAGGGGTCTTCCTCATGGTGTCCCCATGTCATTTGAGCACTGTTCCCATTGATATGGGCAATTTTTAGGCCCATAGACTTACATTGGGCTCGTTGCTCGGGTCGAGCACCCGAGTATTCCAATGTGCTCGACCCGAGCATCGAGCACCCGAGCATTTTAGTGCTTGCTCATCACTAATCAGCACTCTAACGGTACATTCACATAGGTTTTTTTTTTTTACAAGGATTAAGAAATAGATTTTGCACCAAAGTTCACATCAAAAAAACACTTTAAATAATCTTTGAATAAGCATCTGATTGATTTTAATGAGAAAAAGCTCCGGTGGTGCACACAATGCTGTTTTTCATGTTATTTAGAGCATTTACACTTAAAATCAATAGAAAGCTCAACAGGAAGTATTTTTTTACATATATTTTGTAGTAAAATCCACTTCTAAATCCTCCTCAAAAATTTGTCTGAACATACCCTAATGAGGAAAAAATCATGAATGCAGATGACTTTTCTTCCGGGTTTTGTGCTTGCTGCCTAACATTTTATATTTCCCATAGACTTCAGTGGAGAGTCACAGGAATGGAAGACCACCTGTCTAATTCACATACTCCTTTCTGGAGTGCTAAAAGGATGAAAATACCCCATTCTCCCGATGTACGGGGCATCCAAGGAAGTCTACAGGATGCACCATTAATGATTGCCAGTTCCTGCTCCTCAGCTGCTGCCACTACTCTTCTGTGTGTCGCTGCTCACATATACTGTAGTTAACCTGTTGAACAAGTATTTTTGTGTCCATTTGGCTGGGGGCCATACAGAATGGCATCGTGGGCCCCATGTGGCCACCGAGCCACAGGTTCTGCACCCCTGTTCCAAAGTGACCTACAGCTACTGAGCCAACCAGTTTGCTAACCCTGAGAGGTCTTGTGGCTAAATAGCATAACTAGGGCTAAGACAGTGAAAGGGACTTTTGCCTGAAATACCAAGTGACTCCATGACCTGATACAGTAAAATGAACTTTGACCAATAACATTGAGAGGTGATGTGTCCTGAGACAGCGTGAAAGGACTATGGTCTGTAATGACGTGTTCTATCATAGCCTGAAACTGTGAAGTTCGTTGTGATCCTCTGTGGCCTGAGACAGCAAGAAAGATTGTGGCATGCATCAGGAGACCTGCTGGGGTATGTATCTGTCTCTGAATTTTGTTGTACCCTACTTACGGCATGATGTACAGTTCCTAGGAGAGCTTTTCTGGTGTGCAAGTGCTCCAAGTATGAAACCTAAAGCTGCTGGGCTGGGTTTTTCTGCTGAGTTTATTATAAAAAGACTGTTCCTGAAAATATTTAAACTGCCAAGCTCCGTGCTGCTCTTTGTGTAGTGAAAGTGACAAGCTTTTCATACCTCTATAGCAGTTTAACTGCTCAGTTCTGTGTCATTGTTAGTAGTGTAACCGACAAGCTCTGCGCCTCCAAGTAATGTAACTATCAAGTTAACAGACTGTTCCTGGAATTGTGAAATCATCATAGCCAAGCTCAAACCCCTGGCTATTGCTGGGAAACCAGCTGTCTATGTCAATGCTGTTGTGACAACCATTAGAGTGCATTCAGATGAGCGTATAAATTGGATCAGGAACAGAACACAATGCTCGGACTGGCCGGCGGGTCTCCCAAACCGAGCATTTCAGTTTTATATATTTCTCTGCAGCTGTCATACTTGGGTCGGGAAAACCGCGGCCAGTTTGAGTATTGCGGTCCGATCTCGGTCTGATTTATATGGCCGTCTGACTGCGCCCTTAATCTTGTACCCTCACATCAGAGACTCTTAATATTATGCTTGGCCATAAACTTCTTTTGTGTTAAACCAACAATGTTTGTATTTAAAAAAACATGAAAAATAAAACTTTCATGAAAAACGCTATGTGTGAACACAACTTTATGCTGACGTATTTTAGCATCCGTTATACAGTCAAAAGATCCGGACTAGTGATTTGCGAATATGCTGAAATTCAAATTTGGTCAATTTGCTCAAATTCGTCTAGGAAATTTGATTCAAATCGAATGTTCTTTATTAAGCTCTTAGTTCTCTCTAGATCCTAGAGCATAATAAATGCAGATAAAAAAAAATGTAAAACTTATACTCACCAAGTTCCAGCGTTCACCGCCCGGTCAGCCTCCATTTTGCTGTATTCACGTTATGCGAAATGGCAAAAATTTGGAATCTGGTGAATTTCAGATTTTTTATGTAAAATTGCAAGCAAATTTGATTTGTTTTGAATCAATTTGGTTATTTATAAACTAGCTGCCTTTAGTTTTATGTGGTCCATATGCTCTAAAGTAATATGTACTGGGGTGTATCACCCATAGAAGCAGGCGACGCGGGCTCTGGGAGGTTGATGCCAAACAGCACCTTCCCCCCAATTACCTTCTGCTGGATATTTCAAGTTGAAGTCCTCAAGATGCAGATACAATTAAATACAATGCTGGAGGGTCAAGCCCTTGTCTCTCTACTATCCAACCTGTGCATCTAATACTCAGGCAATAGTTGTGATAATGTCACTAGATTCCGTATGCTGTGAGGAGCATCAGTCAATGGGGGGCACATAGTGGAGTAGCACATCAAGGGAAAGATAGAGGGTTGAGTCTTTTTTTATATTTTGTCAGTCATTACATGTGGTGGCCATCATACTGTATGGGAGCTGTGTGGGCATTATATTGTGTGGGGGTCATCATACTTCATGGGGGCTATGGGTCCATCATAATGTATGCGGGGACTGTTGGGGCCATCAAGCTGTATGGAGAGACTGTGGTGGCCATGATACTTTGTGAGGGGACTGTGAGGGAAATCATACTGTGCGTGGGCACTGTGGGGGCCATCATACTGAGTGGGAGGCACTGTTGAACTATCATTCTGTATGAGGGATAATGGGGCCATCATACCATGTGTAGGGGAATTGTGGGGATGATCATATTGTATAAGGGGACAGTAGGGGCTTTCATACAGAGTCAGAAATCTGTATAAGAAACATTGTGTGGGAAGACTATGTGGAGGTAGACTGTGGTGGGCATCATTCTGTGTGTGGAGAAGAATATGGGGGCATCATACTGTATGGGGGAACTCCTGGGGGACATCATACTATGTGTGATGGGACTGTGAGGAAATCATAATGTGTGGGGGACTGTGGGGCCATTACACTGTGTGTGGGGGGACTGTGTGAGGGCCATCTAAATTTATGTAGGGACTATGAGGGTCATCATATTGTGGGGGCCATCACGGTGTGAGGGAACCATGTGAGCTTTTATACTGTGTGTGCCATCACCTTATGTGCATTATACTGTGGTGTGATAAACACTTTGGGGGCATCATAGTGTGAGGACTTGCATTGGAGTCATCAAACTATGCATGTTGAGGATACTGTGGGGACAAATTGTGTAGAAGAATTCATTGTGGGGTATAGAATGTGTGGGGGGCATTTATCATACAGTATGGGGGCTATGAAAGGGATATCGTAGTGGGTGAGAACACTGAGGGGCTTTAGAAGGGCATTATTTTTATATATGTGCCACAATACATGTCCCTCTCTCTTTGTTTAAAAATTAGGTGGCATGCCCTTCTGTGACTGTGCCTATTTGCCGAGACCCCATCAACTCTGACGAATTTTTTTTTTTTTGAGGAGGGGTGCCCAAAATGGATTCTTGCTTGGATCCCGAGGATTGCCCTTTTAATACAATGCCTATAATAATAAACCATTCAAAACATTTACATTATTAAAATACTTGTTGACGCTACAAGGAAAAAATAATTAGGAAGTCATCAAGTGTGGTAATAGGTAGCATTTCCACCCTTGTGTATTTTGGTGTTGTATAAATATGGCTTAATGTAATTATTATTAGGACATCATTTTGACAGTTGAGAGTGCTAATTCCCTTTGAGGCCCATTGAATATTTTAAATATTCTAAAGATATTGCTGTTTTTTAACTTCTGTGGATACCTACCAAGCATTCTTTAGGGACTGGAGAACCTCTACGAGCAATTGCAAGTCCTTTAAGAGTTGCATCGAGCAGAAGAATAAGACTTCTCATCAGCTCATCAGGCACCGTCTCTTTCCAAGCTCTTATTTGCAATAAATAATGAAACCCGGGCGCTAAATAATGTTTCTCTTTTAATTTTGTTAACAGCTTTTATTTTAAGTGCTTTAATAAATTTGTTAAATTCATAGCACGGGGAGTCGCCTCACTACTTGATAACTAAGTACCCGAGCTCTCCTTGGCTTCTACAAACAGACTATTTACTTAGGCTCCTTAATGTATTATTAAAATGGGTAAAGCCCCCTTGGGATATCATCTCTTTATGTGCCTCCATTTGCCGAATAAACCATGCGTTGTTTTCATCTCATCCTCATGTTTCTTAATGACCCCATTGGTGATTTCAGAGGTATATGTGCCCCTCCTTGATCAACGGCATCTTATTATGCAGCCAAATATAGGATTGGAGCAAAAAATAGATTTGAGGTTTACAATTAGTCATGTGAATGATCACATCTGTGGTACAGCCTGGTTCCCATTTTTGGATTTTATGGTGTTGCTTTTTTTTTTTTTTACACCTTCAAGGTTGTTGTGAGTAATCATTCTAGACCTAGATCAAGATATTTATTTCATGATCAGCCATAACATTAAAACTACTTACAAGTGTTAAGAATAACATTGATTACCTTGTGACAATCATTCCTGTTGGATGGATACTTTAGGAAGCAATTGAGAAGCCAGTTGTTGAAGTTGATGGATTGAAAGCACAAAAAATTGGCATGATTAACGATCAAGGGCCAACTCGGTAGACTACAAATTGGGTATGAACATCTTCAAAATGGCAGCTCTTGTTGAATGTTTTTGGTATGTAGTGGTGAGTACCTGCCAAAAATGATCCAACGAAAAACAAGGGGTAAACAGATAATGGACTTATCGGCACAGTGCAATTCTCAAGGCAATATTCTGTTAGGAAATCTTGGGTCAATCATTTATGTGGAGGTTACGTACCACCTATTTAACCAGTTCAGGCCCCATCCCCTAACCATTCACATTTTCAGGTTTTATCGTATATGCATTTATAACGGCTCTAAAAAACTTTCAAGGTTGGATACTCTTGCTTTAATTACTGCACTACACCGATGGTACATTGAAGCCACTAGGATATTCAAGACATCTTGAGGGATCTTGCTCCATTCCATTTGTAAATCTGCAAACAATTCAGCTTTATTGCTATAGGTATGGGCCCCAACTCGTCACCCTAACTGACCCCAAGGTGATGTATAGGGTTTAAATCAGGTAATTGGCTTGCCCATTACAACAGGCAAACATTTTTCTGTGCTAACCAATTTTTGACTAAATTGGATGTGTGCTTAAGATCACTGTCTAGCTGGAATTTCCATCCCCTGCCTACTTTGGTTTTACCATGTGGCAGCATTACATTCTCCAGTATATCCTTGTACATGGTAGCATTCATATTTCCATCAATTCTATGCAGAGGGCCAATGGCAGATGCAAAAAAGCAGCCACAAACCATAACATTGCCACCACCATGTTTCACTGTAGGTGTTTGGCACCTTACATCATTACGTTTTCCAGTTGGGCAGTATATATAGCTCTTGCCATCACTACCAAACAGATTGAACTTGGATTCATCCAACCACAACACCTTAGATCAATTTTAACCTAAAAACATACACATAAACAATAAAATAAAATTTTAGGTAAAATTCGACTACTCATGACAAAATATGCAAAACATTTGGCCCAGCAAATGTTGAAAACTAACACATTAAAGGATAAAACAATGTCAAACACAATTTTCGTCCTTATAGCTGACAACCATTTGCTTCCGGTTTACGAGAATCACCAGGGAAATGGCATCACAACAACCTAACAGAAGTAATCACACTTTAAAAAAAAAGAAATGCAAAACTTTTGGTCGCCACTGTAAATTGCATTTCCCTTTTCATAAAATTATTCTTATATATTGGACATATTTTTACAAGCGTGGTGCTAGAAACAGAAATTCAGACTGGTGATATTTCTTTTTTATTTATACTTTTTTATTTTATTTTATTTTACCTTTAGTAATTATTTATTTATTTATTTATTCATTAATTTTGCACATTGTGCTCCCCGTAATGTCTTAAAAGATCTTTGGCACAGTAGTGGGAGCATTTTAAAAAATTGTAACATTTTTTTTAAATTGCTAACTCTCCCTGTAACTAGGTCTGGTATTTAAGCCCCGGTTAAAGGGGAAATACAGCCTGCTGCCTGCATAACGCAAGGGGCTGGATGTCCTAGAATCTAGAAGCCCCTATTCCCTCTCTAAACCCAGTGACCAAATGACTGCTGGGTCCGGAGTAGGAAGCATTGTCCATACTTTCTAATCTGTATACAAAAGCACTGGTTCAGTGATGTGACACAAAGATAGAAAAGGTAAACTTGGTAATAAATTATGTTTGTCTCTTCTGTGAGTAGTCTGGCTGTGTCTGACAGCTAAACTACCCACACCCACAGCTGCATGATCTCGAGCAAACTGCTTACACTGCGGTGACATTTTAGAACATCAGTGTAGAGTAAAGTGTGGACTGCCCAGACATTTAGTGTTTGTGGTCCACTATTTGCTGGTGTTGATGACACCAGCCATCAAACTCAGTAATTGGCTCCAGAAGTGATGCACGCAGTAGTGATAACGTCACTGCTACAGTCAAAACGAACAACTCCGGAGCAGTGCTGTTGAGCCGGCGAGTGAGCAAAAAAGGTGAGTATTATTTAATTTTTCATTTTTACTACAATCTAATAGGTTAGAACCCAGTTATCTAAAAGTAGAAAAACCCTTTGCAATGCTGGGAAAACCAAATTTAACTCCTATGTGCCACTGAAAGATTACGACTCTCGTGCGTGCCTCAATAGTGACAACATTGCTGAATTGACCGGACTAGGAGTGGTTCCCTATCCTAAAAATGTAACCCTGCAGTGATCAGCAACAAAAACAACAAATAGAAATAAGCAGAAGCCAAGAAAACCAGAGGCACAAAATCAACAATTGACCTGAAGAAGGAAACATACATAAGGTCAGAATGTAACTGCGGTCAGGAACCACAATGAGCAAGAAAAGCTAGAGGCAAATATCCCTCAGGAAAAACACTGGCTCTATGTACATATCATGTCCATGTAACAACCTCCATGGTATGGATATGAATGCAGAAACAGATCCTCTCTGCAGCTATATTTCCCACGTCAGATTATTGTTCACTTATCCTTATGTTACAAAAATGTAAGGACAAATTCTAGAATGGACATAGCCCTACATTTTTATACACATATATCTATTATTTTAAAATCTACAGGAACCAGACCCAAAAATCTATCACATAGAATTTTGAAGCTCCATTAATCAGCCAGAAGCCAAACCACCACAAACCTGGCATTGCTAGCCCATCCTAATCAGCCATCAACATGATCCAGGGAACTAGTCTGATATGTAGAGTAGGGAGGGAATTTTTCCCCTAATATGGAACAATTTGCATCTGACTCATGGGGGTTTGGCCTCCCTCTCAATCAAAATGTTAGATTATAGGTTGAACATGATGGACTTTTGTCTTCTTTAATGGCTTCACAACCTTGCGATTTTCCGTTTTTTGCTGTTCCATTTTTTGTTCCACTTCTTCCAAGAGCCATAACTTTCTATTTTATCATCAATGTGGCCATATGAGGTTTTTTTTGCGGGACGAGCTATACTTTTAAATGACACTATTGATTTTACCACATAATGTACTGGAAAATGGAAAAAAATTTCAAGTGCAGTGAAATTGCAAAAAAAGTCCAATTTCACAATTATTTTTTGCTTTCTTTATTTACCATGTTAACTAAATGCTAAAACTGACCTGCCATTATTATTCCCCAGGTCATCACGAGTTTGCAGATACCAAACATGTATAGGTTCTTTTTTATTTAAGTGGTGAAAAAAAAATCAGAGATTTGTAAGAAAAAAAAATTTGATTATGTCGCCATTTTCCGAGAACCGTAGAGTTTCCATTTTTTGCGATTTGCGGCTGGTTGAGGGCTTACTTTTTTTTCGCCCCAAGTTGACAGTTTAATTGATACCATTTGGGAGTAGATATGATATTTTGATTGCTCGTTATTGTATTTTATTGTAAAGTTGCGGAGGCCAAAAAACTTAATTCTGGTGTTTCCATTTTATTTTTTGTTGCAACATTTACCAATCTTATTAATTGACTATATAGTTTGATAGATTGGACATTTCTGAACGCAGTGCTACCAAATATGTGTATTTCTATTTTTTTTTAATTGTTTTATTTTCAATTGGACAAAATGGGGGTGATTTGAACTTTTGTGTTTTTTACATTTTTTTATATTTTTTAAAACTTTTTTTTTACTTTTTACTGGCTTCAATATTCACCTTAGCAGACTTGAAGCCGTGATCATCTAATTGCCTGTGTTACACATAAAGGGCTTCAGCCGGCCTTGATAAGAGATTCACAATAACAGGCACGGGGGTCTTCTGCAGACTCCCAGCTGTCTTGACAACCCATCAGCGCCCCACCATGGGCGGGACATGCTTCCACTCGGCATTAAAGGTCGTGAAGGGGTTAAAGTAGGGCTCAGATGAAAATTCTCTATTCACGTGACGTAATAGACCAAATGGAAAAGAGAACAATGAACTGAGTTGAAAGGCAAAATGAGCAATTGTAAGTACACAGTGCTGTATAATATGATGACTGCAATATATCAAAAGGATAAAAACATTGACGGGAGTGCTATTTTAAAGCTTTAAACTATGAAACTATCTTCAAGACTAACAATAAATTAATCTAAAACCCCTTTAAATAACTTGTAAAAAAAGGTAGTCACTATTCACATTGGTCACTGCTAACCAGGGAGTAGCAAGGGCCCTGGGCAGTTTAGAACGCCCTCCCCCCCCCCCCCCCCCACACACACACACACACACACACGCCTGATGTATCACATGTCACATGATCCCCTGTGATAGATCATGTGATAGTTCACGTGAAACTAATTTGGCACAATATTAATATATTAATTATAATAATTTTTTTAAGGCTGTGTGCCCACTATGCGTTTTTTAAGCGTTTCCGCAGCAGCAATTCCGCGGCAGAAACGCTTAAAAAAAAATGCTTGGTAGAAGGTCTGCAATGTTCCCCAATGATAATCCGCATGTGCTGTGCACATGCTGCGGAAATTTCCGCTGCGGATTATCATTGCGGAAAAATCCGCAGCACTACCAATTATTTTTCGCTGCCATTGACTTGCATTGGAACACATAATACCCGCATCACTACATGTGCACATGCGGATATCATGCGGTTCAATGTGCGGATGGTACCCGGGTCTGGAGAAGAGGAGACTCTCCTCCGGACCTGGGTACCATAGTACCTGTAAAAAAAAGAATAAAATAAAAAATAAATATTATACTTACCTTCTGATGGCCCCCGGTGTCTTTATCCGATGCGTCCTGGCTTGCCGGCTGCTCGCGGTCGACTAAAGGACCTGTGGTGACGTCATTTAGTCATGTGACAGGTCATGCGACCGCTGACGTCGGCAGGCCATCAGACGGTAAGTATATATTTATTTTTTATTTTTTACCATTCTTTTACGGTCACACTATATAATTCCATGCCGGTTGCATGGATTTATATAGTGTGACCAAGTTGTCAAGTACTTTCCAAGTGATGCTAAAATCGCTTGGAAAGTGCTTGTCAACCCGCATGCGGAAATGCATGTGAAGAACGCTTGACATCCGCATGTCCCTGGCAGGAAAAACGCATGTACAATCCGCATGCGTTTTTTCTGTCAGGGAGATGCAGAAACGCTCAGGAAAAAATCCGGAGCATTTCTGCATCGTGGGCACATAGCCTTACATTAATTGTATGACTTAATATTGAGCACATGTAGCCATCTATACACAGCAGGAGACCGCACGTAGCCATCTATACACAGCAGGAGACCGCACGGAGCCATCTATACACAGCAGGAGGCCGCACATAGCCATCTATACACAGCAGTAGGCCGCACGTAGCCATCTATACACAGCTGGAGGCCGCACGTAGCCATCTATACACAGCTGGAGGCCGCACATAGCCATCTATACACAGCGGGAGGCCGCACTTAGCCATCTATACACAGCAAAATGCCGCACGGTGCCATCTATACACAGCAAGAGGCCACATGTAGCCATTTATACACAGCAGGAGGCTGCAAGAAGCCATCTATACACAGCAGGATGCCACACGGCGCCATCTATACACAGCGGGGAGGCCGCATGTAGTCTTCTATACCCAGCAGGAGGCCGCATGTAGCCATCTGTACACAGCGGGAGGCCGCACGTAGCCATCTATACACACCGGGAGGCCTCACGTAGCCATCTATACACAGCTGGAGGCCGCACGTAGCCATCTATACACAGCAGGAGGCCGTATGTAGCCATCTATACACAGCAGGAGGCCACACGTAGCCATCTATACACAGCGGGAGGCCGCACGTAGCCATCTATACACAGCAGGAGGCCGCACATTGCCATCTATACACAGCTGGAGGCCGCAAGTAGCCATCTATACACAGCGGGAGGCCGCACGTAGCCATCTATACACAGCAGGAGGCCACACGTAGCCATCTATACACAGCAGGAGGCCGCACGGCACCATCTATGCACAGCGGTAGGCAGCACGGTGCCCCCCGAGAGACTGCGGGAGGCCGCACGTAGTCACGCACACACACAAACATATACAGACATATACATACACGCATAAACACATTTGAAACACAAAAATACATATAAACAGACATCACACAATGATATCTGCCTGCACATACACACACACACTCACTCAATCACACACACACGCACTCACTCTCACACACACATACACACTCACATACACTCACACACACTCACACACTCACACACACACTCACACGCACACACTCACTCACACACTCACACACACACACACTCACCATCCCCTGGCTATGCTCCAGTTGTCCAGATTCTCTCCGGTGCAGCATTGCAGGACGGGCGCACACTGCGTGATGTCACACTAGCAGACATGGCCACGCACAGGACCGTGTCTCCTAGCTGTGATGCGGCCGGCCAGCCAGCAAACAGGGAAGTTAACAGGTGCAGTGCTGGCCCGGCTGACGAAGAAGCAGCGGCTGTGCTGGGGAAGTGGTCCCGGGGCCCCCCCGCCACTGACTGCCGGTATGTGCCACGGCGCCGCACATATTATAATGAGGCCATGGACGGGACCCCGGGCGGTAGCCCAGATTGCCTTCATTATAATCCGCCTATGCTGCTAACAATCTAAATTTCCTAAAGGAGATTTATAAGAATTTAATATTGATCAGTAATGGATCAGTGATGTAATTAAAGTGACACAGCTTCATAAATATGTGCTAAAAGCATGTGGTTACAGACAGCCTGGAAGCAATAGGACGGCGTCATACAAGAGGCTGGTGCAATGTCCTAAAATAACACCAAGGTGGGGTATGCTGTGATGAAGAGCAGTCCCTCTTAAACCCTTAACAGCATGTCAATTCATTACCCATTTTGGGGCCCCAAATAATCACAAAGCCTCAAATGTGTAATATTCTTGAACAACTGTTCTAATGTTCACTGTTCTGTTGTGCAAGAAGCCATGCCCATCAAGTGTAAAAGTAGCCACCAAGCTTTGTACCTCTTCATAGTTTCTAACTAAAATGATTTAAGCATGCTTGTCAACGCTATCAACTCTTCGTAAGAGTAATAAAATAGGATGATCCACACCGATAAGGTCAGAAACCTTGTGGAATCCTGTTATCCCAGAAGTTTCTCTTGGGGTCTTGGGCAGGGGAAAGTTGAGGTTTAGAGATAGTGGGGAATAGGAAGAAATGTGCATGTTATTGAAAAAAGGTGTAACCATTTTCATAAAAAGCAATACTTTTTCTCTGGATGACAACCAACAAAAGTTGACAAGTATGACTTTACAAGACTGCAACCATTAAGCACTTTACCTCTGTGAACATTGATTCTGTCCTTAGGTAGATACTTAATTCCATATTAGCTTACATTGTTAATATTTTTAACACTTTGTGGCTACAAATATCTATATCATTTGATAATGGAAATGGTGAAAGTATATTTTGGGCAGTAGCTTTCCAATTGTGAGAAAATACAATGTAGGCGGTAATATTTTTAAACGGTTCACAATTAACTTTCACTAAGGAAAAAAACATCATTTTCTCGTTTGCCCAAAAGACGATAAATTAAAATTCTGAACAATAAAGTTATGTTGGCTTTTTGCTCCTGTGACATGAAGCTATTGTGAGTTCATTTTACTTTACTTCACTCTGTTCTCTCTTTGGAACCAGAAGGGACATCTCTGACCAGAGATCATGTTGACGAAACCCCATTCAGGAACAATTTATCATTTTAGAAACAAAGCCAATTCACAGTAGATAGTTATCTGTTTCCTTGATCTGTATTCTTTTTTTTCCACGTGCGCAGTATGCTGTCGTTAGGGAAAAATGTTTTCAAAGAGATAAATTGTAAAAGTCATGGATCTATCCACTTTTATATCCCAGAAGTCAAGAAATTCTTTGCTCTACATTTCAACTCTGAACTGTAGGCCACAGCTTATTAAAAGAAGGATTATCCAAAGCAACCATGGACAGAAAGACACCCATTTGTATATACAAATATATACAATGGGGGAAATAATTATTTGATCCCTTGCTATTTTAGTAAATTTGCCCACTGACAAAGACATGAACAGACTATAATTTTAAGGGTAGTTAATTTTAACATTGAGAGATAGAATATTTAAAAAATAATCAAGAACATCACATTGTATAAATTAGATAATTGTTTTTGCATTTTGCAGTGAGAAATAACTATTTGATCCCCTACAAACCATTATGAGTTCTGGATCCTACAGACCAGTTAGACGCTCCTAATCAACTCGTTACCTGCATTAAAGACAGCTGTCTTACATAGTCACCTGTATGAAAGACTCTTGTCTACAGACTCAATTAATCAGTCAGACTCTAACCTCTACAACATGGGCAAGACCAAAGAGCTTTCTAAGGAGGTCAGGGACAAGATCATAGAGCTGCACAAAGCTGGAATGGGCTACAAAACCGTAAGTAAGACGCTGGGTGAGAAGGAGACAACTGTTGGTGCAATAGTAAGAAAATGGAAGAAATACAAAATGACTGTCAATCGACATCGATCTGGGGCACCATGCAAAATCTCACCACGTGGGGTATCCTTGATCATGAGGAAGGTGAGAGATCAGCCTAAAACTACACGAGGGGAACTTGTTAATGTTCTCCAGGCAGCTGGGACCACAGTCACCAAGAAAACCATTGGTAACACATTATGTCTTAAAGGTTTAAAATCCTGCAGTGCCCGCAAGGTCCCCTGCTCAAGAAGGCACATGTGCAGGCCTGTCTGAAGTTTACCAATGAACACCTGGATGATTCTGTGAGTTATTGGGAGAAGGTGCTGTGGTCAGATGAGACAAAAATTAAGCTCTTTGGCATTAACTCAACTCGCCGTGTTTGGAGGCAGAAGAAGGATGAGTACAACCCTAAGAACATCATCCCAACTGTGAAGCATGATGGGGGAAACATTATACTTTGAGGGTGCTTTTCAGCAAAGGAGATATGACAACTTCACCGTACTGAAGGGAAGATGGATGGGGCCATGTATCGCGAGATATTGGCCAACAACCTCCTTCCCTCAGTAAGAGCATTGAAGATGGGTCGTGGCTGGGTCTTCCAGCAAGACAATGACCCAAAACATACAGCCAAGGCAACAAAGGAGTGCTCAAAAAGAAGCACAGTAAGGTCATGGAGTGGCTTAGCCAGTCTCCAGACCTTAATCCCATAGAAAACTTATGGAGGGAGTTGAAGCTCCGAGTTGCCAAGCGACAGCCTCAAAATCTGAATGATTTAGAGATGATCTGCAAAAAGAAGTGGACCAAAACTTCTCCTGACATGTGCGCAACCCTCATCATCAATTACCAAAAACGTCTGACTGCTGTGCTTGCCAACAAGGGTTTTGCCACCAAGTATTAATTGTTGTTGGCCAGAGGGATCAAATACTTATTTCTCGCTGCAAAATGCAAGAAAAATTATCTAATTTATACAATGTGATTTTCTTGATTTTTTTTGGATATTCTATCTCTCAATGTTAAAATTAACCTACCCATAAGATTATAGACTGTTCATGTCTTTGTCAGTGGGCAAACGTACAAAAACATTAAGGGATCAAATAATTATTTCCCCCACTGTATACATATATATCTCTACATATATATATAGAGAGAGAGAGATTGGGGGAAATGACACTGCCGATCTTACAGGTTTTCCCACCTACAAAGAATGGAGAGGTCTGTAATTTTTATCATAGGTACACTTCAACTGTGAGAGACAGAATCTAAAAATAAAATCCAGATTTTTACATAATTAATTTGCATTTTATTGTCTGAAATAAGTATTTGGTACAATAAAAAAACAGAACTTAATATTTGGTACGGAAACCTTTGTTTGCAATTACAGAGGTCAGATGTTTGCTTTAGTTCTTGACCAAGTTTGCACACACTGCAGCAGGGATTTCGGGCCACTCCTCCATACAGATCTTCTCCAGATCTTTCAGGTTTCGGGGCTGTTGCTGGGAAACATGGAGTTTCAGCTCCCTCCTAACATTTTCTTTTGGGTTCAGGTCTGGAGACTGGCTAGGCCACTGCAGGACCTTGAAATGCTTCTTAGGGAGCCGCCCCTTAGTTGCCCTGGCTGTGTGTTTCGGGTCATTGTCATGCTGGAAGACCTGGCCAAGACCCATCTTCAATGCTGTTACTGAGGGAAGGAGATTGTTGGCCAAAATCTCACGATACATGATCCCATCCATCCTTCAATATGGTGCAGTCGTCCTGTCCCCTTTTCAGAAAAGTACCCCCAAAGTATGCTGTTTCTATCCTGGGCAGAACATACTCCTTTTGGTTAATAGGTGGTTAGGTTATTCATTTTATTTGAATAATTAAAAGTTATATTTCAAAGGACATCCTCCTGGCTATATCTGTATTATAATCCTGAGGTTGATTATTTGTATCTAAGACAGGTTTTGATGCTATAAATTGCAATTTAATTATATAAAAATCATGCAATGTGATTTTCTGGATTTTATTTTTTAGATTCTGTCTCTCACAGTTGAAGTGTACCTGTGATAAAAATTACAGACCTCTTCATTGTTTGTAGGTGGGAAAACTTGCAAAATCAGCAGTGTATCAAATACTCATTTTCCCCACTTCTTGCTAAAAAGTGCATCTTATAGTCCAAAAATTCAGTACAGAGTTAGAGTAATAAATAATTATCTATTGTTTTCACAATTTTAGATGCTAAAAAAACATAATAGTCCTATGGTGCTGTGGTAACAAAAATTGGTACCCATTTAGATGAGTCTCTAATCAGGGAATGAGTGTCAGTAGGAAACACTTGTTTGTCAGATGCAATGACTTTTAAACAGGTTTAAAAATCAATGTTATTGGCAGCACATTATCCTATGCAAACAGATGTGCTGCAAATACCTTCATATTGTAAATGCACAGAACGATCATATTAACAATTGTCCTGAGAGCATATCATTCTTGTCAGCTTGCCTACAAGCCAATAATTGACAGCCAATCAGTTTGTATATACCAGATGGGTGGTCATTTACCACCCATCGTCTGCTCATATATATGGGCTATTACTCATCATTAGTTTTTCAAGACTATTGATCTGACATTATTAAAGATTATACATGGAAGTTATCATCAGACAATGTCATATGGTTTAAATCAAGTTTTTCTGTTACATTTATTTTTTCTAAAATTTTGACATGTTATTGTTATTCCATATCATAATCTGTATGTTATGAAATTGTTAACACTCACCCCAGGGAAATGCCACACCTACACCCAACTGGTCCCTGTACAGATTAAAAGGGCCCTAGCCATACAACTGAAAAATACCACCTCAGACCTAACTCCCTAAAAGGCTGTCCATGGGTTTCTCGTACCTCCAGAGGAACCAGAGGAGAGACCACAACATACCATATTTTTCGGTCTATAAGACGCACCGGACCATAAGACGCACCTAGGTTTTAGAGGAGGACAAAAAAAAATGTAAGCAAAAAATGTGGTCATGATGCACTTTTAAGGGGGAGGGGGTCTTCTGCTGACACTGGTATAGGGGTAATGTCCCCCAATTCTGACAATATCCCCCATCCTGGTATATATGCCGCCCCCTTCCTTTTATACGTGGTCACCATCCCCATCCTGGTATGCCTGGCATCCCTCCATCCTGGTATGCATGGCACCCCTCATCCTTATCCTGGTATGCATGGAACCCCTCATACCTATCCTGATATGCATGGCACCCCTCATCCCTGTCCTAATATGCATGGTACCCCTCATCCCTGTCCTGGTATGCATGGCACCCCAAATCCCTATCCTGGTATGCATGGCACCCATCATCCCTGTCCTGGTATGCATGGCACCTCTCATCCCTGTCCTGGTATGCATGGCACCCCTCCTCCCTGTCCTGGTATGCATGGCACCCCTAATCCCTATCCTGGTATGCATGGCACCCCTCATCCCTGTCCTGGTATGCAGGGCACCCCTCATTCCTGTACTGGTATGCATGGCACCCTTCATCCCTGTCCTGGTGTGCATGGCACCCCTAATTCCTATCCTGGTATGCATGGCACCCATCATCCCTTGTCCTGGTATGCATGGCACCCCTCATCCCTGTCCTAGTATGCATGGTACCCATCATCCCTGTCCTGGTATGCATGGCACCCCTAATGCCTATCCTGGTATGCATCGCACCCATCATCCCTGTCCTGGTATGCATGGCACCCCTCCTCCCTGCCTTGGTATGCATGGCACCCCTCATCCCTGTCCTGGTATGCATGGCACCCCTCATCCCTATCCTGGTATGCATGGCACCCCTCATCCCTGTCCTGGTATGCATGGCACACCTCATCCCTATCCTGGTATGCATGGCACCCCTAATCCCTGTCCTGGTATGCATGGCACCCATTATCCCTATCCTGGTATGCATGGCGCCCCTAATCCCTGTCCTAGTATGCATGGCACCCATCATCCCTATCCTGGTATGCATGGCACCCATCATCCCTATCCTGGTATGCATGGCACCCCTAATCCCTGTCCTGGTATGCATGGCACCCCTAATCCCTGTCCTGGTATGCATGACACCCCTAATCCCTGTCCTAGTATGCATGGTCCCCCTAATCCCCATCATGCTGCACATTAAAAAAATTAACACTCCTACTCACCTCTCTTCTCTCTCCTCCAGCGCTGCATCCTGTCTGCCCGCACTGATCTCTACATGTGAGCCGGGCATGACGTCACTGCCATGCGCGGCTCACATGGAGAGATCAGCTGCCGGAAGTCACTGCTCCCCACGCCGGGACTATGTGCACGGGGAGCAGTGACTTCACTCTCCTTCATAGCCGGCACACAGCGGAGCCGCGATGCGGCTGCTGCTGTTGCCGGCTATCTCCTGTGCCCGCTCATTAAAGGGCATGAATATTCACTCCCTCCCCACGCCCATGGGCGTGGAGAGAGGTTGAATATTCATGCCCTTTAACAGCAGGCACAGGAGACAGCCGGCAGCAGTGGGAGCCGCAGCGCGGCTACACTGTATACCGCTATTAAGGAGCATGTGAGGAGCAGTGAATATTCATTTTCTTTAGCAGCGGAGACAGTGTAGGCTGCAGCAGGTGGCTGCTGCCTCCTGTGCCCCGCTCCTCCACCGATACTGCTCCCCCCACACCACACATAAATATACACCCCCCCAAACATTCGGACTATAAGACGCACCCCCCATTTTCCTCCAAAATTTTGGAGGAAAAAAGTGCGTCTTATAATCCGAAAAATACGGTACTACTAACAAGGGGAAAGGAAAGTGTGAGGAGAGATACGAGAACCCAAGGTGAGAAACTAAGACACATTTAAATAAGGTGAAGGAGTTACGAAGGTTAAGGAGTACTAAAAATAAAATAAAAGGAACAAGTAAGACCTCCCAAGAACCTAACAGTAATAAGTGGAAAAGGTTCTGGGAAGGAGAGCAAATAAACTTACTGCAAGAATACAACTGGAGTTTACCCAGCAAGGAAAACTTCTAAGATAAAGAGAAGAAACTCCTAAATGTACATCTACCAGGAAATATAGCCAGCAAGGAAGTGCAGAGAAGGGATACTATATAAAGTCCCACCCATAACATGATAGGGCAAAACAAAATGGGAAAATGGAAAACACCTGGAAAAGAGCCAACCAAGAAGAGAGAATAAAGACAAAAGAACAATCAGCATTTGGACAGGGAAGAAACAGAGCAATAGCTCCACAGGCAGAACAACCAACCACAAAGTAACAGGTCACTGGATAAAGTCCACAAACCAAGCCATGACGCTGTATTATAAATAAAAAATAGAAGCCTTGCAATTTTCACACCGGCCATTGGGTTTTTCTTTATAATCTAACTTCTTGTTGTACCAGGAAATAACACATGTATATAGCAACGATGAGCAGATTCAGACCTTATCTTTTATATTGAAGCATCTAATGAGAGTGTGCAAAGGTCATTGTGAAGTGATTGCAAGGTCAGCTGTTACATAGTATATTGTGATTGGTGGATGCTGTCTTATCAGCTGTGCATAGAGGTGTAATCTGCCTTTTGTAATCCTGCCTCTGCTGATAAGCAGCCTGCTGAAAACTGTTTCTGAAAGGACAGGAAGAATGAATCTAAAAACGCCCCAGTGACCAATGAGAGAATTGAAAATATGCTAATTTAATTTTAATAAAGATTGTAATATGAAAAAAAACATTACCTAAAAGTTTGAAAAATACATGTATCACGAAAACCTGGTTTAAACAATGGGTCAATTGATTATGATGGCTCCCCTCTAAATAGAAATGTTTAAATTAGGATACAATCTCAGAATAATAAAGCTAAAAGCAATGACCCATGAGAACAACTAAAAAGTATTGAAACATACCGAAATCCCATCTACTCTAGATGAAAAAATAAAAAATAAATAAAGTTATTTAGGAAACGAATGAGTAGCTCCATTTTTTCAGGATGTGCCTCTTCTTGATGACTATTTTTAAAAAGAAGTTTCAATAAATATGGATTTTAAATGACATACTTCCTTTTGGAGGCTGGAGTGCTATTCAGTTAATCCTTCTATGATTGGCTTGGGGTTTACTTTGTGTACCCTAGACACAAGTTAGCCCCAGGCAAACCCATAGGCAAAGTTTCTACTGCATAGTGAGCTTATGCATGTTGCTTTTTTTGCTTTTCATGCTATAGCTGATGTGTCTCACCTGTCCATGAGTGCCAATCGTCTGGCATACTCTAACAAGTCCATACTGTCTACTTCATAGTGCCATCCTCTGCTGTTTACCGGCAGCCTTGCCATCAGTTCCTAGTTGTCTGAGTATATACAACTCAAAATAAGCAGCTATAGTATATAAAGTGTATAGATTTTGATCTCCAGCTGAGCAGCTGATCAATTCACCAGCAATTTCTAAATTACCCTATGACAGAATAAAAGATCTTGAATCTTTTGTTTCTTGTGCAGCAAGAAGGTATTTGCCTAATTAAGTCTTTACTTTTATAGGCTTGGCTCAAAACACCATGACTTAATTAACGAGATAGGCAACAATTTCACCTAATTGAAATCGTTTCCTTAACCATGTTATTCATAGAGATATCCAAAACTATTTTCATTTCCAATTTTAAAAGCATCCAATTACCTGATTAACATGCAATAAATTATATTAATTATTTCATCTGCATATTTAAATATGTCTGCCATTAGTTATTGATTGGAATAAATCACATCTTTCAAAGGTCTCACTTTAGCTTTGTAGCAATTTATGGGCAATTATTATTGATGGTACCTGTAAATTAAGAGAATTTGTGTCCAGTTTTTTTGTTGCAAGTTCAATAAAGGGGAAAAAGAAATGGGGTTGACTTGTCTGATGTCACCGTACTACAGCCAAATTGGTTCAGAAACCAAAACAGTTGAACTTAACTAATATTGTGGTGGTGAAAGCGAATATGATGCTTAAATTTGCTGATTGGCTCTAATTTTCAAGATCTAGAGGAGGTTGTAATTACTTATGACACCTTTCATGCAGGCTTATAGAAAAATTGTGTCTTTATTATTTCGTCATCATTATTGCATTGTTAGTAGCTAGTCTATTACATTATCTATTCGGTCCATTGAGCCTTCAATATTCTATCATCTTAGGGTGACCTATCAAAAACCACCGACTCATCTCTGATGGCGTAATCCTAATTACAGTTGCATCACCTACTTTTATAAATGCTCTCTGTATAAGGTATATGGTTTTAGGATTTCTTAGCTTAGTTTCCTAGCATATTGACAAGTTTCTATATGTTTTTCAGATATGCCTTGTTCTTGCATTAACAAAGCGGATAGTTTTTGCTACATATGCGGAGATGTCGCTCTTGCCTCACAAAGATGAAACATGACTATCATGATAAGGAAAGCCTACAACCAGTATTTTGGCTGCAGAATAGGAGATCAGGAGAAGAGTTGTTCTTCACACATGTGCTGCAATAGATGTGCATCACATCTTACCCAGTGGTTGCATGGGAAGAGGCAATCTATGTCTCTTGCAGTCCAATGATCTGGAAAGAGCCAACTGATCACACCACCAATTTCTATTTCTGCATGGCGAAAGGCGTTTCAAGGAAGAAGAACTGGACTTTACAGTATCTAAACATTCCATTTGCAATACACTCAGTACCACATACAGAAGAACTGCCAGTTCCAAAAGCACCAGAAACATTTTCAGTCGAGTCAAGTGAGGGAGAAGAGGCCGCTTGGTGTCATGAAGCATCTTTCTCTTATGACCCAGACTTTCTGTCAGCAACCTCAACTGAACCACACCTTATAACACAAAGTGAACTAAATGATCTTGTTACAGATTTGTATCTGCCCAAAAGTAAGGCTGAGTTCTTAGGCTTTGGGCTACAGCAGTGAAAACACCTAGCGGGTGATGTTCGGATTTCTTTGTTCCGCAACTGTGATAGCTTGTCCAATGCTTCTTCGTGGAGGGCTACCTTGCGGCATGCAACAACAATCATCCGTTTTATGGAAGCTCTGAAGATAAGTAATAATCCAGAGGAATGGAGTTCATCGATTCACCCAAAACAAGCCTAAAAGCCATTTTGCTGCACCTTCAATTCCAGTTGGTTATGCAGTCCACATGAAAGAAACCAATGACAACATGAAGCAACTGTTGAGGTGCCTGAACTATTACCAACATTTGTGACCCATTTGTGGCAACTTAAAGGTGGTTGCACTTTTACTTCTTCTCCAGGCTGGATACAGAAAGTACTGCTGATTTCTGTATGAGTGGGATATTCGTGCAAGAGAATATCACTACAATAAAAGAGGCCGGCCTCTCGAACATTCATTTCAGCCAGGGAGTAAAAATGTCCTGCATCCAGCACTTGTTCACCCACATAAGATTTTGTTACTACAATTGCATATTAATTTGGGCCTAATGTAGAAGTTTGAAAAGGCAATGGATAACATTTTCATTGTTTGATTTGAATTCAGGATGTTAAAATCATTAATAAATGGCTCATTTCATGACTTAACCTGACAATTTTTGAAAATATGCAGAACTGTGTGATCCACTGGTAGCTTACTCCCACTGCAGGAGAAGTAAGCAACTATTTGTAGGTTTTCAGAAAAAAAAGAGAACTCCTTGATCCTGGATGAGTGGTCAAATGTCTCTTGAAATCTCAAAGACTCATAAAACTTTCTAAAAACCTTGAAGAAGCATAGAGTGGGAATAGAAGATTAGTTGAGGCATGTGAAGAAGATAATTCCTAAAAAAAAAGAGTGGCTAAGTGGATAATTTCCATGCCACTCTTTAATTTCCTCCCTAAAAGTTGTCAAGTATGCATATACCTACCTTGCCTTCTCTAGGATTCTGGAAACCATTAAGAAGCAAAACATTTCTATAGATATCTCACAATTTCATCTACAATTGCAATAGAACTTTATTATTTGAGAGGTTACATTAACCATTTTGTTTTTTTTTGTTTAAGAAGTATGATGGATGTTCTACGATTATCACATTTCACCTTGTGTTTGTGATGAATGTAAATACACAAACATAAGATGAAAGTTTAGAACATCCATGATACTTCTTGAACCAAAATGTCACAAAGAATTCCGGAGTAACTAGTAAGTCATAGTACTATGGAAGTTGCAAGTTTATAGGAGACATCCTGAAAGCTGCAGGCAGACATGTTGCAAAGGTCCTAGAAGACCAGGAACAGGTAGCGGACAGGACTCTGGAGTAACTAGAAAGCCTGAATACCATGTAAGCTGCAGGTAGACAGGAGATGTCCTGGAGAACACAGAGAACCATGACATTGGAAGCTGCAGACAGACAGGAGCCATCCTGGAGACTCAAGACAGTTAGCAGTGGTGCTGAAAACCACAGACAGGTAGCTCAGGGACTGGAAACCACAGGCAGCCATGAGACGTCCTGGAGACTGATGACAGAAACTGTGCACAGACAAACTACAAGTCTTACTAGAAAGTCTTAATACCAAGATACAGTGTCTCTTGGGAGGCATAATATAGGCCCAGGAAGATCAACCAATGGCAGCACTCTGGGGTACTTGCAAAGCCCAACATGGAGTAAAACAAAGTTCAGCGGTCCGGGGTGGAAGGAGCAGAGCACAGACCTGGAGCAGGTGTGTAAAACAAAATACCAAATTGTCTAATGTAACTTCTCAAAAAATAAAATTACAACCTTCTAACACCACAAAATGTTGAGAAAGGCTTTACGTTTTGGGATATCTAATTATCCAACCCTCTAATGAATCTTATGCACAGTTAAGTAAATTCCAGGATTATCCTGCAGACACTACTGGAATTACAGGGAGCGGAGCTGAGGTCTTTCAAAACTGAGCCAAGATGATGACCAGGGATGAGTGTTTACCAGGGACTTGGGCTGAAAGAATCAAAGTCTGGAGTTTTAAACACATACAGTATGTCTTATCCACCATGAAACTGGGAGATCATCCCTGACAGTTTTATGTGCATTTTCAATTAGACTCTTTTGCACACACATTTTTTTCATGGAGATTTCTGAAACCTTTTTTTTTACATGTTTCGCATCTGAATGTTGCGTTCGCTTGCACAAAAGGTTCATATGCTTTGGACTTTTTGGGAAATGCAACTTTAAGATTTACATTCCAGATCTACAGTATAGCTTCCAAAGTTAACTTTTTAATGCAATTCAATCCAGTGAGATAACAAAGAGATGTAAACAAAATTTGTCAAAAAATTGTCCGGCAACAATGTATTCTACATCTTGTGACCTACTCTTTCCAGTTCAGCAGGTATTTTCTCCTGTACTTGTTATTTTTCAGTAGTCCATTCTCAGGTTATTTGTTTTCCTGTGACTGTCTTCTATTCAGTAGGGTGGACTGTGTCAGCAATATAGAAATGTTTAGGAAGGTAAAATAATAAATGATTTCCTATTAATAACAGAGCTTTACTGACAAACAAGAAAAGGAAAGACAATGCTATTTGGCCTCTTGTGTAATATATCAAGTAAGGGAGGATTGGTCTCAGTTTTCTAGCACAAAACAGTTCTTAACATAGAAAAAAAAAGTATATTATTTTTTTTCCTAATTTATTTTGGATTATATTACAATATAGACTACATTATTTTAATTGATATGTTCATGGTATGCTATATAGACTTAATATTATTGAGATATTCCAGGCAAAATTCAAATACAGTTAGGTCCATATATATTTGGACAGAGACAACATTTTTCTAATTTTGGTTCTAGACATTACCAGAATGAATTTTAAACAAAACAATTCAGATGCTGTTGAAGTTCAGACTTTCAGCTTTCATTTGAGGGTATCCACATTAAAATTGGATGAAGGGTTAAGGAGATTCAGCTCCTTAACATGTGCCACCCTGTTTATAAAGGGACCAAAAGTAATTGGACAATTGACTTCAAGGCTATTTCATGGACAGGTGTGGGCAATCCCTTCGTTATTTCATTCTGAATTAAGCAGATAAAAGGCCTGGAGTTGATTTGAGGTGTGCTGCTTGCATTTGGAAGGTTTTGCTGTGAAGTAAACATGCGGTCAAAGGAGCTCTCCATGCAGGTGAAACAAGCCATCCTTAAGCTGCAAAAACAGAAAAAAACCATCCGAGAAATTGCTACAATATTAGGAGGGGCAAAATCTACAGTTTGGTACATCCTGAGAAAGAAAGAAAGCACTGGTGAACTCATCAATGCAAACAGACCTGGGTGTCCACAGAAGACAACAGTGGTGGATGATCGCAGAATCATCTCCATGGTGAAGAGAAACCCCTTCACAACAGCCAATCAAGTGAACAACACTCTCCAGGAGGTAGGCGTATCAATATCCAAATCTACCATAAAGAGAAGACTGCATGAAAGTAAATACAGAGGGTTCACTGCACGGTGCAAGCCACTCATAAGCATCAAGAATAAAAAAGCTAGACAGGACTTTGCTAAAAAACATCTAAAAAAGGCAGCACAGTTCTGGAAGAACATTCTTTGGACAGATGAAACAAAGATCAACCTCTACCAGAATGATGGAAAGAGAAAAGTATGGCGAAGGCGTGGTACAGCTCATGATCCAAAGCATACCACATCATCTGCAAAACACGGCGGAGGCAGTGTGATGGCTAGGGCATGCATGGCTGCCAGTGGCACTGGGTCACTAGTGTTTATTGATGATGTGACACAGGACAGAAGCAGCCGAATGAATTCTGATGTATTCAGAGCCATACTGTGTGCTCAGATCCAGCCAAATGCAGCCAAACTGATTGATTGTCGTTTCATACTACAGATGGACAATGACCCAAAACATAAAGCCAAGCAACCCAGGAGTTTATTAAAGCAAAGAAGTGGAATATTCTTGAATGGCCAAGTCAGTCACCTGATCTCAACCCAATTGAGCATGCATTTCACTTGTTAAAGACTAAACTTCAGACAGAAAGGCCCACAAACAAACAGCAACTGAAAACCACCACAGTGAAGGCCTGGCAGAGCATCAAAAAGGAGGAAACACAGCGTCTGGTGATGATTCAAGTCTTGATGATTCAAGACTTCAGGCAGTCATTGCCAACAAAGGGTTTTCAACCAAGTACTAGAAATGAACATTTTATTTACAATTATTTAATCTGTCCAATTATTTTTGGTCCCTTTAAAAACAGGGTGGCACATGTTAAGGAGCTGAAACTCCTAAACCCTTCATCCAGTTTTAATGTGGATACCCTCAAATGAAAGCTGAAAGTCTGAACTTCAACTGCATCTGAATTGTTTTGTTTAAAATTCATTGTAGTAATGTCTAGAACCAAAATTAGAAAAATGTTGTCTCTGTCCAAATATATATGGACCTAACTGTATGTTTTGCCATAGCAAAAATTTACCACTGAATTAAAAGTCTAAGCACGTCTGTTATAAAATTCCACGGTGTCTTCTTCTTCTTAAAGGTCTTTCTTGGACACTGTCTTAAGCATTTAAAAGAATTTTGGAGAAAAATATGGCATGCTCTCCTATGGTTTGCAACCATGATCTTGGAAAAACTGCCAAGAAGTGAAACTCTGTATAAAGACTGAAAAACGTAGCTTTTAACACAGCTCCTTCCAACTCTCAAAGTTATTCTTAGCTGTTAAAGGAGTTGTCCAGGCTTGGGGTTCAAGTCTTCAGTCAATCTATGTAACTGCAGACTTTTGAATTCTCACTGCGTGCGCACTGCCAGGATTCTTTGGTGCCGGCGCTGGGAGCTGGCAGCCTCATGTCTGCAAATGTAGAAATGTGGTAAGAAGTATGAAAATTGCATACCTGCGGTCACATGACAGCCCGCTTCCAGCAGTGGAGAATCCTAACAGCATGCATTGTGCACGCTGAGAGGATTCACAAGACTGCAGCTGTAAGGAGTAAAGTGGTGGAACCACTGTGCCGTGGACCAAGGAGAGCCTGGAGGGACGTAACTAGGCCAACACCTGACTCTTCGCTAGAGCCCCTGAAGGTGTGATTAGACTTGGCTCCAGATGGAAGCCAGGTGCTAAACCAGGACAGACCTTGGATACACGACAGCTCACCCCCAAAGGGGCAGGTAGCTGGAACGGCCAGGAATGGGTAGTACAGGCAGGCACAGCAGGTATACTGGAAGACAAGGCAGGAGCAGGCCGGTGCGGCGGTTATACAGACCGGCGCAGCAGGTGCGGACAGGTATGGATGGTATACAGACTGGCACGGCAGGTGCAGGCAGGTATGGATGGTATACAGACTGGCATGGCAGGTGCAGACAGGAATGGCAGGTATACAGACTGGCATGGTAGGTGTACTGGAAGACACAACTGAAATACGGGCAGGCATGGCAAACGTGGGAATACAGGAAAGGTATACTGAGATATGAGCACTGGGGACTTGAGAACTAGCAATCATACAAGGAACTGACTAAACACATTGCTCAGGTACCTCCCAACAGTTGTAGGTGCCTTAAATAATAAGTGTCTCCAAGCCATTGGCTGGGGACACTTTTGGATGGCTCGTGCTGTCTCTTTAAGAGACCAGGAATGCATGCGCACCTTAAGCATAGTGCCCAGTGATCTGCAAGCCATGCTCAGACCCCGGGTAACAGCAGGAGGAGGAGGATGTGCAGGATGGGAGCCGCGGTGGTGAGTGAGTCAGCGTCAGCGGTGGTGAGTGAGTCAGCGTCAGCGGTGGTGAGTGAGTCAGCCGGGGGAGGGGAGGATGAGAAGCATGCAGGGACGCCGACGCTACAGTAGTAACATAGAGTGACTGCAGACTTGTACCCCAAGCATGGAAAACCCGTTTAATCCTTTAGGCTCCAATGTCTTCTTGAAAGCCTAGCTAATGTTCATACTCTATGTTCTCAACCAAGCAGTGATTGTTATGGCAGGTTACCTGAGAATATAAAATAACATATTGAGGGCTGCTTACTGATTAATAGAGTTCTCAATAATAAAGTTCTCCTAAAATAGAACCACAGGCTACTTATGGAAGGAAGAGAATAGAGGGGCAAAAGTAGAGAGAGAAGAGTGTCCAGGAGGAAGCTGCAAGATGTAATACTAGAGTGCTAATGCTGCTGCAGCCAAATGCTCCTGAAGCCAAGGTCATACACTGCAGTCAGTGAGCGCACAAATTTGAAGGTAAAACTGAGGTATTAACTTCAGAATCATCCGATCATTGGTCATGTCTTGTGGGCACCGCAGAAGCCCAGATTTAGGAGAGTTATTAGATTGAAAGCGAACTTGTAGAAGTATTAATTGATATGAACTCACCTGGTGAGGTGAATTCTCTAAGCCATAGGTCAGAGTGAGCAACATGACCAAAGGCGATGGCACAGTGGGCAGGACTTGCCAGATGGCGCATGGATCTGCGAAGTACAGGACAGCAAGATATGCAGGATGGCAGGCAGACACCAGAAGACACAGATTCAGGAATGTACAGTGTATATATACACAGATATCTTAGAAGTATGATCAGACCAGGACTAGCAGCAAAGAAAGAGTTGTATTCAATAGTGATGGCAATAGTTAACAAACTGATTACTTTCTTGTAAAGAAAAAACACATTGTTGCAGCAGAGTTGTAGTGTGAACAGCACCAGAGAAGAGCTCATTATGCTTACAGCAGAAGAAGGGGTAACTGGAGGTCTGAACCAGCAAGTGAATGTAGATATTTGACAAACAAACAGGAATTTTCAAAAGAGACAATTGACAGGTGGGAGAAATGGATGGTGAGACAAACTTCAGAACACAGCTTCTGCCACTGTGTCGATAGACCTGTGGAGCACAAAAGTGACCACTAGTGATGAGCGAGTATGTTCTGTTAACCCTTTCGGCGAAAATGTTTGAGTGCTTGCCGAGTATCTTCCGCTCGGGTGTTATGTTTTAGTCACTCTATGCGCATGATTTGCGACTGTTTGACAGCTTTAATACATGTGAGGAATGCCTAAGAAACAAGCATTCCTCACATGTATTAAAGCTCTCAAATAGTAAAAAATCATGTGCAAGGCGTGACTCAAACATAACACCCTAGCACGCTGAAGAACTCGGGAAAACACCCAAGTATGCTCGTAAATCTCGAGTGGTCACTAGTGACCACCATTCCCATAGACACTGGTAACACATGCACACTACTGCCCCATTTACTAATGGGACACAGGACTTTTGTTTTGCGAATAGAAAATAAATGTTGGTAAGTGATAACCCTTTAATGTACTTGTACACATGTCGACTTCAGACTGTCTACTACTTAGTCATTTTTTATTTCCATAATAAGACTATAGTTGAATTCTTAACATTTGCATTCCTTTAAAAACCCCTTCACATTACCATCTCAGCGAAAACTAATTAGTGCCTCGCAGCCGTAGTTAAACGCACAAAAAAAATAATGAGATGCCATTGAGCTGAAGACATAAGGAAGACTT
Source organism: Phyllobates terribilis (assembly GCF_046119375.1). Taxonomy (NCBI): domain Eukaryota; kingdom Metazoa; phylum Chordata; class Amphibia; order Anura; family Dendrobatidae; genus Phyllobates; species Phyllobates terribilis. Next base: position 250,391,707 of record NW_027362773.1, on the reverse strand, counting down.
AGATAAGGGTTACCTACTAGACCTGGTGCAGGAAAATATATATCCAAAACAGCAAGTTCTTTTTTGAAAGTTGTGGGCTACTTCAGTGCAAACATAGACGAAAAAAAATAACAACATTGAAGTCGGTCTTTGATAAATTGGACTCCACGTAATTATAGACCTTGTTCTATTTAGAAGACACATTTGTTTAATTGGCTGCAGATGACATTAACATCACAGCTATAATACGACCAAGAACACAGCTCTGAAGGTCACGTCAAGGTCTGGGGTCTTCTACTGTTCTCAGTTTGAACTGGAAAGATCACTAGAAGAATATCATTAACTCATTATATATCTGAAATACAAGTAATTAATTCCTTAGCGTTATACATATAGTCATTATATATTTTACTGGACCGAATATTACAGGTGATTATTTTTAAATACAGTTTATTTTTTATATTTGATCCTCTGCTATTCAGAAAGTTCTATTATGCTATTTAAACCCCTTCGTGACCTGGCTATTTTCTGTTGTTTTTTTTTTGTTTTAGCTTTTTCCTCCCCTTCTTCCAAGAGCCATACCTTTTATTTTTTCCGTCCACATACCCGTATGAGGGCTTTTTTTTGCAGGACAAGTTGTACTTTTGCATGACACCATTCATTTCATCATATGATGCACTGGAAAGTGGGAACAAAATTTCCCAGGGAGTTGAAATTGCAAAAAAAGTGCAATTCCACAATTGTTTTTTTATTTACCATGTTCGTTATATGGTAAAACAGATCTGGCAATATGATTTCCCAGGTCAGTACGAGTACGCAGATACCAAACTTCTATAGTTGTTTTTTTTTATTTAAGTGGTGAAAAAAATTCTGAAATGTATTAAAAAATGTTTGATTCTGTCGCCATTTTCCAAAACCTGCAATGTTTTCATTTTTGAGGGTATGGGGATGTATAAGGGTCATTTTTTGTGCCCTTAGCTGAGATTTTTACTGTATTTGTTAGTCCCCTTAGGGGACTTGAAGCTTTGATCGTTTGATGGCTTGTACTATACATAGCAGTGAATCAGCTCTGATATGTATAGTGAAAATCATGGCCTCCTATGAACACCAGCTTTCACAGTATAATCATGTCAAGTGCAGAGGTCTTCAGCAGACCCCCTACTGTCATGGCAACCCATTGGCACCCCACGATCACATCATGGGCGCACCAATAAGCAAGTGTAATGAAGCGCCTCCCTGGCAGCAGCATTTAACATGCTAACAGCTGTAAGAGGCAGATGATGGCTGAATAATTCAACCATCATCTGCCGGGAAAGATGTTGGCTCGGCGTGTGAGCCATCTCAAAAGTCACGGTGATGACATATAACTTGACTGTACGTCATATGTGTTTAAATGCAGTCTCACAAGTTCGTGCACACATACATTATTTTGCAGCTGTGCATTTATCATGGTGTGAACACATCCTCAGTGTCATACTCTTATTTTTGGGTGCAATGTCATTGGTCATTGGTTCTTTATAACCCGTCATGACCATTGACGGATATGTTCACTGCACATCTTTGGTGTTTGACAGAGATAAGAGAACAAAGTGGACTGACAATGGGTCACCATGCCATAATTATAAGCCTCCATTATAGACTACTAGATTGGTTGGCAATAAAGATTTGGAATATTAAAGTTGTCCATACACATGAGATAGCTGTCAGCAAAATGTTTGTTCAGCAAGCAGCTAACTCTCCAAACTCTCCCATAAACATGAGCGCCCGGCTCAGCTGAGCGTTCATCAGTTTCCCATGGGGAGAGAGAAGAAAGCCGCTACCAGACACCTTTAGCAGTGGCTTATCTCCTCTGAAAACATAAGGATCTCCCATTGAAAATCCAACAAACCAATTCCTCTTCCAACATTATGTGTCAGGGGAGAGTCAGGAGGCCCCAATACATGTCAGATGGTCTACTGATACAGTCAAAATAGATGGGCTCTGTAGTGTAAAGGAGGCCATAAGACTATAGTCCCATGTTGCAAAAATTCTGCAGAATTTCCACTGTGTACTCACTTGCAGAAAATCCTCTGTGCTTGCAGTTCCAGTATAGTGGATGAGATTTTTAGAAACTTGAGAAAAATATCAAAAGCGTAAAAAAAAGACAAAAACTGTGGGTTTGAGATATGCAGAATGTCAATTTATGCTGCGCACATCGATAAAATAAAAAAGTCGACCTCCTCCTCAAAAAAAAGATTCTTTCATCATTGAAAACTTTTACTTTTAAAAAATAGTTTAATGGTCTTTGCCACAAAGATACTCCCGCAGTAATAAAATAGTTTGGAGGGTCATCTCACTAACAGCATTCATCACCTATTCAATATAGGCAATAAGTGTATGATTGTGGGGATCTGACTGCAGAGAATGAGAGTCCCCATGTACTGTGTTAATAGAACAGTACTGCGCAGATCCCATAGACAGTGAATGGAGTGATGGTCATGTGTGCACACTACCACTCAATTCACACTGATGACATGGGATCTCTGTCCTTGTGATCATGGGGGGTTCCAGTAGCCAGATGGGATCTCTGTCCTTGTGATTGATTCCAGTAGCCAGATGGGATCCCTGTCCTTGTGATCGTGGAGGATTCCAATAGCCAGATGGGATTCTTGAGATCGTGGGGTTTCCAGTAGCCAGATGGGATCCCTGTCCTTGAGATTGTGGAGGATTCGAGTAGCCAGGTGAGATCCCTGTCCTTGTGATTGTGGGGGAATTCTAGTTGCCAGATGGGATCCCTGTCCTTATGATTGTGGGGGATTCCAGTAGCCAGATGGGATTCCTGTCCTTTTGATTGTGGGGGTTCGAGTGGCTATATGTGTTTCTTGTGATCATGGGAGTTTCCAGTAGCGAGATGGGATCCCTGTCCTTGTGATCGTGTGGGATTTCAGAAGCCAGATGAGATTCCTGTCTTTATGATCATGGAGAGTTCCAGTGACTAATGGGATTCTTGTGATCATGAGGGGTTCCAGTAGCCATATGGGATCTATGTCCTTGTGATATTTGGGAGTTCCAGTAACCAGATTGGATCCCTGTCCTTATGATTGTGGGGGATTCCAGTATCCAGATGGGATCTCTGTCCTTGTGATCTTTGGGGGTTTCAGTAACCAGATGGGATCTCTGTCCTTGTGATCTTTGGGGGTTCCAATGACCAGATGGGATTCTTGTCTTTGTGATTGTGGGAGTTCCAGTTCTCAGATGGGATTCTTGTGATAGTGGGTAGTTCCAATTGCCAGATCTCAAACAATCATACGTTTATTACCTATCCCTTGAGCGGGGGAAATATTTTGCTTGTGGGATAGCCCTTTTAAGTATTTTTGCTTGAAAATATTTTTATAATAAGTTTAATGGAAAGAGATACAAAAAGTTACTTTGCAGGTCTATAAATGTATTTTCGTCCTCGTTCTCTAAGGACAGGGGATGCTTGTAGTGACCCTACAGAATGCATCTCCTACCGCTTATTTACTGATCCTCGCTACCAATAAACCTTTCCTTATCTCAATACCTTCCTGCCCATTCATCAAACTGCTCTCATCACCGCTTTGCTCCCATCAGACCTCCTCGTCTTATGGTTCATCTGCTTAGAACCTTATCTGAAAGCTTATCTCCCGAAGTGAAATATGGAAACTATAACTGCAACATTGATTTCTGAGACATCCAGCCTTCACTCCAGCTTGATGTATTATGCCTTTAACCCTTCTTTTACTGGATATATTAGAAGGAGAAATGAATGACGTTTCCACAAAAAATACATATTGCATAACTTCTGCGTGGTTTTAAGTTGAGAGCTTGTACAAAGCCTATAGGATAAAAGAAGACATAATGGAATAAATAAGGTTGATTTAGGCTAGATAGCTAAATAAACTTTTCCATTTCAAGATTTGTGATAGTTAAAAAGCATAATTTCAATGTAAGGTCAGAATGCTTATAACAAATCAAAATTGTTACTCTACAAGTGAAATATTCAATGGTGTCAATAATTTTTATCAGGGCGTTAATCTTTTTAAGACTTCTAAGTCTAGTTAAGTTAAGTTCTCAGAGAGGAAGAGGACTAGAACTCTATTCCTATAGGTGGCAATAGAGTTCTAGTCCTCTTCCTCTCTGAAGAGACAATTTTCTTTCTTTAAATACAGATTTTAATATGTAAAAAAAAATAAAACAATTCACAAAGATTAAAAAAAAATAACGTGAAAAACTTGATTTAAAAAAATAGGTCATTTTCTGATGATAGCTTACTTTTAAGAATGAACTTATGCAACGCTGGAAGCCCTACCCTGGGAGATGGGGGACTCGGAGCCGGGTCCTGTGTTGTCGATGGGGTGCAGCCGTGGCCCGGACCCGCTCCGTGCCCAGGGCCGTCACACTAAAAAGGATGGTACGGGCTTATCCGGGTTGAGTGGCTGATCTCGACTACACCACCTGTGGCACCTGGTGAAGACCACCAGTGCTGCTGCAGTCCGTTGAGGCATGGTGTTATTGCAGCCATAGTTGTTACTACTCCCCACAGGCGGAGCAGAGCCTTAGGGCAGAGGGACCGGATGGAGGGGGTTGTAGTATAGGAGTTCTGGTGCTGCGTAGTGCGGTGTAATGCAGAATAAAGAGTCCGGATGCCATAGGGGTTAACTTCCAGGGTTTTTACTAACGGTGGAGATTGCAGTTGAAAGACTTCTCCCTGCTCCTCGCGGAGTTCTGCGGTCACCAGAGACGGGGGGGGGGTCTGACAACCTCCGAGTAAGTCCAGTGTTCAATCAGGACCCCGCACCAGAGTGTTCCTAGGCTTCAGACCGGGTCCTTTCCTGTCTGTGTGCGTGTAGATAGGCTGGGTCTCCCTCTGAACTTCACTCAGAAAAAGGGTACGGGTGGCAGCTCCGCTCCTTCCGTTACCCGGTGGGATCCTCAGGGCCTACCGGGCTTCCCTGACCAGGACGTAGAGTAGCAAGGTCAGGTGTCGGGGGCCGGCACCCCTCTTGCAGCCGGAATCCCTCTGAATAGATCAGGTTGGCGAGGACAGGTGGCGTATACCCAGGGCCGGCTCCAGGTTTTTCTGGGCCCCGGGCGAAAGAGTCTCAGTGGGCCCCTTTAATACATACCACGATTCATGATGCACAGATACCGCAGCGAAATATATATATAGTACAATGCAAAGATTTCACTTCTTACGTTACATGAGCGATATCTATTGTAAATTCCACAATAGCTCAGAAACCAGGGAATCGCTCCACACAGAACACTGGCCCCCATACAACGCCCCATATGGAATACTGGCCCCCATATAAGGCCCCATACGGAATGCCGGCCCCCATATAAGGCTCCATACGGAATACTGGCCCCCATATAAGGCTCCATACGGAATACTGGTCCCCATATAAGGCTCCATACAGAATACTGGCCCCCATATAAGGCTCCATACGGAATACTGGCCCCCATATAAAGCTCTATACGGAATACTGGCCTCCATATAAGGCTCCATACGGAATACTGGCCCCCATATAACGCTCCATACAGGATACTGGTCCCCTTATAAAGCTCCATACAGGATACTGGCCCTCATATAACGCTCCATACAGGATACTGGTCCCCTTATAATGTTCCATACAGGATACTAGCCCCCATATAATGCTCCATGCAGGCTGTTACCCCCCACATAATGCCCCATACAGGCTGTCCCTCCCCTTATAATGCTCCATGCAGGCTGTTACCCCCCACATAATGCCCCATACAGGCTGTCCCCCCCCTTATAATGCTCCATGCAGGCTGTTCCCCCCACATAAAGCTCTATGCAGGCTGTCGTCCCCCCCTTATAATGCCCCATGCAGGCTGTTCCCCCCCTTATAATGCCCCATGCAGGCTGTCACCCCACCTCTTTATAAGGCCACATGCAGGATGTCACCCCCTCTCTTTATAATGCCCCATGCAGGATGTCACCCCCCTCTCTTTATAATGCCCCATGCAGGATGTCACCCCCTCTCTTTATAATGCCCCATGAAGGATGTCACCCCCCCTCTCTTTATAATGCCCCATGCAGGATGTCACCACCCTCTCTTTATAATGCCCCATGCAGGATGTCACCCCCCTCTCTTTATAATGCCCCATGCTGGATGTCACCCCCCCTCTCTTTATAATGCCCCATGCAGGATGTCACCCCCCCTCTCTTTATAATGCCCCATGCAGGATGTCACCACCCTCTCTTTATAATGCCCCATGCAGGATGTCACCCCCTCTCTTTATAATGCCCCATGCTGGATGTCACCCCCCCTCTCTTTATAATGCCCCATGCAGGATGTCACCCCCCTCTCTTTATAATGCCCCATGCAGGATGTCACCACCCTCTCTTTATAATGCCCCATGCAGGATGTCACCCCCCCTCTCTTTATAATGCCCCATGCAGGATGTCACCCCCCTCTCTTTATAATGCCCCATGCAGGATGTCACCCTCCCTCTCTTCATAATGCCCCATGCAGGATGTACCCCCCCTCTTAATAAGGCCCCATGCAGGCTGTCACCCCCTCTCTCTATAATGCCCCATGGAGGATGTCACCCCCCTCTCTTTATAATGCCCCATGCAGGATGTCACCCCCTCTCTCTATAATGCCCCATGCAGGCTGTCACCCCCTCTCTCTATAATGCCCCATGCTGGATGTCACCCCCTCTCTCTATAATACCCCAGGCAGGATGTCACCCCCTCTCTCTATAATGCCCCATGCAGGCTGTCACCCCCTCTCTCTATAATGCCCCATGCAGGATGTCACCCCCCCTCTCTTTATAATGCCCCATGCATGATGTCACCCCCCCATATTATGCCCCATGCCTCCATACATTAAAAAAAAAAATCAAATACTCACCTCCCTCCTCCTCACCTGCTGCAGCTGCTCGGGTCCGGACTCCAGCGTCGCCGGTATCTTCCCGCTCTGCGCTCCCTGTGACGGCTCAGGGGAGGGCGCGGTGTTAAGACGTCACCGCACCCTCTGACCTGAGACGTCACAGGGAGCGCAGAGTGGGAAGACAGCGGATCTGCAGAGGCATGGGGAGAGGTAAGTATCCGGCTGCCGGGGCCCTCAGCAAGCAGTAGAGAAGGGCGGGCGCTGACACCGCTCTCGTCCGCCCATAGCCCAGCGGGGTGCGCGACCGCCAGTGGGCCCCTCTGCCTGCTCAGGGCCCCGGCACTTGCCCGGGTGCGCCGGGTGCTGACGCCGGCCCTGCGTATACCCCTCCGTCTGCATCCCCCTGGGATCCATTTGCGGTGGAGCTACACTCCTAAGCTCTGGGCCTTCTTGGTCATGGTCCTTGACCGGGCTGAGACATACATTATCTGCAACCTGCCCCTTGACCCAAGGCCAAGGTACGAGGGCCGTGCCTCCATCCTATGCAGGTCCACACAGGATCTACGCTCAGGGAGGGAGGTCACGATCAAAGAACCAAAAACCAAGATGGCTGTGTATTAAATATGAAATTTAAAGTGTCACTAAAATGTGAATCCTCCACCCTCACCCACTAGTTGGTTCCCCTATCTCTTAGTTCCCCAGTCTCCCAACTTCCAGTAGGGGCAGCACCTAGTGCCTACTAGCCCCCTCTGGTGGGAGAAGTGTGGTGTTGGATGTGGAGGTAGGGTCCTGACCATCGCATTGTTCTTACCTCAGAGGAGGAACACCACACTCCATTCGAGAAGTGCAGCATCCTTGTGGCAGTCGAACCCTCAGGGGCGCCACAAGCTTACGCTTTGATATTTTGCAGATATACTGTATAATGGTAACTTATGTCACTTTCCACTTATTCTTTTTCCAATTTCTCTCCTTTGAATAAAGCAGAAAGAGTCACCTTGATCTGGCCCTGATTAGCACCTAATTGCAGAATCTGTGCAGAGGACCATTCTATCTTTGGTTGAGTGTATCTTCTAATGTGTTCCCACAAACCTTGAGGGCCAGACCATTATTTTCTTTTGGAAACTGGTGTAACATGAAGTTCTAATTCTGCAACTGAGTTACTCATCGTTATCATATCTTATTTATAGCTCCAGTCAGCTTAAAGGGAATCTGTCAGCAGGTTTTTGTTATGTAATCCGAGAGCAGCAAAATATAGGGCAATGTAGCCTGATTCCAGGGATGTGTCACCTACTAGCCTGTGTGTTGCAGTTTCAATACAATCAGTGTTTTATCAGCAGGAGATTATCACTGCCTGACTAGGTCTCACGTGTACAGCAGTCCAGCTAATCTGTGTAATGCCACCCACAAATGAAGCAGCCAATCCGGGGTGTGGGCAGCGTTATGCACAGCTCAGCATTCTGACCACTGCTAAATCTACGGCAGAGAAAACAGGGATTCTATCAAAACTGCACCAATCAATCCAGTAAGTGATACATCCCTTGAATCAGGCTTTCTTGCCCTATATAGTGCTGCTCTCAAATTACATAGCAAAAACCTGCTGACAAATTCCCTTTAAATAGGTCAAAGGAACCTTTTGGCGACCTTGTGCTCCAAGGTGAGATGTCATGGTAAGATAGCATCCTCTCCATCTTCTATAGCTACCTTCTTGCTTTGGAATGGAAGAGGGGGTACAATGCTGAACCCCCTTGATTCAGAGTGAAATAACATCAACCACTACCCTATAGTGGTCACATTTTCCATTTTTTGCTATTTTAACATTCTCCTCCATATATATAGCAGCAGTTTACCATCAGTATGTATCCTGAAGCATTCTCTACAATGTCTGATTTGTGGGACTTAATTGAATTTTACACAAATAAATCTTAGGCTATGATCCCACTATGAGTTTTTGGTGAGTTTTTTACTTGGCGTATTTTAAAAAAATGCAATCTAAGGGGTAACATTTCTCCTTGTGGAGAGCGACATGTTAAGCATGTCACAGTGAGGAGACTTTTAAAGCCGCAATGCTCCTCTGGAAAATATGCAAATTGTCTCTTCAGAGAAGAACAGGACTAGAACACTAGTGCCACTGACAGGATGTAGCAATCTTAAAAGTCAATAGTGACCTTGTAATGAGCCTTGTCACATGACTTAGGATATAAGCCAGAACCAGAAACTCAATTTGCTGACACTGTGTTCCAGGGCACTGCCCCTCGTCAGTGCAAAGTGTGAGTTCTGGTTTGGCTGGGTGAAAGGCGTCAGACCGGTATCTAAGGGGTAACATTTCTCCTTGTGGAGAGTGACATGTTAAGCATGTCATGGTGAGGAGACTTTTAAAGCCCTAATGCTCCGCTGGAAAATATGCAAATTGTCTCTTCAGAGAGGAAGAGGACCAGAACTCTAGTGCCACCTACAGGAAGTAGCAAAAAAAAATGCAAGTAACCTAATTTACTTAATGGGTGCAGAAATGGTATAAATAAATCTGCAACATCATAAACTCACCAAACGTTCATCCTGGGAATATAACCTTACAAGAAATAAAAATGTCTCATCTGCTCTAATATTTCCATTGAGATTCTGAAACATCTGGAAAAAAAACAATAATTTTTCATCTAATTATAGATAACTGTTACCATATCTTTTTATACTACTGCATGTATGTACACTCTGAATGCTTGTTAGTTTCTGGGAACTTTTTTTTAAGTTCCTCAAAGAATTGTCTAATAGACAAAAGTCGATACAGCCATCAGAAGAATGCTGTAAATATGCGTATGTACACTACACATGGAGAGTGTTACATTCAGAATATGACATCAGTGGGTTATGTGGCTACAAACCTTGAAACACATGTAAGTTGGCAAAGATTTAAGGTCAAAATCTGTTAATGCCATTTTATTCAAGAAAAAAAAAACATGAAGAATTTGAAAATCCATGTGTGTTTTTATTGGCTCTGGAGGCAGGTCTGTAAATCCAATTTTGCATCATAGAGAATGTTTTTTTATCCTACTCGCTAAGTAGGCTTACAGCAAAAAAATGTGGTAATGTAACAGATAATAAAGTTATGTCAACTTAATTGGTAAAAATTGTGTTTATTTCCTTAAGGAAGCAGCATAGACAATTTCCTAAATTTTTGCCAGCGTTGTTTGCATTGTTTTTCTAGTGTACTTTTTCTGTACTTATATCGATATATTAATTTAAAATAATTCTTACTTTTTTTATGTTTTAGAAAATTTTAAATATATATACAGTACAGACCAAAAGTTCGGACACACCTTCTCATTTAAAGATTTTTCTGTATTTTCATGACTATGAAAATTGTACATTCACACTGAAGGCATCAAAACTATGAATTAACACATGTGGAATTATATACTTAACAAAAAAGTGTGAAACAACTGAAAATATGTCTTATATTCTGTGTTCTTCAAAGTAGCCACCTTTTGGTTTGATGACTGCTTTGCACACTCTTGGCATTCTCTTGATGAGCTTCAAGAGGTAGTCACCGGAAATGGTTTTCACTTCACAGGTGTGCCCTGTCAGGTTTAATAAGTGGGATTTCTTGCCTTATAAATGGGGTTGGGACCATCCGTTGGGTTGTGCAGAAGTCTGGTGGATACACAGCTGATAGTCCTACTGCATAGACTGTTAGAATTTGTATTATGGCAAGAAAAAAGCAGCTAAGTAAAAAAAAAAAAGAGGCCATCATTACTTTAAGAAATGAAAGTCAGTCAGTCCGAAAAATTGGGCAAACTTTGAAAGTGTCCCCAAGTACAGTTGCAAAAACCATCAAGCGCTACAAAGAAACTGGCTCACATGAGGACCGCCCCAGGAAAAGAAGACCAAGAGTCACCTCTGCTTCTGAGGATAAGTTTATCCGAGTCACCAGCCTCAGAAATCGCAGGTTAACAGCAGCTCAGATTAGAGACCAGGTCAATGCCACACTGAGTTCTAGCAGCAAACACATCTCTACAACAACTGTTAAGAGGAGACTTTGTGCAGCAGGCTTTCATGGTAAAATAGCTGCTAGGAAACCACTGCTAAGGACAGGCAACAAGCAGAAGAGACTTGTTTGGGCTAAAGAAAACAAGGAATGGACATTAGACCAGTGGAAATCTGTACTTTGGTCTGATGAGTCCAAATTTGAGATCTTTGGTTCCAACCACTGTGTCTTTGTGCGATGCAGAAAAGGTGAACGGATGGACTCCACATGCCTGGTTCCCACCGTGAAGCATGGAGGAGGAGGTGTGATGGTGTGGGGGTGCTTTGTTGGAAGATCATTTCCAGTGACTACCTCCTGAAGCTCATCAAGAGAATGCCAAGTGTGTGCAAAGCAGTCATCAAAGCAAAAGGTGGCTACTTTGAAGAACCTAGAATATAAGACATATTTTCAGTTGTTTCACAATTTTTTGTTAAGTATATAATTCCATATGTGTTAATTCATAGTTTTGATGCCTTCAGTGTGAATGTACAATTTTCATAGTCATGAAAATAGAGAAAAATCTTTAAATGAGAAGGCGTGTCCAAACTTTTGGTCTGTACTGTATATATATATATATATATATATATATATATATATATATATATATACACATCTGAATGAATGAAATATTCTCATTGAATACTTTGTTCTGTACAAAGTTGAATGTGCTGAAAACAAAATCACACAGAAATCATCAATGGAAATCAAATTTATTAACCAATGGAGGTCTGGATTTGGAGTCACCCCCAAAATTAAAGTGGAAAAACACGCTACAAGCTGATCCAACTTTAATGTAATGTCCTTAAAACAAGTCAAAATGAGGTTCAGTATTGTGTGTGGCCTCCACGTGCCTGTAGAACCTCCCTACAACGCCTGGGCATGCTCTTGATGAGGTTGCGGATGGTCTCCTGTGGGATCTCCTCCCAGACCTGGACTAAAGCATCCACCAACTCCTCGACAGTCTGTGGTGCAACGTGACGTTGGTGAATGGAGCGAGACATGATCTCCCAGATGTGCTCAATCGGATTCAGGTCTGGGGAACGCGCGGGCCAGTCCATAGCTTCAATGCCTTCATCTTGCAGGAACTGCTGACACACTCCAGCCACATGAGGTCTGCCATTGTCCTGCATTAGGAGGAACCCAGGGCCACCCGCACCAGCATATGGTCTCACAAGGGGTCTGAGGATCTCATCTCGGTACCTAATTGCAGTCAGGCTACCTCTGGCGAGCACATGGAAGGCTGTGCGGCCCTCCAAAGAAATGCCACTCCACACCATTACTGACCCACTGCCAAACCGGTCATGCTGAAGGATGTTGCAGGCAGCAGATCGCTCTCCATGGCTTCTCTAGACTCTGTCACGTCTGTCACATGTGCTCAGTGTGAACCTGCTTTCATCTGTGAAGAGCACAGGGCGCCAGTGGTGACTTTGCCAATCCTGGTGTTCTGTGGCAAATGCCAAGCGTCCAGCACGGAGTTGGGCTGTGAGCCAACCCCCATCTGTGGACGTCGAGCCCTCATACCACCCTCATGGAGTCAGTTTCTAACCGTTTGTGCAGACACATGCACATTTGTGGCCTGCAGGAGGTCATTTTGCAGGGCTCTGGCAGTGCTCCTCCTGTTCCTCCTTGCACAAAGGCAGAGGAAGAGGTCCTGCTGCTGGGTTGTTGCCCTCCTATGGCCCCCTCCACGTCTCCTGGTGTACTGGCCTGTCTCCTGGTAGTGCCTCCACCCTCTGGACACTATGCTGACAGACACAGCAAACCTTTTTGCCACAGCTCGCATTGATGTGCCATCCTGGATGAGCTGCCCTCCCTGAGCAACTTCTGTGGGTTGTAGAGTCCGTCTCATGCTACCACGAGTGTGAAAGCACAACCAACATTCAAAAGTGACCAAAAATCATCTTTTTAATTTTTAATGACAACCAAAAACATCCAAATGACCCTGATCAAAAGTTCACATACCCCAGTTCTTAATACCGTGTATTGCCCCCTCTACCATCAATGACAGCTTGAAGTCTTTTGTGGTAGCTGTGGATCAGGTTCTTTATTTTCTCAGATGGTAAAGCTGACCATTCTTCTTGGCCAAAAGCCTCCAATTCCTGTAAATTCCTGGGCTGTCTAGCATCAACTGTGCGCTTGAGATCTCCCCAGAGTGGCTCAATGATATTGAGGTCAGGAGACTGAGATGGCCACTCCAGAACCTTCACTTTGTTCTGCTGTAGCCAATTACAGGTTGACTTAGCCTTGTGTTTTGGATCGTTGTCATGTTGGAACATTCAAGTACGTCCCATGCGCAGCTTCCGAGCTGATGATTGCAAATTTGCCTCCAGTATTTGCTGATAACGTGTTGCATTCATCTTTCTTTCAACTTTTACCATTCCTCTGTGCTTTACAGTAGGAATGGCGTTCCTTTCATCATAGGCCTTGTTGACCTCTCTCCAAATGTAACGTTTATGGTTGTGGCCAAAAAGTTCAATTTTGATTTCATCACTCCAAATTACCTTGTTCCAGAAGTTTTGAGGTTTGTCTCTGTGCTGTTTGGCATATTGTAGGCGAGATACTTTGTGGCATTTGCGAAGTAATGGCTTTCTTCTGGCGACTCGACCATGCAGCCCTATTTTGTTCAAGTGCCTACTTACAGTGGTGGCCAAAAGTATTGGCACCCCTGCAATTCTGTCAGATAATACTCAGTTTCTTCCTGAAAATGATTGCAATCACAAATTCTTTGGTATTATTATCTTCATTTAATTTGTCTTCAATGAAAAAACACAAAAAGAATTGTCCTAAAGCCAAATTGGATATAATTCCACACCAAACCTAAAAAAGGGGGTGGACAAATGTATTGGCACTGTTTGAAAAATCATGTGATGCTTCTCTAATTCGTGTAATTAACAGCACCTGTAACTTACCTGTGGCACCTAACAGGTGTTGGCAATAACTAAATCACACTTGCAGCCAGTTAACATGGATTAAAGTTGACTCAACCTCTGTCCTGTGTCCTTGCGTGTACCACGTTGAGCATGGAGAAAAGAAAGAAGACCTAAGAACTGTCTGAGGACTTGAGAAACCAAATTGTGAGGAAGCATGAGCAATCTCAAGGCTACAAGTCCATCTCCAAAGACCTGAATGTTCCTGTGTCTTCCATGCGCAGTGTCATCAAGAAGTTTAAAGCCCATGGCACTGTGGCTAACCTCCCTAGATGTGGACGGAAAAGAAAAATTGACGAGAGATTTCAACGCAAGATTGTGCGGATGGTGGATAAAGAACCTCGACTAACATCCAAACAAGTTCAAGCTGCCCTGCAGTCTGAGGGTACAACAGTGTCAACCCGTACTATCTGTCGGCATCTGAATGAAAAGGGACTGTATGGTAGGATACCCAGGAAGACCCCACTTCTTACCCCGAGACATAAAAAAGCCAGGCTGGAGTTTGCTAAAACTTACCTGAGAAAGCCTAAAACATTTTGGAAGAATGTTCTCTGGTCAGATGAGACAAAAGTAGAGCTTTTTGGGAAAAAGCATCAACATAGAGTGTACAGGAAAAAGAAAGAGGCATTCAAAGAAAAGAACACAGTCCCTACAGTCAAACATGGCGGAGGTTCCCTGATGTTTTGGGGTTGCTTTGCTGCCTCTGGCACTGGACTGCTTGACCGTGTGCATGGCATTATGAAGTCTGAAGACTACCAACAAATTTTGCAGCATAATGTAGGGCCCAGTGTGAGAAAGCTGGGTCTCTCTCAGAGGTCATGGGTCTTCCAGCAGGACAATGACCCAAAACACACTTCCAAAAGCACTATAAAATGGTTTGAGAGAAAGCACTGGAGACTTCTAAGGTGGCCAGCAATGAGTCCAGACCTGAATCCCATAGAACACCTGTGGAGAGATCTCAAAATGGCAGTTTGGAGAAGGCACCCTTCAAATATCAGGGACCTGGAGCAGTTTGCCAAAGAAGAATGGTCTACAATTCCAGCAGAGCATTGTAAGAAACTCATTGATGGTTACCAGAAGCAGTTGTTCGCAGTTATTTTGGCTAAAGGTTGTGCAACCAAGTATTAGGCTGAGGGAGCCAATACTTTTGTCTGGCCCATTTTTGGAGTTTTGTGTGAAATGATCAATGATTTGATTTTTGCTTCATTCTCTTTTGTGGTTTTTCCTTGCAAGCAAATTAAATGAAGATAATAAGACCAAAGAATTTGTGATTGCAATCATTTTCAGGAAGAAACTGAGTAGTATCTGACAGAATTGCAGGGGTGCCAATACTTTTGGCCACCACTGTATTGTGCATCTTGAAACAGCCACACCGCTAGTTTTCAGAGAGTCCTGAATTTCAGCTGATGTTATGTGTGGGTTTTTCTTTGCATCCCTAACAATTTTCCTGGCAGTTGTGGCCAAAATGTTTGTTGGTCTACCTGACCATGGTTTGGTTTTTACAGAGCCCCTGATTTTCCATTTGTTAATCACAGTTTGAACACTGCTGACTGGCATTATCAATTCCTTGGATATTTTTTTGTATCCCTTTCCTGTGTTATACAGTTGAACTATCTTTTCCCATAGATCCATTGACAATTCTTTTGCTTTCCCCATGACTCACAATCCAGACACGTCAGTGGCTGGATGAAAGATGCAAGAGTATGTCTGGATCCCAGAAACTCACTCAGCTTTTATGCACACCCACACTGATCACAAGCAAACAGGTCACAGGTGAGGATGTTACCTTTAGTAGCCATTCAAACATGTTACGCTCGCGCCCGGACTGACTGGAGTGAGCGTGATTAGTGATCCCACTGTACCATGAACCGAGGAGTGCCTGGAGGGGCATAACTAAGTATCAACCCGATCAGACCAAGGTCTCACGGCGGCTTATTAGACTCCGTGGACCAAGGAGGAACCGAGCAGAGGGACCAGGTGCGACTCCAGGTCAGACCCCAGTCACAGTTGTTGACCCACAACGGGGAATGCAGGAACAGGCAGGTTAGACTGGCATACAGGCAGGTGGGTATTGGCTAGTACGGCTGGTATGCAGACAGGAAGGTACTGGCAAGCACGGCTGGTATGCAGACAGGTGGGTACTGGCAAGCACGGCTGGTATGCAGACAGGTAGGCACTGGCAAGCACGGCTGGTATGCAGACAGGTGGGCACTGGCAAGCACGGCTAGTATGCAGACAGGTGGGCACTGGCAAGCACGGCTGGTATGCAGACAGGTGGGCACTGGCAAGCATGGCTGGTATGCAGACAGGTGGGCACTAGCAAGCACGGCTGGTATGCAGACAGGGAGATACTGGTAAGCACGGCTGGAGTGCAGACAGGGAGGTACTAGCAGGTTGGAGCACAGGCTGGATAGGGTCCAGTACAGACTGGGAGACAGGTACAGAATCACAGATGCGGTAGACAAGCAGAATAAAGCGAAACCGCTGGAGTGGAGGACAAGGCAGAGCAGAGAGGAACTGCTGGTGCGGTGAGCAAGCAGAGCGGAACGAAAACCGCAGGTGCGGTGGGCAAAGCAGAGCAGAGCGGTGGACAAGGCAGAGCAGAGCGTAACCACAGGTGCGGTGGACAAGGCAGAGCAGGGCGAACCGCCGGAGCAGTGGGCCAGGCAGAGCAGAGAGAAGCCGCCGGAGCGGTGGGCAAGGCAGAGCAGAGAGAAACCGCCAGAGCGGTGGGAAAGACAGAGCGGAGCGAAACCGCAGGTGCGGTGGACAAGGCAGAGAGGACAGGGCTCTGTTCACATGGAACAGACTGGAAAATACAGTCTGTATGAGCTACATGTCAGAGGAGAGAGAACTGATGCCCCCACCAGCCTCCCCGGTACCTCCGCCGTCCCCGGGACCTCCTGAGTCCTGATCCGTCCACTCGCCTTCTGCGTCATCTTCCTGTAAAAAAAATGTCTCGCGCATGCGCAGTGCGCCCGCCAGAATAGGCAGGCGGGTACCAAGCAATGAAATTTTTTTTTTCCATTGGTTCCTTTTGATCACTGTGATAGACCCTATAGATTGACCACTGTGATAGAACTTCTGAGAAGAACCTGGGGATTCAAGATGCTCACCACACATCTAGATAAGTTCCTTGAGGGGTCTAGTTTCCAAAATAGGGTCACTTGTGGGGGGTTTGAAATGTTTAGGCACATGAGGGGCTCTCCAAAAATCCGACATGGCGTCTGCTCTAGAATCCAACCAATTTTGTATTCAAAATGCTAAATGGCGCTCCTTCCCTTCCGAGCCCTGTCGTGTGCCCAAACAGTGCTTTTCCCCAACTTATGGGGTATCGGCGTGTTCAGGAGAAATTGCACAACAAATTTTGTGGTCCATTTTCTCCTGTTACCCTTGTAAAATAAAAAAATTAGGTCTGAAGTAAAATTTTTGTGAAAATAAGTTAAATGTTCATTTTTTCCTTCCAGGTTGCTTCAGTTCCTGTGAAGCAGTTGAAGGGTAAATAAACTTCTTGAATGTGGTTTTGAGCACTCTTGAGGGGTGCATTTTTTAGAATGATGTCACTTTTGGGTATTATCTGTCATATAGACCCCTCAAAGTCACTTCAAATGTGATGTGGTCACCCAAAAAGAAAATTGTTTTTGTAAATTTTGTGGAAAAATGAGAAATCGCTTGTCAACTTTTAACCCTTCTAACTTCCTAACAAAAAAAATTTGTTTAAAAAATTGTGCTGATGTAAAGTGGACATGTGGGAAATGTTATTTATGAACTATTTTGTGTGACTTATCTCTCTGATTTAAGAGCATGAGAATTCAAAGTTTTAAAATTGCAAATTTTTTGCCAATTTCTGTTTTTTTTTTCACAAATAAACACAATTCATATTGAAGAAATTTTACCACTATCATGAAGTACAATATGTCACGAAAAAAACTATCTCAGAATCAGTGAGATCTGTTGAAGTATTCCAGAGTTATTACCACATAAAGTGACACTGGTCAGAATTGTAAAATTTGGCTTGGTCACTAAGGGGTTAAGTCAGTTCAATAACAAAAAACAAAAAAACAATAAAAAAAAAGTCTGAAAACAATAAAAATAATTTAAAAAAATACCAAAAAAGCCAAAAAACAATGGTGGATTACTTCTCCCTTAAATATTTATTTATGGCTGGTTTTGAGCCCAGGACCTCAGCGCTGCAAGACTACAGTGCTAACCACTGAGCCACCATGCTGGTCTGCCTCTTCTACCTATGCAGCCACTTCCATCTCCTACTCAACTTGGACCTGTTCCTCCTGGTTCAAGATTATTATTCTTTATTTCTTCACTGCTTAGCGTAGGGACGGGGGCAGCTGTAGTAAGGGAATGTGTTAGGTTTTGCGCGTGCATAGTTTTAAAAAACACTCTCTATGTGTACTCTGCACTCATCTCTGCGATATTACCAAAAGTTTTAATAATCTTCGACTGTCGGTGAGAGTGATGTGTGCCTAAACATATTTTTCAACTCTTATGCAACCATGTCTGTGATAGTACGGTGCCAAAAGTCGCTGTGTGTATTCTTTAACCCATATCTGTGGGAGTACTGTGCCTTTAAGCCGCTGTGTGTACTCTGCAACCCTGCCTATAGGGGTACTGTGCCCCATTGTCTGGGTGTGAAATTTTTCATCAGCTTTCTCAGGGAAATGTGAAAACATGCTCTGTGGGTGAAATTTAATGTAATCTTATGTGGGGTTATTATTCTCCATGCTCTGAGGCTGAACTTTTTAAACTTCTTCTGTGGGGGTGTTGTACACCATGCTTAGTGGCTGAAATTTTTAATAATCTTATGTGGAGGTATTGTTCCCCATGGTCTGTGGGTGAAATTTCAATTAGTTTCTGTGGGGGTATTGTGCCCCATGGTCTGAGGGTGAAGTTTGTAAGCTGTGTGGACACTCTCTCCCATGCTCTGTGGGTGAAATTTTCTGGGGGGGCACTGTTGAAATTTTTATGTTATTCATTTGTTTCCTATTTTATCATGATTGTTATGGTGAAAGAACCCCCTGAAGTAACAGTTTGCAGGGCAATTGTCCTGCTCTTACCCCCAATTTAGCTTAATTTTTCAGCCCCTTAGCCCTTACTTTGACCATTTTACTCCATTTTACAGCACTGCAGTTCTTGTCCCCATTCACTTGTATGGGGTTCGACGTCTGGGGTCAAGTTCGGTTCAAGTTCGGGTCCTGAACTGGTCTTTTTAAAAAGTCTGCCCGAACCCAGTGAACCCGAACATCCACAGGTTTGCTCATTACTTGCCATGCACCATTCAAAATATAAATGCATAAGCAGCGCTGTACCCTAATTAGCTATAATTTTCACTATCCAATGAATATAAATTAGTCACTGTCACTCACCCTCAATTCATGCTAAGGCTATGTGTACATGTTGCATTTTTTCTGCATGGATTTGTTTCAGAAAATATGCAACAAAAACACGTAATAAACATGTATTTTATGCAATATTCTTCCTGCCAACACATCCTGATGTCATCACTCTGTGCACTCCTGCTTGAGACACACTGAGCCTAGGAGAAAGCTGAGCATGGGTTCCTGCTGCTCCGCTGCCATTTTCTACTGTAGGCAGCGGAGAAGCAGGATTGCTCCCTGCACCTAAGGGCAATCTGTCCATGAGCCCCCCCCGGAGCCTCAAGCTCTGAGCGACTGGTCAGATTGCCCTGATTTTTCACCACCCCTGCAAGGGTCCCCCCTCCACCTCCAGGCCCGGTGCAGCAGCCCTCGTATTGTTGTAACATCAGTCCTTGTACAGTGGTTTGACACAAAAGTAAAAATAAACTGCTTGTCCTTTATGGTCTACTTGCATACAGGCATTCAAGTAACACCGGATGATCCAGTGACCAGCCTGTATCTCTACAAATACAGATACAAAGTGCTGTTGAATGCATGGAGGGGAGAACAGGTAAAAGATTAGTGAAAGACACACTTGAAACTGTGGATACTGGAAATTAACTGGATTGTCTGGGGTAGTGCATTCCAGAAAACTCTTGTAGCGTGAGTGAAGTCCTGGAGATGATATTAGAGAAAATGTTATTTTTAGGTCATTATTGGAACAAAGAGGATAGATAGGATGGTAAACATAGATGAGGGAGGAGAAGTAGGGCAATGCAGAAATGTGGGTAAGGCCACAGCCCCACTACCAGTATTTGATCAGTATTCAATCAGTATTATTTCTCAGGAGTGGGATCCAAAACCAGGATTGGGTGATAAATGCAGAATTGGTGACTAGTTTCTATTATACCTTTTCTCTGATTATTCCTCACCTGGTTTTGGCTCCCACACCTGAGAAAAAATACTGACCAAATACTGATAGTGGGGCCGTGGCCTAACAGTGATAGCTATATATTGGATTCTGTAGCGGATAGGCAACCAGTTGAAAGACTGGCACAGAGTGGTGGCATTAGTGAAGTGGCTGGACATAAAAATGATCCTAGCTGCCAAATTCAGGATACATTGGAGGGGAGAGTTTATTAAGAGGGAGACCGATTGGTAGAGAGTTGCAGTAGTCCAGGAGAGAATGAATTAGAGTGTTTTAGTAAAAAATATACCTGGCTATAAGCATGCAGCCAGGATCTGATTCACCCTGCCCATGGTTTGGGCAGCATAAATCAGGTGACAGGTTTCCTTTAAATTTATGGCCCTGTGTCATGCAAATTGATGAGCCTTGTGGTTCCTCACGTGGTCTGGCTGATGTTCTCCTCCTATGTTCAGTCATATAAGGAACCAAAACTCTTAAAAGTAACCTAAGCCTCCTTGCTGCTGCCTCATGATAACCGGCATGTGTTCCCTTTTGCTTTGGTTTTCTGTGTTTTTAATTTACTTAAGCCAAAGCTCCCATTTTCTAAGTATTTCTGTTAGGCCTGAGGCCTACGAGAAGTTCGCGCTGCAAATCTCTAGAGAACTTTTCCTATTGACTTTGATATATCACAGACACATATTTTAATGCAACTTTATTTTTCCATGCTGACTAAAGTTTGCAATGGAATTTTATCCTATTACTTTTAAAATGAAGACAGCTGCGGGTAGCTGTTAAAAAGACACAAACAAGGGCCTGGGACAAAATCTTCATGTTTTACACAATACATCAGACACAAATTGTGTTAAAAAGAAAACCAGCAATTCAAAACATATCAATTAGCTAGAAGTAAAACTTTGGCCGTTCCAAACATTTTTTTTTTAATGCAAAAATTGCCTGCTTTACCCTTCGCGCTCCCATGGTGCATGTTTACTCACATGATCATATAGTCACACATGGTTTTGGTTTACTATATTATGTCCTAATAAGTGAATGCAAATGAGAGGCAATTAACATCCAGATTGGAAACAAATGACAACATTTAGGACACAGTGCCAACAAAAAAAAAGAAAACAATAGAAAAAACACAATAGTAGATTTCAAAGTACGGCCATACGCTATTCATTTGGATACCAGTCTAGTCTTATATTGTGATTTTATAGACTATCCTATAATTGGAACCTCAAAGAACACAACCTTTGGCCCCTAAACTGCCAATCCACATGTCATACAATTTAAGCTTTTGCTTTGATTATGTCCAGTCATGTCATGGAGGAGTATATATCCTCAACCTGCTTCTGAAAAAAAATAGATATAAAGTGGGGAAAAAAAGTATTTGATACACTGTCATTCTTGCAAGTTTTCCCACCTACAAAGAATTGAGAGGTCTGCAGGACAATATACAAGCAGCTTGGTGAGAAGGCAACAACTGTTGGCGCAATTATTAGAAAATGGAAGAAACACAAGATGACTGTCAATCTTCCTCAGTCTGGGGCTCCATGCAAGATCTCTCCTCGCGGGGTAAGAATGATTCTGAGAAAGGTCAGGAATCAGACCAGAACTACATGGGAGGACCTGGTCAATGACCTGAAGAGAGCTGGGACCATAGGCTCAAACATTACTGTTAGTAACACACTACCCCATCATGGATTAAAATCCTACAGGGCATGTAAGGCCCCCCCCTGCTCATGCCAGCACATGTCCAGGTCACAACGTCTGACCTCTGTAAATGCAAACAAAGGTTTCTGTACCAAATATTAAGTTCTGTTTTTCTATTGTATCAAAAACTTATTTCATGCAGTAAAATGCAAATGAATTATGTAAAAATCATACAATGTGATTTTCTGGATATTTTTAAGATTCTGTCTCTCACAGGTGAAGTGTACCTACGATAAAAATTACAGACCTCTCCATCCTTTGTAGATGGGAAAACTTGCAAAATCGGCAGAGTATCAAATACTTATTTTCCCCACTGTATGAGCATTCAAATGACGGAACAAGCAGTGTACAGAGAAAAATAATATTAACTTTGTTAATAGGAATCAGGACTGTTGCCCATGTCTCCTGGATCAAGCACCAGGAATAGTTTCCTGCTTCTTCCATCGCGTCTCTATGCTCTTTGATGCCAGCCCATTGAACATCATGTCGTCTGGTTGAACATCATATCGTCTGGTCTTATAGGCCTGGATATTTAGGAAGATTGTTGTCCACACAACTACTGTTGACTGCTTTCTTAAACCAGTTCTGCATTGGCCACAAAACAAAACCCAGTCGTACTATTTTACTGAGTACTCTTCTTTCTATTGATCGACTCTGCCACATTGCCACCGTGCATCTCCTGAACTACTCAACTCTGCTACATCACTGGGCTCTGCTACATCACTACTGTGAATATGTATGCCTACTCAACTCTGATTCATTGCTGTGTTCTGCTATAACACCAAAGTGAACCTGCTGTCCTTTTCAACTCTACAACATCTCCGCAGTGAATCTATTGCCCTACTTTGCACCTTCTGAACTACTCAACTCTGCTACATTGCTGGGCTCTGCTACATCACTACTGTGAGTCTGTATACCTACTCAACTCTTCTACATTACTAAGCTTTACTAATCATCAGAGTGAATCTTCTGACTTACTCAATTCTGGTACTTTATTGGGCTGTGCAATACAACAGTAATGCTTTAGACTCCGCGACACACTGTACTTTGTCTCACCACTAAGTCTACTCTTCTTTGCTTCGATTTTGACTCTGCCTCATTAATCTCACTATGTTAAGCTGCTACTCAACTCCTCCAGTTACCATCCAGCCCCCATTGTCAAAACTGGGTTACCCTGCTGCATCAACACCATCTGTCCGTGCTGGATTGCAACTACTCATCCCTATCAAGGACTTTGAGGAACCACCTCACCATAGGATATATAACAATGAATTCTTAAAAACACCCTCATACCATTTATCAAAACTTTCCCAAGGAATGTCTAACTTTATTGCTAATAGCACCTATAAGATTTCAGCTTTTATTTCATAAATTGAAAGCTCGGCTCTGATTAAATTCCATGAGAAACCAGGCCAAGCCAGTTTCCATACATGGAGTCCCCTATTTTGGATAGTAGCCATTGTTCTGCATGCTATTATTCCATAAGTATGTAATCATTCCATGATTATTATGCTAATTATATATGTAATCAACTTATTTTACTTACACTCAGAAACTCATCACTTTAACCATAACCTTTCGACACGGAATAGACCTAAATTAGACACAAACAGATTAGTTCTGGTAGTACGAGAGATAGTCTACAGTCATCCTTATGCTCCCCACTATCCACTCATCCTTCCTCCCCACTGTGAAATGATTGGATTTGCACAGAAAACATAATCAGAACACAGCTGGCAGTTAGAAAACTAATTGCTCCATTAATGTGACCTCCATGGTACCGTATCGGAGTACAGTTAGGAATGTCAACGGCTAATGCCTGACCCATATCCCAGCACTCCACACTGCATATTTCCCAAGCTTCCGCTGTTTTGCATCCTCAGCTCATCTGGCCTCTAGTATCCAAGCACATAGAGAGTAAATAGATGTAAACTTATATGAGAAAAAGTTCCAAAATTAAGAATAGTCCCGAATGGGGATAAGCCCACTTTCACCAACTGTCCAAAAAAGTGACTAAACAATTAGTTAAACCAACATAGCATGCAATATGGGTTTCTTCAAACGCATACATATGGTTTGCCTGAAAAAACCCTGACACAGCCAGATATAGTCAATACATGCCTACTTCTAAAGATGAGAGGCCGATGGTGGGTCATTAGCCCCCCTCTCGCACAGAACTCAGCAAGTTGTACTTGGACACAGCAAATCATCTCTGCATGTCCTAAACTCTCCAAAGGAAGAAGACGAGCGTCGGGATAATATAAAAACGAGAAAACAAATGGACATTGACAGCATTGTTTAACGTCACGTGAGCCGCGGATTCGTACTCTGTAAAGACAGCATCCTTTGTTCTCACTTTAACCTATTAGATTTTTCACTTCAAAAACATTTTTCCGACATGGCCTGGTTTTTTTCACCCCACAGGCTGTAAATGTTTTACTTGCACGCTCATACATGACAATAAATTAGGAGGATATTAATCACGACTGTTTTGGTTGTAATGGCTACGAATGCTTCTTTTCTCTGAGGTTTGCATAAATGATCGCACTATCCCAGCGCGGATATTTGATGCTCGATGACAGAGATTTATTTTTCAATGAGATTTGATTTATCCAGACGCATTGGTCAATTAGTTCCATATTTTTTAACCATATTGGGCTGAGAACGCGGAGTATTGTGTTTGTTTATGACGACGGACTCTGTAGTTTGGTTTTATACATGATACTGATTACATGAAGCAGTCGAGGCAAAACATGATTGCACAGCTGCATTTCATTGGAGTCATTATTTGTGCCCTATACTCATTCCCAAAACGTCCATATCAAAAGGCGCTGATACATACAAGGCACCACAAGCAGCAAGGATAGGACCAGACATCTATATGTGGGTACTATGGTTGGCCTTCATCAACGTGTCTTGTAGGAATCAAATATGTAATATATCTGGGGTGGGAAATTAATTTTCTTGAGGGGCCACATGAGAGACCGGAAGGGCCGAATCAATACGTTACATTTCATTTTGTTCAATTTTAACATTAACACCTTATTTTATATTAATTTTATTGCTTATTATTGAACCAATCAAAAATATATAATTTACTGATTTTTATAGTTTATATAAGAAAAATTAATTCATACCGCCCCTGTTATTCAGCCCTTGAGCTATGATCAACCGCTCCCTCAAAAACGTTATGATGTCCTTACAGCCCCCAGACATAGTACAATGGTTCACAGCTTCCCATACAATATTCTTGACCCCATACACAGTAGGATGCCCCAACAGCCCCCAACACAGTATGATGACCCCCACAGCCAACCAAAAAGTATGATCCGACAGAGAATAATGAGATCCACAAAGCATGATCTCCCGCGCTCACTGAGAAAGGTTGACGAAACGCGCAACGGGTCGCCCTGTGGGTCCACTCATTTATTTCATCAAGTAATGATCACTTTTCTGTCTTCCCTATTCATTCACATATATTTGATATGGTGCTTAGGGGGATTTGCATCACTGCATTTCCATAAGATTTGGATTTCTGAGGATCAAGTTGCTATTTTATTTACCACATTCAGATTACACATTTTGTGCATACCCGTATATTGGTTTAATATAGCCACTTTGCCCAGTTTACACCTTCCATCCTTTATATTTATATATTTTTTCATCATTTTCCTAATGATGTGTGTGATCCATGTAGGAATTGACGATACTCACCATTTTTGTGAAGCTTCTGGTGTTTTAATGTTTTTAATGCTGATTTTCTCTAATAAAAAAATATTTTTATTGATCTAATATACTCTGTTCTTTTGTGTGGATTATTTTCCTTCAGAAAATTGTTGTTAAAAATAGGATCTCCTACAGCTCCCTATATACAGAATGATGACCGTCACAGTATGATGGACACCACACAGTATAGCCCCCAACCCCAACACAGAATGATGTCCCCAACAGTATGATTTCTCACACCACCCCAGCACATTATGATGTCCCCTACACAGTAAGTCACTACACTACCCCACACAAAGAATTATGATCCTCACAGTATGATTATTGACAACCCCCCCAACACATTATGATGGTCAACACACAGTGAGATCCCCTACAGGCCTCAAATACAGAATGATGAACTTCACAGTCCCCAAATATATAATGATGGCCCCACAAGTGAATGACAGAATGAAAAAAAGCAATACTCACCTTACCCCCATTCCCGCAATGTGCTGCTCTGATCTTTGCTATGCACATTAAGGCTTCATAGCAGGTGCAATCTAATGACATCATCGAGCCTGCTGTGCTGAGACACTCAATCGCAAAGGCTGAATGACTGATGGCTGTGTTCTCCATCATTACTGTTATGGGGATGGTTGCAAACAACTTTATTAATAATGGAAAGCAACCGAACCCGGGGTCCGCGATGCAGCCTGGAAGACTGCGGCCGAACACCTTCCAGGTAAGAAGGTAAAACAACCAAGTAATATATCAATCCCTCCCGTGTTACTGCACACCGGGACGGGAATAGGGATTCACACTATCTCCATTAACAGCACGAGAGATGTGCAACAGATAATGTAGCCGTAGCCCTGTTAACTGCACAGAGGCTACGCAGTAGGCGCTAGGACGTGCATGTGATTCACGCCGCCGTACACGTGCTCCCAGCCAGCGTGCTACCGGACTGCGGAGTATCTCTCCATGTGGCTAACAGGCGGTGCCAGGAATATGGAGTCCGCAGTCCGCTCGGGGTGTATAGCGACCCCCTTGTCGGAGCCAGACTGTGGGACGAAGCTACCTGCCTCCCTCCAGCTAAGGCTGTCTATCCCCAGCTAAACCTGCCTGTCCAAAGCTATCCCAGCAAGAGAGCACGTGGAGCCCAAACAAACAAGCGTCCACACAGTCACACAACCTCAGCTCAATGATCAGAGCGCGCCGCCATGTTTGTGGGCGGGCTATTTAAAGATTAAGCCCTGCCCACCATCGCATTATTGGTGACGTCACCCGCGGCCAATCAGGCGGTGCCAGGTCACCGGATCAGCTGACACCCAAACCACCAATCATGGTCCGCCATGTCACGGGCATGCTCAGTGCAGTGCATCCTGGACTTAGGCTGTAGTAGCCCTGTTCCCCTAGGCAACCTATGCTTCACATTGCTAGGAACAAAGACCCAAGAGACAACTTGTACATCTCGTGCACCAGCTAGGCATTGGGACTGACAGTGATGCTGAGCAGCATCTGCCCTGGCTGGACTGGAGTGAGAGACCACAGAATCAACTGATGATTCTGAACCAATTCCAGATCCAGCAAATGCCTAACAGTTACATTCACTGGTATTTGCATGCTGAGGATGCAGATGCTGGTGAAATTGGTACAGAGGTAGGGAGGGCAGACACAGCTTGCACCTGTGAGTCAATGTTTCAAACACTCTTGTTGTCCCCGTCCGCTGGCCAGATAGGAACAACCCAAGGGCTGAATGTGTCCTGCGGGCCATAGTTTGCCCAGGTCTGGTGTAGATATACATAGTCTTTTCTTTGAGTTGAAAAACGTTCTTTAAAGGGATCATCTCACTTATATTTTTCATCATTTAGTTCCTTTTGAACTTGGAGATTTTCCTTTTATTTTTTTTTCCTCCCCTTCTTCAAGAGCCATAACTTTTTTATTTTTATGTCCAAATAGCCATTTGAGGGTTTGTTTCTTATGGGATGAGTAGTTGTTTCGAATGACATCATTATTTCTACCATTCACTGCACTGGAAAATAGAAAAAAACTATCCTAAGTGCAATGAAATTACACAAAAAAAACACAATTCTGCAATAGATTTTTGGGTTTTGTTTTCGCAGCGATTATTGTTCAGTAAAAAAAAAATTCAAAAATTAATTTAAAAAAATTCCCTTACATTGCCATTTTTCGAGACCCATAAAATTTTTGTTCCTCTGTAAATGGAGCTATGTAAGGGCTTATTTATTGCGTGACGAGCTGACAATTTTAGTGCTTTCAATTTGAGGTAAATACGACTCTTTCATCACCACTTATTGAATTTTTTTGTGGTGTTGAAATGACCAAAAAACAGCAATTCTGACGTGTCAATTTTTTCTTTCCACATAGAAGTGATCTCCACTGAACTGAAAGTGTCAGCTTATTATGAAACGCATAGGTCAAGAAGAAAAGTTCATGATTTTCAGATTTTCTTTTCAAATTTACGTAGTTGAAGCTAAAAAAATATTCTGACTAAATATTCCATTCCCTACAAGCACAAATACACATGTTTTTCGCCTTCTTCTATACCTACAGCCTTTGTTTTATAGCCCTATGGTAAAGAACTGAAGAACTTCTTGTCCTATGAGTGGAGATTTGACAATGCGCCATTACCTCTACCATTGTTTTATTAGTTAAAGCCTCTTGTAAGGGAACTTGTCAGGACACATCGCAATTATGGGACAATAGTTTTGCATTATTCATTATGTATTATCAAAAAAAGCAACATACATATATAAAATAGTGTAATATAATATAGACCTATAGTGCCTAAATCCATACAAAGTTCATAGTTGACCATGAAAACTCTAATCCAGGTGTTCTTGGGGACAGAGAGACCATTTTTTGCTCAGGACATGCCGTAGTTTTTTATTCACTTTTGGCTATCATTATCATTAGTATAGGAAGGGATTCTTTACAGTAAATGTGCTTAGACTTTGAAGTGTTCTACCACAATAGATATTGATAGCAAAATCAACAACTGAATTAGAAAAGGAGTAGAAGTTTACTTCCAACTAAAATAAATGTATTCTTTCTCCTCCTCCTTCCTCCCCGCCAACACAAAGGCTACCGCCCTTCATAGATTCTAATACAGTTTTATTAACTAGATCTTCATCATGCAATGTGAACCAAGATCTAAGAGAAATATTATATGAACTTATGTATATTTAACAGTAGACATAGGGTGGAATAACCTTTGTTACTGCTAGAAATGAATGTTTCAGGCAAATTTCGAATTTGCCTATTCAGACAGTTTTTCCCAGGGACTTTTTTTCACGGACAAGCTATTCTCTGTAAATTTAATCTCCCTTATTATGCTTCGGGGTCTCCTCAGAACCCAGAGGATAATTAACGTAATATTGTAAAAAAAAAAGATAAAATCTGATACTCGCCTCACTGCTCACCTGGGTGGGCTTTCTGCTCCTCACCATCATCCATCCCATCATCGACGCATCTTGAGATCGGTGCCACTCTCTCTGAAATCTCTGGGACGTCCGCCTTTGAGGGAACTCAGGAGGGTTTTGCGTATACGCGCTCGAGTTTACAGTTTGCACCGTGACATTATGACACCATGACCTTTCACAGTCTTGTGCAAAACCCTATTTGACTTTATTCGAAACCGGAAGTCCCAATCCAGTGTGAGAGGCCCGGGAATTTTAGTACGAGTGAAGGCGATCTTAAGATATCGCAAGGACCAGATGGGTGACGTGGAGGGGCCACAAAAGTGAGTACAAAGGGGTTTTTTTTACATTTCGATGGCATTTTGAGGTTCAGAAAAATGGCAGCCAGTGGCCTCCTTTTTGACAAAACCTGAGCAGAAGCAAATTACAAAAAATCCGCATTTTGGCAATTGCGGATTTTTGTAAAAATTTGCATAGAATTTAATTCTACTCAAATGTATTTACTCACCTCCTTCTACAAATAATCATTTTTCACCTATGAATAGAGCCCTTCTTAAGTGTCCTTAAAACGGTTGTCCACTTTTGGGAACACTTAAAAAAAATGTATTTAAATACAGGTATTTTACTCTAAAAAAAAAAATAATTTTTGCAGTTTTATGAGTTCCATAAAAATTGTTGCATCGTTCCTCTTTTGCAGGCTTTTTCTTTTCCCTGCACACTCAACTTTGTTGAGGCCTGTTATCATAAATTAGTTGAGAGAAGCTAAAAAAAAGACCGATAATAGAGTTACAAGCAACTATCAAGCAGGAATAGGGTTCTAACTGACAGATTCGGAGTTGAAGTCTGTAATAGTTCAGAACAGAGGATATAGAAGGCAAATGGTGTAAATGTTTTAATGAAATCCAATTGCAAAAATGATTTTTTTTTGCCCCTATTACATGCATTTAAAGGGTTTTTCCAATACTAGGACAACCTTTTCTCATCATATTTAATATATTCGTTTAGCCCTGTTAAAATAAAAACACTTATAGTCACCTCCCGTGCCGACACTGTTCCAACGTTGTCGGCATTCGCATTTCCGGGGCTCACGTGAGCTTGTTATGTCACATGAGCCCTGTGTCCAATCAGTGCTTGCGTCACTGTCCCCGCCTAAGGACGAATCGAATATCAAGAGGAAGTCAGAGAGCACCTGTAGCTCTGGCTCCCTGTTGATTTTCAAAACGTCCGAAGGCGGGGACAGTGACGCCACAACCACACAACCTCAACCTCAAGTGAGGACCGGGAATACGAGTGCCGACACCGCTGGAACGGTGCTGGCACAGGAGTTGAGTATATGTGCTTTTATTTTAACGGGGCCAAACGTGAGGAATCAGAAGGGGTTGTCCTAGTAGTGGAAAACCCCTTTAAGTAAGAAAAAGAAATGTCCCCAAAGGTGGACACATTAATTTCATGAGAAATAGTAATTAGAAAATGAAAAATGTGTTATACTTTTTCATAGTCACAAGGCAGTTTCATCGACTCTTCTCCAAAACAAATATGTCAGTGTAGATGAAATTCATAGAGCTACGCAGGTACCATAAGGTCCTTCTCTTAGTAATTGATGTCATAATATTAAACAGCATGACAGACACTCAATAAGTCAGAGTATGTTCTATATTTTTCACTGTGCAGCCTTCAACATACTCCACGTTCCCAGAGATACATAAGTGAACCTTTCATCATCCTTGGGTGAAATTTACAGCTTGTAGCCTTCGTCATGTTAAGAACATCACACAATCCCCTTCATTCAGACTTTAATAAGGAAGCTGAGGGAAATTTAACCAGGGCTGTTTTGCGGGTGACAGAACAGAAAAATGTTCTGGAGTCAAAAGTTAGCAAAGCGTCTCCAGCACAGCCCATTAAAACACAAGGCTGGCACAGCTGGATATTGGAACCATGTGTCCAGAGGAATTTTTCTTCTGGTTAGACATTCCAAAATATTGTCCCAAAGCCAAACCGTTCGGTGTTAGGCTAATTTAAGCAGTATGTTGAAATCAGCTTCGAAAGCTTTGATCATACTGAGATTGTTTGTTACAAATTGAACGCACCAGTCTCCATTCCTGGCTGACTGCGCCCCTGGATTTGTAAAATTAAATGCCTCGTTTAATGCACTTTGTACATGAGAAGAAATGTTTTGCTCGAGGATCTGATAACGAATCTTTCACCTACAAAAGGACCTACGTCTTAACCCATTCACTTCCAGCGACAAACTCATCACCAGCACTTGATGGGTTAAAAACAGAGATACATTGTAGCGCATTAAAACAGTCTACCGTTGCAAAGGTGAAACTTTCCCACCGTAAGTCCGGATGTAGAAATGTCACGGTGACCTCTTGACCGACGGCTTGTCAGAAAATACAGGAAGGGAACTGGAAGAATGAGGCAGATTGTTCTTAAAATAAACCTTCCAACAATACGACTTAGTTATAAGATGAGTTTCCAATATTTTAACCAATTATTTGTTTAAATCATTTCTATGTGCCGAAGAGGCATGGTGATATGGAAACATTTCTGGCTATACAACAAATGGGATTTCCCAATTTTTTTCTGTGTCTCTTGATTAAGTCATATTTTGCCAAACTCTGTTATAACCCATTACCTACATACAGTACAGACCAAAAGTTTGGACACACCTTCTCATTTAAAGATTTTTCTTTATTTTCATGACTATGAAAACTGTACATTCACACTGAAGGCATCAAAACTGTGAATTAACACATGTGGAATTATATACTTAACAAAAAAGTGTGAAACAACTGAAAATATGTCTTATATTCTAGGTTCTTCAAAGTAGCCACCTTTTGCTTTGATGACTGCTTTGCACACTGTTGGCATTCTCTTGATGAGCTTCAAGAGGTAGTCACCGGAAATAGTCTTCCAAAAATCTTAAAGGAGTTCCCAGATATGCTTAGCACTTGTTGACCCTTTTGCCTTCACTCTGCAGTCCAGCTCACCCCAAACCATCTCGATTGGGTTCAGGTCTGGTGACTGTGGAGGCCAGGTCATCTGGCGTAGCACCCCATCACTCTCCTTCTTGGTCAAATAGCCCTTACACAGCCTGGAGGTGTGTTTTGGGTCATTGTCCTGTTGAAAAATAAATGATGGTCCAACTAAATGCAAACCGGATGGAATAGCATGCCGCTGCAAGATGCTGTGGTAGCCATGCTGGTTCAGTATGCCTTCAATTTTGAATAAATCCACAACAGTGTCACCAGCAAAGCACCCCCACACCATCACACCTCCTCCTCCATGCTTCACGGTGGGAACCAGGCATGTAGATTCCATCCGTTCACCTTTTCTGCGTCGCACAAAGACACAGTGGTTGGAACCAAAGATCTCAAATTTGGACTCATCAGACCAAAGCACAGATTTCCACTGGTCTAATGTCCATTCCTTGTGTTCTTTAGCACAAACAAGTCTCTTCTGCTTGTTGCCTGTCCTTAGCAGTGGTTTCCTAGCAGCTATTTTACCATGAAGGCCTGCTGCACAAAGTCTTCTCTTAACAGTTGTTGAAGAGATGAGTCTGCTGCTTGAACTCTGTGTGGCATTGACCTGGTCTCTAATCTGAGCTGCTGTTAACCTGCAATTTCTGAGACTGGTGACTTGGATAAACTTATCCTCAGAAGCAGAGGTGACTCTTGGTCTTCCTTTCCTGGGGCAGTCCTCATGTGAGCCAGTTTCTTTGTAGTGCTTGATGGTTTTTGCTTCTTCACTTGGGGACACTTTCAAAGCTTTCCCAATTTTTCGCACTGACTGACCTTCATTTCTTAAAGTAATGATGGCCACTCGTTTTTCTTTACTTAGCTGCTTTTTTCTTGCCATAATACAAATTCTAACAGTCTATTCAGTAGGACTATCAGCTGTGTATCCACCAGACATCTGCACAACACAACTGATGGTCCCAACCCCATTTATAAGGCAAGAAATCCCACTTATTAAACCTGACAGGGCACACCTGTGAATTGAAAACCATTTCCGGTGACTACCTCTTGAAGCTCATCAAGAGAATGCCAAGAGTGTGCAAAGCAGTCATCAAAGCAAAAGGTGGCTACTTTGAAGAACACAGAATATAAGGCATATTTTCAGTTGTTTCACACTTTTTTTGTTAAGTAGATAATTCCACATGTGTTAATTCATTGTTTTGATTCCTTCAGTGTGAATGTACAGTTTTCATAGTCATGAAAATATAGAAAAATCATTAAATGAGAAGGTGTGTCCAAACTTTTGGTCTGTATTGTATGTATATCATGGTGGCTCACAGGTTGGCACTTTGGCATTGCATCACTGTGGTCAGGCACAGGCATCAACAGTATGTGGAGTTTGTCACATCTCCACCTGAACTTGTTCCTGCAACGTCTGCTCTGTCACCAGGCATTTCTGTATTCATTCTGTGGGTGGAGCTGGTGCTAGAAGAGATGTTGAAGCCAAAAGCTTTGGACAGTGCAGGCTCTTTCCAGCCACTAAGATTAAGGTGGCTGGGACCTGCAGTGCTATCCAGCCTGGCTGTATGGGTGTGCGTGCTGTCCAGCTGGAGTTATCATCTGCCAGCTACAGTCAATTGGAGAGCACCACATCCTACTTAAGCTTTCAGCTTACTGCTGGAAGCAGCCAGATATAGTCTTGTGCTTCTCTGGTTCAGTCCTGTTTGTTCAGCTCCAGTATAGGGTATTTGTTTCCTGTTTTTGACTTTGGCTTGTTTTATTGACTATTCTTCCATCTATTCTTGTGATTTTGTACTTCCCCTGCCCTCTTGGATCTGACCAAGCTACCTGACCACCTTTGCTAGTCTGCACTACCGAACAGCAGCTTATTCCATGGCCCCAGCCTATGGGCCCCCGTTTAAGTTCAGATCCCTGTGCAGGGGTTAAAGGGTGAAGGCTAGGTCAACACCTGGGATCTGGTAAGTGCTGTGATGATGCGCTAAGCCATTTTAGAGCTGCCAGGTGAACAGTGACAGAGCCACATTATAGTATGTCCTCCTTGTGTTTTCCTTGGTTTCCTTTGTCCATTTTGCCTTCTGTCCCCACCTTAAAATCACACATATGAAATTGGATTAGATTAGGATAATTGAAGAAACACAAATAAATGTCTATACTTTTTATTATTTGCTACAGCATTAGTTGAACAGCCCAAAATATTATTAGAAAATTGTAATTATTTTTTATCACGACTTATAATTCGCTAATTTTTCAGGTAAAGGGAGCTCTGGAGCAAGATGTGCCAAATTCATGAAGAGGCCTGTTAATGAATTTGGCACATGCTACAAATTCCATGCATCTTCGCCAGAAATATTACTCCCATCAGGGGCTGGTGTACACTTCCGGCATAATATATGCCATTTTTGTGGTGTAAATTATGATGTATCTGTTGGGTTGGACTGGCGTACAAACAGAAAAAGTTGAAAAAATTTATGCAATTTCGAATTTTGCATAAATTTTGCCACATTTAAAGGGAGTTTTATGCCAGAATTCTGGCAAAAGCTCCTTAAAGAATCATAGCCATAGTGTGAAGGATTATCATAATAAAATTAAAATCAACAGATGTCAATTTAAAGGAATGTCAATGGAAGCAAATGCACACACCTTCGTATAGAATTATTTCAACTGTATATTTTCTTCTTAAATGAAAAGTTAAGCAATTTTCTAAGTAGTCTTCATTAGAAACAATTCTGCCAATTTGCTGCTACAGAGATGTTGTAAATCTATTTTCTAGCTCAGTGCTTTGCAGAAATGTTACAAATCCATCAGAGCTCTTGCTCCTTACTGCTCTTCATTCTCTCCTCCCTTCTTTTAGTGTTAGAGATTGTAGCAGGGACAGGGAGGGATTGTATACAGATCTCTACAGCAAGGACTAGGGGATGAATTATCTCAAGGAGGGCAAAGAGCACATTCTAAAAAATAAAAGAAGAACACATGAAAAATATATTGTAGGATAGAAGTAGTGGAGTAGTAGAAGCTGTGATAATATGTTTATTACTGAAAACCTCATCAGCCTGGATACACACATCCAGTCTACATTTCTGGGAGAGACACTCCCAAAAGAGAAAAATCTGTAAATTGGATCAGGCTGTATACTTAATATCAGGAGATCCGAAAATAAATTAAAGAATGAAGATTAGTGCAATTTTATTAAACAAAACTAACCACTAAAATATGTACAAAAATGTTTCCATCGAAAAGGTGCCCATAGGCTTTAAAGGAATTTTCTTATCAGAACAATTTATCATCACCTATGAACAGAATAGGTTACTTTGACATATGAGAACCTCACCAATCATCAAAATGGTAGACTTGAATGTAGTAGTCAAAGAAGTCCCTCTTTGGGGTGATTGGAAGGGGTCTTAGCTGTCAGCCCCACACTGATCTAGTAGAAATCACCTATACATGAAATGTCCCTTTAGGATTTTTTTGCAACATTTTTTACACCAAAAATTGTGATGGCCAAATGTTGGGTCTAAGTAAATAGGAAAATATGAGATGCACTACAAAAAGCGATTTTTTTTGCTGAATTTTTCACACTTTTAGCAAGTTGTTTTGATTCTTACAATTTTTGTTTTCCAAACCCAACATTCCTTATGTATTCTTTTTTTTATGCATTTTCTCATTGGCTTCCCTATAGAACAGGAAAGCATGAAAAAAATTACTTTATGTAGTATGTATAACCTATTATTATCCAGGTAGAATTAATTTTAGGTAAACCAATTTTGAATCTCAAAAGTAGAGTAGATCATATTTTACCATTATGAATAATTTTTTAAAAACTCTACAACACACAAAAAAAATTCTTTGTTAATTCTACTTCGGAACATGGTATAGTCTAGTTATCGAAAAAAATCATCCCAATAGTAAACCTGAGCATATATATACATAAATTGATTTTAGAAGGCCCCTTTGTGTTGCATGGACTGGTTCTTCTCGTCCTTCGGAGGTGCAGACCAGCTAGTTCATGATGAGTTTTCATCCACTGCTCATTAGAATCTCCGACTCTTTGATTTTCCTTTGCAACCGTCTGAACACTCCATATTTCTGCTCTCATGAACCCAAGCTGCAAAGCGCCTGTTGCAATTTTCTTATTGCCATATTTATTCTAGTCCAATCCATGACAAGGGTCAACAGTTCAAGGAATAAAGCATTTTGCCATATGGTTACACTTTATTTCCAAATCGTGTTCAGAGGCTGTGATATCTTTAACCGAACATAATGATCTTAGAAGCTGCTACCACATTTTGTGAATGTTAACCCGTATCAGCGACTGGTTACCTCCAAAGCCAATATTCAGTGTTCGAAAATGCTCATCATCATGCACAGCTGCATAATAACCTACAGCAAAAAAATATATTTCTACTGTAGCTTAGAGCGTGGGACCTAACCAAATTATAGTTTAGGTCTTTAGATAAAAAAAAATACATAGATGTATAGGTTTGGATGAAAAACTATGAGTATTTATTTTTGTCCCACATGGAAATGATTCAATTATCTAAATGTAACATATCATAATTATAGCGTTGAGAAGACTATCTTGCCTTACTACTCTATCTGTGAAGCTCAGAGATAAGTGAGATATGAAGTATCACAGCAGCCTATCAAAACAGGTGTCAGGAGATGACTCATTTGTTTCATTGGACAGTGTTGGGGCATGCTCTGTGACTTGTGCAGGTAGGTGGAGGAAGTGACCTGTAACCATGTCAATGACATGATCCTGTGTTATTTGCCTCCAGTTTCATAATATATTTCATTGTTATCCTGCATGTGATGAGAATGAGCTTTTTGGTCAAATGGTCACTGGCAATGTCGGGGCTAAGGTTCACCCATTATCTTTGTTGAACATATGACTGTTCATTTTTAACTATTTAAACCAGAGATGTCAAACTCAAATATACAGAGAGCCAAAATTAAAAGCTTGGGCGAAGTCGTGGCCAAGTATAATGGGCCCCACATAGTCCTCCATACAGTATAATGGGCCCCACATAGTCCTCCATACAGTATAATGGGCCCCACATAGTGCTCCATACAGTATAATGGGCCCCACATAGTCCTCCATACAGTATAATGGGCCCCACATAGTCCTACATACAGTATAATGGGCCCCATATAGTCCTCCATACAGAATAATGGGCCCCACATAGTCCTCCATACAGAATAATGGGCCCCACATAGTCCTCAATACAGTATAATGGGCCCCACATAGTCCTCCATACAGTATAGTGGGACCACATAGTCCTCCATACAGTATAGTGGGCCCACATAGTCCTACATACAGTATATTGACCCCTCATAGGCATACAGGATGCCAATAAAGTTGAAAGTGCGATGTCGGGCCAGGGATAGGCCAAATATACTCACCCTGAGGGCCAGATTTGGCCAGCGGGCCAGAGTTTGACATGTGTGATCTAAACATTTGTTGACATTGCATACACAGGACATACAGTATAATAAAACCAAAAATGTATAGACCAAAATGGGATGTGATATTCTTCCTTCAGCTCCATTGTCGCTTTGTACTCTTTCCTCCCAACTAAGAACACCTTGCCCTAAGTACAGCATTGCCTCTGACCCCTATATTCCTAATGTCTCCCACTGTCATGGCCCATGTTCTGTTCATGATGTTCCTCCTCTGGGGTTACTGTTTAAAACGTTATTATAACATTTGCCATTATTACCTCTTAGGGTCCAGAAAGTCATAGTTTTTCTATTATGACAAAAAAAATGATTTCCTGTATTGATCTATAAGATGATTTTCTTCCACACATAGGGAATGTCATTGTAAGGCTTCATACACCCATCCGTGTAACACATGCACGTGCTGTTTTTTTTCTCGGACAGCACATGGACCCATAGAGTTTCATTTATCCATACACACATCTGTAAAGATGGATCCATGTGTGCGATCCATGACGCTGAGAACATATCCTATTTTCATCACTTTTGTAGATCAGGCATTAAAGTCTATGAGGATCTGTACAACACAGATGAAACACTGAAGATAGCATTTTACTTCAGTTTTCCATCTGAGCATCATCCGTATTTAATAGATCCATTGCTAAGAGTCAATGGATTAAAAAAAGTTCAGGCAGTCTTCAGGGACAAAAACAGATGAGATCAAAACAGATGCAACTAAGATGAAACTAGGAGGCAACTCGCATGGCACCTGAGAAAAAATTGGTCTTTTCTCTTTCAGATGCTAACTCTCACATGGATGAGTGACGGTAGCCTAAGGCTGCATTCACACATCTGTTTGCTGCATTCTATGATTCACGGACCAGCCCCAAGGTTCCCGACCAAAACTCAAGAGTCTCATAGGCATATATGATGCAGTCAAGTTAAGGTCAGGAGACCCAAGGCAAGTCCATATACAAATGTGTGAATCTGGCCTAAAAGAGATGGTCCATCCTATTTAGAGAGGCAATCTCATAACGGCTGCATTCACACATCCGTGTGAGCATTACCATCTTAGAGAAATGGATCAATTTTTTTCACGTTTCATATTAGTTGCTTCCCTTTTTGTTTCTAACTGAAGCAGGTAGATGGCCTGAACTTTTTTTAACCATTGACCCTTAGCAAAGGATGGACATGTAGCAAATGATGACATAACCAGCAGGTCACAGAAGCAGTAGATGCAAGTTGAAGGATCCACAGCAGATTGCAATGTAATGTGCACAGACTCTAATAACAGTTCTTAATGCCTTGCAGTAGGCGATAGGTTAACCAGCAGGTCTGATGGAGCAGTAAGTGCCAATTGCAGAAATCACAGGAGTCTGAGGAGATGACAGCAACAGAAGACATTGGACGGTGGCAATGTCCAAACATACGGCAACAGAATACATTATAGTCTCAATACTCAGAGATAGTGGTGTATCTAAATGGGCCTTAAAAGGACTTGTGACATGATGTCACTGCGGCTCCTTTTAAGATCCAACGTGGAGCACAAC
The DNA here is from genome assembly GCF_046119375.1 of Phyllobates terribilis. Lineage (NCBI taxonomy): Eukaryota > Metazoa > Chordata > Amphibia > Anura > Dendrobatidae > Phyllobates > Phyllobates terribilis. The sequence continues at coordinate 250,352,816 of NW_027362773.1, read as the reverse complement.
TAAGGGCAGCTGCCATATGGAAAAGGGAGTGGAGCTCGGCACTCTGAAAATGAAACAATACTCAGACATAGGGGCATGTCCAAGTGGGCCTTGAAAGTCCTTGTGACATGATTGATGTCACTGAGGAATGACGGGCTACTTGTAAGACTCAACGTGGAGTACAACTAAGGGCAGTTGCTATTGGGGAAAGGGAGTAGAGCTCACAACTTTGAAATTAGACAATACTCAAACATAGGAAAGTGTCAAAGTAGGCCTTAAAAGTCCTTGTGACATCATTGATGTCACTGAGGAACGGCGAGCTACTTTTAAGACTCAACATGGAGAACAACTAAGGGCAGCTGCCATAGGGGAAAGGGAGTTGAGATCGGCATCCTGAAAATGAGACAATACTCAGACATAGGGGTATGTCCAAGTGGGCCTTGAAAGTTTTTGTGACATGAATGATGTCACTGAGGAACGGCAAGCTACTTGTAAAACTCAACGTGGAGCACAACTAAGGGCAGCTGCCAAAGGGGAAAGGGAGTTGAGCCCAGCACCTTGAAAATGAGACAGGTGCGTAACTACAGAGAAAACCAAGCCTGAATATGAGGATCAGACCATGCTACTCAATTCTACCTGTTATTCCATAAAAATGCAGAGCCATAAACAGGAGTTACCAAAGCCCTTAGCAGACTATATTTTGCTAGAGATATTTAGCTTTCTTGGATTTCTTATATCGCTCCCTGTTTTTCCTGGAGCCAAATATGGATATGAGAGGAATCTTGGAAAAATATAACAATCCTCCAACTACTTGTCCTGTCACTATCTCACAATTAGTGTTGAGCCACCCCCGTAGTGTTCGAGTTCGGTTCGGTTCGTCGAACACCCGTGTGTTCGCCGAACTGTTCGTCGAACTGTTCGTCGAACACGTTCGAACACCGTTAAAGCCAATGGCAGGCAAACAAAAACACATAGAAACACATAGAAAACACTTTCAAAGGTGTCCAAAAGCTGATAAACTGCTCAGAAGACACAACTAACACATGGAAAAGTGACAAGTACATATAGTCATGCGAAAAGAAAAGGAGGAGTGGAGGAGTAAAAGGAGGGGGAGACACAGATATAGGCATGTCATGCCCTTCTAAAATCCAAAAAGTGAGAAGCCGACACGGCCAGTCCGCTCCTGCCTGTGCCACCTCCGTGTCGCTGGGTTTGTGCCAGAGCCGCGGTGAACCCTGACGGCCAGCCCCCCTCTCCCAATACTGGTGCCTGTCCGCTGGTGGGTCGAGCGAGCCCTCCTGTGGTGGAGGCAGCTCTAAGTTTTTAATTTAAATTGTCTCTCTAATTTGAATGAATACACTTTAAATCCATTTACAAGGATCTATTAGAGGGCAAGTCTCATGCCAGCAGCCGCGTAATTCCAGCTCCAGTAGCGTCCACTAAAGCTGCTGCAGTAAAAAAGCTTTTATAAGGATCGAGCTCGGCTGTCCACCGCAAGGCATCCTGCTGCCAGTCCCAGCCCCTATGCCTTGTATCGCAATACGTCACCTAGGCTAAAGATAAATGGAACTGTAGCACCTTGAGGGCTCGGTTGCTACAGAGGTATTGCACCTCACCCAGAGGTGTGATATCTCACTCTCAGGTAAGGATGGAGTGGGGATCAGGACCCGACACCTGCATGCATTACACCACATTGCCGTGGGGCAGGGCGACCAATATGCCCCTGAGTTGGGCACGACAGTCCCTGTCCCTGGCTGGAGTGGGGGGAGGGAACACTGAGGAAGGGGAACCCTGTAGTCCAGGAGCAGGGAGGAAGCAGTTCCTGGGTGCATTGAGAAGGGAGTATAAAAGGTGGGCACCATCTTAGTTCAGTGCAGAGAAGTCTGAGCAGAAGTGACAGGGAGCAGGGACTCTGCATGAGCTCTGCTCCGGAGGCGGGCCTAGTAACAGAGGCCCAGGCCTGGAAGAGGGAGAAGGAAGGAAGAGGAGCGGAGAAGGCTCCAGGAACGAGGAACGAAGGGATCCCAGGGGTGCGGACGGGCGAGTCGCCACCGCACGCCAGAATCCACCTGCGTGGAGGGGTCAGGCCAAAGCGGGAGACCGGTCCCCGAAACTAGTGGAGGCAGGAAACGACCCTCAGCTAGAAACCGGAGGCTGTGACATTTTATGTGGCGCAGCCCCTCGCTACACCCGCTAGGAAGGCACCACATAGGGTCAGGGAAACTGGCGCCAAGTTTACCAAGAGGAGGCCCGAGGCAGCCGGACAGAAGGGTTGGTAAGAAAGGCCAGACAAAGGACACACAAAGGGGGTCCTGTGAAGCACTGCAAAGTTATCTGGGAGTTGTCTGAGCCCCTCACCTGGTGAGCACAGTACAACGTGGGCAGCCGTTACCTGCAGACGTGGTCTGGATAATAAGAACTGTGCGTAAAGGCCCTAGACTGCATCACTGACTCCGTGTCGTTACTGCTGCTGCCCTGCACCATCACCCCCATCCTCCGCATACACTGCCCTGAGGCTATACTCCTCCCGTGGGGAGTTATGCTACGCTCTGCTGCACCCACAACACCAGCCTCAGCGGTCTGCCCTGCAGCGGCAGTTCACTCTGACCGCAATCCACGGGTGGCGTAGTCGGACATTTAAACATCAAAACCACATAAATAGTTCCGCCACTGGTTTGACCGCCCTGAGCCACGGAACCGGGTCGCCGCCACGGAGACTACAACCACCAGCATCCACCAAAAAGGGTCCGGCTCCGGGTGTCCCAAGGCCCAGGGGGTGCATCAGAACATTTTCATCACCTTTCACAATCACCAATGGGACAAGGCAGGGATGTCTTCTGTCCCCTCTCTTATACATCCTAGTGACGGAGCACCTGCTCTCATCAATTCGCCATAACCCCAATATTAGGTGGATTGAGGTGGGAGGCACCGAGTACAAGTGCTCTCTATTTGCTGATGATGTCCTAGTATATATCACTCAATCACATATATCCATCCATGCTGTTATGGCTGAAATAGATCACTTTGTTACATGGTCAAATTTTAAAATCAATGCAGCGAAGTCTGAGGCCCTCGATGTCTCCCTCCCCAAATCCATACAGGATTCCATCCAGTCCAACTTTCCCTCACAGGGTATCAAATACTTAGGAATTCCTATTCATAGAGACCTCTCCCATCTATGTTATCTTAATTTTGGGCCCTTTATTGAACAACTCCATACAGACCACGGTTGGCAAGTTAGAACTGTAAGATTCACTACGTGAACCACTGGTGTTTTGTGGAAAAGCACATGTACACTGTGTTCCAAATTATTATGCAAAAAGTGTTTAGGAGTGATAAGGGAAGAATTTGCTTGTTTGTCAGTTAAACTCATTTGTGGTGATGTGTGTCAGGGCTCTTTATATCACTGTAAGCAATTGCAGACACCAGTGCTAATTAGTTTGGCAGGTGAGTCCAATGAAAGGCAAGACTACTTAAGAAGGCTGTCCCACATTATTAAGCAGCCTTCATTTTCTGCCAAAATGGGAAAGAAAAAGGATGTGTCGGCTGCTGAGAAGCAACAAATTGTGGAGTGTTTAGGTCAAGGCATGACTACAATCAACATTGTGCGATGATCAGGATGAAGTGTCTTGGCAATCAAGAAGTATGTAGCTGATTCACAGTACACCCGTGTGCGTGCTGATAAGGTCAAATTGAGAACTCTTTCCTACAGGCAATTACGTCAGGTTAAAAGAGTAGCGGCAAAAAAGCCTTGTCATAGCAGCAGACAAGTTTTTGAAGCTGCTGGTGCCTCCAACGTCCCCCGAACAACAAGATGCAGGGTCCTTCAGAGGTTTGCAGCTGTGCTTACGCCATCCTGTCGACCTCCTCTATCCACTTCACACAAGCAGAAACGGCTCCAGTGGGCCAAACATTACATGAAGACTGATTTCAAAACTGTTTTGTTCACGGATGAGTGCCGTGCAACGTTCGATGGTCCAGATGGATGGAGTGGAGGATGGCTGGTTGATGGACACCCCACGCAAACACGGCTACAGCGCCAACAAGGAGGAGGTGGAGTAATGTTTTGGGCTGGAATCATGGGGAGAGAGATTGTCGGCCCCTTTAGGATCCCTGAAGGGGTAAAGATGAACTCCATAATGTATGTGGAGTTTCTCAAACAGCACTTCCTGCCATGGTTCAAGAAGAAGAACCGTGTATTCCACAGCAAGATCATTTTTATGCATGATAATGCACCATCTCATGCTGCACATAAAACATCTGCATCTCTGGCTGATATGGGCATAAAAGGGGACAAACTTATGGTGTGACCCCCATGCTCCCCTGACCTCTACCCCATTCAGAACCTCTGGAGCATCATCAAAAGGAGTGTCTATGATGGCGGGAGGCAGTTCACATCTAAGCAACAGCTCTGGGAGGGTATTCTGTCCTCATGCAAAACAATTGAAGCAGAAACCATCCAAAACCTGACAAATTCAATGGACGAGAGAGTTCAGAAGCTCCTTTCGAACAAGGGGTCCTATGTGAAAATGTAACATCACCTAGAATAAAGTTTTGAATTGAAAACTGTTTGATTTCAGTTTCTAATAACCTGCTAATGCTTATAATTTCAAAAATGACCATTTTTTTGGTCTTTATTAAAATGAAAAGGTTGATCGAAAAGTTTGGGGGATCTAAGAGTGTGGCAACCCAGTAGTCAGGATTACTTCGAATTCTGACAATATGAGGGTCATGTTGCAGGTAGTGCAGCAAGAAGGCACTTATGTGTCTTGCGCATCTCGGAGCCCCAAAATTTTTTTCGGGCTAGATGCAGCTAAAAATTATTATTAATTTTAAATCTGGTGGAGCTTATTATAGATGGCCTAATAGAATCAGTGCTGCACACTGCTACAAAGCCCAAATTATTTTCCAGCCAAGATACAGATAAACATGATTAGTAATTTGAAAGCTTAAAACGGTTGGTGAGGTGATTTTAACCAATCATCAAGCTTTTACTCTCCCCAGGATGACACAGGGGTAGAAAAGTCGTTTCGGATCCATGATTTGTTCATCTTTATGAACTTGAGTCTGTCTACATTATCAGTGGAGAGCCGCGTGCGCTTATCTGTCAGCACACCACGAGCAGCGCTGAACAAACGTTCAGACAGAACGCTGGCTGCGGGGCATGACAAGATCTCCAAGGCGTAAGTGGCTAGCTCCGGCCATTTATCCAGATTGGAAGCCCAAAAAGAGCAAGGGTCCAGTGACACAATCATGGCTTCAATGTTTACTTGGAGATACTCCTGTATCATCGTCTCTAGGCGTTGACTATGTGTCAGACTTCTTGACTCCTGTGGCCTTGCAAAGGATGGGCTAAAAAAGTGGTGAAATGATTCCGCAAAATTGATGTTACCAGCAGATACTGTGGTTCTGTTACGGTTTGAGTGCTGAACACTCGACGGTCCCACGGTTGGCAAGTTGGAACTGTGAGATTCACTACGTGCACCACTGGTGTTTTGTGGAAAAGCACATGTAAGATTCTGCAACAGTCTCTGCTGATACTCCTGCATGCGTGCATCCCTTTCTATGGCAGGAATAATTTCTGCAAATTTACTTTTGTACCGGGGATCTAACAGTGTGGCAACCCAGTAGTCAGGATTATTTCTAATTCTCACAATTCGAGGGTCATGTTGCAGGTAGTGCAGCAAGAAGGCACTCATGTGTGTTGCGCATCCAGGAGCACCAAGTCCCTGTTGTGTTGGTGGCGAAGTAACAATCATGCTTCCTTCCTCTGTCCTCTCTCCCCAACCTCGCACAACAGAAATGTGATCAAGGTCTCCCTCATCTGATGAGTCTTCCATCAGTTCGTCCTCCACTCCTTCCTGGGCTCCTGCACCTTCCTCACTAGTTTGGCTGCTACTATGCGCCCTGGTAAAACCATCTCCCCCACCCTCACATGCCTGCCGCCTTGCTGCTGCCGACCGTCTGGACCTTGCAGATGTTATCCCTTCCGCATACAACTCCTCCTCTACTTCCTCCACCTACTCTTGGGCCACCACCTGGCTCCGAATTCTGTTTAACATGTGCTCCAGCATGTAAATCACCGGAATAGTCATGCTGATAATGGCATCGTCAGCACTAAACATCTTCGTCGCCATTTCAAAACTGTGCAGAAGGGTGCATAGGTCCCTGATCTGAGACCACTCCTCCAGCGTGATTTGCCCCACCTCTGGATCTCGTTGGCCCAGGCTATACGTCAGAACGTATTGCACCAGGGCTTGTCGGTGCTGCCACAGTCGCTGCAACATGTGCAGAGTTGAATTCCACCGGGTAGGCACATCGCATTTTAGCCGGTGAAGTGGCAGGCCCAACGACTTCTGTAGAGATGTAAGTCGCTGAGCTGCGGGATGCGAACGGCGGAAGTGAGCACACAGCGACCGTGCGCTCTGCAGAAGGCCATCTAGTCTGGGATAGTGGGCTAAAAATTGCTGGACAACCAGGTTCAACACGTGAGCCATGCAAGGCACGTGTGTGACATTGCCCCGGCGAAGGGCCGCACCCAGGTTTGCAGCATTGTCGCACACGGCCTTCCCTGGTTTCAGGTCCAGTGGAGACAACCATTCATGAAATTGGTTCTCCAGAGCTGACCACAACTCCTCAGCTGTGTGACCCACATTTCCCAGACATTTCAAAGTAAAAACCGCCTGATGACGTTGAGCCCTACTGCCAGCATAGTAAGGAGGTGTGCAGGATCCCTTCTGCGCAGTTAGAAAACTTGTGGCATGACCAGACAGGCTTTGGGTGCAGGTGGAGTACCGAGAGGAGGTTGAGGAGGCAGAAGCAGTGGAGGAACTTTGAGAAAAAGAGGATTGACGTACAACTCGTGGGGACGGCAAGACTTGGACAGCAGCCCCTTGTCCTGCTGTCACCATAGTTACCCAGTGCCCAGTCAGCGACATGTAACGCCCCTGTCCATGCCTACTCGTCCAAGTGTCTGTGGTGAAATGCACCCTGTCACACACAGAGTTTCTCAAAGAAGCGGTGATGTTGTGTGCGACATGCTGGTGGAGCGCATGCACACCTTTCTTTGAGAAGTAGTGCCGACTGGGCATCTGGTACTGGGGCACTGCGACGAACATAAGGTCTCGAAAATCCTCTGTGTCCACCAGGCGGAAAGGCAGCATTTCTGTAGCCAAGAGCTTGCAGATGGTGAAATTCAACCTCTTTGCTTTCTCATGGCTAGGAGGAAATGGTCTTTTACTTGTCCACATCTGAGGGACCGAGGGCTGGCTATTGTGCTTAGACGGGGTTGATAAGGGTGTCCCCGGCAAACTGCCGGTCTGTGAGGAAGATGCAGGCAGACATGTTAGGTTGCCTTGATCCAAAGGTGGTGCTATCGATGTCGGACAGCGCTCAACACCAGCTGGTGTTACCACCTCCAAAGAAAATGATGACCTGCCAATCACGCTGGCTGTTGCGGGTAAAGAGGTGGCAGGTCTGCGCCCCAAAACAGGTGTGACTGCTATCGCCCCAGTCACAGAGTATGAAGAGGCCGCGGATGCACAAGATATGGCAGACGGTGGTTGGCCCGGCTGGCTAGGCCGCATTGTAGCACAGTGAGCTTCCCACTGCAACTTATGATTCTTGTCCATGTGCCGGTTCATGCATGAAGTACTCAAACTATGTATTTTTTGGCCTCTACTTAGCTTTTGCTGACAAATGTTACAGATAACACGAGTTGGGTCATCTTTATCGATCTGAAAAAATGCCCAGGCTATGCAAGGCTTAGCACCCATGCGACCTGAAGAGCCACCACGACTTGAGGTGAGAGGATGCAGTTGTTGACGTGCTTCCAGTACTACGTCTCAGTCCAGGAAGGCGCAACCTGACCTCGTCGTCACTAGCATCCTCCTCCACCTCCTCTGCTGACCTCATCTCTTGGCTGACTGTGGGTTGACAGTAAGTGGGATCTCCAACCTCATCATCATCACCCTGTGCGTTATCACACCCGTCGTCCTCAGAGCCAACCTGTTCCTGCCCTCACAAAAAACTAAAGTTGTCGCTCCAATCAGGTATTTGAGTCTCATCATCATCTTCCTCATTGTCTCCACCAACAGGAGTTACAGTTTGGGAATGAGGGTCTACATTATGGTCAGAACCTTCTGCGTCTGGTCCTGGATCCGACTCATAAAGATTCTGGGCATCAGTGCAGATCATTTCCTCATCTGGATTCACAGAAGCGCTGGAGTCGACCTCTGATTCCCAGGCTATAGTATGAGTAAACAGCTCTGCAGACTCAACCATCTGTTCTACCTCATACTCAGACGGGCAGCTGGAGATTTGGGAGCTGTGAGGAAGCAAGTGCGATTGGGGTGACACCTTTGAGGACTGGAGTATTTGTGATGTTGAAGTTGATGTGGAGGAGAGCCCACTTAAAGGAACACTTGATATCCGTTGAAGCACCTGCTGTTTTTGTGCCTCATCTGGAATTTGTAGCGATTGGCGTGGCCGTAAGAAAGGGATCTTATCACATTGTCCGCTAAAAGAAGTAGACATTTTAGTTTGGCTGGAAGATGGTCTTTCTTCTGCAGATGTTACAGTTGCTTTAACACCTACCTCACGGACACAACCTTTTTTCCCCTTCCCAACACGCCTATTCCCCTTTCCACCAGCAGCAGGCCTTTTTCCACTCATTTTGGTGGTTAACTAATTCACAACTCTGGAGTAGTTTGCACAAAAAAACAATGGATGGGAACCGAGCAGAGCTGAGTGGCCAAACTGTGGTATTAGGCCAAAACTATTGGCTGGGTTAGATGCAGAAAAAAATTATATTCAATTTGCAACCTGATGGAGGTGAGTATAGATGGACTAATAGAACAAGTCCCACACACAGCTAGAAGCCCAAATATTTTTTCAGAGGTAGATGCAGACAAAAAATTATTTTTAATTTGCAACCTGATGGAGGTCAGTATAGATGGACTAATAGAGAAAGTCCCACACACTACTAGAAGGCCAAATATTTTTTCAGAGCTAGATGCAGATAAAAATTATTTTTAATTTGCAACCTGATGGAGGTCAGTATAGATGGACTAATAGAGAAAGTCCCACACACTGCTAGAAGGCCAAATATTTTTTCAGAGCTAGATGCAGATAAAAATTATTTTTAATCTGCAACCTGATGGAGGTCAGCATAGATGGACTAATAGAGAAAGTCCCACACACTGCTAGAAGGCCAAATATTTTTTCAGAGCTAGATGCAGATAAAAATTATTTTTAATCTGCAACCTGATGGAGGTCTGTATAGATGGACTAATAGAGAAAGTCCCACACACTGCTAGAAGGCCAAATATTTTTTCAGAGCTAGATGCAGAAAAAAATTATATTCAGTTTGCAACCTGATGTAGGTCAGTATAGATGGACTAATAGAACAAGTCCCACACACTGCTAGAAGGCCAAATATTTTTTCAGAGGTAGATGCAGATAAAAATTATTTTTAATTTGCAACCTGATGGAGGTCAGTATTGATGGACAAATAGAGAAAGTCCCACACACTGCTAGAAGGCCAAATATTTTTTCAGAGCTAGATGCAGACAAAAAAATATTTTGAATTTGCAACATGATGGAGGTCAGTATAGATGGTCTAATAGAACAAGTCCCACACACTGCTAGAAGGCCAAATATTTTTTCAGAGCTAGATGCAGAAAAAAATTATATTCAGTTTGCAACCTGATGGAGGTAAGTATAGATGGACTAATAGAACAAGTCCCACACACTGCTAGAAGCCCAAATATTTTTTCAGAGCTAGATGCAGAAAAAAATTATATTCAATTTGCAACCTGATGGAGGTCAGTATAGATGGACTAATAGAGAAAGTCCCACACACTGCTAGAAGGCCAAATATTTTTTCAGAGCTAGATGCAGACAAAAAATTATTTTGAATTTGCAACCTGATGGAGGTCAGTATAGGTGGACTAATAGAACAAGTCCCACACACTGCTAGAAGGCCAAATATTTTTTCAGAGCTAGATGCAGAAAAAAATTATATTCAGTTTGCAACCTGATGGAGGTCAGTATACATGGACTAATAGAACAAGTTCCACACACAGCTAGAAGCCCAAATATTTTTTCAGAGGTAGATGCAGAAAAAAAATATATTCAGTTTGCAACCTGATGGAGGTCAGTATAGATGGACTAATAGAGAAAGTCCCCCACACTGCTAGAAGGCCAAATATTTTTTCAGAGCTAGATGCAGAAAAAAATTATATTCAGTTTGCAACTTGATGGAGATCAGTATAGATGGACTAATAGAACAAGTCCCACACACTGCTAGAAGGCCAAATATTTTTTCAGAGGTAGATGCAGATAAAAATTATTTTTAATTTGCAACCTGATGGAGGTCAGTATAGATGGACAAATAGAGAAAGTCCCACACACTGTTAGAAGGCCAAATATTTTTTCAGAGCTAGATGCAGACAAAAAAATATTTTGAATTTGCAACGTGATGGAGGTCAGTATAGATGGTCTAATAGAACAAGTCCCACACACTGCTAGAAGGCCAAATATTTTTTCAGAGCTAGATGCAGAAAAAAATTATATTCAGTTTGCAACCTGATGGAGGTCAGTATAGATGGACTAATGGAACAAGTCCCACACACTGCTAGAAGCCCAAATATTTTTTCAGAGCTAGATGCAGAAAAAAATTATATTCAATTTGCAACCTGATGGAGGTCAGTATAGATGGACTAATAGAGAAAGTCCCACACACTGCTAGAAGGCCAAATATTTTTTCAGAGCTAGATGCAGACAAAAAATTATTTTGAATTTGCAACCTGATGGAGGTCAGTATAGGTGGACTAATAGAACAAGTCCCACACACTGCTAGAAGGCCAAATATTTTTTCAGAGCTAGATGCAGAAAAAAATTATATTCAGTTTCCAACCTGATGGAGGTCAGTATAGATGAACTAATAGAACAAGTCCCACACACAGCTAGAAGCCCAATTATTTTTTCAGAGGTAGATGCAGAAAAAAATTATATTCAGTTTGCAACCTGATGGAGGTCAGTATAGATGGACTAATAGAACAAGTCCCACACACAGCTAGAGGCCCAAATATTTTTTCAGAGGTAGATGCATTAAAAAATATATTCAGTTTGCAACCTGATGGAGGTCAGTATAGATGGACTAATAGAGAAAGTCCCACACAGTGCTAGAAGGCCAAATATTTTTTCAGAGCTAGATGCAGACAAAAAATTATTTTTAATTTGCAACCTGATGGAGGTCAGTATAGATGGACTAATAGAGAAAGTCCCACACACTGTTAGAAGGCCAAATATTTTTTCAGAGCTAGATGCAGATAAAAATTATTTTTAATTTGCAACCTGATGGAGGTCAGTATAGATGGACTAATAGAGAAAGTCCCACACACTGCTAGAAGGCCAAATATTTTTTCAGAGCTAGATGCAGATAAAAATTATTTTTAATTTGCAACCTGATGGAGGTCAGTATAGATCTACTAATAGAGAAAGTCCCACACACTGCTAGAAGGCCAAATATTTTTTCAGAGCTAGATGCAGAAAAAAATTATATTCAGTTTGCAACCTGATGGAGGTCAGTATAGATGGACTAATAGAACAAGTCCCAAACACAGCTAGAAGCCCAAATATTTTTTCAGAGGTAGATGCCGAAAAAAATTATATTCAGTTTGCAACCTGATGGAGGTCAGTATAGATGGACTAATAGAACAAGTCCCACACACAGCTAGAAGCCCAAATATTTTTTCAGAGGTAGATGCAGAAAAAAAATATATTCAGTTTGCAACCTGATGGAAGTCAGTATAGATAGACTAATAGAGAAAGTCCCACACAGTGCTAGAAGGCCAAATGTTTTTTCAGAGCTAGATGCAGACAAAAAATTATTTTTAATTTGCAACCTGATGGAGGTCAGTATAGATGGACTAATAGAGAAAGTCCCACACACTGCTAGAAGGCCAAATATTTTTTCAGAGCTAGATGCAGATAAAAATTATTTCTAATTTGCAACCTGATGGAGGTCAGTATAGATCTACTAATAGAGAAAGTCCCACACACTGCTAGAAGGCCAAATATTTTTTCAGAGCTTGATGCAGAAAAAAATTATATTCAGTTTGCAACCTGATGGAGGTCAGTATAGATGGACTAATAGAACAAGTCCCACACACAGCTAGAAGCCCAAATATTTTTTCAGAGGTAGATGCAGATAAAAATTATTTTTAATTTGCAACCTGATGGAGGTCAGTATAGATGGACTAATAGAACAAGTCCCACACACTGCTAGAAGGCCAAATATTTTTTCAGAGCTAGATGCAGACCAAAAATTATTTTGAATTTGCAACGTGATGGAGGTCAGTATAGATGGACTAATAGAACAAGTCCCACACACTGCTAGAAGGCCAAATATTTTTTCAGAGCTAGATGCAGAAAAAAATAATATTCAGTTTGCAACCTGATAGAGGTCAGTATAGATGGACTAATAGAACAAGTCCCACACACAGCTAGAAGCCCAAATATTTTTTCAGAGGTAGATGCAGAAAAAAATTATATTCAGTTTGCAACCTGATGGAGGTCAGTATAGATGGACTAATAGAACAAGTCCCACACACAGCTAGAAGCCCAAATATTTTTTCTGAGGTAGATGCAGAAAAAATATATATTCAGTTTGCAACCTGATGGAGGTCAGTATAGATAGACTAATAGAGAAAGTCCCACACAGTGCTAGAAGGCCAAATATTTTTTCAGAGCTAGATGCAGACAAAAAATTATTTTTAATTTGCAACCTGATGGAGGTCAGTATAGATGGACTAATAGAGAAAGTCCCACACACTGCTAGAAGGCCAAATATTTTTTCAGAGCTAGATGCAGATAAAAATTATTTTTAATTTGCAACCTGATGGAGGTCAGTATAGATCTGCTAATAGAGAAAGTCCCACACACTGCTAGAAGGCCAAATATTTTTTCAGAGCTTGATGCAGAAAAAAATTATATTCAGTTTGCAACCTGATGGAGGTCAGTATAGATGGACTAATAGAACAAGTCCCACACACAGCTAGAAGCCCAAATATTTTTTCAGAGGTAGATGCAGATAAAAATTATTTTTAATTTGCAACGTGATGGAGGTCAGTATAGATGGACTAATAGAACAAGTCACACACACTGCTAGAAGGCCAAATATTTTTTCAGAGCTAGATGCAGAAAAAAATTATATTCAATTTGCAACCTGATGGAGGTCAGTATAGATGGACTAATAGAATGATGCTATGCCCAAAAGATTTTACTTCACTAGGTGCAGTAAAAAAATTGGTATTCTATACACAGGTGGTATATCTTGCAACACAGATAGGCTACTCCACTGACTAACACACTCTGCAATAGGCCAAAAAGGATTAGCTTTGCTAGATTCAGCCAAATGCTGTGAAAAAAACTTGCACAGCACTGGCACAGACCTGCCTGGCAAAAACTGATAGGAACTGATGTAACTTAGTCCTGAAAAGGACTGCAATTACAATTAGTCTTTACTCCCACAACCTATCTATTTAAGAGCACAGACCTGCCTGATAAAAGTTGTAGGAAATGCTGTAACCTAGTCGTTAAAAGGACTGCAATCACAACTATTCCCTACTCCCAAGCTATCTGTAGATTTGTGCGAAAATTGGCTTGAAATTAACAAGGTATAGCGCACACAGCAACAGCGGTGCCGTCTAACACGCAGCTGCAGCAGTGAGAAAATGGTGGCGACGGGGAAAATGGCTGGGTCTTATACGGCAAGGACATGTGACGTACACTGCCAATGACACATGCCCTTGCTTGTGTGAAAAAAAGCACTTCGCTCCGTGTGTGCGCTGCTGATAGGCTGACAGATTGCACCTCCCCACTGTAAATGCGGGAAAGAGAAAAAAAATGGAGATCTTCATTATTCCTGCAGAGATCCATCCCCTGCCCCTCCCCCCGCCCCGCTGTACACTCAAACTGCGTATTAACATTAATTTTCATCATTACTGAGAAAAAATCCAGTTATGATTTTGGTGCACGAACAGTTATTGAACATAACCTCGAACAGCCGAATTTTTCTCAAATCGTTCGTGTTCGCCGAACGGCTCGAACACCGCCCAAAACAGCTCGAATTTGAGATTGGCGAACAGTTCGAGTCGAACAACGCTCATCTCTACTCACAATATCAATCTCACAATGGATATGAAATTGGTCGGATAACTGATACATATACTGCTGTTACTGAGTTTATTATATTACAGTTTTCCATTTGTTGAAAACGTTTTTCATGACCCTTAAGGAAAAATTGGATTTATAACAATCTGAACTGATAAATCTAAAGCTGACTTATTAAGCACATGTGGCACATAAAAGTGGTGCAGCACTGACAACTTTAATGATACATATTAGATCAGAACCAATAACAGCTTTACAAAAGATACAATTTTTGGAAGATAACAACGATAGCTCTGGCATCTAATATAACAATTTCTTACCATAATAATGCGACATTTTGAAAGAAAGAAGAAATAATTGATCAAATCATGCTCTGTTTTATCACAATTTTTGTTCCATAGAATCAGTTTCATAGCAGTTAGAGAAAACCATGTTTTCTCTATGACTTGAGCCCTTTTTTACGCTGTTTTACATAAATTATGCTGTTTATTTTGTTGCAAGTTCTAAGTCATTTTTACATGATTGATGGCATCCATAAAAAGCCGTGATTGTTACTTCTGAAATACATTAATGGGCTTAGAGTTTTATTTTGTGCTGGTGCTAGAGGATTTAAATAAGGGGATTTGGAAGAAATATGGAAGAGGAAAATACATCTGACACATACAAAGAAGCAGAAAACATATTCTACGGAAAACATTTTTTGTCCCTGCGGCGAAAAAAAAAAATTGGAAATAGACAATAAGATTAAATTGAGATGGAGCGAAGAATAACATTACTTCTTTGGTATATAGAAAAATGATCATGCAGCTTGTGGCTTGCTAATAGATCAATTGGCTTTCTAAGAAATTAGTCCATACGTGGTTTGAGGTGTTCCAGTGACAAGTTGTTAGATCTCATCCACTAATGAAGATGAGACTTTCTTCTGAGCGATTCTCTGTGTCAGAGAAGGGCATCACACAATTTAGCTATCAGGTGAAATGTTAACACCTGGATCCAAAACTTTTAATGATATTTTTTTTCTTTTTTCATCTCAAGAAATTGAAACCTATAGCTTTCTAATTTTCCTAGGACTTGGAAAAGTATTCACCCCCTTGGCATTTTTCGTATTTTGCTACCTCAAATTTCAGTTTTTTTTAAGGTTGTCACCAGTTCATGTAAAGAACATGCCTACAACTGTGAACATTTGATTTTCTTTTTATTGTGAAGCAAAGAACAAATAGGACAAAATTACTAAAAATTTCAGTGTGCATAACTATTCACCCCCCTAATGTCAGTATTTTGTAGAGCCTCCTTTTGTAGCAATTACAGCTGCAAGTCGCTTTAGATAAGTCTCTATGAGCTTTCCTCCACTGAGATTTTTGCCCTTTCCTCAAGGCAAAACTGCTCCAGTTCCTTCAAGTTAGATGATTTCCTCTGGTGAACAGAAATATTCAAGTGTGACCACAGATTCTCAATTGCAGTAAAGTCTGGGCTTTCACTAGACCACTCCAAAACATTTACACTTGTCACTTTTAACCACTCGAGTGTTGTTTTAGCAGTATGCTTTGGGTCATTGTCTTGTTGGAAGGTGAACCTCCGTCCCAATCTCAAATCACTGACAGAATATCTCAAGAGTATCCCTGTATTTCGCACCATCCATCTTGCCCTCAACTCTGACCATTTTCCCTGTCTCTGCTTCCGAAAAACATACCCACAGCATAATGCTGCCATCACCATCTTTCACTGTGGGGATGGTGTTCTTGGGGTTATGAGCTTTGTTAGTTTGGTGTCAGGCATAGCGTTTACCTTGGTGGCCAAAAGTTAAATTTTGGTCTCATCTGACCACAGCACCTTTCTCCATACATTTGGGGAGTCTCCCGCATGTCTTTTGGCAAACTCAAAACAAGCCTTACAATTTTTGTAAGTAAAGGCTTTTTTCTACCTACTCTTCCATAAAGGCCACCTCTTTGGAGTGTAGGGCTTATTGTGGTCATATCTACAGATACTCCAGTCTCTGCTTGGGAACTCTGCAGCTCCTTCAGGGTTACCTTTGGTCTCTGTGCTGCCTCTCTGATTAATGCCCTCCTTGCCTGGGCTGAGAGTTTTGATGGGTGTCTCTCTTGGCAGCTTTGTTGTGGTACCATGTTCTTACCATTTGATGATGATGGATTTGATGATGCTTCGGGGGATCATCAGAGATTGGGATATTTTTTTATAACCCAACCCTGACTTGAACTTCTCAAGAACTTTGTCCCTAACTATTTTGGAGATATCCTTGGTCTTCATGATGTTTGGTTAGTGGTGCCTCTTGCTTAATGGTGTTGCAGCCTCTGTGGTCTTTCAGAAAAGGTAAAGTTTATAGACTGACAGACAATGCGACACTTAGATTGGACTTCCTGTCACTACGCATGTGATTTATGAAGGTAATTGCTTGCACCAGAAATTTTTAGGGGCTTCGTAGCAAAAGGGGTGAATACATATGCACATGCCAATTTTTAGCTATTTGATCCCATACATTTATTTATGCCTATATTTTTCTCACTTCACTTCACTAACTTAGACTATTTAGTGCTGATGCATCCCACACAAATCAGATTACAAAAATATTTAAACACAGGTTGTAATGTAAAAAAATAGGTAAAAAAAGTCAAAGGGGAGAATACTTTCGCAATTCACTGCAGATGCTTGAAGGTTTGTTTTTTGCAAAAAAAAAATGTTTTAATGGCTCCCATTTTGGGGATATATAATTCAATGAGTAACTTTTTGTATTTTTTTTTTAAATATATTTTGGCAGAGCTGATAGAACAGGATAAATGCATAATAATAACTTCATTCAGTCTCACCGCACTCCAAGATCCATAAAAAATGTATTTTTCTATTAACAAATTTTTTTTTTTTTCATTAAGTTCAATTTTTAGGCACTTAGTGTAAGAGTTGCCAGCAATTACTTCAATTCCTGTTTTTGGAGGCCACATGAACCTAACAACTTTTCTGTCTTTGTTATTTTTTTCCAGACTTAACAGTAAATATGAGTAAATATGTAATTTTGTAGTACAAGTTGTTACAGATGCGACGGTACTGATTATGTGTTACTTTCATTCTTTTTTTATTTTATTTTTAATAAAAATTTGATGGACGTGTATTTTATTCACTCACACTAACTATGTAATTATGTACAATGCAACTTGGAAAACCTGGGGGGCCTTCGCTAGGTCCCATCTCTTTGGCACCCAGCAATTACATTAGGGGCGCCAAAGGGCTATCAGAGGGTGCTGCGGCATCAAAGAGTTTTCATTGCTGCTTTAGTCACTTGCTACTGAACTACAAATCCTCTACACAACAAGGTCTATTGGTCATCGGTAGTGATGGTGTAAGAGGGTGACCGGGACGGTCATGAGCCTCTTTCCCTTTTGTGAATGTATTGTTCTACTCTGTGTTTATATATGAATATGTAAATGTCTATTGTCTAATGTTAGTTACAGGGACAGTATAAGAGGGGATGGTATTAGATTAGGAATTGGGTACAGTGCAGTGGTGTGCACAATAGTTTAGGATAGAAATAGTTAATATAGTTAGTAATAGCACCAGTGTAGAAGGAGCCGGGGTAGTAACGGAGTAGTTTGCCCAGCGACTGAAGAAGACGGTTGATGATCGATCCAGTTTAAAAAGGTGGAGGAGTTTGGGCCTGAGGGAACGGATCAGTTCATTCAGAGCTGTAGTTGCTGTTGGTAACGTTTAAGTCTGTGCTGGAGAAAGACTGAGGAGAAGTTCAGGACCCTGGAGGCTGAAGGTCAATTGAGATACAGAAGGATGATTGAAAAGAGTTAGGCAGCTAGGGGAATGATAAAGCGGACAACTCTGAGGAAAATTTCCTAAACGTCCGAGGTTTACGGCCTGTAGAAGGACTGATGGCGCCAGCCTTCACTACTCCCAAGGAAGGGAGAAAATACGGGAACATATCTGAGGAGAGTAGGACCGTGTTCTGGAAAGCTGAGGTACCGGGGAAGCTAACTCTGAGGACAGGACAGGAAGGGTCAGAAGAGAGGATGAAAACTGTAACGGAGATACTTAAAAGACTATCTGTGACCAAAACTGAACAGACGAAGTTAAGTAAAGTTGTTTTTTATATGAAAAGAACAGAGTCTGAAAGTGATTGTTTGCATTCAACTTCTGGACTCCTAAAGAAGATGGAGGAGCAACAGAAAATTGTAAGTGTTGTACACTACATGCAAATCACCAGACAACCGGGACATTATCTTTTATTTGTGAGTGGTCAGGGTGTAGGAACACAACAACTGCAGTCCCTCGCCACTACTACGACCCTGTACCCCTTACAATGGTATGAAAATACCTGAACTACAGTCTGGGATCACCAATAACAAACAAACTAGACAGCAGGACTATCGGAGGAACAAAGCCCTATCTGGAGCTTTGACTAGCTTTTGGCACCAAACTGCTAGACACTAAACAAGTAAACTTCACAGTTTGGAATACAATATACCTGAATATTAGAGATTAGTGGATCTTTTGAAATTCAAATTCGGAGGCCTTCACCAAATTTTTCCAAAAAATTTCATTTGCGCAAATCTCAATAATGTAAAGCTTGTAATTGCTCATAAAATACATGGAGGGAGAGGAGAGAGAGGACCCTGCTGATCATAAGAGTTTACATTTTACAGGCTAGAGAGAAAGGACCCCGTTGACCAAAAAAGCTTAAAGGAGTATTCCCATCTATCCTAATATGTAGTAGGTGTAATAATAATAATATTTGCAAATACCTACAATTAGAAACGTAATATAGTTTTTCTAATTCAATATGTCTCTTTCCTCATGTGCAGGGCATTGCAGTAGCTTAGGTATCCATGGTTACGACCACTGATATAGTGACAGTTAGTTAGCTAGTTGCTAGTGGTTGTAACCATGTACAGTATACCTAAGATCCTGCAATGCCTTGCACATGAGAAAAGAGACATACTGAATCAGAAAAACGACATTTCTAATGGGAGGGATTTGCTAATATTATTATTATTACACCTACTACATTTTGGGATAGGATCTTGGAGATGGGAATACCCTTTTAACTCGACAGGCAAGAGGACCCCATTGATCGTGAGAGCTTACACTCTACAGGAGAAAAAGAGAGAGAAGATCCCACTGACCATAAGAGCTTACACTCTAGAGGAGAGAGAGGACACTGCTGACCATCAGAGCTTACACTCTACAGAAGAGAGAGAGGACCCTGCTGACCATAAGAGCTTACACTCTACAGAAGAGAGAGAGGACCCTGCTGACCATAAGAGCTTACACTCTACAGAAGAGAGAGAGGACCCTGCTGACCATAAGAGCTTACACTCTACAGGAGAGAGAGGACCTCGATGATCATAAGAGCTTACACTCTACAGGAGAGAGAGGGAGAGAAGACCCCAATGACTATAAGAGCTTACACTCTACAGGAGAGAGAGAACCCCGATGATCATAAGAGCTTACACTCTACAGCAGAGAAAGAGAGAGAAGACCCCAATGTGTAGCTTACACTCTACATGAGAGAGGACCCCACTGATCATAAACGCTTAAACTCTGCAGGAGAAAGAGAGAACCCCACTGATTATGACAGCTTACACTCTACAGGAGAGAGAGGACCCTGCTGACCATAAGAGTTTACACTCTACAGGAGAGAGAAGACCCTGTTGATTATAAGAGCTTACACGCTACAGGAGAGAGAGAGGACCCCGATGATCAAAAGAGCTTACACTCTACAGGAGAGAGAGTGGACCCCACTGATCATAAGAGCTTACACCCTACAGGAGAGAGAAGACCCCGTTGATCATAAGAGGTTACACCCTACAGGAGAGAGAAGACCCTGCTGACCATAAGAGCTTACACTCTACAGGAGAGACAGAGGACCCCATTGACCATTAGAGCTTATACTCTACAAGAAAGAGAAAGAGAAATAGACTAACACAGTGACTCAGGAGATGGAGAACAACATTGCCTGTGAAACTCTGCACCACTGGGAACAACTGATCTGTTATGTCCCAGGTACTGACCTCCACTGAACAATGTGTGATAATCCACTAGATAGATAAATGACGCGCCCCTGGGCCTGTGTCGCGCTGCGTTGCGCACGCGGGAGCTTACCCGGAGCCGGATCTCTTGAGGGTTGTGGTCTCGTGGCGGCGACCCGGTCCGTGCCCAGGGAGTCAAACTGAGCGGCGATGTACTAGCAGTAGATGGTTGGTGACTACGCCACCCGTTGAATGCAGCTATGGAGCTGCCGCTGCAGGGCAGACCGCTGAGGCCGGTGGAAGGATGGTGCAGCGTGGATGGTATAACCCCCAACGGGAGGGGTATGGCCTCAGGGCAGCCGACGTGGAGGATGGGGGTAGCAGGAACCACTCAGAGACGGTGCGGTGTATTTCAGGGTCTTTACTGGAGACAAAGATAGACCCTCCCGGAGTACTTGCAGGTGAGAGGGGCCTGGTCAGTCCTTGAGCAGATGGGATCTCCCCTGGCCAGGCGGAGTTGTAGGCCTTCCCAACTAACTGTACTCTTCTGGCTACCTTGCTAGAGGCGGGAATAAGTAGCCCACGTCCCTGAGTGTACCGTGTGGTGCTCACCCGTATGACCGGTGACTCGGGGCCTTCTAATGGCTTCCGCTCCACGATGGCGGTGCTGGTCCCACGCGTGTGACCGTGCCTTCGGGCTTCTGGGCCAGAGGACCTGAAATCCTCTGCCGGACGGTTTCTGCTGCTGGGTAGGAGTTAGTCCCCACAGCCTCGGACTCCGGGTCCGGTAAGAAATCTTCTCAGTCAGGGCGAGCTCTGCAGCTGCCAGCCCCTGACTCGTTGTAACACTGCTCCCCACGGAGCTCCTGATGTTTCTTGCTATGCTGCTTCTCTTCTCTACTCTTGTTCTGTCTTCTTTTTCACTAACCCTGCCTCAGCCCCGGGTTTATATAGGGGAAGTCCTTCCCCTCCCAAGACTGGGCAGGAGGTGTGGCATGCACAGGATCCCTGACCAAAGGACCTCCCACCTGCTCTCAGACGTAATATCTCTATCACTGTGGCAACCAGACCCCTGGGGTGTCACATTCCCCCCTAGTGAAATTTAGTACTCCGGGACTAAACATATTTTTTTTTTTTTTTTTTTTTAGAAAAACATAACAAGGCATAACAATAACAATACAATAAGAAAAACACATAAGATGGTTACGGCGTGTCCGCAACCGGGTGCAGTTTTGAAAAGCAAGGTGTCCATTTCACCAAAACAGGGAGACGTAACCAGGTAGGGGCCTGTCCTGCCCCGAGTCCTTAACAGTCTTTAGTCCATCCTGGGTTACGCTCCAACTATGTACAAGGATTCCCGGTAAATCCACCAAGGACTCCTAAAAAGAACTAGAAACACAAAATTATACACAAGCAACTATAAACAAGTAAACATTATAAGATAGCTTAAACATTTAGATCCTCCAACGTGCGGGTAGCTGGCCTCTAGTGGCCCTAGTGGACCTACGGAGCTGACTGTCTGGCCCTGAACTACAGGGTGTAGGAGCTGTCAAGGGTAAACTGGGCAGCTGTCTATGGGCCCTCTGGCTCACTAGGGGTATGGCAGGCTCACTATAAGCAGAGGGTTGATTTTCCGGGTCTGCTTGTGTAGAGTCTTCTGCCTCCTGGACCGGCTGTTCTTCCAGCTCTACCGGTTGCTCCGTAGGTTCTTGGGATGATGGTTGGAGGAAGGTGAGTACGGGTACCACAACTGCACCATTGACTTGAGTCCAAGACCGAGGGAAGTCCCCGAGCACGGTACTAACCATATCTTCCCTTTCCTCTACGGGTCGATGGTCTTCTTGTTCCTCTTCAGGGTTCCTCAGTTGCTCGGGACACTTCTTCAGGTGGTCCCGGGATACAATGGCTGTGGTTTCCCCTCCGTCTTTACTGATGGTACAGACCTTCGGGTTTTCGTGGCTTGAGGGCAGTACGGTGTACGGGTCCTTCTCCCACTGGTCGTCCAACTTGTGGAGCCGTCTCTTCCTCTTCAAGACCTGCTCTCCGGGTACCAGGGGAACAGCGGGAGCATACTGGTTGTAAGTTTTCTCTTGTCTTTCCCTAGCCTGACAGAGACTTCGCTCCACGCTCTCCTGTACTCTCCGGTACTGCTGCTGCCTCTCTGTGTCCCAGTCTGTTTCTGGTGAAGTGTCCTCGGGTGTCAGGACTCCCATTTCCAGGTCAACAGGTAACTTACCAGGTCTTGCCCTCATTAGGTAAGCCGGGGTACAGTTGGTGGAACCTACCGGGATGTGGTTGTATAGGTCCACCAGATCGGGCAACTTTTCAGGCCACAGACTGCGTTCTTCCAGGGGCAACGTTTTTAGAAGATCCATTACCACCTGGTTCATTTTTTCACAAAGTCCATTAGTCTGCGGATGGTAGGGTGTCGTCCTTATCTTCCGGCAGCCATACAGATTGCAGAATTCCTGGAAGACCTCCGCTTCAAAGGCAGGTCCCTGGTCCGTCAGCACTTGGTCCGGGTACCCGTGTGGACGGCAAAAGTGCTGCTGGAAGGCTCTAGCTGCTGTTTGAGCCGTTAAGTCCTTGACGGGGACGACAACCAGAAACCGGGAGTAATGATCCACGATGGTTAACGCGTAGACGTAGCCACTTCTGCTTGGGGTCAGTTTTACATGATCCAAGGCTACCAGTTCCAACGGTTGCCGGGTGACGATGGACTGCAGGGGAGTCTTCTGGCTGGCGCGGTCCTTCCTTCTCAGGTTGCACGGGCCACAGTCTCTGCACCACTTCTCAATGGTTCCCCTCATGCCTACCCAGTGGAATCGCTCGCGCAGCAGGAACTCCAGCTTCTTCCACCCGAAGTGTCCAGCTCCGTCGTGGTATGCCTCCATCACCATGGCTGCGTCTCTTCGTGGCACCACTACTTGCCAGAGTAATTCATGCGTCCGGGAGTTAACCATTCTGCGGCACAACTTCCCTTTGTAAAGGAACAGTCGACTCTTCTCTGCCCATAGTTGTTTGGCTTCCTCCGGAGCGTCTGGTTCAAGGCGATCCTCCGGCCGAGTCAGCATCTCCTTCACCAGTCGGACGGCAGGGTCGCTGTCTTGCGTTTCCGCCCAGTTGTAGTGAGGTAAGGGGTTCAATGTAGCAGCCTGCTTACTCCATACCCGGTGGGAATACTGGATAGTCCCATGACGGTGGAACGCAGGGAGTTCAATCTCTTCCAGTCCCTCCGGATCTTCTCCTTCGTCCGGCAGGTTGGGCATCCTGGACAGGGCGTCCGCGTTTGTATTGGAGCGCCCTGCCCGGTATTTGATTATGAACTCGTAGTTGGACAGACGGGCCATCCACCTCTGCTCCAGGGCACCGAGTCTTGCCGTGTCCAGGTGTGTCAACGGGTTGTTATCCGTGTACACGGTGAACCGGGAAGAAGCAAGATAATGCTTAAAGCGCTCAGTGACTGCCCATACCACGGCCAGGAACTCTAGCTTAAATGAGCTATAATTCTCGGGGTTCCTTTCGGTGGGTCGCAGTTTTCGGCTGGCGTAGGCGATTACTCGTTCTTTCCCCTGCTGGATCTGGGACAGTACGGCTCCTAGCCCGATGTTACTGGCGTCGGTGTAGAGGATGAAGGGCTGGCTATAATCCGGGTACGCCAAGATTTCATCCCCCGTGAGGGCCATCTTCAGCTGGCGGAAGGACTCTTCTTCTAGCTCTTCCCATTTGAAGGGCGGCTTCTGGTTCTTGGCCTTCCGGGACTGGCCTATCAGGAGGTCCTGCATAGGCGCTGCCTTTTTGGTGAAACCGGGAATAAACCTTCGGTAGTAGCCTACCAACCCGAGGAACTGCCGCACTTCTTTTACGCTGGAGGGGCTTGGCCATCCCTTAATTGCGGTGATCTTATCGGGGTCGGGAGCCACTCCGTCAGCGCTCACCACGTGTCCCAGGTACTGCACCTTTGGTTTCAGGAGGTGACACTTGGAGGGTTTCTCCTTTAGGCCGTAACTCGCCAGAGCTTCGAACACCTCCGCCAGGTGTTTCAGGTGGTCCTCATAAGTTCTGGAGTATACGATGACATCGTCCAGGTACAACAGGACCGTCTCGAAGTTTCTGTGGCCCAGACAGCACTCCATTAATCGTTGGAAGGTTCCTGGGGCGTTGCAGAGTCCGAACGGCATGCAGGTGAACTCGCTAAGTCCCATCGGGGTGGTGAATGCGGTCTTCTCCCGGTCCGCCTCTGCTACAGGAACCTGCCAGTACCCGCTAGTGAGATCCAAGGTAGAGAAGAAGTTAGCAGACCTTAAAGCAGCCAATGACTCCTCTATCCTTGGTAAGGGGTACGCATCCTTGTGTGTGATACGGTTGATTTTCCGGTAATCTACACACATCCTCATGGTGTTGTCTTTCTTTTTGACTAAAACTAGCGGGGCTGCCCAGGGGCTACAGCTATCCCGGATTACCCCAGCCTCCTTCATGTCTCTAAGCATCCCCTTGGCGTGTTGGTAATGTGCAGGGGGTACGGGTCGATACCTCTCTTTTATGGGAGGATGATCTCCCGTGGGGATGCGGTGTTCTACCCCCTTGACTCGCCCGAAGTCTAACGGGTGTTTACTAAACACTCTCTCATACTCTTGAACCACCCGGTAGACTCCCTGTTTCTGGTGGGAGGGAGTGGAGTCAGTTCCCAAGTGTAGTTGCTGACACCAATCCTCCATTACTTTCTTAGAGCCGTTACCTTCCTCCGGGTGAGATGGAGGCAAGGGTTCCACAGACTGTATAGAGTTTTGGTTGATGGTATATAATTTTGCTAGCGTGGCGTACCGGGGCAGGTACACTTCCCTCTCCCCGATATTGATTATGCGAACGGGCACCCTCCCATGGCGTACATTGACCACCCCCCGTGCTGTCAAAATGGTGGGCCTACTGTCTGAGTAAACTGGTTCTACCATTGCCTGGTAATCTCTACCTCTCAGACCAATAGCTGCCCGGCACCAAATCATCATTTCACTTTTTGGGGGCATGGCAATAGGGAAAGGGTCACACATTCTTACGCTACCAATCTCACCGCCGGAGAGTTCCACCTGTTGCCGTCGCATCAGTGCCCGGATCTCTTTCTGGAGCACTCGCTGCTCGCCGGAGCTGGCGTTCTTGGCAACCTGCTGTAGAAGGAAAATCACCTCTGCAAGACAATTTTCAATTACATTAGTTCCTAGAGTTATTTTTGGGTGGCTCTCATGTTTGTCAATGTCTACAATGATCAGTCCCTGTGCTGCCAGTTCGACTCTACCGATTTTGATGGTCACCTCTTTAAATCCGATCTGTGGCACGGGCTGGCCATTGCTGGCGATGATACTCAAGTCGTCGTCAGGGTAGCGGGTAATATCCGAGTCATTCCAGTACTGCTTAAAGAGCACGTACGGGATGGTGGTGACCTGTGACCCGGTGTCCAGTAGGGCACTCATGGGAATGCCATCCAGTACCACAGGCAAGACTGGACGTCCTCCCACATATCTGTCGCGCCAGTTCGATGGGCCTGGTGATCTTTTTCCTGGGGGTCGGCCCTCTACCCCAGGTTGTGCCCGTTTAAAGAACAGTACCTTTCCATATGTCCGGGTTGATTGCAGCGGCGGCAGATGGGTCGTCCGTCCTCGCTGTATCGGTCACTGGGTCTTCCTCTGGCCGGTGGGGTCCTCCTTGGTCGACGCCACGGGATGTCCTCCGGTCCGGATGCCAGCTGGATCTTCCCTGGGGTGGAAACCTGTAAAGACTGCACAGTTCGGGTTAGCGCAGCAACGCTCTTAGCTAGCTCTTGGACCTGATGGCGTAGGTCTGGAGCCGGGTCATTGTCCAAAGCCTGCGCATCAGCTCCCACAGGCCCTGCCGACAAGGGCGCCGCCTCCTGGTGGTAAGTGATAGCTGGGCGCCTGTGGGTCACAACGCCACCCGGTGCCGGTTCTCGGAGCACCCGGATGGCTCTGTCCTTGAACTGTGCAAAGTCGAGATGGGGATCCTGTAAGGCCATTGCCCGCAACTGGGTTCGGTGGGCATTGCAATATAAACCTTCTATAAATTGTTCAGTCAACAGCCTGTCCTCGTTTCCCACCCCATCAGGGTCGGTCTGCTTTATGGCCCTCAGGGCCTCTTGTAGGTTTAGTGCATAGTCCCTTATACTCTCATGCGCTCGCTGCTTGCACCCGTAGAATCTAAGCTTAATCTCGGCTGAGGTGCAGGTATCAAAGGTGTCCTTCAGCCGGGTTAGTATCCCTGCGACAGTCTTCCTCCCAGGTGGCCAGGATTTTACTTC
Source organism: Phyllobates terribilis (assembly GCF_046119375.1). NCBI lineage: Eukaryota > Metazoa > Chordata > Amphibia > Anura > Dendrobatidae > Phyllobates > Phyllobates terribilis. Next base: position 250,326,368 of record NW_027362773.1, on the reverse strand, counting down.
CCTTTTGGCTGCCCCAGTTAGTTGGGCCACCAGGATGCTCACTTTTTGCTCTTCTGTGAGGGGGTACACCTGGAAGAGGCTATCCAGCTTTTCTCTAAAGTCATGCAGGGTATGTGACTCCCCTGAGTACTGGGGTAGCCAAGCTGCTCCCGGGATATAGGGCATGGTGAAGGGCATAACTGCAGCAGCGGTGGCGCTGGCGGGGGTTGAGGCAGTGAAGCTCTCCTCCGTATCCGACATCTTCCTCCCCCCTAGTGGACCGTGGCCTACCTTGCGATGATCCTGTTCCGTAGGCCGCGGCTCCGCAGTGGATCGTCAGGGTTGAGGACCTTCCGTCGCGCTCCGGTGACGTCGGCGTCTGCTGGGCTCCTTCCAGGACCTTACGCAATGTCCGGACGTGAGGCGGGGCTTCAGTTCTCGCGCGCTTTCGGAGTCCACGCCCCTCTTCTTCCCGCGCGGCGTCCTCAAGATGGCGTCCAATGGCGGGAAAACTCCACGGATGGCGGGAAGAAGGTCGAAGATGGCGCCGGATGGCGGGAAAACTTCGCGGATGGCGGGAAGAAGGTAGAAGATGGCGCCGGATGGCGGGAAACCTCCACGGATAGCGGGAATCTTCACCACTGGTAAGTTTGAACAGTCTTTGCTTTTCAGGCACGCAGTACCCGGTGGTTGCGGGCACGAAATCCTGCCGACTACGCCAAAGTTGACGCGCCCCTGGGCCTGTGTCGCGCTGCGTTGCGCACGCGGGAGCTTACCCGGAGCCGGATCTCTTGAGGGTTGTAGTCTCGTGGCGGCGACCCGGTCCGTGCCCAGGGAGTCAAACTGAGCGGCGATGTACTAGCAGTAGATGGTTGGTGACTACGCCACCCGTTGAATGCAGCTATGGAGCTGCCGCTGCAGGGCAGACCGCTGAGGCCGGTGGAAGGATGGTGCAGCGTGGATGGTATAACCCCCAACGGGAGGGGTATGGCCGCAGGGCAGCCGACGTGGAGGATGGGGGTAGCAGGAACCACTCAGAGACGGTGCGGTGTAGTTCAGGGTCTTTACTGGAGACAAAGATAGACCCTCCCGGAGTACTTGCTAGTGATAGGGGCCTGGTCAGTCCTTGAGCAGATGGGATCTCCCCTGGCCAGGCGGAGTTGTAGGCCTTCCCAACTAACTGTACTCTTCTGGCTACCTTGCTAGAGGCGGGAATAAGTAGCCCACGTCCCTGAGTGTACCGTGTGGTGCTCACCCGTATGGCCGGTGACTCGGGGCCTTCTAATGGCTTCCGCTCCACGATGGCGGTGCTGGTCCCACGCGTGTGACCGTGCCTTCGGGCTTCTGGGCCAGAGGACCTGAAATCCTCTGCCGGACGGTTTCTGCTGCTGGGTAGGAGTTAGTCCCCACAGCCTCGGACTCCGGGTCCGGTAAGAAATCTTCTCAGTCAGGGCGAGCTCTGCAGCTGCCAGCCCCTGACTCGTTGTAACACTGCTCCCCACGGAGCTCCTGATGTTTCTTGCTATGCTGCTTCTCTTCTCTACTCTTGTTCTGTCTTCTTTTTCACTAACCCTGCCTCAGCCCCGGGTTTATATAGGGGAAGTCCTTCCCCTCCCAAGACTGGGCAGGAGGTGTGGCATGCACAGGATCCCTGACCAAAGGACCTCCCACCTGCTCTCAGACGTAATATCTCTATCACTGTGGCAACCAGACCCCTGGGGTGTCACATAAACACTGTAGGGAAACAGAGCCCCCCAGACCATAGGGTGATACCTTTATAAAAATATATATTAAAACCAGGCAATCTGCTCACCTGAGCGAGTGGTGTAGGCACAACTCCCATGAAAGCTCAATAATGGTTGCTGCTGCCCCATGACTGGGGGATGAACTCCACCAGGATGATTGGAGGAAAAGACAATTCATGGTTTTCGGCTGCGCTAACCAAAATGATGATCCTTGATCATCGCGACTGGCGAGAAGTGATTTTTATTCTACAACGCTTTACAATGCCGGACTGGCGTCTTTTTCAAGTGTAAAAACCAACAGTACAATGCACCCAAAAGCAAGAGGGGTTTAAGTAGCTTTAAATAGGTACTAAAGATATGTGAAGAAAAAAACCACAGAGGATTCGAAAATGTGGAAGGGGAAGAACATTTTTTTTCATAAAAATAAACATAACTGGAGTAAAGCATGGGAATAATTTTTTATTTACTAGTTTCTTTTCTCATGTTACTCACATCCACATTGCCAGGGACTGAACCTAGTGTTAAGTATCCAAATTAACAATGACCTTATTTTAACCTTTGGGTCTTCCAAAAGCATATGGTCACGCTGAACAACACCCCAAGGCTATCATCTTAACCGTTTACATTTCAAAAATCGTTTTCAATTTGTTTGCTACACTGGTGCCGGCCGGTGTCTGCAAAATTAGAAGACCTTCATAATTACAATCTCCCAACTCTCAAAAATGTCCAGACCATAAAAGATTTATATGCTTTCCCTGCAGCTTTACAAACCCTGTTGCAAATAACTTTTCCCAAATAAACTGTATTTTGGTCTATTTTTAACTATTTTTATGATTACAATTATTGTTGCTTTTTTTTTTTTGGAAGCCTTTTAATAGGGTACATACAAGATGTTCAAATAGATTATTGTTTATTGCTATGCTAATGGGACTTGGTTCAAAAATGTTAATTGGTTCCATTTGCTGTAGACAAAACTTTCTGATTATAAGTAATAATGTTATTATTTATATCGGTTAGAAAACAAAATTAGATACTTTTCTCAAATAATTAAGACTATTTTACAAAAGCAAGTTTTCTTTAGCAAAATAATATGTTTTGGTTGTACAAAACTTCCCCCTTGTTAGTACTGTAGCTCTTGGTCGGGGTCCTTTGAAGGCTTGTCCTATCTCAAGAACAGGGCTCTCCATTGAAATAAAGTGGTGGCTCTCCATTCATTGTATATGGGACTCCATGAGATATTTGAACATTGTACATGCACAGTCACTGCTCCATCCTAAGGCTATGTGCATCTTTTAGATGCTGCCAAGTTTTACCAGGCAAAGCCACTCCAGGAAGACACTGTCAGTTGTTCTTCGAAGGTGGCTTTGCCAGTGGCTTGGCCATTGTTTTTAAGTCGGCTCTGCCACTGGTGTCTTTCACTCTATACTGTCAAACATAGAGAGCCGCCGGTTTCCAAGTGGAAGCCACCCCAAGAATGAGCATGTCACTTCTTTTAACCTCTTCTGAGTTTCCAAACTCTGAAGCAGTTAAAAGAAATGACATATGATGGAGCATGTGCAGAGCAATTCCGTTTTGACATTGCTGGGCACTATGTTCATTTTCTGAGACACTTCTGCATTTTTGGAATCTGCTTGTAAAAGACTCCACGTGGACATACCCAAGTGAGGCATTTCAGAGCCTTGTTTTTGGGTTGAAGAGAAGCAGGGGTCAGTTGCCCAGATCAGCAAGTTATGACCTAGTTGAAACAACCCCTTTAAGTTCTTGAGACCTTGGAAAATTGACTTCAAAACTGTATCTAATATTGTGACAAGAAATAAGTTGCATTATTCCCTGTCATCTGTCACAGTACTGAAAGCCCAGGAGATCATGACAAGGAGAATGGGTGAATCCTAACGCTAATGGCTCATTCATTCGATTTTTATGGATAGCATTGTGCAAAACAAGTGGCACTTGCAGCTGCAAGTACATACAGTATAAAAGGTCAGTTTCATAAAACAGGTTTTATTAATATTTGTGTAATTAATTATTTTTATAGATAGAATGCATACTCATTACAATGATCGTTTTTTTTTGTGAGTTGATTGCCCTCCCAAAAAAATAATGGAGACGTGTCCTACTTTGATCCATGTTGTAGATCAAACTTGCTACTTCAAGTCAATGGCCACTTTAAAAAAAAAACAGATAAAACAAGGATGTCATCCATGTGCGTGACCTATTTAACTGTTTAATAGGTAGCAGAAAGTAAGACAATTTGTTCTTGATATTGGAAAAATGGATGAAACAAGGATTGCAAAAATGGACAGTTGGATCAAACATTGGCCCGGTACACTGAAAAAAACACAGACCATTTTTCACATAGAAGACAGTAAACTGATGTGTGAAATTGGCCTATAGGTTTTTCCAGGTTTGAGTTTCAGTAAACGTAGAATTTAATCATATTTTCACACACACAAGAAAAGTATACTCAATTCTCTTCTGTTGAAAATTAACAGACTCTGGAGATATTTGGAAGTATTTGTGTGCCAAATGGTGTGCCAAATGAACCCATGCTTCTTATAAAAGTAGTTTTCTAGTTATGCTTTTTGGCCTGGATTATTTCTCAGCTGTTATTATGCAGATGACTTAGGCAATAATAAGCATAAAAAGCGTCAGCTATTCGAGTCTCCAAACAGCAAGCCATTGAAGTGGATCGGGGGCTCAAGGCACTCCCAGGACGGTGTCATTCTCATGCCGACAATGGCACTGGTAGTTTGCATTTCCAACCACACACTTCACGTTTGCAACATGTTTATGTCTAAATGTTGTGGTGTTAGCACTATCTAGTGCACTGGATATTACTCAGGTAGATTTATGATAGTAGATGATATTATGGTAGTAGGAAACACAATGTTGATAGAGCAGGAGACATATTGACTACAGTTGGAGACAATTAAAGAAAAAGAAAGATGTTGAGCCTCATCCACTTGGAATGGGTTAGAAGAGAGATCTTTATTGCATTGGTGGCTGCAAGAATTAGGTGGCAAGTGCATTGACAATGGAGATAGGTATAATGGTCATCCCAAGAGTGGACCAAGAGTGGTACCTAGTAATGGAGCGAATCGCGTCACAAGACCAGATCCAGTGGCCATATCAGTAATTTGAGGCCATCAGTCAGAAGCCATGAGGACCACTTACCACCTTCCGGCATCTATTTTTAATTATTCGGTTTAGTGCAACGTCACATTTACATCATGCTGCAACAATGATATCACACCTGGCCAGCAAATCAGAAGAAACACTGGGGATTCTGGCAGGTAGGAGGCGGTTCGTCTGGTAAGCACAGAATATCAACATGGCCCCTGGAGCAGGGTCTTGCAAACTGATGAGTAGAGATGAGCGTTGTTCTACTCGAATGTTCGCCAATCTCAAATTCGAGCTGTTTTGGGCGGTGTTCGAGTCGTTCGGCGAACACGAACAATTTGAGAAAAATTCGGCTGTTCGAGGTTATGTTCGATAACTGTTCGTGCACCAAAATCATAACTGGATTTTTTCTCAGTAATGATGAAAATTAATGTTAATACGCAGTTTGAGTGTACAGCGGGGTGGGGGGAGGGGCAGGGGATGGATCTCTGCAGGAACAATGAAGATCTCCATTTTTTTTTCTCTTTCCCGCATTTGCAGTGGGGAGGTGCAATCTGTCAGCCTATCAGCAGCGCACACACGGAGCGAAGTGCTTTTTTTCACACAAGCAAGGGCATGTGTCATTGGCAGTGTATGTCACATGTCCTTGCCCTATAAGACCAAGCCATTTTCCCCGTCGCCACCATTTTCTCACTGCTGCAGCTGCGTGTTAGACGGCACCGCTGTTGCTGTGTGCGCTATACCTTGTTAATTTCAAGCCAATTTTCGCACAAATCTACAGATTGCTTGGGAGTAGGGAATAGTTGTGATTGCAGTCCTTTTAAGGACTAGGTTACAGCATTTCCTACGACTTTTATCAGGCAGGTCTGTGCTCTTAAATAGATAGATTGAGGGAGTAAAGACTAATTGTAATTGGAGTCCTTTTCAGGACTAGGTTACATCAGTTCCTATCAGTTTTTGCCAGGCAGGTCTGTGCCAGTGCTGTGCAAGTTTTTTTCACAGCATTTGGCTGAATCTAGCAAAGCTAATCCTTTTTGGCCTATTGCAGAGTGTGTTAGTCAGTGGAGTAGCCTATCTGTGTTGCAAGAGATACCACCTGTGTATAGAATACCGATTTTTTTACTGCATCTAGTGAAGTAAAATCTTTGGGCATAGCATCATTCTATTAGTCCATCTATACAGACCTCCATCAGGTTACAAACTGAATATAATTTTTTTCTGCATCTAGCTCTGAAAAAATATTGGGCTTCTAGCTGTGTGTGGGACTTGTTCTATTAATCCATCTATACAGACCTCCATCAGGTTGCAAACTGAATATATTTTTTTCTGCATCTACCTCTGAAAAAATATTGGGCTTCTAGCTGTGTGTGGGACTTGTTCTATTAATCCATCTATACAGACCTCCATCAGGTTGCAAACTGAATATATTTTTTTCTGCATCTACCTTTGAAAAAATATTGGGCTTCTAGCTGTGTGTGGGACTTGTTGTATTAGTCCATCTATACTGACCTCCATCAGGTTGCAAACTGAATATATTTTTTTCTGCATCTACCTCTGAAAAAATATTGGGCTTCTAGCTGTGTGTGGGACTTGTTGTATTAGTCCATCTATACTGACCTCCATCAGGTTGCAAACTGAATATATTTTTTTCTGCATCTACCTCTGAAAAAATATTGGGCTTCTAGCTGTGTGTGGGACTTGTTCTATTAATCCATCTATACAGACCTCCATCAGGTTGCAAACTGAATATATTTTTTTCTGCATCTAGCTCTGAAAAAATATTGGGCTTCTAGCTGTGTGTGGGACTTGTTCTATTAATCCATCTATACAGACCTCCATCAGGTTGCAAACTGAATATATTTTTTTCCGCATCTACCTCTGAAAAAATATTGGGCTTCTAGCTGTGTGTGGGACTTGTTCTATTAATCCATCTATACAGACCTCCATCAGGTTGCAAACTGAATATATTTTTTTCTGCATCTACCTCTGAAAAAATATTGGGCTTCTAGCTGTGTGTGGGACTTGTTCTATTAATCCATCTATACAGACCTCCATCAGGTTGCAAACTGAATATATTTTTTTCTGCATCTACCTCTGAAAAAATATTGGTCTTCTAGCTGTGTGTGGGACTTGTTGTATTAGTCCATCTATACTGACCTCCATCAGGTTGCAAACTGAATATATTTTTTTCTGCATCTACCTCTGAAAAAATATTGGGCTTCTAGCTGTGTGTGGGACTTGTTCTATTAATCCATCTATACAGACCTCCATCAGGTTGCAAATTGAATATAATTTTTTTCTGCATCTAACCCAGCCAATAGTTTTGGCCTAATACCACAGTTTGGCCACTCAGCTCTGCTCGGTTCCCATCCATTGTTTTTTTGTGCAAACAACTCCAGAGTTGTGAATTAGTTAACCACCAAAATGAGTGGAAAAAGGCCTGCTGCTGGTGGAAAGGGGAATGGGCGTGTTGGGAAGGGGAAAAAAGGTTGTGTCCGTGGGGTAGGTGTTAAAGCAACAGTAACATCTGCAGAAGAAAGACCATCTTCCAGCCAAACTAAAATGTCTACTTCTTTTAGCGGACAATGTGATAAGATCCCTTTCTTACGGCCACGCCAATCGCTACAAATTCCAGATGAGGCACAAAAACAGCAGGTGCTTCAACGGATATCAAGTGCTCCTTTAAGTGGGCTCTCCTCCACATCAACTTCAACATCACAAATACTCCAGTCCTCAAAGGTGTCACCCCAATCGCACTTGCTTCCTCACAGCTCCCAAATCTCCAGCTGCCCGTCTGAGTATGAGGTAGAACAGATGGTTGAGTCTGCAGAGCTGTTTACTCATACTATAGACTGGGAATCAGAGGTCGACTCCAGCGCTTCTGTGAATCCAGACGAGGAAATGATCTGCACTGATGCCCAGAATCTTTATGAGTCGGATCCAGGACCAGACGCAGAAGGTTCTGACCATAATGTAGACCCTCATTCCCAAACTGTAACTCCTGTTGGTGGAGACAATGAGGAAGACGATGATAAGACTCAAATACCTGATTGGAGCGACAACTTTAGTTTTTTGTCAGGGCAGGAACAGGTTGGCTCTGAGGACGACGGGTGTGATAACGCACAGGGTGATGATGATGAGGTTGGAGATCCCACTTACTGTCAACCCACAGTCAGCCAAGAGATGAGGTCAGCAGAGGAGGTGGAGGAAGATGCTAGTGACGACGAGGTCAGGTTGCGCCTTCCTGGACAGAGACGTAGTACTGGAAGCACGTCAACAACTGCATCCTCAAACACAACTCTGCCTCTCACCACAAGTCGTGGTGGCTCTTCAGGTCGCATGGGTGCTAAGCCTTGCATAGCCTGGGCATTTTTTCAGATCGATAAAGATGACCCAACTCGTGTTATCTGTAACATTTGTCAGCAAAAGCTAAGTAGAGGCCAAAAAATACATAGTTTGAGTACTTCATGCATGAACCGGCACATGGACATGAAGCATAAGTTGCAGTGGGAAGCTCAGTGTGCTACAATGCGGCCTAGCCGGCCGGGCCAACCACCGTCTGCCATATCTTGTGCATCCGCGGCCTCTTCATCCTCTGTGACTGGGGGGACAGCAGTCACACCTGTTTTGGGGCACAGACCTGCCACCTCTTTACCCGCAACAGCCAGCGTGATTGGCAGGTTATCATTTTCTTTGGAGGTGGTAACACCAGCTGGTGTTGAGCGCTGTCCGACATCGATAGCACCACCTTTGGATCAAGGCAACCTAACATGTCCGCCTGCATCTTCCTCACAGACCGGCAGTTTGCCGGGGACACCCTTATCAACCCCGTCTAAGCACAATAGCCAGCCCTCGGTCCCTCAGATGTGGACAATTAAAAGACCATTTCCTCCTAGCCATGAGAAAGCTAAGAGGTTGAATTTCACCATCTGCAAGCTCTTGGCTACAGAAATGCTGCCTTTCCGCCTGGTGGACACAGAGGATTTTCGAGACCTTATGTCCGTCGCAGTGCCCCAGTACCAGATGCCCAGTCGGCACTACTTCTCAAAGAAAGGTGTGCCTGCGCTCCACCAGCATGTCGCACACAACATCACTGCTTCTTTGAGAAACTCTGTGTGTGACAGGGTGCATTTCACCACAGACACTTGGACGAGTAGGCATGGACAGGGGCGTTACATGTCGCTGACTGGGCACTGGGTAACTATGGTGACAGCAGGACAAGGGGCTGCTGTCCAAGTCTTGCCGTCCCCACGAGTTGTGCGTCAATCCTCTTTATGTCAAAGTTCCTCCACTGCTTCTGCCTCCTCAACCTCCTCTCAGTCTTCCACCTGCACCCAAAGCCTGTCTGGTCATGCCACAAGCTTTCTAACTGCGCAGAAGGGATCCTGCACACCTCCTTACTATGCTGGCAGTAGGGCTCAACGTCATCAGGCGGTTTTTACATTGAAATGTCTGGGAAATGTGAGTCACACAGCTGAGGAGTTGTGGTCAGCTCTGGAGAACCAATTTCATGAATGGTTGTCTCCACTGGACCTGAAACCAGGGAAGGCCGTGTGCGACAATACTGCAAACCTGGGTGCGGCCCTTCGCCGGGGCAATGTCACACACATGCCTTGTATGGCTCACGTGTTGAACCTGGTTGTCCAGCAATTTTTAGCCCACTATCCCAGACTAGATGGCCTTCTGCAGAGGGCACGGTCGCTGTGTGCTCACTTCCGCCGTTCGCATCCCGCAGCTCAGCGACTTACATCTCTACAGAAGTCGTTGGGCCTGCCACTTCACCGGCTAAAATGCGATGTGCCTACCCGGTGGAATTCAACTCTGCACATGTTGCAGCGACTGTGGCAACACCGACAAGCCCTGGTGCAATACGTTCTGACGTATAGCCTGGGCCAACGAGATTCAGAGGTGGGGCAAATCACGCTGGAGGAGTCGTCTCAGATCAGGGACCTATGCACCCTTCTGCACAGTTTTGAAATGGCGACGAAGATGTTTAGTGCTGACGATGCCATTATCAGCATGACTATTCCGGTGATTTACATGCTGGAGCACATGTTAAACAGAATTCGGAGTCAGGTGGTGGCACAAGAGGAGGTGGAGGAAGTAGAGGAGGAGGAGTTGTATGCGGAAGGGCTAACATCTGCAAGGTCCAGACGGTCGGCAGCACCAAGGCGGCAGGCATGTCAGGGTGGGGGAGATGGTTTTACCAGGGCGCATGGTATCAGCCAAACTAGTGAGGAAGGTGCAGGAGCCCAGGAAGAAGTGGAGGACGAACTGATGGAAGACTCATCAGATGAGGGAGACCTTGATCACATTTCTGTTGTGCGAGGTTGGGGGGAGAGGACAGAGGAAGGAAGCATGATTGTTACCTCGCCCCCAACACAACAGGGACTTGGTGCTCCTGGATGCGCAACACACATGAGTGCCTTCTTGCTGCACTACCTGCAACATGACCCTCGAATTGTGAGAATTAGAAATAATCCTGACTACTGGGTTGCCACACTGTTAGATCCCCGGTACAAAAGTAAATTTGCAGAAATTATTCCTGCTATAGAAAGGGATGCACGCATGCAGGAGTATCAGCAGAGACTGTTGCAGAATCTTACATGTGCTTTTCCACAAAATACCAGTGGTGCACGTAGTGAATCTCACAGTTCCAATTTGCCAACCGTGGGACCGTCAAGTGTTCAGCACTCAAACCGTAACAGAACCACAGTATCTGCTGGTAACATCAATTTTGCGGAATCATTTCACCACTTTTTTAGCCCATCCTTTGCAAGGCCACAGGAGACAAGAAGTCTGACACATAGTCAGCGCCTAGAGACGATGGTACAGGAGTATCTCCAAGTAAACATTGAAGCCACGACTGTGTCACTGGACCCTTGCTCTTTTTGAGCTTCCAATCTGGATAAATGGCCGGAGCTAGCCACTTACGCCTTGGAGATCTTGTCATGCCCCGCAGCCAGCGTTCTGTCTGAACGTGTGTTCAGCGCTGCTGGTGGTGTGCTGACAGATAAGCGCACGCGGCTCTCCACTGATAATGTAGACAGACTCACATTCATAAAGATGAACAAATCATGGATCCGAAACGATTTTTCTACCCCTGTGTCATCCTGGGGAGAGTAAAAGCTTGATGATTGGTTAAAATCACCCTACCAACCGTTTTAAGCTTTCAAATTACTAATCATGTTTATCTGTATCTTGGCTGGAATATAATTTGGGCTTTGTAGCAGTGTGCAGCACTGATTCTATTAGGCCATCTATAATAAGCTCCACCAGATTTAAAATTACTAATCATGTTTATCTGTATCTTGACTGGAAAATAATTTGGGCTTTGTAGCAGTGTGCAGCACTGATCCTATTAGGCCATCTATACTAAAGCTTCACCAGATTTAAAATTAATAATAATTTTTAGCTGCATCTAGCCCGGAAAATAATTTTGGGGCTCCGAGATGCGCAAGACACATAAGTGCCTTCTTGCTGCACTACCTGCAGCATGACCCTCATATTGTCAGAATTCGAAGTAATCATGACTACTGGGTTGCCACACTCTTAGATCCCCCAAACTTTTTGATCAACCTTTTCATTTTAATAAAGACCAAAAAAATGGTCATTTTTGAAATTATAAGCATTAGCAGGTTGTTAGAAACTGAAATCAAACAGTTTTCAACTCAAAACTTTATTCTAGGTGATGTTACATTTTCACGTAGGACCCCTTGTTCGAAAGGAGCTTCTGAACTCTCTCGTCCATTGAATTTGTCAGGTTTTGGATGGTTTCTGCTTCAATTGTTTTGCATGAGGACAGAATACCCTCCCAGAGCTGTTGCTTAGATGTGAACTGCCTCCCGCCATCATAGACACTCCTTTTAATGATGCTCCAAAGGTTCTGAATGGGGTACAGGTCAGGGGAGCATGGGGGTCACACCATAAGTTTGTCCCCTTTTATGCCCATATCAGCCAGAGATGCAGATGTTTTATGTGCAGCATGAGATGGTGCATTATCATGCAGAAAAATGATCTTGCTGTGAAATACACGGTTCTTCTTCTTGAACCATGGCAGGAAGTGCTGTTTGAGAAAATCCACATACGTTATGGAGTTCATCTTTAGCGCCTTCAGGGATCCTAAAGGGGCCGACAAGCTCTCTCCCCATGATTCCAGCCCAAAACATTACTCCACCTCCTCCTTGTTGGCCCTGTAGCCGTGTTTGCGTGGGGTGTCCATCAACCAGCCATCCTCCACTCCATCCATCTGGACCATCGAGCGCTGCACGGCACTCATCCGTGAACAAAACAGTTTTGAAATCAGTCTTCATGTAATGTTTGGCCCACTGGAGCCGTTTCTGCTTGTGTGAAGTGGATAGAGGAGGTCGACAGGATGGCGTATGCACAGCTGCAAACCTCTGAAGGACCCTGCATCTTGTTGTTCGGGGGACGTTGGAGGCACAAGCAGCTTCAAAAACTTGTCTGCTGCTATGACAAGGCTTTTTTGCCGCTGCTCTTTCAACCTGACGTAATTGCCTGTAGGAAAGAGTCCTCAATTTGCCCTTATCAGCACGCACACGTGTGTACTGTGAATCAGCTACATACTTCTTGATTGCCAAGACACTTCATCCTGATCATCGCACAATGTTGATTGTAGTCATGCCTTGACCTAAACACTCCACAATTTGTTGCTTCTCAGCAGCCGACACATCCTTTTTCTTTCCCATTTTGTCAGAAAATGTAGGCTGCTTAATAATGTGAGACAACCTTCTTAAGTAGTCTTGCCTTTCATTGGACACACCTCCCAAACTAATTAGCACAGGTGTCTGCAATTGCTTACAGTGATATAAAGAGCCCTGACACACATCACCATCAATGAGTTTAACTGACAAACAAACAAATTCTTCCCTTATCACTCCTAAACACTTTTTGCATAATAATTTGGAACGCAGTGTACATGTGCTTTTCCACAAAACACCAGTGGTTCACGTAGTGAATCTTACAGTTCTAACTTGCCAACCGTGGTCTGTATGGAGTTGTTCAATAAAGGGCCCAAAATTAAGATAACATAGATGGGAGAGGTCTCTATGAATAGGAATTCCTAAGTATTTGATACCCTGTGAGGGCCAGGCAAAGGGAAAGTTGGACTGGATGGAATCCTATATGGATTTGGGGAGGGAGACATCAAGGGCCTCAGACTTCGCTGCATTGATTTTAAAATTTGACCATGTAACAAAGTGATCTATTTCAGCCATAACAGCATGGATGGATATATGTGATTGAGTGATATATACTAGGACATCATCAGCAAATAGAGAGCACTTGTACTCGGTGCCTCCCACCTCAATCCACCTAATATTGGGGTTATGGCGAATTGATGAGAGCAGGTGCTCCGTCACTAGGATGTATAAGAGAGGGTCAGAGGACATCCCTGCCTTGTCCCATTGGTGATTGTGAAAGGTGATGAAAATGTTCTGATGCACCCCCTGGGCCTTGGGACACCCGGAGCCGGACCCTTTTTGGTGGATGCTGGTGATTGTAGTCTTCGTGGCGGCGACCCGGTTCCGTGGCTCAGGGTGGTCAAACTAGTGGCGGAACTATTTATGTGGTTTTGATGTTTAAATGTTCGACTACGCCACCCGTGGATTACGGTCAGAGTGAACCGCCGCTGCAGGGCAGACCGCTGAGGCTGGTGTTGTGGGTGCAGCAGAGCGTAGCATAACTCCCCACGGGAGGAGTATAGCCTCAGGGCAGTGTATGCGGAGGATGGGGGTGATGGTGCAGGGCAGCAGCAGTAACGACACGGAGTCAGTGATGCAGTCCAGGGCCTTTACTCACAGTTCTTATTATCCAGACCACGTCTGCAGGTAACGGCTGCCCACGTCGTACTGTGCTCCCCAGGTGAGGGGCTCAGACAACTCCCAGATAACTTTGGAGCGCTTCACAGGACCCCCTTTGTGTGTCCTTTGTCTGGCCCTTCTTACCAACCCTTCTGTCCGGCTGCCTCGGGCCTCCTTTTGGTAAACTTGGCGCCAGTTTCCCTGACCCTATGTGGTGCCTTCCTAGCGGGTGTAGCGAGGGGCTGCGCCACATAAAATGTCACAGCCTCCGGTTTCTAGCTGAGGGTCGTTTCCTGCCTCCACTAGTTTCGGGGACCGGTCTCCCCCTTTGGTCTGACCCCTCCACACAGGTGGATTCTGGCGTGCGGTGGCGACTCGCCCGTCCGCACCCCTGGAATCCCTTCATTCCTCGTTCCTGGAGCCTTCTCCGCTCCTCTTCCTTCCTTCTCCCTCTTCCAGGCCTGGGCCTCTGTTACTAGGCCCGCCTCCGGAGCAGAGCTCATGCAGAGCCCCTGCTCCCTGCCACTTCTGCTCAGACTTCTCTGCACTGAACTAAGATGGTGCCCACCTTTTATACTCCCTTCTCAATGCACCCAGGAACTGCTTCCTCCCTGCTCCTGCACTACAGGGTTCCCTTTCCTCAGTGTTCCCTCCCCCCACTCCAGCCAGGGACAGGGACTGTTGTGCCCATCTCAGAGGCATATTGGTCGCCCTGCCCCACGGCAATGTGGTGTAATGCATGCAGGTGTCGGGTCCTGATCCACACTCCATCCTTACCTGAGAGTGAGATATCACACCTCTGGGTGAGGTGCAATACCTCTGTAGCAACCGAGCCCTCAGGGTGCTACAGTTCCATTTATCTTCAGCCTAGGTGACGTATTGTGATACAGGGCCGTGATTTTAGCTATAAAAGGGTCCCCTAGACCCCTACCCCAAGCTTTTTAAGAGAATCATATATGGCGTGCCAGGAGACTCTATGGAATGCTTTCTCAGCATCCAACGAGAGTATCTAATTACAAATTTTTAACTGCGTCTAGCCCAGGAAATACTTTGTGCCTAGTAGCAGTGTCTGCTAGTCAGCGGATAATCCCGGCTGTTAAGCAAGCTACACCACCTGTAGTTTAGACACTTAATTTTTTCAAAGGAAATGCTTCGGGACCATGGGATACTCAGTGAAGAGCATCAGGAGGCACCCCAAGGCATAGGGGCTGGGACTGGCAGTAGGATGCCTTGCGGTGGACAGCCGAGCTCGATCCTTATAAAAGCTTTTTAACTGCAGCAGCTTTAGTGGACGCTACTGGAGTTGGAATTACGCGGCTGCTGGCATGAGACTTGCCCTCCAATAGATCCTTGTAAATGGATTTAAAGTGTATTCATTCAAATTAGAGAGACAATTTAAATTAAAAAGCTTAGAGCTGCCTCCACCACAGGGGGGCTCGCTCGACCCACCAGCGGACAGGCACCAGTATTGGGAGAGGGGGGCTGGCCATCAGGGTTCACCGCGGCTCTGGCACAAACCCGGCGACACGGAGGTGGCACGGGCAGGAGCGGACTGGCCGTGTCGGCTTCTCACTTTTTGGATTTTAGAAGGGCATGACATGCCTATATCTGTGTCTCCCCCTCCTTTTACTCCTCCACCTCTTTTATTTTCGCATGACTATATGTACTTGTCACTTTTCCATGTGTTAGTTATGTCTTCTGAGCAGTTTGTCAGCTTTTGGACACCTTTGAAGGTGTTTTCTATGTGTTTCTATGTGTTTTTGTTTGCCTGCCATTGGTTTTAACGGTGTTCGAAGGTGTTCGACGAACAGTTCGACGAACAGTTCGGCGAACACACGGGTGTTCGACGAACCGAACCGAACTCGAACACTACGGGGGTGGCTCAACACTACTGATGAGCTCATTTCTACTAGGTTGGAAGAAGATTGCAGAGAGTGGGGATTATGATCTCACCACGCCATGCAGTCTGATGCTGGAAGTTCAAATCTGTGTGTTGTGTGCTGGTCCTGCTTGTGAAGTTCAGCCAAAGATTCAAAAAGATTAAAGGCACATCCATTCAACGATGGCCGTCAACATGGCCGCTGGAGCAGGGTCCTTTAAAACCGATGAGCTCATCTCTACTAGATAGGGAGTAGCTTTTGCTCTTTCTTCCTACTTTTCCCATCTATAAGTAAACACGGCTAAAGAAACACCAAAAAAGGAGTAAAAACAATTTGACCTGGAATGTTTGTAGGCTTACATGTGAAGTCTAAGATCTCCAAGCCTTCAGTCAGGGCACTCTTCTCTAAAAGAAAATCAAAAATACATGGCAGCCATGGCGTATTTTATGTGTTATGTGCAGAATCAAATTCTTCCTTTTGCTTTGCTCTTTCTGTTGGCTTTAAAAAGGTGACAGTACCATGAATATATGTTCACAAATAAAAACTAGAGCCATTCCTGAGCATCTTAGCCGATGAATTCTGCGAATGCCAGTAATCATTAATCATTATTGTTAGCATGCTGTGAGAACTTGTCTTACTCCTCTCTGGATGTTTGGGTTGTGATATTAGTAGTGACAGGACTACAAAATAGTAACAACCACAATCCGGAAATAATTTTTTTTTTTTTGTGAAACATGAATTTCAGATAACACAAATTTTCCTTAGCTTGCCTATCCAACTCAATACATCGTGGTGTCTGCATCATGCTATCCAATACATGGCATACTTTTTCATTTCTCCATTTACCCCACAAGTTCAAATTATTATGAAGCCAGTTTAATTTTTTGTCACTTGTGCTTTCCATCAATTTTACCAATAGATCCCAGACTCATGGCGAACAACACAAGTCTTTTTTTGTGGACTGATTGTCTACAAAAAAACTGGAGACATTCTATTTTCATCCATGAATGCAACACGACAATGCAAAGTCAATGGCTCTGTGGAAAAAAAACAACAGATGTCAAATCTGCATTAAAGCACCATTATAGCCTTGTCTTTGCATTACAGGATTTTGGCTTGTAAAGGCATGGCTAAAATGGCACTTTAATGCAGACTAAATTGATACCTTTTCTGAAGAAGGTGTATGTCCCATTACATCTGACTTAGAAATAGCACAGCATTTAAGAAAAGGAACATCATACCAACAGTAAAATATGGTGGTGGTGGTAGTGTGATGATCTGAGACTGTTTTGCAGCTTAATCACTCATTGAATTTGTATATGGCTGAAGTCTGTTACAGATCCGGGTGGTGGAATCTCTGTGCTGCGGTGCAAGGAGGGACCAGAGGGGCGTAACTAGGTATCAACTCGGACTGACAAAGGTCGCACGGCAGCTCAATCGATTCCGTGAACCAGGGAACGACCGAGCAGAGGGACCAGGTGCTACTCTGGGCCAGTCCTTGTATGAGAGCAGGTGACTCCCATGGGTCAGAAGGCAGGGAATGACCGGTACAGCAGATGAGCACGGCAGGCAGGCTGACGGGTGATCCGGGTAGATGGACTGGCAAACAACACAGGTAACTGGCAGGAGCCTCCAGGTAGACAGGCTGGTAGGCACGGCAGGTAACTGGCACGTTCTCCGAGTAGGCAGGCAAGCCTGGCCCATAGACAGACTGGAAGGTTTGGTCCGTAGGCAGACCGTCGGGCTGGAGAGTGTACTTGGCTGGCGGACTGGACTGGTAGTCAGGCTGGCGGACTGGACTGGTAGTCAGGCTGGCGGACTGGACTGGTAGTCAGGCTGGCGGACTGGATTGGTAGTCAGGCTAGCAGCGGGACCTGAGGGCTGATGCAGAGTTAGTACACTGAGCTACAACCTTGCACGGGCACCTACATTTTGGAGGAGGTGCCTTTTATATGAGAAGTCCTCCGGCCATTGGCCGGTGACTCCTTAGGATGGCACGCGCGGCCCCTTTAAGAGGGGGGGAGCGCGCTCCCTAAGCACAGTGCCCGGGAAGCTGCGCACGCCGGCAGTAGCAGCAGCAGGAGAGCCGGAAGACGCCGGGCCAGGAGCGCGGCGGTAAGGGGGACGGCATCTCTGCCTGTCAGGGGGCAGAGACGCCGATGGTACAGTACCCCCCCTTTACCCCCCCTCTTTTTTCGGCCTGAAAAAAATTTCTTAAGAAGAAGCGGGGCGTGGATGTTCTCCCTGGGTTCCCAAGTTCTCTCCTCTGGGCCAGACCCCTTCCAATCCACCAGAAAAAAGGTTTTTCCTCTTACCCTCTTGGTGGCCAGAATGTTCTCTACCTCATAGACGTCCTCAGCGGAGACCAGAGCTGGGGAGGTACCTGGCTTGTCGGAAAAAGAATTAAGAACAACTGGTTTGAGGAGAGATACGTGGAAGGATTTGGGAATCCATAAGGTGGCTGGGAGTTTTAACTTGTAGGCCACTGGATTGATTTGCTTGAGGACTTCAAATGGACCGATGAACCGTGGACCCAACTTATAGGAGGGTATTTTGAGACAACCATGTTTGGAGGAGAGCCAAATCTTGTCTCCCGGACGGAATTGAGGTGGGTCCAGACGTCTCTTGTCGGCATGTCTCTTCATCCACTCGGAAGATTGAAGAAGTGAGGATCTAGTGTCCTCCCAAATGGTGGAAAATTCTCTGACCAGAGACTCCACGGCAGGGTTGTCCACTGAAGCGGAGATGGGAAATGGAATCCGGGGATGTTGACCGTAGACCACAAAGAACGGTGACTTGGAACAAGATTCGCTCTCATGGTTGTTATAGGAGAACTCGGCCCATGGTAGGAGCTCTACCCAATCGGTATGGTGAGCGTTGACAAAGTGCCGGAGGAAGCTGGTAAGGATCTGGTTGATACGTTCCACTTGGCCATTGGACTGAGGATGATAAGCAGAGGAGAAATCCAGCGAGACATCCAGCAGCTTACACGTAGCTCTCCAGAAGCGCGAAGTTAACTGGACCCCGCGATCAGACACAATGTGGAGGGGTAGGCCGTGGAGAAGAAAGATGTAATGGATGAAGTCCTTAGCCAGCACAGATGCAGACGGGAGACCAGGCAGACGGATAAAGTGGGCCATTTTAGAAAAGCGGTCAGCGACCACCCAAATGACAGTACAACTGGCAGAAACAGGGAGATCAGTAATAAAGTTCATAGCAATGTGTTGCCACGGGGCAGCAGGTACGGGAAGAGGCAGGAGATGGCCGGCTGGAAGATGTCTGGGAACCTTGTTGCGGGCACAGGATGAACAGGCCGTGACGAAATCTACAACATCCTTGCGCAGGGAAGGTCACCAGTAATTCCGCGTAATGAGCAGGATGGTCTTCCTCTGGCCAGCATGGCCAGCTAGTTTAGATGAATGACCCCAGTGAAGAACCTTCTTACGATCCGGAACCGCTACAAACGTCTTACCGGGTGGGAGACGAGACAGGTCTAAGGGAGCCACATTCATCACTTTGGAGGGATCAATGATATGCATAGGCTCCTCCTCTTGATCGGAAGACAGGAAGGATCGGGACAAAGCGTCGGCTTTAATGTTCTTGTCCGCCGGGCGGTAATGTAGGGTAAAGTTGAAACGGGCGAAGAACAAAGACCACCGGGCCTGACGCGGATTGAGTCTTTGGGCATTTTGTAGATATGCCAGGTTTTTGTGGTCAGTGTAGATGACCACCGGGTGCAGAGCCCCCTCTAGCAGGTAACGCCACTCCTCCAGCGCCAATTTGATGGCTAGCACTTCTCGGTCTCCTATGGAATAGTTGCGCTCAGATGAGGAGAAAAGCTTGGAGAAGAAGCCACAGGTTACTATTCTCCCGGATGGAGATTTCTGGGTGAGCACCGCTCCGGCTCCGGAAGAGGAAGCATCAACCTCCAGAAAGAACTGTTTGTTGCAATCCGGACGGTGCAGCACCGGGGAAGAAGAGAAGGCTTGTTTTCAGGAGAGAAAGGCCTCCTGCGCTTTGGACGTCCATTCCTTAGGATTTCCTCCCTTATGGGTGAGCGCAGAGATGGGTGCGGTCCGGGAAGAGAAATGTGGGATGAAGAGGCGGTAATAGTTAGCGAAACCCAGGAATCGCTGAATCGCCTTCAACCCAGAGACCTTCTCGGGGTCCATCCGTAGACCAGTCTTAGAGATAATATAGCCCAGGAACGGAAGAGAGGTCTGCTCATAGAGGCATTTCTTAAATTTTGCCTATAGGTGATTCTGCCTGAGCCTAAGCTGAACCTGACGAACATTCCTCCGGTGTGTGGGTAGATCAGGAGAGAAGACCAAGATGTCATCCTGGTATACCACCACGCATGAATATAAGAGGTCATGGAAGATGTCATTAACTAGTTCTTGGTAGACGGCTGGAGCATTACAGAGGCCGAAGGGCATCACACGGTATTCATAGTGGCCGTCCCTGGTATTGAATGCCGTCTTTCACTCGTCTCCTTGGCTGTTCCAGACCAAGTTATATGCCCCACGTAGATCGAGCTTGGTGAAGATCTTCGCGCCTTTAAGGCAGTCGACCAGCTCAGAGATGGTCGGCAGGGGGTATTGAGTCCTCTATAATCGATACAGGGGCGTAGTGAACCATCTTTCTTTTTTACAAAGAAGAATCCAGCTCCAGCCGGGGAGGTAGATTTCTGGATGAATCCCCTAGCCAGATTTTCTTCGATGTACTCCGACATGGCCTGGGTTTCGGCAAACGGCAAGGGGTAGATACGCCCACGGGGTGGAGAGGCACCGGGTACCAGGTCGATAGGGCAATCATATGGCCTATGAGGTGGCAGTGTCTCTGCTTCCTTCTTGTCGAAGACATCTGCATAGGACCAGTAAGGTGCCGGTAGACCAGGTAAATTAGCCGGAGTAGACGGAGGTCGAGCCGGGCGAACCGAAACCAGACAGGTCTCATGGCAATCCTGTCTCCAATGGAGCACCTCACCGGATTGGCAATTCAGAACAGGTTCATGTCTCTGTAGCCAGGGTAGACCTAGCAAAAGGGAGTGAGAGAGTCCGGATAGCACATGGAAGGAGATCCTCTCTGAGTGCAGCATTCCCACCTGAAGGGTTACAGGCTCTGTGACGAGCAAGATGGTCACCGGTAGGAGTCTTCAATCCACGGAAGCGACTGCCAATGTTTCAGCCAGAGGTTTGGTGGGAATCTGGTACTTCTCTACAAGGGACTGAGAAAAAAGATTCCCAGCGGCTCCCGAATCCAGGTGGGCGATTTCAAAGAAGCGGTTCTCTCCACAGGAAATAGAAACGGATAAAGTCAAGAACGGAGAGGATTTACTCTTGCCTAGGACGACCTCTCCGAGCGGTCCTAGACACTGGAGTTTCCCAGCTTCTCCGGACAGGAAAGGATCAGATGCTCCTTACTACCACAGTAGAAACAGCTCCCCTCGGCTCGGCGTGTTTCTTGGAGAGACTTGACTTGGTCTGGTCGATCTGCATGGGTTCGGGCGAGCGTGCCTGGGGAGTTGCTGGTTGGGAGGCAGGTTTCTGGAAAACAGGAGCAAGATGAGGAAATCTTCTCTCCTTAGCACGTTCCAGGAAACGGATGTTAAACCTGGTAGCTAGTGACACCAGGTCATCCAGGGTGGTATTAGTATCCTGGCCGGCTAGCTCACCCTTGATCCGTCCAGAAAGACCCTCCCAGAAGGTGGACACCAGGGGCTCATTGCTCCAGGCAAGCTCAGAAGCGAGGGTACGGAACTGTATGGCATAATGGCCCACGGTGAGACTCCCTTGGCGGAGACGGAGCAATGAGGAGGCAGTAGAAGTTCTTCGTCCGGGCTCATCAAAGACCTTCTGGAAAGCAGTGAGGAAAGCCGGAAGATCGGACACCAGGGGATCCCCTCTCTCCCATAGAGGGTTTAGCCATGCCAATACTTCCCCGATGAGGTGAGACATGATGAACACCACCTTGGCCCGGTCAGAGGGAAACTGATGTGCCAGAAGTTCAAAGTGCAGTGTGCACTGGTTCAGAAAACCCGACATAAGACAGGGTCACCCCCAAAACAAGGAGGCGCAGAGAGCCAGGGTCCAGAGCTGGATGCCGTGGCACTGGTAGGCAGAGGCGCCGCCGGAGCGGGTGTCGCTTGGCTCGAGGCGGACATAGGTGGGACGGACAGCGTGTCCAGGCGAGAGTTGACAGAACGCAGGTAGGTCAGGATGGTTTCCTGTTGGGATCTCTGACTAGAAACCTGGTACAGGTCAGAAAGCGAAGGCGCCTGGGGGCCACCAGGTTCCATGGCCCGTGCAAACTGTTACAGATCCGGGTGGTGGAACCTCTGTGCTGCGGTGCAAGGAGGGACCAGAGGGGCGTAACTAGGTATCAACTCGGACTGACCAAGGTCACACGGCGGCTTAATCAACTCCCTGAACCAGGAAGGACCGAGCAGAGGGACCAGGTGCTACTCTGGGCCAGTCCTTGTATGAGAGCAGGTGACTCCCATGGGTCAGAAGGCAGGGACTGACCGGTACAGCAGATGAGCACAGCAGGCAGGCTGACGGGTGATCCGGGTAGACGGACTGGCAGACAACACAGGAGCCTCCAGGTAGGCAGGCTGGTAGGCACGGTAAGTAACTGGTACATTCTCCGGGTAGGCAGGCAAGCCTGGCCCATAGACAGACTGGCGGGTTTGGTCCGTAGGCAGACCGTCGGGCTGGAGAGTGTACTTGGCTGGTGGACTGGACTGGTAGTCAGGCTGGTGGACTGGACTTGTAGTCAGGCTAGCAGCGGGACCTGAGGGCTGAAGCAGAGTTAGTACACTGAGCTACAACCTTGCACGAGCACCTCCATTTTGGAGGAGGTGCCTTTTATATGAGGATGGCGTGCGCGGCCCCTTTAAGAGGGAGGGAGCGCGCACGCGCGAGCCCTAAGCACAGTGCCCGGGAAGCTGCGCACGCCGGCAGCAGCAACAGGAGAGCCGGAAGATGCCGGGCTAGGAGCGCGGCGGTAAGGGGGACGGCCTCTCTGCCTGTCAGGGGGCAGAGACGCCAATGCTACAAAGTCCACTGGTTTTCTTCTGCCAGTCTGGGTATTCACCAACCCCTGTGCCTGCCTCCGGTCTTTGACTAATAGGTCACTTATTTTTCAGTGATCTGCTTCCTCTGGCCACTGTGGCACCCCTGGCAATGATGGCGCCCTGCGTGAGATTTTGGTAGACAGGCTAGGTGCATGCGCAATAAGACCCACATGATGTAGGTGATTACTGAAAAAAGAGAACACAAATTTCTTCAAAAAAGTTATCAATTGTTATCGATATGGTTGACCCACTTTAGCTCATAGGGTAGCCCAAATATGGGCTTCTTAAATCCCATCTTCATAATATCCCTTCGGAATTTTTTTGCATTTTGGGGGTACACTATTTTCAAACTTCTATGTCTTGCTAATAGGTGTATCCTGGAAAATCATGAAGGAACCTGCTGGTGGAAGCAATCTAGGTCTCTAAAGTGCTAGAGGCCCCTGAGTTTATGCCCCGATTGTCCCCTTATTGTCCAGCCCTGAGTGTACTAGTTGCAAATCACAGTTGAATGAATATACAAACCATCCACTTAGCTTTCTACAAATGTAAACTCAATGCCATTAAGTCATGAAGCTATTCCCAGGGCAAGAAACAAAGTATAAAAATTACTTATCCACCAAAAACAACATTTCCCAAATGTTGTATATACAATAGAGATATATGGTAGGAAAAAGGGGTATAATGAAATGAAAGGTTAAAGTTTCTAAAGTTTCTTGAGTTTTCTTTTCCTGATTGACAAACCAAGAGGAGTATGCTTCACTTGAAATAATTTCTCTTTCCAATTGACCTTTTTAACTGTTGATTTGTGTAAGTAACATACCCACAGATATGTATATAGCGAAGACGTATACAGACGGAGAGTCGGCTATGAGTCACACTTTATAAACTTCATCCAGCTTTATCAATGAAGAATATACAACATGCAGGGCTTCATTTATTTAACTTGGGCCTTAATGTCTTTAGAACTATGTGTTTGGGTAACGATGGATAGCCATTGTATTGCCCGAGCAAATAAAGAAGGAAAACTTAAAGCACCAACAAATGATAGAAGTCAGTAGACTAATTGCAAAAATCATTATTGTTGAGAGTAGATGTCATGGCTAATGCATATTGTGCTTGAAAAACGTATTCTGGATTATTTCCTGTAGAGATAAATACTCGAAGAGGTCACTGAAATTCCCAGAAAATAAACACTGACTCTTGGAGGCAGACTTATTTCTGAAGCTAATTTAACTCTCATTAATATAATTGGTAGAATTCTTAAGAACTTCTCTGAAATATATAAGAACTGGAAAACGTCATTTGTTCTTTACATTGGTTACTGTTTTCTCACATGAACACTAGAGAAATGTCTTGACAATTTAATATTGTTTGCAAAAAGTAGAATTTTGGGGATTTTTCATTTTCGATTTTTCTTTTAGATAATGTTATAATAGTGTATTATCCTATTAATGGATCAAGTCAGTGTTCCATTCAGTGTTGCAATAAGGCTTTCTCTACAGTATCACAAAGGTGAATAAAAATGATGGGATCTAGTGGCATAACTTGAGTCCAATGAGTACCGGTGTAAAATTTGGACCTCCCCCTCCTGCATGTTGGTCAGGTGTGTGGGCCCTTGTAATGTTCTAAATGTCCCGGATTATGTAGTATGGTCCCCCATCCTAGGCTCCTTTCCGGTATATATGTTTCCCAGCCTGGTATATATTCCCCCCTTCCTGGGCCCGTTCCTCGTATATATATTCCCCATCCTGGGTTCCTTCCTGGTATATATGTCCCCCATGCTGAGTCTCTTCCTGGGATATATATCCCCCATCCTGGGTTCCTTCCTGGTATATATGCCCCCCATGCTGGGTTTCTTCCTAGCATCATAACGTGAGAAAAGGAAGATTTCCATCTTCTTAAATAGTCCAAATTCCTTTTATTGTAGAAAAAACTTTATAAAATCAGATTCCATAGTCATGTTATATAGCCAGGGCAACGCGTTTCGAACTCAAGGCTTGCATTCTTTGTCAAGACTCTGGTATAATTGTCCTCCATCCTGAGACGCTTCCGGGTATATATGTCCCCCATGCTGTTTTTTTTCCGGGTATATGTGTCCCCCATCCTCAGTTCCTTCCTGGTATAAATGTCCTCCACGCTGCATTTCTTCCTGGTATATATATTCCCCATCCTGGGTTCCTTCCTGGTATATATGTCCCCCATGCTGGGTTTCTTCCTGGTATATATGTCCCCCATTTTGGGTTCCTTCCTGGTATATATGTCCCCATGCTGGGTTTCTTACTGGTATATATCCCCCATCCTGAGTTCCTTCCTGGTATATATGTCCCCCATCCTGTGTTCCTTCCTGGAATATATGTCCCCCATGCTGGGTTTCTTCATGGTATAAATGTCCCTCATCCTTGGCCCCTTGCGGGTACATGTGTCTCCCATCCTGGGTTCCTTATTTGTATATATGCCCCCCCCATCCCCGGCCCCTTCCTGGTATATGTGTTCCCGTTCTGCCGCTGTTCTCTAACACATAAAAAAAATTCTACTCAAGTTCTCTAGCCCCCACAATGTGCGGCGTCCACTTCCATAGCTGGCACAAAGGCCAGCAGCTGACATTGGCATGCTATGAGTGATGTATGACGTCACTGCCATGAGCTGCCTGCCGACGTCAGCTGCTGGCCTCTGATTTGCGGCGTTGTGTATTGTACAGTAGTGCAGGGACCTGCTACCACAATACATTTCAGCTGAATGTGCGTCCTCGGGCGAACTTCCAGCTTAAATAGACATCGGTGTCGGGGGGCTCAGCTCCTGCACGGGCTTGGTTGGGATTGCACTCTTTGTGATCTCGATGATTACGCCCATGGTGGGATACATGGAGACATGGAGTCGTTTGGGTAATCAGTGAAGAAATTCAGAGGGTAGAATTGTGCTACCAATGTGAGCTGCACAGATGGGTCAGACTTCTAACAGTGGATCATATTTTCCATCAGGGGGCATAACTATAGTAGGTGCAGGGGTTGCAATTGCATCTCTGCCCTGGAATTCAGGGAGTACCAAAAGGTTCCTTTAGCCCATATGAGAAGACCAATAATGTTAAAAACCCATGATAGTTGGGGATCCTTTTGGAGATTTTCCATTGAAATCCATAATATTAAAGTTTGCCACCTGAAGGGACAGACAATGGAGCTCTAAAGTAAAGAAGAACCTGGACGAGTTTTGGATAAAGTCTCATGGTATGATGGGGGTTCTTTGGATCATAACCTAGCATTAAGAGAGGGCCTTATTTCCATTTTAATGCAGTATTAAGTAATGAGAGTTTAATATTTTCCTTTTATTTGTAATAATTATTTCCCTTTTACTTTACATTTGTTCATAAGGAGGCACCAAGTTAGGGCTGGACACTGCTCCGCAAAGCCGACCCTGACTTAAAAAATAGGGTATTAGCGAAAAAAAAAAGAATTAAAATAAAAGGTCAGAGTTCAAAAGGCTCAGTAGTTCAGCTATAGCGCGTCTTAACAGAACTGTCCAGAACACAAAGAGTTAAAAATCCAATCTGCAACTAGCCACATGAAAAGGAAATGAGGATGGACTGCTGTCTTAAACGTGAATCATGTCCTTCTGCTCGCTGACTTTGTTCTGTAACTATTCAGCCTTTGATAAACTGACAGGGGCTTATTGGTAATGGTGCGTTTGTCTGTTAATGGCAGAGGTATGCACAAAATTATCAAAAGCAGAATACTTCAGAAGGTCATATCTCCAGGGAGAGGGATAAAAATAATGATAAACATGCCGCAAGAACAACTCAGTGTGTTGTTCCATGTAACAGGATTGAGACCGTCATTAAATCATCATTAAAAACTGGAGGCGAAGGACATTTACTACATCAGAAAATATAGGATTTCACTCCGCCAGTGCTTCACTTTAACCCTTCACTGTTGGATAATGGATGGATAGTTCTATTAGTAAATAGATGATTCGATTGTTACAATTAGCTTTTTCCCATAAAATAAAGACATTTTTTTGGGTGGTTTGCCCGTAACAGGAGAGTGTGAAGCGTCGCACATGGTATTTTTACTACTACGTGTTGGGGCTGCTGAGTGTGGTCTATAATATGTATAGATAACACAGGGAACTAAATCTTGGGCATTGCGACTTTTATTTAAATAAACCAGGTTCCTGCTCCACCCTGATCATGGAAGAGAAGATGATGTTCAAGGAAGTGTTGGTTGGGTGCCAGAAATAACCACGACCAAAACATTGGATCGCCCTCAGACTATTCTGTGGGGCCGAGCACATGTCCAATATTTTCCATGGACAGACTCATGAATAATTTGCATCCAATATTTTGAATGCACTCAGCCATGCATGTCAATGAATCTATGGAAAACATAAAGGTTGAACTTG
The DNA here is from genome assembly GCF_046119375.1 of Phyllobates terribilis. Taxonomy (NCBI): domain Eukaryota; kingdom Metazoa; phylum Chordata; class Amphibia; order Anura; family Dendrobatidae; genus Phyllobates; species Phyllobates terribilis. Next base: position 250,299,355 of record NW_027362773.1, on the reverse strand, counting down.
GTGGACCCAGGTCTTTTTTCAACCTATGTACTCGGATGACATCACAAACTGACAGAATGGAGAAGATGGAGATATTTTTTTTTTTACATATTCTTCAAATCTGAGAAAATCGGGTCACACTGTGATCAAACTCTGATCAAACTCTGATCAGAGTGTGATTAGCATAATCGGCCCGATTCTCTCGGATGAGAGAAAATACGCTGATATGAACTTAGCCTAACTTAGGGATGTCAAACTTAAAAGCTTGGAAAAAGTTGAGGGCCAACCCAGATATTTATTTAAAAAATGTCTACAATTGAGGAAGTTTTTCCTTATCATCAAATATAACAATGAACTTTTTCATATGGAAGAAAACTTAAATGGTTTGTACATTTTAATTAATAGATCCTAGAATAAAATATTGGAATAATATTATATGTTATGTAAAAGCAGTAAAAGCTTATGGCCCAATGGCCTAATCTAAATATGTAATAACAAAGGATAAAAAACCTTGAATAATACAGATAATAAAGTATGATGCAAACAAAACTTCCTCCAAACACAGTATGATACTCCCACAGTGAATTCCTCCACAGTACCCTCCACACGCACGCTAAGATGACCCCATTCCTCAATCCCCCCGACAAAGAATGGTGACCCCATCACATTATGATTTTACAACTGTAATCCCCACACAGTCCTCCATACAGTATAATGCCCACAAAAAGTGCTCCATACAGTATAATGGACCCCACATAGTCCTCCATACAGTATAATGGGCACCACATAGTCCTCCATACAGTATAATGGGCCCCACATAGTCCTCCATACAGTGTAATGAGCACCACATTAAAATAAAAAAATACTCACATCTGCCCATTCCCCAGCTGTTCCGGTCTGTTCATGGTGTCTTGAGATCCTCTGCACATTTCGGTACAGCAGGCACGTTGTAATGACATCATCGCAGCCGCTGTGCTGAGAGGTCAGATGCAGAGGAAAAATGATAGGAGAGGGAGCGTCAGCTCCAACATTGCTTTCAACTGTATCGGCATCTAGGGTGCCGGTATAGTTGAAAGTGTGATCCATAGAGACCTGCCCCACGTGCCAGAGTTTGACATATGTGGCCTAACTTATAGTTATTACTGCTTTGATTATAGTATTGCTCGACTTCACATATCAAGAAAGTATTATGGCAATAACCCATATGCCACTCCAACTATCTCATAGTGATTCTTGGTTAGATATGTTGGATAGATAGATAGATAGATAGATAGATAGATAGATAGATAGATAGATAGATAGATAGATGATAGATAGATAGATAATAGATAGAAAATAGATAGATAGATAGATAGATAGATAGATAGATAGATAGATAGATAGATAGATAAATAGATAGATAGATACAGTGGGTATGGAAAGTATTCAGACCCCTTTAAATGTTTCACTCTGTTTCATTGCGCCATTTGGTAAACTCTAAAAAGTTCATTTTTTTCTCATTAAAGTACACTCTGCACCCCATCTTGACTGAAAAAAACCTGAAATTTTTGCACATTTTTTAAAAAAGAGAAATTGAAATATCACATGGTCATAAGTATTCAGACCCTTTGCTCAGACACTCATATTTAAGTCACATGCTGTCCATTTCCTTGTGATCTTCCTTGAGATGGTTCTACTCCTTCATTGGAGTCCAATGAAAATTGAAAATAATAATAGTTACATATACACTGTAAATGACCTCTGACTAAAAAATTTCCTCTGAATAAAAATATGTACCATACCATTACAAAATAATTAGACACTGTGCAAAATTCATTGAAAATATAAGTTAATAATCCAGCACAATGTCCCCCCCCTATTTACTAAAAATGAATTAGATACTTTTCTCTCATCCAAAAAGTATAAAATAGGTAGTCACTTTGTTCCCCCAATTAAATATATATAAATTCATTGTTTACTGTGCTGACTCGCCCAGGGGGATATATGGGGGAGACTCGGTACCCGGGCCTTGACCTTCTGTGGGATGTCACGGCAGTCGACTCCCGGGCCCGCCCTCTGGGTAACTCTTTAAAAGGGGGGTTTTAGTGTTTTTGTTAACAGTTTGTCTCGTGACGCCACCTGTGGTTTCCTGTAATAGTTACCGGCGCTGCTGCAGACCTCCGGGGGTGATGGAATGGCAGCTGGGATGTTTCTGCTCCCCACAGGCGGAGCGGGCCCCCCGGGGCAGGGTTCATAGAAGGGGTGCAGGGCGTTGTGGCGTAGAAGGGATGATGGCGCAGCAGTAATAACCGACAGAGACAGTGGAGTGCAGTTGTCCGATTTTACTCACAGTTCTTTTTAGATTCCACAGGTAGAGGGTATTGTTGCTGGTCCTCGAACTTGGCAGACCAGTTAAACGAGGGCGCTCCATACACCCACTCGGGCGCCGAGGCTGGCGGTTCTGGGAGGGAGCCGAGCAGGAGGTCCGCAGAGTCAGCGTCCGGTGGTGGAGGTTCCGGGCTTAGCAGCTGCTCCAGGGTGTTTGTGGATGGGGACAGAGGGCGCTGTAGGAGGCCCAGGAGCAGGTCGGCGCTTTCAGCGCCCGGGACAGGGGAACTTCTCCTACCTGCTCCTGTGCTGGACGCGACCTCCTGGCGTTCATCTGGCTCCGCCTGGGCCGGGGTGCCGCTGGTGGCATGCAACGCTGGCCGCTGCCATGCTGTGATCTTCGTCAGCAGCTCCATTTTCCACCTGGCGATCGTCGCTTGCTGGGCCTTTTCCAGCTGCTGGTTCAGCTCCTGTACCTCGCCCTGGAGGAATTCGGCATCCTCCGGGTACAGCTTAACAATTGCTCCCTCCAGGGTGAGAGGGGTCGCCAGCTCCTGCAGGCCAGAGGCGGAGGTTTGGTCCTGACCTCCTTCCACGCTGGCTGCCGGGTGCCGTCTGTCTAGACTGGTTAAGACCACACCCTGTCTCCACTGCTTTTCTCCTCCTCCTCTCCCCTTTCGGGGGCGGTTCCATGGCGGCCTGTTGTCGGTCACTTCTAGGAGCGCCCCCCCCCACTTTGACGGACACATCTACATACATGGTCACTGTTACTTGGGGCGGGCCTCACTTTTGGTGCCATTTTGGGACCCGGCCCACGATGGGAGGTGATTCCTTATTGTCTTTGAGTACGCACATAATGGCGCCCGTTCTTCTGGGGCGGGCACCACATTCAGTGAAGAAAAACAGTTCAAATAAGGCACACAGTACCCGATGGCAACGGGCACAAAATCCTGTTCATGACGCCAGGAAGAGTGTGACTCGCCCAGGGGGATATATGGGGGAGACTCGATACCCGGGCCTTGACCTTCTGTGGGATGTCACGGCAGTCGGCTCCCGGGCCCGTCCTCTGGGTCACTCTTTAAAAGGGGGGTTTTAGTGTTTTTGTTAACAGTTTGTCTCGTGACGCCACCTGTGGTTTCTGCTAATAGTTACCAGCGCTGCTGCAGACCTCCGGGGGTGATGGGATGGCAGCTGGGATGCTTCTGCTCCCCACAGGCGGAGCGGGCCCCCCGGGGCAGGGTTCATAGAAGGGGTGCAGGGCGTTGTGGCGTAGAAGGGATGATGGCGCAGCGGCAATAACCGACAGAGACAGTGGAGTGCAGTCGTCCGATTTTACTCACAGTTCTTTTTAGATTCCACAGGTACACTGTACAGGTTACCGCTTCCCGCGCCGCGTTGCATTCACCAAGCAGGGGTTCAGAAGTCCCTCCGGCGATTCGAGAGTGCTTATCGGGACCCCCTTTCTATATGTTCCTTTCCTCAGCCGACTTTCCTCGCTGGGTCTCTCCCTCCTGCCCTGCGCCTCACAAACTGAGCCCCAAGATGGCGTCCTCGGATCCTTCAGGGACTCTTGGAGTTCCCTGGTTCTAAATGGCTACCTTTCTTGGCTGCTAGAATGCGAGTATGGCAACTGCACCATAAAAGTCAGAAGCCTCCGGTTTCCTAGCTGAGGCTTGAAGTGACACGACTAGCCCAGGGACCGGTTCCCTTCTTGCGGCCTTGTCCCTCTGACACTTGACAGATTAGAGCATACTGGTGGCTTCCTGCTCCGTCCATTCCCCTGGGACCCCTTCAGTTACCGGAGCCTTCCTCCTCTGCTCCCCTCCTCTTCTCTCCTCTGCTGGGCCTCATTCACCAGGCCCTCTCTGGAGCAGAGCTCCTGCAGAGCACATGCTCCTCTCTCTCTGACTCACTACTTCTTCTCCCCTCTAACTAAGATGGATCCCCTATTTATACTCCTAACAAATGCTCCCCTAAACTCCTTCCTCCACCCACACCCACTACTTGGTTCCCCCTCACTCTGGTTCCCCCCACTCCAGCCAGGGACAGGGCTCAGCAGAACACAGTGCATCTTGCCATTCCAGCCAGCCTGGAGCAGTGTAGTGTTGCATGCAGGTGTTGGGGTCCCGGGCTGCACTCCTTTCCTTGCCAGAGAGTGAGGCACCACGGATGCAGTACCTCTGTGGCGACTGAACCCGCAGGGGTGCCACAATGCTACCCCCAAATAATTAACAACTGTTCCTCAGCTGCCCAATTAAGTGCCCAGTGTCCTCTCTCACCCAATATAATACCCACTCTCTGCCATCGTCATAGAGAGGGGGCTGGGCAGGAAGTCATGGATGCTGCTCTTTTCAATATTCGAAACCCAAGATAAAAACATAATAAGCTAATACCCTGCAGTAAATAAATAAATAAATAGCAAAAGTGCATGAAAATAATATAGGTTGCTTGTTAACATAATTTTGATCAAAAAATGTAAAAGCCATAACACTACGTCATGGTGACTCCATTCAGGACGGTCCTAACCTCTCGTATTAAAACCTTACCATTTGTCAAGTGACGTGCGTGTGGATAATGGCTGAAAAGGATTAGTGAACATGCAGCCATGAGGAACTACATGAATGTAATGTCCAGCTTAAAAAAATAGAAACCACTCCCACCCTTTGTTTCACAGAGTACAAAAAAACTGAAATAAAAATCTGGTTTAGTGGCCAGTGTGAACATGCGCCTACACGGTGCATGCACACCAACTTATATTCTAGTTCATCTCTTTAGGTTTTTGTTTATTTTTTTTTGTACTCTGTGAAAATAAGAGTGTGGCTTCCCTTTTCTTTGAGCCGGACATTACATTCATGTAGTTCTTCATGGCCGGGTTCCCATTTACCGGTTCTCAGTCCTTCTCAACCCTTATCCACATGTACGTCACTTGACAAATGGTAAGCTTTTAAAACTAGAGGTTAGGACCTTCCCGAATACGTTCACCTTGATGTGGTGGGAAGGCTTTTTATCAAAATTATGTTAATTAAGCCCCTATATTATTTTCATGTACTATCGCTGTTTATGTATTTACTGCAGGATATTTCCTTATTATGTTTTTATCTTGAGTTTTGCCTGTTTAGTTGCCAGTCTAAACATGCACCTACATGCTGCATGCACACCAGCTTATATTCCAGTTCATCTATTTAGTTTTTTATATTCAATATTCGCTGCCCGCTATATTAAATTATGTCTGCATCCTTAAGAAGTGGATATAATTGAATATGGCAGCAGCGTCGGACTGGCCCGCCGGTACACCGAACGATCCCCCAGTGGGCCTCCGTGCCGGATATAGTGGGGGCCCGCCGGTAACCATGGTATTTCTAACCACGGGCCTATCAGATGTTCCCGGCGCATACCTTGATGGCTGCCAGGAACATCACTGTCTGCTAAGCGCCGCGCACTGAAGTCATCATGCAGCTCATAGCAGTGACATTTAAAAGCCGCCAGTCAATCAAAGGCCGCGCGCGTAAGCGTTGGGCCTCTGATAGGCCGGCGTCATTGACCGTCACTGCTATGCGCCGAGTGCTGACGTCTGTGCACGGTGCATAGAATTGATGTCAAATGGCCTCCAACCGGCAGGCTTCAAACATCTCTTCTATGCGCTCAATGCTGATGTCAGCACGCGGCCTCTGATGGGTCGGCGAACCTGTTGAAGACCTCGCTGATATGAAGACACAGAGAATGCCACAGGGTAGCGCAGGAAGGTGAGAAGATTTTTTTATTACTATATGAATGGGCAGGGTAGTGATTGGACATAGAGAACTAGGATACTAGGATGGGGAAGCATATAAGCCTGGGGGGGGGGGGTGACAAGGGTGATACATAGGGGCCCATGATGGAGGGTGATACATAGGGGCCCAGGATGGGTGAGGGGTGATACATAGGGGCTCAGGATGGGTGGGGGCTAGTGTTGAGCCACCCCCGTAGTGTTCGGGTTCGGTTCGGTTCGTCGAACACCGGGATGTTCGTGGAACTGTTCGTCGAACACCTTAGAACACCGTCAAACACCATCGAACACCGTTAAAACCAATGGCAGGCAAACAAAAAGACATAGAAACACATAGAAAACACCTTCAAAGGTGTCCAAAAGCTGACAAACTGCTCAGAAGACACTCTCTTTAAAAAAGCCGGCCGGCAATTCAGCAGCGGCATACACCGGTACCCGACAATTTAGAACAGAAAGAATAGAGCATCACACATAGATTAGATGGAAACATGTCAGTCACATATATAAGAAGTACAGTGACAGTGCTGGTTACAGTACTTGTCATTTAGTGTTAAAGGATTTATTAAAAAATAATAATAGTGTTTTCATGCACATGTCTCTTTAAAAAAGCCGGCCGGCAATTCAGCATCGGTACCCGACAATTTATAACTAGTGTTGAGCGATACCTTCCAATATCGGGAAATATCGGATCGGATTGGATCGGACCGATACCCAAAAAATATCGGATATCGCCAATTCCGATGCCGGAAACCAATGCAAGTCAATGGGACACAAATATCGGAATGAAAATAAACCCTTTCTTTCCTTGTAGGTTAATTCTACATGAAGAAAAACAACTAAGAATAATGTAGAATGTATTACATGAAAAGCCGGCAATTCAGCAGCGGCATACACCGGTACCCGACAATTTAGAACAGAAAGAATAAACCATCACACATAGATTAGATAGATAGAAACATGTCAGTCACATATATAAGAAGTACAGTGACAGTGTTGCTTACTGTACTTGTCATTTAGTGTTAAAGGATTTATTTAAAAAAATAAAAGTGTTTTCATGCACCGTCTCTTTAAAAAAGCCGGCCGGCAATTCAGCATCGGTACCCGACAATTTATAACAGAAAGAATAGAGCATCACACATAGATTAGATACATAGAAACATGTCAGTCACATATATAAGAAGTACAGTGATAGTGTTGATTACTGTACTTGTCATATAGTGTTAAAATAAAGGATTTATTAAAAAAAAAATTGGCGTGGGGTTCCCCGTAATTTTAGTCTCTAGCGGAGGTTAAGCGGACGGCTGGGGCAGATGTTTGAAGCCTGGGAAGGGGGTAATACCCACGAAGCTTCCCAGGCTACTAATATCAGCCCCCAGCTGAATACCTAGCCTTTACTAGCTATTAAAATGGGGGACCCCCAAAAAAATGATGTGGGGTCCCCCCTATTTTAATAGCTAGCAAAAGCTAGGCAGACAGCTGGGGGCTGATATTAATAGCCCAGGAAGGGTGCCATGAATATTGGCCCCCTCCCAGGCAAGAAACACCAGCCGTCAGCTGCCCCAGAAATGGCGCATCCACAGGATGCGCCAATTCTGGCACTTAACCTCACTCTTCCCACTGCCCTGTAGAAGTGGCAGTGGGGTAATAGGGCTGGGGTTGATGTCAGCTTATAATGCCAGCTGACATCAAGCCCAGGTTAGTAATAGAGAGGCGTCTATAAGACACCCCCATTACTAACCCCATAGTCAAAGTTAAAAAAAAACACAAACACCCAGAATAAAGTCCTTTAATTGAAATAAACACACAATTCTTTATTGTTCTAAATTAAACCATACTTACCATCACGCCCATTCCAGCTGAAGCCAATGTCTTCTGCAATAAAAGTAAAATAATAAAGCAACATCATCCTTACCTTTCCATGGTTCCCACGACAGCATCAGCTCTGCTACATTCACTTGACAGGCTGGATCGCAGCCGAAAGCTGCCATCCAGCTTGCCATGCCGCAGACACTGAGAAGCGCAGGCATGCTTGTGCTCCTCAGTGTCTCGCTGTGACGGCATAAAGATGAGCCGAGGTCATGTCCAATGAACTCAGCTCACCTCATGCACGTCACTGACAGCGTGGGAAAATTCTCCTGCGCTTGCAGTCAGCGTGAGAGAATTCTCCTGCTGAAGCGCTGCGCGCAGGAAAAATTTCCCACGCTGTCAGTGACGTGCATGAGGTGAGCTCATGTCCAATGAACTCAGCTCAACTCATGCACGTCACTGACAGCGTGGGAGAATTCTCCTGCGCTCAGCGCTTGAGCAGGAGAATTCTCCCATGCTGGGATGGCATTGAGATGACAGGCTGGATCACATCTGAGCGATGCCATCCAGCTTGTCATCCTTCAGAGACACTGCAGAGCGCAAGCATGCCTGCGCTCTGCAGTGTCTATGAAGGATGGCATGCTGGATGGCAGCGCTCAGCTGCCATCCAGCCTGTCATCTCAATGCCATCTCAGCGTGGGAGAATTCTCCTGCTGAAGGGCTGAGCGCAGGAGAATTTTCCCACGCTGTCAGTGACGTGCATGAGGTGAACTCATGTCCAATGAACTCAGCTCACCACAAGCACGTCACTGACAGCGTGGGAGAATTGCCTGCGCTCTGAAGTGTCTCTGAAGGATGGCATGCTGGATGGCCGCGCTCAGCTGCCTTCCAGCCTGTCATCTCAATGCCATCCCAGCGTGGGAGAATTCTCCTGCTCAAGCGCTGAGCGCAGGAGAATTTTCCCACGCTGTCAGTGACGTGCATGAGGTGAGCTGAGTTCATTGGACATGACCTCGGCTCATCTGGATGCCGTCACAGCGAGACACTGAGGAGCACAAGCATGCCTGCGCTTCTCAGTGTCTGTGGCGTGGCAAGCTGGATGGCAGCTTTCGGCTGCGATCCAGCCTGTCATGTCAATGTAGCTGAACTGAAGCTGTCGTGGGAACCATGGAAAGGTAAGGATGAGGTTGCTTTAATATTTTACTTTTATTGCAGGAGATCGTTGGCTTTAGCTGGAATGGGCGTGATGGTAAGGAACATTAAAAAATTATGTGTTTATTTCAATTAAAGGACTTTATTCTGGGTGTTGTGTTTTTTTAAACACTTTACGAGAAATTCATGGCAGTCATGTCTAATATTGGCGTGATCACATGAATTTCGGGCTTAGGGCCAGCTGATAGTGCCAAGCTGGCCCTAACCCCTTTATTACCCAGTGAGCCACCGCACCAGGGCCCTGGATGAGTTGGGTACAGCGCCAGAAGATGGCGCTTCTATGAATGCGCCATTTTCTGGGGTGGCTGCGGACTGAAATTTGCAGCGGGGGGGGCCTAGAAAGCTTGGGTCTCCCTACGCTGTGGATTCCAGCCCCCAGCTGCCTAGATGTACCTGGCTGGACACAAAAATAGGGCGAAGCCCCACGTTTTTTTTTTTTTAATTATTTCATGAAATTCATGAAATAATTAAAAAAGGGCTTCCCTGTATTTTTATTTCCAGCCAGGTACAAATAGGCATCTGGGGGTTGGGGGCAGCCAGTTCCTGCCTGCTGTACCTGGCTGGACACAAAAATATGGCGAAGGCCACGTCAAATTTTTGGTGAAAAATTCAATAAAATTTAAAAAAAAAACACATTTAGGGACTGCATCTTTATTAACCCCTCCACGTGAGGGGTTAATAAAGATGCAGTCCCTAAATTATTATTTTTTTTTATTATTTTTTAATTCATTTTTCCCAAAAATTTTGACGTGGGCTTCGCCATATTTTTGTATGCCAGCCAGGTACAGCATCCAGGAACGGGCTGCCCCCAACCACCAGATGCCTATTTGTACCTGGCCGGACACAACAATATAGGGAAGCCCTTTTTTTTTTAATTATTTCATGAATTTCATGAAATAATTTAAAAAAAAAATATGTGGGGCTTCGCCCTATTTTTGTGTCCAGCCAGGTACAACTAGGCAGCTGGGGGCTGGAATCTGCAGCGCAGGGAGGCCCAAGCTTTCTGGGCACCCCCCCCCCCGCTGCAAATTGCAGTCCGCAGCCACCCCAGAAAATGGCGCGTTCATAGAAGCCAACTCATCCAGGGCCCTGGTGGGTGGCTCACTGGGCAATAAAGAGGTTAGGGCCAGCTAGGCATTATCAGCATAGTGTAGAAATCGGGGAATAAGTGTGGAATGTGCTCTAGAAGAGTTCAGCTATTGATAACTGTGTTATTTTCTGCAGCGATGAGTCCTGGATGGAAGTAGTGATTGCAGTCTGTGACAGATGAAGAAGAAAAGCGAAGATGAAGGACTTCAAATATAGACGTCACTGGTGAGTCAGTGTATTACATGTACAGGCACACTATAGACTATATACTATATACAGAGCTCCTGTGTATAATGTGTATAATGTCACTGGTGATAACTGTATTACCTGTATACTGACACTATATACAGGGCTCCTGCGTATAATGTCACTGGCGATACCTGAATTACCTGTATAATATATACATGGGAGCTCTGTGCATAGTGTCAGTGAACAGAAAATACAGTGATCACCAGTGACATTATACACAGGAGCTCTGTATATGATGTATCGCGTACAGGTAATACAGGGGTCTGCACTTACCGTATACACAGGAGTTCTGTACATAGTGTTATGTCACTGGTGATCACTGCATTACCTGTACAATATACACTATACACAGAGCTCCTGTGTATAGTGTCACTGGTGATCACTGTATTACCTGTACACTGACACTATATACAGAGCTACTGTGTATAATGTCACTAGTGTTCACTGTATTACCTGTACACTATACACTATATACAGAGCTACTGTGTATAATGTTACTGGTGATCACTGTATTACCTGTACACTGACACATATACAGAGCTCCTGTGTATAATGTCACTGGTGATCCCTGTATTACCTGTACACTGACACTATATACAGAGCTCCTGTGTATAATGCCACTGGTGATCACTGTATTACCTGTACACTGACACTATATACAGAGCTCCTGTGTATAATGTCACTGGTGATCACTGTATTACCTGTACACTGACGATATATACAGAGCTCCTGTGTATAATGTCACTGGTGATCACTGTATTACCTGTACACCGACACTATATACAGAGCTACTTTGTATAATGTCACTGATGATCACTGTATTACCTGTACACTGACACTATATACAGAGCTCCTGTGTATAATGTCACTGATGATCCCTGTATTACCTCTACACTGACACTATATACAGAGCTCCTGTGTATAATGTCACTGGTGATCCCTGCATTACCTGCACAGTGACACTATAAACAGAGCTCCCGTGTGTAATGTCACCGGTGATCACTGTATTACCTGTACACTGACACTATACACAGAGCTCATGTGTATAATGTCAGTGGTGATCACTGTATTACCTGTACACTGACACTATATACAGAGCTCCTGTGTATAATGTCACTGGTGATCACTGTATTACCTGTACACTGACACTATATACAGAGCTACTTTGTATAATGCCACTGGTGATCACTGTATTACCTGTACACTGACACTATATACAGAGCTCTTGTGTATAATGTCACTGGTGATCACTGTATTACCTGTACACTGACACTATATACAGAGCTCCTGTGTATAATGTCACTGGTGATCACTGTATTACCTGTACACTGACACTATATACAGAGCTCCTGCGTATAATGTTACTGGTGATCACTGTATTACCTGTACACTGACACTATATACAGAGCTCCTGTGTATAATGTCACTGGTGATCACTGTATTACCTGTACCCTGACACTATATACAGAGCTCCTGCGTATAATGTCACTGGTGATCACTGTATTACCTGTACACTGACACTATAAACAGAGCTCCTGCGTATAATGTCACTGGTGATCCCTGCATTACCTGCACACTGACACTATAAACAGAGCTCCCGTGTACAGGTAAGCTCTGTATTACCTTTACACTATATACAGAGCTCCTGTGTATAATGTCACTGGTGATCACTGTATTACCTGTACACTGAGACTATATACAGATCTCCTGTGTATAATGTCACCAGTGGTAAAATTTGTGTTATTAGTATTGTGGCTCTTAATCATGATCCTTATTGTAGTATTATTCGGTTACTATGTAATGGTAATGTGTGGTCTGGTCATGGTATGGTGGTATTTGTCACTTGTATGAGGTGGTAATATGTGATCTGGTCATGGTGTGGTAGTGTTTGTCCCTTGTATGTGGTATTAATCGGTTACGATGTGGTGGTGATATGTGGTCTGGTCATGGTGTGACAGTATTTGTTCCTTGTATGTGGTATTATTGGTCTGGGTATAGTGGATTGTGTTGTGAATTTAGGTCACTTGTGCTCTCTGACATCAATAAGGTGAAGATTCTTTATTTCCAATAGAGAATAATTACTTTGACGTTTAACTCTTCCCTGTCCTGTGGCTATTACACAATTGCAAATATGCACTTACAGAGGTTCTCCGGTGAAAACAAGTAATCGCCTATCCTAAGGCTATGTTCATACGTTCAGTATTTGGTCAGTATTTTACATCAGTATTTGCAAGCCAAAACCAGGAGAGGGTGATAAATACAGAAGTGGTGACGTGTTTCTATTATACCTTTCCTTTGATTGTTCAACTCCTGATTTTGGCTTACAAATAAGTGATGTAAAATACTGTAGGTGTGAATGTGGCCTAAGGATAAGTTATTGATTTTTGGGCGGGAGTGACTGCTTGGACCTGGCTGATTGGCAGAATGTGGAGCTTTTATCTCCATTAGACTGGAGCTCATGTGCGACTTGACCACTGATCCATTCAATCCCTCAGTGGCTGCGAGCGCTGCTCTTGTGTATTTTCTGGAAGCCCCAAAGAGGATGAATGGAGCTGCAGTCAGACATCCCACCTGTTGCTACATTTTAAAATGGGGACAAAGTTGGGATAGAAGTGCCCTGTCAGGGATAAAAGTTCCCCGTTCTTCCGATCGGTGCGGTTTCCAATGCTTGGATTCCACCAATCAATAAGTTATCACCTATTTTGTGGAGCCCATGGATCGGTCATAACTTGTTTTCATCAAAGAACCCCTGTAATGTAAAATACCATAATTGTACATCCCAGTTATGGTGGTGGACAGTAGATGTGCAGGAGCCACCTGTGTTTTACAGTCGAGGCTTCACTATAACAGGGATAACTGCTAACAGATATTTGCATATTGCTGTAGGTGGGCCCCAGACACCCCAGTCCAACCCTGTATGGCAGTTATCGAAGCAGCAGGAAGCAATCCCTGGTCTCGTCCTCATCGCCCTAATCCAAGGGTAGCGCTCTAGATTATAATGACCATGATAAATTGGCTGGGGCCCGCTGGGAACCTTGGGCCCTGGGTGGTTGCACAGTTTTTCCTTATTATAACCTGCCCCTGAGTTAGGATGAATTTTAGATCTACCAATCTATTATTTGGTAGTAATGTTTCTTCAGGAACAAATACAGATATACAAGTGACACCCGGCAGACCAGTTACATAGTGTATGAAAACCTCCTTAACTGCAGTCTATTTCTTCCCAGCAGGACGGATATTGTTTATTTTTGTAAATGCTTTTATTATACCCAGGATCAAAAGTGACTCTTGTGTCTTTTTTCAGCCCTGAACATCATCGTAGGCATAAAGTGGGCATTGTGGTGCAGAGTGTTAGGAAGCAAACCCACAAAATGCTTTTTTCGTAAGCTAGCAGAAAAGTTCAGTAACTGCATAGGTTACTCTGTACTTGTGGTTTATTTTGCCACTTTCCTTAAAGTGAACCTTTCACCAGTTTGAGCATATCAAACTGGCCACATCATGGAATAGTGGCTGGGTAGCTGAGTAAAAATTAATTTTTATTTTTTAAATTTCTCATCTTCATTGCGGAGATATTACCTTGTAAAGTTTAGGTTATAATTTATGTTAAATCCAAGAGGGCGTTACCAGAGATTTTTCTCTGGGGGTGTGTACTTTATCCCCTGCATGAGTTTGACCAATCATAAGCAGGCAATAACATACTGGGAAAAAAAACTTGCCCCCACAAAAACTTAGAGCAGGTTTCTCCTGTGTGAGATATGTAACGACAGTCTATTATCCCCACTGATCTCACTGCAGAGCTGTGTGTGATTACTGAGTTCTAAAAGTAAAACAGAGATGAGTGTGATTATAAACACCTTTTAGCTTTCAGCTCACGGTTGGTTACCAAAGTGCTCAAGTATTCCAATACTCCTTTTGTAATACCTTGTGGGTACCACAGCTTTCTGCAGGTTTAAAAGAAGACCGTGTTTCTCTTACGATAGCATCCATGGGTAGACATGCTCCTTTTCGCATTCTGCTCATCCCACAATGATAGTCAGCCATCTTACTGCCATTCTCCAAGCGGCAAGGCTGCCACCTGGGACTCAGGTGTGCACCTTCACTAAACTTCTTCAAGTCTTCATCATGGTCTCTAATGATGTTAGCTAGGGTCATAAGGTGCTGCACATGCAGTATGCTAGGTGGTAAGCATGTTCAGGTTTTTTGGTAATGCCCACACTCTGGGACTGCTTTAGGATGTACCACGGTACTGGTGTGTGACGCTCAAAAGCCCTACCCTGGGAGATGGGGGACTCGGAGCCGGGTCCTATGTTGTCGATAGGTTGCTGCCATGGCCTGGACCTGCTACGTGCCGAGGGCCGCCACATTAAAAAGGATGGTACGAGTTTTTCCGGGTTGAGTGGCTGATCTCGACTACGCCACCTGTGGCACCTGGTGAAGGCCACCAGCGCTGCTGCAGTCCCCTGAGGCAGGGTGTTATGGCAGCCGTCGTTGGTACTACTCCCCACAGGCGGAGCAGGGCCTCAGGGCAGCGAGACAGGATGGAGGGGGTTGTAGTATAGGAGTTCTGGTGCTGCGTAGTGCGGTGTAATGCAGAATAAAGAGTCCGAAGGCCATAGGGGTTAACTTCCAGGGTTTTTACTCACGGTGGAGATTGCAGTTGAAAGGCTTCTCCCTGCTACTCGCGGAGTTCTGCGGTCACCAGAGATGGGGGGGTCCGACAACCTCCGAGTAAGTCCAGTGTTCAATCAGGACCCCGCACCAGAGTGTTCCTAGACTTCAGACCGGGTCCTTTCCTGTCTGTGTGTGTGTAGATAGGCCGGGTCTCCCTCTGAACTTCACTCACAAAAAGGGTACGGGTGGCATCTCCGCTCCTTCCATTACCCGGTGGGATCCTCAGGGCCTACCGGGCTTCCCTGACCAGGACAAAGAGTAGCAAGGTCAGGTGTCGGGGGCCGGCACCCCTCTTGCAGACAGAATCCCTCTGAATAGATCAGATTGGCAAAGACAGGTGGCGTATACCGCTCCGTCTGCATCCCCTCGGGATCCATTTGCGGTGGAGCTACACTCCTAAGCTCCGGGCCTTCTTGGTCATGGTCCTTGACCGGGCTGAGACATGCATTCTCTGCAACCTGCCCCTCGACCCAAGGCCAGGGTACGAGGGCCGTGTCTCCATCCTCTGCAGGTCCACACAGGATCCATGCTCAGGGAGGGAGATCACGATCAAAGAACGATCAAAGAACGATCAAAGAACCCAGAGCCAAAGATGGCTGTGTATTAAATATGAAATTTAAAGTGTCACTAAAATGTGAGTCCTCCACCCTCACCCACTAGTTGGTTCCCCTATCTCTTGGTTCCCCAGTCTCCCAACTTCCAGTAGGGGCAGCACCTGGTGCCTACTAGCCCCCTCCGGTGGGAGAAGTGTGGTGTTGGATGTGAAGGAAGGGTCCTGACCATCGCACTGTTCTTACCTCAGAGGAGGAACAGTACACCCCATTAAAGAGGTGCAGCATCCCTGTGGCGGTCGAACCCACATTCCCCCCTGGTGAAACACAG
Source organism: Phyllobates terribilis (assembly GCF_046119375.1). Classification (NCBI taxonomy): domain Eukaryota; kingdom Metazoa; phylum Chordata; class Amphibia; order Anura; family Dendrobatidae; genus Phyllobates; species Phyllobates terribilis. Next base: position 250,283,394 of record NW_027362773.1, on the reverse strand, counting down.
CACGTCCTCGGGCTGCAAAAGAGCAATACCTAGTACAGTTTGTTTTTTTTATATATATATATAACAGTAAACAATCTTCCCTTTATGGGAGGCACTTCTTCTTTAACGTTACAAACAGCATATAATATAAAAGTACAGAAATATAAAAATATAAAAGTACAATAATTATCCAGAGACATTTATGCACAGACAGACGGGTTAAAGTGCAAGGACTAAAAGGCAGTTCAGAAGCACGAGGGACCTGTCCCAAACCCCCAACGTAGGCACTGGGGTGGCTGCAGGGCATGAAGATCCCGAATTTGACCTCCAGGAGAGCCACTCCAGACAGGTTTTTCTTCTGAGGTCTGAGGTAGAAGTAGCTGCGGTTTTACATAAAACCAATAAGGAGCACCTAAAGAGATGCAAACTATTTACAGGTAGGGAGTCTGTCTGCTGCAAGTCCGTAGGGACAAATGTCTCTAAAAACCGGGGAAAGCAAATTAAACATAAACATTACAACTTTAAACAAGTTCCAGCCGCCAGGGCTGCTTAATTCTCGGGCCTCCTTCGTTGAAAAGGCTCATTCCTCCCGACGGAGGCTGACCGGTCCTCTAAGGGTGAGCGCGAGGGGGCGTCGCTCCCGGACACCTTGTGGACGTCCAGGGAGTACCACCCCCGCACCCCGTGGTGGCGGGTGTACCTGACTATGTCACCAGGGAAGAGGTTCCGGCCAGGGTGTCCCTTTTTCAGCCGTCGCTCGACGTCCCGCCGGCTGACGAAGACGTCGTGCTCATGCTGGGAACTCCGAATGAATCCCCACCCCTCCTCATGGTGGAAGTGGACAGCTTGCTCTTCCACACAGGGGCTTGGACGGGTCGCCTCCTCCTGTCGGGCCCGGGACTTTGCAGCCTTGGCGCGCACCTCGAGGCGCTCGCAGCGAACCTCCATCTGGTGTTGGAGGATCTGCTGACAGCACAGATCGCTCCTCCTGTGCGCTTCAGCCCGGGTCTCCCGGGGGAAGCCCATCAGGTCCCCCCCCTGGTTGTCCCAGGCCCACTCCTTAGCCGCCGGCCAGGTGACTGTCGGTGCAGGTAGCGGTGTCATCAGGGGCTGCTTTGGGTCCTCTGCGAGTGCGGACCAGTCCGGGTTGGGGTCAGTGGATACCCCAGCAGTCTCAGGCTCTTCCGAGTCGGGAGTTGGGCTACAGTGCAGGTCTCCACCAATAGCAGAAGCTTGAAGCTCCGGGACAAAGACCTGCTCCCAGGTGACCGCGCCAGGCAGGAGATACTCGGCCATGAGGTCCAGTACAGGCACGGTAGGCTCAGCAGCCGGGGCAGGGGTAGCACACTCACCCGCATCTGGGCTGCTCGCGACCTCTGTCACCGCTCCTTCCTGAGCTTCGGCTCCTTGGCGGCGGGTCCGGATGCGCAGCAACATTTCCTCCCGCCACGCAGCAGACGCCGCCTTCTGGGCCTCTTCCAGTCTCCGTGCAAGACCCGGGGTTTCCTGGTGGAGAAATTCAATGTCTCCCGCTGTAAGGGTCCTGCCGCTTCGCTCCCTGGTTAGAGAAGAACCTGGACCGAGTTCGGAAGGTTCCGTTTGTTGCGCTCCAGCAGAAACCCATGTCCGCTCCTGAAGGTCGCCAAACTCCAACTGCTATGGCCGCACCTTGTTTTTCTTTTTCCTCCTCTTTCGGGGCGGCTCCAGGGCGGTATGCTGACAGGCACGCCTTCGTTCAGCCCATGCATTTTGACGGGCATTACCCCGCTGACAGTCTCTGATGGAAGGGGCGGTCCACACTTTTGGTGCCATGTGGGAGCCCGGCCCACGATAGGAGGTGTTAGAAGACCATCTTTATGATACACTATGGCGTCTGTTCTTCTTGGGCGGGCGCCATTTTAAGTGGAAACGACAGTCTAAGGTGTAAGGCACACAGTACCTGGTAGCAATGAGTAATTCCTTCCTTTGCTGCGGGCACGCGATCCTGCCGACTACGCCAGTTGTGTGACGCTCGAAAGTCCTACCCTGGGAGATGGGGGACTCGGAGCCGGGTCCTATGTTGTCGATGGGGTGCAGCCGTGGTCCGCACCCGCTCCGTGCCCAGGGCCGTCACATTAAAAAGGATGGTACCGGCTTATCCGGGTTGAGTGGCTGATCTCGACTACGCCACCTGTGGCACCTGGTGAAGGCCACCAGCACTGCTGCAGTCTGCTGAGGCAGGGTGTTATGGCAGCCGTCGTTGGTACTACTCCCCACAGGCGGAGCAGGGCCTCAGGGCAGCGAGACAGGATGGAGGGGGTTGTAGTATAGGAGTTCTGGTGCTGCGTAGTGCTGTGTAATGCAGAATAGAGTCCGGAGGCCATAGGGGTTAACTTCCAGGGTTTATACTCACGGTGGAGATTGCAGTTGAAAGGCTTCTCCCTGCTACTCGCGGAGTTCTGCGGTCACCAGCCGGAATCCCTCTGAATAGGGCTGAGACATACATTATCTGCAACCTGCCCCTCGACCCAAGACCAGGGTACGAGGGCCGTGTTTCCATCCTCTGCAGGTCCACACAGGATCCACGCTCAGGGAGGGAGATCACGATCAAAGAACGATCAAAGAATGATCAAAGAACGCAGAACCAAAGATGGCTGTGTACTAAATATGAAATTTAAAGTGTCACTAAAATGTGAGTCCTCCACCCTCACCTACTAGTTGGTTCCCCTATCTCTTGGTTCCCCAGTCTCCCAACTTCCAGTAGGGGCAGCACCTGGTGCCTACTAGCCCCCTCTGGTGGGAGAAGTGTGGTGTTGGATGTGAAGGAAGGGTCCTGACCATCGCACTGTTCTTACCTCAGAGGAGGAACACTACACCCCATTAAAGAGGTGCAGCATCCCTGTGGCGGTCGAACCCTCAGGGGCGCCACACTGGTACCAATGTTATTAACAAGAAAATTAAATTTTTGTACTTACTGTAAAATTCCTTCAGTCAGTGTGAAGGGGAGGGGAAATATAGCGGAGATGAGCCTTTCCTCATTACAAAGACACCTGCAGCTGCTCTTAGCTCTGCCATACTCATCTTCCCCCACATTGGCTGCCATGAGATGAAAGCTTAGGAAGTGTTAGCAATCACACTCGTTTCTGCTCTGCTCCCAGCACTTTGTAATCACACACACAGCTCTGCAGTGAGATCAGTGAGGAGATCAGACTGTCTTTTATTACATGTCTCAAACTGAGAAACCAGTTCTGAGCTATTGTCTGGGTGTGTTCTTTTCTCTCTTGAATGACACTGCCTGCTTATGATTGGTCAGCTTTATGCAGGGGAAGAAGTACACGCCCCAAGAGACAAATCTGTAGTAATATCCAGCTGAGCTTAAGATGAATTATAATCTAAACTTTACAAGCTAATATCTCTGCAACTGAGAGGAGAAAATAAAAAATAAAAACTATGTTTTACTTAGCTCTGCAGCTTCTATTCTATGATATGGACAGTTTATCGCGCTCAAACTGGGGAAAAGTCCTCTTTAAAGAAAAAAACTGGGCACATTTTTATAGTTATTTGAATAGAGCCATTAACAAAACAGACCAGTAAAACAGTAAATGTTTGTCACTCTGGTCTGCCAGCATCTAAGATGTTCTTAACTTTGCAAACAATTAAAAAATGGCTGCAGTTTCCAGGACGATGCAGGGTAAGTTGACAAAACTGCAAAACAACATCCCCTTCTCTGACATTACTTTCTGTTTTGCAGCAATTGGCTGAAACAGCTAATCATACATCAATCATCCTAATGTACCTGCTCGCTGTATGCACTCTGCGCTCTTCTGGTAATATTCAGGGTCTCTGCTGCTTTTTACATGTTCTCTCCTACTTTCAGTAAAAATGCAAGAGGAAGGGACTCATTCTATAAAAGAAAAATAAGTATTACTAACTTCAGACAACAATTTAGGTCATATTTCCATTACCCATAATTAAGGCAAAGTAACAATCCAAAATATATTTTATTCTTCTGTTTTTAAGAATATCTATCTATCTATCCATCCATCTATCTATCACATATACAGTACAGACCAAAAGTTTGGACACACCTTCTCATTTAAAGTTTTTTCTGTATATTTCATGACTTTGAAAATTGTACATTCACACTGAAGGCATCAAAGCTATGAATTAACACATGTGGAATTATATACTTAACAAAAAAATGTGAAACAACTGAAAATATGTCTTATATTTTAGGTTCTTCAAAGTAGCCACCTTTTGCTTTGATGACTGCTTTGCACACTCTTGGCATTCTCTTGATGAGCTTCAAGAGGTAGTCACCGGAAATGGTTTTCACTTCACAGGTGTGCCGTGTCAGGTATAATAAGTGGGATTTCTTGCCTTAAAAATGGGGTTGGGACCATCAGTTGTGTTGTGCAGAAGTCAGGTGGATACACAGCTGATAGTCCTACTGAATAGACTGCTAGAATTTGTATTATGGCAAGAAAAAAGCAGCTAAGTAAAGAAAAATGAGTGGCCATCATTACTTTAAGAAATGAAGGTCTGTCAGTCCGAAAAATTGGGCTAACTTTGAATGTGTCCCCAAGTGCAGTTGCAAAAAACATCAAGCGCTACAAAGAAACTGGCTCACATGAGGAACGCCCCAGGAAAGGAAGACCAAGCGTCACCTCTGCTTCTGAGGATAAGTTTATCCGAGTCACCAGCCTCAGAAATCGCAGGTTAACAGCAGCTCAGATTAGAGACCAGGTCAATGCCACACAGAGTTCTATCAGCAGACATATCTCTACAACAACTGTTAAGAGGAGACGTTGTGCAGCAGGCCTTCATGGTAAAATAGCTGCTAGGAAACCACTGCTAAGGACAGGCAACAAGCAGAAGAGAATTGTTTGGGCTAAAGAACACAAGGAATGGACATTAGACCAGTGGAAATCTGTGCTTTGGTCTGATGAGTCCAAATTTGAGATCTTTGGTTCCAACCACCGTGTCTTTGTGCGACGCAGAAAAGGTGAACGGATGGAATCTACATGCCTAGTTCCCACCGTGAAGCATGGAGGAGGAGGTGTGATGGTGTGGGGGTGCTTTGCTGGTGACACTGTTAGGGATTTATTCAAAATTGAAGGCATACTGAAGCAACATGGCTACCACAGCATCTTGCAGCGGCATGCTATTCCATCCAGTTTGCGTTTAGTTGAACCATCATTTATTTTTCAACAGGACAATGACCCCAAACACACCTCCAGGCTGTGTAAGGGCTATTTGACCAGGAAGGAGAGTGATGGGGTGCTAAGCCAGATGACCTGGCCTCCACAGTCACCAGACCTGAACCCAATCGAGATGGTTTGGGGTGAGCTGGACCGCAGAGTGAAGGCAAAAGGGCCAACAAGTGCTAAGCATCTCTGGGAACTCCTTCAAGATTGTTGGAAGACCATTTCCGGTGACTACCTCTTGAAGCTCATCAAGAGAATGCCAATAGTGTGCAAAGCAGTCATCAAAGCAAAAGGTGGCTACTTTGAAGAACCTAGACTATAAAACATATTTTTAGTTGTTTCACACTTTTTTGTTAAGTATATAATTCCACATGTGTTAATTCATAGTTTTGATGCCTTCAGTGTGAATGTACAATTTTCAAAGTCATGAAAATACAGAAAAATCTTTAAATAAGAAGGTGTGTCCAAACTTTTGGTCTGTACTGTATATCTATCTCTCCATATATCTATCTATATATCACATTTCTATCCCCACAACTATCTATTTATCTATCTATTCATATCTATCTATCTATCTATCTATCGAACCTATCTATCGAACCTATCTATCTATCTATCTATCTATCTATCTCTCTATCTATCTATCTATCTATCTATCTATCTATTCCATATATATCTATCCACATCTATCTCTCCATCTAGCTATCTATCTCCATATCTATCTCTCCATATATCTATCTATCTATTTATCTATCTATCTATCTATCCATCCATCCATATCTATCTATCTATTTATTTATCTATCCATATATATATATCTATCCATCTATTTATCTATCTACAGTCATGGCCAAAAGTTTTGAGAATGACACCAAAATTATATTTTCACATGATCTGCTGGCCTCTGGTTTTTATTAGTGTTTGTCTGATGTTTATATCACATACAGAAATATAATTGCAATCATATTATGAGTACCAATAGGTTATATTGACAGTTAGAATGAGTTAATGCAGCAAGTCAATATTTGCAGTGTTGCCCCTTCTTCTTCAAGACCTCTGTAATTCTCCCTGGCATGCTCTCAATCAACTTTTGGACCAAATCCTGACTAATAGCAGTCCATTCTTGCATAATCAATGCTTGCATTTTGCCTGAATTTCTTGTTTTTTGTTTGTCCACCCGTTGCTTGATGATTGACCACAAGTTCTCAATGGGATTAAGATCTGGGGAGTTTCCAGGCCATGGACCTAAAATCTCTATGTTTTGTTCCATGAGCCATTTAGTTATCACCTTTGATTTATGGCAAGGTGCTCCATCATGCTGGAAAAGGCATTTTTGGGCGCCAAACTGCTCTTGGACGGTTGGGAGAAGTTGCTCTTGGAGGACATTCTGGTACCATTCTTTATTCATGGCTGTGTTTTAAGGCAAGACTGTGAGTGAGCCGATTCCCTTGGCTGAGAAGCAACCCCACACATGAATGGTTTCAGGATGCTTTACAGTTGGCATGAGACAAGACTGGTGGTAGCGCTCACCTCTTCTTCTCAGAATAAGCTGTTTTCCAGATGTCCCAAACAATCAAAAAGGGGATTCATCAGAGAAAATGACTTTGCCCCAGTCCTCAGCAGTCCTCTCCCTGTACCTTTTGCAGAATATCAGTCGGTCCCTGATGTTTTTTCTGGAGAGAAGTGGCTTCTTTGCTGCCCTCCTTGAAACCAGCCCTTGCTCAAAGAGTCTCTGCCTCACAGTGCGTGCAGAAGCACTCACACCAGCCTGCTGCCATTCCTGAGCAAGCTTGGCACTGCTGGTAGTCCGATCCCGCAGCTGAAACAGTTTTAAGATACGGTCCTGGCGCTTGCTGGTCTTTCTTGGGCGCCCTGGAGCCTTTTTGACAACAATGGAAGCTCTCTCCTTGAAGTTCTTGATGATGCGATAGATTGTTGACTGAGGTGCAATCTTTGTAGCTGCGATACTCTTCCCTGTTAGGCCATTTTTGTGCAGTGCAATGATGGCTGCACGTGTTTCTTTAGAGATAACCATGGTTAACTGAAGAGAAACAATGATACCAAGAACCAGCCTCCTTTTAAAGTGTCCAGTGATGTCATTCTAACTTAATCATGACTGATTGATCGCCAGCCCTGTCCTCATCAACACCCACACCTGTGTTAATGGATCAATCACTAAAACGATGTTAGCTGCTCCTTTTAAGGCAGGACTGCAATGATGTTGAAATGTGTTTTGGGGGTTAAAGTTCATTTTCTGGGCAAATATTGACTTTGCAAGTACAGTAATTGCTGTTAAGCTGATCACTCTTTGATATTCAGGAGTATATGCAAATTGCCATTACAAAAAATGAAGCAGTAAACTTTGGAAAAATTACTATTTGTCTCATTCTCAATACTTTTGGCCATGACTGTATCCATATATCTATCTATTATCTATCTGTCTTTATATCTATCCATCCATCCATCCATATCTATCCATCACATATCTATCTATTTATCTATCTATCTATCTATCTATCTATCTATCTATCTTTCTATCTGCATGTCTATCTATCTAATATCTATCTATCTATCCATCTATCCATATCTATCTATTTATCTATCTATCTATCTATCCATCTATCTATCTATCTATCCATATATCTATCTATTATCTATCTCATATCTATCTATATATGTATCCATCCATCCATATCCATCCATCCCATATCTATCTATCTATCTATGTTTCTATCTATCATCTATCTATCTATCTATCCATCTATCTATCTATCTATTATCTATCTCATATCTATCTATATATCTATCTATCCATCCCATATCTATCTATCTATCTATCTATCTATCTATCTATCTATCTATCTATCTATCTATCTATCTATCTATCTACAGTGCCTTGACTTTAATTGGGCCATTCACACACATGAATATGCTTTGATGTAAACCAGGGGTCTCAAACTCAACCGAGTAAACTTGCCGCACAGAGACAAAAATTTGAATATGAAGGACCGCGTTCTTTACGGGAGAAGATGTGTTTATTCTTTTTAAAGGTGTTTATTATATGGGTTATGGTACCGGTCTTCTTTTTTACTTCAGTTTCTGCACAAAACAGCATTTTTATTGGCCAAATATTTGCTGTTATTTTTTTCATACCTTATTTTGAATATTTTTTTAAAAATGTTTTCCTTTTTTTTGTCTCCCACTTGGCCCCACACAATAATATTTTTTTATAATTAGCCCTTTAAAGTAATTCTTGCCCCATCCTGTAATAATGTCCCCAAACCTGTAATGATATCTCTAATACTGTAATAATGTCCTCAATCCTGTAATAATGTCCCTCAACCTATAACAATGGTCCCCATCCTGTAATAATGTCCCATGTCCAGTAATAACGTCCTCAATCCTGTAATAATGTCCCCCTCGATGTAGTAATGTCCCCTGCCCTTAACGTCCCTCAACCTGTAGTAATGGTCCCCTGTCCTGTAATAATGTCCCACATTCTGTAATAATGTCCCTTGTCCTGTAATAATGGTCCCCATCTTGTAGTAATGTCCCGATCCTGGTCCAATCTTGTAGTAATGTCCACATCCTAGTCTGATCTTACAGTAATGTCCCCATCCTGATCCTCATCTCGTAGTAATGTCCCCATCCTGGTCCAATCTTGTAGTAATTTCCCCATCCTGGTCCTATCTTATAGTAAAGTCGCAATCCTTGTCCCATCTTCTAGTAATATCCCCATCCTGGCCCATCTTATAGTAATGTCCCCATCCTAGTCCCATCTTATAGTAATGTGCCCATCCTGGTCTTCATCTTGTAGTAATGTTGCAATCCTTGTCCCATCTTATAGTAATGTCCCATCCTGTTCCCATCTTATAGTAATGTCCCATCCTGGTTCCATCTTGTAGTAATGTCCCAATCTTGGTCCCATCTTATAGTCATGTACCCATCCTGGTCCCATCTTATAGTCATGTACCCATCCTGGTCCCATCTTATAGTAATGTCCCATCCTGGTTCCATCTTGTAGTAATGTCCCCATCTTGGTCCCATCTTATAGTCATGTACCCATCCTGGTCCCATCTTATAGTAATGCCCCCATCCTGGTCCCATCTTGTAGTAATGTCCCCACCCTGGTCCAATCTTGTAGTAATGTCCCCATCCTGGTCCCATCTTATAGTAATGTCCCCATCTTGTACTTGTAACAATGTCCCACATTCTGTTGCTCTTTACACACAAAAAAAATCTTCTCACCTGACCTCGCTCCATTGGCAAACAGTTTCTTCTTCCTTCCCACAACAGAAGTGGCGCATGGTAGTGACATCATGTGTGGCCGCGACGTAGATGCCAACATCAGTCGCCGGCCTCCAATTGGCTGGTGGCAGGAACTGGTATTGCGGTGCAGAGAGCTGGCCTTTGTGCTACAATACATTTCATTTGAGAAGGAAAGCTGACATCGGTGGCTCCTGGACCGTGCTGCATTCATCTCAGGGGTTGATGGTTGCACAATGGACCCTCGGGGGCTGCGTGTTTGAGACCCGTGATCTAAACCATTTCATTGTAGCTGTGGCAGTATGTTTCAGGTCGTTGTCTTGCTGGAAGGTGAACCTACATTCCAGTCTCAAGTCTTTTACAACCTCTAACAGGTTTTCCTCCAAATATAAAAAAGATAGATAGATAGATAATAGATAGATAGATAGATAGATAGATAGATAGATAGATAGATAGATAGATAGATTAAAAAGAGGCAGCACACTAAAAATACAAAAATAAAAAAGTGGACTTTTGATTGCCACATGAGCTAATTAAAAGTCTACTTTTTTGTATTTTTGGAGTGCTGCCTCTTTTTATTCTATCTATCTATCTATTTATCTATCTATCTATCTAATATCTATCTAATATCTATCTATCTATCTATCTATCTATCTATTCCTATATACACTTTGCACATTATACTGGTAATATTGAGAAATCTCTGCTCTCTTTGACATGATCGTCCACACTTAAAAAAATGCAAGAGAAGGCAACCAATTTTGTAAAAAAAAATGTTTTTCTAATTTCAGTCAACCACTTTACATCTCATTTCCCGTGTGCTTAATTAAAGAAAAAATAACAATCGAAAGCGTATCCATCCATCCAATACAAAAAAATAGCACAGCAGAAATAGATACAGTAATAAATGGCTTGTGGAAGGCTCCATTGAGTAGAGCTGAAACATAGCGTAAGGGTTAATAAAGGATCCACTTTTTCTTTTTTCTCTAAAGTGCTCCCTCACTCTTCATTTTCTCTCTATTTATTTTCTTTTTATCATTTCATCTTTTTCTTTTTCCTACCGATCTATTATTTAAGCTCTATCTCTCTATCAATCTCTTATTTATCTATCTTTTGCTATCTATCTATTTCATATCAATTTATCCATATCGTGACTACCTCATATTTATCTATGTATGCATCTAACATTTATCTTTGTAATATCTATTTATCTTGGCAATATCAATGTTTGTCTATATATCGATCTATTTTACGCAATTCTATTGAAGGCACCAAATATTTGCGATGATCTGACTTTGGTAGACACAGTTGTCTTCTCTTGAGGTTTAGTGTGTGGCAAGCTCCTTCATAGAGTTAACAATGCCACAATCCTGTCTTTTCTCCCCGTTTCCCAGGTTCCTATAAAATTAGGCCATTTCTCCCTGTCACAATCAATCATCATTTCAACTCCAATCAGATAAACCTTTCATCTTTTCCCTATCTAAATTGTTCCTCCCAGGGTGATTCACTCAAGCTTAGAGCAACCGTCAGACTTCCAACACAAAAACCCAAGGAGATATTTGATAGTTCATTTGTTCGTTGATGGTATTTACATCTAGTGCTGTTGAGATTTTATTAAAGGCCAGTTATGGGCTTCCATAGAGGAGGAAAACAATGCATCTCTGTTTCTGTTGCCACGCAAGGCTACTTTAGTTTCATCCTCACATAACACATAGCTCGGAGGTATTTTCTTAACGTTGCCAGAGTCTGAAAGAAAACCTAGGATGATGTTTGCGTTGAGCTAACCACGGACAAGTCTAATAACGATGTGATGATGTATAGATGAATTTCTGCTCCTTCGTGACACAGGGATTAAGTCTCCTCTTATCTCCAAAACATCAGAAAAAGTGTCTTGGTTTTAATTTCACCGTGAAGTCACAGGGGACAACAGTTATGTTATGTACCTACGAACAAAGTGGACTTCCCCCAAGCCAAGGAACAGTGGATTACCTTAGATAAGCAAGAAACACATGAGAAGCTTGAAGAGTGGCAGGCGGCCATAACAAAAACAAGCGGGGACTCACAATGTTGTTCCTATAAACCCAGTGCCTCCTAAACAGGGGACTGATCAATGGTCACATTACATTAAGGTGCTGATAAATGGATGAGTTTGTCTTCCTTCGAAGAAGATGACTAAATAAACCATCTAGAACACACTCTCATCACTGCGCCCTAATGGATCATTACAATGTATCATTGTGTCTAGTCGTCCTCATCCGACCCCCATTTAGACCCTCTGTCTCTGCTATTATAACATGAAGAGAAATGGTTTTTCTCCTTGACTAGGATCTCACGCTTGAAAGGTGCAGCCCCCAATTACTTGCTTCAAAACATGCATATGTAGATTCCATGGTTGGAGATGGGGACTAAACAACAAATATGGGATTTGGGGAAAAATATCAAAAGAAATTGAAACATCTAAATATTCCTAAGAAAACAAATAAGATCGTATAAAAAAAATGTTAGAAAGGAATCAACAAAATAGCTAAGGATCGTTAACACTGTTTTTTTAGGGTTTGCTTGATACTTATGACAGGAAACCTCTTGTCACTAAAGGCATGACTATAGTGGGTGCAGGGCTTTCAGTTGCACCCAGATCCTGGAGCTTAGGGGGCCTAAAAGATCTATTTTTCAAATATGAGAAGACCAATTCTATTAAAGACATGTGCTATTTGGGGGCGCTGTTGTAGAGTTTGTATTGTAGCCCACTAGCTTAATATGAGAAGAGCAATACCATTAAAGACCTGTGATACTTGGGGGTGCTGTTGTAGATTTTATATTGTAGCCCACTAGCTTAATATGAGAAGAGCAATACCATTCAAGACCTGTGATATTTGGGGGCGCTGTTGAAGATTTTGTATTGTAGCCCACTAGCTAACCTTTTCTCCAGGGACCAAAGTGCTTTGGGCGGGAGCTGCATTTTGACAGCTGCTGGCCCTTTAAATTTCTTATTACTCTACGAGCACATGCATCCATTCTCTACAGGATGCTGCAGCTCCGCCATGGAAAATTACATCAGTCAGGACATACTCTGTGGGCAGAGATAGCATGCAATGTGCTCCGGTCCCACAGAAGAAGACAGCAGCAGCATCTCCAGTGATGTGTATGCCCTAGCCCAGGGTCTCCAGTGTTGTATATGACGCGCCCCTGGGCCTGTGTCGCGCTGCGTTGCGCACGCGGGAGCTTACCCGGAGCCGGATCTGTTGAGGGTTGTAGTCTCGTGGCGGTGATCCGGTCCGTGCCCAGGGAGTCAGACTAAGTGGCGCTGTTTTAGCGGTAGATGTTGGACGACTACGCCACCCGTTGAGTGCAGCCAGGGAGCTGCTGCTGCAGGGCAGACCGCTGAGGCCGGTGGTAGGATTGTGCAGCGTGATAGTATAACCCCCAACGGGAGGGGTATGGCCTCAGGGCAGCCGACGTGGATGATGGGGGTAGCAGGAACCACTCGGAGACGGTACGGTGTAGTTCAGGGTCTTTACTGGTCACAAAGATAGACCCTCCCGGAGTACTGGCTAGCGATTGGGGCCTGGTCAGTCCTTGAGCAGATGGGATCTCCCCTGGCCAGGCGGAGTTGTAGGCCTCCCAAACTAACGATACTCTTCTGGCTACCTTGCTAGAGGCAGGTATAAGTAGCCCACGTCCCTGAGTGTACCGTGTGGTGCTCACCCGTATGGCCGGTGACTCGGGGCCTTCGGGTTTCTGGGCCAGAGGACCTGCAATCCCCTGCCGGTCGGTTTCTGCTGCTGGATAGGAGTTAGTCCACACAGCCTCGGACTCCGGGTCCGGTGATCACTTCTCAGTCAGGGCGAGCTCTGCAGCTGCCAGCCCCTGACTCCTTGTAGCACTGCTCCCACAGATCTCCTGTTGTTTCTTCCTATATTTGCTTCTTTTCTCTGCTTCTTCTCTACTCCCTAACCCTGCCTCAGCCCTAGGTTTATATAGGGGAAGTTCTTCCCCTCCCAGGACTGGGCAGGAGGTGTGGCATGCATAGGATCCCTGACCAAGAGACCTCCCACCTGCTCTCAGACATAACATTGCTGTTACTGTGGAAAACCAGACCCCTGGGGTGCCACATATATACCCAAGAACAATGTCGCCAGTGATATATATGCCCCAGCCCAGGGTCTCCAGTGATGTATATGCCCAGCCCAATATCTCCAGTGATGTATAAATCCAGCCAAGTGTCTCCAGTGTTGTATATGCCCAACCCAGTGTCTCCAGTGATGTATATGCCCAGCCCAGTGTCTCCAGTTATGTATAAACCAGCCTAGTGTCTCCAGTGATGTATATGTCCAGCCCAATGTCTCCAGTAATGTATATGCCCAGCCTAGTGTCTCAAGTGATGTGTAAATCCAGCCCAGTGTCTCCACAGTAATGTATATGCCAAAGTTCAATGTTTCCAGTGATGTATATGCCCCATCCCAGTGTCTCCAGTGATGTATATGCCCAGCCCAGTATCTCCAGTGATGTATATGGCCTAGCCTAGTGTCTCCAGTGATGTATAAATCCAGCCCAGTGTCTCCAGTGTTGTATATGCCCAAGAACAATGACTCCAGTGATGTATATGCCCCAGCCTAGTGTCTCCAGTGATGTATATGCCCAATCCAGTGTCTCCAGTGATGTATAAATTCAGCCCAGTGTCTCCAGTGATGAACATGCCCCAGCCCAGTGTCTCCAGTGATGTATATTCCCGGCTCAGTGTCTCCACTGAGCGGCGTCGTCTGCAGCTGCCGGTCCCGGCGGGGTCCTCCGCTGGCTGCCTTCGTGCTGCCGGGTCATCTCCTCCTTCCACCTGGCAAACACATCCCGCTGCGCCCGGACCATTCTTCTGTTTAGGTCTTCCAGTGCTGCGCGCGCACTGCCCGGGTCTCTAGGCAGCTGGGCCAGCAACTTTGTCAGGCTGCAGGGTGGCTCAGCTTGCAGCAGGCTGCGGGCCAGGGTGCTGGTGGAGTTCTCTGCTCCATCCATCTCCGGGTGCAGCAGGTCCAGACTGATCAAGGCCGCACCCAGCCCCTCAGTTTTCTTTCCTATCCGCCCCCATGGGGGTTGGTCTTGGGGGCATCTGCTGACAATCACCCACAGGGGCAGCCCCCCCACGTTGATGGACATCTCCACTGCTGCACTCATGGCTGGTGGGGGCGGGCTCCTTCTTTGGCGCCATTCTGGGACCTGGCCCACGATGGGAGGTGGCTTCCTGCTGTCTTTTGGTGCGCACATAATGGCGTCCGCTCTGCCAGGGCGGGAAAAACGGATGAAGACGGCGGGAAACGGTCCAAGATGGCGTCCGATGGCGGGAATCGGCTCCGGATGGCGTGAAACGACTCCGGACGGCGGGAAACTTCTGGAAATAGCGGGAGACTTCTTTTTAAGGTACATGTGCAGTTTTCTTCAGGCACGCAATACCCGCTTGTGGCGGGTTGGTAATAATCCTGCCGACTACGCCAAAGTTGACGTGCCCCCTGGGCCTGTGCTGTGCAGGGGGACACCCGGAGCCGGATCGCTGGGGGTTGTAGTCTCCGTGTGGTGGTGACCCGGTCCGTGCCCAGAGTGGTCAAACCAGTGGCAGTCTTAATGTATAGCAAATGTCCGACTACGCCACCCGTGGATTGCGGTCAGTGGGGACCGCCGCCGCGCTGCAGACCGCTGAGGCTGATGTTGTTTGCGCAGCTGAGTATGGGATAACTCCCCATGGGAGAAGTACTGCCTCAAGGCAGCTAATGTGAGAGATGATGGGAGTGATGGTGTGAGCGTCCCAGTGCTAATGGTGCTGGTGCGGCGAGGAACCACAGAGACGTGCGGTTGCAGTTCTCAATGCTTTACTCACAGTTGTTGTTCATGTCAATGCTGCAGGCGATGACTGCCCGAGCCGTGCTGCGTCCACCAGGTGAGGGACTCGGTCAACTCCCAGGTAATTCCAGAGTGTGGTTCAGAGCTCCCTTCTCTACCTTTCTCTGGCCGTACCCACCAGTGACTCACCTTTGTCCAGCTTCCTCGGGCCTTCTGTTGGCGAAACCTCTCCCGGTTTCCCTGACCCTATCCGGTATGCCTTTCTGGTGGATGTAGTGAGGGGTCACACCAAGATGTGGTAACAACCTCCGGTCTTTGCCTGAGGAATCTGTTGCCTCCACCAATTTGGGTTCCGGTACCCTGTTCTGCCAACCCTTCACCATGCATCTCCTCTGGGCATATGGGGTTCCTTTTGTCCTCGTGTCTCTGGGCCTTTCTCGGTGTTCCTTGCTTCCTTTCTCCGCTGTTCCAGTTCCTTTCTTACTTTCCTTTCCGCTCCTTCTCCTCTCTCTTTCTGCTGTTTCTGGTCTCCACTCCAGGCCTGCCTCTGAAGCTGGGCCCAGATTGAGCCACAGCTCCCTGTCAGCCCTCTCTGGCTGAACTCCTGTCTTCTTCTCCTCCTCTCTGAACTGGCTGGACTGAACTGACTCCTAAGATGGTGCTCACCTTATATACCTCCTTCTAACACCCGAGCCCAGGTGACTAGCAACCAATGGGCTCCTACCTATGCCCAGAGACCCACCCCTATCTGCTCCTACACCACTGGGTATTCCACCCCCCCGCCCCACTCCAGCCAGGGACAGATGCTGTCGTGCCTGCACTTCTGTCTAGTGGGAGCACCGTTGAGCTGTCCCTCGGAAATGGGGTGTGTGTGGTGCATGCAGCCTACCGAGTCCTGGTCCACACTCCATCCTTACCCGGGAGTGGAATATCACACCTCTGGTTTGAGGTGCAATACCCCTGTAGCAGCCGAGCCCTCGGGGTGCTACATATGCCCAGCTCAGTGTCTCCAGTGATGTATATGCACAACCTAGTGTCTCCAGTGATGTATATGCCAAAGTTCAACATCTCCAGTGATGTATATGTCCAACTCAGTGTCTCCAGTGATGTATATGATTGGCCCAGTGTCTCAAGTGATGTATAAATCCAGCTCAGCGTCTCCAGTGATGTATATGCCCAAGTTCAATGTTTCCAGTGATGTATATGCCCCAGCCCAGTGTCTCCAGTGATGTTTATGCCCAGTCCAGTATTTCCAGTGATGTATATGCCCTAGCCTATTGTCTCCAGTGATGTATAAATCCAGCCCAGTGTCTCCAGTGTTGTATATGCCCAAGTGCAATGACTACAGTGATGTATATACCCCAGCCTAGTGTCTCCAGTGATGTATATGCCCAATCCAGTGTCTCCAGTGATGTATAAATCCAGCCCAGTGTCTTCAGTTATGTATATGACCCAGTCCAGTGTCTCCAGTGATGTATATTCCCAGCTCAGTGTCTCCAATGATGTATAAATTCAGCCCAGTGTCTCCAGTAATGTACATGCCCCAGCCCAGTGTCTCCAGTGATGTATATTCCCGGCTCAGTGTCTCCAATGATGTATAAATCCATCCCAGTGTATAAAGTGTTGTATATGCCCAAGTGATGTATATTCACAGTGTCTCCAGTGATGTATATTCCCAGCTCAGTGTCTCCAATGATGTATAAATTCAGCCCAGTGTCTCCAGTAATGTACATGCCCCAGCCCAGTGTCTCCAGTGATGTATATTCCCGGCTCAGTGTCTCCAATGATGTATAAATCCATCCCAGTGTATAAAGTGTTGTATATGCTCCAGTGATGTATATGCCCCAGCCTAGTGTCTCCAGTGGTGTGTATGCCCAATCCAGTGTCTCCAGTGATATATAAATCCAGCCCAGTGTCTCCAGTTATGTATATGCCCCAGTCCAGTGTGTCCAGTGATGTATATTTCCAGCTCAATGTCTCCAATGATGTATAAATTCAACCTAGTGCCTCCAGTGATGTACATGCCCCTACCCAGTGTCTCCAGTGATGTATAAATCCAGCCCAGTGTCTCCAGTGATGTGTAAATCCAGCCCAGTGTCTCCAGTTATGTATATGCCCCAGTCCAGTGTGTCCAGTGATGTATATTTCCAGCTCAATATCTCCAATGATGTATAAATTCAGCCCAGTGTCTCCAGTTATGTATATGCCCCAGTCCAGTGTGTCCAGTGATGTATATTTCCAGCTCAATGTCTGCAATGATGTATAAATCCAGCCCAGTGTCTCCAGTGATGTAAAAGCCCCAGCCCAGTGTCTCCAGTGATGTATATTCCCGGCTCAGCGTCTCCAATGATGTATAAATCCATCCCAGTGTATCCAGTGTTGTATATGCCCAAGTACAATGTCTCCAGTGATGTACAAGCCCCAGCCTAGTGTCTCCAGTGATGTGTATGCCCAAACCAGTGTCTCCAGTGATGTATAAATCCAGCCCAGTGTCTCCAGATATGTGTATGTCCCAGTCCAGTGTGTCCAGTGATATATATTTCCAGCTCAATGTCTCCAATGATGTATAAATTCAGCCCAGTGCCTCCAGTGATGTACATGCCCCAGCCCAGTGCCTCCAGTGATCTACAGTAAAGACCAAAAGTTTGGACACACCTTCTCATTTAAAGATTTTTCTGTATTTTCATGACTATGAAAATTGTACATTCACACTGAAGGCATCAAAACTATGAATTAACACATGTGGAATTATATACTTAACAAAAAAGTGTGAAACAACTGAAAATATGTCTTATATTCTAGGTTCTTCAAAGTAGCCACCTTTTGCTTTGATGACTGCTTTGCACACTATTGGCATTCTCTTGATGAGCTTCAAGAGGTAGTCACCGGAAATGGTTTTCACTTCACAGGTGTGCCCTGTCAGGTTTATTAAGTAGGATTTCTTGCCTTATAAATGGGGTTGGGACCATCAGTTGTGTTGTGCAGAAGTCAGGTGGATACACAGCTGATAGTCCTACTGAATAGACTGTTAGAATTTGTATTATGGCAAGAAAAAAGCAGCTAAGTAAATAAAAAGGAGTGGCCATCATTACTTTAAGAAATAAGGGTCAGTCAGTCCAAAAAATTGGGCAAACTTTGAAAGTGTCCCCAAGAGCAGTTGCAAAAATCATCAAGCGCTACAAAGAAACTGGCTCACATGAGGACCGACCCAGGAAAGGAAGACCAAGAGTCACCTCTGCTTCTGAGGATAAGTTTATCAACAGCCTCAGAAATCGCAGGTTAACAGCAGCTCAGATTAGAGACCAGGTCAATGCCACACAGAGTTCTAGCAGCAGACACATCTCTTCAACAACTGTTAAGAGGAGACTTTGTGCAGCAGGCCTTCATGGTAAAATAGCTGCTAGGAAACCACTGCTAAGGACAGGCAATAAGCAGAAGAGACTTATTTGGGCTAAAGAACACAAGGAATGGACATTAGAGCAGTGGAAATCTGTGCTTTGGTCTGATGAGTCCAAATTTGAGATCTTTGGTTCCAACCACCGTGTCTTTGTGCGACGCAGAAAAGGTGAACGAATGGACTCTACATGCCTAGTTCCCACCGTGAAGCATGGAGGAGGAGGTGTGATGGTGTGGGGGTGCTTTGCTGGTGACACTGTTGGGGATTTATTCAAAATTGAAGGCATACTGAACCAGCATGGCTACCACAGCATCTTGCAGTGGCATGCTATTCCATCCGGTTTTCGCTTAGTTGGACCATCATTTATTTTTCAACAGGACTATGACCCCAAACACACCTCCAGGCTGTGTAAGGGCTATTTGACCAAGAAGGAGAGTAATGGGGTGCTACGCCAGATGACCTGGCCTCCACAGTCACCAGACCTGAACCCAATCGAGATGGTTTTGGGTGAGCTGGACCGCAGAGTGAAGGCAAAAGGGACAACAAGTGCTAAGCATCTCTGGGAACTCCTTCAAAATTGTTGGAAGACCATTTCCGGTGACTACCTCTTGAAGCTCATCAAGAGAATGCCAAGAGTGTGCAAAGCAGTCATGAAAGCAAAAGGTGGCTACTTTTAAGAACCTAGAATATAAGACATATTTTCAGTTGTTTCACACTTTTTTGTTAAGTATATAATTCCACATGTGTTAATTCATAGTTTTGATGCCTTTAGTGTGAATGTACAATTTTCATAGTCATGAAAATACAGAAAAATCTTTAAATGAGAAGGTGTGTCCAAACTTTTGGTCTGTACTGTATATTCCCAGCTCAGTGTCTCCAGTGATGTATATGCCCAAGTAGAATGTCTCCAGTGATGTATATGCCCAGCTCAGTGTCTCCAGTGATGTATATGCACAGCCCAGTGTCTCCAGTGATGTATATGCCAAAGTTCAACATCTCCAGTGATGTATATGCCCAACTCTGTGTCTCCAGTGATGTATATGATTGGCCCAGTGTCTCAAGTGATGTATAAATCCAGCCCAGCGTCTCCAGTGATGTATATACTCAGCCCAGTGTCTCCCGTGATGTATAAGCCTAGCCCAGTTTCTCCAGAGATGTATTTGCCCAGCCCAGTGGCTTCAATGATGTATAAAATAAGCTTAGTGTCTCCAGTGATGTACATGCCCAGCCCAGTGTCTCCAGTGATGTATATTCCCAGCTCAGTGTCTCCAGTGAAGTATATAACCAGTCCTATGCCTCCAGTGATGTATATGACAACCCAGCGTCTCCAGTGATGTGTATTCCCAGCTCAGTGTCTCCAATGATTCATATGCCCAGCTCAGTGTCTCAAGTGATGTATATGCCCAGCCCAGTGTCTCCAGTGATGTACTGTATATGCCCAGCCCAGTGTCTCCAGTGATGTATATGCCCACTCCAGTGTCTCCAGTGATGTATAAATCCAGCCCAGTGTCTCCAGTTATGTATATGCCCCAGTACAGTGTCTCCAGTGATGTATATTCCCAGCTTAATGTCTCCAATGATGTATACATTCAGCCCAGTGTCTCCAGTGATGTACATGCCCCAGCCCAGTGTCTTCAGTGATGTATATTCCCGGCTCAGTGTCTCCAATGATGTATAAATCCATCCCAGTGTATCCAGTGTTGTATATGCCCAAGTACAATGTCTCCAGTGATGTATATGCCCCAGCCTAGTGTCTCCAGTGGTATGTATGCCCAAACCAGTGTTTCCAGTGATGTATAAATCCAGCCCAGTGTCTCCAGTTATGTATATGCCCCAGTCCAGTGTGTCCAGTGATATATATTTCCAGCTCAATGTCTCCAATGATGTATAAATTCAGCCCAGTGCCTCCAGTGATGTACATGCCCCAGACCAGTGTCTCCAGTGATTTATAAATCCAGCCCAGTGTCTCCAGTTATGTGTATGCCCCAGTCCAGTGTGTCCAGTGATGTATATTTCCAGTTCAATGTCTCCAATGATGTATAAATTCAGCCCAGTGTCTCCAGTGATGTACATGCCCCAGCCCAGTGTCTCCAGTGATGTATATTCCCGGCTCAGGGTCTCCAATGATGTATAAATCCATCCCAGTGTATCCAGTGTTGTATATGCCCAAGTACAATGTCTCCAGTGATGTATATTCCCCAGCCTAGTGTCTCCAGTGATGTGTATGCCCAAACCAGTGTCTCCAGTGATGTATAAATCCAGCCCATTGTCTCCAGTTATGTATATGCCCCAGTCCAGTGTGTCCAGTGATATATATTTCCAGCTAAATGTCTCCATTGATGTATAAATTCAGCCCAGTGCCTCCAGTGATGTACATGCCCCAGCCTAGTGTCTCCAGTGATGTATATTCCCAGTTCAGTGTCTCCAGTGATGTATATGCCCAAGTACAATGTCTCCAGTGATGTATATGCCCAGCTCAGTGTCTCCAGTGATGTATATGCCAAAGTTCAACATCTCCAGTGATGTATATGCCTAACTCAGTGTCTCCAGTGATGTATAAGATTGGCCCAGTGTCTCAAGTGATGTATATATCCAGCCCAGCGTCTCCAGTGATGTATATGCTAAGCCCAGTGTCTCCCGTGATGTATAAGCCTTGCCCAGTGTATCCAGAGATGTATATGCCCAGCCCAGTGTCTTCAATGATGTATAAATTAAGCTTAGTGTCTCCAGTGATGTACATGCCCAGCCCAGTGTCTCCAGTGATGTATATTCCCAGCTCAGTGTCTCCAGTGAAGTATATAACCAGTCCAATGCCTCCAGTGATGTATATGACAACCCAGCGTCTCCAGTGATGTATATTCCCAGCTCAGTGTCTCCAATGATTTATATGCCCAGCTCAGTGTCTCAAGTGATGTACTGTATATGCCCAGCCCAGTGTATCCAGTGATGTATATGAAGCAGCCCCATGAAAAGCAGTTACGAGTAGCAACATCATCCATACCACCTAGCATCACATGTCGCAATGTGACACCCCAGGGGTCTGGTTGCCACAGTGATAGAGATATTACGTCTGAGAGCAGGTGGGAGGTCTCTTGGTCAGGGATCCTATGCATGCCACACCTCCTGCCCAGTCCTGGGAGGGGAAGAACTTCCCCTATATAAACCTAGGGCTGAAGCAGGGTTAGAGAGTAGAGAAGAAGTAGAGACAGAGAGAAGAAGCAAATATAGGAACAGAACATCAGGAGCTCTGTGGGAGCAGTGTTACAAGGAGTCAGGGGCTGGCAGCTGCAGAGCTCGCCCTGACTGAGAAGATTTCTTACCGGACCCGGAGTCCGAGGCTGTGGGGACTAACTCCTACCCAGCAGCAGAAACCGACCGGCAGGGGATTGCAGGTCCTCTGGCCCAGAAACCCGAAGGCACGGTCACACGCGTGGGACCAGCACCGTCATCGTGGAGCGGAAGCCATTAGAAGGTCCCGAGTCACCAGCCATACGGGTGAGCACCACACGGTACACTCAGGGACGTGGGCTACTTTTACCCGCCTCTAGCAAGGTAGCCAGAAGAGTACAGTTAGTTGGGAAGGCCTACAACTCCGCCTGGCCAGGGGAGATCCCATCTGCTCAAGGACTGACCAGGCCCCGATTGCTAGCAAGTACTCCGGGAGGGTCTATCTTTGTCACCAGTAAAGACCCTGAACTACACCGCATCGTCTCTGAGTGGTTCCTGCTACCCCCATCATCCACGTCGGCTGCCCTGAGGCCATACCCCTCCCGTTGGGGGTTATACTACCACGCTGCACAATCCTACCACCGGCCTCAGCGGTCTGCCCTGCAGCAGCAGCCCTAAAGCTGCATTCAACGGGTGGCGTAGTCATCCACCATCTACTGCTAATAGACTGCCACTTAGTCTGACTCCCTGGGCACGGACCGGGTCACCGCCACGAGACTACTACCCCCATCTGATCCGGCTCCGGGTAGGCTCCCGCGTGCGCAACGCAGCGTGACTCAGGCCCAGGGGCGCGTCAACTTTTGGCGTAGTCGGCAGGATTTCGTGCCCGCAACCACCGGGTACTGCGTGCCTGAAAAAGAGACTTTTAAAACTTACCATCCGTGAAGTTTTCCCGCCATCCGGCGCCATCTTCAGCCTTCTTCCCACCATCCGTGAAGATTCCCGCCATCCGGCGCCATCTTCAGCCTTCTTCCCGCCATCCGTGAGCTTTTCCTGCCATCCGGCGCCATCTTCAGCCTTCTTCCCGCCATCCGTGGAGTTTTCCCGCCGTTGGCTGCCATCTTGAAGACGCCGCGCGGGAAGAAGAGGGGCGTGGACTCCGAAAGCGCGCGAGAACTGAAGCCCCGCCTCACGTCCGGACGTTGCGTAAGGTCCTGGAAGGAGCCCAGCAGACGCCGACGTCACAGGAGCGCGACGGAAGGTCCTCAACCCTGACGATCCACTGCAGAGCCGCGGCCTACGGAAGAGGATCATCGCAAGGTAGGCCACGGTCCACTAGGGGGGAGAAGGATGTCGGATACGGAGGAGAGCTTCACCGCTCCAACCCCCGCCAGCGCCACCGCTGTGGCGGTCATGCCTTTTACCATGCCCTATATCCCGGGGGCAGCCTGGCTACCCCAGTACTCAGGGGAGTCACATACCCTGCAGGACTTTAGAGAAAAACTGGATAGCCTCTTCCAGGTGTACCCCCTCACAGAAGAGCAAAAAGTGAGCATCCTGGTGGCCCAATTAACCGGGGCAGCCCAAAGGGAGGTAAAGTCCTGGCCACCTGGGGGGAGGACTGTCGCAGGGATACTAACCCGGCTGAGGGACACCTTTGATACCCGCACCTCAGCCGAGATCAAGCTTAGATTCTACGGGTGCAAACAGCGGGCACATGAGAGTATAAGGGACTATGCCCTGAACCTACAAGAGGCCCTGAGGGCCATTAAGCAGACCGACCCTGACGGCGTGGGAGACGAGGACAGGCTGTTAACTGAACAATTTATAGAGGGTTTATATTGCAATGCCCACCGAACCCAGTTGCGGGCAATGGCCTTACAGGACCCTCATCTGGGATTTGCACAGTTCAAGGACAGAGCCATCCGGGTGCTCCGAGAACCGGCACCAGGTGGCGTTGTGACCCACAGACGCCCCACTACCACTTACCACCAGGAGGCGGCGCCCTTGTCGGCAGGGCCTGTGGGAGCTGATGCGCAGGCTTTGAACAATGACTCGGCTCCAGACCTGCACCATCAGGTCCAAGAGCTAGCTAAAAGCGTTGCCGCGCTAACCCGAACTGTGCAGTCTTTACAGGTTTCCACTCCAGGGAAGATCCAGCTGGCATCCGGACCGGAGGACATCCCGTGGCGTCGACCAAGGAGGACCCCACCGGCCAGAGGAAGACCCAGCGACCGATACAACGAGGACGGACAACCCATCTGCCGCCGCTGCAATCAACCCGGACATATGGCAAGGTACTGTCCTTTAAACTGGCACAACCTAGGGTAGAGGGCCAACCCCTAGGAAAAAGATCATCAGGCCCATCGAACTGGCACGACAAATATGTGGGCGGACGTCCAGTCTTGCCTGTGGTACTGGATGGCATTCCTATGAGTGCCCTACTGGACACCGGATCACAGGTCACCACCATCCCGTACGTGCTCTTCAAGCAGTACTGGAATGACTCGGATATTACCCGCTACCCTGACGACGATTTGAGTATCATCGCCAGCAATGGTCAGCCCGTGCCACAGATCGGATTTAAAGAGGTGACCATTAAAATTGGTAGAGTTGAACTGGCAGCACAGGGACTGATCATTGTAGATATTGACAAACACGAGAGTCACCCAAAGATAACTCTAGGAACTAATGTAATTGAAAATTGTCTTGCAGAGGTGATTTTCCTTTTACAGCAGGTTGCCAAGAACGCCAGCTCCGGCGAGCAGCGAGTGCTCCAAAAAGAGATCCGGGCACTGATGCGACGGCAACAGGTGGAACTCTCCGGCGGTGAGATTGGTAGCGTGAGAATGTGTGACCCTTTCCCTATTGCCATGCCCCCAAAAAGTGAAATGATGATTTGGTGCCGGGCAGCTATTGGTCTGAGAGGTAGAGATTACCAGGCAATGGTAGAACCAGTTTACTCAGACAGTAGGCCCACCATCTTGACAGCACGGGGGGTGGTTAATGTACGCCATGGGAGGGTGCCCGTTCGCATAATCAATATCGGGAAGAGGGAAGTGTACCTGCCCCGGTATGCCACGCTAGCCAAATTATATACCATTAACCAAAATGCTATACAATCTGTGGAACCCTTGCCTCCATCTCACCCGGAGGAAGGTAACGGCTCTAAGAAAACAATGGAGGACTGGTGTCAGCAACTACATTTGGGTACTGACTCCACTCCCTCCCACCAGAAACAGGGAGTCTACCGGGTGGTTCAAGAGTATGAGAGAGTGTTTAGTAAACACCCGTTAGATTTCGGGCGAGTCAAGGGGGTAGAACACCACATCCCCACGGGAGATCATCCTCCCATAAAAGAGAGGTATCGACCCGTACCCCCTGCACATTACCAACACGCCAAGGGGATGCTTAGAGACATGAAGGAGGCTGGGGTAATCCGGGATAGCTGTAGCCCCTGGGCAGCCCCACTAGTTTTAGTCAAAAAGAAAGACAACACTATGAGGATGTGTGTAGATTACTGGAAAATCAACCGTATCACACACAAGGATGCGTACCCTTTACCAAGGATAGAGGAGTCTTTGGCTGCTTTAAGATCTGCTAACTTCTTCTCTACCTTGGATCTCACTAGCGGGTACTGGCAGGTTCCTGTAGCAGAGGCGGACCGGGAGAAGACCGCATTCACCACCCCGATGGGACTTAGCGAGTTTACCTGTATGCCGTTTGGACTTTGTAACGCACCAGGAACCTTCCAACGATTAATGGAGTGCTGTCTGGGACACAAAAACTTTGAGACGGTCTTGTTGTACCTGGACGATGTCATCGTATATTCCAAGACTTATGAGGACCACCTGAAACATCTGGCGGAAGTGTTCGAAGCCCTGGCAAGTTACGGCCTGAAGGTGAAACCCTCTAAGTGTCACCTCCTGAAGCCAAAGGTGCAGTACCTGGGACACGTGGTGAGCGCTGATGGAGTGGCTCCCGACCCTGATAAGATCACGCAATTAAGGAATGGCCAAGTCCCTCCAGTGTAAAGGAAGTGCGGCAGTTCCTTGGGTTGGTAGGCTATTACCGCAGATTCATCCCCGGCTTCACCAAAAAGGCAGCTCCTATGCAGAACCTCCTGATAGGCCAGTCCCGGAAGGCCAAGAACCAGAAGCCGCCCTTCAGATGGGAGAAGTTGGAAGAAGAGTCCTTCCGCCAGCTGAAGATGGCCCTCACGGGGGATGAAATCCTGGCGTACCCGGATTACAGCCAGCCCTTTATCCTCTACACCGACGCAAGTAACATCGGGCTAGGAGCTGTGCTGTCCCATATCCAGCAGGGGAAAGAACGAGTCATCGCTTATGCCAGCCGAAAACTGCGACCCACCGAGAGAAACCCTGAGAATTACAGCTCATTTAAGCTAGAGTTCCTGGCAGTGGTGTGGGCAGTCACCGAACGCTTTAAGCACTACCTCGCTTCTTCCCGGTTCATCGTGTACACGGATAACAACCCGTTGACACACCTGGACACAGCCAGACTCGGTGCCCTAGAGCAGAGATGGATGGCCCGTCTGTCCAACTACGAGTACACAATCAAATACCGGGCAGGACGCTCCAATACCAACGCGGACACCCTGTCCAGGATGCCAAATCTACCGGACGGAGGAGAAGATCCAGAGGGACTGGAAGAAGTCGAACTCCCCGCGTTTCACCGTCATGGGACTATCCAGTATTCCCATCAGTTAAGGAGTAAGCAAGGCGCTACACTTAACCCCTTACCTCACTACAACTGGGCGGAAACGCAGGACAGTGACCCTGCTGTCCGGCTGGTGAAGGAGATGCTGACTCGGCCAGAGGCTCGCCTTGACCCAGACGCTCCAGAGGAAGCCAAGCAACTGTGGGCAGAAAAGAGTAGACTGTTCCTTTACAAGGGGAAGTTGTGCCGCAGAATGGTTAACTCCCGGACGCATGAACTAATCTTGCAAGTAGTGGTGCCACGAAGAGACGCAGCCATGGTGATGGAAGCATACCACGACGGGGCTGGACACTTCGGATGGAAGAAGCTGGAGTTCCTGCTGCGCGAGCGGTTCCACTGGGTAGGCATGAGGGGAACCATCGAGAGGTGGTGCAGAGACTGTGGCCCGTGCAACCTAAAAAGGAAGGACCGTGCCAGCCAGAAGACTCCCCTGCAGTCCATCGTCACCCGGCAGCCGTTGGAACTGGTAGCCTTGGATCATGTAAAACTGACCCCAAGCAGAAGTGGCTACGTCTACGCACTAACCATCGTGGATCACTACTCCCGGTTCTTGGTTGTCGTCCCCGTCAAAGACTTAACAGCTCGAACAGCAGCTAGAGCCTTCCAGCAGCATTTCTGCCGTCCACACGGGTACCCGGACCAAGTGTTGACAGACCAGGGACCTGCCTTTGAAGCGGAGGTCTTCCAAGAATTCTGCACTCTGTATGGCTGCCGGAAGATAAGGACGACACCCTATCATCCGCAAACTAATGGACTTTGTGAGAAAATGAACCAGGTGGTAATGGATCTTCTGAAAACGTTGCCCCTGGAAGAACGCGGTCTGTGGCCTGAGAAGCTGCCCGATCTGGTGGACCTATACAACCACATCCCGGTAGGTTCCACCAACTGTACCCCGGCTTACCTAATGAGGGCGAGACCTGGTAAGTTACCTGTTGACCTGGAAATGGGAGTCCTGACACCCGAGGACACTTCACCAGAAGCAGACTGGGACACAGAGAGGCAGCAGCAGTACCGGAGAGTACAGGAGAGCGTGGAGCGAAGTCTCTGTCAGGCTAGGGAAAGACAAGAGAAAACTTACAACCAGTATGCTCCCGCTGTTCCCCTGGTACCCGGAGAGCAGGTCTTGAAGAGAAAAAGACGGCTCCACAAGTTGGACGACCAGTGGGAGAAGGACCCGTACACCGTACTGCCCTCAAGCCACGACAACCCAAAGGTCTGTACCATCAGTAAAGACGGAGGGGAAACCACAACCATTGTATCCCGGGATCACCTGAAGAAGTGTCCCGAACAGCTACGGAACCCTGAAGAGGAACAAGAAGACCCTCGACCCATAGAGGAAAGGGAAGACATGGTTAGTACTGTGCTCGGAGACTTCCCTCGGTCTTGGACTCAAGTCAATGGCGCAGTTGTGGTACCCGTACTCACCTTCCTCCAACCAGCATCCCAAGCACCTATGGAGCAACAGGTAGAGCTGGAAGAACAGCCGGTCCAGGAGGCAGAAGACTCCACACAAGCAGAACAGGAGGATCAACCCTCTGCTTATAGTGAGCCTGCCATACCCCTAGTGAGCCAAAGAGCCGGTAGACAGCTGCCCAGTTTACCCTTGACAGCTCCTACACCCTGTAGTTCAGGGCTAGACAGTCAGCTCCGTAGGTCCACTAGGGCCACTAGAGGCCAGTTACCTGCACGTTGGAGGATTTGAAATGTATAAATTGTTTTATTTGTGGTTACCTGTTTTTCTTGTTGCTTGTGTATAATTATGTGTTTCTAGTTGTTTATAGGAGTCTTTGGTGGATTTACCGGGAATCCTGTGTACATAGTTGGAGCGTAACCCAGGACGGACTAAAGACTGTTAAGGACTCGGGGCAGGACAGACCCCTACCTGGTTACGTCTCCCTGTTTTGGTGAAATGGACACCTTGCTTTCTTCAAAGACTGCACCCGGTTACGGACATGCCGTGACCACCTTTATGTGTTTCTTTATTGTATTGTTATTGTTATACCTTGTTATGTTTTTCCAAAAAAAAAAATATGTTTAGTCCCGGAGTACTAAATTTCACTAGGGGGGAATGTGACACCCCAGGGGTCTGGTTGCCACAGTGATAGAGATATTACGTCTGAGAGCAGGTGGGAGGTCTCTTGGTCAGGGATCCTATGCATGCCACACCTCCTGCCCAGTCCTGGGAGGGGAAGAACTTCCCCTATATAAACCTAGGGCTGAAGCAGGGTTAGAGAGTAGAGAAGAAGTAGAGACAGAGAGAAGAAGCAAATATAGGAACAGAACATCAGGAGCTCTGTGGGAGCAGTGTTACAAGGAGTCAGGGGCTGGCAGCTGCAGAGCTCGCCCTGACTGAGAAGATTTCTTACCGGACCCGGAGTCCGAGGCTGTGGGGACTAACTCCTACCCAGCAGCAGAAACCGACCGGCAGGGGATTGCAGGTCCTCTGGCCCAGAAACCCGAAGGCACGGTCACACGCGTGGGACCAGCACCGTCATCGTGGAGCGGAAGCCATTAGAAGGTCCAGAGTCACCGGCCATACGGGTGAGCACCACACGGTACACTCAGGGACGTGGGCTACTTTTACCCGCCTCTAGCAAGGTAGCCAGAAGAGTACAGTTAGTTGGGAAGGCCTACAACTCCGCCTGGCCAGGGGAGATCCCATCTGCTCAAGGACTGACCAGGCCCCGATTGCTAGCAAGTACTCCGGGAGGGTCTATCTTTGTCACCAGTAAAGACCCTGAACTACACCGCATCGTCTCTGAGTGGTTCCTGCTACCCCCATCATCCACGTCGGCTGCCCTGAGGCCATACCCCTCCCGTTGGGGGTTATACTACCACGCTGCACAATCCTACCACCGGCCTCAGCGGTCTGCCCTGCAGCAGCAGCCCTAAAGCTGCATTCAACGGGTGGCGTAGTCATCCACCATCTACTGCTAATAGACTGCCACTTAGTCTGACTCCCTGGGCACGGACCGGGTCACCGCCACGAGACTACTACCCCCATCTGATCCGGCTCCGGGTAGGCTCCCGCGTGCGCAACGCTGCGCGACTCAGGCCCAGGGGCGCGTCAGCAACAAGAGAAGCAAGTCCAGTCATCAAGTCAGGGGTGAGTTATTTAAATGTTTGACCAAATATATTAGGGTAATTTTCAAGTTGATAGCCCCTGAAGGATGGCATAAATATCTAAATGGCCCTTGGCAGAAAAAAGGTTCCCCACCCCTGTTGTAAATTGATCTACACTAGCTGTGGCCCAAAACTTTGGCAAGGTTATGCTAGGTACACATTACATTTGTGCATGAAACATACAGTATGTGTTGGGAACTTTTTTGACGTATTCTTTATCATTGCCTTAAACCCCCCATTTAACAGTCTGGGACCGAAAGGTTGTTCTATCTGTCTCCATCTACCATGTGTACCTTGTGGTATACGTTGCTTTACCGTGGTTCCCTATGGTGGACACATGTCTTAGCATACATCTTGACAGTGGTCTCTGTTGGGCGCATACCTCCTCAAAGTATACCCCCAACAATAGCCACCAAACATCGCTTTCCTTTTCCTATCATTTTAATAAAAATCACCTTTACTTTATTCCACCACCATAATAGTCCATCGTTGCCACCACTGCATGGTCTGATCTGTATGATAGAGGACAGAGTTGCTTGATAGCACAACCCAGATTACCATGGTATACTGTTATGACCTAAGTAAAACTGTAAGGGGTTGCTGGTGTTGCAGCCACAATAAAGAAGCTACTATGCATCCATATTATGGCCATTTGCAACCAGCCAAGAACTTTTATGCAATTCATTAAAATTGACCTTCGTTCGGCAATTCTGAATAAGCCTCAGGCCTGATTCAAACGTCTGTTTTTCTCACATACAAGAAAAACGGACCGATTATTTTGATCAGATTTTGATCAGAGTGTGGTCACGGTGTCAGGCATTTTTCTCGTATGTGGAGAAATAAAAAAGTTTCTCCAACTTCTTCTACGTGACAGTACATGAAAATCAGACCGTGCTCAGATGGCATCTGAGTGTGATCCAATTTTATCATAGATCCATTGACTTGCATTGCTGATTTTGATCTGACCCTCAGATCAAAATTGGACATGTCTATGCTATTTTCCGCGGACCGAGCAAACAATCACGGAAATATGAATGGACCTATTAGATTATCACAGGTACGAATTCTATCCATGAAAACCACGGATAGCACTCATATGCAAAAATTGGTTGTCTGAATGAGGCCTTATTTTCAGCTTCCAGTATCTATCATTGTTGGTAAGTAAACACCCTTGGACCAAAAAAAAAAGGAAACCCAATGTATGCTCTACACCATCTGCAGTATTCTGATTTCACCTTCAAATGTTCTAAAAGGACTTCAATTGCTTGCCATTTCCCATCCTTTCAGAAACAGTTTTCCCATGGATTATAATGGAAAACATCTGGTCTATCCAGGAATACTTTTTCTGTGAACACAAAAAAGTGGTAAAACAGAGCAATAAACACACATTAATGATTTATAACAAAATGGAAATGAGTGAAGTGTGTATAAGTAACTGACTTATTGGAGGTAATTTGGCAAAAAAAAAAAGAAAAGTCAGCCTTGGCCAATATCGGCAAAGACCAGAACACATGAATAACTTTAATCAGAATACAAAGAGCATAAAACAGAGTTTGAAATGTATAATAATTTTTACTCTTATAGCCAAGCTTTTCCTTAATATAAGATCTATGGATTTTTTTCATTTGTTCTCAGAAGGAAACTTAACCCCTTCACCACTGGGCCATTTTCATTTTTTTTCTTTTCGTGTTTTCCTCCCCTTCTTCCAAGGGCTATAACTTTTTTTCATTTTTTCATTAATATAGCCTTATTAGGGCTTGTTTATTGCAGGACAAGTTGTACTTTTGAATGACACCATTCATTCTACCACATAGTATATTGTAAAACAGGGAAAAAAAAAGTCCAAGTGAAGTGAAATTGCAAAAAATGTGTAATTTCACAATAATAATAATAATAATAATAATAATTTTATTTTTTTTCATTTACCATGTTCACTATATGGTAAAACTCACTTGGCAATATGATTCCCCAATCAGATATCAGATATCAAACATGTATAAGGTTTTTTTTTATTTAAGTGGTGAAAAAAAATTCTTTGTGAGGGCTTATTTTTTGCGCCCTGAACTGACGTTTATTGCCGATACCATTTTGGGGTAGATACAATGTTTTGATCACCTGTTATTGCATTTAATTGCAATGTTGTGGCAGGCAAAAATATGTAATTCTGGCATTTTACTTTTCTTTTCATCAAGTTGTTTACCAATTGTATTAATTTATTTTATATTTTGTTAGATCAAACATTTCTGAACACAGTGATAGTGTATTTTTTTAACGGTTTTATTTTCAATGGGGCAAAGGGGGGTGATTTGAACTTTTGTGGTTTTTTTATATTTTTTTCATATTTTTAAAAACTTTTTTGTAACTTTTTACTATATTTATTAGTCCCCTTAGGGGACTTGAAGCTACGATAATCTGGTCAATTGTGCTATAAATAGCAGGGCATCAGCACTGTCTTCAGAAAAGACCTGTACGCCTGGCTCCTACTTTTCAAAGACCAGTTATACAGCAAGACTCAGCTCCGGCACCCTCTCCAGAGTCCATGCAAGTAGACCAGGTGAAGATGTCCAAGCACCCTCTGGAGGCCAATTGGGCCGAAAGAAGCTGCTTCTATTGCGGCTGTCCTGAGCATGCAATCTTCTCCTGCCCTGAGAGACCAGGAAAAGCCAGAGCCTAGAGCCTGTCGGAGAGGTCACCCTGGGCAAGAATCATTTCTCTCCATCGCTGACGCTGTCAGTGTCCGTATTCTGCGGCAGCACCCATTTTGTCGAGTCTGCCTATCTGGACTCCATACTGCAGTTAATCTCATCCAGCAGGATGTTGTGGAGTGGTATCAGATCCTGATTCAATGTTTTCTGGATTCACTGGCTTTTTCTTCGGTGGATGGTAAACCTCTTTCCAAGACCATCCTATTTGATACCGAACCGGTGGAACTTCGAGTAGGAATGTTACATTCGGAGAAGATCTCTTGCTATGTGCTGTCGGATCTGTCTCACCCTCTGCTTCTAGGTCTGCTCTGGCTGCAAAAACACAAACCTGTCCTGGATTGGAAGTCTGGAGAAGTACTCCATTGGAGACAACTATGCCACAATAGATGTTAAGTTCCCATTCACCCTGCTCAACCCCGATTTCTCCAGCTAATTTGCCTGGCTTGCCTGTGGTGTATTGGACATACGCTGACGTCTTTGAAAGAAGGAAGGCTGAGACTTTACCATCACATAGGCCGTATGACTATCCGATTAACCTTCTGCCAGGCGAATCCGCTCCACGAGGCCGAATCTATCCTCTGTTGCAGGCTGAGACCCGTGCCATGTCCGAATACATTGAAGAGAATCTTACCAGGGGATTTAACATGAAGTCTTCCTTACCGGCAGGAGTGGGTTTATTCTTTGTGAAGAAAAATGATGGTTCTCTGTGACCCTGCATCGATTATAGGGATCTCAACCAAATCCTGATCAAGAATAAATATCCTCTGCCTCTCATCTCCGAGCTTGACCGTCTTAAAGGTTCCAGAGTCTTCACGAAACTCCGGTGCGTATAACCTGATTCAAATTCACCAGGGAGATAAATGGAAGACGGCCTTTAACACTCGCGATGGCCATTATGAGTATTGTGTTATGGCCTTCAGACTCTATAATGCCCCAGCAGTCTTCCAAAAACTAGTAAATGACATCTTCCGGGACCTCCTCTACACGTGTGTGGTAGTTAACCAGGATGACATCTTGGTGTTTTCTCCCGATCTGTGAACACACTGCGTACACACAGGAGGGACGTTCGCCAGGTTCTACAGAGGTTAAGGAAGAACCGTCTGTACATCAAATATGAGAAGTGCGTCTTCGAGCAGACCTCACTTCCGTGTCTTGGGTACATCATCTCTGAGCCTGAAAATGGATCCCAAGAAAGTGTCCGCCTTCTTGAAGTGGCCCCGTCCTGACGGTCTTAAAGCTACCCATCAGTTCCTCGGATTTGTGAACGATTACCACCAGTTTATTCCACATTTTTCCTCTCAGACTGCTCCTATGTCTGCCTTGACCCGCAAAGGAGCCAGCCCCCCTAAGAAATGGACTCCAGAGGCAAAGAACGCCTTTGTGTCTTTAATACAGGCCTTTTCCTCAACCACTGTGCTGCATCATCCAGACACGATCAAGCAGTTCTTTCTGGAGCTGGATGCCTCTTCTTCAGGGACCAGAGCCATTATTACTCAGAAGTCTTCTTCCGGTCACATGGTGACCTGCGGCTTATATTCCAAGATCTTCTTGGCTCCAAAAAGCAATTATTCTATAGGTGATCAAGAACTGTTAGCAATTAAACTGGCTTTGGAGGAGTGGAGGTTCTTGCTGGAGGGAGATATGTAGCCAGTGGTCATATACACAGACCACAAGAATCTTGCCTACCTGCAATCCGCACAGCGACTTAACCCTCGACAAGCCAGGTGGTCTCTGTTCTTCTCCCACTTCAACTTCATGCTCCATTTTCAGCCAGCAGATAAGAACGTCAAAGCAGATGCTCTCTCTAGATCCTTCCAGTCTTCCGACCAGGAGGTGTAGCCTCAACACATCATTGAGCCCTACAAAATCCTTACGGTCACACCGTGAGATTTGTTTCAGCTGCCTTCTGGAAAGACGTATGTGGCCGAAACAGATAGGAAGCGGATTTTGCTGTGGGGTCACTCATCTAAGCTGGCTGTCCATGCCGGACAGCTCTTCTTATCTCCTGACATTATTGGTGGCAGACCCTGCACAAATATATTGCGTACTTCGTCTTAGCCTGTCCCTCTTGTGCCCAGAGCAAAACGCGGAGGCAGCTTCCATCTGGTCAGCTACTTCCTTTGCCTGTACTATCCACTCCCTTGCAGCATATAGTTATGGATTTCATCACCGATCTTCCAGTATCGGCCGGGTGTACTGTAATTTGGGTGGTTGTGGATCGCTTCTCCAAGATGGCCCATTTCACTCCACTGTCCAGTCTCCTATCTGCTCCAGCGCTTGCACAGAAGTTCATTCTACACATTTTCCATCTCCATGGTCTACCGATCCATATTGTCTTGGATAGAGGCATCCAGTTTACTTCTCGCTTCTTGAAGGCCACATGCAAATTAATAAATGTTAATCTTGATTTCTCTTTTACCTACTATCCTCAATCCAATGGCCAGGTAGCATGGATCAATCAGATCCTGACCAACTTCTTGCACTTCGTCAATGACCACTACAGTGCTTAGATGGAACTCCTACCCTGGGCCAAATTCTCATACAACAACCATGTAAGTGAATGCTCTGCCAAATCTTCATTTTTTGTTGTCTATGGTCAACATTCCAATATTCCGTTCCCTGTTTCCAGGGAACAGAACCTCCAATATTCCTGCTGCTGAATCCCTCATCAAAGAGTTTGCAAGGATCTGGGAGAACACCAAGTCCACATTATTAAAGCCCTCAGAATGGATGAAAACACACATCTGGATCCACCTCTGTTTCATCCTGGGGACACGGTCTGGCTGTTATCTAAATATGTCCGTCACAAGGTACCATCCTATAAACTGGGTCCTCGTTTCATCGGTCCATTTGAGGTTCTGAAGCAGATTAATCCAGTAGCCTCCAAGCTCAGACTCCTGGCCTCTTTACAGATTCCCAATTCTTTTCATGTGTCTCTCCTCAAGCCCGTTGTCCTTTTTCCAGAGATCCTGGTTTCACTCCTGCTCCTGTCAGCTCTGAGGACATTTTTGAGGTAGAGAAAACACTGGCGACCAAGAGTGTTAGAGGAAAAAACTTTTTTCTTGTAGATTGGAAGGAGTTTGGTCCTGAGGAGACGTCTTCGAAACCCAGGGAGAACATCCATGCTTCTCTCCTCCTGGAGAGATTCCTTGTGGGCTTAGAAAAGAGGGGGCATAAAGGAGGGGTACTGTAGCGCCGGCATCTCTGCCTTCTGCCTCTCTCCCCCGGCAGAGATGTCGACTCACTCACCGCCGCACCCCTGTCCTGTATGTTCCTCTCCTCCTTCCTGTTACTGCTCTGCTGCCGCCCTGGGGTACACGCACGGCGTGCAGATCCCCGGGTACCGTGTTTAGTGCGCGCGTGCAGTCCCCTCTTAAATGACTGTATACCAGCCGTGCCAGCCTGCCTGATACAAGATAGAAGTCTATCAAGTTCAACCTATTCTCATATCATGTTAATCGAGAGAAAGGCAAAGCCCATGACGCAAATGCCAATTGCCCCAAATTAGGGGGAAAATTATTATTATCTGCAGAATCTAGTATTCAGAACCCGTAATATCATATTTTTCAAGCAAGGCATCCAGGCCCCTTAAGCTTGTTTAGTGAATTGACCATTACAACTAGTGATGAGCGAGCACTAAAATGCTCGGGTACTCGTTGCTCGAGTCGAGCAAATTGGAATACTCGGGTGTTCAACCCGAGCAACGAGCCCAATGTAACTCCATGGGAAACTCGAGCATTTTTCAGACGGCTCCCCCTGGTGGTCTGCAGAGGGCCTAAAAATTGCCCAAACCGATGGGAACAGTGCTCAAATGACATGGGAACAGAATGGGGAAGACCCCTGGAAGCATCTCTGACTCCCAGATCACTGCTGTCAACAACATGGTCAGAGTATTACGCCACTTTTACGAACTCACAATAAAACATACAAAAACGAAACCAAAATGGATTTTCCTGGGAAATATGTTAAGGAACATGCTTTCCAGGGTAATGACTTGTATATAAGGCAAAATAAATAACCAAAAACAAAAATACTCCTCCAGACCTTGGGCTATGTTCACACAGCGTTTTTGATGCGTTTTTGCACTTTTCCATTGCTTTCAACCAAGACAAATGCATTCACCAGGAAAGGTCATTTTAACATTTTATAACCTTATCTGGCCATGTAGTGTGTGACACATCATCAGACACATGCATACAGTGCTGAAAAGACATGGGAACAGCATGAGGAAGACCTCTGGAAGCATCTCTGACTCCCAGGTCACTGCCTAAAAGTGTGCCCATCATAAGTGATCCTTGGTGCATGCGAAGATACCTCCCGCCATGCACCTGTCGTTGCAGACTTGCAACAATCACCATCCACGTTCTTGTCCCACTGCAGTGTTCAGTTGTCCCTACCCCATTCCTTGGAATGCAAGCGCAAGTATGCAGCCAGCCACCCACCCACAGGCTGCAATACTATACTGCCAAATTTTTGACAGCTGCTTGCACTTGAAATATGGCCTTTTAAGCTTGTGGAGGAGGAAGATTTTCATAACCTCATGCCGGCGGCGGCCAGGTGTCCATACTTGGTCCCCAGCCGCCACTATATTTCCCGGTATCGCCTCCGCCTTCCACAAGCACGGGTCCCACCACATTACCCGTGCCCTCCTCAGTGCACTTACTGGGAAGGAGCGCCTAACCACAAACACGTGGACAGGTGAATGTGGCCAGAGACGGTACGGAGCCAGTCCACAACTTTTTTTGCTAAGAGTTGTGTTTAGCTTGGTGAAAAGACTGGCATAGAGGGAAACTGTATCTACCCTGCGTGTCATTTCTCCCAGGAAGTCCTCTAAAGCTGCTTGCACTTGAAATGTGGCCTGAACATTACTGCTGGTACTTTTCTGTGGGAATTTGCTTGCCTCCTACCAGCCTGGAATATTTCCAGCAAACTATGGTACGACGCCATAGTATTAGCACTGCCCCCAGTACAAGTAGCGAAGCCATCCCCAATTTCCTTCTCGGGAATTGTATTTGGTAGACTGAGTGGCTGTCCAAATACATTTTCTCACAAAGGAGCTGAAGATAGAGTGGCAGTAGGTGCAAGTTTTTCCAGCCTGTTAGATATTAGAGGGTGAACGGCAGCACATTGTATCAGTGGTTAGCACTGAAGCCTTGCAGCGCTGGAATCCTGGGTTCAAATCCCAGCAAGGACAACATCTGCAAGGACTTTGTATGTTCTCCCCATGTTTGCGTGTGTTTCCTCCTCAGTAAAAATAGAGTGTCCGGGAACCTTCCCACACATTTTTCTTAGCCAGGACTGCTTCTCGGCAGTGTTGGACGGTCCCACCAGAGAATCTTCTCGTGTGCCTTGGCTTCTACCTCAGGAGAGTTCTTGATAGCGCTAACTTTGCAGCTGCTATGGGGCTCTTGAGCGGGTGAGAAAGGTCATTCCTCAGAATCAAATGATCTGGTGGGCACAATGTTTTTCAATCTGAAACAGCTTCTCAGGGGGAGTTGTATTTCCCCACAGCCATATTCTTTAGTTCGGTGAAAGGACTGGCATAGAGGGAAACTGTATCTACCCCGGCTGTCATTTCTCCGTCACCAGGTTCCGCCCATTGTCACACACGACCATGCCTGGCTGTATGTTCAGCGGTGGGAGCCACAGATCAGGCTGCTGTGTTACAGCTTTCAACAACTCTGCAGCGCTGGGCGGTTTGTCAATTAAGCATTAAGCATGTTATCTTCAGCACAGCCTGTTGCCGCTAGACCAAGGCAGTGCTGCAGTGCTGTCAGCTTGTGACTGATGTAGTTATTTCGGAAATTGAGGAGGTGCATGAGCTGAACAATGTGATTACATTGAGGTCAAATTGGTGACGCTGTTTCTTATACTAAAGAAAGATCCTATTGTTTTGGTTTTTTTGCGCTATTTTTTTAGACAAGTGCATTCACCGGGAAATGTCATTTTAACATTTCACAACCTTATCTGGCAATATGGTGTGTGACACATCATCAGACACATCCTGTTTTATTTATGATGGAGGGACTCTGAAAATCATAAAATCTATTTTTATAGGGTCATCAGACGGCCCTTACTATTCTTAAAACGCCAGCAGTCGGCCCTCGCTATTGTTAGAGAGACATCAGCCGGCTATGCTTTGCTGTTCCCATTATTAACAAGTGGGTCTCCTATACTGTTATTGCGTATCCAGTGACTGCAAGAGCTGCCAAAAATTTGGACGCAACCCAATACCCCTTTGAAGTGACATAGAGGAGGGTCTCAGTAAAAAAAATATTCCCATTATAAAAGAGCGGGTCTCCTATAGTGGTAATGCCCATGCTGTGACTGCAAGGGCTGGCAAAATTTGGGAAAAACCCCACTAAGAATTTAAAGACACACAGAACAGGGCCACAGTAACAAGTGCGACATGTTCCCATTAGAAAGGAGAGGGTCTGCTATACAGTTATAGGGTATGCAGTGAGTCTAACGGCTGACCAATTTTAGGAAAAACCCCACTAAGAATTTAAAGACACACAGAGCAGCGTCACAGTAACAAGGTACGACATGTTCCCATTAGAAAGGAGAGGGTCTGCTATACAGTTATAGGGTATGCAGTGAGTCCAACGGCTGACCAAATTTAGGAAAAACCCCACTAAGAAATTAAAGACACATAGAGCAGGGCCACAGTAACAACAAATTCCCATTAGAAAGGAGAGGGTCTGCTATACAGTTATAGGGTATGCAGTGAGTCCAACGGCTGACCAATTTTAGGAAAAACCCCACTAAGAATTTAAAGACACATAGAGCAGGGCCACAGTAACGACAAATTCCCATAAGAAAGGAGAGAGTCTGCTATACAGTTATAGTGTATGCAGTGAGTCCAAAGGCTGACCAATTTTAGGAAAAGTGCTGCCAAAAATTTGGAGGCACTTCAATTACCCTTGGAAGAGACGTGGAGGAGGGCCTCATAAAAAAATGTTCCCATTAGAAAGGAGCGAGCCTCCTATACTTGTAATGCCCATGCACTAAGTGTATGGGCAGACAAACATTTACCCCTGGGGGGTATACATGAACATACTGTATAAAAAATTTTTTTTACGGGCATCATAAACACCCTTTAAAAAAATGATGTGGGTGTTGCATCACGGACCACTGTCACCCTGGTGATATGGTAGTGGAGGATGAGGAGAAGGAGGAGGACAAGAGCAAATAGCCAAAACCAGGAAGCGTATACCCATGTGAGGGTGTGAAAAGGTGCATGGGAATACGCCTCCCAAGAAAAGACACTGGATTTGAGTTTATGTTACGCTGCTATCATTCAGTGGTGTTGAGAAGTCTGGCCCAATCCAGCCCTTGTTCATTTTTATAAGTGTCAGCCTGTCAGCATTTTCAGTTGACAGGCGGATGCGCTTATCTGTTATAATTTCACCAGTGGCACTAAAAACCCGCTCTGATAAAATGCTTGCGGCAGGGCAGGCCAGGAACTCCAAGGCATAGAGAGCCAGTTCATTCCAACGTATCCAGCTTGGATACCCAATAATTATAAGGCACAGCGGAATCAATGAGAACGTTGGTACGGACGGGAAGGTACTCCTTCAGCATCTTCCAAAACTTTGCACTCCTTGTGAGAGTACCCCGCGCCTCAGGGTCTGTACGATGGGAGGGTCTGAGAAAACTCTCCTACAACTTTGACAGTGTTCTCCTGCCTCTGCTGGATTGAAGTTGTTTCTCTCTCGCCTGTACTCCTTGGTTGTCCAACGAAGTGTGCCCTCTGCCGCCAGCATTTTCAGATGGGAATTTTTTTAATAGTTCCGCAACAAGGGCCTTCTGGTACAGCCCCATTTTTGTAGACCTGTCCGC
Organism: Phyllobates terribilis; assembly: GCF_046119375.1. Lineage (NCBI taxonomy): Eukaryota > Metazoa > Chordata > Amphibia > Anura > Dendrobatidae > Phyllobates > Phyllobates terribilis. The sequence goes on along the minus strand of NW_027362773.1, from coordinate 250,243,162 downwards.
CTCAGGAATAAGAGTTGGAAAGTTCTCCTCGTAGCATGGGTCTAGAAGTGTCACCAACCAGTAATGTCTGTCTCCCAAAATTTTGAGAACGCGAGGGTCATGGGAAAGGCAGCGTAACATAAACTCAGACATGCGTGCCAGACTACTAACAGGCAAGACTTCCGTGTCCTCACCAAGAGGATGACTGACCATTCTCTCCTCCTCCTCTCTGTCGTCTGGCCATCCACGCTGAACAGATGGTATGACAGCTGTGCAGGTAGTACCGTCTATAGTGCATGAAACTAGCTCCTGTCCTTCCTCCTTCTCCTCCTCGTCACCTAATCCACGTTGGGATGAGATGAGGCTTGGATGTGTGTAATCACCCTGTAGCGCTGGCGTCCCTGCCCTCTGCTAGGCAGGGACGCTGCTCCTCTCACCGCTCTGTTCCGTGCCCGGCGTCCTCTCCCCGCTCTGCTGTCAGCGCGCGCTCCTTCCCGGCGTCCTCCTCCCGCTCTGCTCTCAGCGCGCGCTCCTTCCCGGCCCCTGTGCTTAGGGCGCGCGCGCGCGCGCTCCCCTCCTCTTAAAGGGGCCGCGCGCGCCGTCCTAAGGAGTCCCCGGCCAATGGCCGGAGGACTTCTTCATATATAAGGCACCTCCTCCAAAATGGAGGTGCCCGAGCAATGTTGTTTGCACCAGTGTCTCACCTGTGCTTCAGCCCTCAGGTCCCGTTGCCAGTTACCTGCCAGTTACCTGCCAGTTTCCTGCCAGTTTCCTGCTAGTTACCTGCCTGTTTCCTGCTTGAATACTTGTTACCTGCCTGCCTGCCTGAGGTCCGACGGCCTGCCTTACAACTCCGGTCAGTCTGTCTAAGGACCAACTTGTCCGCTCACCTGGGAGCACACATCAGCTACCTGCCTGCTTGCCTGAGGTCCGACGGTCTGCCTCACAACTCCGGCCTGTCTGTCTATGGACCAGCTTGCCCGCTCACCTGGGAGCGCTTCTCCGCTACCTGCCTGCTTGCCAGCCCGGAGGCTCCGTTGTCACGTGCTGTGACCACCAGCTATCTCAGAGACTCTTGCCCGCTCACCTGGGAGCGCTTCTCCGTTACTTACCTGCCTGCCAGCCCGGAGGTTCCGCCGTCACGTGCCGTGACCACCTGCTATTCCAGAGACTCTCGCTTGCTCACCTGGGAGCACACATCTACCATCTGCCTGCTAGCCTACCCGGAGGTTCTGCCATCACAGGTCGTACCTACCCGTTCACCCGGAGACTGCCACCCGCTCCCGTACAAGGGCCGCCCCCTTGTATAGTAGCTCAGAGGTTCCGCCTCCCGGACCCGTTACAGTTTGCTCGGGCCATGGAACCCGGTGGCACCCAAGCTCCCTCGCTCTCGGACCTCTGTCTTGAACTGTCCCGTCAGAGGTCCCAACAGGAGGCCATCCTGGGTCACCTGCGGAATGTTAATACTCGCCTGAACACTCTGTCTGATCCACCAACAACCTCCGCCAGTGCCATATCTTGCAAACCGGCAGCTCCGCTGCCCACTAATACTATGGTATCCTACCCCGGACCCCGGCTCTCTGCACCTCCTCGCTTCGGAGGCGACCCCGTCCAGGCTCGGGGCTTCATAAATCAGTGCACCCTGCACTTTGAACTTTTGTCCCATCAGTTTAATTCCGACCGGGCCAAAATTGCCTTTATCATGTCCCATCTCACCGGGGAGGCCCTGGCCTGGCTAAATCCTCTATGGGAGAGAGGAGACCCCCTGGTGTCCAACTTGCCTGCTTTTCTCTCGGCTTTCCGGAAAGTCTTCGACGAACCCGGACGGAAGACCTCATCCGCATCCTCTCTGCTACGCCTCCGTCAGGAGGGTCTCACCGTGGGCCAATATGCCATACGGTTCCGCACCCTTGCCTCGGAGCTGGCCTGGGATAACGACGCTCTGGTATCCGTCTTCTGGGAGGGTCTGTCCGGTCGTATTAAAGATGAACTTGCTGGTCGGGACATTCCTACCTCTCTCGATGATCTAATAACCCTTGCCACCCGGATTGACCTACGGTTCCAGGAGCGTGCCAAAGAGGTCACCCGTGAGAGAAGGATTCCACGTTTAGCTCCTACTCTCCAGAAACCCGTTATTCCCTCCATCTCTCCCCAGGTACACTCTCCTGAGCCTATGCAGGTCGACCAGACCAAGATGGTCAAAACCCGTCAGGACTCACGCCGTGCCGAGGGGAGCTGCTTCTACTGTGGCAGTAAGGAGCACCGGATCCGTGCCTGCCCGGAGAGGTCGGGAAACGCCTGTGTCTAGGTTCGCTCAGAGAGGTCCACCTAGACAAGAATAAATCCTCTCCATCCCTGCTGTTGTCAGTTTCGATCATCTACGGGGAGAACCGTTATTTCGAACTAGCCCAACTTGACTCTGGAGCAGCCGGGAACCTTATTTCACAGTCCCTGGTTGAGAAATACCGCATCCCCACCAAACCTCTGGCTGTACCCTTGTCTGTCGCTGCCGTGGGTGGGAGCCTCTTACCTCGCCCCATTCAACTCATCACCGAATCCATTACCCTGCAGGTGGGAATGCTGCATTCTGAAAGTATCTCCTTTCATGTTCTGCCTGGACTCTCTCACGCCCTCTTGCTAGGCCTGCCCTGGCTCCAGAGACATGCACCCGTGCTAGACTGGCAAACCGGAGAGGTCCTTCGCTGGGGACAAGACTGTCATAAAACCTGCCTGGTTCCCGTCCATCCCGTCCGTCCCTCTCCTACCCCAGCTAATCTACCTGGACTTCCGATTCCTTATTGGTCTTATGCAGATGTCTTTAATAAAAAGGAGGCAGAGACATTACCACCACATAGACCATACGACTGTCCCATCGATCTGCTACCCGGTACTACTCCTCCCCGTGGGCGTATCTATCCTTTATCCGCTGCTGAGACCCGGTCAATGTCCGAATATATTGAGGAGAATCTGGCCAGAGGATTCATCCGGAAATCTACCTCCCCGGCGGGAGCAGGCTTCTTTTTCGTTAAAAAGAAGGACGGCTCTCTCCGTCCCTGTATAGACTATAGAGGCCTAAACCTGATCACGGTGAAGAATAAGTACCCCCTTCCGCTCATTCCAGAATTATTTGATCGCCTGAGGGGGGCTAGGATCTTCACCAAACTGGACCTTCGTGGGGCGTACAACCTGGTTCGTATTCGTCAGGGGGATGAATGGAAGACGGCATTCAACACCCGGGACGGCCACTATGAATACCTGGTAATGCCCTTTGGTCTCTGTAATGCTCCTGCCGTCTTTCAAGAGTTGGTCAATGACATCTTCCGGGACCTTCTCTACTCCTGCGTAGTAGTGTACCTGGACGACATCTTGGTCTTCTCTCCGGATCTCCAGACTCACCGGAGGGACGTTCGTCAGGTCCTGCTCAGGCTAAGGCAGAACCATCTCTACGCTAAATTTGAGAAGTGCCTCTTTGAGCAGACCTCGCTTCCGTTTCTGGGCTACATTATCTCTCAGACCGGCCTACAAATGGATCCTGAGAAACTGTCTGCCATCGAGAAATGGCCCCGACCGGAGGGGTTGAAGGCCATTCAGCGATTCCTGGGCTTCGCCAACTACTACCGCCTCTTCATACCACACTTCTCTTCCCGGACGGCTCCAATTTCTGCGCTCACCCGTAAAGGTACTAATCCCAAAGAGTGGCCACCCGAAGCAGAGGAGGCCTTTCTTTCCCTTAAACAGGCCTTCTCTTCCTCCTCGGTGCTGCATCGCCCAGATGGCAACAAACAGTTCTTCCTGGAGGTTGACGCCTCCTCCTCTGGAGCCGGAGCGGTACTTACTCAAAAATCATCTTCCGGGAGGATGGTAACTTGTGGCTTCTTCTCTAAACTCTTCTCCTCCTCTGAGCGCAACTATTCCATAGGAGACCGAGAGTTATTGGCCATCAAACTGGCATTGGAGGAGTGGCGTTACCTGCTCGAGGGGGCTCTTCACCCGGTAATAATTTACACTGACCACAAGAACTTGGCTTACCTCCAGCATGCCCAGAGACTTAACCCGCGCCAAGCCCGGTGGTCCTTGTTTTTTGCTCGTTTTGATTTTGTCCTTCATTTTCGCCCGGCTGACAAAAACGTCAAGGCGGACGCCTTGTCTCGGTCCTTTCTGGTGTCGGATCTCGAGGAGGATCCGAAACATATCATCGATCCCGCCAGAGTAATGCAGGTGGCTCCCGTGAGTCTAATCGTCTTCCTCCTGGTAAGACGTTCGTACCTGTACCTGATCGGGAGAAGATCCTACACTGGGGTCATTCGTCTAAACTAGCTGGCCACGCCGGTCAGAAAAAGACCCTCCAGCTTATTACCCGGCACTACTGGTGGCCTAACCTGCACAAGGATGTAATAGACTTTGTTTCTGCCTGTGTGTCCTGCGCCCGCAACAAAGTTCCGAGACACCTGCCGGCCGGCCGCCTCCTACCTCTGCCAGTACCTGCTGCCCCCTGGCAGCATATAGCGATGGACTTCATTACTGATCTACCCGTCTCTGCCGGTTGTACGGTCATTTGGGTGGTCGCTGACCGCTTCTGCAAGATGGCTCACTTCATTCCACTGCCAGGTCTTCCGTCTGCACCCGAGCTGGCTAAAGACTTTATCCGCCACATTTTCCGTCTTCATGGCCTGCCCCGTCACATCGTGTCGGATCGTGGGGTACAGTTCACTTCCCGTTTCTGGAGAGCCACTTGTAAATTGCTGGACGTCACCCTGGATTTCTCCTCCGCTTACCACCCACAGTCTAATGGTCAAGTGGAGCGGATCAATCAGAACCTGACCAGTTACCTTCGGCACTTCGTTAATGCCCACCATTCTGACTGGGTGGATCTCCTGCCATGGGCCGAATTCTCGTACAACAATCACGAGAGCGAGTCTTCCTCCAAATCCCCGTTTTTTGTAGTCTACGGTCAGCATCCTCGGATCCCGTTTCCCGTCTCCACCTCGGCGGACAATCCGGCTGCGGAATCTCTTGTTAACAAATTTTCCTCCATATGGGAGAGTACCCGGTCCGCACTCCTTCTGTCTTCCGAGCGTATGAAAAGACACGCTGACAAAAAACGTCTGGACCCTCCTCAATTCCGCCCTGGGGATAAAGTCTGGCTCTCGTCCAAATATGTCCGGCTCAAGATCCCTTCCTATAAGTTAGGGCCTCGGTTCATCGGCCCACTGGAGGTCATCAGTCAGATCAACCCGGTGGCCTATAAATTGAAACTCCCGGCCAACTTACGGATCCCTAACTCCTTCCATGTGTCTCTCCTCAAACCTGTGGTGCTTAACTCTTTTTCCAAGTCTACAGGTACGTCTCCTGCTCCGGTTTCTGCTGAGGACGAGTTTGAGGTAGAGAACATTCTTGCCACCAAAAGGGTAAGAGGAAAGACCTTTTTTCTAGTAGATTGGAAGGGGTTTGGTCCTGAGGAGAGAACGTGGGAGCCCCGGGAGAACATCCATGCCCCTCTCATCCTAGCTAAATTTCTGTCTGGCCTAAAAAAGGGGGGGCCTAAAGGGGGGGGTACTGTAGCGCTGGCGTCCCTGCCCTCTGCTAGGCAGGGACGCTGCTCCTCTCACCGCTCTGTTCCGTGCCCGGCGTCCTCTCCCCGCTCTGCTGTCAGCGCGCGCTCCTTCCCGGCGTCCTCCTCCCGCTCTGCTCTCAGCGCGCGCTCCTTCCCGGCCCCTGTGCTTAGGGCGCGCGCGCGCGCGCTCCCCTCCTCTTAAAGGGGCCGCGCGCGCCGTCCTAAGGAGTCCCCGGCCAATGGCCGGAGGACTTCTTCATATATAAGGCACCTCCTCCAAAATGGAGGTGCCCGAGCAATGTTGTTTGCACCAGTGTCTCACCTGTGCTTCAGCCCTCAGGTCCCGTTGCCAGTTACCTGCCAGTTACCTGCCAGTTTCCTGCCAGTTTCCTGCTAGTTACCTGCCTGTTTCCTGCTTGAATACTTGTTACCTGCCTGCCTGCCTGAGGTCCGACGGCCTGCCTTACAACTCCGGTCAGTCTGTCTAAGGACCAACTTGTCCGCTCACCTGGGAGCACACATCAGCTACCTGCCTGCTTGCCTGAGGTCCGACGGTCTGCCTCACAACTCCGGCCTGTCTGTCTATGGACCAGCTTGCCCGCTCACCTGGGAGCGCTTCTCCGCTACCTGCCTGCTTGCCAGCCCGGAGGCTCCGTTGTCACGTGCTGTGACCACCAGCTATCTCAGAGACTCTTGCCCGCTCACCTGGGAGCGCTTCTCCGTTACTTACCTGCCTGCCAGCCCGGAGGTTCCGCCGTCACGTGCCGTGACCACCTGCTATTCCAGAGACTCTCGCTTGCTCACCTGGGAGCACACATCTACCATCTGCCTGCTAGCCTACCCGGAGGTTCTGCCATCACAGGTCGTACCTACCCGTTCACCCGGAGACTGCCACCCGCTCCCGTACAAGGGCCGCCCCCTTGTATAGTAGCTCAGAGGTTCCGCCTCCCGGACCTGTTACACACCCTGTATGGTTCCTTACTCCTTCTCATCGTGTTCCGCCTGCAATGCATCCTCGTTGTTTGTGAGCAGAGAGTGTTTCAGAAGACAGAAACGCGGGATGGTGACGCTAAATATGGCATCATCGCTGCTCACCATCTTGGTGGAGTCCTCAAAGTTTTGGAGGATAGTACATATGTCTGACATCCATGTCCACTCCTGAGGTCTTATGTGTGGAGTCTGAACTGAATACCGACAGCCTTGTTGATGCTGGTACTCAACAACTGCCCTCTTCTGCTCACAAATCCTTCCCAACATCTGCAGTGTAAAGTTCCAATGCATGGGGACATCACATACCAGTCTGTGAGCCAGAAGCTGCAAACGCTGCTGAAACTTGGCAAGGGCGGCGGACACTGTAGCTGACTTTCTAAAATGGGCACACAGGCGGCGTACTTTAACAAGCAGATCCGGAAGCTCCGGGTAGGATTTGAGAAACTGCTGAACCACGAGGTTAAGCACATGGGCCAGGCATGGTACGTGTGTCAACTCGCCTCGCCTCAGAGCCGCCACCAGGTTCCGGCCGTTGTCAAACACGACCATGCCTGGCTGTAGGTTCAGCGGTGTGAGCCACAGATCTGCCTGCTCTTTCAGAGCTGTCCACAACTCTTCAGCATTGAGCGGTTTTTCACCTAAGCATATTAGCTTCAGCACAGCCTGTTGCCGCTTGGCCGAGGCAGTGCTGCAGTGTTTCCAGCTTGTGACTGATGTGGTCATTTCGGAGATGGAGGCTGAAGAGGAGGAGGACACTGAGGGGGATGAGGTGCAGGAGCTGTAGACCGTGGGGGCAACCCTGATTGACCTAGGGCCCGCAATCCTTGGCGTCGGGAGAACGTGTTCCGTCCAAGGTCCGACTGGTTCCCGGCTTCCACTATGTTAACCCAGTGTGCCGTCAGCGAGATGTACCATCCCTGCCCACAATCACATTTCCACGTGTCTGTGGTTAGGTGGACTTTACCGGTAACGCCGTTTTTGAGAGCACGGCTAAAGTTTTGGGACACGTGCCTGTGTAATGCGAGGACGGCACATCGGGAGAAATAGTGACGGCTGGGGACCGAGTACCGAGGGACGGCCACCACCATCAGGTTGCGGAATGCTTCCGTCTCCACGAGCCTAAAAGGAAACATTTCGAGTGCAAGCAGTCGTGAAATGTGAGAATTTAGTAGCGTGGCCTGTGGGGCATTGGCTGTATATTTGTGCTTGTGTTCCAAGGACTGGGGTATGGACAACTTAATGCTGCGCTGGGACAAGGACATGGACATGTTTCCTGATGCTGCTACTTGACAGTGTGCAACGACAAGTGCAGGGCAGGAGGCGTCTTCGCATGCACCATGACAGGGTATTGGCTTGCATGCACAACAGTGCAAGAAGCAATGGTGCCACCCTCAGACACTGTTCCTGGACCCTGGGGTTCGGACCACAAAGTGGGGTGCTTTGCTACCCTGTGCCTGATCATGCTGATGGTGGTCAGGCGGCTAGTATTGCTACCCCCTGCTGATGCTGGCCTGGCAGGTGGTGCAAATGGCCTTTTTGGGGTTGTCGGCAGAGTCTTTAAAAAACAACCAGACTCGGGAAGACCTAACAGTTGTACTGGCAACTTCCTTTGTGTTGGTGTTACGGGGACGGTTGCCTGCCTTCTGTCTGCGGCCACCACACTGCTTCTTCCTGCCTGTTGGGGTGCTCTGCCTCCCTCCCCCTGTGTGCTGCTGTCCTCGCTCTGCATGTCCTCCTGCCAGGTTGGGTCAGTTACTATATCATCCAACACCTCGTCTTCCACTTCCACACCCTGGTCCTCCTCCTGACTTTCTGGCAATTGTGTCTCATCATCGTCCACCTCTTGTGACACTTTCCCACCGTCGCCTTTGTGTGACCGTGGCTGCTCAAATATTTGGGCATCGCTACATGCGATCTCCTCTTGCCCCGCTTCAAGTGGACCGGGTGAGAGGCCCGAATCTATAAATGGAAAAGTGAACAGCACTTCAGAGTGCCCAAGTGTGGGATCAGTTGTCTCTGGGTACTCGGCATGGTGGGAGTAATGAGGATCAGGGTGAGGAATAAGACTCACGGCTACTGAGACTTGACCGTGTGGAAGACAGGGTGGTGGTGGTGGTGGCTAAGTGACTGGAAGAATTATCCGCTATCCAACCAACAACCTTTTGACACTGCTCTGGGTTCAATAGTGATGTGCTGCTGTCCCCTAGAAATTGGGACAGGAAGGTCAGGCGAGAAGATGTGGGTGTTAGTTGTGGCACAATTTCAGCTTGCCCACGGCCTTGTCCTCGGCCTCTGCATGCACCATTACCATCACGTCCAGTTCCCTGTCCCTTGCCACGTACCTTGCCCATTTTAAATGGAGGACAGTATCTTCCATGCTCACTACAAATGACTGAGTTTGGAGCGAACTTATATGTGATCCGTGTGACGGAGAAAACAGAGTTTTAAATACCTGGCCTGTAGGTAAGTAGTTTGAACAGCAAACTGCGGTGAATTGCTTCAATGACTCACTAAAGGAAATTTTTAATGGAGGCCAGAAATGCCAGTATTTTCTGACAACATATATGTGATCCGTATGACGGACAAAACAGAGTTTTAAATAGCTGGATTTCTAGCGCTCTAATATGGAAAGGACCTGGCTGTATTCTGCACTGCCAACAAGCAAATGGCGCAGAAAAAACGGTGTTCTCTGGATTGCTTTTTAAGCAAATAATGAGGATTAAGATCCAAAGAAAAGTATTCTTGGCCCATGAGACCTGGGCCTTTGTATAGAAATATCTAACAGTAGCAGAAGGCAGAATTGGAATGGAGCCTCTTGTGTAGAGATGAGCATTGTTCTACTCGAACTGTTCGCCAATCTCAAATTCGAGCTGTTTTGGGCGGTGTTCGAGCCGTTCGGCGAACACGAACGATTTGAGAAAAATTCGGCTGTTCGAGGTTATGTTCGATAACTGTTCGTGCACCAAAATCATAACTGGATTTTTTCTCAGTAATGATGAAAATTAATGTTAATACGCAGTTTGAGTGTACAGCGGGGTCTGGGGAGGGGCAGGGGATGGATCTCTGCAGGAATAATGAAGATCTCCATTTTTTTTTCTCTTTCCCGCATTTACAGTGGGGAGGTGCAATCTGTCAGCCTATCAGCAGCGCACACACGGAGCGAAGTGCTTTTTTTCACACAAGCAAGGGCATGTGTCATTGGCAGTGTATGTCACATGTCCTTGCCCAATAAGACCAAGCCATTTTCCCCGTCGACACCATTTGCTCACTGCTGCAGCTGCGTGTTAGACGGCACCGCTGTTGCTGTGTGCGCTATACCTTGTTAATTTCAAGCCAATTTTCGCACAAATCTACAGATAGCTTGGGAGTAGGGAATAGTTGTGATTGCAGTCCTTTTAATGACTAGGTTACAGCATTTCCTACGACTTTTATCAGGCAGGTCTGTGCTCTTAAATAGATAGGTTGTGGGAGTAAAGACTAATTGTAATTGGAGTCCTTTTCAGGACAAGGTTACATCAGTTCCTATCAGTTTTTGCCAGGCAGGTCTGTGCCAGTGCTGTGCAAGTTTTTTTCACAGCATTTGGCTGAATCTAGCAAAGCTAATCCTTTTTGGCCTATTGCAGAGTGTGTTAGTCAGTGGAGTAGCCTATCTGTGTTGCAAGAAATACCACCTGTGTATAGAATACCAATTTTTTTACTGCACCTAGTGAAGTAAAATCTTTTGGGCATAACATCATTCTATTAGTCCATCTATACTGACCTCCATCAGGTTGCAAATTGAATATAATTTTTTTCTGCATCTAGCTCTGAAAAAATATTTGGCCTTCTAGCAGTGTGTGGGACTTTCTCTATTAGTCCATCTATACTGACCTCCATCAGGTTGCAAATTGAATATAATTTTTTTCTGCATCTAGCTCTGACAAAATATTGGGCTTCTAGCTGTGTGTGGGACTTGTTGTATTAGTCCATCTATACTGACCTCCATCAGGTTGCAAACTGAATATATTTTTTTCTGCATCTACCTCTGAAAAAATATTGGGCTTCTAGCTGTGTGTGGGACTTGTTCTATTAATCCATCTATACAGACCTCCATCAGGTTGCAAACTGAATATAATTTTTTTCTGCATCTAGCTCTGAAAAAATATTTGGCCTTCTAGCAGTGTGTGGGACTTTCTCTATTAGTCCATCTATACTGACCTCCATCAGGTTGCAAACTGAATATAATTTTTTTCTGCATCTAGCTCTGAAAAAATATTTGGCCTTCTAGCAGTGTGTGGGACTTTCTCTATTAGTCCATCTATACTGACCTCCATCAGGTTGCAAACTGAATATAATTTTTTTCTGCATCTAGCTCTGAAAAAATATTTGGCCTTCTAGCAGTGTGTGGGACTTGTTCTATTAGTCCACCTATACTGACCTCCATCAGGTTGCAAATTCAAAATAATTTTTTGTCTGCATCTAGCTCTGAAAAAATATTTGGCCTTCTAGCAGTGTGTGGGACTTTCTCTATTAGTCCATCTATACTGACCTCCATCAGGTTGCAAATTGAATATAATTTTTTTCTGCATCTAACCCAGCCAATAGTTTTGGCCTAATACCACAGTTTGGCCACTCAGCTCTGCTCGGTTCCCATCCATTGTTTTCTTGTGCAAACAACTCCAGAGTTGTGAATTGGTTAAACACCAAAATGAGTGGAAAAAGGCCTGCTGCTGGTGGAAAGGGGAATAGGCGTGTTGGGAATGGGAAAAAAGGTTGTGTCCGTGGGGTAGGTGTTAAAGCAACAGTAACATCTGCAGAAGAAAGACCATCTTCCAGCCAAACTAAAATGTCTACTTCTTTTAGCGGACAATGTGATAAGATCCCTTTCTTACGGCCACGCCAATCGCTACAAATTCCAGATGAGGCACAAAAACAGCAGGTGCTTCAACGGATATCAAGTGCTCCTTTAAGTGGGCTCTCCTCCACATCAACTTCAACATCACAAATACTCCAGTCCTCAAAGGTGTCACCCCAATCGCACTTGCTTCCTCACAGCTCCCAAATCTCCAGCTGCCCGTCTGAGTATGAGGTAGAACAGATGGTTGAGTCTGCAGAGCTGTTTACTCATACTATAGCCTGGGAATCAGAGGTCGACTTCCGCGCTTCTGTGAATCCAGACGAGGAAATGATCTGCACTGATGCCCAGAATCTTTATGAGTCGGATCCAGGACCAGACGCAGAAGGTTCTGACCATAATGTAGACCCTCATTCCCAAACAGTAACTCCTGTTGGTGGAGACAATGAGGAAGACGATGATGAGACTCAAAGACCTGATTGGAGCGACAACTTTAGTTTTTTATCAGGGCAGGAACAGGTTGGCTCTGAGGACGACGGGTGTGATAACGCACAGGGTGATGATGATGAGGTTGGAGATCCCACTTACTGTCAACCCACAGTCAGCCAAGAGATGAGGTCAGCAGAGGTGGTGGAGGAAGATGCTAGTGACGACGAGGTCAGGTTGCGCCTTCCTGGACAGAGACATAGTACTGGAAGCACGTCAACAACTGCATTCTCAAACACAACTCTGCCTCTCACCACAAGTCGTGGTGGCTCTTCAGGTCGCATGGGTGCTAAGCCTTGCATAGCCTGGGCATTTTTTCAGATCGATAAAGATGACCCAACTCGTGTTATCTGTAACATTTGTAAGTAAAAGCTAAGTAGAGGCCAAAAAATACATAGTTTGAGTACTTCATGCATGAACCGGCACATGGACATGAAGCATAAGTTGCAGTGGGAAGCTCAGTGTGCTACAATGCGGCCTAGCCGGCCGGGCCAACTGCCGTCTGCCATATCTTGTGCATCTGCGGCCTCTTCATCCTCTGTGACTGGGGGGACAGCAGTCACACCTGTTTTGGGGCGCAGACCTGCCACCTCTTTACTCGCAACAGCCAGCGTGATTGGCAGGTCATCATTTTCTTTGGAGGTGGTAACACCAGCTGGTGTTGAGCGCTGTCCGATATCGATAGCACCACCTTTGGATCAAGGCAACCTAACATGTCCGCCTGCATCTTCCTCACAGACCAGCAGGTTGCCGGGGACACCCTTATCAACCCCGTCTAAGCACAATAGCCAGCCCTCAGTTCCTCAGATGTGGACAAGTAAAAGACCATTTCCTCCTAGCCATGAGAAAGCTAAGAGGTTGAATTTCACCATCTGCAAGCTCTTGGCTACAGAAATGCTGCCTTTCCGCCTGGTGGACACAGAGGATTTTCGAGACCTTATGTCCGTCGCAGTGCCCCAGTACCAGATGCCCAGTCGGCACTACTTCTCAAAGAAAGGTGTGCCTGTGCTCCACCAGCATGTCGCACACAACATCACCGCTTCTTTGAGAAACTCTGTGTGTGACAGGGTGCATTTCACCACAGACACTTGGACGAGTAGGCATGGACAAGGGGCTGCTGACTGGGCACTGGGTAACTATGGTGACAGCAGGACAAGGGGCTGCTGTCCAAGTCTTGCCGTCCCCACGAGTTGTGCGTCAATCCTCTTTATGTTAAAGTTCCTCCACTGCTTCTGCCTCCTCAACCTCCTCTCGGTCTTCCACCTGCACACAAAGCCTGTCTGGTCATGCCACAAGCCTTTTAACTGCGCAGAAGGGATCCTGCACACCTCCTTACTATGCTGGCAGTAGGGCTCAACGTCATCAGGCGGTTTTTACTTTGAAATGTCTGGGAAATGTGAGTCACACAGCTGAGGAGTTGTGGTCAGCTCTGGAGAACCAATTTCATGAATGGTTGTCTCCACTGGACCTGAAACCAGGGAAGGCCGTGTGCGACAATGCTGCAAACCTGGGTGCGGCCCTTCGCCGGGGCAATGTCACACACGTGCCTTGTATGGCTCACGTGTTGAACCTGGTTGTCCAGCAATTTTTAGCCCACTATCCCAGACTAGATGGCCTTCTGCAGAGGGCACGGTCGCTGTGTGCTCACTTCCGCCGTTCGCATCCCGCAGCTCAGCGACTTACATCTCTACAGAAGTCGTTGGGCCTGCCACTTCACTGGCTAAAATGCGATGTGCCTACCCGGTGGAATTCAACTCTGCACATGTTGCAGTGACTGTGGCAACACCGACAAGCCCTGGTGCAATACGTTCTGACGTATAGCCTGGGCCAACGAGATCCAGACGTGGGGCAAATCACGCTGGAGGAGTGGTCTCAGATCAGGGACCTATGCACCCTTCTGCACAGTTTTGAAATGGCGACGAAGATGTTTAGTGCTGACGATGCCATTATCAGCATGACTATTCCGGTGATTTACATGCTGGAGCACATGTTAAACAGAATTCGGAGTCAGGCGGTGGCACAAGAGGAGGTGGAGGAAGTAGAGGAGGAGGAGTTGTATGCGGAAGGGCTAACATCTGCAAGGTCCAGATGGTCGGCAGCACCAAGGCGGCAGGCATGTGAGGGTGGGGGAGATGGTTTTACCAGGGCGCATGGTATGCAGCCAAACTAGTGAGGAAGGTGCAGGAGCCCAGGAAGAAGTGGAGGACGAACTGATGGAAGACTCATCAGATGAGGGAGACCTTGATCACATTTCTGTTGTGCGAGGTTGGGGGGAGAGGACAGAGGAAGGAAGCATGATTGTTACCTCGCCACCAACACAACAGGGACTTGGTGCTCCTGGATGCGCAACACACATGAGTGCCTTCTTGCTGCACTACCTGCAACATGACCCTCGAATTGGGAGAATTAGAAATAATCCTGACTACTGGGTTGCCACACTGTTAGATCCCCGGTACAAAAGTAAATTTGCAGAAATTATTCCTGCCATAGAAAGGGATGCACGCATGCAGGAGTATCAGCAGAGACTGTTGCAGAATCTTACATGTGCTTTTCCACAAAACACCAGTGGTGCACGTAGTGAATCTCACAGTTCCAACTTGCCAACCGTGGGACCGTCAAGTGTTCAGCACTCAAACCATAACAGAACCACAGTATCTGCTGGTAACATCAATTTTGAGCAATCATTTCACCACTTTTTTAGCCCATCCTTTGCAAGGCCACAGGAGACAAGAAGTCTGACACATAGTCAACGCCTAGAGACGATGGTACAGGAGTATCTCCAAGTAAACATTGAAGCCATGACTGTGTCACTGGACCCTTGCTCTTTTTGGGCTTCCAATCTGGATAAATGGCTGGAGCTAGCCACTTACGCCTTGGAGATCTTGTCATGCCCCGCAGCCAGCGTTCTGTCTGAACGTGTGTTCAGCGCTGCTGGTGGTGTGCTGACAGATAAGCGCACGCGGCTCTCCACTGATAATGTAGACAGACTCACGTTCATAAAGATGAACAAATCATGGATCCGAAACGACTTTTCTACCCCTGTGTCATCCTGGGGAGAGTAAAAGATGGATGATTGGTTAAAATCACCCTACCAACCGTTTTAAGCTTTCAAATTACTAATCATGTTTATCTGTATCTTGGCTGGAAAATAATTTGGGCTTTGTAGCAGTGTGCAGCACTGATTCTATTAGGCCATCTATAATAAGCTCCACCAGATTTAAAATTAATAATAATTTTTGGCTGCATCTAGCCCGGAAAATAATTTTGGGGCTCCGAGATGCGCAAGACACATAAGTGCCTTCTTGCTGCACTACCTGCAACATGACCCTCATATTGTCAGAATTCGAAGTAATCATGACTACTGGGTTGCCACACTCTTAGATCCCCCAAACTTTTCGATCAACCTTTTCATTTTAATAAAGACCAAAAAAATGGTCATTTTTGAAATTATAAGCATTAGCAGGTTATTAGAAACTGAAATCAAACAGTTTTCAACTCAAAACTTTATTCTAGGTGATGTTACATTTTCACATAGGACCCCTTGTTCGAAAGGAGCTTCTGAACTCTCTCGTCCATTGAATTTGTCAGGTTTTGGATGGTTTCTGCTTCAATTGTTTTGCATGAGGACAGAATACCCTCCCAGAGCTGTTGCTTAGATGTAAACTGCCTCCCGCCATCATAGACACTCCTTTTGATGATGCTCCAGAGGTTCTGAATGGGGTAGAGGTCAGGGGAGCATGGGGGTCACACCATAAGTTTGTCCCCTTTTATGCCCATATCAGCCAGAGATGCAGATGTTTTATGTGCAGCATCAGATGGTGCATTATCATGCAAAAAAATGATCTTGCTGTGAAATACACACGGTTCTTCTTCTTGAAGCATGGCAGGAAAATCCACATGCATTATGGAGTTCATCTTTAGCGCCTTCAGGGATCCTAAAGGGGCCGACAATCTCTCTCCCCATGATTCCAGCCCAAAACATTACTCCACCTCCTCCTTGTTGGCGCTGTAGCCGTGTTTGCGTGGGGTGTCTTTCAACCAGACATCCTCCACTCCATCCATCTGGACCATCGAGCGCTGCACGGCACTCATCCGTGAACAAAACAACTTTGAAATCAGTCTTCATGTAATGTTTGGCCCACTGGAGCCGTTTCTGCTTGTGTGAAGTGGATAGAGGAGGTCGACAGGATGGCGTATGCACAGCTGCAAACCTCTGAAGGACCCTGCATCTTGTTGTTCGGGGGACGTTGGAGGCACCAGCAGCTTCAAAAACTTGTCTGCTGCTATGACAAGGCTTTTTTGCCGCTGCTCTTTTAACCTGACGTAATTGCTTGTAGGAAAGAGTCCTCAATTTGTCCTTATCAGCACGCACACGTGTGTACTGTGAATCAGCTACATACTTCTTGATTGCCAAGACACTTCATCCTGATCATCGCACAATGTTGATTGTAGTCATGCCTTGACCTAAACACTCCACAATTTGTTGCTTCTCAGCAGCCGACACATCCTTTTTCTTTCCCATTTTGGCAGAAAATGTAGGCTGCTTAATAATGTGAGACAGTCTTCTTAAGTAGTCTTGCCTTTCATTGGACACACCTGCCAAACTAATTAGCACAGGTGTCTGCAATTGCTTACAGTGATATAAAGAGCCCTGACACACATCACCATCAATGAGTTTAACTGACAAACAAACAAATTCTTCCCTTATCACTCCTAAACACTTTTTGCATAGTAATTTGGAACACAGTGTCCATGTGCTTTTCCACAAAACACCAGTGGTTCATGTAGTGAATCTTACAGTTCTAACTTGCCAACCGTGGTCTGTATGGAGTTGTTCAATAAAGGGCCCAAAATTAAGATAACATAGATGGGAGAGGTCTCTATGAATAGGAATTCCTAAGTATTTGATACCCTGTGAGGGCCAGGCAAAGGGAAAGTTGGACTGGATGGAATCCTTTATGGATTTGGGGAGGGAGACATCGAGGGCCTCAGACTTCGCTGCATTGATTTTAAAATTTGACCATGTAACAAAGTGATCTATTTCAGCCATAACAGCATGGATGGATATATGTGATTGAGTGATATATACTAGGACATCATCAGCAAATAGAGAGCACTTGTACTCGGTGCCTCCGACCTCAATCCACCTAATATTGGGGTTATGGCGAATTGATGAGAGCAGGTGCTCCGTCACTAGGATGTATAAGAGAGGGGACAGAGAACATCCCTGCCTTGTCCCATTGGTGATTGTGAAAGTTGATGAAAATGTTCTGACGCGCCCCCTGGGCCTTGGGACACCCGGAGCCGGACCCTTTTTGGTGGATGCTGGTGGTTGTAGTCTCCGTGGCTTCGACCCGGTTCCGTGGCTCAGGGCGGTCAAACCAGTGGCGGAACTATTTATGTGGTTTTGATGTTTAAATGTCCGCCTACGCCACCCGTGGATTGCGGTCAGAGTGAACCGCCGCTCCAGGGCAGACCGCTGAGGCTGGTGTTGTGGGTGCAGCAGAGCGTAGCATAACTCCCCACGGGAGGAGTATAGCCTCAGGGCAGTGTATGCGGAGGATGGGGGTGATGGTGCAGGGCAGCAGCAGTAACGACACGGAGTCAGTGATGCAGTCCAGGGCCTTTACTCACAGTTCTTATTATCCAGACCACGTCTGCAGGTAACGGCTGCCCACGTCGTACTGTGCTCACCAGGTGAGGGGCTCAGACAACTCCCAGATAACTTTGGAGCGCTTCACAGGACCCCCTTTGTGTGTCCTTTGTCTGGCCTTTCTTACCAACCCTTCTGTCCGGCTGCCTCGGGCCTCCTCTTGGTAAACTTGGCGCCAGTTTCCCTGACCCTATGTGGTGCCTTCCTAGCGGGTGTAGCGAGGGGCTGCGCCACATAAAATGTCACAGCCTCCGGTTTCTAGCTGAGGGTCGTTTCCTGCCTCCACTAGTTTCAGGGACCGGTCTCCCCCTTTGGCCTGACCCCTCCACGCAGGTGGATTCGGGCGTGCGGTGGCGACTCGCCCGTCCGCACCCCTGGGATCCCTTCATTCCTCGTTCCTGGAGCCTTCTCCGCTCCTCCTCCTTCCTTCTCCCTCTTCCAGGCCTGGGCCTCTGTTACTAGGCCCGCCTCCGGAGCAGAGCTCATGCAGAGCCCCTGCTCCCTGCCACTTCTGCTCAGACTTCTCTGCACTGAACTAAGATGGTGCCCACCTTTTATACTCCCTTCTCAATGCACCCAGGAACTGCTTCCTCCCTGCTCCTGCACTACAGGGTTCCCCTTCCTCAGTGTTCCCTCCCCCCACTCCAGCCAGGGACAGGGACTGTCGTGCCCATCTCAGGGGCATATTGGTCGCCCTGCCCCACGGCAATGTGGTGTAATGCATGCAGGTGTCGGGTCCTGATCCACACTCCATCCTTACCTGAGAGTGAGATATCACACCTCTGGGTGAGGTGCAATACCTCTGTAGCAACCGAGCCCTCAGGGTAATACAGTTCCATTTATCTTCAGCCTAGGTGACGTATTGCGATACAGGGCCGTGATTTTGGCTATAAAAGGGTCCCCTAGACCCCTACCCCAAGCTTTTTAAGAGAATCATATATGGCGTGCCAGGAGACTCTATGGAATGCTTTCTCAGCATCCAACGAGAGTATCTAATTACAAATTTTTAACTGCATCTAGCCCAGGAAATACTTTGTGCCTAGTAGCAGTGTCTGCTAGTCAGCGGATTATCCCGGCTGTTAAGCAAGCTACACCACCTGTAGTTTTGACACTTAATTTTTTCAAAGGAAATGCTTCGGGACCACGGGATACTCAGTGAAGAGCATCAGGAGGCACCCCAAGGTATAGGGGCTGGGACTGGCAGTAGGATGTCTTGCGGTGGACAGCCGAGCTCGATCCTTATAAAAGCTTTTTAACTGCAGCAGCTTTAGTGGACGCTACTGGAGCTGGAATTACGCGGCTGCTGGCATGAGACTTGCCCTCCAATAGATCCTTGTAAATGGATTTAAAGTGTATTCATTCAAATTAGAGAGACAATTTAAATTAAAAAGCTTAGAGCTGCCTCCACCACAGGGGGGCTCACTCGACCCACCAGCGTACAGGCACCAGTATTGGGAGAGGGGGGCTGGCCGTCAGGGTTCACCGCGGCTCTGGCACAAACCCGGCGACACGGAGGTGGCACGGGCAGGAGCGGACTGAACGTGTCGGCTTCTCACTTTTTGGATTTTAGAAGGGCATGACATGCCTATATCTGTGTCTCCCCCTCCTTTTACTCCTCCACCTCTTTTCTTTTCGCATGACTATATGTACTTGTCACTTTTCCATGTGTTAATTGTGTCTTCAGAGCAGTTTGTCAGCTTTTGGACACCTTTGAAGGTGTTTTCTATGTGTTTCTATGTGTTTTTGTTTGCCTGCCATTGGTTTTAACGGTGTTCGAAGGTGTTCGACGAACAGTTCGACGAACAGTTCGGCGAACACACGGGTGTTCGACGAACCGAACCGAACTCGAACACTACGGGGGTGGCTCAACACTACTCTTGTGCTATATGCACTGCAGTCTGCTATATACACTGCCTGCCTATATACCCTGTCTGCCTGATATCTCTGCAGATGGATTAGTCCTCAGAACGACTGATTGTTAAGATGGATATGTGTAATGTACGTTTTTTCTCCCTACACTACCTAATACACAAACAAATCTCTCCCTGACGCAGCAGCACCTCTCCCTACAATGTCTATCCGAAGTGACTGTGACGAGCATGGCGGCGCCAGGTCTGATATAGACCTGATGACGCTGTACGGCCAGCCAATCACTGTAATGCCCACAACCAACATGGCTACGGCATTACAGTGTGTGGCAGGCAATCCCTGCATGTTCATTGGCTCTCTAAAGAGCGCCAAACATGCAGGGAGGGGACCCGAGTTCCCACCCGAGCAACCCGGAAATACTCGGCGAGCGCCGATCATCTCGAGCAGTGAGATGCTGGGGCGAGCACCGAGCAGTAGCGAGCATCCTCGCTCATCACTAATTACAACATGTTGTGGCAGAGAATTCCATGTAGTTACACTGCTCACACAGTAAAGAATCGCTGTCTGTGATCATAATTAAACCTCCTTTCTTCTAAACGTAAAAGATGACTGTGTCTTCATTGCAGACCAAGGTATAAAAAGATCATTCAAAAGATGTCTGTACTGTCTATTCATGAATAAAGAGAAAATTTCAGCTCACCCCTGAGATGTCATCCCAGTCTGGCATGGAGCACGGAGTCCTCGCTGCTGCACAGCGCCTGGGTCAATGAGGAAGTGAAGATGGATCCAGCTCAACACACCGGGCAATTAATTAAAATTCAACATTCTTTATTGGCAAATCCTTTTAAAAATTTGTAGAAAAGACAAAAATGGACATCTCAGACGACAAAGCATATTATGGGGTGGTGTGTATAAAAAATGCCATACGCGTTTCCAGTGAAAAACTCTTGAACATTGGCTATGAAAAAGAATATTCTGGACTGGACTTAAGTATACTAACAAGTAATCATGGATCCAAAAAACACATGAAAACAATCAAGAAAATACCAATCACAGAGAAGACTAGACTGATATATGAAAAGAAAATGGTGAAAACAAAACAAAAAATGTACCCTGGAAAAACTGAATGGGAAATATGTAATGCAATACATATAAACAACTATGTGTGTACACATGCAAACATATGAGAAATTCCTAGAGAAAATTTGTACAAGTAAGAGCAGAAAATATCCCAAAGGAAATGCAGACAATAAATATGTGCATGAATAAATTTTCAATAAACATTAACTGCAGAAAACTCTAAAAAAAATATATATATTGAAATTTTTTTTTATCGTTTATCTCCTTTTTCTCTTTCCTTTTGTACTCAGTATTATGCTTGTGATAGTATAACATAATTTCTCATCTGAGAATAAGCCCTAATGGAGTGTATGGATTAAGAAAAAAAATAAAAAAAATAAAAAAATAAAAAATAAATAAATATATATATACAGTATATATATTTTTTATTTTTTTTTTATCTTTATATATTTTTTTTCTTAATCCATATCCTCCATTAGGTTTATTCTCAGATGAGAAATGAGAGAAAGGAGATAAAGGATAAAAAAAAATTTCAATATATATATATATTTTTTTGGGGAGTTTTCTGCACTTAATGTTTATTGAAAATGTATTCATGTACATATTTATTGTCTGCAGGTTGTGTTTTTTTTTTCTCTTCCCCTTTTTCTCTCTTTTTTGGGGAGATATTTTCTGCTCTTACTTGTACAAGATTTCTCTAGGACTTTCTCATATGTATACATGTATACACACATAGTTGTTCATATGTATTGCATTACATATTTCTCATTCAGTTTTTCCAGGGTACATTTTTTGTTTTGTTTCCACCTTTTTCTTTTCATACACTGCTCAAAAAAATAAAGGGAACACTCAAATAACACATCCTAGATCTGAATGAATGAAATATTCTCATTGAATACTTTGTTCTGTACAAAGTTGAATGTGCTGACAACAAAATCACACAAAAATCATCAATGGAAATCAAATTTATTAACCAATGGAGGCCTGGATTTGGAGTCACCCCCAAAATTAAAGTGGAAAAACACACTACAGGCTGATCCAACTTTGATGTAATGTCCTTAAAACAAGTCAAAATGAGGCTCAGCATTGTGTGTGGCCTCCACGTGCCTTTATGACCTCCCTACAATGCCTGGGCATGCTCCTGATGAGGTTGCGGATGGTCTCCTGTGGGATCTCCTCCCAGACCTGGACTAAAGCATCCGCCAACTCCTGGACAGTCTGTGGTGCAACGTGACGTTGGTGAATGGAGCGAGACATGATGTCCCAGATGTGCTCAATCGGATTCAAGTCTGGGGAACGGGTGGACCAGTCCATAGCTTGAATGCCTTCATCTTGCAGGAACTGCTGACACACTCCAGCCACATGAGGTCTGGCACTGTCCTGCATTAGGAGGAACACAGGGCCAACCGCACCAGCATATGGTCTCATAAGGGGTCTGAGGATCTCATCTCGGTACCTAATGGCAGTCAGGCTACCTCTGGCGAGCACATGGAGGGCTGTGCGGCCCTCCAAAGAAATGCCACCCCACACCATTACTGACCCACTGCCAAACCGGTCAAACTGAAGGATGTTGCAGGCAGCAGATCACTCTCCACGGCGTCTCCAGACTCTGTCACGTCTGTCACATGTGCTCAGTGTGAACCTGCTTTCATCTGTGAAGAGCACAGAGCACCAGTGGCGACTTTGCCAATCCTCATGTTCTGTGGCAAATGCCAAGCGTCTAGCACGGTGTTGGGCTGTGAGCACAGCCCCCATCTGTGGACGTCAGGCCCTCATACCACCCTCATGGAGTCAGTTTCTAACCGTTTGTGCAGTCACATGCACATTTGTGACCTGCTGGACGTCATTTTGCAGGGCTCTGGCTGTGCTCCTCCTGTTCCTCCTTGCACAAAGGCGGAGGTAGAGGTCCTGCTGCTGGGTTGTTGCCCTCCTGCAGGCCACTTCCATGTCTCCTGTTGTACTGGCCTGTCTCCTGGTAGCGCCTCCAGCCTCTGGACACTACGCTGACAGACACAGCAAACCTTCTTGCCACAGCTCGCATTGATGTGCCATCCTGGATGAGCTGCACTACCTGAGCAACTTTTGTGGGTTGTAGAGTCCGTCTCATGCTACCACGAGTGTGAAAGCACAACCAACATTCAAAAGTGACCAAAACATCAGCCAGAAAGCATTGGTACTGAGATGTGGTCTGTGGTCCCCACCTGCCGAACCACTCCTTTATTGAGTGGGTCTTGATAATTGCCAATGATTTCCATCCATTGTCTATTCCATTTGCACAACCGCATGTGAAATTGATTGTCAATCAGTGTTGCTTCCTAAGTGGACAGTTTGATTTCACAGAAGTTTGATTTACTTGGAGTTATATTCTGTTGTTTAAGTGTTCCCTTTATTTTTTTGAGCAGTGTATATTCAGCCTAGTCTTCTCTGTGATTGGTATTTTCTTGATTGCTTTCATGTGTTTTTTGGATCCATGATTATTTGTTAGTATGCTTAAGTCCAGTCCAGAATATTGTTTTTCATAGCCTGTGTTCAAGAGTTTTTCACTCGAAACACGTATGGCATTTTTTATACACACCACCCCATAATATGCTTTGTCGTCTGAGATGTCCATTTTTTGTCTTTTCTAAGGTTTAAGGGGTAACATTTCTTCTTATGGAGAGCGACACACCAGCTCTGGCTCGTCAAGGTAAGGAGGCTTATTCGCCAAGCAGCAATCCTACAAGTCACTCGTTAAAGCGTTGATTGTGACTTGTAGGATTGCTGCTTCCAATAGGTGGCGCTATAGAGTACAAGTCCTCTTTTTCTCTGAAGAGGCAATTTGCATATTAAATTTCCCAGAGGAGCATTGCATGGCGAATAAGCCTCCTTACCTTGACGTGCCAGAGCTGGTGTGTCACTCTCCATAAGGAGAAATGTTACCCCTTAGACCTCAGTCCAGAGCCTCTCACCTTGCCAAATCAGTTCTCATACTTTGCACTGATGAGGGCCAACAGCCCGAAACACCGTGTCTACAAATTGAGATTCTGATTTGGCTTTTATCCTAAGACATATTGCACGACTCGTTAAAGGGTTGATTGTGACTTGTAGGATTGCTGCTTCCAATAGGTGGCGCTATAGAGTACAAGTCCTCTTTTTCTCTGAAGAGGCAATTTGCATATTGTCTTTTCTACAAATTTTTAAAAGGATTTGCCAATAAAGATTGTTGAATTTTAATTAATTGCCCGGTGTGTTGAGCTGGATCCATCTTCACTTCCTCACTGTCTATTCATACACAGTTGCTTGCAAAAGTATTCACACCCTTTGGCATTTTTCATGTTTTGCTACCTCACAACCTGGAATTTCACTGTTTTTGCATCAGTTTGCATCAGTTCATGTAAAGAACATGCCTACAACTGTGAACATTTGGTTAGACTGCTGCATTGCAGCAGTCTAACTAGTCACCTTGCCGTTCATAAGTATTGGTATCAAATAGTACCAACCTCTAAGCAATACCTATACAGAATCAGTAATAACCATAGCAATAAAAATCCAGTGTTTTTGTGTATTATGACTTGAGTAGTATATATGTATGTAGTAGCAGCATGCAGTAGTGCTGGCCACAAAGTAGTGAGGTCATATTAGTTGTAGGTCGTTCTGTTGACTGTCGTCTAAGATGATTGATTGAACAGTCTTCAAAAGACCAGCATGCACATTAGGCTAAAGTTGACTCAAACCATCGATTTTGGCGGCACTGGCAGATCATCTCATATGTATGCAGACCTCCCAACTCTCACCGACAGATGATATTGGATAAAAAGGATTGGGCTTTTAAATATTTTAATCCTATCCTTTTGTTCCCAGGGGACATTAGCCACTACCGGAGTTGCTTGGTAGCACCCATTAAGGACGGTCGGCTGAGTTTGTGGAGGAGCTGTTTGTCCACTAAATACTTAAATGCTTTTCATCAAATTTAGGAGCTTGGTTTATGACCGATGATCGCTCTATAATTAACCAATAAAATATACTTGTCTAATTGAGCACCATTTTTGACTGAAAATACTCAGTTGACAAAGACATACATATAATGCAATGATTAGGTGAAGGCAATGAAGCAATACTCACTGTATAATTAGCGCTATTATTCCCCCGTTCAAGCTCCAGCAACCAGTTTTTGCTTACTTTTCCTAAAGTTAGCACCATTGATGACATTACTCAAGGTCTTTAAATGCTGGCTTGAGCACTGTTGAGTGTCTGAGTATTTAGAAAGCATAATTCACATCTACTATGTGCTTTCCTTCAACATAAATTGACTTCTCTTTCCACTTGACTAAGCTCCATTCAGGTATCTAATTATCTCATTCCACTATCCCTGACTTCTATTCTACTACTAGTCCTATTTTCAGGCAATGTCCAGCTTATGTCGATTTAGTACACACCTGTCAATTTGGAATCAAGATTCAATATTACAAACTTCTAGCAACTGTCCTTGGCATCTTTGAAAGAAAGTTTGCCAATATTTCACTGATATCCGGTTGTTAACCATTTCCTTGTTACAAGTTCCTAATTGCATACATCTCTGCTGTCAACCATAATTCTGCTGCAAGTTCTAAATTGCCTCTATGTCTATAGTTTCTATGTGTATCTGCACATCTGGCTTTGCTTCATCTGGTGCTTCCGGCTCCACTTGCCTTTCTAGTGTCCTTGTCCACAAGATCCACTCGGCAGCACAATCAGCCACACCAGGTTAACCTTTAACAAACTTATTTCACCAACAGTTTATATTGTACCACATACTAAACTAACACTCCTATATATTTGAATAGAAGTCAAACCATAAAGAATTTTGAACAGTGATGAGTAATGAGGAATAAAAAAATGGGTATCAAAAGGGAAAATTACGGGCCCAAAGATATGCTAAGACAGAGACATGGAAACAGAAGAGAGGAAAGGTGGAGCAGACCTTCCAAGATGGAATAGTCTCAAAGCAGCATGTGGTAAGCTTGTGGCTGTCCAGGGGAGACATGCTTTTAATTATAAGATATGCTGTTTCGGGGTAATGAGTCTCAGTTCAGTTCATGTTCCATCACGTCAAAAGATACTGTACAAAGGGGCTCCGCTAGAAGATATGCCAAATTGTTACTTTCATGAAAGGGCACCTTTGGTAATATTGAGTGGTTAAAACACCAGAATTCATTTTTGTCCATACTGTTTCTTCAGTGAGGATTCGAGGAACAGATTACATCAAGTTCTTGGCCTTTAGTCTTCAAACCTTGTGAGTCTAAAAGTACATGACAGTCTACTTTACTTTGTCCATTTTGGAGCACCATATGAAGTGTACCACTGACTTAGTGTTAGTGACAGTCCCACCTGTGTGGTGTGGATGAAGCACAATCAGAAATTCATTGTGCTTTGCGACGAGTGCTTTGTCTTCCTTAATCAGCTGTCTGAAGCTCCGCAGTCCAATTTTCCATGCCCTGATCAATGTTTTACTTCAAATGTGTTGAGTGAAGCAAACAGTGTTGTGTCATAGCCATGTGATCCATCACTGATAATGGGGGATATCTAGATGATCATTTACATGTGACAAATCTGTTGTTATCATGTCTGATTCGAGTCGGATAGGACACTACTTACTCACTCTTAGGCTGGTGGTAGACATAGAAATCAGCCAGCTGTACCTCTGTCAGCTCCGTTTCCACCATTACCGTGCACACAGAATGTGAGTGAGATTTTAATGCAGCAAAGGGAGATAAACATCTGTCCTACACCATTGGCTCTGCTTATCTCCAGGAGAAAAGAACTTGACATCTGATTAAGACCCACAAATATGTTCATAGCCAGATATTAATTTTTTGTTTATTAAAGTGCAGGACAGATATAACCAGATAACATTGGGGTGGCAATAGAAAAATGGCAATTTTGACTTTTGTTACGTATATTATATGAGAGAATACAACAAATTATAATACCACATGAATTTACTTATATAATGCATCATGTTAGTGAAGACTCATTTTATTGCCTTTCTAAGACACACCTTTTTAAAAAAAATATTTTATGCTTGAAAATTGAAATTAATTTCATACGTTTTTCATAGCAATTTTTGCTATGGCCTTTGGTGGTATATTTTACCTTGATACATTTGTAACTTTCATTTTTCTGGCTTTTTTCAAGTCTTGTAGAAAAGTCAATGCCTAAAATGCTTAAAAATTCCACCCCTAGCACATGGTGCATTTTGAAAAATTGCAACTGACTCTAAAACACTTGCAATTATCACATAATAAAAAAAACACAATATTGCACTGTAGATTTGAAATACTTCTGGACTGCCCATAGATGATAGACGTCCAGGCAATCCACGTAATACTCTGTAGTGAAAATGTCACTGCATAGTAGAGCAGCTACATGACATCGTGCAGCTGCGGGAGTGGGAAGCAAGCTGTCAGACACAGCCAGACTCCTAACAGACAAAGCAGTGATGGTTTTTTACCATTTCTGCCTTCCCGATTGGTGTATACATGATGCTAAACAAGAACTGTGTATATAGTATAGAAAGAGCTGAAAGCACTTCCTCCTCCGGATGAAGCGGTCATGTGATCACAGGCTGTAGAAAGGGGGAAGGAGCTGCTGGGTCCTCAGAGACCCAATCAGTTCTGCTATTTAGTCAGGAGGCTGAATTTCCACTGTAACTGGGGCAAATATATCAGCCACAGTTACAGAGGAAATCAGATTTAAAAAAAAAGAATTTAAATGTTGAAATGCCCTCTAAAGT
Source organism: Phyllobates terribilis (assembly GCF_046119375.1). Lineage (NCBI taxonomy): Eukaryota > Metazoa > Chordata > Amphibia > Anura > Dendrobatidae > Phyllobates > Phyllobates terribilis. Next base: position 250,215,966 of record NW_027362773.1, on the reverse strand, counting down.
TTTTTATCATCATATCATGGGCACAATATGAGAATTAAATGAAAAATAAATAAAAATATAAATAAACAAAAGCAGGAAAATAATTCTGCCAATTCAAAACTAAAGATTTCCGAGGCACCATAGAGATCTTTATAAAAATCCAATCTTCAGTCTGTGACGCTCGCAGCCCTAACCCTGGGAAGATGGGGGGTTACTCGGAGCCGGGTCCGATGTTCGGTGGGTTGTTACCGTGGCCTGGACCCGTTCGGTGCCCACAGCCGTCACATTAAAAAGGGTGGTACGGGCTATCAGGGTTGAGTGGTTGCTATCGACTACGCCACCTGTGGTACCTGGTGAAGGCCACCAGTGCTGCTGCAGTCCTCCGAGGCGGGATGTTGTGGCAGCCGACATTGATACTACTCCCCACAGGCGGAGCAGGGCCTCAGGGCAGAGACGAGGATGGAGAGAGTTGTAGTGTAGGAGGCCTGGTGCTACGTGGTGCGGTGCGGTGCAGAAATAAAGAGACCGGAGGCCATAGGGGTCGACTTCCAGGGTTTTTACTTACGTTGGAGAGTACAGCTGCAAGGCTTCTCCCTGCTCCTCACCGAGTTCTGCAGTCACCAGGGACGGGGGTCCGACAACCTCCGAGTAATTCAAGTGCGTAATCAGGACCCCGCACCAGAGTGTTCCTAGACTTCAGACCAAGTCCCTTTCCTGTCTGTGTGTGTGTAGATAGGCCGGGTCTCCCTCTGGACTACGCTCAGAAAATGGGTACGGGTGGCAGCTCCGCTCTTTCCGTTACCCGGTGGGATCCTCAGTGCCTGCCGGGCTTCCCTGATTAGGACGTAGAGTAGCAAAGTCAGGTGTCAGGGGCCGGTACCACTCTTGCAGCCGGAATCCCTCTGACTAGGCCAGAATAGCGAGGAAAGGTGGCGTATACCGCTCTGTCTGCATCCCCCTGGGATCCTTTTGCCATGGAGCTACACTCCTAAGCTCCAGGCCTTCTTGGCTATGGTCCTTGACCGGGTTTGAGACATTTGTTTACTCCAACCTGCCCCTCGACTCAAGGCCAGGGTACGAGGGCCGTGTCTCCATCCGCTGCAGGTTCACCCAGAAGCCACGTTCAGGGATGGAGAACACAATCAAAGAACCATGAGCCAAGATGGCTGTTTATTAAATATGAAGTATTAAGTGTAACTAAATGTGAATCCTCCACCCTCACCAACTAATTGGTTCCCCCTATCTCTTGGTTCCACAGTCTCCCAATTTCCAGTAGAGGCAGCACCCTAGTGCCTACTAGCCCCCTCTGGTGGGAGAAGTGTGGTGTTGGATGTGGAGGTGGGGTCCTGACCATTGCACTATTCTTACCTCGAAGGAGGAACACCACAGCCCATTAAAGAGGTGCAGCATCCCTGTGGCGGTCGAACCCTCAGGGGCGACCACAATTCCAAAATATTTAAAACTTCACAGCAGTGAGGAGACAAGAATAGAGCAACGTTTCGGCCAAATGACCTTTCTCAAGCTTAAAATACACTCAGTGAAAAACCCTAACACTGAGCTAAAATTATTTTGGGGTACTTTTTTATCTGACGTGCTTATTGTGAAGTCTAATTTTACCATAATTTTAATATGTCAAATTAGCCAGTTATTTTCTAAGAAACGAAACCGCAATCTGTGAAGAAAGGTGTATGATCCTCTCTACAAAATAATTAAAGGAAAGCTTAATAAACCTATACTTATTACCTGGGAAGAGTAACACCAAATGCAGAAACAGATGGGAAAAATCAGGCTTTTCCTCTAATTGTCCATATTCTCCCATAGCGTAAATACTGAGCGCTTTTTTGGGCATTTTTTTGTGTGCAGAAAATCTACTGCATTCATCTATTCAATAAAAGTAGATGAAATCTCATGAAAACTCATGCCACTGTGGGTTGAAAGATGCTGTTGAACTATGCATTTTTTGGTGCATTTTTTTCTATAGACTTCTATTGGGAGTCTGAAAAAAACACATGCAAACAATGTAGTTGCATTTAAAAGTGCTAAATTAAAGATTTTCTAGGCTAAAAAAATGCATAAAATGTTTCTTCGAATATACACCAGAACCGCAGCAATATTAAGCCCTTCACGACCTTTGACGTACATTTACGTCAAAGATCGTTTCCCTTCTTTTGATGCGGGCTCACAGGACGAGACCTCATCTTTCTCTGCACATGATGGATGATTTAATCAGCCATCATGTGCCTTTAACAGCAAATATGCTCCACCCACAGCTGTTAACCACTTAAATCCCTCTGTCAATCACTGACAGCAGGATTTAACATGCGTTGGCTGGAAGCACATCATTCATCCTGCCCTGTCACATGATCGCGGGGCACCAATTGTTTGACACGATAGCTGCTGATGACCCTCATATCTGTCATTACAATCCTTCTACAAATGCTGGCCCATGGCTGGCGTTCATAGGAAATCGTGATTTCTGAGCAGTACTGATGTACTGCTACCCGAACTTAAACCCGAACCCCATAGAATTCAATGAGTACCCTAACTTTTCTGAACGCCAAACGTGGATTTCTCCCTGAAGTCCGTTGGAATGTTCAGAGTTCCAGGGGAAGTCCGGGAGAGAGAGAGAGAAATTTGAGACCAAGCTAAACCAAACTATATTTGATATGAGTAAATACTCAAAAGAGGAAGGTTTCTTGAAATCCTAGGACCAACCAATATTCCTATAACCAAAGGTATCTGGCTGAATACGAGAGATGCACCTAAATATCACGGCACGAGATAAACAAAAAGAAAAAGAAAAATGGTGCTACAAAATATCTCACAAATATATCACGAAGAAGGTTTCTTGAAAGGTTTCTTGAAACCCTAGGACCAACCAATATTCCTATAACCAAAAGAATCTGGCTTAATACAAGAGATGTACCAATATATCATAAGATAAACAAAAAGAAAAATAGTGCTACAAAATATCTCACAAATATAATTATATTTTGTTTATAGCCTTGGGAGGTTTGCAGTTAGCCCTCATTTGAGCTATTCTGTTTTTAACAAAATCTATTATAATATTATATATTTAATAAAGTTGATTTGTTCATTACATATTTTGCAGCACCATTTTTCTTTTTCTTTTGGTTTAGTCTTGGAATCCTACAGCATTTTATAAAATCATCTTGGAAAAAAAAGTGTGACGTGTTTTTAACAGCGTACATGTAGACTAGACAGTCTAAAAATGGGCTAAATTATTAAAGTGACTCACTCAGTTTGATAAATTTGTTACATTTTTAGACTGTCTACTATCTAAAAGTCTGAGTTTATACCATCAATGAATTCTCTTACTTTGCCCCTCTATTTTGTTCTAAAATTTTGCTGCAATGTTTGTACTTAGTGTTACATTTTTAGACAATGCCTTTTCTGGTAAACTGCGCCTCCTCTCTATCTAGCCATGTCCATTTGTCAATGAAAAAAAATGTATAAAAACACTTTTTGACACAAATTGCATTGGAAATTTTGATGCATTTAGCTTGGTAAATGTCCCCCAGCGTGTTGCATTTGATAGTAGGGCTGAAGACCACTACATGACATGGGTGTTTAAAGAACTCAAAAGGTAGGACTAGAGATGAGCGGTGTTCGAATCGATCTGTTCGCCAATTTCAAATTCGAGCTGTTTTGGGCGGTGTTCGAGCCGTTCGATGAACCCGAACGATTTGAAAAAAATCTGGCTGTTCGAGGTTATGTTCGATAACTGTTCGCGCACCAAAATCGTAACTGGATTTTTTCACAGTAATGCTGATAATCAATGTTAACACACAGTTTGAGTGTACAGCGGGGCGGGGGGAGGGGCATGGGATGGATCTCTGCAGAAATAATGAAGATCTCCATTTTTTTTTTCTCTTTCCCGCATTTACAGTGGGCAGGTGCAGTCTGTCAGCCTATCAGCAGCGCACACACGGAGCGAACTGCTTTTTTTCACACAAGCAAGGGCATGTGTCATTGGCTGTGTATGTCACATGTCCTTGCCCTATAAGACCCAGCCATTTTCCCCGTCGCCACCATTTTCTCACTGCTGCAGCTGAGTGTTAGACGGCACTGCTGCTGCTGTTATCGCTATATTGTGTAACTGAATTGCAAGTGAATTTTCTCTTAAATAGACAGAAAGGTTTAGGGAGTAGGGACTAGTTTGTAATTGCAGCCCTTTTGAGGGCTAGGTTACAGCAGTTCTTAGCACTTTTAGCAGGCAGGTCTGTGCTCTTAAATAGACAGATAGGTTGGGAGTAGTGACTAGTTGTAATTCCAGCCCTTTTGAGGGCTAGGTTACATCAGTTCCTATCACTTTTTGCCAGGCAGGTCTGTTTTAGTGCTGTGCAAGTGTTTTTCACAGCATTTGGCTAAATCTAGCTAAGCAAATCCTTTTTGGCCTCTTGCAGTGTGTGTTAGTCATTGGAGTAGCGTATCTGTGTTGCAAGCTACACCACCTGTGTATGTAATACAAATTTTTTACTGCACCTAGCCAAGTAAAACCTTTTGGGCATAGTAGCAGTGTGTGGTACTCATTGTATTAGGCCATCTATACCAAGCTCCACCAGCTTTGAAATTAATAATAATTTTTAGCTGCATCTAGCCCAGAAAATAATTTTGGGCAGAGTAGCAGTGTGTGGTACTCATTGTATTAGGCCATCTATACCAAGCTCCACCAGCTTTGAAATTAATAATAATTTTTAGCTGCATCTAGCCCGGAAAATAATTTTGGGCTTAGTAGCAATGTGTGGTACTCATTGTATTAGGCCATCTATACCAAGCTCCACCAGCTTTGAAATTAATAATAATTTTTAGCTGCATCTTACCTGTAAAATAATTTTGGGCATATTAGCAGTGTGTGGTACTCATTCTATTAGGCCATCTATACTAAGCTCCACCAGCTTTCAAATTACTAATAATTTTTAGATGCATCTTGCCTGTAAAATAATTTTGGACCTGTAGCAGTGTGTGGTACTCATTCTATTAGGCCATCTATACTAAGCTCCACCAGCTTTCAAATTACTAATAATTTTTAGCTGCATCTTGCCTGGAAAATAATTTTGGGCCTGTAGCAGTGTGTGGTACTCATTCTATTAGGCCTTCTATACTAAGCTCCACCAGCTTTCAAATTAATAATAATTTTTAGCTGCATCTTATCTGGAAAATAATTTTGGGCATAGTAGCAGTGTGTGGTATTCATGCTATTAGGCCATCTATACTAAGCTCCACCAGCTTTCAAATTAATAATAATTTTTGTTCTCTCTGAACGTGTGTTCAGCGCTGCTGGTGGTGTGCTGACAGATAAGCGCACGCGGCTGTCCACTGACAATGTAGACAGACTCACGTTCATAAAGATGAACAAATCATGGATCCGCAAGGACTTTTCTACCCCTGTGTCATCCTGGGGAGAGTAAAAGCTTGAGGATTTGTTAAAATCACCTCACCAACCATTTTTAACAACTCTGGGGCAATTGATGCCACTTAAGTGGTGTGTGTGCCCCAAATTTTTTGAAAAAATGGAGACTCTTTTTGGAGCCCCTTACTGTGTTTTACGTGACGTTGGAATCGTCAATTACAGGTTGGTTGGGTCTCCCCCCCCCCCCCTTTTAACCGTAAGAAACTACATACACTATGGCTTGGGGTAACACAGATGGTTGAGTCTGAAGAGCTGTTTACTCAGAGGTCTGCTTCAAAGCTTCAGTGTCTGATAGTCAGCGTAGTAACCCAGCTGCGAAGCAAGCTGCACCGCCTGTGTATCTAATAATGGTTTTTAACTGCATCTAGCCTAGGCAGACTGTGGTGACCCCCAACCAAACCCAGACGCTCAGCCCCCTACCGCCCCCCTTTCATTGACAATACAATCATATAACTCTTACAACTGGATGGGTGAGGATCGGTCACAGCTTTATTAACTGTTTATACTCATTACATTAGAAAGGCGTTTTATTTCTAAAATAATTCAGCTTGTTGCAGCATGCCCTGTGTCTCCAGTCTCCACAACGTCAAGTTTGCCAATAAGTGTAACTCTCCAACATGTCCTTTCTATTTCCAGGCCACGGAGGATCCTGCGTACTCGTATGCAGGACTCTGACCCCCATCCATCACTCTTAACGTTTGTTCCACTCCGTCCTGGAGTCCTGACAGGAATATGTCCAGTCCAATATCCATTAAGTGAACACAGTCGGGCCCTATGAGGCCTGCTTTATCTCCTTCCAGTTGTCCGCCTCTGTCTCTTATACATTTTGGCATTCAAATATTTATTATCCACCTTGTCCGTTCGATGGCCGTGATGTCTCGGGCACCTTGCCTTACCGTGCTCCGCACAATCTCTGACTACGTTTGTGAAAAATTCTCTGAAGCGCTCAGTGTCTAGTTTCATTATTGCCATTAGTCATGCGCTCTTAAGATAACCTAGGTCGTTTCCCCTGGCCTGTATAACTAAGATGACCGGACCTCTTGCCTCTCTCCCTACCTTGATTATCTCCATTAGTACCTGTGGCCATTGCAGGCCTCTAATACCTCTCCAGTTCAAATATGTGTTATGAAACTCTAATTTCCTCCCGCCTGGGCGGACTTTCGCCCTTTTTTCTGCCCAATATATATACGAGTGACCTATCACCCACACTGTTGGCTTAGCGTCACCTGTAAAAGAAACAAACCACGTTAGGATAACAAGTCCGGTCTTATGTATCTCGCCAAACACGTGGATCGCCATCTCCCTATCCTCTGAACTTCCGTTTGTGACAGTCCTGCTCTTGCTGCTTCCGTGGCCGCGCCTATGCGGAATGAGTGTGTCCCATAATCTTTGGGGTGGTTCCCTGCCGATGTTATGCATTTATTAAATATAGCTTGGAACTGGTATCTTGATAATGGCGTTCCATCAATGTGTGATAGGAAGAAATTACTTTGTGATCTGATGGTTATATATGTTTTTACTATTGTTACCCGACTCAGCGTACCATTTGTGGGTTGTAGAAGTACCCAAGTGCCCATGCCCACTGGAACCGTTTTCGATTTGCGTATGCGTAGACGTATTGCATTATTGGCTATGACTACGTCCTGGTGTAATAAGCCTCCACTGGTGTTAATTTTGGATTGAGGGACTAATTCACTTATGCATAGCGCCCCGAAGAAGGCGATCGCAAATACAGTAGACAGTAGTGTTGCTTCGAATTGTGAGTATCATGTTAATGGTGTTAGGGATATGATGTGAGAAATCAGTTTTAGTGACACGGGATGGGACATCTACACTCCTGACTTGGCTGACCCCTTTTCCACCTTTCCAGACCCCTCAGCATCGTGGCTAGCGCGGACCCATACATTGTGTTTTAGGCACAGGAATGCTAGCCAGCGTAGTAAGCCTAGCACTGGGAGAGACGATGATGCCATCTTATTAATGCAGTGCGCTAGGCTGGTGTTTTTTGTTATGAAGCGTATACTTTTGTTAGCCAGCCGCGCGCCCCATATTTCTATTGCTACCACTATTGGAAACAGTTCCAGGACTGTCTGTTTTTTTGTCAGCACTTGTTCTGCCCAATACGGAGGCCATAAGCTTGTGCACCATTGGTTATTTAGCATCGCTGCAAATCCGCCTGATTCTGCCGCTCCGGTGAATAATCTTAGTTCAATGTTGGACTGTTCTGCTGACATAAATAACGTGTGACCGTTGAATGATTATAAGAAGGTTTTCCACACCTCTAAGTCCGCCAGTAGCTGCCCGCTGATTCTGATTGTATGATTCGGTTTAGATGCCCCTTTTGTTGCGGGCGATAAATGAAGAGAAAAAACCCTTCCGACTGGCATCACCCGGCTCACAAACACGAGGAGACCTAGTAATACTTGCATCTGCTGTAGTGTTACTTTCCATACTGCGCAAAAAACCTAGATCAGGTGTAATGTTTTGGTATTTTTTCCCATGGGAGGCGGAACAACCTTGCTGTGGTGTCGATTTCGATGCCTAAGAACGATTTTTTTTAGTTGTGGGGCCTATGTTTTTGGTTGGGCATAATGGGACTCCAAACCGACCGGAGATGTTTGTGAATTCGTTGAGTAAGGGGCAGCGAAAGTGGATGACCAATCGCCACATGGCAGAAAAAGAAAGGAAAAAATCAGCTCACCCACCTAGAAGATCAACAGCACGGAGCCAGGAGTGCTACCAGACGAACATGAGGAACCAGGAAGATCCAGCTGAACAAATCTTCTAAAATCCACTTTTTATTGGGTCATACAAAAAATATTTTAAAAGTCCACCTTGGAGAAGAACAGCAAACGCGTTTCGAACTAAAGGTTCTTAATCATTGCATAGCAAAAAAACAGCAAGGAAGTGGTATTTATATGTCATGTCCTGCTATGCACCTGTTCAAGGCTGAGTTAATCAGAAATTTAAACACACATACCATGTTAAAATCGTATAGCATAGAAACAATGCATATAAATGTAAATAATCCAAAAGAAAAAGAAAAGAAGAAAAAAGGAACATATATATAATAATAATCTATAAATGATCATTCATAATGATACATCAAATCATGTCTGATGTTTAAACCCACTGGTACACGTGTATTTAAAGTATAAATCCACTAACTTTCTCTATTAAGGAGCTTTCTCCTATAATCATCCATCAAATCTCCACCAATCGCCACAGCCCACGAAGGGGACACCACAGTCAGTGAATCCTTCCTTATTTAGTATAAAGTCTACCAATACTTTGGGCGTATTAGCCCAGCTGGGAAGCAAGCTGCACCGCCTGTGTATCTAATAATAATTTTTAACTGCATCTAGCCTAGGCAGACTGTGGGGACCCCCAACCAAACCCAGACGCTCTGCATCTAACCCAGCCAATCATTTGATAGTATTGCTAGTAGCAAAGTCGCATGGGCTCTAAACCTTGCATAGCCTGTGCATTTTTTCAGATCGATAAGGATGACCCAACTCGTGTTATCTGTAACATTTGTCACCAAAAGCTAAGTAGAGGCCAAAAAATCCATAGTTTGAGTACTTCATGCATGAACCGTCACACGGATATGAAGCATAAATTGCAGTGCGAAGCTCACTGTGCTACAATGCGGACTAGCGGGCCGGGACAACCACCATCTGCAACACCTGTGTCATTCTGGGGATACTAAAAGCTTGAGGATTTTGGAAAATCACCTCACCAACCATTTTAAGCAACTCTGGGACTATTGATGCCACTTAAGTGGTGTCTGTGCCACAATTTTGGGAAAAAATGGAGACTCTTTTTGGAGTCCCCTTGCTGTGTTTTACATGACGTTGCCATCGTCACTTCCAGGTGGGTTGGGTCTCTCCCCCCCTTTTTAACCGTAAGAAAGTACATACACTATGGCTTGGGGTAACACAAATGGTTGCGTCTGAAGAGCTGTTTACTCATACTATAGCCTTGGAATCAGAGGTCTGCTCCAAAGCTTCAGTGTCTGCTAGTCAGCGGAGTAGCCACCGCCTGTAGATCTAATTAGAATTTTTTTTTTCAAATTCAAGGTTTTTTTTATTTTTGTGTTGAAAAAGTACAAGAAAATACAATATACATAGTAAAAGGGGTAGTATAACTATAAATCTATGCATAACGACAGTACATTGGGGGGTACAGGGAGGGTTTTCCATCAATATCCAGATCAAGCATGTATTTTTCCATATGAAAGATAGAGAGAGAGGGAGCGGACCACGGCAGACCACCAATCAAAAGAGTGCGATTATGATCATTGTTGTGCCGACATCATGGATAACTTTATTTGGGGGCTAGATGGTAGGCGTCAGAGTTTTGCAAATCAATCCAATCCCTCCAAATCACACAGTATCTATCAACATCAACCGGTGAGATGGCAATCAGATGCTCCATCCTATTAAGGAGGGAGATCTCCGCAAACCATTCCTCCACAGTGGGTGGGTCTCTGTTTTTCCAGTGTCGTGGAATGACATTCTTAGCCGCCTGTATTAGGTTGCCTAATGATGACCTTTTATAACTACATTTACTTATTGGTAACATTGATAAAAGGAGGGCTTCTGGCGTATTAGGGATAGTCAAACCAGTTATTTTCTCAATCATGGGAACCACCTTTGCCCAAAATGCATTTATTATAGGGCATGCCCACCATATGTGTGACATTGTCCCTTCCCCCTCCCCACATCTCCAACATCTATCTGAGACCACTGGATACCATCTATGAAGGACTGCTGGTACCCGGTACCATCTAGAGATAATTTTGAAGGAGGTTTCCCGAGCTTTGGACCCTATTGAGGTTTTATGTGTTAGGAAGAAACATTTATCCCATTGTGAGTCAGAGAAGGACTTCCCCAGTTCCCTTTCCCATGCACCGCAGAATCCTGGCCTATTGTCAGTTACCTGGGCAATGAGGAGATTATACAGTAGGGAGATGGAGTGTGTAGGGGGTGACAATGATAGGCTCAATTTTTCAAAGTTTGTGAGATCTCTATGAAGATGTGTGCGCTTCTTCACAGTTGAATAGAAGTGTTGTAACTGGCTATATTCAAAATTAGCCTTCGAGGAAGTGGCTCTTCCCTGTAACAAGTCATTGAGGGGGAGCAGCGAAGTATTGGAGATGACATGAGAAAATAATATCGGATGGTATTTATTTGAACCGAGAAATCTATTTGCAGATAGTCCTGGTGGGAAATCTGGATTATCTGAAATCGGGAGCAAGAGGCCCTGGGGGTCGATTGAGGATAAGCTTTTTTTGGGGGATCTCAAAGCCAAAGCAGTGGCATAAGTATTATATGACATGAGGCCAAGAGAGGGGACAATTAAATGGGCGCACCATGGGAGAGTGGTAAGAGCTTTAGGACAAATGGATTGAGCTATTTTGACCCACAATTTCCCCTCCGAATGATGGAAGAAGTCCAGGATTCTAGCGTGTACTGCTGCCATGTAATACCTTCTACAATCCAGAAGGCTAAGGCCCCCCTTTTGTTTGTGTCTGATCAGAACGTCCCCCCGAATGCGTGGACGCCCACTTGCCCAGATAAATCTGCAAAAGCTACTGCGTAGTTTTTTCCAAAAATTTGAGGGAATTACCACGGGAATGGTTTGGAAGAGGTATAAGAGTTTAGGTAGGACGTTCATTTTTAGTATATTTATTCTGCCGAACCAGGAAAAATCCTTCACCGGCCAAGAAGTAAGATCTCTATGGAGTTGTTCAATAAAGGGCCCAAAATTAAGATAAAATAGACGGGAGAGGTCTCTATGAATACGAATTCCTAAGTATTTGATACCCTGTTGCCGAAAGATGAAAGCCTTAAACATGGGACTCCCCATTAGTAGTTGAAAATTTATTAAAAGGATATATTAGAGTGAATTTTTCAATTCGGTTGTTATACACTTGTCCTGGGTATCCCGGGCTCTTCTTTCTTCATCTCATTCCACTGCCCTCTGTTGTGCTCCCCGTCGGGTTTGGAAGGTTGCTCGGAGTGGCTTAGTGACATCATCTCCTTAATCCTACTTAAGGCCCATTTGGAAACAAACTTATGTCTTAGGATTGAGACTCAAGACTTTTGTTTGGTGTACTCCAACTTCTGTGCACATCATACTTTAACTTGCTTCAATCCCTCCATGCTGGGTTCCACTTCATCCGTCCTGCTGCCCGCAAAATTCCTGACTATGCCAAGTCCTCGCTTCCAAAGGAGAAAGATTGGACGGAGACAAATCGCAAAATAGGATCTTATCTGGGTAACAGTGTTGGAAGAATTACACAATTGTGCTCACCTGGTCAGGTTGTGTGCACACAACCACTGATAACGCTTAAAGCTGTTGCAGACCCACGAGGAGATGAATGCATAAAAAATGGGAAAAAAATTGGGTTAAATCTTCACTGCCGTAGAAGAAGGAATGAAGTAAGCCAATCTAAATTTAAGTGTTTTATTTGGTAACACGTTTCGAAGTATAGAATTTCTTCATCAGGATAATCACGATCATCGTTGGTGTCCTGATGAAGAAGTTGTATACTTCTAAAGGCATTGACGAATAAACCACTTACATTTGGATTGACATCCTTCATCCTTTCTTCTACGGCAGTGCAGACAAGTCCTTGCTTTCCACATGCCTTCTCTCATGCCGCACCAACGCCCCTGGTCCGTGTGCCCACCTGGACCTGAGGCCCAGAGGATTCATCTCACCAGGTGAGTCTAAACATAAGGTAACCTCTTTTAGGAGTTTTGTCCTAGTGAAAAATATCAGCATGATGCAATGACTTGTTGGACAGTACGATAGACATGTAGATAAGTATAAAAACATCTTTTGGAGCAGATACATTGTACGGCTTGGTTACGTAATCCTGCTATACCTGGTTGTAAACCACTGCTTTACTTACTCTTTAACTAAGTGGCAGATCATGGGAACATTTCTGGCTTGAGCAGGTTGGTACCATACAATTATTCCTTTTTATACTTCTTAAATAACAAGCTTGTTTGTTTACTCAGTAGCCGCACGTGAAAAATAGATGTGTTATATAAAGCACCTGTAAAACGACTTCAGGATGTACCAAAATAAGATTTACAAGCCTAGCCCACTTTGGTATGAACTTTGCACCTCTTAAGTGGTCGGTTTCCAAATGAGGGCATCGTAGAGATAGAAGCAAAACCACAAAATACTCAAAACACAAACATCACGGGGATATTTTTAATAGAAGTAAAAACAACGCTTATTTCGACCAAGTAGTCGCTGTTTTATTGTATCCTCATTCCTATGCTCTTAGTAAAACATTTACACAGAAGAGGCTTTTTATGGTCCCACTAACAAGAAAGTGTAGGACTTGTGGTTAATATTGATAGCAGGCAACCTGACAGCTTTCTGATCATCAATCACTGGCATCTAGCGCAGCACTTTTAAGAGTTTTATGGTGTTTTACAGCTGTATATAAATCTTGACCAAGCACGAATTGTTTAAAGAGCTTTTAACAAGCTTGTGGCTGTAGGTTGTCGTTGGGGGAAAAACATCTAAATGATAATTTTAAAAGGACATGTCCGGTGACAATTAGCTAATGTAAAACACAACATTAAGGTGAAACCTTCTTTATTTTCTTTTATTTTTGGAATTTTTAATGAATTTTGAATGAAATAATTCAATCTGAAGAATGCACATTAGTTGGTTGTGCTGCAAAATCATGCTGAATTTAGTACTGAAGAAGCAATTTGCATATTAAATTTATGTCACTCTCCACATTACCCCTTAGACCTCAGTCCAGAGCCTCCCACCTAGCCAAATCAGTTCTCATACTTTGCACTGAAGAGGGGCAATACCCCGAAACACTGTGTCTGCAAATTGAGATTCTGATTTGGCTTGTATCCTCTATTTTCTAAGCAAAATATGTCCAACTTTTCCTACCTCTCATCATATTAGAGGTCTTCCATCCCTTGTAATAATCTAGTTGCCGCCTTTGAACTGACTCTAAGTTAAAATATCCTTTTTAAGATATAGGGCCCAAAACTGGATCCCATATTCTAGATGTGGCCTCACAAGTGATTTATAGAGGGGTAACAATATACGAAGAGAGCAATTATTGGAGAAGGACATCATGGTCAAATAATAGAAGGAACAAGGTGCAGAGGAAGACAAGAAAAATGATGGCTTGATACTATCAAGATAACAGCAGAGAAAACCTATCTAGGACATACAGTTGGGAAAATAAGTATTCGATACACTGCCGATTTTGCAAGTTTTCCCATCTACAAAGAATGGAGAGGTCTGTAATTTTTATCATAGATACACTTCACCTGTGAGAAACAGGATCTAAAAGAAAACAAACCAGAAAATCACATTATATTATTTTTAAATTACTAAATTGCATTTTATTGCATGAAATAAGTATTTGATCACCTACCAACCAGCAAGAATTCTGGCTCTGACAGGCCTGTTATAATAATAATAATAATAATAATAATAATAATTTTTATTTTTATATCGCCAACATATTTCGCAGCACTTTACAAATTTTAGGGGGGACTTATACAGACTATACAGAATAAGCATATCTCATATCGAAAGGAGTGAGGGCCCTGCTCGCAAGCTTACAGTCTATGAGGAAATGGGGGAGACACAAAAGGTAGAATGTACATATATTGTATGATGCAGCCTTGATATACTAAATAGGATAAATAATAATACATGGACTGGTCGCCTGCCAGTATGTGTACAGTCCTGACAGAGGCTATTAAGTGCATGGTTGGTATGAACCTGAAATTGAAGAAGATTTTAATATGGGGGGAAACTGGGACAGACAACTGGGACGGACAGATAGTGTGTGGAGGCAGTCTAAAGAAATGGGTTTTTAGGGTCCGCTTGAAACTGTGGGTATTTGGAATTAATCGAACTGTCCTGGGTAGTGCATTCCAAAGAATTGGCAAAGCACGCGAAAAATCTTGGAGTCGGGAGTGGGAAGTTTGGATTATGGAGGATTTTAGTTTTAAGTCATTGGCAGAACAAAGGGCACGTGTAGGGTGGTAGACTGAGACAAGGGAGGAGATGTAGGGGGATACTGAAGCATGGAGCGCTTTGTGGGTAAGCGTGATAAGTTTAAATTGAACTCTATATTGGATGGGCAACCAATGCAATGACTGGCACCCTCCTACTCTGCACTCCTTACCTGTATTAATTGCACCTGTTTGAACTCGTTACCTGTATAAAAGACACCTGTCTGCACACTCAATCACACTCCAACCTCTCCACCATGGCTAAGACCAAATAGCTGTCTAAGGACACCAGGGACAAAATTGTAGACTAGACCTGCACAAGGCTGGGATGGTCTACAGGACAATAGGCAAGATAAATTGGGAAAGAAATGAAGTCTTAACGGTTGATACAAAAATATGACAACTTTATTAGTACAAAATATACATAGAAAAGTCTGTAAGTACAAAGAATGTGTGTAAAAGAATGACAGTACAGAAAAGCAGCAAGGGCACATGGAGGTAAAAAATCAATCAATCTGACGTTTATCAGGGTAAATGAAACTTGATGTCAAATAAAGTATAGGGATAAAGGGAGAGGGTCAAAAATAACAGGAGATAAATATCTAACAATAATGTGGAGCTTAGTGCCCTGTCTCCTGGTAATGCAGCACAGTCATTAATGCTGTGATGCCCCTCTCCTAGAACCTGCAGCACAATGATATAGCTATGCAGTCTCATGACCAATCCCCATATGTACCCCATGAACGTCCATATACATCCATATGACCATTACCTCGAAGAGTAAAAATGCTCCCCACCAGGTGGTAAGAAGGACTAGTGCCTCTTCCCTCCCAATAGGACAATAGGCAAGCAGCTTGTTGAGGAGGCAACAACTGTGGCACAATTATTAGGAAATGGAAGAAATACAAGATGACTGTCAATCTTCCTCGGTCTGGGGCTCCATGCAAGATCTCGCCTAATGGTGTAAGGATGATTCTGAGAAAGGTCAGAAATCAGCCCAGAACTACATGGGAGGACCTGGTCAATTACCTGAAGAAAGCTGGGACCACAGTCTCAAACATTTCCGATAGTAACACACGACGCCGTCATGGATTAAAATCCTGCAGGGCACACAAGGTCCCCCTGCTCACGCCAGCACATGTCCTTGCCCGTTTAAAGTTTGCTAGTGACCATCTGTATGATTCAGAGGAGGCATGGGAGATGGTTATGTGGTCAGATGAGACCAAAATAGAACTTTTTCGTATCAACTCCACTTGCCGTGGTTGGAGTAAGAAGAAGGATGAGTACAACCTCAAAAACACCATTCTAACCGTGAAGCATGGTGGAGGAAATATCATACTTTGGGGGTGCTTTTCTGCAAAGGGGACAGGTTGTCTGCATCATATTAAAGGGAGGATGGATGGGGTCATGTATCGCGAGATTTTGGCCAACAAGCTCCTTCCCTCAGTAAGATCATTGAAGATGGGCAGTGGCTGGGTCTTCCAGCATGATAATGACTCGAAACACACAGCCAGGGAAACTAAGCAGTGGGTCTGTAAGAAGCATTTCAAGGTCTTGGACTGGCCTAGCCAGTCTCCAGACCTGAACCCAACAGAAAATCTTTGGATGGAGCTGAAACTCTATGTTGCCCAGCAATAGCCTCGAAACCTGAAATATCTGGAGAAGAACTTTGAGGAGTGGGCCAAGATCCCTGCTGCAGTGTGTGCAAATTTGGTCAAGAAGTGCAGGAAACATCTGACCTCTGTAATTGCAAACAAAGGTTTATGCACCAAATATTAAGTTCCGCTTTTCTATTGTATCAAATACTTACCGTATTTCATGCAATAAAATGCAAATTAATTATGTAAAAATCATACAATGTTATTTTCTGGATATTTTTTTAGATCCTGTCTCTCTTGAAGTGTACCTACGATAA
This sequence comes from Phyllobates terribilis, assembly GCF_046119375.1. Lineage (NCBI taxonomy): Eukaryota > Metazoa > Chordata > Amphibia > Anura > Dendrobatidae > Phyllobates > Phyllobates terribilis. Next base: position 250,199,618 of record NW_027362773.1, on the reverse strand, counting down.
AAAATTATAGAGCTCTCCATTCTTTGTAGGTGAGAAAACTTGCAAAATTGGCAGTATATCAAGATCGATCTTCCTACAGGACGTTCATCCATCAAGTCGCCATGGCTCGAGATGAAAATAAAGGCTATTAAAAAATAATAATTAGACCAATACATTGGGGATTACAGGATTGTATCTCTCTTTTTATACACCCTAACATCTTGTTTGCTTTTGCAGCTGCTGCTTGACATTCAGTACTGCTGCTTAGCTTACTTATAACCAGAATACCCAAGATTATCTGCTTTGGTTTTTACCTTTACCACTTGTTACCATCACACAACATTTAGCTTCAGTACTTTGACTAGAAATGATCAAAGGGTGCCCTAAATCTCTGATGATCCGGTGAAAGATGGACTCTATTGTGAAGCTTTTTCATTGTCATCAATGGTAGGTTTTGGTCAAGTTGTACTAAATATTGCCTATGTAATGTAAGGATTTGGGATTTTTTCATTTTTGATAATACATCGTTCTGCAGAATAGGGACATTTAAATCTCACATAGAAAGGTCCCAAATTCTACTGGGGAAGACCGCCAGACAAAGAAGTTTTGTTCAACTTTGGGTGTCTAAATTTGCCACGAATGTTTCCAATAAATCAGGATAGTACAAACAAATACAGCCCTGTTGACCGTCTCCAGGTTTTCGTGGGCCCTGGGCGAAAGAGTCTCAGTGGGCCCCTTTAACACATACCATGATTCATGATGCACAGATACAGCGGAGAAATATAGGTATCATACACAGGGCCCAGCCTGCCCCCTCACCCTTCACATATGCAGACATGCACACATATACCTTCACAGACATGCACACAGTACGCAGACATGCACACACTCACAGTACGCAGACATGCACACACACAGTAAGCAGACATGTGTGGCACCCTGATACACACAGGTACCACAGGACCCCAAAAGGGTGCATGGACAGACTTCTCCACAAGAGGCCCTTACTACACACAGACACCTCCACCCTTCCACCTCATACCACCAGAGGGAGCCTGTTAGGGATATATATACTGGAGGGTGGAGTTAGGTAAGGAGAGTGTGCTGGCACTTGAGATCAGTGAAGAGGCAGCACCTGTTGAGCTGCTGTGCTGAGGGCAAGCCAAGGCCTAAAGCATGTGCTGAAGCCTGAGGGCCTAGAGCGTGGCCGGAGGCAAAGAGAGGAGATAGGGGTTAAGGGGGCAGAGGAGCATCTTAAGCTCACCGCAGAACACAAGCCGGACACCGGGTCCGCGCCTACAGGGTCCTCTATGTCCAGTAGGAATAACCGGTATACCAGGAGGATTCCAGACCCCTGGTCAACCTGAAGCTACAATCATCTACAGAACTAGGAACCACGAAGGCCCCAGTGTCCAGGGACAGTGGTAGCCAGAGAAAAGTTCTTACTACCAAGCAGACAGGTGAGAGAGTGAAACAGTACAGAAGCTAGGTCTAGTTCCAGGCTGGTCAGGAGCTTCAGAGAGAGAGGAAGAAACGGATCAGGAGGCCTACTGCCCGCTCACTGGGGAGAGTCCAGATGTGCACCCTTCCTACCAAGTACCCTGGACCATACCTGCCGTTTACACCAGTAAAGGTACTGAAGCGAATCCCCTGTGTGCGTGCCTGTTATTCTCCCCTGACCCGGCTGGGCCACCTCTCACCTGCATCTGACTCGCCCCCTGGGCTGTGGGGCACGCGGAACCGGGCAGTAGGGAGACGCTGGGAGTAGTAGTGGCGGCCCGGTCCCGTGGCTCAGGGTGGTCAGACCAATGGTAGTCTGCTACGTACTGATGATAATGTCCGACTGCGCCACCCGTGGATTGCGGTTATTATGAACCGCCGCTGCAAGGCAGTCCACTTGGGCTGATGACGTGTGCAGCTGGGATGGTGTGACTCCCCACGGGAAGAGTGCGACCCCAGGGCAGGTAGTGGATGGTGGGAGTGATGGTGGTGAGAGTCCCAGTACCGGTAGTGCTGGAGGAGCGAAAGAGCACACAGACAACGTACTGCAGTCCAATGTCTTTTACTCACAGTTCAGGTACTCCAGGTCACTTCTGTACAGGTAGTGACCGCCCAAGCCGTGCTGCGTCCACCAGGTGTGGGGCTCGGTCAACTCACAGACAGTTCAGAAGTATGGCTCAGGACCCCCTTTCGCCCTTTCTCTGGCCTGCCTCACCAGTGACCCACTTTTGTCCAGCTGCCGCGGACTTGTGCGGTTAAACGTGGGCCCCGTCCTCCGCTGTCCTATATGGTGCCTTCCTAGCAGGTTTGATGAGGTGTCGCACCAATAAATGAAAAGAGCAAAAACAGTTAATTACAGGACATGCAAACTTTTTCACAACTTTTTACATCAGAAACGAACGACATTATTCAATTCCCTTTATGGGACACACTCTTCTTTTTCACTAGACATTATAAAAGCATTTTCAAGACTTCCGGAACTCTTTTGTATAAAACATCTTATAAAACCTTAGCATTATCACCTAGCAGCATATAAAACTTTCTCAAGTCAACATTTTTAAGTAAAGCACATTCTTGGATTCTAGGGTCATGGCCGCGGTGCAACTTGCGACCAGGTGTTCTTTCTTCTTCTAAGTGCAACAGTCCAGCAAATTTGCCTTGAGGTAGACGTTGCAGTCTTTTTATAAAACCAGTAGGGGGCGCTTTAAGAAGCGCAACTATATGCAAGGGGTGGCCGCTCTCAGTCCTCGGCCAGTTTTGGGAAGGGAAATGGCTACTCACAGTCCTCAGCCTGTTAGAGGGAAGAGGGATGGCTGCTCTCAGTCCTCAGCCAGGTTACTTAGGGGATAGGGCAACAGTTACACAGTCCTATATCAGTCCCAACGGGGACCACACTCAATTTGAAACAGTCCCACACAGTTCTCTGTACCCTGACGGGTAACTATTTACATTGGCGCTTCTTCTTACTCTCTATCGTCGTCCTCCATATGCGCCTTGCTCCTCCTCGTCATCTTCAGGCCCATTCGGGTCCTCTTGGTACTCAGCGTCCGAGTAGTGCTGTTCCTCCTCCTCTACTACTCTGTGGACGTGGAGGGCGTACCATCCCTTCACGCCTTGGTGCCGGGTGTAGGACACCACATCCCCTGGAAACAGATCTCGCCCTCGATGACCCTCCGGCAGGCGGCTCTCCACATCTCTCCTCGTCACGAACACATCGCTGATGGTCTCAGGGTCTCGGATGAAACCCCAGCCGCGCTCCATCTGGAACTTCACAACAGTCCCGGTGACTCGGGGACTGCGGGCAGTTCGGGGATCTCGCCGGGCCTTCATTTTCTGCTCTGCGCTCTGGACCTGCAGCTTCTCTTGCTTCACGCGCCGTTCTCGCTGCTCCCTCTGAAACATTTCCAGCTGTTGGCGGCAGGCTTCCCGCCGTTCGGCTGCGTCCGCCCGTGTTTCCTTCGTGAACCCCATTAGGTCCTCCCCTGTGGGGTCCCATTCAAACTGGGAGTCCTCCAACGGCAGCTGGGGGGTTTCCTGAGGCGCCGGAGCAGGGATGAGGGGCTCAGATGGTACTCCAACCTCCGCGGGCGGGCTCCTCCGAAAGCGGGGGTTGACATACTCGGGGGGCCAGATGAAAGGAAGCCCATCCGGACTGGTATGTTGGGCGAAGAGATCTGCGCCCAGTAGTGGTACTGCAGAGGCAGGGGGCGCGAGCGGGTTGGCGGCGCCCGGGGGTACGCGGCCTTGTGACCAGGCCCGCGCTGGGTGCTTCCTAGTTGCACCCTGGGGTGGCACAGCGGGTGCAGGGGGCTCCGTCGGGGCAGCGGCACCCGGGGGCGCTAGGCCTTGCGGCCGGGCCTGCGGTGGTGGTTTACTGAGCACGCCCGGGGTCAGAGGGCACGGCGTGGGGCGGGGCTCACTGGCAGCGTCGACGGCCTGGGGTCGGTGGATGGCGGTGGCGGCATGGTGTCGACGGCGAGTCCAGGTGCGTTGGGCTCCGCAACAGGGTGCAGGGGCAGGTCGGCGGCCCCAGGGTTCGGGGTACGGGCGTCTCCGTTACCTGCCTCTGCTGTCGTGGCCTCCTCCGCGGCGTCGTCTTCAGCCTCCGCTCCGTTTTCACTGCCCTCGGTGGCTGGTGTGCTGCTGGACGTCGACGGCGCCTCCTGCTGCAGGGTCACAGCTCGCCGAGCCACTTCTTCTTTCCACCTGGCTATCACGTCCTGCTGCGCCCGGACCATCCTCCGGTCCAGCTCCTCCAGCGCCGCCCGTGCATACTCGGGGTCCTCCTTGGGGAGATGGGCTAGCAGCTCTCTGAGGCTGCATGGTGGTGTGGCTTGCAGCAGGCCCCTTGCCAAAGTGCTGGAGCTTGTTCCTTTCTCCATCTCCGGGTGCGGCCTGGCCAGACTGATCCAGACCACCCCCTGCCCCGCAGTTTTCTTCACTTTCCGCCCCCATTGGGGGTGGTCCTGGGGCATTCTGCTGACAATCACTCTCAGGGGCAGCCCCCCTACGTTGACGGACATTTCTACAGCATTGCTCATGGTTGTTGGGGGCGGGCTTCCTCTTTGGCGCCATTCTGGGACCCGGCCCACGATGGGAGGCGGCCTCCTGTGGTCTTTTGGCGCGCACATTATGGCGCTCGTTCTTCTAGGGCGGGCGCCATCTTTATTACAATGAAACAGTCTCTTTTCAGGTGCGCAGTACCCGTTGTTAGCGGGCACGAAATCCTGCCGACTACGCCAAAGCTGACTCGCCCCCTGGGCCGTGGGGCACGCGGAACGGGGCAGTAGGGAGACGCTGGGAGTAGTAGTGGCGGCCCGGTCCCGCGGCTCAGGGTGGTCAGACCAATGGTAGTCTGCTACGTACTGATGATAATGTCCGACTACGCCACCCGTGGATTGCGGTTATTATGAACTGCCGCTGCAAGGCAGTCCGCTGGGGCTGATGACGTGTGCAGCTGGGATGGTGTGACTCCACACGAGAAGAGTGCGACCCCAGGGCAGGTAGTGGATGGTGGGAGTGATGGTGGTGAGAGTCCCAGTACTGGTAGTGCTGGAGGAGCGAAAGAGCACACAGACAACATACTGCAGTCCAATGTCTTTTACTCACAGTTCAGGTACTCCAGGTCACTTCTGTACAGGTAGTGACCGCCCAAGCTGTGCTGCGTCCACCAGGTGTGGGGCTCGGTCAACTCACAGACAGTTCAGAAGTATGGCTCAGGACCCCCTTTTGTCCTTTCTCTGGTCTGCCTCACCAGTGACCCACTTTTGTCCAGCTGCCGCGGACTTGTGCGGTTAAACGTGGGCCCCGTCCTCCGCTGTCCTATATGGTGCCTTCCTAGCAGGTTTGATGAGGTGTCGCACCAATAAATGTTCACGACAACCGGTCTTTGGCTGAGGGTAGTTTCTCCTCCACCAACTTGGGATCCGTTACCCTTAATCTGCCTGACCCTTCACCCTGGATTCTCGTGGGTTCTTAGGGTCCCTTCCACCTTCTTGTTCCTGAGCCCTTCTGTTTCTCTGTCTCTCCTTCGTCTTTCCTGTTCCTTCTTCTCCTCCCTTCTCGTGGAGCTGGGCTCAGGTGGCACCACAGCTCCCCTTCACCTCCTCCTCGGCCTCTCACTAGGCCCTCCTGGGGTAGAGCTCCTACGGAGCCTCTACTCCCTGTCTTCTCCTCTCTGGACAGAACCTAGATCTAAGATGGTGCCCACCTTTTATACCTCCTTCTGACCATGAGCCCAGGTGACCAGCAACCAATGGGCTCCTATCTACGCTCAGGAACCAACCCCTATCTGCCCCTACAGCACTGGGTGTTCCACCCCCCTCCCCACTCCAGGCAGGGTGCCTGCACTTCTGTCTAGTGGGAGCACCGTTGAGCTGTCCCTCGGAAATGGGGTGTGAGTGCTGTATGCAGCTAACTGAGCCCTGGTCCATACTTCATCCTTACCTGGGAGTGGAATATCACACCTCTGGTCTGAGGTGCAATACCCCTGTAGCGGCCGGACCCTCGGGGCGCTACACATCCCTTCCATCCACCCTGCCCCGGGGCCCGCTCCGCCTGTGGGGAGCAGAAACACCTCAGCTGCCATCCCATCACCCCCGGAGGTCTGCAGCAGTGTTGGTACCCATTACCAGGAACCACAGGTGGCTTTACGAGACAAAACCATTTATCATCCCTTCAAGCAACAACCCCTTTTTAAGAGTGACCACAGGGTACGGGCCCGGGAGCCGACCACCGTGACATCCCAAGAAGGTAAAGACCCGGGTACCGAGTCCCCCATATCCTCCAGGGCGAGTCATACTCTTCCTGGCGTCACGAACAGGATTTCGTGCCCATTGCCACCGGGTACTGTGTGCCGTATTTGAACTGTGTTTGAACTGTGGTGAACATCGCCGCCATTGCCGCGCGGGAAGAAGAGGGGCGTGACCGTTGGTAGCTCGCGACGCACAAGCACCGCCTCGCGCTCTGACGCCGCACCAGGAAGCGTCAGGTCCTGGAAGGAGATCGCGATCTGCGGAGCTGCGGCCTACCCGATAAAAGCAAAGAAGGTAGGCTACGGTTCACTGAGGGCGCAACCATGCGCGACGACCAGCAAAACGCCGGAGCACCAGTTAACGCTCCCGATGCTCAACTCGCGCCCGGTGCTGCTCAGGCCGGAGCGGCCGCCCCACCAGCAGGGGACGTGACTCCAGTGATACCCATGGCCCTGCCGTACGTCCCCGGAGCGAAATGGCTTCCCCAGTATGACGGCAAACCAGACACCCTGTCTGGGTTCAAAAGAAAAATATGCAGTGTACAGGACATGTACTCAATGACTGGTAAACTGAGAGCCGCTGTTGTGCTGGGACAATTGACTGGTGCCGCAGAGCGGGAAGTTGAAACCTGGCCAGCCGCAGACAAGGAATCGGTGTCTATTATATTTAAGAGACTGTAAACTGTCTTTGAAAACCGCACTGAGACAGATCTTCGGATGAGGTTCTACCACTGTACCCAGAAACCTGAGGACAGTATCTGGGACTATGCCTGGCGTTTACAAGAGGCCCTGCGGGCCCTGAAACAGGTTGGTCCAGCCAGCATACATGATGAGGACAAAATGCTGATAGAACAATTCATTCGGGGGTTAAGGTCCCAGGAGGAGGGCAGAACTGTACGGTGGTGGGCCTTTGATCATCCAAATGCCACCTTTGATGCCCTGAAGGACATGGCTATTAAGGGCCTTCAGCCCCTGGAAACATCAGATACTGCTATCCAGCGTTACCAGGGTGGGGTCACCCCAATGCCCACAGCACTCACTGCCCCTTCATTAGCGGCTGAAGCAAAAGTGCAAACAGCGTCCCCTAGCGAGCTGGACAGCCTGCGCTCTGAAGTGCGTCAGCTAAGTAAAACCCTGACCACTGTCCTGAGCGCCCTGCAGCTACAGACGGAGCCCGAGCCGGATGGAAGGATCCTACTTGCCGACAGTCCTGAGGATGTCCCCTGGATGAGGAGAAAAAGGAGGACAACGCCACCCCGTGGGGGGACCAACAACCGACCTCGCCCTCCAGGTGAACTCATTTGCTACCGTTGCCACAAGGCAGGCCACACCACATGGACCTGTCCTTTAAACGGGCAAACCCTGAGGCCAAGGGCCGACACCCAGGAGAAGATCAACCAGGCCCATCCAGCTGGCACGACCGGTTTGTAGGAGGAAGACCTTTCCTGTCCATCGTGCTGGACGGCATAGCAACACCTGCACTACTGGACACTGGGTCACAGGTAACCATCATACCTGATGTCCTCTACAAAAGGTACTGGTCCATAGATGAACTCCACCCACCTGACCCAAACCTCTCTGTGTATGCCTCCAATGGCCTTCCTCTTAACCTAGTCGGGGTTAAGGATGTGACAGTGAAGGTGGGAAGAGTGGAACTAAAGGACCAAGGACTGATTGTAATAGAGTCTAACCCTGGTGATACAAACCCATATATGATACTTGGTACAAATGTTGTTGGTAACTGTTTGGGAGAAGTGTTGTTCTTACTCCAACAGATTGCTGACACTGCCAGACCAGGGCAGAGGAAGGTGCTCCAGAAGGAAATTTGCGCCCTACTATACCAGCAACAGGTAAAACTAACAGGTGGTAAGATTGGTAATGTACGGGTGACAGACCCGATACCCATTGTGATTCCCCCACTAAGTGAAATGCTGATTTGGTGTAGGGCAGCACTCCTAACTGCTAGAGGGGTAGTTGATGTGCGCAATGGGAGGGTACCTGTATGCCTCCTAAATTGTGGGGAGGAGGAAGTCAAATTGCCAAGATACGCCACTGTTGCCAGACTGTATACTGTGAATAATAATGCCATACACACAGTGGAATCCTTGACCCCACCAGATATGGTGGAGGACAATGACTCCAAAACCCAGCTGGAGGAATGGTGTCAACAGCTCCATGTTGGATCTGACGCCACTCCTGTCCATCAAAAACACGGTGTCTACAGAGTGGTTCAGGAATATGAACAGGTGTTTAGTAAACACTCACTTGATTTTGGAAGGGTCAAAGGGGTACAACACCACATACCCACAGATAACCATCCACCCATTAAGGAGCGTTACAGACCCATACCACCAGCACATTACCAAAAAGCAAAAGAAATGTTGCATGACATGAAAAAGGCAGGGGTAGTAAGGGATAGCTGTAGCCCCTGGGCAGCTCCCCTGGTCCTGGTCAGAAAAAAAGACGGTAGCATGAGGATGTGTGTAGATTATAGACAAATTAATCGAATAACACATAAGGATGCATACCCTTTGCCCCGTATAGAGGAATCACTGGCTGCACTAAAATCTGCCAATTATTTCTCCACATTGGATCTCACTAGCGGGTACTGGCAAGTCTCTGTTGCTGAGGAAGACAGGGAGAAGACAGACTTCACCACCCCGATGGGATTATGCGAATTCAACAGCATGCCATTTGGACTCTGCAATGCACCCGGAACGTTCCAGAGGTTGATGGAGTGTTGCTTGGGACACCGGAACTTTGAGACAGTGCCGCTATACCTGGATGACGTTATCGTGTACTCGAGGACGAATGAAGACCATCTAAAGCACCTGGCGGAGGTATTTGAGGCATTGTCCCGGTATGGGATGAAACTAAAACCTTCCAAGTGCCACCTGCTCAAATGGAAGGTTCAGCACCTGGGACACGTAGTCAGCTCAGAGGGGGTAGCACCAGACCCGGAGAAGGTCACTGCCATCCAGAAGTGGCCTGAACCAAGGAACATCAAAGAGGTACGTCAATTTCTGGGACTGGTCGGGTACTACAGGAGGTTCATTAAGAACTACACCAAAAAGGCAGCACCTTTATAAGATCTCCTAGTAGGACAGTCCAAAAGAGATAAAAGTCCCCCATTCCAGTGGGGCAAAGAACAGACTGAGTCCTTTGCATTAATGAAGGAAGCCCTAACCGGTGAGGAAATCCTGGCTTACCCCGACTACAGCCAACCTTTCCTGTTATACACAGACGCCAGCAATGAGGGACTGGGAGCTGTGTTGTCCCAGAAGCAAAACGGCAGAGAAAAGGTAATTGCCTATGCCAGTAGGAAGCTTCGCCCTACTGAGAGGAACCCGGAGAATTACAGTTCCTTCAAGCTGGAGTTCCTGGCCTTGGTGTGGGCTATCACTGAAAGATTCAAACATTACCTAGCCTCAACTAAATTTACAGCCTTTACCGACAATAACCCCTTGACACACCTGGAGACAGCCAGGTTGGGAGCCATGGAACAGCGTTGGGTGGCCAGATTGTTGAATTACCAGTTCACAATCAGGTACCGGGCAGGTCACAAGAACACCAATGCTGATGCCCTGTCAAGAATGCCCCACCAGTCGGACACCGAGGATGAAGTGGATGACCTAGAAGAAATTGAATTACCTGCTTTCCACAGAAATGGAATGGTCCACGAGCAACACACCTCCAGAAGACGTCATGGTAAGACGCTAAACCCTTTACCTCATCACAGCTGGAAGGAGACCCAGGACAGTGATCCGGTTCAAAGGACTGATAACCCAAGAAGGTTCTCACCTGGAGAAGGATGCTCCTCCACAAGCCAAACACCTATGGAATGAGAGAAGCCGGCTGTTCATCTACAGAGAAAAGCTGTGCAGGAGGTATGTCAACCCTAGAACCCATGAAATGGTATGGCAGATTGTAGTGCCCAGGATGGATATCCAGATGGTGCTAGAGGCCTACCATGACCAAGCAGGTCATTTTGGCTGGAAGAAGTTGGAAACCCTGCTGAAGGACCGGTTCTATTGGGTTGGAATCCGGAGTTCCATAGAAAGGTGGTGCCGGAATTGTGGGCCCTGTAGCCTCAGAAGGAAAGACTACAGAAGTCAGAAAGCACCCTTGCAGTCCATCAAAACAACCCGACCCCTGGAGATTGTCGCTCTGGATCAAGTCAAACTGTCACCCAGCAGATCAGGCTATTCCTATGCCCTGACCATGGTGGATCACTATTCCCGGTTCCTGGTGGTAGCCCCTGTCAAGGATCTGACAGCAGAAACTCCAGCAAGAACATTCCAAACCTACTTCTGCAGGCCCCATGGATACCTGGACAAGGTGCTAACAGATCAAGGCCCTGCCTTTGAAGCTGAGCTGTTTAAAGAATTCTGTCACCTGTATGAATGCAATAAGATCCGGACTACACCATATCATCCTCAAACCAACGGTATGTGCGAGAAAATGAATAACATCGTCATTGACCTTTTAAAAACCCTACCTTTGGAAGAGAGGAAACAGTGGCCAGACAAACTACCTGATCTGGTGGACCTGTATAACCACTAGAGATGAGCGTTGTTCTACTCGAACTGTTCGCCAATCTCAAATTCGAGCTGTTTTGGGCGGTGTTCGAGCCGTTCGGCGAACACGAACAATTTGAGAAAAATTCGGCTGTTCGAGGTTATGTTCGATAACTGTTCGTGCACCAAAATCATAACTGGATTTTTTCTCAGTAATGATGAAAATTAATGTTAATACGCAGTTTGAGTGTACAGCGGGGTGGGGGGAGGGGCAGGGGATGGATCTCTGCAGGAACAATGAAGATCTCCATTTTTTTTTCTCTTTCCCGCATTTGCAGTGGGGAGGTGCAATCTGTCAGCCTATCAGCAGCGCACACACGGAGCGAAGTGCTTTTTTTCACACAAGCAAGGGCATGTGTCATTGGCAGTGTATGTCACATGTCCTTGCCCTATAAGACCAAGCCATTTTCCCCGTCGCCACCATTTTCTCACTGCTGCAGCTGCGTGTTAGACGGCACCGCTGTTGCTGTGTGCGCTATACCTTGTTAATTTCAAGCCAATTTTCGCACAAATCTACAGATAGCTTGGGAGTAGGGAATAGTTGTGATTGCAGTCCTTTTAAGGACTAGGTTACAGCATTTCCTACGACTTTTATCAGGCAGGTCTGTGCTCTTAAATAGATAGATTGTGGGAGTAAAGACTAATTGTAATTGGAGTCCTTTTCAGGACTAGGTTACATCAGTTCCTATCAGTTTTTGCCAGGCAGGTCTGTGCCAGTGCTGTGCAAGTTTTTTTTCACAGCATTTGGCTGAATCTAGCAAAGCTAATCCTTTTTGGCCTATTGCAGAGTGTGTTAGTCAGTGGAGTAGCCTATCTGTGTTGCAAGATATACCACCTGTGTATAGAATACCAATTTTTTTACTGCACCTAGTGAAGTAAAATCTTTTGGGCATAGCATCATTCTATTAGTCCATCTATACTGACCTCCATCAGGTTGCAAATTGAATATAATTTTTTTCTGCATCTAGCTCTGAAAAAATATTGGGCTTCTAGCTGTGTGTGGGACTTGTTCTATTAATCCATCTATACAGACCTCCATCAGGTTGCAAACTGAATATATTTTTTTCTGCATCTACCTCTGAAAAAATATTGGGCTTCTAGCTGTGTGTGGGACTTGTTCTATTAATCCATCTATACAGACCTCCATCAGGTTGCAAACTGAATATATTTTTTTCTGCATCTACCTCTGAAAAAATATTGGGCTTCTAGCTGTGTGTGGGACTTGTTGTATTAGTCCATCTATACTGACCTCCATCAGGTTGCAAACTGAATATATTTTTTTCTGCATCTACCTCTGAAAAAATATTGGGCTTCTAGCTGTGTGTGGGACTTGTTCTATTAATCCATCTATACAGACCTCCATCAGGTTGCAAACTGAATATATTTTTTTCTGCATCTACCTCTGAAAAAATATTGGGCTTCTAGCTGTGTGTGGGACTTGTTCTATTAATCCATCTATACAGACCTCCATCAGGTTGCAAACTGAATATATTTTTTTCTGCATCCAACTCTGAAAAAATATTGGGCTTCTAGCTGTGTGTGGGACTTGTTCTATTAATCCATCTATACAGACCTCCATCAGGTTGCAAACTGAATATATTTTTTTCTGCATCTACCTCTGAAAAAATATTGGGCTTCTAGCTGTGTGTGGAACTTGTTCTATTAATCCATCTATACAGACCTCCATCAGGTTGCAAACTGAATATATTTTTTTCTGCATCTACCTCTGAAAAAATATTGGGCTTCTAGCTGTGTGTGGGACTTGTTCTATTAATCCATCTATACAGACCTCTATCAGGTTGCAAACTGAATATATTTTTTTTCTGCATCTACCTCTGAAAAAATATTGGGCTTCTAGCTGTGTGTGGGACTTGTTGTATTAGTCCATCTATACTGACCTCCATCAGGTTGCAAACTGAATATATTTTTTTCTGCATCTTCCTCTGAAAAAATATTGGGCTTCTAGCTGTGTGTGGGACTTGTTCTATTAATCCATCTATACAGACCTCCATCAGGTTGCAAACTGAATATATTTTTTTCTGCATCTAGCTCTGAAAAAATATTGGGCTTCTAGCTGTGTGTGGGACTTGTTCTATTAATCCATCTATACAGACCTCTATCAGGTTGCAAACTGAATATATTTTTTTCTGCATCTACCTCTGAAAAAATATTGGGCTTCTAGCTGTGTGTGGGACTTGTTCTATTAATCCATCTATACAGACCTCCATCAGGTTGCAAACTGAATATATTTTTTTCTGCATCTAGCTCTGAAAAAATATTGGGCTTCTAGCTGTGTGTGGGACTTGTTCTATTAATCCATCTATACAGACCTCCATCAGGTTGCAAACTGAATATATTTTTTTTCTGCATCTACCTCTGAAAAAATATTGGGCTTCTAGCTGTGTGTGGGACTTGTTCTATTAATCCATCTATACAGACCTCCATCAGGTTGCAAACTGAATATATATTTTTTCTGCATCTACCTCTGAAAAAATATTGGGCTTCTAGCTGTGTGTGGGACTTGTTCTATTAATCCATCTATACAGACCTCCATCAGGTTGCAAACTGAATATATTTTTTTCTGCATCTACCTCTGAAAAAATATTGGGCTTCTAGCTGTGTGGGACTTGTTCTATTAATCCATTTATACAGACCTCCATCAGGTTGCAAACTGAATATATTTTTTTCTGCATCTACCTCTGAAAAAATATTGAGCTTCTAGCTGTGTGTGGGACTTGTTCTATTAATCCATCTATACAGACCTCTATCAGGTTGCAAACTGAATATATTTTTTTTCTGCATCTACCTCTGAAAAAATATTGGGCTTCTAGCTGTGTGTGGGACTTGTTGTATTAGTCCATCTATACTGACCTCCATCAGGTTGCAAACTGAATATATTTTTTTCTGCATCTACCTCTGAAAAAAATATTGGGCTTCTAGCTGTGTGTGGGACTTGTTCTATTAATCCATCTATACAGACCTCCATCAGGTTGCAAACTGAATATATTTTTTTCTGCATCTAGCTCTGAAAAAATATTGGGCTTCTAGCTGTGTGTGGGACTTGTTCTATTAATCCATCTATACAGACCTCTATCAGGTTGCAAACTGAATATATTTTTTTCTGCATCTACCTCTGAAAAAATATTGGGCTTCTAGCTGTGTGTGGGACTTCTTCTATTAATCCATCTATACAGACCTCCATCAGGTTGCAAACTGAATATATTTTTTTTCTGCATCTACCTCTGAAAAAATATTGGGCTTCTAGCTGTGTGTGGGACTTGTTCTATTAATCCATCTATACAGACCTCCATCAGGTTGCAAACTGAATATATTTTTTTTCTGTATCTACCTCTGAAAAAATATTGGGCTTCTAGCTGTGTGTGGGACTTGTTGTATTAGTCCATCTATACTGACCTCCATCAGGTTGCAAACTGAATATATTTTTTTCTGCATCTACCTCTGAAAAAATATTGGGCTTCTAGCTGTGTGTGGGACTTGTTCTATTAATCCATCTATACAGACCTCCATCAGGTTGCAAATTGAATATAATTTTTTTCTGCATCTAACCCAGCCAATAGTTTTGGCCTAATACCACAGTTTGGCCACTCAGCTCTGCTCGGTTCCCATCCATTGTTTTTTTGTGCAAACAACTCCAGAGTTGTGAATTAGTTAACCACCAAAATGAGTGGAAAAAGGCCTGCTGCTGGTGGAAAGGGGAATAGGCGTGTTGGGAAGGGGAAAAAAGGTTGTGTCCGTGGGGTAGGTGTTAAAGCAACAGTAACATCTGCTGAAGAAAGACCATCTTCCAGCCAAACTAAAATGTCTACTTCTTTTAGCGGACAATGTGATAAGATCCCTTTCTTACGGCCACGCCAATCGCTACAAATTCCAGATGAGGCACAAAAACAGCAGGTGCTTCAACGGATATCAAGTGCTCCTTTAAGTGGGCTCTCCTCCACATCAACTTCAACATCACAAATACTCCAGTCCTCAAAGGTGTCACCCCAATCGCACTTGCTTCCTCACAGCTCCCAAATCTCCAGCTGCCCGTCTGAGTATGAGGTAGAACAGATGGTTGAGTCTGCAGAGCTGTTTACTCATACTATAGCCTGGGAATCAGTGGTCGACTCCAGCGCTTCTGTGAATCCAGACGAGGAAATGATCTGCACTGATGCCCAGAATCTTTTTGAGTCGGATCCAGGACCAGACGCAGAAGGTTCTGACCATAATGTAGACCCTCATTCCCAAACTGTAACTCCTGTTGGTGGAGACAATGAGGAAGACGATGATAAGACTCAAATACCTGATTGGAGCGACAACTTTAGTTTTTTGTCAGGGCAGGAACAGGTTGGCTCTGAGGACGATGGGTGTGATAACGCACAGGGTGATGATGATGAGGTTGGAGATCCCACTTACTGTCAACCCACAGTCAGCCAAGAGATGAGGTCAGCAGAGGAGGTGGAGGAAGATGCTAGTGACGACGAGGTCAGGTTGCGCCTTCCTGGACAGAGACGTAGTACTGGAAGCACGTCAACAACTGCATCCTCAAACACAACTCTGCCTCTCACCACAAGTCATGGTGGCTCTTCAGGTCGCATGGGTGCTAAGCCTTGCAAAGCCTGGGCATTTTTTCAGATCGATAAAGATGACCCAACTCGTGTTATCTGTAACATTTGTCAGCAAAAGCTAAGTAGAGGCCAAAAAATACATAGTTTGAGTACTTCATGCATGAACCGGCACATGGACATGAAGCATAAGTTGCAGTGGGAAGCTCAGTGTGCTACAATGCGGCCTAGCCGGCCGGGCCAACCACCGTCTGCCATATCTTGTGCATCCGCGGCCTCTTCATCCTCTGTGACTGGGGGGACAGCAGTCACACCTGTTTTGGGGCGCAGACTTGCCACCTCTTTACCCGCAACAGCCAGCGTGATTGGCAGGTCATCATTTTCTTTGGAGGTGGTAACACCAGCTGGTGTTGAGCGCTGTCCGACATCGATAGCACAACCTTTGGATCAAGGCAACCTAACATGTCCGCCTGCATCTTCCTCACAGACCGGCAGTTTGCCGAGGACACCCTTATCAACCCCGTCTAAGCACAATAGCCAGCCCTCGGTCCCTCAGATGTGGACAAGTAAAAGACCATTTCCTCCTAGCCATGAGAAAGCTAAGAGGTTGAATTTCACCATCTGCAAGCTCTTGGCTACAGAAATGCTGCCTTTCCGCCTGGTGGACACAGAGGATTTTCGAGACCTTATGTTCGTCGCAGTGCCCCAGTACCATATGCCAAGTCGGCACTACTTCTCAAAGAAAGGTGTGCCTGCGCTCCACCAGCATGTCGCACACAACATCACCGCTTCTTTGAGAAACTCTGTGTGTGACAGGGTGCATTTCACCACAGACACTTGAACGAGTAGGCATGGACAGGGGCGTTACATGTCGCTGACTGGGCACTGGGTAACTATGGTGACAGCAGGACAAGGGGCTGCTGTCCAAGTCTTGCCGTCCCCATGAGTTGTGCGTCAATCCTCTTTATGTCAAAGTTCCTCCACTGCTTCTGCCTCCTCAACCTCCTCTCGGTCTTCCACCTGCACCCAAAGCCTGTCTGGTCATGCCACAAGCTTTCTAACTGCGCAGAAGGGATCATGCACACCTCCTTACTATGCTGGCAGTAGGGCTCAACGTCATCAGGCGGTTTTTACATTGAAATATCTGGGAAATGTGAGTCACACAGCTGAGGAGTTGTGGTCAGCTCTGGAGAACCAATTTCATGAATGGTTGTCTCCACTGGACCTGAAACCAGGGAAGGCCGTGTGCGACAATGCTGCAAACCTGGGTGCGGCCCTTCGCCGGGGCAATGTCACACACGTGCCTTGTATGGCTCACGTGTTGAACCTGGTTGTCCAGCAATTTTTAGCCCACTATCCCAGACTAGATGGCCTTCTGCAGAGGGCACGGTCGCTGTGTGCTCACTTCCGCCGTTCGCATCCCGCAGCTCAGCGACTTACATCTCTACAGAAGTCGTTGGGCCTGCCACTTCACCGGCTAAAATGCGATGTGCCTACCCAGTGGAATTCAACTCTGCACATGTTGCAGCGACTGTGGCAGCACCGACAAGCCCTGGTGCAATACGTTCTGACGTATAGCCTGGGCCAACGAGATTCAGAGGTGGGGCAAATCACGCTGGAGGAGTGGTCTCAGATCAGGGACCTATGCACCCTTCTGCACAGTTTTGAAATGGCGACGAAGATGTTTAGTGCTGACGATGCCATTATCAGCATGACTATTCCGGTGATTTACATGCTGGAGCACATGTTAAACAGAATTCGGAGTCAGGTGGTGGCACAAGAGGAGGTGGAGGAAGTAGAGGAGGAGGAGTTGTATGCAGAAGGGATAACATCTGCAAGGTCCAGACGGTCGGCAGCACCAAGGCGGCAGGCATGTGAGTGTGGGGGAGATGGTTTTACCAGGGCGCATGGTAGCAGCCAAACTAGTGAGGAAGGTGCAGGAGCCCAGGAAGAAGTGGAGGACGAACTGATGGAAGACTCATCAGATGAGGGAGACCTTGATCACATTTCTGTTGTGCGAGGTTGGGGGGAGAGGACAGAGGAAGGAAGCATGATTGTTACCTCGCCACCAACACAACAGGGACTTGGTGCTCCTGGATGCGCAACACACATGAGTGCCTTCTTGCTGCACTACCTGCAACATGACCCTCGAATTGTGAGAATTAGAAATAATCCTGACTACTGGGTTGCCACACTGTTAGATCCCCGGTACAAAAGTAAATTTGCAGAAATTATTCCTGCCATAGAAAGGGATGCACGCATGCAGGAGTATCAGCAGAGACTGTTGCAGAATCTTACATGTGCTTTTCCACAAAATACCAGTGGTGCACGTAGTGAATCTCACAGTTCCAACTTGCCAACCGTGGGACCGTCAAGTGTTCAGCACTCAAACCGTAACAGAACCACAGTATCTGCTGGTAACATCAATTTTGCGGAATCATTTCACCACCTTTTTAGCCCATCCTTTGCAAGGCCACAGGAGACAAGAAGTCTGACACATAGTCAACTCCTAGAGACGATGGTACAGGAGTATCTCCAAGTAAACATTGAAGCCACGACTGTGTCACTGGACCCTTGCTCTTTTTGGGCTTCCAATCTGGATAAATGGCCGGAGCTAGCCACTTACGCCTTGGAGATCTTGTCATGCCCCGCAGCCAGCGTTCTGTCTGAACGTGTGTTCAGCGCTGCTGGTGGTGTGCTGACAGATAAGCGCACGCGGCTCTCCACTGGTAATGTAGACAGACTCACGTTCATAAAGATGAACAAATCATGGATCCGAAACGACTTTTCTACCCCTGTGTCATCCTGGGGAGAGTAAAAGCTTGATGATTGGTTAAAATCACCCTACCAACCGTTTTAAGCTTTCAAATTACTAATCATGTTTATCTGTATCTTGGCTGGAAAATAATTTGGGCTTTGTAGCAGTGTGCAGCACTGATTCTATTAGGCCATCTATAATAAGCTCCACCAGATTTAAAATTACTAATCATGTTTATCTGTATCTTGACTGGAAAATAATTTGGGCTTTGTAGCAGTGTGCAGCACTGATCCTATTAGGCCATCTATACTAAAGCTTCACCAGATTTAAAATTAATAATAATTTTTAGCTGCATCTAGCCCGGAAAATAATTTTGGGGCTCCGAGATGCGCAAGACACATAAGTGCCTTCTTGCTGCACTACCTGCAGCATGACCCTCATATTGTCAGAATTCAAAGTAATCATGACTACTGGGTTGCCACACTCTTAGATCCCCCAAACTTTTCGATCAACCTTTTCATTTTAATAAAGACCAAAAAAATGGTCATTTTTGAAATTATAAGCATTAGCAGGTTGTTAGAAACTGAAATCAAACAGTTTTCAACTCAAAACTTTATTCTAGGTGATGTTACATTTTCACATAGGACCCCTTGTTCGAAAGGAGCTTCTGAACTCTCTCGTCCATTGAATTTGTCAGGTTTTGGATGGTTTCTGCTTCAATTGTTTTGCATGAGGACAGAATACCCTCCCAGAGCTGTTGCTTAGATGTGAACTGCCTCCCGCCATCATAGACACTCCTTTTAATGATGCTCCAAAGGTTCTGAATGGGGTACAGGTCAGGGGAGCATGGGGGTCACACCATAAGTTTGTCCCCTTTTATGCCCATAACAGCCAGAGATGCAGATGTTTTATGTGCAGCATGAGATGGTGCATTATCATGCAGAAAAATGATCTTGCTGTGAAATACACGGTTCTTCTTCTTGAACCATGGCAGGAAGTGCTGTTTGAGAAAATCCACATACATTATGGAGTTCATCTTTAGCGCCTTCAGGGATCCTAAAGGGGCCGACAATCTCTCTCCCCATGATTCCAGCCCAAAACCTTACTCCACCTCCTCCTTGTTGGCGCTGTAGCCGTGTTTGCGTGGGGTGTCCATCAACCAGCCATCCTCCACTCCATCCATCTGGACCATCGAGCGCTGCACGGCACTCATCCGTGAACAAAACAGTTTTGAAATCAGTCTTCATGTAATGTTTGGCCCACTGGAGCCGTTTCTGCTTGTGTGAAGTGGATAGAGGAGGTCGACAGGATGGCGTATGCACAGCTGCAAACCTCTGAAGGACCCTGCATCTTGTTGTTCGGGGGACGTTGGAGGCACAAGCAGCTTCAAAAACTTGTCTGCTGCTATGACAAGGCTTTTTTGCCGCTGCTCTTTCAACCTGACGTAATTGCCTGTAGGAAAGAGTCCTCAATTTGCCCTTATCAGCACGCACACGTGTGTACTGTGAATCAGCTACATACTTCTTGATTGCCAAGACACTTCATCCTGATCATCGCACAATGTTGATTGTAGTCATGCCTTGACCTAAACACTCCACAATTTGTTGCTTCTCAGCAGCCGACATATACTTTTTCTTTCCCATTTTGGCAGAAAATGTAGGCTGCTTAATAATGTGAGACAACCTTCTTAAGTAGTCTTGCCTTTCATTGGACACACCTGCCAAACTAATTAGCACAGGTGTCTGCAATTGCTTACAGTGATATAAAGAGCCCTGACACACATCACCATCAATGAGTTTAACTGACAAACAAACAAATTCTTCCCTTATCACTCCTAAACACTTTTTGCATAATAATTTGAAACGCAGTGTACATGTGCTTTTCCACAAAACACCAGTGGTTCACGTAGTGAATCTTACAGTTCTAACTTGCCAACCGTGGTCTGTATGGAGTTGTTCAATAAAGGGCCCAAAATTAAGATAACATAGATGGGAGAGGTCTCTATGAATAGGAATTCCTAAGTATTTGATACCCTGTGAGGGCCAGGCAAAGGGAAAGTTGGACTGGATGGAATCCTATATGGATTTGGGGAGGGAGACATCAAGGGCCTCAGACTTCGCTGCATTGATTTTAAAATTTGACCATGTAACAAAGTGATCTATTTCAGCCATAACAGCATGGATGGATATATGTGATTGAGTGATATATACTAGGACATCATCAGCAAATAGAGAGCACTTGTACTCGGTGCCTCCCACCTCAATCCACCTAATATTGGCGTTATGGCGAATTGATGAGAGCAGGTGCTCCGTCACTAGGATGTATAAGAGAGGGGACAGAGGACATCCCTGCCTTGTCCCATTGGTGATTGTGAAAGGTGATGAAAATGTTCTGATGCACCCCCTGGGCCTTGGGACACCCGGAGCCGGACCCTTTTTGGTGGATGCTGGTGGTTGTAGTCTTCGTGGCGGCGACCCGGTTCCGTGGCTCAGGGTGGTCAAACCAGTGGCGGAACTATTTATGTGGTTTTGATGTTTAAATGTCCGACTACGCCACCCGTGGATTGCGGTC
This sequence comes from Phyllobates terribilis, assembly GCF_046119375.1. Taxonomy (NCBI): domain Eukaryota; kingdom Metazoa; phylum Chordata; class Amphibia; order Anura; family Dendrobatidae; genus Phyllobates; species Phyllobates terribilis. The sequence continues at coordinate 250,178,915 of NW_027362773.1, read as the reverse complement.
AGAGTGAACCGCCGCTGCAGGGCAGACCGCTGAGGCTGGTGTTGTGGGTGCAGCAGAGCGTAGCATAACTCCCCACGGGAGGAGTATAGCCTCAGGGCAGTGTATGCGGAGGATGGGGGTGATGGTGCAGGGCAGCAGCAGTAACGACACGGAGTCAGCGATGCAGTCCAGGGCCTTTACTCACAGTTCTTATTATCCAGACCACGTCTGCAGGTAACGGCTGCCCACGTCGTACTGTGCTCACCAGGTGAGGGGCTCAGACAACTCCCAGATAACTTTGGAGCGCTTCACAGGACCCCCTTTGTGTGTCCTTTGTCTGGCCTTTCTTACCAACCCTTCTGTCCGGCTGCCTCGGGCCTCCTCTTGGTAAACTTGGCGCCAGTTTCCCTGACCCTATGTGGTGCCTTCCTAGCGGGTGTAGCGAGGGGCTGCGCCACATAAAATGTCACAGCCTCCGGTTTCTAGCTGAGGGTCGTTTCCTGCCTCCACTAGTTTCGGGGACCGGTCTCCCCCTTTGGCCTGACCCCTCCACGCAGGTGGATTCGGGCATGCGGTGGCGACTCGCCCGTCCGCACCCCTGGGATCCCTTCATTCCTTGTTCCTGGAGCCTTCTCCGCTCCTCTTCCTTCCTTCTCCCTCTTCCAGGCCTGGGCCTCTGTTACTAGGCCCGCCTCCGGAGCAGAGCTCATGCAGAGCCCCTGCTCCCTGCCACTTCTGCTCAGACTTCTCTGCACTGAACTAAGATGGTGCCCACCTTTTATACTCCCTTCTCAATGCACCCAGGAACTGCTTCCTCCCTGCTCCTGCACTACAGGGTTCCCCTTCCTCAGTGTTCCCTCCCCCCACTCCAGCCAGGGACAGGGACTGTCGTGCCCATCTCAGAGGCATATTGGTCGCCCTGTCCCACGGCAATGTGGTGTAATGCATGCAGGTGTCGGGTCATGATCCACACTCCATCCTTACCTGAGAGTGAGATATCACACCTCTGGGTGAGGTGCAATACCTCTGTAGCAACCGAGCCCTCAGGGTGCTACAGTTCCTTTTATCTTCAGCCTAGGTGACGTATTGTGATACAGGGCCGTGATTTTGGCTATAAAAGGGTCCCCTAGACCCCTACCCCAAGCTTTTTAAGAGAATCATATATGGCGTGCCAGAAGACTCTATGGAGAGAGTATCTAATTACAAATTTTTAACTGCATCTAGCCCAGGAAATACTTTGTGCCTAGTAGCAGTGTCTGCTAGTCAGCAGATTATCCCGGCTGTTAAGCAAGCTACACCACCTGTAGTTTAGACACTTAATTTTTTCAAAGGAAATGCTTCGGGACCATGGGATACTCAGTGAAGAGCATCAGGAGGCACCCCAAGGCATAGGGGCTGGGACTGGCAGTAGGATGCCTTGCGGTGGACAGCCGAGCTCGATCCTTATAAAAGCTTTTTAACTGCAGCAGCTTTAGTGGACGCTACTGGAGCTGGAATTACGCGGCTGCTGGCATGAGACTTGCCCTCCAATAGATCCTTGTAAATGGATTTAAAGTGTATTCATTCAAATTAGAGAGACAATTTAAATTAAAAAGCTTAGAGCTGCCTCCACCACAGGGGGGCTCGCTCGACCCACCAGCGGACAGGCACCAGTATTGGGAGAGGGGGGCTGGCCATCAGGGTTCACCGCGGCTCTGGCACAAACCCGGCGACACGGAGGTGGCACGGGCAGGAGCGGACTGGCCGTGTCGGCTTCTCACTTTTTGGATTTTAGAAGGGCATGACATGCCTATATCTGTGTCTCCCCCTCCTTTTACTCCTCCACCTCTTTTATTTTCGCATGACTATATGTACTTGTCACTTTTCCATGTGTTAGTTATGTCTTCTGAGCAGTTTGTCAGCTTTTGGACACCTTTGAAGGTGTTTTCTATGTGTTTCTATGTGTTTTTGTTTGCCTGCCATTGGTTTTAACGGTGTTCGAAGGTGTTCGACGAACAGTTCGACGAACAGTTCGGCGAACACACGGGTGTTCGACGAACCAAACCGAACTCGAACACTACGGGGGTGGCTCAACACTAATAACCACATACCTGTGAGTTCTACTAACTGTACCCCAGCGTACCTTATGAGAGCAAGACCCGGAAAATTGCCCATGGACCTGGAACTCGGAGTGGTCGAACCTGATACAGATATGTCCACTGAAGACTGGGACACAAATCAGCAAGAGCAGTACAGGAGAGTACAGGCCTGTGTTGAAGACAGCCTAAACAAAGTAAGGGAAAGACAAGAAGACCAGTATAACAAGCATGCACCAGCAGAACCCTTGGCACCCGGAGAAATAGTGCTAAAGCGGAAAAGAAGAGGTCACAAGCTCGATGACCAGTGGGAAAGAGAGCACTACACTGTGTTAAATTCCAGATTTGACAACACCAAAACTTGCCTGATCAGCAAGGATGGAGGTCGGACAACCACAACAGTCTCAGGAGACCACTTGAAATTGTGCCCAGGTCTACTGAAGACACAGGAGGAAGAAGTACCTCTTATAATACCGGGAAAACCCAAGGAAGATGTAGTTCATACAGTCCTAGGAGACATCCCCGTGGACTGGCCTCAACTCGATGAAGCGGTTATCATACCAGTGATACACTTCTATCACCCACCAGAAGAACCTCCACCACAAGAAGAACCTGTGAGCACCCTGGAAGAACCTGCTCAGGAACAGAAAGAGTCCACAGTAAGAGGAGGATCACCAGTTGAAGCAGAACCTGAGGGTCCAGTAAACAGTGCACTTGCCGGTCCTATAGAGATGTTGAGGCAGTTCTATAACTTACCCACACGTAGACCTGATAGGTTAGCGGATAGTGCATGCACAGACACCAGTATCACCCCAGTGCTACGTAGATCCACACGCAGCACACAAGGCCAAATCCCTACCAGGTATAGGGAATAAGGTACAAAATGCCTACAGTGTAAATAGCTACCCGGAAGGGTATAGCATTGTTTGTGTGAACTGGAAAAGTTCTATGTGTGCATTTAGTTACCCGTAAAGGGTATAAAGACTTGCAGGCTGAGGACGGTGAGCAGCCAAAAACTGTCCATGGTAAATAGTTGCACTTATTAAAGTGCCCTCTATTGGTTTTATATTAAGAGACCACTGAACAAAAACCCATTTGGCGTGGCCGAAGACGTGGTCCAACACCTGGATCACTTATGCCCTGTAGCCAGGCCCAGGGCCTACGTTGAGGGTTTTCGGACAGGTCCCTCATGCTGCTCATGTTGCACCTTCACCAGTGAGGTGGACATCTGGTTATGGGACTCACTGTAACTTTGATAGGTGTTATTGTTATCGTAATTGTTGTTGTGACCAGTTTACCAAAAAAATGCTTCAGTCCAGGAGTACTGAGTTGTACTAGGTGGGAATGTGGCACCCTGCTACACACAGGTACCACAGGACCCAAAAGGGTGCATGGACGGACTTCTCCACAAGAGGACCTTACTACACACAGACACCTCCACCCTTCCACCTCATACCACCAGAGGGAGCCTGTTATGGATATATATACTGGAGGCTGGAGTTAGGTAAGGAGAGTGTGCTGGCACTTGAGATCAGTGAAGAGGCAGCACCTGTTGAGCTGCGTGCTGAGGGCAAGCCAAGGCCTAAAGCACATGCTGAAGCCTGAGGGCCTAGAGCGTGGCCGGAGGCAAGGAGAGGAGATAGGAGTTAAGGGGGCAGAGGAGCATCCTAAGCTCACCCCAGAACACAAGCCGGACACCGGGTCCACACCTACAGGGTCCTCTATGCCCAGTAGGAATAACCGGTATACCAGGAGGATTCCAGACCCCTGGTCAACCTGAAGCTACAATCATCTACAGAACTAGGAACCACGAAGGCCCCAGCATCCAGGGATAGTGGTAGCCAGAGAAAAGTTCTTACTACCAAGCAGACAGGTGAGAGAGTGAAACAGTACAGAAGCTAGGCCTAGTTCCAGGCTGGTCAGGAGCTTCAGAGAGAGAGGAAGAAACGGATCAGGAGGCCTACTACTTGCTCACTGGGGAGAGTCCAGAAGTGCACCCTTCCTACCAAGTACCCTGGACCATACCTGCCGTTTACACCAGTAAAGGTACTTAAGCGAATTCCCTTGTGTGCGTGCCTGTTATTCTCCCATGACCCAGCTGTGCTACCTCTCACCTGCATCCCTTCCATCAACCCTGCCCCGGGGCCCGCTCCGCCTATGGGGAGCAGAAACACCTCAGCTGCCATCCCATCACCCCCGGAGGTCTGCAGCAGCGCTGGTACCCATTACCAGGAACCACAGGTGGCATCACAAGACAAAACCGTTTATCAACACTTCAAGCAGCAACCCCTTTTTAAGAGTGACCCCAGGGTATGGGCCCAGGAGCCGACCGCCGTGACATCCCAAGAAGGTAAAGGCCCGGGTACCGAGTCCCCCATATCCTCCTGGGTGAGTCACATGCACACATATACAGTACGCAGACATGCACACACACAGTACGCAGACATGCACACACACACACAGTACGCAGACATGCACACACACAGGACGTAGACATGCACACACAGTATGCATAAATGTATACACAGTACACAGACATGTATACACGGTGCACAGATATGCGCACACACACAGACATGCACACGATACGCAGATATGCTCACATACAATACGCAGACACGCACATACACAAACATATACACAGATACGTACACATACTTACATACATACGTATTTGAAGACAAATTTTTTAAAACACATATAAAACAGACATACTGTAAATATATATGCACACTCATATACACTGACATACACAAATATTCACATCATACATGCACGAACACACACACACACAGACATATTAGAAATATTTTAAATATGGGGATTGGGGAAGCTGGCAACAAGCCTCGCTCACCTGCCCCCGGCCTGTCTCCCGTCCAGCTATGGCATGTGGCTGTGCAGGGCCGCCGGTGTGTGTTTGATGGCCCTGGACCATGAGGGGGGCCCACTCAACATCGGGGCCCTGGCCGCTCCCCAGGAGCTGTGCAGGGCCGCTGACGCTGTTTGATGGGCGTCACTTTACCAGCCATGGCCGCTTGCAGTGCGCTGTGCGTCTGCGTCTGCTAGCAATGACGTGGCCGGGGTGACGCACAAGCAAAATTAAAGGCGCAGTGCCGACCCGGCCGCGTCATTACTAGCAGACACAGCCACACAGTGCACTGTGCGCGCCTATGTCTGCTAAAGTGACGCCCATCAAACAGCACCAGCGGGCCTGCACAGCTGCTGGGGGAGCGGCCCGGGTCCCCACAGAAAATGGGACCCCCTGATGATCCAGGGCCTCGGCACTTCCCCGGGTGCTGTCGCCGGTCCTGCCTGTTGACAACCATGCAACTATAATAGAATTTTACTTACTTCACTCAAGCAATGACCTGCAGGGATGCTGTCCCAGGATGACAGATTTATTTTTGTGAGGGGACTACAGTATGTTGTGTTATTTTATACCTTCAATGCTTACTGACCACAAGTTTTTCTGTCTATGTATTCTTTGTGCTCCTTTGCACTACACTTTGGCAGCTGATTACTCATGTTTGACCCCATCAAGCATTTGGTGCACATTTCTGATTTTCACTCTTGTGTTGTACCTGTTAGTGTGGTTGTCATTCTCCTTGAAGAGAACCATTATAAGACCCAGTATTGCCACTGGCAAATATTTTCTCCTGTCACTCTGCTGCGAAAAGATTTTGTGTGAAAGAAGCCTAACGGGGATTTCCCAGCATTAGAAGTGATGCATATCCCGACTGGTATGCATTCAACTGGTGAGACCCTCAAGTATTTTCAGGATTAAAGTATTTTCTGAAAATTGTAACATAGCTCAATTTACTTAGATTCACAAAATTAAATGAGAGTTGACCCCTCTGGTCTTATTTTCCCTTACTTCACCAATGAGAGTTATTCACCATTTATTCCTATAAGTCAAGTTTACGCCGTTTATGCCTGGTGATGAACACTTAAAAAATATCCCATAAACGGTCTTTCCCCAAACATGTTCCACAGGAGCGTTCTTGTGGCATATGTGTTGCGCTGCGCAGCTCATGCTACTGGGTGTTCAGTGTTCTTTCTCCCCTACCACAGTGTTGCAGTGCTCTTGCTGCAGGTTGCCTAAACAACCAGTAACCTGTGGCGCCCCTGCGGGTTCAATCGCCACAGAGGTACTGCATCTCACCCAGAGGTGTGGTATTCCACTCTCAGGTAAGGATAGAGTGCTGCCCGGGACCCTAACACCTGCATCCAACACATCCACTTCAGTAGGGCAGGGCGAGATTGCTCCTAAGGGAGAGCACAGTCCCTGGTCCCTGGCTGGAGTGGAGGAGAACCTAGCGAGGGGGAACCATGTAGTGGATGTGGGTAGAGGAAGTAGATTAGGGGAGCACTTGAAAGGAGCTGTATAAAAAGGGGAGCCATCTTAGACAGTTCAGTCAGAGAAGCCAGTGAGAGGAAGAAAGTGAAAGGAGCAGAGGCTCTGCAGGAGCTCTGCTCCGGAGGCTGGCCTAGTGAGAAGCCCAGGACTGAGAGAGGGAGCAGGAGGAAGGCTCCAGGAACAGAAGGGATCCCAGGGGTACGGTAAGTGCAGGAGGCCACCCGTACGCCCGAATCTGCCAGGCGGTGGAGGGATCGAGCCGCAGAGGGGACCGGCCCCTAAACTAGTGGAGAACTACAAGGCTCAGCTAGGAACCGGAGGCTGCTGTACTTGTAAGGTGCAGTGGCCACATCCGCAATTATATCGCCGAGAAGGTGGCCACCGAGGGTCCAGGAGACTGCCGGTCGCCCGACAAGACCCGAGGCTACTGGATTGGGACACTGATTGTGAGGCACAGGGCAGGAGGGCGACAGCCAGCACAGGAAGATGACTGAGGAAGGCACATAGAAAGGGGTCCTGTCAGGCACTCTTGAACTACCTGAGGGATTGCTGAACCCCTGCCTGGTGAACCCAGCATGACGTGGGAGGTTGTAGTCCGGAACCTGTAACCTGAGGAACTTATCAATTGTGAGTAAACTCGGAAGACTGCAGCCCACTGTCTCTCTGATTATTATCTGCGCCATCACCCTGGCACTACAACGCCCAGCATCACCTATAACATCTACACTGCCCTGGAGCTAAGCTCTACCTGTGAGAGCCACACCACCTTTGCTGCACTAACATCAGCTCCAGAGGACCTGCTCCACAGAGGCGGCTCCCTTTAGCCGCATACCACAGGTGGCGTCACGAACTTTATACATAAAAACTATAAAATCCATATTTTACTGACCGCCCTGGGTCACCGACCGGGTCACCGCCACTGTGACATCTCCCCAAGCAAAGACAGGCCCGGCACCGAGTACCCCACGGCCCAGGGGGCGCGTCAAACCAACAACCAATCACCCCTGACCTCTGTAAATGCAATACCCAAGTGCCCCAGTCTACCTAAAGATATTTCACCACCAACTACATTGATCACCTATCCACAGGGTGTATAATGCATGTCTGATTCCTGATGGTCTCGCCTATCACATATGTAATGTCGTGCCATGCATTGTCTATGAAGCTTCTTTAGATAACCAAGATCTGCTCTTGGCTGTCTTTGTCAGTCCATAGTCAATAAATGCCTTTAGAGGCAAAACTCCTTTAAAGATGATTTTCCTAGTACTCCTTACCAGAGCAATATGGTTTATTTGGTTCCTAAACTTTGCAAATGCATGTTTGTTCTTTTTCTATTTGTCGTGAACCCCGAATATAGACTTGGACATATATCCTTGTCTGCTGCCCTTCATCAGTCTGCGGCTTACCACTGAACTCCACCAATCCTCACCCATGCACTTATGATTCCAACCTTTTTCCTTGATATTGCAGCCTGTTGTCTCTATACCGCCATTGAACCAGCCATTGCGAATTACTCAGGGTAGAGACCACGGAATTCCTGCTAGGAAAGTTTAGACCTCTTGAGGAAGTTAAAGGGAATTTGTCAGTAGGATCAACTCTCCTAAGCCGTCTATATGGGCATGTAGGTCATAGGAAGCTGAATAAAATGATACCTTGATATTTGTGATCCGATGTCTTATTCCAGAGAAATCCACATTTTTCTCAATATGTAAATGAGCTGTTAGGATCTATGGGCCGGATATAGATCTCCCCGAGAATCTTCCTTCAGAGCTTATTTTAAATGAAAGAGGGCATTACTGGTATGAGACAGATAAATCAAGAGAGCAGACATGTCTCACACTGGTAACGCTCCCTTTCATTTAAATTCAACTCTGGAGGCAGATTCTCAGGGAGATCTATGTCCGGCCCAGAGATCTTAACAGCTCATTTACATATTAAGAAAAGCGTGGATTTCTCTGGAATAAGACATCGAATCGCAAATATCAAGGTATCATTTTATTCAGCTTCCCATGACCTGCATGCCCATATAGACAGCTTAGGAGGGTTGATCCTACTGATAGATTCCCTTTAAGGGTGTAGACTTGCTTTATGGTTTAACTCTAGTCAAACCATTTAGTAACTTAGTGGGTCCACATATCCGTGTTGTGATAAGTTAGATCAGTATACATTCCTCAGCCGTATTGAAAAGCGCATCTTCTTTAAGGTATTCAGGATGGTAGCACTTGACAAGTGATAGGTAGATATAAAGATTAAAAGATAGATCTATGGTAAGATCAATCGAACTACGGTATTTATTGAGCCATCTTAATTTACAGATATAGATTACATCCCATGTAATTTTGGTGTACTGTACTAACTTAGTGCCCAATGCTGCACGTCCAGTCCCCATCCCCATTAATAAGTAGTGTAATCAAAACTCCTATGAAAATAAACATAAGAATTTGCCTTTTTTTTGTAGGAACCGGATTATCCGGTTCTAGGGTTTGTATCACCTCGAGCAGATGCTAATGAGTGTTGGTTTAGGCATTCTTTAGCAGATTAGCTGCTTGTTACAAAGTGCTAAATATGTATGAATACTTATTTCAATATGCTATTACACAGATTGGGCAACGCTGCAAGGAATGAAGCAACGAACTGGGTGGAAACAGAATGTAATTACTACCTTCAAAGTGCCACTTTAATTCTTTTCAACAAATTGCCATGCTTTCACTTCTATGTGCATCACATACTTCAATGAAATATGTTTAAGTGCATCATCTTGTTCTCCCAAAGTTTTAATTATCCCTATAATTCAAGGAGATGATTGATTCATGGACCATACCATTGTCCCAGTTAACAACGCCCTATATTGCACGCATAGTCCCCTTTTATTTATAATTTTTAATTTCATCATCTAGTTCCTCTGGAAGATAACAACATATTTCAACCACGACTGTAATGACAGATTCATAAAAAGATACAAGCCATAAAAAGATGACTTCATGTTTCTTTAAATCAAGAGTTTCACGTCACTGATTTAAAAAAAATCTTGTACTCCATTTTGTTCCCTTAGGCCCTTGAAAGTGACTCACATTAAAGGCTATTTGTATAACTATTGTATGCATTGGTTATTCTCTATAGTAGGAGTGGGCAATTAATTTTCCCGAGGGGCCACATGAGAGACCATGACTGTTGTGGAGGGCTGAACCAAGAGGGTGAAATTAATTCTGCTCAATATTAATATTAACATTAGTGATGAGCGAGCATGCTCGCTACCTCTCGGTGCTCACCCCAGCATCTCACTACTCGAGATGCTCGGAGCTCGCCGAGTATTTCCGGGGTTGCTTGGCTGGAGCTCGGGTCTCCTCCCTGCATGTTTGGCGCTCTTTAGAGAGCCAATGAACATGCAAGGATTGCCTGCCACTCACTGTAAAGCCGTAGCCATGTTGGTTGTGGCATTACAGTGATTGGCTGGCCACACAGCGTCATCAGGTCTATATCAGACCTGGCGCCACCATGCTCGTCACAGTCACTCCGGAATTAGACAGTGTAGGGAGAGGTGCTGCTGAGCTAGGGAGAGATTTGCTTGTGTATTAGGTAGTGTAGGGAGAAAAACCGTACATTACACATATCCATCTTAACAAACAGTCTTTTTGAGGACTAACTAATCCATCTGCAGAGATATCAGGCAGGCAGGGTATATAGGCAGGCAGTGTATATAGCAGACTGCAGTGCATATAGCACCAGAGGCTCCATTTCAATTCTGCCTTCTGCTACTGTTAGATATTTCTATACAAAGGCCCAGGTCTCAGGGGCCAGGAATAATTTTCTTTGAATCTTAATCCTCATTATTTGCTTAAAAAGCAATCCAGAGAACACCGTTTTTCTGCGCCATTTGCTTGTTGGCACTGCAGAAAACAGCCAGGTCCTTTCCATATTACAGCGCTAGAAATCCAGCTATTTAAAACTGTGTTTTCTCCGTCAAACGGAACACATATACGTTGTCAGAAAATATTGCCATTTCTGGCCTCCATTAAAAAAATTTCAGTGTGTCAGTGAAGCAATTCACACCAGTTTGCTGTTCAAACTACTTACCTACAGGCCAGGCATTTAAAACTCTGTTTTCTCCATCACACGGATCACATATAAGTTCGCTCCAAACTCAGTCATTTGTAGTGAGCGTGGAAGATACTGTCCTCCATTTAAAATGGGCAAGGCACGTGGCAAGGGAACTGGACGTGATGGTAATGGTGCATGCAGAGGCCGAGGACAAGGCCGTGGGCAAGCTGAAATTGTGTGACAACAAACACCCACATCTTCTCGCGCGACCTTCCTGTCCCAATTTCTAGGGGACAGCAGCACACCACTATTAAACCCAGAGCAGTGTCAAAAGGTTGTTGGTTGGATAGCGGATAATGCTTTCAGTCACTTAGCCACCACCACCACCACCACCCTGTCTTCCACACGGTCAAGTATCAGTAGTCGTGAGTCTGGACCGCATATTCCTCACCCTGATCCTCCTTCCTCCCACCATGCCGGGTGCCCAGAGACAACTTATCCCACACTTGGGCACTCTGAAGAGCTGTTCACTTTTCCATTTATAGATTCGGTCCTCTCGCCCAGTCCACTTGAAGCGGGGCAAGAGGAGATCGCGTGTAATGATGCCCAAATATTTGAGCAGCCACGGTCACACGAAGACGACGGTGGGAAAGTGTCACAAGAGGTGGACGATGATGAGACACAATTGCCAGAAAGTCAGGAGGAGGACCAGGGTGCGGAAATGGAAGACGAGGTGGTGGATGATATAGTAACTGACCCAACCTGGCAGGAGGACATGCAGAACGAGGACAGCAGCACACAGGGGGAGGGAGGCAGAGCACCTCAACAGGCAGGAAGAATCTGTGTGGTGGCCGCATACAGAAGGCAGGCAACTGTTCCCCGTAACAACAACACGAAGGAAGTTGCCAGTACAACTGTTAGGTCTTCCCGAGTCTGGTTGTTTTTTAAAGACTCTGCCGATAACCCCAAAAAGGACATTTGCACCACCTGCCAGGCCATCATCAGCAGGGGTGGCAAAACGACCAGCCTGACCACCACCAGCATGATCAGACACATGGCAGCAAAGCACCGGACTTTGTGGGCCAAACCCCAGGGTCCTGGAATAGTGTCTGCATGTGGAACCATTGCTTCTTCCGCTGTTGTGCATGCAAGCCAATCCCCTGTCCATAGTGCATGCGAAAGTGCCTCCTGCCCTGCACCTGTCGTTGCGCACTCTCAAGTAGCAGCATCTGGAAACACGTCCATGTCCTTGTCCCAGCGCAGCGTTCAGTTGTCCATACCCCAGTCCTTGGAACGCAAGCGAAAATATACAGCCAACACCCCACAGGCCACACTACTAAATTCTCACATTTCACGACTGCTTGCGCTCGAAATGTTGCATTTTAGGCTCGTGGAGATTGAAGCATTCCGCAATCTGATGGCGGCGGCCGTCCCTCGGTACTCGGTCCCCAGCCGCCACTATTTCTCCCAGTGTGCCATCCCTGCATTATACAAGCACGTGTCCCAAAACATTAGCCGTGCCCTCAAAAACGCAGTTACCGGGAAAGTCCAACTAACCACGGACATGTGGACAAGTGCTTGTGGGCTGGGATGGTACATCTCGCTGACGGCACACTGGGTTAACATAGTGGAACCGGGACCCAGTCGGACCTTGGGATGGAACACGTCCTCCTGACGCCAAGGATTGCGGGCCCTTGGTCAATCAGGGTTGCCCCCACGGTCTACAGCTTCTGCACCTCATCCTCCTCAGCCTCCTCCTCCTCTTCAGCCTCCATCTCCGAAATTACCATTTCAGTCACAAGCTGGAAGCACTGCAGCACTGCCTCGGCCAAGCGGCAACAGGCTGTGCTGAAGCTAATATGCTTAGGTGACAAACCGCACAATGCTGAAGAGTTGTGGACAACTCTGAAAGAGCAGTCAGATCTGTGGCTCACACCGCTGAACCTACAGCCAGGCATGGTCGTGTTTGACAATGGCCGGAACCTGGTGGCGGCTCTGAGGCGAGGCGAGCTCACACACGTACCATGCCTGGCCCATGTGCTTAACCTCGTGGTTCAGCGGTTTCTCAAATCCTACCCGGAGCTGCCGGATCTGCTTGTTAAAGTACGCCGCCTGTGTGCCCATTTTAGAAAGTCAGCTATAGCTTCCGCTGCCCTTGCCAAGTTTCAGCAGCGTTTGCAGCTTCTGGCTCACAGACTGGTGTGTGATGTCCCCACGCATTGGAACTCTACACTGCAGATGTTGGGAAGGATTTGTGAGCAGAAGAGGGCAGTTGTTGAGTACCAGCATCAACAAGGCCGTCGGTATTCAGTTCAGACTCCACACATAAGACCTCAGGAGTGGACATGGATGTCAGACATATGTACCATCCTCCAAAACTTTGAGGACTCCACCAAGATGGTGAGCGGCGATGACGCCATAATTAGCGTCACCATCCCGCTTCTCTGTCTTCTGAAACGCTCTCTGCTCTCAATCAAAGAGGATGCATTGAAGGCGGAGCACGATGAGATGGAGCAAGGAACCATACAGGGTGATTACACACAGCCAAACATCATCTCATCCCAACATGGATTGGGTGACAATGAGGAACAGGAGGAGGAGGAGGAAGAACAGGATCTAGTTTCATGCACTATAGACGGTACTACCTGCACAGCTGTCATACCGTCTATTCAGCGTGGATGGCCAGAGGACAGAGAGGAAGAGGAGGAGAGCATGGTCAGTCATCCTGTTGTTGAGGACACGGAAGTTTTGCCTCTTAGTAGTATGGCACGCATGGCTGAGATTATGTTACGCTGCCTTTCCCATGACCCTCGCGTTCTCAAAATTTTGGGTGACAGTGATTACTGGTTGGTGACACTTCTAGACCAATGCAACAGGGAGTACTTTATATCTCTTATTCCTGAGGCGGACAGGTCTACAAAAATGGGGCTGTACCAGAAGGCCCTTGTTGGGGAACTATTAAAAAAATTCCCATCTGAAAACGCTGGCGGCAGAGGGCCCACTTCGCTGGACAACCAAGGAGTACAGACGAGAGAGACACAACTCCAATCCAGCAGAGGCAGGGGAACACTGTCAAAGTTCTTGGAGAGTTTTCTCAGACCTTCCCATCGCACAGGCCCTGAGGCGCGGGGTACTCTCACAAGGAGTGCAAAGTTTTGGAAGATGCTGAGGGAGTACCTTGCCGACCATACCAACGTCCTCCGCGATTCCTCTGTGCTGCATAATTATTGGGTATCCAAGCTGGATACTTGGAATGAACTGGCTCTCTATGCCTTGGAGGTCCTGGCCTGCCCTGCCGCAGGGTTTTATCAGAGCGGGTTTTTAGTGCCGCTGTTGGAATTATAACTGATAAGCGCATCCGCCTGACAACTGAAAGTGCTGACAGGCTGACTCTTATAAAAATGAACAATGGCAGGATTGGGCCAGATTTCTCAACACCACCGAATGATAGCAGCGTTACATAAACTCAAAACCAGTGTCTTTTCTTGGGAGGTGTATTCCCATGCACCTTTTCACACCCAGACATGGGTATACGCTTCCTGATTTTGGCTATTTGCTCTTGTCCTCCTCCATCTCCTCATCCTCCACCACCATATCACCAGGGTGACCGTGGTCCATGATGCAACACCCACATAATTTTTTTAAAGGGTGTTTATGAAGCCCGTAAAAAAAAAATTTTATGCAGTATGTTCATGTATACCCCCCAGGGGTAAATGTTTGTCAGCCCATACACTTAGTGCATGGGCATTACAAGTATAGGAGGCCCGCTCCATTCTAATGGGAACATTTTTTTTGAGGCCCTCCTCCACGTCTCTTCCAAGGTGCATTGGAGTGCCTCCAAATTTTTGGCTGCCCTTACATTCACTGCATAGGCCAACACTATGGAAGACTCTCTCCTTTCTAATGGGAATTTGTTGTTACTGTGGCCCTGCTCTATGTGTCTTTAAATTCTTAGTGGGGTTTTTCCTAAAATTGGTCAGCCGTTGGACTCACTGCATACCCTATAACTGTATAGCAGACGCTCTCCTTTCTAATGGGAACATGTCATACTTGTTACTGTGGCCCTGCTCTGTGTGTCTTTAAATTCTTATTGGTGTTTTTCCTAAAATTGGTCAGCCTTTGGACTCACTGCTTACCCTACAACGATATAGCAGACTCTCTCCTTTCTAATGGGAATTTGTCATTACTGTGGCCCTGCTCTATGTGTCTTTAAATTCGTAGTGGGGTTTTTCCTAAAATTGGTCAGCCGTTGGACTCACTACATACCCTATAACTGTATAGCAGACTCTCTCCTTTCATATGGAAATTTGTTGTTACTGTGGCCCTGCTCTATGTGTCTTTAAATTCTTAGTGGGGTTTTTCCTAAAATTGGTCAGCCTTTGGACTCACTGCATACCCTATAACTGTAAAGCAGACTCTCTCCTTTCTAATGGGAATTTTTTGACTCACTGCATACCCTATAACTGTATAGCAGACCCTCTCCTTTCTAATGGGAACATGTCGTACCCTAAAACTGTATAGCAGACTCTGTCCTTTCTTATGGGAATTTGTCGTTACTGTGGCCCTGCTCTATGTGTCTTTAAATTCTTAGTGGGGTTTTTCCTAAAATTGGTCAGCCGTTGGACTCACTGCCTACCCTATAACTGTATAGCAGACTCTCTCCTTTCTTATGGGAATTTGTCATTACTGTGGCCCTGCTCTATGTGTCTTTAAATTCTTAGTGGGGTTTTTCCTAAAATTGGTCAGCCATTGGACTCACTGCATACCCTATAACTGTATAGCAGACCCTCTCCATTCTAATGGGAACATGTCGTACTTGTTACTGTGGCCCTGCTCTGGGTGTCTTTAAATCCTTAGTGGGGTTTTTCCTAAAATTGGTCAGCCTTTGGACGCACCGCATACCCTATAACTGTATAGCAGACTCTCTCCTTTCTAATGGGAATTTGTCGTTACTGTGGCCTTGCTCTATGTGTCTTTAAATTCTTAGTGGGGTTTTTCCCAAATTTTGGCAGCCCTTGCAGTCACAGCATGGGCATTACCACTATAGGAGACCCGTTCCTTTATAATGGGAACATTTTTTTTTACTGAGACCCTCCTCTATTTCTCTTCAAAGGGGTATTGGGTTGCATCAAAATTTTTGGCAGCCCTTGCAGTCACTGGATACGCAATAACAGTATAGGAGGCCCACTTGTTAATAATGGGAACAACAAAGCATAGCCGGCTGATGGCTTTCTAACAATAGCGAGGGCCGACTGCTGGCCTTTTAAGAATAGTAATAGGCTTTATGACTTTCAGAGTCCCTCCATCACAAATAAAACAGGATGTGTCTGATGATGTGTCACACACCACATTGCCAGATAAGGTTGTAAAATATTAAAATGACATTTCCCGGTGAATGCATTTGTCTTAAAAAATAACGGAAAAAAAACAAAACAATAGCATTTTTCTTTAGTATAAAAAAACAGCGTCACCCATTTAACCTCAATGTAATCACATTGTTCACCTCATGCACCTCCTTCTCCATCTCCGAAACGACCATATCAGTCACAAGCTGACAGCACTGCAGCACTGCCTTGGCCAAGCGGCAACAGGCTGTGCTGAAGATGACATGCTTAATACTTAATTGACAAACCGCCCAGCGCTGCAGAGTTGTTGAAAGCTGTAACACAGCAGCCTGATCTGTGGCTCTCACCGCTGAACATGCAGCCAGGCATGGTCATGTGTGACAATGGGCGGAACCTGGTGAGGAGAAATGACACCCAGAGTAGATACGGTTTCCCTCTATGCCAGTCCTTTCACCGAGCTTAATACAACTCTCGTCAAAAAAAGCTGTGGACTGGCTCCGTACTGTCCCTGGCCACATTCACCTGTCCACGTGTTTGTGGGTAGGCGGTCCTTCCCAGTAAGTGCACTGGGGAGGGCACGGGTAATGATATGGGACCCGTGCTTGTGGAAGGGGAGACGATACCGGGAAAAATAATGACGGCTGGGGACCAAGTATGGATACCCGGCCGCTGCCGGCATGAGGTTGTGAAAAGCTTCCACCTCCATGACCCTAAAAGGCCACATTTCAAGTGAAAGCAGCTTTAGAGGACTTCCTGGGAGAAATGACAGCTGGGTAGATATGGTTTCCCAAGTCCTTTCACCAAGCTAAAAAATATGGCTGTGGTGAAATACAACACAGCAAAAAAAACCTGTGGACTGGCTCAGTTACGTCCCTGGCCACATTCACCTGTCCACGTGTTTGTGGTTAGGCGGTCCTTCCCAGTAAGTGCACTGGGGAGGGCATGGGTAATGTTGTGGGACCCGTGCTTGTGGAAGGCGGAGACCATACCGGGAGAAACAGTGGCGGCTGGGGACCGAGTATGGACACCCGGCCGCCACCGGCATGTGGTTGTGAAAAGCTTTCACCTCCACGAGTCTAAAAGGCCATATTTCAAGTGCAAGCAGCTGCCCAGAAATCTGGCAGTTTAGTGTTGTAGCCTGTGGGTGGGTGGCTGGCTGCATACTTGCGCTTGCATTCCAAGTAACAGAAAACTAAGCAGATGGTGGCCTCTATCATCATCATGGTCTCACCTCGGCACTATGAACTCTCCTGAAGGAGAAGCCAGTGCCCACCGGAGGAGTCTCTAGTTCTCTGGTGGGCCCGTCCAACCCTGTCGAGAAGCAGCCCTGGCTAAGAAAAGTGTGGGGGAAGGTTCCCGGACACTCTATGGCTGCTGTTTTAATGTGGATTGGACATGCTTATGCCTGTTATTTCTTAAACTGCATTGAAGATCAGGCCATTGTCCAACTCTGTATTCATGAAATTAAATGCGCAAAGAAAGATGTGTGTGTGTCAAAGCACCACCGACAAGTGCGAGTTGGTGTTGGACGGGCTGCCATTGCTTCTGCAACAAGCTGAATTAGAGTACTTCCTGGGAGAAATGACACCCAGGGTAGATACGGTTTCCCTCTCTGCCATTCCTTTCACTGAGCTAAATACAACTCTCAGCAAAAAAAGCTGTGGACTGGCTCCGTACCGTCCCTGGCCACATTTACCTGTCCACGTGTTTGTGGGTAGGCAGTCCTACCCAGTAAGTGCACTCGGGAGGGCACGGGTAATGTTGTGGGGCCCGTGCTTATGGAAGGCGGAGATGATAACAGGAGAAATAGTGGCGGCTGGGGACCAAGTATGGACACACGGCCTCCGCCTGCATGAGGTTATGAAAAGCTTCCGCCTCCATGAGCCTAAAAGGCCACATTTCAAGTGAAAGCAGCTTTAGAGGACTTCCTGGGAGAAATGACAGCTGGGTAGATATGGTTTCCCAAGTCCTTTCACCAAGCTAAAAAATATGGCTGTGGTGAAATACAACACAGCAAAAAAAACCTGTGGACTGGCTCAGTTACGTCCCTGGCCACATTCACCTGTTCACGTGTTTGTGGTTAGGCGGTCCTTCCCAGTAAGTGCACTGGGGAGGGCATGGGTAATGTAGTGGGACCCGTGCTTGTGGAAGCCGGAGACGACACCGGGAGAAACAGTGGCACCTGAGGACCGAGTATGGACACCCGGCCGCCGCCGGCATGAAGTTATGAAAAGATTCCGCCTCCACGAGCCTAAAAGGTCACATTTCAAGTGCAAGCAGCTGTCAAAAAATTGGCAATATAGTATTGCAGCCTGTGGGTGGGTGGGTGGCTGGCCTCATACTTGCGCTTGCATTCCAAGGAATGGGGTAGGGACAACTGAATGCTGCACTGGGACAAGGACGTGGACGGTGATTGTTGCAAGTCTACAACGACAGGTGCATGGCGGGAGGCAACTTCGCATGCGCCAAGGATCACTTATGATGGGCACACTTTTAGGCAGTGACCTGGGTGTAAGAAATGCTTCCAGAGGTCTTCCCAATGCTGTTCCCATGTCTTTTCAGCACTGTATGCATGTGTCTGATGATGTGTCACACAACACATGGCCAGATAAGGTTGTAAAATGTTAAAATGACATTTCCCAGTGAATGCATTTGTCACGGTTGAAAGCAATGCAAAAGTGAAAAAACGCATCAAAAACGCTATGTGTGAACATTGCCCAAGGTGTGGAGGAGTATTTTTGGTTTTGGTTATTTATTTTGCCTTATATACAAGTCATTACCCTGGAAAGGATGTTCCTTAATATATTTCCCAGGAAAATCCATTTTGTTTTTGTTTTTGTATGTTTTATTGTGAGTCCGTAAAAGTGGCGTAATACTCTGACAACGTTGTTGACAGCAGTGACCTGGGAGTCAGAAAAGCTTCCAGGGGTCTTCTCCATGCTGTTCCCATGTTATTTGAGCACTGTTCCCATCGATTTGGGCAATTTTTAGGCCCTCTGCAGACCGCCGGGGGAGCCGCCTGAAAAATGCTCGAGTTTCCCATAAACTTACATTGGGCTCGTTGCTCGGGTCGAGCACCCGAGTATTCCAATTTACTCGACCCGAGCAACGAGTACCCGAGCAATTGAGTGCTCGTTCATCATTAATTAACATATAAATTATAATTATTATTCTATATTAATATGAATTGTATCACTTAATATTGAGCCTGTACACAGCCCTCTATATAAAGTATGAGCCCCCACACAGCTCCTGGTATATACAGTATGAGCCACCACACAGCCCCCCGCTATATAATTTAGAGTATGAGCCCCCACACAGCGCTCCTATATACAGCATGAGCTCACACAGTCTCATATATATACAGTATAAACCCCCCACACATAGCTCCCCTATATACAGTATGAGTCCACACACAGCCCCTATATACAGTACGATACCACACACACATCCCCCTATATATAACATGTGCCCAGACACTGTCCCCCTACATAAAGTATGATCACAAACAGACCCCTCTAAAAACAGTATGAGTCCACACACAGCCCCCTATATACAGTATAAACCCCCATATACAGTATGAGCCCACACACAGGACTCATATACAATATGAACCTTACTATATACAGTACGAGACCCCACAAAGGCCCCCATATACACCATGAGCCCCCTATATACAGCATAAGCCTACTCATAGCCTCCCTTCATGCAGTATGAGCTCACACCCAGGTGTCCCCCCGTATATACAGTATAAGCCCACACAAATTCACAAATATAAAAAAAAACACATACTCACCCCATACACATTCCCCCAGCGTTCTTCTCCAGTCTTTGCTGTGTACACTGACGCAATGTAGTGATGTCATCATGTCTGCTGTCTCAGATGTACATGCTAATTGGTGGAAGAAGGAGTCAGCGGCTCCCTCCTCCAGCACTGTATTGCCAGCTATCTGCATCCTGAGGATGCAGATAGTGGTGAAATCAGGACGCCGGGCAGCCTCCTGCTGTGACCCGTGGACCAGTGGTTTCAGCCTTTCAGCTGTCTCAGTCCGTGGACCGGACTGGAAAAGCCAGAGAATAGTGGGATGTGGCCCACGGTCAGCACATTGCCCATGTCTACTCCACAGTGGTTGAAGTTATTTTGGAGCATCTTAAACCAAAAGGGACAGTCATAAATGGCAGCTAGTGCAATGTCAAAAGGTTAGTCTCCCAAGTTTCTTCAGTCACAACAACACTATTTTTACTCCTTCTCTTAAGATACCCATGCACAAGATATAAATGTTCACATTTCCCTCTGATAATCTAATGTGTATGGAGTTCTCGAAACTGTGACAACTTATGTCAAGAAATGAGTTTTGGGCATGTTCGATTTCAGGACGTCCAATGCTTTCCTCTGTTGTGAAATTAGCTACCGGCAGCGCCTATATTCCCACCTTTGATATTTTTGCCATATTGCATGTGATATACCATACATTTCTGATAGATGCAGGTTCTACCACTGGGACTTTCTCCAGAAACACCTTTTTTATCTCAAATCTGGGGGAGTCAGTTTTCTTAGTCATTTTCTCTGCTTTGCCAGATTTTTTTTCTTAATCCTTTCTAATTATGTATGTAGTATAGTCTACTGATAGTCTTCTTACAAATCCCTGACTTCCTTAGTTTCCAGCACCGCTTATGGTTCTCTTCTGGACCACTTTACGTGATCACTCTTCTGCTTTGAAGACTCACTCAATGTCTACTGTGTACAGTCATGGCCAAAAGTATTGAGAATGAGACAAATAGTAATTTTTCCAAAGTTTACTGCTTCATTTTTTGTAATGGCAATTTGCATATACTCCTGAATGTCAAAGAGTGATCAGCTTAACAGCAATTACTGTACTTGCAAAGTCAATAATTGCCCAGAAAATTAACTTTAACCCCCAAAACACATTTCAACATCATTGCAGTCCTGCCTTAAAAAGAGCAGCTAACATCGTTTTAGTGATTGATCCATTAACACAGGTGTGGGTGTTGATGAGGACAGGGCTGGCGATCAATCAGTCATGATTAAGTAAGAATGACATCACTGGACACTTTAAAAGGAGGCTGATTCTTGGTATCATTGTTTCTCTTCAGTTAACCATGGTTATCTCTAAAGAAACACGTGCAGCCATCAATGCGCTGCACAAAAATGGCCTAACATGGAAGAGTATCGCAGCTACAAAGATTGCACCTCAGTCAACAATCTATCGCATCATCAAGAACTTCAAGGAGAGAGCTTCCATTGTTGTCAAAAAGGCTCCAGGGCGCCCAAGAAAGACCAGCAAGCGCCAGGACCATATCTTAAAACTGTTTCAGCTGCGGGATCGGACTACCAGCAGTGCCGAGCTTGCTCAGGAATGGCAGCAGGCTGGTGTGAGTGCTTCTGCATGCACTGTGAGGCGGAGACTCTTTGAGCAAGGGCTGGTTTCAAGGAGGGCAGCAAAGAAGCCACTTCTCTCCAGAAAAAACATCAGGGACCGACTGATATTCTGCAAAAGGTACAGGGAGTGGACTGCTGAGGACTGGGGCAAAGTCATTTTCTCTGATGAATCCCCTTTTCGATTGTTTGGGACATCTGGAAAACAGCTTATTCGGAGAAGAAGAGGTGAGCGCTACCACCAGTCTTGTCTCATGCCAACTGTAAAGCATCCTGAAACCATTCATGTGTGGGGTTGCTTCTCAGCCAAGGGAATCGGCTCACTCACAGTCTTGCCTAAAAACACAGCCATGAATAAAGAATGGTACCAGAATGTCCTCCAAGAGCAACTTCTCCCAACCGTCCAAGAGCAGTTTGGCGCCCAACAATGCCTTTTCCAGCATGATGGAGCACCTTGCCATAAAGCAAAGGTGATAACTAAATGGCTCATGGAACAAAACATAGAGATTTTGGGTCCATGGCCTGGAAACTCCCCAGATCTTAATCCCATTGAGAACTTGTGGTCAATCATCAAGAGATGGGTGGACAAACAAAAACCAACAAATTCTGGCAAAATGCAAGCATTGATTATGCAAGAATGGACTGCTATCAGTCAGGATTTGGTCCAAAAGTTGATGGAGAGCATGCCAGGGAGAATTACAGAGGTCTTGAAGAAGAAGGGGCAACACTGCAAATATTGACTTGCTGCATTAACTCATTCTAACTGTTAATATAACCTATTGGTACTCATAATATGATTGCAATTATATTTCTGTATGTGATATAAACATCAGACAAACACTAATAAAAACCAGAGGCCAGCAGATCATGTGAAAATATAATTTTGGTGTCATTCTCAAAACTTTTGGCCATGACTGTAGAGCTATAACTGCTTTCCCAAAAACTGTATTTTAGTACTCGCCTGGTCCTTTCCTGGATCACATGACCACTCTTCAGCTTTGATAGCTCAAACAGTGTATACTGTGTGGAGTGGTAGCTGCCTTCCAAAATGCTATCAATTCCAGCTTCCAGTACCACTATGGCCCTTTTCTGGATCACATGACCACTCTTCATTTTTTATGGCCCACACAACGTCTACTGTAGGGAGCAGTGGCTGGTTTCCGAAAACCTATCTTCTCCAGTTTCTAGTACCATTCTTGATCTCTACTGGATCACATGACCATTGTTCAACTTTGATGGCTCACACAGTGTCTACTTTGAGGAGTGAAAGTTGCTTTCCCAAATGCTGTCTTCTCCAGTTTCCAGTAGCACTTTGGTCCTCTTCTGGACCTCATGACCACTCTTCAGCTTTGAATGCTCACACAGTGTCTACTGTGTGGAGCAGATGCTGTTTTCCCATTGAAAGTCTATGAGACTCAGAATGAGGCATTATAGACTTACAATGAGAAAGCAACTCCCGATCCACACGTAAAGGGGTTGTACACTACCATTTAAAATATGCCAAAGAGTTTTTATGATGAAAAGCAACTTCTTTATAATTACCTCCCTCTGCCTTTTCTGCCTGTGAGCAGCGATATCACTGGCCGCTCACAGGCAGCACGTGACCCCCTGCTGACATCCCCTCTATTGAGGAGTGACTCAGCGCTGGGGTCGCCGTGGTGGCTGCTGGGTTGTGGGCAGGGTTATTCCCCGCGTTACATTTGAAGAGTCTACCACATGTTTTTTGGTAAACTCAAAACGAGCCTTACAATTTTTGTGTGTAAGCAAAGGCTTCTTTCTGCCCACTCTTCCATAAAGGCCACCTCTATGGAGTGTAGGGCTTATAGTGGTCATATGGACAGATACTCCAGTCTCTGCTTGGGAACTATGTAGCTCCTACAGGGTTACCTTTCGTCTCTGTGTTGCCTCTCTGTTTTTTAAAGTCCTCCTTGCCCGTGCTGAAAGTTTTGGTGGGCGGCCCTTTCTTGGCAGGTTTGTTGTGGTACCATGTTATTTCCATTTGATGATAATGGATTTGATGGTGCTCAGGGGGAGCATCAAAAATTTGAATATTTTTTTATAACCCAACCCTGACTTGAACT
This sequence comes from Phyllobates terribilis, assembly GCF_046119375.1. NCBI lineage: Eukaryota > Metazoa > Chordata > Amphibia > Anura > Dendrobatidae > Phyllobates > Phyllobates terribilis. Next base: position 250,155,642 of record NW_027362773.1, on the reverse strand, counting down.
TCTCAACAACTTTGTCCTGACTTGTTTGGAGATCTCCTTGGTCTTCATGGTGTTGTTTGGTTAGTGGTGCCTCTTGCTTAATGGTGTTGCAGCCTCTGTGGCCTTTCAGAAAAGTGTATATACGAACAGCTCACTTGACACTTAGATAACACACAGGTAGACTTCCTTTCACTAAGCATATGACTTATGAAGGTAATTGCTTGCTTCAGAAATTTTTAGTGGCTTCATCGCAAAAGGGGTGAATACATATGCACATGCCAATTTTTAGTTATTTAATCCCAAAAATTAAATTTACAAAAATATTTAAACACAGGTTGTAATGCAACAAAATAGGTAAAAAGCCAAGGGAGGTGAAAACTTTCGCAAAACACTTTAGATGAGAATCCCAAAGTGGGAATCCTTCATTACTAATTGTAAAAGTATTGTATTATTTATTTCATCTCCCCAATCTACACCCAAAGGTTAGTGATTCAACTAAATAGATTCAAAACATACATTTTCACCTTTTGACCAAGCTGTGAGCACTAGTGTTGAGCGAACATGCTCGACACTGCTCGGTACTCGCCCGAGCATCACGCTACTCGGGATGTTCGGCGAGCACCGAGCATTTCCGGGTTACTCGGGCGGGAGCTCGGGTCTCCGCCCTGCATGTTTGGCGCTCTTTACAGAGCCAATGAACATGCAGGGATTGCCAGCCAGTCACTGTAATGCTGCAGCCATGTTGTTTGTGGGCATTACAGTGATTGGCTGGCCGCACAGCGTCACTTCGAGTATTTAAAACCGGGCGCACCCATCTTGGACACAGTCGCTCCGGATTAGATAGTGTAGGGACAGCGCTGCTGATTTAGGGAGAGATATAAACTGCGAAATAGTTAGTGTAGGGTCTGTAAAGGCTGCCAGAACAAACAAACAGTCCTTTTCAGGACTAATATCCATCCCAGATACCAGGCAGGCAGGCTGTATAGGAGACACAGTGGTTATACCAGCAAACGCTGCTTTACAGTCCTGTGTGCTCCTGTGGCTGAAATTGCTGGACTTAGCACTAGGTGTCGGGGGCCAGGAAAAATCCTTTTTTTTTCATCTAAATCCTCCTTTTTTTTCCTCCTTCACACTGTACAAATACCCGTCTTATTAACCTTTTGGTGTGTCCCCCCCCCCCCAAAAAAAAGCGTGTCTCTGATTTTTCAGACACAAATATAACTGTTGAAAATAGTCTGGTGTAGGCTAGAGAAACAGAAGTGTTGTTTTGCACTTCCACGGTTCAAACCTCTGTATTATCCATTTTGGGCCATTTGTATCTAAAAAAAAAAACAGTTTGAGTGTGTCGCTCACTGTTCAGCCGCAACTGTTGTGACACAAAAATATATCTGTTGAAAATAGTCTTGTGTAGGCCCGACATCCCAGTGTGGTTTCGCAGTTCCACGGGTCAAATCGCTGTACTATCCAGTTTTGGGCCTTTGGTATCTAAAGAAAAAGCAGTTTGAGTGTGTCGCTCACTGTTCAGCCGCAAATATCTCTATTTAAAAAAGTGTGGTATACCCCAGTAAACAATAACTGTGGTTTTGCCATCCCACGGTAAAAAATCTCTATTATTCAGCTTTTGGTAGTTTTTTCCATAAAGAAAAACAGTAGTGTCTCCTGACTGTTGTGACACAAAAATATATCTGTTGAAAATAGTCTTGTGTAGGCCCGACATCCCTGTGTGGTTTCGCAGTTCCATGGGTCAAATCGCTGTACTATCCAGTTTTGGGCCTTTGGTATCTAAAAAAAAAAGCAGTTTGAGTGTGTCGCTCACTGTTCAGCCGCAAATATCTCTATTTAAAAAAGTGTGGTATACCCCAGTAAACAATAACTGTGGTTTTGAAATCCCACGGTAAAAAATCTCTATTATTCAGCTTTTGGTTGTTTTTTCCGTAAAGAAAAACAGTAGTGTCTCCTGACTGTTGTGATGCAAAAATATATCTGTTGAAAATAGTCTTGTGTAGACCCGACATCCCAGTGTGGTTTCGCAGTTCCACGGGTCAAATCGCTGTACTATCCAGTTTTTGGCCTTTGGTATCTAAAAAAAAAGCAGTTTGAATGTGTCGCTCACTGTTCAGCCGCAAATATCTCTATTTAAAAAAGTGTGGTATACCCCAGTAAACAATAACTGTGGTTTTGCCATTCCACGGTAAAAAATCTCTATTATTCAGCTTTTGGTAGTTTTTTCCGTAAAGAAAAACAGTAGTGTCTCCTGACTGTTGTGACACAAAAATATATCTGTTGAAAATAGTCTTGTGTAGGCCCGACATCCCAGTGTGGTTTCGCAGTTCCACGGGTCAAATCGCTGTACTATCCAGTTTTGGGCCTTTGGTATCTAAAAAAAAGCAGTTTGAGTGTGTCGCTCACTGTTCAGCCGCAAATATCTCTATTTAAAAAGTGTGGTATACCCCAGTAAACAATAACTGTGGTTTTCCTCTTCCACGGTTCTAATCTACTCTTTATTACCCTTTTTCCATTGATAGTGCAAGTGTAAGCTATTTTACTTCATTTACAATGGGCAAGGCGCATGGCAAGGGACATGGAAGTGGACGTTCTGGTGATGGTTCGTGCAGAGGACGGGGACGTGGCCAAGGTGAAAATGTGCCACAACCAACAGCTACATCTTCTCGCTCCCACTTCTTGACCGAATTACTAGGGAAGCACAGAACAACACCAGTATTGAGAACTGATCAGTGTGAACAGGTTATTAATTGGAAAGCAGATAATACTTCCAGTTACATGGGCACCACCACCTCCGGTCTGTCTTCCACACGGTCAACTCTTAGTAGCCGTGAGTCTCGATCGCATACTCCTCCTCACCCTGATGCTCCTTCCTCCCACCATGCCGAGTGTCGTCAGACAGCAAGTGATCCCACACTTGGACACTCTGAAGAGCTGTTCACTGGTCCATTTCCATATTTGGGCCCCTCGCCTGATACGCTTGAAGTGGTGGAAGAGGAGATCCCATGTTGCGATGCCCAAATATTTGAACAGCCACGGCCACAGGAAGTCGACGTTGGCAATCTGTCACAAGAGGTGGACGATGACGAAACACAATTGCCAGGGAGTGAGGAGGAGGATCGTGGTGCGCAAGTGGAAGAGGAGGAGGTGGTGGATGATCTAGTAACTGCCCAACGTGGAAGGAGGACATGCAGAGTGAGGCCAGCAGCACACAGGGGGAGGGAGGCAGAGTACCCCAACAGGCAGGAAGAAGCAGTGTGGTGGCCGCAGACAGAAGGCAGGCAACCGTTCCCCGTAACACCAACACGAGGGACGTTGCCAGTACAAGCGGTAGGTCTTCCAGAGTCTGGAATTTTTTTAAAGACTCTGCTGATAACCCCAAAAAGGCCATATGTTCCACCTGCCATGCCAGCATCAGCAGGGGTGACAAAACTACCAGCCTGACCACCACCAGCATGATCAGGCACATGGCAGCAAAGCACCCAACTTTGTGGGGCGAAACCCAGGGTCCACGACCAGTGTCAGCGGGTGTCACCACTGCTTCTTCCACTGTTGTGCGTGCAATAGAACCCCCTGTTGTGTGTGCAAGGCAATCCCCTGTCCATACTGCATGTAAAGATGCCCCCTCCTCTCAGTCTTCACTTGTTATGGCAGTTTCTCAAGAAACAGCATCAACGTCCACATCCACGTCCCACCGCAGCGTTCAATTGTCCATATCCCAGACCTTTGAATGAAAGCGGAAATTCGCAGCTAACGCCCCACAGGCCACAGTCCTAAATTCGCACATTTCACGACTGCTTGCGTTGGAAATGCTGACCTTTTAGGCTGGTGGAGACGGAATCCTTCCGCAGTCTTATGGCGGTGGCCGTCCCTCGGTACTCGGTCCCCAGCCGACACTATTTTGCCCGGTGTGCCATCCCCGCACTACACAAGCACGTGTCCCAAAGCATCTGCCTTGCCCTCAACAACGCAGTTACTGGGAGAGTACACCTGACAACGGACACGTGGACAAGTGCTTGTGGCCAGGGACGGTACATCTCTCCGACGGCACACTGGGTAAACATAGTGGAAGCGGGGACCCAGTCGGACCTTGGGACGGAACACATCCTCCCCACACCAAGGATTGCGGACCCTATGTCAGTCAGAGTTGCCCCCACAGTGTACAGCTCCTGCGCATCCTCCTCCTCCTCCTCCTCCTCATGTTCAGCCTCCATCTCAGATATCACCACATCAGTTACAAGCTGGAAGCATTGCAGTACTGCCTCCGCCAAGCGGCAACAGGCTGTGCTGAAACTCATAAGCTTAGGTGATAAACCTCACACTGCTTGTGAGTTGTGGACAGCTGTGAAAGAACTGGCAGATCTGTGGCTGAGACCGCTGAACCTACATCCCGGCATGGTCGTGTGTGACAATGGCCGTAACCTGGTGGCGGCTCTGAGGCGAGGTGAGATCACACACGTACCATGCCTGGCTCATGTGCTTAACCTCGTGGTTCAGCGGTTTCTTAAATCGTACCCTGAGTTGCCAGATCTGCTCGTGAAAGTACGTCGTCTGTCAGCTTATTTTCGGAAGTCGGCTACAGCTTCCGCCGCCCTTGCTGTGTTGCAGCAGCGTTTGCAGCTTCCGGCACACCGACTGGTGTGTGATGTCCCTACATGTTGGAACTCTACCCTCCACATGTTGCAAAGGATTTGTGAGCAGAAGAGAGCAGTTGTGGAGTACCAGCTGAAACAAGGCCGTCAATATTCAAGTCAGACTCCACACATAAGACCTCAGGAGTGGACCTGGATGTTTGACATATGTACCATCCTGACAAACTTTGAGGAGGCCACCAAGATGGTGAGTGGCGATGACGCCATCATTAGTGTCAGCATCCCACTTGTCTGTCTTTTGCAACGCTCTCTGCAGAGAATTAAAGAGGAGGCATTGCAGCCAGAGTATGATGAGATGGATCAAGAAGCCGTAGCGGGCGATTACACACAGCCCAGCCTCATCTCATCCCAACGTGCATTGGGGGACAATGAGGGAGAGGGGGAGGAGGAGGAAGAACAGGAGCTGCTATCATGCGTTGTAGACGGTAGTACCTGTACAAGTGTCATACCGTCAGTTCAGCGTGGGTGGCCTGAGGACAGGGGGGAGGAGGAAGAGGAGGAGGAGGAGAGCATGGTCAGTCGTCATCTTGGTGAGGACACGGAAATCTTGCCCGTTACCAGTCTGGCACGCATGGCTGACTTTATGTTACGCTGCCTTAACCGTGACCCTCGCGTTGTCAAAATGTTCGGTGACAGTCATTACTGGTTGGTGACACTTGTAGACCCCCGCTACAAGGAGAACTTTCACTCTCTTATTCCTGAGGTGGAGAGGTCTACAAAAATGGGGCAGTACCAGAATGCCCTTGCTGCAGAACTCTTAAAAAAATTCCCATCTGAACACGCTAGCGGCAGAGGTCACAGTTCGTTGCCCAACCAAGGTGTACAGGCGAGAGAGATGCAACTCCAATCCAGCAGAGGCAGGGGAACACTGTCAACGTTCTGGGACAGTTTTCTGACACCCGCCCAGCTTACAGGCCCTGAGGCGCGGGGTACTCTCACAAGGAGTGGAAAGTTTCAAAAGATGGTGAGGGAGTACCTTGCCGACCGTACCAGCGTCCTCCGTGATTCCTCTGTGCCTTTTAATTATTGGGTATCCAAGCTGGACACTTGGAATGAACTCGCTCTGTACGCCTTGGAGGTCCTGGCCTGCCCTGCCGCTACGGTGTTATCGGAGCGTGTTTTAGTGCCGCTGGGGGAATTATAACTGATAAGCGCACTCGCCTGTCAACTGACAATGCTGACAAGCTGACCCTTATCAAAATGAACAAGGGCTGGATTGGGCCAGACTTCTCATCACCACCAAATGACAGCAGAGTAACATAAAGTCAAATCCACTGTGTTATTTCGGGATGTGTATTCACATGCACCGCTTCACACCCACACATGGGTATACGCTTCCTTGTTTCAGCTGTTTTATCTTCTTCTCCTTATCCTCAGCCTCCACCACCACTATACCACCAGGGTGCCAGCATTGCAAGTTCCTCCGTCCTTATTTTTGGCAGCTTTTGCTTGCAAGGCATAAGAAAATACTATGGGACACCCACTCCCCAATAATGGGACTTATGTTTGTAATATGCTGTACTGCATGGCTCTTGTAAGGGGCATTGCAAGTTGCTCCGTCCTAATTTTTGGCAGCTTTTGCTTGGAAAGCATAAGCAAATACCATAGGACACACACTCCCCAATAATGGGACTTATGTTTGTAATATGCTGCACTGCATGGCTCTTGTAAGGGGCATTGCAAGTTGCTCCGTCCTAATTTTTGGCAGCTTTTGCTTGGAAAGCATAAGCAAATACCATGGGACACCCACTCCCCAATAATGGGACTTATGTTTGTAATATGCTGCACTGCATGGCTCTTGTAAGGGGCATTGCAAGTTGCTCCGTCCTAATTTTTGGCAGCTTTTGCTTGGAAAGCATAAGCAAATATTATGGGACACCCACTCCCCAATTATGGGACTTATGTTTGTAATATGCTGTACTGCATGGCTCTTGTAAGGGGCATTACAAGTTGCTCCGTCCTAATTTTGGCAGCATTTGCTTGGAAAGCATAAGCAAATACTATGGGACACCCACTCCCCAATAATGGGACTTATGTTTGTAATATGCTGTACTGCATGGCTCTTGTAAGGGGCATTGCAAGTTGCTCCGTCCTAATTTTTGGCAGCTTTTGCTTGGAAAGCATAAGCAAATACCGTGGGACACCCACTCCCCAATAATGGGACTTATGTTTGTAATATGCTGTATTGCATGGCTCTTGTAAGGGGCATTGCAAGTTGCTCCGTCCTCATTTTTGGCAGCTTTTGCTTGGAAAGCATAAGCAAATACTATGGGAAACCCACTCCCCAATAATGGGACTTATGTTTGTAATATGCTGTACTGCATGGCTCTTGTAAGGGGCATTGCAAGTTGCTCCGTCCTAATTTTTGGCAGCTTTTGCTTGGAAAGCATAGGCTAATACTATGGGACACCCACTCCCCAATAATGGGACTTATGTTTGTAATATGCTGTACTGCATGGCTCTTGTAAGGGGCATTGCAAGTTGCTCCGTCCTAATTTTGGGCAACTTTTGCTTGGAAAGCATAAGCAAATACTATGGGAGACCCACTCCCCAATAATGGGACTTATGTTTGTAATATGCTGTACTGCATGGCTCTTGTAAGGGGCATTGCAAGTTGCTCCGTCCTAATTTTTGGCAGCTTTTGCTTGCAAGGCATAAGCAAATACTATGGGACACCCACTCCCCAATAATGGGACTTATGTTAGTGATATGCTGTACTGCATGGCTCTTGTAAGGGGCATTGCAAGTTGCTCCGTCCTAATTTTTGGCAGCTTTTGCTTGGAAAGCATAAGCAAATATTATGGGACACCCACTCCCCAATTATGGGACTTATGTTTGTAATATGCTGTACTGCATGGCTCTTGTAAGGGGCATTACAAGTTGCTCCGTCCTAATTTTGGCAGCATTTGCTTGGAAAGCATAAGCAAATACTATGGGACACCCACTCCCCAATAATGGGACTTATGTTTGTAATATGCTGTACTGCATGGCTCTTGTAAGGGGCATTGCAAGTTGCTCCGTCCTAATTTTTGGCAGCTTTTGCTTGGAAAGCATAAGCAAATACCGTGGGACACCCACTCCCCAATAATGGGACTTATGTTTGTAATATGCTGTATTGCATGGCTCTTGTAAGGGGCATTGCAAGTTGCTCCGTCCTCATTTTTGGCAGCTTTTGCTTGGAAAGCATAAGCAAATACTATGGGAAACCCACTCCCCAATAATGGGACTTATGTTTGTAATATGCTGTACTGCATGGCTCTTGTAAGGGGCATTGCAAGTTGCTCCGTCCTAATTTTTGGCAGCTTTTGCTTGGAAAGCATAAGCTAATACTATGGGACACCCACTCCCCAATAATGGGACTTATGTTTGTAATATGCTGTACTGCATGGCTCTTGTAAGGGGCATTGCAAGTTGCTCCGTCCTAATTTTGGGCAACTTTTGCTTGGAAAGCATAAGCAAATACTATGGGAGACCCACTCCCCAATAATGGGACTTATGTTTGTAATATGCTGTACTGCATGGCTCTTGTAAGGGGCATTGCAAGTTGCTCCGTCCTAATTTTTGGCAGCTTTTGCTTGCAAGGCATAAGCAAATACTATGGGACACCCACTCCCCAATAATGGGACTTATGTTTGTAATATGCTGTACTGCATGTGACGCGCCCCCTGGGCCGTGTGTACATGTGTGTGGGATACCCGGTGCCGGGTCTCTGGGGTCTGTAGTCTCCGTGGCGGTGACCCGGTCCCGTGGCTCAGGCTGGTCAAACCAGTGGCAGTCTTTCTTAGGTTTTGAGGTTAATTGTCCGACTGCGCCACCCGTGGATTGCGGTCAGGGAGTACCACCGCTGCGAGGCAGACCGCTGAGGCTGGTGTTGTGTGTGCAGCAGAGAGTGGGATAACTCCCCACGGGAGGAGTATAGCCTCAGGGCAGTGAGTGTGGATGATGGGGGTGATGGTGCACGAGCGCAGCAGGAACAACTCAGAGTCTTTGCAGTGCAGTTCAGGGTCTTTACTGATGATTATAAGGTAGACCCTCCCGGGAGTACTGGCTAGCATAAGAGGCCTGGTCAGTCTGTGAGCAAGCAGGAGTTCCCCTGGCCAGGTGGAGTTGTAGGCCTCCCCGTCTGTCTGCACTCTTCCTGGCTACCTTGCTGTAAGCAGGTAGAAGTAGCCCACGTCCCTGAGTGTACCATGTAGTGCTCACCCGTATGGCTGGTGACTTGGGGCCTTCTGTTAGCCTCCGCTCCACGACGGCGGTGCTGGTCCCTTGCTTGTGACTGAGCCTCCGGGCTTCTATGGCCAGAGGACCTGAAATCCCCTGCTGGCTGGTTTCTGCTGCTGGATATATAAGTCCTCACAGCCTCGGACTCCTGTGTCCGGTTCCTATTGTCTTCTGCCAGGGCGAGCTCTGCTCAGCTTCCAGCCCCTGGTCTTTAGCTCCTAGCTCCTACAGAGCTCCTTGCTGTTACTTTCCCTTGCTCTCACTCTGACTCTGACTGTTCTCTGACTCACTCAACCCCGCCCCAGATCCAGTTTATAAGGGCAGAATTCTCCCCTCCCAGGATTGGGGCAGGAGGATGTTGCATGTTTCAGGGATCCTGACCAGGAAACCTCCCACTTGCTCTCCGACGTAATATCTCTATTACTGTGGTGACCAGACCCCTGGGGTGCCACACATGGCTCTTGAAAGGGGCATTGCAGTTCCTCATAATTTTTGGAATGCCTTACATTCACTGCTTAGGCCAACAGTGCACAGGAGACCCAGTTGCTATAAATGGAAAAAAAGGTTTAGTTAACGCCCTTTGACCTCCATGTCATTTCCAAGGGGCATTGGAGTGCCTCGAAATTTTTGGTAGGCATTGCACTCACTGTATGCCCTATAGCTGTGTAGCCGAACCGCTCCTTTTGTTACAGAAACATATCCTACAAGACATAGCTGGTTGACTGGCCTGATATTGATGTGAATGGTCCCTGTTCCTCCTGCGATTTCTCCTTTGCCACTACCTCATTCATCATTTATCACCTGAAGCTTTGTTTTAACGGCAGTCATAGAACTTGGATAGTAGCAGGAAAACATCCAGCAATCCTCGGAGGAGGTAGGATATGCGCCAAAACGCTGACCACCTCAGGCCTAGCCGCTACTACATACATGCGCTTGCATTACAACAAAACAAAGCAGATGCTAACTTCTATCATCCTCATCATGCTCCTCTCCTTGGCACTCTCAACTCCCCTGATGGAGAAGCCAGGGCCCACCGGAGGAGTCTGATAGTCCGATGGGCTCGGCCAATGCTGCCCCTAAAGCAGGCCAGGCTAAGAAAAGTGTGGGAAAGGTTACCGGGAAAAATAGGGGTGGCTGGGGACCGAGTATGGACACCCGGCCACCCCCTGGAGGCTGGGGAGCAAGCGGGGACACCCGGCCACCAGGCAGCTGGGGACTGAGTATGGATACCAGGCTGCCGACACAGCCATGGCGTGGTAGCCAGATTCCGCCTCCACATGCCTAAAAGGCCCAATTTAAAGTGCAAGCAAGCAGTATGGTATTGCAGCCTGGGGGTGGGTGGGTGGCAGGCTGCATACTTGCGCTTGCATTGCAAGGAATGGGAGAGGTACAATTGAACACTGCCCTGGCACAAGGACTTGAATGGGGATAGTTGCAAGTCTGCAATGACAGATGCAAGGTGGGAGGCATCTTCGCATGTACCATGAACAGGGGTTTGGCATGCACACCCTACAGCGGAATAGGCTCTCCTTCCCACTAAATGCACTGGGGAGGGCACAGGTAATGTTTTGGTATACGCGCTTAATCTTATGTATAAGGCACACCAGGACAAATAGGGGCGGCTGGGGACTGAGTATGGATACCTCGCTGCCGAAGCAGCCATGAGGTAGTGGCCAGCTTCGGCCTCCTCCAAACTAAAAGGTCCCATTTCAAGTGCAAGCTAGCAGTATGGAATTGCAGTCTGGGGGTGGGTGGGTGGCAGGCTGCACACTTACACTTGCATTAAAAGAAAACATAGCAGATGCTAACTTCTGTCATCATCATCATGCTCCTCACCTTGGCACTCTCAACTCCACCGATGGAGAAGTCAGGGCCCACCGGAGGAGTCTGGTTCTCTGGTGGGCTCGTCCAATGCTGCCTACAGCAGGCCGGGCTAAGAAAAGTGTGTGGGGGGATGTTCCAAGGAGAAATAGGGGCGGCTGGGGACCGTTTATGGACACCCGGCTGCCCCCAGGCGGCTGGGGACCGTGTGTGGACACCCGACCACGGGGCGGCTGGGGACCGAGTATGGACACCCGGCCGTCGGGCAGCTGGGGACTGAGTATGGATTCCAGGCTGCCAACACAGCCATGACGTGGTGGCCAGATTCCGCCTCCACATGCCTAAAAGGCCCAATTTCAAGTTCAAGCAAGCAAGCAGTATGGTATTGCAGCCTGGGGGTGGGTGGGTGGCAGGCTGCATACTTGCACTTGCATTGCAAGGAATGGGGGAGGTACAATTGAACACTGCCCTGGGACTAGAACTTGCATGGGGATAGTTGCAAGTCTGCATCTTCTGATGCTGCAAGGATCACTTATGATGGGCACACTTTTAGACAGTGACCTGGGAGTCCCATGTCTTTTCAGCACTTTATGCATGTGTCACACAGCACATGGCCAGATAAGGTTGTAAAATGTTAAAATGACATTTCCCGGTGAATGCATTTGTCATAGTTGAAAGCAATACAAAAGTGCAAAAACGCATAAAAAATGCTACTTGTGAACATAGCCGAAGGTGTGGAGGAGTATTTTTGTTTTTGGTCATTTATTTTAACTTATACACAAGTCTTTTCCCTGGAAAGGATGTTCCTTAACATATTTCACAGGAAAAAAGTTTCACTTTCGTTTTTGAACGTTTTATTGTGAGCCCGTAAAAGTGGCTTAATACCTCTGACCACGTTGTTGACAGCAGTGACCTGGGGGTCAGAAATGCTTCCTGGGGCGATCCCCATGCTGTCCCCATGTCATTTGAGCACTGTCACTATCGTTTTGGGCACTTGTTAGGCTTTTAAAAGACTGCCGGGGGTGCCACCGCAAAAATGCTCGAGTCTCCCATAGACTAACATTGGGCTCGTTGCTCGGGTCTAGCACCCGAGTATCACGGCGAGCTCGGCCCGAGCTTCGAGCACCCGAGCATTTTAGTGCTCGCTCAACACTAGTGAGCACCTAACCTCTACTGGCACACTCAGTGTGCTGCCATATGGTGCTGCCATATAGAATCAAATTACAGAAATATTCTTCCAAAGAAGCAATTATTGAGAATATGGCATGGCATGGCAAGTCATGGTAATATGGTATCTAATGGGTTATGACTCCATCTTTTTTATTGGCCTAATGTGGAGTACAGCAGAAAACTTTATGTACAGTAAAGTTCCAGAGAAGTTTATGGATGCCGGATAACAAAGCTTCATACAACTCAAAATGTGACATTCGTCAGAACCAGATATTATAATTTTTTAGTAAACAGGATCTAATTCTGCTGCATATACCTATGTGACAGTCACAGAAAAGAATGGCTAACAAACATATAGCCCAAAGCAGAAAAATATTCTTAGTTTCTCTTCGGTGATTTTTAAGAATATCTATTATGTTATTTAATATTTGAGAACCCTGCAGTCCTACTGTCATTTATCCTCTTCAGTTCTATAACTGGAAATAGAAAAGAAGAAGAAAAAAAAGTCTTGTAATTACTTTCCTTGTCTTGTTCCAGCAGTGGGAACGAGGAAATTACTTGTAGCCCCTTAGGAAGGTTTAAAGAGAAAATCAAACCCTGTTTCAGGTGACAGAGAAGCATTGATTGATGATTCATATTTCATAAGTTTAATTGGGATTTACATAATAATTTGTGTCTACATGACTAAGTAAAGATTATCGCTTGAAAGATCTAGGAGGGTTGTTTGCAAAACCCTAGGGGAACATACCAAGCCTCATAGCTATCTATCTGATCAGCCTGTTAAAAGACTGAAGCTTTCAGAAGTGGTTTGATCTCTCCTTACAAGGTTAAAGGGCAGACATCAGGAGAGATTCTCAGCAAGAAATTCGACAATGCTTTGCGGTGCACATATTTTTACAAATCCTTACCATTTTTATAATTGTTTACTGCAAATCTATTTTAAGCAACTTGCAATTAATATTAGCACCTCAGCTGGGTGACATGGATATAAATCTAGCACATGTATCCAAGAAAAGTTTCTAAAAGGTATTGACAAGTTAAGCCGACCATCTAATGTGTTTGGGGAACCGGCAAACTGATAATCATGAGAGTTGTCGATTGGGCTTCCTATTACTTTGTTCTTCTGGAGATAAGTTGAATGCTTCCATGTATGGGAGAGACGACCAAGATGACTGTTGGCCAAACAATCGGCCAAAGCATTGCTTGGCTGACAACCATCTAATGTGTATGGCCGGCTTAATTCTCTATGCTCATCTATACTCTGGACTCTTACAGCCCCCATAAACATTAAACTAGCCATACACATTAGACTAGTGTCAGCCGAACCTGTCAATATCAACGGCTTCAGCTGACGGTCTAATGTGCATCCGGGTGGTAGCTGACTGATGGTCGATCTCATTGTTCTACCAGAAATAAGCAACTGGCCGACGTATCAGTAGGAGGGAGTCAGCTGAGATAGTTGTCGACCGAATGATCTTTTGGCCCACAGCCATTTAATGACCATTTCATGGGTATGGCCAGTGTGACGCCTCGCCCTCCCTGAGCGGTGGGGTACTCGGAGCCGGGTTATTGTAGATGGTGAGGGGATACAGTCGTGGCCTAGACCCGTTCCGTGCCAGGGCTGTCACATGAAAATAATGGGCTTCTTTTAGGATGAGTGGTTTGCTCGACTACGCCACCTGCGGTTTCTGGTGAAGGCCACCAGTGCTGCAACAGTCCTCTGAGGCCGGTGTTTTGGGCAGTTCGGTTGGTGCTACTCCCCACAGGCGGAGTAGGCCTCAGGGAAGTAGTTGGTGAAGCCGTGTGGAGGTATGGTAGGTGCAGTGCTACACAGGAATAAACAAGCGGAGGCAGTGAATGAAGTCATCCAGGTCTTTACTCACTTTCAGAAGAACTTTCCGCCGCAAAGCTTCTCTCTGCTACACACGGCGTACTGCGGCCACCGGGAAGGGGGTTCAGCACTTCCCAGGTAGATCAGGAGCACCTGTCAAGACCCCGTCAGTGTGTTCCTCTCCTTCTCTGTCTCCTTCTCCTTCTCTTCCCGCTTGTGTCCCTCCCTGGGATCCACTAAGCCGTCACAACAGTGACGTGAAGTACACAGTCAGATATCGGGGGCCGGTCATCCCTTTTGCAGCAGGAATCCCTCTGGCTAAGCCAGAGTAAAGAATACAGGTGGCGACTCCGCTCCGTCCGTATCCCCCTGGGATCCTTTTGCCTGTGGAGCCTATCTCCTCTGCTCCCCTCCAAGGCCTTCTTAGAACAGGACCCTGACCGAGTAGAGACATTGGTTAACTCTAATCCGCTCCTCGTCTCAAGGCCAGAGTACGAGGACTGTGTATCTTCAGCCAGCTGCAGATTCTTGCTGGACCCTGACAGAAGACCACAATCAAAAGACCTTGAACTAAAGATGGCCGTAGATTAAATATGAATCAATAAGTGCTTCCTAAAAGTGTGTCCTCCACCCTCACCCACTACATGGTTCCCCCTATCTTTGGTTCCCCCCATCTCCTCTATCCTGGGCCGGGGCAGCACCCTGGTGCATTTAGACCCCCTACAGGACAGGAATGGTGTAGTGTTGAGTGGTGAAGTGGGGTCCTGTGAGATGCTCCATCCTTACCTGGAAGAGGAGATACCACACCTCATCTGAGGTGCAGTACCCCTGTGGCGACTGAACCTTCAGGGGCGCCACACCAGCTTTAGACTAAAGTTTGCCCAACTTGCCAAGTTGAGCAGTAAGGAATGACCGTGTGTTGTGTATTTATTTATTTTACTTATTTTACATGCTTACATAGCGCCATTAATTCCACAGCACTTTACAGACGTGTAGGTGGTAAAAAAAGAGAGATAAAATCCCGTGATCCCAACGTACTGTTGCCCCTTTATAAAACACTGGTCAGGCCACATCTGGAATTTGGGATCCAGTTTTGGGCTCCACATTTTAAAAAGGATATTTAGAAGTTAGAGTCAGTTCAAAGGCGGCAACTAGATTATTACAAGGTATGGAAGGACTCTCATATGATGAGAGGTTGGAAAAGTTGGGCTTCTTTAGCTTAGAAAAACTACGTCTCCGTGGAGATCTCATTTACATGTATAAATATATGTGTGGTCAGTACAAAGGACTAGCACATGACTTATTCCTTCCAAAGACCATACTAAGGACCAGGGGGCACTCATTACGGGTAGAGGAAAGGTGATTCCGGCACCTAAACAGGAAAGAGTTGTTTACAGTCAGAGCAGTCAGACTGTGCCCTACCTCAAGAGGTAGTGATGGAAGACGCTATAACAGCTTTCAAAAAGGGGCTGGACAATTTCCTCATTACACATAACATTGTGGGTTACAGTTAATTTAGTGACAAAATGTAAAATTGGTGGAGAAAGGTTGAACTTTATGGACCTAGGTCTTTTTTCAACCTATGTAATCATCATCACTGTCCCCTTTGGGGCTCACAATTTAGATTCCCTATCACTATGTCTTTGCAGTGTGGGAGGAAACCGGAGGAAATCCACGCAAACAAGTGGAGAACATATAAACTCCTTGCAGATGTTGTCCTTGGTGGGATTTGAACCCAGGACTGCAGCGCTGCAAAGCAACAGTGCTAACTACTGAGCCACCATGTATTAGATCTTTCCAGCTATTACCGAACAGATGATCTCAGTGAAGTTAAACATTTCTCAGTTTAAATGTAAGCATACCCGATTCTTTCGTTTACAGGGGAGATAACCCGATACCAGAGGTAGCATTTTTCTCTACTTTCCCCATTAAAAACGCATGAATGCTCAACCGAACTGAGAGTTTATATGTAATAGAGTAGAGAGTTGTTGGTTGCAAACATCCATTCTCCCAAAAGCTATCTCGAGGGCATGGGCACCTTTTAGCTCATGCACATGGCAAAACATTGTATATGGAACTTTTTGGGGGGCTTAATACTCCAACATACAACGTTCAGCTCTTAGGCTATAATTCCACATGTGGCAGATTTTTCTACTGCAAATCTGTAATGAATCCGCAGCAAAATCTTCATTTATTACATGTGGATTTTCTTGTGCATTCACCATGGATTTTGCTCAAAGTAAAAATTTGCAACATAAATTATAAATGAATATGCCACTGTTTTGAAATTTCTGTACTGCAGGTTAATTCCCGCAAAGAAAACTTCCAAAAATTGGTAAAATCTCACCTTTAAACATCGTACCGTATTTCGCAAAAATCCTGGTCAAATTTGTTGCATTTTTGTTCCGTGTGTACCCCATATCCAGCCTTGTTTATCCCTATACATGTCCACTTGTATAAATCAATACTTTATGATAATTGCTTTTCTTAAGTAAATATATACAGTACAGACCAAAAGTTTGGACACACCTTCTCATTTAAAGATTTTTCTGTATTTTCATGACTATGAAAATTGTACATTCACACTGAAGGCATCAAAACTATGAATTAACACATATGGAATTATATACTTAACAAAAAAGTGTGAAACAGCTGAAAATATGTCTTATATTCTAGGTTCTTCAAAGTAGCCACCTTTTGCTTTGATGACTGCTTTGCACACTCTTGGCATTCTCTTGATGAGCTTCAAGAGGTAGTCACCGGAAATTGTCTTCCAACAATCTTGAAGGAGTTCCCAGAGATGCTTAGCACTTGTTGGCCCTTTTGCCTTCACTCTGTGATCCAGCTCACCCCAAACCATCTTGATTGGGTTCAGGTCTGGTGACTGTGGAGACCAGGTCATCTGGCGTAGCACCCCATCACTCTCCTTGGTCAAATAGCCCTTACACAGCCTGGAGGTGTGTTTGAGGTCATTGTCCTGTTGAAAAATAAAAGATGGTCCGACTAAACGCAAATCGGATGGAATAGCATGCCGCTGCAAGATGCTGTGGTAGCCATGCTGGTTCAGTATGCCTTCAATTTTTAATAAATCCCCAACAGTGTCACCAGCAAAGCACCCCCACACCATCACACCTCCTCCTCCATGCTTCACGGTGGGAACCAGGCATGTAGAGTCCATCCGTTCACCTTTTCTGCATCGCACAAAGACACGGTGGTTGGAACCAAAGATTTCAAATTTGGACTTGACGCGCCCCCTGGGCCATGTTGTGTAGCGTTGCGCACGCGGGGAATACCCGGAGCCGGATCCGATAGGGGTAGTAGTCCTCGTGGCGGTGACCCGGTCCGTGCCCAGGGTGTCAAACTAAGTGGCAGTTATTGGTATGATGGTATTAGTGTCCGACTACGCCACCCGTTGAATGCGGCTATGAAGCCGCCGCTGCAGGGCAGTCCGCTGAGGCCGGTGGTACGGATGTGCAGCGTGGATGGTATAACCCCCAACGGGAGGGGTATGGCCTCAGGGCAGAGGATGGGAATGATGTTGGGAGAGGTGGTGTGTATGTCCCAGCACTGATGGTACCGGTGCGACAAGGAATCACTGAGACTTGCAATTGCAGTTTTCAAAGCTTTACTCACAGTTCTTTATCAGGTCCCTTGTGCACAGTTAGGACCACCCGAGCCGTGCTGCGTCCACCAGGTGCGGGACTCGGCCAACTCCCAGGCAGTTCCAGAGCGTGGTCCTGAGCTCCCCTCTCTTCCTTCCTACTGGCCGTTCCCACCAGGGATCCACCTTTGTCCAGCTCCCTCGGGCCTTCTAGGGGTGAAACCTTTCCCGGTTTCCCTGACCCTATATGTTATGCCTTCCTGGTAGATATGGCGAGGGGTCGCGCTAAAACTTGTCCACGACCTCCGGTTCCTGGCTAAGGATAATTGGCCTCCACCAGTTTGGGATCCGGCACCCTGTTCTGCCAACCCTTCACCCGTTATTCCGTGGGATCTTAGAGTTCCCTCTTTTCCTGCGTCTCTGGGCCTTTCCTGGTGTTTCTGTTCCTTCTTCCTCTTACTTCTCTCTCTCTCTGCTTCAGGCCTCCACTCCAGGCCTGGCTCTGGAGCTGGGCCCAGACTGAGCCACAGCTCCCTGTCAGCCCTCTCTGGCTGAGCTCCTCTCTGAACAGACCCTGATCTAAGATGGTGCCCACCTATATAGTCCCTTCTGACACCCGAGCCCAGGTGACCAGCACCCAATGGGCTCCTACCTATGCCCAGAGTCCCTCCCCTGTCTGCTCCTACACCACTGGGATGTTCCTCCCCCCCCCACTCCAGCCAGGGACAGAAGCTGTCGTACCTGCACATCTATCTGGTGGGAGTACCGTTGATCTGTCCCCCGGAAATGGGGTGAGTGTAGTGCATGCAGCTAACTGAGCCCAGTTCCACACTCCATCCTTACCCGGGAGTGGAATACCACACCTCTGGTCTGAGGTGCAATACCCCTGTAGCCGCCGAGTCCTCGGGGTGCTACATTCCCCCCTGGTAAACCACAGCACGTCCTCGGGCTGGAAAAGAACAAAAGCAAATTAAAACATACAAAAATTTTAAAGTGTACACTCACATGTAAGACATATCAACTTTCAATCATCCCTTTATGGGAGGTACTTTTCTCTTTTAACGTTACAGGTATAAAACATTACGGAAACATTATCAGACTTTCTTCACATACTTATAAAATACCATTAACTCTTTTAGCATCATATAAAACTTTTTCATATAAAACATTCTTGACCAACACGTTCTTGATCTCTGGCCACCGTGCAACTTGTGACCAGGTAAAGTGCAACAGTCACTAGTTCCAAAGTAGAAAAGCAGTTCTTCTATAAAACCAGTAGGGGGCGCTTTAAGAAGCGCAACTATTTATAGGGTGGCCGCTCTCAGTCCTCGGCCAGTGGGAATAGGGGAATGGCTGCTCACAGTCCTCAGCCTGGTACGGGATTAGGGGCACACAGGTAACAGTTCACATAATCACCAATTTTACGACAGTTCTTGTACCCCGACGGGTAACTATATACAGTTCTTTGTTCATGCTACTTCCCTTCAGTAGCTATGTCCTCTCCGTGCTCCCTCCTGAGGGTAGTCTTCAGACCCGTCCGGGTCCTCTTGGCTTTCCTCATACTGCATCTCCTCCTCAGTCAGCCGGTGTACGTGAAGGGCGTACGGTCCTTTAGCACACTGATGCCGGGTGAATGTGACCTCGTCACCTGAGTAGAGGTCGCGTCCTCGGTGTCCTTCTGGAAGGTGGCTCTCGACATCCCTGCGGGTGACAAAGACGTCGCCGGGGGTTCGATGGTCCCGGATAAAGCCCCAGCCATTCTCTAGCTGGAATTTTATTACGGTCCCGGTGGCGCGGGGACCGTGGGCCACACGGGGGTTTCGTCGGGCCCGGCGTTTCTGCTCCGCGCTTTGGACCTGCAGCTGTTCCTCGCGGATCCGCCTCTCTCGCCGTTCTCTCCCAAAGACCTCTAGCTGTTGACGGCAGCACTCCTCACGCCGGGCTGCGGCCGCCCGGGTCTCTTTGGTGAACCCCATGAGGTCCTCACCGGTCGGATCCCATGCAAATTGGGCGTCCTCCAACGGGAGAGGGACAATTTTGACGGGCGCCGGAGCCAGGATCAGAGGCTCGCACAGGGGCCATTCCTTCCGGAGTCGGGGGTTGACGTACTCCGGTGGCCACACGAAGGGCAGCCCGTCCGAGCTGGTATGTTGTGCAAACAGATCTGCGCCCAGGGGTGGCACTGTGGAGGTTGAGGGCGCCGTAGGGGCGGCAGCGCCCGGGGGTATTCGGCCTTGCGTCCAGGCCGGAGGCATCCTACCTGGGTCCAAGTATGGCACCTCCCGGGGGGAGGGCGCTGTGGGGGCCGCGGCGCCTGGAGGTACTCGGCCTTGCGACCAGGCCGATGGCACTGTGGAGGTAGAGGACGCCGTGGAGACCGCGGCGCCCGGAGGCACTCGGCCTTGCGACCAGGCCGGGGGCACCTCCTGTTTTGCCGCGCTCCGGGTCAGGGGGCATGGCGCGGAAGGGGGCGTGACCGCGGCTCCGGCCGCTTGAGGCCTAGTTGGGAGCAGTGGCGGTGCGGCAACGGGCGCGGTGAGTGGGACTTCGGGCTCTGCGACGGGGAGCTGGGGCAGGCTTTCGGCTACTGGGCTCGGGGTGGTGACGTCCCCATTACCTGCTTCCATCCCTGCGGCTCCCTCCGCGGCGTCGTCTCTGGCCTTCGTCCCTCCTGCACCATCCTCAGGGGCAGACATGCTCCACGTTGCGGGTGGCGTCCTCTGCTGGCGGGTTCCAGCCTGCTGGGCCATCTCCCTTCCCCATTCGGCCAGTGCTTCCTGCTGTACTCGGGCCATCTTCCGGGCCAAGGCCTCCAGCGCAGTCTGTGCACGCTCCCGATCTCTGGGGAGCTGTGCCAGGATTTCCACCAGGCCTTCTGGGGTGGCGGCCTGCAGCAGGCCCCGGACCACGGGGCCGGTACCGCTTGTCTCTTCCTCCATTCCCAGGTGCGATCTGTCCAGACTCCTCCAGGCTGCACCCATCTTCTCCGTTTTGTTCTCTATCCGCCCCCCTTGGGAGTGGTCCCGGGGCAACTTAGTGACAGTCAGTTTCAGGGGCAGACCCCCCACTTTGATGGACATTTCCATGGTGGTAGTCTCGGCTGGTGGGGGCGGTCCCCTCCTTTGGCGCCACTCTGGGGCCATGCCCATGATGGGAGGTGGTCTCTTGCCACTCTCTGGCACGCCCACAATGGCGTCCGCTCTGCCAGGGCGGGAAACTGTCCAAGATGGCGGGAATCGTCTCCTGATGGCGGGAAACTTCGCTGATGGCGGGCAAAGGCTGCAGATGGCGGGCAAACGGCGGGAAACGACTCCGGACGGCGTCTGATGGCGGGAACCCTCTGGAATTGGCGGGAGACTCCTTTTTGAGGTAAATGTGAACTTTTCTTCAGGCACGCAGTACCCGGTGGTTGCGGGCACGTAATCCTGCCGACTACGCCAAAGTTGACGCGCCCCCTGGGCCATGTTGTGTAGCGTTGCGCACGCGGGGAATACCCGGAGCCGGATCCGATAGGGGTAGTAGTCCTCGTGGCGGTGACCCGGTCCGTGCCCAGGGTGTCAAACTAAGTGGCAGTTACTGGTATGATGGTATTAGTGTCCGACTACGCCACCCGTTGAATGCGGCTATGAAGCCGCCGCTGCAGGGCAGTCCGCTGAGGCCGGTGGTACGGATGTGCAGCGTGGATGGTATAACCCCCAACGGGAGGGGTATGGCCTCAGGGCAGAGGATGGGAATGATGTTGGGAGAGGTGGTGTGTATGTCCCAGCACTGATGGTACCGGTGCGACAAGGAATCACTGAGACTTGCAATTGCAGTTTTCACAGCTTTACTCACAGTTCTTTATCAGGTCCCTTGTGCACAGTTAGGACCACCCGAGCCGTGCTGCGTCCACCAGGTGCGGGACTCGGCCAACTCCCAGGCAGTTCCAGAGCGTGGTCCTGAGCTCCCCTCTCTTCCTTCCTACTGGCCGTCCCCACCAGGGATCCACCTTTGTCCAGCTCCCTCGGGCCTTCTAGTGGTGAAACCTTTCCCGGTTTCCCTGACCCTATATGGTATGCCTTCCTGGTAGATATGGCGAGGGGTCGCGCCAAAACTTGTCCACGACCTCCGGTTCCTGGCTAAGGATAATTGGCCTCCACCAGTTTGGGATCCGGCACCCTGTTCTGCCAACCCTTCACCCGTTATTCCGTAGGATCTTAGGGTTCCCTCTTTTCCTGCGTCTCTGGGCCTTTCCTGGTGTTTCTGTTCCTTCTTCCTCTTACTTCTCTCTCTCTCTGCTTCAGGCCTCCACTCCAGGCCTGGCTCTGGAGCTGGGCCCAGACTGAGCCACAGCTCCCTGTCAGCCCTCTCTGGCTGAGCTCCTCTCTGAACAGACCCTGATCTAAGATGGTGCCCACCTATATAGTCCCTTCTGACACCCGAGCCCAGGTGACCAGC
This sequence comes from Phyllobates terribilis, assembly GCF_046119375.1. Classification (NCBI taxonomy): domain Eukaryota; kingdom Metazoa; phylum Chordata; class Amphibia; order Anura; family Dendrobatidae; genus Phyllobates; species Phyllobates terribilis. The sequence continues at coordinate 250,133,927 of NW_027362773.1, read as the reverse complement.
ACCCAATGGGCTCCTACCTATGCCCAGAGTCCCTCCCCTGTCTGCTCCTACACCACTGGGATGTTCCTCCCCCCCCCCACTCCAGCCAGGGACAGAAGCTGTCGTACCTGCACATCTATCTGGTGGGAGTACCGTTGATCTGTCCCCCGGAAATGGGGTGAGTGTAGTGCATGCAGCTAACTGAGCCCAGTTCCACACTCCATCCTTACCCGGGAGTGGAATACCACACCTCTGGTCTGAGGTGCAATACCCCTGTAGCAGTCGAGTCCTCGGGGTGCTACAGACTCATCATACCAAAGCACAGATTTCCACTGGTCTAATGTCCATTCCTTGTGTTCTTTAGCCCAAACAAGTCTCTTCTGCTTGAGGCCTGTCCTTAGCAGTGGTTTCCTAGCAGCTATATTACCATGAAGGCCTGCTGCACAAAGTCTCCTCTTAACAGTTGTTGTAGAGATGTGTCTGCTGCTAGAACTCTGTGTGACATTGACCTGGTCTCTAATCTGAGCTGCTGTTAACCTGCAATTTCTGAGGCTGGTGACTCAGATAAACTTATCCTCAGAAGCAGAGGTGACTCTTGATCTTCCTTTCCTGGGGTGGTCCTCATGTGAGCCAGTTTCTTTGTAGCGCTTGATGGCTTTTGCAACTGCACTTGGGGACACTTTAAAAGTTTGCCCAATTTTTCGCACTGACTGACCTTCATTTCTTAAAGTAATGATGGCCACTCGTTTTTCTTTACCTAGCTGCTTTTTTCTTGCCATAATACAAATTCTAACAGTCTATTCAGAAGGTCTATCAGCTGTGTATCCACCTGACTTCTGCACAACACAACTGATGGTCCCAACCCCATTTATAAGGCAAGAAATCCCACTTATTAAACCTGACAGGGCACACATGTGAAGTGAAAACCATTTCCGGTGACTACCTCTTGAAGCTCATCGAGAGAATGCCAAGAGTGTGCAAAGCAGTCATCAAAGCAAAAGGTGGCTACTTTGAAGAACCTAGAATATAAGACATATTTTCAGGTGTTTCACACTTTTTTGTTAAGTATATAATTCCACATGTATTAATTCATAGTTTTGATGCCTTCAGTGTGAATGTACAATTTTCATAGTCATGAAAATACAGAAAAATCTTTAAATGAGAAGATGTGTCCAAACTTTTGGTCTTTACTGTATATATATATATATATATATATATATATATATATATATATACATATATATATATATATATATATATACATATATATATATATATATATATATATATATACATATATATATATATATATATATTACAGTCAGGACTAGGAAACTGAAAAAAAAGTGCAATGGACACAGTTGTCATCAAATAACATGCTTGTTATACCATGTTACAAAGGTCACATATGTTTTCTGGTATTGCCCTTTTTGTTATGGTGTTCAAACTTTACTAAACACTAATAAAATATTTAAAATTGATTTATAATGGATATACGTTTACAGGTCATCAATAGTTTTAAGGGTTTCTATGGCTGTAGTTTTAATTGAACAAGACATGCACAAACTTTTTCAATATACAGTTACATGCCGGTTTTCTGAGCATAAATTTAGGGGCCACATTTGTCAGAGAGACACAAGATTAAAATGCTACATTTTGTATCTGTCGGTGGATGCCATTTTGCTGAACCATTACGTGCTATTAAAATGTTAAAAAGAAAAAAAAATACTTATCCTCACCTTGCTGCTCAAGTCTTCGTCCCCTACACTCTTCACCATCACCTTCCTGGTGCTCCTCGCATCTTCTTAGCATCTCTGCTCACCCTGAAATCCTATGCCTCTTCACGCTACAATGGTATTTCTGGCTCCGATGAAGTCCAGGATGTTTCCGTGCACACGAACACAAGGTCATGACGCACAACATGATGTCATGACGTTGTGACCTTACGTATGCTTGTGCAGAACCGACTTGAGCCTCATCAAAGCCAAAAGTCCTGGCCAAGTGTGAAGAAGCCCGGGGAGTCAATGAGAGTGGTGGTGATAAGAAGATGTGACGAGGACTGGATGGGTAGCTGTGAGGAACGTAGTGGCCAGAGAGTTGAGCGGTGGGTGAGTATTAGTATTTCCTTTATTTTTTACATTCAAGGTGTATCATGTTCTAGGGTCTGAGGAAACATTCATTTAGCAGATAAGAACTTCTCCACGAATAAAATTTCCCAGGAAAATCTGCACAGGGAAGCAATTTGGCCTGATGCTGTCATCTCTACTTAGGTGTCTTAGTACTGTTTTGAAACGTCTAATGGAGAAATATACACGTGAGCAGGCAAAAATTAAACAAAGAAGTGGAAAAGAAAAAAACAAAGATGTCAAGTAAGGTCCTTAATAACCTACAAAAAATTCCAACAGTTTACTGTTCCAGTCTTAAAGAGGACCTTACCCTGGAATTTTAAATTTAAAAGGATCACCTCCTCGTATTGGTGTTGCTCCAGTTATTCTGGAACAGTTTTCCTTTTTCTTTTATGCCCCTCTATTATAAAGTTATGTCCAGTGGTATTCACCCAGTTGGTTGATGGGAACATTTGAATCTTTACTTCCTGGGCAGCATAACTTTGTAAGAGGGATTGTTCCAAAGAATCAGTAGACCAGCACCAATTGGTGGAGGAACTCAGTAGTGTTGAGCGAACGTGCTTGGATAATGAGTTATTTAAGGATGCTCATGCCTAACTGAGTGTCTTCGGCGTACTCGAATACTATGTTCGAGTTGCCGCGGCTGCATGTCTCTCGGCTGTTTGACAGCTGCAACACATACCGGGATTGCCTAACAAACAGAAGGACATGCAGCCACGGTGACTTGAACATAGTTTTCGAGCACGCCAAAGCTACTTTGTTAGCAAACAAGCGTGCTTGGATAACTCCTTATCCGAGCACGTTCACTCAACACTAGAACTCAGTTTAAGGGCACGAACGTATACATTGGATGAGTGCTATCCAATGTTTTGTTGCTCTTGGAGCAATGTTATTCTACGGGACACTGCAGATCAGCATTTTTTTTCTCATACCAATTTGGCATAGGGAAAAAAATTACAGCATGCTGCAAGCAGCTCCGCAAATTGGATTGCACTCTATCATTCAAGTCTATGGGTGCGTGGAAAACATTGGACTGCACTTGGATGACGTCTGACTTAGGTGGACTCACAGAATGGAGAAGATGGAGAAATGTTGTGCTCCTCACCTGTACAACAATTCTCTCATCCGAGACAATCGGATCACACTATGCTGACACTCGGATCAAACTCTGATCAGAGTTTGATCCAAGAGTCATTTCCGATTCAATTCTCTTCTATGAGAGAATCTATGCTAGTGTGAACAAGACCCAAATGAAAAAATCCAGCGAAATGTCCTCTTTAACCCCTTTACAACCCAAGGTGGTTTGCACGTTAATGACCAGGCCAATTTTTACAATTCTGACCACTGTCAATTTATGAAGTAATTACTCTGGAACACTTCAACGGATCCCCCTGATTCTGAGAATGTTTTTTCATGACATATTGTACTTCATGATTGTGGTAAAATTTCTTCGATATCACTTGCATTTATTTGTGAAAAAAATGGAAATTTGGCAAAATTTTGAAAATTTTGCAATTTTCAAAATTTGAATTTTTATCCCCTTAAATCAGAGAGAGATATGTCACACAAAATAGTTAATAAACAACATTTCCCACATGTCTACTTTACATCAGCACAATTTTGAAGCAAAATTTTTTTTTTATTAGGGAGCTATAAGGGTTAAAAGTTGACCAGCGATTTCTCATTTTTCCAACAAAATTTGCAAAACCATTTTTTTAGAGACCACATCATATTTGAAGTCACTTTGAGGGGTCTTTATGACAGAAAATACCAAAAAGTGACACCATTCTAAAAACTGTACCCCTCAAAGTGCTCAAAACCACATTCAAAAACTTTATTAACCCTTCAGGTGCTTCACAGGAATTTTTGGAATGTAGAAGAAAAATATTAACAGTCAATTTTTTTCACAAAAATATTACTTTAGACCCAAGTTTTTTTATTTTCGCAGGGGTAACAGGAAAAAATGGACCCCAAAATTTGTTGTGCAATTTCCCCTGGGCACGCAGATACCCGATATGTGGGGAAAAAACACTGTTTGGGCGCACGGCAGGGTTCGGAAGGGAAGGAGCGCCATTAGTGTTGAGCGAGTATGTTCTATTAACCCTTTCGCCGAGTATGCTCGGGCCGAGCTCCGAGTATTTATAGCTGCTCGGTGATATGGTTGAATCGCTCCCATGTGCATGATTTGCAACTGTTTGACTTTTTGAATGTAAAATTTGCTTGAATAATTAGCGGACGCCATGTTGCATTTGGGGAGCCCCTGATGTGCCTAAACAGTGGAAATCCCCCACAAGTGACACCATTTTGGGAACTAGACCCCTCAGGGAACTTATCTAGATGTGTGGTGAGCACCTTGAACCCCCAGGTGCTTCACAGAAGTTTATAACATTGAGCCGTTAAAATAAAATTTTCACATTTTTCCCACAAAAATGTTTTTCAGCCCCCACTTTTGCATTTTCATAAGGGTAACAGGAGAAATTGCACCATGCAGTTTATTGCACAATTTCTCCTGAGTAAGCAGATACCCCATATGTGGGGGAAAACCACTGTTTGGGCGCACAGCAGGGTTCAGAAGGGAAGGAGCGCCATTTGACTTTTTGATTGTAAAATTTGCTTGAATAATTAGCGGACGCCATGTTGCATTTGGGGAGCCCCTGATGTGCCTAAACAGTGGAAACCCCCCACAAGTGACACCATTTTGGAAACTAGACCCCTCAGGGAACTTATCTAGATGTGTGGTGAGCACCTTGAACTCCCAAGTCCTTTACAGAAGTTTATAACATGGAACCGTGAAAATAAAAAAATCTAACTTTTTCCACAAAAATGATGTTTTAGCCCCAATTTTTTTATTTTCACAAGGGTAAGAGGAGAAAATGGACCCCAAAAACTTTTGTGCAATTTATCCTGAGTACGCTAATACCCCATATGTGAGGAAAATACAGTGTTTGGGCGCACGGCAGAGTTCAGAAGGGAAGGAGCACTGTGTGACTTTTTGAATGCAAAATCAGCTGGAATCGAGAGTGGATGCCATGTCGCATTTGGAGAGCGCCTGATGTGCCTAAATAGTGGAAACCCCCCACAATTGACCCCATTTTGGAAACTACACCCCTCAAGGATTTTATCAAGGGGTATAGTGAACATTTTGAACCCAGAGGTACGACACAGAATTTGATAACATTAGGTCATCATATTAAATAAGTTGTCATTAGTCTTGAGCGCAAGTGCTCACTACTTGAGTGTGCATCGGGTACACAGGTATACACCATGTATCGCGCGTGCTCGAGTGACATGCTCGAGTCTCCGCCCACATGTTTCACGGTTATTAGACACCCAAAAAAAAACATGTGGGGATCGCTCGTGCATGACAGGCAATCCCCGCGAGTTTTTTTTGGCCGCGAAGCATATGGGGCAGAGACTCGAGCATGTCACTCGAGCACCCGCGATACTCAATGCATACCCAAGCACCCGATGCAGACTCAAGTAGTGAGCACTTGCACTAAACACTAGTTGCCATATCGTCATCTTTTTTTTTTTTTTTTTTAGTTTTGAAAAAAAAACAACCCTAACCCCAACCCTAACCCCAACTCTAACCCTAGCCCAACCCTAATCCCAACCCTAACACCAACCCCAGCCCTAGCGTTTATTTTTTACACCGTTCCTAGTGCGGTATAAGTGATTAGATGACTTTATTCTTCGGGTCGGTGCGACTACAGAGATACCAGAATCATACCGGGTTTTTATGATTGACAGCTGTCACACACTAAAATACATATATTTTGTAAAATCTAGTTTTTGCATCGCCATATTTAGAGAGCTATAATTTTTCTATATTTTGGCCAACAGAGTCATGTGATGGCTTGTTTTTTGCGGGATGAGGTGACGTTTTTATTGGTGCCATTCTCAGGCACGTGACATTTTTTGATCGCTTTCTATTCCAGTTTATGGGAGGCAGAATAAACAAAAAACAACAATTCAGGAATTGTTTTTTTTTATTTTTTTATTCTGCTCCGCGTGTGGTAAAATTGATAAGGTAGCTTTATTCTTCAGGTCAGTACGTTTACAGCGTTACCACATTTATATCGTTTTTCTATGTTTTGGCGCTTTTACACAATAAAATCAATTTTATAGAAAAAAAAATTTTTTTGCATCGCTTTATTCTGAGAGCTATAACTTTTTTTATTTTTCGGCTGATGGAGCTGTATGGCAGCTTATTTTTTGCGGGACGAGATGACGTTTTCAGCGGTACCATTTTTATTTATATTCGTCTTTTTGATCGCGTGTTATTCCATTTTTGGTTTGGCGGTATGATGATAAAGCATTGTTTTTGCTTCGGTTTTTTTTTTTTTTTTTTACCATGTTCACTGAAGGGGTTAACTAGTACTACAATTTTATAGGTCAGGTCATTCCAGATGCAGTGATACCAAATATGTGTACTTTTATGGTTTGTTTGTTTTTTTTCATAATAATATTTATTGATGGGTACATTATATTTTTATTTTTGGTGGATTATTTTTTTTATTTTTTTTTAAATATTTTTACAATTTTTTTTTTCTCACTTTCTGACAGTTTTTTTTATTTGTATACTTTGTCCCACTATGGGACTTTCACTTTTTTATTCTGATCGCCTGCATAGCATAGGGATGGAGCACCATCCCTGTGCTATGCAGGCTGTCAGCGCTGCACAGCGAGAAGATAGTTTGGTCATGTACTGCGCATGACCAAAAAATCTTCCTGCTGTCTGGTGACCCTGATGTTGTCATGATGACATTGGGTCATCATGGCAACATCCGGGAAGCTGCGGCAGACAGCGCTGGAGGCCGGAAGAGGAGGTGAGTACACCGATCACCTCCCCTTAGCCACGGCAATGCTGCGATCGACTTCAATCACAGCATTGCGGGGGTTAATGTGCTGCTCCCTGCACATAGTACTGGGTGTCAGCTGTGACAATCAGCTGACACCCGGCGGCGATCGCGCCCGCACAGCCTGTGTGCACGTGCGATCGCCATGACGTACTAATACGTGTCAGGCTCTTAAAGCCCAGGGCACAGACGCGTATTAGTGCGTCTTGGGCTTTAAAGGGGTTAAATGTCTGTATTACTATAAACATTATCAGCGATAGATCACAGAAGACATATTATTACTCTTATGTCGGGAAGGGGTGAACAATGAGCTGTTTAAACATATGGTTTAGGAAAATATTTGAAAGGTGTGCACAACATGTCGAAATGTTGAGGGTTAATCGAAGATCTCCCTGCAGGCCTGTAGATTTGTTACTAGATGCAGTTCCAAAATGGAATGAATTCATTGATTGACCACTTGTTTCCAATATAGGGTCATGCTGAAAGAGAATAATGTCATTGACAAATATGGTCTCGCATCAGTGAAACGTTTGATGTCTGCTTTTCTTCATGTATTATCAGGATCAATATTGTGAAAATATAACCTTGCATTGGCAGCTAAACCTTGGCTCGTTGTCGCTTGCTTTTGTGCAGGACACGTATTGAAAAGCTAGATGATTGTGTGAAGGATTGAACAAACTGCAAAAAAAAAGGCCATTCAGGTGGTGCTTGGCCTAAATTCCTTATTGGCTTCAACGGCCACTTTGGAGTTTATTGAATCCATGTTTGAGTGATTGTTCAGCGAGTAGTTTTAACTTGGAGTTAATCCCCAGAACCTTGTCAATTGTAATTAAAACCCTGCTTAGCTAGTGATGCTGTGTTGGGTTTCTGAATCCACAAACATACATACAGTATATTCACAGCTCAGAGGATCACCTGTGTTTGTGGCAAATGAGTTTCAGTTATAAGGCTGGTTCCAAGCCAAGATAGAAGAACAAAGTGTTTATCCCTTTCTTGGACCATGTTCAAGACAATTACAGAAACTCAGTAACATAGTAACAGGAAGACAAAAAAGGATGTAACAGGGGCTGTTAACACCTCAAACACCGTGAGGGTACCAGCAACAACAACTTGTAAATGTAATTAGAGAAACTTTACCCCTTTGTTGATATAAGGGTCACCAACACTTTGCGAAGTTAAAGACTTTCCCAAGAGAACGACTTCTGAACAACAATAAAAACTTGGCTCCTATATAAACTAGGGTTTTCCTTCGCCTTTATTTTTTATGTTTTTTTTTTTATTCTCCTTAGCTTATTATTGTTACAGAAGAACATTTTTTTTCCCAAAATAGTTCTACCCAGCAGCGAACAGGTTACATCTTGCGTGTAGTTCAAATGGTCTCTGATTCATGGCCTTCTTTTCATGAAAGAGTATCAATCTGTCACTCCACATGACATCTCAAACAGCCCACGGCAATCATTTAGAACCAGGTAATCATGATTTGCTTTTAATTATGTACGGTTTAGAAATGACTGTGTGATGTTAAGCAGAGAACAGATCAAGGTGACACAAAGTGGGTGTTAGAAGGCGTCTACTAATTGCTGGAGAAAAGACTTCTGGACCCAGCTCGTAGTGATTAACAGAGTATTTATGTCAATAGGGTTAAGGTAGGGTTAAGGTAGAAACGAAAAGATGTAATGACTCTATGGTGTTCCATCAATGATTTTCAGGATTTGATATATAATTTGGAGAAGAATTCTTTTATAGTAAGATAATTGAAATTTCCTTTCCACGTTCAATGCTTGAATATCACCATAAGTCAATAATACCAAGACTGAGATTAAACAGTGGGCATAGGGATTAAGCTTCCACCACCTGAGGAACCCAATGGGCTACCATCATCTATAACTTGAGGCACTATTATTGGGGAAACAATGTGTGCTTTCACTGGTGGCCCTGGACATATAGCAAAATTTTCAGACATACTGTATGTGATTGCCACTATTATTTTAGAGGAGTTTTCTGAGGCAATAATATTATGGGTTCATTTATAGTAATTTTGAGCTAAAGGGACTTTGGTGCCCCTTAGTAATTGTGGTATAATGTCATGCCTCAATTTGGGTATTCAATCCAATGATCTCTTGCTCTGTGTTCGGTTCTCCTGTCTGCTGAGCTATTGCCCTTTTCTTCCTTGTCCTTATGTTTATGGTTCCAATTGCCTTTATTTTTCCTTCCTGGGCTTGCTCCTTTTCAGGTTTTTCCCATTTTCACATTTTGGTTGCCTCATCCCATTCTGGGTTTGGCTATATATATTCTTCCTTCACTACATTTCCTTGCTGGCTATACTTCTAAAGTGGATTAGTGCTAAGGCGTTCTAGCTCTTCAGCAAACAACATTTGTGTTTTTGCTGTGTGTTTGATTATATGCCTTCCCAGCACCTTTCCTTTCTCATCAGTTAGGTTGGTGGGAGGTTATTCTTGTTTAATTTACTATTTTCCTTAGTTCTCATTATTTCACCTTTGTGCACGTGCTTTAAGTTTCTTCACCCTGGGTCCTCGTATTCCCTTGCACACTTTCCCTCTCCTGGTTAGCTATGCACATTGACCTCCCCTCTGCTTCCTCAAGAGGTATGAAAAACCCCATGATGACCTTTTAAGAAGCCAGGTGGCATTTTTTTAGTTGTACGGCTAGGGATTTTCTAGTCTGTACAGGAACTAGTAGGGTGTGGGTGCGGCTTCTCTGTGTTGTAGGCTTTAATATTCCCATTACCCATGTATGAGTGAGTTACATGCATAACACATACCCCCCTTGCTGGTTGAGCCCCTGTGCAGCTGCACATATTGTCTGTCTACTCCTTAATATGGCTGCCCTCACAAATCATGTACACAAAATAAAAGAAAAAAATCTGCAATAAAAAAAATGCTCCCTTCAGATATCTTCCCCTTTAGAGTTAAATAAATTAATGCAATGCGAATCAAATTTGTGTCAAAGCTTTTGAAATTTGCTGAACCCAGATAATCTGAACAATTTTCTGTTTGATTTACACAAATCACCTAAAATGCACACCGCCATTCTATACAAAATTGTATCAGATTGGGCAGCACAGTGGATCAGACAGTAGCACTATTGCTCTACTGCATTGGGGCCTTGAGATCAAATCCCTCCAAGGACAACATCTGCAAGCAGTTTGTATGTTCTCCCTGTGTTTGTGTGGGTTTACTCCGGGTTCCCCGGTGTCCCCTACACTCCAAAGACATACTGATAGGGAAACTAGATTGTGAGCCCCAATGAGGACACTGGTGATGATAATGTATGTAAAGCACTGCCAAATATGATGGTGCTATATAAGCAAGTAAAATAAATAATATTAGCCAGATAATGATCACATGACTTCAGGCACAGAGGGGTAGGTTTCCCCATGATGCCTTGCAGCTATCATATCACATGGTATAGCGCCCCCAAGCAAAAGGAGCTATTGTAGCTTGTATAAAAGTTGAAGCAGGTAATGCAGCAGCCATGTTGTGGTGAATCTGGCTACTAAGAGGACACCACAGCTCACTCCTTAGACTTATACAAATGAGTGAAAGTCATAAAACATAGAAGAATGATTATCATCTGTTTTCCCATTTTCATATACTGTATGTTAACTGATGTCCCTTTGACATTACTAAGAGCCTGAAAGGGGTTGAATACAGTCTTAGGCAACACACCTCTTTTCAGGGCAATCGGAAGCTTTTTCAAAACTTTTGATTCCTCACAAATCAATTTTGAATTTTGAAGATTCGCCCATGTTTGACATTGCATAATCTGGATGCAAAACAGGAATGTAAAGGTCTAGGTCTAACATCAAGGAAATAGACAAACATGAATTCAATACACTGGTCTTAGGCTTTGTGGCCACGATGCGTTTTTAAGCCTTTCCACAGCGGCAAAAATGCTGCAGAATGCTTAAAAAATGCATGGTAGAAGCCCTGCCATGTTCCTCAATGATAATCCGCATGTGCTGTGCACATGCTGCGGAAATTTTCGCTGTGGATTATCATTGCGGAAAAAAACGCAGCGCTACCAATTATTTTGCGGAAGAGCTGCGTTTTCGCCGCCATTGACTTGCATTGAATCGCTTGGATTCCGCATCATTGCATCTGTAGATGCGGAATCCAAGCGTTTCAATGTGCGGATGGTACCCGGGTCTAGAGGACAGGAGACTCTCCTCCGGACCCGGGTACCATAGTACCTTTAAAAAAAAGAATAAAATAAAAAATAAATATTATATTTACCTTCTGATGGCCTGCGGTGTGCTTGTCCTCCCTTGCCGGCAGATTGCGGTGGACTGAAGGACCTGCGCTGACGTCATAGTCATGTGACAGCAGGTCCTTCAGTGTACCGCGAGCTGCCTGCAAGCCAGGACGGAGCAAAGCAAGACTCCGGGGGGTCATCAGAAGGTAAGTATAGATTTATTTTTTATTTTTTACCATTCTTTCGGTCACACTATATAAATCCATGCCGTTTGATTATCACTGAGGAACATGGCAGGCCTTCTACCATGCATTTTTTAAGCGTTCTGCAGCATTTTTGCCGCTGTGGAAACGCTTAACCGCTTCCTGACCGCCCACTGTAGATAAACGTCCGATCTGCTTGGGCTCTGTGCAGCGCGGACGTTTAAAAACGGTGGGTGGTCCCGCAGCGCTCAGGACCCCCAGGGTCTTGCAAGAGCTGCGGGAGCGGTGCAGAGCGATAGCTCTGACAGGGAACATCATCGGGACCTGATTGGATCAGGTCCCAGTGATGTTAACCCTTTGCTGTCTTCTATATGCCGCTATCTATAGTGATCGCGGCATATAGAAGACAGCAGGAGGAGAGGGGGTCGTCCACTTACCTCTCCGACGGTCCCCTTTTACCTGCTATGGCAGCTGGAGGTCACATGACCGCCTCCAGATCTGCCATATATGGTGTCCTGCCTGGCTCAGCCTGCAGCTGAAGCCAGGCAGGAGACAGACTGTGAAACAGTCAGGGAAGATCTCATGTAATGTAATACATGTCTATTACATTACATGAGATCAGTGATCAGAAAAATAAAAATTAATGTCCCATACAGGGACTAAGTAAAAATGTAAAAAAAAGTTAAAAAAAATGTTTTTAAACTGTTAAAAAAAAATTACAAAATAAATAAAAATAAATAAATAAAATATTAAACCGATAAATCCGTATATTTATGCAAAAATAAAAAAAGTACACATATTTGGTATCACCGTGTCCGAAACAACCCGAGGTATAAAGCTGTCACACTAATTAACTCCTTCTGTGCACACCGTAATAAAAATAAATAAAAAACGGAGCAAAAAACTATGCTTTTTCCTCATATCGCCAAACAAAAAGTGGAAAAAAAGCGATCAAAAAGCAAAATGGAAATAAAAATGGTACTGCTGAAAACGTCATCTTGTTCCGCAAAAAACAAGCCACCATACAGCTCCATCAGCTGAAAAATAAAAAAGTTATACCTCTCACAATAAAGCAATGCAAAACAAATATTTTTTCTATAAAATGGTTTTATTGTGTAAAAGCGCCAAAACATAAAAAAATATACAGTAAGTGTAGTATCGCTGTAAACGTACTGACCCGAAGAATAACGCTGCCTGATCACTTTTACCACACGCAGAACGGCATAAAAAAAAACTCAAAAAACAATTCCTGAATTGTTGGTTTTTGCTAATTTTACCTCCCAAAAAATGGAATAGAAAGCGATCAAAAAATGTCACGTACCCAAAAATGGTACTAATAAAAATGTCAACTCGTCCCGCAAAAAACAAGCTGTCACATGACTCTGTCGGCCAAAATCTGGAAAAATTATAGCTCTCAAAATATGGCGATGCAAAAACTAGATTTTGCAAAAAGAAGCGTCTTTTAGTGTGTGACAGTTGTCAGTCATAAAAACCCAATATAAATCTGGTATCTCTGTAATCGCACCGACCCGAAGAATAAAGTAATCTAATCAGTTATATTACACTAGGAACGGCGTAAAAAATAAATAAAACCAATTCTTCACCTGCTACTGATTAGTTTATTATGTCTCCCAAAGATCGCAGTAAGGCGCAGAGCCTTACATTTATCCTGCGCTCTGCGCTGAGCACTTACCCCAGAGTTTCCGTGTAAATCTCTGAAATATGTGATTCAGCCGGAACCCATGACGGAAGATTACCTGTAATGAGGCAGATATAGGCACTGTGGATGCCGTCTGGCCTGGGATCCTACGGTGTCATTTGTTTTAGGCGTGCATAAAAGTGCGGTTGGCCACAGTTTTGTGCACTTCTGAAAAAAAGGACACCGCTAAACAGAGGCCAGACGGAGTCCAGAGTAACTCTGCTGCCTCATTACAGTGAATGGATCCCGCAGGGGTTTCATCTGAATTACATCACTTGGAAATTTAGATGGAAACCCCGATGTAAGTGCTCAGCCTAGAGCGCCGGATAAATGTTACGTAAAATGTTCCCAATAAAAGCTTCAACTCAGTCCTCAAAAAAAGCTAGTCCCCACTCAGGTCCGTCATCTGTTAAAAATATAAGGGACTTCCAAGTTACTGGTAGCAGAAAGGCTCTGGAAAAGCGAAATGGCCCTTGCCCCCCAAAAGAAATTCAGAAAATTTTGTGCTCCCAAATCCAAATGCCTATTCTACAATAATTTGTTCTCCAATTGTCAAATAGCACTCCGTCCCCCCCAGATCTCGCCGTATGGCTGAGCGGTACTATACAGCCACATATGGGGTATTGACACTTTTAGAAGAAATTGTGTGACACATTTCGGCACCATTTTTACCCATTGCCCTGTGTGAAAATGTAAAATCTGAGGGTAAAACTTTTTTTTGTGGTAAAAATATAATTATGCTTTTTTCACTGCCCAATGGTATAAATTTAAAAATTACAAAAATACTCACTACTTCCCTAGATGAATTCCTTGAGAGGTGTAGTTTACAAAATGGGGTCACTTGTGGGGGTTTCTGCTGTTTCGGCATGTCAGCGACTCTTCAAATGTGACATGGTGTCTGCAACCTATCCCAGTCAACATAGCTCTCCTTGCTCTTCCGAACCCTGCCGTACACCAAAGCAGTGGTTTTCCCCCACATATGGGGTATCGGCGTACTCAGGAGAAATTGCACAACAAATTTCATGGTGCAATTTATCCTGTTACCCTTATGATAATGCAAAATTAGGGAATGAAAAACATTTTTTGTGGGAAAAATGTGAAATTTTATTTTTACGGCACAATATTATAAACTTCTGTGAAGTGGCTGGGGGTGCAAGGTGCTCACCACACATCTATATAAGTTCCCTAAGGGGTCTATTTTCCAAAATGGTGTCACTTATGGGGGGTTTCCACTGTTTAGGAACCTCAGGAGCTCTCCAAACGCAACATGGTGTCTGCTAATTATTCAGACAAATTTTACATTCAAAAAGTCTAAAGGCGCTCCTTCCCTTCCGAACCCTGCAGTGCGCCCAAACAGTGGTTTTCCCTCACATATGGGGTATCAGCGTGCTCAAGAGAAATTGCACAAAAAAATTTGGGGTCCATTTTTTCCTGTTACCCCTGTGAAAATAAAAAAATTGGGTCTAAAGTAACATTTTTGTGAAAAAAGTTAAATGTTAATTTTTTTCTTCCACATTCCAAAAATTCCTGTGAAGCACCTGAAGGGTGCTTGAATGTGGTTTTGAGCACCTTGAGGGGTGCAGTTTTTAGAATGGTGTCAATTTGGGGTATTTTCTGTCATAAAGACCCCTCAAAGTGACTTCAAATATGATGTGGTCCCTAAAAAAATGTTTTTGTAAATTTTGTTGGAAAAATGAGAAATCGCTGGTCAACTTTTAACCCTTATAGCTCCCTAACAAAAAAAAAATTTGGTTCCAAAATTGCACTGATGTAAAGTAGACATGTGGGAAATGTTGTTTATTAACTATTTTGTGTGACATATCTCTCTGATTTAAGGGCATGAAAATTCAAAGTTTGAAAATTGCAAAATTTTCAACATTTTCACCAAATTTCTGATTTTTTCACAAATAAACGCAAGTGATATCGAATAAATTTTACCACTATCATGAAGTACAATATGTCACGAAAAAACAATCTCATAATCAGGGGGATCCGTTGAAGCGTTCCAGAGTAATTACTTCATAAAGTGACAGTGGTCAGAATTGAAAAAATTGGCCCGGTCGCGAAGGCAAAAACAGGCTCTGGTGCGAAGTGGTTAAAAAACGCATCGTGGGCACACAGCCTAAGACCGTTGTATTGAATTCATGTTTGTCTATTTCCTTGATGTTAGACCTAGACCTTTACATTCCTGTTTTGCATCCAGATTATGCAATGTCAAACATGGGCGAATCTTCAAAATTCGAAATTGATTTGTGAGGAATCAAAAGTTTTGAAAAAGCTTCCGATTGCCCTGAAAGAGGTGTGTGGCAAAATCGCTTATAAAGCGCTTGTCAACCCGCATGCAGAAATGCATGTGAAGAACGCTTCACATCCGCATGTCCCTGGAGGAAAAACGCATGTACAATCCGCATGTACAATCCGCATGCGTTTTTTCTGCCAGGGAGATGCAGAAACGCTCAGGAAAAAATCCTGAGCATTTCTGCATCGTGGCACATAGCCTTATTTATACTTGTAATTCAATAGCTTAGGTTTATGTTACAGTATAAAAAATACATTTTCCTATTTATAAAATATTATTTTTTTTACATTCAGAAATTCTAAAAGTTCTTTGTATCACTGTTAGCCAGCTTCATAACCTCCTGCCCTTCTGTATCACCTTGAAATATGGTAGACATTCATAGGTCGCTTGTGTCTGTAAATTATGTTACAAACAGTACTGAGTTCATAATCATTCTGGATAAGAAAAAAAAATTGTATTTACTCCTTGGAGAATCCTTGACTTTTCTTCCCACAATTGGCTTCTTTTATCGGTCTTAGTGATTGTAAATTGCATATCAAACAGCAGTACAAGGCAGATTAACACTCTCTTGGTATTGGCCGGAATAAGCACGTTTCAGATAGAGGGAGGAGGGGATGAAACAAGAAAATGCATTCATGCCTGTTTGTGCTCAATACGCTGAAGGGAATTGTTCAAGAACAGTTGATCCTTGTGAAAATGTTACCCCTGAAAGTTTGCCAGAAGGCTGTGTAATTACCAGTCATGCAAGTTAAACATAAACTGCTTTCCAAGCTCCATTTTCCAACTTATGAAATGGTGACGTTGCGTTTTGCACCAGTTGTCTCTGATTTTTCTCTTCCATGGTTCTTAAATAAGGAATCTGTTTAATGTATTACAAATGAACCTTCTATATAGGTAAAGCTTATGCAACAAAGATTGTCATTTAAGAAATATGTTATCACGTTTTTTAACTGAAATCTCTTAGGCAATGGGAGGCATTCGATAACATAAAATGATGAATACGCCTAAGAAAATTGTGGCTGCCGATCTTGAAACTGTCAAGTCTAGGCTAACTTCTCAACATGTTGAAGGGTTTGTGGTAGGTCAAACATATGGTCCTACCAAAGACCAAATATGTACATGTATATGGAAAAATATTGTATCTGTCTGCTGTAGGCTGCCACTACAAAATGCTATACCAGACAGCGGAGATGGGAAAATCAATTCGCAAGACTCTGGTCCATCGAACAGGTCAGTAATCTGTGACCACTGGATGGGAGACCTATGAATCTCCTTTTACCTTCTAGCATGCCGGCTCTTCTTTTGATTAGCTAGGCTGGCGTAACATCATGTGTGCGTCACGCCACTGTTTGACACAGACAGAAAAGGGCCACAGAGTGAGAACAATATATGGACCCTTCCAATAGGTCATCAGAATGCACAGTTTCACCTGCTTTGGAGGTGGAAATTGAACCCCCTTACACCTTGTGCTCCTGTGCGGCATCACAGTTTTCCCCAATTATGTAAAAACACTTGACACTCGTTTTGGCGTGTTCAACGGGAAAATTTATTTTCAGTGGTAAAATCCACAAAGAAAATATAGAGACGTTTCAGTCACTACAAGATCGTCTGGATAGTAGGAAACTTCCAGTCTTATCGGTGGACATCGCAGACTCTCACCAGGAGCTGCAGCTCACAGCTTCCTACTATCCAAACGAATGATGAAGGTCTTGTAGTGACCGAAACATCTCTATATTTTCTTTCTGGATTTTGCCACTGAAAATAAATTTTCCTGTTGAGCACGCCAAAATGAGCGCCAAGTGTTTTTACATTATTGATGATGGATTTGGCATCCTACTTGTGCACCACCTCTTTCCAGAAGTGTTGTGTCTTTTTCCACTTTGCCCCAATTATGTGTCCACTCCTGCATCATATGCCACAATAATGATGTGGAATCAGCCCGGCAAAACAAAAGAAGAACCAAGAATGCCAGGAAGTAAGAGGAGATTTGCAGATCTCCCATCTAGTTATTATAGATTACTGACCCGGCCAATAGACTGGAGTGCTGCGAATCAATTCTCCGATCTCTACCAAACACTGTACCTTTTAAAAAAATTGTGTTAAAAAATTAAGTTCGCTATGATTTTTCAATATAGTTGGAGCTCTGGTATCCTAACACGTACTAGTCAATGTCAAAAAGATGTCTTTCAGTATTTTTTTGGGCCATTAAAGTCTATGGACACATCAACATAGTCTCGAAGAGATTTTCTTGACATATCATTTTTATTGCTTTGGCAAAATAAGCATAATGTTGAACTTGGCTTCATTGGACCAACCAAAATAAATTATTCTAGCGGTTCACCTTTCATCTATATTGAGCAAATGCATGACCACTTTTAATTGCAGTGTAATTTTTGTTATCATTGTCTTTACAGGAGATTTCATAAAGTCTAAGGGATGTCTTGTTAATTATCCCATGAGACCATTTTCTCAAGATAAGCTTTAAATGAGGTAGTCTCCTGCTTAAACCACCAGTCCAATGCATGTATTGCAGTGCTGGAGTGATGCAATTAATCTAATTTCCCTGCCCCTGGCCTCATTCTTACCAGCCGCCATCTTCATCTTTTATCGGCACCACGCTGGTCAGTCTTCTGCAGGGTGTCACCTGATGGATTGTTCTAGTGTTTGCTGGGCGATCCGAAAGTCACAACTCAATGTAAGTTTATGAGAGCCAGAACAAGGCCAGAATAAGGGTCTCATTGAGAGCTTGTGATCGCTACCTCTGACTTCCGGTTAGTCATAAGTTGCGGTCACAAAAAAGCGGCACCTGACCGGAGCTGCGCTAGGAAAAGCTGAAGACGGTGGCTCTTCAATATAATATTAGTGTCCGAGAACTTAGATTAGTTGCACTACTCCAGCGCTGAAATGAAAAAAACACTGGAGTAGTGCTTTAAAGCTACACATGGAATATGACTACTATATATTTGATTAAACCTTTTTTTAATTCATTAATTTTTTTTATTTACTCTTGAAATAAAAGTTAATTTTTAATTTTTATCATCAATATTTTTTTCAAGGTTTCTGCAGTTTAATTATATTTTCTTTCTCTCGTATTTTATTCCTTGCTTTTATGCTTCTAAATTCCCCCTTCCTCCAGATTGGTAGGTTAGAGCTGTTGTTTTATGTTTTGTAGCTTCTGTGAACTTAATAAAAAAATCTGATTCTTATATCTCACCTGGAGCCGATATTTCATCAAAATTGCAATTGGTCCCTAAATTAAAACAAATGTTCGGATGCACAGAGTTCGAAGGAAAGGTCTGACTCGACAGGTCAGTAGTCTAGACTTATGACCTTACCTGGGACACTCTTTGAAATTTTCCTACTTAATACATGTTACTTTCAAGTCATAAATTCTAATTCTAATAAAACTAGTGTCAAGAGCCAGGTATGAACAAACTTATTAAAAATGTTCTTTTTCACCAAGTGGACAGGATTTTTTTTTTAGACTTACAGATGTTTTCACTTATTGGGTGCAAGATGTAGGAGCATCTGAATGAATAGACTAAAGTTGGTGTTGCCAGTTGAAATTTAACTTGCTTCTTCCCAAATTCCAATTCTTCATGAAAATAATTATTTTTTTCATTGTTTGTAATAAATAGAAATCTATATTATATATTGTATAATTTAACTAAAATATCCTTTAAGTTCCTTAGGTTTTCTGAGTGTATCATTACTAATTTCGATCTTACCTAATAGTAAACCTTTATAGTCTTCAAAATAAAAATCTCATTAATTAAAAAGATTTTTTTAGTTGAACATACAAAATCATTTTTATGGGCTCATTTTTAGAGATGAGCGTTGTTCTACTCGAACTGTTCGCCAATCTCAAATTCAAGCTGTTTTGGGCGGTGTTCGAGCCGTTCGGCGAACACGAACAATTTGAGAAAAATTCGGCTGTTCGAGGTTATGTTCGATAACTGTTCGTGCACCAAAATCATAACTGGATTTTTTCTCAGTAATGATGAAAATTAATGTTAATACGCAGTTTGAGTGTACAGCGGGGCGGGGGGAGGGGCAGGGGATGGATCTCTGCAGGAACAATGAAGATCTCCATTTTTTTTTCTCTTTCCCGCATTTGCAGTGGGGAGGTGCAATCTGTCAGCCTATCAGCAGCGCACACACGGAGCGAAGTGCTTTTTTTCACACAAGCAAGGGCATGTGTCATTGGCAGTGTATGTCACATGTCCTTGCCCTATAAGACCAAGCCATTTTCCCCGTCGCCACCATTTTCTCACTGCTGCAGCTGCGTGTTAGACGGCACCGCTGTTGCTGTGTGCGCTATACCTTGTTAATTTCAAGCCAATTTTCGCACAAATATACAGATAGCTTGGGAGTAGGGAATAGTTGTGATTGCAGTCCTTTTAAGGACTAGGTTACAGCATTTCCTACGACTTTTATCAGGGAGGTCTGTGCTCTTAAATAGATAGGTTGTGGGAGTAAAGACTAATTGTAATTGGAGTCCTTTTCAGGACTAGGTTACATGAGTTCCTATCAGTTTTTGCCAGGCAGGTCTGTGCCAGTGCTGTGCAAGTTTTTTTCACAGCATTTGGCTGAATCTAGCAAAGCTAATCCTTTTTGGCCTATTGCAGAGTGTGTTAGTCAGTGGAGTAGCCTATCTGTGTTGCAAGATATAACACCTGTGTATAGAATACCAATTTCTTTACTGCACCTAGTGAAGTAAAATCTTTTGGGCATAGCATCATTCTATTAGTCCATCTATACTGACCTCCATCAGGTTGCAAACTGAATATAATTTTTTTCTGCATCTAGCTCTGAAAAAATATTTGGGCTTCTAGCAGTGTGTGGGACTTGTTCTATTAGTCCATCTATACTGACCTCCATCAGGTTGCAAACTGAATATAATTTTTTTCTGCATCTAGCTCTGAAAAAATATTTGGGCTTCTAGCAGTGTGTGGGACTTGTTCTATTAGTCCATCTATACTGACCTCCATCAGGTTGCAAATTCAATATAATTTTTTCTGCATCTAGCTCTGAAAAAATATTTGGGCTTCTAGCAGTGTGTGGGACTGGGTCTATTAGTCCATCTATACTGACCTCCATCAGGTTGCAAATTAAAAATAATTTTTTTCTGCATCTAGCTCTGAAAAAATATTTGGGCTTCTAGCAGTGTGTGGGACTTGGTCTATTAGTCCATCTATACTGACCTCCATCAGGTTGCAAATTAAAAATAATTTTTTTCTTCATTTAGCTCTGAAAAAATATTTGGGCTTCTAGCAGTGTGTGGGACTTGTTCTATTAGTCCTTCTATACTGACCTCCAGCAGGTTGCAAATTGAATATAATTTTTTTCTGCATCTAGCTCTGAAAAAATAGTTGGGCTTCTAGCGGTGTGTGGGACTTGGTCTATTAGTCCATCTATACTGACCTCCATCAGGTTGCAAATTAAAAATAATTTTTTTCTGCATCTAGCTCTGAAAAAATATTTGGGCTTCTAGCAGTGTGTGGGACTTGGTCTATTAGTCCATCTATACTGACCTCCATCAGGTTGCAAATTAAAAATAATTTTTTTCTGCATCTAGCTCTGAAAAAATATTTGGGCTTCTAGCAGTGTGTGGGACTTGGTCTATTAGTCCATCTATACTGACCTTCATCAGGTTGCAAATTAAAAATAATTTTTTTCTTCATTTAGCTCTGAAAAAATATTTGGGCTTCTAGCAGTGTGTGGGACTTGTTCTATTAGTCCTTCTATACTGACCTCCAGCAGGTTGCAAATTGAATATAATTTTTTTCTGCATCTAGCTCTGAAAAAATAGTTGGGCTTCTAGCGGTGTGTGGGACTTGGTCTATTAGTCCATCTATACTGACCTCCATCAGGTTGCAAATTAAAAATAATTTTTTTCTGCATCTAGCTCTGAAAAAATATTTGGGCTTCTAGCAGTGTGTGGGACTTGGTCTATTAGTCCATCTATACTGACCTCCATCAGGTTGCAAATTAAAAATAATTTTTTTCTTCATTTAGCTCTGAAAAAATATTTGGGCTTCTAGCAGTGTGTGGGACTTGTTCTATTAGTCCTTCTATACTGACCTCCAGCAGGTTGCAAATTGAATATAATTTTTTTCTGCATCTAGCTCTGAAAAAATAGTTGGGCTTCTAGCGGTGTGTGGGACTTGGTCTATTAGTCCATCTATACTGACCTCCATCAGGTTGCAAATTCAAAATAATTTTTTTCTGCATCTAGCTCTGAAAAAATATTTGGGCTTCTAGCAGTGTGTGGGACTTGGTCTATTAGTCCATCTATACTGACCTCCATCAGGTTGCAAATTAAAAATAATTTTTATCTGCATCTACAGTACCTCTGAAAAAATATTTGGGCTTCTAGCAGTGTGTGGGACTATTTGTATTAGTCCATCTATACTGACCTCCATCAGGTTGCAAATTCAAAATATTTTTTTTCTGCATCTAGCTCTGAAAAAATATTTGGGCTTCTAGCAGTGTGTGGGACTTGGTCTATTAGTCCATCTATACTGACCTCCATCAGGTTGCAAATTAAAAATAATTTTTTTCTTCATTTAGCTCTGAAAAAATATTTGGGCTTCTAGCAGTGTGTGGGACTTGTTCTATTAGTCCTTCTATACTGACCTCCAGCAGGTTGCAAATTGAATATAATTTTTTTCTGCATCTAGCTCTGAAAAAATAGTTGGGCTTCTAGCGGTGTGTGGGACTTGGTCTATTAGTCCATCTATACTGACCTCTATCAGGTTGCAAATTCAAAATAATTTTTTTCTGCATCTAGCTCTGAAAAAATATTTGGGCTTCTAGCAGTGTGTGGGACTTGGTCTATTAGTCCATCTATACTGACCTCCATCAGGTTGCAAATTAAAAATAATTTTTATCTGCATCTACAGTACCTCTGAAAAAATATTTGGGCTTCTAGCAGTGTGTGGGACTATTTGTATTAGTCCATCTATACTGACCTCCATCAGGTTGCAAATTCAAAATAATTTTTTTCTGCATCTAGCTCTGAAAAAATATTTGGGCTTCTAGCAGTGTGTGGGACTTGGTCTATTAGTCCATCTATACTGACCTCCATCAGGTTGCAAATTAAAAATAATTTTTATCTGCATCTACAGTACCTCTGAAAAAATATTTGGGCTTCTAGCAGTGTGTGGGACTATTTGTATTAGTCCATCTATACTGACCTCCATCAGGTTGCAAATTCAAAATAATTTTTTTCTGCATCTAACCCAGCCAATAGTTTTGGCCTAATACCACAGTTTGGCCACTCAGCTCTGCTCGGTTCCCATCCATTGTTTTTTTGTGCAAACAACTCCAGAGTTGTGAATTAGTTAACCACCAAAATGAGTGGAAAAAGGCCTGCTGCTGGTGGAAAGGGGAATAGGCGTGTTGGGAAGGGGAAAAAAGGTTGTGTCCGTGGGGTAGGTGTTAAAGCAACAGTAACATCTGCAGAAGAAAGACCATCTTCCAGCCAAACTAAAATGTCTACTTCTTTTAGCGGACAATGTGATAAGATCCCTTTCTTACGGCCACGCCAATCGCTACAAATTCCAGATGAGGCACAAAAACAGCAGGTGCTTCAACGGATATCAAGTGCTCCTTTAAGTGGGCTCTCCTCCACATCAACTTCAACATCACAAATACTCCAGTCCTCAAAGGTGTCACCCAAATCGCACTTGCTTCCTCACAGCTCCCAAATCTCCAGCTGCCCGTCTGAGTATGAGGTAGAACAGATGGTTGAGTCTGCAGAGCTGTTTACTCATACTATAGCCTGGGAATCAGAGGTCGACTCCAGCGCTTCTGTGAATCCAGACGAGGAAATGATCTGCACTGATGCCCAGAATCTTTATGAGTGGGATCCAGGACCAGACGCAGAAGGTTCTGACCATAATGTAGACCCTCATTCCCAAACTGTAACTCCTGTTGGTGGAGACAATGAGGAAGACGATGATAAGACTCAAATACCTGATTGGAGTGACAACTTTAGTTTTTTGTCAGGGCAGGAACAGGTTGGCTCTGAGGACGACGGGTGTGATAACGCACAGGGTGATGATGATGAGGTCGGAGATCCCACTTACTGTCAACCCACAGTCAGCCAAGAGATGAGGTCAGCAGAGGAGGTGGAGGAAGATGCTAGTGACGACGAGGTCAGGTTGCGCCTTCCTGGACAGAGACGTAGTACTGGAAGCACGTCAACAACTGCATCCTCAAACACAACTCTGCCTCTCACCACAAGTCGTGGTGGCTCTTCAGGTCGCATGGGTGCTAAGCCTTGCATAGCCTGGGCATTTTTTCAGATCGATAAAGATGACCGAACTCGTGTTATCTGTAACATTTGTCAGCAAAAGCTAAGTAGAGGCCAAAAAATACATAGTTTGAGTACTTCATGCATGAACCGGCACATGGACATGAAGCATAAGTTGCAGTGGGAAGCTCAGTGTGCTACAATGCGGCCTAGCCGGCCGGGCCAATCACCGTCTGCCATATCTTGTGCATCCGCGGCCTCTTCATCCTCTGTGACTGGGGGGACAGCAGTCACACCTGTTTTGGGGCGCAGACCTGCCACCTCTTTACCCGCAACAGCCAGCGTGATTGGCAGGTCATCATTTTCTTTGGAGGTGGTAACACCAGCTGGTGTTGAGCGCTGTCCGACATCGATAGCACCACCTTTGGATCAAGGCAACCTAACATGTCCGCCTGCATCTTCCTCACAGACCGGCAGTTTGCCGGGGACACCCTTATCAACCCCGTCTAAGCACAATAGCCAGCCCTCGGTCCCTCAGATGTGGACAAGTAAAAGACCATTTCCTCCTAGCCATGAGAAAGCTAAGAGGTTGAATTTCACCATCTGCAAGCTCTTGGCTACAGAAATGCTGCCTTTCCGCCTGGTGGACACAGAGGATTTTCGAGACCTTATGTCCGTCGCAGTGCCCCAGTACCAGATGCCCAGTCGGCACTACTTCTCAAAGAAAGTATGGGCGGCACGGTGGCTCAGTGGTTAGCACTGCAGCCTTGCAGCGCTGTGGTCCTGGGTTCATATCCCACCAAGGACAACATCTGCAAGGAGTTTGTATGTTCTCCCTGTGTTTGCGTGGGTTTCCTCCGGGTTCTCCGGTTTCCTCCCACACTCCAAAGACATACTGATAGGGAATTTAGATTGTAAGCCCCGATGGGGACAGCGACGATAATGTATGTAAAGCGCTGCGGAATATGTTAGCGCTATATAAAAATAAAGATTATTATTATTATTATTATTATTATTAAAGGTGTGCCTGCGCTCCACCAGCATGTCGTACACAACATCACCGCTTCTTTGAGAAACTCTGTGTGTGACAGAGTGCATTTCACCACAGACACTTGGACGAGTAGGCATGGACAGGGGCGTTACATGTCGCTGACTGGGCACTGGGTAACTATGGTGACAGCAGGACAAGGGGCTGCTGTCCAAGTCTTGCCGTCCCCACGAGTTGTGCGTCAATCCTCTTTATGTCAAAGTTCCTCCACTGCTTCTGCCTCCTCAACCTCCTCTCGGTCTTCCACCTGCACCCAAAGCCTGTCTGGTCATGCCACAAGCTTTCTAACTGCGCAGAAGGGATCCTGCACACCTCCTTACTATGCTGGCAGTAGGGCTCAACGTCATCAGGCGGTTTTTACATTGAAATGTCTGGGAAATGTGAGTCACACAGCTGAGGAGTTGTGGTCAGCTCTGGAGAACCAATTTCATGAATGGTTGTCTCCACTGGACCTGAAATCAGGGAAGGCCGTGTGCGACAATGCTGCAAACCTGGGTGCGGCCCTTCGCCGGGGCAATGTCACACACGTGCCTTGTATGGCTCACGTGTTGAACCTGGTTGTCCAGCAATTTTTAGCCCACTATCCCAGACTAGATGGCCTTCTGCAGAGGGCACGGTCGCTGTGTGCTCACTTCCGCCGTTCGCATCCCGCAGCTCAGCGACTTACATCTCTACAGAAGTCGTTGGGCCTGCCACTTCACCGGCTAAAATGCGATGTGCCTACCCGGTGGAATTCAACTCTGCACATGTTGCAGCGACTGTGGCAGCACCGACAAGCCCTGGTGCAATACGTTCTGACGTATAGCCTGGGCCAACGAGATTCAGAGGTGGGGCAAATCACGCTGGAGGAGTGGTCTCAGATCAGGGACCTATGCACCCTTCTGCACAGTTTTGAAATGGCGACAAAGATGTTTAGTGCTGACGATGCCATTATCAGCATGACTATTCCGGTGATTTACATGCTGGAGCACATGTTAAACAGAATTCGGAGTCAGGTGGTGGCACAAGAGGAGGTGGAGGAAGTAGAGGAGGAGTTGTATGCGGAAGGGCTAACATCTGCAAGGTCCAGACGGTCGGCAGCACCAAGGCGGCAGGCATGTGAGGGTGGGGGAGATGGTTTTACCAGGGCGCATGGTAGCAGCCAAACTAGTGAGGAAGGTGCAGGAGCCCAGGAAGAAGTGGAGGACGAACTGATGGAAGACTCATCAGATGAGGGAGACCTTGATCACATTTCTGTTGTGCGAGGTTGGGAGGAGAGGACAGAGGAAGGAAGCATGATTGTTACCTCGCCACCAACACAACAGGGACTTGGTGCTCCTGGATGCGCAACACACATGAGTGCCTTCTTGCTGCACTACCTGCAACATGACCCTCGAATTGTGAGAATTAGAAATAATCCTGACTACTGGGTTGCCACACTGTTAGATCCCCGGTACAAAAGTAAATTTGCAGAAATTATTCCTGCCATAGAAAGGGATGCACGCATGCAGGAGTATCAGCAGAGACTGTTGCAGAATCTTACATGTGCTTTTCCACAAAATACCAGTGGTGCACGTAGTGAATCTCACAGTTCCAACTTGCCAACCGTGGGACCGTCAAGTGTTCAGCACTCAAACCGTAACAGAACCACAGTATTTGCTGGTAACATCAATTTTGCGGAATCATTTCACCACTTTTTTAGCCCATCCTTTGCAAGGCCACAGGAGACAAGAAGTCTGACACATAGTCAACGCCTAGAGACGATGGTACAGGAGTATCTCCAAGTAAACATTGAAGCCACGACTGTGTCACTGGACCCTTGCTCTTTTTGGGCTTCCAATCTGGATAAATGGCCGGAGCTAGCCACTTACGCCTTGGAGATCTTGTCATGCCCCGCAGCCAGCGTTCTGTCTGAACGTGTGTTCAGCGCTGCTGGTGGTGTGCTGACAGATAAGCGCACGCGGCTCTCCACTGATAATGTAGACAGACTCACGTTCATAAAGATGAACAAATCATGGATCCGAAACGACTTTTCTACCCCTGTGTCATCCTGGGGAGAGTAAAAGCTTGATGATTGGTTAAAATCACCCTACCAACCGTTTTAAGCTTTCAAATTACTAATCATGTTTATCTGTATCTTGACTGGAAAATAATTTGGGCTTTGTAGCAGTGTGCAGCACTGATCCTATTAGGCCATCTATACTAAAGCTTCACCAGATTTAAAATTAAAAATAATTTTTAGCTGCATCTAGCCCGGAAAATAATTTTGGGGCTCCGAGATGCGCAAGGCACATAAGTGCCTTCTTGCTGCACTACCTGCAGCATGACCCTCATATTGTCAGAATTCGAAGTAATCATGACTACTGGGTTGCCACACTCTTAGATCCCCCAAACTTTTCGATCAACCTTTTCATTTTAATAAAGACCAAAAAAATGGTCATTTTTGAAATTATAAGCATTAGCAGGTTGTTAGAAACTGAGATCAAACAGTTTTCAACTCAAAACTTTATTCTAGGTGATGTTACATTTTCACATAGGACCCCTTGTTCGAAAGGAGCTTCTGAACTCTCTCGTCCATTGAATTTGTCAGGTTTTGGATGGTTTCTGCTTCAATTGTTTTGCATGAGGACAGAATACCCTCCCAGAGCTGTTGCTTAGATGTGAACTGCCTCCCGCCATCATAGACACTCCTTTTAATGATGCTCCAAAGGTTCTGAATGGGGTAGAGGTCAGGGGAGCATGGGGGTCACACCATAAGTTTGTCCCCTTTTATGCCCATATCAGCCAGAGATGCAGATGTTTTATGTGCAGCATGAGATGGTGCATTATCATGCAGAAAAATGATCTTGCTGTGAAATACACGGTTCTTCTTCTTGAACCATGGCAGGAAGTGCTGTTTGAGAAAATCCACATACATTATGGAGTTCATCTTTAGCGCCTTCAGGGATCCTAAAGGGGCCGACAATCTCTCTCCCCATGATTCCAGCCCAAAACATTACTCCACCTCCTCCTTGTTGGCGCTGTAGCCGTGTTTGCGTGGGGTGTCCATCAACCAGCCATCCTCCACTCCATCCATCTGGACCATCGAGCGCTGCACAGCACTCATCCGTGAACAAAACAGTTTTGAAATCAGTCTTCATGTAATGTTTGGCCCACTGGAGCCGTTTCTGCTTGTGTGAAGTGGATAGAGGAGGTCGACAGGATGGTGCATGCACAGCTGCAAACCTCTGAAGGACCCTGCATCTTGTTGTTCGGGGGACGTTGGAGGCACAAGCAGCTTCAAAAACTTGTCTGCTGCTATGACAAGGCTTTTTTGCCGCTGCTCTTTCAACCTGACGTAATTGCCTGTAGGAAAGAGTCCTCAATTTGCCCTTATCAGCACGCACACGTGTGTACTGTGAATCAGCTACATACTTCTTGATTGCCAAGACACTTCATCCTGATCATCGCACAATGTTGATTGTAGTCATGCCTTGACCTAAACACTCCACAATTTGTTGCTTCTCAGCAGCCGACACATCCTTTTTCTTTCCCATTTTGGCAGAAAATGTAGGCTGCTTAATAATGTGAGAGAGCCTTCTTAAGTAGTCTTGCCTTTCATTGGACACACCTGCCAAACTAATTAGCACAGGTGTCTGCAATTGCTTACAGTGATATAAAGAGCCCTGACACACATCACCATCAATGAGTTTAACTGACAAACAAACAAATTCTTCCCTTATCACTCCTAAACACTTTTTGTATAATAATTTGGAACGCAGTGTACATGTGCTTTTCCACAAAACACCAGTGGTTCACGTAGTGAATCTTACAGTTCTAACTTGCCAACCGTGGTCTGTATGGAGTTGTTCAATAAAGGGCCCAAAATTAAGATAACATAGATGGGAGAGGTCTCTATGAATAGGAATTCCTAAGTATTTGATACCCTGTGAGGGCCAGGCAAAGGGAAAGTTGGACTGGATGGAATCCTATATGGATTTGGGGAGGGAGACATCGAGGGCCTCAGACTTCGCTGCATTGATTTTAAAATTTTACCATGTAACAAAGTGATCTATTTCAGCCATAACAGCATGGATGGATATATGTGATTGAGTGATATATACTAGGACATCATCAGCAAATAGAGAGCACTTGTACTCGGTGCCTCCCACCTCAATCCACCTAATATTGGAGTTATGGCGAATTGATGAGAGCAGGTGCTCCGTCACTAGGATGTATAAGAGAGGGGACAGAGGACATCACTGCCTTGTCCCATTGGTGATTGTGAAAGGTGATGAAAATGTTCTGACGCACCCCCTGGGCCTTGGGACACCCGGAGCCGGACCCTTTTTAGTGGATGCTGGTGGTTGTAGTCTTCGTGGCGGCGACCCAGTTCCGTGGCTCAGGGCGGTCAAACCAGTGGCGGAACTATTTATGTGGTTTTCATGTTTAAATGTCCGACTACGCCACCCGTGGATTGCGGTCAGAGTGAGCCGCCGCTACAGGGCAGACCACTGAGGCTGGTGTTGTGGGTGCAGCAGAGCGTAGCATAACTCCCCACGGGAGGAGTGTAGCCTCAGGGCAGTGTATGCGGAGGATGGGGGTGATGGTGCAGGGCAGCAGCAGTAACGACACGGAGTCAGTGATGCAGTTCAGGGCCTTTACTCACAGTTCTTATTATCCAGACCACGTCTGCAGGTAATGGCTGCCCACGTCGTACTGTGCTCACCAGGTGAGGGGCTCAGACAACTCCCAGATAACTTTGGAGCACTTCACAGGACCCCCTTTGTGTGTCCTTTGTCTGGCCTTTCTTACCAACACTTCTGTCCGGCTGCCTCGGGCCTCCTCTTGGTAAACTTGGCGCCAGTTTCCCTGACCCTATGTGGTGCCTTCCTAGCGGGTGTAGCGAGGGGCTGCGCCACATAAAATGTCAGAGCCTCCGGTTTCTAGCTGAGGGTCGTTTCCTGCCTCCACTAGTTCGGGGACCGGTCTCCCCCTTTGGCCTGACCCCTCCACGCAGGTGGATTCGGGCGTGCGGTGGCGACTCGCCCGTCCGCACCCCTGGGATCCCTTCATTCCTCGTTCCTGGAGCCTTCTCCGCTCCTCTTCCTTCCTTCTCCCTCTTCCAGGCCTGGGCCTCTGTTACTAGGCCCGCCTCCGGAGCAGAGCTCATGCAGAGCCCCTGCTCCCTGCCACTTCTGCTCAGACTTCTCTGCACTGAACTAAGATGGTGCCCACCTTTTATACTCCCTTCTCAATGCACCCAGGAACTGCTTCCTCCCTGCTCCTGCACTACAGGGTTCCCCTTCCTCAGTGTTCCCTCCCCCCACTCCAGCCAGGGACAGGGACTGTCGTGCCCATCTCAGGGGCATATTGGTCGCCCTGCCCCACGGCAATGTGGTGTAATGCATGCAGGTGTCGGGTCCTGATCCACACTCCATCCTTACCTGAGAGTGAGATATCACACCTCTGGGTGAGGTGCAATACGTCTGTAGCAACCGAGCCCTCAGGGTGCTACAGTTCCATTTATCTTCAGCCTAGGTGACGTATTGCGATACAGGGCCGTGATTTTGGCTCTAAAAGGGTCCCCTAGACCCCTACCCCAAGCTTTTTAAGAGAATCATATATGGCGTGCCAGGAGACTCTATGGAATGCTTTCTCAGCATCCAACGAGAGTATCTAATTACAAATTTTTAACTGCATCTAGCCCAGGAAATACTTTGTGCCTAGTAGCAGTGTCTGCTAGTGAGCGGATTATCCCGGCTGTTAAGCAAGCTGCACCACCTGTAGTTTAGACACTTAATTTTTTCAAAGGAAATGCTTCGGGACCATGGGATACTTAGTGAAGAGCATCAGGAGGCACCCCAAGGCATAGGGGCTGGGACTGGCAGTAGGATGCCTTGTGGTGGACAGCCGAGCTCGATCCTTATAAAAGCTTTTTAACTGCAGCAGCTTTAGTGGACGCTACTGGAGCTGGAATTACCGCGGCTGCTGGCATGAGACTTGCCCTCCAATAGATCCTTGTAAATGGATTTAAAGTGTATTCATTCAAATTAGAGAGACAATTTAAATTAAAAAGCTTAGAGCTGCCTCCACCACAGGGGGGCTCGCTCGACCCACCAGCGGACAGGCACCAGTATTGGGAGAGGGGGGCTGGCCGTCAGGGTTCACCGCGGCTCTGGCACAAACCCGGCGACACGGAGGTGGCACGGGCAGGAGCGGACTGGCCGTGTCGGCTTCTCACTTTTTGGATTTTAGAAGGGCATGACATGCCTATATGTGTGTCTCCCCCTCCTTTTACTCCTCCACCTCTTTTATTTTCGCATGACTATATGTACTTGTCACTTTTCCATGTGTTAGTTATGTCTTCTGAGCAGTTTGTCAGCTTTTGGACACCTTTGAAGGTGTTTTCTATGTGTTTCTATGTGTTTTTGTTTGCCTGCCATTGGTTTTAACGGTGTTCGAAGGTGTTCGACGAACAGTTCGACGAACAGTTCGGCGAACACACGGGTGTTCGACGAACCGAACCGAACTCGAACACTACGGGGGTGGCTCAACACTACTCATTTTATAGTTCTTATTGTGAATTAACCCTATTTTAATAAAACAAAGTATACAGTATAGTCACTTTATTAGGCTAGAAAAGAACAAACTTAGGCTACATTCACACTTGTGCTTTGACATTGGGTTTTCTGTTCCATTTTTAGAAACAGACCAACGAAATTAATGTAAAAAAACAGATTAATTACATAATTGATGCAAACAGAAGCCAATGAATCTCATTGATTATCACTAAGTCCTTCTGAGTTCCGTCATGTGTCTGTCTTTAGTACTTTTTTTAACACATAACGAAGCCCAGATGTTCCTCATAATTATCAATGGAGCTCCTCTGCTTTTGTTGCATCAGTTCCGCAACAGATTCATTTTTGGTCATTAACTCCGTTTGTTCCTAAAAGGAACAAGCGGAATGTCAAAATGCCAATCTGAACATGGATTTAGTTAAAGTCAAGTATACTGTAGATACTAGTGATGAGCGAGCATGCTCGTTACTCGAGATTTACGAGCATGCTCGGGTGTTTCCTGAGTATATTCAGCGCGCTCGGGTGTTATGTTTTAGTCACGCTTGTGTGCATGATTTGCTACTGTTTGACAGCTTAATACATGTGAGGAATGCCTGTTTCTTAGGCATTCCTCACATGTATTAAAGCTGTCAAACAGTCACAAATCATGAGCACTGAGTGATGAAAACATAACACCGAGCACCGCTGAAGATACTCGGCGAGCACCCGAGCATGCTCGCCAAAAGTGTTAACAGAACATACTCGCTCATTACTAGTTAACAGAACATACTTGATCATCACTAGTAGATACTAAAGTGAGTGTCTGCTTTGCTGTATAGTCTGAGACAGAGGCAGCAGAGGAGCAGGCGTTAATAAAAGCTATTTTGTAGTGCTGGATGCTTAGATAGGACAGGATGGTAACAATGTACACAAAAGTAAGGTCCTGTGTGCAACATCTCTGTCCGTTCCTGGTTTTTGGAGGAATTAACTACAATTAAATCCAGTTGTCTGTTCCCAAAAGGAACAAGCAAATTGTCAAAATGCTAGAATGAACATTTTTTGTTTTAACAGCCTTCAGCTCGATCTCGAGCCATGGAAACTTGATGGATGAACGATCTGTAGGAAGATTGATCTTGTGCAAGCCTAGATAGGTCCACCAGGGTCTTCTCCGACATTATCTTGATTGTCTCAAACCATTGGGTCGCTGGTCCTTTTCTTTGCCTTGTTCCTTCTATTCTCCTGACCATAATGTCCTTCTCCAGTGATTAGTCTTTTCATATGATGTGTCCTAATTAGGAAAGTTGTAGCTTAGTGATCTTTGCTTCGAGCAACTTGTCTGGCTTGACTTGCTCCAAAATTGATTTGTTCCAAAATTGAGTTTGAACATAGATTTAGTTAAATTGAAGAATAGATACCAAAGTGAATGTCTGCTTTGCTGTATAGTCTGAGACAGAAGCAGCAGAGGAGTAGGCTTTAATAAAAGCTTTTTTGTAGTGCTGGAGGCTTAGATAAGACAGGGCAGTAACACTACAAACACAGATAAGTCCCTGTGTACAACATTTCTGTTCGATCTTGGTTTTTGGAAAAAATGACTACAGTCCATTACTTCCTTTATGATAATGTAATAATGCATGACATTTCTTTGTTCAATTCATTTCAGCTACATAAGGCATACATACCTATACACAAAAAACAATATATTAATGGGTGCTTCTAATATGACCAATTCTAGTTTTTCAAAATGAAAAATAAGTACATGCAATAGAGATGAGCAGATCAGGCAAAAGTTAAATTTGCTATTTCTGGGAAATTCAATTTTCAGAGTAGTTATACTCCATAAATTTAATATACCTTATTATACTCTGGGGTCTCTCCAGACCCCAGAGCATAATAAATGTAAAAATTAAAAAAAAATTCCTATACCCACCTTTACCGTTCACCTCTCCTGCCCCTCTACTACTTACCGCTCCCGTCTAGTTTTCACCGAATGTTCTGAATTCTGCGGAAATGTGTGGAAGGTCATGCATCATGACATCATG
This sequence comes from Phyllobates terribilis, assembly GCF_046119375.1. Lineage (NCBI taxonomy): Eukaryota > Metazoa > Chordata > Amphibia > Anura > Dendrobatidae > Phyllobates > Phyllobates terribilis. The sequence continues at coordinate 250,100,682 of NW_027362773.1, read as the reverse complement.
ACTTGCGCCGTTGCCTTCCATGCCATAGCCCGGCATGTAGCTCATCTCTAATGTGCAACATAGAAAAAAAAAAAAGAATGGAACACATCATTTATTTTCTTAGAATTAAATCTAATGAATGAAACAAAAATCAAATACTGTAAGACATAAGATATTTCCTTTAATTTAAGGAGCAGTACTTGAGGAAGTCTATTCATATTATCATGACTGGCACTCAAAACCAATACTAAGGACTTTCAGCTTGAAGACTATTTTTACATCCGGAAAAAAAATACACATGTGGAGAAGCTTAACTCCCTAAACAGGAAAGCAATTGACATTGAGATTGATTTATCACATCATTTCACCTTTAAACACCATTTAACAATTTACATGTAAAGTACCAAAAAGATGATTAACTTTACAAGTACTCTTATTCACAATTGCATTGAAAGTTTTGCTGTTTCCTGAACTTAGCGCTTCCACTCATCTCCTGCTGTATCAGTGTCTGTATATAGCTTGATCTGGAGTTTTACACCCCCACAAATGTATCCTTCAATCTAGAATCTCATATTTGAAATGATTTTTAGAAAAATACTAACAATTTTCTCCATGTGTATGCAAATTGCCTCTTCAGAGAAATAGGACTTGAACTCTATAGCGCCACCTACTGGAAGCAGCTATCCTACAAGTCACAATCAACCGTTTAACGAGTCATGCAATATGACTTAGGATAAAAGCCAAATCAGAATCTCAATTTGCATCAGGTTGGTTAGATTTTTGAAGTAGTTGATCTGAATGAGGAGTACAGACTGGAGGAGTTGGTGAATCGCAGAACAGCTCAGCTGGAAAGACTGGTTGGCACCAGATGTATGGTAAGGAAGAACTGAGAATGCTGGATCATAACAGCAGAGCTAGGTATGCTGAATGGAACCTTGGTCATGGAATGGTAGAGGTGATAAAGCTGACACCTTGGAAAAAGCATAGCTGAAAGTGCTGCTGGGTACTTTGGAATAGCAGAACTGAATATGTAGACTAGCATCTTGGAACAGAAAAGCCATGATTCAGACTGACAACTTGGGATAGCAAATCTGAGTATATGGAAAGGCACTTTGGAGCAGCAAAGTTTGTCACTTTAGGATAGATACAGCAGAACCCAGTGGTTAAGCAGACCTGGGCTTCACTTGAAATATGTTTATCAAGAGACACATTGATAGCTAAGTCCTGGAATGTGGTTATGGTGTGGACTCCAAAGTACCTGAATACTCAAAATTAAATGACCTATGTGTGTGCGCGAGGAATAACACTATTTCTGGCCATTGTATGTTTTGTGTGCTGCTTTTTCATGAGCTTCCTTCTGCATTCTCTTAATATCTCATAATTAGTGTTGAGCCACACCCGTAGTGTTCGAGTTCGGTTCGGTTCGCCGAACACCCGTGTGTTCGCCGAACTGTTCGTCGAACACCTTCGAACACCGTTAAAACCAATGGCAGGCAAACAAAAACACATAGAAACACATAGAAAACACCTTCAAAGGTGTCCAAAAGCTGACAAACTGCTCAGAAGACACAACTAACACATGGAAAAGTGACAAGTACATATAGTCATGCGAAAAGAAAAGAGGTGGAGGAGTAAAAGGAGGGGGAGACACAAATATTGGCATGTCATGCCCTTCTAAAATCCAAAAAGTGAGAAGCTGACACGTTCAGTCCGCTCCTGCCCGTGCCACCTCCGTGTCGCCGGGTTTGTGAAAGAGCCGCGGTGAACCCTGACGGCCAGCCCCCCTCTCCCAATACTGGTGCCTGTCCGCTGGTGGGTCGAGCGAGCCCCCCTGTGGTGGAGGCAGCTCTAAGCTTTTTAATTTAAATTGTCTCTCTAATTTGAATGAATACACTTTAAATCCATTTACAAGGATCTATTGGAGGGCAAGTCTCATGCCAGCAGCCGCGTAATTCCAGCTCCAGTAGCGTTCACTAAAGCTGCTGCAGTTAAAAAGCTTTTATAAGGATCGAGCTCGGCTGTCCACCGCAAGGCATCCTACTGCCAGTCCCAGCCCCTATGCCTTGGGGTGCCTCCTGATGCTCTTCACTGAGTATCCCGTGGTCCCGAAGCATTTCCTTTGAAAAAATTAAGTGTCCAAACTACAGGTGGTGTAGCTTGCTTAACAGCCGGGATAATCCGCTGACAAGCAGACACTGCTACTATGCACAAAGTATTTCCTGGGCTAGATGCAGTTAAAAATTTGTAATTAGATACTCTCGTTGGATGCTGAGAAAGCATTCCATAGAGTCTCCTGGCACGCCATATATGATTCTCTTAAAAAGCTTGGGGTAGGGGTCTAGGGGACCCTTTTATAGCCAAAATCACGGCCCTGTATCACAATACGTCACCTAGGCTGAAGATAAATGGAACTGTACCACCCTGAGGGCTCGGTTGCTACAGAGGTATTGCACCTCACCCAGAGGTGTGATATCTCACTCTCAGGTAAGGATGGAGTGTGGATCAGGACCCGACACCTGCATGCATTACACCACATTGCCGTGGGGCAGGGCGACCAATATGCCTCTGAGATGGGCACGACAGTCCCTGTCCCTGGCTGGAGTGGGGGGAGGGAACACTGAGGAAGGGGAACCCTGTAGTGCAGGAGCAGGGAGGAAGCAGTTCCTGGGTGCATTGAGAAGGGAGTATAAAAGGTGGCACCATCTTAGTTCAGTGCAGAGAAGTCTGAGCAGAAGTGGCAGGGAGCAGGGGCTCTGCATGAGCTCTGCTCCGGAGGCGGGCCTAGTAACAGAGGCCCAGGCCTGGAAGAGGGAGAAGGAAGGTAGAGGAGCGGAGAAGGCTCCAGGAACGAGGAATGAAGGGATCCCAGGGGTGCGGACGGGCGAGTCGCCACCGCACGCCCAAATCCACCTGCGTGGAGGGGTCAGGCCAAAGGGGGAGACCGGTCCCCGAAACTAGTGGAGGCAGGAAACGACCCTCAGCTAGAAACCGGAGGCTCTGACATTTTATGTGGCGCAGCCCCTCGCTACACCCGCTAGGAAGGCACCACATAGGGTCAGGGAAACTGGCGCCAAGTTTACCAAGAGGAGGCCCGAGGCAGCCGGACAGAAGGGTTGGTAAGAAAGGCCAGACAAAGGACACACAAAGGGGCTCCTGTGAAGCGCTCCAAAGTTATCTGGGAGTTGTCTGAGCCCCTCACCTGGTGAGCACAGTACGACGTGGGCAGCCGTTACCTGCAGACGTGGTCTGGATAATAAGAACTGTGAGTAAAGGCCCTGGACTGCATCACTGACTCCGTGTCGTTACTGTTGCTACCCTGCACCATCACCCCCATCCTCCGCATACACTGCCCTGAGGCTATACTCCTCCCGTGGGGAGTTATGCTACGCTCTGCTGCACCCACAACACCAGCCTCAGCGGTCTGCCCTGCAGCGGCGGTTCACTCTGACCGCAATCCACGGGTGGCGTAGTCGGACATTTAAACATCAAAACCACATAAATAGTTCCGCCACTGGTTTGACCACCCTGAGCCACGGAACCGGGTCGCCGCCACGAAGACTACAACCACCAGCATCCACCAAAAAGGGTCCGGCTCCGGGTGTCCCAAGGCCCAGGGGGTGCATCAGAACATTTTCATCACCTTTCACAATCACCAATGGGACAAGGCAGGGATGTCCTCTGTCCCCTCTCTTATACATCCTAGTGATGGAGCACCTGCTCTCATCAATTCGCCATAACCCCAATATTAGGTGGATTGAGGTAGGAGGCACCGAGTACAAGTGCTCTCTATTTGCTGATGATGTCCTAGTATATATCACTCAATCACATATATCCATCCATGCTGTTATGGCTGAAATAGATCACTTTGTTACATGGTCAAATTTTAAAATCAATGCAGCGAAGTCTGAGGCCCTCGATGTCTCCCTCCCCAAATCCATATAGGATTCCATCCAGTCCAACTTTCCCTTTGCCTGGCGCTCACAGGGTATCAAATACTTAGGAATTACTATTCATAGAGACCTCTCCCATCTATGTTATCTTAATTTTGGGCCCTTTATTGAACAACTCCATACAGACCACGGTTGGCAAGTTAGAACTGTAAGATTCACTACGTGAACCACTGGTGTTTTGTGGAAAAGCACATGTACACTGTGTTCCAAATTATTATGCAAAAAGTGTTTAGGAGTGATAAGGGAAGAATTTGTTTGTTTGTCAGTTAAACTCATTGATGGTGATTTGTGTCAGGGCTCTTTATATCACTGTAAGCAATTGCAGACACCTGTGCTAATTAGTTTGGCAGGTGTGTCCAATGAAAGGCAAGACTACTTAAGAAGGCTGTCTCACATTATTAAGCAGCCTACATTTTCTGCCAAAATGGGAAAGAAAAAGGATGTGTCGGCTGCTGAGAAGCAACAAATTGTGGAGTGTTTAGGTCAAGGCATGACTACAATCAACATTGTGCGATGATCAGGATGAAGTGTCTTGGCAATCAAGAAGTATGTAGCTGATTCACAGTACACACGTGTGCGTGCTGATAAGGGCAAATTGAGGACTCTTTCCTACAGGCAATTACGTCAGGTTAAAAGAGCAGCGGCAAAAAAGCCTTGTCATAGCAGCAGACAAGTTTTTGAAGCTGCTGGTGCCTCCAACGTCCCCCGAACAACAAGATGCAGGGTCCTTCAGAGGTTTGCATCTGTGCATACACCATCCTGTCGACCTCCTCTATCCACTTCAAACAAGCAGAAACGGCTCCAGTGGGCTAAACATTACATGAAGACTGATTTCAAAACTGTTTTGTTCACAGATGAGTGCCGTGCAGCGCTCGATGGTCCAGATGGATGGAGTGGAGGATGGCTGGTTGATGGACACCCCACGCAAACACGGCTACAGCGCCAACAAGGAGGAGGTGGAGTAATGTTTTGGGCTGGAATCATGGGGAGAGAGATTGTCGGCCCCTTTAGGATCCCTGAAGGCGCTAAAGATTAACTCCATAATGTATGTGGATTTTCTCAAACAGCACTTCCTGCCATGGTTCAAGAAGAAGAACTGTGTATTTCACAGCAAGATCATTTTTTTGCATGATAATGCACCATCTCATGCTGCACATAAAACATCTGCATCTCTGGCTGATATGGGCATAAAAGGGGACAAACTTATGGTGTGACCCCCATGCTCCCCTGACCTCTACCCCATTCAGAACCTCTGGAGCATCATCAAAAGGAGTGTCTATGATGGCGGGAGGCAGTTCACATCTAAGCAACACCTCTGGGAGGGTATTCTGTCCTCATGCAAAACAATTGAAGCAGAAACCATCCAAAACCTGACAAATTCAATGGACGAGAGAGTTCAGAAGCTCCTTTCGAACAAGGGGTCCTATGTGAAAATGTAACATCACCTAGAATAAAGTTTTGAGTTGAAAACTGTTTGATTTCAGTTTCTAATAACCTGCTAATGCTTATAATTTCAAAAATGACCATTTTTTTGGTCTTTATTAAAATGAAAAGGTTGATCGAAAAGTTTGGGGGATCTAAGAGTGTGGCAACCCAGTAGTCATGATTACTTCGAATTCTGACAATATGAGGGTCATGTTGCAGGTAGTGCAGCAAGAAGGCACTTATGTGTCTTGCGCATCTCGGAGCCCCAAAATTATTTTCCGGGCTAGATGCAGCTAAAAATTATTATTCATTTTAAATATGGTGGAGCTTAGTATAGATGGCCTAATAGGATCAGTGCTGCACACTGCTACAAAGCCCAAATTATTTTCCAGCCAAGATACAGATAAACATGATTAGTAATTTGAAAGCTTAAAACGGTTGGTAGGGTGATTTTAACCAATCATCAAGCTTTTACTCTCCCCAGGATGATACAGGGGTAGAAAAGTCGTTTCGGATCCATGATTTGTTCATCTTTATGAACGTGAGTCTGTCTACATTATCAGTGGAGAGCCGCGTGCGCTTATCTGTCAGCACACCACCAGCAGCGCTGAACACACGTTCAGACAGAACGCTGGCTGCGGGGCATGACAAGATCTCCAAGGCGTAAGTGGCTAGCTCCGGCCATTTATCCAGAATGGAAGCCCAAAAAGAGCAAGGGTCCAGTGACACAGTCATGGCTTCAATGTTTACTTGGAGATACTCCTGTACCATCGTCTCTAGGCGTTGACTATGTGTCAGACTTCTTGTCTCCTGTGGCCTTGCAAAGGATGGGCTAAAAAAGTGGTGAAATAATTCCGCAAAATTGATGTTACCAGCAGATACTGTGGTTCTGTTATGGTTTGAGTGCTGAACACTTGACGGTCCCACGGTTGGCAAGTTGGAACTGTGAGATTCACTACGTGCACCACTGGTGTTTTGTGGAAAAGCACATGAAAGATTCTGCAACAGTCTCTGCTGATACTCCTGCATGCGTGCATCCCTTTCTATGGCAGGAATAATTTCGGCAAATTTACTTTTGTACCGGGGATCTAACAGTGTGGCAACCCAGTAGTCAGGATTATTTCTAATTCTCACAATTCGAGGGTCATGTTGCAGGTAGTGCAGCAAGAAGGCACTCATGTGTGTTGCGCATCCAGGAGCACCAAGTCCCTGTTGTGTTGGTGGCGAGGTAACAATCATGCTTCCTTCCTCTGTCCTCTCCCCTCAACCTCGCACAACAGAAATGTGATCAAGGTCTCCCTCATCTGATGAGTCTTCCATCAGTTCGTCCTCCACTTCTTCCTGGGCTCCTGCACCTTCCTCACTAGTTTGGCTGCTACCATGCGCCCTGGTAAAACCATCTCCCCCACCCTCACATGCCTGCCGCCTTGGTGCTGCCGACCGTCTGGACCTTGCAGATGTTAGCCCTTCCGCATACAACTCCTCCTCCTCTACTTCCTCCACCTCCTCTTGTGCCACCACCTGACTCCGAATTCTGTTTAACATGTGCTCCAGCATATAAATCACCGGAATAGTCATGCTGATAATGGCATCGTCAGCACTAAACATCTTCGTCGCCATTTCAAAACTGTGCAGAAGGGTGCATAGGTCCCTGATCTGAGACCACTCCTCCAGCGTGATTTGCCCCACCTCTGGATCTCGTTGGCCCAGGCTATACGTCAGAACGTATTGCACCAGGGCTTGTCGGTGCTGCCACAGTCGCTGCAACATGTGCAGAGTTGAATTCCACCGGGTAGGCACATCGCATTTTAGCCGGTGAAGTGGCAGGCCCAACGACTTCTGTAGAGATGTAAGTCGCTGAGCTGCGGGATGCGAACGGCGGAAGTGAGCACACAGCGACCGTGCCCTCTGCAGAAGGCCATCTAGTCTGGGATAGTGGGCTAAAAATTGCTGGACAACCAGGTTCAACACGTGAGCCATACAAGGCACGCGTGTGACATTGCCCCGGCGAAGGGCCGCACCCAGGTTTGCAGCATTGTCGCACACGGCCTTCCCTGGTTTCAGGTCCAGTGGAGACAACCATTCATGAAATTGGTTCTCCAGAGCTGACCGCAACTCCTCAGCTGTGTGACTCACATTTCCCAGACATTTCAAAGTAAAAACCGCCTGATGACGTTGAGCCCTACTGCCAGCATAGTAAGGAGGTGTGCAGGATCCCTTCTGCGCAGTTAGAAAGCTTGTGGCATGACCAGACAGGCTTTGGGTGCAGGTGGAAGACCGAGAGGAGGTTGAGGAGGCAGAAGCAATGGAGGAACTTTGACATAAAGAGGATTGACGCACAACTCGTGGGGACGGCAAGACTTGGACAGCAGCCCCTTGTCCTGCTGTCACCATAGTTACCCAGTGCCCAGTCAGCGACATGTAACGCCCCTGTCCATGCCTACTCGTCCAAGTGTCTGTGGTGAAATGCATCCTGTCACACACAGAGTTTCTCAAAGAAGCGGTGATGTTGTGTGCGACATGCTGGTGGAGCGCAGGCACACCTTTCTTTGAGAAGTAGTGCCGACTGGGCATCTGGTACTGGGGCACTGCGACGAACATAAGGTCTCGAAAATCCTCTGTGTCCACCAGGCGGAAAGGCAGCATTTCTGTAGCCAAGAGCTTGCAGATGGTGAAATTCAACCTCTTAGCTTTCTCATGGCTAGGAGGAAATGGTCTTTTACTTGTCCACATCTGAGGGACCGAGGGCTGGCTATTGGGCTTAGACGGGGTTGATAAGGGTGTCCCCGGCAAACTGCCGGTCTGTGAGGAAGATGCAGGCGGACATGTTAGGTTGCCTTGATCCAAAGGTGGTGCTATCGATGTCGGACAGCGCTCAACACCAGCTGGTGTTACCACCTCCAAAGAAAATGATGACCTGCCAATCACGCTGGCTGTTGCGGGTAAAGAGGTGGCAAGTCTGCGCCCCAAAACAGGTGTGACTGCTGTCCCCCAGTCACAGAGGATGAAGAGGCCGCGGATGCACAAGATATGGCATACGGTGGTTGGCCCGGCCGGCTAGGCCGCATTGTAGCACACTGAGCTTCCCACTGCAACTTATGCTTCATGTCCATGTGCCGGTTCATGCATGAAGTACTCAAACTATGTATTTTTTGGCCTCTACTTAGCTTTTGCTGACAAATGTTACAGATAACACGAGTTGGGTCATCTTTATCGATCTGAAAAAATGCCCAGGCTATGCAAGGCTTAGCACCCATGCGACCTGAAGAGCCACCACGACTTGTGGTGAGAGGCAGAGTTGTGTTTGAGGATGCAGTTGTTGACGTGCTTCCAGTACTACGTCTCTGTCCAGGAAGGCGCAACCTGACCTCGTCGTCACTAGCATCTTCCTCCACCTCCTCTGCTGACCTCATCTCTTGGCTGACTGTGGGTTGACAGTAAGTGGGATCTCCAACCTCATCATCATCACCCTGTGCGTTATCACACCCGTCGTCCTCAGAGCCAACCTGTTCCTGCCCTGACAAAAAACTAAAGTTGTCGCTCCAATCAGGTATTTGAGTCTCATCATCGTCTTCCTCATTGTCTCCACCAACAGGAGTTACAGTTTGGGAATGAGGGTCTACATTATGGTCAGAACCTTCTGCGTCTGGTCCTGGATCCAACTCATAAAGATTCTGGGCATCAGTGCAGATCATTTCCTCGTCTGGATTCACAGAAGTGCTGGAGTCGACCTCTGATTCCCAGGCTATAGTATGAGTAAACAGCTCTGCAGACTCAACCATCTGTTCTACCTCATACTCAGACGGGCAGCTGGAGATTTGGGAGCTGTGAGGAAGCAAGTGCGATTGGGGTGACACCTTTGAGGACTGGAGTATTTGTGATGTTGAAGTTGATGTGGAGGAGAGCCCACTTAAAGGAGCACTTGATATCCGTTGAAGCACCTGCTGTTTTTGTGCCTCATCTGGAATTTGTAGCGATTGGCGTGGCCGTAAGAAAGGGATCTTATCACATTGTCCGCTAAAAGAAGTAGACATTTTAGTTTGGCTGGAAGATGGTCTTTCTTCTGCAGATGTTACTGTTGCTTTAACATCTACCCCATGGACACAACCTTTTTTCCCCTTCCCAACATGCCTATTCCCCTTTCCACCAGCTGCAGGCCTTTTTCCACTCATTTTGGTGGTTAACTAATTCACAACTCTGGAGTTGTTTGCACAAAAAAACAATGGATGGGAACCGAGCAGAGCTGAGTGGCCAAACTGTGGTATTAGGCCAAAACTATTGGCTGGGTTAGATGGAGAAAAAAATTATATTCGATTTGCAACCTGATGGAGGTCAGTATAGATGGACTAATAGAACAAGTCCCACACACAGCTAGAAGCCCAAATATTTTTTCAGAGGTAGATGCAGAAAAAAAATATATTCAGTTTGCAACCTGATGGAGGTCAGTATAGATGGACTAATAGAGAAAGTCCCACACACTGCTAGAAGGCGAAATATTTTTTCAGAGCTAGATGCAGACAAAAAATTATTTTGAATTTGCAACCTGATGGAGGTCAGTATAGGTGGACTAATAGAACAAGTCCCACACACTGCTAGAAGGCCAAATATTTTTTCAGAGCTAGATGCGGAAAAAAATTATATTCATTTTGCAACCTGATGGAGGTCAGTATAGATGGACTAATAGAACAAGTCCCACACACAGCTAGAAGCCCAAATATTTTTTCAGAGGTAGATGCAGAAAAAAATTATATTCAGTTTGCAACCTGATGGAGGTCTGTATAGATGGATTAATAGAACAAGTCCCACACACAGCTAGAAGCCCAATATTTTTTCAGAGGTGGATGCAGATAAAAATTATTTTTAATTTGCAACCTGATGGAGGTCAGTATAGATGGACTAATAGAGAAAGTCCCACACACTGCTAGAAGGCCAAATATTTTTTCAGAGCTAGATGCAGATAAAAATTATTTTTAATTTGCAACCTGATGGAGGTCAGTATAGATGGACTAATAGAGAAAGTCCCACACACTGCTAGAAGGCCAACTATTTTTTCAGAGCTAGATGCAGAAAAAAATTATATTCAGTTTGCAACCTGATGGAGGTCTGTATAGATGGATTAATAGAACAAGTCCCACACACAGCTAGAAGCCCAATATTTTTTCAGAGGTAGATGCAGAAAAAAAATATATTCAGTTTGCAACCTGATGGAGGTCTGTATAGATGGATTAATAGAACAAGTCCCACACACAGCTAGAAGCCCAATATTTTTTCAGAGGTAGATGCAGAAAAAAAATATATTCAGTTTGCAACCTGATGGAGGTCAGTATAGATGGATTAATAGAACAAGTCCCACACACAGCTAGAAGCCCAATATTTTTTCAGAGGTAGATGCAGAAAAAAAATATATTCAGTTTGCAACCTGATGGAGGTCAGTATAGATGGACTAATAGAGAAAGTCCCACACACTGCTAGAAGGCCAAATATTTTTTCAGAGCTAGATGCAGAAAAAAATTATATTCATTTTGCAACCTGATGGAGGTCAGTATAGATGGACTAATAGAACAAGTCCCACACACAGCTAGAAGCCCAAATATTTTTTCAGAGGTAGATGCAGATAAAAATTATTTTTAATTTGCAACCTGATGGAGGTCAGTATAGATGGCTAATAGAGAAATTCCCACACACTGCTAGAAGGCCAAATATTTTTTCAGATCTAGATGTAGATAAAAATTATTTTTAATTTGCAACCTGATGGAGGTCAGTATAGATGGACTAATAGAGAAAGTCCCACACACTGCTAGAAGGCCAAATATTTTTTCAGAGCTAGATGCAGAAAAAAATTATATTCAGTTTGCAACCTGATGGAGGTCAGTATAGATGGACTAATAGAACAAGTCCCACACACTGCTAGAAGCCCAAATATTTTTTCAGAGCTAGATGCAGAAAAAAATTATATTCAATTTGCAACCAGATGGAGGTCAGTATAGATGGACTAATAGAATGATGCTATGCCCAAAAGATTTTACTTCACTAGGTGCAGTAAAAAAATTGGTATTCTATACACAGGTGGTATATCTTGCAACACAGATAGGCTACTCCACTGACTAACACACTCTGCAATAGGCCAAAAAGGATTAGCTTTGCTAGATTCAGCCAAATGCTGTGAAAAAAACTTGCACAGCACTGGCACAGACCTGCCTGGCAAAAACTGATAGGAACTGATGTAACCTAGTCCTGAAAAGGACTGCAATTACAATTAGTCTTTACTCCCACAATCTATCTATTTAAGAGCACAGACCTGCCTGATAAAAGTCGTAGGAAATGCTGTAACCTAGTCCTTAAAAGGACTGCAATCACAACTATTCCCTACTCCCAAGCTATCTGTAGATTTGTGCGAAAATTGGCTTGAAATTAACAAGGTATAGCGCACACAGCAACAGCGGTGCTGTCTAACACGCAGCTGCAGCAGTGAGAAAATGGTGGCGACGGGGAAAATGGCTTGGTCTTATAGGGCAAGGACATGTGACATACACTGCCAATGACACATGCCCTTGCTTGTGTGAAAAACAGCAGTTCGCTCCTTGTGTGCGCTGCTGATAGGCTGACAGACTGCACCTCCCCACTGCAAATGCGGGAAAGAGAAAAAAAAATGGAGATCTTCATTATTCCTGCAGAGATCCATCCCCTGCCCCTCCCCCCACCCCGCTGTACACTCAAACTGCGTATTAACATTAATTTTCATCATTACTGAGAAAAAATCCAGTTATGATTTTGGTGCACGAACAGTTATCGAACATAACCTCGAACAGCCGAATTTTTCTCAAATCGTTCGTGTTCGCCGAACGGCTCGAACACCGCCCAAAACAGCTCGAATTTGAGATTGGCGAACAGTTCGAGTAGAACAACGCTCATTTCTACTCATAATTTGCAGTTGACACTGAGCTGATGAGAGGAGACTAGCTGCTATGATATCTCCCATACAGTGTACAGTACACAGAGAATGATTCCTAGTCTTCATTCCTTTTTTTTGCACACAGAGAGAAGCAATAGAATTGATTGAATATTATACAGCAGTACTGAGCTGTCTTGCTGTGAATCAAGCTCTGATAAGAGGAATAACACTTGTTAGAAAGCTCAGAATAATCTTTCTGTGTCTCCCTCTGTCTATTACCCCACTCCTCCTCCCCACACCATTTAGTATGAGAAGCTGTGTATACTGAAACCACAGTGAACTGGAAGTCTGTCTTGTCTGAGCAAGACAGAGTTGAGCTGTATTTCTCACAGTGAATGATAAGGTCAGAAGGCAGGGCCTAGGAGAAATGGCTGATATGTGGAGAAGGAAGAAGATTTATCACATAGTTTCTTATATATGCCTGTACTACAAACTTTATTGAAACTTTTATTGTACTTTTATTGAAAGTACAGTTCCCTATTAAGCATGAGACATCATAGGCACACACCAGGTCACCACAGTAACCTGAAAGTCACAGGAGCATACGGAACCAACTTCCAAGGAGGAGGAAGCAGCTCGGTGCTGGTGCCAGGAAAGGTGACCATTTCTGTGTAGCACATTTGTTTTGATGCTGGCCGGGTTGGCTGTAGGCAGGATTGTCAATGTAATGAACTACAGCTACCATGATACTTCTTTTTTTTCTCAGTTACTACCTAAATTACAGCTGCCTATATGTCCCTCTTCTACAAGGAGCAAAGGTCCAATTAGATGGGTCAGTTTTGGCTCATATACAGATAGGTGCTGATGGCTATATACAAGCCGATCAACTCTCATTTACCAGTTTATTCACACATGCTGAAAAAAAGTGCAGAGGGAAGAACAATAGTTAATGGACTAAAAAATTGCTCAATTAGTGATGATCGAGTATGTTTCTTTAACTCTTTCACGCTCGGGTGCTCGCCGAGTATTTTGGCATGCTCGGCATTTCTTTTGCTGTTGCAGCGCCAGCAAGTGGCATGGCTTTTAGACTGCTGTGACACATGCAGAGATTGTTTGTCGAACAGACAATCTCTGCATGTGTCACGGCTGTCTAACAGCCGTGACACTTGCAGGTGTGGCGACAGTAAAAAAAATGCCGAGCACGCCAAAATCCTCGGCGAGCACCCGAGCGTGCTCGTCGAAAGAGATAATGAAACATGCTCGATCATCACTATTAAAGATGTGATCCATTGACTAACCCCGGCACCCATACTTATACTTGGCCCTTATGATTTGTGACCTATGGGGTTGTACACTGAGCCACATATGTGCCTATTGAAGAGGTCACCACTGCGCTTAATAGCCCTTACACCCAAAGGGCTTCATTCACATATCCATGTGAAGTGTCAGTGTGCTGTCTGATTTTTCATCAGAGAACATAAACCCATTGAATATGTCCTATTCTGATCCTCAAAATCGGATTCGAATAGGAAATGCTTTGAGTTTCACGGATCTGTCATTTTAACGGATCTGTGAATGGATCCATTTAACTCAATGGGTCCTTGGGGTGTCCAATACAAATTTAGGAAGCATTCAGATATTTGACACGGATCCTTTCCATACCTGTTTGGTCAGGCTTAGCCCACACAGGTATGGAAAGGAAGTTAGGCAGATTTCAATTACATTGCCCAATTTATTGACTGGACATTGTTTTTAGGGGACTTCCAGCAATGTTATGTGGGCACTGTATGATTATATTATTTGGGTACTAATAATCATACAAACAATTAAAAATTAATAACGTGTCAACATATAGGACCGATCAACCTAGGGCCAGCCATGTCCATACTTACTTTGCATCCCTAGTATCTATTTAGCCGCTATACCAATGAATGAGACCTATTGCAAGCAATTCTCTCAACTGATTAATTACCCCTGATTCACTGTTGCAGGTCATAAGTGGTGATCTCTGAACAAATTAAAATAAATGTGATATTGTTTGGTATTCAAAAATGTTACAAATTACTATTTTGTACAAAACTACAAGACTCTACTATCTTACTTCCGAATAAAATTAATAAAACCTCCAAAGAGTTTTATAAAGAGATCTAAGACCACGAGAGAGTAAAATTAATAAAAGACAAAATATTCAGCCAACATGTTGAAATATAAAACTAGCTGAAGTTATTAAGTGTGACGCATCTTGACAGGAGCAATTAAAGTGAGATTAAAGGGAGAGATAAAGCCGGTGTTATGTGTGCTACTCAGGGCCTTTTTGTAATATAAAGATAGCATGAAAGAAGTAATCGCTTTTGCATATTGTGGTGCTAGGAAAAAAAAAACACCGCTCAGTTGAAATATGAAATATTGTCATTTTTTTTTTTAATTATGAGAACAATTCCAATTGGGATATAAGGGTTAAAAATCAAGCAGGTACTTCGAAAACTTGCTGATAAAGTACCAAGTGAGAAAGTACCAACATACTTAATGTGCACCTGTTTGTAAGCAAGTGACAGAAGTGGGCAAACGTTACAAAAGTTTTAGCCTGGTGACTTCCAGTCCAACCACACTACGGTCAAGGCTGCCAAAATCTTCAGCTGCCGAGCAACAGACCTTCAGCTTTATAAGAGAATGACGTGTCTCCTGGATACTATATAAATGTCTCATAATTGGACTGTTATGCTCGATGACTTTTGGCCGCCTGTCTGGGTGGTCTAAATTGTGCTCTTCCAACTGACCCAAGCTTTAAATACCCACACTTAGGAGAATTCAACGGCAAAAGCAACAAGTCTTCAGACAAATATTTGTAGATCCTGAAACCGTGAAAATATCATTCATCCATGATGCAGAGTCTATTGAAATAGTACTAAAATGTAGATTAGTAACATTATTCACAAAAAAAAAATATTCGGCTCACCTGATGGAAAAAAAAACCTTTGAATTCGCAAGATGTTCACGGAATCCCATGATTAAGAACCAAACATATTTCTAGGTTCCAGGATGTTTTGACTGATGTCCTGTTTTTAAACTTTTTTATCTTTTTAATGAATCAATAAAGCTCTTTTTTTACTTGGAAACTTTTGAGATTGACTGCTGGACAAGGTTGCAATTTTTTCAAATTAGTATCATAACAACGATGCAATAATGGGGTATTTCTGCCCCCTTTGGTAATAGAACATATACAATTTTGAATTAATCATATTAAACACTTGACGAGAGCCCCCGAACCTCATGTTTAGCCCGTCCAACTTGGACTTATTCAAAAATGAAAACTAAGGCTGGAAATTTGTGCTGCAGTTAGGACTAAGAGAAAACAGATTAATGTTAGATATCTAAGCTTCCTTACATCCTAACAGCACAATAATGGAGATGGAGGAGGGCCATGTTTTTCGGCAGAACATCAAAATTAATAACACGAGAGCCATTACTTTCGAGAAGCAAAACTTCCATCTAAATATATAGTCCAATCTCAAAGGTGCACAGCAATCGAATTCAGCATGATCAGACTTAAAGGTTCTGTCTACTTTTAGGAAAGTAGACCTAAAATTTTGGAATATACCTAAAATAATAAACTTAGAGTAATTATCCTTCCGTGTCCAACTATGATTCCCTGAGGCTGTTCTAGTCTCTGTGCTTTGGCCGCAGCAATGACACCATGTATACAGCCAGTATCAGACTGAAGAATATTGGGCCTATGAGGGGATTTGATTCTGAGGGCCCACCTTTCTCCCCCACTCAAGAGCCCCATAGCAGCTGCAAGGTTTGCACTATGAACTCTCCTGAAGGAGAAGCCAGGGCCCACCAGAGGGTTCTTCGATTCTCTGGTGGGCCAGTCCAACCCTGTATACAGCACATCTCACCACTCTAGCCAGTCACAGAGCTCAGTGCTCACGCGCTGAGCACAGTGGGCAATGCTGGAATCCTCCGCACATCCACCGGTCTCAGTGCTTGGTTAGAGTGGAGACGTGCACCCTTGATGTGATGTCACCGCTGCAGCCAAAACATCAAGACCGGAGCAGCGACGGGGACCCAGAGAGGTAAAGCACGTGTTGAGTTTTTAATTTTATGTATTTTACAAAATTTCTGGCCTAATTTCCTGAAAGTGGACAACCCCTTTAATTTAGTCCAAGAGGTAAACACTGGTCTAGAGGGGACTTTAGAAGAATTTGGTGGATCAGACATCTGAACAATGAAATTCCAATAGCATATTTAATCCACCTACCTAAATTAAGTCAGATGCATCTTTATTCTTTAGAGGAAACAGAATTAATAGATTCTCAACTATCCTGATTGCTTAACTCCGAACTTAATAAATCGAGACAACATGATAGATATAGTGAATGGAGATTAAATTTAGCATGAGAGGAAAATTCAGGACAGGTGTAAGGGAGATTAATATCTAATCCGGATTAGAAATTAGGGAACTTTTCGAGAGAAATTTGGCAGTAGTAAAAGCTAGAGCAAGTCAGGGAGGAATGTGATGTGCGGATCCAAAGCTTGGAATTCCCCTATAGACTTGGTTATTATTATAGCTATAAGGAAAGTAACAATTAAAGGGGCTATATAACCAAAAACCCCGATCTGCAGTCACTTGGGAGTCCAGATAAAAGAAGAGATACCAGTATATATATATTAATTAAAAGGTATATATTTTATGTCCAACAATATTAAAAAATAGGTAAAAAGACAGGGAACAACCTCAAACAGGAGTGACACATACTGTATATACATATAAGGGGAAAGGGTTTAACCCCATACTAGGCAACCGCACATAATAGTATAATAAGAGGTGTCATCGGTGTTGTATCTATACAAAATAAATCATCAGTTACATCTTCATCAGTACAGAAGATAGAAAAAAATGGAGGAAACCCCCTACCACCTAATACAAATATAACCCCAACTTAGTCTGCAGATTTCTAAATAAGGTGCAAATGCATAGTGCTATCAGTTTAGTAAATTAGGGTAAGACCAGAGACAGTGATAAGCTGTGAATCCCCAATATCAACCACCAACGCTTCTTCCTATACTATAAATTCTCTAACTGTCCCCATTATTACTAAACTGATAGCACTATGCATTTGCACTTTATTTAGAAATCTGAGGACTCAGTTGGGGTTATATTAGTATTGGGTGGTAGGGGGTTCCCTCCATTTTTTTTCTATCTTCTGTACTGATGAACGATGTAATTGATGATATGATATTTTGTATAGATACAACACCGTTGACAGCCCTTATCATACTATTACTAGCTATGGAACCCGTTCTATGCCCTGGTGGCGAGCATTTTTATTGGTATATGGTCTCCCATCTGGTATGTGCTGCCCCCTTCTTGGTATTTGTGCTGTCCCCCATCCTGTCTCCACCATCCTATCCTGGTATGCATGGCACCCCTCATCCCCAATCCATGTATGCATGGCACCCCTAATCTCCAATCCTGGTATGCATGGCACCCCTCATCCCCAATCTTGGTATGCATGGCACCCCTCATCCCAAATCCTGGTATGTGTGGCACCCCTCATCCCCAATCCTGGTATGCGTGGTACTCCTCATCCATATCCCAGTATGCGTGGTACTCCTTACCCCTATCCCGGTACGCGTGGCACCCCTCACCCCCAATCCCAGTATGTGTGGCACCCCTTACCCCCAATCCCGGTATGCGTGGCACCCCTCACCCCCAATCCCGGAATGCATGGCACCCCTCACCTCCAATCCCAGTATGCATGGCACCCCTCACCCTCAATCCCGGTATGCATGGCACCCCTCACCCCCAATCCCAGCATGCATGGCACCCCTCATCTCCAATCCCGTTATGCATGGCACCCCTCACCCTTATCCTGGTATGATTGGTAGCCCTCATCCTGGTATGCATGGTGCCCCGCATTCCTATCCTGGTATGTATGGTACCCCTATTCTGGTGTGCATGGTCCCCTCACCCCCAAATCCTGGTATGCATGGTCCCCTCACCCCCCAATCCTGATATGCATGGTCCCCTCACCCCCAATCCTGGTATATATGGTACCCCTCATCCTGGTATACATGGTCCCCTCACCCCACCCATCCTGGTATGTGTGGTACCCCTCACCCCCCAATCCTGGTATGCATGGTCCCCTCACCCCCCAATCCTGGTATGTGTGGTACCCCTCACCCCCCAATCCTGGTATGTATGGTACCCCTCACCCCCCAATCCTAGTATGCTTGGTCCCCTCACCCCCCAGTCCTGGTATGTGTGGCCCCCTTACCCCCAATCCTGGTATGTATGGTACCCCTCTCCCCCCAATACTGGTATGCATGGTCCCCTCACCCCCCAATCTTGGTATGCATGGTCCCCTCACCCCCCAATCCTGGTATGCATGGTCCCCTCACCCACCAATCCTGGTATACATGGTCCCCTCACCCCCCAATTCTGGTTTGTGTGGCCCCCTCAACCCTTTCACGCTGTACACACATACAAAAAAATAAACACTTATACTTACCTTTCTTCTGTGTGCTCCAGCACTGCTACATCCTGTTCTGCCGGAGGTCAGGGGAGGCGTGCGCTGTCCAGCGCCATTTTGCTGAAGACACACTACAAATTTGTCTTCAGTAAAATGGCGCCGGATAGCGCTATGCGCATGCACCGATCCGACGCCTCACTCCTGCCCCGGTCTCCGGCGAAGAGAGGCGCCACAGCAACGCTCCTCCCGGTCAGGTAAGTATCTAAGAATGGCGCCGGAGATCGCAGTATGCGTTCAGTGTCTACGCATACCGTGATATCCGGCGCCATACACTCCTCTTACCTGTAACGGCTGGATGCCTGCTTCTGTCTGGAGCCAGACTGCGCATCATGCATGCGCAGTCTATAAAGGCTTCAGACAGAGACACGCATCCCCAGTTATATTATAGATGTGCAGTGGCCTAGTATGGGGTTAAATCCTTTCCCCTTATCTGTATATATGTGTCCCTCCTGTTTGAGGTTGTTCCCTGTATTTTTAATTATTTTTTAATATTGTTGGAAATAAAATATATACCTTTTAATTAATCTATATACTGGTATCTCTTCTTTTATCTGGACTGCCAAGTGACTGCAGATCCGGGTTTTTGGTTATATAAGTATTTGAAGTGTCCAGTAATGGATTTCTATAGGACATATTGGTAATTAATTAAAGGGGTTATCCTGGTCAATTTTTTATTTTCCCTCTGGGATTAAGTCGTTTTTGGCATGTAGTTTCTAACTACCTGCCTATGCTGCACTGAGGCGATCTATCACAGACTCTCCAACCGGCAATTTTTCCACTTTTTGTGAAGTCACATCAGCAGAGCAATTCCTTCTCTTCTGCTCTGTCTATGGGATGTCACGGCCAACGTCATGTTGATTGACAGCCAGGTCAGCCTAATGGAGGGTCAACATGACGTCGGCATTAACTCCTAATCGACAGAGCAGAGAGGAAGAGAAGAGACTGCTCTGTCGATGTGATGCCACGAAAAGCAGGAGAAAAACTGGCAGGAGCGGTCTGTGACTGATCATCACAGGTGATCACTGCCAATAAGTGCTTAGCCCCATGGGGAAAAAAAGGTCATGGTAAACCTTTTTAACAGTCCTGATCTAGAAGTTCAGTGGAAAAGCATAAATCTCTTTAAAGTAAGGCAGAGTATGGAAAGTCTAATTCTAGCAAAGTGATTCAGACAACCTTACACCAAGAGCCTTAGACAAGAATCTACTCAAAAAAAGAGAACATGGCTAAAATTTGGACTTTTACATTTGATGTTCAAAAATCTCTTTATAAATCTTGCAGGACGTCGTTGGTACTGTTAATTTCTTGGTTGGCATTATCCACTCAATGAGTGCAATATAAAACTAATTTCCTGATTACTTTATTCAAGCTGTTTTGGAGGGTTCCTACCTGCACTGTGACATGGACCTCATTACTTCATCAGAGAGCCCTCTGGATTATAATAGAAGCTAATCAACTTTCAAGTTGTCAGGTTGATCATCTTTAGGACCTGGCAAGGTTGAGTGCCCTGAGACACTGGTTCTGTAGTGGGGGAAGTCTCCTTAAGAAAAAAAACACACTGGGAAAATCATGACCTCTTTGGCCAGAAAAGTATGATGGCTGTTACAGTGGTCTGGTGTTGCCTAAATTTCTTCAAAAACTTTGGCATCAAGGATACTTGAGGGAATTTATGGGCCTGCCTGGACCTTAATGGTATAGACAGGTCATCCACTGCCAAGAGATTGTCCTCCTGTTAAAGGTAAAAAAAAAAGTGTCACCTTGGCACTGAGCCTGTCTGCAATGAGATAGCTCTCTGGCATTTCACACACCCTGATGTTCTGCTTTGGTCCCCTAATTAAGAGACATGTTGGGAGGGGCTCAATGTCTTTTTATATAGTCAGGGGGCTTTAGTTAATTAGTGTTTAATTTCATGAATTCAAATTCCATCTGTCCTATTAGTACATGGAGCAGAAATACATACTCCTGCTCTACTCCCCTCTTATCTCCTCCTCCCACAACCGTATACAAGATTTCTCCCGTGCTTCCGCCCTACTCTGGAACTCTCTACCCCAACGTATCAGACTCTCGCCTACCGTGGAAACCTTCAAAAGGAACCTGAAGACCCACCTCTTCCGACAAGCCTACAACCTGCAGTAACCACCGCTCCACCATACCGCTGCACGACCAGCTCTACCCTCACCTACTGTATCCTCACCCATCCCTCGTAGATTGTGAGCCCTCGCGGGCAGGGTCCTCGCTCCGCCTGTACCAGTCGCTGTCACATTGTGTTCAAGATTATTGAAATTGTTCTTGTATTATACCCCCTTTTTCACATGTAAAGCGCCATGGAATAAATGGCGCTATAATAATAAATAATAATAATAATAATAATAATAATTATTGTGCTACTTGCAGGACGTAAGTCAAACAATCAAGTACAATATAACACAAAATTAGGACTAGACTATACCCATTGGATGTTTTGTTTTTGTATGATAGAGAATGGATAACTAGTACTACCCATTGAGATCAACTGTTCATACTTCCCAACTTTTTTGGATGGTCAATCAGGAACACATATGACAAAGAAGCAGGGTCGGAGCTCACCACACTTCATTGTCATATGAGTAGCTGAGAAGCTTGAGACTGGTGGGTGCTAGATCCTGCTGGTGTAAGAGTGCAAATCTCATTGGTGCAAAGAATAAAGTTAAAGGGTTATTTCCATAAAAGAAAATATTTTGCCAATGTATGGAATAAGGTATAATTTTCTGATCACTGGGGGTCTGACCACGGGGATCCGTAACCCAGTGATCCTGAGATCAGGGTGTTAGGCTCACCTGGTGAAGTGGATCTGTAGCGCCCCGAGGGTTCGGTCGCTACAGAGGTATTGCATCTCACCCAGGGGTGTGATATCTCACTTCCAGGTAAGGATGTGTAGCACCCTGAGGATTCGGCTGCTACAGGGGTATTGCACCTCAACCCAGAGGTGTGATATTCCACTCCCGGGTAAGGATGGAGTGTGGAACTGAGCTCGGTAGGCTGCATGCACTACACACATCCCATTTCCGAGGAACAGGCCGACGGTACTCCCACTTAGAAATGTGCAGGTACGACCGAGTCTGTTCCTGGCTGGAGTGGGAGGGGGGTGGTACATCCCAAGTAGTGTAGGGGCAGATAGGGGGAGCAGCCTGGGTAAAGATAGGAGCTCATTGGGTGCTGGTCACCTGAGCTCACACATAGAGGGTGTATATAAGGTGGGCACCATCAGAGATCAGGGTCAGTCAGTCAGTCTCTGCAGAGGAGTCAGTCTGTCAGAGCAGAGCAGAGGAAGAGGAGCAGAGCAGTCCCAGAGAGAGAGAGGAGAAAGAAGGAAAGACCCAGAGGGGGAAGCAGAAGAGAGGACTCTAAGACCCCAAATTCAAGCTACGGGTGAAGAGTCGGCATTAGGGTACCGGAACCCAAGCTGGTGGGGGCAAAAACACACCCCAGCCAGAGACCGGAGGCCGTGGGCAGCGTCTGCCACGGCCACCCACCACATCCACCACGAAGGCATACCACGTGGAGGGTCAGGGAACCCAAGGCCAAGGGTCACCCAACAGAAGGCCCGAGGGAGCTGGACCTGGGTGGATCACTAGTGGGGACGGCCAGAGAAAGGACAGAAGGAGAGCTCAGGGTCACGCTCCGGACTCGCTTGGGGGTTGGCTGGATCCAGGACCTGGTGGACGCAGCACGGCTCGGGAGGTCACTTGAAGCTGGAGTGACCGGAACATCAGCAGTGAGTAAATACCCTAAACTGCACAACCCGACTCTGTCTTCCTTTAACACCTATGCTGCACCACCACAACCCCCATCCTCTGCACCTGACCCCCTGAGGCTATACCCCACCCGTTGGGGGTTATACCATCACAAGCTGCACCTACACCATCAGCCTCAGCGGACCCTGCTGCAGCGGCGGCCATAGTGACCGCAACACAACGGGTGGCGTAGTCGACAATAAAGAACTTATAACATCTGTAGGACTGCCACATACAACTGAGTTTGACACCCTGGGCACGGACCGGGTCACAGCCACTCGGAAGACTACAACCCCCATCTGATCCGGCTCCGGATATTCCCACTAACGAATATGGCCCAGGGGGCGCGTCAGATGGAGTATGGCTCAGGACCCTAACACCCACATGCACTACACCACATTTCCGGGGGACAGGGCGACAATGCTCCCAGGTGTGAGCACAACTGTCCCTGGCTGGAGTGGGGGGAGGGAACATCTAGAAAGGGGGAACCTGGTAGTGTGTGGGTGGGGAGAGTATATCCCGGGTGCACTGTATAGAGGAGTATATATGGTGGGCACCATCTTAGAGAGAGGAGTAGAAAGTGGGAGAGAGCAGAGAGAGAAGGAGGTTGGGAACAGATGTTCTGCATGGGCTCTGCTCCGCAGGCAGGCCAATCTTAAGGCCTGAGCCTGGAGGGAGGAAACAGAAGGAGAAGGAAGGAAGAAGGATGGCGGAAGCTCTAAGAGAAGACTGAAGGGACCCCAGGGGTGCGAACCGGCCAGCTGCCACCGCACGCCCGCCACTACCAGAGTAGGGGGGTCAGGCCAAGAAAGGGAACCGGATCCCTCATCTAGTGGAGGAGAGCAACTACCCTCAGCTAGTAACTGGAGGCTGTGGCATTGTACATGCACGGATCCTCACTACACCAGTTAGGAAGGCACCACATAGGACCCAGGGGAATGGAACATACGTTTGCCGGCCAAGGCCCGAGGCAGCTGGACAGAAACGTGGTCACTTGTGGGGTACGACAGGCCAGAGAAAGGACACACGAAGGGGGTCCTGAAAAGTATTCCAAAGGTGCCTGGGAGTTGGCCGAGCCCCTCACCTGGTGAGCACAGCACGACGTGGGCAGCCATCATCTGCAGAAGTGGCTTGGAGTGTAAAACTGTGAGTAAAGACCCTGAACTGCACTGCATGGACTCTGAGTCCTTACTGCTGCTCCCGCGCACCATCACCCCCACCATCTGCACTCACTGCCCTGAGGCTATACTCCTCCTGTGGGGAGTTATACTACCCTCTGCTGCGCACACATCAGCCTCAGCGGTTTGCCCCGCAGCGGCGGTTCTCAGTGACCGCAATCCACGGGTGGCGTAGTCGGACATCTAAACGTTAAAACCCAAAGAAACAGATCCACCACTGGTTTGACCGCCCTGAGCCACGGGACCGGGTCGCCGCCACGGAGACTACAACCCCCAGCGTTACACAGAGACTCGGCTCCGGGTATTCCCCTACACACACGGCCCAGGGGGCGCGTCAGATCCTCTAAACCTTAGGTCCGGGTGGCACATAGACACCGATCATCAATGCAGCAAGCAGGAATACTTGTGGGGCGTGAGGACATGGCACACTCAGGAATCTCAGGGACAGCAGGAAGGGTCCAGTGGAACCTAACAGGGATGAAAGCAAGTTAAAGCACAGTATGCACAGAATGTAAAGCACACCAAACAAAGAAGTTTAGAGTCTCAATCCCAAGACACGGGTGTCTCTTAATGGGCGTTAAATAGGCCTAGGGAGATGATGTTATTGATCCACGTCAGGCGACTTGCAAAACCCGACGTGGAGCACAGAGGGCAGCGGACCCAGGGTGAGGTAGCCAAGCTCTAGATACCCAGAATAGATGTGTAACACAGGGCATTAGAAACCCGAAAACCCTGAGTACAGTGCTCAGCTAGTCCCAAAGACAATGAATGCAGCTGAGGATGCATTTAGGATGGGGCTGCAGAGTCCCATTCATAGTTGGGGGTCCAGCAGTCAGACCGCAGGTGATCAGCAAGTTACATCATATCCCATGGTTAAGGGATAACTTGATTTTTTGTAAACAACCTTTTAACATTATTCATAGCTGTGCATGGAACTTCAGGACTAGTCAGCACAACTGAGGCTAAGAATAACCCTACAGAAAATATCAATACCAGTTCTAGCATCAGATTTCCTACAGAATTTCACTATCATACCAGAGTGTAAAAAACTGCAGATAACTGTGTATAGGGAAATGAGGCTTAATGAATCACTCCCATCAAAGTTTTTATCCTCTTAATATTTGGCAGCCATCATATTATATAGCACTGTGTACTTACAATTGCTCATTTTGCCTTTCTACCCAGTAAATGCGTCTATTTTCCATTAGGTCTATGATATCACGTGTTTAAAAACTGACTAGCTGAATCCTTCTAAACTCTATGTAGAAACAGTAGAAACAGGAGGTCAATTTTCCCTGTATGACTCATAAGTCACTGCAAAAGTCCCTGGCAGGGGGGTAGGAGGAAGCAGCTGGGTCAGGAGTTGAAGAGGGGGATGATAAATGCAGGGACAAAAGTCTTCCTGTTTCTACAGAGAAAAGAGAAGAATTAGCTGAGTAGAAAGTCGAAAGGAGCAATTGTAAGTACACAATGTTATATAATATGAAGACTGCAATATAGTAAGAGGATAAAAACTTTGATGTGAGTGTTTCTTTAAGACCGAATGGATAACTTGTTGATGTGCGGTGACTTGTGATACCAGCTATGCGGATTCGTATGGTTTCCACCGTTTCTACTCAATGAGTTTTGATACCCGGCAGTTCCATATGCATTACACAAACATTTATGAGAGGCTCATGTGCAAGTGCACGCTCCCATGCTTTTTATGTGTTCCTCACGTACTCATCAGCACTTTATTTACTTTGTTAATTATTGAACATATCAATGCACAATTCCCCGGCCTCTGTACAACTTTCACTTGATCTTGGATATCAAAGCTGAGAATACAGATAAATACACTTCCATGTATATGCCCCTCTGTGAGTTATGATACCAAGATAATCATTTTGAAGGAAGAGACAATTCACAGTTTTGGGCTGCGCTAACCGAAATGATGATCCTTAATCCGACATATAAAAAATCCTTTTTTATTCCACAACACGTTTCCATGCCGGACTGGCGTCTTTCTCAAGTGTTAAAACCAGCTGACTCCTTTGTTTGCTGAGCCTTATACTGATTCGTCTTGGCTCCTTACGTTTTGGATGTGATGAAATGTGCTCTCCGCGAACCCCAAAAATTCAAATAGTAGATACTTTTTTCATGATTATTTAAAACCTTTGACTCTTGCTGTTGGTTCTGTAGAGTAGATACCAGAGATGATAGAATCTGCTAACATTCGAATTTGCCAAATTGTGGGGATTTTACAGGAAAATTGGATTTGCATCTAAGCTATTTGTTGTGAGTTGAATTTTCCTGATTATGCTGTGGGGTCTCTGCAGACACACAATGTGAAAAAAGAATTAATACCCACCTCACCGCTCACCTGTCCCAGCCCATTGTCTGGTTCCCAGCGCCTCTTCTTTTTGCCTTCGCCGGTCACGTGCATCTTTTCCAGCCTGCTTCTCTCTGGGCCAGGACTTCTGGCAATCCTTAATGGCAGCATTTAAATAGAATCTGTCAGCAGTTTTTTTTCTATGTAATCTGACAGCAGCATCATGCAGGAACCGAGACCCTAATTCCAGCAATGTATCACATAGTTCACTGGGTGCAGCAGTTGTGATAGAATGCCTGTTTTCTCTGCTGCAGATCTAGCAGTTCTCTGAATGCAGAGCCCTGTATAACCCATCCCACATCACTGATTGGCTGCTTTGTGTGGACACTGTACATTGTCAGAAAGATGCCAATCAGTGGTGGGGGTGTTGTTGTACAAGGAGGCATGAGACACCTAGTCCTCAACTGATAATCTCCTTCTGATAAAACACTGATTTTATTGAAATGGCAAGATAAAGCCCAGTAAGTGATAAATCACTGGAATTAGGGTCTCTATCCCTACATCATTCTGCTCTCAGATTACATAAAGAAAACCTGCTGACAAATTCCCTTTAATTGCAGTAATCGCATCATGTGATCATTCCAGCTCCCACAATAGCATGGTGTCACTGCCCCCTTAGTAATCCTTTTAATCGTTCAAAGAAATTCCAGAAATAATAAGACGATTCGGTCAATCAGACCTTCATCAGTCACCTGGAAGTGATTCTACTGCCTGCTGCAGCGCTAGGGAAATGTCTGTGGTGTCTACCGCAGCGCCACGTCTGAGTGGTGGACACCGCAGACATATCCCTAGCGCTGCAGCAGGCAGTAGAATCACTTCCAGGTGACTGATGAAGGTCTGATTGACTGAAGCGTCTTATTATTTCTGGAATTTCTTTGAAAGATTAAAAATTAATTTGTTTTTCTCGAAGATTACGAATGCCAAGTTTTTCTTTACTATTTATGGATTGGGGTCCTACTTGTGCAACGAAAGATACCCAGAAATGCAGTGTCTGTTCTCCGAACCTTAGTAATCCTGTGAAGCAAAGACACAATCTGGACTTCATAGGAGAGCAAGATTTTCACAACATACTGCAACAATGTCGATTCCATCTTGGTCCTCCTCTGAAGCTCAGCCATATGCTGAGCTTCATAGGAGGCAGTGATTTTCTCTATATAGTGAAATACTGTAGTATAATCAATCAAAGGCTCATTAGGTTCAAGTACCCAAAAGAAATTGAAAAATAAAAATTGAAACGCATGAACTATAGTTTTTTTATCACAGCACCTCTCCCAAAATATGCAATAAAAGCTATCAAAACATATAGTGCGTACCCCAAAATGGTATTAATAAATGTTAGCTTTTCATGCAAAAAGCAAGCCTTCTAACAGGTCCACTGCTAAAAAAAAATGCAAAAAAATTTTTACAAATCACAAACAATTCAAAATCTAAATTTTTTATTTTACTAAGTTCAGAATTTGCATTAGCTACTAAAATAATAGTAATAATAATGATAATAATAATAAATTACACATTTGGAATGACTCTAATCGTACTGACCTAAAGAATCACGCCGTCTCTGTCATTTTTGCTGCACGATGAACGTCATTAAAAAAAGCCAAAAAGTAATGTCGAAATTTCAGGGTTTTTTTTTCAAGTCTACCCCACTTGTTTTTTTTTCCCATTTTTAGCATAGTTGTCTAAAAGAATCAAAACTACATCTTATCCTGCAAAAAAAAAAAAAAAGTCACATGTTTATTATGGAGAAATAAATAATTATGGGTCTTATGGAAAAAAAAAAAGCGGCAATAAAAAGTATAAATGGCCACATCTCCAAAGGGTTACGAATTTATGAAGAAACATCAGAAATATTTGATCGAGCCAATCCATTCTAGTTCTTGAAGATGGATCCAACTGGTACATATATCAAGATAATGAGATGATGTCTTATCTTCAAAATAATCTGCCGTGATAATCATGCGAATGTTTACCTTCAGCCTGATTATATTTGATTGAGGGAGACAATTACATTGTTAAGTTGGTCCCTGCAGAGCTTTAAGTATCCTTTATAGCTCAAATGCACGAGACCAATTCATTATCTCTTCATTATACAGTCATTTATCTACAAGTGCTGCTGCATGGGACACAAATTAGCAGATTTTGGAAAACATTGTCGAACATGAATATTTGATAATTGGGCGCCATTAAGTAGATGCATGGATTTACTGAATTTTGGAGAAACTCTAAAGTGGACAGCAAATAAAACTGCAACGGCATCTTACAATTGACAAAATTGTTTTGTCAAAGATCAGTTACTAGGTATTGCTAAATTTATATTTCCATCCTAAAAACTTAACCCAAGTGCAGTTTTCTTTTTTTTTTAGAACTCTGCACTGCCCTGTATTCTTCCTGGAAATGTACAAATAATTTTACAACAGGGTGTTAGCCTTCTTTTTCTCAATAGGGTCTATTCTTAGACTACTCAGTCCAGCACCACAGCAGTTGAGACTGTGTAGAGATATACCCATTTGTCCAAGGGAATAGTCACTCCCTATAGTCAATCTAGTCATGAATAGAGATGAGCGTTGTTCTACTCGAACTGTTCGCCAATCTCAAATTCGAGCTGTTTTGGGCGGTGTTCGAGCCGTTCGGCGAACACGAACGATTTGAGAAAAATTCGGCTGTTCGAGGTTATGTTCGATAACTGTTCGTGCACCAAAATCATAACTGGATTTTTTCTCAGTAATGATGAAAATTAATGTTAATACGCAGTTTGAGTGTACAGCGGGGCGGGGGGAGGGGCAGGGGATGCATCTCTGCAGGAATAATGAAGATCTCCATTTTTTTTTCTCTTTCCCGCATTTACAGTGGGGAGGTGCAATCTGTCAGCCTATCAGCAGCGCACACACGGAGCGAAGTGCTTTTTTTCACACAAGCAAGGGCATGTGTCATTGGCAGTGTATGTCACATGTCCTTGCCCTATAAGACCCAGCCATTTTCCCCGTCGCCACCATTTTCTCACTGCTGCAGCTGCGTGTTAGACGGCACCGCTGTTGCTGTGTGCGCTATACCTTGTTAATTTCAAGCCAATTTTCGCACAAATCTACAGATAGCTTGGGAGTAGGGAATAGTTGTGATTGCAGTCCTTTTAAGGACTAGGTTACAGCATTTCCTACGACTTTTATCAGGCAGGTCTGTGCTCTTAAATAGATAGGTTGTGGGAGTAAAGACTAATTGTAATTGGAGTCCTTTTCAGGACTAGGTTACATCAGTTCCTATCAGTTTTTGCCAGGCAGGTCTGTGCCAGTGCTGTGCAAGTTTTTTTCACAGCATTTGGCTGAATCTAGCAAAGCTAATCCTTTTTGGCCTATTGCAGAGTGTGTTAGTCAGTGGAGTAGCCTATCTGTGTTGCAAGATATACCACCTGTGTATAGAATACCAATTTTTTTACTGCACCTAGTGAAGTAAAATCTTTTGGGCATAGCATCATTCTATTAGTCCACCTATACTGACCTCCATCAGGTTGCAAACTGAATATAATTTTTTTCTGCATCTAGCTCTGAAAAAATATTTGGCCTTCTAGCAGTGTGTGGGACTTTCTCTATTAGTCCATCTATACTGACCTCCATCAGGTTGCAAACTGAATATATTTTTTTCTGCATCTACCTCTGAAAAAATATTGGGTTTGTAGCTGTGTGTGGGACTTGTTCTATTAATCCATCTATACAGACCTCCATCAGGTTGCAAACTGAATATAATTTTTTTCTGCATCTACCTCTGAAAAAATATTTGGGCTTCTAGCTGTGTGTGGGACTTGTTCTATTAATCCATGTATACTGACCTCCATCAGGTTGCAAATTGAATATAATTTTTTTCTGCATCTAGCTCTGAAAAAATATTGGGCTTCTAACTGTGTGTGGGACTTGTTGTATTAGTCCATCTATACTGACCTCCATCAGGTTGCAAACTGAATATATTTTTTTCTGCATCTACCTCTGAAAAAATATTGGGCTTCTAGCTGTGTGTGGGACTTGTTCTATTAATCCATCTATACAGACATCCATCAGGTTGCAAATTGAATATAATTTTTTTCTGCATCTATCTCTGAAAAAATATTTGGGCTTCTAGCTGTGTGGGACTTGTTCTATTAGTCCATCTATACTGACCTCCATCAGGTTGCAAATTGAATATAATTTTTTTTTGCATCTAGCTCTGAAAAAATATTGGGCTTCTAGCTGTGTGTGGGACTTGTTGTATTAGTCCATCTATACTGACCTCCATCAGGTTGCAAACTGAATATATTTTTTCTGCATCTACCTCTGAAAAAATATTGGGCTTCTAGCTGTGTGTGGGACTTGTTCTATTAATCCATCTATACAGACCTCCATCAGGTTGCAAACTGAATATAATTTTTTTCTGCATCTAGCTCTGAAAAAATATTTGGCCTTCTAGCAGTGTGTGGGACTTTCTCTATTAGTCCATCTATACTGACCTCCATCACGTTGCAAATTAAAAATAATTTTTATCTGCATCTAGCTCTGAAAAAATATTTGGGCTTCTAGCTGTGTGTGGGACTTGTTCTATTACTCCATCTATACTGACCTCCATCAGGTTGCAAATTGAATATAATTTTTTTCTGCATCTAGCTCTGAAAAAATATTGGGCTTCTAGCTGTGTGTGGGACTTGTTGTATTAGTCCATCTATACTGACCTCCATCAGGTTGCAAACTGAATATATTTTTTTCTGCATCTACCTCTGAAAAAATATTGGGCTTCTAGCTGTGTGTGGGACTTGTTCTATTAATCCATCTATACAAACCTCCATCAGGTTTCAAACTGAATATAATTTTTTTCTGCATCTACCTCTGAAAAAATATTTGGGCTTCTAGCTGTGTGTGGGACTTGTTCTATTACTCCATCTATACTGACCTCCATCAGGTTGCAAATTGAATATAATTTTTTTCTGCATCTAGCTCTGAAAAAATATTGGGCTTCTAGCTGTGTGTGGGACTTGTTGTATTAGTCCATCTATACTGACCTCCATCAGGTTGCAAACTGAATATATTTTTTTCTGCATCTACCTCTGAAAAAATATTGGGCTTCTAGCTGTGTGTGGGACTTGTTCTATTAATCCATCTATACAGACCTCCATCAGGTTGCAAACTGAATATAATTTTTTTCTGCATCTAGCTCTGAAAAAATATTTGGCCTTCTAGCAGTGTGTGGGACTTTCTCTATTAGTCCATCTATACTGACTAGAGATGAGCGTTGTTCTACTCGAACTGTTCGCCAATATCAAATTCGAGCTGTTTTGGGCGGTGTTCGAGCCGGTCGGCGAACACGAACAATTTGAGAAAAATTCGGCTGTTCGAGGTTATGTTCGATAACTGTTCGTGCACCAAAATCATAACTGGATTTTTTCTCAGTAATGATGAAAATTAATGTTAATACGCAGTTTGAGTGTACAGCGGGGCGGGGGGAGGGGCAGGGGATGGATCTCTGCAGGAACAATGAAGATCTCCATTTTTTTTTCTCTTTCCCGCATTTGCAGTGGGGAGGTGCAATCTGTCAGCCTATCAGCAGCGCACACACGGAGCGAAGTGCTTTTTTTCACACAAGCAAGGGCATGTGTGATTGGCAGTGTATGTCACATGTCCTTGCCCTATAAGACCAAGCCATTTTCCCCGTCGCCACCATTTTCTCACTGCTGCAGCTGCGTGTTAGACGGCACCGCTGTTGCTGTGTGCGCTATACCTTGTTAATTTCAAGCCAATTTTCGCACAAATATACAGATAGCTTGGGAGTAGGGAATAGTTGTGATTGCAGTCCTTTTAAGGACTAGGTTACAGCATTTCCTACGACTTTTATCAAGCAGGTCTGTGCTCTTAAATAGATAGATTGTGGGAGTAAAGACTAATTGTAATTGGAGTCCTTTTCAGGACTAGGTTACATCAGTTCCTATCAGTTTTTGCCAGGCAGGTCTGTGCCAGTGCTGTGCAAGTTTTTTTCACAGCATTTGGCTGAATCTAGCAAAGCTAATCCTTTTTGGCCTATTGCAGAGTGTGTTAGTCAGTGGAGTAGCCTATCTGTGTTGCAAGATATACCACCTGTGTATAGAATACCAATTTTTTTACTGCACCTAGTGAAGTAAAATCTTTTGGGCATAGCATCATTCTATTAGTCCATCTATACTGACCTCCATCAGGTTGCAAACTGAATATAATTTTTTTCTGCATCTAGCTCTGAAAAAATATGTGGGCTTCTAGCAGTGTGTGGGACTGGGTCTATTAGTCCATCTATACTGACCTCCATCAGGTTGCAAATTAAAAATAATTTTTTTCTTCATTTATCTCTGAAAAAATATTTGGGCTTCTAGCAGCGTGTGGGACTTGTTATATTAGTCCATCTATACTGACCTCCATCAGGTTGCAAATTAAAAATAATTTTTTTCTGCATCTAGCTATGAAAAAATATTTGGGCTTCTAGCAGTGTGTGGGACTTGGTCTATTAGTCCATCTATACTGACCTCCATCAGGTTGCAAATTAAAAATAATTTTTTTCTGCATCTAGCTCTGAAAAAATATTTGGGCTTCTAGCAGTGTGTGGGACTTGGTCTATTAGTCCATCTATACTGACCTCCATTAGGTTGCAAATTGAATAAAAAAATTTTCTGCATCTAGCTCTGAAAAAATATTTGGGCTTCTAGCGGTGTGTGGGACTTGGTCTATTAGTCCATCTATACTGACCTCCATCAGGTTGCAAATTAAAAATAATTTTTTTCTGCATCTAGCTCTGAAAAAATATTTGGGCTTCTAGCAGTGTGTGGGACTTGGTCTATTAGTCCATCTATACTGACCTCCATCAGGTTGCAAATTAAAAATAATTTTTTTCTTCATTTAGCTCTGAAAAAATATTTGGGCTTCTAGCAGTGTGTGGGACTTGTTCTATTAGTCCTTCTATACTGACCTCCAGCAAGTTGCAAATTGAATATAATTTTTTTCTGCATCTAGCTCTGAAAAAATATTTGGGCTTCTAGCAGTGTGTGGGACTTGGTCTATTAGTCCATCTATACTGACCTGCATCAGGTTTCAAATTGAATAAAAAAAATTTCTGCATCTAGCTCTGAAAAAATATTTGGGCTTCTAGCTGTGTGTGGGACTTGTTCTATTAGTCCATCTATACTGACCTCCATCAGTTTGCAAATTGAATATAATTTTTTTCTGCATCTAACCCAGCCAATAGTTTTGGCATAATACCACAGTTTGGCCACTCAGCTCTGCTCGGTTCCCATCCATTGTTTTTTTGTGCAAACAACTCCAGAGTTGTGAATTAGTTAACCACCAAAATGAGCGGAAAAAGGCCTGCTGCTGGTGGAAAGGGGAATAGGCGTGTTGGGAAGGGGAAAAAAGGTTGTGTCCGTGGGGTAGGTGTTAAAGCAACAGTAACATCTGCAGAAGAAAGACCATCTTCCAGCCAAACGAAAATGTCTACTTCTTTTAGCGGACAATGTGATAAGATCCCTTTCTTACGGCCACGCCAATCGCTACAAATTCCAGATGAGGCACAAAAACAGCAGGTGCTTCAACGGATATCAAGTGCTCCTTTAAGTGGGCTCTCCTCCACATCAACTTCAACATCACAAATACTCCAGTCCTCAAAGGTGTCACCCCAAGTGCACTTGCTTCCTCACAGCTCCCAAATCTCCAGCTGCCCGTCTGAGTATGAGGTAGAACAGATGGTTGAGTCTGCAGAGCTGTTTACTCATACTATAGCCTGGGAATCAGAGGTCGACTCCAGCGCTTCTGTGAATCCAGACAAGGAAATTATCTGCACTGATGCCCAGAATCTTTATGAGTCGGATCCAGGACCAGATGCAGAAGGTTCTGACCATAATGTAGACCCTCATTCCCAAACTGTAACTCCTGTTGGTGGAGACAATGAGGAAGACGATGATGAGACTCAAATACCCGATTGGAGCGACAACTTTAGTTTTTTGTCAGGGCAGGAACAGGTTGGCTCTGAGGACGACGGGTGTGATAACGCACAGGGTGATGATGATGAGGTTGGAGATCCCACTTACTGTCAACCCTCAGTCAGCCAAGAGATGAGGTCAGCAGAGGAGGTGGAGGAAGATGCTAGTGACGACGAGGTCAGGTTGCGCCTTCCTGGACAGAGACGTAGTACTGGAAGCACGTCAACAATGGCATCCTCAAACACAACTCTGCCTCTCACCACAAGTCGTGGTGGCTCTTCAGGTCGCATGGGTGCTAAGCCTTGCATAGCCTGGGCATTTTTTCAGATCGATAAAGATGACCCAACTCGTGTTATCTGTAACATTTGTCAGCAAAAACTAAGTAGAGGCCAAAAAATACATAGTTTGAGTACTTCATGCATGAACCGGCACATGGACATGAAGCATAAGTTGCAGTGGGAAGCTCAGTGTGCTACAATGCGGCCTAGCCGGCCGGGCCAACCGCCGTCTGCCATATCTTGTGCATCCGCGGCCTCTTCATCCTCTGTGACTGGGGAGACAGCAGTCACACCTGTTTTGGGGCGCAGACCTGCCACCTCTTTACCCGCAACAGCCAGCGTGATTGGCAGGTCATCATTTTCTTTGGAGGTGGTAACACCAGCTGGTGTTGAGCGCTGTCCGACATCGATAGCACCACCTTTGGATCAAGGCAACCTAACATGTCCGCCTGCATCTTCCGCACAGACCGGCAGTTTGCCGGGGACACCCTTATCAACCCCGTCTAAGCACAATAGCCAGCCCTCGGTCCCTCAGATGTGGACAAGTAAAAGACCATTTCCTCCTAGCCATGAGAAAGCTAAGAGGTTGAATTTCACCATCTGCAAGCTCTTGGCTACAGAAATGCTGCCTTTCCGCCTGGTGGACACAGAGGATTTTCGAGACCTTATGTCCGTCGCAGTGCCCCAGTACCAGATGCCCAGTCGGCACTACTTCTCAAAGAAAGGTGTGCCTGCACTCCACCAGCATGTCGCACACAACATCACCGCTTCTTTGAGAAACTCTGTGTGTGACAGGGTGCATTTC
This sequence comes from Phyllobates terribilis, assembly GCF_046119375.1. NCBI lineage: Eukaryota > Metazoa > Chordata > Amphibia > Anura > Dendrobatidae > Phyllobates > Phyllobates terribilis. Next base: position 250,065,547 of record NW_027362773.1, on the reverse strand, counting down.
ACCACAGACACTTGGACGAGTAGGCATGGACAGGGGCGTTACATGTCGCTGACTGGGCACTGGGTAACTATGGTGACAGCAGGACAAGGGGCTGCTGTCCAAGTCTTGCCGTCCCCACGAGTTGTGCGTCAATCCTCTTTATGTCAAAGTTCCTCCACTGCTTCTGCCTCCTCAACCTCCTCTCGGTCTTCCACCTGCACCCAAAGCCTGTCTGGTCATGCCACAAGCTTTCTAACTGCGCAGAAGGGATCCTGCACACCTCCTTACTATGCTGGCAGTAGGGCTCAACGTCATCAGGCGGTTTTTACTTTGAAATGTCTGGGAAATGTGAGTCACACAGCTGAGGAGTTGTGGTCAGCTCTGGAGAACCAATTTCATGAATGGTTGTCTCCACTGGACCTGAAACCAGGGAAGGCCGTGTGCGACAATGCTGCAAACCTGGGTGCGGCCCTTCGCCGGGGCAATGTCACACACGTGCCTTGTATGGCTCACGTGTTGAACCTGGTTGTCCAGCAATTTTTAGCCCACTATCCCAGACTAGATGGCCTTATGCAGAGGGCACGGTCGCTGTGTGCTCACTTCCGCCGTTCGCATCCCGCAGCTCAGTGACTTACATCTCTACAGAAGTTGTTGGGCCTGCCACTTCACCGGCTAAAATGCGATGTGCCTACCCGGTGGAATTCAACTCTGCACATGTTGCAGCGACTGTGGCAGCATCGACAAGCCCTGGTGCAATACGTTCTGATGTATAGCCTGGGCCAACGAGATCCAGACGTGGGGCAAATCACGCTGGAGGAGTGGTCTCAGATCAGGGACCTATGCACCCTTCTGCACAGTTTTGAAATGGCGACGAAGATGTTTAGTGCTGACGATGCCATTATCAGCATGACTATTCCGGTGATTTACATGCTGGAGCACATGTTAAACAGAATTCGGAGTCAGGTGGTGGCACAAGAGGAGGTGGAGGAAGTAGAGGAGGAGGAGTTGTATGCGGAAGGGCTAACATCTGCAAGGTCCAGACGGTCGGCAGCACCAAGGCGGCAGGCATGTGAGGGTGGGGGAGATGGTTTTACCAGGGCGCATGGTAGCAGCCAAACTAGTGAGGAAGGTGCAGGAGCCCAGGAAGGAGTGGAGGACGAACTGATGGAAGACTCATCAGATGAGGGAGACCTTGATCACATTTCTGTTGTGCGAGGTTGGGGGGAGAGGACAGAGGAAGGAAGCATGATTGTTACCTCGCCACCAACACAACAGGGACTTGGTGCTCCTGGATGCGCAACACACATGAGTGCCTTCTTGCTGCACTACCTGCAACATGACCCTCGAATTGGGAGAATTAGAAATAATCCTGACTACTGGGGTGCCACACTGTTAGATCCCCGGTACAAAAGTAAATTTGCAGAAATGATTCCTGCCATAGAAAGGGATGCACGCATGCAGGAGTATCAGCAGAGACTGTTGCAGAATCTTACATGTGCTTTTCCACAAAACACCAGTGGTGCACGTAGTGAATCTCACAGTTCCAACTTGCCAACCGTAGGACCGTCAAGTGTTCAGCACTCAAACCATAACAGAACCACAGTATCTGCTGGTAACATCAATTTTGCGCAATCATTTCACCACTTTTTTAGCCCATCCTTTGCAAGGCCACAGGAGACAAGAAGTCTGACACATAGTCAACGCCTAGAGACGATGGTACAGGAGTATCTCCAAGTAAACATTGAAGCCATGACTGTGTCACTGGACCCTTGCTCTTTTTGGGCTTCCAATCTGGATAAATGGCCGGAGCTAGCCACTTATGCCTTGGAGATCTTGTCATGCCCCGCAGCCAGCATTCTGTCTGAACGTGTGTTCAGCGCTGCTGGTGGTGTGCTGACAGATAAGCGCACGCGGCTCTCCACTGATAATGCAGACAGACTCACGTTCATAAAGATGAACAAATCATGGATCCGAAACGACTTTTCTACCCCTGTGTCATCCTGGGGAGAGTAAAAGCTTGATGATTGGTTAAAATCACCCTACCAACCGTTTTAAGCTTTCAAATTACTAATCATGTTTATCTGTATCTTGGCTGGAAAATAATTTGGGCTTTGTAGCAGTGTGCAGCACTGATCCTATTAGGCCATCTATACTAAGCTCCACCAGATTTAAAATTAATAATAATTTTTAGCTGCATCTAGCCCGGAAAATAATTTTGGGGCTCCGAGATGCGCAAGACACATAAGTGCCTTCTTGCTGCACTACCTGCAACATGACCCTCATATTGTCAGAATTCAAAGTAATCATGACTACTGGGTTGCCACACTCTTAGATCCGCCAAACTTTTCGATCAACCTTTTCATTTTAATAAAGACCAAAAAAATGGTCATTTTTGAAATTATAAGCATTAGCAGGTTATTAGAAACTGAAATCAAACAGTTTTCAACTCAAAACTTTATTCTAGGTGATGTTACATTTTCACATAGGACTCCTTGTTCGAAAGGAGCTTCTGAACTCTCTCGTCCATTGAATTTGTCAGGTTTTGGATGGTTTCTGCTTCAATTGTTTTGCATGAGGACAGAATACCCTCCCAGAGCTGTTGCTTAGATGTGAACTGCCTCCCGCCATCATAGACACTCCTTTTGATGATGCTCCAGAGGTTCTGAATGGGGTAGAGGTCAGGGGAGCATGGGGGTCACACCATAAGTTTGTCCCCTTTTATGCCCATATCAGCCAGAGATGCAGATGTTTTATGTGCAGCATGAGATGGTGCATTATCATGCAAAAAAATGATCTTGCTGTGAAATACACGGTTCTTCTTCTTGAACCATGGCAGGAAGTGCTGTTTGAGAAAATCCACATACATTATGGAGTTCATCTTTAGCGCCTTCAGGGATCCTAAAGGGGCCGACAATCTCTCTCCCCATGATTCCAGCCCAAAACATTACTCCACCTCCTCCTTGTTGGCGCTGTAGCCGTGTTTGCGTGGGGTGTCCATCAACCAGCCATCCTCCACTCCATCCATCTGGACCATCGAGCGCTGCACGGCACTCATCCGTGAACAAAACAGTTTTGAAATCAGTCTTCATGTAATGTTTAGCCCACTGGAGCCATTTCTGCTTCTGTGAAGTGGATAGAGGAGGTCGACAGGATGGCGTATGCACAGCTGCAAACCTCTGAAGGACCCTGCATCTTGTTGTTCGGGGGACGTTGGAGGCACCAGCAGCTTCAAAAACTTGTCTGCTGCTATGACAAGGCTTTTTTGCCGCTGCTCTTTTAACCTGACGTAATTGCTTGTAGGAAAGAGTCCTCAATTTGCCCTTATCAGCACGCACACGTGTGTACTGTGAATCAGCTACATACTTCTTGATTGCCAAGACACTTCATCCTGATCATCGCACAATGTTGATTGTAGTCATGCCTTGACCTAAACACTCCACAATTTGTTGCTTCTCAGCAGCCGACACATCCTTTTTCTTTCCCATTTTGGCAGAAAATGTAGGCTGCTTAATAATGTGAGACAGCCTTCTTAAGTAGTCTTGCCTTTCATTGGACACACCTGCCAAACTAATTAGCACAGGTGTCTGCAATTGCTTACAGTGATATAAAGAGCCCTGACACACATCACCATCAATGAGTTTAACTGACAAACAAACAAATTCTTCCCTTATCACTCCTAAACACTTTTTGCATAATAATTTGGAACACAGTGTACATGTGCTTTTCCACAAAACACCAGTGGTTCACGTAGTGAATCTTACAGTTCTAACTTGCCAACCGTGGTCTGTATGGAGTTGTTCAATAAAGGGCCCAAAATTAAGATAATATAGATGGGAGAGGTCTCTATGAATAGGAATTCCTAAGTATTTGATACCCTGTGAGGGCCAGGCAAAGGGAAAGTTGGACTGGATGGAATCCTATATGGATTTGGGGAGGGAGACATCGAGGGCCTCAGACTTCGCTGCATTGATTTTAAAATTTGACCATGTAACAAAGTGATCTATTTCAGCCATAACAGCATGGATGGATATATGTGATTGAGTGATATATACTAGGACATCATCAGCAAATACAGAGCACTTGTACTCGGTGCCTCCTACCTCAATCCACCTAATATTGGGGTTATGGCGAATTGATGAGAGCAGGTGCTCCGTCACTAGGATGTATAAGAGAGGGGACAGAGAACATCCCTGCCTTGTCCCATTGGTGATTGTGAAAGGTGATGAAAATGTTCTGACGCGCCCCCTGGGCCTTGGGACACCCGGAGCCGGACCCTTTTTGGTGGATGCTGGTGGTTGTAGTCTCCGTGGCGGCGACCCGGTTCCGTGGCTCAGGGCGGTCAAACCAGTGGCGGAACTATTTATGTGGTTTTGATGTTTAAATGTCCGACTACGCCACCCGTGGATTGCGGTGAGAGTGAACCGCCGCTCCAGGGCAGACCGCTGAGGCTGGTGTTGTGGGTGCAGCAGAGCGTAGCATAACTCCCCACGGGAGGAGTATAGCCTCAGGGCAGTGTATGCGGAGGATGGGGGTGATGGTGCAGGGCAGCAGCAGTAACGACACGGAGTCAGTGATGCAGTCCAGGGCCTTTACTCACAGTTCTTATTATCCAGACCACGTCTGCAGGTAACGGCTGCCCACGTCGTACTGTGCTCACCAGGTGAGGGGCTCAGACAACTCCCAGATAACTTTGGAGCGCTTCACAGGACCCCCTTTGTGTGTCCTTTGTCTGGCCTTTCTTACCAACCCTTCTGTCCGGCTGCCTCGGGCCTCCTCTTGGTAAACTTGGCGCCAGTTTCCCTGACCCTATGTGGTGCCTTCCTAGCGGGTGTAGCGAGGGGCTGCGCCACATAAAATGTCACAGCCTCCGGTTTCTAGCTGAGGGTCGTTTCCTGCCTCCACTAGTTTCGGGGACCGGTCTCCCCCTTTGGCCTGACCCCTCCATGCAGGTGGATTCGGGCGTGCGGTGGCGACTCGCCCGTCCGCCGCCCCTGGGATCCCTTCATTCCTCGTTCCTGGAGCCTTCTCCGCTCCTCTTCCTTCCTTCTCCCTCTTCCAGGCCTGGGCCTCTGTTACTAGGCCCGCCTCCGGAGCAGAGCTCATGCAGAGCCCCTGCTCCCTGCCACTTCTGCTCAGACTTCTCTGCACTGAACTAAGATGGTGCCCACCTTTTATACTCCCTTCTCAATGCACCCATGAACTGCTTCCTCCCTGCTCCTGCACTACAGGGTTCCCCTTCCTCAGTGTTCCCTCCCCCCACTCCAGCCAGGGACAGGGACTGTCGTGCGCATCTCAGGGGCATATTGGTCGCCCTGCCCCACGGCAATGTGGTGTAATGCATGCAGGTGTCGGGTCCTGATCCACACTCCATCCTTACCTGAGAGTGAGATATCACACCTCTGGGTGAGGTGCAATACCTCTGTAGCAACCGAGCCCTCAGGGTAATACAGTTCCATTTATCTTCAGCCTAGGTGACGTATTGCGATACAGGGCCGTGATTTTGGCTATAAAAGGGTCCCCTAGACCCCTACCCCAAGCTTTTTAAGAGAATCATATATGGCGTGCCAGGAGACTCTATGGAATGCTTTCTCAGCATCCAACGAGAGTATCTAATTACAAATTTTTAACTGCATCTAGCCCAGGAAATACTTTGTGCCTAGTAGCAGTGTCTGCTAGTCAGCGGATTATCCCGGCTGTTAAGCAAGCTACACCACCTGTAGTTTTGACACTTAATTTTTTCAAAGGAAATGCTTCGGGACCACGGGATACTCAGTGAAGAGCATCAGGAGGCACCCCAAGGCATAGGGGCTGGGACTGGCAGTAGGATGCCTTGCGGTGGACAGCCGAGCTCGATCCTTATAAAAGCTTTTTAACTGCAGCAGCTTTAGTGGATGCTACTGGAGCTGGAATTACGCGGCTGCTGGCATGAGACTTGCCCTCCAATAGATCCTTGTAAATGGATTTAAAGTGTATTCATTCAAATTAGAGAGACAATTTAAATTAAAAAGCTTAGAGCTGCCTCCACCACAGGGGGGCTCGCTCGACCCATCAGCGGACAGGCACCAGTATTGGGAGAGGGGGGCTGGCCGTCAGGGTTCACCGCGGCTCTGGCACAAACCCGGCAACACGGAGGTGGCACGGGCAGGAGCGGACTGAACGTGTCGGCTTCTCACTTTTTGGATTTTAGAAGGGCATGACATGCCTATATCTGTGTCTCCCCCTCCTTTTACTCCTCCACCTCTTTTCTTTTCGCATGACTATATGTACTTGTCACTTTTCCATGTGTTAGTTGTGTCTTCAGAGCAGTTTGTCAGCTTTTGGACACCTTTGAAGGTGTTTTCTATGTGTTTCTATGTGTTTTTGTTTGCCTGCCATTGGTTTTAACGGTGTTCGAAGGTGTTCGACGAACAGTTCGACGAACAGTTCGGCGAACACACGGGTGTTTGACGAACCGAACCGAACTCGAACACTACGGGGGTGGCTCAACACTAGTCATGAATTTACAGGAGCGGAGACCTAGCCCAGGAGCTCAGGAGAAGCATCTCTGATAGAAATGGTTAGGGGCCCATCAAAGAAAGATACGCCTTGACATGGCTAGTGGGCACACACAAATTAGAGTACCTTCATTTATAAGTATAATCTGTATTGCAGTAATGCAGTTTAAATTTCGCATATTCAATGTATGCACATCACCGGGATCTCTTCTATAGAGTGTATGCACTTATAATCAGTGGGATCCTCTCGCTATTGCTCCTATGGAGGGGTAGCTCTTATGATCAGCGGGTACTTCTCTCTCCTGTAGAGTGTAAACTCTTGTAGCCATTGGGAACTTCTCTCTCCAGTACAGTGTAAGCTCTTATGGTCAGCGGGCACTTCTCTCTCCTGTAGACTAAACGCTCTTAAAGGGGTACTCCGGAGAGATAAAAAAAAAATTGTACCGTCCCTGCCCTCATAAATGATAAAGATGAGATGCCCAGTGCAGTTCTATTATCTTTATAACTCTTGTAATTCAGTGTGACAGCAGCTGCTCTTCACTGCCCCCCCTCCGGTCTGGGACATTATGTCATAGAGCACTGTGAAGATCCCCAATGTGACTAACAGCCAGCCTGAAAAGAGGAGGAGTGGCTACGTTCCCTGTTCTCTGCAGAGAAACAGCTATTATCAGGAGACCGACTGATAGTAACAGCATAGAGCTACACACTGATTTAACACTCCTGTCATGCCAGCCCGCTGATAATGTCTCCTTCACTGCAGTCTGAGGTGAGGGGGGTGTTGGGGGCGTGTCCTGCAATCCAGTTTCTAGTAGCAGCCAGCCCCCCAATAATGTCTCCTTCAATGCAGGGCTACTGGCAGGGAGCAGGCCATACCCCTGTCACGCCCCCTCACCTCGGACTGCAGTGAAGGAGATATTATCAGGGAGCTGGCTGCAACTAAAAGCCAGGAGCAGACCACAGCCCCCATGCTCCCTCATCTCGGACTGCAGACAAGGAGACATTATCAGGGGGCTGGCATGACAAGAGCATGAAATCAGTGTGCAGCTCCATGCTGTTACTATCAGCCAGTCTCCTGATAATAGCTGTTTCCCTGCAGATAACAGGGGGGCGTAGTAACATCCCCTCTTCTCAGGCTGGCTATTACTCACAGCGGGGAGCTTCACATTGCTGTGTGATGTAACCTCCCAGACAGGAGAGGGAGCAATGAGGAACAGCTGTTGTCACACTGAATTACAAGTGTTATAAAGGTAATAGAACTGCACTGGGCATCTCATCTTTATCGTTTATGAGGGCAAGAACAGTACAACATTTTTTTTTATCTCCCAGAGACACCTGTTAAGCTTAGTGGGGTCTTATCTCTCTCCTGTAAAGTGTAAGCTCTTAAGGCTAATGGGGTCTTCTCTCTCTCTTTTGTAGAGTCTAAGTTCTTATGATGAGTGGGGTCCTCCCTCTCTCCTGTAGAGTATAAGTTCTTAGGATCAGTGGGGTACTCTCTCTCTCTCCTGTAGAGTGTAAGTGTCAGGACTCAAACCCAGCTACTCCTGTGCACCAGGCAGAAGCTTTTCCACTTGAGCTATGCAGCTTTCTGGACAGTTTCTTGCTAATCGAGATACTAGTATCTATGTTATTCCTGAGTGGCTCCACGCTGTGTTGTTCCTAATTGGCTTAATCCTGTGATTTCCTAATTGAACACACTATATAAAGCTGACCTGGCACCTCCTTCCTTGCAAGATTATTGAGCTTCCAGCCTCTAGTCTGGCTCTCTCAACTGCTGCTGCTTCATACTATTCTGCTGTCTTCTGTGTACTGACCTCTGGCTTCTCTACTGACTATGCTACCTGCTAATCCTCCAATACTGTACTGACACTCCTGTGTACTGACCTTTGGCTTCTCTACTGACTGTGCAACCTGCTAATCCTCCAATACCATACTGACACTCCTGTGTACCGACCTCTGGCTTCCTTTGACTATGCTACCAGCCTCTGCTCCCCTAGTGGTTGCAATAGTAAAACCTCCAATCCAGTCCAGGCAGGCGGGCACGGCTGATAGTCAGGCTGGGGGGCACGGCTGATAGACAGGCTAGTGGGCACGACTGATAGACAGGCTGGCAGGTACTGGGACCTGAGGACTGAGGAGAGTATTAGCACACAAACAACAATCTTGCACAGGCACCTCCATTTTGGAGGTGGTGCTTAATATAGGAGTAGTCTTCCGGCCATTGGCTGGGAACTCTTTAGGATGGCGCGCGCGGACCCTTTAAGAAGGAGGAAGCGCGCGCCCTAAGTACAGTGCCCGGGAAGCTACGCGTGGTGTGCGCACCCCGGGCAGAAGCAGCAGGGGAGCTGGAGGACGTCAGACCGGGACCGCGGCAGTGAGGGGATTGGCATCTCTGCCCGGCAGGAGGCAGAGCCGCCAGCGCTACAGTACCCCCCCTTTACGTCCCCTCTTCTTTAGGCCCGCAAGAAATTTTTCTAGAAGACGAGGGGCATGAATGTTCTCCCTGGGCTCCCAAGACCTCTCCTCAGGACCGAACCCCTTCCAATCCACAAGAAAGAAAGTCTTTCCTCTTACCCTCTTGATGGCCAAAATGTTTTCTACCTCAAAGACGTCCTCAGTGGAGACTGGAGCTGAAGCGGTACCTGGATCGTCAGAGAAAGAATTAAGGACAACTGGTTTGAGGAGAGACACGTGGAAGGAATTGGGAATCCGTAAGGAGGCCAGGAGTTTCAGCTTGTATGCCACTGGATTTATTTGGCTCAGAATTTCGAAAGGACCGATGAACCGCGGGCCCAACTTGTAAGATGGTATCTTGAGACGGATATATTTGGAGGAAAGTTAGACCTTGTCTCCTGGACGAAATAGAGGCAGATCCAGACATCTTTTATCAGCATGCTTCTTCATCCGCTCAGAGGACTGAAGAAGCGCAGATCTAGTGTCTTCCCAAATCGCTGAAAATTCACTGACGAGAGACTCGGCAGCAGGATTGTCCAATGAAGAGGAGACGGGAAACGAAATCCGGGGTTGACGACTGAAAACCACAAAAAACGGAGACTTAGCAGAGGACTTACTCACATGATTATTATAAGAAAATTCGGCCCAAGGCAGGAGTTCCACCCAATTGCTATGGTGAGCGTTGGTAAAGTGCCGAAGAAAACTGGTAAGGATCTGATTGATACGTTCCACTTGACCATTGGACTAAGGATTATAGGCAGAGGAATGCACGTGGCTCTCCAGAAGCGAGAAGTGAACTGAACTCCTCAGTCCGAGACAATGTGGAGGGGTAAGCCGTGGAGCCAAAAGATGTGGCGGATGTAGTCCTTAGCCAGCACAGGTGCGGACGGAAGACCCGGCAGAGGGATGAAGTGAGCCATCCTGGAGAAGCGGTTGGAGACCACCCAAATGACAGTACACCCGGCCGATACAGGAAGATCCGTGATGAAATCCATTGCAATATGTTGCCACGGAGCGGAAGGCACGGGAAGAGGAAGAAGACGACCGGCTGGGAGGTGCCTAGGTATCTTGTTACGGGCGCAAGAGGAACAAGCCGCGACAAAATCCGCAATATCCTTGCGTAGGATGGGCCACCAATAATGTCAGGCAATGAGCAGAAGCGTCTTCCTCTGGCCGGCATGACCAGCCAGTTTGGACGAATGGCCCCAGAGTAAGACCCTCTTCCGATCCTGAGCCGCAACAAAGGTCTTTCCAGGAGGCAGATGAGACAGGTCAAACGGAGCCACAGTCATTATTCTGGAGGGGTTAATGATGTGTAGAGGCTCCTCCTCTTGGTTAGTAGACAGAAAAGAGCGGGATAGAGCATCGGCTTTAGTGTTCTTGTCTGCCGGGCGGTAATGGAGAGTGAAGCAGAATCGAGCAAAGAACAAAGACCATCTGGCCTGACACGGGTTTAGTCTTTCGGCGGTCTGCAAATACGCAAGGTTTTTATGGTCAGTGTAGATGACCACAGAGTGCAGAGCCCTCTCAAGCAAGTAGCGCCACTCCTCCAGCGTTAATTTGATGGCCAGCAGTTCACGATCTCCTATGGATTAATTGCGCTCGGACGAAGAGAAGAGTTTGGAGAAGAAGCGGCAGGTCACCATTTACCCGGACGAGGATTTCTGGGTGAGCACTGCTCCAGCACCGGAGGAGGAGGTATAAACCTCCAGGAAGTACTGCTTATTGCAATCAGGATGATGTAGCACTGGAGCGGGGAGAATGCTTGCTTAAGAGAGACAAAGGCATTCTCCTCCTTGGAAGTCCATTCCCTGGGATTTGCTCCTTTACGAGTGAGAGCAGAGATGGGAGCAGTCCAGGAGGAGAAATGAGGAATAAAGAGGCAGTAATAGTTAGTGAATCCCAGAAACCACTGTATAGCCTTCAACACCTCAGGTCGGGGCCTCTTTAAGACGGCAGACATCTTCTCGGGATCTATCCGCAGTCTGGTCTTAGAGATGATTTACCCCAGAAATGGTAGGGAGGTCTGCTCGAAGAGGCATTTCTCGTACTTAGCATACAGGTGATTCTTCCGCAGCCACAGTAGTACCTGACGAACATCGCTCCGGTGAGAGGGCAGATCAGGGGAAAACACCAAGATATCGTTCAGGTACACCACCACGAAGGAATACAGGAGATCTCGGAAGATGTCGTTTACTAACTCCTGGAAGACAGCTGGAGCATTACAGAGACCGAAGGGCATCACAGGGTACTCGTAGTGACCATCCCGAGTGTTAAATGCCATCTTCCACTCGTCTCCAGACCAGATTGTACGCCCCACGAAGATCTATCTTAGTGAAGATCTTCGCGCCTTTTAGGCAGTCAAACAGCTCCGAGATGAGAGGCAGGGGGAACTTATTTTTGATGGTAATCTGGTTTAGACCCCTATAGTCGACACAAGGATGAAGAGCGACGTCTTTCTTTATGACGAAGAAGAATCCGGCTCCAGCCGGAGAGGTTGATTTCTGGATAAATCCCCTGGCAAGATTCTGTTCAATGTATTCAGACATAGCACGGGTTTCGGCCAGAGACAAGGGGTAGATTCACCCGCGAGGAGGTGAAGCACCAGGCATTAGGTTGATGGGCCAATCATATGGCCTATGAGGTGATAGTGTCTCTGCCTCCTTTTTATCGAAGACATACGCATATGACCAGTAGGGTGCCGGCAGGCCAGGTAGGTTACCTGGAGTAGTCGGAGGTCGAGCAGGACGGGCCGGAACCAAACAGGACTTATGGCATTCCTGACCCCAACAGAGCTCCTCACTTAAGCTCCAATTCAGGATGGGCTCATGTCTCTGTAACCAAGGCAGGCCAAGCAAGAGGGGATGAGAGAGACCGGACAGCACATAAAAGGAGATCTTCTCCGAATGTAGCATTCCCACCAGAAGAGTTACAGGCTCAGTGACAAACAAGATGGTTTCAGAGAGAAGCTTTCCATCCACAGAGGAAACCGCTAAAGGATCAGCCAGACGTATGGTAGGAATCAGAAGACGCTCCACAATGGCCTGTTGAATGAGATTCTCTGCGGCTCCGGAATCCAGAAAGAAGAAGCGGGTCTCACCACTGGTAACTGAAATGAACAGAGTCAAGGGCGGAGAGGAAGAACTTTTGCCTAGGAAGACCTCTCCGAGCGGTCCTAGACACTGGAGTTTCCCGGTCTCACTGGACAGGAGTGGATCTGATGCTCTATACTGCCACAGTAGAAGCAACTCCCCTCGGCGCAGCGGGTCTCCTGGCGAGACTTGACCATCTTCACTTGGTCAATTTGCATAGCCTCCGGAGAAGACACCCGGGGGAATGCTGGTTGCGAGACTGGACTTTGGAAGGTAGGAGCGAGGAGCAGATGTCTTCTCTCAAGGGTCGTCTCCTTAGAAAGCTCCAGAAAGCGGATGTCAATCCTGGTAGCTAATGACACCAGGTCATCCAGGGAGGGAGGTATGTCACGACCGGCTAGCTCATCCTTCATCCGTCTGGAAATGCCCCCCCAAAAGGTGGATACCAGAGCCTCATTGTTCCAGGCAAGTTCAGACACGAGGGTTAGGAAACGCATGGCATTCTGTCCCACAGAGAGACTCCCTTGGCGGAGTCAGAGAAGAGCAGACGCAGTAGAAGATTTTCGTCCAGGCTCATCGAACACCTTCCTGAAATCCACGAGGAAGGCCTGGAGATCGGACACCAGAGGATCCCCCCTCTTTCACAGAGGGTTAAGCCACACCAACGCCTCTCCGGTGAGGTGAGACATGATGAATGCCACCTTGGCCCCGTCGGAGGTGAACTGGTGTGACACGAGTTCAAAGTGCAGCGTGCACTGATTTATGAAGCCCCGACATAGGGCAGAGTCACCACCAAAACGTGGAGGAGCAGAAAGCCAGGGTCCAAAGCCGGGTGTCACAGCACCACCGAGTTGCGGTGCCGTCGGAGCGGGTGTCGCTCTGTTAGAGGTGGACACAGTCGGGATGGACAGCGTGTCCAGGCGGGAGTTGACTGTCCGCAGGTAGGACAGGATAGTATCCTGTTGGGATCTCTGGCGAGAGACCTCTTGGTATGGGTCTGAGAGCGAAGGAGCCTGGGAGCCACCGGATTCCATGGCCTGTGCAAACTGTTACGGTGGAACTTCTGTGCTGTGAAGCAAAGATGGACCAGAGGGGCGTAACTAAGTGCCTACCCAGACTGACCCTGGCCACACGGCGGCTTAGTCGACTCCGTGAACCAAGGAGGGACCGGGAAGGTGAACCAGGTGCCACTCTGGGACCGACCTTGTGAGAGCAGGTGACTCCCACAGGACTGATGGCAGAAGCTGACAGGCACAGCAGATGAGCACAGCCGGTAGACAGACAGGTAATGCTGGTAGGCAAGCAGGCGGGCACGGCAGGTAGACAGGCTGGTGGGCACGGCTAATAGACAGGCTGGCGGGCACGGCTGATAGACAGGCAAGAGGGCACGGCTGATAGACAGGCAGGCGGGCACGGCTGATAGTCAGGCTGGGGGGCACGGCTGATAGACAGGCTGGCGGGCACTGGGACCTGAGGATTGAGGAGAGTGTTAGCACACAAACAACAATCTTGCACAGGCACCTCCATTTTGAAGGAGGTGCTTAATATAGGAGTAGTCCTCCGGCCACTGGCCGGGGACTCTTTAGGATGGTGTGCGTGGCCCCTTTAAGAGGGAGAAAGCGCGCGCCATAAGTACAGTGCCCGGGAAGCTACGCATGGTGCGAGCACCCCAGGCAGAAGCAGCAGGGGAGCTGGAGGACATCGGACCAGGGCCACGGCGGTGAGGGGATCGGTGTCTCTAGCCGGCAGGAGGCAGATGCGCCGACACTACAATCAGCGGGGTCCTTTCTCTCTCCTGTAGAGTGTAAGCTCTTATGGTCAGCAGAGTCCTTTCTCTCCAGTAGAGTGTAAGCTCTTATGGTCAGTGCGGTCCTTTCTCTCTCCTGTAGAGTGTAAGCTCTTATGGTCAGCAGCATCTTCTCCCTCTTACTCTCCTGTAAAGGGCAGGATCTTATGATCGTGGGGTCCTCTCTCCTGTAGAGTGTAAGTGCTTATTGTCAGCGGGGTCCTCTCTCTCTTGTGTAGAGTGTAAGCTCTTGTGGTCAGCAGGGTTCTCTTTCTCTACTCCCCCACTTGTATATTCCAAGCAATTAAAATCTTTCCAGTATTGAGATTTGCACAAATTCATTCATCGCTAATTAAACTGTTAGGGAAAATTTGGCGGAGCCGGCAAACTTGAATTTAAAAAGTTCCGTTCATCGCTATTTATCACCTATGCAGTGGATAGCTGATAACTTGATTTTACTGATTAACACCTTTAATTGTCTTAAATATATTTAGCGCTTTTATTACGAAGAACAGAAAGATAAAATATAACATTACAGACACATTATGATAAGATTCTTCTAGTATTTTTTGACAGATTTATTAACATTATGTTCTTTGCCTTATTATATTACATTGCGTAGTTAGGTGGTGAAATACCCTGCCCGTAACATTCATCTGGCTTCTATAGGGAATTTCACAGACCTGTTATCAGTGAACTGTCGCCAATTTGTATGACCGTATGAGCAAATCATTCAACTTCTGTCACGGGATAAGACAGAAAATGTCTCTACCCAGCCTATTGTCCACCATTCTGTCAGCAGGATAAAGAGTCGAGGCTCTTTGAGGATAATTCAGCTTCCTCTTGTTGTTGACAGAAATCACATTTACATATCCCTTCCTCGCACTGATAAAAGTGCCTGTGATTTATGGTTTGTGATAAACTGATACCTGGATTCCAGTTGATCGATGCTGTGTGATAGGAAGAACCTTCCATTTCAAGCACTAAAAGACCAAAATTGGGTTGTGATTAATGGAACTAAATGTTTGGGGTCAGACGCTCTTACAGTTTTCTGTCCCTGATTCAGCATCTAACTAGGGGGAGAGGTCACACCGGGGAGAATTAATCACAAAGTGTAAAAACCTAAGACAGTAGTACGCCATTGAAACAGCTTCTAATTTGATAGCTCGAGGCATCCGGGTTCGAAAAGCTGCTTCTCTTTTGGTAGTCCCATTAATATTTGAATCTGCTGTCAGGTGAGTGAGACAATAATCCATATTTCTTCCGTATGGGAAGAGAATATTGCATTTGAGTCTATCACATAGTGTTTTGTTACCCAACAGAGTGAAACATCTATGAAAAAGCAAATCGAAAAGCCATCAAAGAAAACTGATCTGCCCAATATTGTGTCAATCAAGTCTAAAGTCCCCAACACACATGAGAATGATATCGGCCAAACCTAGCGAGATCAACAGACTTGTAGACTAATGTGTATAGGGTCCCCGGCAGATCATTATTGGGATGATAAGGATCAAGCCTGACCAATTTTGGACTGCCGATCCTTTTGCTTTCATGGAGATAAGCCACTGGCAGAGATGTCTGACATTGGCTGTCCCATCGAGAATACAGGAGCTCTCAGCTGAATGAGTGCTCAATACAGTAGTAACTGAGATGGTAGGGGCCCCAAAGGTACTTAAAGGGGTTGCCCAGTCTTTAGCTACAAGTTTGCAATCACTGCACACTGTGAGGATTCTTTGGCACCAGGCATGAGTGGCAGTCATGTGACCATAAGTATGTGATATGCATACTCCCGGCCATTCTACGACCCTACTGTTTCCAGCCTCTCTCAATTCACTTGTATTGAATGAGGCTATGCCCATCCATCCAGTTGCAATGTGGCCGGGAGTATGCATATCGTCATCTTTGGGTAACATGACCACCACTTCCGGAGCCGGAGGATCTTCACAGTGTGCAGTGTGCGCACTGTGAAGATTCACAAGTCTACAGTCACATAAAGTGAATGCAGACTTGAAGCTTAAGACTGGAAAACATCTTTAACATGCCTTAAATTTCCAAGATGAAGTCTACACAACACACATATCATTCCTAGCTCATTAGAGATCCTCTTCCTGAAATTTACAACCATTTACACCATAAAACAGGGTGCAAGTACTGTGCTGGGGAGTCGATATGACAAAGTATTTTGGGTACACAATGATATATCAGGGGTGAGGCTAAAAATTATATTTTGATTTTGGGATCACAATGGGATGCTTATACATGGGGGCAATGCTCTGAATAGTAGGTACTGGGGGGGGGGGGGAGTATTAATTCTCAAGTTAGTAAAAATGGTCTCCTGCCATCTGCGATGTGTAATTCTGACTATGTTAGATAAAGTAACTTCTATTGTTTTTCCATATAGACATAATTGTCCAGAATTTTCAGAAAAGTCATTGGAAGCTCATTCGTTGCACCTGATTAACAGTAATAATTAGGAGAGGTGACAGCATCAGAAGAAGATCTAAAGTTTAGCTACCAACTTTCTTCAAATATCAAATCTGACAGCCGAACTAATATTCAGTCAGTGAACAGATACAGCTACAAGTGAGTAGTTACTGAACTAATAAACTGAATTATCAACCATAATTCCTTTGGTTGGCACATCAGCGAAAGTCAGTCTGAGTGTGAGGCAGTAAAAGACTTCTGTTCAGTCTATATTGATTGAGCTTGTGTCATCTGCCTACCATCTCACTCTGAGGCTATGTGCCCACGATGCAGAAATGCTGCATATTCTTTACGCTTCTCCCTGGCAGGAAAAACGCATGCGGATTTTACATGCGTTTTTCCTGCCAGGTAGAAGCGTTTGTCAAGCGTTTTTGCATGCACTTCTGCATGCGGGTTATCAAGCGCTTTTCCAAGCGATTTTAGCATCACTTGGAAAAGTACTTGACAACTTGGTCACACTATATAAATCCATGCAACCGACATGGATTTATATACTGTGACCAAGTAATAGTTAAAAAAAAAGAATAAGAATGGTGAAAAATAAAAAATAAAGATTATACTTACCTTCCGATGGCCCCCGGTCTCCTTCTCCGCTCCGTCCGGTCTCCCCGGTGTCTCGCGGTGGTGTGAAGGACCTGCGATGACGTCATTTAGTCATGTGACAGGTCACGTGACCGCCGACGTCGGCAGTCGCGTGACCTGTCACATAACTCAATGACGTCATGTCAGGTCCTCACACCACCGCGAGCTGCCCAACACACCACATGCATCGCTGAGGAGGCCGGGGGACATCGGAAGGTGAGTATAATCTTTATTTTTTATTTCAATTTTTTTTTTTTTACAGGTTCTATGGTACCCGGGTCTGGATGAGAGTCTCCTCTTCTCCAGACCCAGGTACCATTCGCACATTGAATCTCTTCATATCCGCGTGTGCACATGTAGTCATGCGGATATGAAGCAATTCAATGCAAGTCAATGGCGGCGATTACGCTGCGTGTCCACAAAATTAATGGACATGCTGTGTATTTTTCCGCAATGATAATCCGCAGCGAAAATTTCCGCAGCATGTGCACAGCACATGCAGATTATCATTGGGGATGATGGGGCGCGTATTACCAAGCATTTTTTAAGCGTTTTCGCTGCGGAAATTCCGCAGCAAAAACGCTTGAAAAACGCATAGTGGACACACAGCCTAAGGCTGTGTGCACACGTTGCATTTTTTCCGAGCAGATTTGTTACAAAAGTGGAAGTGATTCCTGATGCCAGCAAAGAGAATGAGAACCATGTTTTTGCATTGTTTTTGCTTAAAAAAAAAGCAGGGATGTTAATAAAAGGAAAAGGATGTAATGTCACCTTTTTATGAATATAGTTGAATATGTGTGTGTGTGTATATATATATATATATATGACCACCAGACAGGTCCTCGAGGGGAGATATGTATCATCGAGGTTGGTAACATCAGTGATGTAAGCCTGGAAAAGCAGGCTCCAGCACGTATAGTGCTGAGGGAGTTAATAGGGCATATGCAGGGCCTGGTTTACAAGCAGTCAAAGAGATGGGTGGGACTAGCTGCTCACATGTCTCCACCCCAGGGTGTGATACAAGGAAGTCCAGCTGTGTTATTGTGGTGGTGTGTTCAAGGCGAAAAGACCTTGCTTTTGTGGCTCAATCTGTGCTGGAGGCTGAGTGAAGGTCTGACATTTAAACGGGTGAGTCTGTGCTTTATATGGACTGGGTATTTTCCAGTTTTGATACTGTTATACCTTTTGTACCCAGAAGAGGCTGTTTTTGTTTGTTAAGCTGCATGGTTTATGGACATTTAATAAGCCACACATTTGCTTTGAACGATCAGACCCCTGTGTGTGCACCAGCATCTACCTGAGAGCTGATCCCTTACAATTGGTGCTAGAAGGGCAAGATTCCCAAGAAGCATGGGCACAAATCCCAAGGGGCATGTGTGACTGCCGTGGAGATACCTCATGTCTTGGGTAAAAACGACTGCAGGAGCCGAAACAGACAACATGGAGGAACTGATAAAGCAAATGATGCAGGCTAATCTTCAGCAGCAACAGTTATGGCAGCAGTAGCAGCAACAGCTGTAGCAGCAACACAGGTAGTAGATGGAACTTCTAGCCGGGGTGAACCTTTGCAGGGCAACTACCCGACCCCAAGTCAAGGTGATGATTTACACTTGTGGAACATGGTAAGGAGAGCCTTGCAAAAGATGACTCAAGGTGATGATGCCGAGGCGTTCCTGGTGGTTTTTGAAAGGTGGCAGAACAGGAGAAAGTGCAGTGGGTGGAGGTTCTGGCGCCATATATAACGGGAACCGCAGAAGGCCTATTATGACCTCTCTTTGCAGGATGCAAAAGAGTATGCCAATTTGAAAATGGAGATCCAGCCACGCTGATGACTGTCAGGGTACAATGGGTGCACCACTTGGCCTATCACGGTGACAAACCTCACCGGTCCCAAATGTTCATCTTATTACATCTGGTTCAAAAGTGGTTGCAACCAGAACCCTCCTCTCCAGTTCAGATAGTGGAGCGGGTCATCATGGACAGGTTCATACACTCCCTTCCGAGGCCAGTGCAGTCCTGGGTTGCCCCAGGAGATCTCCAGAACGCCAGTGACCTGGTGGGCCTGGTGGAAAGGTAACAGGCAGTCAAGCGTTCCTTGGGGAAGCTAGGGGTCTAAACATCTCCATACTCAGGTTCCAAAAGAAAAGGACACATCCTGGGTGCATCCAAGGACCCAGAAAGCATCTGAGTTGTTGGCGGACACCCTATCTAATAACATGATTTGTTGGAGGTGTATAACCCCAGGTCACGGGCCGCCCGTAGCCCCATGACTACTGAGCCGATGTACTGCAGCATTGGTCAGCGATGTTCATATTATGCATATCCTGCCTGCAGTGTTAACCCACAACCCAGTGAGGGATCGCAGGTATTTCCTGTATCAGTGAACGGAGTGCCAATGACTGGTCTGTTGGACTCAGGAAGTTTGGTAACCCTTGTGAGGGTCACACTTCTTCATCGGCTGATTCCTTTGAGGATGGTGGGCGTCCGCTTTATTCATGGAGACACTGAAGACTACCCTGTGGCCCGAGTGGTCATTGACACAAACTGACTCAGATGACAGCCAGGTCATCCTTAGAAAAAACTTAATGCAGCCCGAGTCTGACGAGTTTACCTTTTGTGTATTGGATGGCAATGAGAATGAGGCAGTATCCCCTGAGGCCAACATCCCTGAGCTAAGGGTGTCCGGGGAAAACTTTGAGACCGCTTAATTCAAGGACCTAACCCTTAAAGGAGCATTTTATAATGTAACTGTACTAAATGGGGCTACTCAAGAGCCAGAGGTCGTTACCCGATAGCCTTATTTTGCTATGACTAGGTAATTATTATATTGTGTCACTAAGCAGAGGGATAATCAAGCAGTTGTTGGTTCCAGTACCCTACAGACACAGGGTGTTAGAAATACTCATGTCATAAGTGGCCATTTGGGGTAGACAAAACCCAGAAATGGATCCTTCAGAGGTTCTTCTGGCCTTGCTGTCACCGAGAGATTGTGAATTATTATTGGTCCTGTCCCACCTGACAACTAAACTCCCTGGTCACTCCCTTCTGTAGACCCTCACTGCCACTACCCATCATTGAGATTCCGTTTGATTGCATAGAGATGGATTTAGAGGTTCCCATGATCAAGTCCGCCAGATGGACACCGGTATATCCTGGTTGTACTCAATTATGATACACAGTACCCAGAGGTGGTACCGTTAAGAATGTGCCATGGGGATGAAAGAAGCAAAGCACAGTATTTGGGCTATGCCGTAGGCAGGGACGAGATCAAACCCCAAGTGAATAAATTGGACGTAATCCAGAAGTGGCCACAACTGCTTCCAAAGAAGCAGAATGAGCAAATACCCTGCAGTAAATAAATAAATAGCAAAAGTACATGAAAATAATATACTGAAGGGTACATGGTCAACAAAATTTTAATTAAAAAAAACTCAAAAGCCATTACATCACAGTGACCTTATTCGGGATGGTCCTAACCTCTAATATTAGAGGTGGTGGGATGGTTTTTATGTTTTTTTTATCAAGATTATGTTAACCAAGTACCCTATATTATTTTCATGCACTATTGCTATTTATTTACTCTAAGGTATTTGCTTTTTTTGTTTTCATCTTACGTTTTGTCTGTTTATTGGCCAGTGTGAACATGCGCCTACAGACTGCATGCATACCAACTAATATTCCAGTTAATTTCTTTGTTTTTTGTCTCAAAGAAGCAGGTCAGAGCTTTCTGGGCATCGTCGTCTACTACTGCCAGTTAATCCCTAACTTCATCATGATAGCGGCACCTCTGACGGAACTTCTTAAGGGTATCGAAGTCAGCTATGGCTAAGTGGTTTCCAGAAGCTGAGATAGCGTTCCAGGAACTGGAGCTAGCCTTGTGTAAACAGCCAGTGTTGGTGTCTCCATACTTCTAGAGTGGACCAGCCGAAAGAATCAGAAAAAAGACCCCTAAAATATAACGTTTAATAATAAAGTTAAAAACAGATATATACTCTTATCAAAAACACATAAAAGAGTCTTTCCAGATAAATAGTCTTATGCATATATCTCACAAGAAGAAAAATCTTAATCAATTAGATAGGGATAGACAGGATATAATGTGTCCCCTGGCATTCTCCTGGTATCCCCTAAAGGAATCCCTGCCTGTCAGCGGAGGTTGGCATCCTTATTTGAAATGGTATGGCGCCTCCGCTCCACGGCTTCTGTCCCTTATATCCCTAGTGAGTCCCTATTTTAAGGTGCACAGAAAAGTAAGACTAGAAAGATTTAAAATAAGCAAAAATACACTTAATATATAATATTCAAGACAAATTTCTCATAGTTCTAGGCAAAGGGATAGAGTTATCTTACAACCATTTAAGGCTGACACACCACATCAATGTATAAAAGTATATTAAGATTGGCTTGTCATCAACCTCATCAACTGTGTGTTCCAAGACATCCCACAGAGGGATCCAATTATCTTATACCCATATAAAACTGATCTACCACACAAATGTATAAATGTTGTACTTAGCTTATCATAAGTTTCATAGCTTCATAAATCATATATCCCAAGAAATTCCGACGCGTTTCCCCCCAAGATACGGTAGCTGGGGTTCATCAGGGGATATGCCAGTATGCCATCAGTGCAGCATCGTCATATGGCCACCGAAACAGACAAGTGTGCATTCATTTTTGTGAGTCCCACTGTTTTATCAGCGTCTCACCTCATATCCGGTCTCACTACATCCTCCCCCGTGCCAAAGTGAGGCGTGGAGCGCACAGTGCGGTCTACAGCCCCAACTTCCGGTCTCGCTGTGTGGAGCACTAGATGCAGTTCACACTACCCAACTTCCAGTCACGTCGCGTCATATCCGGTATCACAGCAGGTGCTGGAACGCAAACCGCGGTCCACCAATCGGAGATGCTCATAGATGGAACGCAGGTGCGTCCCACAACATCTGCATCAAAATCCCATGTAGCGACCAAGCAGACAATTTTCTATCCCTGAGTTATTGACATCACTGCTCCTCAGAGTCACCGAGTCCTGGAAGTGGCTGGTTGCAAAGTGTAAGGAGCATCAGAAAAAGGCACCATAGTCTTTGTACGTCGGATTTGGTGGACTACGTCAGACATGAGTGGGAACTTTTTTTTTTTACTAAAGTGGTGAACGAGAGAAATTATCTTTGCTTTATATCTCTGTGTTCTCTGTATATGTTCTTTTTAGGTTTCCATTCACTGGACTACGTTGGATTCGGCGAACTACATTGGATTCAGTGGACTACGTTGGACCTGCGTGGGATTTATTTTTATTTTTAATAAAGTGGTGAACCAGGGACAGTGTCGGGGAATGTATATTTAAAATAAAGAATTTTTTGTGTGTGTGTGTTTTTTTTTTTCATTACTGGGTTAACATACCAGAGGACACCATTCAGAAGAGGTTAAAATATACTCTGTCCTCTGTTGAGTGTCAGATCACAACCAACTGCTCCTATACATCAAATCCACAAACAAATCACCCTCACAAACACTGAAGCAAACCGACCTCTTTAGATTGCCTCCATCCTTCAAATGGTCCAAGATGTCGGTCCCAAAATATACAAATGCCATCAACAGGCCAGAGATCAAGGATAAGCTCCAACGCTTTCATAATAATGTGTATGAACTTAACCAAGAAGGAGTACACCTAGCAGTAAGGGACCTTAACAACATACTCTTTGCCATGGCAGAAATGTCCGACCTGAAAAGATGCAGCAACAAAAGACAGAGTAAGCAAAATCCCAACAACTGGTTTGACAAGGAATGTAAAGCTAGGAAGGCCCTAAGAACGGCTTCATATAAAAAACACAGAAACCCAAACATCCCCACTCTGAGAGAAGCCTACCTCATCATACAACAAAATTACAAATCCATCCTCAAAAAGAAAAAGCAAAACCACATTTCCACTAAACTCCTCCAACTCCAAGATGCACTTGAAGACAACAGCTTTTGGGAACTATGAAACTACCTAGGATCCAACCGAAAAAGAAACAACCCCCACATCCAGAGCGGCAACATCTGGCTCCAGTACTTCAAGGACCTTTACAAAGACATCTCAAGTGAAGACCTGAACCCGGCACAAATAGAGCTTGTGAACAAACTGAAGTATATGGAGGAAAAATTCAAAGACTTTGAAAACCCTCTGGACACACCAATTACATTGCCAGAAATAACAGAAAGGATCACACTGATAAAAGGTAAAAAAGCCAGCGGCCTAGATGGGATCCTCCCAGAAATGTTGAAATACAGCCCGCCAGACATCCAGGCTGCGATAGTAAAACTACTGAATATTGTACTGCAGGCCCTCTACTTTCCCAAAAGCTGGAACCAAGGACTCATAACCCCGATATACAAAAATGGGGACAAGTAAGACCCAGAAAACTACCGGGGAATACTGTATGTGTCAGCAGCAACCTGGGGAAACTCTTCAACTGCGTACTGAACAAGAGGATCCTCACCTTCCTCACCCAACACAACAGGCTTTATGCCAAACCACCGCACCACCGACCACATCTACATCCTGCACAACATCATCAAGAACCACGTCCACAATACAAAGCATGGGAGGATCTATGTCTGCTTTGTGGACTTCAAGAAGGCATTCGACTCAGTGTGGCACCCAGGACTATTCCTAAAACTGCCGAGGAGTGGAATAGGAGGCAAAACATATGATGTAATCCGAAGCTCCTACACTGAGAACAGCTGCAGAATGAGGGTAAATGGAAGGAGGACAGCTTATTTCCAACAGAGCCGAGGAGTGCGACAGGGCTGCAGTCTCAGTCCAACGCTCTTCAACATTTACATCAATGAACTGGCGGTGGCTCTGGAGTCCTCCTCAGCACCAGGACTCAGCCTCCATGACACAGAGGTGAAATTTTTGCTGTATGCTGATGACCTTGTGCTGTTATCACCAACTGAGAAAGGCCTCCAGGATAATCTAAAAATCCTAGAGACCACATGGGCACTGCCAATCAACCGGAAGAAAACTAATATCATGGTGTTCCAGAAAAGAAAGCAGAAACCACCAGGCCATCCCCCCTTCATAATAGACAGCTGTCCACCCACAAATACACCTACCTGGGCCTAGAACTCAGCCAATCAGGGAGCTTTAAGCAAGCCATACAGTTGCTGTAAGACAAGGCGAGCAAAGCCTTCTATGCCATCAGAAGACGTCTGTACCATCTCAAGGCACCTGTAACAGTCTGGCTAAAAATCTTTGATATCATCATTGCCCCAATCCTTCAGTTTGGCAGTGAAGTCTGGGGTCCAGTCTCATACCCAAACTGGTCAAAGTGGGATGCTGGACCAACAGAAATATTCCACCTAGAGTTCTGCAACACCTCCTTCAAGTCCATTGGAGCACATCAAACAGCGCCTGCCAGGCAGATTCCCGCTACACCTTGTGATCCAGAAGAAAGCGCTATCATTCAAGGCTCATCTACAAAGTAGTAGTCCCAGCTCCTACCATTACACAGCCTTGCTACACCAGGAAGCAGTAGGAGAACGAAGCCCCCCAACACAAATCACCCCAAACCAGCCTGACCAAGCCACCAACCTGCATGGCCTGACAAAAGGGGATATCCGGAAGATGGTACACAAAGGCAAAGAGGAATATCTCAGCGTCTGGAGGAACGACATTACCAGATTACAGAACCTAACGATATACCAGAACCTACATAGTAAATACAAACTGGCCCCATATCTAGAGAAACTCACAAACCCCAAAGAACAACAGATCCTGAGCCGGTACAGACTAAGTGCCCACGGCCCACTCATCGAATCCGGGCGGCACTGACAAAACTACATGCGCCGAGAGCGCAGACTCTGCCAGCAGTGCCCCCAGGAAGCCGTGGAGGCCCACTTCTTGCTGAGGTGCCCCAAATACTCTACAGTGAGGGACACTCACTTCATGAGACTGTCCGCTCTCCTCCCAGACTTCACCTCCATGGAGGAGGAAGAGAAACTGCCTATACTACTGGGGGAAGAGGAAAGTTCAGCGGCCATAGCAGCGCAATATGTCAGTGCCTCCCACAGACTAGGAGGAGCCTGATATGTCATGGACCCAGATACTCCACCCTGAGTGTGTCCCTATCCCCATCCCCCCATTATTTTACCACTTGCTTTGGCAATGCTAACATGTACTTAGTCCTGCCAATAAAGCCCATTTGATTTGATTGGATTTGATTTGAATAGGGAGTTACACTGTAGCCACTTTACTGATACGTTCAAGACAAACTATAGAGATTAGAGTGTTTGAGGTGGGTAAAATTAGATTGTAAGCCTCATTGGTGACAGAGACAACCTCAGTACAACACTATGACATATGTTGGGACTATGTGATCAAGCGGAAATAAATGATTTTGTACTGAATTGGATGTTTCTTAATTCTCCATTTTTGTATAAAAAAAATCTGAATATTTCTTAAGAAAACACCTCTAAAGAACAATGATATGTAAATCAGTCATTTTTTTCCAGTGAGTAGTACTTTCATGCATTAAAATTTTGTTTTCATGCCTAATCCAGGCAGAAGTAACATATCCGACTAATCATAAATCCTAAGGATAAAACCGGCTCTTGTTCTACTTATAAAAAGAAAGAAATGATGTGTACCATTGCATCAGACACAGAGCCTTTATACTAAGAGTAAGGGGAAAGAATCAGCCGGAGTCCTTGGAGATTTCATTTATAATTCAGCAATATATTCAGAAATCATAAAGGTATCTTTAGCCCCTAATAAAACTGCAAAAGTTAATGTATGTAAAATAACTATTATGAAAAGCATTATCAATAATTGTAAGGATAATGTACATGCATAATGAATGAATGTGGCTCTGGGGTATTAGCTTACATCCTGGGCTGATTGAGTAAAGAGAACTTATGCATTTTAATGAAGGAAAAATTATCACAGAGCGAACATGCGAGCTGACGACCATCATGTTAAGATGTTAAATAGATTTATCTTACATCTAGGACACAAGGAGACTCGGGGCGGTGCGAGGCCGTCTAAAATATAATGTTTAAATGTGGACATGCCTCTGCTGGCGCCATGAAAAGATAATCTTCTAATGAATACATTAATCGCCTGTGTAATAGGTGGATGGCAGGGCACGAGCGGACCCCGCGCCACAGCACTCAGCTCTTCTATCAAATAGGGTTGGTATTTTTTAGTATTTAATATTTTATCCTTTTAATGTCACAAGAAATGGACTAGAAAATAAGGTCTAATTAAAAAAATGTTAATATTTAAAACACAGATTTAGGTCAGAAATCCATTTCCAGGTCACTCTATGTATGCAAATCTATTGTAATGGAAAAGAAAAGAGTCATGACAATTATTATTATTAATAATAACAGAATTATTATTAGTAGTAGTAGTATTTATTATTATTAGTAATTATTATTATTATATATTTTTATTTCAATTTTCTTTCAAAATATTTCCAAATAATAATAATAACATAATTATTATTATTAGTAGTAGTAGTAGTAGTATTTATTATTAGTAATTATTATTATTATTATTATTATTATATTTTTATTTCAATTTTCTTTTAAAATATTTCCAGCTAATAATAATAACAGAATTATTATTATTATTATTAGTAGTAGTAGTAGTAGTAGTAGTATTTATTATTATTAGTAATTGTTATTATTATTATTATATATTTTTATTTCCATTTTCTTTCAAATATTTCCAGCTAATAATAATAACAGAATTATTATTATTAGTAGTAGTAGTAGTATTTATTATTATTAGTAGTAATTATTATTATTATATATTTTTATTTCCACTTTCTTTCAAAATATTTCCAGATAATAACATTTTTATTATTTTTGTTATTGTATTATTAGTAGTATTTATTAATATTATATTATTTTTTTATTTCAATTTTATTTCAAAATATTTCCAGATAATACAATTTGTTATTATTATTATTGTTATTAGTAGTAGTGGTAGTAGTAATATTTATTATTACTACTATTTTTATTTCCATTTTATTTCAAAATATTTCCAGATGATAATAATAATAATAATAATTATTGTATTATTATTATTAGTAGTAGTAGTAGTAGTAATAGTTATTAATAATTATTATTATTATTATATTTTTATTTCCATTTCTTTCTAAATATTTCCAGATAATGCAATGTATTATTATTATTATTATTATTATTATTATTATATTTTTCCTTTCAATTTTCTTTCAAAATATTACCAGACAACACAATTTTATTATTATTATTATTATTATTACTATTACTGTTATTATTATCAATAATAATATATTTTTATTTCCATTTTTTTTCAAAATATTTTATAGATAATACAATTTTTCATTTTTACTAATATTTTTTCTGATATTTATTATTTAAAAAATGTTCTTCCAAACTAAAGAAACAAACCGTAAGACCTCATTTTTCACGCAAGAAAAAAAATGCACCGATTTCCATCAGTTTGCCAGATCAGATTTTCATCAGTGTTTGGACTGAGTGTCAGGTTTTAGCATCAGTTTTTCTCATACGCCGTAAAAAAATTGAGGTTTCTCAAACTTCTCTTAGCAAACAGTCAATGAAAAACGGACAGAACTAGGGTGCAACTAGAAGACAACTAGGTACAAGTTTTTCACAGACCCATAGTCTTGAATGTGTGGATGGGATCAAAATCGGAAAGAGATAGAGTCTTGTTTTGTTTTGTTTTTTATGGACACTCGGTCCGCAAAAATACCAGACATGTGAACAGCCCCATAGACCTTAATAGTTATCAGCTCTATCCCTGAAAAACACACATAGAATGAAGTACTTCAAACACGGACGTGTGAACGAAGCCAGTGCTCTGAATGTTGAGCTCTGTATAACCACCACCGATTGGTGGCTTTTTGCACAGTGTACACAGAAAGCTACCAATCAGTGGTGGGGGCGGAGTTGGACTACCCAGCATCAGGTTTACTAGTCCTCTAGTGATAATCTCCTGCTGATAAAAGTGATTTTATCAAAACTATGGCAAGCAGCCCAGTAAAGGACATATCACTGGAATCAGAGTCTTTGTACATGATTCTGCTCTCAGATTAGTTAATTAAAGGGGATTTAATGCTCTCAGATTAGGTAGCAAAAATGGTGCCAGATTACCATTAACAAGAGCACACTTGATGACACTTTATTGTGTTTCAATTCAGTACCCAAGCTTTAAAGGGAATCTGCCACCCCAAGGCAATAAAAAAACACTTATACAGGTATGAAGGGGACTTAACCCCTGTAAAATTATACATATCGTATAGATTTTGTGATTTATAGAAATATATATATTTTGTATACAAATAAGGGGGGGCTTCGGAGCACCCTTGGCATGACCAAGAGCTTAGTGTACCATTACGCCCTTTCAATTTGCATACTGAGTCATCATCATACATGCCAATTAGAAGGAGAAGGACCGGCACACTGGTCCTTTTGAAAGAATTGTGTGCTTGAGGAAGGGACTCGTGGTCCAATCTTATTGAGGCTGTGACTTCAGCACCACAAAAGAAAATGAGACTGTGAATCATACATGATATAAACATGTATCTAAGTGGATGGTTGGCAGCCCCCCTGCATTCTGCACCAGGTTCCCCCACATGGTGCCAGATTACCATTAACAAGAGCACACTTGATGACACTTTATTGTGTTTCAATTCAGTACCCAAGCTTTAAAGGGAATCTGCCACCCCAAGGCAATAAAAAAACACTTATACAGGTATGAAGGGGACTTAGCCCCTGTAAAATTATACATATCGTATAGATTTTGTGATTTATAGAAATATATATATTTTTTACACAAATAAGGGGGGCTTCGGAGCACCCTTGGCATGACCAAGAGCTTAGTGTACCATTACGCCCTTTCAATTTGCATACTGAGTCATCATCATACATGCCAATTAGAAGGAGAAGGACCGGCACACTAGTCCTTTTGAAAGAATTGTGTGCTTGAGGAAGGGACTCGTGGTCCAATCTTATTGAGGTTGTGACTTCAGCACCACAAAAGAAAATGAGACTGTGAATCATACATGATATAAACATGTATCTAAGTGGATGGTTGGCAGCCCCCCTGCATTCTGCACCAGGTGCCCCCACCATTACCACCTTATTTACACCCATGGTAAATATATGTCCCAATAGGAAATGCATGAAGAGTAAAGCACAAAACTAAGTTTATTGATATAAGTATAATATCATATATAATAAAAGTTCTCATTACCAGCCTGTTGTCCCCATCATGTGTCCTTACCAGCCTGTTGTCATCATCATGTGTCCTTACCAGCCTGTTGTCCTCATCATGTGTCCTCACCAGTCTGTTGTACTCATCATGTGTCTTTACCAGCCTGTTGTCCTCATCACGTGTCCTATATCCATCTTGAATATTCCTTCCTACAAAATTTCCAGAACTCATTCTCAGTTTCCCAGTGTCACAGGTGTAGCAAGTGTGACAGACAGTCACTCTAGATCTGGTTGTAGATGGTCACTGCGCTTGGCATTGCAGATGCCTTCTTGATCCTCTCATCTCTGTAGTGTAGTGATATTCTTCTTCCTTTAGGGCCCAGCAGCGACCTCCACCTTCTGCTGCTAATTGACACACCCTTGCTTGGTAGTTAAAAACTCTCAGTGTCTCCAGAGAGTCGCCGGTGATAGTTCTATGTTCCTCTGCCCATGCCTGAAGTACTAGTAGTTGGCTAGTTTCTTCTTGGATTTCACTTGGAGGACAGTTGGCCTTATCTCTTTGGTGTCTTCTCAAGCTAAGTGTATCCCCTTTGTTTATTTACCTTGTTGTCTTTAGTTACAGTGGGACCTGACTAGTGTTCACCCCATCCCCTCCCTACCTAGGGTATAGCTCTAGGGACATTCAGGGATTAGGTTTCCTGCTCGGCGATAGGTGCAGAACCTATATCGGGACGATAGGGTAGTCAGGATAATATTAGATCTACCTTAGGGTCTCCACTCCCCCTTTCCCTAGTTGTTGTGCTCCCTTCCCCCTCTTCCCGTTGTTGTACACTTGTTCCTTCCCTCACCTTGCATGACACCCAGTCTACAGATTTTAATTTATGCTTTTTATAATGGACGTACAATGTTATCATAAACGAAGACCTTGATCAATACAACATACATATAAAAGAGCAAACAATGGAGGAACCATTTACTTGGAAGAAGAACGTCTCCCGGTACATGACACACATTTCTTTACTTAATTCTTTCATACACCAGGTCAGTATCTTGTCAGCAAGGAACATTAATAAACAAAAAGTGGCCCAAACATTTTGATTAATAGGCTGTTGTATTAAGGTAGTTTTAGCAAAATTACTTCACCCTGAAGACACTTGTGAAGGCACGAAGATATAAGGACAAACACTCAGAACTGATTAGAGAGAAAGGGTGGATGAGACAGTTTGGATGGGGTCTAAAACAGCCGACAGTGAAGAATGGCTAAAACGCAGAAATTAATTATTGCGGAGGAACCCTTTTCCTTTTTTTTTTGCCTCTATGCTACGGGTGGACTTGTGTAAGGAAGGCCTCCCAGGTTCCTGCAATCTTTCATTGTCAGGAGACGCCAAAAGATTGATTCAATTAAGATTAGCAGCGTTAGGGACGTAGAAGCGGATTCGTTTAGATTAGAATTGTCTTACTGAGAATCTTTAAGAGCTTCTGACCCCTCCATGGTCGCCAATTTCCACGATGAGATTAGAAGGCGACATTGTGTTGCTCAACTCTGCAGGCACAATTTTTCTAAGGAATGTAATGTCCTATTCATGACAGGTTACAGGCAGAAGCCAGTTTGCTGTAATTATTTGTGTTATTCCCAAGGAATGAAGAGAGAATTTAAATATAAACTCTTCTTAACATAAATCCGAAGATATCAAGCTGCTTTCGTACAGCAACTCAGCTAGCGTCTGTGGACTGTTTTTTCCTAAAGTTTCAAAGGTCACACTAAAATTAACCTAAATACCCTGATTTAAGTTTTGTCAACTCGACTTAGTCAACCATATCCATTTTTCCTAAATTGTGTTTTTTTTATGTTTGTTATATTTTTGTGACCATTTTTTATAGTAATTTTTGCTGCTGCTCACTATGAGAAAAAAGTACTATATTTATACAAGCACAGAGCGAAATCTGCAGCAGGGTCCATGACTCAACTCTTTTCCGGCATCACGGCCCAGGTGTAGATACTATTTCTACACCCCTGATGGCGTCCACACAAGCTAAAAGACTTATATCTACAACTGAATGTTTGCATTTTTCTCTAAGTTACAGCAATGACAAAAGCTAGGAATAAATATTAAATAAAAAAAATAAAGGGAACACTCAAATAACACATCCTAGATCTGAATGGATGAAATTTTCTCATTGAATACTTTGCTCTGTACAAAGTTGAATGTGCTGAAAACAAAATCACACAAAAATCATCAATGGAAATCAAATTTATTAACTAATGGA
The DNA here is from genome assembly GCF_046119375.1 of Phyllobates terribilis. Classification (NCBI taxonomy): domain Eukaryota; kingdom Metazoa; phylum Chordata; class Amphibia; order Anura; family Dendrobatidae; genus Phyllobates; species Phyllobates terribilis. The sequence continues at coordinate 250,034,201 of NW_027362773.1, read as the reverse complement.
GGCCTGGATTTGGAGTCACCCCCAAAATTAAAGTGGAAAAACACACTACAGGCTGATCCAACTTTCATGTAATGTCCTTAAAACAAGTCAAAATGAGGCTCAGAATTGTGTGTGGCCTCCACGTGCCTGTATGACCTCCCTACAACACCTGGGCATGCTCCTGATGAGGTTGCGGATGGTCTCCTGTGGGATCTCCTCCCAGACCTGGACTAAAGCATCCGCCAACTCCTGGACAGTCTGTGGTGCAACGTGACGTTGGTGGATGGAGCGAGACATGATGTCCCAGATGTGCTCAATCGGATTCAGGTCTGGGGAACGGGTGGGTCAGTCCATAGCTTCAATGCCTTCATCTTCCAGGAACTGCTGACGCACTCCAGCCACATGAAGCCTGGCATTGTCCTGCATTAGGAGGAACTCAGGGCCAACCGCACCAGAATATGGTCTCACAAGGGGTCTGAAGATCTCATCTCGGTACCTAATGGCAGTCAGGCTACCTCTGGCGAGCACATGGAGGGCTGTGCGGCCCTCCAAAGAAATGCCACCCCATACCATTACTGACCCACTGCCAAACCGGTCATGCTGAAGGATGTTGCAGGCAGCAGATCGCTCTCCACGGCGTCTCCAGACTCTGTCACGTCTGACACATGTGCTCAATGTGAACCTGCTTTCAGATGTGAAGACCACAGGGTGCCAGTGACGACTTTGCCAATCCTGGTGTTCTGTGGCAAATGCCAAGTGTCCTGCATGGTGTTTGGCTGTGAGCACAACCCCCATCTGTGGACGTCAGGCCCTCATACCACCCTCATGGAGTCGGTTTCTAACCATTTGTGCAGACACATGCACATTTGTGGCCAGCTAGGGGTCATTTTGCAGGGCTCTGGCAGTGCTCCTCCTGTTCCTCCTTGCACAAAGGCGGAGGTAGCAGTCCTGCAGCTGGGTTGTTGCCCTCCTACAGCCCCCTCCACGTCTCCTGGTGTACGGGCCTGTCTCCTGGTAGCGCCTTCCGCCTCTGGACACTACGCTGACAGACACAGCAAACCTTCTTGCCACAGCTCGCATTGATGTGCTATCCTGGTTGAGCTGCACTACCTTTACCTTTAACATGCTTGTCTATAATTTTCCTTCTAATCTCCTGAGACAACTCTTTCCTTTGCTTCCTCTGGTCCATGTTGAGTGTGGTAGACACCATGTCACCAAACATCACAGTGAGTATCTGTAGCCCTATATACAGGCCCCCTGACTGATTACAAGATTGTAGACACCTGTGATGCTAATTAGTGGACACAACTTGATTTAACATGTCCCTTTTCAGGGGTACCATGATTTCTGTCCAGGCCTATTTCATGAGTTTAATTTTTTTTTTAATTCTGTGGAAGCAGGGTTGAAAAGCAATGTCTGACTTTCATTTGTTCATTTTCATAGATATTTAATTTATTATTACTTTTGTCAGCTTCAAGTTATTTCTGTGACCATTGTGGGTTTTTCTTTCATTAAACGAGGGGTACCAACAATTTTGACCACATGTATATATGACTCGCCCCCTGGGCCGTGGGGCACTCGGAACCGGGCAATAGGGAGACGATGGCGGTAGTAGTGGCGACCCAGGCCCGTGGCTCAGGGTGGTCAGACCAGTGGCAGTCTTTTAGATGTTTTAGATAATGTCCGACTACGCCACCCGTGGATTGCGGTTATTAGGAACCGCCGCTGCAGGGCAGACTGCTGGGGCCGATGATGTATGCAGCTGGGATGGTGTGACTCCCCACGGGAAGAGTGCGGCCCCAGGGCAGTGTAGTGGATGGTGGGAGTGATGGTGGTGAGAGTCCCAGTACCGGTAGTGCCGGAGGAGCGAAAAAGCACACAGACAACGTACTGCAGTCCAGGGTCTTTACTCACGGTTAACATCCAAGTCACTTCAGCTGGCAATGACTGCCCGAGCCGTGCTGTGTCCACCAGGTGAGGGGTTCGGTCAACTCCCAGGCAGCTCAGAAGTATGGCTCAGGACCCCCTTCAATCCTTCCTCTGGCCTGCCTCACCAGTGACCCACTTTTGTCCAGCTGCCGCGGAACTGTGCGGGTAAACGTGGGCCCCGTTCCCCGCTGTCCTATATGGTGCCTTCCTAGCAGGTTTGATGAGGTGTCGCACCAATAAATGATCACGACGTCCGGTCTTTGGCTGAGGGTAGTTTCTCCTCCACCAACTTGGGATCCGGCACCCTTAATCTGCCTGACCCTTCACCCTGTATTCTCGTGGGTTCTTAAGGTCCCTTCTTCCTTCTTGTTCCTGAGCCCTTCTGTTTCTCTGTCTCTTCTTCTCCTTCTCTGTTCCTTTCTCGTGGAGCTGGGATGAGACTTAATCACAGCTCCCCTTCACCTCCTCCTCGGCATCTCACTAGGCCCTCCTGGAGTAGAGCTCCTACAGAGCCTCTACTCCCTGTCTTCTCCTCTCTGGACAGAACTTCTCTCAGAGCTAAGATGGTGCCCACCTTTTATACCTCCCTCTGACCATGAGCCCAGGTGACCAGCAACCAATGGGCTCCTTCCTACGCTCAGGAACCAACCCCTATCTGCCCCTACAGCACTGGGTATTCCACCCCCCTCCCCACTCCAGCCAGGGACATAGTCGGTCGTGCCTGCACTTCTGTCTAGTGGGAGCACCGTTGAGCTGTCCCTCGGAAATGGGGTGAGTGTGCTGTATGCAGCTAACTGAGCCCTGGTCCATACTTCATCCTTACCTAGGAGTGGAATACCACACCTCTGGCAGAGGTGCAATACCCCTGTAGCGGCCGAACCCTCGGGGCGCTACATATATATATATATATACATATATATATATATATGATATGTTGTATTATTAGCAGTATTTCATAGTATAGTAATCTTACATTAATATTGCATAGCAGCAAAATTCGTTTTTTATTATTTGATCATTTCATTTGTGGATTTTGTGATTTTCTTTATTTTTATTTATTTAACATATATTACAGTTATGTGAACATTTTAGGGTGGAATTACCTTAGCACTGTATGGAAGTGTACTTTAGACACTATGATGGTTTTGAACAATAAATAGCACGCTTGAATACTTTAAAACATACATGTCAAACTCTGGCCTATGGGCCAAATCTAGCCTGCAGGGTGGTTTTATTTGGCCCTCAACACCAGAACCACCACCCCCATGTGTGGCCATTATTCTGTATGGAGGACTATGGGGGACCATTATTCTGTATGGAGGACTATGTGGGGCCCATTATAATTTATGGAGGACTATGTGGGGCCCATTATAATTTATGGAGGACTATGTGGTGCCCATAATACTGTATGGAGGATTATGTGGGGTTATTATACTGTATGGAGCACTATGTTGGGCCCATTGTTCTGTATGGAGCACTATGTGGGGCCATTATTCTGCATGGAGGACTATGTGGGGCCCATTATACTGTATGGAGGACTATGTGGAGCCCATTATTCTGTATGGAGGACTATGTGGGGCCCATTATTCTGTATGGAGGACTATGTGGGGCCCATTATTCTGTATGGAGGACTATGTGGTGCCATTATTCTGTAAGGAGGACTATGCAGTGCCCATAATACTGTATGGAGGACTGTGTGGTGCCATAATACTGTATGGAGGACTATGTGGGGTCCATTATTCTGTATGGAGGACTATATGGGGTCCATTATTCTGTATGGAGGACAATGTGGGGCCCATTATTCTGTAATGAGGACTATGTGGAGACCATTATACTGTATGGAGGACTATGTGGGGCCCATTATTCTTTATGGAGGACTATGTGGTGCCCATTATACTGTATGGAGGACTATGTGGTGCCATTATTCTGTAAGGAGGACTATGTAGTGCCCATAATACTGTATGTAGGACTATGTGGTGCCATGATACTGTATGGAGGACTATGTGGGGTCCATTATTCTGTATGGAGGACTATGTGGGGTCCATTATTCTGTATGGAGGACAATGTGGGGCCCATTAAACTGTAAAGAGGACTATGTGGGGCCCATTATTCTGTATGGAGGACTATGTGGGGCCCATTATTCTGTATGGAGTACTATGTGGGGTCCATTATTCTGTATGGAGGACTATGTGGGGCCCATTATTCTCTATGGAGGACTATGTGGTGCCCATAATACAGTATGGAGGACTATGTGGTGAACATAATACTGCATAGAGGACTATGTGGGGCCATTATTCTGTATGGAGAACTATGTGGGGCTCATTATACTGTATGAAGGACTATGTGGGGCCCATTATACTGTATAGAGGACTATGTGGGGCCATTATTCTGTACGAAGGACTATGTGGGGTCCAGTATTCTGTATGGAGGATTATGTGGTTCCCATTATTCTGTATGGAGAACTATGTGGGGCCATTATTCTGTAAGGAGGACTATGTGGGGCCATTATACTGTGTGGAGGACTATGTGGTTCCCATAATACCGTATAGAGGACTATGTGGGACCCATAATACTGTATAGAGGACTATGTGGTGCCCATAATACTGTATAGAGGACTATGTGGGGCCCATAATACTGTATAGAGGACTATGTGGGGCCCATAATACTGTATAGAGGACTATGTGGGGCCCATAATACTATATGGAGGTTTATGTGGGCCCATAACACTGTATAGAGGACTATGTGGGCCATTATTCTGTATGGAGGACTATGTGGGACCCATTATACTGTATGGAGGTTTATGTGGGACCCATTATTCAGTATGAAGGACTATGTGGGGCTCATTATTCTGTATTGAGGACTATGTGGTTCCCATTATTTTGTATGGAGCACTATATGGGGTCATTATACTGTATGGAGGACTATGTGGGGCCTATTATTCTATATGGAGGACTATATGGGGCCTATTATTCTGTATGGAGGACTATGTGGTGCCCATTATACTATATGGAGGACTATGGGGGGGCCATTATTCTGTACGAAGGACTACATGGGGCTCATTATTCTGAACGGAGGACTATGTGGGGCCCATTATTTTGTATGGAGGACTATGTGGGGCCTATTATTCTGTATGGAGGACTATGTGGTTCCCATTATTCTGTATGGAGCACTATATGGGGCCATAATATTCTATGGAGGATTATGTGGGGCCATTATACTGTATGGAGGCATATGGGGGGACCATTATTCAGTATGGAGGACTAAATGGGACCGATTATTCTGTATGGAGGACTATATGGGGCCATTACACTCTATGTAGGATTATGTGAGGCCATTATACTGTATGGAGGCCTATGGGGGGCCATTATTCTGTATGGAGGACTATATGGGGCCATTACACTCTATGGAGGATTATGTGGGGCCATTATACAGTATAGAGGACTATGTGGTGCCCATTATTTTGTATGGAGAATTATGTGGGGCCCATTATTCTGTATGGAGAACTATGTGGGGCCCTTTATTCTGTACGTAGGACTACGTGGGGCCCATTATTCTGTATGGAGAACTATGTGGGGCCTATTAATTCTGTATGGAGGACTATGTGGGGCCATTATACTGTATGGAGGACTACGTGGGGCCTATTATTCTGTATGGAGGACTATGTAGGGCCATTATACTGTATGGAGGACTATGTGGGGCCGATTATTCTGTATAGAGGACAATGTGGTGCCCATTATTCTGTATGGAGAATTATGTGGGGCCCATTATTCTGTATGGAGAACTATGTGGGGCCCTTTATTCTGTACGTAGGACTACATGGGGCCCATTATTCTGTATGGAGGACTATGTGGGGCCTATTATTCTGTATGGAGGACTATGTGGTTCTCATTATTCTGTATGGAGCACTATATGGGGCCATAATATTCTATGGAGGATTATGTGCGGCCATTATACTGTATGGAGGACTATGGTGGGCCATTATTCAGTATGGAGGACTATATGGGGCCGATTATTCTGTATGGAGGACCATATGGGGCCATTATACACTATGGAGGATTATGTTGGGCCATTATACTGTATGGAGGACTATGTGGGGCCCATTATTCTGTAAGGAGGATTATGTGGGGCCCTTTGTTCTGTGTGGAGGACTATATTGGGCCCATTATTCTGTATGGAGGACTATGTGGGGCCCTTTATTCTGTAAGGAGGATTATGTGGGGCCCTTTGTTCTGTGTGGAGGACTATATTGGGCCCATTATTCTGTATGGAGGACTATGTGGGGCCCTTTGTTCTGTATGGAGGACTTTGTAGGACCCAATATACTGGTTGGCCCGCTACTTTGTCCAAGTTTTTCATTTTGCCCTCTATGTGCTTGTGTTTGACATCCCTATTTTAAAGCAATGTTTTTTTGGACTAATTAATAGGCTACTTTATTCAAAGGAAATTCTCTCCAGAATTTCCTTTGATTTTTGAGTATTTTGCACAGCATGTCCAGTCTCAAGCAGCCCCCATACATATTAGACTCTTGTCAGCTGAACCCACCATTATTGACAGATTCGGCTAATGGTCTAAAGCATATGGCATGTCGGCCGACTGATGGTCGGGAGAAATGTCGATCATGCATGCCTGATTTCGGATTGCCAATCGCATTGTTCTCCCAGAGAAGAGATGGCTGTTGTGTCAATTTGTGACTTTCTTATAGAGAACCCAGGAGCTAGTACTCCTATGTACGGGAGATTCGGGTAAGCTGGCTGTCGGCCAAAGCATCATTTGGCCGACACCCATCTAACGTGTATGGCCTAAACCAGGAAACGACGGGACATCTTCAGTTCTGGAAGGGTTTTTTCACAAAGCAGTTTTTGTCACCACAAGATAGGTAATAAACGTCTGCTTGCTAGAGGTCCCACTCGGGTCAATGTTCCCTATTAGTTATGGCTGCAATTCAATGGAGTGGCATAGTCGCATATACGCTCTTCATTCGTTGCATAGTTATCTGTCGAGAAAAGCTAATTACAGCACATTCAGTTGCAGGGAAAAATAGGGCTAAGGACCCCAATCTAGTGATCAGATATTTATCATCTTTTGATGGATGATAAATGACGTTTGTGAGAAAACCATTTTAAATAAGATTTTTCCCCAAAGAGTTACAGTTACGTAGGAATAGATAATAAATTCAAAAGCTTCACATTCTTGTCAAAAGATCTAAAAAGTTGAAAAATGTGTAAACCTACATGAGCTTACAAATGACTTACGACACAACCCTTTGGGGCAGTTAGGCCAGCAATATCTCTTAGGCAAGATACCGCAACCTTAAATCATCCACTACTTTGAAACTACGCTCATTCATTGCATATTAAGAATAAATGCTTTGAAAGTACATGGTTGAGCTACGTAACATATACAGAAGAGTAACATAATTTATATTGGACCTTCAGGTTAACCCTTGTGACGTTTAGTCAGTTTTCACCTTCCTCCAATGTATAACCATCCACAAAGGGAGACTACAGAATATACAGAGTATGTTGGCTAGGGTTTTCTGTGCAATGGGGATTAACTAGCATAAGCCTTTAGTAGTTATGGGTAGCCACCATCCTTGGAACCGCAGTGACCGCTTGGTAATAACAAGACTATAAAAATGGTAGAAAGTTGATCTGAGCGACAAGAGATGCAAAAATATATCCAGGACCATCTTCAACAACTCAACATAGTGCATTCTAAGTTACAGATAAACCACATAAAATTATTTATTTAGATCCCTATAAATGTGATATATTGCTAGATGTGGATCCCCTCTCACAAAGAAATATTAAAAAATACTACAGAAAAGCCTTTACATACTGTAGATATGAGTGGACCTTTTGAAATTCAAATTTGCCGGCTTCACTGAATTTTCCCGAAAGGTTTGATATGCAGCGAATACATTTTTTTCAAATGTCAATACTGGAAAGCTTGTAAATGCTCAGAAAATACATGTGTAGGAGAGGAGAAAGAGAGAATATCCTGCTGACAACAAGAGCTTACACTCTACAGAAGAGAGAGAAAGAGGATCCTGCTGACCATCAGAGCTTACACTCGACAGGAGAGAGAGAGAGGACCCCGCTGACCATAACAGCTTACACTTGACAGGAGAGAGAGAGGACCCCGCTGACCATAAGAGCTTACATTAGACAGGAGAGAGAGGACCCCGCTGACCATAAGAGCTTACACTCTACAGGAGAGAGAGAGGACCCTTCTGATCATAAGAGCTTACACTCTACAGAAGAGAGAGGACCCCACCTATAAGAGCTTACACTCTACAGGAGACGGAGCGAGGACCCCACTGACCATAAGAGCTTACACTCTACAGGAGACAGGGAGAGGACCCCACTAACCATAAGAGCTTACACTCTATAAGAGAGAGGACCCCAATGATCATAAGAGCTTACACTCTACAAGAGAGAGGATCTCACTGATCATAAGAGGTAACATACTACAAGAGAGATAAAGAGGACCGCACTGACCATAAGAGCTTACACTCCACAGGAGAGGGAGGACCCCACTGATCACAAGAGCTTACACTCTACAGGAGAAAGATACTTACCCAGTGACTCTGGAGATGGGAAACAATTCTGTCATTCAAACTGAGCTCCACTTGAAAACGCTGATCTGTGATGGCCTCAGTACTGACTACCACTATACAAGGTATGATAACCTGCTAGATGTCATAGCAGCAGGGCATTATGGGGAAGCCTGCTTGGTCACGCAAAAACATTACCCTGCTCGTGATGCTTCTGCAGTATGGGAAATGGTGAGGGGCAAGTTTTCTTTTGTGACCACTAATTGAATCTGAAAGTGTTTGTATTCACGTGAAACCACAAATTTCGGGAGATTTGGCTCAAACTCGATCTGCTCATCTTTACCTGTTCCCCAAAATGTGTTCCTAAACAAATCTGTCTATATGGATTTTCTTCACCCTGTGCTATCTTTTCCTTTTCCCTAGACACAAGTCTGAATAAAGAGCAATCAGTTTTCTGAGAACATAAGATTAGCATGTGTGACTTTAGGCTTACTTTAGCGGATTTCTGTCCATAACGAGCACCAATCGAAAGTACAGTTGGGTGCTTATCGCTGCTTTATGGTCTTTTACACGGGAGACGCAAACTGTAAGGGAAAAATGATTACTCAGTCTCCTTATGGTTTGCTAATTGTTGAGAGCACATCTGTTGTTTGCATGTCCGGCAGAGGACAATGATTTTTAGGCCACAGAAAAGAGATTGGACAATTATTAGCTCTTGCAAAGGGGCCTTAAATCTGTTTATAGTGAATTAACAATCACAAAAGAAATCAAGTTTTGGAAAAGAAGGACTAAATGAACTCAAAATGCACCTCACTCACAGTTAGGCCTTTTAAACCAGAAGGTATTCGGTAGATAAGTCAGCGGGGTCCTCTCTCTCCTGTAGAGTGTAAGCTCTTATGGTCAGCGGGGTCCTCTCTTTCTCAAGTAGAGTGTAAGCTCTTATGGTCAGTGGTATCCTCTCTCTCCTGTAGACTGTAAGCTCTTATGGCCAGTGGGATCCTCTGTCACTCTCTCTCTCACCAGTAGAGTGTAAGATCTTATGGCCAGTGGGTCCTCTCTCTCTCCTGTAGCGTGTAAGCTCTCATAGTTAGCGGGGTCCTCTCTTTTTCCTGTAAAGTGTAAGCTCTTATGGCCAATGGGGTCCTCCCTCTCCTGTAGAGTGTAAGCTCTTATGATCAGCGGGGTCCTCTCTCTCCTGTAGAGTGTAAACTCTTATGATCAGCGGGGTCCTCTCTCTACTGTAGAGTGTAAGCTCTTATGGTCAGTGGGATCCTCTCTCTCCTGTAGAGTGTAAGCTCTTATGATCAGCGTGGTCCTCTCTCTACTGTAGAGTGTAAGCTCTTATGGTCAGTGGGATCCTCTCTCTCCTGTAGAGTGTAAGCTCTTATGGTCAGCGGGGTCCTTTCTCTCTCCTGTAGAGTGTAAGCTCTTATAGTCAGCGGGGTCCTTTCTTTCTCCTATAGAGTGTAAGCTTTTATGGTCAGTGGGGTCCTCTCTCTCCTGTAGAGTTTAAGCTCTTATGGCCAGTGGGGTCCCCTCTCTCCTGTAGAGTGTAAGCTCTTGTGGTCAGTGGGTCCTCTCTCTTCTGTAGAGTGTAAGCTCTTATGGTCAGCAGGGTCCTCTCTCTCTTCTGTAGAGTGTAAGTGACGCGCCCCCTGGGCCTGTGTTGTGCAGGGGAACCCGGAACCGGGCCTGTTGTAGAATGCTGGGGGTTGTAGTCTCCGTGTGGCGGTGACCCGGTCCGTGCCCAGGGTGGTCAAACCAGTGGCAGTCTAAATGTTGTAATAAGTGTCCGACTACGCCACCCGTGGATTGCAGTCAGTGGGGACTGCCGCTGCGCTGCCGACCGCTGAGGCTGATGTTGGTTGCGCAGCTGAGTATGGGATAACTCCCCACGGGAGGAGTATTGCCTCAGGGCAGCTAATGTGAGAGATGATGGGAGTGATGGTCTGAGGGTCCCAGTGCTAATGGTGCAGGAGCGGCAAGGAATCACAGAGACGGGAGGTGCAGTTTAGGGTCTTTACTGATGGTACAAGGCAGACCCTCCCGGGAGTACTGGCTAGTATAAGGGGCCTGGTCAGTCTGCGAGCAAGCAGGAGTTCCCCTGGCCAGGTGGAGTTGTAGGCCTCCCCGTTTATCTGCACTCTTCCTGGCTACCTTGCTGTCAGCGGTTACAAGTAGCCCACGTCCCTGAGTATACCGTGTGGTGCTCACCCGTATGGCTGGTGACTTGGGGCCTTCTGTTAGCCTCCGCTCCTGGATGGCGGTGCTGGTCCCTTCTTTGTGACTGAGCCTCCGGGCTTCTATGGCCAGAGGACCTGGAATCCCCTGCCGGCTGGTTTCTGCTGCTGGGTGTATATCAGTCCCCACAGCCTCGGACTCCTGTGTCTGGTTTTAGTGCCTTCGTCCAGGACGAGCTCTGCTCAGCTCCAGCCCCTGGACCTCAGCTACTGCTCCTCCAGAGGTCCTGATCTCACTTTCCCTCTCCAGACTCTGACTCTGTCTCTGTCTGCAGCTTCACTCTGACTGCTCTAATCCCGCCCCAGACCCAGTTTATAAGGGCAGATTCCTCCCCTCCCAGGTCTGGGTGGGCCGTGTTGCATGTTTAGGGATCCTGACCAAAGAAACCTCCCACTTGCTCTCAGACATAATATCTCTATTACTGTGGCAACCAGACCCCTGGGGTGTCACATTCCCCCCTAGTAAATTTTAGTACTCCGGGACTAAACACATTTTTAAAGAAACATAAATACAAGGTGTAACAATAACAAGACAACATATTTACAAGAAGCTTTAGTCTGTAGAGTTCACGGCGTTTCCGTGACTGGGTGTCCATATCACCCAAGGTGAAGTTTATGAAAACAAAGGGGGTGTCCATGTCACCCAACAAGGCGAAGTCTTGGCACAGAATAGGGGACCTGTCCAAAGCAAACCCCTTGCGTTGTCCTTGGGCGTGGCTGCAAGGGTAGACTAACTACTTTGGGCTGCAAGGAGGCCACGCCAGACAGGTTTTCTCTTCCACGGCCGTCTTCACAAGAGGCACCAAGGTGCAACTATCTACAAAACTGTTCCGGTTATCCAGTGTCCATAACCTGTTAGTCCAAATAAATCTGCAGGGTAACTGAGAAACATAATTAGTAACAGGCAACAAACATAAACCATAAACATTTTTCAATAAACAGTCAACTTTACAGTGCACTGGTTTAGATTCTCCAGCGAGCGGGCATCTGACCTCTAGTGACTCTAGTGGACCTACGGAGCTCACTAACTGGTTCTGCACTACAGGGTGTAGGAGGTGTTATGGGCAAGCTGGGCAGCTTTCTGCGCACTCTTTGGCTCACTAGGGGCACAGCAGGCTCACTACTAGCAGAGGGTTGATCCTCCTGGACTGCTGGTGTGGACTCTTCTGCCTCTTGGGCCGGCTGCTCTTCCAGCTCTACCGGTTCCTCTGTAGGCACTTGCGGGGCTGGCTGGAGAAAGGTGAGGACGGGTACTACGACAGCGCCGTTTACTTGTGTCCAAGACCGGGGGAAGTCTCCAAGTAGGGTACTGATCATTTCTTCCCTTTCCTCTGCGGGTTGAGGGTTTTCTTGATCTTCTTCAGGGCTTTGCAGCTGCTCGGGACACTTCTTCAGGTGGTCTCTGGAGACTATGGCTGTGGTTTCTCCTCCATCCTTACTGATTACGCAGATTTTTGGGTTCTCATGGCTTGATGGCAGTACGGTGTACGGGTCCTTCTCCCACTGGTCGTCCAACTTGTGGAGCCGCCTCTTCCTCTTCAAGACCTGCCCTCCAGGTACCAGGGGAACAGCGGGAGCATACTGGTTATAAGCCTTCTCTTGCCTTTCTCTAGCTTGAGACAGACTTCGCTCGACGCTCTCCTGTACTTTCCGATACTGCTGCTGCCGTTCTGTATCCCAGTCTGCCTCTGGCGAGGTGTCCTCAGGCGTCAGGACTCCCATATCCAGGTCAATAGGCAGCTTACCAGGTCTTGCTCTCATTAGGTAAGCCGGGGTACAGTTGGTGGAACCTACAGGGATGTGGTTATACAGGTCCACCAGATCGGGCAGTTTCTCAGGCCACAGACTGCGTTCTTCCAGGGGCAATGTTTTTAGCAGATCTATCACCACCTGGTTCATCTTCTCGCAGAGTCCATTGGTTTGAGGGTGATAGGGCGTTGTTCTTATCTTCTTGCAGCCATACAGGTTGCAGAACTCCTGGAAGACCTCCGCTTCAAAGGCTGGTCCTTGGTCTGTCAACACTTGGTCCGGGTACCCGTGTGGACGGCAGAAGTGCTGCTGGAAGGCTCTAGCTGCTGTTTGAGCCGTTAAGTCCTTGACCGGGACCACCACCAGGAACCGGGAGTAATGATCTACGATTGTGAGGGCGTAGACATACCCAGATCTGCTTGGAGCCAGTTTCACATGGTCCAGGGCTACCAGTTCCAGTGGCTGTCTGGTGATGATGGGCTGCAGGGGAGTCTTCTGGCTGGCTCGGTCTTTTCTTCTCAGGTGGCACGGGCCACAGTCTCTGCATCACCTCTCGATGGCTCCTCTCATGCCTACCCAGTAGAACCGTTCACGCAACAAGAACTCCAGCTTCTTCCATCCAAAATGCCCTGCTCCGTTGTGGTATGCCTCCAGAACCATAGCCGCGTCTCGTCTTGGGACCACTACCTGCCAGGTCAACTCATGTGTTCGAGAGTTAACCATTCTCTGGCACAGCTTCTCCCTGTAGAGGAACAGCTTACTTTTCTCCTTCCACAGTTGCTTGGTCTCCTCCGGAGCATCTGGGTCAAGACGGGTATCGGCCTGGGTCAGCATTTCCTTCACCAAATGGACTGCGGGATCACTGTCTTGCGTCTCCGCCCAGTTGTAGTGGGGCAAGGGATTGAACGTCACGGAGCGCCTGTCCTTCACACGGTGGGAATACAGGGTAATCCCATGACGGTGGAACGCAGGGAGCTCAACTTCTTCCAGATCTTCTGGATCTTCCCCTACGTCCGGTAAGTTCGGCATTCTAGACAGGACATCCGCGTTGGCATTTGAGCGTCCTGCCCGGTATTTGATGGTGAATTCAAAGTTTGACAGGCGGGCCATCCATCTCTGTTCCAGGGCACCGAGCCTTGCAGTGTGCAGGTGTGTCAACGGGTTGTTATCCGTGTACACGGTGAATTTGGAGGAGGCAAGGTAATGCTTGAAACGTTCGGTCACTGCCCACACTACTGCCAGGAACTCCAGCTTGAATGAGCTATAATTTTCAGGGTTCCTCTCCGTGGGCCGTAGCTTTCGGCTGGCGTAAGCGATCACCCGTTCTTTTCCTTGCTGGATCTGGGACAGTACGGCTCCTAGCCCGATGTTGCTTGCGTCCGTGTGGAGGATAAAGGGCTGGCTGTAGTCTGGATATGCCAGGATTTCATCCCCCGTGAGGGCCATCTTCAGCTGGCAGAAGGACTCCTCTTCCAGCTTTTCCCACCTAAAGGGCGGCTTCTGGTTTTTGGCTTTCCGAGATTGACCTATTAGGAGGTCCTGCATAGGGGCTGCCATTTTGGTGAAACCGGGAATGAATCTTCGGTAGTAGCCTACCAACCCGAGGAACTGCCGCACTTCCTTTATGCTGGAGGGTCTTGGCCAGTCCTTAATTACGATGATCTTATCAGGGTCGGGAGCCACTCCGTCAGCACTCACCACGTGTCCCAGGTACTGACCTTTGGTTTCAGGAGGTGACACTTGGAGGGTTTCACCTTTAGGCCGTAGTTTGCCAGAGCTTCAAACACTTCTGCCAGGTGTTTCAGGTGGTCCTCGTAGGTCTTGGAATAGACGATGACATCGTCCAGGTATAACAGGACCGTCTCGAAGTTCCGGTGTCCCAGACAGCATTACATCAACCGTTGGAAGGTTCCTGGTGCGTTGCAGAGCCCGAACGGCATACAGTTAAATTCACTGAGACCCATCGGGGTGGTGAATGCGGTCTTCTCCCGGTCCGCCTCTGCTACAGGAACCTGCCAGTACCCGCTAGTGAGATCCAAAGTAGAGAAGAAGTTAGCAGATTTTAATGCAGCTAAGGACTCTTCTATCCTTGGTAATGGGTACGCATCTTTGTGTGTGATACGGTTGACCTTCCTGTAGTCTACACACATTCTCATGGTGTTGTCTTTCTTTTTCACTAAGACTAGTGGAGCTGCCCAGGGGCTACAGCTGTCCCTGATTACCCCAGCCTCCTTCATGTCTCTAAGCATCCCCTTGGCATGTTGGTAGTGTGCCGGGGGTACGGGTCGGTATCTCTCCTTTATGGGAGGATGGTCTCTCGTGGGGATGTGGTGTTCTACCCCCTTTACTCGCCCGAAGTCTAGCGGGTGTTTACTAAACACTCTCTCGTACTCTCGAACCACCCGATAGACTCCCTGTTTCTGATGTGAGGGAGTGGAGTCAGTACCCAAATGCAGTTGCTGACAACAGTCCTCCATTGGTTTCTTAGAGCCGTTACCTTCCTCTGGTTGAGATGGAGGCAAGGGTTCCACGGCCTGTACAGAATTCTGGTTTATGGTGAACAATTTGGCTAGCGTGGCATACCGGGGCAGGTGTACTTCTCTCTCCCCGATATTTATGATGCGAACGGGCACCCTCCCATGGCGTACATCGACCACCCCCCGTGCTGTCAAAATGGTGGGCCTACTGTCTGAGTAGACGGGTTCTACCATTGCTTGGTAGTCTCTACCTCTTAGACCAATAGCTGCCCGGCACCAAATCATCATCTCACTTTTTGGGGGCATGGCAATAGGGAACGGGTCACACATTCTCACGCTACCTATCTCACCACCAGATAGTTCCACCTGTTGCCGCTTCATCAGTGCCGGGATCTCTTTTTGGAGCACACGCTGCTGGCCGGAACTGGCGTTCTTGGCAACCTGCTGTAAAATGAGAATCACCTCTGCAAGACAATTTTCAATCACATTAGTTCCCAAGGTTATTCTAGGGTGACTCTCATGACGGTCTATGTCCACTATAATCAGTCCTTGTGCCGCCAGTTCGACTTTACCGATCTTAATGGTCACCTCTTTGAATCCCACCTGCGGCATGGGCTGACCATTGCTGGCGATGATACTCAGGTCGTCATCTGGGTAGCGGGTTATGTCCGAGTCATTCCAGTACTGTTTAAAGAGCACGTACGGGATGGTGGTCACCTGTGACCCAGTGTCTAGTAGGGCACTCATAGGAATGCCATCCAGTACCACAGGCAAGATTGGACGTCCCCCTACGTATTTATCATGCCAGTTGGATGGGCCTAATGGTCTTATGCCTGGGGGTTGGCCCTCTACCCCAGGTTGTGCCCGTTTAAATGACAGTACCTTGCCACATGTCCGGGTTGATTGCAGCGGCGGCAGATGGGTCGTCCGTCCTCGTTGTATCTGTCGCTGGGTCTTCCTCTGGCCGGTGGGGTCCTCCTCAGTCGGCGCCACGGGACGTCCTCCGGTCCGGATGCCAGCTGGATCTTTCCTGGAGAAGAGACCTGTAAAGACTGCACAGTTCTGGTTAGCGCGACAACGCTCTTAGTCAGCTCTTGGACCTGATGGTGCAGGTCTGTAGCCGGGTCACTGTTTAAAGCCTGCGCATCAGCTCCCACAGGCCCTGCAGACAAGGGCGCCGTCTCCTGGTGGTAAGTGATAGCAGGGCGCCTGTGGGTCACAGCGCCACCTGGTGCCGGTTCTCGGAGCACCCGGATGGCTCTGTCCTTGAACTGTGCAAAGTCCAGGTCAGGGTCCTGTAAGGCCATTGCCCGCAACTGGGTTCGGTGGGCATTGCAGAGTAGACCCTCAATAAATTGTTCAGTCAACAGCTTATCTTCGTTTCCCACGCTGTCAGGGTCTGCCTGCTTAATGGCTCTCAGGGCCTCTTGTAGGTTTAGAGCATAGTCTCTTATACTCTCATGTGCCCGTTGTTTGCACCCATAAAATCTTAGTTTTATTTCGGCTGAGGTGCGGGTGTCAAATGTGTCTTTCAGCCGGGTTAGTATATCTCTGACAGTCCTCTTCCTCCCAGGTGGCCAGGACTTTACCTCCCTTTGGGCTGCCCCGATTAATTGGGCCACCAGGATGCTCACTTTTTGCTCTTCTGGGAGGGGGTACACCTGGAAGAGGCTATCCAGTCTTTCTCTAAAGTCATTTAGAGTATGTGACTCCCCTGAGTACTGGGGTAGCCAGGTTGCCCCCGGGATATAGGGCATGGTGAATGGCATGACTGCTGCAGCAGTTGCGCTGGCGGTGGCTGTGGCAGTGGAGCTCCCCTCGGTATCCGGCATCCTCCTCCCCCCTAGTGGACCGTGGCCTACCTTGCGATGCTCTTCTTCCGTAGGCCGCGGCTCGGCAGTCGATCGTCGGGGTTGAGGACCTGGCGTCGCGCTCTGATGACGTCAGCGTCGCTCTTCCTCCCTTCCAGGACCTTGCGCAGCGTCAGAGCGTGGGGCGGAGCTTCGGATCTCGCGCGCTTTCGGCGTCCACGCCCCTCTTCTTCCCGTGCGGCTTCCCGAAGATGGCGTCCGAAGGCGGGAAGCAGCTGCGGATGGCGGGAAGAAGGCAGAAGACGGCGGAAAACGGTCCAAGATGGCGTCTGATGGCGGAAATCGGCTCCGGATGGCGGGAAACGACTCCTGACGGCGGGAAACTTCACCACAGGTAAGTATAAAAGTCTCTTTTTCAGGCACGCAGTACCCGGTGGTTGCGGGCACGAAATCCTGCCGGCTACGCCAAAGTTGACGCGCCCCCTGGGCCTGTGTTGTGCAGGGGAACCCGGAACCGGGCCTGTTGTAGAATGCTGGGGGTTGTAGTCTCCGTGTGGCGGTGACCCGGTCCGTGCCCAGGGTGGTCAAACCAGTGGCAGTCTAAATGTTGTAATAAGTGTCCGACTACGCCACCCGTGGATTGCGGTCAGTGGGGACCGACCGCTGAGGCTGATGTTGGTTGCGCAGCCGAGTATGGGATAACTCCCCACGGGAGGAGTATTGCCTCAGGGCAGCTAATGTGAGAGATGATGGGAGTGATGGTCTGAGGGTCCCAGTGCTAATGGTGCAGGAGCGGCAAGGAATCACAGAGACGGGAGGTGCAGTTTAGGGTCTTTACTGATGGTACAAGGCAGACCCTCCCGGGAGTACTGGCTAGTATAAGGGGCCTGGTCAGTCTGCGAGCAAGCAGGAGTTCCCCTGGCCAGGTGGAGTTGTAGGCCTCCCCGTTTATCTGCACTCTTCCTGGCTACCTTGCTGTCAGCGGTTACAAGTAGCCCACGTCCCTGAGTATACCGTGTGGTGCTCACCCGTATGGCTGGTGACTTGGGGCCTTCTGTTAGCCTCCGCTCCTGGATGGCGGTGCTGGTCCCTTCTTTGTGACTGAGCCTCCGGGCTTCTATGGCCAGAGGACCTGGAATCCCCTGCCGGCTGGTTTCTGCTGCTGGGTGTATATCAGTCCCCACAGCCTCGGACTCCTGTGTCTGGTTTTAGTGTCTTCGTCCAGGGCGAGCTCTGCTCAGCTCCAGCCCCTGGACCTCAGCTACTGCTCCTCCAGAGCTCCTGATCTCACTTTCCCTCTCCAGACTCTGACTCTGTCTCTGTCTGCAGCTTCACTCTGACTGCTCTAATCCCGCCCCAGACCCAGTTTATAAGGGCAGATTCCTCCCCTCCCAGGTCTGGGTGGGCCGTGTTGCATGTTTAGGGATCCTGACCAAAGAAACCTCCCACTTGCTCTCAGACATAATATCTCTATTACTGTGGCAACCAGACCCCTGGGGTGTCACATTAGCTCTTATGGTCAGCTGGGTCCTTTCTCCTGTAGAGTGTAAGCTCTTATGGTCAGCAGGTCCTCTCTCTTCTGTAGAGTGTAAGCTCTGATGGTCAACAGGGTCCTCGCTCTCCTGTATAGTGTAAGCTCTTATGGTCAACAGGGTCTTCTCTCTCTTTCTTCTGGGGAGTGTAAGCTCTTATGGTCAGTGGGGTCCTCTCTCTCCTGTAGAGTGTAAGCTCTTATGGTCAGTGGGATCTTCTCTCTCCTGTAGAGTGTAAGCTCTTATGGTCAGCAGGGTCCTCGCTCTCTTCTGTAGAGTGTAAGCTCTTATGGTCAGCAGGGTCCTCTTTCTCTTCTGTAGAGTGTAAGATCTTATGGTCAGCGGGGTTCTCTCTCCTGTAGAGTGTAAGCTCTTATGGTAAGCAGGGTCCTCTGTTTCCCGTAGAGTGTAAGCTCTTATGGTCAGTAAGGTCCTCTCTCTCCTGTAGAGTGTTAGCTTGTATGGTGAGCGGGGTCTTCTCTCTCCTGAAACGTGTAAGCTCTTATGGTCAGCAGGGTCCTCTCTCTCCTGTAGAGTGTAAGCTCTTATGATCAGCAGGGTCCTCTCTCTCTCCTTTAAAGTATAAGCTCTTATGATCAGCAGGGTCCTCTCTCTCCTGTAGAGTGTAAGCACTTATAGTCAGTAGGGTCCTCTCTCTTCTGTAGAGTGTAAGCTCTTATGGTCAGTGGGATCCTCTCTCTCTCCTTTATGGTCAGTGCGGTATTCTCTCTCCTGTAGAGTGTAAGCTCTTATGGACAGCCGGGTCCTCTCTCTGCTGTAGAGTGTAAGCTCTTATGATCAGCGATGTCCTCTCTCCTATAGATTGTAAGCTCTTATGGTCAGTGGGGTTCTCTTTTTCTCTCCTCTCCCCAGGTGTATTTTCTGAGCAATTACAAATTTTCCAGTATTGAAATTTGCAAAAAAATATATTTGCCACATATCAAACCCCTTGGCAAAATTCGCCGAAGCCGGCAAATCCATGTTTCAAAAGATCGGCTCATATGTAAGTACAGGACTTTTTGCAGTATTTTTTTTATCTCTTTGTGAAGAAGGGATTCACATCTAGCAATATATCACATTTATAGGGATCTACAGTTATATGAAACAGTTTGGGCACCCCTATTAATCTTAAGCTTAATGTTTTATAAAAATTGGTGTTTTTGCAACAGCTATTTCAGTTTGATATATGTAATAACTGTTGGACACAGTAATGTTTCTGCCTTGAAATGAGGTTTATTGTACTAACAGAAAATGTGCAATCTGCATTCAAACAAAATTTGACAGGTGCATAAGTATGGGCACCTCACCAGAAAAGTTACATTAATATTTAGTAGATCCTCCTTTTGCAAAAATAACAGCCTCTAGTCGCTTCCTGTAGCTTTTAATGATTTCCTGGATCCTGGATGAAGGTATTTTTGACCATTCCTCTTTACAAAACAATTCCAGTTCAGTTAAGTTTGATGGTCGCCGAGCATGGACAGCCCTCTTCAAATGATCCCACAGATGTTCAATGATATTCAGGTCTGGGGACTGGGATGGCCATTCCAGAACATTGTAATTGTTCCTCTGCATGAATGCCTGAGTAGATTTGGAGCGGTGTTTTGGATCATTGTCTTGCTGAAAGATCCATCCCCTGCGTAACTTCAACTTTGTCACTGATTCTTGAACATTATTGTCAAGAATCTGCTGATACTGAGTGGAATCCATGCGTCCCTCAACTTTAACAAGATTCCCAGTGCCGGCATTGGCCACACAGCCCCAAAGCATGATGGAACCTCCACCAAATTTTACTGTGGGTAGCAAGTGTTTTTCTTGGAATGCTGTGTTTTTTTACCGCCATGCATAATGCCTTTTTGTATGACCAAACAACTCAATCTTGGTTTCATCAGTCCACAGGACCTTCTTCCAAAAAGAAATTGGCTTCTCCAAATGTGCTTTTGCATACCTCAGCCGACTCTGTTTGTGGCGTGCTTGCAGAAACGGCTTCTTTCGCATCACTCTACAATACAGCTTCTCCTTGTGCAAAGTGCGTTGTATAGTTGACCGATGCACAGTGACACCATCTGCAGCAAGTTGATGCTGCAGCTCTCTGGAGGTGGTCTGAGGATTGTCCTTGACTGATCTCACCATTCTTCTTCTCTGCCTTTCTGATGTTTTTCTTGGCCTGCCATTTCTGGCCTTAACAAGAACTATCCCTATGTTCTTCCATTTCCTTACTATGTTCCTCACAGTGGAAACTGACAGGTTAAATCTCTGAGACAGCTTTTTGTTTCCTTCCCCTGAACAACTATGTTGAATAATCTTTGTTTTCAGATCATTTGACAGTTGTTTTGAGGAGCCCATGATGCCACTCTTCAGAGGAGATTCAAACAGGAGAACAACTTGCAAGTGGCCACTTTAAGTAGCTTTTCTCATGATTGCATACACCTGGCTATGAAGTTCAAAGCTCAATGAGGTTACAAAACCAAAAAAAGTGCTTTAGTAAGTCATTAAAAAGTAGGTAGGAGTATTTAAAACAAGAAAATGATAAGGGTGCCCATACTTATGCACCTGTCAAATTTTATTTGAATGCAGATTGCACATTTTCTGTTAGTACAATAAACCTCATTTCAAGGCAGAAACATTACTGTGTCCAACAGTTATTACATATATCAAACTGAAATAGCTGTTGCAAAAACACCAATTTTTATAAAACATTAAGCTTAAGATTAATAGGGGTGCCCAAACTTTTTCATATAACTGTAAATAAATAATTATTTTCAATTCTTTTTTGATAAACTGATGAAAATTATAGCTTCTTATGTTATATTTTGCTGACGCAACCAGCAAAAAAGCAAAAGCTATTGTTTTTTTCTCCATTAAAAGAGCAATTGAATTGGTTACTTGAAATCCCGACCTTCACAAAAGGTCCCGTAACTTCTGTCACTCACAAAACAAAAAGCTATTTATTTGTCTCTATAAGTGTACTTATATACTAAAAAGACATTCTTCACAGATCCTTGTAGCGTCCTTCATAACGTTTCAGCAGGGCCTTAATGCGTCCAGGCCCCCTGGGATGAATGATATTCAGAATAGCACTCCTTCTCATTGTTGCATTATGTCACATTACTGACGGCTCCATTGTCCCGGTGCTGAAAGCGGAGGCTTTTTACACACATCCAGTGATTTTCTCTGTACAGGGCCATCCTATTGATCCATTCACACAGCCCCTGCATCCCATAACACATTGCTATACAGCATCCTACACATTTACCACCGCTCGATTTGGTACCAAGAGCCTTACACCTGCAGCTTTAACAAACGGCGCAAAGGTTAAAAATTATTGTGAACCATTTAACGGGTGGACTCAAAGGTCACTCCATTGTGCCCAGGCTGCAGCATTATACAGATTGATAGTTTGTTACTGCTCTCTGTCCCATTCACTTGAGAAACTTTCTCCGCATGACCCTTTGGTGTCAAAACATCCTGACTGCCGGCCCTCTGTTGCCATTTCAAAAGGAGCTTAATTATTGGTCTTTGTTATTAAGTGCTCGTTGATTGGGTAATCTGGCCACATAATGTGTGATCATTAAGGGTCACAAAACTGTTATTCCAGGTTAAAAAGTGAATTGGCTCAGTAACCAGATACTTCAAGTTTTGCCTTTGAAGATTTCTTAGTTGTGTTGGTGGGGCGGTGGGAGGAGAGCTACTGAATTTCAGGAAAAATAAAAAGACATTTACCAGGTCTCATATGCTCGGTGCTTCCTTCTTTATCATTCCTAGTGGAAACATCGTAGATTTATTTACACCCACTGGACATATAGTGCAAAGACAATGGACAGATTATCAAAGGAGCTGAAAAGTCATATAACTTTTTTGATAATATAAGATTAAGAAGGTCCCGTATTTCTTTATTCAACGAGTTCAGTCTATCCAAAGCTTTCGTCATTACTTTTTTGAAACTTGATTTTATGGGATTTATGACATATAGTGCAAAGACATTAGACAGATTAGGAGGTCGAGCTGAAAAGTCATATAACTTTTTTGATAATATATTAAGAAGGTCCCGGATTTCTTTATTCAACAACTGGACGCATTTCAGTCTATCTAAAGCTTTCGTCATAACTTTTTTAAAACTTGATTTCATGGGATTTGTTACGAGTCTGGGTGGTGTAACCTCTGTGCTTCGGTGCAAGGAGGGACCAGAGTGGCGTGACTAAGTGCCTACTCGGCCCGACCAAGGTCACACGGCGGCTTAGTCGACTCCTTGAACAAGGGAGGAACCGGGCTGGTGGACCAGGTGCCACTCTGGGACCGACCTTGTGTGAGAGCAGGTGACTCCCACAGGTCAGGTGGCAGGAACTGACCAGTACAGCGGATGAGCATGGCAGGAAGGCTGACGGGTGGACCGGGTAGACAAGCAGGCTGGTTCAACAGATAGCCAGACGGGTGCTCCGGGTAGGTGAGCAGGCGGGCACAGCAGGTAACTGGCAGGTGCTCCGGGTAGACTGGCTGGCGGGCACGACAGGTAACAGGCAGGTGCTCCAGGTAGGCTGGCGGGTGGGCACGACAGGTAACAGGCAGGTGCTCCAGGTAGGCAGACTAGCGGGCACGGCAGGTTACAGACAGGTGCTCCAGGTAAGCAGGCTGGCGGGCACAACTGTAGACAGACTGGAGGACAGAACTGTTAGACAGGCTGGCGGGCTGGACTGATAGAAGACTGGCAGGCAGGACTGACAGGCAGCGGAACATGAGGGCTGGAGCAAGTGTTTAGCACACAGAACAACAACCTTGCACAGACACCTCCATTTTGGAGGAGGTGCCTTATATAGGGGAAGTCCTCCGGCCGGGGACTCTATAGGACGGCGCGCGCGGCCCCTTAAAGAGGGAGGGAGCGCGCGCCCTAAGCGCGGCGCGCACCACAGCAGCAGGGGAGCGGGAAGACGCCGGACCTGGACCGCGGCGGTGAGGGGAACGGCGTCTCTGCCCAGCAGGTGGCAAAGACACCGGTGGTACAGGATTTATGTTTTATTGTATTACAACATTTACTTATTGAATCTATTGATCCTCTGCACTCCATGTATTGTGAGCTCTAGGGCTCTTGTGTCTTTTTGGACCATGTCTTCATGTAGATTTTCTTAGCTCACAATATTTATTGTGGTCTTTTATAAACTAAGGATAATATTTAAAAGTATAAAGAAAGTTCCTTGAATACATGAAACTCATGAAATCCAACTAGAAGCAACATCTGCATGGAGTTCATATGTTCCTATTCCCTCTGATCCACTTTGGTGACTGGATGGTGACACGGTGCAACGATATGGCAGTCCAGTTTAGTTCCTGGAACGTTTGGTGCTGCTCAGTCAGGGAGCATTGCAGTTAATGCCTGGCTTTTTAGATTACTCCTTTCTTCTATTTAAACTCCTGATCCTCTGACTCCCACTGCCAGTTAAAGCTTATCTTCTCTGGTTCAGTTATGTGCTGTCAGCTCCAGGATAGCTTGTTGGTTGGTATTCCTGTTGTCTGATCGCAGTCATTTGCCTGACCATTCTTTTGCCTTCTTATTTGGCACCTTGGCTGCCCTCCTGGTTCTGACCCAGCTACCCAACCACGCCTGTCAACCTGCACTATTGGGAAGCAGCTGACTTTGGGGCCCCTGTCTGGGTCCAGATTCCTGTACAGAGTTTAAAGAGTGAAGTCCAGGGAAACCCTTGGGATTTAGTATACTGAGTGGCTTGTACTAAGTCTGTCTGTGGTAGCCATTTTTAGAGCTGTCAGGCAACCACTTACAGATTCTCGCAACACGTGAAGTCTAAGCAGGATGCTGATCACCCAGCCAATGAGTAAATGCTGATTCTTATAGTAAAAACATCTTTTGGTTTGCCCTAAAGATCCTAGTCTTGTGTAAACAAGACCTATGTTTCTGAGAACAACAGCGGCCTATGCGCACCGAACAATCTACTACGGTCTTCCTGCTATCGCATGACAAGTAGCTGACCGGCGATCAATTAGTGTCGCCATTCGTCTAGTGTAAATGGACCTTAAGTCTTTTTTCTTAGTTCTGAGGTAAGGTTAATAAAAAGAGGAACAACCTCTGGCCTGGCATCTTCTTCTTGTAAAATGCAAACAATCATTTAGTATTTCTTTAATATGTCATGAAATGTGTAAGCTCTTGAGAATGATCAGTGCTTTACAAAAATGATTTCACATGCAAGACTTAACTCCTCGGTTTTCTATAGTAGCTCAGCCAAGCATACTTAAATGCTGCGGGATAATGTGAACGTAATTAAAAAATATTCCAAAATGAAGCTGTCCTTTAATTTGGGAGCTAGATGGCACCACTAACCATCACCGAGAGCTTTACAAAACATCTCCCTAACAATTTTTCGCTTGCATCTCATTAGACTCAAGGCGAGTGGGTTGTTTATCTCGTTTACGCAGTGCCTCTGTTATCTTTGGTGTGAAATTTAGCTTGACAACAATTAATGCTTTCTAAGCAGGGCTCAGTATACAGAGGGTTTGTGTAATCTGCAGCAGGAAGCCAGGGTGGCTTCAAAGCCTTCTGTAATGCAGACAAAGATGTTATATTCTCTTGAGCCGAGCGGCAATGGAAGAGTTAAACCAGCTACCATCTTATCGAGACAGTAGCTAACAGCATATAAAATATTCATATATGGTTTGATCCGCTTAGTTTAGCACATTTCCTATAAGCTTTACAGTTTCAGACCTAATTTTACTCATGGTAGGTTAAGCTTAATGGCTAAAACCACCATCTGGGTAGAGCCTATTGTCTTGAAATATGCCACACATAAAATTGCAAAATTCATCTTGACGCCAAGTGGGGCTAAAGCTTCCAATTTTCATCAGTACTGTTTTTTTCTACTTGATGTATGATATTGTTTTTGCATTATTTTGGATAAAAAGAAAACCTAGTAGAGCAGTGGTGTCTGTATTTCATGCAAACGACACACAACTTCAAAATGAGGCCATATTAGGTCATACCTAAAACCAATCTGCCCAGATGGCCATACTCCCAATTTTCATGCCAATATTCTGCTTCCTTGCTCATTTGTAGACTACCCCACAATCATTTTAGAACTATTATATCAGATGTATTAGCATATCACCCTGTACTATCTTGGGATAACCTTTAATTGCACACTAACTACTGGTAACCTCTTTTTTAGAGCAGCACCACCAATAAAGTTGCTCGTTTAGGTCCCTGTCAAAGGTTTCTGTTTGAATACCCAAAACTATATCCAAACATGCCCATGATGGAGCAATTGACTTCAATGAGGCAAATGGAGTCCAAAATGAAAAATCTCATTTCCGGTACTGTCTGTCTTATAAGCGGACACCATAGAAGTCTATTTAATATTTTTATATGTTGGACTCTATTTGTCTCATTTCATTCAATAGATTCACAAAAAATGGTTTTAAGATGGAAGCTGCTGATGGAGTGTTGAACCCGGACAAAAATGTGGAATGAACCTGGCCTAAGGACCATAGGAAGCCCTGTTTGGAACACTCGTAGGTAATGATATACCGGCAAAGAATTGGATAGGTGGACACCTTAAGGGTTTGTTGTTGGTCGAAACCAGAAACAGAATGTCTCAAGACAGCCGTTTATATAGCAGGACAACTTTACTTGAAGATACAATACTTCTACATATGAAAGAGTCTGACTGTGGTGACTACCATCAACTTGGCTTTCTGCGAAAAACAGTTGACTGTTTTAGAGCTCTCTGTCTTCCTCCTGTACATATGCAACATTCTGGTCACTCCTTTTCTTTCGTTTCAGTTGGGCACCTGACCCAGCCACTCCATCACTCATAGGACGTAGTTTAAAGCTTAGTATGGTTAGGGAATTGCTCTAATTATGAGTCTCAATATTTGTCTTTTCCAGGAGTCTTTGTCTGTAACCGCAACACTAGCCCTAAAACTTTTCACATCAGAAAACTTCTCTTGATGCCCAACAGACGTTTGGCTCCACCAAATAACATTTACGTACCTATTCTGACTCTACTTAAAAGAACGTTGCAAGTTGGGGCAACCCCATGCCTCTGAGTTCTCATGACGGTCAACAGGGCTCTCTTCCAAAAAAAAGGGCATGAACAATAAAACCTACCTGTCTTCCCCTATTGCACCAGGGACTACCTTTTCTGACTGCCATTCCATACATAACATAGGTCAGTATAACACCAAGCTATCCCAAGTTAAAGCCACTATTCCCAACTACAACGAAAAGGAATAAATTATATAGTAATATTTCTGTTTTTGTTCATATCAACAAAATAAAATGAAACGAGATCTTGAAACAAGGACGTGATTTGACCTTATCAATATAAATCAAAGAATAGATAAAATCCCATAAAATATACACAATATTTAGTAATATGGGACATATCAGTATGCGTTTTTGGTTGCGTTTTTTTTGTATTTGTGACTATTTTTCCCCAAATTGAAGTAGCCTCTATTTATAGTGGGGGTGGGGTTTAGGGAATTTGTTGTCAGGTGACTTGTAATAATAAAACTGCAACAACAACAAAAAAGGTGATATGACATTAAAAAAATAAATAAAAACATTGAAAATTGGCAGAAAAAAAAAGTTAAAAAGCTGCCTTAAAAGTAGGTATGACGACATCCTAATAGTACTATTTCAATATGAAGAGTTGATAGACTATCGTAATAAGCGACACCTTTGCTAACGTTGGAAAATTGAGGGTAATGATGTTGAAGTAAGAAAAAAGAAAAGACTTGATGACCTTAGGTCTGAGACTACGACAGTCATGACTCTTCCGGTCATAGACAGTGCCTATGCTGTAACTAATACTTGTCTGTCCTCCTTATGAAATAATGAGATTACCAAACAGCAATGCAATATGTTATAGTAAGGTGAAAACATCTCCAGGTACAAGTAAAGGAATAAGTCTGGCATAGCCAGATTCCAGGCTCCAACGACTCCCCCTGAGGGACCCTCTATAATGAAGCATCCTGCATTGTGCTGTAATCAGCTTGCTCTACACGCTTAACTTCCTAACGAGAGCCGTGTTTATACAAGTGTATAAAACACATCTGTCCAGGCGCTGGGACCTCAGTGCTTGTGACCGATTCAGCGCCTGAAAGTTAAATTAATGGTAAAGAGTTTAATTGTGAGTAAACAATGCCACATTAATGAGCGTTAAGTACAGCAGTGGGGACTGGGAAGCGGCTGTTTGGGCACAGATGTGGTTTCTTTGGTGCATTTTTTTCCCCCGTCTTAATTATCCCATCTTGCTTTGTTTTTTTTAATAGTGGCATAGTAATCTATCAGCGGGCTCGCATTAACTCTTCCATAGCTGAACATGTGTTAAGTCACCTTCACTTGGCGGAAATACCAAATTAGCGCACTTATAATAATTTATAAGGAAAAAATATTTATATTTTTATATATTTTTTTATATTATAAATATATAAAAAGGTTATAAGGGGCAAAAGCACAATGCATAGAAAAGAGAGTTGATAGTCGATAAGAATTGGTTACTGTCCATAATGAAAATAATTATTTATTTAAAGAGGTTGTCCACTACTTTATCATTGATGACCTATCATTAGGATGTCTGATCGGTCGGGGTCTGCACTGGCACCCTCGCCGATCAGCTGTTCTCGGTGCCGGAACTGCTCAATTGCGGAGCTGCTCCGTCTTCTGATAGTGGCCGCGGTAGGGTACTACACATCCGCCTCTTATTCAAATCAATAAGAGGCGGATGTGCAGTACCCAGCCGCCAACACTGAGAACAGCTGATCAGTGGGGGTGCCAGGTGTCGGACCTCAACTGATTAGACATTGATGACCTATCCTAAGGTAGTGGACAACTTCTTTAAGCTTGAGAACCTTGTGCAGATATTTAGGCTTGTAATTTTTTATATTTTTCAGCTCAGCACTGATACTGATATCTTTATATTATGGCACAAAGTCATGTGTCACCCACCAAACAGCGCCGTCTAAGGACTCATGCACATGACCGTATTTTCCGTCCAAGTGTGATCCAATAAAACATCTGATCGTACTTGGATCAATGTTTGTCTAGGGGGCCATGCACATGTCTGATTTGTTCCTTGGACCCTGCCGGTCTGACAAAAAGAAAAAATCATTGCATGCCCGAGTTTGATCTAATATTTTTATTGCACTCAGCCGTACAAGCCAATGAGTCCATGGAAACCATCGGACTACACTCAGATGACATCTGTGTGCAGCTCAATTTCCAGAGAATGGAGAGGATCAAAAAAAATATTCTCAATCTTCTCCTCATCCGAGAGAATCGGATCACACTGTGATCACATTCTGATTGAACTCGGATCAGAGTCTGACGAGCATAATTGACCCGATCCTCTCGGTCATCTGCACCTGCCTTAAAAGTGAAAACTTCTATAAGGGAATATCTGCATCTTTTTCCATTTTTTTCAACCACTTGCTGTTCATATGAACAGGCTTTTGAGCTTCTTTTAAACACTCAGGATCTCAAAGACGCTGAGCAGTTAAAAAACGTAACATGAACATCCGTCTGGTGTTTTCCGCTAGGAAGATACTCACTACTTCTTCAGAGTTTTATTTTTGCTTAAAATAAATGATAGCGCCTTCTTCATTGTAGAATCGATTTTTTTTTTTAAAGTTTAGAAAACAACAGTAAAATTACACACAAAAGAAAAAACCTTGCAAAAGATCTCGGGAAATGACCAAAAACGCTAAATAATTATGTGTCAGATTTTCAAAACTCTACAAAAATGGAGAGTTTTCTGCTTTAAAAACAGTCATTTTTAATTGTCGCATAAAGACGTATTGTGAACAGACCCTAATATGGCATCCACTGAAGAGTGGCACAATTTTTTTTACAATTTGCATATAACTCTGACATTGAAAATCTCTATGTGAATACAGAAATATAGTATGGACCCTTAGTTTGCACAAGATAAAGGTTGTAATGAGCCTGTTTTTTTTTTTTTGTAGGTTAGAAATGAAAATCAACAAAGTAATATTTTTTAAAGAAACCTTAAGCCGTAAAGTAAAATCAATTCAATAAATTGCTAAAGTACCATATATATCAAAATAGAGTAAAAATATAAAAATAATTCAGAAAGATAAATATATCAAGATAAAACAAGAATAAAAAGCAACTAAATAAAATAATAAAACAATAAAAAATGTATTTAACTGTTCCTATGAAAGCTATGTAATAGAGGTTTCTCTAGGCTACTAAATGGCAACTCCATGTTGTCGTCCATCTTTCCCATCTCTGCTTTAAGTGCTGAATTGGTGGCTATATTGGCCGCTGTCTAACTTTTCCAAATTTGATAAATGTAAGAAACAAATAAATTAAATAGAAATTAGGTGAAAAATAACCTTTGCAATTTTTCTAAAACAATATTCAGTGAAGCTCTACTATCACTGATATGAGGACTAGATGCATTCCGATTATTGACCTGGGTGGTAAAGTCTCCCTTCAGATTGACATCTAATTTGTTTATTAAAGGGGTTCTCTAGGAATAAATAAACAACTAAAGAAAATGCTATTATGAATACATTTCTAAACACCTTTTATTAGCAAATCATACTTTTTCCCATTTGCTAGGGAGGTAACTAGAGATGAGCGTTTTTCGACTAGAACTGTTCGCCAATCTCAAATTCGAGCTGTTTTGGGCGGTGTTCGAGTTGTTCAACGAACACAAACGATTTGCAAAAAATTCGGCTGTTCAAGGTTATGTTCGATAACTGTTCTGCACCAAAAGCGTGTCCTGCATGTCTGGCGCTATTTAGAGCACCAATCATGCAGGGATTGTCTGCCACTCACTGTAATGCCACAGCCATGGTGGTTGTGGCATTACAGTGATTGCCCAAATCGATGGGAACAGTGCCAACAGTGAAACATGAAAAGCCGGCAATTCAGCAGCGGCATACACCTGTACCCGACAATTTAGAACCGAAAGAATAGAGAATCACACATAGATTAGATAGATAGAAACATGTCAGTCACATATATAAGAAGTACAGTGACAGTGTTGGTTACTGTACTTGTCATTTAGTGTAAAGGATTTATTTAAAAAAATATTAGTGTTTTCATGCACCGTCTCTTTAAAAAAGCCGGCCGGCAATTCAGCATCAGTACCCGACAATTTAGAATAGAAGGAATAGAGAATCACACATAGATTAGAAAGATAGAAACATGTCAGTCACATATATATGAAGTACAGTGACAGTGTTGATTACTGTACTTGTCATTTAGTGTTAAAATAAAGGATTTATTTAAAAAAAAATTGGCGTGGGGTTCCCCGTTATTTTAGGCTCTAGGGGAGGTTAAGCAGACAGCAGGGGCAGATGTTTGAAGCCTGGGAAGGGGGTAATACCCACGGAGCTTCCCAGGCTACTAATATCAGCCCCCAGCTGAATACCTAGTCTTTACTAGCTATTAAAAAGGGGGACCCCCCCAAAAAATGACGTGGGGTCCCCCCTATTTTAATAGCTAGCAAAGGCTAGGCAGACAGCTGGGGGCTGATATTAATAGCCCAGGAAGGGTGCCATGAATATTGGCCCCCTCCCAGGCTAGAAACACCAGCGGTCAGCCGCCCCAGAAATGGCGCATCCATAGGATGCGCCAATTCTGGCACTTAGCCTCGCTCTTCCCACTGCCCTGTAGCGGTGGCAGTGGGGTAATAGGGCTGGGGTTGATGTCAGCTTATAATGCCAGCTGACATCAAGCCCAGGTTAGTAATGGAGAGGCGTCTATAAGACACCCCCATTACTAACCCCATAGTCAAAGTTACAAAAAAACACAAACACCCAGAATAAAGTCCTTTAATTGAAATAAAGACACAATTCTTTATTGTTCTAAATTAAACTCTACTTACCATCACGCCCATTCCAGCTGAAGCCAATGTCTTCTGCAATAAAAATAAAATAATAAAGCAACATCATCCTTACCTTTCCATGGTTCCCACGACAGCTTCAGCTCTGCTACATCAAGATGACAGGCTGGACCGCAGCAGAATGCTGCCATCCAGCTTGCCTTGCCGCAGACACTGAGAAGCGCAGGCATGCTTGCGCTCCTCAGTGTCTCGCTGTGACGGCATCCAGATGAGCCGAGTTCATGTCCAATGAACTCGGCTCACCTCATGCACGTCACTGACAGCATGGGAAAATTCTCCTGCACTCAGCGCTTCAGCGTGAGAATTCTCCCACGCTGTCAGTGACGTGCATGAGGTGAGCTCATGTCCAATGAACTCAGCTCACTTCATGCACGTCACTGACAGCGTGGGAAAATTCTCCTGCACTCAGCGCTTCAGCGTGAGAATTTTCCCACGCTGTCAGTGACGTGCATGAGGTGAGCTGAGATCATTGGACATGAACTCACCTCATGCACGTCACTGACAGCGTGGGAAAATTCTCACGCTGAAGCGCTGAGTGCAGGAGAATTTTCCCACGCTGTCAGTGACGTGCATGAGGTGAGCCGAGTTCATTGGACATGAACTCGGCTCATCTGGATGCCGTCACAGCGAGACACTGAGGAGCGCAAGCATGCCTGCGCTTCTCAGTGTCTGCGGCAAGGCAAGCTGGATGGCAGCATTCTGCTGCGGTCCAGCCTGTCATCTCGATGTAGCAGAGCTGAAGCTGTCGTGGGAACCATGGAAAGGTAAGGATGATGTTGCTTTATTATTTTTCTTTTATTGCAGGAGATCGTTGGCTTCAGCTGGAATGGGCGTGATGGTAAGTATGGTTTAATTTAGAACAATAAAGAATTGTGTGTTTATTTCAAATAAAGGGCTTTATTCTGGGTGTTGTGTTTTTTTTAAATACTTTACTAGAAATTCATGGCAGTCATGTCTAATATTGGCGTGACTCCATGAATTTCGGGCTTAGGGCCAGCTGATAATGCCAAGCTGGCCCTAACCCCTTTATTACCCAGTGAGCCACCGCACTTGGGCCCTGGATGAGTTGGGTACAGCCCCAGGAGATGGCGCTTCTATGAACGCGCCATTTTCCGGGGTGGCTGCGGACTGCAATTTGCAGCGGGGGGGGGGGCAGAAAGCTTGGGCCTCCCTGCGCTGCGGATTCCAGCCCCCAGCTGCCTAGTTGTACCTCCTGGCTGGACACAAAAATAGGGCGATGCCCCACATATTTTTTTTTTTAATTATTTCATGAAATTCATGAAATAATTAAGAAAAAAAGGGCTTCCCTATATTGTTGTGTCCGGCCAGGTACAAAAAGGCAGCTGGTGGTTGGGGGCAGCCCGTTCCTGCCTGCTGTACCTGGCTGGACAGAAATATAGTGCGACGCCCCACGTCAATTTATTTTTAATTATTTCATGAATTTCCTGAAATAATTAAAAAAAATTGCCGTGGGGCTTCGCACTATATTTGTGTCCAGCCAGGTACAGCAGGCAGGAACGGGCTGCCCCAACCACCAGCTGCCTATTTGTACCTGGCCGGACACAACGATATAGGGAAGCCCTTTTTTTCTTAATTATTTCATGAATTTCATGAAATAATTAAAAAAAAAATACGTGGGGCTTCGCCCTATTTTTGTCTCCAGCCAGGTACAACTAGGCAGCTGGGGGCTGGAATCTGCAGCGCAGGGAGGCCCAAGCTTTCTGGGCCCCCCCGCTGCAAATTGCAGTCCGCTGCCACCCCGGAAAATGGCGCGTTCATAGAAGCGCCATCTTCTGGGGCTGTACCCAACTCATCCAGGGCCCTGGTGCGGTGGCTCACTGAGTAATAAAGGGGTTAGGGCCAGCTTGGTATTATCAGCTAGCCCTAAGCCCGAAATTCATGGGGTCACGCCAATATTAGACATGACCGCCATGAATTTCTAGCAAAGTATTTAAAAGATAACACAACACCCAGAATAAAGTCCTTTAATTGAAATAAACACACAATTCTTTATTGTTCTAAATTAAACCATACTTACCATCGCGCCCATTCCAGCTGAAGCCAACGATCTCCTGCAATAAAAGAAAAATAATAAAGCAACATCATCCTTACCTTTCCATGGTTCCCACGACAGCTTCAGCTCTGCTACATCGAGATGACAGGCTGGACCGCACCAGAACGCTGCCTTCCAGCCTGTCATCCCGCAGACACTGAGAAGCGCAGGCATGCTTGCGCTCCTCAGTGTCTCGCTGTGACGGCATCCAGATGAGCCGAGTTTATGTCCAATGAACTCGGCTCACCTCATGCACGTCACTGACAGCGTGGGAAAATTCTCCTGCACTCAGCGCTTCAGCGTGAGAATTCTCCCACGCTGTCAGTGATGTACATGAGGTGAGCTGAGTTCATTGGACATGAGCTCACCTCATGCACGTCACTGACAGCGTGGGAAAATTCTCACGCTGAAGCGCTGAGTGCAGGAGAATTTTCCCACGCTGTCAGTGACGTGCATGAGGTGAGCTGAGTTCATTGGACATGAACTCACCTCATGCACGTCACTGACAGTGTGGGAAAATTCTCATGCTGAAGCGCTGAGTGCAGGAGAATTTTCCCAAGCTGTCAGTGACGTGCATGAGGTGAGCTGAGTTCATTGTCGGCTCATCTGGATGCCGTCACAGCCTGACACTGAGGAGCGCAAGCAAGCCTGCGCTTCTCAGTGTCTGCGGAATGACAGGCTGGATGGCAGCGTTCTGCTGTGGTCCAGCCTGTCATCTCGATGTAGCAGAGCTGGAGCTGTCCTGGGAACCATCGAAAGGTAAGGATGAGGTTGCTTTATTATTTTTCTTTTATTGCAGGAGATCGTTGGCTTCAGCTGGAATGGGCGTGATGGTAAGTATGGTTTAATTTAGAACAATAAAGAATTGTGTCTTATTTCAATTAAAGGACTTTTTTCTGGGTGTTTCTGTGTTTTTTTTAACTTTGACTATGGAGTTAGTAATGGGGGTGTCTTATAGACGCCTCTCCATTACTAACCTGGGCTTGATGTCAGCTGGCATTATAAGCTGACATCAACCCCAGCCCTATTACCCGACTGCCACTGCTACAGGGCAGTGGGAAGAGCAAGGCTAAGTGCCAGAATTAGCGCATCCTATGGATGCGCCATTTCTGGGACGGCTGAAGGCTGGTGTTTCTAGCCTGGGAGGGGGCCAATATTCATGGCACCCTTCCTGGGCTATTAATATCAGCCCCCAGCTGTCTGCCTAGCCTTTGCTAGCTATTAAAATAGGGGGGACCCCACGTCATTTTTTGGGGGGGTCCCCCATTTTAATAGCTAGTAAAGGCTAGGTATTCAGCTGGGGGCTCATATTAGTAGCCTTGGGAGCTCCGTGGGTATTACCCCCTTCCCAGGCTTCAAACATCTGCCCCAGCCGTCTGCTTAACCTCCGCTAGAGACTAAAATTACGGGGAACCCCACGCCAATTTTTTTTTAAATAAATCCTTTATTTTAACACTAAATGACAAGTACAGTAACCAACACTGTCACTGTACTTAATATATATGTGACTGACATGTTTCTATCTATCTAATCTATGTGTGATGCTCTATTGTTTCTGTTATAAATTGTCGAGTACCGCTGCTGAATTGCCGGCCAGCTTTTTTAAAGAGACGGTGCATGAAAGCACTAATATTTTTTTTAATAAATCCTTTACACTAAATGACAAGTACAGTAACCAACACTGTCACTGTACTTCTTATATATGTGACTGACATGTTTCTATCTATCTAATCTATGTGTGATGCTCTATTCCTTCTTGTCTAAATTGTTGGGTACCGGTGTATGCCGCTGCTGAATTGCCGGCCGGCTTTTTTAAAGAGAGCATCTTCTGAGCAGTTTGTCAGCTTTTGGACACCTTTGAAGGTGTTTTCTATGTGTTTCTATGTGTTTTTGTTTGCCTGCCATTGGTTTTAACGGTGTTCGACGGTGTTCTAAGGTGTTCGACGAACAGTTCGACGAACAGTTCCTCGAACATCCCGGTGTTTGAGGAACCGAACTGAACCCGAACACTACGGGGGTGGCTCAACACTAGAGGTAACCACTATAGCACATTAAAATAGCCGCCATCTACTTACACTGACAGAAATGTGTCAGCAGGAAGCTCTTATTCCTCTATTCATATGTAGGAAGATGTGCTACCAGGAGACATTCCACTGCTTTCCATCCCTGAATGCTGAGTGACTGCTGTGACCTGAACAAAATATATATCATATACTGTTAATATATCTTTAGGGCAGAACAGCCTTTCAGCATTCAGAAAGACATGATGAGTAGAGATGAGTGTTGTTCGACTCGAACTGTTCGCCAATCTCAAATTCGAGCTGTTTTGGACGGTGTTCGAGCCGTTCGGCGAACACGAACGATTTGAAAAAAATCCGGCTGTTCGAGGTTATGTTCGATAACTGTTCGTGCACCAAAATCATAACTGCATTTTTTCACAGTAATGCTGATAATCAATGTTAATACGCAGTTTGAGTGTACAGCGGGGCGGGGGGAGGGGCAGGGGATGGATCTCTGCAGAAATAATGAAGATCTCCATTTTTTTTTCTCTTTCCCGCATTTACAGTGGGGAGGTGCAGACTGTCAGCCTATCAGCAGCGCACACACGGAGCAAACTGCTTTTTTTCACACAAGCAAGGGCATGTGTCATTGGCAGTGTATGTCACATGTCCTTGCCCTATAAGACCCAGCCATTTTCCCCGTCGCCACCATTTTCTCACTGCTGCAGCTGCGTGTTAGACGGCACCGCTGTTGCTGTGTGCGCTATACTTTCAGTGTTAATTTCAAGCCAATTTTCTCTGAAATCTACAGATAGCTTGGGAGTAGGGAATAGTTGTGATTGCAGTTCTTTTAAGGACTAGGTTACATCATTTCCTACGACTTTTATCAGGCAGGTCTGTGCTCTGAAATAGATAGGTTGGGAGTAGGGACTAATTGTAATTGCAGTCCTTTTGAGGACTATTTTACAGCATTTCCTAGGACTTTTTGCCAGGCAGGTCTGTGCCAGTGCTGTGCAAGTGTTTTTCACAGCATTTGGCTAAATCTAGCTAAGCAAATCCTTTTTGGCCTCTTGCAGTGTGTGTTAGTCAGTGGAGTAGCCTATCTGTGTTGCAAGATACACCACCTGTGTATAGAATACTATTTTTTTTACTGCACCTAGCCAAGTAAAACCTTTTGGGCATAGCATCATTCTATTAGGCCATCTATACTAAGCTCCACCAGCTTGCAAATTAGTAATAATTTTTATCTGCATCTAGCTCGGAAAATAATTTTGGGCTTGTAGCAGTGTGTGGGACTTATTCTTAGTCCATCTATACTAAGCTCCTCCAGCTTGCAAATTACAAATAACTTTTATCTGCATCTAGCTTGGAAAATAATTTTGGGCATAGTAGCAGTGTGTGGTACTCATTGTATTAGGCCATCTATACCAAGCTCCACCAGCTTTGAAATTAATAATAATTTTTAGCAGCATCTTGCCTGTAAAATAATTTTGGGCAAATTAGCAGTGTGTGGTACTCATTCTATTAGGCCATCTATACTAAGCTCCACCAGCTTTGAAATTAATAATAATTTTTACCTGCATCTTGCCTGGAAAATAATTTGGGGCATATTAGCAGTGTGTAGCACTTATTCTATTAGGCCATCTATACTAAGCTCCACCTGCTTTCAAATTACTAATAATTTTTAGCTGCATCTTGCCTGGAAAATAATTTTGGGCATAGTAGTAGTGTGTGGTACTCATTGTATTAGGCCATCTATACCAAGCTCCACCAGCTTTGAAATTAATAATAATTTTTAGCTGCATCTTGCCTGTAAAATTATTTTGGGCATAGTATCAGTGTGTGGTACTCATTGTATTAGGCCATCTATACCAAGCTCCACCAGCTTTGAAATTAATAATAATTTTTAGCAGCATCTTGCCTGTAAAATAATTTTGGGCAAATTAGCAGTGTGTGGTACTCATTCTATTAGGCCATCTATACTAAGCTCCACCAGTTTTGAAATCACTAATAATTTTTAGCTGCATCATGCCTGGAAAATAATTTTGGGAATAGTAGTAGTGTGTGGTACTCATTGTATTAGGCCATGTATACCAAGCTCCACCAGCTTTGAAATTAATTATAATTTTTAGCTGCATCTTGCCTGTAAAATAATTTTGGGCATATTAGCAGTGTGTGGTACTCATTCTATTAGGCCATCTATACTAAGCTCCACCAGCTTTCAAATTACTAATAATCTTTAGCTGCATCTTGTCTGGAAAATAATTTTGGGCATAGTAGCAGAGTGTGGTACTCATTGTATTAGGCCATCTATACCAAGCTCCACCAGCTTTGAAATTAATAATAATTTTTAGCTGCATCTTGCCTGGAAAATAATTTTGGGCATATTAGCAGTGTGTGGTACTCATTCTATTAGGCCATCTATACTAAGCTCCACCAGCTTTCAAATTACTAATAATTTTTGGCTGCATCTTGCCTGGAAAATAATTTTGGGCATAGTAGCAGTGTGTGGTACTCATTGTATTAGGCCATCTATACCAAGCTCCACCAGCTTTGAAATTAATAATAATTTTTAGCTGCATCTAGCCCGGAAAATAATTTTTCTTCCCAATAGTGGTAGCAATAGAAATATGGGTCGCGCGCCTGGCTAACAAAAATATACGCTTCATAACAAAAAACACCAGCCTAGCGCACTGCATTAATAAGATGGCATCATCGTCTCTCCCAGTGCTAGGCCTACTACGCCGGCTAGGATTCCTGTGCCTAAAGCACAATGTATGGGTCCGCGCTTGCCACGATTCTGAGGGGTCTAAAGCTGCTGCTAACGCTTTATCACAATTCAATTGGCATATTTTCACAGAGCTCCTCCCCAACACCCACCCATCGGGCAACAGTTGCCCACCCTCCCTATGGGATCTAGTGGCGAATAGTTGATGCCATCAATCAGAGCGTCAGTTGCCCCGTCGACGTGGCAAGCATACGGTAAGGCATGGGAAGAGTGGACACGACTAGTAGCAGGCAGACGGGTTGACCAATGTGAACAAGCCAGATTACAAGTCACCATAGAATTTCTCCACCAGTTAATGATGAGGGGCATATCAGGGGCGTCAGCGCAGCGGTGTCTGACCGGAGTAGCATTTCACTTCCAACTACTGAATTGGGGAGATGTGACAAAGAGATTCATCATCAGACAATCCATAAAAGGGTGGAAAAGGGGTCAGCCAAATCAGGAGTGTAGACGTCCCGTCCCGTGTCACTAAAACTGATTTCTCACATCATATCCCTAACACCATTAACATGACACTCACAATTTGAAGCAACACTACTGTCTACTGCATTTGCGATCGCCTTCTTCGGGGCGCTATGCATAAGCGAATTAGTCCCTCAATCCAAAATTACCACCAGTGGAGGCTTATTACACCAGGACGTAGTCATAGCCAATAATGCAATACATCTACACATACGCCAATCGAAAACTGTTCCAGCGGGCAGGGGCACTTGGGTACTTCTACAACCCACAAATGGTACGCTGAGTCGGGTAACAATAGTAAAAGCATATATAACCATCAGATCACAAAGTAATTTCTTCCTATCACACATTGATGGAATGCCATTATCAAGATACCAGTTCCAAGCTATATTTAATAAATGCATAACATCGGCAGGGAACCACCCCAAAGATTACGGGACACACTCATTCCGCATAGGCGCGCCCACGGAAGCAGCAAGAGCAGGACTGTCAGAAACGGAAGTTCAGAGGATAGGGAGATGGCGATCCACGTGTTTGGCAAGATACATAAGACCGGACTTGTTATCCTAATGTGGTTTGTTTCTTTTACAGGTGACGCTAAGCCAGCAGTGTGGGTGATAGGCCACTCGTATATATATTGGGCAGAAAAAAGGGTGAAAGTCCGCCCAGGCGGGAGGAAATTAGGGTTTTATAACACATATTTCAACTGGAGAGGTATTAGAGCCCTGCTATGGCCACAGGTACTAATGGAGGTAATCAAGGTAGGGAGAGAGGCAAGAGGTCCGGTCATCTTAGTTATACAGGCCAGGGGAAATGACCTAGGTCATCACAAGAGCGCATAACTAATGGAAATAATGAAACTAGACACTGAGCGCTTCAGAGAATTTTTCACAAAACTAACTATAGTATGGTCAGAGATTGCGCCGATAGCGGTATGGCAAGGTGGGCGAGACATCACGGCCATCGAACGGACAAGGCGGGTAATAAAAATTCGGATGGCAAAATTTAGAAGAGACAGAGGCGGTGTAGTAATACAACACCGACAACAGGAAGGAGATAAAGCAGGCCTCATACGGCCCGACGGTGTTCACTTAATGGATATTGGACTGGACATATTCCTGTCAGGACTCCAGGACGGAGTGGAACAAGCGTTGAGAGTGATGGATGGGGGTCAGAGTCCTGCATACGAGTATGCAGGATCCTCCGCGGCCTGGAAATAGAAAGGACATGTTGGAGAGTTACACTTGTTGGCCAACTTGCCGGTGTGGAGACCCAGGGCATGCTGCAACAAGCTGAATTATTTTAGAAATAAAATGCCTTTCTAATGGAATGAGTATAAAGAGTTAATAAAGCTGTGACCGATCCTCACCCATCCAGTTGTAAGAGTTACATTATTGTATTGTCAAGGAAAGGGGGGCGGTAGGGGGGCTGAGTGTCTGTGTTTGGTTGGAGGTCCCCACAGTCTGCCTAGACTAGATGCATTTAAAAATTCTTATTAGATACACAGGCGGTGCAGCTTGCTTCGCAGCTGGGCTACTACGCCAAAAGTATTGCCTAGGCTAGATGCAGTTAAAAATTCTACGCTGACTAGCAGACACTCAAGCTTTGGAGCAGACCTCTGAGTAAACAGCTCTTCAGACTCAACCATCTGTGTTACCCCAAGCCTTAGTGTATGTAGTTTCTTACAGTTAAAAGGGGGGGGGGGGCGACCCAACCCACCTGGAATTGACGGTGCCAACGTCACGTAAAACACAGCAAGGGGACTCTAAAAAGAGTCTCCATTTTTTCCAAAAATTGTGGCACAGACACCACTTATGTGCCATAATCTGCCCCAGAGTTGCTAAAAATGGTTGGTGAGGTGATTTTACCAAATCCTGAAGCTTTTAGTCTCCCCAGGATGACACAGGCGTAGAAAAGTCCTTCCGGATCCATGATTTGTTCATCTTTATGAACGTGAGTCTGTCTACATTCTCAGTGGACAGCCACGTGCGCTTATCTGTCAGCACACCACCAGCAGAGCTGAACACACTTTCAGAGAGAACGCTGGCTGCAGGGCATGACAAGATCTCCAAGGCATGAGTGGCGAGCTCCGGACATTTTTCCAGATTGGAATCCCAAAATGAGCAAGGGTCCAGTGACACAGTC
Source organism: Phyllobates terribilis (assembly GCF_046119375.1). Lineage (NCBI taxonomy): Eukaryota > Metazoa > Chordata > Amphibia > Anura > Dendrobatidae > Phyllobates > Phyllobates terribilis. The sequence continues at coordinate 249,993,602 of NW_027362773.1, read as the reverse complement.
ATGGCTTCGATGTTCACTTGGAGATACTCCTGTACCATTCTCTCTAGGCGTTGACTATGTGTCAGAGTTCTTGTCTCCTGTGGCCTTGCAAAGGATGGTCTAAAAAAGTGGTGAAACGATTCCACAAAATTGCTGTTACCAGCAGATACTGTGTTACTGTTACGGTTTGAGTGATGAAGACTCGACAGTCCCACAGTTTGCAAGTTAGAACTGTGAGATTCACTACGTGCAACACTGGTGTTCTGTGGAAAAGCACATGTAAGATTCTGCAACAGCCTCTGCTGATACTCCTGCATGCGTGAATCCCTTTCTATGGCAGGAATTATTTCGGCAAATTTACTTTTGTACCGGGGATCTAAGAGTGTGGCAACCGAGTAGTCGGGATTACTTCGAATTCTGACAATCCAAGGATCATGTTGCAGGTAGTGCAGCAAGAAGGCACTCATGTGTCTTGCGCATCCAGGAGGACCAAGTCCTTGTTGTGTTGGTAGCGAGGTAAGAATCATGCTTCCTTCCTCTGCCCTCTCCCCACAACCTCACACAACAGAAATGTGATCAAGGTCTCCCTCATCTGATGAGTCTTACATACCCATCCCCCGTTCGTCCTCCACTTCTTCCTTGGCTCCTGCACCTTCCTCAACAGTTTGGCTGCTACCATGCGCCCTGGTTAATCCCTCTCCCCCACCCTCCCATGCCTGCCGCCTTGGTGCTGCTGACCGTCTGGACCTTAGAGATGTTATCCCTTCAGCATATGACTTCCCTTCCGCATACGACTCCTCCTCTACTTCCTCCACCTCCTCTTGTCCCACCACCTGACTCTGAATTCTGTTTAACGTGTGCTCCAGCATGTAAATCACCGGAACAGTCATGCTGATAATGGCATCGTCAGCACTACACATCTTCGTCGCCATTTCAAAACTGTGCAGAAGGGTGTGTGGCACCCCTGAGGGTTCAGTCGCCACAGAGGTACTGCATCTCACCCAGAGGTGTGGTATCTCACCCTCAGGTAAGGAAGGAGTATGGCTCGGGACCCTAACACCTGCATCCAACACATACCCGCAGTGGGGGTAGGGCGAGATTGCTCCTAAGGGAGAGCACAGTCCCAGGTCCCTAGCTGGCGGGAGGATCCTATGTAGTGGGTGTAGGTAGAGAAAGCAGCTTAGGGTAGCACATGACAGGGAGAGTATAAATAGGAAGCCATCTTAGAAAGAGCAAGCCAGTCAGAGGAGGAGAAGTGACAGGAGCAGAGGCTCTGAATGAGCTCTGCTACGGAGGCGGGCCTAGCCTGGGAGGCCCAGGACTGAAGGAGAGAAGAGAGGAGTGGGAGCAGGAAGGCTCCAGGAACCGAAGTGACCCAAGGGGTACGGGCCGTGCAGAAGGCCACCCGTACGCCCGCTGCTACCAGGAGGTAGAGGGGTCAGGCCAGATAAGGGGAACCGGTCCCTCAACTAGCGGAGAAACAGCAAGGCTCAACTAGAAACCGGAGGCTGCAGCATTTCATGTACTGCAGACCAAAGTCCACACCAGTCTCACTAAGAAGGTAGCCACATAGGACCCAGGGGACAGAACACATGTCGCCCGCCAAGGCCCGAGGATACCGGATAGAAGTGTCACTGGGTGTGAGGTGCAGCGAGAAGGCCAGAGAACGGACACACAGGAGGGGGTCCTGCTAAGTACTCCGGAGCTATCTGGGGGTGGACTGAGCCCCTCACTGAGTATGCACAGCACGACGGGGGAGATTGCTCTGGTACCTGTAATCTGGACTGCAACAACTGTAAGTAAAGATCTTGGGACTGCATCACACGGACTCTGTGTTCATTACTGACTCCCTGCACTACAACCACCATCATCCACCCACACTGCCCTGAAGCTACACTCTTCCTGTGGGGAGTAATAATACCATTGCTGCAAAACCACCAGCTTCAGAGGACTGTTCTGAAGTGGCGGCCCCTTTGGCCGCACTCCATAGGTGGCGTAGTTGGACATTATAAAACCCATATATACAAATTACCCTTGGATTGACCGCCCAGGGTCACGGACCGGGTCACCGCCACAGTGACTACAACCCCCAGCGTCTACCGGCCTGGCTCCGGGTACCCCACGGCCCAGGGGGCGTGTTAACTTCATAGGTCCCTGATCTGAGACCACTCTAGCAGCTTGATTTGCCCCACCTCTGGATCTCGTTCGCCCAGGCTATACGTCAGAACGTATTGCACCAGGGCTTGTCGGTGCTGCCACAGTCGCTGCAACATGTGCAGAGTTGAATTCCACCGCGTCGGCACATCGCATTTCAGCTGGTGAACTGGCAGGCCCAACGACTTCTGTAGAGATGTAAGTCGTTGAGCTGCGGGATGCGAACGGCGGAAGTGAGCACACAGCGACCGTGCCCTCTGCAGAAGGCCATCTAGTCCGGGATAGTGGGCTAAAAATTGCTGGACAACCAGGTTCAACACGTGAGCCATACAAGGCACGTGTGTGACATTGCCCCGGTGAAGGGCCGCACCCAGGTTTGCAGCATTGTCGCACACGGCCTTCCCTGGTTGCAGGTCCAGTGGAGACAACCATTCATGAAACTGGGTCTCCAGAGCTGACCACAACTCCTCAGCTGTGTGACTCACATTTCCCAGACATTTCAAAGTAAACACCGCCTGATGCCCTTGAGCCCTGCTGCCAGCATAGTAAGGAGGTGTGCAAGATTCCTTCTGTGCAGTTAGAAAGCGGGTGGCATTACCAGTCAGGCTTTGGGTGCAGGTGGAGGACCGAGAGGAGGTTGAGGAGGCAGAAGCAGTGGAGGAACTTCTAGATAAAGATTGATGTACAACTCGTGGGGACGGCAAGACTTGGACAGCAGCCCCTTGTCCTGCTGTCACCATAGTTACCCAGTGCCCAGTCAGCGACATGTAACGCCCCTGTCCTTGCCTACTCGTCCAAGTGTCTGTGGTGAAATGCACCCTGTCACACACAGAGTTTCTCAAAGAAGCGGTGATGTTGTGTAGCGCAGTCACACCTTTCTTTGAGAAGTAGTGCCGATTGGGCATCTGGTACTGGGGCACTGCAACGGACATAAGGTCTCGAAAATCCTCTGTGTCCACCAGGCGGAAAGGCTGCATTTCTGTAGCCAACAGCTTGCAGATGGTGAAATTCAACCTCAGCTTTGTCATGGCTAGGAGGAAATGGTCTTTTACTTGTCCACATCTGAGGGACCGAGGGCTGGCTGTTGTGCTTAGACGGGGTTGATAAGGGTGTCCCCGGCAAACTGCCAGTCTGTGAGGAAGATGCAGGTGGAAAAGTTAGGTTGCCTTGATCCAAAGGTGGTGCTCTCGATGTTGGAGAGCGCTCAACACCAGCTGGTGTTTCCACTTCCAAATGAAATGATGACCTACCAATCACACTGGCTGTTGCGGGTAAAGAGGTGGCAGGTCTGCGTCCAAAAACATGTGTGACTGCTGTCCCCCCAGTCACAGAGGATGAAGAGGCCGCGGATGCACAAGATGGGGCAGATGGTGGTTGGCCCAGCCCGCTAGGCAGCATTGTAGCACAGTGAGCTTCCCACTGCAACTTATGCTTCATATCCATGTGACGGTTCATGCATGAAGTACTCAAACTATGGATTTTTTGGCCTCTACTTAGCTTTTGGTGACAAATATTACAGATAACACGAATTGGGTCATCCTTATCGATCTGAAAAAATGCCCAGGCTATGCAAGGCTTAGAGCCCATGCGACCTGAAGAGCCACTACGACTTGTGGTCAGAGGCAGAGTTGTGGTTGAGGATGCAGTTGTTGACGTGATTCCAGTGCTCTGTCTCTGTCCAGGAAAGCGCAACCTAACATCGTCGTCAATAGCATCTGTGACGCCCAGCTACACTTGGTATCACAGATCCTAGAAGAGTGTATTGATGGACTCCTCCACAAGAGGCCCCCATAAACATTCACACATCTCTACCTTCCACCTCAGACCAGCAGAGGGAGCCCGTTAGGGATATAAATAGGGAAGGTGGAGCTAGGCAGTTCAGTTCCTCTGAAGAGCTCCTGCAGTAGAGAAGCCTAAGAGAGGTCAGTCTGCAGTGGAGCTCAGTCTAGTCTAGAGAACTCAGTTAATAGTTCAGCAGTGGAGCACGAGGCTCCTGCTAGCTAGATTCAGGGAGCCCAGTTAGAGCTTAAGGTGTGCCGACGCCATAAGATCGGTGAAGCGCGGCAAGCTGCCGTTAGTGTGTATAGCCTAGTGAGGGCCCGAGTAGGCCGAAGGCGAGTGGAGAGTTAGTACATAGGGGGCAGAGGAGGTTAACCAGCTCACCCCGAAGCATTTACCGGACACCGGATCCGATCTTACCGGGATCTCTATGACCCAGTAAGGCATAACCGGAATCCCTGGAGAACTACAAGTCCCAGGATCGCTAAGGTGCTGATACGTAACAGAGCCATGAGACGCTTAGGCCCCGCATACTGGGAGCGTGAACTCCAAGACAAGGCCCTACCACAAGGTCAGCCAGCGCAGGACAGAGACAAAGTTAGGCCTAGCTCCAGGCAGGTCAGAAACTTACTACGCAGAGGCAAGAAACAGGAGGCCTTACACCCGCTCATTGGGGAGGATCCTGATATGCACCCTTCACCCTACAGTGCTCCAGGATGTGCCTGAATTTCCACCAGTAAAAGGTACTGAAGTGACTACCGTGTCCGTTCACGTTCTTGCTCTGACCCAGCTGGGTCTCTCCTGTCCTGCATTCCCCCAGCATACGCTTTTCTGAGGCCTAGCTCCACCTGTGGGGAGCTATACCATCGAGCTGCCTTATCACCGGCCTCAGTGGACTGCTGCAGCGCTGGTGCTTCTCACCAGATACCACAGGTGGCGTCACGAACTCTTATAAAATTAACAATTATCCACCCTTTTAAAGAGTGACCCCAGGGTACAGGCCCGGGAGCCGACCACCGCGACATCCCCATGGCCAGGCAAAGGCCCGAGTACCGAGTCATCCCCATCCCCTGTGCTAGTCGCATCCTCCTCCACCTCCTCTGCTGACCTCATCGACTGGCTGACTGTGGGTTGACAGTAAGTGGGATCTCCAACCTCGTCATCATCACCCTGTGTGTTCTCACACCCGTCGTCCTCAGAGCCAACCTCTTCCTGCCCTGACCGAAAAGTCAAGTTGTCGCTCCAATCAGGTATTTAAGTCTCATCATCGTCTTCATCATTGTCTCCACCAACAGGAGTTACAGTTTGGGAACGAGGGTCTACATTATGCTCAGAACCTTCTTCATCTGGTCCTGGATCCGACTCATAAAGATTCTGGGCATCAGTGCAGATCATTTCCTCGTCTGGATTAACAGAAGCTCTGGAGCAGACCTCCGTTTCACAGGCTATAGTATGAGTAAACAGCTGTGCAGACTCAACCATCTGTGTTACCCCATACTCAGACGGGCAGCTGGAGACTTTGGAGCTGTGAGGAAGCAAGTGCGATTGGGGTGACACCTCTGAGGACTGGAGTATTTGTGATGTTGAAGTTGAGGTGGAGGAGAGCCCACTTGAAGAAGCACTTGATATCCGTTGAAGCACCTGCTGTTTTTGTGCCTCATCTGGAATTTGTAGCGATGGGCGTGTCCGTAAGAAAGGGATCGTATCACATTGTCCACGAAAAGAAGTAACCATCTTAGTTTGGCTGGAAGATGGTCTTTCTTCTGCAGATGTTACCCCCCCCCACCGCGGGGGGGCTCGACCCACCAGCGGACAGGCACCAGTATTGGGAGAGGGGGGCTGGCCGTCAGGGTCCACCGCGGCTCTGGCACAAACCCGGCGACACGTAGGTCGCACGGGCAGGAACGGACTGGCCGTGTCGGCTTGGCACTCCAGCGTAGTCCCTCTGCCCGCTCGCGCCCGTAACCTCAAAGGGATGCGCAAGCGGCTTTTATTCCCAGGGCTGTTCCCCGCCCAGCAGGAACGTGGGGGAGCTCAGGTCGGCCTTCCACTGTACTCCCTTACCTCCCTCGCCCACTTTCCTTCTTCTGTTCTCCATCTAACCCCTCGGCTCTGTGGTGTCCGCTTTCCCTCCAGCTCTCTCCTTCTCACAGGTGGACTACCGCGTGTATTCACACTGTGGCGAATCTTTTGGGCCCAGGCATAAGAAGTTGTCGAGGTAATGAATAATATGTGCCCCCTTAGAAACGTCCATTACAACCCATTCGAGGAAGCAACTCAAATAGTGATCAGGATCTGGACCACCCCATGGGCAAACAGCGATCTATATAGTATGCTCCTTCCCAGAAGCAGCCCAATATGAGGACACTATTCGGAGGCACAGGTAGTAAGTAACCGGAACGCCGCATCAATGTCTGTTTTGGCCATTAGGGTGACCCTTCCCAACTTCTTGATCCGCCTGATTGCCTTGTCAAAGGATGTACAGTATATACTACTGTACTTGGTTCCGCGTCGATGTTGTCGTTTACTGACCTGCCCCTTGGATATGACAAATGGTGGATTAGTCCGAATGTATTGGGTTCCGTTTTTGTCACAACTCACAACGGGGACTCCACTACGTCTTGTAAGGAAAGTGTTCTGAATGGAACCGCCATTCTACCTAAAGATATTTCTTTTTTTAATTTTCTTGTCACGACGTCTGGGTGTTGGTAGGCTGATTTTAGATTTTTACTCCAGCCTTTCTTGATTTTAGAAGGGCATGATATGCCTATATCTGTGTCTCCCCCTCCTTTTACTCCTCCACCTCTTTTCTCTTCGCATGACTATATGTACTTGTCGCTTTTCCATGTGTTAGTTGTGTCTTCTGAGCAGTTTTTCAGCTTTTGGACACCTTTGAAGTGTTTTCTATGTGTTTTCTATGTGTTTTTGATTGCCTGCCATTGGTTTTAACGGTGTTCGAAGGTGTTCGACGAACAGTTCGACGAACAGTTCGGCGAACATACGGGTGTTTGACGAACCGAACCGAACTCGAACACTACGGGGGTGGCTCAACACTAATGATGAGCAACAGTGTGTGCAGCTTCTTCTTACCTCAGTACCCCTGGTATCTCCAGTATTAGATCAGAAACACAGGGCGGACAGCAGTGTGAGCAGTTGTGCAGCCTCTTCTAACCTCAGCACCCCTGGTAACTCCAATATTAGATTAGAAATACAGGGTAGACAACAGAGTAAGCAGATTATTTTTACTTCAACCACCTAGTATCTCCAGTATTAGCTCAAATAGACAGTGTGGAGAGCAGTGTGAGCAGACTCTTCTTACCTCAGCACCCCTTGCAAATCCAGGATTAGATCAGATAGTCAGAGTAGACAGCAGTGTGAGCAGCCACTTCTTATTTTAGCACCTATTAGATCAGATTGACAGAGTAGACAGCAGTATGTGCAGTCTCTTCTTACCTCAGTACCCCTGGTATCTCCAGTATTAGATCAAATAGACAGGGTGGACAGCAATGTGAGCAGCCTCTTCTTACCTCTGCCCCGCTGATACCTCCAGCATTAGATCAAACAGACCGGGTGGACAGCAGTGTGAGAAGCCTCTTACCTCAGCACCCCTCGTATCTCTAGTATTAGATCAGATAGACAGGGTGGATAGCAGTGTGAGTGGCCTCTTCTTACCACAGCTCCCCTGGTATCACTAATATCAGATCAGATAGACAGGGTGGACAGCAGTGTGAGTGGCCTCTTCTTATCTAAGCACCCCTGGTATCTCTAGTATTAGATCAGATAGACAGGGTGGACAGCAGTGTGAGCAGACTCTTCTTACCCCAGCACCCCTGGTATATCTGTGTCACCCAGGGGGAATATAGGGGACTCAGTACCTGGGCCTTTTACCTTGTTTAGGATGTCACGGCAGTCAGCTCCTGGGCCCGTACTCTGGGTCTCTCTTTAAAAAGGGGTTTTAGTGTACAGTTTGTCTCGTGACGCCACCTGTGGTTTCCAGTAATGGTTACCGGCGCTGCTGCAGACCTCCGGGGGTGATGGGATGGCAGCTGGGATGTTCCCGCTCCCCACAGGCAGAGCGGGCCCCCGGGGCAGTGTAGGTGCAAATGGTGGTGATGCTGGGGCTTGTAGTGCAGGAGAGATGGCGCAGCAGGAGTAACTGACAGAGACAGGGGATTCACTTCAGTACCTTTACTGGTGCGGATGTCAGGTACGGTCCAGGGTACTCGGTAGGAAGGGTGCACTTCAGGACTTCTCCCCAGTGAGCGGGTATAAGGCCTCCTAGTCCATGTCTCCCTCTCTCTAAGCTCCTGGCCAGCCTGTAACTGGGCCTAGCTTCTGTATCGTGCTGTTCCTTCACCTGTCGCTTGGTAGTAGTACCTTTTTCTGGCAACCACTATCCCTGGACGCCGGGGCCTTCGTGGTTCCTAGTCCTGTCAAGGGTTTAGCTTTAGTCCTCCTGGTATGCCGGTGATCCCTACTGGGTATAAAGGACCCTGTACTCGCGGACCCGGTGTCCGGTTTGTGTCTTTGGGTGAGCCTATGATGCTCCTCTACCCCCTCAACTCCTCTCTCCTCTCCTCTTTGCCTCCGGCCACACTCGGGGCCCTCAATGCAGCAGCAGACGTGCTGCGTCTTCACTGCTCTCAGTGGCAGCACACTCTCTGAACAACTCACTCTGACTGAACTGCCTGGCTCCACCCTCCATATATATATATATATATCCCTAACGGGCTCCCTCTGGTGGTATGAGGTGGAAGGGTGGAGGTGTTTGTTTGTAACGAGGGCCTCTTGTGGACAAGTCCATCCATGCACCCTTTTGGGTCCTGTGGTACCTGTGAACAGCATGGTGCCACATTCCCCCCCTAGTACAATTCAGTACTCCTGGACTGAAGCATTTTATAACAGGTTACAACAATAACAATAATTAAGTTACAGTATGTCTCGTAACCAGGTGTACATTTCACCGAAGATGGTATAACATGAGTAATGTTATGCACACGCCCGGACTGACTGGCGTGTGCGGGTGTTGTGGTTCCACTGGACCATGGACCGGAGAGTGCCTGGAGGGGCGTGACTAAGTATCTGGCCGATCCGACCAAGGTGGCACGACGGCATACGACGCCAGTGCACCAGGGAGAAACCGGGCAGAGGGACCAGGTGCTACTCCAGGTCAAACTCCGGACACGGGGGTTGACCCACACTGGGATTACTGGAACAGGCAGGTTAGGCTGGCACAGACTGGTGGATGTAAGCAAACACGGCAGGTATGCAGATGGGTGGATACAGGCGAGTATGCAGGCAGGGAGGTACTGGCCGAAAGGACGGGCTGGAGCACAGAGAGGTTAAGACCCAGTACAGACTGGGTCACAGAACCGCAGATGCGGTAGACAACCACAGCAGAGAGGGAACGCCCGAAGCAGTGGGCAAGAACAGAGCAGGACGGGGCTGCAGGAGCAGCGAGCACAAGCAGGGCAGGACAGGACTGCCGGAGCAGCGGGCAGAAGCAGGGCAGGGCGGAAACCGCAGAAGCAGTAAGCAAGATAAGAGCAGAGCAGAAACCGCAAGAGCGGCAAGCTAAGCAGGAGCAGAGCGGACACCGCAGAGCGGTAAACAAGGCAGGAGCAGAGTAGAAACCGCAAGAGCGGCAAGCTAAGCAGGAGCAGAGCGGACACCGCAGAGCGGTAAACAAGGCAGGAGCAGAGCAGAAACCGCAAGAGCGGCAAGCTAAGCAGGAGCAGAGCGGACACCGCAGAGTGGTAAACAAGGCAAGAGCAGAGCAGAAACTGCAAGAGCGGCAAGCTAAGCAGGAGCAGAGCGGACACCGCAGAGCGGTAAACAAGGCAGGAGCAGAGCAGAAACCGCAAGAGCGGCAAGCTAAGCAGGAGCAGAGCGGACACCGCAGAGCGGTAAACAAGGCAGGAGCAGAGCAGAAACCGCAAGAGCGGCAAGCTAAGCAGGAGCAGAGCGGACACCGCAGAGCGGTAAACAAGGCAAGGGGATAGGACTCTGTTCACAAAGAACAGACGGAGAAGGAAAGGCAGAACCAGAAGCACGCACAGTACTTACATAGAAGGAGCGAGCGTACACTAAATTCACAACAGAGGTACAGAGACGACGAGAAGGAATTTAGGAGCGGGTTCAGACTCTGCAGAAAGACGCAGAAAACAGACATAGAGGGAAAAGGGAGACAAGGTTAAAGTAGAAACGAGGCACAGACAACAGGGAACAGAGGAACGGGAACAGAGACAGCAAGGCAGGAACACAAACAGGACTCTGTTCAGACGGGAACAGATACCGCAAGGCAGGAACACAAACAGGACTCTGTTCAGACGGGAACAGATACCGCAAGGCAGGGACACAAACAGGACTCTGTTCAGACGGGAACAGATACCGCAAGGCACAGACAGGCAGATCTAGGAATACGGCCCCTAGAAGGCGAAAGAACAGGCAAGAAGCGTGTTCACAAGAACAGACCACAGTTCAGACACAGAACTGGAAAACAGGCAGGAAAACAGGATAGGACCTGGCATGTCAGAGACAAAAAAAGCCAACTGACAAGAAACAATGCTCAGGCACCATCTTGAGGAAGAAGGTGGTATAAATACCCAAAGATGGACAGCAATAGGCTGAAGGTGCAACAGGGGCGTGTCCGCAGCAGGTACAAGAAACAGGAAGTTCAGCGGGCATCGCCCTATGCAGCCAAAGTGGAGCAGAGCAGAGCACAAGGAAAGAAGCCAGACCAGGAAGCTGGGCGGGAGATGAAGTTTGCGATCTTGCATGTTGAGAGATGGAACACCATGCAAGAACGCCGCCAGGTATGCTACAGTACCCCCCCCCCCCTTACGCCCCCTCTTCTTCAGGCCTGCAAGGATCTTCCGCAGGGAATTTGGGGGCCAATCCCTCTCTTCAAGGAGATTACTTCTATTGTCCACAGGAGGAGACAAAACTGGTCTCATAATCTGGATGGCTAGGATGCGACTTCCCATCCAGCCATCTTCAGCAACAGATGAAACGGGTGAAGTACCAGAAACAGCACACAAAAAAGTCTCTACATTTATTTTTAGGCAGCACCCCAAAAAGTTCAGGAGACAACTGGAGGTCCTCTGCCGGGTTGGAGGGGTGCAGAGACTCGGGGGTAGCCTCTGCTTCGGGGTACATCTTGTCAAGCTCACAGGATGAAATGGGCAAAGTATCAGGTACAAGGTGTAGAGAAGACACTGCCTCTTTGTTATGTGGTGGTACCCTGGAGGATTCAGGAAACAACTGGGGGTCCTCCGCCAGGTTGGAGGGATACCGAGACTCGAGGGTAACCTCTGCTTCGGAGTACACAAGGTCAGACTCACTGGAAGAAGCGGGCGAGGTATCAGGTACCGAGTAAAGGAGAGTCTCTGTCCATTCGCTATCAGGTAGCACCCCGGAGGGTTCAGGAGACGACTGGAGGTCCTCCGCCTGGTCGGAGGGGTGTAGAAACTCGGGGGTAACCTCTGCTTCGGAGTACACTAGGTCGGACTCACTGGAAGAAGCGGGCGAGGTATCTGGTACCGAGTAAAGGAGAGTCTCAGTCCATTCGCTATCAGGTAGCACCCCGAAGGGTTCAGGAGACGACTGGAGGTCCTCCACCTGGTCGGAGGGGTGTAGAGACTCGGGGGTAACCTCTGCTTCGGAGTACACTAGGTCGGACTCACTGGAAGAAGCGGGCGAGGTATCAGGTACAGAGAATAGGAGAGTCTCTGTCCTTTCACTACCAGGTAGCACCCCGATGGGTTCTGGAGACAACTGGAGGTCCTCCGCCTGGTCAGAGGGGTGTAGAGACTCGGGAGTAACTACCACTTTGAGGCACCCATTGTCAGGCCCACAGGACTGAGCGGACGAAGTATCGGGTACCGGGTGTAGGGAAGTCTCTCTCCAATTGTCATCGAGTGGTATCCCGGAGGATTCAGGAGGCAACAAGGGGTCCTCCGCCAGGTAGTAGAGGTGTACAGACTCGGAGGTAAACACAGCTTCGGAGCATCCTTGGACATGCACACTGGTTAAAGTGGGTGTAGAATCTGATGCCAGGTGCAGGAAGCTCTCCTGTGTGGACTCTGGATGGGTAACAGTCTCTTCTGGCTGGAGAACTGGTGCACCACCCACGCACATCACCCGCTGGGGCTTCTCCGGGATACAGGAAGATGAAGCTTCAGTAGGGACTTCAAGGTTGGGGTCAGGAGGTCTCAGGGAGGACAGACCCTGGCGTGACGGCTTGCCTCTGCGTCTAGCACGTCTGGACTGCCTCTTGAGGTTGGGAGCAGTATTCCGGAGAGTGTAGTCATCCTGAGTGGATTCAGGGCAAGCAACAGTCTTTTCGGGCAGGAGAACTTGTGCGCTACCTATGCACATTACCCGTCGGGGCTGCTCCGGGATACAGGGAAGTGAAGCTTCAGCAGGGGCTTCAGGGTTAGGATCATCGAAAGCCAAAAGGAAGGCCACCAGGAAGGCCTGTAGGTCAAGAACGATAGGATCCTGTGCTTCCCATAGGGGGTTGATCCATTCCAAGGCATCACCCGCTAGGTTGGACATTATAAATCCCACCTTAACCCGATCAGAAGAATAAGCATTAGCATAGAACCAGAACTGCAGCAAGCATTGCCACACAAACGCACGGCATTGTTTTGGATCCCCGTAGTACCGTGGTGGATCCGCGGGAGCAGGTGCAGATTCAGCAGGGACTCCAGAGTTGGGGTCATCGAAGACCATTAGGAAGGCCACCAGGAAGGCCTGCAGGTCAAGGACGATAGGATCCCAAGCTTCCCATAGGGGGGTGACCCACTTCAAGGCATCCCCCGCTAGGTAGTCAATTATAAATGCCACTTTAGACCAATCAGAAGGAAAAGAAAGAGGGTAGAACTTGAAGTGCAGCATGCATTGCTCCACAAATGCACGACTTTGTTTTGGATCCCCATAGTACTGGGGCGGATCCGCAGGAACGGGTGCAGAAAGCTCCATCTGGACGGGTGCGAAATTAGCCTGGAACTCAGCTAGAGAAAAAAAAAAAAATGTATTTATTTATTTTTAATGCACGTATTAGCTGGAAAACGTCTCAGAGAGCGAAGGCCGTGGGGCTCAACGGGAACCATGGCCTGAGCATGCTGTTATGCACACGCCCGGACTGACTGGCGTGTGCGGGTGTTGTGGTTCCACTGGACCATGGACCGGAGAGTGCCTGGAGGGGCATGACTAAGTATCTGGCCGATCCGACCAAGGTGGCACGATGGCATATGACGCCAGTGCACCAGGGAGAAACCGGGCAGAGGGACCAGGTGCTACTCCAGGTCAAACTCCGGACACGGGGGTTGACCCACACTGGGATTACTGGAACAGGCAGGTTAGGCTGGCACAGACTGGTGGATGTAAGCAAACACGGCAGGTATGCAGATGGGTGGATACAGGCGAGTATGCAGGCAGGGAGGTACTGGCCGAAAGGACGGGCTGGAGCACAGAGAGGTTAAGACCCAGTACAGACTGGGTCACAGAACCGCAGATGCGGTAGACAACCACAGCAGAGAGGGAACGCCCGAAGCGGTGGGCAAGAACAGAGCAGGACGGGGCTGCAGGAGCAGCGAGCACAAGCAGGGCAGGACAGGACTGCCGGAGCAGCGGGCAGAAGCAGGGCAGGACGGAAACCGCAGAAGCAGTAAGCAAGATAAGAGCAGAGCAGAAACCGCAAGAGCGGCAAGCTAAGCAGGAGCAGAGCGGACACCGCAGAGCGGTAAACAAGGCAGGAGCAGAGTAGAAACCGCAAGAGCGGCAAGCTAAGCAGGAGCAGAGTGGACACCGCAGAGCGGTAAACAAGGCAGGAGCAGAGCAGAAACCGCAAGAGCGGCAAGCCAAGCAGGAGCAGAGCGGACACCGCAGAGCGGTAAACAAGGCAGGAGCAGAGCAGAAACCGCAAGAGCGGCAAGCTAAGCAGGAGCAGAGCAGACACCGCAGAGCGGTAAACAAGGCAGGAGCAGAGCAGAAACCGCAAGAGCGGCAAGCTAAGCAGGAGCAGAGCGGACACCGCAGAGCGGTAAACAAGGCAGGAGCAGAGCAGAAACCGCAAGAGCGGCAAGCTAAGCAGGAGCAGAGCAGACACCGCAGAGCGGTAAACAAGGCAGGAGCAGAGCAGAAACCGCAAGAGCGGCAAGCTAAGCAGGAGCAGAGCGGACACCGCAGAGCGGTAAACAAGGCAGGAGCAGAGCAGAAACCGCAAGAGCGGCAAGCTAAGCAGGAGCAGAGCGGACACCGCAGAGCGGTAAACAAGGGAAGGGGATAGGACTCTGTTCACAAAGAACAGACGGAGAAGGAAAGGCAGAACCAGAAGCACGCACAGTACTTACATAGAAGGAGCGAGCGTACGCTAAATTCACAACAGAGGTACAGAGACGACGAGAAGGAATTTAGGAGCGGGTTCAGACTCTGCAGAAAGACGCAGAAAACAGACATAGAGGGAAAAGGGAGACAAGGTTAAAGTAGAAACGAGGCACAGACAACAGGGAACAGAGGAACGGGAACAGAGACAGCAAGGCAGGAACACAAACAGGACTCTGTTCAGACGGGAACAGATACCGCAAGGCAGGAACACAAACAGGACTCTGTTCAGATGGGAACAGATACCGCAAGGCAGGGACACAAACAGGACTCTGTTCAGACGGGAACAGATACCGCAAGGCACAGACAGGCAGATCTAGGAATACGGCCCCTAGAAGGCGAAAGAACAGGCAAGAAGCATGTTCACAAGAACAGACCACAGTTCAGACACAGAACTGGAAAACAGGCAGGAAAACAGGATAGGACCTGGCATGTCAGAGACAAAAAAAAGCCAACTGACAAGAAACAATGCTCAGGCACCATCTTGAGGAAGAAGGTGGTATAAATACCCAAAGATGGACAGCAATAGGCTGAATGTGCAACAGGGGCGTGTCCGCAGCAGGTACAAGAAACAGGAAGTTCAGCGGGCGTCGCCCTATGCAGCCAAAGTGGAGCAGAGCAGAGCACAAGGAAAGAAGCCAGACCAGGAAGCTGGGCGGGAGATGAAGTTTGCGATCTTGCATGATGAGAGATGGAACACCATGCAAGAACGCCGCCAGGTATGCTACAAGTAACATGAGGGACCCGCCTGAAAACCCTCAACGTAGGCCCTGGGCGTGGCTACAGGGCATAAGTGATCCAGGTGTTGGACCACGTCTTCGGCCACGCCAAACGGGTTTTTGTTCAGTGGTCAAATAAGGGGGCACTTTTGATGAGTGCAACTATTTACAAGGACAGTTTTTGGCTGCTCACAGTCCTCAGCCTACAAGTCTTTGTACCCTGACGGGTAACTACAGGCACACATTAATTTCAGTTTACACAATAAACAATAGGCAATACCCAACTGGGTAACTATTTATACTTTAGGCATTTTGTATTTAATCCTTAAATCTGGCAGGGATTTGGCCTTGTGTGCTGCGTGTGGACCTTCGTAGCACTGGGGTGATACTGGTGTCTGTGCATGCACTCTCTGCTAACCTATCAGGTGTACGTGCTGGTAGATTATAAAACTGCCTCAATCTCTCTCTGGGACTGGCAAGTGCACTGATTACTGGGCCTTCAGGCTCTGCTTCAACGGGTGATCTTCATCTGACTGGGGACTCTTCCTGTTCCTGAGCAGGTTCCTCTAGGGCGCTCACAGGTTCTTCATGTGGTTGATAGAAGTGTATTACTGGTATAATCACTGCTCCATCAAGTTGAGGCCAGTCCGCAGGGAAATCTCTTAGAACTGTGTGAAGCACATCTTCCTTGGGTTCTTCCGGTGCTATAAGAGGTACTTCTTCCTCCGTTGTCTTCAGTAGACCTGGGCACACTTTCAAGTGGTCTCTTGAGACTGTTGCGGTTGTCTTACCTCCATCCTTACTCATCAGGCAGGTTTTACTGTTGTCAAATCTGGAGTTTAGCACAGTGTAGGGCTTTCTTTCCACTGGTCATCGAGCTTGTGACCTCTTCTTTTCCGCTTTAGCACTATCTCTCCTGGTGCCAAGGGTTCTGCTGGTGTATATTTGTTATACTGCTCTTCCTGTCTTTCCCTTACCTTGTTTAGACTGTCTTCGACACAAGCCTGTACCTTCCTGTACTGCTCTTGCCGACTTGTGTCCCAATCTTCAGTGGACGTATCTGCAGCAGGTTCTACCACTCCGAGCTCCAGGTCCATGGGCAATTTTCCAGGTCTTGCTCTTATGAGGTACGCTGGAGTACAATTAGTAGAACTCACGGGTATGTGGTTAAACAGTTCCACTAGGTCAGGTAGCTTTTCTGGCCACTGGTTCCTTTCTTCCAAAGGTAGGGTTTTCAACAGGTCTATAACGATGTTGTTCATTTTCTCCCACATACCGTTGGTTTGCAGATGATATGGCGTAGTCCGGATCTTCTTGCATCCATACAGGTGGCAGAATTCCTTGAATAGCTCAGCTTCGAAAGCAGGGCCTTGATCTGTGAGCACCTTTTCCGGATATCCATGGGGTCTGCAGAAGTAGGCTTGGAACGTTCTTGCTGCAGTTTGTGCTGTCAGGTCCTTGACAGGGGCTACCACCAGGAACCGGGAATAGTGATCCCCCATGGTCAGGGCATAGGAGTAGCCTGATCTGCTGGGTGACAATTTGACGTGATCCAGAGCGACAATCTTCAGGGGTTGGGTTGTTTTGATGGACTGCAAGGGTGCTTTCAGGCTGCCGTAGTCTTTCCTTCTGAGGCTACAGGGTCCACAATTCCAGCACCACCTTTCTATGGAACTGCACATTACAACCCAATAGAACCGGTCCTTCAGCAGGGTTTCCAGTTTCTTCCAGCCAAAGTGACCTGCTTGGTTGTGGTAGGCCTCTAACACCATCTGGATATCTGTCCTTGGTACAACAATCTGCCACACCATTTCATGGGTCTTGGGGTTGACATACCTTCAGCACAGCTTCTCTCTGTAGATGAACAGCCGGCTTCTCTCATTCCACAGGTTTTTGGCTTGTGGGGGAGCATCCTTCTCCAGGTGAGAACATTCTTGGGTTATCAGTCTTTTGATGAGGCTGACAACTGGGTCACTGTCCTGGGTCTCCTTCCAGCTGTGATGAGGTAGAGGGTTTGGGGTCCTACCATGACATCTTCTGGAGGCGTGTTGCTCGTGGACCACTCCGCTTCTGTGGAAGGCAGGTAATTGAACTTCTTCTAGGTCATCCACTTCATCCTCGGTGTCTGATTGGTGGGACATCCTTGACAGGGCATCGGCATTGGTGTTCTTGTGACCTGTCAGGTACTTGATTGCGAACTGACAATTCGACAGTCTGGCCGCCTAACGCTGTTCCATGGCTCCCAACCTGGCTGTCTCCAGGTGTGTCAAGGGATTATTGTCGGTAAAGGCTGTGAATTTAGTTGAGGCTAGATAATGCTTGAATCTTTCGGTGATAGCCCAGACCAAGGCCAGGAACTCCAGCTTGAAGGAACTGTAATTCTCCGGGTTCCTCTCAGCAGGGCGAAGCTTCCTACTGGCATACGCAATTACCTTTTCTCTGCCATTTTGCTTCTGGGACAACACAGCTCCCAGTCCTTCGTTGCTGGCGTCGGTGCACAACAAGAAAGGCTGGCTGTAGTCAGGGTAAGCCAGGATTTCTTCACCATTGATGCAAAGGACTCAGTCTGCTCTTTGCCTTACTGGAATGGGGGACTTTTTCCTCTTTTGGACTGTCCTACCAGGAGATCTTATAGAGGTGCTACCTTTTTGGTATAGTCCTTTATGAACCTCCTGTAGTACCTGACCAGTCCCAGGAATTGCTGTACTTCTTTGATGTTTTTCGGTTCCGTCCCACTTCTGGGTGGCAGTGACCTTTTCCGGGTCTGGTGCTACTCCCTCTGAACTGACTACGTGTCCCAGGTACTGAACCTCCTGTTTGAGCAGGTGGCACTTGGAAGGTTTTAGTTTCATCCCATACTGGGACAATGCTGCAAATACCTCCGCCAGGTGCTTCAGATGGTCTTCATACGTCCTCGAGTACACGATAACGTCATCCAGGTACAGCAGCACTGTCTCAAAGTTCTGGTGTCCCAAGCAACACTCCCTCAACCTCTGGAACGTTCCGGGGGCGTTGCAGAGCCCAAATGGCATACTGTTAAATTCGCACAGTCCCATCGGGGTGGTGAAGGCTGTCTTCTCCCATTCTTCCTCAGCAACAGAGACTTGCCAGTACCCGCTAGTGAGATCCAATGTAGAGAAGTAATTGGCAGATTTTAGTGCAGCCAGGAATTCCTCTATACGGGGCAAAGGGTATGTATCTTTATGTGTTTTTCGATTAATTTGTCTATAATCTACACACATCCTCATGCTACCGTCCTTTTTCCTGACCAGCACCAGGGGAGCTGCCCAGGGGCTACAGCTATCCCTTATTACCTCTGCCTTTTTCATGTCATGCAACATTTCCTTGTCTTTTTGGTAATGTGCTGGTGGTATGGGTGTGTAACGCTCTTTAATGGGTGGATGGTTACCAGTGGGTATGTGGTGTTGTACCCCTTTAACCCTTCCAAAATCAAGTGGGTGTTTGCTAAACACTTGTTCATATTCCTGAACCACTCTGTAGACACCGTGTTTTGATGGACAGGAGTGGCGTCAGTTCCAACATGGAGCTGTTGACACCAATCCTCCAGCTGAGCTTCGGAGTCATTGTCCTCCACTGTATTTGGTGGGGTCAAGGATTCCACTGTGTGTATGGCATCAATATTCACAGTATACAGTCTGGCAACAGTGGCGTATCTTGGCAATTTGATTTCCTCCTCCCCACAATTTAAGAGACGTACAGGTACCCTCCCATTGCGTACATCAACTACCCCTCTAGCAGTTAGGAGTGTAGGTCTGTGCTCTGAGCTAATGGGCTCCACTACTGCCTGGTAGTTCTGTCCCTTGAGACCTATTGCTGCCCTACACCAAATCAGCATTTCACTCATGGGGGGAATCACAATGGGTATCGGGTCTGTTACCCGTACATTACCAATCTCACCACCTGTTAGTTTTACCTGTTGCTGGTACATGAGGGCTCAAATTTATTTCTGGAGCACCTTCCTCTGCCCTGGTTTGGCAGTGTCAGCCATCTGTTGGAGTAAGAACAACACTTCTCCCAAACAGTTACCAACCACATTTGTACCAAGTATCATATACAAGTCTGTATCACCAGTGTTAGACTCCACTACAATCAGCCCTTGGTCCTTTAGTTCCGCTCTCCCCACCTTCACTGTCACATCCTTAACCCCTACTAGGTTAAGAGGAAGGCCATTGGATGCATACACAGAGAGATTTGGGGCTGGCGGATGGAGTTCATCTAATGACCAGTACCTTTTGTAGAAGATGTCAGGTATGATGGGCAGGAAAAGGCCTTCCTCCTACAAACCGGTGGTACCAGCTTGATGGGCCTGGTTGATCTATTCCTGGGTGTAGGCCCTTGGCCCCAGGGTTTGCCCGTTTAAAGGACAGTTCCGCGTGGTGTGGCCTGCCTTGTGGCAATGGTAGCAGATGAAGTCTCCTGGAGGGCGACGTTAGTCGTTGGTCCTCCCACGGGGTGGAGTTGTCCTCCTACGGGGTGGCGTTGTCCTCCTTCTTTTCCTCATCCATGGGACATCCTCAGGACTGTCGGCGAGTAGGATCCTTCCTTCCGGCTCAGGCTCCGTCTGTAGCTGCAGGGTGCTCAGGACAGTGGCCAGGCTTTTACTTAGCTGACGCATTTCAGAGTGCAGGCTGTCCAGCTCGATAGGTGGCACTGTTTGCATTTTTGTTTCAGCCGTTAATGAAGGAGCAGTGGGTGCTGCGGGCACTGGGGTGGCCCTGCCCTGGTAACGCTGGATAGCAGTATCTGATGGTTCCAGGGGCTGAAGACCCTTAATAGCCATGTCCTTCAGGGCGTCAAAGGTGGCATTTGGATGATCTAAGGCCCACCACCGTACAGTTCTGCTCTCCTCCTGGGACCTCAAACCCCAGATGAACTGTTCTGTCAGCATTTTGTCCTCACCATGTATGCTGGCTGGACTAACCTGTTTCAGGGCCCGCAGGGCTTCCTGTAAGCGCCAGACATAGTCCCGGATACTGTCCTCAGGTTTCTGGGTACAGTGGTAGAACTTCATCCGGAGATTTGTCTCAGTGCGGTTTTCAAACACAGTTTGCAGTCTCTTAAAGATAATCGATACTGATTCCTGGTCTGCGGCTGGCCAGGTTTCAACTTCCCGCTCTGCGGCACCAGTCAATTGTCCCAGCACAACAGCGGCTCTCTGCTTACCAGTCATTGAGTTCATATCCAGTACACCGCATATCTTCCTTTTGAATCCAGACAGGGTGTCTGGTTTGCCGTCATACTGGGGAAGCCATTTTGCTCCAGGGATATACGGCAGGGCCATGGGTATCAATGAAGTCACGACCCCTGCTGGTGGGGCGGCCGCTCCGGCCTGAGCAGTGCCGGGCGCAAGTTGAGTATCAGGACCGTTAACCGGTGCTCTGGCGTTTTGCTGGTCGTCAGCCATGGTTGCGCCCCCCTAGTAAACCGTAGCCTACCTACCTCCTGTTTCTTTTTCGGGTAGGCCGCAGCTCCACAGACGACGGTCTCCTTCCAGGACCTGACGCTTCCTGGTGCTGCATCAGAGCGCGAGTCAGGGCTTGAGCTTCACGCACTTCTATCAGTCACGCCTCTCCGATTCCCGCGGTTACGCTCCTCTTCTTCCCGCGCGGTGACGCGGTAATGGCGGCGATGTTCACCACAGTAAAAACACAGTTCAATTACGGCACACTGTGCCCGGTGGCAACGGGCACGAAATCCTGTTCGTGACTCCAGGAAAGAGAGTTGTGTCACCCAGGGGGAATATAGGGGACTCGGTACCCGGGCCTTTTACCTTGTTTAGGAGGTCACGGCAGTCGGCTCCCGGGCCCGTACTCTGGGTCTCTCTTTAAAAAGGGTTTTAGTGTACAGTTTGTCTCGTGACGCCACCTGTGGTTTCGGGTAATGGTTACCGGCGCTGCTGCAGACCTCCAGGGGTGATGGGATGGCAGCTGGGATGTTCCTGCTCCCCACAGGCAGAGCGGGCCCCCGGGGCAGAGTAGGTGCAAATGGTGGTGATGCTGGGGCTTGTAGTGCAGGAGAGATGGCGCAGCAGGAGTAACTGACAGAGACAGGGGATTCACTTCAGTACCTTTACTGGTGCGGATATCAGGTACGGTCCAGGGTACTCGGTAGGAAGGGTGAACTTCAGGATTTCTCCCCAGTGAGGGGGTATAAGGCCTCCTGGTCCGTGTCTCCCTCTCTCTAAGCTCCTGGCCAGCCTGCAACTGGGCCTAGCTTCTGTGTCGTGCTGTTCCTTCACCTGTCGCTTGGTAGTAGGACCTTTTTCTGGCAACCACTATCCCTGGACGCCGGGGCCTTCGTGGTTCCTAGTCCTGTCAAGGGTTTAGCTTCAGGTCGACCAGGGACTTGTAGTCCTCCTGGTATGCCGGTGATCCCTACTGGGTATAAAGGACCCTGTAGGCGGGGACCCGGTGTCCGGTTCGTGTCTTTGGGTGAGCCTATGATGCTCCTCTGCCCCCTCAACTCCTCTCTCCTCTCCTCTTTGCCTTCGGCCACACTCGGGGCCCTCAATACAGCAGCAGACGTGGTGCGTCTTCACTGCTCTCAGTGGCAGCACACTTTCTGAACAACTCACTCTGACTGAACGGCCTGGCTCCACCCTCCATATATATATATCCCTAACGGGCTCCCTCTGGTGGTATGAGGTGGAAGGGTGGAGGTGTTTGTGACGCGCCCCCTGGGCCATATTCTTTAGGGGGAATATCCGGAGCCGGATCAGATGGGAGTTGTAGTCTTCCGAGTGGCTGTGACCCGGTCCGTGCCCAGGGTGTCAAACTCAGTTGTATGTGGCAGTCCTACAGATGTTATTAAGTTCTTTATTGTCGACTACGCCACCCGTTGTATTGCGGTCACTATGGCCGCCGCTGCAGCAGGGTCCGCTGAGGCTGATGGTGTAGGTGCAGCTTTTGATGGTGTAACCCCCAACGGGTGGGGTATAGCCTCAGGGGGTCAGGTGCAGAGGATGGGGGTTGTGGTGGTGCAGCATAGATGTTAAAGGAAGACAGAGTCGGGTTGTGCAGTTTAGGGTATTTACTCACTGCTGATGTTCCGGTCACTCCAGCTTCAAGTGACCACCCGAGCCGTGCTGCGTCCACCAGGTCCTGGATCCAGCCAACCCCCAAGCGAGTCCGGAGCGTGACCCTGAGCTCTCCTTCTGTCCTTTCTCTGGCCTTCCCCACTAGTGATCCACCCAGGTCCAGCTCCCTCGGGCCTTCTGTTGGGAGACCCTTGGCCTTGGGTTCCCTGACCCTCCACGTGGTGTGCCTTCGGGGTGGATGTGGTGGGTGGCCGTGGCAGACGCTGCCCACGGCCTCCGGTCTCTGGCTAGGGTGTGTTTTTGCCCCCACCAGCTTGGGTTCCGGTACCCTGATGCCAACTCTTCACCCGCTGATGGACTTTAGGTTCTCAGAGTTCCTTTTCTGTTTCCCCCTCTGGGTCTTTCTGGCTTTCTCCTCTCTCTCTCTCTCTGGGACTGCTCTGCTCCTCTTCCTACTCTGACTTCTCTGCAAAGACTCACAGACTGACTGACTGTGGCTGACTGACTGACCCTGATCTTAGATGGTGCCCACCTTATATACTCCCTCTATGTGTGAGCTCAGGTGACCAGCACCCAATGAGCTCCTATCTTTACCCAGGCTGCTCCCCCTATCTGCCCCTACACTACTTGGGATGTTCCACCCCCCTCCCACTCCAGCCAGGAACAGACTCGGTCGTACCTGCACATTTGTAAGTGGGAGTACCGTTGGTCTGTTCCTCGGAAATGGGATGTGTGTAGTGCATGCAGCCTACCGAGCTCAGATCCACACTCCATCCTTACCCGGGAGTGGAATATCACACCTCTGGGTTGAGGTGCAATACCCCTGTAGCAGCCGAATCCTCAGGGTGCTACATTCCCCCCTGGTAAATCACAGCACGTCCTCGGGCTGTAAGAACAAAACACCAAAAACATACAAATTTTTGCATAAACATATAAAACATCATATATATATATATTAATAAAACTTTTCATATAAAACTTTCTCGTCGCCTCTGGCTCCTCCTCCGGTCACCGTGCAACTTGTGACCGGGTAAAGTGCGACAGTCTCTCTAGACAAATGGTTTTCCTATAAAACCGGTAGGGGGCGCTTTAGGACGCGCAACTATATACAAGGGATTATGGCCGCTCTCAGTCCTCGGCCAGGTATTGGGGAGGAATGACCGTTCTCAGTCCCCGGTCAGTGGGATTTAGGGAATTACGGGTAACAGTTCACACATGCTGGTCCCAACGGGGACTACATTAGCAACAGTAACAGTTTCAGTTTCAGTTTCAGTTTCAGTTCATGGTGCCCCGACGGGCAACTATATACAGCTTCTGCTTCGCTGTACTTAGCGACGGCGTCCTCCTGCTCTTTCTTTATGGTTACCTCTAACTCTAGTTTCAGACCCGTCCGGGTCCTCTTGTTCTTCCTCCTCACACCGCAGCTCTTCCTCCGTCAGGCGATGCACATGGAGGGCGTAGGGTCCTTTGGCACACTTGTGCCGGGTGAAGGTGACCTCGTCCCCGATGTAAAGGTCACGACCTCTGTGTCCCTCCGGTAGGTGGGACTCAACGTCTCTTCTGGTCACGAAGACGTCGCCTAGGGTGCGGTGGTCTCGGATGAAGCCCCACCCATGCTGCATGTTAAACTTTATCACAGTCCCGGTGGTGCGGGGACTATGCGCTGCACGGGAGTCTCTCCTGGCCCGGCTCTTCTGCTCCGCGCTCCTTATTTGAGCTTGCTGTTCCCGGACCCGCCTCTCTCTCCGCTCCCTCTCAAAGTCCTCGAGCTGTTGGCGGCAGCACTCAGCACGCTCCGCTGCAGCTGCCCGAGTCTCTTGAGTGAACCCCATGAGATCTTCTCCGGTGGGGTCCCACTCGAACTGCGCTTCTGCTAGCGGGGGCGAGATCCTCTTTACGGGCTTTGGAGCCGGGATCAGGGGTTCATCCAGGGGTCTCTCTTTCCGGAGTCGGGGATGGTGGAACTCCGGTGGCCATATAAATGGCTGCCCATCCGGGCACGTATGCTGGGCGTACAGGTCCTCTCCCAGATGCGGCACTCTTGGTCTTATGGGCGCGGTGGTGTTAGCGCCCGGGTTGCCCGGGCCTTGCGGCCAGGCCTGGGGTATCTGGAAGGTAAAGGGCACCGTAAGGACGGCGGCGCCCTGGGCTACTTGGCCCTGCGACCAGGCCGGGGGCTCCGCGGAGGTAGGGGGCGCTGTTGGTATTGCGGCGCCCGGGGGTACTAGGCCTTGCGACCAGGCTGGTGG
Organism: Phyllobates terribilis; assembly: GCF_046119375.1. NCBI lineage: Eukaryota > Metazoa > Chordata > Amphibia > Anura > Dendrobatidae > Phyllobates > Phyllobates terribilis. The sequence goes on along the minus strand of NW_027362773.1, from coordinate 249,969,276 downwards.
TACTTCCTGCTTGGTCACGCTCGGGGTCGAGGCGTGTGACGTCACAGGGGTCGCGGCTCCCGTTTGAGGCCTAGTCTGCGGCGGTGACGTTGCAGCGACGGGCACGGCAGGATAGACTTCGGGCTCTGCGACGGGGAGCTGGGGCAGGTACGCGGTTTCCCGGTTTGGGGTATAGATGTCCCCTTTACCTGCCTCCACTCGTTCGGCTCCCTTCTCGGCGCCGTCTCCGGCCTTCATTCCTCCTGCGCCATCCTCAGAGGCGGTCTGTCTCCTCGTCTTGGGTGGCGTGCTCCGCTGACAGGTCTCGGTCTGCTGGGCCATCTCACGGCTCCACTCCGCCAACGTCTCTCGCTGCACCCGGGCCATCCTCCTTGCGAGGCCCTCCAGAGCGGTCTGTGCACACTCCCGGTCTCGGGGGAGCTGTGCTAGGACCTCCACTAGTCCTAGTGGGGTCGTTGTTTCCAGCAGGCTCCTGACCAGCGGGTCGGTGCTGCTCTGCTCTCCTACAGTTGCTTCCAGCAGGCTCCTGGCCAGCGGGCCGGTGCTGCTCTGCTCTCTCGCCATCTCCGGGTAAGCTCCTTCGATACTCTTCTCCAGGCTTCTTGCCTCCGGGTGCGCTCGCTCTAGACTCCTCCAAGCGACACCCATCTTTGTTCTCTCCTTTCGTCTCCTCCCACCTCGAGGGCGGTCCCGGGGCCACTTGGTGACTGTCAGCTCCAGGGGCTGTTCTTTCACGCTGACAGACACCTCTAGCATCACAGTCTCTGTTGGTGGGGGCGGTTTCCACTTTTGGCGCCATTTTCGGTCCTGGCCCACGATGGGAGGTGGCCTCTCACCACCCTCTGGCACGCCCATAATGGCGTCCGCTCTTCCAAGGCGGTAAACCTTTGGAAATGGCGGGAATCGCTTCCCAGTGGCGGGAAACTCTGCAGATGGCGGGAAAACGCTGTTAATGGCGGACAACCGGCGGGAATCGACTGGTGATGGGGTCCGATGGCGGGGACCCTCCGGAACCGGCAGGAGACTTCTTTTTGAGGTAAACTCGTTCTTTTCTTCAGGCACGCAGTACCCGGGTGTTGCGGGCACGTTATCCTGCCGACTACGCCAAAGTTGACGTGCCCCCTGGGCCATATTCTTTAGGGGGAATATCCGGAGCCGGATCAGATGGGAGTTGTAGTCTTCCGAGTGGCTGTGACCCGGTCCGTGCCCAGGGTGTCAAACTCAGTTGTATGTGGCAGTCCTACAGATGTTATTAAGTTCTTTATTGTCGACTACGCCACCCGTTGTATTGCGGTCACTATGGCCGCCGCTGCAGCAGGGTCCGCTGAGGCTGATGGTGTAGGTGCAGCTTTTGATGGTGTAACCCCCAACGGGTGGGGTATAGCCTCAGGGGGTCAGGTGCAGAGGATGGGGGTTGTGGTGGTGCAGCATAGATGTTAAAGGAAGACAGAGTCGGGTTGTGCAGTTTAGGGTATTTACTCACTGCTGATGTTCCGGTCACTCCAGCTTCAAGTGACCACCCGAGCCGTGCTGCGTCCACTAGGTCCTGGATCCAGCCAACCCCCAAGCGAGTCCGGAGCGTGACCCTGAGCTCTCCTTCTGTCCTTTCTCTGGCCTTCCCCACTAGTGATCCACCCAGGTCCAGCTCCCTCGGGCCTTCTGTTGGGAGACCCTTGGCCTTGGGTTCCCTGACCCTCCACGTGGTGTGCCTTCGGGGTGGATGTGGTGGGTGGCCATGGCAGACGCTGCCCACGGCCTCCGGTCTCTGGCTAGGGTGTGTTTTTGCCCCCACCAGCTTGGGTTCCGGTACCCTGATGCCAACTCTTCACCCGCTGATGGACTTTGGGTTCTCAGAGTTCCTTTTCTGTTTCCCCCTCTGGGTCTTTCTGGCTTTCTCCTCTCTCTCTCTCTCTGGGACTGCTCTGCTCCTCTTCCTCCTCTGACTTCTCTGCAAAGACTCACAGACTGACTGACTGTGGCTGACTGACTGACCCTGATCTTAGATGGTGCCCACCTTATATACTCCCTCTATGTGTGAGCTCAGGTGACCAGCACCCAATGAGCTCCTATCTTTACCCAGGCTGCTCCCCCTATCTGCCCCTACACTACTTGGGATGTTCCACCCCCCTCCCACTCCAGCCAGGAACAGACTCGGTCGTACCTGCACATTTCTAAGTGGGAGTACCGTTGGTCTGTTCCTCGGAAATGGGATGTGTGTAGTGCATGCAGCCTACCGAGCTCAGATCCACACTCCATCCTTACCCGGGAGTGGAATATCACACCTCTGGGTTGAGGTGCAATACCCCTGTAGCAGCCGAATCCTCAGGGTGCTACATTTGTTTGTAACGAGGGCCTCTTGTGGAGAAGTCCATGCATGCACCCTTTTGGGTCCTGTGGTACCTGTGAACAGCAGGGTGCCACATATTTAGTATTAGGTCAGATAGTTAGAGTGGACAGCAGTGTGATCAGCCACTTCTTACTTTAGCACCTATTAGATCAGATTGACAGGGTGGACAGCAGAATGAGCAGACTCTTCTTACCTCAGCACCCCTGGTATCTCTAGTATCAGATCAGATAGACAGGGTGGACAGCAGTGTGAGCAGCCTCTTCTTACCACAGCACCCCTGGTATCACTAGTATCAGATCAGATAGACAGGGTGGACAGCAGTGTGAGTGGCCTCTTCTTACCTCAGCACCCCTGGTATCTCTAGTATCAGATCAGATAGACAGGGTGGACAGCGGTGGGAGCTGCCTCTTCTTGCATTATCATCCCTGGTATCTCCATTATTAGATCAGAATATCCACTAAGAGCATATCTTCATACAAATAAAGAGGGAGGGGAGCTTCCGACAAAACCATGCTCATAAGCTCCTGTCTTAATAACATTTTAGTACAGGTTTCTATCAGTGCAAGAAGGTGATGGCCATTTTAATAGATCTTGCTAATAGTAAGAGAATATAAAAGGGATGTCCAGGATTAGAAAAATGGGTTTCCCCCCCCCTTTTTTTTTCAAGAAACACTGCCACTCTCGCCGATGGGGTGTAAAAGGTATTGCAACTTATTCGCATTCAATTGAATGGGAGTGAGCTATATAACCAGATACGTACAGCTTATGGGCAAGAGTGGAATTGTCTGGATTTTAGCCTTTTATTTTTCTATAGGAGGAGTTTTGGTAGAGTTTGCAGTACCATGTGGCATCATGTACTAGGTTACTCTATGGCTGCACATGTTATATGAAAAGAAAACGCAAACACACAGACATTTGACTCGTATGTATGAATATAGTCTTAGTTGCATTTGATATTAATATGCAGTTGTGGCGCCCCTGAGGGTTCAGTCGCCACAGAGGTACTGCACCCCAACCAGAGGTGTGGTATCTCCTTCTCTCAGGTAAGGAGGGAGTGCTGCCCGGAACCCCAACACCTGCATCCAACACTACACTGCTCCAGGCCAGCTGGAAGGGCAAGACGCAATGTATGTTCCTGCTGAGCCCTGACCCTGGCTGGAGTGGGGGGGAACCCAAAGGTAGGGGGAACCAGTAGTGGGTGTGGGTGGAGGAAATAGTTAGGGGGAGCACTTTGGTAGGAGATATAAATAGGGAAGCCATCTTAGGGTGGTAGTGTGGCGCCCCTGAGGGTTCAGTCGCCACAGGGGTACTGCACCTCAGATAGAGGTGTGGTATCTCCTCTCTCAGGTAAGGATGGAGCATTTCTCAGGACCCTACTTTACCACTCAACACTACACCTCTCCTGTCCTGTAGGGGGCCTAAATGCACCAGGGTACTGCCCCAGCCCGGGATAGAGGAGATGGGGGGGAACCAAAGATAAAGGGGAACCATGTAGTGGGTGAGGGTGGAGGACACACTTTTAGGAAACACTCATTAATTCATATTTAACCAACGGCCATCTTTAGTTCAAGGTCTTTGATTGTGATCTTCATCAGTGATAGTGGACTCCGTCTCTGATTGTGGTCACCCACCAGAGTTCATCTATAGGCCTCATCCGACTGAAGATACACAGTCCTCGTTCTCTGGCCTTGAGACGAGGAGCGGGTCTGAGTTAACCACTGTCTCTAGCCGGTCCAGGTCCTGACCTAAGAAGGTATGGAGGGGAGCGGAGGGGATAGACTCTACAGGCAAAAGGATCCCAGGGGATGCGGACGGAGCGGCTTACACCACCTGTATACCTCACTCTGGCCTAGTCAGAGGGATTCCTGCTGCAAGAGGGGTGACCGGCACCCGATATCTGACTTTTCTACTTCACGTCTCAGTCAGAAAAGTCCGGAGGCTTAGTGGATCCCAGGAGGGGTACGGACAGAGCGGCATACGCCACCTGTATCTCTCTACCTGTGTTTATCCAGTGGGACCCGGCCTTACACCTAGTTCTAACCACGCATACAATCAGGAGAAGACTTAGTGGGAGAACTTACCAAGGAGAGGAACACACACCAGAGGGGTCTCGACAGGTGCTCCTGATCTACCTGGGAAGTGCTGAACCCCCTTCCTGGTGGCCGCAGCACGCCACGAGAAGCAGAGAGAAGTTTTGTGGCTAAAGTTCATCTAACGTTAGTAAAAACCCTGGATGACTTCACACCCCGCTTCAGCCTGTTATTTCCCACGCAGCACTGCACCCACCATCACCAAACACTGCCCTGAGGCCTGCTCCGCCTGTGGGGAGCCATCTCATCCTAGCTGCCCATATCACCGGCCTCAGTGGACTGAGGCAGCGCTGGTGGCCCTCACCAGACACCACAGGTGGCGTAGTCAAAATACCCCTCATCCTAAAAGAAGCCCATTATTTTTATGTGACAGCCCTGGGCACGGAACGGGTCTAGGCCACGACTGCATCCCCCTCAACATCAGCAAGAGGCCCGGCTCCGAGTAACCCCATTTCCCAGGGAGGGCTAGTGCGTCACAGTAGAACAGTAGTGAGAGGACAGTTCAGAAGAACAGTCTGGGAGCAGAGTCTCAGTAGGAGCTCTGCTCCACAACTAGGGCCCAGTGCTAGAGGCCCAGGAGGGGAGCAGGGAGTAGGCTCCGTTCTGTTGAGAGGATCCTAGGGGGTACGGTAAATTGCAGGATGGCACCCGTACACCCCGAATCTGCCAGAAGACAGAGGGATCATAGGCCGCAAGAAGGGGACCGGCCCCTGGCCCAGTCGTGTACTTTAAGTCTTGGCTGGAAAAACCAGAGGCTCCTGGCTTATAGAGTCAGTTGACGGAGCCTCATTCTAATCCCCGTGAGGGTCAAGCAGGTCTGTGAACTCCGACGGACCGAAGGGACTTCAGAGCACCCGAGCAGGATTCAGAGTGGGGAAGCGCAGGGCAGGAGGGAGAAAGACCCAGAGTGAAGACGGCCTAGCTAGGAACACGAGAAAGTGGGGTTCTGTCAGGTACTCCTAAACTGCCTGAGGAGGAACTGAGCCCCTGCCTGGTGAACGCAGCGTGACGTGGGAGGCTAGCACCCGTACAGTGCATCAGTGGAACTGTCGTAATAACTGTGAGTAAAAACTCGGATGACTGCACCGCACCGCCTCCGTCCATTCTTTAATCTGCGCCATTGCTCCCTCTCTGCACTACAACGCCCAGCGCAACCACCATTTTCCTACACTGCCCTGGAGCTCGCTCTACCTGTGGAGAGCCACACCACCCCTGCTGCCGTAACACCAGCTCCAGAGGACTGCTCCGCAGCGGCGGCTCCCTTTGGCCGCAATCCACAGGTGGCGTCACGAACAATCGGGTCACGGACCGGGCCAGCCACCATGATATCCCCCAACCGGCATACGCTGATGCCCGGCTGCCGAGTACCCCACGGCCCTGGGGGCGCGTCACAGTGACTATATTCTTCCTGATGCTACCATAATATTCACATGTAAAATCAGAAGTTCTAGCTTATACCTATATTGTATTCAGTACTGGCTCATTTCAGCATTTTTCCAAGGAAGCTACCACTTTTTTTAAGTAGGCCCATATAACCTTTCTGACACCTCTCTCCTCGTTGCTTCCTTCTGTAGTATCAGTTAGGATACACCTTATGAGTAAATTACATGTCTGTCATTTTATTGTAAACTTGAAGAATTATCAAGGACGTTACATTGAGTGATGCAATTGAAAGCTTCTATGATGTGAAGGAGACATGTCACCAGAATCAGTAAACGATATATAGTTTATACATCATATATCATTTATGCATTTAAAGACATATGTGTTTATGAGTGTGAGCGTGTGTGTACAGTATGCGTATACCTGCACATTGCAAAGAATATGGCAAGAAACACTCAGCTAAGTAAGGAGAAAAAAACAGTCCATTGTTATTTTAAGATATGAAGGTCAGTCATTCTCGAAAATTACTAGAACCTTGAAGGCCATGATAACCATTAATCGTCATGATGGAATTGGCTTTCATGAGGATCGCCCTAGTAAAGAAAAACCAATAAATACCTCTGCTGCAGAGGATAAGTTCATCAGAAAGCACAAACTGACAGCATGTCAGATAACAGCATTCATAAATTATGCACGGACATTAAATAGCAGATTATTATTTATTATTATAGCGCCATTTAATCCATGGCGCTTTACATGTGAAAAAGGGGTATACATACAAAAACAATGAAAATAATCTTGAACAAAACGTGACGGCGACTGGTACAGGAGGAGCTAGGACCCTGCCCACAAGGGCTCACAGTCTACAAGGGATGGGTGAGGATACAGTAGGTGGGGGTAGAGCTAGTTGTGCAGCGGTATGGTGGAGTGATGGTTACTGCAGGTTGTAAGCTTGTCGGAAGAGGTGGGTCTTCAGGTTCCTTTTGAAGGTTTCCACGGTAGGTGTTCCTAAGTAGGGGGGATGCAAGGGAGAAATTTTGTATGCGATTGTGGGAAGAGGAGATAAGAGGAAGTAGAGCAGGAGATCTTGTGAGGATCGGAGCTTGCGTGCCGGTATGTATCGGGAGACTAGGTCACAGATGTATGGAGGAGACAGGTTGTGGATGGCTTTGTATGCCGTGGTTAGGGTTTTGAACTGGAGTCTCTGGGCAATGGGGAGCCAGTGAAGGAATTGACAGAGGGGAGAAGTTGGGGAATAGCGGGGGGACAGGTTGATTAGTCAGGCAGTAGAGTTTAGGATAGATTGGAGGGGTGTGAAAGTGTTGGAAGGGAGGCCACAGAGCAGGAGGTTGCAGCAGTCGAGGCGGGAGATGATGAGGACGTGCACTAGTGTTTTTGCAGATTCGTGTGTTGAGGAATGTGCGGTTCCTGGAGATATTTTTGAGTTGGAGTCGGCAGGAAGTGGAAACAGCTTGGATATGTGGTTTGAAGGAGAGATCAGAGTCCAGGGTTACCCCAAGGCAGCGAGCTTGCGGGATTGGGGAGAGTGAATAGCCATTGACGTTGATAGATAGGTCAGGTGGGGGGGATGAATGAGATGGTGGAAAGATGATGAATTCTGTTTTATTCATGTTAAGTTTTAGAAATCTAGCAGAGAAGAAGGATGCAATAGCGGACACACATTGTGGGATTTTGGTTAGTAGGGATGAGATATCGGGTCCAGAGAGGTAGATCTGTGTGTTATCAGCATAGAGTTGATACTGAAAGCCGTGAGACTCTATGAGCTGTCCCAGGCAAAGGTGTAGATGGAGAAGAGCAGGGGTCCTAGAAATTAACCTTGGGGGACACCGACAGATAGGGGACGAGATGAGGAAGTGGTGTGTGAGTGGGAGACACTGAATGTCCTGTCTGTTAGGTATGAAGGGATCCAAGATAGGGCCAAGTCTGTGATGCCGAGAGATGAGAGAGTCTGAAGTAAGAGGTAATGGTCCACTGTGTCGAAGGCAGATGATAGGTCTAGGAGGAGGGCAGAGTAGTGTAACTTGGATTTGGCAGTTAGTAGGTCGTTGGTGACTTTATTCAGGACAGTTTCAGCAGAATGGTGCAGTCGGAAGCCAGGTTGGAGGCAGTCAAAGAGAGAGCAGGAGGAGAGGTGGGAGGACAGTTCAAAGTGGACATGTTGTTCCAGTACAGTCATGGCCAAAAGTATTGAGAATGAGACAAATAGTAATTTTTCCAAAGTTTACTGCTTAATTTTTTGTAATGGCAATTTGCATATACTCCTGAATGTCAAAGAGTGATCAGCTTAACAGCAATTACTGTACTTGCAAAGTCAATATTTGCCCAGAAAATTAACTTTAACCCCCAAAACACATTTCAACATCATTGCAGTCCTGCCTTAAAAGGAGCAGCTATCATCGTTTTAGTGATTGATCCATTAACACAGGTGTGGGTATTTATGAGGACAGGACTGGTGATCAATCAGTCATGATTAAGTAAGAATGACATCACTGGACACTTTAAAAGGAGGCTGGTTCTTGGTATCATTGTTTCTCTTCAGTTAACCATGGTTATCTCTAAAGAAACACGTGCAGCCATCATTGCAGTGCACAAAAATGGCCTAACAGGGAAGAGTATCGCAGCTACAAAGATTGCACCTCAGTCAACAATCTATCGCATCATCAAGAACTTCAAGGAGAGAGCTACCATTGTTGTCAAAAAGGCTCCAGGGTGCCCAAGAAAGACCAGCAAGCGCCAGGACTGTATATTAAAACTGTTTCAGCTGTGGGATCGGACTACCAGCAGTGCCGAGCTTACTCAGGAATGGCAGCAGGCTGGTGTGAGTGCTTCTGCACGCACTGTGAGGCGGAGACTCTTTGAGCAAGGGCTGGTTTCAAGGAGGGCAGCAAAGAAGCCACTTCTCTCCAGAAAAAACATCAGGGACCGACTGATATTCTGCAAAAGGTACAGGGAGTGGACTGCTGAGGACTGGGGCAAAGTCATTTTCTCTGATGAATCCCCTTTTCGATTGTTTGGGACATCTGGAAAACAGCTTATTCGGAGAAGAAGAGGTGAGCGCTACCACCAGTCTTGTCTCATGCCAACTGTAAAGCATCCTGAAACCATTCATGTGTGGGGTTGCTTCTCAGCCAAGGGAATCGCCTCACTCACAGTCTTGCCTAAAAACACAGCCATGAATAAAGAATGGTACCAGAATGTCCTCCAAGAGCAACTTCTCCCAACCGTCCAAGAGCAGTTTGGCGCCCAACAATGCCTTTTCCAGCATGATGGAGCACCTTGCCATAAAGCAAGGGTGATAACTAAATGGCTCACGGAACAAAACATAGAGATTTTGCGTCCATGGCCTGGAAACTCCCCAGATCTTAATCCCATTGAGAACTTGTGGTCAATCATCAAGAGACGGGTGGACAAACAAAAACCAACAAATTCTGGCAAAATGCAAGCATTGATTATGCAAGAATGGACTGCTATCAGTCTGTATTTGGTCCAAAAGTTGATTGACAGCATGCCAGAGAGAATTACAGAGGTCTTGAAGAAGAAGGGGCAACACTGCAAATATTGACTTGCTGCATTAACTCATTCTAACTGTCAATATAACCTATTGGTACTCATAATATGATTGCAATTATATTTCTGTATGTGATATAAACATCAGACAAACACTAATAAAAACCAGAGGCCAGCAGATCATGTGAAAATATAATTTTGGTGTCATTCTCAAAACTTTTGGCCATGACTGTAGTTTTGAGGCATAGGGGGGAAGTGATATGGGGCGGTAGCTTGTCAGAGAGGATGGGTCAAGGGAGGGCTTTTTGAGGATGGGTGTGATCGAGGCATGTTGAAGCATGAAGGGAAGACACCAGTTGTTAGTGAGAGGTTGAAAAGGTGGGTTAAGGTTGGGATGAAGATAGTGTTAAGGTTCGGGATGAGGTGGGACGGGATTGGGTCAAGTTCACAGGTGGTGAGGTGTGGTTTGGAGAGTAAAGAGGAAAGTTGATCGTCCGTAATGGTGGAGAAGCTAGTTTTGGAGGAGGAGGATTGAGTAAGTATGAGGAGGGGCTGGGAGACTTTAGACAAATGCTTTGCCTGATGGTGTCAATCTTCTGCTTGAAGAATAAGGCAAAGTCTTCAGCTGAAATGAGAGGAGAGAAAGGAGGCACGGGGGCGGAGGAGAGAATTTAAGGTGTTGAATAGCTGTTTAGGGTTGTGAGACAGAGAGGATATGAGAGATGAGAAGTATGTTTGTTTTTCTGCAGTGAGTGTGGACTTGAAGGTAGTGAGGGACTGTTTGAATGTGATGAAGTGGTCATTGGAGTGGGACCCTTTCCATCTATGCTCAGCAACCCTGGAGGCCCGTCGCAGTTCTTTGGTTAGGCTGGTGTGCCAGGGTTGCCTGTTGATTGTGCGAGCTTTGGTATGTGTGAGGGGGGCGACCGAATTGAGAGCTGCAGCTGTTGTGGTGTTATATAAAGCGGCAGCAGCATCTGCGTCATTTAAGAAACTGATGTCTGTAAGAGGAAGGAGGGATTCAGAGAGTGAGTGTGGGTCAAGGTGTTTGAGGTTTCTGCAAGAGTATGCAAGTTTGTGGAGTGGGGATTGTTGCCCTGAGAGGAAAGGGTAGAGAATGTAAGTAGGTTGTGGTCAGAAAGAGGGAGGGGTGAGTTAGAGAGGTTAGTCAGGGTACAGAGGTGGGGTGAAAATGAGGTCCAGAGTGTGGCCATCTTTGTGAGTGGCTGCGGAAGACCATTGAGTAAAGCCGAAGGAGGAAGTGAGGGATAGAAGCTTAGAGGCAGCTGAGAGGGAAGTGTCGATGGGGATGTTGAAGTCGCCCATGATGATAGTGGGGATGTCAGTTGAAAAGAAATGAAGTAGCCAGGTGGTGAAATGGTCTAAGAAGGTGGTGGCTGGTCATCACAACATCAACTGTCCAGAAGAGACTGCAAGAAGCAGAACTTTATGGCTGAATTGCTGTAAAGAGACCACTACTAAGGATTGCAAACAAGAAAAAAAATGTGTGTGGACCAAGCAACACAAGGACTTGACATTAGATCAGTGGAAATATGTCCTGTGTTCCGATGAGTCAAAGCTTTAGATTTTTGGTACCAACCACCATGTCTTTGTGAGATGCAGAAAAGATGAGCAGATGTTTTCTACATGTATGGTGTAAAGCACAGAGGGAGAGTGTTGTGTGTGTGGATGCTTTGCCATTGACATTATTGTTCATTTATTCCAAAATCAAGGCACACTTACCCAGCATGTCTTACCCATAATAGCATTCTGAAATTACATGCCATCCCATCTGGTTTGCACTTATTGTGTCCATTATTGCTTTGTAACAGGACAGTGACTCAAAACAGATCTCCATGCTATGTAAAGGATATGTGACCAATAAGGAGAAGGATGGAGTACTGAATAGAATAACATGGAATTCACAATCACTGGCTGAAACCCAATTGACATGTTAGTGAGAGTTGGATACAGAGAGGAGGCAAAGCAGCCGACAAGTGCTTCAATACTGTTGGAAGCCATTCCATGTGACACCTGATGAAGCAGGTTGAGAGAATGACAAGGGGTGCAAAGCTGTCATTGGAGTAAAAGGGGGAGGATACTTTAAGGAATTTAAGCTTAGACACAACTTTTGGTTTGTTTCAAACTTTTTTTCTGTACTCCTTGTTTCCATATGTGTTAATTTGTGGTTTTGCTGCCTTCAGACTGAAACTGCAATGTGCACATTCCAATAAAAACAAGGAAAACAATTGCATGAACAAGTGTGTCCAAACTTTTGCTGTAATTTTCCATTACACTTTTTATATTACTTTCTCAGGATATTCAAGATCTCTGCTTGAAGTTATTGAAAAGGAGCCTCCATTGTTTACTTACAGAATTTATGCGTTTTTTTGTATTTGTTAGCACCAGAAAATAACTTTGACACCTTAGGTTACAAAAAGAAGAAAAAGTGTTGTGGCACTTGAATATCAAATTTGTAGTTCAAGAGCATCTGTTGGTGACACACATAGATCCTACCAGACAGTAAATGAGAGTTGTAGCCTTCTCAGGTCAGGTCTATATAAATCATTAGCCAATGGATAGATGTCTCCACCTGCGTGTCATGTGGACGTTGCACTGTACATTCCTTAGAAGCTGTGGCCCACAGGGTGAGCTGAGATGGATTGAGTCTGCAGGGGGGCTGTTCACTACAAAACTAAAGAACTTGTGAAGTTCTGGGAATTAGTATTTTAATAACGAGTGGACTAACTAGAAAGGAGGAAGCTCCGTTCAGAGTTAATTATAGTGACAAATTGCTTTTAGGAACTTTAGCCAGCCTTACTTCAAGACGGCTAGGAGGGTTCTGAGGTATAGAGGCATATACTAATGAAATGTGCACTTTTCTGGATAAGCAAATATATATATATATATATATATATATATATATATATATATTTGAAATTGCAACATCAAGAAGACAAACTTGTTGAATTCTGGAAATCACCGGATCGATGGACATGTTAAAGGGAACTTGTCCCCAGTTTTTCCCATATACAGTAGGGCCAACACCTTTGCTCCCTTACATACAGCATTCTAGAATGCAGTATATATGTCTGCCCCCAATGCGTTTTGCATAACACAAAAAAGACCTTTTATTATACTCACCTATGCTCTGGTCCGGTCTGATGGTCGTCTCTGGTCTTGATCCACCGCCTCCTCTCTTCTTGCAAGCGCCATGCCCCTTTTGATTGGTGTGGATGACGCGTCCTGCGTCGTCCACACATGCACCAGCACTCTTTGCACTTTCCCCGCGCTTGCACATTACAGTACTTTGCGCTACCCTCGGCAGGTCAGAGAAGTACGCCTGCGCAGAAGTGCAATGAAGGACACTATGTGAATGATGCAGGACGCGTTATCCAAATGAAGCAAGAAGAGGAACGGCAATCGCAAGAAGGGAGAAGGCGTCAAATCAAGACCAGCAAGACCCATCGGATTGGACCAGCATAGGTGAGTATAATAAAGGTCTTTTTTTGTGTTCTGTAGAGCATATTGGGGACATGTATACAGCAATCTAGAATGCGCTATGTAAGGGCGTAAAGGTGCTGGCCATATTGTATATGGTAAAAACTGTTGACAAATATCTATCGATCTTGTGATTTCCAGAATTCCACAAGTTTGTCTTCTTGATTTTGCAATTTCAATGGCCGTACAAGGTGTGGCCCTACTTTATATAGGAAAAACCTGGGGACAGGTTCCCTTAAAGATAAAGAAATGCAGAAAAAATGGAGAAAAGAAAATCTTGGTTTCTTCAGTATTAAGTATGAGTGTCACGCACTTTGACACCATGGCTGCCATCAATGAGGTTATTAATGGTTGTTTGAGGAATGTTCTGACACTCTGAAGACGCTTGGTCAGATCAATAAGATCCTTTGCTGGCTGCTCCATTTGCAATTGTCAATCAATGATGTCCCAGAGGTGATCAATAAGGAGTCAAGTCTGGAGATGCTGCAGGCCAAGGTTGCACATTTAGGCCGCCTAAGCTGGTCACGGTAGCATGAGCAACAGGCAACCTGGCATTATCGTGTTGAAAGATGGCTCCTTGGACTCTATGGAGAAATGGCCACATCACTAGTTAATCAAGCACATCAATGAAACACAGACTTGTTAGGGTACCAGGAATGAAGATGTGAAGGGTCCAGCTATTACACATTATGCCATCTCAATGTGGACCAACGTGATGTTCCCTCGTGAAAACCTCTTCATGACCAGTCAGGAGAAATGGCTATGAGCTGAACAATACAACCCTTTTAATGTCATATCAAAGGGTTATTCACATCTTCTTAATTTATGGAATAGCCACAAGATGAATGTGAATGTCCATCCTATACTTCTCTAGTGATGGGACCCATATCAATCATACATTTACGGCGTAATTACCTTTCAAGGTATAGGACATCATAAAAGAGTTGACTACTGGGAACTCAAACCCACATGTGCCAAGGTATGAAAAACCAGGTATCACATGCTAATCCAAATATTCGATTACATTGAATTTTATTGCCATGTCACATTTATTTAAAAAAATCTTCGTGATAAGCCTAATACAAAAAATAGGCCCAAAAATAAAAGTAATTTTTCTTGAAAGTTTCTCTAAAGAACAAATGTTTTCCATCCCATTTCTCTTGGAAGAAGTTCCTACTTTTTTGGATGTAAAAATATATTAAAAAAAAAGAAATATAAAGAGAAAATATTGCTCGGGAAAAATACGTTTTGAAATTTCTCTTCTTGACTGCGCTGTTGCTGTCTAACAGTCGAAAGGTGCGAATTACTTACTCACTTAGTAGCTAAACAGTACATAGATAGGATATATCTGTAAGAGGGGGAGATGCTGCGCATCTTAAGTATTAGAAATGACAATATTCTTGTGCAATCTAAATCTTCAAAGAAGAAACTAGAAATTGACTTTTCTTACTGTACGACACGTCAAGGGTTTTAACGTGAAATTCTGTTGATATGGCCGGCAGCTGCATGCTACTAATGACTATAACAGAGTTTAACAACGCAGGGGTCCGCAATCGCACACTCCACACACAGCACTCCTCCTGCTGCAAGCTCTGGGGGATATTCTTGCAGTTCATTTGCTTGGCCACCTATCTGAGCTTGGCAAATAAAGGATTATTCAGTGTCAAATTATCTTTCAATTGAAGCTAGAAGACACAATCTAGCATTTGGTTTAAAATATATATATATATATTTATTTTACATTTTCTCTATTGCGCATAATTTTTTACGTAGTACCGGTTGTTGAAATTACACATGAATTCTAACTATGCACAATGTCAGTATCATGACGAGTGCAAACACAAAAACTGATCTCTGTTAAGGCTTGTTCACATACATGAGCACATTTTACGTACTGATTCACCTCATTATTTTAATCAATCACAGAATTTTATCCTAGCGGAATGACCAGATTTCTCAGAAGGGAATGTAATGACCACTTAGTTCAAAAGGGTCTATATTATTTCTTAATATATCTATGTTATTGAAAAATTATATTGCAGGAACAAATATACTGTATTATGCATAGTTCAGGATCCAAGGGGGCGGGCATTACACAGGAAGTCAAGGAGCACCAATGAGAGAATCCCCACCTTATGCCCCACCCTTGCACTACTAATAACACAGTATATCAGTTTTGTCTACAGCATTCCTTGAACGTTCTGATTTTATCCTGATTTGCTGTGACAGGTGTATCAGGTTTGACAGACAGTTGTTCTGGATCTGGGTGTTGAAGGCCACTGCGCTTGGCTTTGCAGATACATTCTTGATCCTTTCATCTCTGTAGTGTAGTGGTATCCTTCTCTCGCTAGGACCCACCAGTGATCTCCACCTTCTGCTGCTAATTGACACACCCTTGCTTGATATTTAAAAACCCTCAGTGTCTCCAGAGAGTCGCCGTTGATAGAACTATTTCCTCTGCTCGGGCCTCGAGTGCTAGCAGTCTACTAGTTTCTTCTTGGAGTTTCTTTGTGGATTGTTGTCGTCTTCTCTCTGGCGTCTTTTCAAAGCTACATGTATCCCCTTGTCTGTTTGCTTTGTTTCTCTTTAGTTGCAGTGGGGGCTGACTAGTGCTCACAGCTTCCCCTCCCTACCTAGGGCATAGCTCTAGGGTCAGTTAGGGATTAGATATCCTGCTCAGCAATAGGTGCAGAACCTATTTAGGGACAGTAGGTGAGTCAGGGTGTTGTAAGATCTGTCTAGGTGTCTCCATTCTCCCTTTCCCTAGTTGTTGGGCTTTCCCCCTTTTCCCATTCTCGTACACTTGGTCCTTTCCTTACCTAGCATGACATTTGCTTAGAGTCTGCTCACACGTTGTGTATTTGGTGTAGATGTAATGAACCTCATCTACACATTGCTGAAAATTTCCTAAGCAGAAATTGACACATGTAGATTTGGCTGAAGAAACTCTGAACAAAAATCCGCACCAAAAGTACAAATTGTGCAAATACCCTCAGGGTACATCCACATGGACATAAATTGTCTGGAAAATTCTGCTGCAAAATCCGCATGAGTTTTTACTGCAGATTTTGCCATGGATTGCACCCTTTACATCCCATACTTGGGGAAAATTTTCAGCGTAAGTTGACATGATATTGATATAGAATCCGGACAGCAGATCCCTTTCTGTGGGGTTTCTGGGCAGAATTTTTTGGCAGTGCGTGGCTGAAATTTGTTAACTTCTCATTCCCTTTGCAGCTACTCTGCCAGTGCGTATGTTACAATGGTGCATTACACTAGCCGATTAAAGTGAAAAAGTGTTTCTCGGAGTGGTCGATTCCAAATAAATCAGCCATTGTAAACCATCGATTCCCAATAAATCAGCCATTGTAAGCTAATCACCCAACTAATGAGCAAAATGCACTTTTGTCTGGTGAAATGATTTTAAAGCTTACTTACAAATTATTATTCTCGGCAGCATGTCATCCTGTGTAAACAGAACCTGTTCTGTCGAGAACAATGACAATCTATGCACACAGAACAACCTAATACTGATCATTCTGTGTGCATCAGAAGTTGTCATGGGTGTGTCAGAGGTGACAGACAGTCGCCCTGCAGTTGGTTGCAGGAGATCTCTACGTTTGGCATTACAGATATCTTCTTAGAGGCTGCCTGTCTCTAGGACCCAGCGGCTACCTCCCTCTGGCTAATTAGCTCCCTGGCCTGGGTGTATAAATACCTGGAGTGTCTGAGAGGGAGGTGCCAGCGATATTCATTACTACTTGTGAGGTTTTAGCAAGAGCAGTACTTCGTTCTCTCTGGAGCTTGAGGCCGTGTGCATATTTGTTTGGAGCCGTCTAAAGCTAAGCAATCCCCCCCTGTTTGTCTACCCTTGTTGTCTAAAGAGTTTAGTGGAGATCGACAAGTGCTCATCTCCTTCCTTCCCTAGCCTTAGCCATATGCCAGGGAAAGTCAGGGCAAGGCATGCGTGCGGTGAATGGTAAAGAGCCAATATAGGGACAGTAGTTGAGACAAGGTGACACCAGACCAGAATAGGAGGTCTCCACTCTCCCCTTTCCCTAGTGTCTGGGCTCCCTTTCCCTCTGCCCTCTGTGTTGCACTAAGTCTTTCCCACAACTTGCGTGACACCTGTCTAAACAGGCTATCAAATGACTACTGATCGGCAAAAAAAAACTGATTGCCAGTCATTTAAGCCCACACATCTAAATGTACCTTACTGCATTTATGTTTTTGGAGATTTTTTGGGTTTCGATGGTTAGTGACTTTTATTTCAAAACATATAATGCTCTACACTATCATGTCTGATACTTTACAAAATAAAAAAATACCCATTTTGGCAGAGCTACCCAAAACTACTAAAAGTCACACAATTTTTAAACAACTTTGCTTGTACAAAAATTTGGTGACTTTTCAAAGTGTTTTACGCCAGTTTTCTGACAAACACTTTAATATAGAGTGGAACTATTTACACATCCTTTTTTTTTAACAGATCCGTGTGTCTCCAACCCAATGCACATCCTATTCTCATCCATGTCTTTGTGGATGAGAATCAAGTCAATGGCAAACTGTTACAAACATGGGAAATGGAGACCATTAGTTTTCCATCCATTTTTAGTAAATCCATTGCGAAGTGACAAGATGAAAAATAAAAGATGGATGCCATATAGAAGCAAAATAGTCGCTTTTGCTGATGAAAAAGAAAAAAAACTTTGGCCCCAATTAATTACTGCCTTTGTGCCTATTTTCTGCAGTAAAAATAAAAAATAGTTCTATGGCTAGAGTCAACCAATCATATTTTCTCTCATCCATGAAAATCTGGTAATCACATGCTGATCACACTCTGATCAGAGTTTGCGCAGAGTATCAGCATAGTGAGAACTGATTTTCTCGGATGAGGAAAAGATGGAAAAAAAACATTTCTCCATCTTCTCCATTGTGTCAGTCCATGAAAATCGCACTGTGCTCCTATGTCATCCGAGTGCGATTCGATGTTTTCCACTGACTCATTGACTTGCATAGCCGAGTGCGATCAAATTATCGGATCAAACTCAGGCATCCTATGATATATCCTGGAAAAGACTCTGTTTGAATAAATTGGACATGTGCATGGCCCCATAGAATAACATTGGTCCTAGTGCAATCCGATATTTTGTTGGATCGCACTTTGATCAAAAATACGGTTGTCTGCACAAGCCCTTATAGCGACTTTTTATTTTGTTCCTCATTAATTATTTAATTGGTTCTTTTTTTTTAAGTTACCTTTTCTTGGTTTCATCTGTTGTTGTTTTTTTCTTCGACAATATGGACGTGGTTTTACTCATCCAGACGTCTAATTTGTCATTTTCAACTTTTCGAAATGTTGCTCAATATTAGCAATCCGTCTCCTTTTATTTTTGCACAGTCAACCAACAACGTGCAACATTTTTAAAGGATCGCGCGACTTCTTGCTTTAAAAAGGGGCAAAAAAAGGCCAAAGAATAAGAAAAGCATCCTTAAATGTAAAGTGCTGCGGAATATGTTGGCGCTATAGAAATACAAAATTATTATTATCTTTGAGCATTTCAGGCAAAAATTCATCAGCCCACGTTGCATCATTTTGAAGAATGTGGTGCAAAATACGACAACAAGGCAAAAAAAGAAAAGGAAAGTGCAAATAATGAATCGGAGCCTTGGTAGGAATATCCTTTAATAAATGTATCTCAGACTTGTAATAAAACAAACTTGTATCGGTAGTACACATATAACGACCCTTTTACACTTGAACTATAGTTATATATACAAATTTTTACAAAGGTGTACGGTAATCACCAAGTAAAGAAAGGAGTAACAAGAGAAATATTAAAATAAATATTTTATTTGAGACATGTATATAAAAAAATGAAAAAATAAAAGGGAAAGGTACAAATTAGTGTTGAGCGAACATGCTCGACACTGCTCGGTACTCGCCCGAGCATCATGCTACTCGGGATGTTCGGCGAGCACCGAGCATTTCCGGGTTACTCGGGCGGGAGCTCGGGTCTCCGCCCTGCATGTTTGGCGCTCTTTACAGAGCCAATGAACATGCAGGGATTGCCAGCCAGTCACTGTAATTCCGCAGCCATGTTGTTTGTGGGCATTACAGTGATTGGCTGGCCGCACAGCGTCACCTCAAGTATTTAAAACCGGGCGCCGCCATCTTGGACACAGTCGCTCCGGATCAGACAGTGTAGGGACAGCGCTGCTGATTTAGGGAGAGATATATCCTGCAAAATAGTTAGTGTAGGGTCTGTAAAGGCTGCCAGATCAAACAAACAGTCCTTCTCAGGACTAATATCCATCCCAGGTATATCAGGAAGGCAGGCAGGCAGGCTGTATAGGAGACGCAGTGGTTATACCAGAAAACGCTGCATTACAGTCCTGTGTGCTGCTCCTGTTGCTGAAATTGCTGGACTTAGCTCCAGGTCCCGGGGGCCAGGAAAAATCCTTTTTTTTTTATCTAAATCCTCTTTTTTTTTTCCTCCTTCACAATGTACAAATACCCATCTTATTAACCTTTTGGTGTCCCCCCTTCCCTCCCAAAAAAAAAAAGTGTGCCTCTGATTTTTCAGACACAAATATATCTGTTGAAAATAGTCTGGTGTAGGCCAGAGAAATAGAAGTGTGGTTTTGCAGTTCTATGGGCCATTTGTATCTAAAAAAAAAACAGTTTGAGTGTGTCGCTCACTGTTCAGCCGCAAATATATATATATTTTAAAAAGCCTGGTATACACCAGTAAATTATTACTGTGGTTTTGATGTTCCACGGTAAAACATCTCTATTATCCTGTTTTTGGCATTTTTTGCTGTATAAAAATAATAATAGTGTCTCCCTGATTTTTCAGACACAAATATATCTGTTGAAAATAGTCTGGTGTAGGCCAGAGAGACAGAAGTGTGCTTCTGCTGTTCCACGGTAAAAAATCTCTATTATCCTGCTTTTTGCATTTTTTGCTGTAAAAAAAAAAAATAGTGTCTCCCTGATTTTTCAGACACAAATATATCTGTTGAAAATAGTCTGGTGTAGGCCCGAGAAATACAAGTGTGGTTTTGCAGTTCCACGGTACAAACCTCTGTATTATCCACTTTTGGGCCATTTGTATCTAAAAAAAACAGTTTGAGTGTGTCGCTCACTGTTCAGCCGCAAATATATATATATTTTAAAAAGCCTGGTATACACCAGTAAATTATTACTGTGGTTTTGATGTTCCACGGTAAAACATCTCTATTATCCTGTTTTTGGCATTTTTTGCTGCATAAAAATAATAATAGTGTCTCCCTGATTTTTCAGACACAAATATATCTGTTGAAAATAGTCTGGTGTAGGCCAGAGAGACAGAAGTGTGCTTTTGCTGTTCCACGGTAAAAATTCTCTATTATCCTGCTTTTTGCATTTTTTGCTGTAAAAAAAAAAAATAATAGTGTCTCCCTGATTTTTCAGACACAAATATATCTGTTGAAAATAGTCTGGTGTAGGCCCGAGAAATACAAGTGTGGTTTTGCAGTTCCACGGTACAAACCTCTGTATTATCCACTTTTCGGCCATTTGTATCTAAAAAAAACAGTTTGAGTGTGTCGCTCACTGTTCAGCCGCAAATATATATATATTTTAAAAAGCCTGGTATACACCAGTAAATTATTACTGTGGTTTTGATGTTCCACGGTAAAACATCTCTATTATCCTGTTTTTGGCATTTTTTGCTGTATAAAAATAATAATAGTGTCTCCCTGATTTTTCAGACACAAATATATCTGTTGAAAATAGTCTGGTGTAGGCCAGAGAGACAGAAGTGTGCTTTTGCTGTTCCACGGTAAAAAATCTCTATTATCCTGCTTTTTGCATTTTTAGCTGTAAAAAAAAAAAAATAGTGTCTCCCTGATTTTTCAGACACAAATATATCTGTTGAAAATAGTCTGGTGTAGGCCCGAGAAATACAAATGTGGTTTTGCAGTTCCACGGTACAAACCTCTGTATTATCCACTTTTGGGCCATTTGTATCTAAAAAAAACAGTTTGAGTGTGTCGCTCACTGTTCAGCCGCAAATATCTCTATTTAAAAAAGTGTGGTATACCCCAGTAAACAATAACTGTGGTTTCCCTCTTCCATGGTTCTAATTGACTCTATATTACCCTTTTTCCATTGATAGTTCAAGTGTAAGCTATTTTACTTCATTTACAATGGGCAAGGCGCGTGGCAAGGGACGTGGAAGTGGAAGTTCTGGTGATGGTTCGTGCAGAGGACGGGGCCGTGGTCAAGGTGAAAATGTGCCACAACCAACAGCCACATCTTCTCGCTCCCACTTCTTGACCGAATTACTAGGGAAGCACAGAACAACACCAGTATTGAGAACTGATCAGTGTGAACAGGTTATTAATTGGATAGCAGACAATGCTTCCAGTTACCTGGGCACCACCACCTCCGGTCTGTCTTCCACACGGTCAACTCTTAGTAGCCGTGAGTCTCGACCGCATACTCCTCCTCACCCTGATGCTACTTCCTCCCACCATGCCGAGTGTCGTCAGACAGCAAGTGATCCCACACTTGGACACTCTGAAGAGCTGTTCACTGGTCCATTTCCATATTTGGGCCCCTCGCCTGATACGCTTGAAGTGGTGGAAGAGGAGATCCCATGTTGCGATGCCCAAATATTTGAACAGCCATGGCCACAGGAAGTCGACGTTGGCAATCTGTCACAAGAGGTGGACGATGACGAGACACAATTGCCAGGAAGTGAGGAGGAGGATCGTGGTGCGCAAGTGGAAGAGGAGGAGGTGGTGGATGATCTAGTAACTGACCCAACGTGGAAGGAGGACATGCAGAGTGAGGCCAGCAGCACACAGGGGGAGGGAGGCAGAGTACCCCAACAGGCAGGAAGAAGCAGTGTGGTGGCCGCAGACAGAAGGCAGGCAACCGTTCCCCGTAACACCAACACGAGGGACGTTGCCAGTACAAGCGGTAGGTCTTCCAGAGTCTGGAATTTTTTTAAAGACTCTGCTGATAACCCCAAAAAGGCCATATGTTCCACCTGCCATGCCAGCATCAGCAGGGGTGACAAAACTACCAGCCTGACCACCACCAGCATGATCAGGCACATGGCAGCAAAGCACCCGACTTTGTGGGGTGAAACCCAGGGTCCACGACCAGTGTCAGCGGGTGTCACCACTGCTTCTTCCACTGTTGTGCGTGCAATAGAACCCCCTGTTGTGTGTGCAAGGCAATCCCCTGTCAATACAGCATGTAAAGATGCCCCCTCCTCTCAGTCTTCACTTGTTATGGCAGTTTCCCAAGAAACAGCATCAATGTCCACGTCCACGTCCCACCGCAGCGTTCAATTGTCCATATCCCAGACCTTTGAACGAAAGCGGAAATTCGCAGCTAACGCCCCACAGGCCACAGTCCTAAATTTGCACATTTCACGACTGATTGCATTGGAAATGCTGCCTTTTAGGCTGGTGGAGATGGAATCCTTCCGCAATCTTATGGCGGTGGCCGTCCCTCGGTACTCGGTCCCCAGCCGACACTATTTTGCCCGGTGTGCCATCCCCACACTACACAAGCACGTGTCCCAAAGCATCTGCCGTGCCCTCAACAACGCAGTTACTGGGAGAGTCCACCTGACAACGGACACGTGGACAAGTGCTTGTGGCCAGGGACGGTACATCTCTCTGACGGCACACTGGGTAAAAATAGTGGAAGCCGGGACCCAGTCGGACCTTGGGACGGAACACATCCTCCCCACACCGAGGATTGCGGGCCCTATGTCAGTCAGAGTTGCCCCCACAGTGTACAGCTCCTGCGCATCCTCCTCCTCCTCCTCATGTTCAGCCTCCATCTCAGATATCACCACATCAGTTACAAGCTGGAAGCATTGCAGTACTGCCTCCGCCAAGCGGCAACAGGCTGTTCTGAAACTCATAAGCTTAGGTGATAAACCTCACACTGCTCGTGAGTTGTGGACAGCTGTGAAAGAGCAGGCAGATCTGTGGCTGAGACCGCTGAACCTACATCCCGGCATGGTCGTGTGTGACAATGGCCGTAACCTGGTGGCGGCTCTGAGGCGAGGTGAGATCACACACGTACCATGCCTGGCTCATGTGCTTAACCTCGTGGTTCAGCGGTTTCTTAAATCGTACCCCGAGTTGCCAGATCTGCTCGTGAAAGTACGCCGCCTGTCAGCTCATTTTCGCAAGTCGGCTACAGCTTCCGCCGCCCTTGCTGTGTTGCAGCAGCGTTTTCAGCTTCCGGCACACCGACTGGTGTGTGATGTCCCCACACGTTGGAACTCTACCCTCCACATGTTGCAAAGGATTTATGAGCAGAAGAGAGCAGTTGTGGAGTACCAGCTGCAACAAGGCCGTCGATATTCAGGTCAGACTCCATACATAAGACCTCAGGAGTGGACCTGGATGTCTGACATATGTACCATCCTGACAAACTTTGAGGAGGCCACCAAGATGGTGAGTGGCGATGGCGCCATCATTAGTGTCAGCATCCCACTTGTCTGTCTGTCTTTTGCAACGCTCTCTGCAGAGAATTAAAGAGGAGGCATTGCAGCCAGAGTATGATGAGATGGATCAAGAAGCCGTAGTGGGCGATTACACACAGCCCAGCCTCATCTCATCCCAACGTGCATTGGGGGACAATGAGGGAGAGGAGGAGGAGGAGGAGGAAGAACAGGAGCTGCTATCATGCGTTGTAGACGGTAGTACCTGTACAAGTGTCATACCGTCGGTTCAGCGTGGGTGGCCTGAGGACAGGGGGGAGGTGGAAGAGGAGGAGGAGGAGAGCATGGTCAGTCGTCATCTTGGTGAGGACACGGAAATCTTGCCCGTTACCAGTCTGGCAGGCATGGCTGACTTTATGTTACGCTGCCTTAACCGTGACCCTCGCGTTGTCAAAATGTTGGGTGACAGTCATTACTGGTTGGTGACACTTGTAGACCCCCGCTACAAGGAGAACTTTCACTCTCTTATTCCTGAGGTGGAGAGGTCTACAAAAATGGGGCAATACCAGAAGGCCCTTGCTGCAGAACTCTTAAAAAAATTCCCATCTGAACACGCTAGCGGCAGAGGTCACAGTTCGTTGCCCAACCAAGGCATACAGGCGAGAGAGATGCAACTCCAATCCAGGATAGGCAGGGGAACACTGTCAACATTCTGGGACAGTTTTCTGACACCGGCCCAGCTTAAAGGCCCTGAGGCGCGGGGTACTCTCACAAGGAGTGGAAAGTTTCAAAAGATGGTGAGGGAGTACCTTGCCGATCGTACCAGCGTCCTCCGTGATTCCTCTGTGCCTTTTAATTATTGGGTATCCAAGCTGGACACTTGGAATGAACTCGCTCTGTACGCCTTGGAAGTCCTGGCCTGCCCTGCCGCTAGCGTGTTATCGGAGCGTGATTTTAGTGCCGCTGGGGGAATTATAACTGATAAGCGCACTCGCTTGTCAACTGACAATGCTGACAAGCTGACCCTTATCAAAATGAACAAGGGCTGGATTGGGCCAGACTTCTCATCACCACCAAATGACAGCAGAGTAACATAAAGTCAAATCCACTGTGTTATTTCAGGAGGTGTATTCACATGCACCGCTTCACACCCATACATGGGTATACGCTTCCTCGTTTCGGCTGTTTAATCTTCTTCTCCTTATCCTCTGCCTCCACCACCACTATACCACCAGGGTGCCAGCATTGCAAGTTCCTCCGTCCTAATTTTTGGCAGCTTTTGCTGGGAAAGCATAAGCAAATACCATGGGACACCCACTCCCCAATAATGAGGACTTATGTTTGTAATATGCTGTACTGCATGGCTCTTGTAAGGGGCATTTCAAGTTGCTCCGTCCTAATTTTTGGCAGCTTTTGCTGGGAAAGCATAAGCAAATACCATGGGACACCCACTCCCCAATAATGGGACTTATGTTTGTAATATGCTGTACTGCATGGCTCTTGTAAGGGGCATTGCAAGTTGCTCCGTCCTAATTTTTGGCAGCTTTTGCTTGCAAGGCATAAGCAAATACTATGGGACACCCACTCCCCAATAATGGGACTTATGTTTGTAATATGCTGTACTGCATGGCTCTTGTAAGGGGCATTGCAAATTGCTCCGTCCTAATTTTTGGCAGCTTTTGCTGGGAAAGCATAAGCAAATACTATGGGAGACCCACTCCCCAATAATGGGACTTATGTTTGTAATATGCTGTACTGCATGGCTCTTGTAAGGGGCATTGCAAGTTGCTCCGTCCTAATTTTTGGCAGCTTTTGCTGGGAAAGCATAAGCAAATACCATGGGACACCCACTCCCCAATAATGGGACTTATGTTTGTAATATGCTGTACTGCATGGCTCTTGTAAGGGGCATTGCAAGTTGCTCCGTCCTAATTTTTGGCAGCTTTTGCTTGCAAGGCATAAGCAAATACTATGGGACACCCACTCCCCAATAATGGGACTTATGTTTGTAATATGCTGTACTGCATGGCTCTTGTAAGGGGCATTGCAAGTTGCTCCGTCCTAATTTTTGGCAGCTTTTGCTTGCAAGGCATAAGCAAATACTATGGGACACCCACTCCCCAATAATGGGACTTATGTTTGTAATATGCTGTACTGCATGTGACGCGCCCCCTGGGCCGTGTGTACACATGTGTGGGATACCCGGTGCCAGGTCTCTGGGGTCTGTAGTCTCCGTGGCGGTGACCCGGTCCCGTGGCATAGGCTGGTCAAACCAGTGACAGTCTTTCTTAGGTTTTGAGGTTAATTGTCCGACTGCGCCACCCGTGGATTGCGGTCAGGGAGTACCACCGCTGCGAGGCAGACCGCTGAGGCTGGTGTTGTGTGCGCAGCATAGAATGGGATAACTCCCCTCGGGAGGAGTATAGCCTCAGGGCAGTGAGTGTGGATGATGGGGGTGATGGTGCACGAGCGCAGCAGGAACGACTCAGAGTCTTTGCAGTGCAGTTCAGGGCCTTTACTGATGATTATAAGGTAGACCCTTCCGGGAGTACTGGCTAGCATAAGAGGCCTGGTCAGTCTGTGAGCAAGCAGGAGTTCCCCTGGCCAGGTGGAGTTGTAGGCCTCCCCGTCTGTCTGCACTCTTCCTGGCTACCTTGCTGTAAGCGGGTAGAAGTAGCCCACGTCCCTGAGTGTACCGTGTAGTGCTCACCCGTATGGCTGGTGACTTGGGGCCTTCTGTTAGCCTCCGCTCCACGACGGCGGTGCTGGTCGCTTGCTTGTGACTGAGCCTCCGGGCTTCTATGGCCTGAGGACCTGAAATCCCCTGCCGGCTTGTTTCTGCTGCTGGATATATAAGTCCTCACAGCTTCGGACTCCTGTGTCCGGTTCCTATTGTCTTCTGCCAGGGCGAGCTCTGCTCAGCTTCCAGCCCCTGGTCTTTAGCTCCTAGCTCCTACAGAGCTCCTTGCTGTTACTTTCCCTTGCTCTCACTCTGACTCTGACTGTTCTCTGACTCACTCAACCCCGCCCCAGATCCAGTTTATAAGGGCAGAATTCTCCCCTCCCAGGACTGGGGCAGGAGGATGTTGCATGTTTAAGGGATCCTGACCAGGAAACCTCCCACTTGCTCTCCGACGTAATATCTCTATTACTGTGGTGACCAGACCCCTGGGGTGCCACACATGGCTCTTGTAAGGGGCATTGCAGTTCCTCATAATTTTTGGAAAGCCTTACATTCACTGCTTAGGCCAACAGTGCACGGGATACCCAGTTGCTATAAATCGAAAAAAAAGGTTTAGTTAACGCCCTCTGACCTCCATGTCATTTCCAAGGGGCATTGGAGTGGCTCGAAATTTTTGGTAGGCATTGCACTCACTGTATGCCCTATAACTGTGTACCCGAACCGCTCCTTTTGTTACAGAAACATATCCTACAAGACATATCTGGTTGACTGGCCTGATATTGATGTGAATGGTCCCTGTTCCTCCTGCTCTTTCTCCTTTGCCACCACCTCATCCATCATTTATCACCTGAAGCTTTGTTTTAACGGGAGTCATAGAACTGGGATAGTAGCAGGAAAACATCCAGCAATCCTCGGAGGAGGTAGGATATGCGCCAAAACGCGGACCACCTCAGGCCTAGCCGCTACTACATACATGCGCTTGCATTCCAAGAAAACAAAGCAGATGCTAACTTCTATCATCATCATCATGCTCCTCACCTAGGCACTCTCAACTCACCTGATGGAGAAGCCAGGGCCCACCGGAGGAGTCTGGTTCTCTGGTGGGCTCGTCCAATGCTGCCCTAAAGCAGGCCAGGCTAAGAAAAGTGTGGGGGAAGGTGACAGGAGAAATCAGGGCGGCTGGGGACCGAGTATGGACACCTGGCCGCCACCTGGCGGCTGGGGACCGAGCGTGGACACCCGGCCGCCGGGCGGCTGGGGACAGAGTATGGATACCTTGCTGCCGAAGCGGCCATGAGGTAGTGGCCAGCTTCGGCCTCCTCCAAACTAAAAGGCCCCATTTCAAGTGAAAGCTAGCAGTATGGTATTGCAGCCTGCGGGTGGGTGGGTGGTTGGCTGCATATTTTCGCTTGCATTGCAAGGAATGAGGGAGGTACAATTGAACACTGCCCTGGGACAAGGACTTGCACGGGGATGGTTGCAAGTCTGCATCTTCTGATGCGGCAAGGATCACTTCTGATGGGCACACTTTTAGACAGTGACCTGGGGGTCAGAGATGCTTCCAGGGGTCTTCCCCATGCTGATCCCTTGTCTTTTCAGCACTGTATGCATGTGTCACACAGCACATGGCCAGATAAGGTTGTAAAATGTTAAAATGACATTTCCCGGTGAACGCATTTGTCACGGTTGAAAGCAATACAAAAGTGCAAAAACGCATGAAAAATGCTACTTGTGAACATAGCCCAAGGTGTGGAGGAGTATTTTTGTTTTTGGTTATTTATTTTACCTTATACACAAGTTTTTACCCTGGAAAGGAAATTCCTTAACATATTTCACAGGAAAACCGTTTCAGTTTCGTTTTTGAACGTTTTATTGTGAGCCCGCAAAAGTGGCTTAATACCTCTGACCACGTTGTTGACAACAGTGACCTGGGGGTCAGAAATGCTTCCAGGGGCGATCCCCATGCTGCCCCCATGTCTTTTGAGCACTGTCACTATCGTTTTGGGCACTTTTTAGGCTTTCTACAGACTGCCGGGGGTGCTGCCGCAAAAATGCTCGGGTCTCTCAAAGACTAACATTGGGCTCATTGCTCGGGTCGAGCACCCGAGTATCACGGTAAGCTCGGCCCATGCTTCGAGCACCCGAGCATTTTATTGATCGCTCAACACTATCAGTCGTCATCTTGGTGAGGACACGGAAGTCTTGCCCGTTACCAGTCTGGCACCCATGGCTGACTTTATGTTACGCTGCCTTAACCGTGACCCTCGCATTGTCAAAATGTTGGGTGACAGTCATTACTGGTTGATGACACTTTTAGACCCCCTCTACAAGGAGAACTTTCACTCTCTTATTCCTGAGTTGGAGAGGTCTACAAAAATGGGGCAGTACCAGAAGGCCCTTGCTGCAGAACTATTAAAAAAATTCCCATCTGAACACGGTAGCGGCAGAGGTCACAGTTCGCTGCCCAACTAAGGCATACAGGTGAGAGAGACGCAACTCCAATCCAGCAGAGGCAGGGGAACACTGTCAATGTTCTAGGACAGTTTTCTGAGACCTGCCCAGCTTACAGGCCCTGAGGCGCAGGGTACTCTCACAAGGAGTGGAAATTTTCAAAAGATGGTGAGGGAGTACCAGCGTCCTCCGTGATTCCTCTGTGCCTTTTAATTATTGGGTATCCAAGCTGGACACTTAGAATGAACTCACTCTGTATGCCTTGGAGGTCCTGGCCTGCCCTGCCGCTAGCGTGTTATCGGATCGTGTTTTTAGTGCCGCTGAGGGAATTATAACTGATAAGCGCACTCGCCTGTCAACTGACAATGCTGACAAGCTGACCCTTATCAAAATGAACAAGGGCTCGATTGGGCCAGACTTCTCATCACCACCAAATGACAGCAGAGTAACATAAAGTCAAATCCACTGTGTTATTTCGGGAGGTGTATTCCCATGCATCGCTTCACACCCACACATGGGTATACGCTTCCTCATTTCGGCTGTTTTTTGCTCTTCTCCTTATCCTCAGCCTCCACGACCACTATACCACCAGGGTGACCGTGGTCCATGTTGCCAGCATTGCAAGTTCCTCTGTCCTAATTTTTGGCAGCTTTTGCTTGGAAGGCATAGGCAAAGACTATGGGAGACCCACTCCCCAATAATGGGAATAATGTTTTTAATATGCTGTACTGCATGGCTCTTGTAAGGGACATTGCAAGTTCCCCCTTCCTAATTTTTGGCAGCTTTTGCTTGGAAGGCATAGGCAAAGACTGTGGGAGACCCACTCCCCAATAATGGGAATCATGTTTTTAATATGCTGTACTGCATGGCTCTTGTAAGGGGCATTAAAATCATCTTGTTAAGCTACTGTGACCTCCACGTCTCTTCCAAGGGTCGTTAATATTGTCTTTTTATTCCACTGCGACCTCCACCACTCTTCCAAGGGGCATTAAAACCGTCTTGTTAAGCTACTGTGACCTCCACGTCTCATCCACAGGGCTTTGATAGTCTTTTTATTTCACTGTAACCTCCACCACTCTTCCAAGGGGCATTGATATTGTCTTTTTATTCCACTGCGACGTCCACCACTCTTCCAAGGGGCATTAAAACCGTCTTGTTAAGCTACTGTGACCTCCACGTCTCTTCCACGGGGCATTGATATTGTCTTTTTATTCCACTGTAACCTCCACCACTCTTCCAAGGGGCATTAAAACTGTCTTGTTAAACCACTCTGAACTCCACGTCTCTTCCAAGGGGCATTAAAACCATCTTGTTAAGCTACTGTGACCTCCACATCTCTTCTAAGGGACATTAAAACCATCTTGTTAAACCACTCTGAACTCCACAGCTCTTCCAAGGGGCATTGACATGTTGTTTTTAATTACCTCTAACCTCCACGACTCTTGCAATGGGCATTGCATTTCCTCCTAATTTTTGTCAGCTTTTGCTTTTCAATGCATAGGCGAACACTAAGGGAGACCCACTCCCCAATAATGGGTAGAAGGTTTTTAATACGCTGTAATCCACGTCTGTTTCAACGGGCATTGCAGTGCCTAATAATTTTTGGAAAGCCTTCCATTCCCTGCTTAGGCCAACAGTGTACAGGAGACCCAGTTGCTATAAATGGAAAAAACGGTTAACTTAAGGCCCTCTGACCTCCATGTCACTTCCAAGGGGCATTGGAGTGCCTCGAAATTTTTGGTAGGCATTGCATTCACTGTATGCCTTATAACTGTGTAGCTGAACCGCTCCTTTTGGTACAGAAACATATCCTACAAGACATGTGTGGTTGGCTGGCCTGATATTGATGTGAATGGTCCCTGTTCCTCCTGCTCTTTCTCCTTTGCCACCACCTCATCCATCATTCATCACCTGAAGCTTTGTTTTAACGGGAGTCATAGAACTGGGATAGTAGCAGGAAAACATCCAGCAATCCTCGAAGGAGGTAGAATATGCACCAAAACGCTGACCACCTCAGGCCTAGCTGCTACTACATACATGCGCTTGCATTCCAAGGAACAAAAAGCTAAGGAGGTGGATGGCCTCATGATCATGAATAATTTACTCGTTGTGTAGGAGGCCGACCACTGCTGCTGTCTACCTTCTGAACTTTGTGTTGAAGCCTGATTGACCCAGGACCTGCAATCCTCTATGTCTGGAGGATGTGTTGCATCCCAGTGTCCAACTGTGTCCCGGCTTCCACAATATTAACCCAGTGTGAAGGCGTCAGTGAGATGGACCATTCCTGGCCACATTCACTTGTCCACGTGTTTGTGGTTAGGCTGTCCTTCCCACTAAATGCACTGGGGAGGGCACAGGTAATGTTTTGGTATGCGCGCTTGTGTATAAGGCGCACCGGGACAAATAGGGGCGGCTGGGGACCGTTTATGGACACCCGGCAACCCCCACGCGGCTGGGGACTGTGTGTGGGCACCCAGCCGCGGGGCGGCTGGGGACTGAGTATGGACACCCGGCCGCCCCTGGCTGCTGGGGACCAAGCGTGGACACCCGGCCGCCGGGCTGCTGGGGACTGAGTATGAATACCAGGCTACCGACGCAGCCATGACATGGTGGCCAGATTCCACCTCCACATGCCTAAAAGGCCCAATTTCAAGTGCAAGCAAGCTAGCAGTATGGTATTGCAGCCTGGGGGTGGGTGGGTGGCAGGCTGCATACTTGCGCTTGTATTGCAAGTTATGGGGGAGGTACAATTGAACACTGCCCTGGGACAAGGACTTGCACGGGGATAGTTGCAAGTCTGCATCTTCTGATGCGGCAAGGATCACTTCTGATGGGCACACTTTTAGGCAGTGACCTGGGTGTCAGAGATGCTTCCAGGGGTCTTACCCATGCTGTTCCCATGTCTTTTTAGCACTGTATGCATGTGTCACACAGCACATGGCCAGATAAGGTTGTAAAATGTTAAAATGACATTTCCCGGTGAATGCATTTGTCACGGTTGAAAGCAATACAAACGTGCAAAAACGCATAAAAAATGCTACTTGTGAACATAGCCCAAGGTGTGGAGGAGTATTTTTGTTTTTGGTTATTTATTTTACCTTATACACAAGTCTTTACCCTGGAAAGGATGTTCCTTAACCCCTTTCCGACCTGGTCAGTAATAGTACGCACCAGGTCGGGAAGGCCGGTTCAGCGGGGGCTCCGGCGGTGAGCCCGCACTGAAGCGAGCACATGTCAGCTGATTATTGGAATCGCAATCCACCCGCGGCTGTTAACATGTTAAATCTCTGACAGTGGCATTTAACTCGCACTTCCGGGAGTCCTAAGCCCCGCCCATCAGTGACCCCGTCACGTGATCGCGGGTCACCAATGGGTGGGCATGACAACTCAGGGTCTGCAGCAGACGCCTGTGGTTGTCATGTCTCAATTGCTATGAGCGCCACCTAGTGGTCAGCGCGCATACAAGCGATCTACTCTAAATATCCTCCCTAGTACTGAATGGCTCCTATTGTGTCTTCCTTTGATTGGTACCTTTCCCTTTTATTTTTTCATTTTTTTATATACAGTACAGACCAAAAGTTTGGACACACCTTCTCATTTAAAGATTTTTCTGTATTTTCTTGACTATGAAAATTGTACATTCACACTGAAGGCATCAAAACTATGAATTAACACATGTGGAATTATAAACTTAACAAAAAAGTGTGAAACTACTGAAAATATGTCATATTCTAGGTTCTTCAAAGTAGCCACCTTTTGCTTTGATGACTGCTTTGCACACTCTTGGCATTTTCTTGATGAGCTTCAAGAGGTAGTCACCGGAAATGGTTTTCACTTCACAGATGTGCCCTGTCAGGTTTAATAAGTGGGATTTCTTGCTTTATCAATGGGGTTGGGACCATCAGTTGTGTTGTGCAGAAGTCTGGTGGATACACAGCTGATAGTCCTACTGAATAGACTGTTAGAATTTGTATTATGGCAAGAAAAAAGCATCTAAGTAAAGAAAAACGAGTGGCCATTATTACTTTAAGAAATGAAGGTCAGTCAGTCCGAAAAATTGGGAAAACTTTGAAAGTGTCCCCAAGTGCAATTGCAAAAACCATCAAGCGCTACAAAGAAACTGGCTCACATGAGGACCGCCCCAGGAAAGGAAGACCAAGAGTCACCTCTGCTTCTGAGGATAAGTTCATCCGAGTCACCAGCCTCAGAAATCACAGGTTAACAGCAGCTCAGATTAGAGACCAGGTCAATGCCACACAGAGTTCTAGCAGCAGACACATCTCTTCAACAACTGTTAAGAGGAGACTTTGTGCAGCAGGCCTTCATTGTAAAATAGCTGCTAGGAAACCACTGCTAAGGACAGGCAGCAAGCAGAAGAGACTTGTTTGGGCTAAAGAACACAAGGAATGGACATTAGACCAGTGGAAATCTGTGCTTTGGTCTGATGAGTCCAAATTTGAGATCTTTGGTTCCAACCACCGTGTCTTTGTGCGACGCAGAAAAGGTGAATGGATGGACTCTACATGCCTGGTTCCCACCGTGAAGCATAGAGGAGGAGGTGTGATGGTGTAGGGGTGCTTTGCTGGTGACAATGTTGGGGATTTATTCAAAATTGAAGGCATACTGAACCAGCATGGCTACCACAGCATCTTGCAGCGGCATGCTATTCCATCCGGTTTGCGTTTAGTTGGACCATCATTTATTTTTCAACAGGACAATGACCCCAAACACATCTCCAGGCTGTGTAAGGGCTATTTGACCAAGAAGGAGAGTGATGGGGTGCTACGCCAGATGATCTGGCCTACACAGTCACCAGACCTGAACCCAATCGTCGAGATTGTTTGGGGTGAGCTGGACAGCAGAGTGAAGGCAAAAGGGCCAACAAGTGCTAAGCATCTCTGGGAACTCCTTCAAGATTGTTGGAAGACCATTTCCCGTGACTACCTCTTGAAGCTCATCAAGAGAATACCAAGAGTGTGCAAAGCAGTCATCAAAGCAAAAGGTGGCTACTTTGAAGAACCTAGAATATAAGACATATTTTCGGTTGTTTCACACTTTTTTGTTAAGTATATAATTCCACATGTGTTAATTCATAGTTTTGATGCCTTCAGTGTGAATGTTCAATTTCCATAGGCAAGAAAATACAGAAAAATCTTTAAATGAGAAGGTGTGTCCAAATTTTTGGTCTGTACTGTACATGTCTCAAATAAAATATTTATTTTAATATTTCTCTTGTTACTCCTTTCTTTACTTGGTGATTACCGTACACCTTTGAAAAAATTTGTATATATAAGTGATATTGGGAGTGCTCTCATTTCTTTATATACCTGGACTATCTATGTGAAACTTTAACTATAGTGCAGAAGTATATTTTTGTACTATATATTTTCACATGCATAGCACCATGGAATCAAGGGGGCATTTAAAAGTAAATAACAATAATAATAACATTATAACATTAGTCTTCTGAAGACCACAGCTGAACAGAAGAGAAGAAGACTTGGTCAAAAAAGTTAACAAAAAAAAAAAAGAAAAAAAGCAGTGCGGTAATTAAAATTCCTCAAGTCTAAACCCTGACAATGGTTAGCATTGGTTAAAAGCTCCCAGCATGTTTAGACCCCAAAGAAAACAACAAAAGGTGTTAATAGCTTTTACTCTGAAGCACCACGCTGATACATTACCCATTATACTTATCCACACACAGGGAAATGACAAACAGGTTTGATCAATTAGATTTTAATGCAAAGTGGAACTGGGAAAGAAAGGCAGGCGGCTCAGAAGACCTTTTAGTTGCTAATGTGTCTGAAAAAAAAGCACTTAATTGAGGTCGTAATAATATTAGCAGTTATCATCATCAATAATTTGGCTTTATTTATTGCTACATGGGAAAGCCTGTCAGGACGCGATGGTATGGTCTTTGTTCTCCGTGTTAACATGAAGTTAGCTGATGGATGAATGGGGAATATTTCAGCAGCTGCTACAGACAATCACATAGGATTGAAAATAATGTTCATTTGTTTCCCTTAACCTATTGTACGCAGATCTCCCATGCCCGTCCTGCAAAGATAAATTGGATGTAGCCGAGAATAGAGATTTTAACCTCCCATCATGTGAATATTATATAGTAATCAATAGGAAGAATATTACATGTGGTGGTCTCGGAAAAATTCGGCACAATGAATTTGTAGAGATCAGAACAAATTTACACAATGCATTAATTCGTCCAAGTGACAATGTTAAAAGATGATAAAACATTGTGTATGGTGTCTTTCTGATCCAAGACTTAGAATAACTGACTTGACTTGACGGCTTTGTGGCTGTAACAAAAAAAAAAATTGTGGATAAAAAATCTTTCAAAAGAAAAAAATTTCAATGCAACTGTCAGGGTGCAAATTACCTCTTAAGAAAGGAAGAGGACTAAAACTGTAGTGAGAGGCCTCTCATACAGCCAAATCAGATTTCATGCTTTGCACTGAGGAGGGGCAACGCTCCGAAACATGGGTCTGCAAATTGAGATTCTGATTTGGCTTTTATTCTGTCATATAGAAAAGCTTGTTAAATGGTTGATATTGACTTTTTTAGCAACTTGAAATAGGTGGCACTACAGTTGTAGTCCTCTTCTTCTCTGAAGAAGCAATTGGCATAATTAATTTTCCGAAGGAGCATTGCATGGCCTATAAGTCTCCTTAAACTGGCATGTCAGTCTACATAAGTAGAATTTTTACCCCTTAACCCTCAGGTCAGGGTGGACACATGGACGCTGGGCGTCGGTATAGCAGGCTGTCACAAAAATTGGTGACATGTATGTTTTTAATCAAAGTCACCAAACTTGCCAAGTCAAGTATGTGTTAATGTATGTATTAATAGTGAGCAGCTTCAAAGCCTAAGCTACCAGAAGAATGGTCAGGTCACTTCTTTTTACCACTTTGGAAGACTGTAATAATTTAAAGAAGTTAAGAAAGACTGAACACATTAGCAGCAATTTGTTTTTACATTGGTATACAAATGTTTATTGTGTTTTAGAATGCTTTTTCAGGAAGCTTCATGCAGAAAAAGGCATCATGTGCCCATACCCTTACAATTTTTTTTGTATAGAAATCCATTTCCGTTATTCCTTTAAGGGATTTTCCAAAGATAGGATAGTGGATAATTTAGCATCCATTTACCCATGCTGACTGGCGGCAGTAAACAACCTTTGATAATTAAAAGCTACAGTATTTGTTTTCTGATTGGCGGTCATTTAATTACTTGTTTAAATAGGCAGACCTTGCTTATATAATAGATCGTTCAGTGCTCATAGGCTATCTTTATTCTCGGCAACGCAGGTCCTGTTAACCCAGGACTATGTGCTACTAAGAACAAAGATCTTTTGTGCAAGTCAAAAGATCATTTCACCCGACAAACTAGTATTTTCCTCATTCATCGGGTGATCGGCGGCCTGCTTAGACTGCAAGATTATCAAAAACGAGTGCTCCTAGAAATGCTTGTTCACAATAATCATGCAGTGCAAGTGGACCTTAACTGATCACTGGAGATTCAGCCATTGGGACCGCCAACAATCCTATGTGAATAGAGTGGAAGGCAAGCATGAATACCTCTGCAGCTATTATTATCTATGAGTGTGTTAGAGATACCCTCGTACAGCGGTGGAATTTTTCTAGAACTTCCATAGACAACAATAGGGGCGGAGGTGTACATGTTCAATCTCTGCTTCTTTCAGATGAGGCTCTGCCCATTCTAGGGATTGCTGGGGGTCCCATAATTCAGACCCTCAGCAATTAGTACTCTTCTATGAAGAGGGGATAGATTACTATCTTGGTAAAACCTCTGTAGGTATACACTCTCTCTGGCAGAATCATAGAATCATAGAATCATAGAATCATAGAATGGTAGAGTTGGAAGGGACCTCCTGGGTCATCTGGTCCAACCCCCTGCTCAAAGCATGATTCACTAAATCATCTCAGACAGATGTCTGTCCAGCCTCTGTTTGAAGACGTCCATTGAAGGGGAACTCACCACCTCTCGTGGCAGCCTGTTCCACTCATTAATCACCCTAACTGTCAAAAAGTTTTTTCTAATATCTAATCTGTGTCTCCTCCCATTTAGTTTCATCCCATTGCTTCTAGTCTTTCCTTGTGCAAATGAGAATAAAGATGATCCTTCTACAATGTGACAGCCCTTGACATATTTGTAGACAGCTATTAAGTCTCCTCTCAGTCTTCTTTTTTGCAAGCTAAACATTCCCAAATCCTGCAACCGTTCCTCATAGGACATGGTTTGCAGACCAGTCACCATTCTGGTCGCTCTTCTCTGAACTTGCTCCAGTTTGTCTATGTCTTTTTTAAAATGTGGTGCCCAAAACTGTACACAGTATTCCAGATGAGGTCTGACCAAAGAGGAGTAAAGACCGATAATGACTTCACGTGATCTAGACTGTATGCTTCTGTTAATACATCCCAGAATTGTATTTGCCTTTTTTGCTGCTGCATCACACTGTTGACTCATGTTCAGTCTATGAAGTTTGGGTAAACACAGGCAGCTAGTTCTTATATCAAAACAGGAAGGTTTAGTAAAGTCCATAAACTTCCCAAAGTAATGAAAACAAAACACAGCCTTTTCTTGACAAAACAGTAAGCAAAAGAAAACTGTCCATATACAGCAGAACCCGTGTTCACCCATTTAGTTTAACGTCCACTTTTAGTCAGCCTCTAGCAGAGACTAGCCAGCACATAACAGATCTTTTCTTCTTACACACACAGACATAAGGAGCAGTTCAGCTGCCCTTTTAAACCAGCTGCACCTACAGGATTTTAAGATGGAACGACTAGTCCCACTCAACTCCTCTAGATGTTCTTAAAACCCGGACCTAAAATCTGGGACCATTAAAAAAAAACCCTCTCAGCACTGTCTATGCTGGAGCTTCCTCTCCATGCTTCACATCACTGAGGCTAGACACCTCAGTGACACATAAACGCCATTCAAGACCTGTCCAGCTGCTTTTTTGCACCATTTAAGGGGAATCTGTCAGTAGGATCAACCTTCCTAAGTCACATCTGTATGGTCATGTAGGTCATAGAAAGTTGAATAAAATAATACTTTGATATCTGTGTTCTGATGTCTTATTCCAGAGAAATTCGCATTTTTCTTAATATGTAAATGAGGATATGGTTTATCCTTTCACTAACTTCAACAGTTGTAGAAAGATACAGTGGGTATGGAAAGTATTCAGACCCCTTTAAATTTTTCACTCTTTGTTTCATTGCAGCCATTTGGTAAATTATTACACTCTGCACCCCATCTTGACTGAAAAAAAACAGAAATGTAGAAATTTTTGCAAATTTATTAAAAAAGAAAACCTGAAATATCACCTGGTCATAAGTATTCAGACCCTTTGCTCAGTATTGAGTAGAAGCCCCCTTTTGAGATAGTACAGCCATGAGTCTTCTTGGGAATGATGCAACAAGTTTTTCACACCTGGATTTGGGGATCCTCTGCCATTCTTCCGTGCAGAGCCTCTCCAGTTCCGTCAGGTTGGATGGTGAATGTTGGTGGACAGTCATTTTCAAGTCTCTCCAGAGATGCTCAATTGTGTTTAGGTCAGGGCTCTGGCTGGGCCAGTCAAGAATGGTCACAGAGTTGTTCTGAAGCCACTCCTTTGTTATTTTAGCTGTGTGATTAGGGTCATTGTCTTGTTGGAAGGAGAACCTTTGGCTAAGTCTGAGGTCCAGAGCACTCTGGAAGAGGTTTTCATCCAGGATATCTCTGTGCTTGGCCGAATTCATGTTTCCTTCAATTGCAACAAATTGTCCGGCCCCTGCAGCTGAAAAACACCCCCACAGCATGATGCTAACACCACCATGTTTCACTGTTGGGATTGTATTGGGCAGGTGATGAGCAGTGCCTGGTTTTCTCCACAAATACTGATTAGAATTATCACCAAAAAGTTCTATCTTCATCTCATCAGACCAGAGAATCTTATTTCTCATAGTCTTGGAGTACTTCATGTGTTTTTTAGCAAACTCTATACGGGCTTTCATATGTCTTGCACTGAGGAGAGGCTTCTGTCGGGCCACTCTGCCATAAAGGCCCGACTGGTGGAGGGCTGCAATGATAGTTGACTTTGTAGAACTTTCTCTCATCTCCCTTCTGCATCTCTGGAGCTCAGCCACAACGATCTTGGGGTTCTTCTTTACCTCTCTTCCCAAGGCTCTTCTCCCACGATTTATCAGTTTGGCTGGATGGCCAGGTCTAGGAAGACTTCTGGTGGTCCCAAACCACTTCCGTTTAAGGATTATGGAGGCCACTGTGCTCTTAGGAACCTTGAGTAATGCAGAAATTCTTTTGTAACCTTGGCCAGACCTGTGCCTTGCCACAATTCTGTCTCTGAGCTCCCTGGGCCGTTCCTTTGAGCTCATGATTCTCATTTGGTCTGACATGCACTGTGAGCTGTGAGGTCTTATAGAGATAGGTGTGTGCCTTTCCAAATCAAGTCCTATCAGTTTAATTAAACACAGCTGGACTCCAATGAAGGAGTAGAACCATGTCAAGGAGGATCAAAGGAAATGAACAGCATGTGACTTAAATATGAGTGTCTGAGCAAATACTTATGACCATGTGATATTTCAGTTTTTCTTTTTTAATAAATTTGCAAAAATTTCTACATTTCTGTTTATTTTCAGTCAAGATGAGGTGCAGAGTGTACTTTAATGAGAAAAAAAATGAACTTTTTAGAATTTACAAAATGGCTGCAATGAAACAAAGAGTGGGGGTCTGAATACTTTCCGTATCCACTGTAGATAGTGTATGGAGATACAGCTGTTAGCTGAATGATCATTCCTTTGAAAATGATCTCATGTTTATGGGGGCCTTAAGTCTATGTAAACCCTTTAATTATATAACTGACTTCAGCTTTGCAACTATTTTTTAAGTCCCTATTGCATCTATAATGAAGGATTAGGCAAATGAGTACAACTTCTATTCAGGCCTCTGTTTCTCTACAGACTACAAACAAATCATGTATAGTTAGATCTACTTAACATTTTAGTATCATATCTTTTGAAGGTTGCAACAATTAGGAAAGTTACTGCAATATCAGACTACACAGGGTTTCTTTGTAGTCTGTTACCATGGAAACACATAAGTCTACTTTGAAACTGTAGACGTAATATCATATTTTGAATCAACACTAATTGCAACATTTCTTCATTCTTATGTGTGTCATGTACGTCAGAGGCCATAGACTCAAAAAGGCTATCTCGGGCAGACTTGGCACAAGTCACTCCATCGTGCAGATTCCAGAGGAACCCCAAACTTCACTCTTTAAGATCTGGTTTCACAACAGGGTCAAGTGAATTGCTTCCACAGAAGGGCTTCCATCGGGAAGAGCGAACCAGACACAGGAAGGGTCGCCAAGCAGGTTCAGAGCCAAGATGTTAGTCAGGAACAGAATCGTAAGGCAAGAGGATAGTCAAAATTCACACCGAGGTCAGAAAATAGGAGGAATCAGGAAACCACCACAAGCAAGGTCAAGAGCATAAGTCCGGTAGCAAAACTTAATTGACAGTGGATGTCAGACACCCAGGGGTATAAATAGCAGGCAGCCCTGTCCAAGACTCCAATGGGGCCCCCAATTATTGCAAGTCTTTAATAGTATTGGTCTTTTTATATTGACCAAATGGACTTTTTGGGCCCTATAGGTTGCAGGGCTCGGGAGCGAGTGCAACTTCTGCACCTACAGTATTGTAGTTATGCCCCTGCAGTTTGGGACATGACAGGTTCCCTTTAAAGTGATGGATCCAAACACATGTAATTTTGGTCACAGATTTTCTCTTATAGTTCCATTCATGTATAAAAAAAATATCCCAGTCTAACCTTTTCTTGCTGAGATTTTTACTGTACTTCCAAGCCAACGAGGAAGGTGTAATCAAACACATAATAAATTACATCAGATATGTCCTCGTAGATAAGGTGAAATACACTTTTGAAGACCGGTAAGAATTTTCATGAGTCATTATTGTATGAAAACCATGTTTCACATTCCAATAATCCTACTTGACTCATGCAGTCATTATCACTGTGTAAATAAAAACTACGTCCTCGGAATTTAGTCTCTCTCCTTCCTGTCAAATAAATATTATCTGTGGCTCGCCGTAATGATGGACATGTTAGTTGTTCACAGCAGGGATAAGACCGCCAGGGACCATCTACTTGAAATACAGTTCAGGGGAATCTTAATTTTCTTATCGGCGTTCTACATATCCTAATAGGGTTTAAATGTTAAAACAGAGCTGGATAAACACATTCCCCCTTTCACTGGATTGAGTCTCTTATCCGGTTCCCTACTCTGAAACAGCTTGAGACGCTCAGATGTGACCAAGATTACTGTCACGTGTGAGATATAATGTTGTTTTAAGAAGGTACAGGTGGACCTCAGTGTAGATTGAGAGCTCTATGTGAGTCCAGGTGCAGACAGTCTTACCCATATATATCATTGACCAAAAATATACAATTTCACCAACCTAAACTTATGCTTTTACCAGATCTTGCTTCATTGTGCTCAATCTACTTAAGAAGTCTCAGTATCCTGAAGCATAAGGGTATGACAAGTTCTCCTGGTGCCGAAAGTATGAGTTTCAGAGTATCTAAAGTTCAGTCCAATAATTCCCTTTCCCCCTTCATGAGCATTATTTATTACATCTATTTCTTCTTGTCTTGAAAATATTGACTTAAGATATTCTCAGATCGGTGAAGGTCTGACTCCCAGTAGCCCCACTGGTCAGCTGATTAAAGGGAATCTGTTTTTTCTTATGTAATCTGAGAGCAGCATAATGTAGGGGCCGAGTCACTGATTCCAGCGATGTGTCACTTGCTGGTCTGCATGCTGCCATTTTCATACAATCACTGTTTTCTCTGCTTTATATCTAGCAGTGCTCAGAATACTGAGCCCTGTATAACCCCGCCCACACCACTGATTAGCAGCTTTCTGTGTACAATCCAATCAGCCAATCAGTAATGGGGACGTGGTTACACAGAGCAAGTTGACTAGAAGGCACAGGACAATCAAGGCCCTTAACCCCTTCACTTCCAGGTGATTTTTCCATCTTTTTTGTTTTCGTTTTTTCATCCCCTTCTTCCAAGAGCCAGAACTTTTTTATTTTTCCATCCCCATAGCCGTATAAGAGCTTATTTTTTTTATGGGACGAGTTTTACTTTTGAATGACACCATTCATTTTATCATGGGATGCATTGGAAAGTGGGGAAAAAATCCAGCTGCACTGACATTGCACAATTGTTTTTTGCTTTTTTTTATTTACCATGTTTACTATATGGTAAAACTGACCTGGCAAACTGGCAATCTGAGTCTCCAGGTCAGTATGAGTATGCAGATACCTAACATGTATAATTTTTATTTATTTAGATAATGAAAAAAATTTGGAAATTTGTAAAAAATTTAAAAAAATGTAGCTTGTTTCGTCATTTTCCGAGACCCGCTTTCAATTTTCGGAATATAGTGCCCTGTGACAGCTTATTTTTTGCACCCCGAGCTGTCATTTCTACCATTTTGGGATAGATACAATGTTTGGATTGCCCGTTATTGCATTTTATTGCAATGTTGCAGCGGCCACAAAGACGTAAATCTGGCGTTTTGATTTTTTTTCTCGTTGCGCCGTTTCCCGATTGAATTAATTTACTTAATATTTTGATATGTCGGACTTTTAGGAACACAGTGAAAAAAATAAGTATATATTCTTTTAATTGTTTTATTTTTGAACTTTTGTGGTTTTCTTTATTTTTTTTATATTTTAAAAAACCTTTTTTTTTTAATTTTTACTTGATATAATAGTTCCCTTAGGGGACTTAAAGCTGCAATCATCTGATTACTTGTGCTATACTTAGCAGTGCATCAGCAATCACGGTCTCCTATGAGCGCCACATCTACAGGTGGCAAACGATCGTAGTTGTCCAAAAGATCATTTGGACATGTCTGATATTTTCGCACGGCTATCGTGCATGGCATTATGTGTATGTGCTGAGCCTTTCTAAAACTTTATTTCATTTACTCCATTTCATGGAATTATCGAACATTTTTGTTCGCTATTCATTGGAAATTGGACATGATTTTTCATCGTTTGATTATCATCTCATTTAGCTTTAGCTGGCCATAAACATGAACATGATCATTTGTCATTCTTACCAATCTTCATTTGCACAACAGTACCAGACCAAGATCTACGTTGCTCGGCCGTGTTCACATGTAAAGTAAATGCTGCGTCTTTTCTCCTGCTTTTTTTTTTGCTCAGAAATTCTGCTGTGTGTAACTCTCCAAGCAAATCGGATGTGATTTAATGAAAACTGCGCCCACAGTGTCTAAAGACGCTGTTGAATGTGTAGTTTTGTTGTGTTTTTTCTCTTGAGGCTTCTATGTGGAGCCTGAAAAAAAAACTCAGTAGCTTTTTTAAGTGCAGGATCAAAACTTTTCTGTACTATAAAAACCACATTAAAAACACTGTTCCAAAAACTCACCAAATAAGGGGGAAAACGCATGAAATGCAATAACCAGGGAAGTTGGTCATTGTGTAGTTTTGTGCGGACACCTGCAGAAAACAGGTGGAATACAAAAAACACAGTATTCACAACAAGTGTGAACTCTGCCTTACAGACACAAACAAGTAAAGCTTTCGGAAAAATGAGAAAGTTATTGCTGCTACAACTTTGAGTGAACGAAAAAAAAGTAATCCATGGGTCCCAACTAGTGATGAGCGCAAGTGTTTGTAACTCGAGTATGCCTAGAGTGCTCGGGTATGTACAGAGTAACGCGGGTGCTCGAGTGACATGTTTGAGTCCCCAAAGCCGCATGTTACGCTGCTGTTAGACAACCACAAAACATGCGGGGATAGCCCGGGTAAGAGGTTCGCAGACCTCCCGTCTAGCCATCATCTAGCAATGACCTGGATATTGGAACGGAGTCCCGTGTATCAATCCAATCGTCTCTAGTC
This sequence comes from Phyllobates terribilis, assembly GCF_046119375.1. Lineage (NCBI taxonomy): Eukaryota > Metazoa > Chordata > Amphibia > Anura > Dendrobatidae > Phyllobates > Phyllobates terribilis. The sequence continues at coordinate 249,925,837 of NW_027362773.1, read as the reverse complement.
CCAACCGTTTGGGATACAGTGGACAGTCCTAGATTTAGGTCTATGTTCTGCAGTCACGGACGACTGCTGAATGTCCCTCACTGCCACCGCTCCCTTTGATATCTCCTCCACCAGGGTTGAAAGCAAAATGGTGAATGGGTGTGGCTTGGGGCATGGTCAAAACTGCCAGCATTAAAAGCTCATTGTGGGCACACAGCCTTAACGCAAAGTACCTCCATATTGATATTAGCTGTGAAAAATTGAGTTTTTTTAGATGTTCTGAATCATGTCAGTGTGTCCATTGGGAGTCAAGGAACCATAACGTAGCTTCAAGTTCATGGGCCCCAATGCAAAAACTCCAACGGAGCCCCAATTATTGCAAGGCTATAATATCATTGGTCTTTTTATACAGACCAAAGGGACTTTTTGGGCCTCGTAGGCTTAAGGGCCCGGGTGCGATTGCAAAATCCTATTGTAGTTTCACACCTGCAAGGAGCCTCTGGCCACAAGAAGGTTCTAGGTCCCTGACTCCACCTCATACACCTTTACATTGTTGCATAAAAATGGTGGAAATTCACAGAATTTTTTAGTAACAATTATTTCAGCAAAAAAAAAAGGTGCAGTCAGACGACCATATTGATGGGACCGAGATCAGACCTGGCTGCGGCTCACCCTACCCAAGCTTGACAGATGCATAGAAATATATCAAGCAGTCACGCTCGTGATGGGAGAGCCATGGCTGTCCAATCTCGGTCCCATTTATATGGCCGTCTGACTGCGCTCTAAGGGACAGCCATTGACATGTAACGTTCTCCTCCTACAGGGAGAGATGCAGGGGGGTGTATGGAGCAATATCAGCAATATTTTCCATATACAATAATGTCTTTATTATTCATACATGTTTAAAATAATGGGGCAGATTTATGACATCTGTTTTAAAGAAAACCTCTCTCTGTTGCTAATAGCAACCAATCACTGCACAGCTTTCATTTTTCTAGAGCACAAATGAAAACGAAAGGAGCTCTGTGATTGGTTGCTATTTTATTAAATATGTAGTTTTATAAGCAGCTTCTTTACAGCAAAGAGAGCAGAAAAAAGCAGCAAACAAGCAAGGTGTGAACATAGCCATACTGTAATATTCAAGTATAACCGTTTAACAGGATGGTTCAATGTGAAATATGACTATGAGCTGGACGCTCAACGACCGCAATATAAAGTCAGTGTAAGCCAGACTTACGTAACTCATGACACAGATTAGCCATAAATGAGAAGAGTGGAGAACTATCAATAATACAGACTGCACTCTCCAGTACTTGATGTTTCCAATAATCACAAATTTTCTGGCATAAGGCTGATGGGAATCCTCCCACTTGTCCTGTGACAAGGACTTTATTATACTAACTTATGAAGACTCTACAAAAAGTTGTTCACATTGGCAGCTGGCAACCCATTATAGTCAATGGGGCTTTTCACATATTAGTGTTTTTTTTGTGGACTAGGGCATGGATTCATCAATTTTTTTCACCAGATTATTACACTTTCAAAAGTCACTAAACTTTTTACAAAACTCCAAGTTGCGCAAAAATGTTGTGACTTTTGGCATTTTCACACCAGATCTGCCAAAGTGGCTAAGGCATGGGCAGAACGGGGTGTTTGCGAAGTTCTTCTAAAGCTACCGCCACTACGTAACTTACGCCAGAACTGTACTCCAATCCATGACCAAAGTAACATTTTTGTCAAGAAGCACAAATACAGGCACCTCTTAATGAATTAGGCACGTCTCCAACACACCTGTGTGGAAGGAATCAGGCACCGAGTGTCCAAAAACTTATCTGTGGCATCCATGTCAGTGTCCACACTCACTGTTTTGGCTTTCATCATGAGGTCACGTTGCGTTTTTGATATATTAAATGCGGAGTGACTAGGCTAGGGACTTGTAATACCATTCTGGCAAGGAGCTCAAGTGTCAAGTTTTGTCCTGGACTCCTGAAATTAACTCTGGGCAGGACTTCAGTGGCTTGTAATGTAGCGCCCCTGAGGGTTCAGTCGCCACAGAGGTACTGCACCTCACCCAGAGGTGTGATGCCTCCCTTCTCTCAGGTAAGGTGGGAGTGCTGCATGGAACCCCAAACACCTGCATCCAACACTACACTGCTCCAGGCCGGCTGGAGGGGCAACATGCAGAGCGCAGCTGCTGAGCCCTGACCCTGGCTGGAGTGGGGGGAACCCAAAGGTAGGGAGAACCAGTAGTGGGTGTGGGTGGAGGAAGTAGTTAGAGGAAGCACTTTTGATAGGAGTATAAATAGGGAAGCCATCTTAGGGTGGCAGGTCAGTTCTAGGGAGGAACAGTCCAGGAGCAGAGTCTCATTAGGAGATCTGCTCCCCAAGTAGGGCCAGGTCAGAAGGCCCCGGAGGGGAGCAGGGAGTAGGCTACGTTCTACAGAAAGGATCCCAGGGGGTACGGCGCGTGCAAGATGGCATCCGTACGCCCCGCATCTGTCAGAAGACAGAGGGATCGCTGCGGCATTCTAATCCCCAGGAGGGTCAAGTAGGTCCCGGATCCGACGTATAGGAAGGACTTCAGAGCACCCGAGTGGGATTGAGAGTGGGCAGCGCAGAGCAGGAGGGAGAAGGACCAGAGTAAGGAAGGTCAAAATAGGAACACGAGAAAGTGGGGTTCTGCCAGGTATCCCCAAGTTGCCTGAGGAAGGATTGAACCTCTGCGCGGGAGGCCTTTACTTGTACAGTGCACCTGTGAAGTGTCTAAAGAACTGTGAGTAAAATCTTGGATGACTGCACTGTACTGCCTCTGTCCATTCCTTCATCAGCGCCATTGTTCCCCCTGCACTACAACGCCCAACGCGACCCACTCTCTTCCACTACACTGCCCTGAGGCCTGCTCCACCTGAGGGGAGCCGTCCCATCACAAGCTGCCCCAACATCTGCCTCAGAGGACTGTTGCAGCGCTGGTGATCCTCACCAGGTACCACAGGTGGCGTCACGAACTTTCCCAAATTCCCTATATATCCATATTCCCCCTTTTGAGTGACCGCCCTGGGCCACGGACCGGGCCAGCCACCGTGATATCCCCCGGCAACCAGAGGCCCGGCTGCCGAGTACCCCACGGCCCTGGGGGGCGTGTCAGTAAGATCCTGCACCATTGTTTCCTTTGCTAGTTATGCCCTTGCTAGCCTGGTTCACATTAGTATCCTCTTCTGTGCTGCTTCCAAATCTCCTGTTATTGACCTTGGACTGTTTTTTTTTTCAATACCCATCTACCTGATATTTTTGCTTTTCTTGCTGACATCCTGATTTGGTGCGACTATTTGACCATTTTATGGTCAGCCAGCTCACCTTGCAAGCTATCACGTAATAGTAGACCATATTCAGCATTGTGAAACCTCCCAGGCCCGAGCCACTGTTGCACCGATGGCTTCACCAGAACCCAAGATGAATTTTCCTGATCATTTTTCCACTGACCACAAAAATGTCTTCATCTTTTAAGGAGAATTGTAAACTGTACTTCAGGCTTTGCCCACAATCATCAAATTTGAGGGCCAGCGTGTGGGGCTCATATCTTTACTTCAAGGTGATCTCCTTCAGACCTGCACTTTTTCCCTAATCCCTGACACCTCTCCCTACCATCCCCAACTCTCCTCAGTCAACTTGTTTTTTTGAGGCTCTTCGGCTCCTTTCTGGGCCATAAATTTACAGTGGAATGACCAGGCCCTTCGCTATCAGTTTTGTATTGGACTTTTCTGATCAAGTCAAGGACATGTTGGTACAGCTCCCTTCTCCTGACTCCCCTGACCTATGTCCCTGGCTATTCGTCTAGATGAGTAATTTGGAGGAGAAGCCAGTTCACCTGTTGGATTGCATTGTCCATCTACCATTTCACCCTCTCCTTCATGGATGTGTCATTTTAAGAAATTTTTCAATAAATGAACTGTTTTTAATTGGAGCTGGATAAAAAACGTATTGTCCTTTTGAAAATTCATCTTGATAGTTGTGTGAACGAAATGCTGATTCTGTAACCTCCGGCTAAAGACTTGTGTACCTACAACACTTACTGAGAAGCACATACAGATTGGGGTGACTAAGTCCCATCAACTACAAAGAGTCAAGCAACCAGAGCTGGATCAATACCGCTACTGTGGAGAGTCTGGTCATCAGATAAGTGCCTGCTCATGACAACTGCTGCCAGAAAGACCCCAGTGCCTAGGTGGGTGCGGGAATGCCCACTTAGGCACAAAGGTATTTCCCTACAATTCTGCAAAATTATTGCTACCTGTTAGTTTATATCATCTAAAAATATCTGTGTAACTTAAGACATTTGATTGCAGTTCCCATGCTGAACCTCTCATATATATATCACTAAGGGCTTATTCACACGCTCATATTTGTTCAGTATTTTGCATCAGTTTTTCTATGCCAAAATCAGGAGTAGAACTTACAGAGAAAAACTATAATTGAAAGATTGACATCTGTTCTGTGTTTTGGAGACACTCCAGTTTTGGGATACAAATACTGATGTGTGAATAAAGCCAAAGGAGGTGTATCTGCTGATTGGTTCCTTACGTTTTCAATTTGTCGTTATTTTTGTCATGGTCTTCGGCATGCTTTGGTTATGTAAACCCAACCCAGTTATTTATTCGACTAGAGATGAATGGACCCTAACTTAAAAGTTTGGGGTTCGTACCGGACTGTTACTGTCCGGTGCTCAACGCGAAACATTGACTTTTCCTGGAAGTCCATTGCAATGTTCAAAGTTCCAGGGAAGTCTGGGAGGAGAGAGAATATCTTCCAGCTCAAAATGGGTCACCATTTTTTTCAATGGGGTTCAAGTTCTGGTACACAAACCAAACTTTGGAATAAAGTTCAGGTTTGGTACCAGAACCTGAACTTCCACGCGTCCGCTCATCCCTAACTGGCACCAAGGTAATATTGTACGCTGGAGCCCTTAGTGTCAGAACAAATGTATGCCTTTATCTGCAAATCTATCAAAAACTTTACCCAGTGATTTACCTGTAATAATTGGAAACGTTGATATTTTTTTCTGTGTCCGAATCTTTGAAAACTACTGCAACACAGAGATTGATTGTCCCATCGATCTGATACCAAACTCCAGTCTCTTCAAGGATAAAACATATAATCTTACTGGTTCAGAACGTGAGGGCATGAAAGATTATATAGCAGACAGTCTGCAAAAAAGGATTCCCATCACCATTAGCTGCTGTTTTTTCTAGTGACAAAATATATATATATAGTGATCTAAGACCATGTATTGACTGTCGGCAACTTAAGATTACTGTAAAGAATCAGTATCCTCTGACACTCATCCCTGATCTCTACAACCAGTTGTTGGGAGCCCATTCGTTCACCAAACTTGATCTCAGGGATGCGTATAATTTTATCCATACAAGGGGGTTATTGAAAGACATCATTCAACAATACTGAGGGTCAATGTGAGTATCTTGTCACGCCTTTTGGGATAATTAATGCTCCAGCAATTTTTCTACATTTTGTTAATGAAGTATTCAGAGATACAGTATGTGGTTGTCTATGAAGATGACGTCTTGCTTTACGTGGATTTAATGTACTCCAAAGACTTAGACGAGACTTCCCAGCTTTGATCACTGCTGTTTAATTTTTTTTTTCAAATGTTGCTGTCCATCCCTGAAAGTGGCATCTAAATAGCTTCCATCGATCTCCTACAATCACATCAATGAGTTGTCAAGGCAGTCAGGAACCTGCAGAAGACCTCCATGGCTGCATAGTTGTCCTCCTGTGAAGTCCAACTTCAGTCTGTGGCTGACATTCAATGGAAAATGTCGCTTTAATTATATATAATAGAAGCGTTCAAACAATTGCAGGTTCCAGTCTCTTGAGGCTACATTCCCGTGATGACCTTTTGGTTAGTTTTTTATGATGCAGATTTTCGGGACCTATGAAGAAAATTGGGTTACTTGCGTTTTTCATTGCATTTTTTTATGTGTTTTTTTGTATCATGGTTTTTGACTCTGCAATTGTTTTTTTGTTGGTATGTCATTTTTCACTTCAATTCACTTCCTGGAATTTGGCTTTGGCAAAACTTTATTGATATGGTCATGTGCATCTAATGTCAGACAATGGGGAAAATCTGTACATAAAACTGAGAGTACACCCAAGAGAAATTGACATGTTGCGGATTTGAAACTTGCACCGCAGGTCAGTTTACGCTGAGTAAAAAACACAGTGGGCATCAGATTTCTATAAATCCAATCCATTGTCCTGGAACTGTAAGACGTTGCGTTTTTCCCACAGCAAAAATACACATCGTCAACACCACGAAAAAAAGGAATAACAATTAAGCAAAACGTCCTGTCATCAAAAAATCTTCCATAAAATTGAATAAATAAAACAACCAGCTTGCTGAACCAAAAGCAAACAGGCCCTCACAAAGCTCCTTTGATGGGAAAAAAAAGACAAAATGCTACAGAATTCAGAAAAAAGCAACACAATCAAGTGTTTGTGTGTATGTGTATATATACTTTATTTTTTAGTTTATTATATTTCTTTTATTTTTTAAGCAATGAGGAGAGAAAAATAAAAGAATATTTTACTTATATAATATATATATATATTTAAAATAAAATAATAAAAATAAATACAAATTTAAATAAAATGAATGATATATATATATATATATTATTTAAAATTGTATTTACTTTTATTACTTTATATGCTTTTATTATTTTAATTTTATATAACTATAATGTTTTTTTTCTCCTCATTGCTTAACAAATTAAAATAATATATATATATTGTTTTAGTTTAATTTTTATTTACTTTTATTACTTTATTTACTTTTATTTATTTTAATTATATATATATATATATATATATATATATATACATATATATTATATATATATACTGTACATATATACATATAAATATACTGTGGATATATATATATATATATATATATATATATATATATATATATACTAGATGGTGGCCCGATTCTAACGCATCGGGTATTCTAGAATAGGTATGCGGCCGACCGGGCGCAATCAGCAGAACGTTGTTTAAATTTGGCGCCAAAATCGCTGATTGGTCGCGGCCGACAACCGCGACTAATCAGCAAAACGGTGTTTAAATTTGGCGGGAATATCGGTGATTGGTCACGGGTGGCGGCCGCGACCAATCAGCGAACTGTGTTAGTGAGGACCGGAGAGCTTGTTTAAATTTGGCGATAAAATCGACCAATCAGCAGAGCGTTGTTTAAATTTGCCGGCTCCTTCTGCTGCGAGAAGCCGGGAGATGAGCGGCTGCTCGCAGCAGAAGCATCCCGACCGGCGGCGCCGCTCCCCGGTCCTCCGTTCACACTTGCTGTCGGGAGATCAGCGGGTCAAGCCGCTGATCTTCCGACGTTAGCCGCATGAAGGTCAGCTGCGCCGGTCGGGGTAGTTGTGCTGCTAGCGCCACTCATCTCCCCGCTGCATCGCCGCTGACCTCCGTCCGCCAGATGAGCCGCTAACGGCCACCATCTTTTTTCAGAAATCCCGCGGCGCTGATTGGCCGCTGCCGGACCAATGAGCGACGTGGGAATTCCAGGACAGACAGACAGACAGATAGACAGACAGACAGACAGACGGGATAAGACAATTATATAGTAGATACCATTCAAAAGTTTGGGGTCATTCAGAAATTTGATTATTTTTTAAAGAAAAGCACATTTTTTTTCAATTAAGCTAACATTAAATGAATCAGAAATACACTCTATACATTGGTAATGTGGTAAATGACTATTCTAGCTGCAAACGTCTTGTTTTTATTGCAATATCTACATAGGTGTATAGAGGCCCATTTCCAACAACCACCACTCCAGTGTGTTAATGGTACATTGTGTTTGCTAACTGTGTAAGAAGCTAATGGATGTTTAGAAAACCCTAGAAAACCATTGCACAAGTATGTTAGCCCAGCTGAAAACGGTTTGGCTGATTTGAGAAGCTATAAAATTCACCTTCCTTTGAGCTAGTTGAGAATCTGGAGCATTACATTTGTTTGTTCTATGAAACTCTCAAAATGGCCAGAAAAAGAGAACTTTCATGTGAAACTCGACAGTCTATTCTTGTTCTTAGAAATGAAGGCTATTCCATGCGAGAAGTTGCTAAGAAACTGAAGATTTCCTACAACGGTGTGTACTACTCCCTTCAGAGGAGAGCACAAACAGGCTCTAACCAGAGTAGAAAGAGGAGTGGAAGACCCAGCTGCACAACTGAGCAACAAGACAAGTACATTAGAGTCTCTAGTTTGAGAAATCGACGCCTCACAGCTCCTCAAACTGGCAGCTTCATTAAATAGTACACGCAAAACGCCAGTGTCAACGTCTACAGTGAAGAGGTGACTCCGGGATGCTGGCCTTCAGGGCAAAGTGGCAAAGAAAAAGCCATATCTGAGACTGGCTAATAAAAGGAAAAGATTAATATGGGCAAAAGAACACAGACATTGGACAGAGGAAGATAGGAAAAAAGTTTTCTGGACAGACGAATCAAAGTTTGAGGTGTTTGGATCACACAGAAGAACATTTGAACAACTGAAAAAATGCTGGAAGAGTGTCTATGCCATCTGTCAAGCATGGTGGAGGTAATGTGATGGTCTGGGGTTTCTTTGGTGCTGGTAAAGTGGGAGATTTGTACAAGGTAAATGGGATTTTCAATAAGGAAGGCTATCACTCCATTTTGCAACGCCATGCCATACCCTGTGGATAGCGCTTGATTGGAGCCAATTTCATCCTACAACAGGACAATGACCCAAAGCACACCTCCAAATTATGCATGTGTAGCACCCTGAGGATTCGGCTGCTACAGGGGTATTGCACCTCAACCCAGAGGTGTGGTATTCCACTCCCGGGTAAGGATGGAGTGTGGAACTGAGCTAGTAGGCTGCATGCACTACACACATCCCATTTCCGGGGGACAGACCGACGGTACTCCCACTTAATAAATGTGCAGGTACGACCGAGTCTGTCCTTGGCTGGAGTGGGAGGGGGGTGGAACATCCCAGTAGTGTAGGGGCAGATAGGGGGAGCAGCCTGGGTAAAGCTAGGAGCTCATTGGGTGCTGGTCACCTGAGCTCACACATAGAGGGAGTATATAAGGTGGGCACCATCTGAGATCAGGGTCAGTCAGTCAGTTGTCAGTCAGCCAGTCAGACAGTCTGTCTGAGAGCCTGAGAAGCAGAGCAGAGGAGAAGGAAGAGGGACCCAGAGGCGCAGGAAGAGGGGACCCCAAGAGCCCATAAGAGAGCTAATAGGGTGAAGGGTCGGCAACAGGGTACCGGATCCCAAGCTGGTGGAGGCTACAGCACTAATCCTCAGCCAGAGACCGGAGGTCGTGGGCAGGATCTGCCACGACCACCCACTAAATCCACCCGGAAGGCAGACCAAGAATAGGGTCAGGGAACCCAGAGACAAGGGTTTACCAACAAGAGGCCCGAGGGAGCCGGACTTAGGTGGATCCCTGGTGGGAACGGCCAGAAGAAGGGAGAGTCAGAAAGGAGCTCAGGACCACACTCCGGAGTTGCCTGGGAGTTGACCGAGTCCAGGACCTGGTGGACGCAGCACGGCTCGGGTGGTCACTGCTGTACACAGTGACCCGAGCAACACCAGTAAGTAAAACCCTGGAACTGCATTTTATGCCTCTGAGTCTCTTTGCTGCACCTTCACAACCACCATCCTCCACGGCTGACCCCCTGAGGCTATACCCCTCCCGTTGGGGGTTATACTACCCAAAGCTGCACACACACCACCAGCCTCAGCGGACCCTGCTGCAGCGGCGGCCGTAGTGACCGCAAATCAACGGGTGGCGTAGTCGACATAAAAGAACATCTAGTAACATCTATAAGGACTGCCACACACTGAGTTTGACACCCTGGGCACGGACCGGGTCACAGCCACTCGGAGACTACAACCCCCATCTGATCCGGCTCCGGGTATCCCTAACAGCACTGGCCCAGGGGGCGCGTCACATGAACTATTTAGGGAAGAAGCAGGCAGCTGGTATTCTATCTGTAATGGAGTGGCCAGCGCAGTCACCAGATCTCAACCCCATTGAGCTGTTGTGGGAGCAGCTTGACCGTATGGTACGCAAAAAGTGCCCATCAAGCCAGTCCAATTTGTGGGGGGGCTTCAGGAAGCATGGGGTGAAATTTCTCAAGATTACCTCAGCAAATTAACAGCTAGAATGACAAAGGTCTGCATTGCTGTAATTGCTGCAAAAGGGAGCATTCTTTGATGAAAGCAAAGTTTGAAGGTGAAAATTATTCTTTCTAATAAAAATCATTATTTCTAACCTTGTCAATGTCTGGACTATATTTTCTAATCATTTTGGAACTCATTTGATAAATAAAAGTATGAGTTTTCATGGAAAACACAAAATTGTCTGGGTGACCCCAAACTTTTGAACGGTAGTGTATCTTTTATTTTTTTTCTCCTCATCACTTAAAAAACATAAAAGAATTATAATAAAATAAAAAAATAATATTAAGTATTCACAGTTTGGTATCACCATAATGATGCTGGCCAGTAGAATCATACTACCAGGTCATTTTTACAACACAATGATTGCAGTAATAACAAAACACAAAAAACAATTGGGAGGTGTGGGAGGGTTCCCAATCTCACCGCAATTGGACTTGAAATTTTTTTCTGGTTTTGAATGGTAAAGTATCATTTAAAAAATAAAACTTGTCCTGGAATTAAAACGAGCCCTCATATGGCTCTCAAAGGAAAAATAGAGTTATGGTTCTTAGAAGAAGGGAAGAAAAAAATGGGAGTGCAAATTTTAAAAAAAAAATCATCAAGTCAGGAAGGAATGAAGACTGCTTGTCTTAGTAATTTGTCCCAGTATGTTTCATCTATACAACCTCTTAATTTAAACCACAGGCAAAACACGAGTGGTTTTGACTACGTGCCCATGTGAGTACGCCCGTAAAGAACAGGTAAAACTACTGTCAGTAAATGCTAATCAAGTAAGGTCATCATATTTCATTATTTGGAATAATTATATGATAACACCTTGACTTGAAGGTTTTGACTTGTTGACTTGTTGAGATCGATCAGAGCCAGGTCAGGGCACATAGAGTCCCTAAGGTTCTGTATTGCTGATACCTAGGTACTCCATGTGTTCCTGTATGATGCCTCCAGTAGAGAACAAGCTGCTGTTGTTGTTTTTTTCTGTGTACCTTTCCATAAAATTAATGTTACACCATCACCATTCAAAATGGCAAGTTCATCATGGTGAGTCAGAGGCAGGTTCATCAAAAAGGAGCTCCTGCTTTGGTGGGCTTAGACAGTCTATGCATGATATAGTCATTGAAAGAAAATTAATTGCTTCACCTGGAGATATGAGGCTCGACTTGCAGACATAAAGTGGTCGCCAAATGGGCTGGGCTTTTCCTGCAGCCCGGTGGACAGACGTTGAGCATGTCCATCTCCACTCCATTCAAGATGGGGCTCTACAGAGACCAGTTCCTTGGATTCAGAGCCCCATACATGATATCCCAGCAATTCCAAAGTTATTCTCTATCCCTTTGATGGAGGATAACTTTAAAAGTTTGGGAATAACCCTAAAAAAATATTTAGATTTGAGAGTCCTCAGTGGTTGATACCTTTTAATGGCTAAGTAACTGAAAAGATGGTAACAAATTGCAAGCTTTCGAGACTACACAGGTTTGTTCATCAGGCTAGTATAACACAAAATCTGAAGAGTCACATACCTTTTAAGTTATATATATATATATATATATATATATATGTATTTTTCTTCAATTTTTTTGTACATCGCACCAAAAGATAATCTAAATGCAGCCAACGTGACATATCTATACTAAAGATGTTAGTTGGGCTATACCGTTAACGACAGATGATAGAATATACCAGATGACATAAATAAAGCTGGGAAACCCATTAATCGCCTGTGAAGGTACATGAAAAATGACATGTCAGTGTGTGAAACTGATAGCCTACAGCAACTGCAGTACCTATTGGGATGCCAGCCTGTCAATCATCACTGTTTTTTTTATAAAAAAGACATAAACCCGCTGTAAGGAGCCGTTGTCAGATAATGACTAGCTATATTTTTGAACAATTAGGGGACATCTGTAAATTATAACCCTGGTTCTGCCTTTGTGAGAAAGTCTAGCTTTTTTTATTATTAAGTACCAGGGAAATATAGCTTTGAGCATAGACGGGGAGACTGTCCCATATAAAGCTCCTGGCAGTTTTACAATTGTCTGCGTGCAGAACTTAGGTAATAGAGCAGTGAACACAGAACAAGGATTATCAAAGGGAAGCAGGCGCCTGAAAAATTAGATCAATGTGGTGCAGTCGTTTTGTATTATTATTGATGCAAACAAAAGCCTCAGATACATATCTATGTGCTCAAATCTGCTGCTCCCTGTGGGCTCCGAGCACACACACATCCCTCAGTGGTGCCCCTAATCCTGGATAACTTATAATAGAATCCATACCTGGGACATGCTAGGAGAGGGCACCATGCTGAGACTCTGAGAGCACTCGGCAGCTGCTGGCAGGATATCTTGAGATCACTAAGTGTACATCCAAATTGGATACAGACTGTGACCATAACACCCACAAGCCCACTGCTGGAAGCAACCCATTGAAAACCCAACCGTGACATCCCCACGTCCATGTTTAAATCATCCATTCCTGCAACAATATTTAACCTTTTGAAAACTGGCAGTGGCATAAAAATGTTCATGTGCATATGCTTTTAATATGGACACTGGACTGGATGGTAATAGGCAGTAGTCTACGGCTGTACTATATGGTATTGAAAAGGGCCAAGAGGCTCCCAGACTTTGCTGGGTTCATCCATGATCTGAAAATCATGATATGGTGTCAGAAATTTGGTTAGCTATAGCTGATTGTTTAGACTGGGACAACACGGTGACTTTGGTCACGCAAAGTCTCAAATTAGAACAAGGCGTGAAATCAGAACATATACCTAGGGATGGCCTATTCACTTCACTAATGCATCTCGTGTAGGCCAGGCTTCAATATTAAGGCCCCCATACACGTTAGACTAATGTCTGCTGAACTTGCAGAGTCGACAGTCTATGCTTGGGGGCGCCGGCCGACGAATGATTTGGAGAGATGTCAATCGCGCATGTCCAATTTAGCACTGCTGATTGCGTTGTTCTTCCAGAGATTAGCCACTGGCTAATGTGTCAATGGAGGACTTTCTCATTGAGCACAAAGGAACGCTCAATCGGCTAAGTGGGAGAGTTGGCTGAGATGGCTTTCGGCTGAACCATAGTTTGGCCAACAGTCATCTAATGAGTATGGCCAGCTTTACAGTTGGTGCAAATTTATTCACAGGACCCAGTCTAGCAGACTGGTCAATAATCTCTGGATGATGAATGAGATCCCTCAGAGCTGCCTGCAACCTCTCGGCATCTGTAGTGCTTCTTCGATTAGCCGGCCTGGTACCACACCACCTTGATGCCGTTGCACTAGTCTGGTTTATTAAAAGAAGAACAATGGATGCTAGGTGGTAGGAAGCATCTCTCAGGGCTCCAGTCCAGTGACCAAAGTTTACTGATCTCTCTAAATATAATTGTTGGGCTCTACTGATTCAGTGAGGGTGCTAAATAAGAGTGGAAGTTCACCCAAATGTAGAAGAAAATACCATGTCTTTCAAAGAGATGCAATCACCAAAATATTGGTCTTTTTATATGACGCGCCCCCTGGGCCAGTGCTGTTAGGGATACCCGGAGCCGGATCAGATGGGGGTTGTAGTCTCCGAGTGGCTGTGACCCGGTCCGTGCCCAGGGTGTCAAGCTCAGTGTGTGGCAGTCCTTATGATGTTACTAGATGTTCTTTTGTGTCGACTACGCCACCCGTTGAATTGCGGTCAATACGGCCGCCGCTGCAGCAGGGTCCGCTGAGGCTGGTGATGTATGTGCAGCTCAGGTAGTATAACCCCCAACGGGAGGGGTATAGCCTCAGGGGGTCAGTTGCAGAGGATGGGGGTTGTGGTGGTGCAGCGGGGATGGAAATGAGACTCAGAGTCGGGCTGTGCAGTTCAGGGTTTGTTTACTTACTGCAGATGTTCTGGTCACTCCGGCCTTAAGTGACCACCCGAGCCGTGCTGCGTCCACCAGGTCCTGGACTCGGCCAACCCCCAGGTGATTCTGGAGCGTGGTCCTGAGCTCCCTTTCTGTCCTGTCCTCTTCTCTGGCCTTCCCCACCAGGGATCCACCTATGTCCGGCTCCCTCGGGCCTCTTGGTGGTAAACCCTTGTCTCTGGGTTCCCTGACCCTATTCTTGGTCTGCCTTCTGGGTGGATTTAGTGGGTGATCGTGGCAGATCGATCCTGCCCACGACCTCCGGTTCCTGGCTAAGGTGTGCTGTAGCCTCTGCCAGCTTGGGATCCGGTACCCTGTTGCCAACTCTTCACCCTCTGGTCTAATTTGGGCTCTTGGAGTTCCTTCTTTCTCCCCCTCTGGGTCTTTCTTTCTCCTCTCTCTCTCTCTCTTGGCCTTGGAGCTGCTCTTCTCCTCTGCTCTCTTCCTCTGCTTTGCTCTGACAAAAGACTGACAGACTGACCAGCCTTCTACAAAAGACTCCTCTGCAAAGACTGACGTCTCACTGACTGACCCTGATCTAAGATGGTTCCCACCATATATACTCCCTCTATGTGTGAGCTCAGGTGACCAGCACCCAATGAGCTCCTAGCTTTACCCAGGCTGCTCCCCCTATCTGCCCCTACACTACTGGGATGTTCCACCCCCCTCCCACTCCAGCCAGGAACAGACACTGTCGTACCTGCACATAAACTGGTGGGAGTACCGTCGGTCTGTTCCCCGGAAATGGGATGTGTGTAGTGCATGCAGCTAACTGAGCTCAGTTCCACACTCCATCCTTACCCGGGAGTGGAATATCACACCTCTGGGTTGAGGTGCAATACCCTTGTAGCAGCCGAATCCTCAGGGTGCTACATATACATATTGGAGCTTTATGCTGGCACTTAAAGTTAAATTTGATTTTCTGATTACATCTCTTGGAGTGCCGGGGTTATTTTCTGATAGATTACTGACTTAACTGCTGGATCGAGTACTGTGAATTGATTCGCACTAGCTCTACTCAATATCCATATATTTAATAAGCTTGGTTTAATCAGCAGATGACAGTGTCGGCGCAGCAGGGCTTCACAACCTTCCTCTATGGCCGCTGGTCTTTGCTGTACTCCACGTCAGGTTTTACAAGTGGCCCAGCATGTCTCCATGACATCATCTGCTTAGGCCTATTTAAGGACCACTGAGACACACTTGTGTCTTGGTATTTAGACTCCTAGTCCTGTTTTCTGTTTGTTTACTGTGCTCCTGGTCTGCA
Organism: Phyllobates terribilis; assembly: GCF_046119375.1. Classification (NCBI taxonomy): domain Eukaryota; kingdom Metazoa; phylum Chordata; class Amphibia; order Anura; family Dendrobatidae; genus Phyllobates; species Phyllobates terribilis. Next base: position 249,910,455 of record NW_027362773.1, on the reverse strand, counting down.
TCTACTTAGTGACCCTGCATACTTGCTGCTTTCGTTTCTTTGGACATTCCTGCATCCTCTCTTCACTTGTCCTCCTGTGATCTCCAATGTTCCAAGTTCTCGCTCCACAGGTGCCTCCCTGCCTGCTTCACCAATGTCCAGGGTCCGTGTGCCAGACCCACGGCTTGGTGAATCCACCTCATTAGTTAAGCTTAACAGTCTTCATTTCTTAGTATGGAACTCAAATTAAAGTATGAAAATCGTTGAGTCCATTTGTTTTATTCATGCATTTCCATTGGCTCATCTTACCATTATAAGATCCTGTTGGAAGTCTGGCAGCTGCTTATAAAGTACTAGATGGTGGCCTGATTCTAACGCATCGGGTATTCTAGCATATGTCTCTCGACCCTCCTTTATAATGCCCCATGCAGGAAGTCACATCCCCCGTATATAATACCCCATGCAGGATGTCACTTGTTCCCCCATATAATACCCCATGTAGGATGTCACCTCTCCCCCCATATAATGGCCCATGCAGGATGTCACCTCTCCTCCCATATAATGCCCCATGCAAGCTGTCACATCCCGCCTATATCATACCCCATGCACGCTGTCACCTCTCCCCCATATAATGCCCCATGTAGGATGTCACCTCTCCCCCCATATAATGGCCCATGCAGGATGTCACCTCTCCCCCCATATAATGGCCCATGCAGGATGTCACCTCTCCCCCCATATAATGCCCCATATAGGCTGTCACATCCCCCCTATATAATACCCCATGCAGGATGTCCCATCCCCCCATAGTGCCCCACGCAGGTTCCCTATGGCCCCATACAAAAAAAAAAAAAATCCAATACTCACCTCACTGCTTCTCTGGACTCGAGCGCAGCTGGCATCTTCACGCTGTGCGCTGTGACCGGTCAGGAGAGAGCGCGGTGTAAAGACGTCACCGCGCACTCTGACCTGAGACGTCACAGAGCATCAGCGGAAGACACAGGAGCTGCTGCGCAGGCACAGGGAGGGGTAAGTATGACGCCGGGTGCCGGGGTCCTTATCGAGTGGGGGCTGGGACGGGAGGAGAGGAGAGAGGAGGGGAGAGGAGGGGAGGGGAGAGGAGGGGAGGGGAGGGGAGAGGAGGGGAGGGGAGGGGTAAGTATGACGCCGGGTGCCGGGGTCCTGATGGAGGGGAGAGGAGAGGAGGGGAGAGGAGGGGAAAGGAGGGGAGGGGCGTCACACTTGTCCTCGGGAGATAAGCGGCCGTAGCCACTGATCTCCCGACGATAGCCGCATGTGAGTCAGCGGCGCCTGCGGTCGGGGGACTTATGCTGCAAGCAGCCGGCTGCATCTCCCGGCTGCATCGCCGCTGACCTCCGTGCCGCACATGAGCCGCTAATGGCCTCCATGTTTTTCTGAAATGCCGCGTCGCTGATTGGCCGCGGCCGGACAAACGACGCACAGATTGAGTTCTTAAGGTCACAGTGTGGCCTGTGACCGGGTGTCCATATCACCAATACAACGGGGAGCCTTAACCAGGTGGGGGTCTGTCCTACCCCAAGTCCTTCACAGTCTTAGTTCATTCCTTGGTCAGGCTCCGAACGCAGTCCATACAAGGTCCCGGTTATAAAAAGTCCATAACCTGTGAGTCCTTACGGTAGCTGCAAGAAACTGAAACACAGAATTACCAAACATGCATGTAACTTGGCAAACATTTCAACATTTGGCAACAGGGTCATTTACAATTTTAGTACACTCTATATTCTCCAGCGAGCGGGTATCTGTCCCTTTGTGCTCCTGGTTGACCTACGTAGCCCACTGTCTGGTGGTGGACTGACCTGGCTTTCCCCACTAGCGTTAGGGGTACAGCTACCAGCTCGGTGTACAGGTAGGGCAGGCAGCTGTCTGCGGGTCCTTTGGCTTACCGCAGGCATGGCAGGCTCACTGTCAGCAGAGGGTTGACTCTCCTGGGCTGCTGGTACAGGCTCTTCTGCCTCTGGAACCGCTTTCTCCTCTTCACCTTCCGGCTCTGGTGTTGGTTGTTGCTGTGCCGGTTGCAGGAAATGCAGGACAGGTACCACTATGGCATCATTTATGCGAGTCCAGGACTGAGGGAACTCTCCAAGAACGGTGCTGATCATTTCTTCCTTGTCCTCTGCGGGTTCAAGGTCACTCTGATCCTCTTCTGCACTACGGAGTTGCTCGGGGCATCTTTTGAGGTGGTCCCTGGAGACGGTACTAGTGGTTTCTCCTCCGTCCTTGGTGATCACGCACACCTTCGGGTTGTCGTGATCAGACTGCAGTATGGTGTAGGGTTCCCTTTCCCACTGGTCGTCCAACTTATGTAGCCTTCTTTTTCGCTTTAGGACTTGCTCACCAGGTTCTAGGGGACCAGCAGGGGCATGTTGCTTGAAGAGTCTTTCTTGCCTTTCTCTCACCTGGGCCAGGCTCCTCTCCACACTCTCCTGTACCTTCTTGTACTGCAGTTGCCTTTCCGTATCCCAGTCCGCATCCGGGGAGGTGTCCTCAGGTGTTAGGACTCCCATCTCCAGGTCTACGGGCTGCTTACCTGGTCTGGCTCGCATCAGGTAAGCCGGGGTGCAGTTGGTAGCATTCACCGGGATATGATTGTATAAATCTATCAGGTCCGGCAGTTTTTCTGGCCACAGGCTGCGTTCCTCCAGGGGCAACGTCTTCAGGAGATCAATGACTATATTGTTCATCTTCTCACACATCTCGTTGGTTTGTGGGTGGTAAGGCGTTGTCCGAATCGTCTTACAGCCATAGAGGTTGCAGAACTCTTGGAAGATTTCAGCCTCGAATGCTGGGCCCTGGTCTGTCAGGACCTGTTCCGGATACCCGTGTGGACGACAGAAGTATTGCTGGAAGGCTCTGGCCGCTGTTTGGGCTGTCAAGTCTTTTACCGGGACCACCACGAGAAAACGGGAATAGTGGTCCACGATTGTCAGGGCGTAGATGTACCCTGACCGGCTTGGAGCCAACTTGACGTGGTCTAGAGCTACCAGCTCAAGAGGCTGCGTGGTGACGATGGGCCTCAAGGGTGTCTTCTGGCTGGTGCGGTCCTTCCTCCTCAGGTGACAAGGGCCACAGTCTCTGCACCACTTTTCTACAGCTCCTCTCATGCCGACCCAAAAGAACCTTCCTCTTAGCAGGAACTCCAGTTTCTTCCAACCGAAGTGTCCCGCTCTGTCATGGTAAGCCCCCAAGACCATAGCTGCATCTCGCTTTGGGACCACGACTTGCCAGGTCAGCTTGTGCGTCCGGTGGTTGACAATCCTTCTGCACAACTTGCCTTCGTAGAGGAACAGCTTGCTCTTCTCTTTCCATAGCTGCTTGGCTTCCTCTGGGGCATCTGGATCTAAGCGGGCATCTTCCCGGGTCAGCAGATCTTTCACCAGGCGGATTGCAGGGTCACTATCTTGGGTCTCGGCCCAGCTGTGGTGAGGTAGGGGATTGATCATCACGGTTGTTAGATCCTCCTCCTTCACGCGGTGGGAGTATTGAGCGGCTCCATACCGGTGAAACGCGGGGAGTTCTACCTCCTCCAGCTCTTCTGGGTCTTCATCACCTTCAGGTAAGTGAGGCATCCTTGATAGGGCGTCAGCGTTGGCATTGGTTTTGCCGGCCCGGTACTTGATCACGAAGTCATAGTTGGAGAGACGGGCCATCCACCGCTGTTCTAGGGCACACAGTCTTGCATTGTCCAGGTGTGTCAACAGGTTGTTGTCCATGTACACGGTGAACTTTGCGGAGGCCAGGTAATGCTTGAAGCGTTCCGTCAGGTCCCACACCACCGCCAAGAATTCTAGCTTGAAGGAGCTGTAATTCTCCGGGTTCCTCTCGGTGGGCCTCAGCTTCCGACTGGCGTATGCGATCACCCGTTCTCTGCCCTGTTGGTTTTGGGACAGTACGGCTCCCAGTCCCACATTACTGGCGTCTGTGTGGAGAATGAAAGGCTGGCCGTAATCAGGGTAGGCCAGGATCTCATCCCCCGTGAGGGCCATCTTTAGCTGGCGGAAGGACTCCTCTTCCGGTTTATCCCACTTGAAGGGTGGCTTTTGACTTCGGGACTTAGACTGTCCGATCAGGAGGTCCTGCATAGGAGCTGCCATCTTAGTGAACCCGGGGATGAACCTTCGGTAGTAGCCTACCAACCCGAGAAACTGTCTCACCTCTTTGATGTTCGAGGGGCTTGGCCAGCTCTTGATTGCCGTGACCTTGTCAGGGTCGGGGGCCACTCCTTCCGCGCTTACCACGTGCCCTAGGTACTGGACCTTTGGTTTCAGCAGGTGACACTTCGATGGTTTTTCCTTCAGGCCATAGCCTGCCAGGGCTTCGAACACCTCGGCCAGGTGCTTTAGGTGGTCCTCGTAGGTCTTCGAATAGACGATCATATCGTCCAGGTAAAGGATGACCGTCTCAAAGTTTCGGTGCCCTAGACAGCATTCCATCAGCCTCTGGAAGGTCCCTGGTGCGTTGCAGAGCCCGAAGGGCATACAGTTGAACTCATTCAGTCCCATCGGGGTGGTGAAGGCGGTCTTCTCCTTGTCAGCCTCTGCCACAGGAACCTGCCAGTACCCGCTAGTAAGGTCCAAAGTAGAAAAGAAGTTAGCTGATTTTAGTGCGGCTAAAGACTCTTCTATTCTAGGCAGCGGATATGCATCTTTGTGGGTGATACGGTTGATTTGTCTATAGTCCACGCACATTCTCATGGTGCCGTCTTTCTTTTTGCCAAGAACCAAGGGGGCTGCCCAGGGGCTACAGCTGTCTCTAATGACCCCAGCTTCTTTCATCTCTCTTAGCATGCCCTTTGCGTTCTGATAATGTGCAGGGGGTACAGGTCTGTGTCTTTCTTTTATCGGTGGGTGGCTCCCGGTGGGGATGTGGTGTTCTATCCCCTTTACTCTGCCGAAGTCTAGCGGGTGCTTACTAAAGACTCTCTCGTACTCCTGTACCACCCGGTAGACTCCTTGTTTTTGGTGCAGGGGAGTGGAGTCAGCACCCACATGGAGTTTCTGGCACCAGTCCTCCTTTTGCTTCTGGGAGCCATTACCCTCCGCCTGTGGAGATGGAGGCAAGGGTTCCACGGCCCTGATAGCTTTGTGTTCGACAACAAACAGTTTGGCGAGTGTAGCGTACCTGGGTAAGTGTACTTCCCTCTCCCCAATGTTGAGGATGCGGACGGGCACCCTCCCATGACGGACATCAACCACCCCCCGGGCTGTCAAAATGGTGGGCCTGCTGTCTGAGTACACGGGTTCTACCATGGCTTGGTAGTCTCTACCTCTCAACCCGATTGCAGTCCGACACCAGATCATCATTTCACTTTTGGGAGGCATGGAAATGGGGAATAGGTCACTCAGTCTTACGCTACCGATCTCACCACCAGACAGTTCTACCTGCTGCCGTCTCATCAGGGCTTTTATCTCCTTGTTGAGGACTCTCTGTTGGCGGGAACTAGCATTCACCGCCACCTGTTGTAGAATTACAATTACCTCTGAAAGACAATTTTCAATCACGTTAATACCCACAGTTATTTTAGGGTGACTTTCACGATGGTCAATGTCCACAATAATCACTCCCTGTGCCGGTAGTTCAACTTTACCAATTTTAATGGTCATCTCCTTGAACCCCATCTGCGGCACGGGTAAGCCATTACTGGCGATGATGCTCAAGTTACTGTCTGGATACCGTGTGATATCAGCATCAGTCCAATACTGCTTAAAAAGTACATAAGGGATAGTGGTTACTTGCGACCCAGTATCCAGCAAGGCGCTCATGGGGATACCGTCCAGCACCACGGGTAAAACCGGGCGCCCCCCAACGTACTTATCATGCCAATTATAAGGGCCTGGTGATCTTATGCCTGGGGGTCGGCCCTCTGCCCCAGGTTGGACCCGTTTAAATTACAGTACCTGGAAATGTGTCCGGGCTGGTGGCATCGACGGCAAATGGGCTGTCCATCCTCTGCGTAGCGGTCTGTGGGCCTCCCTCGGAACGACGGGATCCTCCTCTGTCGACGCCACGGGACATCCTCCGGACTTGAAGCCAGCTCGATGGGTCTTGACGGGTCCACTTGCAATGCCTGAACGGTCCTGGTCAACGCCGCGACGCTCCTGGTCAGCTCCTGGACTTGGTGGTGCAGGTCTTTCGACGGGGCTTGGTTCAGGGCCTGTGCATCAGCCCCCACGGGGTCCATAGAGGAGGGCGCCGCCTCCTGGTGGTAGGTGAGAGCAGGGCGCCGGGGGTTTATAGCGCCACTGGTTGCAGATTCATGGAGCACCCTTATGGCCCTGTCCTTAAATTGGGCAAAGGTCAGATCAGGGTTCTGAAAGAACATGAGGCGCAGCTGGGCCCTGTGGGCGCTGGACAGCAGTCCTTCTATGAATTGTTCTGTTAGTAACTTATCCGTTTCCTGCACGCTGCCAGGGTCAGTTTGTTGGATGGCCCTTAGGGCTTCCTGCAGATTCAGGGCATAGTCTCTGATGCTGTCCTGTGCCCGCTGCTTACATCCATAGAACCTCATTTTAATTTCAGCGGAGGTACGTGTGTCAAAGGTACCCCGCAGCCGGGCCAGAATACCCTTCACAGTCCTTTTCTCCTCAGTGGGCGATGATTTTACCTCCCTTTGGGCTGCGCCAGTTAACTGCCCTGTTAGTATGCTGACCTTCTGTTCCTCTGTCAGGGGGTAGACTTGGAACAAACTGTACAGCCTTTCCTTAAAGTCAGTTAGGGCATGGGGCTCCCCTGAGTACTTGGGCAGCCAGGCCGCTCCAGGGATGTAGGGCAGGGAAAAGGGCATCACCGCTGCTGCAGCTGCGTTGGTGGTAGTGGGCGCCTCTGTGTCCGACATCTTCCTCCCCCCTAGTTAAGCGTGGCCTACCTTCCGACGATCCTCTTCTGTAGGCCGCGGCTCCGCTGCTGCTGCTCTGGACGAGGACCTTGCGTCGCGTCCTGATGACGTCAGCGTCGCTCTCTCTCCCTTCCAGGACCTTGCGCAGCGTCGGTGCGTGGGGCGGAGCTTCGGGTCTCGCGCGCTTTGGACGTCCACGCCAGTCTTCTTCCCGCGCGGGGTCCTGAAGATGGCGTCTGATGGCGGGAAAACGGCAGAAGATGGCGGGAACCGATGGAAGATGGCGGGAGACGGCTCCGGACGGCGGGAAACCTCTTTTCAGGTAAGTGCAAAGTCTCTTTCAGGCACGCAATACCCGTTTGTGGCGGGTTGGTTGCAATCCTGCCGACTACGCCAAAGCTGACTCGCCCCCTGGGCCGTGGGGCACTCGGATCCGGGTAATAGGGAAACGGTGGGGGTAGTAGTGGCAACCCGGTTCCGTGGCTCAGGGTGGTCAGGCCAGTGGTAGTCCGTTATGTGCTGATGATTATGTCCGACTACGCCACCCGTGGATTGCGGTTATTAGGAACCGCCGCTGCATGCAGACCGATGGGGCTGATGAGGTGTGCAGCTAGGGTAGTGTGACTCCCCACGGGAAGAGTGCGGCCCCAGGGCAGTATAATGGATGTTGGGAGTGATGGTAGTGAGAGTCCCAGTGCTGATAGTGCTGGAGGAGCAAGGAGCACGCAGACAACAGGTTGCAGTCCAGGGTCTTTACTAGAACAGGTAAATTGACCCACAAACAGTCCCAGCTAGGAGGGGACCTGGATGTCTGAGAGCAACGGGGAAATTAGCCCTGGTCAGAGTGAGGGTGTAGGCCTACCGTGCTTTCTGTGCTCCTTCTGGCTATCTCCTCGTTATAGGGTAACAGCCCACGTTTCCGAGCTTTCCGTGTATTCTCGCCTGTATGACCTGCGACGTGGGTTCCTTTCTGCTCCCAGCCTTGTACGACTTTGCTGGTCCCTTCCATTGTGGCAGGGCCTCCAGGCTTCTTAGGCCAAGGAATATACAGTCCCCTGCGAACTGGTTATCTGCTGGGGGATGTGGAATCCTTCCAGCCTCAGACACCAAAGTCTGGTAAATTAAGTCCGTGATCTGCCAAGACAGGCTCTCTTCGCCTCTTGTCTCTGGCTTGTGGCTCTCCTCCTGCCACACTTCCTCTTAGGTGCAATACAACTTTCTGTCCCTGCTCTGCTCTGGGACAAGTCTCAGTCCTGAGACAGGCCATCAAGTTCTCCCTAACCCTGCCCCCAGCACCAGCTTTTATAGGGGCAGCCTGCTCCCCCTACTGGCCTGAGACAGGAGGTACTGCATGCTAATGTTCCCCTGACTAGAGAACCTCCCCCTTGCTCTCAGACACAGCTTTAATACATTTTGTGGCATCCAGGCCAGGGTGACACATTCCCCCCTAGTGAAATTTAGTACTCCGGGACTAAACAATACACAAAGACAATATGCATAACTATAAAACATTAATAGACGAACGACACACAGATTGAGTTCTTAAGGTCACAGTGTGGCCTGTGACCGGGTGTCCATATCACCAATACAACGGGGAGCCTTAACCAGGTGGGGGTCTGTCCTACCCCAAGTCCTTCACAGTCTTAGTTCATTCCTTGGTCAGGCTCCGAACGCAGTCCATACAAGGTCCCGGTTATAAAAAGTCCATAACCTGTGAGTCCTTACGGTAGCTGCAAGAAACTGAAACAGAGAATTACCAAACATGCATGTAACTTGGCAAACATTTCAATATTTGGCAACAGGGTCATTTACAATTTTAGTACACTCTATATTCTCCAGCGAGCGGGTATCTGTCCCTTTGTGCTCCTGGTTGACCTACGTAGCCCACTGTCTGGTGGTGGACTGACCTGGCTTTCCCCACTAGCGTTAGGGGTACAGCTACCAGCTCGGTGTACAGGTAGGGCAGGCAGCTGTCTGCGGGTCCTTTGGCTTACCGCAGGCATGGCAGGCTCACTGTCAGCAAAGGGTTGACTCTCCTGGGCTGCTGGTACAGGCTCTTCTGCCTCTGGAACCGCTTTCTCCTCTTCACCTTCCGGCTCTGGTGTTGGTTGTTGCTGTGCCGGTTGCAGGAAATGCAGGACAGGTACCACTATGGCATCATTTATGCGAGTCCAGGACTGAGGGAACTCTCCGAGAACGGTGCTGATCATTTCTTCCTTGTCCTTTGCGGGTTCAAGGTCACTCTGATCCTCTTCTGCACTACGGAGTTGCTCGGGGCATCTTTTGAGGTGGTCCCTGGAGACGGTACTAGTGGTTTCTCCTCCATCCTTGGTGATCACGCACACCTTCAGGTTGTCGTGATCAGACTGCAGTACGGTGTAGGGTTCCCTTTCCCACTGGTCGTCCAACTTATGTAGCCTTCTTTTTCGCTTTAGGACTTGCTCACCAGGTTCTAAGGGACCAGCAGGGGCGTGTTAGTTGAAGAGTCTTTCTTGCCTTTCTCTCACCTGGCCAGGCTCCTCTCCACACTCTCCTGTACCTTCTTGTACTGCAGTTGCCTTTCCGTATCCCAGTCCGCATCCAGGGAGGTGTCCTCAGGTGTTAGGACTCCCATCTCCAGGTCTACGGGCAGCTTACCTATTCTGGCTCGCATCAGGTAAGCCGGGGTGCAGTTGGTAGCATTCACCGGGATATGATTGTATAAGTCTATCAGGTCCGGCAGTTTTTCTGGCCACAGGCTGCGTTCCTCCAGGGGCAACGTCTTCAGGAGATCAATGACTATATTGTTCATCTTCTCACACATCCCGTTGGTTTGTGGGTGGTAAGGCGTTGTCCGAATCTTCTTACAGCCATAGAGGTTGCAGAACTCTTGGAAGATTTCAGCCTCGAACGTTGGGCCCTGGTCTGTCAGGACCTGTTCCGGATACCCGTGTGGACGACAGAAGTATTGCTGGAAGGCTCTGGCCGCTGTTTGGGCTGTCAAGTCTTTTACCGGGACCACCACGAGAAAACGGGAATAGTGGTCCACGATTGTCAGGGCGTAGTTGTACCCTGACCGGCTTGGAGCCAACTTGACATGGTCTAGAGCTACCAGCTCAAGAGGCTGCGTGGTGACGATGGGCCTCAAGGGTGTTTTCTGGCTGGTGCGGTCCTTCCTCCTCAGGTGACAAGGGCCACAGTCTCTGCACCACTTTTCTACAGCTCCTCTCATGCCGACCCAAAAGAACCTTCCTCTTGGCAGGAACTCCAGTTTCTTCCAACCGAAGTGTCCCGCTCTGTCATGGTAAGCCCCCAAGACCATAGCTGCATCTCGCCTTGGAACCACGACTTGCCAGGTCAGCTCGTGCGTCCGGTGGTTGACAATCCTTCTGCACAACTTGCCTTCGTAGAGGAACAGCTTGCTCTTCTCTTTCCATAGCTGCTTGGCTTCCTCTGGGGCATCTGGATCTAAGCGGGCATCTTCCCGGGTCAGCAGATCTTTCACCAGGCGGATTGCAGGGTCACTATCTTGGGTCTCGGCCCAGCTGTGGTGAGGTAGGGGATTGATCATCACGGTTGTTAGATCCTCCTCCTTCACGCGGTGGGAGTATTGAGCGGCTCCATACCGGTGAAACGCGGGGAGTTCTACCTCCTCCAGCTCTTCTGGGTCTTCGTCACCTTCAGGTAAGTGAGGCATCCTTGATAGGGCGTCAGCATTGGCATTGGTTTTGCCGGCCCGGTACTTGATCACGAAGTCATAGTTGGAGAGACGGGCCATCCACCGCTGTTCTAGGGCACCCAGTCTTGCATTGTCCAGGTGTGTCAACGGGTTGTTGTCCGTGTACACGGTGAACTTTGCGGAGGCCAGGTAATGCTTGAAGCGTTCCGTCACGGCCCACACCACCGCCAAGAATTCTAGCTTGAAGGAGCTGTAATTCTCCGGGTTCCTCTTGCTGGGCCTCAGCTTCCGACTGGCGTATGCGATCACCCGTTCTCTGCCCTGTTGGTTTTGGGACAGTACGGCTCCCAGTCCCACATTACTGGCGTCTGTGTGGAGAATGAAAGGCTGGCCGTAATCAAGGTAGGCCAGGATCTCATCCCCCGTGAGGGCCATCTTTAGCTGGCGGAAGGACTCCTCTTCCGGTTTATCCCACTTGAAGGGTGGCTTTTGACTTCGGGACTTAGACTGTCCGATCAGGAGGTCCTGCATAGGAGCTGCCATCTTAGTGAACCCGGGGATGAACCTTCGGTAGTAGCCTACCAACCCGAGAAACTGTCTCACCTCTTTGATGTTCGAGGGGCTTGGCCAGCTCTTGATTGCCGTGACCTTGTCAGGGTTGGGGGCCACTCCTTCCGCGCTTACCACATGCCCTAGGTACTGGACCTTTGGTTTCAACAGGTGACACTTCGATGGTTTTACCTTCAGGCCATAGCCTGCCAGGGCTTCGAACACCTCGGCCAGGTGCTTTAGGTGGTCCTCGTAGGTCTTCGAATAGACGATCACGTCGTCCAGGTAAAGGAGGACCGTCTCGAAGTTTCGGTGCCCTAGACAGCATTCCATCAGCCTCTGGAAGGTCCCTGGTGCGTTGCAGAGCCCGAAGGGCATACAGTTGAACTCATTCAGTCCCATCGGGGTGGTGAAGGCGGTCTTCTCCTTGTCAGCCTCTGCCACAGGAACCTGCCAGTACCCGCTAGTAAGGTCCAAAGTAGAAAAGAAGTTAGCTGATTTTAGTGCGGCTAAAGACTCTTCTATTCTAGGCAGCGGATATGCGTCTTTGTGGGTGATACGGTTGATTTGTCTATAGTCCACGCACATTCTCATGGTGCCGTCTTTCTTTTTGACCAGAACCAAGGGGCTGCCCAGGGGCTACAGCTGTCTCTAATGACCCCAGCTTCTTTCATCTCTCTTAGCATGCCCTTTGCGTTCTGATAATGTGCAGGGGGTACAGGTCTGTGTCTTTCTTTTATCGGTGGGTGGCTCCCGGTGGGGATGTGGTGTTCTATCCCCTTTACTCTGCCGAAGTCTAGCGGGTGCTTACTAAAGACTCTCTCGTACTCCTGTACCACCCGGTAGACTCCTCGCTTTTGGTTCAGGGGAGTGGAGTCAGCACCCACATGGAGTTTCTGGCACCAGTCCTCCTTTTGTTTCTGGGAGCCATTACCCTCCACCTGTGGAGATGGAGGCAAGGGTTCCACGGCCCTGATAGCTTTGTGTTCGACAACAGTTTGGCGAGTGTAGCGTACCTGGGTAAGTGTACTTCCCTCTCCCCAATGTTGAGGATGCGGACGGGCACCCTCCCATGACGGACATTAACCACCCCCCGGGCAGTCAAAATGGTGGGCCTGCTGTCTGAGTACACGGGTTCTACCATGGCTTGGTAGTCTCTACCTCTCAACCCAATTGCAGTCCGACACCAGATCATCATTTCACTTTTGGGAGGCATGGAAATGGGGAATGGGTCACTCAGTCTTACGCTACCGATCTCACCACCAGACAGTTCAACCTGCTGCCGTCTCATCAGGGCTTTTATCTCCTTGTTGAGGACTCTCTGTTGGCGGGAACTAGCATTCCCCGCCACCTGTTGTAGAATTACAATTACCTCTGAAAGACAATTTTCAATCACGTTAGTACCCACAGTTATTTTAGGGTGACTTTCACGACGGTCAATGTCCACAATAATCACTCCCTGTGCCGGTAGTTCAACTTTACCAATTTTAATGGTCATCTCCTTGAACCCCATCTGCGGCACGGGTAAGCCATTACTGGCGATGATGCTCAAGTTACTGTCTGGATACCATGTGATATCAGCATCAGTCCAATACTGCTTAAAAAGTACATAAGGGATAGTGGTTACTTGCGACCCAGTATCCAGCAAGGCGCTCATGGGGATACCGTCCAGCACCACGGGTAAAATCGGGCGCCCCCCAACATACTTATCACGCCAATTATAAGGGCCTGGTGATCTTATGCCTGGGGGTCGGCCCTCTGCCCCAGGTTGGACCCGTTTAAATTACAGTACCTGGAAATGTGTCCGGGATGGTGGCATCGACGGCAAATGGGCTGTCCATCCTCTGCGTAGCGGTCTGTGGGCCTCCCTCGGAACGACGGGATCCTCCTCTGTCGACGCCACGGGACATCCTCCGGACTTGAAGCCAGCTCGATGGGTCTTGACGGGTCCACTTGCAATGCCTGGACGGTCCTGGTCAACGCCGCGACGCTCCTGGTCAGCTCCTGTACTTGGTGGTGCAGGTCTTTCGACGGGGCTTGGTTCAGGGCCTGTGCATCAGCCCCCACGGGGTCCATAGAGGAGGGCGCCGCCTCCTGGTGGTAGGTGAGAGCAGGGCGCCGGGGGTTTATAGCGCCACTGGTTGCAGATTCACGGAGCACCTTTATGGCCCTGTCCTTAAATTGGGCAAAGGTCAGATCAGGGTTCTGAAAGAACATGAGGCGCAGCTGGGCCCTGTGGGCGCTGGACAGCAGTCCTTCTATGAATTGTTCTGTTAGTAACTTATCCGTTTCCTGCACGCTGCCAGGGTCAGTTTGTTGGATGGCCCTTAGGGCTTCCTGCAGATTCAGGGCATAGTCTCTGATGCTGTCCTGTGCCCGCTGCTTACATCCATAGAACCTCATTTTAATTTCAGCGGAGGTACGTGTGTCAAAGGTACCCCGCAGCCGGGCCAGAATACCCTTCACAGTGCTTTTCTCCTCAGTGGGCCATGATTTTACCTCCCTTTGGGCTGCGCCAGTTAACTGCCCTGTTAGTATGCTGACCTTCTGTTCCTCTGTCAGGGGGTAGACTTGGAACAAACTGTACAGCCTTTCCTTAAAGTCAGTTAGGGCATGGGGCTCCCCTGAGTACTTAGGCAGCCAGGCCGCTCCAGGGATGTAGGGCAGGGAAAAGGGCATCACCGCTGCTGCAGCTGCGTTGGTGGTAGTGGGCGCCTCTGTGTCCGACATCTTCCTCCCCCCCTAGTTAAGCGTGGCCTACCTTCTGACGATCCTCTTCTGTAGGCCGCGGCTCCGCTGCTGCTGCTCTGGACGAGGACCTTGCGTCGCGTCCTGATGACGTCAGCGTCGCTCTCTCTCCCTTCCAGGACCTTGTGTTGCGCAGCGTCGGTGCGTGGGGCGGAGCTTCGGGTCTCGCGCGCTTTGGACATCCACGCCCCTCTTCTTCCCGCGCGGCGTCCTGAAGATGGCGTCTGATGGCGGGAAAACGGCTGAAGATGGCGGGAACCGATGGAAGATGGCGGGAGACGGCTCCGGACGGCGGGAAACCTCTTTTCAGGTAAGTGCAAAGTCTCTTTCAGGCACGCAATACCCGTTTGTGGCGGGTTGGTTGCAATTCTGCCGACTACGCCAAAGTGGTTACACTACTATGTGACAGAGCATTTTAGTTACGCTACTATGGGGCACAGAACTTATTGGTTATGACTCGCCCCCTGGGCCGTGGGGCACTCGGATCCGGGCAATAGGGAAACGGTGGGGGTAGTGGTGGCAACCCGGTTCCGTGGCTCAGGGTGGTCAGGCCAGTGGTAGTCCGTTATGTGCTGATGATTATGTCCGACTACGCCACCCGTGGATTGCGGTTATTAGGAACCGCCGCTGCATGCAGACCGCTGGGGCTGATGAGGTGTGCAGCTAGGATAGTGTGACTCCCCATGGGAAGAGTGCGGCCCCAGGGCAGTATAATGGATGTTGGGAGTGATGGTAGTGAGAGTCCCAGTGCTGATAGTGCTGGAGGAGCAAGGAGCACGCAGACAACAGGTTGCAGTCCAGGGTCTTTACTAGAACAGGTAAATTGACCCACAAACAGTCCCAGCTAGGAGGGGACCTGGATGTCTGAGAGCAACGGGGAAATTGGCCCTGGTCAGAGTGAGGGTGTAGGCCTACCGTGCTTTCTGCGCTCCTTCTGGCTATCTCCTCGTTATAGGGTAACAGCCCACGTTTCCGAGCTTTCCGTGTATTCTCGCCTGTATGACCTGCGACGTGGGTTCCTTTCTGCTCCCAGCCTTGTACGGCTTTGCTGGTCCCTTCCATTGTGGCAGGGCCTCCAGGCTTCTTAGGCCAAGGAATATACAGTCCCCTGCGAACTGGTTATCTGCTGGGGGATGTGGAATCCTTCCAGCCTCAGACACCAAAGTCTGGTAAATTAAGTCCGTGATCTGCCAAGACAGGCTCTCTTCGCCTCTTGTCTCTGGCTTGTGGCTCTCCTCCTGCCACACTTCCTCTTAGGTGCAATACAACTTTCTGTCCCTGCTCTGCTCTGGGACAAGTCTCAGTCCTGAGACAGGCCATCAAGTTCTCCCTAACCCTGCCCCCAGCACCAGCTTTTATAGGGGCAGCCTGCTCCCCCTACTGGCCTGAGACAGGAGGTACTGCATGCTAATGTTCCCCTGACTAGAGAACCTCCCCCTTGCTCTCAGACACAGCTTTAATACATTTTGTGGCATCCAGGCCAGGGTGACACATACGCGCTGGCCCTCTAAGAGGGCTGGAACGCGCGCGCACGCGTGCCCTAAGGACATGGCTGGAAACACTGCTGGAAGCAGGCAGAGCACAGGGGAGGGAAGCACTGGCTGTAGCGCGGGTGAGTGAAGTGACACACCGGAGACCCTGCCTGTCAGAGCAGGTCTCCAGTGTGGTGCTAACAGATGCTACCTTAATTAATCCCATTCTACTGAAAACCCATCCATCCATGAATCTTATTCTGATGTCTCTTGTATCATTACAAGTAGGGATGAGCAAACCCAAACTGTAAAGGTCGGTGTCCGTCTCGGACATCCAGTGTCCAGTACCAAACCTTGAACACGGACTTCTTACTGTATGTCTGGTTTACTGTTCAGGTTCGGCAGACTAATAAAGCTTGTTGAAAGGCTTTTCCGGTGTGGGTGACGCGCCCCCTGGGCCATGGGGTGCCCGGTGCCAGGCCGGTAGATGCTGGGGGATGTCACAGTGGCGGTGACCCGGTCCGTGACCCAGGGCGGTCAATAAAAAGGGGTTATTGATAGGGGATTTATAGTGATTGTATAAAGTTCGTGACGCCACCTGTGGTATGCGGCTAAGGGAGCCGCTGCTGCAGAGCAGATCCTCTGGAGCTGATGTAAATGCAGCAGGGATGGTGTGGCTCTCCAGAGGTAGAGCTTAGCTCCAGGGCAGTGTAGATGTTATGGGTTATGCTGGGCGTTGTAGTGCAGGGGTTGATGGCGCACCAATAATCAGTCCACAACTTAATGGCGGTTTCCTGTTATCTTTACTGGTGGTGACTAGACAAGCCGGGACTAGGGTACTGGCTAGAAGCGGAAGTCCGGGCAGCCTGGAAGCAAGTAAAGAATCCTCATTGCTAGGTGAAGTTGGAGGCCTTCCCTTTCCACTAAACTCTTTGGCCCTGCTGCTTGTAGCTGTGCGGTGGCCCTCGTACCTGAGTGCAACGTTTCTGTGCTCACCCTTATGGCAGGCAGCTCGGACCTTGCTGGTGCGTCGCTCCCACGTGGCGGTGCTGGGCCCTCTGTGCTGCTGAGCCTCCAGGCGTCTGATGGGGCCAGGAGACCTGCAGTCTCCTGCCCTCCGGTTTATGCTGCTGGGCCTTCAGTGCCCCACAGTCTTGGACTCCCGTGTCCGGTTCTTCTGTGCTGGTTCTTCTGGGGTGAGCTGCCGCACAGCTCCAGTCCCCAGCTCCTCTCTCTTCGACGTCCTGACTTCAACTCCTCACACTAAGACTAACTAACCCCGCCCCCAGATCCCAGTTGCCAAGGGGAGGGTCTCCCCTTGCTGGTCTGGAGCCAGGAAAGTGTTGCATGCTTAGCAAAACCTGATTAGGGGACCCCTGCTTGCTTCCAGGCATGGTATCACCTCTTATGAGGGAGGCAATGCCACTGTGGCAACCGGACCCCTGGGGTGCCACCTGGGCACTTCCGGCATGGCTGTGAGTGGCCAGCGCACCATGTTAGAAAAAAATAATAATTAAAAAAAAAAGACGTGAGGTCCCTCCTAGTTTTGATAACAAGCAAACAAAGCTCAGAGTTTAGAGAACAAAGCTCCATAAACTGGAGCAGCAGTCACTGCCTGGTCTCGTGCTGCACTCCAGGAAGAGCCGAGGCTAAGCTCCAGAATTGGCGCATCTAATGGATGTGCCATTTCTGGAGCAGCTGAGAGCTGGTCTTATTAAGTAGGAAAGGGGCCAATATCCTTGGCCCTTCCCAGACTATTAATATCAGCCCCCAGCTGTCTGCTTTCCCATGGCTGGTTATTAAAAATAGGGGGGACTCCACATCAATTTTTTTCTTTTATTTATTAGTATTTTTCATTTATTTATACTATTTTTTGCACTTCTTTCTCAATAAATAGACTGCTCAGATATCTGGATGAATTAAATATTCATTTGAAAATCTTTACTGATATAAATTCTGTAATCTGCTGAGAATAAGAAAACATATTCTTCAATGGAAACTAAAAAACTAAAATCGACAACCAATTGGGGGCTGGATTCCAAATCGTCATAAAAATCAAATTAAATCACAGGCGGTCTTAATGGCACACTCATGCCTGTATGCACTGGCAACTGGGCATGCTCCAAAGGATGGTGACCTGGGGGATCTCATCCCATACCTTGATCAGGGCATTGGTTAGCTCCTCAACAGTGTGTGAACCTGCTCTAACCTGTGAAGAGAACAAGGCACCAATGGTGGACTTGCAATCCTGATGTTCTTTGATGAATGCCAATTGCGCAGCACAGGGCTGGTCTGAGCACAAGAACCACTACAGGACGTCAAGCCCTCATGTCACCCTCATGGAGTCAATTTGTGACAGTTTGGTCATAAACATGCAAACTAGTAGACGCTAGATGTCATTTTGTAGGGCTCTGTCAGTGCTCTTCATATTCCTTTTTGCACAAAGGAGCAGAATCCGGCCCTGCTGCTAAATTAATGCCCTTCTACAGTCCTGTCCTTCTTTCCTAGTATAATGGTTCGTGTACTGATATTTGCTTTATGTTCTTAAAGGGGTATTCTCATGTTATTAATTTGCTTTAGTTAGCATGAAAATAGGCAAGTTGGCAATTGACATGCTTTTTCTATTTGCTATAGATCGCTGGCCGTGATAGCTTTTATCTTACATTGTGTACAGCTTGTTTCCAAAGAGACCGACCACCAAAGCCTAGCTGAGTGTGTGTAGTAGCTACATTCCAGGCTGAGGAGTTAACTCCTAACATTGCAGTCACTTCTTTCTAGGCCATTAAGTTTTATACAGTGATCTACTTACCTCCCTTCCTTTCCCTCATGGCTCCTGACAAGCTGCTTTTGTCAGTCCTGCATAATCACAATCTTCGGCCCCAGCATTGGCATTTTCCAGAACAGTTCTCCTGATAACAGCTCTCACTTTCCTGAGCTCTGTGCTTGTTCAAATGACCTGTTAACTCTACATGCAAATATAGTGATAACAGTGTAGACTTCCGAACAATGACAGCAGCAGAAGGAAACAGACCAGAACTGTCACTCAAGGAAGATTGACTGCCGCTAGAAACCAGGAAGTAAGAACTGGAAGCTGCTCAAGCAATAACTTGAGAATACCTTTTAAGGTTTCATTCCATTCAGAAGAACATTTTTCATGTATGTGTTCTATCTGTGTGTGACATGCAGAAGTAGTGCTGTTGCTTCAAAATCATCCAGCAACTATTAGAAGTAACACAAGCACAGGAGACAGGAAGTGTTGTGCTCCAGAAGCATCCAGCAACTAGCGGGGTTAACACAGTCAAAGGAGACAGGGAGTGTTTAGCAGAGCCCCATAGGGATTGTGGGGAAGTTGTTTACTGTTCTGGCTGGAGCCGAAGAGAAAGGTGGTGTGACATCTGTTTCTCACAAAAGGCAAGGGAACAGAATTCAGGTCAGGATCGAAGCTAAACACAGGTCAGATAGACTCCCTGAGCTAACAGTGTGGAGTATTATCAGACAGAAAGATAAGGACTGGAAGAAGTCGTGTCACAGGGATCTTCTCCCTCATCAAAACCCCCCTCCATCTCCATGCAGGATAAAGAATGCTGTGCACTATTGTGTCCTTGTGAATGAAAAACCTGGGGTTGTGTATGCATAGAAGTGTGCTGAAAAGAGATCTAATCTGTGCTGAATTATGCTACTGAATAGACTGATATTACTGTGCTTGCTTTAATAGACTGTACTGTGGTAAAGCCTGTTGCTTCAAACAGTTAAATGGTACTGGCCGTACTTGATTAAACTCCACTGTTCAACAGTTTATGAAGACTCTTGTCAGATGTGTCTAGTCAGCAATTGAATCTATCGTGTACCTGAGAGAAGCTGCAGGCTATGGCCGCCCTGAGTAACTCTTCCCCCAGGGTTCCAATGAATTCATGAAACCCATCGCGCCCTATCTGAACCTAGCGGCGTGTGTGTAACATGTGTAACATGTGGTTTTCACCAATAGATTATAATGGATACGTGTTCTATGTGGCTGTTTACATGTCTGTGTATTTTCAGCGTCATGGATGAAAATTACCCTTTGTAACATCTATTTTTCTATACGTGAAAAATTAATCACTAATGAAACACTTATGGTAAAAACTAATGAAACTCTGATCCAAAACATTGACAATATTACCTTTTTTTTTTTTTTTTTTGCGTACGTGAAAAATCACTGATGTGTGAATGAGGTCTACGACTGTGCTGGGATCCTTAATATAAAGCTTTCATGCGGGTTTATGCTCACACAGTACATGTACATTTCTAAACCTTTCCTGTAACCTGAATTTTATTACTGACGATCCTTAGCAAGAAACAGAATACCAGCGAAAGATATCACAAAAAGTCATGTCAAAAGGTATATATTCTTTCTTAGAAGGGAGCATGGAGGTTTGCTGCTAAAACAGCATTTTATGCCAAGTTCACGTTCAACATATGTCAGTGTATTATAGTGCACCTATCCATCACTCTGGACCTTTTGTGAATGTACCAAATCTGACAAGTACAACAATTTTCTGAGACAAGGCTCTCTAATCCTATTACTCATTCATCAGCCTGTGGATGATAGGGGGAAACCAGATCGAACTCGGCCAAAAAGAGCAGCCAGGAGCTTTCTCCAGCACTGCGATGCTCAGCTTAGCCGGGGCACAATAGGTGTGTAATTTAAGTTTTTTGTTGAGCTCAAATCCAATCACATACTTGAGTGGAGGATCATAGTCAAACACACGCGAAGGGAATGAGATAATTCCTGCCTCGCACAACCACACAAACCAGCCTTTGATTTGATCAACCTTCCACTCAGAGCTCCTTTCTATCTCCGTTCCTCTCTCGTATTGAAATTTTTCTTTAACAGTCTCAGGGACGCATCTCTGGGGTAGCGTGAAATGAGGTGACTCTGTTGTGTGTTCATTATTTTTTCTGTAATCCCGATGAGACATTTCCAAGAATTTAGATTTGAGATCTATTTTTTTTTCCTGAGCAGTTGGTTAAAAATAAGGAATTTTTTAAAGGGCATTGAAATGATCAAAACATTTTTGAACACATTCAGGTCAATTCTGGACATTGCAATATCATAATTTTGGTCACTTATTAAATTTCATATTTGACGTAATGTGGACCCAAAAGTCAAAAATTGAGATATGAGTTTCTCTAATGAAAGTGAAGGATCATAAAATGTTATTGCTTATAACTGTCTTTTCATTCAACTTTTCAGAATAATCTGAGTAGCTCTATTTCTGGCCATTATATGACTTGTACCCTGAATTTTTCACAAATTTTGCTCTCTTAATTTTCAGTTCTCTGAGCTATCAGGTGGAGACCAGCTATTATGAATCTCCCATACTAATCACACACAGATACGAGGGATTCCAGCTCTCGTTCTTTTTTAGGAAATGTTCAGAAGCAGCATAAAGACAACATAGAGTATCAGTGAGCACTGTAGCTGTGAATCCAGCTTTGTGATAAGAAAAATCACTCATTAACTGCAGCACAATCTGTCTCGGCTTGTTTCCTCATTCTGCTTCTTATTCCTCCTCTTTCTCCCCTCTCCAAAGGCTTTAATAGCTTGCTGAAACTTGACACCTCACTGTGCATACTTACTTTTTTATTTTACCTTATTTTTTTACTGTAAAGGAAAGAGTAGACTGCTGCACTTTACTACTTAGTGGGACACCCTAAAAAACTTATACATAACTTTGTGTTCTATGGAACACATGCCACTATGAAATTTGGCTAAAACTTTGGGAAGACTTTTCTGTCATATACACCAAACATAATGAAAAAACTCAGTGAAGGGAGCCTTAAGGTGGTTATATAACTTCATTATCTGTTGGATGTCAGTTAGTCCTCCCTACCTCCTTATGCACAATCCCTTTTTTAACTTAGCGGAGAAACTGTCATTAGAGATGAACAAATCCTTTGAAATTTGAATTTGTCAGTTTAGAAAATAAAAAAATGTAAAAAAATGAGATTGGCAAGCACTTCAATTCCCCAGAGAATAAGTATATCAAACTCTAAGGTCTCCTAGAACTATATCCAAATCATTTCCAACTCTTTAACATCAACACATCCTAGACATATCAAAGAGGCTTCTACATATAAGACTATGGATAGAACGGATGGTAACTATTTTTCACTGCCGTGCTGTCAAATATTATCTGGAATGTTTTATGGCTTGTGAGCTAAAATGACCTCCCACAATCCAGAATCAACCCAAAAGGGGTGCTGCATTCCCTACCTCTGCTTTTATACAGGCTATAATAATCTTTACTGACTGGCTGTGATTTAATGGCTACAAGGTATTATGGAGAAGCTCATCCAGCAGTGCTCATCTCTTGTGAGCCTTTTCTGGCTGATGCAGTATTCCACATTGTATAAAATGGTGGCAGGTATTTTTAACATTTCACACAAATCAATTCACATTTTTTTTTAATTAGCTGGGTATAGCAAATTTATTCTTGCTTATATGTCATCATATTCCACAGTGCTTAACAGACTGTATCACTACTGTCCCCATTGGGGCTCACAGTCTAAATTCCTTATCTACGTCTTTGGGATGTGGGAGGTAACCGGAGAACCTGGAGGAAACCCAAGCAAACACTGGGAGAACATATAAACTCCCCGCAGATGATGTCCTTGTTTAGTAGAATTTGAACCTAGGACCTTAACTCTACATAACAGCACTAACCACTGACCCAAGTGCACCTTTTGGTGTTTATTCTTGTTTGCCTTATTGCAATTTACATAGCTCAACACAACTAATATAACAAGTGTTTTTTCCAAATTCACCACCAAATGCCACCTTTACTGACTATTGTAGTCCCAGAATTATTCACCCCTTAAGAGTCTTTAGTATTTAGATGGTCCCTTTTGGCTGTTATGACCTCCAAACATGATCCATAGGCAGACACTGACTTCTAGCAGCGTTCCTGAGGAATCGTAGCCCATTTCTCATAGTCAATGGCCCCCAGTTCACTAATATCTGGAGTTTGCATGTTGAAGCTGTCAGCTTCAAATCCCACCAAATATTTTTTTATTTGGTTCAAATCTGGTGACTGTGATGGCCACTGCAGAATCTTCCAGGACTTCTGAAACCAAACCTTCGTGATCTTTTGAGGTTTGTTTTTGATTATTGTCCTGTTGGATATTGCAATGACGACCAACATTCGGCTTTTCACAAAAGACGTTTTCTCCTGAAACTTCAATGAATCCATCTTGCCCTCCACATGCTCTAAGTTTCTAAAAGTGCAGAGCATCACAGAGCCACCGCCATACTTCACTGCAGGGAGGGTGTTCTTTTCGGCTTATACTTTATTCGTCATCACCAGACTAATCACTGATCCACAGTCTCAAAATGTTTGTTTTGCTTCATCTCTTAAAGCCACAGAAATGTTTGGGTTTTGTATTTACATGGCTTTGAGCATATTGGAGCAGACTTTTCTTGTGCTTTTGCGTCAAAAGAGGTGCATGTCTTTAAGTTCAGGCATGGAAACCTTCGGCATTTTTTATGCAGGGTTTCATGTAGGGTTCATGGACGTCTGTGAAATTCGGTCAGAGCACAGACTGCAATGCATGGACTCCTGATTTGAACTCAACAGCATCATATATGCCCATAATGCTGTCAAGCTTGGGAAGAAAGACCAGTGGACAGTCCGTGCTTGGATGGATTTTCGCAGACAGTCAGTACTTGCATTGAGTCTCGCAGACAGTCCATGCTTGCATTGAGTTTGACAGACAGTCCGTGCTTGCATTGAGTTTGGCAGACAGTCCGTGCTTGCATTGAGTTTGGCAGACAGTCCGTGCTTGTATTGAGTTTGGCAGACAGTCCGTGCTTGCATTGAGTTTGACAGACAGTCCGTGCTTGCATTGAGTTTGGCAGACAGTCCGTGCTTGCATTGAGTTTGGCAGACAGTCCGTGCTTGTATTGAGTTTGGCAGACAGTCCGTGCTTGCATTGAGTTTTGTAGACAGTCCGTGCTTGCATTGAGTTTGGCAGACAGTCTGTGCTTGCATTGAGTTTGGCAGACAGTCCGTGCTTACATTGAGTTTGGCAGACAGTCCGTGCTTGCATTGAGTTTGCCAGACAGTCCGTGCTTGCATTGAGTTTGGCAGACAGACCGTGCTTGCATTGAGTTTCACACACAGTCTGTGCTTGGATCGAGTTTCGCACACAGTCCGTGCTTGGATCGAGATTCGCACACAGTCCGTGCTTGGATTGAGTTTCGCACACAGTCTGTTCTTGGATTGAGTTTCGCACACAGCCCATGCTTGGATCGAGTTTCGCAGACAGTCCGTGCCTGGAACGAGTTTTGCAGACAGTCCGTGCTTGGATCGAGTTTTGCAGACAGTCCGTTTTTGGATTGAGTTTCGCACACAGTCCGTCCTTGGATCGAGTTTCGCAGACATTCCGTGCCTGGAACGAGTTTCGTAGACAGTCTGTGCTTGGATCGAGTTTCGCACACAGTCCGTGCTTGGATCGAGTTTCACAGACAGTCCATGCTTTGATCGAGTTTCGCAGACAGTCCGTGCTTGGATCGAGTTTCGCAGACAGTCCATGCTTGGATCGAGTTTCGCAGACAGTCCGTGCTTGGATTGAGTTTCGCAGACAGTCCGCACTTGGATCGAGTTTCGCAGACAGTGCTGTGCCCGGTAAAATCTTCCTCTTTCTGCCATATTCAGGTCGTGTAGCCAGTGCTCCTTCTTAACATTTGCCTTTGTCTCTTTTAGATCCCTTCCCCTATTGGTACAAGAATATGATCTCTCAACTTTTCTGACCACTCTCATCACTTATTTTATTCACCTATTTATAACATGAAAAAGTCAACAAACCCCTCATCAGTCCAGGTAATTGTGTTTTATCTCAATCACATCTGATAAAATTAATAAAACCCTCCATTATCACATGAGACAACACCTGATTCACAAATGTGCGCTCTAAATGGGGATTTCTATTCAGGGGGTTGAATAATTCTGAGACTGTAGTAGTCAGTAAAAGTGACATTTTGTATTGAATTTTGAGAAACCGCTTGTTACAATTCATATAGCTCAGCATAAGAAATATATTTCTTTACTTTATTGTAGTAAGTTTGTAAATTTTGCTAATGCAGGAATAATTTATTATTATTTTATAACAGGTTGTCTTAAATTTTATGCATTTATAAATGGATATTTTGTATAAATATGAAAAGATTATTCACATTTCCCAGATGAGTCAATGTCAGAGTGACACACAGTGACATGTGAATATGTAAGAATTCAGTATAATGTATGTATAAATGTTGGCAAAAGTACAAGGCGAAACCTGAAGTTCAGCTTTAGTAAACAGTGTGGAGTTCACAATGACTGTAAAGTCTAGGCGTAGACAACGAGGACGGGTGTTTAGGTTATGGTAGCCACTTCTTAATTTATCATTTATATTTCTAATGGCTATTATTATAAAAAAAAAAATATTGACTGACTGGTCAATAGAATCTTTGATCTCGGCTTTCTCCGATGTTTTGAAAGACAAGTCCGGTCTGTAGTGTACACACTGTCCAAGTCAAATATCAGGATTGAAGGGTCACCCCATTTCCAGGACCTCTATACTTCCATACAAAGGCAAGAGTCTTCTATGTCTGGAATGTCTGCTCCCCGTGAAGCTCGCGCATCATTTTCAAGTGCTGCCGGATAAAAATAAATACACAGAACCAGCGTACAGAGCTCGGCTAGTTTGTAGGAGTCTTAAAGAGGACATGTCAGCTCCAATTAGTATTTAATAAATATTTGTTTCCTTCCATTCAAAACCAATGCTAGAGCATCTGTTCTTCCATTGTGGTGTTTTTTGTTAGTCTTCCTGGAAATGCTAGAGTTCGCTCACATGAGCGTATACATCAATGTTTTATTGAATAACACTTAGACCAATGTTATTCTATGGGACTGTGCCAAATCAGCATGAGAAAGAAATCAGAAATCAATGTCAGAGTGCAGTCCGATTTCCGTGGACTCACAATGGAGAAGATGGAGAAATCTTGTTCTCCATCTTCTCAACGGTTGCACGATTCTCTCATGCTAGAGAATCAGCTCACACTATGCTGACACCTGGAGCAGAGTTTGTCATTAACATAATCGATCAGGTTCTCTCGAATGAGAGAATATACGCTTCTGTGACCCTGGCCTTAAATCAGTTCACAACTGGATGTTACTATTTCATTTGTAATTGGGGTGTAGAACAATCAGTGCTAACAGTGCCAGACTTTGTGAGAAACCACTTTTGATAAGCGGAAACGGTTTACCCAATGTATTAATACATTTCCAAGAAAAATAATGGAGGAGTACCACCAGAAATGTAATCAAAATGATCTTTTCAGCAATTATTAATATTTACTATTATAGTCATACAGTTATACAGCTACTTAAAAATGTAAAACTTTTATTGGAAGAAGTTAAAAATGGATTCCATATCACAAAGGTGGATTGGCACCACCTTTTTTCAGCATTCCATATCAAGAGAGCTGACAGGTCATCAAGTAGGGACATGTTTAAAGGGGTTGCCTACTTAAATATGCTTATTGCAAGATATACAAGTTACTAGTATACTTATAGTTATAAAAAGTTCCATGATATGAATATATATTTAAGACCCAGGTCCCGACATTTCAAGTTGAGCTTAACACACTCTATCACTAGTGTTGAGCCACCCCCGTAGTGTTCGAGTTCGGTTCGGTTCGTCGAACACCCGTGTGTTCGCCGAACTGTTCGTCGAACTGTTCGTCGAACACCTTCGAACACCGTTAAAACCAATGGCAGGCAAACAAAAACACATAGAAACACATAGAAAACACCTTCAAAGGTGTCCAAAAGCTGACAAACTGCTCAGAAGACACAACTAACACATGGAAAAGTGACAAGTACATATAGTCATGCGAAAAGAAAAGAGGTGGAGGAGTAAAAGGAGGGGGAGACACAAATATAGGCATGTCATGCCCTTCTAAAATCCAAAAAGTGAGAAGCCGACACGTTCAGTCCGCTCCTGCCCGTGCCACCTCCGTGTCGCCGGGTTTGTGCCAGAGCCGCGGTGAACCCTGACGGCCAGCCCCCTCTCCCAATACTGGTGCCTGTCCGCTGGTGGGTCGAGCGAGCCCCCCTGTGGTGGAGGCAGCTCTAAGCTTTTTAATTTAAATTGTCTCTCTAATTTGAATGAATACACTTTAAATCCATTTACAAGGATCTATTGGAGGGCAAGTCTCATGCCAGCAGCCGCGTAATTCCAGCTCCAGTAGCGTCCACTAAAGCTGCTGCAGTTAAAAAGCTTTTATAAGGATCGAGCTCGGCTGTCCACCGCAAGGCATCCTACTGCCAGTCCCAGCCCCTATGCCTTGGGGTGCCTCCTGATGCTCTTCACTGAGTATCCCGTGGTCCCGAAGCATTTCCTTTGAAAAAATGAAGTGTCCAAACTACAGGTGGTGTAGCTTGCTTAACAGCCGGGACAATCCGCTGACTAGCAGACACTGCTACTAGGCACAAAGTATTTCCTGGGCTAGATGCAGTTAAAAATTTGCAATTAGATACTCTCGTTGGATGCTGAGAAAGCATTCCATACAGTCTCCTGGCACGCCATATATGATTCTCTTAAAAAGCTTGGGGTAGGGGTCTAGGGGACCCTTTTATAGCCAAAATCACGGCCCTGTATCACAATACATCACCTAGGCTGAAGATAAATGGAACTGTAGCACCCTGAGGGCTCGGTTGCTACAGAGGTATTGCACCTCACCCAGAGGTGTGATATCTCACTCTCAGGTAAGGATGGAGTGTGGATCAGGACCCGACACCTGCATGCATTACACCACATTGCCGTGGGGCAGGGCGACCAATATGCCTCTGAGATGGGCACGACAGTCCCTGTCCCTGGCTGGAGTGGAGGGAGGGAACACTGAGGAAGGGGAACCCTGTAGTGCAGGAGCAGGGAGGAAGCAGTTCCTGGGTGCATTGAGAAGGGAGTATAAAAGGTGGGCACCATCTTAGTTCAGTGCAGAGAAGTCTGAGCAGAAGTGGCAGGGAGCAGGGGCTCTGCAAGGGCTCTGCTCCGGAGGCGGGCCTAGTAACAGAGGCCCAGGCCTGGAAGAGGGAGAAGGAAGGAAGAGGAGCGGAGAAGGCTCCAGGAACGAGGAATGAAGGGATCCCAGGGGTGCGGACGGGCGAGTCGCCACCGCACGCCCGAATCCACCTGCGTGGAGGGGTCAGGCCAAAGGGGGAGACCGGTCCCCGAAACTAGTGGAGGCAGGAAACGACCCTCAGCTAGAAACCGGAGGCTCTGACATTTTATGTGGCGCAGCCCCTCGCTACACCCGCTAGGAAGGCACCACATAGGGTCAGGGAAACTGGCGCCAAGTTTACCAAGAGGAGGCCCGAGGCAGCCGGACAGAAGGGTTGGTAAGAAAGGCCAGACAAAGGACACACAAAGGGGGTCCTGTGAAGCGCTCCAAAGTTATCTGGGAGTTGTCTGAGCCCCTCACCTGGTGAGCACAGTACGACGTGGGCAGCTGTTACCTGCAGACGTGGTCTGGATAATAAGAACTGTGAGTAAAGGCCCTGGACTGCATCACTGACTCCGTGTCGTTACTGCTGCTGCCCTGCACCATCACCCCCATCCTCCGCATACACTGCCCTGAGGCTAAACTCCTCCCGTGGGAAGTTATGCTACGCTCTGCTGCACCCACAACACCAGCCTCAGCGGTCTGCCCTGCAGCGGCGGTTCACTCTGACCGCAATCCACGGGTGGCGTAGTCGGACATTTAAACATCAAAACCACATAAACAGTTCCGCCACTGGTTTGACCACCCTGAGCCACGGAACAGGGTCGCCGCCACGAAGACTACAACCACCAGCATCCACCAAAAAGGGTCCGGCTCCGGGTGTCCCAAGGCCCAGGGGGTGCATCAGAACATTTTCATCACCTTTCACAATCACCAATGGGACAAGGCAGGGATGTCCTCTGTCCCCTCTCTTATACATCCTAGTGATGGAGCACCTGCTCTCATCAATTCGCCATAACCCCAATATTAGGTGGA
The DNA here is from genome assembly GCF_046119375.1 of Phyllobates terribilis. Lineage (NCBI taxonomy): Eukaryota > Metazoa > Chordata > Amphibia > Anura > Dendrobatidae > Phyllobates > Phyllobates terribilis. Next base: position 249,882,115 of record NW_027362773.1, on the reverse strand, counting down.
TTGAGGTGGGAGGCACCGAGTACAAGTGCTCTCTATTTGCTGATGATGTCCTAGTATATATCACTCAATCACATATATCCATCCATGCTGTTATGGCTGAAATAGATCACTTTGTTACATGGTCAAATTTTAAAATCAATGCAGCGAAGTCTGAGGCCCTCGATGTCTCCCTCCCCAAATCCATATAGGATTCCATCCAGTCCAACTTTCCCTTTGCCTGGCCCTCACAGGGTATCAAATACTTAGGAATTCCTATTCATAGAGACCTCTCCCATCTATGTTATCTTAATTTTGGGCCCTTTATTGAACAACTCCATACAGACCACGGTTGGCAAGTTAGAACTGTAAGATTCACTAGGTGAACCACTGGTGTTTTGTGGAAAAGCACATGTACACTGTGTTCCAAATTATTATGCAAAAAGTGTTTAGGAGTGATAAGGGAATAATTTGTTTGTTAGTCAGTTAAACTCATTGATGGTGATGTGTGTCAGGGCTCTTTATATCACTGTAAGCAATTGCAGACACCTGTGCTAATTAGTTTGGCAGGTGTGTCCAATGAAAGGCAAGACTACTTAAGAAGGCTGTCTCACATTATTAAGCAGCCTACATTTTCTGCCAAAATGGGAAAGAAAAAGGATGTGTCGGCTGCTGAGAAGCAACAAATTGTGGAGTGTTTAGGTCAAGGCATGACTACAATCAACATTGTGCGATGATCAGGATGAAGTGTCTTGGCAATCAAGAAGTATGTAGCTGATTCACAGTACACACGTGTGCGTGCTGATAAGGGCAAATTGAGGACTCTTTCCTACAGGCAATTACGTCAGGTTAAAAGAGCAGCGGCAAAAAAGCCTTGTCATAGCAGCAGACAAGTTTTTGAAGCTGCTGGTGCCTCCAACGTCCCCCGAACAACAAGATGCAGGGTCCTTCAGAGGTTTGCAGCTGTGCATACGCCATCCTGTCGACCTCCTCTATCCACTTCACACAAGCAGAAACGGCTCCAGTGGGCTAAACATTACATGAAGACTGATTTCAAAACTGTTTTGTTCACGGATGAGTGCCATGCAGCGCTCGATGGTCCAGATGGATGGAGTGGAGGATGGCTGGTTGATGGACACCCCACGCAAACACGGCTACAGCGCCAACAAGGAGGAGGTGGAGTAATGTTTTGGGCTGGAATCATGGGGAGAGAGATTGTCGGTCCCTTTAGGATCCCTGAAGGCGCTAAAGATGAACTCCATAATGTATGTGGATTTTCTCAAACAGCACTTCCTGCCATGGTTCAAGAAGAAGAACCGTGTATTTCACAGCAAGATCATTTTTTTGCATGATAATGCACCATCTCATGCTGCACATAAAACATCTGCATCTCTGGCTGATATGGGCATAAAAGGGGACAAACTTATGGTGTGACCCCCATGCTCCCCTGACCTCTACCCCATTCAGAACCTCTGGAGCATCATCAAAAGGAGTGTCTATGATGGCGGGAGGCAGTTCACATCTAAGCAACAGCTCTGGGAGGGTATTCTGTCCTCATGCAAAACAATTGAAGCAGAAACCATCCAAAACCTGACAAATTCAATGGACGAGAGAGTTCAGAAGCTCCTTTCGAACAAGGGGTCCTATGTGAAAATGTAACATCACCTAGAATAAAGTTTTGAGTTGAAAACTGTTTGATTTCAGTTTCTAATAACCTGCTAATGCTTATAATTTCAAAAATGACCATTTTTTTGGTCTTTATTAAAATGAAAAGGTTGATCCAAAAGTTTGGGGGATCTAAGAGTGTGGCAACCCAGTAGTCATGATTACTTCGAATTCTGACAATATGAGGGTCATGTTGCAGGTAGTGCAGCAAGAAGGCACTTATGTGTCTTGCGCATCTCGGAGCCCCAAAATTATTTTCCGGGCTAGATGCAGCTAAAAATTATTATTAATTTTAAATCTGGTGGAGCTTAGTATAGATGGCCTAATAGGATCAGTGCTGCACACTGCTACAAAGCCCAAATTATTTTCCAGCCAAGATACAGATAAACATGATTAGTAATTTTAAATCTGGTGGAGCTTATTATAGATGGCCTAATAGAATCAGTGCTGCACACTGCTACAAAGCCCAAATTATTTTCCAGCCAAGATACAGATAAACATGATTAGTAATTTGAAAGCTTAAAACGGTTGGTAGGGTGATTTTAACCAATCATCAAGCTTTTACTCTCCCCAGGATGACACAGGGGTAGAAAAGTCGTTTCGGATCCATGGTTTGTTCATCTTTATGAACGTGAGTCTGTCTACATTATCAGTGGAGAGCCGCGTGCGCTTATCTGTCAGCACACCACCAGCAGCGCTGAACACACGTTCAGACAGAACGCTGGCTGCGGGGCATGACAAGATCTCCAAGGCGTAAGTGGCTAGCTCCGGCCATTTATCCAGATTGGAAGCCCAAAAAGAGCAAGGGTCCAGTGACACAGTCATGGCTTCAATGTTTACTTGGAGATACTCCTGTACCATCGTCTCTAGGCGTTGACTATGTGTCAGACTTCTTGTCTCCTGTGGCCTTGCAAAGGATGGGCTAAAAAAGTGGTGAAATGATTCCGCAAAATTGATGTTACCAGCAGATACTGTGGTTCTGTTACGGTTTGAGTGCTGAACACTTGACGGTCCCACGGTTGGCAAGTTGGAACTGTGAGATTCACTACGTGCACCACTGGTGTTTTGTGGAAAAGCACATGTAAGATTCTGCAACAGTCTCTGCTGATACTCCTGCATGCGTGCATCCCTTTCTATGGCAGGAAAAATTTCGGCAAATTTACTTTTGTACCGGGGATCTAACAGTGTGGCAACCCAGTAGTCAGGATTTTTTCTAATTCTCACAATTCGAGGGTCATGTTGCAGGTAGTGCAGCAAGAAGGCACTCATGTGTGTTGCGCATCCAGGAGCACCAAGTCCCTGTTGAGTTGGTGGCGAGGTAACAATCATGCTTCCTTCCTCTGTCCTCTCCCTCCAACCTCGCACAACGGAAATGTGATCAAGGTCTCCCTCATCTGATGAGTCTTCCATCAGTTCGTCCTCCACTTCTTCCTGGGCTCCTGCACCTTCCTCACTAGTTTGGCTGCTACCATGCACCCTGGTAAAACCATCTCCCCCACCCTCACATGCCTGCTGCCTTGGTGCTGCCGACCGTCTGGACCTTGCAGATGTTAGCCCTTCCGCATACAACTCCTCCTCCTCTACTTCCTCCACCTCCTCTTGTGCCACCACCTGACTCCGAACTCTGTTTAACATGTGCTCCAGCATGTAAATCACCGGAATAGTCATGCTGATAATGGCATCGTCAGCACTAAACATCTTCGTCGCCATTTCAAAACTGTGCAGAAGGGTGCATAGGTCCCTGATCTGAGACCACTCCTCCAGCGTGATTTGCCCCACCTCTGGATCTCGTTGGCCCAGGCTATACGTCAGAACGTATTGCACCAGGGCTTGTCGGTGCTGCCACAGTCGCTGCAACATGTGTAGAGTTGAATTCCACCGGGTAGGCACATCGCATTTTAGCCGGTGAAGTGGCAGGCCCAACGACTTCTGTAGAGATGTAAGTCGCTCAGCTGCGGGATGCGAATGGCGGAAGTGAGCACACAGCGACCGTGCCCTCTGCAGAAGGACATCTAGTCTGGGATAGTGGGCTAAAAATTGCTGGACAACCAGGTTCAACACGTGAGCCATACAAGGCACGTGTGTGACATTGCCCCGGCGAAGGGCCGCACCCAGGTTTGCAGCATTGTCGCACACGGCCTTCCCTGGTTTCAGGTCCAGTGGAGACAACCATTCATGAAATTGGTTCTCCAGAGCTGACCACAACTCCTCAGCTGTGTGACTCACATTTCCCAGACATTTCAAAGTAAAAACCGCCTGATGATGTTGAGCCCTACTGCCAGCATAATAAGGAGGTGTGCAGGATCCCTTCTGCGCAGTTAGAAAGCTTGTGGCATGACCAGACAGGCTTTGGGTGCAGGTGGAAGACCGAAAGGAGGTTGAGGAGGCAGAAGCAGTGGAGGAACTTTGACATAAAGAGGATTGACGCACAACTCGTGGTGACGGCAAGACTTGGACAGCAGCCCCTTGTCCTGCTGTCACCATAGTTACCCAGTGCCCAGTCAGCGACATGTAACGCCCCTGTCCATGCCTACTCGTCCAAGTGTCTGTGGTGAAATGCACCCTGTCACACACAGAGTTTCTCAAAGAAGCGGTGATGTTGTGTGCGACATGCTGGTGGAGCGCAGGCACACCTTTCTTTGAGAAGTAGTGCCGACTGGGCATCTGGTACTGGGGCACTGCGACGGACATAAGGTCTCGAAAATCCTCTGTGTCCACCAGGCGGAAAGGCAGCATTTCTGTAGCCAAGAGCTTGCAGATGGTGAAATTCAACCTCTTAGCTTTCTCATGGCTAGGAAGAAATGGTCTTTTACTTGTCCACATCTGATGGACCGAGGGCTGGCTATTGTGCTTAGACGGGGTTGATAAGGGTGTCCCCGGCAAACTGCCGGTCTGTGAGGAAGATGCAGGCGGACATGTTAGGTTGCCTTGATCCAAAGGTGGTGCTATCGATGTCGGACAGCGCTCAACACCAGCTGGTGTTACCACCTCCAAAGAAAATGATGACCTGCCAATCACGCTAGCTGTTGCGGGTAAAGAGGTGGCAGGTCTGCGCCCCAAAACAGGTATGACTGCTGTCCCCCCAGTCACAGAGGATGAAGAGGCCGCGGATGCACAAGATATGGCAGACGGTGGTTGGCCCGGCCGGCTAGGCCGCATTGTAGCACACTGAGCTTCCCACTGCAACTTATGCTTCATGTCCATGTGCCGGTTCATGCATGAAGTACTCAAACTATGTATTTTTTGGCCTCTACTTAGCTTTTGCTGACAAATGTTACAGATAACACGAGTTGGGTCATCTTTATCGATCTGAAAAAATGCCCAGGCTATGCAAGGCTTAGCACCCATGCGACCTGAAGAGCCACCACGACTTGTGGTGAGAGGCAGAGTTGTGTTTGAGGATGCAGTTGTTGACGTGCTTCCAGTACTACGTCTCTGTCCAGGAAGGCGCAACCTGACCTCGTCGTCACTAGCATCTTCCTCCACCTCCTCTGCTGACCTCATCTCTTGGCTGACTGTGGGTTGACAGTAAGTGGGATCTCCAACCTCATCATCATCACCCTGTGCATTATCACACCCGTCGTCCTCAGAGCCAACCTGTTCTTGCCCTGACAAAAAACTAAAGTTGTCGCTCCAATCAGGTATTTGAGTCTCATCATCGTCTTCCTCATTGTCTCCACCAACAGGAGTTACAGTTTGGGAATGAGGGTCTACATTATGGTCAGAACCTTCTGTGTCTGGTCCTGGATCCGACTCATAAAGATTCTGGGCATCAGTGCAGATCATTTCCTCGACTGGATTCACAGAAGCGCTGGAGTCGACCTCTGATTCCCAGGCTATAGTATGAGTAAACAGCTCTGCAGACTCAACCATCTGTTCTACCTCATACTCAGACGGGCAGCTGGAGATTTGGGAGCTGTGAGGAAGCAAGTGCGATTGGGGTGACACCTTTGAGGACTGGAGTATTTGTGATGTTGAAGTTGATGTGGAGGAGAGCCCACTTAAAGGAGCACTTGATATCCGTTGAAGCACCTGCTGTTTTTGTGCCTCATCTGGAATTTGTAGCGATTGGCGTGGCCGTAAGAAAGGGATCTTATCACATTGTCCGCTAAAAGAAGTAGACATTTTAGTTTGGCTGGAAGATGGTCTTTCTTCTGCAGATGTTACTGTTGCTTTAACACCTACCCCACGGACACAACCTTTTTTCCCCTTCCCAACACGCCTATTCCCCTTTCCACCAGCAGCAGGCCTTTTTCCACTCATTTTGGTGGTTAACTAATTCACAACTCTGGAGTTGTTTGCACAAAAAAACAATGGATGGGAACCGAGCAGAGCTGAGTGGCCAAACTGTGGTATTAGGCCAAAACTATTGGCTGGGTTAGATGGAGAAAAAAATTATATTCGATTTGCAACCTGATGGAGGTCAGTATAGATGGACTAATAGAACAAGTCCCACACACAGCTAGAAGCCCAAATATTTTTTCAGAGGTAGATGCAGAAAAAAAATATATTCAGTTTGCAACCTGATGGAGGTCAGTATAGATGGACTAATAGAGAAAGTCCCACACACTGCTAGAAGGCCAAATATTTTTTCAGAGCTAGATGCAGACAAAAAATTATTTTGAATTTGCAACCTGATGGAGGTCAGTATAGGTGGACTAATAGAACAAGTCCCACACACTGCTAGAAGGCCAAATATTTTTTCAGAGCTAGATGCAGAAAAAAATTATATTCAGTTTGCAGCCTGATGGAGGTCAGTATAGATGGACTAATAAAACAAGTCCCACACACAGCTAGAAGCCCAAATATTTTTTCAGAGGTAGATGCAGAAAAAAATTATATTCAGTTTGCAACCTGATGGAGGTCTGTATAGATGGATTAATAGAACAAGTCCCACACACAGCTAGAAGCCCAATATTTTTTCAGAGGTAGATGCAGAAAAAAATTATTTTTAATTTGCAACCTGATGGAGGTCAGTATAGATGGACTAATAGAGAAAGTCCCACACACTGCTAGAAGGCCAAATATTTTTTCAGAGATAGATGCAGAAAAAAATTATATTCAGTTTGCAACCTGATGGAGGTCAGTATAGATGGACTAATAGAAAAAGTCCCACACACAGCTAGAAGCCCAAATATTTTTTCTGAGGTAGATGCAGATAAAAATTATTTTTAATTTGCAACCTGATGGAGGTCAGTATAGATGGACTAATAGAGAAAGTCCCACACACTACTAGAAGGCCAAATATTTTTTCAGAGCTAGATGCAGAAAAAAATTATATTCAGTTTGCAACCTGATGGAGGTCAGTATAGATGGACTAATAGAACAAGTCCCACACACAGCTAGAAGCCCAAATATTTTTTCAGAGGTAGATGCAGATAAAAATTATTTTTAATTTGCAACCTGATGGAGGTCAGTATAGATGGACTAATAGAGAAAGGCCCACACACTACTAGAAGGCCAAATATTTTTTCAGAGGTAGATGCAGATAAAAATTATTTTCAATTTGCAACCTGATGGAGGTCAGTATAGATGGACTAATAGAACAAGTCCCACACACAGCTAGAAGCCCAAATATTTTTTCAGAGGTAGATGCAGAAAAAAATTATATTCAGTTTGCAACCTGATGGAGGTCTGTATAGATGGATTAATAGAACAAGTCCCACACACAGCTAGAAGCCCAATATTTTTTCAGAGGTAGATGCAGAAAAAAAATTATTTTTAATTTGCAACCTGATGGAGGTCAGTATAGATGGACTAATAGAGAAAGTCCCACACACTGCTAGAAGGCCAAATATTTTTTCAGAGATAGATGTAGAAAAAAATTATATTCAGTTTGCAACCTGATGAAGGTCAGTATAGATGGACTAATAGAAAAAGTCCCACACACAGCTAGAAGCCCAAATATTTTTTCAGAGGTAGATGTAGATAAAAAATATTTTTAATTTGCAACCTGATGGAGGTCAGTATAGATGGACTAATAGAGAAAGTCCCACACACTGCTAGAAGGCCAAATATTTTTTCAGAGCTAGATGCAGATAAAAATTATTTTTAATTTGCAACCTGATGGAGGTCAGTATAGATGGACTAATAGAGAAAGTCCCACACACTACTAGAAGGCCAAATATTTTTTCAGAGCTAGATGCAGAAAAAAATTAAATTCAGTTTGCAACCTGATGGAGGTCAGTATAGATGGACTAATAGAACAAGTCCCACACACAGCTAGAAGCCCAAATATTTTTTCAGAGGTAGATGCAGATAAAAATTATTTTCAATTTTCAACCTGATGGAGGTCAGTATAGATTGACTAATAGAGAAAGTCCCACACACTGCTAGAAGGCCAAATATTTTTTCAGAGCTAGATGCAGATAAAAATTATTTTTAATTTGCAACCTGATGGAGGTCAGTATAGATTGACTAATAGAGAAAGTCCCACACACTGCTAGAAGGCCAAATATTTTTTCAGAGCTAGATGCAGAAAAAAATTATATTCAGTTTGCAACCTGATGGACGTCAGTATAGATGGACTAATAGAACAAGTCACACACACTGCTAGAAGCCCAAATATTTTTTCAGAGGTAGATGAAGAAAAAAATTATATTCAATTTGCAACCTGATGGAGGTCAGTATAGATGGACTAATAGAATGATGCTATGCCCAAAAGATTTTACTTCACTAGGTGCAGTAAAAAAATTGGTATTCTATACACAGGTGGTATATCTTGCAACACAGATAGGCTACTCCACTGACTAACACACTTTGCAATAGGCCAAAAAGGATTAGCTTTGCTAGATTCAGCCAAATGCTGTGAAAAAAACTTGCACAGCACTGGCACAGACCTGCCTGGCAAAAACTGATAGGAACTGATGTAACCTAGTCCTGAAAAGGACTCCAATTACAATTAGTCTTTACTCCCACAATCTATCTATTTAAGAGCACAGACCTGCCTGATAAAAGTCGTAGGAAATGCTGTAACCTAGTCCTTAAAAGGACTGCAATCACAACTATTCCCTACTCCCAAGCTATCTGTAGATTTGTGCGAAAATTGGCTTGAAATTAACAAGGTATAGCGCACACAGCAACAGCGGTGCCGTCTAACACGCAGCTGCAGCAGTGAGAAAATGGTGGCGACGGGGAAAATGGCTTGGTCTTATAGGGCAAGGACATGTGACATACAATGCCAATGACACATGCCCTTGCTTGTGTGAAAAACAGCAGTTCGCTCCGTGTGTGCGCTGCTGATAGGCTGACAGACTGCACCTCCCCACTGCAAATGCGGGAAAGAGAAAAAAAAATGGAGATCTTCATTATTCCTGCAGAGATCCATCCCCTGCCCCTCCCCCCACCCCGCTGTACACTCAAACTGCGTATTAACATTAATTTTCATCATTACTGAGAAAAAATCCAGTTATGATTTTGGTGCACGAACAGTTATCGAACAAAACCTCGAACAGCCGAATTTTTCTCAAATCGTTCGTGTTCGCCGAACGGCTCGAACACCACCCAAAACAGCTCGAATTTGAGATTGGCGAACAGTTCGAGTAGAACAACGCTCATCTCTATCTATCACCATGTCATCAGTCTTGAGAGTAAAGGGGGTTGGCTGACTGCCCAGTTTACTGGCTAAGCCAGCCCCCTTTTCCGTCTTTGCATTAGTTGAGACGGAGAAGGGGGCTAGCTGACTGCTCATTTCTATAGGTAAGCCAGCCTCTTCTGTCTGTCATCAATTGTGACAGAGAAGGGGGCTAACGGACTGCTTGTTTTATTGACTAAGCCAGCCCCTTCTGTCTATGCATCAATTGTGACAGAGAAGGGGGCTGGCTGACTGCTTGTGTTAATAACTAAGCCAGCCCCCTTCTCTATTATAACAGAAGGGGGCTGGCTTATCTGTTAAAATATATAGGTAGCCTGCCTCCTCCAAAAACAGTTCTAATCACATGGTCCCGTGTCGAGCACAGACCGGGAGTGAAGCAGCCAACACCTGGGGCAGGAGCGGATAATCAAAGCTAAGGGCAGGACACATTTCGATGACTGAAGTATTAAGTAATAAGTTGTATGACTTGTTGAATTAGGCAAATTTGAGGTTATTTTTAACTAGACAACCCCTTTAATAGTCTTTGTAGTTTGTCTTTCTTTATTTTGCTATTAGCTGTAGACGAAGAGACGTCAAGGAGCAGAGGAAAGAAGAGAGCTGGCTGTAGCAAAGAACACGCTGGGGACTCTGTAAGCCGGTCTGACATGTACGTACAGGATGGAACAATTCTGTCCTAATGTGCCCTTATAGTACAAGAAAAGTACATTCCAGGAGATATGACAAATGCATACATTACTAGGGGATGTAGAGTCTCAATTATTAAATGATCCTGGTCACTTTCTAATCTTAGCAAGACATTACATGTGTGTACACTTGAGAAAAGGGGGAAGGTGCTGCAAAGCCATTGGCAAATTCCTGGAGAGCCAAGATGAAGTTTTGACTGAAGATGATATGGTTATTATGAGATTATAGACGGATTTGAGAAAGGTGAAAGTCACAATAATGCTTCATCCCAGTAATCCAAGAAGATGCTAAAACTTGTCAGCAATTTACTCTCTACACAATGCAGAAAAATGAGAACGGCACCGGATAGAAAGGCATATTTACTTAGGGTTTCAGCTGCAACAAAGCTGATTTTGCTTTATTTTTTTATTTTTTTTTGTAGCTGATATTTTGGATGTTCGGTTCTTGTGACATCTCTTCCCTTTTTTTGACAAATGAAATTAATGTTAAAAAAATGATCCATTGCATAAATGATACAAATGGACCCTGTTGATCATTATGGGGTCAGTCTGGGATCGGTTATGTGTCATTTTATTTTTTTAGAATGGAAAGAAATATTCTGTGCTTTTTTTTCTTTCGTTCCAAAAGCGGAACCCAGACCGTCCCATTATATTAATCAAAGAGGTCCCTAGGTCAACTGTAATGAAGGCCCTTCTACGAGGAATTTGATCATATATACCTATTGACAAGCCTATGCCTCACCCATCCATTTCTAAGCTGCACCCCATTCATATCTCTTCCACACCCCATTAAAGGGTAATTCTCATAATGATAAATGGTTAAAATTGCAAATTGCTTGTAAAAACAGTAACTACTTGTTAAACTCCTCAAAAACAGGAGGATTTGGATTTTAGCGTACTGCTCCTTGTCTAGGTTAATGGCCACCTCTGCAATCTATCGTTGATGGTCGGTCTCTTAAGTAAGAATTGAAGTACTTACAAGTAAAGATCAGCGAACCAAAATGTTCATACCAGACATTTACGAACATGAACACCGAACACGGATTTTCCCTGGAAGTCCATTGAAGTGTTCTGAGTTCTGGGGTAGGTCCGATGCAGAGAATTTTTTTCTTTCCAGTTTCGTTTCTGGTGGAAGTTCGGGTACTGTTTGGCACCCTAACTGAACTTTCACAATAATTCAGGTCAGGTACCAGAAGCCGAACTTCCACCGGTCCGCTCATCCCTACTAGTTGTTTCTAATAGAACTTGCAAGTACTGCTCTGAAGGAGAGTGCCACCTCCAGGAAGCCATGAGGCAGGGGAACAGAGCGTTCTTGAAGTTCAATGTTGAAAAAAAAACTTTTACTGTGAAGCATCCGAGAGTCACTACACAAAAAAATCTTTCTAGTAGCGCTACTTTCTGGAACTTCCTGGAGGTCTGACAACTCTTCCAAGACTGTAGGCCTCTTGGACATTCCATCAGAAAGTGATAGCGTATATTAGTGACATGCAATACTTTCTATGGTAATGAAGTACAGAATTTATAGACTGACACGATCAAAAGTTGCATCTCCTAGGGATTCCAAATTCAGAGGGTCAGTGACTATTTCATTTCGTACATCCAGGGAGCAGTATGCATACCATGCCATGGACCAGCTTTAGAGGAGACCAAAGTGGACAGTCACTAACCTTTTATTTTCTCAAGCTCTTTCCATAAAGTGATTGAACAGCTTTTACTGATATATGTATTTTATCTTTTTTTATTTTCAGAGCTCCAGCGCTCCATCTGCTAACTGAATTTTCAATGGCACACAATAATGAGAGGAATAAGTAGGGTAGGACTGTTCCATAAATGCATACACTGCAGGGGTAAGCAAAAAAAAAGACTTGTAGGACTCTGGTTCAGCGACCATGACGGTAGCCACAAGACCAGATTACTGCAAATCCCCTGGCATCCTAGGCTCTTCTTTTTGTTAGTAGACCTGATGATGCCATGCTAAGCCTACTTATCAGAAGAAGCATCGGAGATGTTGGCAGGTATGAGAAGGTTCTTAGGTTTTGGGCCTGGCATTAACAGATTGTCAGAGTCCTTCAGGTCATTTTGTTCAACTCTTACTGAATGTCTTTGAACAAGCATAAAGTGGTCCTCTTACCATGACATCCATGACGCATTATATGACTTTTGGATGCCATGGCTTGGGTCCCTCTATGTGGCAGAACATAGAGCCGCTCTGGCAGACTCAGAGCTTTCTACACATACCATGGTCATTGCCTTATCACTTCAGAAAAAATACGTGGCTTCTCTCAATACAACAGATTCCTGGAGGTGAAGAAGTCAGATCTGCAACAACCAAACGATGACTACAGCAGCTTCTTTTCTGCTTAACTTGACAAGTGTCACAATACAGTAACAAATTGCTGCAAAAAATAATCATTGCTGGTAAGTGTTCACATGAGACTCATCCTCTGTAGGAAAAAACATTGTAGTAGACTTACCCCTTTGCAATACTAAAGGGGAGATGTGTTGCAAATCTGTAAAGTCTACAGTGTTAGGCTAACCTGGTGAGGTGGATCCTCCAAGCCTAAGGGCTCACAGGCCACGGAGGTCCTGAGGCACATGGGAAATGGGTAGCAGAGGTACTGGAGAGCGTAGGTAGATAGGAGACTGGGAAGCGGGTAGCAGAGATACTGGAGACTGTAGGTAGATAGGAGACTGGGAAGTGGGTAGCAGAGGTCCTGGACACCGCAGGTGGACAGGAAACCAGGAACAGGTAGTGGAAACCGCAGGTGGACTGGGAACAGGTAGCGGAAGTCCTAGAGACCGTAGGCAGACAGGACTCCGGAGCAACTAAAAAGTCTTAATACCAAGACACAGGTGTGTGTTTTGGTAGGCCTTATGTAAGCCCAGGCAGATGATCACATGGCATCACGCAGGGCTATCCGGAAAGTTGAATCCTGTATTGAGCAGAGAGTTGGACCAGATGACCCTGGAGGTCCCTTCCAACTCTACCTTTCTAAAGCCCGACATGAAGCACAACAGAGTTCAGCGGACTGGGGTGAGGGAACAAAGCTAAGATCCGGGACAGGTGTGTAAGACACAGCGTACATTGACAAGATGCAGATTTTAATTATATCGACCCATGATGACGTCTCCAAAAAGACCACATGCTTTCCATACTCATAACCCAAGATCAATTTATATCTTCTAGCACATTCTTATATAATACTCACTCTGTGTTCGCTGTTCCTATCACTATGTGTAATTAATGTAAACCACAGACTCCAATCTCAATTTAGCGGTGGCATAAAATGTTACGGAATAAACAGTCTGCGGCAAATAACTTAATTGGCTTCACATTCCCCTCCTATGGGCCAAAGACAATCTTTGAGCTCGAAAGCATCTCCGACCAATGTTAACTCATCGCTCCTCATGAATATATGGAACCATTCCATGATATCGTCACTAAGTAGATGCATCTAGGTTTACATATGCTGCGAATATAATTAAAAGTTCAGCACTGGCAGCAACTCTACGACTTAATTATATAGAAGGAGATTTAATGATGACATTATACGGCAGGTTGAGCGATTTCGGCATGTCTCCACAATGTACAAAGCTAATTAAAAACAGAATTGTGTGGGTACAAGTGTAAGTAGGAAAGATTACTGATAACCGAGATACATTATAGGGAGGCTGAACAAATTGCTCGGGAAGGTAGGACTCCGCTTGACGGTAAGGACGCTCCACCCTTTATTATACAACGAATGTTGCAATATGGATGTGTCCTTATATTTCTTCTGTTGCACATGTTGTAACGAGTGTTAATTAAACGGGTGGACCTCTTCTGTGCCATCGGGATGGAAGCAGAAGACACTAAACAGCTTGTACTGATGTATAGGAAGGTGTGTCTTATTATACCGTCTTACCATATAATGATCATTTATGTGCATCAGTAAGAAGCGGTATTTCATTCTTCAGTTTCGTTGACGATTGACAAGTGTAATAATGTTTTGCACAATGATAACAGCTGCAGAAACAACAAGTGCACGGAGTGTTTTGCTTGGCTTGTGTCAATAATTGTTTGGATGGAGATTGTGGAGCAGCAGGAGGAGGAAAGGATTCACATTTCTCATTTCAAATCCACTCATCATGTTCGCTTGATTATTAATACTATTCCCCCATGTCCTTTTATTTTAGGGAACAGATCTATCAACACCGGACGGACTAAAATAGAATCGTTTGCATCAGTTCTCTGAATACAGACAAGAAGAAAGAAGTGGCTTTCTCCATTCTTATTTATTCAAAAAAATGCATCAGTATGCTTTTTGGGAAAATTTCTTAGCTCTGATAGAAGTTTATGGGGAAAGCAAAACAATTTGCAGAACACTGGTGCAGCAGCCACATTAAAGGGAATTTATCAGCAGGATTTCCTATGTAATCGGAGAGCAGAACGGTAAAGGGGCAGAGACCCTGATTTCAGTGATGTATCTGATGCGCCCCCTGGGCCATGGGGTACCCGGTGCCGGGCCGGTAGTTGCTGGGGAATGTCACAGTGGCGGTGACCCGGTCCGTGACCCAGGGCGGTCAATAAAAGGGGTTCTGTATAGGGGATTTATAATGTTTATAGAGTTTGTGACGCCACCTGTGGAATGCGGCTAAAGGGAGACAAGGAAGTGCAGTCCCAGGGTCTTTACTGGTGCTGATTAGACAGGCCGGGACTAGGATACTGGTTAGAAGTGGAAGTCCGGGCAGCCTGGAAGCAAGTAAAGAATCCTCCTTGCCAGGTGAAGTTGGAAGCCTTCCCTTTCTGCTAAACTCTTTTGCCCTGCTACTTGTAGCTGTGCAGTGGCCCTCGTCCCTGAGTGCAACGTTTCTGTGCTCACCCGTATGGCAGGCAGCTCAGGCCTTGCTAATGCGTCGCTCCTACGTGGCGGTGCTGGACCCTGCGGTGTTGCTGAGCCTCCCGGCATCTGATGGGGCCAGGAGACCTGCAATCTCCTGCCCTCCGGTTTCTGCGGCTGGGCCTTCAGTGCCCCACAGCCTCGGACTCCCGTGTCCGGTTTTTCTGTGCTGATGCTCCTGGGGTGAGCTGCCGCGCAGCTCCAGTCCCCAGCTCCTCTCTCCTCGACGTCCTCTCTTCAACTCCTGACACTAAGACTAACTAACCCCACCCCCAGATCCCAGTTGCCAAGGGGAGTGGCTCCCCTTGCTGGTCTGGAGACAGGAAAGTGTTGCATGTTTAGTATACCTGACTAGGGGATCCCTGCTTGCTTCCAGGCATGACATCACCTCTGGTGAGGGAGGCAATGCCACTGTGGCAACCGGACCCCTGGGGTGCCACATCCCCCCCTAGTTAACTTCAGCAATCCCGGACTGAGGATATCTTTCAAAATTAACAAATAACAATTACAGTTCACATTAGAAGATTATGAATATAACATTTCTTGAACTTTACTGGTTATCAAAACATTATAAACACTGTTAATAACATTCTTCTTTAGTCAGGTGCAATTTTGAGCAACATGAGGGACACGTCCGAAAACCCTCAACGTAGGCCCTGGGCGTGGCTGCAGGGCATAGATGATCCAGGTGTTGGACCACGTCTTCGGCCACGTCAAACGGGTTTTTATTCTGAGGTCATTTGTTGTAACCACAAAACCAATAGGGGGCACTCTAATAAGTACAACTATTTGCAATGGAAAGTTCTTTGGTTATTCACCGTCCATAACCTACAAGTCTTCATACCCTTACTGGGTAACTAAATGCACACATGACCAACTTTTGCAATTCACTTTGAAAGCACAACTTTTCTGCTTTACCCTTATGGGTAACTATATACAGCATACATTTTAGTTCTCTTATACTTTAATTCTTTACATTTTAGTTTCTCCAACGGGCAGGGAGCTGACCTTTTGTACTCCTGGTCGATCTACGTAGTGCATTGGTAGTCACTGCCCTACCCTGGTCCCTTGTGTCTACCCCTGGTGTGGTGGGTTCAGTGTCTGAGGTAACACTGGTAGGCTGGGTAATTTCCTACAAATTCTTTGGCTCACCATGGGTACGACAGGCTCACTGCTAGCAGAGGGTAGATTCTCCTGGTCTGCTGATGATGAAACCTCTGTCTCTGGGGCCGACTGGTCTTCCAGCTGTTCTGGGACTTCTACAGCTTTCTGTGAGGCCGCTTGGAGAAAGATAAGGACCGGTACTAAAATTGCATTGTTCACCTGCGTCCAAAACCGGGGAAATTCTCCGAGTACTGTTTGGACCACTTCCTCCACTACTTCTGTGGGCTGAGAGTTGTCTTGATCTTCTTCTGTGTGTTTCAACTGTTCAGGACAGATCTTCAAGTGGTCTCTTGAGACTGCCGCTGAAGTTTCCCCTCCATCTTTGCTGATGAGGCACACTTTGGTGTTATTGTAGTTCGATGGTAGGACGGTGTATGGCTCAACCTCCCACTGGTCATCTAATTTATGGAGTCTTCTCTTTCTCTTAAGTACCTGCTCTCCAGGAATGGCAGGTGTGTGCTGATTGTAAGTCTTCTCTTGCTTCTGTCTTGCTTGGGACAAACTTCTTTCAACACACTCTTGCACTTTGCGGTATTGTTGCTGCCGCTCGGTATCCCAATCCACATCTGGTGATGTCGTCTCTGGTGTTAAGACTCCCATGTCTAAGTCAATGGGTAGCTTACCAGGTCTTGCTCTCATCAGGTAAGCGGGTGTACAGTTGATGGAGTTCACTGGGATGTGGTTATACAGGTCCACCAAATCTGGTAACTTCTCTGGCCACAGGCTTCGTTCTTCAAGGGGCAATGTCTTCAACAGGTCTATTACCACCTGGTTCATCTTCTCACACAACCCATTGGTCTGGGGATGATACAGCATTGTCCTTATTTTCTTGCAGCCGTACAAGTTACAGAATTCCTGGAACACCTCTGCTTCAAAGGCTAGACCTTGGTCAGTAAGCACTTGTTCAGGGTAACCATGCGGGCGACAAAAGTGCTGTTGGAACACTTTGGCTGCCGTCTGAACCGTCTGGTCTTTTACTGGCACTACTACCAGGAACCGGGAGTAGTGGTTTACTGTGGTTAGAGCGTAGACATAGCCTGACCTGCTTGGGGCTAGCTTCACGTGGTCCAAGGTTACCAGTTCTAGTGGCAGTTTGGTGATGATGGGCTGCAGGGGAGCCCTCTGGCTGTCACGGTCTTTTTGTCTCAGGTTGCATGAACCACATTCTCGACACCATCTCTCGATCGCTTTCCTCATGCCAGCCCAGTAGAATCGCTCACGCAGCAGGACTTCCAACTTCTTCCACCCGAAGTGTCCTGCTCCATCGTGGTACGCTTCTAAGAACATTGACGCATCCCGCCTCGGGACTACCACCTGCCAAACCAGTTCATGTGTCCGGGAGTTGATGCTTCTTCGACACAGCTTTCCCTTGTAGATGAACAGTTTGCCCTTCTCCTTCCACAACTGTTGGGTTTCCTGTGGAGCATCTGGATCAGGGTGCGAGTCCGCTTGTGTCAGCAACTCCTTGACTAGGCGGACAGCTGGGTCACTATTCTGCGCTTCAGCCCATCCATGGTGGGGCAATGGGTTGAACGTGGCCTCTCTGTTGGTGGAGCGCTTGTCCCTTACACAGTGGGAGCACTGGGTCACCCCATGACGATGGAAAGCGGGTATCTCTATCTCTTCCAGCTCTTCCTAGTCTTCTCCCCCATCTGGCAAGTTGGGCATCCTGGACAGCACATCAGCATTTGCATTTTTATGCCCCACCCGATACTTGATGGTGAACTCGTAGTTAGACAGTCGGGCCATCCATCGTTGCTCTAGGGCACCAAGCTTCACAGTCTCCAGGTGCATCAGAGGGCTATTGTCTGTGAAGACTGTAAATTTGGAGGAGGCGAGATAGTGCTTGAAGCGCTCTGTTACAGCCCAGACTATGGAGAGAAACTCCAACTTGAAGGAACTGTAGTTGTCGGGGTTCCTTTCTGTAGGACGGAGCTTCCTGCTGGCGTAGGCAATCACTCTCTCTCTGCCTTGCTGTACCTGGGACAGCAGCGCTCCCAATCCCACGTTGCTGGCATCTGTATGAAGTACAAAGGGTTGGCCATAGTCGGGGTAGGCCAGGACTTTGTCTCCGGTCAGAGCCTTCTTCAGTCGGGTGAAAGATTCGTCTTCTGGTTTACCCCATTTGAACGGAGCTTTCGGGTTCTTGGCCTTCTATGACTGGCCTACCAGGAGATCCTGCATGGGTGCAGCTATCTTGGTGAAACCCTTGATAAATCTTCTGTAGTAGCCTACCAGCCCGAGGAACTGCCTCACTTCCTTGATAGTGGAGGGTCTTGGCCAGTCCTTGATCACGGTGACTTTTTCAGGGTCTGGCGCTACACCTTCGGCGCTTACCATATGACCTAGGTACTGCACCTTGGGCTTCAACAGGTGGCATTTAGACGGCTTTACCTTCAGGCCAAAACCGGATAGGGCTTCGAACACCTCGGCCAGGTGCTCCAGGTGGTCTTCAAATGTCTTTGAGTAGACAATTATGTCGTCCAGGTACAGCAGGACAGTTTCGAAGTTCTTGTGTCCTAGGCAGCACTCCATTAACAGCTGGAAGGTTCCTGGGGCGTTGCAGAGCCCGAATGGTACGCAGTTGAACTCGCTGAGGCCCATTGGTGTTGTAAACGCGGTCTTTTCTTTGTCCGCCTCTGCCACAGGAACCTGCCAATACCCACTGGTGAGATCCAAAGTGGAGAAATAATTAGCAGATCTTAATGCAGCTAGTGACTCCTCAATCCTGGGTAATGGGAAGGCATCCTCATCTGTAATGCGGTTAATCTGCCTGTAGTCAACACACATCCTCATTGTACCATCCTTCTTTCTCACGAGAACTAATGGAGCTGCCCAGGGGCTACAACTATCTCTGATCACCCCAGCCTCCTTCATCTCCCGTAACATCCCTTTGGCACATTGATAGTGAGCTGGGGGTACGGGCCGGTACCTCTCTTTAATGGGCGGATGATCTCCTGTGGGGATATGATGTTGAACCCCTTTTACCTGCCCAAAATCTAGTGGGTGTTTGCTGAAGACCCGCTCATACTCTCGGACCACCCGGTATACTCCATGCTTTTGGTGCAACGGGGTGGAATCAGTGCCCACTTGTAGCTTCTGACACCAATCCTCCATCTGCCCCTTGGAGCCATTATCCTCCGCCGGTTTGGATGGAGGCAAGGGTTCCACTGTCTTTATTGAGTTGTTACTGACAGTGAATAACTTAGCAAGGGTAGCATACCGGGGTAAATGGACCTCTTTCTCCCCACAATTCAGGATGCGGATCGGCACTCTCCCCTTGCGGACATCGACTACCCCCCTGGCTGTCAAGATGGTGGGCCTACTGTCAGAGTATACAGGTTCTACCAGGGCCTGATAATCTTGACCCCTGAGACCAGTTGCTGCCCGACACCATATTAACATTTCGCTCCTAGGGGGCATTGCAATGGGGAATGGATCACTCATCCTGACACTGCCAATTTCTCCTCCAGACAGTTCTACCTGTTGTCTTTTCATCAGGGCTCTGATTTCTTTCTGCAGAACTCGCTGCTGACTGGAACTGGCAGTCTCTGCGACCTGTTGTAACAAAGCAATAATTTTTCCAAGACAATTTTCTATCACATTAGTGCCTAAGGTTATCATGGGATGACTTTCTCGGCGATCAATATCAACAATAATCATTCCTTGTGATAGCAATTCTACTTTGCCAACTTTTATGGTCACCTCTTTATACCCCACCTGAAACAAGGGCTGACCATTGTTGGCATAGATGTTAAGATGTTCATCTGGACTGTGGGTAATGTCTGAGTCAGTCCAGTATTGTTTATAAAAGATATATGGCATCATGGTCACCTGGGACCCAGTGTCCAGCAGTGCGTTCATTGGGATGCCATCAAGCACGACAGGTAGGACCGGTCATCCTCCCACGTACTTGTATCGCCAGCTTTGTGGGCCTGGTCGTCTTACTCCTGGGGGTTGGCCCTCTGCCCCAGGTGTTGCTCATTTAAATTGCAGAATGTTGCGTAGTGTCCCGCCTTTTGACAGCGGCGGCAGATGGGTTGTCCGTCCTGGTCGTAGCAATCGCTATTCCTCCCTCTGATTGGTGGAATTCTTCTCTGTCGTCGCCACGGGACGTCATCTGGACTAGAAGCCAGCTGGATCTTTTCCTTTGGAGACACTTGCATGGCCTGCACGGTTTTGGTTAACGCAGCCACACTTTTGGTCAGCTCCTGGACCTGAAAGCGCAAGTCTGCAGACGGGTCATTGTCCAGAGTCTGCGCGTCAGCCCCCACAGGTTCTGGGGAAAAGGATGCCACCTCCTGGTGGTAGGTGATATCTGGGCGCCGGTGGGATGCAGCGCCTCCTGGTGTTTATTCCCGCAGCACGCGGATGGCTCTGTCTTTAAATTGCGCAAAGATCAGGGTTTTGCAGAGCCATAAAGCGCAGCTGTGTCCTGTGAGCGCTGGACAGGAGCCCCTCAATAAACTGCTCAGTCAGCAATCTGTCCCCATCATGCACACTGTCAGGGTCTACCTGTTTGATGGCCCGCA
Source organism: Phyllobates terribilis (assembly GCF_046119375.1). Lineage (NCBI taxonomy): Eukaryota > Metazoa > Chordata > Amphibia > Anura > Dendrobatidae > Phyllobates > Phyllobates terribilis. The sequence continues at coordinate 249,861,621 of NW_027362773.1, read as the reverse complement.
GAGCCTCCTGCAGGTTTAGAGCATAGTCCCGTACACTGTCCTGTACTCTTTGTTTGCACCCGTAAAACTTCATTTTAATTTCTGCTGCAGTGCGGGTGTCAAAGGTATCCTTCAATCGGGCCAGTATTTCTTTTACAGTGCCTTAGTCTCTGCCTGGCCAGGACTTCACTTCTCTCTGGGCTGCACCGATTAGCTGGCCTATGAGGATGCTGACTTTTTGCTCCTCAGACAGGGGATACACTTTAAACAAACTGCGCAATCTTTCCTCAAAGTCATTCAGGGTGTGCGACTCCTCGGGCAGCTCGGGCCTTGGTGGCGTGTCGCTCCCTCGTGGCGCTGCTGGACCCTGCAGTGCTGCTGAGCCTCCGGGCGTCTGATGGGGCCAGGAGACCTGCAATCTCCTGCCCTCCGGTTTCTGCGGCTGGGCCTTCAGTGCCCCACAGCCTCGGACTCCGGTGTCCGCTTCTTCTGTGCTGATGCTCCTGGGGTGAGCTGCCGCGCAGCTCCAGTCCCCAGCTCCTCTCTCCTCGACGTCCTCTCTTCAACTCCTGACACTAAAACTAGCTAACCTCGCCCCCAGATCCCAGTTGCCAAGGGGAGTGGCTCCCCTTGCTGGTCTGGAGACAGGAAAGTGTTGCATGTTTAGTATACCTAACTAGGGGATCCCTGCTTACTTCCAGGCATGGCATCACCTCTGGTGAGGGAGGCAATGCCACTGTGGCAACTGGACCCCTGGGGTGCCACATATCACTTATTAGGCTTTTTCAATAAGCTCAGTATTTTATTAGCAGAAGATTATCACTGCAGGACTAGGTGTCTCGTGCCAACTGGTCCAGCCACGCCCCCTCCACCGATTTAGCAACTTTCTGCCTATCAGTGGTGTGGGCAGAGCTCTGCTAGACCTGCAGCAGAAAAACTGTGATTCTAAGTGATACATCACTGGAATCAGGGTCTCTGCTCCTACATCATGCAGCTGTCAGATAGTATGGCAAAAACCTCCCTAAAATACTCCATAGTGGCTGGACCAGAACCCTTAGAACTTTCCATTTTATGCCGGCATCATGGGCGCCTTTTCCGAATAATAGGCCCCCACGAGTTCATAGAATCATAGAATGTTGGAAGGGACCTCCAGGGTCATAGTGTCCAACCCCCTGCTCAATGCAGGATTCACTAAACCATCTCAGACAGATGTCTGTCCAGCCTCTGTTTGAAGACGTCCAGTGAAGGAGAATTCATCACCTCTCGTGGCCGCCTGTTCCACTTATTGATCACCATCACTGTCAAAAAGTTTTCTCTAATATCTAATCTGTATCTTCTCCCTTTCCGTTTCATTCCATTACTACTCATGTTTCCATGTGCGAATGAGAAAATGATGATCCCTCTACACTGTGACATCCCTTCAGATATTTGTAGGCAGCTATTAAGTCTCCTGACTGTCATGACTGTCATGATGTGCAATGTCATTATGTCACAGGGCCTACAAATCAGAAGATGCACCCAGTATGCCAGGCGGTAGTTGGGAGTTCAGTGTTCTGATCTGGCTGCCATAGAGTATCAACATGGCTGCTTGACCAAGGTCCTGCCCATCATTTTGCTGAGCTCAAGCTGCCACCTTTCTCAAAGAACACAACAGGACCCAGTTCTGAAGACAAATGCAGTCCCAGCAGATGGGACAACCCCTTTAAAGGATCTGGGGTATTTAATGTTAAAATTGTAAAAAAACAGGACAAGAAGGGAAATTGTGTAAAACAATGAAATATACATTACCTACTTGAAACCTCCGCTTTAGTGCTCATCGATCACTAGCCTCAGATGTATACTGCTGAAGCCAGTGATTGGCTCCAGCAGTCAAATAGGTAATCAAGGATGTCATCACAGCAGTGCCAGTCTTAGTTTACTGTAATCATTCAACTACCTATGTGACTGCTGCAGCCATATCCTTGCCAGCGCGAAAGCTAAGCCATTGGCAAACATGTCTGGCAGTGGCTTGCCCTACTCTACCAATTAAAAATGCATGCATGCTCAGCCAAAGGATGCTCAGCCAAAGGATGCTCAGCCAAAGGGGTGTGCATATCTTTTTCTCTGTCTTTCTCTCTATCTTTTTTTTCTTTTTTTTTCTCCGTCTTTTTTCTCCTTCTGTCTTTTTTTTCTCCCTCTGTCCTTTTTCCTCCCTCTTTTTTCTCCTTCTGTCTTTTTTTTCTCTGTCTTTTTTTCTCCTTCTTTTTTCTCCCTCTGTATTTTTTCTCCCCCTGACTTTTTTTTCTCCGTCTTTTTTCTCCCTCTGTCCTTTTTTTCTCCGTCTTTTTTCTCCCTCTGTCCTTTTTTTCTCCGTCTTTTTTCTTCCTCTGTCTTTTTTTTCTTCCTCTCTTTTTTCTCCCTCTGTCTTTTTTTCTCCCTCTGTCTTTTATTTTCACCGCCTTTTTTTTTCTCCGTCTTTTTTTCTCTCTGTGTCTTTTTTTTCTCCCTCTCTTTTTTTTTCTCCCTCTCTTTTTTTCCCTGTGTCTTTTTGTCTCCCTCTGTCTTTTTCTTTCTCTCTGTCTTTCCCCCCCCCGTCTTTTTTTTTTCCCCTTTTTTTATCTCCTTCTTTCTTTTTTTCTCTCTCTTACACACACATATATATATATATATATATATATATATATATATATATTTATTTATTTATTTGAGTGTCAGGAGGAATAGCTCTGAGCTACATGAGCATTTAGGAGTTGGTTACTAAAGGTGTCCATACACTTAAGGTATCAGCTGGAGCTAGCAATGTTTACCAGTGGAGAAGATTGGGGACAATAGAAGTATCTGTTGTATAAATCCATGGGAGTTACTATAATACGCTTAAACGTTAAGTCATACAAATATATACATTGTTGTTAAGATTAAAAACTCTTCATAGAAGATAATTAGACGATCCGCCACAGAGGTACAAGCTAGGGAACTCTTGCTTCCTTTTTTAATTGAAGATGGTGTCCGGATCCTTATTATTCTCTCAGGAATTTCTGAAGCTCCTCCTTATATCTGATTTGAAAATTTTGAATTTAGTTATATGGAACGGTTGAAGAAATGTCTTCTTGAAATATTGCAAATGACAGGACCATTGCAGAAGGCCCTGCTGTGATTGCTACTGTGCAAATGTAGTCAATGGTTATGAACGCAAAAAAAAAGCTCAATGTTTATTTACACTTATTAATATTACTACTTTTATTTCAGAAATCGGCAAATAGTCCCATCTAAAAATATAGAAAATGAGAAAGAATAATGGGACAGTGATGGGACTGTATTCACTGAAGACATATTTTACCTGTGAATTTAGAAATTTGAGAATGAATGATCAGTCCAGGGGGAAAAAAACTGATTTCTCTGATAAGATACATTACAAAGTTTCTTATTTTCATGTGTACTATTGCTTTATGAAAAAAATTGCTATTTTAGATACGATACCAAATGTATAAAATGTGTAAAAGTTTTAAAGACGTTGAATTTTCTAGTGTTTGGGTGGGCAGGAAATGTCTCACAAAGTGGTTAGTAAAAATTAGAAACTAGGGACTGTTTTGTTTTTTTCTCCCAGAAACTGCACTATTTTTGTCCATAAGCTGCAACTGGTATTGCAAGCCTAACCATACTTAGAGATTGTTCACTACTTTTACATTCATGGCCTATCTTTAAGATAGGTCATTAATGTCTGATCGGTCGGGGTCCGGCACCCAGCACCTCCGTCGATCAGTTGTTATCGGTGTCGGCCACCAGCTGGAAATACTTACTTGAGGAGCTGGCTGTCTACTTGTAGTGGCTACCGCAGGGTACATCCACTTCCTATTGATTTGAAAAGGAGGCGGATGTGCAGTACCCAACGTCAACCACTACAATTAGACGACCAGCTCCGCAAGTGAGTAATTCCAGCCGTCGACCATCGACATTGATAACAGCATAGAGTCTAGATCACGTAAAGTAATTATCCCCCTCTATTCCTCCTTTGTCAGACCTCATCTGGAATACTGTGTCCAGTTCTGGGCACTAAATTTAAAAAAAAGACATCGAAAAATTGGAGTAAGTTCAGAGAAGAGCTATCAGGATGGTGAAAGGACTGTAAACTATGTCCTACGAGGAAGGGTTAAAGGATCTGGGAATGTTTAGCTTGAAAAATGATGGCTAAAAGGAGACTTAATAGCTGTCTACAAATACTGTATCTGAAGGGATGTCACAGTGTAGAGGGATCAGCTTTATTTTCATTTGCACATGGAAACACACCAAGAAATTGAATGAAACTGAATGGGAGAAAAACTTTTTGATAATGAGGGCGATCAATGAGTGGAACAGGTAGCCACAAGAAGTGGTGAGTTCTCCTTCAATGGAAGTCTTCAAACAGAGGCTGGACAGACATCTGTCTGAGATGGTTTAGTGAATTTCCATAAAACACTACCTATAACAATGCATAGTGCCTACTCTAAAATATGTGATTATGTGGCTGTTTTTCATGTTTTGGGCTAAGACCTTATTTTTTAATTGTGGGCAATGTGAATGCATTATCTTATTTAAAATATAAAATAAACATTTTAGGCATCTGTATGGTTCAAACTTTGTGCTGACAAATTGAGAAAAATAATATTGTTAGATACTGCTCACCCCACACGTGCATGTGTTGACCCAGCCTACTAATGAGTGCCGGTGCAAAGTTGGTGAGGCTCCAGATGTACTTGATAAAGTCCAATGATAATTTGAAATACAGTAATCTTTTTGTAAATCCATTAAAATCTAGACTGCAGAGAAGATTTTTTTGAAGCGTTTTAGGTCGATTTGACTTTAAATTGATTAGGAGTTGGATCGACTCAAAATGCGTCAAAAAACTATTCTGTACCTTCTATATTTTAATGGATTTACATTAAAGCTTATAGGTTTTTCAACCACGGTGTGCTGGACTTCAAAGTAGCATTGGACTTTAATAAATTGAGAAAAAAGGCCCTTTTCCATTTCAGGTGACACAACGCCAGTGCACAAAGCGAGGTCTGTAAAGACATGGTTTGAAAGGTTTGGAGTGAATCAGCTCGAGTGACTGCTCAATGCCCCAACCTCAACCCCATCCAACACCACCTGACCTGAATTCCGATCCAGACTTTTGCATTTCACATCAGCCCCTAACCTCACAAATGCTATTTTGGCTAAATGGACACAAATTGCTGTAGAAATACACAAAATCTTTTTGCTATATGTTGCGGAAAACTAACACTGCACATCACCCTGAAAACACCATCCCCACTGTCAAACATGGTGGTGACAGCATCATGCTGTGGGGAGGCTTTTCTTCAGCAAGGACAAGGAAGCTGATGAGAGTTGCTGGGAAGATGGATGGAGCTAAATTCTGGGCAATGCTGGAGATAACCTGTCAAGGCCTGCAAAAAACTTCAGTCTGGAGCGTAGGTTCACCTTCCAGCAGGACATTGACCCTAAACATACTGCCACAGCTACATTGGATGGTTCAGATTAAAGCATATTCATGTGTGTGACTGGCACAGTCACAGTCCAGACCTAAATCCTATTGAGAATTTGTGAGAAGAATTGAAAATTGCTGTTCAGAGGCCTCCATCCAATCCCACTGAGAGAGAGCTATTTTGCAAAGAATGGTCAAAAATTTCATGAAAAAATGTGTAAAAGTTCTCGGGTTTTTCAAGGCACTAAGGGTCCTATCATTGTGACCCCCACTATTCATGAGAAGTGAGGTGCATTGTCACTGTTTGAATGGAGCAGGGGTCACGCATGGAAACAAGTTTTGATTCTTGGCAAAGCTTTAGAATACAAATATATAGTCATTCCCATCCTCGGTGGCACTAAATATAGTCGATCATAATCTGATTAAAAAAAAAAATCTGCTAAATAAACAACCAACAAGTACAAAGAGCAGCCAGTAATACCACACATAAAATCTCAGTAAAGTTTAATTTCTTAAAAACTATTTGTTGAAGAAGAAGGCAAACCTCAAAGCCTTGGCCCCAGTCCAAACTCTATTACTGGCGTTTTAAGAATGCTATCGAACTCCACAATGAGGTCATTTTAGAGGGTGTGTCTGGCTAAGTCAAATTCTCGATCATTACCGAGCTATGTTTTTCTCTCTTACACTATAATCAGTGCAGCTGGGATAATTACAAAAGACTATTCAATTAGTACTGATTATTATAATGGATTTCACTGTTTCCACCAATGACACCATGAATTATGCAAACAATTTGTATGGTAAATATTAGCTCAGATCATGATGTTGTAATTTGTGGGAGAACTGCTGGTGTTGTTATACCGCCACATCACGAATCCAGTTTGGATAGGATAATAAATCTGTAACACCTATACAATATGTGAGGAAAAGATGTTCTTAGAGGGATCACTCCCTTTATAACCACAAGCAATCCTATTAGATAACAGGGATATTGTAAGGACAAAAATTAGTTTCTTCAGACCATTGTTATAGGGCAACCAGTGGTGTAACTTGAAGCTCTAGGGCCCCAATGCAAAATCTCCAACAAGCCCCCCCACATATCTCACGTCTTTAATGGTATAAGTCTTCTCTTCTTTTGGGCCCCATTACGCTTCAAGGCCCAACACCCATTAGTTATAAGATAAGATAAGATAAGATATACTTTATTTATCCCGGAGGAAATTGCGGTATCACAGCAGCAGAACACAGATCTCGAACATGACACATATGATAACATAACATTTGGAATGCTTTAGACATTGCTTTTCAGACATTTGTTAAACACCCCCATAGCTGTTGGAACAAACGATCTCCTGTATTTTTCCTTTTTACACCTTAGTTGTATTAGGCGATTGCTTATGCCCTTGTTGACAGCTCGTAAAGAGAGAGATGGACATATAATATATAATTATACATGCATCTGTATCATCCTACTTGCTTCCGTATTTTCATTTTTTTCTCAACTGAAGCAGAGTGTCTGAACTCTTCTTATCCATTGACTCGTTAATGGATTCGTAAAAAACGGATAAAATTGTATAGAATTCTTAACTACAAAGTCTTTCTTAAAGAGGTTGTCCACTACTTTTACATTGATGACCTATCCTTAGGATGACCTTAGGATAGGTCATCAGTGTCTGATTGGCCGGGATCCGGCACCCGGCACCTCCACCGATCAGCTATTATCAGTGTCGGCGGCCGATGGTCGGAAGTGCTTACTTGCGGAGCTGCTCCGTCTACTTGTAGCGGCCGCCGCAGGGTACTACACATCCACCTCCTATTCAAATCAATAGGAGGTGGATGTGCAGTACCCTGTGGCAGCCACTATCATAAGGTGGCCAGCTCCGCAAGTGAGTACTTGCGGTCAGCGCCGCTGACACCAATAACAGCTGATCGGCAGGGGTGCCGGGTGCCAGACCCCAGCCGATCATATATTGATGACCTATCTTAAGGATCGGTCATCAATGTAAAAGTAATGGACAACCTCTTTAAGTATTTTATATAGATCCCTGTTGACTGTAATTTCCAAGTCTGATCTGAAAAACGAATAAGAATTGGACAGGCTGTGAGTCTCACGGACCGTAGACATGGATCCATTTTTAAACTGATGTATGTATGGATCAATAAAACTCTGAGTTCATGTGCTGTCTAAAAGAAAAACTAGGATGTGTTACACGGTTGTGCGAATGTAGCCTTATACACATGCCAAACTATTTAAAAGTTTGTTTAATTAATTAAATGATTGCTTGTATTCTGTTGAAGGATTTGCAAGGGAACATGAGTTCCTCGCTACTGCATTTTTTTGTTTTATGTGTATGCTCCTGTTCATTAATTCCAATGATAAATGTTGCTTTTTACAAGCAATGTGTCACAGCCTCTAATGAGCCTCGGCTTGTCTGCCACATTTGAGCCATAGGTAGACATCTGTTGTAGTTGTAGTTCATTGTCTTCACCAAGAGCTGACACAGACAGAAGAGGGCTCCTGTGCAAGAACAATATATGGGCCCTTTGCAGTTTAATAACTTCTCATAATTCACAATTCCACCTTCTTTGCAGGTAGAGATGGGCCCCCTTACCCTTAGACCTCTTTAAGGCTGCACAGGTTGCACCAATGGAATGTCCACCCTTGGTCGAAAGTAACTTGCCCCATCATCCAGCTCCTGGAACACATGCCCCAGCTGCAGACTTTCGGCACATTCCAGTAGGAAACTTGAATTTCTGCTCCAGATGTGACAGCAGATCTGTAAGTGGATTTGCCCCAATGTCTTTCCCATTATAGCAACACCATCTGGGAGTAGGTAAATCCCAGAGCCAAAGAAGTGAACTCAATGGAATCATAAAATATAAATCTTTATTAAATTTAGTTTCTTAATACAAAAGTTAAAAAGGTGCTTCACAAAAATTGGGACCCAGAAACAAAACCTGGTAGTGGTGATATTAGAACTAGGGGTAATAAAATAAATCTGATAGTGTCAACCTCCCCAGAATGAAGCAAGGTGAAACGCGCGTCGAGGTGGAGGGAGACAGCACCTGGATCTATCGTCGTTTTTACTAACTTCTTTCTCAGGTAAAACTTTATACTTATTACTATTGTTTGTATTTTGCCATGGTGCAATATCTTATGTAGACTAGGAATAACTGGCAGGCTTGGACTGATCCCCCGGTGGGCCCTCAAAACCTATATAAACAGTGTTTGGCACAGTACACATATGGGCTCACCATTCATTTGCCAAGCTACCCAGTCTATTAGCATGTAGAGGGAGAGACAAAATAGAGGAGGGAGGATAAGGGAGCCATCACATACAGGGGTTGATTTCCAATGGGGTGAAAAATAATATGCCACTGGGAGGTGCCGGGTGATGAGCCATAGCTGTAGTAGAAGGAAAGAGGGAGGGAATCACAGTTTGGCACAGCAACCAGGTAAAAATCAAAAGTTTATTGAGCCAGTTTAAAAACAGAGAAATTAAAACCACCTAACGCGTTTCTTCTACTACGGAAGAGACAAAATAGTGAACAAGGGTCAGATAATTTTGCATGTAACTGAACAGTGAGTCACGAGAATAAATGTCATTGGTGGGCCTATGGCACTCCAGTCCGACATTGATCACTGGGTTCAAACAGTGGTAATGCATGGTCATCTATTATACAGTTGACATTATCAGATTTATTCTATTACCCTTGTCCCGATTTTTTTTTTTTACTTTTATGTTAAGAAATTCATTTAATAAAAATTTATATTTTATGATTCTTTTGAGTTCACTTCTTTGGCTCTGAAAATTTACCCACTCTCAGATGGTGTTGAGAAAATTTTGAGTACAGCCGTTATAGGCTTTATTTTTGTGCACTGTTATATACTAATGCTCATGTTTCCCATGCAGAATCCGAACAAACAAGAGCATGTTCCATAGCAGTCATTATTACTTGTGGATTTTTATCTGCGCAGGTAAATGGGGTAAGAAATGCCCAACTACTTGGACTTGACGTGGAATGTCAGCAGATTTTATGAGAATTTACATACAGAATCCACATCTTCATTCTATACAGTTAAACATGTTCTAACCATGTGGATTAATGCTATAAAGTTGAACTACTTACAATTATTGCTTGATCTGATTACTGCCAACTCTATGTCTGCGGTAGCCTAAATACCGAATACACTCAATATTACCATTGTTTTCTCACTTATTATAAAACATTGTGCATAGCAGACATCAAAAGTCAGGTTTTTCATACACCATTAAGTTTATGTAATGATGTTGAGATATATTGAAAAGAACGATAAGATGGAAAGTGAACATTTGCAGGAAAATTCCGACAAGAATAATGGGTGACCGCAAAAAATTAATCAAAAGGAAAATGATTAAAATATAAAATCTATTCTCAGAAAACAAAATAACACATCACTAAGAGATGACATTATTTTATCATCTTGGGGGTTTGACTTCTGGGACCCCCACAAATCCTGAATTACAGTTATATCCCCTTGTCTCTTCTTAGTTTCAAAGCTGTGCTCCCAGTCACCCACCTTTTTGTTCTTCATAAATAATCTTCATCTTGTTATCCACAATGACATATACTTGATGTTCTAAGTCAGTGTTTAGTATTTGCAAAACCAAAAACCCATTGGAAGGTAGGTAAAAAAGTCTCCCAATATGTTGACCACCCACCACAGTTTGTCTTCTTTCACCCATCCAAGCACCTGGCTAGGAGAGGAAAAAGTCATAACTATATTAAAAGTACAGCTTTGGTAGTTTGTAACTGCCGGAATAATGAATAGTCCCTAGCCAAGCGAAGGACCACCCATAATATGAGGATACTTGTATATCAAGGTCAAACATAAAAGCTAAAAGCCAGATAATCTATTTTACACCGGTTGCTGATGCCCACTGGGGCACCAAGAAGCCCTACTGCTTTAGCCATGATATTTAGCTATAGAGTTAGGGCCGAAAACTGAAGTTTGAAAGGGTTAAATATAAAATACATCTACAACATAAATACATTTTTCTGCAAGCTCTCAATGCATCATTCAGAAGCCAATCGACCTCGCTGTCAGGACAGTTTACAACTCTTAAATGGATCGTATAAAGAAATGATCAGTCACCTAACAACTATGTGATCAAAATCTTTTGTCCTATGAGTTGTACAAGACAAAGTAGAAATTCGAGTTCAGCGTTACTCCACCCTTTTCTTAGGGATGAAATGACTTCAGATTCATAGACATCAGTTTAACAGGCATTAAAATCTGTAACAACATTTACAAAACCACAACATTACTCAGAAGTAATCAACACCCTCTTATCTCCTGCTTAGGTAACCAAAACAATTTGTAGATTTTGTTTTCCTTCTTGGTCTAGAAGAATGCATTGAGTATTGTGTTCTTTACATGTATAGATAGTCTAATTTATTCAGTAAACATGCCCTTCACTCAAAACTGTCTGCTCAGTCATACACATGTAAATCATAAAAAAATATTCCACTGATTTCCACACCACTGCCTTCTGATACTCACATGTCCCCCGATGCTCACTTACCTTCTCCCTTACGGACCAAATGCAGCTCAACCAATCACTGGCCGAGACAGGTCACCTACAGCCTTTGATTGGCTAAGCAGGCATTTCCTGTTTGTCAAGAAACAGGAAGTAAAAACCAGTGGGAGACCCAGAGAGCTTAGAAGAACCCATGGATAATGGGAGCAGCGGGAAAACTTTGAGCTTTGAAGCTCAGTCTTATTTCCTTATTTTTTTATTATACCACTTACAGCCTCTCTAAAGCAAAAGAAAATGATCAACCAGAAAATGCTTTAAGTCGAGTCAAAATTTTTAGGTATAAAAAAACATCTCCTTGAAGTGTAAAAAACAACCCTATGGTTTTCTTTACTGCTGACCCCTTTTTTGGAAATTGTGTTAGAAGATGGACTTGTGATAAGCACCACAATGAATAAGGTTTCTTGGTTACTTGGCAGATGGATTGCCTATGGTTTTTGTATGACAAATCCACTTAATTTGTTGCAATATGGTGCTTCAATAAAGAACTGTATTCCCCCACTGATTCTAAAGGCCCCGGTACACATGAGATAAAATTCAATCAAATCCAATGTGTAATGGCGTAACTTAAACTCGTGCACCCCAGTGCAACATCTTTAACATGACAACCAATTAGTACACTTCTTTAATAAAATTGGTCTTCTGAAATGGGCCAAATGAACCTTTAGGGCCCCCCTAGGCTCCAGGGCCTGAGTGCAACTTGAAACCCTACACTGACTATAGTTATAGCCTTGATCTTATGCATGTTCAGCTCACGGGAGAATAAATTAGGCCCTGTTCCAGTGGCGTAACTAAAGTCCGATGGGCCCCGGTGCAACATTTTATCTTGAGGAAAATGTGTAAATACAGCAAAGGGTCCAATAAAATATTCTTCTTTAATTTAAAGTCCATTATAATCCACAAATATTAATAAGACGTGTTTCTGACTGATGTCCTTATTCATTGCATGCTTGGTGGAACCGTGCAATAGGGATCCATTTATCCATGGGTGAGCTGATTTTCATTGCCATGCTGTCATGCATGGTGTGGGAAAGACAAAGTGCAACACGAAGGGATGAGGGGAAGGTAGCCCAAATGCTAGGGAAAGGGGGAGTGGAGACCCCTAGGCAGATTTATTATCACCCTACCATATCCTACCGTCTCTATATAGGTTCCGCACCTATCTCCGAATAGGAAAACTAATCCCTGTATATCCCTAGAGCTAGGCCCTAGAAAGGGAGGGGGGGTGAGCACTGGTCAGTCCCACTATAAACTAAAAACAACAAGGGAGACAAACAAAGGGGGAAAACTTGAGCAGACACCAGAGAGAGAACACCAAACGTCCTCCAAGGGCACCAGAGAGGAAGCTAGCCAACTGCTATAGCTCCCAGCCTGAAGCAAACTGAGAGTTTATAAACACCCAGACCAGGGTGTGTCAATCTGAGCAGGAGAGAGGTTGCCGCTGGGTCCAAAAGTAAGAAGGTGTCTGCAATGCCAAACACAGTGACCTTCTGCAGACAGATTCAGAGCAACTGTCTGTTTCACCTGACACACCCGTGACACATGCGCTGCCCATGACTGGCATAACAATGTCAGCTGCCAGCCTCTGATTGCCCAGGACTCTGCGCCGCAATACATTTCAGCTGAATGTGCGTCATGCTTTTTGGCAAAACTGGCTAGGACTGGTGAGTGAGTTTGTTTTTTTAAGTAAAAAAAAAGTTAAGTTGCTAAATTTTTTGCTCAACTTTGAGTTGCTCAAAAATGTTGTGCCATTTGAAGCTTTTTTTCTCCAGAAAACTAGGGAAACACCATCATGAATCAGGCCCCGTGTATATGAAAAAAGCTCCTGATGTACACAATAAACATGTCTATAGAACTCCATTAGTGTGATGGATGACAGAAGAGTGTCCTTTAGATTCCATCTGGCAGGCATACATGAGTATGCAATAGCATAGTAGGCTGCACAATTCTATCCCATGGGGTATAGTAAAAAAAAACATATACCCTTCAATATACATTTTTTTCCAATAAGGTAGACAATTAATGTCAAATGCCCCCATAAGACATCTGTTAAAAATGCATATTTTTTAATAGCTTTTTAGGACCTTTTCGGTAAGAGGATGCCATTACAGCTGATAGTTGACGGATGCCTAAAAGTGACCCTTGTTGTCAGTGATAGGTGAGATCTCAGCACTTCTCTCCCTCTTCACCCAAATCAAAATATCTCACGTCACTATGATCGAGCTACAGTAAATACATTATAATTTTTTGTATCGGCCAATTTACCACCATAAGATTTGGTTTTCAAGATTAATACATCATTGTGAATTTCCTTGGCACATACAATGCGCTTGCTCTATTAAACATCATAAACAGTGCCCACAAGAGTGGGATAACATCAATATGACAGCCTATAAACTATAAAATTAGTGTAATGGGCCCATCTATTCCATTTAAATAGAAGTTTACCCATTTCATTTGATATGATAGAAAAGGTCTGTTGTTAAAATCATGGCCGGCGATAACAGATCATAAATGTTGAGTTAAAGATGCACCAGTTAGACACTTTGTAAGCCCCTGGGAGCTATATTTTAATGGGAGAAGCAGCTTGAAGGAGACAGATTTATGGAGGAGCAGCAATTTCAGATGAGTTGTAGCCATAGGTGTGAAAAGATAAGGAATTTAGAGAAATGAGAGCTGGGGAAGAAAATGAAGAAATGTATTAAATTTTAGCTACAGATACTCGTAGACCAAAACTTCTCCTTTATATTATTCATACTATCAACAACTGAAGGAAACAAAGGCTACTGTTTATCCGACACTGACCCCCAACCCCTATGAAAACACGCATAGACAAGCCATAATTATAAAACTACCTCCATAATATTGTAGTGATCCCCCTTGTTCCACAAGATCTATGACGGTGTCCTGTTGCATCTAGAGATGAGCAGATCTTTTAAAATTTGAATTTTCTAGCTTCAACAAATTTTCCTAAAAATTCGACTTGTGATGAATAAATTTTCCACAATTCACAATAACAAACAGTCTCAAATTGCCCGGAAAATATGTGTATAACACTGAGTTCTCCTAGGAGTGTATTGAACCCCTTTTAAGCCCTGTAATTCCAACACTGCTTTAGGCCATGTGCCCACGTAGCGTTTTTGCGGCGTTTTTATGGCCGCAAAAACGTTTGTAAAACCACCTGCCATGCAAAGCAATGTGAATTCAGATGTGCTGTGCACATGATGCGCTAATTAGCGCGCCGAATTCGCATTGCGTTGAAAAACGCAGCATGACCACTTCTACCACGATTACGCTGCAAATTCGCGGCCATTGAGGAACATTGAAGCGCAGCAAACCCGCAGGTATATGTGGATTTGCTGCGTTTCAATTAAATTGAAATTTTTTTATTTTAAACTTTTTAATTATTTTTTTTTTACTATAGATGTTGCATTTAAAGCATCAGTTGTTCACACATTATAAATCCATGCCGGTTGCATGGATTTATATTGTGTGACCTACTTGTCAAGCACTTTTCCAAGTGATGCTCAAAATCGCTTGGAAAAGTGCTTGAAAAAACGCATGCGAAAACGCTGAAAAAACAATTCTCTCTGGCAGAAAAAACGCATGTAAAGCTGCATGCATTTTTTTCTGCCAGAGAGAGGCAAAAACGCTCTGCATCAAATCTGCTACTTTGGCACATAGCCTTATTAATGTCCAAGTGACCTCAACCTATGTGTGTGTGTAAATAGATGGTAAGTCATGGCGGCGGTGGAGTTTTCTCTTTTGGAGGTTAAAAATATATTAATATGGCTTGCCCACCTTATCATGCAGGAAGTACACTTTCTGTGACACACAAGCCTTGGTAAAAGGATTTTGTTTTAGTAGCAAAAATAGCACTGAGGGGTTTAATACTGCCCTCCTTGTTTGCAATGTGTAAGGAATTTAAAAAAAGATAGGTTGTTATTAAGGTGCTGTTACTGTAGTATATCTCAAAGCAATTCACGGTCACACTGAGTGACTATTGCAAAAGCACTTGCCCATATATCACTTGAATTTTTGGATTATTATTCACAGACTGACATTGTCACTCCCATTTTCACTTTGCTTCAGCACTGCAATAGTACTCTATGTAGCGCCGCCGTCACTGCAAGCAGGAGGCGCACGTGCGTGTGTTCCAGTCCTCTAAAAGGGACAGTGCACGCCATCCTAAAGTGTCCCCAGTCAATGGCTGGGAGACACTTATTATTTAAGGTACCTCCATCTGAGGGGAGGTGCCTGTGCAGCGTTGTTCGTATGTTCCTAAAATACACTTGCTAGTTCTCAAGTCCCAGTGCTTGTATCAAGTAATCAAGTATACCTGCCTGCCCGTCAGCCATGTCAGCCTGCCTGCCCGTCAGCTTTGTCTGCCTGCCTGTCATCTGTGCCAGCCTGCTCATCCATCTGCCGTGGCACTCTGCCTGTCAGCCATGCTAGCCTGCACGTCCATCTGCCATACCACCCTGCCTGTCAGTAGTGCCAGCCCGCTTGCCCATCTGCCGTGCCAGCCTGCCTTTCTACCTGCTGTGCCCACCAGCATCAGCCTGCCAGTGTCGTGCCAGTCTACCATGTCCGGCCACTTTTGCCTCCTGTCCCTTGGGGGTCAGCTGCTATCTACCCAAGATCAGTCCGCGAGTAGCACCTGGTTCCGCCTTCCTTATCTCTCCTTGGTTCGTGGTGTCGTCAGCCGCCATGCAACTGAGGTCGGACTTGGTCAGGTACCTAGTTACGCCCCTCAGGGCTCTCCTCGGATCACTGCACAGTTGTTCCGCCACCCGGTCCGTAACACCCTACGATCAGATTAGGCCTTTTTCTATCCCTATGTGGAATGAAATGTACACTCTAACCTCTGATCCCTACACTGTAAAAGCATAACCTGGTGGCGTTCCTTGGCTATCACTCATCTTTTATACTGGCTGTGATAGTCCCCCTGATTGTAGACTGTGTGATGTCATAGCTGCAGGGCTTTATGGAGAAGCCCGCGCATTATGAGATTAGCGCATTCTGAGTCTTCAGCAGCAAGTGAAATGGAGCTGGGCATTTATTTTTTTTTTGCTAATTCTTGCGTTGTCTTGGTGGGGTGTACTTGTTTAGAAAGGTTATACATAATGATATAAAATCCACATGATTGTCAGCTCTCAAGGTTTCCCAGCAGAATGTTGCCCAAAGCATCACACTGCCTCCTTTTTCCAAAACTGTATCCTTTTCTCAGCTCTTCCCAGGTAAGTAATGCAAATGTACCTAATCATCCATGTGATGTAAAAGAAAATGTAATCCATCAGACCAGTTCACCTCTTTCCTTTGCTCCGTGGTCCAGTTCTAGAGCTTACAAGCCCATTATACATGTTTTCAGAGCCCAGAGCCAACATTTAAATTTATAGCAATTCTTTTACATCTTAAAGGACTGTTCTTAAATTGCTTTAGTTGGACAGCTGTTATGACTGCCAAAGCACATTCACATTGGTAACATACTAACCAGAAAGACAAATACCTGAACCTGACAGATCCGTGTTCTGACTAGGAAAAAAACCCTTCTCTTACCCTGGTCTGTCTCTGCTTGACAGCGGAGGTTGGCATCCTACGATGACGTAATGGTGCCCCCCTGGATGGCAGCTTACCCTGAATTTCCTTAGCAGCTCCTAAGACATTAGAGTAGCAGTTCCCTAAGGAATAAAGGAATCACACTCAAAACTACTGCAACAAACACAAACTACAGCAAAGTGAATGAATCAAACAAGGTCACAAGCAGGAAACACCAGTAGGGGAAGGGATTTAAAGCTGCACTGGAAAGGTGATAGGACAGACAAACAGAGTACAAGAAAAACAACTGTTGCCCAAAACCAACAGAAACAAAGATAACAGAACTAAAACATCCATAGAAAAGGTGCATCTGTTGTGGCTCAACGTGAAGAGACGCCAATCATAGAATACAGAATCATGACAACAGCATGAAAATAGGCAAGTTTGCAATTGACTTGCTTTTCTATCTGCTGTCTTTCTCCTTCAATTAAGGCTTTTATCTTTAATAGTGTACAGCTCATTTCCATGGAGCTTGACCTCCAAATGCTTTATCTCTATGTGTAAATACAATGGGAACAGTGTAAACTCAGAACAAACCACTAATAGTAGAAATATAAAGCTCATCATATGTTCTGATATTACCACAGTTCTATTCACCAGAGCGGTCATTTAAGGAGGAAAGCCGCCATGCTAGAAACCAGGAAGTAAGGAAAGTGTAGGCAGACTGCAGAGCTGTGGGCTGCTTGAGATACAATTTGAGAATACCTCTTTTAAGTAGTTCTTATGGGGAGTCTACATTCATCAATGAGCCATGAATGCCATCGGTAAACCGCGCGCCTACCGGCGCGCGCATTTTTAAGCTTTTATCGCTGTTTTCAGAATATTAACAGTAAGAACATGGAAGAGCCCAGGAGCCATTTGGTGAGCTGCATATCCTGCTACATGTTCACAGACTTGCCAGTGGAAAAGCCAAACTTCACATGCCAGAAATGCAAGCTTGTGTCCCTGTTGGAGGAAAAGTTGCGAAATCTAGAAGAGAGGTTGACTACCTTGAAAATCATTAAGGAAGGTGAAGAGTTCTTAGACAGAGCAGAATTATCTCTTCATGATTCAGAAAGAGAAGAAATTCGAACTGCACCTGAGGAAACAGAGGAATGGAAGCATGTGACCCACAGAAGCAGGAGGATCGAGAGGCAGTCAGCACCCATACTGCTCAGGAACCAGTACCAGGCTCTCTCGCAGGAGAACCATGAAGAAATACAGCAAGATAAGACTTTGCCAGCAATGAATAACCTTGTAAGCCCTCAGAATCCTCCTGGATGGAGAAAGAAGAATGTTGTGAAGAAAAAACGGAGAGTGGTGGTCATGGGGGATTCCCTGTTAAGAGGAACAGAGGCCGCTATCTGCAGACCAGACATAACCTCAAGAGAAATGTGCTGTCTTCCAGGAGCAAAAATTAAAGATGTGTCTGACAGGATATCAAGACTCTTCAGACCTACAGATCACTACCCATTCCTGCTAATACATGTGGGGACAAATGACACCGCAAGAAAGGACCTGGAAACCATCTGCAGTGACTTTGAAGACTTAGGCAAGAAAGTGAAAGAATTGGGAGC
This sequence comes from Phyllobates terribilis, assembly GCF_046119375.1. NCBI lineage: Eukaryota > Metazoa > Chordata > Amphibia > Anura > Dendrobatidae > Phyllobates > Phyllobates terribilis. The sequence continues at coordinate 249,843,469 of NW_027362773.1, read as the reverse complement.
GCAGGTGGTCTTCTCATCCATCCTCCCAGTGGATGGCCATGGAACAATGAGGTGGAATAAGATTCTACAGGTGAACAACTGGCTACGTCGATGGTGCCGTCAACAAGGATTTGGATTTCTGGATCACGGAATGAATTACCTATACGATGGACTACTTGCTAGAGATGGGGTGCACCTTACGAAGACTGGAAAACATGTATTTGGAAGTCGCCTTGCTACACTCATCAGGAGAGCTTTAAACTAGAACAATGTGGGAAGGGAAGCAAAAGGCCAGAAAAAGCTATACAGCTGACAAATACTATTGAGATCTCTGCTACTGGAAGTGGAAAGGAAGAACAAAGACAAAACAATTTAAATAATAAAAATATGGGAGGAAGAGAAACCAATCACAAACTAAAATGTTTTTATACAAATGCACAAAGCATGGGCAACAAACAAGGAGAATTGGAACTACTAATGCAGGAAAAGGAATATGATGTCATTGGAATCACTGAAACTTGGTGGGACGATACACATGATTGGAATAAAAGGCTAAAAGGATACAACTTATTTGCAAGAAACAGACTTGATAAACGAGGAGGAGGTGTCGCATTGTATGTTAGAAAAGAGTATATCTGCACAGAGATTGAAGCTTCAGAGACTGGGAGTTCTGTGGAAACTGTTTGGGTAAGAATACAAGGAGAGAACAACGGAAAGGACACCATTGTAGGCATTTACTACAGGCCACCTGGGCAAGCTGAAGATATGGATGAACTCTTTATGCATCAAATGACCAAGTTCTCCAAAAAATATGACGTAGTGGTCATGGGAGATTTCAACTATCCAGACATTTGTTGGGAATCTCTCTCAAGTAAAACTAACAGGTCAAGCAAATTCTTATCCTCTCTTGCTGACAACTTTATCTTCCAAAAAGTAGGGGAGAAAACAAGGGGATCTGCTACTTTGGATCTAATCCTTATAAACAGGGAGGAAATGGTTGAGGAGGTAAAGGTGGCTGGGACCCTAGGAGGCAGCGATCATGCTATTATAGAATTTTGGATAACTAGAGGAGGAAGACATGTTAAGACTCAAACTTCAAGATTAGATTTTAGAAAGGCAGATTTTAAGAGACTCAGAAAGAGAATAGGAGGGATCCAATGGCTGGATGTCCTTAAGGACAAAAATGTCCAGGAAGGATGGGAAATTTTTAAAAATGAGATTCTCAAAGCACAATCGTTAACAATCCCGAAAAGTAGGAAGAATGGGAAGCATTTAAGGAAACCAGGATGGATGAACACAGAACTTAAACACATGCTAAAAAGAAAGAAAGAAATGTTTATTAAATGGAAAGAGGGAGGCATATCTAAAGAAGATTATAATGCAGTCTGCAGATCCTGCAGGGCACGTATCAGGTTAGCTAAAGCTGACAATGAACTAAGGCTTGCAAGAGATGTCAAAAGCAATAAAAAAGGATTTGGGGGGTATGTCAAAAGTAAAAGAAAAGTCAAAGATGCTATAGGATTTTTACAGGATGAAAATGGAGAAATGGTAAGAGAGGATGTTGAGAAGGCCGAACTTTTTAATTCCTATTTTGCATCTGTTTTCTCTCAGAAAGAAAATGTAACATCAACTGATCTTCACTGTCCTTTTAAAGGAATAGAAGAATCCAAGTTATCTGTAAACAGAAAGATTGTGAGGAAATATTTAGCTAACATAAATGAGTTCAAGTCTCCAGGTCCAGATGAATTACACCCCAGAGTACTGAAGGAGATCGTAGAAGAAATTTTAGAACCACTCTCCATAATCTTTGAAAATTCTTGGAGAACAGGAGAAGTCCCAGAAGACTGGAGAAGAGCAAATGTTGTTCCTATCTTCAAAAAGGGGAAGAAGGTGGACCCAGGGAACTATAGGCCGGTGAGTCTGACTTCTATACCAGGAAAGATCTTTGAACAAATTATTAAACAACATGTATGTAAGTACATGGATAAGAATGAAGTGATTAACCAGAGTCAGCATGGGTTTGTAACTAACAAGTCATGTCAGACTAACTTAATTTCCTTCTATGACAGAATCACTGACTGGGTGGATCAGGGAAATGCTGTAGATATAGTATATCTTGACTTCAGCAAAGCATTTGACAAAGTATCTCACACCATCCTTATTGAAAAAATGACCAAGTATGCAATGGACCAGGCAACTGTTAGGTGGATTCATAACTGGCTTAGTGATCGGACTCAAAGGGTGGTTGTAAATGGCTTCACATCCAGCTGGATGAATGTCTCAAGTGGGGTACCACAGGGCTCCGTCCTGGGACCTGTATTGTTCAACATCTTTATCAATGATTTAGATGAAGGAATTGAGGGTAAACTGATTAAATTTGCTGATGACACAAAGCTAGGAGGGATAGCTAATACTAGAGAAGAGAGAGAGAGGATTCAAAAAGACCTAAATAAACTGGAGCAGTGGGCAGCAACCAACAGAATGGTTTTTAACAGGGAAAAATGCAAAGTACTACATCTGGGCAATAAAAATGAAAAAAGCATATACAGAATGGGTGGAATAGAGCTAAGCAACAGTACATGTGAAAAAGACTTAGGTATACTAATAGATCATAGACTGAACATGAGTCAACAGTGTGATGCAGCAGCAAAAAAGGCAAATACAATTCTGGGATGTATTAACAGAAGCATACAGTCTAGATCACGTGAAGTCATTATCGGTCTTTACTCCTCTTTGGTCAGACCTCATCTGGAATACTGTGTACAGTTTTGGGCACCACATTTTAAAAAAGACATAGACAAACTGGAGCAAGTTCAGAGAAGAGCGACCAGAATGGTGACTGGTCTGCAAACCATGTCCTATGAGGAACGGTTGCAGGATTTGGGAATGTTTAGCTTGCAAAAAAGAAGACTGAGAGGAGACTTAATAGCTGTCTACAAATATCTCAACGGCTGTCACATTGTAGAAGGATCATCTTTATTCTCATTTGCACAAGGAAAGACTAGAAGCAATGGGATGAAACTAAATGGGAGGAGACACAGATTAGATATTAGAAAAAACTTTTTGACAGTTAGGGTGATTAATGAGTGGAACAGGCTGCCACGAAAGGTGGTGATTTCCCCTTCAATGGACGTCTTCAAACAGAGGCTGGACAGACATCTGTCTGAGATGATTTAGTGAATCCTGCTTTGAGCAGGGGGTTGGACCAGATGACCCAGGAGGTCCCCTCCAACTCTACCATTCTATGATTCTATGATTCTATGATTCTATGTTGCCAGTTCACCAGTTGTCCTTCTTTGGACCACTGACCAAGGCATTCTAGAAACACCCCATAAGGCCTGAGATTTATTATTTTTTTTATATTTTCTGACATAATTTTTCCCTTGTCAAAGTCATATAAATCCTCATGCTTGCCTTTACACTAATTTCAAAAAGTGACTGTACACTTGCAGCCTAATACACCACAGGTGTCCTGAGTTCAAATCTCGCCAATGAAAATCTTTACAAGGAGTCTGCATGTTCTCCCCATATTTGTGAGGTTCCTTCAGGTAGTCCAGTTAGTCCAGTTTCCTCCTGCACCCCAAAGACCTTAAGGGAATGTAGATTTGGAGTCCCAATGGGGACAGTGATGACAACATCTGGAAAGTGCTGTGGAAGATGATGGTGCTATAGAAGCAAGCATAATATCAACATTCCTGCTCATAGGCCATTTAGATGGTTTTTACATCCACATAAGCTATCTGTCATGGGTGTATTGGAGGTGACAGACAGTCGCCCTGCAGTTGGTTGCAGAAGATATCTACGTTTAGCATTACAGACATCTTCTTAGATGAGAGGCTGTCTTTAGGACCCAGCTGCTACCTCCCCCTGGCTATTTAGCTCTCTGGCTTAGGTGTATAAATACCTGGTGTGTCTGAGAGGGAGGTGCCAGCGATATTCATTTCTACTTGTGAGGCTTAGCAAGAGCAGTACTTTGTCCTCTCTGGAGCTTGATGCCGTGTGCACATTTGAGTCGTCTAAAGCTAAGCAATTTCCTCCTGTTTGTCTACCCTTGTTGTCTAAAGAGTTTAGTGGAGATTGACTAGTGCTCATCTCCTCCCATCCATAGCCTTAGCCATACGTCAGGGAAGGACAGGGTGAGGCACGCTTGAGGCGACTGCTGAGGAGGCAATATAGGGATGATAGTTGAGACAGGGTGACGCTAGACCAGACTAGGAGGTCTCCACTTCCCTCATTTTCCCTAGTGTCTGGGCTCCCTTTCCCTCTTCTCTCTATGTTGTACTAAGTCTTTCCCACACCTGGCGTGACACTATCGTCAGTCAGTAGCACATTCCCTCGGGATGTGCAGAAGGTTATATACAAGCTATATGGGGACAAAACATAGTTAATGATGATCATTGGTCTCCATACAATAAATTTCACTCATGTAAAATGACCTTAAACAAGAGCTGATTGACTGGTTATATCACTGATCAATGTTCACGTGCAGACATACAGTGCAGACCAAAAGTTTGGACACACCTTCTCATTTAAAGATAGAGAGGTAGTCTCCGGAAATGGTCTTCCAACAATCTTGAAGGAGTTCCCAGAGATGCTTAGCACTTGTTGGCCCTTTTGCCTTCACTCTGCGGACCAGCTCACCCCAAACCATCTCGATTGGGTTCAGGTCTGGTGACTGTGGAGGCTAGGTCATCTGGCGTAGCACCCCATCACTCTCCTTCTTGGTCAAATAGCCCTTACGCAGCCTGGAGGTGTGTTTGGGGTCATTGTCCTGCTGAAAAATAAATGATGGTCCAACTAAACGCAAACCGGATGGAATAGCATGCCACTGAAAGATGCTGTGGTAGCCATGCTGGTTCAGTATGCCTTCAATTTTGAATAAATCCCCAACAGTGTCACCAGCAAAGCACCCCCACACCATCACACCTCCTCCTCCATGCTTCACGGTGGGAACCAGGCATGTAGAGTCCATCTGTTCACCTTTTCTGCGTCGCACAAAGACACGGTGGTCGGAAACAAAGATCTCAAATTTGGACTCATCAGACCAAAGCACAGATTTCCACTGGTCTAATGTCCATTCCTTTTGTTCTTTAGCCCAAAAAAGTCTCTTCTGCTTGTTGCCTGTCCTTAGCAGTGGTTTCCTAGCAGCTATTTTACCATGAAGACCTGCTGCACAAAGTCTCCTCTTAACAGTTGTTGAAGAGATGTGTCTGCTGCTAGAACTCTGTGTGGCATTGACCTGGTCTCTAATCTGAGCTGCTGTTAACCTGTGATTTCTGAGGCTGGTGACTCGGATAAACCTATCATCAGAAGCAGAGGTGACTCTTGGTCTTCCTTTCCTGGGGTGGTCCTCATGTGAGCCAGTTTCTTTGTAACGCTTGATGGCTTTTGCAACTGCACTTGGGGACACTTTCAAAGTTTGCCCAATTTTTCGGACTGACTGACCTTCATTTCTTAAAGTAATGATGGCCACTCATTTTTCTTTACTTAGCTGCTTTTTTCTTGCCATAATACAAATTCTAACAGTCTATTCAGTAGAAGCTCATCAAGAGAATGCAAAGAGTGTGCAAAGCAGTCATCAAAGCAAAAGGTGGCTACTTTGAAGAACCTAGAATATAAGACATATTTTCAGTTGTTTCACACTTTTTTGTTAAGTATATAATTCCACATGTGTTAATTCATAGTTTTGATGCCTTCAGTGTGAATGTACAATTCTCATAGTCATGAAAATGCAGAAAAATCTTTAAATGAGAAGGTGTGTCCAAACTTTTGGTCTGTACTGTATGCCACCTTAAAACTTTGCCGAATTCTGAGAAAGTATAAAATAACTGCGCTATGTATGTGTATGGATTTGCATACAAGTAAAGTACTCAGCTACTGATTTAAATTTACAAGAACAAATAGTTTGTATGATTTATGTATGTACAAGAGAACAATGCCCCACCTTTCTGAAATTACAAGGAGTACTTTGGAAAATGGGTCAGGAATGTAAAGGAAGCAGCTTTAAAGGGATGTAAACCTTGTCAAACATTGCTGCAATACATCGAAATTAAAAACTTTATGATCATTCCGCAGCTTCTAGGCAGACTTGTGTCTCCATGGTAACAGACAACAAATTCTGCGTAGTCAGACCCTGCTGGCATACTCTTTTTTCCCCATATGTCCTGTAATTCTTGCTTCCACTCCGTAGGTTAGAAAGAATAAGGGGACAGGTAAAACAAGAATGACTGTAATACTAGACTACAGAGTTTGTCGTCTATTACCAGGAAAACATAAAGCTCCGCATAGGAGCTGTAGACAAATAAATTAGAGTATTTTTAAATCAGACTATTTAGAAAGTTAAAAATGGTTGCACAGATGGCTGTGCCTTTAAATCACAAGACTAGTACAGCAGATATATATATATAGTATACACACATGCATTACTAGAGTCCGATAGGTCCCGGTGCAAGATTTGGACTTGGGACCTCACCTGCATGTTCGTCAGATTTATGTGCCTTTGTAGCGTTCCAGATCCTGTGAAGACATACATGTTCGTCCCCCCATGTAACAATGTCCTGTAATAATGTCCCCAATCTTGGCGCTTTTTGTAATAATGTCAATCATCCTGTGCCCATTTCCTGTAATAATATCACCCATCCTTGGCCCCTTTCTGGTATAATGTCTCCCTTTCCCTGGTATAATGTCCTTCACCATGGGCCCCTTCCTGGTATGATGTCTCCCTTTCCTTGCATAAGGTCCCTCATCCTGGTATAATGCTCCCCTAAGCTGGGCCCCTTCAAGTAATATATGTCCCCCATCCTAGTATAATGCTCCCCCATCCTGAGCCCCTTCCAGTAATATATGTCCCCCGTCCCCCATCCTGGGCCCCTTCAAGTAATATATGTCCCCCCATCCTAGTATAATGTCCCCCATTCTGGGCCCCTTCAAGCAATATATATCCCTCATCCTAGTTTAATGTCCCCCATCCTGGGCTTCTTCCAGTAATAATGTCCCTGTTCTACTGCTCTTTTTTAACAAATCTATAAAAAAAATGATTCTACTCACCTTCCCCCTCCCACTATATGCAGTGTCCTTTTCTATATCCGGCAAATAAGCCAGCAGCTGACTTCAGAGTGCCAGTGACTTGTATGCCGATGTCAACTGCCGACTTCTGATTGGCCGGCAGCGTGTATTGCAGTGCAGGGACCCAGCGGGTCTCTGCACCGCAATACATTTCAGCTGAATGTGCTTCCTCGGATTCAGATCCAGCTGAAATAGCACAGACCCGGTCACCTTTGTATATGTGTGGGTGTATATATATTTTTGTCTCATTTTAACATCTTTACGCACCATGGAAAAAGTATAACCTTCTAATACCATCTGAGCTATTTTGTTAGTTTGCTTCGGGTCTACAGTTTCAACCCAAGATCTTTGGTTGTAGTGACAGCCTACAGTCTTGCGATGAGGCGTGTGACCTGCATGAAGAATTACAGGCAAATGCAATCTGAAAACGAGAAATTAATTTACACCCTAGGTAATTGGGGCTGTTGCTTTAAGAGGTAGGGATGGGAAGCGGAACATAGGCCAATTTCACTTTAAATCAAAGAATACATTCTGAGGAGCAGATATGTGGCCATGATTTCAGCGGAGACACTAATGGGTATTTAATGCGCCCATCAATGTTTGTAAGTTTCTGGCATAAGGAACACACACAATAGCCTCGAATCCCTCTTTAACACTTATTTGAGATGACAGGAAAAATGAAACAGTTTGTGCTTTCAATGGAAAAGCAATCATTGCTACATTATATTTCTGCTTGCCCTATCATGCTAATGCATGGTAAAAATGTCACCAGATGTATTTAAGGACCTGATCGAGCTCTAAGGCTTCATTCCTTTTACTTGGCTGATTAGTTAAGGGAGGAGAGAGAAAAAAAATCTTCAATTTGTATGTAAATGCAGCACGGTTTGCTATCAGCTGTACACCTGCACCTGTAAAAAATAATAAACTGGAGTTTAATGCTGTAATTATAAGCATTTATGGGAGTTTTAAAGAGGCTCTGACCAGTGAGATGAGATATTTGCGTAGGGATATTACTGATGCCCAGACAAGAAGGGGATAGGCGCCTGCTGCAGATTAAACCACTCTATCCTGCTCACTTTCTATGGAAATGTTTGCTGAAACTTATACGTTTGTAAGTGCGAGCACTACTCATTCTAAATAGATAATTCACACTGTACAGATAAGGGGGCATGTAGATGAGCGGCTGCCCCTCTGAAGTGGGAATTACCGTGATATCATTGATGCAGAAAATACACAGTGAGATGGTTTTCGAGGTTTTCTGATAGCTAAAGTAGGTAGAACAACGTTAAGGCGTTTGTCAATTGTTGGCCAAAAACAAGTGCAGGTTTGGAACCATACGGATGACACCCAGAAGATGGGAACAGATGTCTGAGTTCTCCCACCTACCTTGTGCCCTTTAAAACAATGCTGTCTTTTCAGGTATTGGGTCAACCAGAGCTTGTGTGCAATGTCTACATTTGTTTTCAAAAGGGGCATTCGACATACTTAACAATGTTGAGTGTGGATCATGCCAGAAACTATGCCCCCTTCCTGGCAGGCCATGGTTCGTCCAATCCCCGTTTTCATCCTCTTGAATGTGCCTCCAAACCCAGGAGCTCTTCTTCTCAGCAATGAAAATGTTTGGAAAGCATAGCTCTCCGGTAGGATTTTGGGTGGCTTTTGCTTCGTCTGGGAGATTGGGAAGTCTCTACTTTTCTAGAAAGTCTCTCTGACATTGCCAATTATGGCATATGGAGGCTATGAATATAACATATACTACATAATATACATATAGAATTAGAAGACTGTCAATCATGGTGGACTGGGAGCGGAGCTGCCCAACAGACACTTCTCCCCAATCTGGCACACTAGCCATGACAGTGTTAATACAATAGGACAAATTTACTGAGGCTACTATGCCAGAATTGTGGGTTTCAGTGCCTAATTGAACAGGAACAAATGCAGTCTGCTTCAATTTATTATTTCTGTTTGAAGCTTTTTCTGTTTTTGCTAGACACTCACCTGTCCTGGCTCTAGCACCCGGTGCATCGTACACTTCCTGCTTCGGCCGACTTCCTCTGCTCTTCTGCATATGACTTTACCATGTTAGCTTTGTGCTCTCTTGTGATGTAATTTGTTTGGCCTTTGGTCAGGTGGTGAGGTGCCGCTTGAGTATTCAGGTAGTTGGTTTCTATAGCTCACGGCTTTTAGCTCTGTATTGGACACTGTGACAAACTGAGCTCTACTATCACTAAGCCAACTGTGCCGTACCACTGCTAGCTCTATATTTAATCCTATGACGAGCTCAGCACTCACGGAGTCAAAATTGCAACATAATCAAAAGCAGAGCTAGAAGCAGTATGGTAAACGCTGTTCATCTATCACTGATTCAATTCTGATGTGATCCTATGACAAACTTTGCTCTGCTATCTCTGATTCTATTCCTAAAGGTACCGTCACACTTATCGTTGCTGCATCGCTGTGTGGTCACTGGTGAGATGTCAAACAGTCAGATCTTCCCAACGAGGCAGCAACGATACGGCGACCTGTAGCAACCTGTATAATGATGCAACGTAAATGCACGCCTATGTGTCTCAGTTCTGAGTCGCTAACAAGGTCGTTGGAAAGGTGTCAAACACACCAATGCATGCTACCCAGCGGGACCTCAACGATCAAAAAATGGTCCAGGCCATTTCGACACGACCAGCTATCTCACAGCAGGGGCCTAGTCGCTGCTATGTGTCAAACGTAGAGAGATCGCTGCTGAGGTCGCTGTTGCGTCACAAAACTTGTGACTCAGCAGCGATCTCGCTAGCGATCTCGCTTAGTGTGACGGGGGCTTAAGTTCTGCTGTCAGCGCTACATTTACTACGTCACTGAGTTAAATCTGCTTCTCCGCTTTTCCAGAAACTTCCTTGGAACTGCCTTTTGTAATACACCTCTGCTCCACAGCTCATTGCCGAGTCACCTTTCCTTATGCATTACAACTTGGCCTGTACTGTTGCATTTTTCTCAGCTCTGCTTCATCAGATCCTGTGATTCCGGTTTGCCCATCCAGCTGCTGTTCTGCCACCGCGGCTTCCATTGTTCCCTCTGGATCTCTCTATTGCATTCATCTAAAGTAAGTGACCCTTGAGCTGGAAAAAGGTAGAGAAAACTATCAAATGTCTTCAAGTAAGGTGGCCCAAATCTTTACACAGCATGCACCACTGTGATCAAACTGTGGCTTCTCCTGACAGCCTTGTCTAGGATAAATCACACTAGCCATGGGCGGTTTGATGGTTTCTAACACATCAACCAGCCATCCTCCACTCCATCCATCTGGACTATCGAGATCATTTCATGCATGATAATGCCCCGTCTCATGCTGCACATAACACATCTGCATCTCTGGCTGCTATGGGCATAAAAGGGGACAAACTTATGGTGTGGCACCCATGCTCCCCTGACCTCAACCCCATTGAGAACCTCTGGAGCATCATCAAAAGGAGTGTCTATGATGGCGGGAGGCAGTTCACATCTAAGCAACAGCTCTGGGAGGGTATTCTGTCCTCATGCAAAACAATTAAAGCAGAAACCATCCAAAACCTGACAAATTCAATGGACGAGAGAGTTCAGAAGCTCCTTTCGAGCAAGGGGTCCTATGTGCAAATGTAACATCACCTAGAATAAAGTTTTGAGTTGAAAACTGTTTGATTTCAGTTTGTAATAACCTACTAATGATTATAATTTCAAAAATGACAATTTTTTTGTTCTTTATTAAAATGAAAAGGTTGAAAAAGTGGCTGTGCATAATAATATGGAACATGCATTTTGAGTGCAGTTTGAGTTTTTTATTTTTTTAAAAATATGCTGTTATCATAGGCAGTTTGTACAAAAACCTTTCAATTGTATTCTAATAGTTATTTGCCTGGAAAATTACAATGACTGCAATTCATATAGATAATTTGGGAAAATCTGAGAAAATATTATTTGCATAATAATTTGGAACACAGTGTATTTAATATCAAAGACTGACCGGCACTTCCAAACAGAAAACAGGTGTGAACAGGTGCTTACTAAGACAGCCACCTCCATATGTAACTAATAAATTAAAGCTGCACTCTGTAACACTATACAGTAGTATACAAACATGGAATATATTAAATTGCAATTACATTCCTGCTCTAGAAAAAAGTTAAAATTAAGATACTTGGCGCATAAATTGGCCAATTCTTGTGGGCCCAACAGCCATCAACAAGGTGACCTTCACTTCCAAACAGAAGTTTCCAGCAAAGAAGGTCGCCTTGTCGATGGATGGACCCTAACTCTATTGACCCTAACCAGATCTCAAATGAACTGAGGAAGTGGCCTATATTTTCTGCATTATAGATAGGGGGGGGGGGGTGTTGGTGCCCCTGGGACAGGCACCCTTATTTGCCCATCTTTTCCAGACTGTTTTTACTTAGAATCAAATTAAATGCCACTATTGAGCAGATGAAGAATCTTCTTCTACCATCACATTTTCAGTATCAGTCTGTATAATATTCCCATAAAGGTACTATAGTAATGCATGATTGTATCCAGTAGCTCATCTGCCATAAACAACCTTAAAAAATGAACATGGGGCAGCACAGCTTGACAAAATGTTTCCAACAATGGTTTAATTGTACAAAAAAAAATTCAACTTTTAAAATATTCCAAATAAACTGAGTCTGCGTTTCACCTGTCGGCTTCTTCCTGAGTCAAGCTGCAATACTCGTAAGCCTATATGTATAATACAGTCTAATACTGTACAAACTAACCTTTTCAAATAATCACTATACTATCAGGCCTCTTCACAAAAAGATTATTTTATTTTTCTCTGAAAATAGTCTGCATATGAAAACATGCCATTAACGTCTCCACCCCCCTTCTACACTTAGTTCCCTGGATTCCTGTCATTTGCTGAGAAATAACCAATGAATGAGTCTGAGTCTATCTACTGATTCACACATACTCTCATACTCCAAGGCCCCAATTCATGAAGGTGTTTTTGCCACTTTTCTGATGTATCTTCAAATGTCACAAAAATTTTGTGCAACTCTGAAGTTGTGAAAATTTTTTCACACTTTTGGTGTTTTCGCGACAGTCCTGCCCAGCTCCACCAAAGTGGGAGTTAAAATGAAGATACTTGGCGCATAAATTGGCCAATTCTTGTGTGCCCAACAGTCACAGACAAGGCGACCTTCACTTCCTAACAGAAGTTTCCAGCAAAAAAGGTCACCTTGTTGATGGCTGCTGGGCGCACAAGAATTGGCCAATTTATGCGCCAAATATCTTCATTTTAATTTTTTTCTAGAGCAATAATGCAATTCCAATTTCATATAGTCCATGGTTGCATACTATAGCTTTAGGGTGCAGCTTTAATTTGTTTGTACATGTACATGGCATGAGCATTAGAGAATAATATATGGATGTACTTAGTTACTGATACGATACCTTGTAACAAATGTATGAAATCTTTTCTAATATTTGCCAATGATGTCACAAATTCTGTAAAAAAAAATGACAAATACTTAATTTGCAGTGATCAAGTCAAACAATCTTAATCTTACAAGTACAGACCCGGCGCAGAGACAATCGTAAAGGTTCTCCATGGATCCAATTCAATAAAACCGAGAAATAAATCTTCACACTTTTAAGATTTTTTTGTTTTGTCTAAATCATATCTATTCTAGAGCCAGGAATAATAATGATATTCTTTTTAGCATTGTTCAAAATAGTTTTCCATGAAACCGTCTGATGAGTGCCACACTCGGGGTCAGGGACAGTGAATTCATTTCTGCTGTCACCGTGCCATCGTCATCCATCATCATTAATTATCTTCAACATCCTTTTTCCTACCTCTTCTCCATATCATTAATAATTGCTTTCCAACCACTCTGGTCTTAAGTCAATTCCATTAGCCATAAACAGTACATAGTAGAATAATCAGATTTTTAATGGTTAGGAGTTTTGAATTGTTTGTTTTTTGTATGACCAATGATTTTCTTTCTTATTGTTGAAACCCAAAACAATGGGGCATAATGTTTTTTTGAATTGGTAAAACCTGAAGGGATTTTTTTAAAACAATGCCACTCTTGTTCATAGGCTGTTACTGGTATTGCAATTGATTACCATTTAAAGCACCATTTCAGCGTGTTTTTTTTCAGCGCTGAAGTGGCGCTTTAAATGTAAGCCCCGTTTTTATGCTCAACTTTGCGGTTTCATCTTTTATCAGCCGGAGGGTCACTTTCCACCGGAGACCAACGGGAGCGAAGCTGGTAAACTATTAAGGCGGTGGCACTTGAGTGTGAGACAGGAGGCAGGTGAATTACATTTAAAGCACCACTCCAGCGGTGCAATAAAAAAAAAAACGCTGGAGTGGTGCTTTAAGTGAATGCATCAAACACAGCCTTTGAACGAGAGAGACGGTAAGAAAATTTGTTTGGGGTACATACACATGAGACAAAAATTCAGTGGAAAACTAAATTCTGATGCGGATTTTGCTGTAAATCTGCATTAAAACCTGCAACATGTTGGTCCTGGATTTTGTTGCATATTTGTTGTGGATTTCAACTTTTTTTGCATTACAGAAGAGTGAAATATGCTATCAAAATCTGCAGCAAAAATTTTACATCCTGTGGATATAAAATACACATCACGGATCAATTTTTGATAGTAAGGGTATAAGCCATTCACCAGATTCAAGGTGACCTCATTGGATGAACCCTAACTCTACTGACCCTAACCAGATCTCAAATGAACTGAGGATTCCCAGGAAAGTCACGTTTTTCTTAATACGTAAATGTGCTGTTAAGATCTATGGGCCGGACATAGATCTCCCTGAGAATCTCTCGCCAGAGCTTATTGTAAATGAAAGAAGGCTTTACCAGTGTGAGACATGTAATAACTGACAGTTTTTCCTCTGGAGCTACATGTCTCACACTGGTAATTTCAGATTCTGATCCCTGCCATGTGACCCCATCAGCCCGCTTCCTTTCCTACATGAGATCACATGTCGTACATTATACATGTTGTCTATCTGCTTTGTTACTCCCACAATGAGTGTCACCATTACTGACTTAACAATAGCACACGTGGTTTTAGTTCCTGCATGCACAATTGTGAAGCAGTAAGCCGTTTTTATAAAGTTTCAAAATAAAATAAGTCAAAGAAAAGTTTTTTCAGAAAAAGTTGAATAATCTTTCATATGGCCAATGATTGTGCTAAAATTATCGGTATATTATGAATTGAAAAAAAAATGTGGACATCTGTAAATGGGATATATGATTGCACCATTTCATCTACTGGAACATTTTTCAATCGGTACATGATTCAATTGTTATCTGTGGACTTTATATCATCTTTTATTAGCTACATAATAGCTTGATTGGAAAATGTAAACTACAAAATAAATGAATAATTGTTTCAAGCGCACATGCGTGAGCACAAACACCCTGTCACTTAATAGAGAACTGTGCCACAGGTGGTGCTCTTCAGAAACAATTATGGAGAATCATTTCAGAGTAAGATTATCATTTTTTAATCGCTTTTGAAAATGTGTTGTGTTGTTTTCTTTTCCATTTTTTTTATTTTGGCTCAGTTTTATTCTGGCATTGTTTTCTATGTTGTTGTGCTAGATTTGACCTTTTGCATTATAATAAATGCCAGAAAACACTTAATATACCTGCGCTTTTACTAGCTTTGGTTCCCAACTTGTGTGTCTTTAGTTTTGGCAAAACTAGACCCCCTGGAATGGCATGCCAGTTGAAATTTGGACTTGCAATAACTGCAACACCATAGCTGGAATGGAAACTGCTAAACTATGTATGAGTAACAATGAATTATATAAGTGTAGCTGCCAGGATGTTAATTAGGGCCCCTACACACATTGGGGGTGTGCACAATGCACTTTGGAGTGGAAACTGAGCTGAAACTTCAGGTTTTGGAGAGTTTGTGCTCAAAAGGTCTCATTCAGACATTAGTTTTTCATGTACGAGTTCTATCTGAATTTTTCTGATTGCGTCCGTATTACAGGGCTGCTCTCATGTCCATCCCTTTTCCGCACAAAATGACAGAGCCATGTCCGATTTTGATCCAAGTCACAGATCGCCAACACAAGTCTATGGGTCCATGTCCCAGGAGCCGTTTTCCAACAAGACAATATCAGGCTGTATGTTGCTCGTGCTACTGTGAGCAACCTGCATGGCCTAAAAATGCTACCATGGCCTGCAGCTTCTCCAAACTTGTCTCCCATCAATCACATCTGGAACGTCATTGGTCGGTGGTAGCACAGGAGCTGCCAACAGCGGATCTTGATGATTTGCCCAAGTGCATTCAGTGCTGAAAAACGTTCCTCAGACAACCATTAAGAACCTCACTGGTAGCAGACAAGTGCGGGAATTTCATACTGAATAAAGTGAGATGTTTTGAAAATTTAGTTTCCATTTGTTTCATTATTTGAAGATCATTAACATGTCTGCCCATCCTGTGATTTCTATCATTCTAAGACTTTTCTTCTTGGAGTTAAAAATTCTAATTTTGAGTTTATTTTAAAGTAGATAAAGAAGTCAACAATCCCGTTAATGCAGCAGTAAAAATATTTCTCATTAATAAACTAATAAACTATAGAGCTGATACATTTTACCAAAATAATTTCCTATTGAATCAAGCCGAAATCTTAAAATCACAGTAATTAAACTGAATTTAGAGTTGGTATAACTTTGTATTATGTAATGAATAAGCAATCTTTCCATATATTTCACTTCAAGGCAAAACATGAATTATCAGTCCTATACATATATATATATATATACATCTGAAGACAAAAAGCCCATATGGAGTTTGTTACATTTTTAAATCTCATATATTCACGATCCAGTCTTCCTTAGAAGAAATCTTACATGTGATCTCGCATTGACATATAATCATGGCGCATATCATGAGCAGATTAAAGACCAGATGCCTAGTATGCACCATAGTGAAATATTCAGAATTCCTCTCAACAAGTCATAAATAAACCATACGTTTTGTAAAAAGACAGGATCCAAGAAATTGACAGATTTGCATGCAACCGGCTAACTTTCAGGGTTGTTGTGTTTATTCTACTAATTTAGCTTGTCAGTGGGCTAACTGACAACATACACCCAGCAGCATAATGCCGTCTATGTACAAGTGGAAACCTTGGCGAAAATTAACCCTTGCAACAAAAGAGTAGGCTCAGCGCATGCAAAGCAAGAGCGCTGTCCAATTCTTTATAAATGCCGGAGTAGAGTTGTAGAGAGGAGCTGGTAAATAACACATGTCTTATTAGTTTGCTCTCGGTGGCGCATCGAAATGTCATGTTTTCCTTACTAAGTATTGATTTGTTTCATAAACCACAAGAAATAAAATAAAATGAGTGAAGGGTTGGAATTAATAAGAACAATATTGGAATATTCCTGTTAAATGGTTTCAGTTTATGGTGCGAGTGACGTGCATTGGTCAAGACTAATTAGTAGTAGCCAATGGTAAAATCTCCATTTGTCGTCTTTTTTTTTGTAAAGTGAAATTTAATTTGTACAAAGAATAAAAATAAAGACAAAAAAGGAAATGGAAATTTGTAAGTTTGTGTTTGTTCAATTTTGAAAATTGATCTCTAATTAGAGATGAGCGATTTTTTTAAAAAAACAGTTTTAGTTCGATTTATCCGACTTGACCAAAAAATTTAATTTCTGCCATCTTGTTTTGATTAGAATAAGACTTTGTTTTTCTTTTAGAATCTATAAGACTTCAAAGCATAACAAATGGCCAAAAAAAATTCTGAGTTTGTTATGTCTGAGTTGGTGAAAAATGTAATTCTAATTTGTCACAAATTCAAAGTGCCCAAATATCACATTTCTTAATGCTCTCCAGACTTCAAAGCATAATAAATGGCCTTTTGTTTTTGCATCTTCTGGCCTCTCTTGTCTTTGGGTCATTTGGTGCTCACTATGCCTCACCTGGTGATATCCTTGAGGTCTACTTGAGGCATAGACAGTAGTCAGAGCCGGTAGACCGAAAGGTCATGGAGGCCTTCTAAAGATCCCGATGACCCAATGCCAGCAGATCTGAAGTGAAGACCAGAAGAAAGCTGCGGCAGTAAAACAGGTGAGTAATGGTGCTTATTATATTTAACCCCTTCACAGCCCTCAAAAAAATCATACAAATTTAAAAATGACACATTTGAATTTGCCAGAAGCATTATGGATTGATTCACTCATCTATATCTCTAAGTCTTTATTCACACTGGAAATATGAGCCTCATTATGAGAGAGACGCATTTTCCATAGCATGCTTTAGCCTTCAGACACCAGAAAAATCAAAACCTATGTCCACCATTGAAATGCAATTTAGAGAAGTTATTCACTACGTTTACATCTGTGGCCTATCCTTAAGATAGGTCATCAATGTCTGATCGGCCGGGGTCCAATACCCCCGCCGATCAGCTGTTATTGGCAGCGGCCGCCGGCCGGAAATATTCACTTGCCGAGCTGGCCAACACCGATAACAGCTGATCGGCAGTGGGTGCTGGGTGTTAGACCTCAGCCAATCAGTCATTGATGGCCTATCCAAAGGATAGGCCATCAATGTAAAAGTAGTGGATAATCTCTTTAATGATTGCCCCAATGTAGCTAAAAAAAATAAGCATTAAAAATATAGTGATCAATCAAAGAGTGTTCCCTCTCTTTATCTCACAAGCTCACAGTTTCTGGTAGGGCATAACTGTTGGCCAGAAGTGCTACTATCTAGAAAATCCTATATTATACTTGTATAGGCAGGTGTTGAATACTACCCTCCTCCTACAGCAGTAAAGTAAATGTTCACTTAAAGGGATCATTTTATGGAGTCAACCGCATTAGTAAGTTAACGTCAATCCTGCAATCAGCTGATCATCACAGGTTTGGCTTCTTCAACACCAATGATCTGCTGTTATAACTGGAGAAGGTTGCGTCTAACCACTCAAATGAATGGTTGAATTAAATATAAGAACACGTTAGATCCATCAAAGTGAGGGCAGCTCGTGCTGTCCACTACTTGTCGTCAAGTGTAATTCATTTCAAGTAGCAGAGCTACCAATTCAGACTATAGGAAATTGAGGCTGCTCTTTGTCTGAAAGGAGAGACAAACTACTACAGACATAGAAGAGAGGTAGGCGTTCTGTTGGGCCTGGTAAAGTACTGGACAATGGAACGTGAGGGGAGTGAAAGCTCCAGTACCTAAAGTGCTGGCCGAATGTTATTATAGAAAAAACACTCACTCAAAAAGCTCAAGATGCAAACTATAAGAATTGGCCACTTACAGGATATATTTGACTGATAGGTGAAATAAAATCTATTCTAACCCGTGAGTGCTCAAGACCATTTTTTTCTACAAATTTGTGCATAAGGATAGGTGCACTATAATAGCATTATGAAAGAACGGTATCTGCAATCCCAAGATCCACTGTAACGTGAATTCCCGTTAGTGGATGATGTCACTGCTTCTTATGCCTTGCTAGAATGTATCCGTTAGCTCCTATGTTTCTTTCCTAGCTATGGACCTGTGGTGGTTACAGCATTTAATATCAGTTATGACCTGGAATATGACACCATTTACTGAGTCTGTAAAATAGTGCACAAAAAGCTGTACCAATCATGTTATTAATAGAAGCTTTTAAACTAAACCTAGAAAATACACATTTGGGCTGTCTGAATGTCAGGAGTGGAGCCAAAATGGTTCTACAAGTCTGGGAAAAAGCTAATAAATTACATTAAATGCTTGCTAACAAATACCTCGGGCTGTTGTGGGGGGCTGCTGCTATAACAACTAACAATCATATATTTTGTTTTAGACGTTCTTAATTATTTGATATTTTACATAGGTCTTATTATTTTACATGGGTCTGGGTGTTTCGTGATGAACAACCTACGTCTAGGGCAAAGAAGCTGGAGTTTTGGTAATGGTTGTCTACACCAAAAATATTGCGTCACCATTTTCTATAATGATATCTTTCAATTTATAAGTATATACCAGTATTTTAATTTTATCTGTCTTTAAACAAATATTATTCAGATCTTGGCAAGTGATGGTATATTGCTAGGGATTTCCCTTGGAGACCCTAAAAGTACTGTAAGGGCCAAGGGCTGATACATCTTTGGCTGGGAAAAACTATGGTGAATCCTCAATGAGACCCCTATATTCTGAGGATTAGTGGGAGTCCCTGATGTCTGTTCCTCCTCCTACCACAAGGTATCACTAAGGGATGGCAAGTTCTAGAAGTTCTAGCGATATGCTATCACTAAGATGAGAAGTGTTGACATAGCCTCTAAGGTGCTGATTTATAATGGAGATATCATAAAAAAATTATCTATTTTTTTAAATCAGGTTTTGTGTTGCATATATATTTTTTAAAAAATTGGCTCTTTTTTTTTCGAAAAAAATTAAAATTAGTAATCTTCCAATTTTCACGTTTGTCACTAGGGCTTTTTTAGACTCAAACTTCCTGTTCTGTCAGGAAGAGTTTACATCAGACTCGTTATCAGCAGAGGCAAGGTTACAATGAGATGTAACCTCTATACACAGCTGATAACACAGGATCCACCTGTCATGCTTCTGGATTCAAACCCTTGATTCTGTGATCGGCATCTCTTTCCGCTGAGCCATAACAGATACACCTTTTTTAGGGGAGTGTTTTAGTTCTGTTATCTTTGTTTCTGTCAGTTTTGGGTAACAGGAGTTTTTCATTTACTCTGTTTGTCTGTCCTATCACCTTTTGGGTGCAGCTTTATATACTTTCCCCTACTGGTGTTTCCTGTTGGTTATAGACTTTGTTGGATTCATTTACTGTGCTTTAGTTTTTGTTGCTTGCAGTTGCTTTGTGTGTGATTCTTTTTCTCCTTAGGGAACACCTACTCTAGCAATCCTAGGAGCTGCTAAGGACATTCAGGGTAAGACGCCATCAAGTGGGGGCGCCATTGCATTACCTTAGGTTGCCAACCTCCACAATCAGACAGGGACAGACCATGGTCAGAGAAGGTTTTAAAGCTGCACCTGAAAGGTGATAGAACAGACAGAGTAAATGAAAAACGCCTATTACCCAAAACCGATAGAAACAAAGATAGCAGAACTAAAATACCCAAAAGAAAAGGTGTATCCATTGTGGCTCAGTGGAAAGCGACGCCGACCACAGAACACAGAATCAAGGGTTTGAATCCAGACCCATGACGCCATCAATCACAGTTGATGATTTCACACCTGAACTCCCCTATCATGATGTTTGTACATGTTTATTAGATGTTTCAATACAATAATTAGAATCAGAGTCTGTTCATTGCTGCTAATGAGCATGTGATGTTTCCTGAAACAGAAGTCTAAAAAAAGCCCCATTGGGCAGTAAGAAAATTGCAAGATTTCGAATTTTCAATTTTAGTAAAACTAATACAAGTCTGGAGAGTTATTCATCTATGGTGTGATTGGATTTATGTTGGATCTTTGGGCAGTAATCATTAGAGCTTATGTTCTTTATACAATGGGATAGTGCAGCAACTGCAATGTTAAAAGGAATTTGTCAGGAAGTTTTTGCTATATAATCAGACATCAGTATGAGGTAGGGACAGAGACCCTGATTCCTGTGATTTCTCACTTACTTTACAGGATGCAACAGTTGTGATAGAATCACAGTTTTCTCTGCTGTAGATCTAGCAGAGCTCTGAATGCTGAGTTGTGTATAACCCTGCCTACTCCACTGATTGGCTGCTTTCTGCTTACACTCAATATTGACACCTGCCAATCAGTAGTGGGGGCGTGGTAGGACCAGGAGAAAGAGACACCTAGTCCTGTAGTGATAATCTCCTGCTGATAAAACACTGATTTTATTGAAACAGCAAAACACAGCCTAGTAAGTCTACATCACTGGATTCAGGGTCTCTGCCATCAAGTCATGGTGCTCTCATATTACTTAATGAAAATCTGCTGATAGATTCCCGCTAGAGGTTTGCAGTGAATATATCCTCAGAAAATGACATATTTAAAGTCGGTTATGTTTAAGAAAAAATCATAGTTTTTAATTTCGATGTCTTTTTAAATCTTTATATATTACAATGACCACTAGAACATGTGTCAGCTTTTCTGCATATCCCAGGGCAAGATAAGCAGAGTCACAACGTCATCATTGCTGCCCCTTGTGATATTTAAAAAAATAAAAAAATGCTACACTGCTACATGCTACAACAATCATATATTTTTTTCTACAGATTTACGTCTTGTAAATTAAAATATAATGAAAATGTGAGAATCCCTTTATTGTCTCACAAATAATAAAAAACACAGTAAAGGTAAGGGTTAGTGGTTAATAGTTTCTCCAGGATAAATTTAATTATACAAATGAAGAACCTGTAAGTATTCAAGCTCAACTAAACTTCTATGCCTTCTTTTATATTTTGTAGGCCATTTTTCTGTGTTGACCCATACACATGACAATTTGGGGCCATCCCCATCTGTTCAATTTTTTGACAGACAGGACCGCCATGTACATTGGTCAACAACACACCCACTAAACAAAAAAGGCAACATAGAAGACGATAACAAAGGAGCGTTAAAAGTGTTATTCTGCTACGGTTTAGGAAGTCACAACCTCCAAGGGCAAGGCTAATAAGGTCAGATGCTAGAAAGTAAGCGAGCCAGGCAGAAAATGAGTCTTCAGATAGAGGAATTAGTCCAGAAAAGTGATTGATAACAAAATTACCAAGGTTGAAAGCAGAACAAAATAAAAATACACCAAAAACCCTTAGCTGTTAGCATTACAAAAAATATACCAAAATATGTATTTTATGATGTATATTATTCTAGTGTTTGCGGTCTGAATATACCCAGCACTTATTATCTTTTTCCAAATGTATATTTAGCCACTTATAAAAGAAAAAAGTGTGTATGCATGCGTGTATATATAGATATGTGTGTGTGTGTATATATACTATATATATAATGTGTGTGTGTGTGTGTGAGATATAGTTATATATGATATGTGTGTGTGTGTATATACACAGTGGGTACGGAAAGTATTCAGACCCATTTAAATTTTTCACTCTTTGTTTCATTGCAGCCATTTGGTAAATTCTGAAAAGTTCATTATATATATATATGTATATATATACAGTACAGACCAAAAGTTTGGACACACTTTCTCATTTAAAGATTTTTCTGTATTTTCATGACTATGAAAATTGTACATTCACACGGAAGGCATCAAAACTATGAATTAACACATGTGGAATTATATGCTTAACAAAAAAGTGTGAAACAACTGAAAATATGTCTTATATTCTAGGTTCTTCAAAGTAGCCACCTTTTGCTTTGATGACTGCTTTGCACACTCTTGGCATTCTCTTGATGAGCTTCAAGAGGTAGTCACCGGAAATGGTTTTCACTTCACAGGTGTGCCCTGTCAGGTTTAATAAGTGGGATTTCTTGCCTTATAAATGGGGTTGGGACCATCAGTTGTGTTGTGCAGAAGTCAGGTGGATACACAGCTGATAGTCCTACTGAATAGACTGTTAGAATTTGTATTATGGCAAGAAAAAAGCAGCTAAGTAAAGAAAAATGAGTGGCCATCATTACTTTAAGAAATGAAGGTCAGTCAGTCCGAAAAAATTGGGCAAACTTTGAAAGTGTCCCCAAGTGCAGTTGCAAAAACCATCAAGCGCTACAAAGAAACTGTCTCACATGAGGACCGCCCCAGGAAAGGAAGATCAAGAGTCACCTCTGCTTCTGAGGATGTTTATCCGAGTCACCAGCCTCAGAAATCGCAGGTTAACAGCAGCTCAGATTAGAGACCAGGTCAATGCCACACAGAATTCTAGCAGCAGATAAATCTCTACAACAACTGTTAAGAGGAGAGTTTGTGCAGCAGGCCTTCATGGTAAAATAGCTGCTAGGAAACCACTGCTAAGGACAGGCAACAAGCAGAAGAGACTTGTTTGGGCTAAAGAGCACAAGGAATGGACATTAGACCAGTGGAAATCTGTGCTTTGGTCTGATGAGTCCAAATTTGAGATCTTTGGTTCCAACCACCGTGTCTTTGTGCGACGCAGAAAAGGTGAACGGATGGACTCTACATGCCTGGTTCCCACCGTGAAGCATGGAGGAGGAGGTGTGATGGTGTGGGGGTGCTTTGCTGGTGGCACTATTGGGGATTTATTCAAAATTGAAGGCATACTGAACCAGCATGGCTACCACAGCATCTTGCAGCGGCATGCTATTCCATCCGGTTTGGACCATCATTTATTTTTCAACAAGACAATGACCCCAAACACCCCTCCAGGCTATGTAAGGGCTATTTGACCAAGAAGGAGAGTGATGGGTTGCTACGCCAGATGACCTGGCCTCCACAGTCACCAGACCTGAACGCAATCGAGATGGTTTGGGGTGAGCTGGACCGCAGAGTGAAGGCAAAAGGGCCAACAAGTGCTAAGCATCTCTGAGAACTCCTTCAAGATAGTTGGAAGACCATTTCCAGTGACTACCTCTTGAAGCTCATCAAGAGAATGCCAAGAGTGTGCATAGCAGTCATCAAAGCAAAAGATGGCTACTTTGAAGAACCTAGAATATAAGACATATTTTCAGTTGTTTCACACTTTTTTGTTAAGTATATAATTCCACATGTGTTAATTCATAGTTTTGATGCCTTCAGTGTGAATGTACAATTTTCAAAGTCATGAAAATAAAGAAAAATCTTTAAATGAGAAGGTGTGTCCAAACTTTTGGTCTGTACTGTATATATATATATATATATATATATATATATATGTATATACTAGATGATGGCCCGATTCTATTCTAGAATATGGGTCGTGGCCGGCCGGGCGTAACCAATCAGCGAAGTGGGGTTTAAAGGTTTTGTCCACTACTTTAAATTAACCCCCCAATGTATCCCCCCGGGGCCCCTAATGAATTTCGTAAATACCTCATGTTGCCAATACTGCCTGTGCGAGGCACTATTGCTGACCGCGCACAGGCAGCACGTGACCCCTGGCTGCAGCCGGCTCTTGCTTCCGCTTACATCATGACTATTTGCGGCTGCATCCAGGGGTTTCCTGTTCCGCGTTCCACGGTGAGTGACAGGTTGTGGGCGGGGTTATCCCCCATCGCGTCACACCCGGCATCCACCGCGCGCCCATTCATTGATCAATGGTAAATTTGCGGCCGGACTGCGCCTGTCACTGATTGGTCACGGGTGGCTGGCGCGACCAATCAGCAATGCAGGATTTCCGTTACAGACAAACAGACAGAATTAGACGATTATATATATAGATACACACGTGGTCATAATTGTTGGTACCCCTCGTTTAATGAAAGAAAAACCCACAATGGTCATAGAAATAACTTGAATCTGACAAAAGTAATAAATTAAAAATCTATGAAAATTAACAAATAAAAGCCAATCATTGCTTTTCAACCCTGCTTCCACAGAATTTTTAAAAAAATGAAACTCATGAAATGCCCATGATGAGTTTTTGGTGCGTTTTTTGGTGCGTATTTGCAGTGCGTAAACGCTCAAGAAATACATTGCATACCTTATCCCATAACTTCCTATGACATTCTGCAAGTTCTATGCACATGGTCAGGATTTTTTCTGCGCAGATTTTACTCGCAGAAAAAATACGGACATGACCAATTCTTGTGCGTTTCTGCATGCGTATTTGCCTATGCAATGCATTGGAAAAACGCATGGCAAATACGCATGCAAAAACGCGTCAAATACGCGTAAAAAACGCATGTAAAAACCGCATGCGTTTTTCTGCCAAGGAGATGCAGAAATGCTCAGGAAAATTTCTGCTTCATTTCTGCATCGTGGGCACTAAGCCATAGGCCTAGACAGAAATGATGGCACTCTTAACTTAATATTTTTTTTAACAACCTTTTGAGGCAATCACTGCAATCAAACAATTCCTGTCACTATCAATGAGACTTCTGCACCTATCGACAGGTATTTCTCTTATTTCTCTCTAGAATCCTTTGATAGTCTTGAGATTTCATTGTACCCTGCACAGATTAAAGACACCCTGTGCCAGATGCAGCAAAGCAGCCCCAAAACATAACAGAGCCTCCACCATGTTTCACAGTAGGGACAGTGTTCTTTTCTTGATGTGCTTCATTTTTCCATCTGTGAACATAGAGCTGATGTGCCTTGCCAAAACGTCCATTTTTGTCTCATCTGTCCATAGAACATTCTCCCAGAAGCTTTGTGGCTTGTCAACATGTAGTTTGGCAAATTCCAGTATGGCTTTTTTATGATTTTTTTTCAACAATGGTGTTCTCCTTGGTCGTCTCCCATGAAGTCCACTTTGGATCAAACAACGACGGAGGGTGCAATCTGACACTGATGTTCCTTGAGCTTGAAGTTCACCTTTAATCTCTTCAGAAATTATCCATGGCTCTTTTGGTTACCATTCATATTATCCTTTTCTTTGATTTGTCATCAATTTTCCTCCTGTGGCCATGTCTAGGGAGGTTGGCTACAGTCCCATGGATCTTAAATTTCTGAATAATATGTGCAACTGTAATCACAGGAACATCAAGCTGTTTGGCGATGGTCTTATAACCTTTACCTTTAACATGCTTGTCTATAATTTTCTTTCTAATCTCCTGAGACAACTCTTTCCTTTGCTTCCTCTGGTCCATGTTGAGTGTGGTACATACCATGTCACCAAACTGCACAGTGAGTATCTGTAGCCCTATATACAGGCCCACTGACTGATTACAAGATTGTAGACACCTGGGATGCTAATTAGTGGACACAAGTTGATTTAACATGTCCCTTTTGTCACATTATTTTCAGGGGTACCATCTTTTCTGTCCAGGCCTATTTCATGAGTTTAATTTTTTTTTTTAAATTCTGTGGAAGCAGGGTTGAAAAGCAATGTCTGACTTTCATTTGTTCATTTTCATAGATTTTTAATTTATTATGACTTTTGTCATATTCAAGTTATTTCTGTGACCATTGTGGGATTTTCTTTCATTAAACGAGGGGTACCGACAATTTTGACCACGTGTGTATATGTGTGATATAGCTATGTGTGTGTGTGTGTGTGTGTGTGTGTGTATATATATATATATATATATATATATATATATACATACAGTACAGACCAAAAGTTTGGACACACCTTCTTATTTAAAGATTTTTCTGTGTGTATATATATATATATATATATATATATACAGTATATATATGTGTGTGTATGTGATATAGTTATATATGTGGGTGTGAGATAGTTATATATATGTAGAACTATATAGTTATATATATGTGTATCTATATATATGTGTGTGTGTGTATATAAGTATTTATACACTGTGTGCAGAATTATTAGGCAAGTTGCATTTTAGAGGATTATTTTTATTATTGATCAACAACTATGTTCTCAATCAACCGAAAAGACTCATAAATATCCAAGCTTAATATTTTTGGAAGTTGGAGTGGGTTTTTTTTTTCGATTTGGCTATCTTAGGAGGATATCTGTTTGTGCAGGTAACTATTACTGTGCAGAATTATTAGGCAACTTAATAAAAACCAAATATAATCCCATCTCACTTGTTTATTTTCACCAGGTAAACCAATATCAGTACACAAAATTTAGAAATAAACATTTCTGACATGCAAAAACAAAAACCAAAAAAATTAGTGATCAGTATAGCCACCTTTCTTTATGATGACACTCAACAGCCTTCCATCCATAGATTCTGTCAGTTGCTTGATCTGTTTTCGATCAACATTGCGTGCAGCAGCCACCACAGCCTCCCAGACACTGTTCCGAGAGGTGTACTGTTTTCCCTCCCTGTAGATATCACATTTTATGATGGACCACAGGTTCTCTATGGGGTTCAGATCAGGTGAACAAGGGGGCCATGTCATTATTTTTTCTTCTTTTAGACCTTTACTGGCCAGCCACGCTGTGGAGTAGTTGGATGCATGTTATGAAGCATTGTCCTGCATGAAAATCATGTTTTTCTTGAACGAAACCGACTTCTTCCTGTACCACTGCTTGAAGTAGTTGTCTTCCAGAAACTAGCAGTAGGTCTGGGAGTTGAGCTTCACTCCATCCTCAACCCGAAAAGGTCCCAAAAGTTCATCTTTGATGATACCAGCCCATACCAGTACCCCACCTCCACCTTGCTGGCGTCTGAGTCGGAGTGGAGCTCTCTGCCCTTTACTGATCCAGCCTCTGGCCCATCCTTCTGGCCCATCAAGAGTCACTCTCATTTCATCAGTCCATAAAACCTTTGAAAAATCATTCTTAAGATATTTCTTGGCCCATTCCTGACGTTTTATCTTATGTTTCTTGTTCAAAGGTGGTCGTTTTTCAGCCTTCCTTACCTTGGCCATGTCCCTGAGTATCGCACACCTTGTGCTTTTTGATACTCCAGTAACATTGCAGCTCTGAAATATGGCAAAACTGGTGGCGAATGGCATCTTGGCAGCTTCACGCTTGATTTTTCTCAATTCATGGGCAGTTATTTTGCGCCTTTTTTGTCCAAAACGCTTCTTCGACCCTGTTGGCTATTTGCCATGATTGTTCGGTGATCACGCTTCAAAAGTTTGGAAATTTCAAGACTGGTGCCTCCATCTGCAAGACATCTCACAATTTTGGACTTTTCAGAGCTTGTCAAATTTCTCTTCTGACCCATTTTGCCAAAGGAAAGGAAGTTGCCTAATAATTAAGCACACCTTATATAGGGTGTTGATGTCATTAGGCGACACCCCTCCTCATTACAGAGATGCACATCACCAGATTTACTTAATTGGTAGTTGGCTCTCAAGCCTATGCAGCTTGGAGTAGGACAACATGTATAAAAAGTATCATGTGAGCAAAATACTCATTTGCCTAATAATTCTGCACGCGGTGTATATACACACATATGTATATATACATATATACACACCTACACATATATATATATATATATATATATACATATATATATATACAGTATTTGAGAGACATTTTCTTTTTTTCAGAGGTTTACTAGGAAAGATTCATCAGAAAATTACATATTATTTAACCCAGTTTTTATCATAATTATTTTTCATTTTCTTTTTTATATTTTAGAAATATCCACATATTACAATGGCCACTAGAACACTTGTCAGCTTTTCTGCATAGACTGAGTCAGAATAAGCAGAGTCACCTCGGAATGTTTTCATACACATTAATATATTCTGTATAATAAAAGTAAAATAAGTCAAGTAAATAAAACATAAAGTTATAAATAAGGGCAGAGGATTGCAGGTCCAATACATCAGAATAAAAGTACATGGATTGTCTTAATACAGATACATTAATTGATCGATGCTACGTATCTGGAGCAATGATGCCTTGATTAAAATATGAGCCCTACCATGAACACACGGTATCGAGCTGCTCCGTCGTCAGCAGAAGATACCAATTGACAAAACACGGAGTTAAATCCTGTGGCAGGAGTTCACCTTATCAAATTGCCGGTTATTGAGAGGCAGAATGCAATGCTAAGTGGGAATATCATTTCTAAGCGCAGCTGTCGCTGGACACTTAGTTATCCATTTCTATCAAAACTGCTGGGAATTGACTATTTTCATGCAACAATGCAAAACCCCCTCATTACCATCTCCTAAATATACATGAATAAAACGCTAGATAATCGCTGCTTACAGACCGCTCTTCTGGTGTCCGGTCCAAGACATATTTATCTTTTAGATATATGGCATAATAAAGAAGGGTAGCCGCGCCACTTTTTTTTAGGCTATAGAAAATGCAAAACAGGAGAAAAATGCTCTTAACGTTGAGTGACATTTTGTGCATCTTAACTATGAAGGCATCTTACTGTCAGAGAGGGTGAAATGAAATGAATCGCCATCATACATAGTAATTCATGGCACCACAAAGAGACGCACTCGTATTCACCGCACATGAGATCCGTAACATAGTTCAGCAAATCAATTAACTCCTATTTAATTTCAACCTTTTCTGAGCATCTTTGGAATTGCTATAGCTCCATTACCGGGAGAAACCAGGTATGTTGGGTTTTAATGGAAGACGACGTAGACAACCTTGACAAGGATCACAAGAGCATTACTACTTCTTGTAAGACATTAATGATTATTTTACTATATTCATGATTAGAGGATGAGGATATCTTATTACTAGACTAAGAATCTAATAATTAAAAATATTATTTGTATTTATTTACATCACTTTATGGATATTCCTTATGTTTTTTATTATTATTGAGGCAATTTTTTAAGTCCCAGTAAATTGGCTGGAACTTTAGAAACAAACAATAAGATATATAATAATGTAATAAATATAATATATATATATCTCATAGAATATACAAAAAGTGACGTATGACATATAGAATATTTATACATTGGTCTTTCCATAGGATTTTATTTTCACAGGATCCTGTAATAGTTTTTAAGTATTTTGTCTTCGATGCGGTCTAATTATTCTACTTCTATATTTTCTTTCGAATATATGTCTATAATATACGTATGTGAGTGCATTAGAATTGTATAAACGGTATAATAATAATATTGAATTTATAGGATCCACACAAAAGAACAATCCCAAAATCACTAGCGTCTCAAAGCACCTAAAACAGCCGCCAGGGGTTAGGTACGAATCGTGCAGAAAACGGGTCAAAAACAGACCAAGGATAAGTAAAAAAAAAATTGTGTGAATAGATGCTAATATGGATATCTACACTATGATCCAAATTCATCATTTGCGGGGGAGGTTTAACTTTTTGCCTTTAGGCGTCTATTATTGATGTTGGCGCTTACGTTTATTGCACCAATATCATCAACCTAACGCCCGCAGTTCATGAGTTTTTTGAAAAAGCGGCCTTTCTTTTTTTCCTTCTATTAACCATTTTTTGCAACTTTTTGCGCAAGAAGTCACATCTTTTCCAAAAAATTGAAGTAAAAAATAGGACTTCATGGTTGACTTTTGAGAATCGCAAATAATCAGCCGAAAGCATCTGGAAATGCTAAACTCCACCAGAAGCAAAAAATATAAAACAGGTGAGCACTTCTAAAATAAACTCCAAAAAATGTGCAAGTAAAATAATTGGGTGGAAACAAAAAAGGTGCAAAACACACACAAGTAGACAAAAAAATATTAAGTTGTCCATTTTTGTCCATTTTGGCTTTGGGTTTTGAGGCTTCAAAATATTTTTGACTGATCAAAAGATGCAAAATTTTGGTACAAATGTACTTTGGTTACTGTAGCTAATTACGGGTCTCAGCGGTGACAGTTACATGTTTGGCTTGTGAGCACTAAGGATCCACCAATCACAATAGGTGATGTCACAGCTGACCCTGCTTCCCTCTTTCACAATGACTTTTGCACACGCTCATTAGATGCTTCAATACAAAAGGTAGGGTCAAAGTCAGTTGATTGCTGCTAATGTGCATGTGAATTTCCCAAAACAGGAAATTAGAGTGTAAAAAAGCCTCAGTGACCAGTGTGAAAATTGAAAGATTTTTATTTTTAATACAGATTGTGCTATGAAAAAATGGCAAAACTTTTTATACATAAACCTAATTTAAACACGGAGAACACAAGAGTAATTAGCAAAAAGACAAAATCTTTATTAATGATACATAATCACTAGAGTAAAAAATCAATGAAAAAAAGTGACATGGCAAGGGGATAAGGAAAACACAGTACCGGAGGCTGGACCACCCCCGGTAAAACACCAGCTGAGCAATCCAAATTACAAAGGTACAGGTAAGTTTACAGGCATAAGGAACACTCCATCGGTGTATAACCACAGATAAGAGCAGTAGTTAAATATCACAATTAACCCCTTCAAATAAATATGAGGCAGATAAACTAGCTCAAGGTAGATATAAAAATCACTAAGTAGTGATAATACGTATCCAAGATAGGAGTGAGTTAAATAACTACCCTATGCCATGTAGTACTGAATAGAGAGGAATATAAAGAGAGTACCCGGACATAAGTGAAAAACACTCACCCTGTGAGGAAGTGTCAGGAGTACAGGACGCTCATACGAGTTGCCCGATAACGGGATGTCCGGAAGACAGGGAGCTCGTAGGGTGCCAGGGGAGCCAAAGACCGTGCTGCATGTGAGGACGCGCCCCGACGCGCGTTTCGCTTTCTTTTTCAAGAGGCGCTATGTGTCTGCCCAACAGGACCTGATTATATACGCCCACAAACTAGTCATGTGATGCTTAAGACGGAAGCTCGTTGGAGTATAGCGGCGCATGTGCCCGAAGCCGCGCCCCCCGCCACCAACGTCACAGCTGTCAAGTCTCGAGCGCACACCAGGGAGCGTGCCTAGGAAACGCCCCCGGGGGCGCGCCAGGGACAGAAGACAGCCGGACACGGGTACGGGCCGGCAAATAGCCGGAAACTATATGCACCATCAATGTATGAGAGGAAACAGAGCTCAGTGAGACAGACCAAGAGTAGTGGGCTAAAGACTGCATAATAAAATGCACAATAAGTGAAACAAAAATGCTCTTTAGGCATCAGCATATACATAAAGTAACTTAGTGGAACATGGTTGTAAAAAAGAGATCCATTCAATAACTCTAAAAGGTTATAATGAATACCCAAGAGGGTGAATATAAACCAGTCAGCAAATATATATATAGAGATGTGGAGACAAGTCAACAGAGCCCTTTCCAACAGGGAAAAAGATGACAAAGTAAGAGAACTCCTAAGGATTAAGCGCATTTGCTCGACGGAGTCTAGCTTCGACAAGCAGGCGGCAGCACTAACTCAACGCTTCAAACAGAGAGGCTACAGTAATCGCTGCATCGGCCGTGCCTTTGGTAGAGCCCGCAGAACCCCCCGCAGTTCTCTATTATATCCCCCTCCTAGACCTTCCCTTTCCGGGCCTCCTGAGAGGACCCGCTTCATTTCCACTTATAATCATGAGTGGCTCTCTATGAGGCGGGTCCTCTCACGACACTGGAATGTTCTTGGGGCGGAGCCCTCCCTGAGGGACGTGGTGGGACCATCTCCATTAATGACTGCCAGGCACGCTCCCTGGTGTGCGCTCGAGACTTGACAGCTGTGACGTTGGTGGCGGGGGGCGCGGCTTCGGGCACATGCGCCGCTATACTCCAACGAGCTTCCGTCTTAAGCATCACATGACTAGTTTGTGGGCGTATATAATCAGGTCCTGTTGGGCAGACACATAGCGCCTCTTGAAAAAGAAAGCGAAACGCGCGTCGGGGCGCGTCCTCACATGCAGCACGGTCTTTGGCTCCCCTGGCACCCTACGAGCTCCCTGTCTTCCGGACATCCCGTTATCGGGCAACTCGTATGAGCGTCCTGTACTCCTGACACTTCCTCACAGGGTGAGTGTTTTTCACTTATGTCCGGGTACTCTCTTTATATTCCTCTCTATTCAGTACTACATGGCATAGGGTAGTTATTTAACTCACTCCTATCTTGGATACGTATTATCACTACTTAGTGATTTTTATATCTACCTTGAGCTAGTTTATCTGCCTCATATTTATTTGAAGGGGTTAATTGTGATATTTAACTACTGCTCTTATCTGTGGTTATACACCGATGGAGTGTTCCTTATGCCTGTAAACTTACCTGTACCTTTGTAATTTGGATTGCTCAGCTGGTGTTTTACCGGGGGTGGTCCAGCCTCCGGTACTGTGTTTTCCTTATCCCCTTGCCATGTCACTTTTTTTCATTGATTTTTTACTCTAGTGATTATGTATCATTAATAAAGATTTTGTCTTTTTGCTAATTACTCTTGTGTTCTCCGTGTTTTTCCCATTTGATGTGAGTAGGCAATTTGAACCCGGTACTGGACGATTTGTCCTGATACCGGGTTTTGTATATTAGTTTTATACTGGCCAGCCTTTTGTCTTATATATGTTCTTCTGTATTTTTACAGTTTTCATTTGGCCTAGAATGGATTTTCGCGCTCGAGATACCACTTGGCTTGCGCAGTTAGATGAGTTATCCGGCAACGGGGGTTTGGTGGTGCCGGACATTGATCAGACACTGAGGGAGAGAATTGCTAGCTTTAAGGTCCTAATTAAGCGGAGATGCCGTACTTGGTGGAACCATGCTTTCCTCACTAAATATATTGAGAAATCTTTGATTCCTAGAGGTCTGAGGATACAGATTTTTCCCTCTTTTAAAATTGAAGATGAATCTTTTAAAAACAAGTGGGAATCCTTGGCTAATAACTGTTCACTTGGTTTCCTGGGTCTTCTCAAGGAGTATAGTGAAAAATCCCTTCTGGGACTAGAATCAGAAATTGACCTTCTACAAGTACAACTGAAGAAGGATTTGCCTAGTGAGGACCTAAAGAAACTTCAAGAAGAAATTGATGTGGATTGTCAGAAATTGGTCAAGGAGATCCAAGTCTTAAAAACAAAAAAATTCCAACGTGACACAATGGATATGTCCACCCATAGAGTGTACCGGTGGAGATCACCGATGGAAAATCTAAGACCGAGATCTCGTAATAATTCCTCTATACGGTCTAGGTCAACCTCGATTGCTTCAGGTTCCTCTAGTGAAAGCCATTTTCCTGTCGTCAGCGCGGAATCCCAGGGAGGCTCCGCGGCTCGACCTACTGGAAATATTCAGACCAGACCGAATAATAGGAGGAAAAGGACGGTTCCTTTTCAGGTTGGTGATCCCTGCGGAGGGCTCCGTGTCATTAACCTCACCAATCATATTCTGACCGAGACACAGGTGGAGGTCCTTGCTATGGGCCTGTCATTTTCTCCCACTAATTCATTTGACTACTTTACGGCCCTCAAGGACCTCCACCTGTTTGCTCGAAAACTGATTCTGAAAAAACTTCACTCTAGGCCGGATGGTGATCATGTCCCGGTGGTGACGGAGGAGGAGGCCTTGCAACATCTGGAGGATCTTTTATTGGAACAAACGTCTCCTCCCTCAGGTGGGTTACCACAGGCTAGGATTCCTAAGTCAACGAGGTTCCCTCCCTTGTCTATCTGTCCGGCAGTGGAAATTTTTGTTAACCTAGTGGCGGAGGATTTTAAAAAACTCTCCACACGGAGAAGGTTTGATAACCTAACCTCCGTCCAACGCCAAGCGATTCGACAACTTCAAACTTTGAAGGACACAGTCATTAAGCCGGCTGACAAGGGAGGGAACATTGTCCTGTGGCCCCACCATAAATATGAGAGGGAGGCTCTGCGACAGCTGAGAGATAAGGATACT
Organism: Phyllobates terribilis; assembly: GCF_046119375.1. Lineage (NCBI taxonomy): Eukaryota > Metazoa > Chordata > Amphibia > Anura > Dendrobatidae > Phyllobates > Phyllobates terribilis. The sequence continues at coordinate 249,809,204 of NW_027362773.1, read as the reverse complement.
TACTCTAGGCTGTCATACAACCCCACGGCCTCCTTCTCCGCCTCTCTGCAGGACATTCTGGCTCGGGCTTGTGAGGGGGGTATTATTGATAAGAGAACTGTGGAGGCTTTGACTGTTCGTTCCCCGAAAACAGCTACTTTTTATTTACTCCCCAAAGTACATAAAGATGCCGTCAACCCTCCTGGACGTCCGATCGTGTCCGGCTTGGGTGGGTTATGTGGTCCCATCTCACAATATGTTGACAGCCATTTGAGACCACTCGTTGAGACCCTCCCATCCTATATACGTGACACGACGGACGTCCTTACTAGGGTTGATGGCATCTCTCTGGAACCTGGCACTATCATGGTCACGGCCGATGTGGAGAGTCTGTATACCTGTATAGATCATGATCTGGGTATGACTTCAGTCGAGCTCTTCCTTGGGGGTTCCGACCTGGACGGCCCTTCACGGGGTTTCATTCTCGAGCTCCTCCGCTTTATCCTCTGCCACAATTATTTTCTTTTTAAAGACACGATATACCTGCAGCGACGTGGGACGGCCATGGGGGCGGCCTGTGCACCATCGTATGCTAACCTCTTCCTTGGTGCATGGGAGAGGGACATTTTTGGGGGCGATGGTGTGCGTGGCGCCGACCGGGTCGTGGCATGGCTCAGGTATATCGACGATGTCTTATTTTTTTGGCGGGGTTCGGCGGGGGAGCTTGATGATTTCATGGGGCGGCTCAACACCAATGAGTGGGGTATTAAATTGACTTACACTCATAGCCTCACACGGCTGGACTTCCTGGATGTCACTCTGATGGTGGACTCACACTCCCTCATTCAGACTGACGTCTACAGGAAGCCCACAGCGGTGAACTCCTTGGTGCATGCTGCCTCTGGTCATACCCTTTCCACCATTAGGGCCGTCCCGGTCGGACAGTTCCTAAGGATTAAGCGCATTTGCTCGACGGAGTCTAGCTTCGACAAGCAGGCGGCAGCACTAACTCAACGCTTCAAACAGAGAGGCTACAGTAATCGCTGCATCGGCCGTGCCTTTGGTAGAGCCCGCAGAACCCCCCGCAGTTCTCTATTATATCCCCCTCCTAGACCTTCCCTTTCCGGGCCTCCTGAGAGGACCCGCTTCATTTCCACTTATAATCATGAGTGGCTCTCTATGAGGCGGGTCCTCTCACGACACTGGAATGTTCTTGGGGCGGAGCCCTCCCTGAGGGACGTGGTGGGACCATCTCCATTAATGACTGCCAGACGCGCAAAAAATTTGGGCGATCTGGTTACTTCAAGCCATTATGTCCCACCAGCATCTAATCCTTTTGGGTCGCGCGGTCCCAGGGTCGGGTCCTATCCATGTGGCCATTGCAGAGCCTGCGCCAATGTCCTTCGTAGTTCGTCTTTCACGAACTCGGATGGCTCCCGCACTTATCGAATCCTCAGATATATCTCCTGTGGTACTACACACGTGGTTTATTATGCCACGTGTAGTTGTAAGAAAATCTACGTTGGTCTCACGACCAGGGAATTGAGGGTTCGGGTGCGGGAGCATGTGCGGGACATTGGCGCAGCTAAATCTGTGTCGGACCCCCGGGAGCTCAGAACTTTACCGCGACACTTTAAACAAGTACACGATTGTGATCCACGCAGCCTTTTGGTGCGTGGAATTGACGCGGTACATCTGGGCTCCCGGGGGGGAGACTACAAACTCTGCCTTGCAAAAAAAGAGGCCAGGTGGATTAGTGCCCTTGACACCCTGGCACCGCGTGGCCTCAATGAAAATTTGAGTTTTTCTTCATACTTATGATTGGGTCCCTTGTTTCTGGCTTTTGCTCTCCTTCAGTGTTCATCATCTCTTCTGATCTATAGTCCGTGCTCGTATTTTTAGCCTGTTTTTATCTTGTTTTTAACTGTGTCCTTTTTTATGTTTTTAGATCCGTGGCTATTAACACATTGGTTTTGTGTACCATATGGACCTTTTTCATCCTATGTCTCAAGGCATTCCATAGTGGATATGATGGAGCATCTCTCAAGAGTTCTCTTACTTTGTCATCTTTTTCCCTGTTGGAAAGGGCTCTGTTGACTTGTCTCCACATCTCTATATATATATTTGCTGACTGGTTTATATTCACCCTCTTGGGTATTCATTATAACCTTTTAGAGTTATTGAATGGATCTCTTTTTTACAACCATGTTCCACTAAGTTACTTTATGTATATGCTGATGCCTAAAGAGCATTTTTGTTTCACTTATTGTGCATTTTATTATGCAGTCTTTAGCCCACTACTCTTGGTCTGTCTCACTGAGCTCTGTTTCCTCTCATACATTGATGGTGCATATAGTTTCCGGCTATTTGCCGGCCCGTACCCGTGTCCGGCTGTCTTCTGTCCCTGGCGCGCCCCCGGGGGCGTTTCCTAGGCACGCTCCCTGGTGTGCGCTCGAGACTTGACAGCTGTGACGTTGGTGGCGGGGGGCGCGGCTTCGGGCACATGCGCCGCTATACTCCAACGAGCTTCCGTCTTAAGCATCACATGACTAGTTTGTGGGCGTATATAATCAGGTCCTGTTGGGCAGACACATAGCGCCTCTTGAAAAAGAAAGCGAAACGCGCGTCGGGGCGCGTCCTCACATGCAGCACGGTCTTTGGCTCCCCTGGCACCCTACGAGCTCCCTGTCTTCCGGACATCCCGTTATCGGGCAACTCGTATGAGCGTCCTGTACTCCTGACACTTCCTCACAGGGTGAGTGTTTTTCACTTATGTCCGGGTACTCTCTTTATATTCCTCTCTATTCAGTACTACATGGCATAGGGTAGTTATTTAACTCACTCCTATCTTGGATACGTATTATCACTACTTAGTGATTTTTATATCTACCTTGAGCTAGTTTATCTGCCTCATATTTATTTGAAGGGGTTAATTGTGATATTTAACTACTGCTCTTATCTGTGGTTATACACCGATGGAGTGTTCCTTATGCCTGTAAACTTACCTGTACCTTTGTAATTTGGATTGCTCAGCTGGTGTTTTACCGGGGGTGGTCCAGCCTCCGGTACTGTGTTTTCCTTATCCCCTTGCCATGTCACTTTTTTTCATTGATTTTTTACTCTAGTGATTATGTATCATTAATAAAGATTTTGTCTTTTTGCTAATTACTCTTGTGTTCTCCGTGTTTTTCCCATTTGATGTGAGTAGGCAATTTGAACCCGGTACTGGACGATTTGTCCTGATACCGGGTTTTGTATATTAGTTTTATACTGGCCAGCCTTTTGTCTTATATAAACCTAATTTAAACAATAGGCCATTTTAAGAAATGATGTTTTATAAATTGTTTTACTGTGACAAAACTAAACAAGGTGCAGAGGTAGTAGAGATATTTTAGCCCTTCTACCCACCTAAACACCCCTTTCTCACATAAGAGGAGGACATCAGTATTTGGGTTCGTGCAGACAACAATATTTTTGGTCTTGGTGCGATCAGACACAATATTTGATTGCATTTGGACCAACGTTATTCTATGGGACCAAGTTCATATCTGATTTTGCAGCATGCCCAAGCTGGATCCAATTATCGGATCGCATAATGACTGACTTCCTATTGGGGCACATTATTGTTTCGCACCCACACAGCACATGGTAGGGAGGGCCCTATTACTGACTTCCTATTGGGGCACATTATTGTTTCCGAATAAAGGTGTCTAGAACTTTAATTCCCCATCAACCACCAGAAAGCAGAAGAAATCAATTATCCGATACAAGAGAGATGACGAGTTTCTTCCGACAAGTCCCTGCGATCTGTTCTCTCCGTAGGATCAGCCCAGTTTCCTCTTGATCCCAGTACCCGCAAACCTCTATCCATCCACGACAAGACAGGTTGTGTTTTTTATCAAATGCAAACAACTGGGCAGCCCTGTCATTACAATGCAATGTCAAAAGCTTTCATACGGCCACTTACTAACATGACACAGTGTGAAAAAAAAAAAAATCTCAGCTCAATTTAAGTCTCATGCAAAGAGCTTACAATTGTAATTAAATCATTAAATTCTTGTCTACGCTTCACAGAGCGTAGAGAAATTAACTTCCCACCAACCTCATTTTCTATTTGAACATGAAATAATGATTTTCTGCCAGTCTAATTACAAAGCCAACATCTGATCAAGGCAGCATCCAGTAGGGATTATCAAATGCTCGCGTATTAGACCTCATTACCAGCTTGAGTGCAAAATTATTACATCTTGTAATTGGATGGTGAGATTTATATACAGATCTGCCTGGTTTCTGTAAGATTGTAATTACAAGCTTGGTTGGTTAGCTACTTATCAGAACTTTGCAGGAAAACAAAACAATATGGCTCAGTGAAATGAGCATTTCATTAACCTCTCACCTTACCATGGGGGGAACTGGTGTAACATTCATGTATGCATTAAGCAAAATGGGTTCATCCATTTCTCTGCTGGGTTGTGATGGCTGAGCATAAGAGTCTGTTTCATTTATTTAACCTGGGTAATCTGTACTGAAAAACTATATAAATGAGCTGTCTATTCTTGCAGGATAGGCTCAATGTATCTTTTACTTACAGTTAACTAGCTGTGAAGCCATCATTCCTCCCTCTCCCGCCTCCGACGGACCAGCCTTTTTCCAGGCCAAAATGTAAAGCCAATATTGATTTTATAATATATATATACATATACTATATATATATATATATATACATATATATCGCCAATCCCACATCTAAATATATGAAAAATCAAAGGCAAGAGCTGGTGCAAAAATTAGTAAAAGTTCACCGTGTTGGTGCACATTTAATCACTAGAGATAGGTCACCTTGTCGTTGTGGGATAACTTTTATGCCTTTTTTATCAAAATAGTGTCAACCAAGTATACTATTACTATTTACCTATTTACTTACTACAGGGTATATGCTAATTTAGTTTTTTTTTATCCTAGGTTGTATATATATATTAATACAAAACATCAAAAATAAAAGGAAATAGAAGTAGAAAGAAAAATCCAAATTTTTATTTTATTTTATTTTTCTTCCCTGTGATGCAGACGTTTAATCAATGCTTGGATGAGAAGGAAGGAGGGAGAGAGAAGAGAGAGGGGAAAAAAAACAAAAAAAAATTGTTCAATTACCGAGCAAACATGATTTTTCTTCGTCTTTTTTTAACAAGTGATTTCACAGAGCAAATCAATGTTGGCAGGTTAGGCTGACTGCCACTAATCTTGGCATTAGGAATCTCCAATCAGAACTGCGCAGGTAATGAAGTTGTTATTTGGGCTTCATAGTTTAGATTAGATTCTCAGTGAGGATCAATGCCGCACTAAAATAGGATTGATAAAACCTTGATAGGAATCTGAATCCCTGAAGCCACTGAGTTTACCGTTGGCTTTTATTCTGTAAATAGAAGAGAGAGGGCCATGGCAAAAACCCATTACTGACTGGTCCTCTAAAGCTTATTGCTGCCAGAGAGACAAGTGTATTGCTTCGGAAGAGGCGACGCGCTTCAAGGCCCTCCAGCAGTGAAGGGGTTAACCTTGAAAATAATCCACCGAGGAGCTAATCGCTTATTTGATTCATGCTGCAGTGATAGCATCGACATAAAACAATATATATATATATATAGTAATAAACAAAAGCACCGAGCTGCTGGCTTGATGAATGCACATTGTGCATTGTAGTATGTAGGTTAAACAAATTGCTATACGCGTTTTGAAAACATTACTCAATCTTTTATGGAACAGTTTAAATTTCCTGTTTGGCGACTTGATACACAAAAGACAGAAGTGGCTGTGTATCCACACAATGGCGGTCTATTATCATGTCATAATGCAACGTATTGTATGAGACTCAAATGAGTCTCCGTCCTTTTACAGGATGGGAAAAGGGTTGGATGGGGTACAAGGTGTTCTCATTTATGATAACCAGGTTTGTACTGAAACATAGACCAAGACTTTAGCTTCAAAGTATCTTCAGAAAATATTCTGTAGGATCCATGGACTAGAAATGGTATCAATAGTGTAAAAAAGTTTATAAACTTTTTAAAAACTTTTTGGTAATTTTAGTCTTTCATATACTGGCATTCAGTGTCGGACTGGGTTGTCAAGGGCCCACCAGTAACCAACTCCAGGGCCTCATTGTTCAGCTTCATGCAAATGTGACATTCTCCTCAATCTCAAATTTCTATAACAATGAACTGGGTAGATGGTTAAATGAATAAGATGCCATCTTTGTCTGTACAGAGTGATTCAAGTATGTTGTGCCAAGTACTGCTCATATAAGAGGATGACGGCCCACCGGAGGATTCACCGGTTTTCCTATGGGCCAGTCCAAGCCTGCTGGCATCAATATATTGTCATATAAACTATATTTGGGCAATTTCTATTACATTTTACATGTGTACCCTTCCTTAACCTTTCCTTCTGACTCGAAATATCCCAAGGTGTGTGGTGCTAGATGGACAGCTTGTGTTAAAAGTTGGTAATCTTGCACCACTCATCTTGGAATATCTCAAGCCTAGAGAACGGGTAAGGAACGACACATTTGTATGTCCTAATGATGAAAGACCCCTTCTGTTACAGAGGTGACCCTTAGAAAGTGGGTCCACTATGACCCACTATCGCCAATCCCACATCTAGCTTCACATATATGCAACGTTTTTACGTAGATCTCTATGTCCCTCCCCCCTATCCCAAGCCTTGGCATCTGCCAATCTTTACTTAGTGCTGATGCCAAGCTGGCTTCTTCTAAAACCCCTGTTTGTGGGGTAAACTACTGGGACAATATATTAAAGGAGATGTATGGGAATTGAAAAAATAAACTTCCATGGCCCAAAGTAAGGCTGATGTTTAGGTGGACCACCTTTTGTCTTTCTTTACATCCACATGATTACTGCAGCCAATTATTATTCTCATGCCATACAAGAAAACAACATCACAGAGGCCACATTTCCCGTTAGACAACCTATAAATAACCAAGCACCTATAGGAGAGAGAGCCAATGGCTGCCATGTCCTACTCAAGACTTTAATACCAAACCAATAAACAATTAGGACAACGAAAGTATATAAAAAATTCATAAAAACATTATCTCATGATTAGAGATGAGCGAACCCGAATTTGTTACCGCTAAACACCGAACACGGATTTTCCCTGGAAGTCCGTTGCAATTTTTTTTCGAAATCCAAAGTTTGGGTCTCCATTGTCTTCAATGGGATTCAGGTACAGTTCTGGTGCTTGAACAGAACTTTGGAATAAAGTTCGGGTTGGGTACCAAAACCCAAATTATGATCTCTCCACTACTTTTTTTTGCCATATTCACACTACGACACACCCATGTGCATTGCTATAAAGCAACGTTTGATCACGTGTCAACAGTTGCGGGTCATACCGGTTCTCTTGCCGAACGACTTCTCCCACATAGAGAAACCTTGTGCTCATGCCACAACCGCCAAAGCCCTAAGGAAATCAAAAATGGCAGAATCCGACGGCTCACTTACCCTTTTAAAATGTTCTATAGGCAAAGTTCTAATGAAAATTCTAACTAAACTCCCGTTGATTTATCTGGTGGAAAAAAATGCACAAAGTATCATTAACTTTACTGCCACAGCCGACTCTAGCAATAGTAATATTTTCCAAGCCGCTCTATGTAAACGCCATTTTTTTTATATATATATTTGCAAGGCGAGTTATTTCGAGATATAATTCAGCGGCAATCATCCGGGAGCAGTGCTGCTGTTTAACACATACCACAGCTGGGTTAGCAGGAATCAATACTGGATCAATACGGTAGGCAAATCAATCACCCGGGGTTTTCTTTTCGAAATATTTAATTAAATGTGCTGGCAAATAAGTTGAGGATTTATTGTTTGATTCTAAGAGCATTACTGATTTTTCTTTGCTAAATTTCCACAAGGGAACACCGGTGCGTCCTTTCTCTGTGGATTATAAGAGGCTGGGGAGTAAAGCGGACAGTTTTTCAATATATAATAACGTGTATATATACATGGTTATAGACACGCACGGCGCTTTAAATAATCTACTGTGCCGATGACTTATTTCACAGCCCCGAGAAAGGCGTTAAGAGATGTTTTTTAGTAAATTATTCCATCTTACACAAAATCTATTCAGCTCCTTATGGCTGACAAGGGGGAACAATTTCTATCGATTTTACGTTAGACGGTTCTCTGCCTACTTCTCTTCGTTTTTTTTTTTTGCCACGCTGGCAAAGAATTAACCCTTCAAGAAGACGGCAGGCCAACGATTAATGGTAGACCTCCTGCGGCGGAGAGGCCCCGTTAGCAAACGCAGACACACATTATGTCACCCTATTACACGCGGAATGAATGATACCATTTATAATAATTAGAGTTAAATATTAATAATCTACCTTCATTTGTTTAGCAGTGATAAATATGGCGACCCTGTAATTAGACTGTCGAGAATGAATGGTACATTGTTAATAATACTAATAATTTGCTTTGATAAAATGAAGAGCAATTTTTTTTTTTTTTTTTTTTTTTTTTTTCTAGATCCGTGCTTGAAATATGCCTTCATTTCCTTAATGCATGCTTTATTCTCTCTCCGGCCATTAATCACTTAGTGAGACAGAAAGTGCAGAGTGGGTATGGCTAATGATTCTGGGGGTCCACCCCTGCTAATAGCTCTCATCATTATTTATTTCCTTTTATACCAAATAATTCAGTGCAATTTCAGGTCCGCTCCGATGATTGGCGCAGAACGGAGCCGAGCAGGAATTGTAACACTTCTTCGGCTTGCAAGCAGCAAAGACCACATTGATTTTCATATTTCGATCCTTCAGATTCAAAATTGGATAATTCATAGAGCAAAGTGAGATTTGTGTATGTTTATTACCGACAGATTCCAGATTTTATGCTTTTTTTTTCTTTTTTTATCATTTATTTTTATTTTTTTATGCTTTTTTTTATTTAGCTTTTGTCTGTCCAGATAACATAGGGTTGTCCAGGTTTACGTCCGTTGCGCATCTGATGCGGATTTCACACAAGGATTTCTAAACATAATCTCCGCATATGTTTCTCACTTATTCATGGGTTTTTCTATGCTTTTTTTTTGTAGAAAACCCACCAAAAAATGCAAAAACACAAAGCAGACCAGCAGTCTAAAGTAGGATATTCAAAGGATAAGTCATCAACATGAGATTGGTCAAGAAGATATCGGCTCCAGAGACTGCCGCGTGTATGCAACGTATGGAGCGGAACAGCACAGCGCCTGACATTGTTTAGTGGCCACTGCTGAGTACTGCAGTTTATCTCCCTTTCAAGTGAATTTAAAGGGGTTATCCGGGACTTTCTCCTGTGATGTCACGTCAATGGAGCAGTTTCTTCTCTTCTGTTCTTCTGTCAACTTGGCATCACTAGCGACGTTGTGTTGATTGACATCCGGCCCAACTGAATGCAGTGCTGTCAATCAATCAACATGACATCGGTAGTGACACCCCTTCGACAAATGAGCAGAAGAGAATGAATTGCTCTGTAAACGTGACTTCACAGGAAACAGGAGAATCTCAACCAGGAGCCATCCGTGGCCGCTCTGAGCCGCGAGAGAGCCTCACACGGCGGAACAGGCAGGTAGTTGGCAACTACCTGTCGATAAAGACTTAGCGTATTAAAAAAAAATAAAGTCCCAGATGACCCCTTTAAGTGAAAGGGAGATAATCTAAACAATACACAGGGCTGTGCCGCTTCTTTCCATACATTGCGTACCTGTTGCCACATCAGATATCAGTTGATTGGTGGGAGTGCCAAGTGTTTGGTCCTCAACTGATCACAATCTGATGACTTTTCCTTTCTATTGGTCCTCAGTATGTTAATCCTGGACAGCCTACTGAATAATTAACATATTTTATTTTTAATTCCTTACCTTTTTTTTCTCTTTGACTCTTGCAACAAGAGGGCAGATTTATTAATATTTGCATAAAGGGGCAACTTTGTCAAATCTAGATGAACCAAGACGTTTGCTCAGAAGTTTGGAGCACCTTTTCACACTTTTGGCCTAGGTCAGACGAGCGGTGTGAGCAATGGACTGCACCCAAACGGCAAACTGACCAGTATAAGTCAACGGCATTGTTCAGATAAGCTTTTTTACACACATACAGTCAGGGTAAAAATAATCATGCGCTAATCAAGTCCAGACCAGACTCCATCTATCGAATGAGAACTATTGTGGCCAAAAACAATTTGGTGCAATGTATCGTAACCTAACCATGACACCTGTCCCAATATGCCATACGCTGTGCCAGGTAAAATGTAAAATTTGTAAACATGCCTAAAACACATCAGACTGATCGCCTAAACTGGATACATCTGTAAGAAACTCTCAGATGAGAGAAGTATAAAGACAGGAGTAGTTTCCACAATAATTTTCAAAATTAATTTATCTATGGAGAAATTCTGATTATAACCTGCCGAGACAAAGGAAAAGGCATTATACCTGAATAAGGAGTTGATCAAAACTCCAAAACACGTTGTTTTTTAATGAATCACATTCCTCCACGCCTTGGTCATCACAACATCTTTGGCAGCGCCCAGACAACACCACCATTTCCTCTAAAATAACTGAAGGACAGTCATCAATCTCCTTTTCATGTCAATGGACCTTGCTGACATAATTCAGTAATATCCACAAAAATTTACAAAAAAATTTTTGAATGTGGTGTTTTTTTCTGTATCATGAAAAATCAGAAAATTAAAAAGTCTGACCCAAGTTTGCAGAGGTTAAAATGTCTAAAAGGAGCACACAATGGTACGTCCTACTCCCACTCACCAAGTGGACAGCCCCAGGCTGTTAGGTAAAATTACATTACTACACTATTGTTGCCGATTTGACACTATATGGCCTAATCTAGGAAACAAAAATGCCATAATGGGTATAGGTGAAGCTACAATGACCTCATTTTTCTTACTTTGTGATATAACATGGAGCAGCATAGGAAAATGTTAATGCTGTCCAGTGTGTGTGACGGAATGTACATGAGGTATGATTGGTGACTCCGAAGATCCATTTCAGAAACTATTAAAATTGCATGTGTAGCATGAAAATCTTAACAGTAACACTATGAAGAATAATCGAGTATTCTGAATGCAAGGACCCATCAGCCATAACATGAAAACCGGCTGCCTAATACTGTGCCGGTCCTTTTTTTGCCACCAGTATGGCTCTCACTTATCAAAGCAATAACTATAAAGGTGTCATGAGTCCTTAGGTAGGAGATATGTGTCAGGTAACATCCACATTAAATTCACCTGTTTGTGCAGCTTTTCCTGGGAAATTCTAATCATGGAGACAGTGTCGGACTGGATTGGTAAAGGCCCACCGGTAACAGTGATTCTTGGGGCTCAGTGTTCAGCTACATGCAAAAATAACCTGACCCTAGTAGACAAATTTACTTTTGCTTCTATGTAATATTAATTCTGTTTGCTTGCTTACTGAATGATAAGATGATACTTTTTTTGCACAACTCATTAGTACTTCTACATAGGGGCCTACCAGAGGATTCTCCTGTTCTCCTGTGGGCCAGTCCAAGCCTGCATGGAGAAGTTATTCTCTATGAATTTAAAGTCTGGGGTCTCCCCAGAATATCAAACACAATATGTAAAAAATAAGAACTTATACTCACCTTACCGCTCCCCTCCTCAGCCTCTCCGCCCCCTCATTGCCACCCATACAGTCTTCTCCACATCTTCTGATCTCCATGTTTGATGGACCCAGGAGGGTTCTGAACATGTCCGCAAAGATGTTCCTGATGCACTCTTGATGAAACCAGTAACAAAATAAGTGAACCTTCAGTTTAAGCCTATCATAATTATTCTTATTATGAAGGCTCGTATATATATGTTCGTGTATATATGTATATATATATATATATATATATATATATATATATATATATATGTGTATATATATGTATATATAAAGTTGTTGTTTTTTTTTTGGGGGGGTGGCAGTGATGATACATGAGCTTCTTAGAGGGAATCTCTCACTAGATTTCTGCCACCTAATTTGAGAGCAGCATAATGTAGATACAGATATCCTGATTCCAGCAATGTGTCACTTTTTGGGCTGCTTGCTGCAGTTTTTACAAAATCATTGTGATCAGTAGATTATCACTAGAGGACTAGTAAACCTGCCACTATGTAGTCCTCCATATTCATGAGCTCAGTATAACCACGCTCCCAATCACTGATTGGCACAGTGTTCACAGAAAACTGCCAATCAGTGGTGTGGATGGGGATACACAGAGCTCAGCATTCAGAGCTCAGTGGAAACTGAAAGGGTGAAGATACAGATTAGATATTAGAGAAAACTTTTTGACATGAGGGTGATCAATGAGTGGAACAGGCTGCCACGAGAGGTGGTGAGTTCTTCTTCAATGGAAGTCTTCACACAGAGGCTGGATGGACATCTGTCTGAGATGGTTTAGTGAATCCTGCATTGAGCAGGAGGTTGGACACGATGACCCTAGAGGCCCCTTCCATATATTCTATGATTCTATCATTCAGAGAACTGGTAGATAAAACTGGGTTTTTATCAAAATGACAGCAGTTGAACTAGTAAGTGACACATCGCTGGAATCGGGGTCTTTGCCACTACATGTTACTATCAGGCGGGGTAGCAAAACCTGGTGACAGATTCCCTTTTAAGGAGACTTATTGTGTATGTAGTATTACTGGCAATGCTGCTTGGGACAAAAAGCATTCTTGCAAGTGCCACCCCTTTAACAATAAGTCAATGTCCAATCCTTTAATGAGGCATGCAACATTACAAGGGATATAAAAAAAGCAGAGTTTTGCGGCTGAGTAAGACATCTTTAACAAGAGGGTTGGGTGGTGCTGGATCTCCATAGGGAGACCATTAGTTTATAGAGTCTTATTGTTACTTCTCTGTCCTGGCTCCATCACCGGGCCTTGCTCCATTCTCCGCCTCCTTTTGCAGTTGTCCACACTGGTTATTTCAGTTAACCTGTCGAACCTCTCTGACATCATCTACCTAATCTTTCAGGCATGCTCAGTCAGAGGCCAGGTGCTTGGCTTTTAACCCATTTCCTATAGGAAGTACTTTTGTACCCTATGTCAGGTCCCCATGCATGAACTCGCACCATACTAGGCAGGTGTCTGTTGTGTTACATAACCGACATCTGCCTGTAACTACAGTGACCGGAGTGCACTACAATTGCTGTAGTTTAACCACTTAAATGCCTCTGTCAATCTCTGGCAATGGCATTTAAATCATGTCCGTGATCATCGTGACTGGCTTACAGCTCCTCCACAAAAAGCAATCGCAGAGAGACGATGGATCATGGGTTCAAGTCCTCTAAGGGGACTAAAAAATAAAATGAATTAAAGCTTTTAAAAATATGACAAAAAAATTCAACTCGCCCCCATATTCTTGTTTTAAAAATAACAACTTTTTGAAATAGATTTGATATTGCTGCATCCATAAACATAAAAGCTATAAAAAATATAAAATTAATGAACCCAGTCAGTAAACACTGCAAAGAGGGGAAAAAAAAAAGAAATGCCAGAATTGTGGGTTTTTGGTCCTCGCAACTCGGCAAAACAAGTGCAATACGAAGCGATAAAATTGCCATATCTACCACAAAATGGTATCAGCAAATACATGCTCACCATGTAAAAAAACAAGCCCCCATACAGCACCATCAATGTAAAACTTAAAATGTTACAAGTCTCAGAGAATGACAGCACAAATTTTACAATTTTACAAATTTCCAATTTATTTATTTTTTCACTACTTAAATAAAAAAAAATATTTTTGGAATCGTAATTGTATTGACCTGGAGAATCATATTACATATTGTCAGTTTTACCGTACAATAAACACCGCAACAATGAAAACTATTGCTGTATTGTTTTCTTTTGCGCAATTTCCCCACACTTAGAATTCTTTCCCAGTTTTCCATACATTGACACCATTTATTTTACCATTCAATCAAAATTATAGCTCATCCAAAAGAAAACAAGCTTCTGTGTGACTATGTGAATGGAAAAGTAAAAAAAGTTATGGAAGCAGAAGAGAAATATACAAAAATGCAAAAAAAGAGAAAAAATACAGAAAATTGCCCAGTTGGTAAGGGACTAATTGTCTACAGTTGCTGAAGTTTGTCAGGAGTTTGCTTCTACTTCACTTAGACACTTAGTCAGAGCTGTGCCATCATCTCCTCTGCTACTCCTAACTTCCATTCTACAACCAGCATTATTTTCAAGCTCAGTTACACTTACTAGGCTGTGTTTAGATCTACTTCTCAGCAAGCAAGTTACCAACTCTTCGCAACTGTTCTTAGTACTTTTCATATCTAGCCTCTGCAATAAAGATAACTCTTCTCTTCAATCTAATCTCCAGTTTGCCTATATTTCACTGCTAACCTGCAGTTAACCATTTCCTTGCTACAAGTCCCAGTTTACATACATTTCTGCTTTTAACCATTGCCTTGCTGGAAGATACCAGACTGCATTTACTCCTTTGCCATTCATGTGATTAACTGCATTCCTGCTGGAAGATACACATTGGAACCGTAACTGTATATGAAACAAGTATCTTCAAATCTATTTCAGCATATCTGGTACTATGTGCTCCACTTGTTTGCCTGCCATCCTGCATATCCTGCTTCCCTGTTTCTTGCTTTTCTATGTGTTGTCCTTAAAGACCCACTCCACGACACCATTGCCTCTGGTCTGGTCTGCTCATACCGACCTATGACTTATGGAATCCAACTTACCAAGTCAGCCCATAAGACATATTGACAATGCTCCATGGGGAAAACATGAAAATGAGCTGTTTCTTCAAGAAACACATTTTCTTGCAAGTGGTGGAGTAGCTAGCATATTTTGAAGGGTTATCCTCATATACTCAAAATCAGGAGTACTCTGCTCCCCAGCCAGATAACTTCCTCGTTGCTGAGGAATTGGCACTCCTGGTGTTGCTTTGTGAGGCCGCTTTGCCTCTGAATCATTGGAGGAGCTCATTGGTACAGAAACTGGCCAGACTTGAGAACTAACAGTGCACTCCTGTGATCCAAGCCAGCTTTAGACCAGTGCATTGGAGAAAGCAGTATTGTCCAACAGAGGCGGCCAATCCCTTAGGCAATAAGCTGTAAACAATAAAAAAATAAAATGTATAATAGGGAAATGGAAAAAATGCAGTAAACAGAAAAGTAAAATGGTATTTAAAAGGTCTTTCCAACACTACCCATGAATGCAGATGGTATTAACCCTGTAATGTCTGAGCCTTTAACAAGTAAAAATTGACTGTGCAAGTTTCCATTGACTCCGCATGGAAAAGTGGTTCGAGCTCTGCAACCAAATGTATCATATGAGAATACAAAAAGTTTCAACTTTTCAGTTCAGAAGGTTGCGCGACCAGAAAAGGCTCTTCAAGAAGCTTCTCCATTCCAATTGTCTGATAATTCTTGCAAAGTGTAGATATCAGAAATCATGTAGGCTATATAATCTATAATTGTCTTTGTCTTACCTGATAATACCTACAAAAATTTACCCTATAATCTCAAGTCATTGGCAGATCCCTGCTTTTGAATATACCGTTGTACATGGCAATGTCATTCCCGTTCTTCACTTCCGTGTTTCACGTCTGTCATTTCAGTCTGCCATGGATGATCTGGAGGAGGCTTTACGCTAGCTAACCTGAGGTTTATGCTGTGCAGAAGGAGGAAGGACATGTCGATTGGAAATCAATGTCATGGTTACAATAATAATGGCTAAGCTATAAAACTAGCCATGGACAAAACATATACACTGGGCCAAAAGCCAGCATCATGGGACCTCTGCCTGCTACGCTCTGCAGAAATCCTCTCTGCGTTTTCCACCGTGCTCCAAAAAGCATTACTCACAATAGCGCTTGTGATTGATTTTTTAATATGAGGATAGTCTCATTTTTCAGTGGCATATTAATGCTGATGATGTGTGATGATGCCTGAGCGCTTTCCATCCCATGTCTGTTAAACTGCTGAAGGATATGTATTTAGCCATAGGTCATTCCTCAGTGTCAGATACAACTCTATTATTCCTACTACGTTCTTCCCTGTTTGATATCGGAGAGCTATGAATCCTCATTGCCATCTAAAAAGAGCTTGGGAGGGAGAGAGTTTATATTTTCTATGGAAATCTCCATGGTGGCTGATTTTAATAGCATTTAGACCAATCGAGAAACCCTACGTCAACCGAAGAGTAGAAAATACACATTTATCATCAACGTGAATGAGAATTTATCATCCATGTGAATTTATATCAATGTGAAGGAGTAAGATGGGCAAAGCCAATGAGACTCACATTTTACTTCAAGCTATGTGTTTTTTATCAGCTACATAGGCACAGTACAGAAAGTGGGGTACAACTAACGAATTTCTAGGTCTAATGGTCAAGGTGATCAAAGTAAACCCTTTATACCAGCAATATGTTTTTCCATGCTTATGTTCAATGACATGCTTGTATCATTTATTTCCATGGATCACATTCTAGTATGCTGTGTATGTCTCCAAACCCCAATAGCCCAAAAAAGACCTTTTATTATGCTTAGATGGCACGGTCCTGTCCGATGGGCATCTCTGTTCTTCATGTGGCGCCTCCTTTCTTTCCACAATTGCCGTCCTCCTGCTTCCTTTATGTGGATGACGTGTCCTATGTCATCCACGCAATGTCCTCCATCACGCTCCTGCACAGGTGCACTTCTCTCTGCCCTGCCAAGGGCAGAGGACAATACTGTAATGTGGATGCGCCAGGGAAGGCCAAAGAGTGCCAATGACCCGAAAGTAAAGGTGGCACATGCGCCCTACAGTACTGTGCTCTGCCTTCGGCAGGGTAGAGAGAATTGCGCCTGGGCAGGAGCGCGATGGGGGACACTGTGTGGATGACTTATGATACGTCATCCCCTCGAAGTAGCACAGGAGGATGGTGATTGTGGGAAAAGAGGAGGTGCCAAATCAAGACCACAGATGGTCATTGGACCAGACAACGCCATCTATGGGTGTAGTAAAAGGTCTTTTTGTGTTATTCAGAGGGGATTGGGGACACACATACTTCTTACTAGAATGTAGTAAAATAGGTGGTGACCGTACTTTATATTGGGAAAACCTGGTGACAGGTTCCCTTGAAAGCATAACATTTGCGATCTTTATGTCAACCTATGCCTCTATATTCAGGGGTTTCATATACAGGTATACGTGAAGAGAGGTCTGATCGCCGGATAGGAGCATCCAATGCACAACATGGCTTCTATAGACCTATGACGATGACAAAATTGATCCCGGTCACTGCTGTATTACTGCATCTTTAAAGTTAGTAATTTGGATTATAAATATTGGTTATTGAGCTCTTATAATGTACTATACCTTACCACGCAAGTTGAGTTAAATATTCGTTGTTTTCTGTGGAGACACAAATGTATCACCGTCAAAGTAAGGGCTCGTTCAGACGTCAGTGATTTTCTCGAATGAGAAAATCGGTCCAAGTTTCATCAGTGTTCATCAGAGTTTTCTCAGTTTCTACAATTAGAGTTTGGTCCTAGTTTCATCAGTTTTTCTCGATTTAAGAAAAAAATAAAGTTTCTCTATCTTTTTCCCATCTAGCAGTCCGTGAAATACTGACAGCATTCAGTTGCTATCTGATTTTTTTTGCGGTCCCATAGAGTCGGGGGCCTGGTACCACCGGGTCTCCCCCCTCATGGTACTTTCAAGTGTTTTGGCATCCTTGATGCCGATACAATTGAAAATAATGATGGGTAAAGGAGCATCAGCTGACGCTCCCTCTCCCATCATTCCCCCTCTGTGACGTCTTAGCGCAAAGGGCACAATGACATCACTACAGCGCGCCCTTTGTGAAAAGCTGTGCAGAGGGCCAGAAGACGCTGAGTAGACCAGAGCAGCAGGGAGAGGTGAGTATTTGTTTATTTTTTATGTATGGAGCATTATATGGGGCCCATTATACTGAATGAAGCACTATATGGGGCCCATTAGACTGTATGGAGGACTATGTGGTGCCCATAATATTGTATAAAGCACTATATGGGGCCCATAATACTGTATGGAGGACTATGTGGTGCCCATAATACTATATGGAGGACTATATAGGAGAAAAATGACTTTCTAAGGGCCGCAAAATTGTGAGATATGCTCTTCTGTGACCCCACCGAATATTAAAGGGTTTTTTTTGGGTGGGGGTCCAAATAGAAATCATGGGGCCCCATAGTAGAAGTTCTATGTACACCCCAAGAAGATAATGATAGGTGATATTTGAATAATTGCTGGGGTCCAACCACTCCACAGATCCAGAGACCCAGCGCTCCGGTGACACAGTACCCCAATGGGTTGCCGTGACAGCCAGCGGTTTGCTAAAGACCCCTGCGTCTGTTGTCACGGTACTCCTGTGAAAGTCGGCCCATGACTAGCATTTAAAGGAGACCGTGATTTTTACTATATACAGCAATGCTTTAGTTTTTGTTGTACATAGCATAAGTCAAGTCCCTTAAGACTAAAAAATACAGTGAACAGTAAGAAAAAAAGTTTTAAAAAATATATGAAAAAAAAAGAAAAATATAGAAATAAAAACAAAAAATACACATATTTGGTAACGCTGTTTGTAAAAGTCCAGCCTATCAAAATATAAAATAAATAAACCAATCAGTAAATGGCATAGAGATAAAAAATCAAAATGCCAGAACTGCACAAAAAAATGCAATAACAGGCGATTAAAACATCGTATGTACCCCCAAAATGAGATCTCCAAAAATAGTGGCTCAGGGCAAAAAAAATACGCCCTCAAGCAAATCTATAGCCCGAAAATTGAAAACGTTACGGCTCTTGGAAAATGGCGACAAAAGCAATTTTTTAAGGGGAAGATATAATGAAAGTGCAAAAACAAAAAATCGCCTGATCCTTAAGGGGTTAAACTAGATACTTCTTTGTTCTTCACATATTTAGGTGTGCATATTTGTTATCGTTTCTCCTTTTGGACGCCACGACCTGGTATAGAGAGGCTCTTAGGTCAGGCAATGATCACCGGTGATTGGTAAAATTTGCCATGGTCCCTGGTAGACATTCGGTAGCCAATGCTTTATATGTCCTGATGTCATTAACCGTTACTCCTTTTGGGAATTGGTAGATCTTTAATATTGAAAATGAATGTACAAAATGCTCCATCGCCACAACCAATTTACTGATGCCACAAAGCAATAGTCACAGCGTTTGGGCTAAACAAATTCCTAGTAAATTTGCCTTGTCATCTGGCCGGGTCTCGGCTGCGTGAAGCCAGCTTGCATTTTAATTTGGCCCTGCAGTTACTTATTTCATTATTGATCAAGCATAATGCTGAATCAATGTTCATCTTGTTACTTGGACCATTTCCGTGTAATACAGTGATAGCGATGCCCGAAGTTACTCATTCTCATTCGAAAGTGAATTCACCATAAAATCAATGCCTGTTTGCTAGTTATATAAGACAGCAGGCAATGGTGATTATATATACTGTTTATGCTTCTACATTATATTGTCACATTGACCAGTAATGAAAAAAAGTACAGAAATTCAAAAAAAGTTTTTCTTCCTTGATTAAACATTCTCATAATTATTGGGACCCCCACCAATCTCAAGAACTGGGCTTTGAAGTGCCTCATTTCAATGAACTGATGGCCAGGCACAGTGGTGCAACTAGATGTCTCCATCCTGGCCCCTTCCTGTAATAATGTCCCCCATCCTGACCCCTTTATCTAATAATGCCCTCTATCTTGGCCCTTTATTAAATATTTATCTAATAATATTCTCCATCCTGGGCCCCTTCCTATAATAATGTCCCCAACCTGGGCCCCTTCCTATAATGTCCTCCATCCTTGGCCCCTTCCTATAATAATGTCCCCAACCTGGGCCTCTTTCTATAATAATGTCCCCAACCTGGGCCCCTTCCTATAATAATGTCCTCCATCCTTGGCTCCTTCCTATAATAATGTCCACCATCCTGGGCCCCTTCCTATAATAATGCTGACCATCCTGGGCCCATTCCTATAATAATGCCCCCAACTGGGGCCCGTTTCTATAATGTCCTCCATCCTTGGCCTCTTCCTATAATAATATCCTTCATCTTTGGCCCCTTCCTATAATAATATCCTCTATCCTTGGCCCCTTCCTATGATATTGCTCCTCATCATAGGCCCCTTTCTATAATAATGTTCCCCATCCTGGGCCCCTTTATTAAATAATGTCCTCCATCCTGGTCCCCTTTATTAAATAATGTCCCTCATCCTGGGCCCCTTTATTAAATAATGTTCCTCATCCTGGGCCCCTTTATTAAATAATGTCCCCCATCTTGGACCCATTTATTAAATAATGTCCCTCATCCTGGACCCCTTTATTAAACATTGTTCTCCATCCTAAGCCCCTTCATTAACCCCTTCCCAACATTTGACGTAAGTTTACGTCATGGGCACGATCCTGCACGATCGCCACTGGGAGCTCGGATTAAAGCGCACCTGTCAGCAGGATTGTGCTCAGTAAACCACATACACTGTCAGGTGTGCGACATTACCCTGATTAAAATGATACCTTAGTTGATGAAATCCATCCTGTGGTTCTTCTTTACTTTCAGTTTGGAGATAATGATATGCTCGTGCTCTGGGGCGACCTGTGGGGGGGCGCTCTATCTTGTGCTCTGCTTACATATTCATCTGTATGCTCTTATGACAGCTCACTGATCATTCACTGACCTGCCTCCTATTTTACCTACCCCACACTACGAGATGCATTATGTAAAATAGGAGACATATATGGAGAAGGAGACAAGAGTTGACCCATCACTGCCATCATCTATACTCCATGTAAGTATGTTCTGAGATCAACGCAGCTGAAGGCAGCAAATAGACTGGGGAGAAGCCGGGGTTTGAAAGCCAATTACATGCAATTTTTATACAAGAATGGAGTGATTTGCAAAGTTTCATAATTTTCCGTGCTGGACAAAATTTAAAAAAAATAAAGGTTTAGTTATTTTTTTCAAACATTGTACAGTAAATTCTCATTCACGTAAATCAAGGCTGAGCTGCAATACCAGACGCAGCCCATAGACGAAAGGGGCGCTGTTTCCAGAACACATTTTTTTTTTTCATTCCAGACAGCCCCTTTAAACTACAGATGGGAATCATTCTAACAACTCAATTTTCTCAGAAGCCTAAACATCTCTGTCTATGTAGTTCAAGTCATTAGGCTGATAATGCAATGAACTCTTAATAGTCAGAATCACTTGCAATTATAAACATATTGATTTCTAAAGCTGTATAAATGGCTCAGTATATTTACATACTGCCTGTTAGGGAAAAATCATTACAGCTTCAGCTTGAACCAACTCAATATGTCAACATTAAGGATATCAGTTTACTGACCTAAGAAATCCATATAAATAAACTATATTCCCATAGTCCAAATTCTACTTCAATTAGGACCAGAAGGATGGATACAATATATACTATAAAAACATTAGTGCATGAAGATAAACAGATCTTTATATCCCAGAATGAACTGTAACTTTGTTGCTTTTTTTGTATATTTTTGATGCATAAATATTTACATTTACCTTTTTGCACAAAGCATATACCAGAAACGGGAAAGTATCTGCGAAGAGGTGTAATGAGCGATTTTATAGACTATTATTTCAGTCTTTGTGCTTTATTCAGCCATGTATTAAATAAAAGGAATGTTAAGATTGTCGCTTAACCCCATAATGACCAGATGTTTTTTATTCTTTATGCTATTAGCTTAGATTGTATATTTTTGTTGGCCGAAAAAGTGAAAAATTGTTTTTTTTTCCTCCTCTATTGGCTCTGTGCATAGAGCATTTTATGAAAAAAAATGTCAACATTTTTGGAGGCTTTTTTTTCCCACAATGTTTGCTCCTTTTTTGCAGGAAGTCAATAGGGAAATATTAAAAGTACCGTAATATGCATTTTTGTGTTTCTCTTTTTCTCAGGATTTCTATTTTTCAGGTGATTTTTTTTTTCAAGTTCTGGAAGTGTAAGGTGTAAAATAAGTTTTTGTTACTTTCCTGGGTTACCAATTTTAGATCCGATTTAACCAAGTTTCTAGATGGGCTTCAATGTTAGGGTTGAGCTCAGACGTTGCGGCCAAAAATGTAGATTTTTGGGCAATCATGATAGAAATATAATGTTTTTGCCATGACTGTGGCAAAAATGCAACACAGCCACAATGTGTGAACAAAGTTTTAGGCTATAGTCTCCGTTTTTTTTCCCAGAAACAGTGCGTTACTTTTCCACAGATCTAGGACTGGTATTTCAACGTCTCCTAATTTTATGAAGTCATCTGTTTTCACCTATATGTTCTGTATTTTTCACATCTTAGACTATAATTGGATGTGTTCAGTGGCGTTACTAGAGTCTGATGGGTCCCAGTGCAAAATTTGGACCTGGGCCCCCACGACTGCATGTTTGTCAGATGTATGGGCCCTTTTAGCATTCCAAATACTATGAAAAAATGTGGTCCCCCATCCTGTAATAATGTCCCCATTTCTGGGCCTCTTCCTGTAATAATGTCCTCCATCCAGGCCCATTCCTATAACAATGTCCCCGTCCTAGGTCCCCTTTAGTACTAATATCCCCCATGCTGGTATAATGTCCTCCATCCTGGCCTGTTCCAGGTATAATATCCCCCATCCTTGGCCACTTCATGGTATAATGTGCCACATTCTAGGCCCCTAACTGGTAAATGTCCCACATCCTGGGCCCCTTCCTGGTGTAATGTCCCCTCTCCTGGGTCTCTTCCTGGTATGATGTTCTCCATCCTGGCTTGTTCCAAGTATAATGTCCCCATCCTTGGCCACTTCCTAGTATAATGTCCCTCATCCTGGGCCCCTTCCAGGTATGATGTCATCCAACCTGGACCTCTTCCAGTAAAATTGTCCCCTTTCAGAAATTATGTCCCCCATTTTGGTATAATGTCCTCCATCCTTGGCCCCATACAGTAATGGTGTCCTTGTTCTCCATTTTTACTCCAACAAATGTTAAAAAAAATGACTCTTCTTATTTTCCACCATTTCCATGACATTCTCTTCTATAGCTAGTGAAGGAGCCGGCAAATTACTTCTGTGTGCAAGCAATGGGCAGCGTATTATGTCTGCCATTTGCCTCCCGTAACTAGCATGCCAACGTCAGTTGCCGGCTTCTAATTGGCTGGCAGTGAGTATTGTGGTGCAGGGACCTGAGGGGTCTGTGCCCCGCAATATATCTCAGCTGAATATGTGACTTTGGATGCACAAGCAGCTGAAATACCTGCTGGAGTCAGTGGGCCTCTGTACAACATGGGCCAGTCGCGGTTGCACCCTCTGCGACTGCGATCGTAACACCCCTGTATGTGTTCGATGTAGCTGTACACATGTCCCTGTTTTTTTGCGGACCATGCATCTGCAAAAAAAAAAATTAGGATGTTTTTGATTCGAATCACAGATAAACTTTGCCCATTCAAATCATTGGGTCCATGAAAAAAAAAAGGATGGCACACAGATGTCTTCCGTGTATTATCCGAGTCTCCCCTAAAATTGAAAAGTACTGCAGAATATGTTGGCGCTATAAAAAATTATTATCATTATTATTTTCAATTTATTACGGTTTAATGAGTAGGAAAATCTTGTAATTTTTTATCTTTTTTCCAAATGATAAAAACTGATGCCACTTTGATTGTAAAAATAAACGCTGGGACCAATAATGGATGAAAATTGGATCCAACATACCAATGAAAATGGTCCGTTACTTCTCATTTTCAAAAAAAAGATTGCTGAATGAGAACTTAGCCACATGGACAGGTGTGGGCAGTTTGTGGGAGTAAAGAAATAAACTTTTTTTAGAACCCTGAAACCCCGTTAAATTGGTTAAGGGGTCTCGATAGGGTTGACTTTTAATTCGAATGCACGATACATGAGTTTCAAGTATTGAGGTGGGATCACATTACAGGACTGCCCAATGGACATGTTCTTCTGATTTGCACAGTAGAATATACGCGAACGGGAAAGTGTTTATAGTAAGATACATTCGCTCTCTTAAATCATCACATCTGTTTCCCCCGTATGGGCATACACAAATGGAAATAATAAAAGAGTTTTTTTTCTCACCTAGGGTCATTAGATTTATGGTACCAGCACTAAAACCTTGAAGTTTAAAAAAAAATGAGAAGAATAGACACAAAAAGCAGATGCATTCTCAGTGTTCTCCTTTACGCCAATTATTACAACGCAGTGGAAATACCATTAACGATTTATATAGGATTATCCAGCCTTGCGTTGAACGGAGATGAAGTTATCAGGCTGGCAACTGAAAGGTTAAATATTCTCGGCATATAAATTAAACCCTATTACCAGATTTTGATCACGCTTGCCTAGAGATTGGTTCCATGTGTGATATTGTACTTCTGCAGCTTTGGGAAAAGGAAAGAGCGTCCAATCTCCAAGCCTTTGATCACTTGGTAACTCCATTAAAGACATTTCTGGGCTTTTTACTGTTTGCTCTTCTTGTTTGATACCTTTTACGCTTTGTATATTGAGCGTTTTGTTAAAGTCTTATTGACCTTTTGTCGAAAACCGGTGGGAAACAAAACGTTCCCCAATACACAATTCCTAATCAATAAGTTACCAATAACCTGTGCAGGAAATTAGACTTCAAAGTAATTAGATGTTAGAAAGTGACGGCTTAATGATGTGTTCCTATGTAGGAGTTTGTAAAGTAAATAAACTTATCTACGACTTTCCATTGCCCAAGTGTAAAAATGGGATATAAAGTGTGACCATAAACAATGGGACTTCCTAATTCTCCAGTCACTACCTACCACCAAAATCACTGAACAGTTACCATTTAAAATTACTGAATGGGTGCGTGAAATGACACATGGCCTCCTAGGTCTTCTGTTAAGGCTACTATTTAGTTCCGACAGGTAAATAATTGTCTACATTGGATTTCACAGTTGTCGTTGATTTACCTGTTGGCTTCATTAGTCTGGTGTCCATCGGACTTATCATGAAGGTATAACTTAACATGTTTCAAAATTGTACAATGATTTCAGAAAAACACTGATCCAAGGAACTGGTCCAATTGCCGTATGTAGCTTCAAGAAGCCATTTTTCCCCTAATATGGGGCAAATAGTGTCTGCCTCATGGCAGTTTTTGCCTTCCTGTGGATCAACATGTTAGGTTATAGGTTTAACTGGATGGACTTGGGTCTGCTTTCAACTTTGAATATAAACTATGAAAAGAGAGTGAACTTAAAATGGTCAAAAAATAAAAAAGAAGATATAGAAGTATATAAAAGAAAAAAATAGGATAGATAAGTAAATAAATCGAACAGGAAAGGGTTGGCATTCCATTCAACAATTTATTAGGAATCCATTTGCAAAATTGACAGTAAAAACTTTGAACCAACTGACGCGTTTCGGAATTCAGTTCTATAGTTATAACTAAGGAATTGTGTTCCGAAATGCGTCAGTTGGCTTGAAGCTTTTATTATCAATTTTGCACATGGATTCATAATAAAATATTGAATCGAGGAGAGCGGAGTGCTGTCCCTTTCCTGTTTGATATACTCTTTTTGCCTGCTCAGGCTGCCATGCACCCAGGATGCGATCGATTCAGGCGTGGTGAGCTGTTGATGTTTGTGGTTAAGATGGCTTCAGCTGTCCTGCTCTTTAATCAACCAGCTAGAATCAGAGTATAGAAAATATAAAAGTAAAGCAATTGAGAGATAAATCTGGGATAACGAGTTATATATGGTCTATACTGAAGAGGGTGATTTAGTCAGAATGTCTATTTGCTAACTAAGATTTTAAAGGGGTTGTCCACTTATGATAAACTTCAACAGATATGTTCAAGGTATAATTTTGTGGCACTTGCTAATATATGTATTACCGGTTCCCCTCTTATACTTGTTGGTGCCGCCTTCCTCTCAGCTTTCCTGGCCGCTGGTGCAGGAGCATGTGACCAGTCCTGTCCATTAGACTCGTCCAACTGGAAAACACTGAACAGGGGAAAGCTCTTTTCCTATTGGAGGAGCTGATGGACAGGTCTGGTCACATTCTCCTCCATCAACTGCCAGTTTCAGAACAGCAGAGCTGTGGAGAACACTGACTGTGCACTAACAAGTCCAGGAGGAGAACACAATGACCACAAATCATTATTATTATTTTTTTTCATTATTATTATTTTAACAATGAAGACGATATTTACTTAGGTTTCATATCGGTAATACTGATTTATTTTTTATATCACATTTTCCAAACTAGGGAATTTTTTGGCCCTAACTGACCTCACTGCATGAAAAATCTTAACATTTAATGGGTTGACCTTTTTCCAAAAATCTTTGTTAATAATACTAAAAATAAATTAAATTTAAAAAATGTACTTTACTCACCATCCTCAGGTCCGCCACTAAGTCTTGGCCACTGCAGCCAATCACTGAGCTCAGTACCTCTGAGCTGGACGTCCACATGAGTGCAGCTGCTGAGCTCAATGATTAACCGTCATGTTGTTGACATAACACGGCAAGAGCAGCTGCAGAGACTCACTGATGGACCTGGGAAGGGTGAGTAATGACTTTTTTTTTTTAAAAAAAAAACAATGATTTTCTGAAAGGGGACAACCTCTTTAACCCATCCATGAAGTTATAATATTTAATAATAGTCAGTTAGTGAAGCTCAGTTCAGGCAAATCAAGAAGTTCCCCAGAAGTAGGTCTTGCACACATGGCAGAACTCTACCTTTTTTCAACATTTCAAATCCACATACTTTATTCATCTTTTCATCATCAAATGGGAATAAAAGTCATTTCTTAGGATAAAGATTTAAGCCCTGATTCAACAGAAAGGGAAAATCTTACAACTTTGCAACATTTGGCAATTTTACAAGAGTTCTGGCCAGATCTGCTCGACTTTTTGGAAAGTGGGTGGAGATTTTCAATAAGGAGGCGTGGCTAAGTGCCGTTGGTAAATTCATCATTTACACCACAATTATGACAGAGATGTACAGTTTCGTACAATTCTTTCGGTAGCATATAGCAACTGATAAATCTTATTCCAGTGCACTGGCCATTGAAACTGGCATGCAAAACAGCAGATTTGATGAATTCGGGCTTTACAGTTAATCACAGCCTGTAAAAACATTAAAAAATCATGCAAAATCTGTACAATTTCTAATATTGATTTCTTCCTATGTGTCACATGGATCACTTTGGCTCATCGGGAACAATTCATGATTAGAGATGAGCAAACCTGAACTTTAAAGTTCGGGGTTCGTACCTGACAAATTGTCCGGTGCTGAACTCCGAACACTGACTTCTCCCTGAACTCCGCTGTAATGTAGAGAAAGAGAATATTTTCCACGTCCAAAGTTTGGGTCCCCATAGATTTCAATGGGGTTTGGGTTCATGTTCAAGTTTGGGTAAAGTCCTGGACTAAAGTTTGGTTGGGTACCAGAACCCAAACTTCCACTTGTCCACTCATCCCTATTCATTATGAGACTTTTTCTGAAAAAAAAAAAATTATAGAATTAATTATTGTATCAATACTATAAAAACATGAGAAAATTTTTCAATTTCAAAATTAATTTAGATTTTTTTTAACTGTCAGAGGCAATTATGTCTTATTCTATAACGGAAGACTTGATGTCAAAAAACGTTATTCCCAACATTAACGTTATCAACTATCTACAAGTTAGATCACTGGGACCCCCCAAGTTCCAAGAACGAGGGCCAAGTATGAGTGTCAGTGCTCCTTTTATTCTCTATGGGGATGTCGGAGATAACAAAGTAAACCGCTTGGCTTTATCTTTACCAGTCCCGTAAAGAACAATAGGAGCTGCAGTGCTACCACTCCAGTCTGAATGGGTGTTCTTGGAATTGGTGGAGATAATTTTTACAAAAAAAGCAATGAGAAATCGTAGTTTGGTTTGGACATTTTTAATAACCACCGTTATCAGTCATATTTTCCGAAATAAAATAAGTAATCATTATTTGTTGAATCCTCTACCGCTCTAGTGCCACCTCTTCAATGCTCCTCGCCAGTGTTGGCTTCCAGGGATGAATTGGAGATGTCTAGTCTACCACACATGAGTTGATGTCTCATCATCAACCTCGGCATCTTTGGATTGTTTTAACTATTTCTATGCAATCCCTTAATAAATAATTTTTATGGACCTACACAATGTATTTACCATGCAGAAAAAGACTGGTTTCCAAAACTATTGGATTTTAACAAAGAGAAAGATGTGATCTACTTTAATCCAGGCTAACAGTTGACAGATATCCCTGAAGTATGTTTTAATTGTGCACTAATGTAGTAAACTAGTAGTCAATAACTTGCTGTACTTAACTTCCCAACTGTCCCCAGGGGCTAATTGTTCCTTCCTGTTGATGAATTTGCAATTCTCCTACCTCCCCTTCCACTATTCATCCTCATGCTTTGTGCATTAAAGGTTTCTTCTCTACAGGTATTTATATCAAGAGCACATTGTCAGATGAGGATGGTATACAAATAGAGCACACAACAAAGAAAAATCCAGATACTACTGGACTGATCTGGTAAACTAGACTCTAAAGCCGGCTATGCACTTTTGCTGTAACCCGTTCGGCCAACAGCTACTCCGACCCACGCCACTCCCATACACATGGGTGATTACCATGTCTGAGCATGCATGTTTTCTGGATGGGGAGAGGAGAGTAAGCTACTGTGTCTTATCTCCCAAGAGAGCAAGGCATCGAACATGTTGCAATCCAACAGCCCAATCCTTTGACGTCAATCATCAAGAGAAAGTTGGGACAACAGCATACATACTGAATCATCAGCCAGTCAGATTCCCATTAACTGTCTTATATTGCTGTTTACTCTATCAGTAGGATCAACTCTCCTCGCAGTCTATATGGGCACATAGGTCATAGAAAGATTAATAAAATGATACCTTGATATCTGTGATCAGATGTCTTGTTCCAGAGTAATCCATGTGACGCGCCCCCTGGGCCGCGGGGTACTCGGCAGCCGGGCCTCCGGTTGCTGGGGGATATCACGGTAGCTGGCCCGGTCCATGACCCAGGGCGGTCAGTAAAAAGGGGGATATCTATAAGGGATTTAAGTGTTCGTGACGCCACCTGTGGAATGCGGCTAAGGGGTGCCGCCGCTGCGGAGCAGTCCTCTGCAGCTGGTGTTACGGCAGCAGGGATGGTGTGGCTCTCCACAGGTAGAGCTAGCTCCAGGGCAGCGTGGGGTGTAATGGATGGTGGTGCAGGGGAGAGACGGCAAGAAGGTCCCGGAGGAAAGACGGACACTCACACGGGGGTAAGCTTCAGTACCTTCACTGGTGATGTTGCAGGCACGGTCCAGGGTACTCCAGGCGAAGGGCGCACTTTTGAACTCTCCCCAGGGAGCGGGTATAGGGCCTCCTGATCCGTTGCTTTATTCTCTAAGCTTCTGACCTGCCTGGAGCTAGGCCTAGCTTGGTTACTGTCTCTCTTTGCACCTGCTGACCTGGTGGTAGGGCCTTCTCTTTGGAGATCACTCTCCCTGGACGCTGGGGCCTCCGTGACTCCTAGCCCTGGTACTGTAGTCAGCGTTTGGTGAACCTGGGACCTGTAGTCCTCCAGGGATTCCGGTGGTTCCTACTGGGTGTAAAGGGTCCCTGTAGGCGCGGACCCGGTGTCCGGTATATATATTGGGGTGAGCCTGGTATGCTCCTCTGCCCCCTCGCTACTTCTTCCCTCTCCTCTCGCCTTCGGCCCACTCAAGGCCCTCACTAGGCCTTCACACGTGCTGTAGGCCTTGGCTCGCCTAAGCACTGCAGCCAGCTTGCTGCCTCTTTGCTGCTCTCTGAGCGTCAGCACGCTCTCAGCTCACTCTGAGCTCTGTCCCTCTCTGTGTCTGAGAGACTAACTCCAACTAAAACTAACTGAGCTGCCTGGCTCCACCCTCCCTATATATGTCCCTAACGGGCTCCCTCTGCTGGTCTGAGGTGGTAGGGTGGAGGTGTGTGAATGTGTGAGGGCCTCTTGTGGAGAAGTCAATCCATGCACCCTACTGGGTTCAGTGGTACCAATGCGCAGCAGGGCGCCACACATGTTTTTCTTAATATGCGAATGAGCTGTTAAGATCTCTGGGCCGAACATAGATCTCCCCATGAATCTGCCTCCAGAGCTTTTTTTAAATGAAAGGGGAAGTTACCAGTGTGAGACATGTTGACCAGGAGAGCAGACTGTCAGTTATTACATGTCTCACACTGGTATCGCCCTCTTTCATTTATAATAATCTCTTCAGGCAGATTCTCAAGGAGATCTATTTCTGGCCCATAGATCTTAACAGCTCATTTACATATTAAGGAAAGCAGGAATTTCTCTGGAATAAGACTGCAGATATGAAGGTATCATTTTATTCAACTTACTATGACCTACATGCCCATATAGATGGCTTAGGAGGGTTAATCCTCCTGACAGATCTCTTTTAAACCTAGCTTAAGGCCTCTTGTACACATTAGATTTAAAGTGGGCAAACCTGCTGATTTCTCCGAGACCAGATGGCCATCTAATGTGCTTAGGGGCCTTTTGACTCTCTCTCGAAAGATGTTGAGAGAGATCCCGAAAAGGTATTTTGAATTCAAAAACTCACTCTTTTTGTATTCCTTGGAAATGGCTTACTCTCTTCTCACTAAGGAAAACAAGTCAATGCTCTACTGAGCAAACGTTCATGCGAATGGTAGAGATAGCTGTCTGTAGAGTGAGCGTTCACCTTACAGCTAAGGTGTATGGAAACCTTAAGATACAGATTTCACTTATCTTTATTTCTATTTTTTCCACGTTCATTTACAGACTGCACTCTATTAGACCAAGTCCCAGAATAATATGGTCCTCACTTTTACAGGTTACTGAAGTAGGTCGTTTTGTAGGTCTAAAGCTGTCTATACACATCAGATGCTTGTTGGCCAAACCGGTCAGTTCGAGCAGGCTCAGCTGACTTTGTGATGATTATGGGGTCTCTCAACCCTCACCTTATGGCATATGTTGGAGAAAATAAGAATCTGGATTCCTACTAGTCAACAATCTGATGTCTATAGGGGCCCCTCCACTCTTTTTTGACATCACCTATCAGAATATTTTCGGAAATAAGGATTGGGCAATTGGATTTCAACATTCCCAATCATTTTGTTCTCAGGGGAAGTAACCCGCACTGGAATTTTCTGGGAGCAACAGCTCTCCGCTTTTCCTACTGAACAAATATGTACTATTGCACAAACATGTATGGGTAAGGAAAGGAGAGGTGATGTATGTATATGGGCTTCGTAAGACGAACCAGTTCTACCGGAAATTGAATTTGCTTCAAATTTTACAAAAAGTTTGGATACTGATTGATCCAAAAGTTAGTGTTTTGCTTTATGAAAAATAACAGCCAGCTGGCTGCCTATTTGCAGAATTGTTTTGTAGAAAAAATAAACTTAACCGCTCATTGGTTCTCCTAGCATTCAATCTTCCATGCTTCCTCTTCAGCTCCTGCATCATCTTCACTCGGTGCTGGGGCATCAGTGGCCTCGTCAGGTTATTCGATGTGAATCGCATGTTCCTTATTATGTTTTTAGGGTATTTTCAGACCTCAAAGCGCAATGAACACGGGGCAAAAAAAAAAAAGAAGTCTCACTTGTCCCACCGATGCATCCCCAGGTAAGTTCTCCTTGTGTTCTCTCAAGTTCTTCCATCATTTCCACTCAGTCAGGGTGCTTCCAGTGTCCAGTAGGACTCAGACGTCACAACCTGGATCACACGTGTCCTACTTAGCACTTCAGGTGAAGCACATTGTCATGTCACAGCTCCACGTCGCACGTTGTGATGCCTGAAACCTACTCAGTGCCAAAAGCCCCAAGTGAAGATTATGGTAGAACCAAAGAAGACATGCAAAGATCCAGGGTCAAAGCGGTGGAACTGGTGAGCAGCGATGTGAAGGTCTTATCTATTTTTTCATTCAATGGGTTTTTTCTTTCTCTAGGGTCTAGAAAGACCAATGATGGCTTTTTTGTGCAATCACAAAGCAGAAAGCAGGAGCAGAATAAAGTCTTTCATGCTTTAAAAGTTTTTATAGTTGACAAAATCTCATCTCATCCCTTGGACCCACCAGAGATTAAATGGAATTTGGTACCTTTTGACCAGTGTTGGACTGGATTGCCAAATGCCCCCCCTTAACCAACTCCAGGGCCCCACTTTTCACCTACATGCAAATGTGACATTATGCTTAATCACAAATTTATATAACCATGAACTGGGTAGATTGTTAAATGCTCATATACTGTAAGAGGGTGGAGGCCCACCGGAGGATTCTCCTTTTCTTCTGTGGGCCAGTCCAAGTCTGCTTCTGACCAAAACTTATTGAGCTGTCTTTAGCAAGAGGAGCAGTTCTTCGAGTGCAGTAAGTGATTTTAGGATCATTTTCAAAAATTCAAGAACCTTTTTAAATGCTACTGAAAAGCCCTGTAATTAGAGATTTCATAGTTTTCACAGTTCAACAGAATAGATGACCCTATGATCCTGCTTAAATTTCTGGCACATTTAATGTTATTAAAGCATCTATAGTTGGTCTTAAGGGCACACAAGTGGAATTAGATTAATGTAATCGTTGTGGTGTCAATGGATGCACAAAAAATAGGTGCGTTGGGCAACATCTGACATAAGGGTCAAGTAAAATCCACAACTTACGATCGGTATTGCACATTAATTTCCTCCCATATAAACCTAAAATATAAATATCTAACCCAATTTTGGAAGCCAAATCCGGGTCGTCACTGCACATTTGCATATTTATAATGATTCTTGGCAGGAATTTCTATGCAGGGAATAGATTTTGCTCGTATGATTCAAACAAGTCTTGTAATTATCCTACAACATATTATCCAGAAAGACGTAGGGACCCGCAAATAAAATATCAGTCATTAGGTGTTCTATGCAAGTACAAGCGACTTTGATTTCCTCAGTACACATAACACTGTGGGTTATAATTAATTTAGTGACAAAATGTATAATTGGCCGGGAATGGTCTTTTTTCAACCTATGTATCTATGTAACAGTGATTTAATGCATAGTAAATTGCATAAAGGTACAATATATGGATATCCTATAATGGCACCTGGCTTATGTTCATGTGACTGGATGTGGTCTTCTGCCCATCCAGCACTACTGTGATTTTCAGTGTGTATACAGGAGTGTACTTATATAGGGTACAGAGTTATTACCAGTTGCTTAAAGGGGGCAAAGGGCTCCTCTGACACCTAATAAGTGGCACATGGGTCTGTTACAAAATGGTTTAAAGGAAACCTGTCTCCTGGTTTGTCCCATGTGAGATACGGCCACCAGCTTTCAGTCCTGATATAAAGCATTCTAATATGCTGTATATAAGCCCCCTATAAGGCCTGCAAGACAAGAAAAATACCTTTTATTATACTCGCCTACGGGAACGTCCGGTTTGATGGGCGTCACTGTCTTGGTCCCTCGCCTCCTCTTTTCTTGCGTTGCCATCCTCCTTCTTGCTTTGTGTGGATGACCCGTCCAACTCCGACATCATCCACACAGTTTTCCCCGGCATGGCGCTCCTGCGCAGGCGTACTTCTCTGCCCTGTCGGAGGGCAGAGCAAAGTACTGAATCGCGCAGGTGCCAGGAAAGGTCAAAGAGCGCCGGCGCATGCGCACTGCAGTACTTACTCTGCCCCGTCAGGGCAGAGAAGTACGCCTGCGCAGGAGCGCGATGCTGGGGACACTGTGTGGTTGACGTAGGACACGTCATTCACATGAAGCAAGAAGCAGGACGGCATCACAAGAAGGGAGGTGTCGGACCAAGACAGCAACGCCCATCTGACCCGACCGCTTCGTAGGTAAGTATTATAAAAGGTGTTTTTCTTGTCTTGCAGGCCGGGTTGGGGGTATATATACAGCATATTAGAATGCAGTATATCAGAGTTGAAAAGTGGTGGACTTATCTCGTATGGGACAAACCTGGTGACAGGTTCCCTTTAAAACCTTTAAAGGGCAATTACATTTTTAACCATATTATTTTATTAATTTTTGGTTACTTTTTCCTTTATCCATGACCCTGTTTAAAAAAAAAAATCCTGAAATCTTGCAGTTTTAACTGATCACTGACTCTCATAATAGGCGGATGCTTTCTGTTCTGCAGAGATCACTTTTCACTAGTCCTCTCATTCATCACAGTATGGATTACAATGGCTAGTAACACCAATACAGTACAGACCAAAAGTTTGGACACACCTTCTCATTTAAAGATTTTTCTGTATTCTCATGACTGTGAAAATTGTACATTCACACT
This sequence comes from Phyllobates terribilis, assembly GCF_046119375.1. Taxonomy (NCBI): domain Eukaryota; kingdom Metazoa; phylum Chordata; class Amphibia; order Anura; family Dendrobatidae; genus Phyllobates; species Phyllobates terribilis. The sequence goes on along the minus strand of NW_027362773.1, from coordinate 249,774,835 downwards.
GAAGGCATTAAAACTATGAATTAACACATGTGGAATTATATACTTAACAAAAAAGTGTAAAGCAACTGAAAATATGTCTTATATTCTAGGTTCTTCCAAGTAGCCACCTTTTGCTTTGATGACTGCTTTGCACACTCTTGGCATTCTCTTCATGAGCTTCAAGAGGTAGTCACCGAAAATGGTATTCACTTCACAGGTGTGCCCTGTCAGGTTTAAAAAGTGGGATTTCTTGCCTTAAAAATGGGGTTGGGACCATCAGTTGTGTTGTGCAGAAGTCTGGTGGATACACAGCTGATAGTCCTACTGAATAGACTGTTAAAATTTGTATTATGGCAAGAAAAAAGCAGCTAAGTAAAGAAAAATGAGTGGCCATCATTACTTTAAGAAATGAGGTCAGTCAGTACGAAAAATTGGGCAAACTTTGAAAGTGTCCCCAAGTGCAGTTGCAAAAACCATCAAGCGCTACAAAGAAACTGGCTCACATGAGGACCGCCCCAGGAAAGGAAGACCAAGAGTCACCTCTGCTTCTGAGGATAAGTTTATCCGAGTCACCTGCCTCAGAAATCGCAAGTTAACAGCAGCTCAGATTAGAGACCAGGTCAATGCTACACAGAGTTCAAGCAGCAGACACATCTCTTCAACAACTGTTAAGAGGAGATTTTGTGCAGCAGGCCTTCATGGTAAAATAGCTGCTAGGAAACCACTGCTAAGGACAGGCAACAAGCAGAAGAGACTTGTTTGGGCTAAAGAACACAAGGAATGGACATTAGACCAGTGGAAATCTGTGCTTTGGTCTGATGAGTCCAAATTTGAGATCTTTGGTTCCAACCACCGTGTCTTTGTGCGACGCAGAAAAGGTGAACGGATGGACTCTACATGCCTGGTTCCCACCGTGAAGCATGGAGGAGGAGGTGTGATGGTGTGGGGGTGCTTTGCTGGTGACACTGTTGGGGATTTATTCAAAATTGAAGGCATACTGAACCAGCATGGCTACCACAGCATCTTGCACCGGCATGCTATTCCATCCGGTTTGCGTTTAGTTGGACCATCATTTATTTTTCAACAGGACAATGACCCCAAACACACCTCCAGGCTGTGTAAGGGCTATTTGACTAAGAAGGAGAGTGATGGGGTGCTACGCCAGATGACTTGGCCTCTACAGTCATCAGACCTGAACCCAATCGAGATGGTTTGGGGTGAGCTGGACCGCAGAGTGAAGGCAAAAGGGCCAACAAGTGCTAAGCATCTTTGGGAACTCCTTCAAGATTGTCACCATTTCCGGTGACTAGCTCTTGAAGCTCATCAAGAGAATGCCAAGAGTGTGCAAAGCAGTCATCAAAGCAAAAGGTGACTACTTTGAAGAACCTAGAATATAAGACATATTTTCAGTTGTTTCACACTTTTTTGTTAAGTATATAATTCCGCATGTGTTAATTCATAGTTTTGATGCCTTCAGTGTGAATGTACAATTTTCATAGTCATGAAAATACAGAAAAATCTTTAAATGAGAAGGTGTGTCCAAACTTTTGGTCTGTACTGTATATTATATCATTTAACGGCCTTCAGCTCGATCTCGAGCCATGGCGACTTGATGGATGAACGCTCTGTTGGAAAGTTGATCTTGTGCAAGCCTAGATGGGTCCACCAGGGTTTTCTCCGCCATCGTGTTGCTCGTCTTCCTCTTTACCTTGTTCCTTCTATTCTTCCGACCATGATGTCCTTCTCCAGTGATTGCTTTCTTTGTATGATGTGTACAAAATAGGCAAGTTGTAGCTTGGTGATACTTGCTTCCAGTGACATGTCTGGCACCAATATATAGGGAAGGAAAAAAGGTAATCAGCTCACCTTTCAGGGAGGACAATTCAGTGTGAAAACCACTTGTATTTACATAGGAACCCTGATAGACCTTATTTGGTCAGGGTGTGGTGCAAGGACTGTAGAAACACACCAGGCTGGCATTCAGGTCAGAAAAGGAAGAAGGGTCCATTCGCAGTTGTGAATTAGGGTTGCTACCCCGAAACGCGTAAGCTTATGGTTCATTAATCTTTTTTATCTTTTTGCTTTTTCTCAACATGAGTCCAGTCCTCATGGACCATTCTTCCAAAACCATTATATAGCTAACACATGATCACATCATTCACAATAGCTGATGTCACAGCTCATCTACTTCCCCCTCCCTGCACAGCGACCTCTGCGCAGATCACAGAGCATGCCTATACCATACTCTCTCACAAAAGTCAACAAGGATCTGACGCACCCCCTGGGCCGCGTGTGCACGTGTGTGGGATACCCGGAGCCGGGTCTCTGGGGGTTGTAGTCTCCGTGGCGGCAACCCGGTCCCGTGGCTCAGGGTGGTCAAACCAGTGGCAGTCTTTATAGGGTTTTTGTGGTTTAATGTCCGACTACGCCACCCGTGGATTGCGGTCAGGGTGTACCGCCGCTGCGAGGCAGACTGCTGAGGCAGGTGTGGTGTGCGCAGCAAAGGATGGGATAACTCCCCAGGGGAAGAGTATAGCCTCAGGGCAGGGAATGTGGAAGATGGGAGTGATGGTGTGCGGGCATCCCACTACTAGTAGTGCTGTATGCGGTGAGAAAGCAGAAATGAGTAGGGGTGCCACATTCCTCCCTAGTAAATTTTAGTACTCCGGGACTAAACACATTTTTAAGAAAACACAAATACAGGGTATAAACAATAATACAACAACATATGTACAAGAAGCTTTAGTCTTTAGAGGTCACGGCGTGTCCGTAACCGGGTGTCCATGTCACCCAACGAGGTGAAGTCTTGGAACAGAGTAGGGGACCTGTCCAAAGCAAACCCCAAACGTTGGCCCTGGGCGTGGCTGCAAGGCTGAGGCTAGCTACTTTGGGCCACAAGGAGGCCACGCCAGACAGGTTTTTCTCTTCCGTGGCCATCTTCGCAAGAGGCACCAAGGTGCAACTATCTACAATGTAGTTCCGGTTACTCAGCGTCCATAACCTGTCAGTCCAAATAAACCTGCAGGGTAACTAGAGAAACATAATTAGTAACCAGGTAACAAAAACATAAACCTTTTTCAACATTGGCAATTTACAAGCAAATTCACATTACATTTTAGATTCTCCAGCGAGCGAGCATTTGTCCTCTAGTGCTCCTGGTGGACCTACGTAACCCACTATCTGGTTCTGCACTACAGGGTGTAGAAGGTGTTGCGGGTAGGCCTGGCAGCTTTCTGCATACTCTTTGGCTTACTAGGGACACGGCAGGCTCACTACTAGCAGAGGGTTGATTCTCCTGGGCTGCTGGTATGGATTCTTCTGCCTCCTGGGCAGGCTGCTCTTCTGACACTACCTGTTCTTCTGTTGGCCCTTGAGGGACTGACTGGAGAAAGGTGAGGATGGGTACCACGACTGCGTTGTTGATTTGAGTCCAGGATCGGGGAAAGTCTCCGAGTATGGTACTGATCATTTCTTCCCTTTCCTCTGCGGGTTGAGGGTTCTCTTGATCTTCGTCAGGGCTTTGCAGCTGCTCGGGACATTTTTTCAGGTGGTCTCTGGAGACAATGGCTGTGGTTTCTCCTCCATCCTTACTGATTATGCAGACTTTTGGATTATCATGGCTTGAGGGCAGTACTGTGTACGGGTCCTTCTCCCACTGGTCGTCCAACTTGTGGAGCCGCCTCTTTCTCTTCAAGACCTGCTCTCCAGGTACCAAGGGAACAGCGGGAGCATGCTGGTTATAAGTCTTCTCTTGCCTTTCTCTTGCTTGAGACAGACTCCGCTCGACGCTCTCCTGTACTTTCCGATACTGCTGCTGCCATTCTGTATCCCAGTCTGCCTCTGGCGAGGTGTCCTCAGGTGTCAGGACTCCCATATCCAGGTCAATAGGCAGCTTACCAGGTCTTGCTCTTATTAGGTAAGCCGGGGTACAGTTGGTGGAACCTACAGGGATGTGATTATATAAGTCCACCAGATCAGGCAGTTTTTCAGGCCAGAGACTGCGTTCTTCCAGGGGCAATGTTTTTAGCAAGTCTATCACCACCTGGTTCATTTTCTCACATAGTCCGTTGGTCTGAGGGTGAAAGGGTGTTGTTCTTATCTTTCTGCAGCCATACAGATTGCAGAACTCTTGGAAGACCTCCGCTCGAAGGCTGGCCCTTGGTCCGTCAGCACTTGCTCCGGATACCCGTGTGGACGGCAGAAGTGCTGCTGGAAGGCTCTAGCTGCTGTTTGAGCCGTTAAGTCCTTGACAGGGACCACCACCAGGAACCGGGAGTAGTGATCTATGATTGTGAGGGCGTAGACGTACCCAGATTTGCTTGGAGCCAGTTTCACATGGTCCAGGGCTACCAGTTCCAGTGGCTGTCTGGTGATGATGGGCTGCAGGGGAGTCTTCTGGCTGGCGCGGTCCTTCCTTCTTAGGTTGCACGGGCCACAGTCTCTACACCACCTCTCGATGGCTCCTCTCATGCCTACCCAGTAGAACCGTCCACGCAACAGGAACTCCAGCTTCTTCCATCCGAAGTGTCCTGCTCCGTCGTGGTATGCCTCCAGAACCATAGCCGAATCTCGTCTTGGGACCACTACCTGCCAGGTCAGCTCATGTGTTCTAGAGTTGACCATTCTCCGGCACAGTTTCTCCTTGTAAAGAAACAGCTTACTTTTCTATTTCCACAGTTGCTTGGTCTCCTCCGGAGCGTCTGGGTCAAGACGGGCATCAGCCTGTGTCAGCATTTCCTTCACCAGACGGACTGCGGGATCACTGTCTTGTGTCTCCGCCCAGCTGTAGTGGGGTAAGGGATTGAACGTAGCAGAGCGCCTGTCCCTTACATGGTGGGAATACAGGGTAATCCCATGACGGTGGAACGCAGGGAGCTCGACTTCTTCTAGTTCTTCTGGATCTTCCCCTACGTCCGGTAAGTTTGGCATTCTGGACAGGGCATCCGCGTTGGCATTTGAGCGTCCCGCCCTGTATTTGATGGTGAATTCATAGTTGGACAGGCGGGCAATCCATCTCTGCTCCAGGGCACCAAGTCTTGCAGTGTCCAGGTGTGTCAACGGGTTGTTATCCATGTACACAGTGAACTTGGAAGAGGCAAGGTAATGCTTGAAACGTTCGGTCACTGCCCACACCACTGCCAGGAACTCTAGCTTGAATGAGCTATAATTCTCGGGGTTCCACTCCGTGGGCCGTAGTTTTCGGCTGGTGTAAGCAATTACCCGTTCTTTCCCCTGCTGGATCTGGGACAGTACGGCTCCTAGCCCGATGTTGCTCGCGTCCGTGTGGAGGATAAAGGGCTGGCTGTAGTCAGGGTACGCCAGGATTTCATCCCCCGTGAGGGCCATCTTCAGCTGGCGGAAGGACTCCTCTTCCAGCTTTTCCCAACTGAAGGGCGGCTTCTGGTTTTTGGCCTTCCTGGATTGACCTATCAGGAGGTCCTGCATAGGAGCTGCCATTTTGGTGAAACCGGGAATGAATCTTCGGTAGTAGCCTACCAACCCGAGGAACTGCCGCACTTCCTTTATGCTGGAGGGTCTTGGCCAGTCTTTAATCATGGTGATTTTATCGGGGTCGGGAGCCACTCCGTCAGCACTCACCACATGTCCCAGGTACTGTACCTTTGGTTTCAGCAAGTGGCACTTGGAGGGTTTCACCTTTAGGTCGTAGCTTGCCAGGGCGTCAAACACTTCTGTCAGGTGTTTCAGATGGTCCTCGTAGGTTTTGGAATAAACGATGACATCGTCCAGGTATAACAGGACTATCTCGAAATTCCGGTGTCCCAGACAGCATTCCATCAACCGCTGGAAGGTTCCTGGTGCGTTGCAGAGCCCGAACGGCATACAGTTGAATTCGCTGAGACCCATCGGAGTAGTGAATGCAGTCTTCTCCGCCTCTGCTACAGGAACCTGCCAGTACCCGCTAGTAAGATCCAAAGTGGAGAAGAAGTTAGCAGATTTTAATGCAGCTAAAGATTCTTCTATTCTAGGTAACGGGTACGCATCTTTGTGTGTGATACGGTTGACCATTCTGTAGTCTACACACATTCTCATTGTGTTGTCCTTCTTTTTCACCAGAACTAGTGGAGCTGCCTAGGGGCTACAGCTGTCCCTGATTACCCCAGCCTCCTTCATGCCCCGCAACATCCCCTTTGCATGCTGATAGTGTGCAGGGGGTACAGGTCGGTATCTTTCCTTTATGGGTGGATGGTCTCCTGTGGGGATGTGATGTTCTACCCCCTTTACTCGCCCGAAGTCTAGCGGGTGTTTACTAAAGACTCTTTCGTACTCCTGAACCACCCGGTAGACTCCCTGTTTTTGGTGTGAGGGAGTGGAGTCAGTACCCAAATGCAGTTGCTGACACCAGTCCTCCATTTGTTTCTTAGAGCCGTTACCTTCCTCTGGTTGAGATGGAGGCAAGGGGTCTACGGCCTTTACAGAATTTTGGTTTATGGTGAACAATTTGGCTAGCGTGGCATACCGGGGCAGGTGTACTTCTCTCTCCCCGATATTTATGATGCGGACAGGTACCCTCCCATGACGTATATCGACCACTCCCCTTGCTGTCAAAATGGTGGGCCTACTGTCTGAGTAGACGGGCTCTACCATTGCTTGGTAGTCTCTACCTCTTAGACCAATAGCTGCCTGGCACCATATCATCATCTCACTTTTCGGGGGCATGGCAATAGGGAACGGGTCACACATTTTCACGCTACCAATCTCACCACCAGATAATTCCACCTGTTGCCGTTTCATCAGTGCCCGGATCTCTTTTTGGAGGACACGTTGCTGGCTGGAACTGGCGTTCTTGGCAACCTGCTGTAAAATGAGAATCACCTCTGCAAGACAATTTTCAATCACGTTAGTTACCAAGGTTATTCTAGGGTGACTCTCATGACGGTCAATGTCCACAATGATCAGTCCTTGTGCCGCCAGTTCGACTTTACCGATTTTAATGGTCACCTCTTGAATCCCACCTGCGGCACGGGCTGACCATTGCTGGCGATGATATTCAGGTCATCATCTGGGTAGCGGGTTATGTCCGAGTCATTCCAGTACCGCTTAATGAGCGCGTACGGGATGGTAGTCACCTGTGACCCAGTGTCTATTAGGGCACTCATAGGAATGCCATCCAGTACCACAGGCAAGACCGGACATCCCCCTGCATATTTATCACGCCAGTTTGAAGGGCCTGATGATCTTATGCCTGGGGGTTGGCCCTCTGCCCCAGGTTGTGCCCGTTTAAATGACAGTACCTTGCCATATGTTCGGGTTGATTGCAGCGGCGGCAGATGGGTTGTCCGTCCTCGTTGTATCTGTCGCTGGGTCTTCCTCTGGACGATGGGATCCTCCTCTGTCGGTACCACGGGACGTCCTCCGGACTGGTGGCCAGCTTGATCCTTCCTGGAGGACAGACCTGTAAAGACTGCACAGTTCGGGTTAGCGCGGCTACGCTTTTAGTTAGCTCTTGGACCTAATGGTGCAGGTCTGTAGCCGGGTTGTTGTCCAAAGCCTGCGCACCAGCTCCTACAGGCTCTGCAGACAAGGGCGCCGCCTCTTGATGAAAGGTAATAGCAGGGCGCCGGTGGGTTACAGCGCTACCAGGTGCCGGTTCTCTGAGCACCTGGATGGCCCTGTCTTTGAACTTTGCAAAGTCTAAACCAGGGTTCTGCAAGGCCATTGCACGTAACTGGGTTCGGTGGGCGTTGGACAGCAGACCCTCAATGAATTGCTCAGTTAACAGTTCATCTGCACACACTGTCAGGGTCTGCCTGTTTAATGGCTCCCAGGGCCTCTTGCAAACTCAAAGCATAGTCTCTTATACTGTCTTGGGCCCGCTGCTTGCACACATAAAATCTCATTTTGATCTCGGCTGAGGTGCGGGTATCAAAAGTGTCCTTCAGACGGGCCAAGATCTCCTTTACGGTCTCCTTGTCCCGGACTGACCAGGACTTTACTTCACGCTGGGCTGCGCCGGTTAGCTGGCCTGTCAATATGCTCACTTTCTGGCCCTCCATCACGGGGTATACCTTAAATAGGCTGTACAGTCTCTCTTTAAAGTCGCTTAGGGTATGCGACTCCCCTGAGTATTGGGGCAGCCAGGCCTCTCCGGGGATGTAAGGCATTGTAAATGGCATTACTGCGGCAGTGGCCGCGCTGGTGGTAGAGGGTCCCTCCGTGTCCGTCATCTTCCTCCCCCCTAGTTAAGTGTGGCCTACCTTCTGACGATCCTCTTCTGTAGGCCGCGGCTCCGCTGGTGCTGCTCCGGATGAGGACTTTGCGTCGCGTCCTGGTGACGTCAGCGTCGCTCTCTCTCCCTTCCAGGACCTTGCGCAGCGTCGGTGTGTGGGGCGGAGCTTCGGGTCTCGCGCGCTTTCGGCTTCCATGCCCCTCTTCTTCCCGCGCGGCGTCCCGAAGATGGCGTCCGATGGTGGGAAAACGACTGCGGATGGCGGGAAAACAGCTGCGGATGGCGGGAAACTTTTGAAGATGGCGGGAAACGGCTCCGGATGGTGGGAACCTTCACCACGGCAGGTATGACAGTCTTTTGAAGGCACGCAGTACCCGGTGGTTGCGGGCACGAAATCCTGCCGACTACGCCAAAGTTTACGCACCCCCTGGGCCGCGTGTGCACGTGTGTGGGATACCCGGAGCCGGGTCTCTGGGGGTTGTAGTCTCTGTGGCGGCGACCCGGTCCCGTGGCTCAGGGTGGTCAAACCAGTGGCAGTCTTTATAGGGCTTTTGTGGTTTAATGTCTGACTACGCCACCCGTGGATTGCGGTCAGGGTGTACCGCCGCTGCGAGGCAGACCGCTGAGGCTGGTGTGGTGTGCGCAGCAAAGGATGGGATAACTCCCCACGGGAAGAGTATAGCCTCAGGGCAGGGAATGTGGATGATGGGAGTGATGGTGCGCGGGCGTCCCAGTACTAGTAGTGCTGTATGCGGTGAGAAAGCCGGAACGACTCAGAGTCTTTGCAGTGCAGTTCAGGGTCTTTACTGATGATATTAAGGTAGACCCTCCCGGGAGTACTGGCTAGCATAAGGGTCCTGGTCAGTCTCCGAGCAAGCAGGAGTTCCCCTGGCCAGGTGGAGTTGTAGGCCTCCCCGTCTATCTGCACTCTTCCTGGCTACCTTGCTGTAAGTGAGTGGAAGTAGCCCACATCCCTGAGTATACCGTGTTGGTGCTCACCCGTATGGCTGGTGACTTGGGGCCTTCTGATAGAATCCGCTCCTCGATGGCGGTGCTGGTCCCTTCCTTGTGACTGAGCCTCCGGGCTTCTATGGCCAGAGGACCTGGAATCCCCTGCCGGCTGGGTTCTGCTGCTGGGCTTAGAGGTTCCCACAGCCTCAGACTCCGTTGTCCGGTAGTAGTCTCTTCAGCCAGGACGAGCAATATATCTACTTCCAGTCCCTGGCACTCAGCTCCTGCTCCTACAGAGCTCCTAGCTGTTTCTTGCCCTGTGTCTGGAACTTCACTCCAAGCTCTGACTGACTAATCCCGCCCCAGACCCAGTTTATAAGGGCAGATTCCTCCCCTCCCAGGACTGGGCAGGAGGTGTTGCATGCTTAAGGGCTCCTGACCAGGAAACCTCCCAATTGCTCTCAGACGTAATATTTCTATTACTGTGGTAACCAGACCCCTGGGGTGCCACAGATCTCCTGTCTATTTTCTACATGGGCTAAGCCATCTTTCTTGCCATGGCAACATCTCACAAATGCAACGTTGATGCCATGTGGGGTGCATGGGCCGTATGCTAGCAACAAGGTGGCCCACAGGTGTTACTTTACTGTGACATGGGAAAATTCCTGCTGAAAGGTTCCCGTTAAAAACTTCTAGACCTTATTACCTGCTGCCTAATTAAAGCTTAAAACTCAATTCTCCTAAAAAAGAACATGTACAAAAAATAAGTATTTGGGGTTTCTATCTTTATTCCAGTGTTAGTTAGCACTCATTGAGATGCCTGTGAGTTACATATGTATTTTTCATGGATAGAACACGTATCCATTATAGCCTATGGGGCTGCTCATGTGGCTACAAAAAAATCATGTTTTCAAGTCCGTTTTTTTTTCCAAGTCACGAAGCAACATTACCACGCAGACACGTCTATGGGTAAGGAGTAAATTACGGACTGCATATGAATGATATCGGTGTGAAATGCATGACTAACGTTGCAATGTATAGGAGAAGCGTTGCAAATTATTCATTTATTTTTTCATAAAAGAAAATCACTGATGAGACACCAATGGTAAAAACTGACAAACTGATAAAAATCAGATCGAAACCACTGATGAAACCTGGACTGTGTTTTGAGTCCCAGAAAAATCACTGACAACTGAAAGAGGCCTTATGTGAAACATGATAAGATGTCTATTCTTAGTATGCACCTGTTTACACCTATTCTCTGTTTGGAAGTGACGGCCAGTCTTTGATATTTGTATACATAGGCTCTCTGACCGAGCACTCCACCCATCATGCTATCGTGGTTTTAATCACAGCAGGATCCTATCTACCCAAATAATAATATGCTATCAGCCCAGGAGAGGTATCACATTAGGTTAGGTCCCAGCAAAGAAGGTCGCCTTGCTGTGGCTCATGGGCATGCATGAATTGGCCAATTTATGAGCTAATTATCTTCATTTTTTCCTATTTTATAGAGCAGTAATTCAAATTTCATACAGTACAGACCAAAAGTTTGGACACACCTTCGCATTTAAATATTTTTCTGTATTTTCATGACTATGAAAATTGTAGATTCACACTGAAGGCATCAAAACTATGAATTAACACATGTGGAATTATATACTTAACAAAAAAGTGTGAAACAACTGAAAATATGTCTTATATTCTAGGTTCTTCAAAGTAGTCACCTTTTGCTTTGATGACTGCTTTGCACACTCTTGCCATTCTCTTGATGAGCTACAAGAGGTAGTTACCGGAAATGGACTTCCAACAATCTTGAAGGAGTTCCCAGAGATGCTTAGCACTTGTTGGCACTTTTGCCTTCACTCTGCAGTCCAGCTCACACCAAACCATCTCGATTGGGTTCAGGTCTGGTGACTGTGGAGGCCAGGTCATCTGGCGTAGCACCCCATCACTCTCCTTCTTGGTCAAATAGCCCTTGCACAGCCTGGAGGTGTGTTTGGGGTCATTGTCCTGTTGAAAAATAAATGATGGTCCAACTAAACGCAAACCGGATGGAATATAATGCCGCTGCAAGATGCTGTGGTAGCCATGCTGGTTCAGTATGCCTTCAATTTTGAATAAATCCCCAACAGTGTCACCAGCAAAGCACCCCCACACCATCACACCTCCTCCTCCATGCTTCACGGTGGGAACCAGGCATGTAGAGTCCATCCGTTCACCTTTTCTGCGTCGCACAAAGACACGGTGGTTGGAACCAAAGATCTCAAATTTGGACTCATCAGACCAAAGCACAGATTTCCACTGGTCTAATGTCCATTCCTTGTGTTCTTTAGCCCAAACAAGTCTCTTCTTCTTGTTGCCTGTCCATAGCAGTGGTTTTCTAGCAGCTATTTTACCATGAAGGCCTGCTGCACAAAGTCTCCTCTTAACAGTTGTTGTAGAGATGTGTCTGCTGCTAGAACTCTGTGTGGCATTGACCTGGTCTCTAATCTGAGCTGCTGTTAACCTGGGATTTCTGAGGCTGGTAACTCGGATAAACTTATCCTCAGAAGCAGAGGTGACTGTTGGTCTTCCTTTCCTGGGGCGGTCCTCATGTGAGCCAGTTTCTTTGTAGCGCTTGATGGTTTTTGCAACTGCACTTGGGGACACTTTCAAAGTTTTCCCAATTTTTCACACTAACTGACCTTCATTTCTTAAAGTAATGATGGCCACTCATTTTTCTTTACTTAGCTGCTTTTTTCTTGCCATAATACAAATTCTAACAGTCTACTCAGTAGGACTATCAGCTGTGTATCCACCAGACTTCTGCACAGCACAACTGATGGTCCCAACCCCATTTATAAGGCAAGAAATCCCACTTATTAAACCTGACAGGGCACACCTGTGAAGTGAAAACAATTTCCGGTGACTACCTCTTGAAGCTCATCAAGAGAATGCCAAGAGTGTGCAAAGCAGTCATCAAAGCAAAAGGTGGCTACTTTGAAGAACCTAGAATATAAGACATATTTTCAGTTGTTTCACACTTTTTTGTTAAGTATATAATTCCACATGTGTTAATACATAGTTTTGATGCCTTCAGTGTGAATGTACAATTTTCAAAGTCATGAAAATACAGAAAAATCTTTAAATGAGAAGGTGTGTCCAAACTTTTGGTCTGTACTGTATATTTCATGTACAGTACAGACCAAAAGTTTGGACACACCTTCTCATTTAAAGATTGTTCTGTATTTTCATGACTATGAAAATTGTACATTCACACTGAAGGCATCAAAACTATGAATTAACACATGTGGAATTATATACTTAACAAAAAAGTGTGAAACAACTGAAAATATGTCTTATATTCTAGGTTCTGCAAACTAGCCACTTTTTGCTTTGATGACTGCTTTGCACACTCTTGGCATTCTCTTGATGAGCTTCAAGAGGTAGTCACCGGAAATGGTCTTCCAACAATCTTGAAGGAGTTCCCAGAGATGCTTAGCACTTGTTGGCCCTTTTGCCTTCACTCTGTGGTCCAGCTCACCCCAAACCATCTCAATTGGGTTCAGGTCTGGTGACTGTGAAGGCCAGGTCATCTGGCGTAGCACCCCATCACTCTCCTCCTTGGTCAAATAGCCCTTACACAGCCTGGAGGTGTGTTTGGGGTACTTGTCCTGTTGAAAAATAAATGATGGTCCAACTAAACGCAAACCAGATGGAATAGCATGCCGATGCAAGATGCTGTGGTAGACATGCTGGTTCAGTATGTCTTCAATTTGAATAAATCCCCAACAGTGTCACCAGCAAAGCACCCCCGCACCATCACACCTCCTCTTCCATGCTTCACGGCGGGAACCAGGCATGTAGAATCCATCCGTTCACCTTTTCTGCGTCGCACAAAGACACGGTGGTTGGAACCAAAGATCTCAAATTTGGACTCATCAGACCAAAGCACAGATTTCCACTGGTGTAATGTCCATTCCTTGTGTTCTTTAACCCAAACAAGTCTCTACTGCTTGTTGCCTGTCCTTAGCAGTGGTTTCCTAGCAGCTATTTTACCATGAAGGCCTGCTGCACAAAGTCTCCTCTTAACAGTTGTTGAAGAGATGTGTCTGCTGCTAGAACTCTGTGTGGCATTGACCTGGTCTCTAATCTGAGCTGCTGTTAACCTGCGATTTCTGAGGCTGGTAACTCGGATAAACTTATCCTCAGAAGCAGAGGTGACTCTTGGTCTTCCTTTCCTGGGGCGGTCCTCATGTGAGCCAGTTTCTTTGTAGCGCTTGATGGTTTTTGCAACTGCACTTGGGGACACTTTCAAAGTTTTCCCAATTTTTCGCACTGACTGACTTTAATTTCTTAAAGTAATGATGGCCAATCGTTTTTCTTTACTTAGCTGCTTTTTTCTTGCTATAATACAAATTCTAACAGTCTATTCAGAAGTAGTAGCTGTGTATCCACCAGACTTCTGTACAACACAACTGATGGTCCCAACCCCATTTATAAGGCAAGAAATCCCAGTTATTAAACCTGATAGGGCACACCTGTGAAGTGAAAACCATTTCTGGTGACTACCTCTTGAAGCTCATCAAGAGAATGCCAAGAGTGTGCAAAGCAGTCATCAAAGAAAAAGGTGGCTACTTTAAAGAACCTAGAATATAAGACATATTTTCAGTTGTTTCACACTTTTTTGTTAAGTATATAATTCCACATGTGTTAATTCATAGTTTTGATGCCTTCAGTGTGAATGTACAATTTTCATAGTCATGAAAATACAGAAAAATCTTTAAATGAGAAGGTGTGTCCAAACTTTTGGTCTGTACTGTATGCATGCTATATTGTTCCAGAATGCAGTTTTATTTGTTTGTTATAAAGGGAATGTGTCATCAGAAAAGGCCTAATGTTTAAACAAGTTTTGTATGATACATTTTTCATTTTTTAACTAGGTGGCATTTTTTTTCAAATTTCCATATCACTATATTAATAAAAACAGCTGAACTCTTGCTATTTTCACACTAGCCACTAAGCCAAATATTAGATTCATACTTCCTGTTCTGATTTTTCCGCAGTCATTATCATTACAGAGAGGATTACAATTACAGTTAGCAACTCTATATACAGTACATATCAGCATTCATTATAAATGGGGTCACAGCTCATCTCTTTTTTCCCCCTTTTGCCCAGATCAGAGCAAATTCACAAGAAGTCTATTGCGGTCCACAAGTCTGCCTGTACAGAACAAGAAGTATGAGTCTAGTATTTGGCTTAGTTGCCGGTGTGAAAATTGCTAGATTTTTTTTAAACAATTTTTAAATTATAGATAAAAAAAGAAAAAGAAAAATACTGTAAAATAAAAACTTTAATTAAACAATACATTATTTTCTGATGACACATTTACTTTAGCGGAAGGACAGACCAAAGACGGGAAGTATGAGTCTAGTAATTGGCTTAGTGGCCAATATGAAAATTCCAAGATTTTTTTTCTATACTGTTTTAATTATAGATAAAAAATGAAAAAGAAAAAACAGTAAAATAAAAACTTTATTTAAACAATACATTATTTTCTGTTACGCATTCACTTTAGTGGAAGGACAGACCAAAAACAGGAAGTATGAGTCTACTATTTGGCTTAGTGCTTGGTGTTAAAATTGAAAGATTTTTTTTACACTTTTATTTTTTAATCATAGATAAAAAATTAAAAAGAAAAACAGTAAAATAAAAACTTGATTTAAACAATACATTATTTTTTGATGACGCATTTACTTCAGTGGAAGGACAGACCAAAGACAGGAAGTATGAGTCTAGTATTTGGCTTAGTGGCCTGTGCGAAAATTGCAAGATTTTTTTTATACTTTTTTAATTATAGATAACAAGTTAAAAAGAAAAAACAGTAAAATAAAAACTTGATTTAAACAACACATTATTTTCTGATGACAGACCAAAGACAGGAAGTATGAGTCTAGTATTTGGCTTAGTGGCCAATGTGAAAATTGCAAGATTTTTTTTATCCTTTTTTTTCTAATTATAGATAAAAGATGAAAAACAAAAAAACAGTAAAATATAAACTTTATTAAAACAGTGCATTATTTTCTGATGACGCATTCACTCCAGTGGAAGGACAGACCAAAGACAGGAAGTATGAGTCTAGTATTTGGTTTAGTTGCCTGTGCGAAAATTGCAAGATTTTTTTTTATACTTTTTTTTTTAATATAATTATAGATAAAAAATTAAAAAGAAAAAAAACAGTAAAATAAAAGCTTGATTTAAACAATGCATTATTTTTTGATGACGCATTTACTTCAGTGGTAGGACAGACATATCCATACCAGAGAACTGAAATAAGACTCCATGAAAATGAGGGGGGGGGGGGGTGAAAATTTTAATATAGGGGCGTAGACGCTGTGACTGAATATATGTATGACAGTGGATGCTACATTAAAATATCCCAAGTTGCAATTGTCAGTTTTCTTTGCTGCGCCATATGGGTGCACAGAAACAAAGAGCTGATTGTACATGATTGCACGTCCACCAAACTTTTCTATTGACATTGTGAAAATAAATAGTGGGGTTTTTTTTGTAGCGGAGCCTTCAATACATCAAACATGGGCTTCATTGTGATTCTTCAAGATGGATTTCTGCAGAAAACTCGCATTCCTTACCTATGCTAACAAAACACATAGGTGTATCTGCACGCTTGTCCTAAATTTACTTCTAGGTGAGCTCATCTAGTCCTATCAGTATGTGCAGCGAATGTGCCGCGGGCTGGTCCAGGAGGTTTCAGCGCAGGTCAGGCCTTTTTTATTCCCTTTGTTGAATCTCGAATTTGCAGATTTTGCTTTATTAAGACTTTATATCATTTAGCACATGAGTCGCTTGATTATTATCTATTTATGCTCCTGATCAGTTGCAGCCATAGGATACTTAAGAGGTGTAACTTTGAGGGACTATTGGAGCATGAGCCTGTGGGGCTGGGTGCTATGGGGTGCTAACAAGTCACTTTGGCTTATCCAGGATATTTAGATATAGG
Source organism: Phyllobates terribilis (assembly GCF_046119375.1). NCBI lineage: Eukaryota > Metazoa > Chordata > Amphibia > Anura > Dendrobatidae > Phyllobates > Phyllobates terribilis. The sequence continues at coordinate 249,758,711 of NW_027362773.1, read as the reverse complement.
GCTAGGATAGCAAATTGAACCTTTGCCCTGGGTGAAGGAATTTCTATCTACCGCGCATAGCGTATAAGCTCATATGACCTACTGTTATGGCAAGGCTTGAAATAGCAGTTATTTCAGCAGTCTGCTTTACGGCGATTTTATTACTGCACTAGAAGAAAAGATGGCCATGAAATATATTAGAGTGTATTTTAAGCATATTAGTCCAGTGATATATAATAATTAAAATATATTGTATAATGACAGCAAGAAGAAAAAGCAGCAAATGTCATTAAAAGTTACATTGCTAGTGGAAACCATGTATAACATGTATATATTCTGTTCGGCTATAGGGCGAAATATTGGAAGCGTTATTTCACTCTTAGTTCTACAGTTTATACAGCTGAAGTTCTATCATACGTTCTGCCAGCTCTTATTATTAATAATAATAATTAATATTTGACCTTGGCTTATACATTTCTTTTTTGCCAAGAAATACTTTGGGATTTTTCAATTACTACAAGTGAATGGAGTGTATTTTGTGTATTTTGTAACTGCGTGCTGTTTATTAAAATACACTTATATTTGGAAACGTATAATACTTGATGAATCAGATAATGCTGCAAATGTATTTTTTAAATCTAATGCTAATATATATTATATGTTTGTGTATATATATGTGTGTGTGGGTATATGCATAAATATATATGTGTATTTCTGTGTGTATATATGTGTGTATATATATGCGTGGGTGTATGTATAGATATTTCTATGTATATGTGTGTGTGCGTGTATATATATATATATATATATATATACATATATATGTATGTATATATAATGTGCATACATGTGTGTATATATATTTGTGTGGGTGTTTGTGTGTATATATATGTGTGTGTGTATATATGTGTGTGTGTATATATATGTATGTGGGCATATGTATAAATATATATATGTGTATTTGTGTGTGTATATATGTGTGTATATATGTGTGTATATATATGTGTGGGTGTATGTATAGATATTTCTATGTATATGTGTGTGTGCATGTATATATATATACATGTATATGTATGTATATATAATGTGCATATATGTGTGTGTATATATATATATGTGTGTTTAAACATATAATTATGTGTTTATGTATATTTGTATGTATGTGTGTATATATACATACATAAACACACATATATATATATATATATATACACGCACATATTACATATACACACATATATACATATATACACAAATACATACTCACACACACATTATATATATATAAATATATATATATAGCACATTGTGTTCTCTAGCACTGTACATTATAATTTAAGACACATTTGCAGCTGTCAGAACAGGACAGTTTTAGAAGCTCTGCTCACAGGAGCTTACAATCTATAGGAATTTTGAACTAAGCACAAGAGATTAAGTTATAATATTTCTAAGGTATCACTAAAGATTGCTAATAGTTTTGATAAATAGCTAAATAACAGATTGAATTGGCAAAAAATAGATAGATAGATAGATAGATAGATAGATAGATAGATAGATAGATAGAAAGATAGATAGATAGATAGATAGATAGATAGATAGATGATAGATAATAGATTATGTTAGGAATACTTTGCTATTATGGGCTGCCATATTCTGAAATGTAATGAAGTCCACTATTTCAGTTGCTGAAAGCTGACTTCTCTTTTGTTGGAATATTCATGGATCTTCTACCAGCAGGATTATTAATAATTGCAGCTGAGAAGAATAGTTAAATGACCTGGTACCTGCATCCCTCTTCATCATTCAGCCTCGCACCTTTCATCCTCATCCTCAGCCCTGTGCCTGAATACTTTGCCCCAGTGTTTGCTGCTATAACTTATGTCCTGGGTTGGATTTCTGCACTACACACCCCAGCACACGTTTATTCAATTACAGGTCCCTTTGAATCCGAGTTTAGACATACTCCCTGCATGTTCCTTTTGCTCTTTCTTAAGACATCTATTTTTTAGGTCTCTCCCTTGGTACTCTAGATCTTTTTTTTGCATTTCCTGTCCATTTCTTTCCCATTAATAAACCATTACTCACTCCTGGTAATGACCTGAACCCAGAGTTGCTGGTTTGTGCAGCCTCCCCTCTGCTTCTACCTATGCAGCCCCTGGCTTGTTCACTTCCACCCTGCTGTCATCTGCTGGTGGCATCTCACCTGGACCATCAATCATGTCTTTTCCTCCTAATATTTGTGCAGAAATAAAAGTTGATCTCTTGCGCATACAGAATCCCTCCACCTCCCTATTGTGCCCTCATCCTCTCCCCAGCCCTCTGTACTGCTCACACTGCAGGCTGAGGAGGCTCCATTGATTGTGTTTGTTCATTAAGAATCTATCTTCATGACACTAGAAGACAAGTCCAGATAATGCACTCAGCACCTTGGCTTTATGAACTTAACTGCACACTGGGCGTACTGGGGTCTTCAGATCTGCACAGGATAAGACAGCAGCTTCATATAGGCTCAGCCTAATTATATATACAGGGGCTTTACTATACAGTATAAAGTCACACCAAGAGCTCTGGCCCTACAGCAATGGCCCCTGTCCTGCTGATCAGTGATCACACAGCACGATGACTCGATAAAAGATGGAAACAAACAATAAGAAGAACAGGAATCTTAGAAAAATAATAGAAATAATTAGATAAAGCAATAACAATAAAATAAATGAATGCATTTATTATCACATATCAAGGATGAGAGCACACTGGGCTATTATCATATGTATAACTAATATGTGTGTGTTTATGTGTATGCATATATATATGTGTGAGTGACTGTGTGTATGTATATAATGTATGTATATATATGTATATATAATGTATATGATTTGTGTGTGTATATATATATATGTATGTATCTACATATTGTGTGTATATATATATATATATATATATATTATTATTATTATTATTTATTTATTTATTTATATAGCACCATTGATTCCATGGTGCTGTACATGAGAAGGGGTTACATACAAAATACAGATATCACTTAGAGTAACAAATAATCAATGATAGACTGGTACAGAGGGAAGAGGACCTTGCCATTACAGGCTTACATTCTACAGATATATATACATATATATATATATTTGTGTGTGTATGTATATATATATTTGTGTGAGTGTGTGTATATATATATATGTGTGTGTATGAATGTATGTGTGTATGTATGTATATATATTAACACCATTATAGTTGTACCATACCCACTACCACTATTAGATATTAATTGTAAATTATTACAAAAGGTAATATGTCTAGATATAAATATGTAAAGGATAGACGCAGAGGTAGTTTGAAAACCTTTCTAAAGCAAGGTAAGATTGGTTTTACAGATCCTAATACCGACTACTATTACATTGCATCGAAATACTAATACATTTGGATTTAGTGCGTATATATATATATATATATATATATATATATATATATATATATATATATATATATTAATTTGTATACAATATATTATTTAGGACTTATTACTGAAAGCATTTATTGTGTAAGATTTTAGCAAGGTAACTTATCACTGTAGCACGTAGCAATATCCTATCCGGAATAATTATCATCTAGGGGACTCTGCACAAATGATATATAAATGACATTGTGTGTCCATAAAGCCCCTCTTATCCATCTTATCCAGGATGTTCTCGATCTGTGAATGAGAAGAGAAATCTCTCTGAATATCAGTTAAATACCAAGAGATGAGACTCTCCTTTCCTTGAAACAATTAAATCCTCTGCGTTCCATAGATGATCAGTGCAATATATAGAAATCCCAGGCAGATCCCCAGTTATTAGGAGATAGATTAGCATAGAGGGATTAATAGCAGCATCGCCTTAATACGATTAGAGATGTCTCTTTCAGATTTCCATATATTGATTCAGGGAATTTTAATTCTGAAACTTGTCATATAATAATCTGTATCTATTACAAGATGAAACATTATCTGGAGACTTAAGCTTCAGTGAAGGTCGAGCTTTATCCCCCTTATCCACAACCAGCTTCATCCTGTAAAGTCCCCACAACTGGAGCCACACTGAGAAGTAGAAAAAAAAACAAATCTAAAAGATTTAGGGGAGGTTTGCATAAATAGTTAATTCTGCAGAAGTAATAAGCGGGTTACTTGCTTATGATCTGTGCCATCTTGGCACAGAGGCTGCTGGCATCAGGGGTTCTCCTCTCATGTCCCCCATGTCCAGCAGATAAGTCCTCATCATCTGGGAGCAGGTAGCCTTGCATGCTGCTTTATTCAGAATAAGAAAAGTGATCATAAATTTTCTAATTACACTTTAACACCAAGACAAAAAGGTGTTAATGGGTTTAATCCCAGAGCCTGCCATTGTCTCTGAGCTCCCACTACAAATGTACACACCGCCCAGAGGGCTGCCCTGTCCTCCCTTTTGTTAAGATTTCAATTTGCCTGCTTTTTTTCCTTCTTTGATGTAAAATTGTGACCTCCCAAGGCTTTGAAGTCCCTTATTAGGAGAAAATTAACCCCCTATATTGCCCACTGATAGCTTCCACTAATGCCAGCTTCTCTTTTTACAAGATGGGAGAGAAAATCCCAAGGAAACACAATCTCTTCCCTGAATTACCCCCTTAATCCCTTATTTGCATACAGTCAGATCTGGTATTTGCATACACCTAGATATTTAACTCTTTAGGTAGGAGTAATAATAATAATGCCCAGGAGCAGAGCAGGGTTACAGGAGGGCAATGGTCAGCAAAATGCGCAAAGCAAATGCGCACTAGAAAGATTGAGAGAAGAGTTGGGAGGAATGCAAGAAAACTGGGGCTGCACTGAAAAAGAGGGCAAATAAATAATATATATGTACATATTAGAGGTGTCATAATGACTTTCTGTGCTGATGCCAATCCATACATGACTCCACTTCTGTCTCCCTGCAATATATCCATCTTTAATAGTCTAATTTCCAGCGCATAATCCATTATTAACTTTTACAGTGCCAGGAGCGCATTGCCAAAATCCAAACAAGTTGTCATGCTTTTCTTCGTTTTTTTTTTATTTTATTTTTTTTATTTGGGAGATATCCCCCCCCTGGCAGTGCATGAGTTAAGCTGTGGATTTGGGAAGAGAAGGGGTGGTGGTGGATGAAAGAGAAAGCAGAGCTAGACTAGAAGACTTGGGAGGAGCCTGCGCCAGGACTTGAAATGTCAATCAGAGGGTGAGTGCCAATGATCTGAAGCAATCTGTTAGGAGCTGACCTGGGTCCACTCAGATCAATAGCACCAGAGGGAGAGGACAGAGTCACCGGGAGCCCTGCAAGGACCATCCAGCCCTGGAAGGAAGCCCCTCTTTGATTCATGTACAGGAGAAGGCTGAGAGGAAGACCCAAGTCCTAAACAGGGTGCAGTTTCTCCAGTAGTGGCCCCTGTGCTGTGACTGCAACTGCACCATGTCTTTCCCTCAGCTGGGATACCAGTACATCAGACCCCTGTACCCCTCTGACAGACAGGCTGTGGGGGGCACCAGGAGCGGAGCAGCAGAACTCTCTCCGGCTGGGACTCTCTCCAATGTGCTTTCTTCTATGTACGCAGCTCCCTATGCAGCAGCTGCAGCAGCCCAGGCTTATGGAGCTTTCCTACCCTACACTACAGAGCTGCCCATCTTCCCACAGCTGGTAAGGGCAACAAAATACTTTTGTTTTACCTTCTCTTTTAAATATTCTGCTGCTTAACCCATTAAGAGAGGAGGTTAAACTGTAAAGTGTGGTCACAACATCTTTAATTCCTCTTTTTTGCATTGTCCAATGCTATATTTTGTGTATGTGTATATATATGTATGTATGTATACCGAATTATAAACGAATACATTGAATAACTTCTCATATTTCATAATCATGATTGCTGACTTCTACTATTGCTATCACTACTACTGTTAGTCAATTGTAGCAAAGTGAAAACTACATGAAACAAGCCTGTTTGTACTGATATCATTATTCCTTATCTAGAAAAAAATTATTTTCATTTTTTTTTTCTTAAGTTTGACCATTAACCATTTAAGAAATCTGTCATTAATTATATGGACTTGCTATAAAGAAATGGACAACTTTTATATAGTAGTCATGCTATACAATGCTATAATATTAATATAGTAATAGTATAGTAATATTAGTAATTTATTTCTAATGGTGATAATTGGATAGAAATGTTCATTGCAGATCCAGGCTTTGTAGATGGTTTTGTCATTTTGACTTGTGCACTTTTTGTTTTCTTGCAGGGCTCTCAGTATGAGATAAAGGACAGTCCAGGTGTACAACATGCAGCCTTTTCTCACCATCATCCAGCATTTTATCCATATGGACAATATCAGTTTGGAGATCCTTCCAGGCCTAAAAATGCAACAAGGGAGAGCACCAGTACCCTCAAGGCCTGGCTCAATGAGCATAGGAAGAATCCTTACCCCACCAAGGGAGAGAAGATTATGCTGGCCATCATCACTAAGATGACACTTACCCAAGTGTCCACCTGGTTTGCCAACGCACGAAGGAGGCTTAAAAAAGAGAATAAAATGACCTGGGCCCCCAGGAGCAGGACTGATGAGGAGGGGAACCCCTATGAAAGTGACCATGAAGAAGACAAGAGGGAGGATGAAGAGGAGATAGATCTGGAGAATATTGACACTGAGGACATTGAGAGTAAGGAAGATCTGGATGAGCAGGAGGACACAGACCTGCATTCAGACTCCAAGACTGACGCTAGGAGTGACTCTGAGGGCTCTGATGGCTTTGAGGACCTGAATGCAGCTGAGGAGGACAGGTTCCTCAAGTCTGTAGTAGGGGACAGCAGGGTGCACGATAAGTGTGAGCTTCCAGAGGAGGCCAAGTCCCTACAACCCACACGTGAACAGATCAAATTGGACAATATTTCCCCCAGTCCTTCCCAGGACAATAACCTGCCAGCGGCCCATAAACCTAAAATCTGGTCCCTGGCAGAAACGGCTACTGCTCCAGACAACCCCCGCAAATCCCCCCACACTACTGGCAACCCCCAGAGCCTGATAGCACAGCATAGACTCATTGCCTGTCCTGGAAGCAGGTTCCAGAGCTGGACAGGGAGGACATTCTCAGCCCAGCAGCTATCATTACTGAACTCTGCTCACTTCCTACAAGGACTGAGTGTCACTCACACTGCACCAACCAACACTGGCACTGCAGCCTTCCACAAAGCAGCCGGGGAGCAGC